>NC_056685.1:41727500-44227500 GCF_018350215.1 Panthera leo | reverse complement strand
GAACAGAGTTGTTGATGTTTTTCCATAGAAGAATAGTATGGGAAATATTCGGATTGAGATATAGAACTATTAGTCAAGTTAATGGTTTATTCAACAAAATACCCCGGTATATATTGTTAAGATTAATGAGGTATAATTCTTTTTATTTCAGGTTGTCAGTATCTTCAGAGAGTGACAAGAAATGTCCATATTTCTCTTTTTATTTTAAAAAATTTGGTTTTGCACCCTGCCTTGGAATAAGACTGTATGTTTGTAAGCACCAGGCATTTTAGTTGCTTCATTTTGGCATAATGCTATTTCATCATTTATAAAGAATACATCTCTCATTACTTCAAAAGCCATACAATCGTTTTCTCTGCATATTTTTAAGAGATGGTTTTTAGTGTAATTTTAGGTTCACAACAAGATTAAGAGGAAGGTACAGAGATTTCCTATATGGTCCCTCTCTGCACACATCCATGGACTCTCCCATTATCACCATCACTCACTAGAAGGTTTCATTTCTTACCAAGGATGAGTCTTCATTGGGGCACCTGGGTGGCACAGTTGGTTAAGTGTCCAACTTCGTCTCAGGTCATGATCTCATGGTTTGTGGGTTTGAGCCCCGCGTTAGGTTCTGTGCTGACAGCTCAGAACCTGGAGACTGCTGTGGATTCTGTGTCTCCCTCTCTCTCTGCCCCCTCCCCCAATCAGGCTCTGTCTCTGTCTCTATCACTCCAAAATAAATAAACATAAAAAAATTTTAAAGAATGAATCCACATCAATGCATATATATCACCCAAAGGCCAAAGTGTACCTGAGACTTCACCATTGGTGTCACAGAACTGTTTCTCCAATTTAATTATATTAATATAAAAAGGTATACTCAGGTATATATTACTCATTTCTTAAGCTTTTTCTATTTAGTAAAACAAATTATATATAAGTTACAAATCATAATATTATTGTAAAATTCTGAATGAAGTGAGTAATTCCACTTACATTTCCAACTTAATTGATTTCTCCTAGCCCTTAAAAGGCCACAAATGAGGATTGAGCAACCCAGGGTGACAAAGGTATGAGTCAGAATTAAGGCAGGAGACAGAAACAAGGGAAAGTTGAGGTAAACAATTACTATCTGCTTGGAAGGGAAAGTTTATGAAGAGGAAAGCCTACTAAAATAAAGAAAATCACAAAGAATATCACAGAATTAAAGGACGGATCACTGAAGCCAGGTCTACTCTCTGAAGATGGGATTCAGATGCCATTGAAGACGATGTGGCTACACACAGCTTCACGTCTGATATGATCACTGGATTGGCTTGGGACAGAGCAGCTCCACACTCCACGGGCTGAACCTGGTGAAGAAGGATCTCAGGCTGTGACTGGCAAACAGGAACAACTCCCTGTTAGAGCATCAGGATAAAAGACCAGAAGAAAGGAAACTGACAGATTGGCTATAAGAACTTGCTGGAGGACGAATACACAGGACTTCTTGCAAGCATGCACCTCGCAACAAAGCCATAGTGGCCAAAGGAGAGAAAATATCATGAAACCAGGAAGAGGAGCCCTTTCTGCTGCACTGTCTCTCCATTGTCTCTTACCGACAAAAGTCAATTTCATGTGAGATGACCAGAGAGAAAATGGATAGGATCTTACACCGTTGTCTGAGAACAGGGCACTGAGGGTGGATTTGGAGCTGAGCATACTAAATGAATGGCCCCTTGGGATTATCATAGAACAACCACAGAGTTGGTGTATAGGAGCCATTCAGATCGGCCCCACTTCCTTCGAGAATGGAACCAAAGTGTACTCTCCCAATCTGTCTTGCTGCCACACGATCAAAGGTTACACTCATTTCAAGGTAGAGATTGGTTTCTAATTGGATAATAACCAGTGTCTTATATGTTATTTTCCTCACCTGGGTTCAGATATTTTGGAAGAGATTTAGCTTTTTTAATGTTTTTATGCACACACTTCTGTCAGTCTTTACAACAATGCAAAAAATAAAATGCTAAATGGAGAAAACAAAAAATTAAAATCGGCAGATAGTTGCATGGGTCCAACAGCTAGTTATTGCCAGAATTCAAGATAAACTTGAGTAATGTGATAATGACTCAGAGATATTTCCAGCCCAAATCAATTACAAGAAGGAGAGAGTTTAAACTCGATTATTACTTGCAAAAGAAATATACATACATATGTATATATATATTTCATATATACTTTTGTTTGTGGAGATAGACATATTCTTTATTTTCTCTGTACATAATCCTTATGCTCTTCTAGAAAAATTATATGAACATTCAATATGAATAATTGTTAATGGTAGCTGTAACTAATTACTAAAGTCGTGTTTCATACAACCCAAGATTACAATGACATTGAAAATTAAGCATTTATTTTTCTTTCACCTGTTTGTGGTTGGGCTATGATAAGGTTGATTGAGGCTGGGCATGCATGCACTTGACTGCAGACTACCTACAGATTCAGCTCAGATCTCTTTATAGATTTCATTCTTAGAGGACCAGGCTACATGGTATATGATCTCTTATACCAGAGGTAACAGCTAGCAGAAATGGGTTTCTTATTGCCCGGTCTCTGAATTCATAAGATATCACATTCCCACTCACATTATATTGTGAAACAAGTGATCACATCCTTACATTATATTGTGAAAACAAGTCACATGGCCCAACTTCTCATGGTTGTCTATAGAGTATACTCTTTTCAAAGTGGTCAGAGGGAAGAAATGTAGATTCACTGAAAATAACCTAATCTAACATTGTAGCCATAGGGATTTTTTTTTATTACATTTCATGAGATAGATAAGTCTGTAAAAGAAAATTATTGGAAAATAGATTTAAAATTTAGTACTCTCTTCCCTTCCCATCTGGATTTTTTGCTTCTGTGCCCAAAATCCTTGTAAAGCAGTTTTGGACAGTGTGAAAAACGGGGGTATAGATGCTTTCACCATGGTCCTTGATCAAATAAGGTATAAGCAGAATGAAATACAGTCTAAGGACATTGGCAGTGAAACAGGTCACTTTATGTAATTTCTAACTGCACACTCTTAGCCCTGGGGCTCAGTTACAGAACTGCTCTGGCTCAGGTTCCTCTGAAGGAAAAATATGATAAAAAGAGGATCTTATTCATAGTTACTTGAAGATTATTTGAACAGTACTTCTTGGCCCATAAGTATTCACTATCTCTCAGGTATTTTGGCTTATGATCTTGATGCTTTTGTGCCATCACCTATGTTGTGATAATCTGAATTATAACACTTTCATAGGCTGTTCTGAGGAACAAATAATAATAAATAATATAATGCCTACAGATCCTTAAAATAAAGCCCAAGCACATGAAGTTCCTGCTGTCTGTGATCTCTTCATATTTTGCTTTTCCCAATGTTCAATAAAGGCCATTTTCCAATAAAACCAAAGCTCTATAATTGTCTTCTTCTTTCCAGCCAGTGAAAGAGCCAGGCATCAGAAATGTAATTTGACAATGATTTTGATCATATACATTAAAGAAATTTGCACTTTAAAAAGGTGAGAAATTCAATACGCATCATGTATGTGCACTAGAGTAATTTTTTTCTGTATATGTGTTTCCTGTTTTGAAATCAAGTTGCAATTACTGTTGTTTCCTTTATTGGTCAAGAACCCCAGTCTCCTCACAAAGTGTGTTATCTGGGCATATGCAAAGACTGTCTCTTTTGGAATTGAAGAATTTGAAAGGGATTGTTAAACTGTGACATGCTAACCTGTTTGATTCCTAGATTCGGGGATCCTTCAGTGTCCAAGGGGAAGAAGGGACCGAAATGTCCTTTCCCTTCCCATGTTGGAGTATCCCATCCACACCTATGTATCTATTAGCACTAAGAATGGAGAAATTTAAGAGATGCTGCTAAATACATTCTAATGTAGAACACCTCCCATTTTCTTCCAAAGCATGTTTTACATGTCTAAATACATACATAAAACAGTGTACCCATAAGAAACCATGGGAATTATTCTTGAGTTTGGGTTAGGGGATCCACAAAACCACTGGCGATATATAAATATGGAACATTATTAAGGAGTGCTAATCAAGAATAGATTGAGAATAGAGTCACAGAGAAGTCAGGGATATAAAGATCAAATTGGTAATTTTCTCTGTGTCTACCTTTGTGAGAATATCCATAGGTATGGAGCATAATGGACTTGTTATTTTGGATGCCAGAATTAAATTACCCATTTAGTAATAAATTCAGAGGAAGATGGTGCCTTTTTAAAAGTGACTTTTGTTGGAACAGAGCAGAAAATGTATTCTTTGCAGGCAGCCATTGCCAAGAGGATGCAGAAAGGACTGAGCTGTGTATCCCTAATCTCTTGCACCAAAGGTACTAATCTGAAAATTCTGTTTTCTGGTAATTAATGCATGTAGTTGGAGAGAAAACTAGAGGGACACCTGGGTGGCTCAGTCGGTTTAGTGTCTGACACTTGATTTGGGCTCAGTTCACTATCTCATGGATCATGATATCGAGTAGCTCGTCAGGCTCTGCGCTGACAGCACAGGGCCTGCTTGGGATTCTCTCTCTCTTCCTTTCTCTCTCTCCCTCTTCCTCTGCCTCTCCCCCCTCCAGCATAAATATATTCATTTTCAAAAATAATCCTTGATAACAAATTCACTTTGCCATCATATTTCAAACATATTTTCACTTTTTTTTGACTTCCAATTCATCCATCTCTCTTAGGTCACTTGGTTTGCCATTATTAGAAACAGTTAAATATATACCTTTATATCATAAAAAGTAAATTCTAACTACCCATATTGTTTTGAGTAATTTTGAGTGTGTTGTCTTTTATACTGCTAGGCATAGACCTTCATTAGTGTTAAATGCCAAAAATGGGTACCCACATTGCTACATGCAACAAAGAACATTATCAATTATGTAATGAAAAGCATAAATGTGTACAAATACAGGAATAATAGATATAAGACATTCAACTTCAGAAGACATTAGTGAATTTTACATTATTTGGCATCATTAATGAATGTTTTGTTCGAATCCTACCTATACATAGAAAGAAACAGTGAAGCAAAATGAGGAGATAGAAGACTATGTTCCAAATGCCAGAATAAGATAAAATCTCAGAAAAAGATTGAAATAACATGGAGATAAGCAACATACCTGATAACCAGTTCAAAGGAAGGATCATAAACATGTTCACCAAACCCAAGAAAAGGGTAGATGAACACAGTGAGAACTTCAACAAAGAAATGGAAAATAGAAAAAAAGAACCAATCAGACTTGAAGAGTACAATGATGGAAGTTTAAAAATACACTAGAATGAATCTATAACAGATTAGGTGATGCAGAAAGGATCATCTACCTGGAAGACAAGGTAGTAGAAATCATGCAAACAGAACAACCACAAAGAATTAATTATATTTTATTTTATTTTTATTTACTTCTATTGTTTAGAGAGAAAAAGAATGCATGAATAGGCAGAGGGACAGGTGAGAGAGAGAGAGAGAGAGAGAGAGAGAGAGGAAGAGAATCTGAAGCAGGTTCCATGCTCAGTGCAGAGCCAGATGTGGGGCTCGATCCCTTGACACTGGGATCAGGACCTGAGCTCACATCACGAGTTAGAGTCTCAACTGACTGAGCTACCCCAGTGCCTCAATTCTACAAAACTTTTAAAGTGAGTTAATACATCTTCTTCTTAAATTAGTCAAAACTGATGACAGTGAAAAGTTTCCAAATCCATTCCATATGGACAGCATTACCCTGAAATCAAAACCAAACAAGGACACAACACACACACACACACACACACACACACACACACCACATTATGCGCCAATATCCCTGATCAACATGCAACAATCCTCACCCAAATATTAACAAACTGAATTCCACAATACAAGAAAAGGATCTTACACCATGATTACGTGGGTTTATTCCACTTATGCAAGGATGGTTCAAGACCTGCAAACCCATCAACTTGACACACCACATTAACTGACTGAAAATCAAACTCATATGATAATCTCAATAGATGCAGAGAAAGCACTTGACAAAATTCAACATTCATTTATAATAAATACTTCACAGAATGTGTGTGGGGAAGGAATGTCCCACCATATAATAAAGTTCATATCTTACAAACCTACAACTAACATCATTTGCAACAGTGAAAAGCCAAAAGCTTTTCCTTTCACATCAGGATCAAGATGAGAAAGTCCACTCTTACAGCATTTATTCAACTTTTATTCGATACTGGAGGTCCTAGACACAGAAAGCAGAGAAGAATAAATAAAAGACACCCATGCTGATAAAGAAAGTACTAAGCAGTCACTATTTGCAGATGACATAATTCTCTAGAAAAAAAAATATACTGAGACACTACACCAAAGAAACATATTAGAACTAATAAATGAAATCAGTTAAATTGCAGGATACAAAATAAAGAGAAATCTGTTGCACTTCTATACAGTAGTAACAAACTATGAGAAAGTGAAATTAAAACAATCGCATTTATAATTGCATTTATAAGAATCAATTACCAAAGAATATTTTAACCAGGGAGGTGAAATTCTTACACGCTGAAAGTTTAAGCTATTGTTAGAAGAAATTTGAGGATGACACAAAGAAATAACTAAGAAGATATATACTGTGCTTATGGAATGGAAGATATGATATTGTGAAAATATCCATATTATGCAAAATGATGTATAGATTCAATGTAATCATTATGAAAATACTAATAGCATTTTTATAGAACGAGAATAAATACCTCAAAGTTTGCATGGAACCACAAGAAACTCTGAATACCCAAAGCAATCATCATAAAGAGGAACAAAACTGGAAGAAACATATTTCAAAATCTACTACAAAGCTCTAGCAATCCAAGCAGTATGGGACAACAATAGACACATAGATCAAAGGAATGGAGTAAAAAGCCCAGAAATAAATCTGTGTCTATGTGATCAATTAAATGTGACAAGAAGGCAAGAAAGGACGCAAGGGAAAAGAGAGTCTTCAGTAAATGGTGTTTATAAAACTGGAAAAATATGTGTTAAAGAATCAAACTGGACTACTTGTTTATACCAAACCCAAAAGAAACCTAAAATGAATTAAAGAGGTAGGGGTAAGACCAGAAAAAATAACTTCTAAAGAAAGCATAGGCAATAAACTCATGGAGACAGTTCTCATCATTATTCTTTTGGTTCTGTTTTCATAGAGAATGGCAGCAAAATGAAAAATAAATATACCAAACCACAAGGCATTTGCCCAGCCAAGGAAACTGTCAACAAAACGAAAAGGCAACCTACTGAATGGGAGATGATATTTGCCAATGATATATTGGACAAGGGGTTAATATCCAAAATATATGAAGAATTCCTACATCTTAACACAAAAGGAATATAAACACGTGATTAAAAAATGGACCAAGGACCTGAATAGATATTTCCTAAAAGAAGACATGCAGATCACCAACAGACATGTGAAAAGATGCTCAGTATCACTTATCATTAGGAAAATTAAATCAAAACCATAATGAGATAGCACCTCACACATGTCTGAATCAAAAACACATGAAATAACAAATATTGGTGTGAATATGGAGAAAGGGAATTGTATGGACTGTTGGTGGGATTTTAAATTGATATAGTCACAATGAGTAACAATATGGAGGTTCCTCACAAACTTTTCTCATTTTTTGACACCATTGATGGACCAAGAGGGTTTTATGCTAAATGAAATGAAGCAGACAGAGAAAAGCAAATACCATATGATTTACCTAATGATGTCGAATCAAAAACAAAGAAACAGACAAAATAAATAGACTCATATACCGAGAGACCAAAGGTGTTGATTTCCATAGGGGGGTGGGGACAAGGGATGGATGAAAGAAAGTAAGTGGCACAAACTTTCAGCTGTAAAATAAATAATTCACAGGGATGTAAATTATTGTAGACTCTGGGTCTGAAGTTCTCTCTTGTCTAGCAAGAGAGGGGGACACAGGATGGAAAATGAGAGATGGCTAGTGTCCAGGAAAACACAAGAGCTCCGAATAAGGGTCCTTGCCCCATTTTTATTACAATCAGAAGGCTTACAAACATGGTGATGGATGTGCACAAAGAGACAGTGAATCTGGGAACATTAACTTGTGGATGTGAGGGAAAGGGGTTCTTGAAGATATTTGGGTTAGGGGTTTGGGTTAAAACAAAACAAAATCTGGGCGCCTGGCAGTCGGGAAGAAGGTTGCCTCATGTCCTGGCAGCGGACATGAGGCATCACCTCTGTATATCTTAGCTAGTCTAGGGGATGAGGCAGGTAGGGGAAATACCCTCAGAGTTAACAAGGCACCTTTTTTTTTGTTAATCATCTCTGCTCTGGGCTGCTTCACCTGGAGCACTGAGATCTATAACCCAACTTACCTGTTTACCTAACTTGGCCCTTTCTTCTTGTGAAAGCATCTTTCTGCTCTAGTACTAAATTGGGGGTATTTCCACCCTGAATATCTAATCTTGTTTATTTCATATACCTACGTTCTATATTGGTGCCTTTGCCTCTCCCTATTTTGGGGCCTTTGCCCCTCCCTCTCTATTCCAGGGGCCCTGCACCCCCTCTCTATTCTGGGTTGCCTTTGCACTTCCCTATTCATGGTTGCCTTGTCTTGTTTACCCAAACTCACATGTGAGTGTCCTTTGGCTTTGTATTTCTTTATGCCTTGTTAACCCATTGGTGTAAGCCCAAGGGATTCCTAAGCTTATTTCCCACAGTAAATTACAACATAGAGAATATAGTCAATACTATTATATTAATTTTGTATGGTGATGGGTGATCATGCTGATTTATCACGATGATGATAGCATAATGGGTATAGATGATGAATGATTATGTCTACACCTGAACTTAATGTAATATCCTATGTTAACTATACAGCATGAAAAATAAATACATGAAAATGAAAATAGTATTGTCAACCCATTTTACAAAGAACAAAACAAAACAGAACTACAGACCAAAAGAAACATATAGGTAAATATACCCAAAATTATTAGCATATCAAATCCAACAATGGCAAAAAGCAAAAGAATTCCATTGATGCAAAGTAGGTAATTTAGATATATAAAGTTTTATTGCTTGGATGCTCATGTTATTTAATTGTCTTTTAAAAGTGTTTTCTCTGCCCTGCCCCAGTATTTTGAGTTAAGTGAAATAGTTAAACATTCATTAATTTTTCGCCTACATAGTAAGACTTAGGCTTTTTTTATTTATAACAAATATTCCTATTTAAATACAGACACCTAGTTACCATTGGACAATGAATAAGTAAATAGCATGAATAATTATTTAATATTCAAATCTCTGGCATGGTGCTGCTGCTCAATATTATTTTATGTTTTATCCTTCCCACAGGCATTTATTTTTTCCAGCAGAAGCTTCAATAACTTATTTACATACATTACAAATAGAATGTAGATATATTAAAAACAAAGGTAGAAAAATTGGTCAGATAAATCCAGAAATTGATGTCTTTATGGCAGTTAAAAAAAATTGAAATTGTAGTCATTCTTCACTATTAGTGTCAAATATAATTAAATACCTGTGGACAGGTTGATGATTTTAGAATATTTCAGTATAATAGAAATGACACATCAAGGGCATAAGAAAAAGAAGCATATAATATGTAGATGTAGCAACCTTGCCTAAAAATAAAACTTAAACATCAAAGATGTTTTACACAAGGCCTACCTAAATGCTCAGTGTTTGTCATGCAGGTGGAAACAAGGGAACAACCTGGGGGTCAAGTCTCTGACCCCAATGTCTTGTGGAACATAAAATTTGTCAGAGACCTTTGCTGAGGCACAAACTAAATGACACACCGCAAGCTCAAAGCTTCTGGAGGTGTGTGATGAGATAAAGTGTCTTCAAAATAGCCCAAGGGTAAGAATTTCCTGTTCAAATTTGAAGTGACGCATTGATGTGAAATCTACTTTTTCCACTATTGCCTCACTCGGAGGTCCCACAGGGCCCGCAGTCTGTGAAGGCCACAGATATTTTCTGTTTACAAGAGGAACCTGGTTCCCTCTGGACGATGCGTGACTGGCCAACAGAAGGTATGTGTCACCACGGTCCTGCCTTTCTAGTAGTCACCCCAGTGAGTGGGAGATTATAAATGCTGGTGGGATGCACCTGAGGCACAGCTAATATACAATGAAATCACAGAGAACATTGGTATCTGTATTCCAACAATTCAGGGTAACAAACAAGAATGAGCATGAAATATATCAGAGATCTGAAAATATTCAAATTCTTACCTGTAGAGAAGTCGTGAAGAGCATATGCATATGCAAAATTGGGTTTGCATGTCAATAGAATTTCAGGTGCGGTCACATAAGCATCATGACACAAGACACTTAATTTGGATTTGTCATCAATTGTCATCAAGGATGTGTTACACATTATTCAATGTTTACCCAGCCTTCAAAAATAGATTCTTAAAATGTATCCGTTATATCTTTATGATATATCTTTATGACCTTTATGGTCAAATGTAATGCCTCACACATTCACTTCGATAAAAGAAAGCAGTTTGATTTTTCATAAAATGCAAGTGAGGTACTCTCTGTAAAATGTTATTTTAAACTTAACTGTAAAGAATCCAAAGAATCTTTTATAAAATTGAACAAAACTTGGCCAAGAAAGTTACTCAATACTGAAAGACACTCCTGTGTGATGAATTATCTTCCATGGTCTAATGATGTGAATCAGTAATGATGAATGGTTATGGTGTTAAAAAAATAAAATAACTAATATATTATTGAGACTCTACAACAGAGACATTGAGTTTAACTGCTTTATATGCATTATATTTTACATATTTTATTTCCTATTTTAGATTAGTAAACCAGATAGCTAGACAGGAAATAATTTTTAAAGGTGGTACTTTGTACTTGGAGAGACAGGAATAATTCCAGAGTTCACTGACTGCACAGCTCCTTGACTGAAGTCTGAAATTACATTTCTGTGATTTATTAGCATAACTATACACCTAGAGCTGCCATCACTGCCTTTGAAAACATAGAACTTTCTAGAAGCTTGTGACAAATGTGTGCTTTCATAAATGATCTACCCTTTTATTTATCATTTTATGATTTCATATTTCTGCCACTAAATCAGTTGTCACTTTCTGATGTTAAGTCCGCTTTTAAAAAATGCTTTGCTTCTTTCTGTTTTCACCATTGTTCCTGCTTTGGGTAATTTTAGTGCGTCATGTAACATTTTGAAACATAAAATATTTCTTCTAAAATTTAACGATTCTCACGACTCCATAGATGTTCAAAATAAAATATTGCTTTGATAGCAATATTTTAGTAAAGATATCTAAATCAAAGTCATTTGCAACAGGAAATTCCAATATATGCTAAAAATAATATTCTCCCGTCTAGAGCCTTTCATTTTTAACCAATAATGGCTTTAACATTGTCAAAAAATTGGTGCAACACTTTTGTTTCTAATACAACATTTAAATTTTAACCTGGGTATTCTAATACTGTTGAAATATGCCTGTGGAAACTCCTTACATTCACGAGGACAGTATTATTCATGAATTCCTTTCTTCTTCACTAATTTAGTGCCTTACATGTTTTCCAATCAGTATTATTACGCTATTATTGTAAAAAAACATTTATTCTATAAGAAACACTTATTTCAAGCTCTGTGGAAGTTAGTATCAGATTTTACATTATTCAACTGCAAATGAGGAGTATTCCTCACCCTGCACCCCACACGGTGTCACTGGACTAGCAATGTCGTCAGCACATGACACACACTCTTGATCAAGACCTTCAGGGCAGTTTCATCCAGATTGTAGCTGACACTACTCAGCTGCAGACATGAACAACCAAGGCGTGACTTATGCGGAACTCCATCATGCTAAGGGCTCAAAAAGACAGCAAGTGCAACCTAAGGGCACGAAGTGTTCCATTTCAGTAACTGAGGAGGAGATAGCCTATGCAGAATTAAATCTTCAAAATGCTTCTCGGGACCTTCAAGGGAATAGCAAGAACTCTCCCTGCAAAGGTAAAACATTTAATGCAGACAAGTATGTCTGTTTTAGGATTTGAAGTTGGGGTGTAGGGGTGTAGGGAAAGAGTAGGAAGTGATCTCACATAGTTTTCATTTGTGAGGACCAGAGCTGGAGGTTGGAATGTGGTATTGTAATTGAATGCATTGGTATATTCTGAGAGAAGATTCCAATGATAGTGATGGGTTTGAGGTGCAGGTTATTGTATGTGATTCCCTGTGCATTGTCGGTTCTCTTGCTTGTATATCTCGTAAATGATTGTTTCCAGGCATCCTTTCTCAGTGTTTGCATTTCTCTTCCTACTACTCACCTTCATGTCCAGAGAAGCTCATTGCCGGTATCTTGGGAATCCTCTGCCTCGTCTTGATGTCCACTGTGGTAACAATAGCTGTTATCCCCTGTAAGTGTGTGTTTGAATGACTAAAAGGGAATTTTTCACTTTACTGATCATTAGTTCCTCGACATAGTGTGTAACACTTTGAATTTGTTATCTCATTTTAATGCATGTGTGCTCTAAGTGTGGAATGATCATTTAGAGGTTATCTAAAGTAGAAATAAGAGAATAAATACAGGGAGAATTAAACACATATTTGGATTTAATAACTCAAAGGCAAGTCATACAAGAGACTTTTTGGTGAAATATGCATTAATTCTTGAGATTGCTTAAACCAAATATTGTAAGAGATGGTGAGGTTTGGTTCTTTAAGCTTTTGAAGTATTTCCCCCCTCATGTTCATTATTTTATTAAATTTGTCTGGTAAAATAGCACACCCAATTTCAAACTAAGAAACTCAACATATTATGATTTATTTTATTTAATATTATGTTTTTTGAGAATTGTTTTAATGTTCTAGCTACTGAAGGACCAGCGCAGAACAAAACATCCCTGGAAACAACAATCCAGAAAGGTACAATATCCCTTGCAAAATTCTACTACTAGTTTAGTGTCTTTCTATCTCTATCTTAAGGTAGGTAATAATGATTATAGGAGAGTGTTACTTCTTAGACAACAATATGAAGAAATACTCATTTAAAATCACCATAGCCATTGTTACCAATTGCTTCACATTTCATCCTCCTATAACATGATAAAAGATAAATCATTCCATAAAGCTGATTTTGTTCAGTGACTCTCAGGACATGTATAGATGGACATTTTTGTGGTTGCTTTATATGGGCACATAAATTAGGGGATGAAAGCCTCACTCTTCTCTGAGTGTGTGTGTGTGTGTGTGTGTGTGTGTGTGTGTGTGTTTTGTTTTAATTTTACCAGCTTGTGAGGGTCTACGAATGTTATGTACACATATGTGTATCCATATACACTATGTAAAGTTTCATTTTGTAATATTCAAAGCCTTTTGGATAATATCTCATAATCTCTCTCCAGCGTGTCTCTGTTGTCATTGTCCGAAAGAGTGGTTTACGTATTCCAACAATTGCTATTACGTTAGCACTGAGGGAAAATCGTGGAACAAGAGTTTGACGTCCTGTGCTTCTAAGAACTCTAACCTGCTCTACTATGATGATGAAGAGGACAAGGTAAGTTTTCAAATGTTTCCAGATTCTATTAAAAGCTTGTCAGTTAATGGGGCGCCTGGGTGGCTCAGTCTATTAAACATCTGACTTCTACTCAGGTCATGATCTCAAGGTTGGTGAGTTCGAGTCCCAGATCAAGCTCTGTCAGGCTGACAGCTCAGAGCCTGAAGCCTGTTTCAGATAATGAGTTCCCTGTTCTCTCTGCTTCTCCCCTGCTCATGCTCTCTCTTTGTCTCTCAGAAATAAATAAACATTAAAAAAAATTTTTAAATGCTTGTCAGTTAATATTATGCTTCCAGAATTCATCAATAGTTTTATGTATTTGTAGTTTATTTCTTTTAAAGTCCTTAAAATCCCATGGTTTGACTTTCTGACACATTATTTATACTTTTATACCTTGAATGTACATTTGATAATTTCCAGTTCTTGCTTTTCATAGAAACCTGTTCTTCTGGAAATGCTCTTTTGTCTGAAATTAACTTTACTATTTCATTTTACAACACATCAAGGAAACTAGGCGTATGATTGTGCACATTGATTACAATAGACTTAGAATCACACAATTCTAAATTACATTATGAGACAGAAGTTTAGAGCCTTTATCAGGCCTGCCCATTTTCATTTTATGAAATATCTCTGCTTCTTTTGGGGATTTTATCAATGGAATCATTCAGGGTGCATTTTTATGTGTGCCTCCCTTCTCTCCCAGGTGCTACTTGTAATCCATCTATAGTAACACACTTGTCTATAGTTTGAGAATTTTCACTGCTCTCCTATGAATATGACATGTTAAAAACCATTCTCAGAAATTTAGTTCCTTTTTCCCATGTGGGTATTATGAATAATTATGTTAGGAAAAGTCTTTTCTTTGTCTTCCTCCACCTATCATATGTATAATCATTTATTACACATAGCGACGTATTACATAGTATATTTAAGTTATATAAATGTTATTGGTTTCATAATAAAATAAAAGTGTATAAATATACCATAATTGTATTTACATATGTTCATACTACACTACCCTGTAACCATTAGTATGAGCTTGTACAGTCATGGATATGTGTATATTTCAATATATTGAATTATCTCTACATTTTTCTATTTTATTGTGTAAATGTACATTATAGCAAATCATCCTTTGATCCCAAACTCCATAAAATTAATTAGTAAGTTCTGATGGTTATAAACAATACCATTTACCTGGGTTGTAAAGCTTAAGGCGATTCTGTTTTATGGGATAAGGAATGCTGGGTTGTGTCTCTTGCCCATTTCTCCAGGGCAGTGTCTTCTTTTCTCTTCTTAAAAGTCGCTGTCATATTTTAGATACGAGCTCTTTTTTGAGATTTTAAGATGCAAATACTTGTGACATGCATTTTTACTCTCATATTGGAGTCTTTTAATGATCAGAATTTTAATGTTCCCATGGTCCTACTTAGCGTTTTGTGTCTTACAATGATTATTAGGGATCTATTTCAGAAGTTAGCCAAAGTTTATGAATATGATTTCCTACATTACTTTCCTGAATTTACCTTTTTCTTTATTTCTTTATGGTTTTAAGGATGCTTTATGGTTTTAATTATGGTTTATGATCCAATTAGAAATTATTTTTAGTGATGCTATATTTCTGATGCTGTGAGATAAAAGTGAAGGTTATATTTTTCTAAATTATGATCTTATTGACAGAGCATCATATAGCAAAGTAGGTCTTTTCTTCATAAACAACTTCATATACCTAAAGTTGTATGTAGGTACACATATGATCTAATCTCCTTCATATAAAGAATATAGATATTATATATCTTTATACAGATAATTGTATATTCATAGATCACAGTCTATACAGCCCATCACAACTCACGGCAGTTTGAGTAAAACACAGAGACTTATTTGCCTCTATGGACCCTTACCGTGTCCTATTTATACTGTAAGTGCCCTAAGTATTTCTCTACTTACATTGAGAATCACATGGATGTTACAATTTTGCTTCAACTGATAATTTTGCTTCAAATATCAAACAATTTAGAAAACCCAGTGAAGGAAAGTCCATTAGACCTAATGAGAGTTTTATTCTTTCTTTTGTTCTCATTTTCTTCCTGATGATTCAAGAGGCCTTCTTTTACCAATTTTTCTCTTTAGGAGTTCTGTCAGAGCAGGTCTGGTGGTGATACATTTTCTCAGTTTTCCTTTATCGGAGAATGTCTTGATTTCCCCCTGCATGCCTGTTGATTTTTTTGGTGGATAGTCAATGCATTTTATTTTTTTTATTTTTTTAATAAAAAAAACAGTGTTTTTTTTTATTAGAATCACCCAATTAGTGTCTAAAATTTTCTGTCTTCCTAGCACGCCTTTTTTTCTGTTATTTTGACTGGAGAGAAAAAACATTGTGGAGACTTGGGTGTGTACCTGTTGGTGTCTGTGGTTTGCTAGGCTCTCTGACACCAGTCTACGTGGGGTAGAAGGAAATTCTGGGGAGCTCACCACCACGTGATTCCTCGGGTCTCCAGGGCTGGGATCTGTCAGCTCTCATTACCTTTCTGAATCTTATGTCATCTTATGTATAACGCTCAGGGATTGTAGCTGTATTGGTGGCAGGAGTAGGGAAACGTCTATCCATTCCATCTTTCCAGAACAGAAAGTCTGGTCTGGGGTGGCTTTCATTTGAATGCTCCTAAGATTAATAGTGTTGGACCTATTTTCCTGTACTCACTTGCCATCTATACATGGTGTTTGGTGACGTATCTATTGAAATATTTTGCTAATAGTTTTACTTGTTTTTCATTGTATTTTGAGAATTCTTTATGTACCCTGGTGGCAAGTCTTTTATTAGATGCATGGTTTGTAAATGTTTCTTAACAAGTTTATGACTGTCTTTTCTCTTCCAAGAGCAGATATTATCTTGACGAACTACACTTCATCAATATCTTCTTCTATGGATCTCTATCAAATCTCTGGCCAACTGTAGGTCATGCGTTTGTAATAAAACATTTGAACTTTTTTATGTGTGATGAATTTTGAGCACTTTAGTGTATTATAAAGTATATAATCATTAATCATATTTGATACTCCATTGTTTCCAGAACATTTGTTGAAAAGACTACTTTCTCCACTGAATGACTTTGCATTTTTGTGTAATTGTGCATTTCATATTGTGTGGGTACAAATGTTGCCCTTTCTCATCTGTTTAATTAATGTCCTTATGTATTTTTTTTTTTTATTTTTTTTTAAATTTTTTTTTTCAACGTTTTTTTTTTTTATTTATTTTTGGGACAGAGAGAGACAGAGCATGAACGGGGGAGGGGCAGAGAGAGAGGGAGACACAGAATCGGAAACAGGCTCCAGGCTCCGAGCCATCAGCCCAGAGCCTGACGCGGGGCTCGAACTCACGGACCGCGAGATCGTGACCTGGCTGAAGTCGGACGCTTAACCGACTGCGCCACCCAGGCGCCCCTGTCCTTATGTATTTTTATGTCTGTTTTGTACTTTAAAAATCATCCTTTTTATTTTAAATGTTTCTTAATTTATTCTGAGAGAGTGAGAATGCAAGCAGAGGGAGGCACAGAGAGAGAGAGAGAGAGGCAGAGAATCCCAAGCAGGGTCCATGGTGTCGGCACAGAGCCTGACCTGGGGCTCCATCTCAGGAACCATGAGCAGTAATCAAGAGTCAGAAGCACAAATGACTGATCTACCCTGGTGCCCACAAAATTGTCCTTTTTTAAACGGTGAATTTATTCAAGTTCATTTTCAGAGTTATGCTACCTATTCAGGATCGTTGCATGGATGTTTCCTATTCATTTCTATCTTTCTAAAGGTTTTATGTAATGTTTATTTTTTATTTAATTATTTTGTGTGACAGAGAAAGTGCATGGGAGAGGGACAGAGAGAGAGAGAGAGAGAGAGAGAGAGAGAGAGATGGAGACAGAATAACTTCCCAGCAGGTTCCTCTCTGTCAGTGCAGAACCCAATGCGGAGCTCAAACTCACAAACCCTGACATCATGACCTGAGCCCAAATCAAGAGTTGGACACTCAACCAATGAACCGCCCAGGCACCCCTTTAGAAAGGTTTTTTAAAAATAATAAATATTAGTTTTATCATTTACTTTCTGTATCACGGAAATCACATCAATTGATCTTCTTTGCTAATGTGATAAATGAAGATTATTTATGGCATTTCAAATGTAAATACAACAGGGCACTACTTCAATAAATCTACTTATGATTGTCCTGATATGTAATTTCCTTCTTTTTTTAGTATTCCCATCAAAAAGTATATGACACATATTTCATTAGCCTCCTTTTCTGACCCTACAATGATTTCTTTTTGCTTTTTAAGCTGGCATTACATTTTTCTTTATTCATAAACATCTAAATACTTTCTAACTGAGTGTGAAAATTTTTCTGAATTACAGAAAAAATTGTATTAGAAATTTTATATTTTCTTAAATATTTTAACGCTTATTCATTTTTGAGACAGAGAGAGACAGAGCATGAACGGGGGAGGGGCACAGAGAGAGGGAGACACAGAATCCTAAACAGGCTCCAGGCTCTGAGCTGTTAGCACAGAGCCCTACACAGGGCTCGAACTCACGCACCCGCGAGATCGCGACCTCAGCCGAAGTCGGATGCTTAACAGCCTGAGCCACCCAGGCGCCTCCTGTATTAGAAATTTTAAGACACTTCTGATATTTTTATATCTATTTCTTTTGGTTCACACGTTGTATTTGGTAGGATTTTTTCCAATGTTCCATCTAGTTTGAAATATATTCGCATTTCTTCATAATATCGTCCTCTGATACTTTTACTGTGGTACAAGGCACATACAGATGGGTCACATGGTACACGTGCCAGCAGATGGCCGAGTTTTCAGTGTCACCACTGCGTGGAACGAGAAAATGAATATTACCAACACTGCGAAATGCCCCTACCAACTTCTTGTCTGCCTTTTAAAAACGGTTTATAGAAATAGAATCATAGAGTATGCATATTTTATGTTTAGCATTTTCAGGCGAAGCCAAACTTGTGTGGTTCATCCATATGTAGCTGCATGAAGTTGTCAATGGTCCACATCTCTTTGCTGTTCTGTTGTCGGGTTGTCCTAGGTTGCATTCGCCCATTCTATTGTGGATGCTCTTGGATATTTGGGTGTTGGTCATTTGGGGCTGCTTTGAGTTATTCTACTATACATCCTTCACGATCAGTTTTTAGCTAAATGTATGTGTGTCATTTCTTCCTTCTATAACCTTACCTGGCTCCTCTCATTGCTGCTTGAGAGGGAAGCAATTGAGATCTTGCATTGATAACATTCTTCCTTTGTGTGTGATTGACAAAGGTACCCATTGTCTGTAAACACTACTTTAGCTTCATCCTAAAAGCTTTGATGTATTTTCAGTTTATTATCATCCAGTACAAGGTGATTTCTCTCATCCAGTACAAGATACTTTCCAAGATTTCATCTTTGAACTGTACATGTTTCAGGAGCCTCTCACTTTCCATATGTTAGGAAATTTCCCAGATTTCTTTCCATTGTTTCTTCTCATTTGTTTCCTTGTCTTCAGAGGAAATACTTTGAATATTTCCATGCTTCCATCCTTGAACTTTTTGATCCCTATGGATGACCTAGAACACTTTCTATATATGTCAGTTATGTGAAGCTGGTTCCACTATTTTGACAGTCTTCCATAGTCCTCCTGCTTTTGTGACAAGCTGGTCTTACTGAAGGAAGAGATTTCAGTCTTCAGCTATACTCATTGAATTGTTTACTTACCCTTCTAATTCTGTCAGTTTCTATTTCCTGTGTTTAAGGGTTCTGTTCTTAGGTAAATAATGTATGTTTTTAATTGTTTGATCTTCCTCTTATATTGACAGGCTTAACATTTGGAAATGTTTCTTGTACTTTCTATTAATATTTCTTGTTTTAACAGCTGCTTTGATATTAGAACAGCCATTTCTGCTCACATCTTTGCTTACTGGTAATAGGGTCTACTTTTTGTTATCCCTTTATTTTCACCTCTTTGTGTCTGAATCTACAGTGTGTCTGTTACAGACAGTATATAGGTCGATATTACTCTCTTATTCAGGATGACACTTTCTATCTTATAATTGGAATATTTATTTAATTCACATGAGTATAATTACTGGGATATTTGGATTTAGGTATCGCATTTGCTATTTATTCTATACTTATGTCTTGTTTTCCTCTTCCACTTTACCTCACATCTTTTGTATTGAACATATGCTACATTAGTGTTCCATTTTACTTCCTCTACTGTTGTCTTTAGTATATTCTTAAGTTATTTCCTTAGCAATAGTTGTAGGTATTACAAACCTATCTTTTGTTTGTTTTTGTGGAGATGATGTTGGCATCTCACATTGCACACATTTAATGCTGACAATCTGTTCATTTGATAAATTTATGTATTGCCATATGATTACTATGGCCATGTTAGATAACACCTTTTCATGTCACATATTTATCATTTTTTGTATGTGTTGAGAGAAGCTTAGAATTAGTCTTAGCAACTTTGAAGTTTAATATACAGCAATGTTGTCTGTAATCATATGTTGTACATTACACCTCCAAAAATTATCTATTAGCTATAAATTTGTATTCTTTTAAAAAAAATCAATGTTTATTTCTTTTTTGAGAAAGAGGGAGAGAGACAGACATGAGTGGTGGAAGTTCAGAGAGAGAGGGAGACACAGAATCTGAAGCAGGCTGTAGGCTCTAAGCTGTCAGCACAGAACCTGACGTGGGGCTCAAACTCAGAAACCCTGAGATCATGACCTGAACCGAAGTCGGATGCTTAACCTACCAAACCACCCAGGAGTCCCGTAAATTTGTATTCTTAAACATCTTCACAAACCATCAACCCACAGTCTCTGATAAGCGCATTCTAATCTTTGTTTTTACCAGTTCAGTCTATCAGATTTCATGAGAAAGACAATACAATATTTGTCTATTGATGTGTGATTTTTGTCCCTTACCATAATGCCTTCAAGGTCCATCCACTTGTTACAAATGGCAAGATTTCCTTCTTTCACCTGGCTAGATAATATTTCACTGTGAGTGTACGTGTGTGTCTGTGTGTTTGTACGTGTATATATATCACACTCTTTAACTTTATGCCGGTTGCCATATACTCAGGATCCTTCCATTTCTTGGCTATTGCAAATAATGTTGCAATGAGCATGAGCGTGCAGCTATACCTTTGAGATGCTGATCAGTTACTTTGTTTATTTTGAAAAAAATTTTAATGTTTATTATTTTTGAGGTCTGGAGGGGCAGAGAGAGAGGGAGACACAGAATCTACAGGAAGCTATAGGTCTGAGCTTTCAGCACAGAGCCCAATATGGGGCTCATCCATATGAACAAGGAGATCATGACCTGAGCTGAAGTTGAACACTCTCCCGAGTGAGCCACCCAGGTGCCCGATTGATCACTTCCTGTAAACACATATGTAAGAGTGACATACTATTTTTCATTGTGGCAGAACCAATTTACATTTCCTCCAAAGGACTGGAGGAAATGCAATCCCAAAGGATTGCATTTCCATGATTCTTGATATTGAACAACCATGTTCAATATACATACAAAGACAATATACATACAATGTACATACAATATACATACAAAGACCATTTGTATGTCTTCAAAAACATGTATACTGAGGCACTTAGCCCATTTTTTACATTGGATTTCTCTCTTTGTTTTTATTCTGTTGTATGAGTTCTTTATATATATTAGATATTAGTCCTTTATCTGATATTGGTTTATAGATATTTTCTTCTCTTCTCTCCATGATCTCTCAACTATTTGATTCTTTCCTTTGCTGGGCAGAAGGTCTCTAGTTTAATGCAGTCCCTCTTTTCTTTTTTAGATTTGCTGTGATTTTTCTGACTTATTCCTGAAATCATTACCTACACCAAAGTCAAGGGTCTTTTTCCTTTTGCCTATACCAATGTTTTTCCATTTGTTATATATTTTAATGTTACCAATTTTTGTCTTTTTGTTTCAATTGAATGAATTCCTTTTAGCATTTCTGTAGGACATGTCTAATTTCTTCTGACACATGGCTTTAAAAACCACCACTGGAGTCATGCTGTTGCTTTCCCCTGACTGCCATCTGTGGCAAGAGTTGAAACTTTGATACACCATCCTCTAGGATGACGGGAAAGTCTTTATCTCTTCTTCATTTCTGAATGACAATTTGTTGAGTAAGGCATTCTTGTTTGATATTTTTTTTTCCCCTTTGACCACTTTCAGAATGTCATCCCATTGTCTCCTGCTTTCTACAGGAAGAAGATCTTGTGAGATGATCCTTTTTGGGGTCTGGTACGGCAAGCTGACCTCAGAGCCTTCATAGCAGTATTGGATCTGTTGCCCAAGATCAGGCACAGATGGAACTACCAAAGCAACTGGCTTTTGGTGCATAGGTTCATTTGTTGTGGCTGTGGCCCTGGGGTCTCAGTTGGAGACATGTGTAGATATTCCACGCAAACTGTACCTGTGTCTCAGGGACTCACCCTTGCGACTCTGGCTAGCAGAGGATTGTAGCAAGTACAGAGGCCCTGGATGACAAGGTTCATTGGTGACTGGGGCCATGGGCAGTGTGTGGTAGTAACATATGCTGGGGATGGGGAGTCCAAGTTTCCACTCTGTCCCAAGTGGCAGTTCCAAGATAGCAGCAGCGTGATCCAGTGGTGGCTTGTGAAAGCCATGTGTCAGGACCCAGGGATCTGGACACAGACCTCTAGATTCTTGGTCTCCAATGACAGCTTAGGCTTTAGTGTGGAAGCTGAAAGTGTGTTTGGGTATGTAGCGGTATAGCAGCAGCAATGAGGATTCAGAGCCCTACAGTTGGACCGGAGAGAAGAGACTCAAGGCAGTGGTGACTTGGCCTACCAATGAAGGGTCAGAGCCTTGAGCTACCATAGGTGGAGAAAAGTCTTCAGGTGTTAGCCATGGCAGTTCAGAGTCTAGGCCTGGAGGGTTTTGGGGTTCCAAATAGCAAGAGCATCCTTTGCAATGAAGACACAGGGTATTAAATGGAATACGGTGAGTGGGGCTCAAGGCAGCAAATATCTGCACCCATAGTGGCAGTTAAGGCACACCTTAGGATCTGAGGTCAGGTCTCAGGAAACAGCCTCAGTAATGTGACACAATGCCCTAAGCTGGGACCAAGAGTGGGCAAAAATCAGACGCAGTTCTAGTCTTGTATACATGACGTGCTATGGCCACCAATCCCTAAGAGCAGAATTGGAGCCCTTGAAGGCAAGTCTCATCATAGCAACACCTCCAGCCTCTGGGAGGATGTGTAGAGGGCACACTCTGGGCTGCTCCAACAACTGGGATTAGAATGGACGGGCTCCTTCTGTGGCAAAAGCTGCAGACATCCCCATAGTTGAAGCTTAGTGGGTTCTCCTGCTCCCCTTCTTTCCATGAGGTGACTCTCCATGAGGGGATTCCTCCAGGTGCCAAGTGGCTCTCAGCTGCAGGGTTGGGTGATGCAGGCCAAATGCTTCCTTTGCTTTCCATGGGACCATCCTGGATTTTTGATCGGCACCAGATTTTTGGTGTTTCTTTCTTATCTAGAGCTTTCCCTGAGCAGTTTTTAGTTTGAAGTTGTTTAGTTACTGTTCTGACTGATTTTGTGGGCAGATGAGCATTATGACCTCCTAGTCTCCATCTTGCTCATGGCACTCTTTACACGTATACAATTAACTGATTGTCATCTACGCCCCATGAATCCTGACTAATTTCCAATAAAATATATTAAATTACCACTAACAAGCTCCTTTCCACCACCTATTATATGTATGCCTCAACTTTCCAAAAATTTGGATTACCTCACTTTGCTTCTCTGAAAGCCCTACACCAATACCAGTTTTTGCTGAACAACGGAAATCAGAAGGGGATTTTTGTGTTTAGGACAAAAGGCGAAAAGTGAAAATTGTGTTCAGGGCTAGTTTTACCGTTTAGTGTCAGCTCATACCCCAAGCAACAAGATTCGTCCTGTCAAGTTCATTTCTCAGAAACTATATACTCTGTGTATCAGTATCAAGCATAGGGTTGAACTGTATTTTTGAGTGTCTGTGCTTCATCTCAATTTATTTTGTGTATCCACTCACAAGGTGTGTCTTGAGGTGTCAGAAAAGCCTAAGGAGGTTATATGTGTTATGGGTTATGGGGGGCTGGTTGCTTTTTATATCAGGAAATGCTCATTTTTCCATGTAAGTTAATGTTATTTGCTTTTTCACTTTACACCATTTCAGCTTCAGAATGTTTTCATAGGAACAATCTGCTTTCAGAGAGAACGGGAAATCCATCCTTCTACCCACGTTGTAATGAGGCCGGCTAGCACTGGTTACTGAACACCAGTTATTCATCAACGAACCTTCTATGCTTTCATGATTTCACATTAGAGACCTGAAATGAAACATTCGTGGTGACTTTGCAACACAAATATTAGTAACTGCTAAAAACTATAAGGCATATGGTATTCATCCAACCATACGGTGTTATAATAATGACCTTGATAATCTTCTTTCTCAACAAAATTCAGAGAGAAAAATACACAGGTTTTGAAATTTACTGACGCATCTATCGTTTCTGCTGATCTCTATTCCTCTTTGTGGGTATGCCTTACCATCTACATCAGTTACTTTTAGCTTGAAGATCATTTCTGAAAGACAGGTGTACTAACAAAAATTGTTAAGTTTTGTGTTTGATGTGGGGTCTTTATGCATCTTTTCTTTCTGAAAAACAGCTTTGCTGAATTATAATTCTTGTTTGACAGGTCTTTTTGCTTTGTTTTCTTTTGTTTTGGGTTTTTATGTGTGTGTGCGGGGAGTTGGTTTTTTTTGTTGTTGTTGTTGTTTTGTTTTTTTAAGTATTTTCGTGGTGAAACTTATCTATTAATCATATTGTTATTTTCCTAAATATACTGACTTGTTTTTCTCTTTCTCTTGCTATGATCACCTATTTTTGTTGGCTTGCCTTTCATTTTATTCTTAAGCTGTTGCAAACAAAACAAAACACAACAAAACAACATTTACCACATTACCCATGTTAAAAAAATAGACTACTTTGTTAGAGAAGTTTTAGTCTCCTAGCAAAACTCAGACATAGCACAGAGGTTTTCTGCATTCCCCTACTGTCTGTGTGTCAATGCACAAGCAGTTCGTAGACTCTCTCATTTTCAAAATCCCTCAGTGGGTGGTTCACTTGCTACAACTGATAAAACTGTACTGACACCTCTTTATCACCCAAAGTCCATAGTTTACTTTCAGGTACTCTTGATGTTGTGCATTTTAAAAGTTTACAAAAATATATAAGGACACGTATGGAGTTATACAGAATAGTTTCCCATCCTTCAAAATCCTCTGTCCTTCACCTATCCATGCTTTTCCCCCCTAAACCCTGTCAACCACTGATCTCTTTACTGTCTCCATAATTTTGTTTTTTTCCAGATGGTCATATAGTGGGAATTATACAGTCTCACATCTTACATTGCATTTCGCTAGATCATGCATCTTAACCAACATAAGCACACATGTTAGGAGTGTTAACTATCACATTGTTGCCCAAAAGATATCTAGAAATTTCACCTTTAAAACTGGAACTCAACTCACTGAACAATAATTCCCCTTCTCCTCTTTCCCCTCAACCCTGGGCAATCACTATTCTACTTGCTCTGTCTATCACTTTTACTACTTTGGATACTTCATATAAGTGGAATCATACAGTTTTATTTTTTATTTCGTATGTATGACTGGCTTATTTCACTTAGCATAATGTCCTGGAGTTTCATCCATAGTGTAGTAGGTGATAGGATTTCCTTCATTTTTACAGCTGAATAATACTACAGTGTTATGTATATATGTATACTATGCTTTCTTTCTCCATTCATCCCTTAGTGGACATTTGGGTGACTTCTACTCCGTGGCTCTAATGAATAATGCTGCAGTGAGCATGGGTGTATATATATCTTTGAGATCTTGCTTTCAATTCTTTTAGATAGTTTCCTACATGTGAGATTGCTGATTCATATGGTAATTGTATTTTTAATTTCTTGAAGAAGCTCCATACACGTTTTCATAGGGGCTGACCAATTTACATTCCCAAAAACCGTGTGTGAGTTTCCTCCTTTTCGACCTCCTCACTGACACATTTTTAAGAAATGTTTATTTATTTATTTTGAGAGAGAGATAGAGAGAGAGAGCAAGCAGGGGAGGTGCCGAAGGAGGGAGAGAGAGAGCATCTGAAAGCAGATCCACGCCATCAACAAAAGCCCATGCAGGGCTAAACCCACAAACTGTGAGATCATGACCTCAACCAAAACCAAGATTCGGACTTTACCAACTGAGCCACCCAGGTGCCCCGACACAATTGTGTGTGTGTGTGTGTGTGTGTGTGTGTGTGTGTGTGTGTGTTCCATCCATCATAATGAGTATAAGGTGATAACTCATCGTGAAAATGATTTGCATTTCTCTACTCATTAGCGATATTGAGCATCTTTTCATATGATGTTTCACCATTTGTATATATTCTTTGGAACTTTGTGTATTTCATTTATTTGTCCATTTTTTTAATTGTGTTTCTGGTGTTTGCTGTAGTCATTACCGCCTTGTAGATTCCTTATGTATTTCAGATATGATTTTCTTGTTTGAGATATGATTTGCAAGTGTTTTTTTCCACTCTGTATTTTCATTGCTGATCATGCCGTTTAATGCACAGAAATGTTTCAGGTTGATATTGCCCACTTATCTACAATGGACTTTTCCTCTGTGCTGTTGGTTTCGGTGGCATAGCCAAGAAATCATTGCCAAATACAATGTTGTTTAATATACCCCCTTTTTTCTTTGAGAAACTTTATAGTTTTACATCTTACATTTATGTCTTTAGTTCATTTGGAGTTAATTTCAGTATACAGTGTAAATGTAAACATCCAACTTCATTCTTCTGCATGTGGGTAGTCAGTTTCCAGACACCCTTTGTAAAAGATCCGTTGTTTCCCTTTTGAATCGTTCTGATATCCTTATCAAAACTGATTAGACTGATTATACATGGTTTGTGTCTGAATATTTTTAAGGGATTGTTTCCATGAGGGGCTTAGGGTCTGTCTCTTTCTGTTCCTTCATCTTGTTACTTGTATCCCATTCCAGGCGGAAATAGTGTGCAGGGCAGGGGTATGGATTCTGTGGCAGATAATGTGGCGTAAGGCTGATGGAGGTGAAAGACCTGTCACTCATCCCTGATTTTCACACTGACTTAAGTCACTTCACAATCCACTCTGTTCCCTCAAGACTATTTCTTTGTCTGTATTTGCCGGTGTTCTTTGGTCATTTTATTATGATGTCATGAGATGTGGATTTGTATGTGCTCATTCTGTTAGCAGTTGCTACATCTCTGGTGTCTATAAATATTTTAAATGATATTAGTAAGCTGTTCATTCGTCGTGCCTTAAGATTGCTGTCCTGTTTTTTTTTCTGCCTCCGTTCTTCTCATATTCTACTTAGACCTACGCTGGCTTTCCTGACACTGTTTTGAAAGTCTGAATTCTGTAAATTCTTCTCTTTTTTTCCGTCTCATCCTAAGAAATAAATAAATTTTGTTACTCCTCCAAGTTCATCAGTTCTTTTCTATCTAATCCCAGACTTTCTGTAGAGAAAATTTCGTGAATTTTCCATTTCAGGTATGTATTTGTTCACTCAGATTCTCTGTGGCTTCTTCATATACTTTTATTTCTCTATTGATATTTCCTACTTGCTAAATTACTGCCATCACATGCTCCTGTAATTATTTCAACTAAGTTTTCTGTATAGTTTACATATCTTTATAAGAAGGACTTTTCAATGCTTTTTTCTAATATGTGCAGCAATTAGCCCATTAGAAGTTGCTATGGACATATGCTTTCCCTTCATTGGAAGATATTTTCCAATTTCTCTTCACATTTTGTAACTTTCTATTTAGACACTTTTTAAAATATAGTTTAGTAAATATGCATTCTGTTTCATTTTTCGTAGATTTCCTATGTTTTTTGTTGTAAAAACTTTATGGCAGCATCTTCTCCACTGATGTCTGTTTGCTGATAGTTTTCTTCCATTTTTCAGTGTTCTTATTGCTTACTTTTATGACCTTTGACTTTGAAGCCTTGATGTTAATTACTAGTGGTTTTTTTTGTTTTGTTTTGTTTTGTTTTTGTTTTTGTTTTAAAGAAAGGGTGTGTTCAAACACTGCAGGTCAGTACAGCTTCCACGTTCTGCAGTGTGACCTCAGTGTCTGTGTGTGAATGCGGGAGGGGACTGTTCAGACCTTTACTCTCAGTTCCCAAGTCTCCTTGTGCTCTTACTTTCTCCTGGGTTCCTCTTGGTCTCCTCTCCATGTGTGTCTATTTTTTCCATAAGCTAAGAGTGTTGGAGAGCGAATGTCAACTCCTCCGTTATATTCTCACATCCAGTGTCTTTCCATTGTATTTATGGGGGTCACAGTGCTTGAAACAAACACTGCTAACTCCGACCAGGACAAGTATGGGTTTCTTTCATCATTTCCGAGCGAAATCAGCACTTGGAGCTGAAACATGAATGGGTGCCCGTCCCCATCCCCAGTGCTGATCAGGTCTCCCCCTGTGGCGCCAGCACCATTGCTCTTTGCAGCATCTCCGAACTGTAAAAGCTACAATCTTCTGGATCACTGAGCCAGGGGTGGGCAGGTGGAGAGACACGGGAGCATCCTAGGCGAGAAGGTGACAAATGTGCTTCTGACTTGAATCTCCACTGTACCTATTTCATAAGTTACTAACCTTTGATCCATTTTCTAAACTCTGAAATTGTTTTCATGGTCAGTTTGTCCTCTTCACTTAGTCCTACTAACATAATTTTATACTTTACTGTCCAGTGCATAACATTATATTATAATTTGCAAGTGTTTATAAAGGAAGAAAGGATGAACTTTTATTTGTTATTACAGAATTCAAACGATTATAAGAGCTTGTATTTGACTTCCAATAAAATTTGTTTTCTCATAGTTTTTGTTGAATTTACTCTCTGCTACTACATGGATTAGAGGCTCCCAGAGAAGCCATCATAGTTCATCTGTGCAGCCAAAAGCCTTAACATTTTCTCCCAAAGTGTAAGTCTCTTGACAACTTTTGATTTTATGCCTCACAAGAATTGTTCTTAGAAACAAAAACAGCAATGTGTGAACAGTCGCATAATCACAGTAGTTGAAGTTTTTCCAGAGAAAATGGTATGGGAAATCTTGAGATTGAGATATATAAGTATGAGTCAAAATGGATGGTTCATTCCTCAAAATACTATGGTCCCTAGTAAGAGATATAAGCAATCTTATGGCAAGATTGATGAGGTATAATTCTCTGTATTTCAGGTTGTCAGCATCTTCAGAGAGTGACAACGGTTGCCCATATTTCAATTTTGATACAAACAAAATTTATTTTGTACCCTGCTCAGTAATGAGACCATATGTGTGTAAGCACCAGGCATTTTAGTTACTTCATTTTGGTAGAATGCTCTTTCACCTTTTATGAGGAATCCATTACTCATTACTTCAACAGCCATACAATAGTTTTCGTTGCACATTTTGAAGATAATGTTTTTAGTGTAATTTTTGATTCACAATAAACTAAGAGGAAGGTCCAGAGAATCCTCTATTGCCCCTGTCTGCACACGTGCATGGTCCCTCCCATTATCACCATCACTCCCTAAAATGTTTCATTTGTTATCAAGAACGAATCTGAATCAATGCATATATATCACCCAAAGTCCAATGTGTACCTGAGGCTTCATTCTTTGTGTTATAGAACTGTTTGTCAAATTTAATTATATTAATGTAAAAAAATATATATACTCAGGTATATATTATTTGTGTCTTAAGCTTTTGCTATTTAGTAAAATTAATTATATATATGTATATATATATTACAAATCATAATATTATTGTAAAAATCCTCAACAAAATGAATAATTCCATTTGTATTTCCAAGTTAATTAATTTGTCCTAGCTCTCAAAGGACCTCAAATGAGGATTGAACCACCCAGGGTGACAAGGTTATTAGTCAGAATTGAGTCTGTAGACAGAAACAACAGACACTTTAAGTAAGCATTTATCTACTTATAAGGGAAAGCTTACTAAGAGGAAGGGATACTGGTTAAAGAAAATTACAAAGAATATCATAGAAGTAAAGGATGGATCACTGAAGCCAGGCCTACTCTCTGAAGATGGGATTCAGATATCATTGAAGACGATGTGGCTACACACAGCTTCACGGCTGACAGGCTCACTGGATTGGCCTGGGACAGATCAGCTCCACACTCCACGGGCTGAACTTGGTGAGGAAGGATATCAGGCTGTGACTGGCAACAGGAAGAGCTCCCTGTCAGAGCGTCAGGAGGAAAGACCAGAAGACAGGAAACTGACAGATTGCCTATAAGAACTTGCTGTGGGATGAATACATGTGACTTCCTACAAGACTGCCACTGGCAACCAAGCCATGGCGGCCAAAGGAGAGAAAACACCATGAATCCAGGAAGAAGAGCCCTTTCTGCTGCACTGGCTCTCCATTGTCTTTTACTGACAAAAGTCAATTTCATGTGAGATGACAAGAGAGAAAATGGATAGGATCTTCCACTGTTATCTGAGAACAGGGCACTGAGGGTGTATTTGGAGCTGAGAGTACTAAATGAACGGCCCCTTGAGGTTATCATAGAACAACCACAGGGTTGCTGTATAGGAGCCATTCAGATCGGCCCACTTCCTCTGAGAATGGAACCAAAGTGCACTCTCCGAATCTCTCTTGGTGCCACACTATCAAAGGTTACACTCATTTCAAGGTAGACATTGGTTTCTAACTGGATAATAACCAGTGTCTTATTTGCTGTTATCCTCACATGGATTCAGATAATTTGGAAAAGATTTATTTTTTTAATGTTTTTATGCACACACCTCTGTCAGTCTTTACAACTGTGCCAAAAAATACTTTGAGGCAAAAAAAATAAAATGTTCAATAATAGAGAAAACAAAAAATTAAAATATACAGAAATCAGTGTCGGTCAAACGTTTAGTTATTGCCAGAATTCAAGACAAACTTGGGTAATTTGATAATGATTCAGAGATATTTCTACCCTAATTCAATTATAAGAGGGAGAGAGAGTAAAGTCGATTATTACTTGAAAACCAAATTCATATTTCACATATATTTATATCTGTGAATATAGACATATTCTTTATATTCTCTGTACATAATCCTATTGTCTTTTAGAAAAATTATATGAATATTCAAAATGTATTGAATATAGTTGTTAATGAGAGCTGTAGCTAATTACTACATTTGTGTTTCATACTACCCAAGTTTGCAGTGACGTTGAAAATTAAGCAATTATTTTTCATTTACCTGTTTGTGGTTTGGTTATGTTATAGCTGATCAAGGCTGGACTTGACTCCAGACTACTTGTTATAGCTGATCAAGGCTGGACCTTACTCCAGACTGCATACACGTTCAGCTCAGATCCCTGTATAGATTCATTTTGAGAAGACCGGGCTGCCTGATATATGATCTTTTGTAGCAGAGATAACAGCAGAAGTGTGTTTCTTAGTGCCTGGTCCCTGAACTCATGAGCTATCACATTCCCTCTCACATTATATTGTGAAAACAAGTGATCACATCCTTACATTATACTGGGAAAACAAGTCACACGGGCAACTTCTCATGGCTGTCTGTAGAGTATACTCTTGTCAAAGTGGTCAGAGGGAAGAAATGTAGATTCACTGAAAATAACCTAAACTACCATTATAGCCATAGGAATGTTTTTTATTATATTGCTTGAATAGATAAGTTTGCAAAAGAAAAAATAGATAGTTTGCAAAAGATAAGTGTGCAAAAGAAAATGATTGGGAGATAGATTAAAAATTTGGTTCTTGCTTAACTTCCCATCTGGATTTTTTTCTTCTGTGCTGAAAGTCCTTATAAAGCAGTTTTCTATACTGACAGACATAATGGTATAGGTGCTTTCACCACGGTCCTTGATCAATTTACAAATAAGGTATAAGCATAAAGGTAGAAAGTAAGGACATTGGCAGTGAACGCAGTCACTTCATGAAATTTCTAAGTGCATACTTGTAGTCCTGGGGCTCAGTTACGTAACTGCTCTGGCCCAGTTTCCTCTGCTAAGAAATATGAAAGAAATAGTATCTTATTCACAGTTACTTGAACAGTATTTGAACAGTACCTCTTGACCCATGAGTGTTCACTAGATCTCAGTCGTTGTGGCTTAAGAGCTTGTTGTTTTTGTGCCATTACCTGTGACATGATGATCGTAATTGTAACAACTTATGTAGGAATAAATAAAAATAAACAATATGATGCCTATAGATCCTTGAAATAAAGCTTAAGAACATTAAGTTCTTCCTATCTGTGATCTCTTCATATTTTGCTTTTCCCAATATTCAATAAAGGCCATTTTCCAATAAAACTGGTGTTCTGTCTTCTTCCTTCCACCCAGTGAAATAGCAGGACATCAGAAATGTAATCTGACAATCATTTTGACGATATACACCAAAGAAATCTGCATTCAAAAAGTGAGAAAATCAATACACATCATGTATGAACACTAGAGTAATTTCTTCCATATATGTGTTTCATATTTTGAAATCAAGTCGCAATAACTGTTCTTTCCCCTTATTGGCCAAGAACCCGAGTCTCCTCACAAATGGTGTTATTTGGACATAAGTAAAGACTGTCTCTTTTGGAATTGAAGAATTTGAAGGGGATTTTCAAGCTATGACATGATAGCCTGTTTGATTAGTAGATTTGGGGTCCTACAGGGTCCAAGATGAAGGGATTGAAATGCCCTTTCCCTTCCAATGGTGGAGTATCCCATCCACACTTATGCATCTGTTACCATAAAGAATGGAGAAAAATAAGAGATGCTGCTAAATACATTCTGATGTAGAACACCTCCAAGTTTTCTCCCAAAGTATTTTTTACATTTCTAAATACATACATAAAACAGTGCAAAAATTTTTACCTATACCCATATGAAACCATGGAAATTATTCATGAGCTTGGGTTAGGGGATCCACCAACACCACTGGTGATATATAAATATGGAACATTATTAGGGAGATGATCATTAAGAATAAATTGAGAATAGGGGTGCCTGAGTGGCTCGGTCGGTTGATCGTCCGACTTCAGCTAAGGTCATGAGTTAGGTCTGTGAGTTCGAGTCCCGCATCGGGCTCTGTGCTGATGGCTCAGAGTCTAGAGCCTGCTTCGGATTCTGTGTCTGCCTCTCTCTCTTCCCCTCTCCTGCTCATGCTCTGTCTCTCTCTCTGTCATAAATAAATAAACATTAAAAAAATTTTTAAAAAAAGAATAAATTGAGAATAGAAAGTATCATAGAGAAGTCAGGGATATAAAGATCAAATTGGTAATTTTCTCTGTGTCTACCTTGTGAGAATATGCATAGGTATTGTCCATATTGGGCTCGTTATTTTGGCTCCCGGAATGCAGAAAGGACTGAGCTGTGTATTCAAAATCTCTTGTCCCAAATTTACTAATATTAAAATTTTGTTTTCTGGTAATTAATGGGTGTAGAGATAAATCTCTAGGGGCACCTGGGTGGCTCAGTCGGTTTATATCTGACTCCTGATTTTGGCTCAGTTCATTATCTCATGGTTCATGACGCTGAGCCTCACATCAGGCTCTGCACTGACAGCATGGAGACTGCTTGGGATTCTGTCTCTCCCTCTCTCTGCCTCTCCCTCTTTTCTCTCTCCCTCTCTCACCCTCAAAATAAATGAAGTTATTTTAAAAAGAGTCCTTGAAATCTAATTCACCTTGCCATCATTATCCAAAGATATTTTCACTATTTGTTCATTTCTAATTCATCCGTCGTTCCTAGGTCACCTGGTTTGCTATTATTAGAAATAGTTAAATACTTGATATCATAAAAAGTAAATTCTAAGTACCCATATCATTTTGAGTCATTTGAGTTTGGTTTTTTATACTGCTAGGCATAGATTTCATTAAAGTTAAATGCCAAAAAAAGGAACCCATGTTTAAATGTGTCACAAAAGACAATATAAATTATTTAATTTAAAACATAAATGAGTATAAATACAGGAATAATAGATGTAAGTACCTCCAACTGCAGAAGACATTAGTGAATTTTACATGATTTGGCATCATTGGTGAATGCTTTGGATTAATCCTACCTATATATAGAAAAAGCATTCAACAAAACTAGGAGATAGAGAAATATGTTCCAAATGAAAAAAAAGATAAAATGTCAGAAAAAGATGGACATAACACGGAGATAAGCCATCTACCTGATAACCAGTTGAAAGTAATGGTCATCCACATGTTCACCAAACCCAAGAGAAGGGTAGATGAACACAGTGAGAACCTCAGCAAAGAAATGGAAAATTAAAAAAAAAATAACAATCAGACCTGAAGAGTACAATGATGGAAATTTAAAATGACATTAGAATGAATCAATAACAGATTGGGGGATGCAGAAGGATCAACTACCTGGAAGACAAGGTAGTAGAAATCATGCAAGCAAAACAACAACAAGAAAACATTAGTTTTATTTTATTTAATTTTTATTTATTTTTACCTTGGCAAGAGAGACAGAGCGTTTGAAAAGGGAGAGGGACAGGAGAGAGAGAGAAAGAGGATCTCAAGCAGGTTCCACACTCAGTACAGAGGCAGACGTGGGACTCCTACCCTTGACCCTGGGATCATGACCTGAGCTGAAATCACGAGGTAGAGTCTCAACTGAATGAGCTTCCCAGGAGTCCCAATTCTACAAAACTTTTAAAGGGAGTTGACACCTCTGCATCTTAAATTAGTCTCAAAACTGAAGACAATGGAAAGTTTCCAGATTCATTCCACGTGGACAGTGTTACCATGAAACCAAAACCAAACAAGGAAACCAAACAAACACACACACACACAGAAACACACACACACACACCACAGTATACGCCAATATCCCTGATCATAATGCAACAATCCTCACTCAAGTATTAGCAAAATGAATTCCACAATACAAGAAAGGTTCCAACAGCATGATTGCATGGGTTTGTTCCACTTATGCAAGGATGCTTCAAGACCTGCAAATCCATCAACCTGTCACACCACGTTAACTGACTGAAACATCAAAATCATGTGGTCGTCTCAAGAGATGCAGAGAAAGTAGCTGACAGAATTAAACATCCATTTATAGAAAAAACTTCCCAGAGTGTGTAGAGAAGGAATTTCCCTTCATATAATAAAGTTCATATATTGCAAGCCCACAACTAACATCATTCTCAACAGGGAAAAGCCAAAAGCTTTTCCTTTCAGATCAGGATCAAGACCAGGAAGTCCACACTTACCACTTTATTCAACACAGTACTGGAGGTCCTAGACACAGAGATCTGAAAAGAAAAATCAATCAAAGACATCCATGCTGGTAAAGAAAATGCAAAACAGTCACTATTGGCAGATGACTTAATTTCTAGACAAAAAAATGAGACACTACACCAAAGTAACATATTAGAATGAATACGTGAAATCAGTCAAGTTGCAGGACACAAAATTAATATATAGAAATCTTGTGGACTTTATACAGTAGTAATATTCCGTGAGAAAGAGAAATTAAATAATCCCATTTATAATCGAATTTATAAGAATCAATTACCAAAGAATATTTTAACCAATGGGGTGAAATTCTTTTTTTTTTTTTTTTTCTTCTTTTTTTTTTTTTATTTTTTAATATATGAAATTTACTGTCAAATTGGTTTCCATACAACACCCAGTGCTCATCCCAAAAGGTGCCCTCCTCAATACCCATCACCCACCCTGCCCTCCCTCCCACCCCCCATCAACCCTCAGTTTGTTCTCAGTTTTTAACAGTCTCTAATGCTTTGGCTCTCTCCCACTCTAACCTCTTTTTTTTTTTTTTTTCCTTCCCAATGGGGTGAAATTCTTACACGCTGAAAATTTAGGCTATTGTTAGAAGAAATTTGAGGATGACACAAGTAAGTACATAGGAAGGTATATACTGTGCTTATGGAATGGAAGATATAATATTGGGAAAGTATCCCGATTATGCAAAATGACCTATGGATTCAATGTAATCGTTATAAAAATACTAATAGCATTTTTACAGAACTAGAATAAAATACCTGAAAGTTTGTATGGAACTACAAGAAACTCTGAATACCCAAAGCAATCATTAGAAACAGGAACAAAACTGGAAGAAACATTCTCTTGCATTTCAAAGTCTACTACAAAGCTTTAGCAAACCAAGCAGTATAGAACACGAGACACATAGATCAAAGGAATGGAGTAAAAAGCCCAGAAATAAATCTGTGTCTATGTGATCAATTAAATGTGACAAGAAGGCAAGAAGGGACACAAGGGAAAAGAGAGTCTTCAGTAAATGGTGTTTATAAAACTGGAAAACTATGTGCTAAAGAATAATACTGGACTACATGTTTACGCCAAACCCAAAAGAAACCTAAAATGAATTAAAGCGGTAGGGGTAAGGCCAGCAACAATAACTCCTAAAGAAAGCATAAGCAATAAACTCATGGAGAATGTTCTCCTCGGTATTCTTTTGGATCTGTTTTCATAGAGAACGGCAGCAAAATGAAAAATAAACAATATGACAAACCACAAGGCATTTGCCCAGCCAAGGAAACCATCAACAAAACAAAAAGGCTACCTACTGAATGGGAGATGATATTTGCAAATGACATATCTGGCAAGGGGTTAATATCCAAAATATATGAAGAATTCCTACATCTTAACACAAAAAGAATCCAAACGCATGATTAAAAAATGGACCTGAGATTTGAATAGGTATTTCCTGAAAGAAGATATGTAGATCGCCAACAGACATGTGAAAAGATGTTCAGTATCACTAATCATCAGGAAAACATAAACCAAAATCACAATGAGATACCACCTGCCACATGTCTGAATCCAAAAAACATGAAATAACAAATATTGGTGTGCATGTGGAGAAAAGGAAATCTTATGCACTGTTGGTGACAATTTGAATTGGTGTCGTCACAATGGGCAACAGGATGGAGGTTTCTCCAAACATTTTCCTCATTTTTGACACAGTTGATGGATCTAGAGGGTTTGACGCTAAATGAAATGAGTCAGACAGAGAAGGGCAAATATCATACGATTTACCTAATGATGTCAAAACAAAAACAAACCAACAAATGAACAAATCAATAGACTCACATGCAGAGAGACCAACTTTGTGATTTCTGTAGGGGAGTGGGGACGAGGGATGGCTGAAAGAAACGAAAGAAAGTAGGTGGTACAAACTTTCCATTATGAAATAAATAATTCACATGGATGTAAATTACAGCATGGAGAATAGAGTCCATTCCATTGTATTAATTTTGTATGGTGATGGGTGATCACAATGATTTATCATGATGATCATAGCGTAACGTGTATAAATGATGAATCATTATGTCTACACCTGAACTTAATGTGATATCTTTTGTCAACTATACATCCGGGAAAATAAATACATGAAAATGAAAATAGTATTGTCAACCCATTTTGCCAAACACAAAACAAAACAGAACTACAGACCAAAGGAAACATGCATGTGAATATGCCCAAAATTATTACCAATTCAAATCCAACAATGAACACAAAGGAAAAGAATTCCAGTGATGCAAAGTAGGTAATTTAGATATAAAGTTTTATTGCTTGGATGTTCATGTTATTTAATTGTCTTTTAAAAGTACTTTTAAAAGTAGTTTCTCTGCCCTACACCAATATTTTGAGTTAAGTGAAATTGTTAAACACTCATTAATTTTCCCCTACAGAGTTAGACTTAGGCTTTTTGTATGTTTGTTTGTTTATAACAAATATTCCTATTTAAATACAGACACCTAGTTACCATTGGTGAATGAATAAGTAAATAGCATGAATAATTATTTAACATTCAAATCTCTGGAATGGTGCTATGGCTCAATATTATTCAATGTTTTATCTTTCTTACAGGCATTTATTTTTTCCGGCAAAAACTTTAATAACCTATTTACAAATAATACAAATGTAATGTAGGTATATTCAAAATGAAGGTAGAATTTGAGAAGATCCATTCAGAAATTGATGTCTTTATGGCAGTCGCAAAAAATTGAAAACGTAGTCATTTTTCACTCTTAGTGTCAAATATAATTAAACACCCGTCTACGGGTTGCTGATTTTAGAATATTTTCAGTGAAATAGAAATGACATATCAAGGGCATAAGAAAAAAGAAATACGTAATATCTAGATGTAGCAAATTTGCCTAAAAGTAAAACACAAACTTCTAAGATATTTTACACAAGGCCTAAGTCCTCAGTGTTTGTAATTCAGATGGAAGTAAGTGAACAGCCTGGGTGGTTAAGTCTCCGACCCAGTATCTCGTGGAACATAAACTTTGTCAGAGGCATTTGCTGAAGGACAAACGAAATGCCACACTGCAAGCTCAAAGCCTCTACATTCTGGAGCTGTGTGAGGAGATAAAGTGTCTTCAAAATAGCCCAAGGGTAAGAATTTCCTGTTCAAATTTGAAGTGACACACTGATGAGAAATCTACTTTTTCCACTATTGCTTCACTCTCAGCTCTCACAGGGCCGGCAGGCTGTGAAGACCACAGACACTGTCTGGTCACGAGAGGAACCTGATTCCCTCTGGACGATGCATGACTGTCTGGCCAACAGAAGGTATGTGTCACCACGGTCCTGCCTTTCTAGTAGTCACCCCAGTGAGTGGGAGATTATAAATGCTGGTGGGATGCACCTGAGGCACAGCTAATATACAATGAAATCACAGAGAACATTGGCATCTGCATTCCAACAATTCAGGGTAACAAACAAGAATGACTATGAGATACATTAGAGATCTTACAATATTCAAATTCTTGCCTGTGGAGAAGTCATTAAGAACATATGCATATACCTATGCATAGGTTTGCAAATCAATATAATTTAAGGTGAGATCACAGAAGCATCAGGACAAAGAACACATGATTTGAATTTGTCATCAGTTGTCATCAAGAATATATTATATATATTCGACATTGGTCCAGTCTTTAAAAATAAATCCCTAAAATGAATCCATTATACCATAAAGGTGAAATGGAATTCCTGATACAGTTATTTCAATAAATGAAAGCAGTTTGGTTTTCATAAAATTCAAGATGAGGTACCTTGTTTAAAAATGTTAATTTAAACTTAACTATATACAATCCAAAGACTTTTTATAAAATTGAACAAAACTTGGCCAAGAAAGATATTCAATACTGAAAGATGTTCTTGTGTAATGAATTGTTACATGGTGTAAATGCTATGAATCAGTAATGATAAATGGTTACTGTGTTAAAAATATTTACAATTGGGGCGCTTGGGTGGCTTAGTCAGTTGGGCGTCCAAAGTCTGCGGGGGTCATGATCTCACGGTCTGTGAGTTCGAGCCCTACCTCAGACTCCGTGCTACAGCACGGAGCCTGGAGCCTGCTTCAGATTGTGTGTCTTTCTCTAAACCTCCCCCACTCACAGTCTGTCTTACTCTCTGTCTCTCTCTCTCAAAAGGAAACAAAAAAATTGTTTCAATAAAAATTATTAAAATCACTAACACATTATTGAGAACTTAGACCAATCAGATTGATTTTAAGTGCTATATATGCGTTATAGTGTATGTCTTTTAATTCCTATTTTAGATTACTAAACTAGATAGCTAGACATGAAAGAAATCTTTTTAATTTTTTTTTAATTTTTAATGTTTATTTATTTTTGAGAGACAGAGAGAGACACAGAATGAGCAGGAGAGGGACAGAGAGAGGGAGACACAGAATCTGAAGCATGCTTCAGACCATGAGCTGTCAGCACAGAGCCCCGCATGGGGTTCGAACCCGGAAACCATGAGATCATGACCGGAGCGAAAGTTGGTCGCTCAACCAACTGCTCAGTTGACTGAGCCACCCAGATGCCCCACGAAATAATTTTTGAAGCTGATACTTTGTACTTGGAGAGACAGGAGTAATTCCAGACTTCACTGACTGCACAGTTCCTTGACTGAGGTCTGAAATTAAATTTATGTGAGTTTTAGTATATCTAAACAACTGGAGTTACCCTAACTGCCATTGAAATCGTAGATCTTTATAGACGTTTGTAGCAACTGTGTTCTTCCATAAATGATCTGTCCTTTTATTTATCATTTTATGCTTTCATATCTTTGCCATTAAGTCAGTTGTCACTTTCTGATGGTAAGTCCTCTTGTAAAAAATGCTTTGTTTCCTTTTGTTTTCACTATTGTTCCTGCTCTGGGCAATCTTAGTGTGTCATGTAACATTTTGCAACATATGAAATATTTCTTCTAAAATTTAACAATTCTCAGAACTCCCCAGATGTTCAAAGTAAAATATCACTTTGATAGCACTGCATTACTTTTTAGAAACACAATTTCAAACCACAAATAAAAGTCGTTTGCAACAGGAAATTCCTATATGTACTAAAAACAATATTCTCCAATCTTAGAGCACCTAATTCTCAACCAGTAATGGGTTTTAACATTGTCAAAATTGATACAACACTTTTTTGTAATACAGCACTTTAATTAATCTGGTTATTCTAATAGTGTTGAAATATGTCTGTGGAATCTGACCTTACTTTAATGAGGACACTATTATTCATGAATTCCTTTCTTCACTAATTTAGTGCCTTACATGTTTTCCAATCAGTATTATTATGCTATTATTCTAAATAAAAAACATTTATTCTATCATGAAACACTTATTTCAATCTCTACACAAGTTAGTACCAGACTTTATATTGTTCAACTGCAAATGTGGAGTATCCCTCACCCTGCACCCCACCCGGTGTCACTGGACTAGCAATGTCATCAACACATGACACACACTCTTGATCAAGACCTTCAGGGAAGTTTCATCCACGTTGTAGCTGACACTACTCAGCTGCAGACATGAACAACCAAGGCGTGACTTATGTGGAACTCCATCATGCTAAGGGCTCAAAAAGACAGCAAGTGCAACCTAAGGGCACGAAGTGTTCCATTTCAGTAACTGAGGAGGAGATAGCCTATGCAGAATTAAATCTTCAAAATGCTTCTCGGGCCCTTCAAGGGAATGGCAAGAACTCTCCCTGCAAAGGTAAAAAACATTTAATACAGACAAATATGTCTATTTTAGGATTTGAAGTTGGGGTGTTGGGGTATAGGGAAAGAGTAGGAAGTGATCTCTCATAGTTTTCATTTGTGAGGACCAGAGCTGGAGGTTGGAATATGGTATTATAATTGAATGCATTGGTATATTCTGAGGGAAGATTCCAATGATAGTGATGGGTTTGAGGTGCAGGTTATTGTATGTGATTCCCAGTGCATTTTCGGTTCACTTGCCTGTTGTATATGTCGTAAATGATTATTTCCAGGCATCCTTTCTCAGTGTTTGCATTTCTCTTCCTATTACTCACCTTCATGTCCAGAGAAGCTCATTGCCGGTATCTTGGGAATCCTCTGCCTCGTCCTGATGTCCACTGTGGTAACAATAGCTGTTATCCCCTGTAAGTATGTGTTTGAATGACTAAAAGGGAATTTTCACCTTACTGATCATTAGTTCCTTGACATAGTGTGTAACACTTTGAATTTATTATCTCATTTTAATGCATGTGTGCTCTAAATGTGGAATGATTATTTAGAGTTTATCTAAAGTAGAAATAACAGAATAAGTTTAGGCAGAATTAAACACATATTTAGATTTAATAACTCAAAGGCAAGTCATACAAGAGACTTTATGGTGAAATGCACATTAATTCTTGAGATTGCTTAAAGGAAATATTGTAAGAGATGGTGAGGTTTCGTTCTTTAAGCTTTTGAATTGTTTTCCCCCTCATGTTCATTACTTTATTCAATTTTTCTGGTAAAAGAGCACACCCAATTTTAAACTAGGAAACTCAAATTATTATGATTTATTTCATTGAATATTATGTTTTTTGAGAATTGCTTTAATGTTCTAGCTACTGAAGGATCAGAGCGGAACAAAACGTCCCTGGAAACGACAATCCAGAAAGGTACACCATCCCTTGCATACTTGTGTTATTAGTTTCGTGTCTATCTTAGCTTTATCTTCAAGTAGGCAAAGATCATAACAGATTCTTTTGGAAAAAGTGAATTCAAAAATCGCTTAATGAACCTCCGGACTGAGGGGGAAATACTCATTCAAAACCACGGTACCTGCTGTTAACAATTGCCTCACATTTCCTCCTTCCATAACATGATAAAAGATAAATCATTCCATAAAGATGATTTTGTTCACTGACTCTCAGGACATGTAGATGTGGACATTTTTGTGGTTCCTTTTTGGGCACATAAATTAAGAGATGAAAGCCTAACTCTTCTCTGAGTGTGTGTGTGTTTTGTTTTAACTTTATCAGCTTGTGAGTGTATATGAATATGGTAGGTACACATACGTGTATCCATATACAGTATGTAAATTTTCATTTTGTAATATTCAAAGCTTTTTGGATAATATCTCGTATTATCTCTCTCCAGCATGTCTCTGTTGTCATTGTCTGAAAGAGTGGTTTACGTATTCCAACAATTGCTATTACATTAGCACTGAGAGAAAATCATGGAAGGAGAGTTTGACGTCCTGTACTTCTAAGAAATCTAACCTGCTCTACTATGATGATGAAGAGGACAAGGTAAGTTTTCAAATGTTTCCAGATTCTATTAAAAGCTTGTCATTAAATGGGGCTCCTGAGTGGCTCAGTGGATTAAGCCTCCGACTTTGGCTCAGGTCATGATCTCAAGGTTCCTGTGTTTGAGCCCCACATGGGGCTCTGGGCTGATAGCTCAGAGCCTGGAGTCTGCTTCAGGTTCTGTGTCTCCCTCTCTCTCTAATTCTCCCCTGCTCGTGCTCTCTCTCTGTGTCTCAAAAATAAATAAATGTTAAAAAAATTAAAAAGGAAAAGCTTGCAATTAATATTATGCTTGTAGAATTCATCCATAGTTTTGTATGTATTTGTAGTTTATTTCTTTTAAAGTCTTTAATATTCCATGGTTTGACTCTATGACACATTATTTATATTTTTATACCTTGAATGTACATTTGATAATTTCCAGTTCTTGCTTTTCATAGGATCCTGTGCTTCTATAAATGCTCTTTTGTCTGAAATTAACTTTACTATTTAATTTTACAACACATCAAGGAAACTAGGCATATGATTGTGCACATTGATTACAATGTAGTTAGAATCACACAATTCTAAATTACATCATGAGACTGAAGGTTAGAGCCTTTATGAGGCCTGCCCATTTTCCTTTTATGAAATATCTCTGCTTATTTTGGGGCTGTATATCAATGGAATCATTCAGGGTGCATTTTTATGTGTGTCTCCCTTCTCTCCCAGGTGCTACTTGTAATCCATCTATATTAACACACTTCTCTACAGTTTGTGAATATTCACTGCTCTCATATGAATATGACATTTTAAAAACCATTCTCAGAAATTTAGTTCCTTTTTTGTAAGTGGGTATTATGCATAATTATGTTAGGAAAAGTCTTTTCTATGTCTTCCTCCACATATCATATTGATAATCATTTATTGCACATAGTGACATATTATATATTTATCTAAAATAAATCTATGGTTTTCATAATAAAATAATAATGTGTAAGTGTAACATAATCATATTCATGTATAATTATACTACACTTCTCTGTAAGCGTTAGCAGGAAATTACACAGTCATAGATATGTGTATATTTCACTATACTAAATTACCCCTACATTTTTCTATTTTATTGTGTAAAATACATTGTACCAAATAGGCCTTTGATCCAAAACTCAGCAGTCTCAGGAAAATTAATTAAAGGCTCTGATGGGTAGAAACAGTACCATTTTCCTGGGTTGTAAATCTCAAGGCTATTCTCTTTCGTGAGAATGAGAAGTGCTGGGTTGTGTCTCTTGCCCATTTCTCCAGGACGGTGTCTTCTTTTCACTTCTCAGGAGTCTTTGTCATATTTTAGATCTGAGCTCTTTTTTGAGCTTTTAAGATGCAAATACCTGCATCTGCATTTTTACTCTCATATTGGAGTCTTTTAAAGATCAGAATTTTAATGTTACCATGGTCCTACTTAACGTTTTGTATGTTACAATGAGTATTATGGACCTATTTCAGAAGTTAGCCAAAGTTCATGAATAGAATTTCCTATATTATTTTCCTGTATTTACCTTTTTCTTTATTTCTTTATATTTTAACTTTCCATTATGATTTATGATCCAATTAGAATTTATTTTTTGTGATGCTTTATGTCTGAGGCTGTGAGATAAGAGTGAAAGTTGTATATGTCTACATCATTACCTCATTGACGGAGCATCATTTATAGCAAAGTAGGTCTTTTCTTCATCAGTAACTTTATATACATAAAGGTATATATATATGTACACATGTGCTCTAATCTCCTTTATATAAGTAATATAGATATTATATATCTTTATATAGATGATTGTATATTCATAGATCAGAGTCTACACAGTCTACCACAGCCCACAGCAGTTCGAGTAAAATGTAGAGACTTACTTGCCTTTATGGTCCATTACCATGTCCCATTTATACTGTAAGTGTCCTAAATATTTCTCTGCTTACATGGAGAATCACATGCATGTTATAACTTTGCTTCAACTGACATTTTTGCTTCAAATATCAAACAATTTCAAAAATGCAGGAGGTGAAGGAAAGTCCATTATACCTGGTAAGAATTTTATTCTTACATTTGTGCTCTCTTTCTTCCTTATGATCCAAAATGCATTCTTTTACAATGTATTCTCTCTAGCAGTTCTTCCAGAGTGGGTCTGGTGGTCATACATTTTCTTAGTGTTCCTTGATCAGAGAATGTCTTGATTTCTCTTGCATGCCTGTTGACTCTTTTCGTGGGTAGTCCATGGTTTTTTTATTAGAATCACCCAGTTAGTGTCTAAAACTTTTCTGTTTATCTAGCATGCCTTTTTTTTTCTCTTATTTTGACCAGAGAGAAAAAATATTTTGGAGACTTGGGTGTGTACCTGTTGATGTCTGTGGTTTGCTAGGCTCTCTGACACCAGACTATGTGAGGTAGAGGGAAATTACAGGGAGCTCACCACCATTCCATTCCTCGGGTCTCCAGGGCTGCAATCTGTCAGCTTTCTCGTTACCTTTCTGAATCTTATGTCATCTTATGTATAATGTTCAGGGATTGTAGCTGTATTGGTGGGAGGACTAGGGAAAAGGCTATCCACTTTATCTTTCCAGAACAGAAAGTCTGGTGTGGGGTGGCTTTCATTTGAATGCTCCTAAGATTAATAGTGTTGGTCCATTTTTCTGTACTCACTTGGCGTCTATACATGGTGTTTGGTGTCATATCTATTGAAATATTTTCTAATAGTTTTACTTTTTTTCATTGTATTTTGAACATTCTTTATGTACACTGGCAGCAAGTCTTTTATTAGACGTATGGTTTGTAAATGTTTCTTCACAAGTTTATGACTGTCTTTTCTCTTCCAAGATCAGATATTATCTGGATGAACTACACTTCATCAATTTCTTCTTCTATGAATCGTGTTTTTGGTACTCTATCAAATCTCTGGCCAACTGTAGGTCATGCGTTTTTTAGAAAATATTTGAACGTTTTTATGTGTGATCAATTTTGAGCACTTTAATGTAGTATAAAGCATATAATCATTAATCATATTTGATAGTCCATTGTTTGCAGAACATTTGTTGAAAAGACTGTACTTTCTCCACTGAATGACTTTGCATTTTTGTGCAAGTGTGCATTTCATATTGTGTGGGTACAAATGTTGCACTTTCTCACCTGTTTAATTAATGTCCTTATGTATTTTTTTAATGTTTATTATTTTTGAGACAGAGAGAGACAGAGCATGAATGGGGGAGGGAAGAGAGAGAGGGAGACACAGAACGGAAGCAGGCTCCAGGCTCTGAGCTGTCAGCACAGAGCCCGACGCGGGGCTTGAACCCACAGACCATGAGATCATTACCTGAGCCGAAGTCGGACGCTTAACCGACTGAGCCACCCAGGCGCCCCAGTCCTTATGTATTTTTATGTCTGTTTTGTACTTGAAACATAATCTTTTTTTATTATAAATGGTTATTAATTTATTTGGAGAGAGTGAGAATGCCAGCAGAGGGAGGGGCAGAGAGAGAGAGAGAGAGAGAGAGAGAGAGAGAGGCAGAGAATCCCAAGCAGGGTCCATGGTGTCAGCACAGAGCCTGACCTGGAGCTCCATCTCAGGAACCATGAGCAGTAATCAAGAGTCAGAAGCACAAATGACTGATCTACCCAGGTGCCCACAAAATTGTCCTTCTTTAAACTGTGAATTTATTCAAGTTCATTTTCAGAGTTATGCTACCTATTCAGGATCGTTGCATGGATGTTTCCTATTCATTTCTATCTTTCTAAAGGTTTCATTCAATGTTTATTATTTATTTATTTATTTTGTGTGAGAGAGAAAGTGCATGGGAGAGGGACAGAGAGAGAGAGAGACACACACACACACACACACACACAGAGAGAGAGAGAGAGAGAGAGAGAGAGAGAGAGATGGAGATAGAAAAACTACCAAGCAGGTTCCTCTCTGTCAGTGCAGAACCCAATGCGGAGCTCAAACTCACAAACCCTGACATCATGACCTGAGCCCAAATCACGAGTTGGACAGTCAACCAAAGGAACCTCCCAGTCAACCTTTTATAAAGGTTTTTTTAAAATGAAAATAAATATTAGTTTTATCATTTACCTTCTGTTTCACGGAAATCACATCAATTGATCTTCTTTGCTAATGTGATAAATGTGATAATGTGAGAATGTGATAAATCCCTCAGTGGGTGGTTCACTTGCTACAACTGATAAACCTGTACTGACACATCTTTATCACCCAAAGTCCATTGTTTACTCTCAGGTTTACTCGTGATGTTGTGCATTTTAAAAGTTTGCAAAAATATATAAGGACACGTATGGAGTTATACAGAATAGTTTCCCATCCTTCAAAATGCTCTGTGCTCCACTTATCCATTCTTCCTTCCCCCTAAACTCTGTCAACCACTGATCTATTTACTGTCTCCATAATTTTGTTTTTTTCCAGATGGTCATATAGTGGGAATCATACAGTCTCACATCTAACATTGCATTTCGCAAGATCATGCATCTTAACCAACATAAGCACACATGTTAGGAGTGTTAACTATCATATTGTTGCCCAAAAGATATCTAGAAATTTCACCTTGTAAAACGGGAACTCAACGCACTGAACAATAATTCCCCTTCTCCTCTTTCCCCTCAACCCTGAGCAATCACTATTCTACTTGCTCTGTCTATCACTTTTACTACTTTGGATACTTCATATAAGTGCAATCATAGAATTTTATTTTTTATTTCCTATGTATGACTGGCTTATTTCATTTAGCATAATGTCCTGGAGCTTCATCCATATTGTAGCAGGTGATAGGATTTCCTTCCTTTTTACAGCTGAACAATATTACAGTGTTATGTGTATATTACGCTTTCTTTTCTACTCATCCATCAGTGGACATTTGTGCTGCTTCTATCACGTGGCTTTTATGAATATTGCTGCAGTGAGCATGGATATATATATATATATATATATATAATCTTTGAGATCTTGCTTTCAATTCTTTTAGATAGTTTCCTACATGTGGGATTCCTGATTCATGATGTGGTAATTGTATCTTTAATTCTTGAGGAAACTCCATACATGTCTTCATAACGGCTGACTGATTTACATTCCCAACAACCATGTGTGGGTCTCCTCCTTTTCGACCTCCTCACTGACACATTTTTAAGAAATGTTTATTTACTTATTTTGAGAGAGAGAGAGAGAGAGAGCAAGCAGGGGAGGTGTCGAAGGAGGGAGAGAGAGAGCATCTGAAACCAGATCTATGCCATCAACACAAAACCTGATGCGGGGCTAAACCCACAAACTGTGACATCATGACCTGAACCAAAACCAAGATTCAGATGTTAACCAACTGAGCCACCCAGGCGCCCGGACACATTTCTGTGTGTGTGTGTGTGTGTGTGTGTGTGTGTGTGTGTGTGTGTATGTGTGTTGTATCCATCATAATGAGTATAAGGTGATAACTCATAGCGAATTTGATTTGCATTTCTCTGCTCATTAGCGATATTGAGCATCTTTTCATATGATTTTTCACTATTTGTATATATTCCTTGCAAGTTTGTGTATTTCATTTCTTTGCCCACTTTTTCGTTGTGATTTTTGGTGTTTGCTGTAGTCGTTACTGACTTGTAGATTCCTTGTATATTTTAATATGATTCCCTTGTTTTAGATATGATTTGCAAGTGTTTTTCTCCACTCTGTGTTTTCATTGCTGATCATGCCTTTTAATGCTAAGGAATGTTTCAGGTTGATATTGCCCAGTTGTCTACAATGGACCTTTCCTTTGTGTTCTGTGGTTTTGGTGGCCTAGCCAAGAAATCATTCCCAATTACAATGCTGTTTATTATCCCCCCCCTTTTTTCTCTTTGAGGAACTTTATAGTTTTACATCTTCCATTTATGTGTTTAGTTCATTTCAAGTTAATTTTAGTATATGGTGTAAATGTAAACATCCAACTTCATTCTTCTGCATGTGGGAAGACAGTTTCCAAACACCCTTCAGAAAAGATCCATTGTTTCCCTATTGAATTGTTCTGGCATCCTTATCAAACCTGATTAGACCGATTATATGTAGGTTTGTGTCTGGATATTTTTAAGGTATTGTTTCCATGGGGGATTTAGGGTCTGTGTCTTTCTGTCCCTTCATCTTACTGCTTGTGTCCCGTTCCAGTCGGAACTAGTGTGCAGGGAAGGGATACGGATTCTGTCCTAGATAATGTGGCGTAAGGCTAATGGAGGTGAAGACATGTCACCCATCCCTGATTTCACAGTGACTAAGTCACTTCACAATCCACTCTCTTCCCTCAAGAGTTTGTATTTCTTTGTATGTATTTGCCAGTGTTCTTTGGTCATTTCATTATGATGTCATGAGACGTGGATTTGTACGTGCTCATTCTGTTAGCAGTTTGTTAAGTCTCTGGTGTCTATAAATATTTTAAATGATATTAGTAAGCTGTTCATTCGTCATGCCTTAAGATTGTTGTCCTGTTTTTTTTTTCTGCCTCTGTTGTTCTTCTCATATTCTACTTAGACCTACGCTGGCTTTCCTGAAACTGTTTTGAAAGTCTCTGAATTCTGTAAATTCTTCTCTTTTTTCTGTCTCATCTTAAGGTATAAATAAATTTTTTTACACCTCTAAATTCATCAGTTCTTTTCTACCACATCCCAAATTTTCTGCAGAGAAAATTTAGTGAATTTTCCATTTCAGGTATGTATTTGTTCACTCAGATCCTCTGTGGTTTCTTCATATACTTTTATTTCTCTATTGATTTTTCCTACTTGCTAAATTACTGACATCACATGTTCATGTATTTATTTCAACTAAGTTTTCTGTAGAGTTTACATATCTTTATAAATAGGACTTTTCAATGCTTTTTCTAATATGTGCAACAATCACCCCATTAGAAGTTTCTATTGACCTATGCTTTCCCTTCATTGGAAGACATTTTCCAATTTCTCTTCACATTTCTTAACTTTTTATGTAGACATTTTTAAAAGTATAGTGTAGTAAATATGCATTGTTTCATTTTTCCTAGATTTAGTATATTGTTTTGTTGTAAAAACTTTATGGCAGCATCTTCTCCACTAAAGTCTGTTTGCTGATAGTTTTCTTCAACTTTTCCATGTTCTTACTGCTTTCTTTTATGACCTTGTGACTTTGAATCCTTGATGTTAATTACTAGTTTTTTTGTTTTTGTTTTGTTTTTAAGAAAGGATGTGTTCAAACACTGCAGGTCAGTACAGCTTCCACGTTCTGCAGTGTGACCTCAGTGCCTGTGTGTGAATGCGGGAGGGGACTGTTCAGACCTTTACTCTCAGTTCCCAAGTGTCCTTGTGCTCTTACTTTCTCCTGGGTTCCTCTTGGTCTCCTCTCCATGTGTGTCTATTTTTTCCATAAGCTAAGAGTGTTGGAGAGCTAATGTCAACACTTCCGTTATATTCTCACATCCAGTGTCTTTCCATTATATTTATGGGGGTCACAGTGCTTGACACAAACACCACAACCTCTGACCAGCACAAGTATGGGTTTTCTTCATCATTTCCGAGTGAAATCAGCACTTGGAGCTGAAATTCAATGGGTACCCGTCCCCATCCCCAGCGCTGATCAGGTCTCCCCCTGTGGCGCCAGCACCCTTGCTCTTTGCAGTTTCTCCCAGTTGTAACAGCTTCAGTCTTCTTATCACTGAGCCAGGGGTGGGCAGGTGGGGAGACACGGGAGCATCCTAGGCGAGAAGATGACAAATGTGCTTCTGACTTGAATCTCCACTGTACATATTTCATAACTTACTAACCTTTGGTCCATTTTCTAAACTCTGAAATTGTTTTCACGGTCAGTTTGTCCTCTTCACTTAATCCTACTAAGATAATTTTATAGTTTCGTGTCCAGGGCATAACATTATATTATAATTTGAAAGTTTCTATAAAGGAAGAAAGGATGAACTTTTATTTGTTATTACAGACTTCAAATGAGTATAAGAGCGTGTATTTGACTTCCAGTAAAATTTGTTTTCTCATAGTTTTTATTGAATTTACTCTCTGCTACAACATGGATTAGAGGCTCCAATAGAAGCCATCATAGTTCATCTGTGCAGTCAAAAGCCTTAACGTTTTCTTCCGAAGTGTAAGTCCCTTGAAAACTTTTGATGTTATGCTTCACAAGAATTGTTCTTAGATACAAAACAACAATGTGTGAACAATCGGATAAACACAGTAGTTGAAGGTTTTCCAGAGAAAAATGGTATGGGAAATCTTGAGATGGAGATATATAAGTATGAGTCAAAATGGATGGTTCATTCCTCAAAATACTGTGGTACATAGTAAGAGATATAAGTAATCTTATGGTAAGATTAATGAGATATAATGCTCTGTATTTCAGGTTGTCAGTATCTTCAGAGATTGACAAGAATTGTCCATATATCGATTTTCGTCTAAAAAAAATTTATTTTTCACCGTGCTCAGTAATAAGACCATATGTGTGTAAGCACCAGGCATTTTAGTTACCTCATTTCGGTATAATGCTATTTAACCATTGATAAGGAATCCATCACTCATTACTTCAACAACCATACAATTGTTTTCGTTGCACATTTTGAAGATAATATTTTTTAGTGTAATTTTAGATTCACAACAAAACTTAAAGGAAGTTCCAGAGAACCCTCTATTGCCCCTGTCTGCACACGTGCATGGCCCCTTCCATTATCACCCTCACTCCCTAGAATGTTTCATTTGTTATCAAGGATGAATCTGCATCAATGCATATATATCACCCAAAGTCCAAAGTGTAACTGAGGCTTCATTCTTTGTGTTATAGAACTGTTTTTCAAATTTAATTATATTAATGTAAAAAATATATACTCAGGTATATATTATTTATTTTTTAAGCTTTTGTTATTTAGTAAAATTAATTATACATATGTATATATATACATATATATACAAATCATAACATTACTGTAAAAATTCTCAACAAAATGAATAATTCCATTTGTATTTCCAAGTTAATTAATTTGTCCTAGCCCTTAAAGGACCTCAAAAAAAGAATGAACCACCCAGGGTGACAAGGTTTTCAGCCATAAATGAGTCAGGAGACAGAAACAAGGGACACTTGAAGTAAACAATTATCTACTTACAAGGGAAAGCTTACAAAGAGGAAAGGATACTGGTTAAAGAAAATTACAAAGAATATCCTAGAATTAAAGGACAGATCACTGAAGCCAGGCCTACTCTCTGAAGATGGGATTCAGATGTAATTGAAGATGATGTGGCTACCAAAGCTTCATGGCTGACAGGCTCACTGAAATGACCTGGGACAGAGCACCTCCACACTCCACGGGCTGAACTTGGTGAGGAAGGATCTCAGGCTGTGACTGGCACACAGGAACACCTCCCTGTCAGAGCATCGGGAGACAAGACCAGAAGACAGGAAACTGACAGATTGCCTACAAGAACTTGCTGTGGGACGAATACACGTGACTTCCTGCAAGACTGCCACTGGCAACCAAGCCATGGCGGCCAAAGGAGAGAAAACACCATGAAGCCAGGAAGAAGAGCCCTTTCAGCTGCACTGTCTCTCCATTGTCTTTTACTGACAAGGGTCAATTTCCTGTGAGATGACAAGAGAGTAAATGGATAGGATCTTCCACCGTTATCTGAGAACAGGGCACAGAGGGTGGATTTGGAGCTGAGAGTACTAAATGAACGGACCCCCAGGATTATCATAGAACAACCACAGGGTTTCTGTGTAAGAGCCATTCAGATCGGCCTACTTCCTCTGAGAATGGAACCAAAGTGCACTCTCTGAATCTCTCTGGGTGCCACACTATCAAAGGTTACACTCATTTCGAGGTAGACATTGGTTTCTAATTGGATAATAACCAGTGTCTTACATGTTGTTTTCCTCATAAGGATTCAGATATTTTGGAAAAGATTTATTTTTTTAATGTTTTTATGCACACACCTTTGTCAGTCTTTACAACCGTGCTAAAAAATAGTTTGAGGCAAAAAAAAATGTTCAGTAAAAGAGGAAACAAAAAATTAAAGTGTACAGAAATCAGTGTCAGTCAAATGTTTAGTTGTTGCCAGAATTCAAGACAAACTTGAGTAATTTGATAATGATTCAGAGATATTTCTACCCTAATTCAAATATAAGAGGGAATATAAGAAATAGTATCTTATTCATAGTTACTTGAAGAGTATTTGAACAGTTCCACTTGGCCCATGAGTGTTCACTAGATCTCAGTCGTTTTGGCTTAAGAGCTTGATGCTTTTGTGCCATCACCTGTGACATGATGATCTTAATTGTAACAACTTATGTAGGAATAAATAAAAATAAACAATATGATGCCTATTGATCCTTGAAATAAAGCCTAAGAACATTAAGTTCTTCCTGTCTGTGATCTCTTTGTACTTTGCTTTTCCCAATATTCAGTAAAGGCCATTTTCCAAAAAAACTGGTGTTCTGTCTTCTTCCTTCCACCCAGTGAAATAGCAGGATATGAGAAATGTAATCAGACAATCATTTTGACCATATACACCAGAGAAATCTGCATTCAAAAAGGTAAGAAATTCAAGACACATCATGTATGGACACTAGAGTAATTTCTTCCATATATGTGTTTCATATTTTGAAATCAAGTCTCAATTACTGTTCTTTCCCTTATTGGCCAAGAACCCCAGTCTCCTCACAAAGTCTGTTATTTGGACATATGTAAAGACTGTCTCTTTTGGATTTGAAGAATTTGAAGGGGATTTTCAAGCTGTGACACGATAGCCTGTTTGATTAGTAGATTTGGGGATCCTACAGGGTCCAAGGTGAAGAAGGGATTGAAATGTCCTTTCCCTTCCATTGTTGAAGTATCCCATCCACACATATACATCTGTTACCATAAAGAATGGAGAAATATAAGAGATGCTGCTGAATACATTCTGATGTAGAACACCTCCCAGTTTTCTCCCAAAGTATTTTTTACATTTCTAATACATACATAAAACAGTGCAAAAATTATTACTTATACCCATAAGAAGCCATGGAAATTATTTATGAGCTTGGGTTAGGGGATCCACCAACACCACTGGAGATATATAAATATGGAACATTATTAGGGAGATGATCATTAAGAATAAATTGAGAATAGAAAGAATCACACAGAAGTCAGGGATATCAAGATCAAATTGGTAATTTTCTCTGTGTCTACCTTGTCAGAATATGCATAGGTGTTGTACATATTGGGCTTGTTATTTTGGCTCCCGGAATTCAGAGAGGACGGAGCTGTGTATTCAAAATCTCTTGTCCCAAATTTACTAATATTAACATTTTGTTTTCTGGTAATTAATGGGTGTAAAGTTGGAGATAAATCTATGGGGGCCCCTGGGTGACTGAGTCGGTTTAGTGTCTGACTCCTGATTTTGCTCAGTTCATTATCTCCTGGTTCACGACACTGAGCCTCACATCAGGCTCTGCACTGACAGCATGGAGCCTGCTTGGGATTCTGTCTCTCCCTCTCTCTGCCTCTCCCTCTTTTCTCTCTCTCCCTCTCTCACCCTCAAAATAAATGAAGTTATTTTAAAAAGAGTCCTTGAAAACTAATTCACCTTGCCATCATATTCCAAAGATATTTTCACTTTTTGTTCATTTCTAATTCATCCGTCGTTCCTAAGTCACCTGGTTTGCCATTATTAGAAATAGTTAGATACTTGATATCATAAAAAGTAAATTCTAAGTACCCATATTATTTTGAGTCATTTTGAGTGTGGTGTTTTTTACACTGCTAGGCATAGATTTCATTAAAGTTAAAAGCCAAAAATGGGAACCCATCTTTTCTGTGTAACAAAGGATAATATAAATTATTTAATTTAAACATAAATGTGAATAAATGCAGGAATAATAGATATAAGTACCTCCAACTTTAGAAGACATAGTGAATTTTACATTATTTGGCATCTTTGATTAATGCTTTGTATGAATCCTACCTATATATAGAAAGAAGCAGTCAAACAAAATGTGGAGATAGAGAAATATGTTCCAAATGAAAGAAAAGATAAAATCTCAGAAAAAGATGGACATAACATGGAGAAAAGCCATCTACCTGATAACCAGTTCAAAGTAATGGTCATCAACATGCTCACCAAACCCAAGAGAAGGGTAGATGAACACAGTGAGAACTTCAAGAAAGAAATGGAAAATTAAAAACAAACAAACAAACAATCAGACCTGAAGAGTACAACGATGGAAATTTAAAACGACATTAGAATGAATCAATAACAGATTAGGTGATGCAGAAGGATCAACTAGCTGGAAGACAGGTAGTAGAAATCATGCAAGCAGAACAACAAGAAAACATTAGTTTTATATTATTTAATTATTTATTTTTATCTTGGGGAGAGAGAGAGAGAGCATTTGAAAAGGGAGAGGAACAGGAGAGAGAGAGAAAGAGGATCTCAAGCAGGTTCCACACTCAGTGCAGAGACAATGGAAAGTTACCAAATTCATTCCATATAGACAGAGTTACCCCAAAACCAAAACCAAACAAGGATACCAAACACACACCACACACACACACACACACACACACACACACCCCACAGTATACGCCAATATCCCTAATCAACATGCAACAATCCTCACTCAAATATTAGCAAACTGAATTTCACAATACAAGAAAAGGTTCAAACACCATGATTACATGGGTTTATTCCACTTATGCAAGGATTCTTCAAGACCCGCAAATCCATCAACTTGACACACAACATTAATTGACTGAAACATCAAAATCATGTGGTCGTCTCAAGAGATGCAGAGAAAGCACTTGACAGAATTAAATATCCATTTATAGAAAAAACTTCCCAGAGTGTGCAGAGAAGGAATTTCCCTCCATATAATAAAGTTCATATGTTACAAGCCCACAACTAACATCATTCTCAACAGTGAGGAGCCAAAAGCTTTTCCTTTCAGATCAGGATCAAGACCAGGAAGTCCACACTTACCATTTATTCAACACAGTCCTGGAGGTCCTAGACACAGAAATCTGGAAAGAAAAATCAGTAAAAGACATCCATGCTAATAAAGAAAATGCAAAGCAGTCACTATTGGCAGATGACTTAATTTTCTAGAAAAAAAAAGAGACACTACACCAAAGTAACCTATTAGAAATAATAGGTGAAATCAGTCAAGTTGCAGGAAACAAAATCAATATATAGAAATCTTTTGGATGTTATACAGTAGTAATAATCTGTGAGAAAGAGAAATTGAAACAATCGCATTTATAATTACATTTATAAGAATCAATTACCAAAGAATATTTCAATCAAGGAGGTGAAATTTTTATATGTTGAAAATTAAGCTATTGTTAGAAGAAATTTGAGGATGACACAAATAAATAAATAAGAAGATATATACTGTGCTTATGGAATGGAAAATATAATATTGTGAAAATATCCCAATGATGCAAAATGACCTATAGATTCAATGTAATCCTTATGAAAATACCAATATCATTATCACAGAACTAGAATAAATTACCTGAAACTTTGTATGGAACTACAAGAAACTCTGAATACCCAAAGCAATCATTAGAAAGTGGAACAAAACTGGAAGAAACATGCTCTTACATTTCAAACTCCTACAAAGTTCTAGCAATCCAAGCATTATGGGAAAACAGTAGACATACAGATCAAAGGAAAGGCATAGAGAGCCCAGAAATTAATCTGTGCCCTATGGTCAATTGATATGTGACAAGAAGGCAAGAAGGGACACAAGGGAAAAGAGAGTCTTCAGTAAGTGGTGTTTATAAAACTGGAAAACTATGTGTTAAAGAATCAAACTGGACTACTTGTTAATACCAAACCGAAAAGAAACCTAAAATGAATTAAAGAGGTAAGGGTAAGGCCAGAAACAATATCTCCTAAGGAAAGCATAGGCAATAAACTCATGGAGATCGTCTCATCGGTATTCTTTTGGATCAGTTTTTATAGAGAATGGCAGCAAAATGAAAAATAAACAATATGACAAACCACAATTCATTTCCCCAGCCAAGGAAACCGTCAACAAAACAAAAAGGCTAGCTACCGAATGGGAGATGATATATGCGACAAGGGGTTAATATCCATAATATATGAAGAATTCCTACATCTTAACGCAAAAGGAATGCAAACACGTGATTAAAAAATGGACCAAGGACCTGAATAGGTATTTCCTGAAAGAAGATATGCAGATCGCCAACAGACATGTGAAAAGATGCTCAGTATCACTAATCATCAGGAAAACATAAATCAAAACCACAATGAGATAGCACCTGCCACATGTCTGAATCCAAAAACATGAAATAACAAATATTGGTGTGCATGTGGAGAAAAGGAAATCTTATGCACTGTTGGTGACAATTTAAATTGGTGTCGTCACAATGGGCAACAGGATGGAGGTTTCTCAAAACGTTTTCCTCATTTTTGACACAGTTGATGGATCTAGAGGATTTTATGCTAAATGAAATGAGTCAGACAGAGAAAGGCAAATACCATATGATTTACCTAATGATGCCGACACAAAAACAAACCAACAAATAAAAAAACAAAACAATAGACTCATATACAGAGAGACCAACGCTGTGATTTCTGTAGGGGAGTGGGGACGAGGGATGGCTGAAAGAAACGAAAGAAAGTAACTGGTATAAACTTTCAGTTGTAAAATAAATAATTCAAAGAGATGTAAATTACAGCAGGAGGAATAGAGTCCATACCATTGTATGAATTTTGTATGGTGATGGGTGATCACGATGAGTTATCATGATGATCATAGCATAATGTGTATAAATGATGAATCATCATGTCTACACCTGAAGTTCATGTAATATCACATGTCAACTATACATCTGGAAAAATAAATACATGAAAATGAAAATAGTATTGTGAACCATTTTGCCAAACACACACAAAAAAACATAACTACACACCAAAGGAAACATACACATGGATATGTCCAAAATTATTAGCAAATCAAATCCAACAATGAAAACAAAGGAAAAGAATTTCATTGATGCAAAGTGGGTAATTTAGATATAATTAGAGGTAAAGTTTTATTGCTTGGATGTTCATGTTATTTAATTGTCTTTAAAAGTACATTCTCTGCCCTACACCAATATTTCGAGTTAAGTGAAATTGTTAAACATTCATTAATTTCCTCCTATACAGTTAGACTTAGGTTTTTTGCTTGTTTGTTTGTTTATAGCAAATATTCTTATTTAAACACAGACACGTAGTTTCCATTGGAGAATGAATAAGTAAATAGCATGAATAATTATTTAACATTCAAATCTCTGGAATGGTGCTATGGCTCAATATTATTCAATGTTTTATCATTCCTTCAGGCATTTATTTTTTCCAGCAGAAACTTTAATAACCTATTTACAAATAATACAAATGTAATGTGGGTATATTCAAAATGAAGGTAGAATTTGAGAAGATCCATTCAGAAATTGATGTCTTTATGGCAGTGGCAAAAAAATTAAAAACATAGTCATTTTTCACTCTTAGTGTCAAATATAATTAAACACCCGTCTACGGGTTGCTGATTTTAGAATATTTTCAGTGAAATAGAAATGACATATCAAGGGCATAAAAAAAAGAAATACAGGGCCCCTGCGTGGCTCGTTAAAAAAAATTAAAAAAAAAAAGAAAAAGAAATACATAATATGTAGATGTAGCAAATTTGCCTAAAAGTAAAACATAAGCCTCTAAGATATTTTACACAAGGCCTAAGTCCTCAGTGTTTGTCATTCAGATGGAAGTAAGTGAACAGCCTGGGTGGTTAAGTCTCTGACCCCAGCATCTCGTGGAACATAAAATTTGTCAGAAGCATTTGCTGAAGGACAAATGAAATGCCACACTGCAAGCTCAAAGCCTCTACATTCTGGAGGTGTGTGAGGAGATAAAGTGTCTTCAAAATAGCCCAAGGGCACGAATTTCCTGTTCAAATTTGAAGTGACACATTGATGAGAAATCTACTTTTTCCACTATTGCTTCACTCTCAGCTCTCACAGGGCCGGCAGGCTGTGAAGACCACAGATACTGTCTGGTTACGGGAGGAACCTGATTCCCTCTGGATGATGCATGACTGTCTGGCTAACAGAAGGTATGTGTCACCATGGTCCTGCCTTTCTAGTAGTCACCCCAGTGAGTGGGAGATTATAAATGCTGGTGGGATGCATCTGAGGCACAGCTAATATACAATGAAATCACAGAGAACATTGGTATCTGCATTCCAACAATTCAGGGTAACAAACAAGAATGAGTATGAGATACATTAGAGATCTTACAATATTCAAATTCTTGCCTGTGGAGAAGTCATTAACAACACATGCATATACCTATGCATAGGTTTGCAAATCAATATAATTTAAGGTGAGATCACAGAAGCATCAGGACAAAGAACACATGATTTGGATTTGTCATCAGTTGTTATCAAGAATATATTATATATATTCGACATTGGTCCAGTCTTTAAAAATAAATCCCTAAAATTAATCCATTATACCATAAAGGTCAAATGGAATTCCTCATACATTTATTTCAATAAATGAAAGCAGTTTTATTCTTCATAAAACACAAATGAGGTACCTTGTGTAAAAATGCTAATTTAAACTTAACTATAAACATTCCAAAGACTTTTTATAAAATAAAACAAAATTTGGCCAAGAAAGATATTCAATACTGAAAGACGCTCTTATGCAATGAATTGTTACATGGTCTAAATGATATGAATCAGTAATGATAAATGGGTACTGTGTTACAAATAATTAAAATAGGGGCTCCTGAGTGGCTCCTGGTTGGGCGTCCAAATTTGGCGGGGGTCATGATCTCACTGTGAGTTCGAGCCCTACATCAGATGCTGTGCTGACAGCAGAGAGCCTGGAGCCTGCTTCAGATTGTGTGTCTTACTCTCTCTAACCCTCCCCACTCACGGTCTGTCTTACTCTCTGTCTCTCTCTCTCAAAAGGAAACAAAACAATTTTTTAATAAAAATAATTAAATCACTAACACATTATTGAGAACTTAGACCACTCAGATTGAGTTTAAGTGCTTTATATGCGTTATAGTGTACGTCTTTTAATTCCTATTTTAGATTACTAAACCAGATAGCTAGACATGAAATAAATCTTTTTAATTTTAATTTTTTAAAAATTTTTCATGTTTATTTATTTTTGAGAGACAGAGAGAGACACAGAATGAGCAGGAGAGGGACAGAGAGAGGGAGACACAGAATCTGAAGAATGCTCCAGACTATGAGCAGTCAGCACAAGCCCCGCATGGGGTTCGAACCCACGAACCATGAGATCATGACCTGAGCGAAAGTTGGTCGCTCGACCAACCGCTCAGTTGACTGAGCCACCCAGGTGCCCGACGAAATAATTTCTGAAGGTGATACTTTGTACTTGGAGAGACAGGAATAATTCCAGAGATCACTGACTGCATTGCTCCTTGACTGAAGTCTGAAATTACATTTATGTGAGTTTTAGTATAACTATACAACTAGGGTTACCCTGCCTTTGAAATCATAGACCTTTCTAGAAGTTTGTAACAACTGTGTTCTTCCATAAATGATCTACTCTATTATTTATCATTTTATGGTTTCATATCTTTGCCATTAAATCAGTTGTCACTCTGATTTTAAGTCCTCTTGTAAAAAATGCTTTGTTTCTTTTTGTTTTCACTATTGTTCCTGCTCTGGGCAATTTTAGTGTGTCATGTAACATTTTGCAACATATGAATTATTTCTTCTTAAATTTAACAATTCTCAGAAATCCGCAGATGTTCAAAATAAAATATCACTTTGATAGCAGTGCATTACTTTTTAGAAACACAATTTCAAACCACAAATAAAAGTCATTTGCAACAGGAAATTCCTATATGTGCTAAAAATTATATTCTCCCATCTTAGGGGACTTAATTTTTAACCAGTAATGGGTTTTAACATTGTCAAAATTGATACAACACTTTTTTCAAATACAGTATTTTAATTACTCTGGTTATTCTAATAGTGTTGAAATACGTCTGTGGAATCTGACCTTACCCTAATGAGGACACTATTATTCATGAATTCCTTTCTTCTTCACTAGTTTAGTGCTTTACATGTTTTCCAATCAGTATTATGCTATTATTGTAAATAAAAAACATTTATTCTATCATGAAACACTTATTTCAATCTCTACACAAGTTAGTACCAGATTTTATATTGTTCAACTGCAAATGAGGAGTATCCCTCACCCTGAACGCCACCCGGTGTCACTGGACTAGCAATGTCGTCAGCACATGTCACACACTCTTGATCAAGACCTTCAGAGCAGTTTCATACACATTGTAGCTGACACTACTCAGCTGCAGACATGAACAACCAAGGTGTGACTTATGCGGAACTCCATCATGCTAAGGGCTCAAAAAGACAGCAAGTGCAACCTAAGGGCACGAAAAGTTCCATTTCAGTAACTGAGGAGGAGATAGCCTATGCAGAATTAAATCTTCAAAATGTTTCTCGGGACCTTCAAGGGAATGGCAAGAACTCTCCCTGCAAAGGTAAAACATTTAATACAAGCAGGTATGTCTGTTTTAGGATTTGAAGTTGGGGTGTAGGGGTGTAGGGAAAGAGTAGGAAGTGATCTCACATAGTTTTCATTTGTGAGGACCAGAGCTGGAGGTTGGAATATGGTATTGTAATTGAATGCATTGGTATATTCTGAGGGAAGATTCCAATGATAGTGATGGGTTTGAGGTGCAGGTTATTGTATGTGATTCCCTGTGCATTGTCGGTTCTTTTGCTTGTATATCTCCTAAATGACTGTTTCCAGGCATCCCTTCTCAGCGTTTGCCTTTCTCTTCCTACTACTCACCTTCATGTCCAGAGAAGCTCATTGCCGGTATCTTGGGAATCCTCTGCCTCGTCTTGATGTCCACTGTGGTAACAATAGCTGTTATTCCCTGTAAGTACGTGTTTGAATGACTAAAAGGGAATTTTTCACCTTACTGATCATTAGTTCCTCAACATAGTGTGTAACACTTTGAATTTATTGTCTCATTTTAATGCATGTGTGCTCTAAGTGTGGAATGATTATTTAGAGGTTATCTAAAGTAGACATAAGAGAATAAATTTAGGGAGAATTAAACATATATTTGGATTTAATAACTCAAAGGCAAGTCATAGAAGAGACTTTATGGTGAAATACGCATTAATTCTTGAGATTGCTTAATCCAAATATTGTAAGAGATGGTGAGGTTTGGTTTTTTACTTTTGAATTATTTTCTCTCTCATGTTCCTTGCTGTATTAAATTTTTCTGGTAAAATAGCACACCCAATTTTAAGCTAAGAAACTCAACTTATTATGATTCATTTCATTTAATATTATGTTTTTTGAGAATTGCTTTAATGTTCTAGCTACGGAAGGACCAGAGCAGAACAAAACATCCGTGGAAACGACAATCCAGAAAGGTACAACATCCCTTGCAAAATTCTGTTATTAGTTTAGTGTCTATTTTAGCTCTATCTTCAAGTAGGCAAAGATGATAACAGATCTTTGGGAAAAAGTGAATTCAAAAATCGCTTAATGAACTTTCAGAACTGATGGGGAAATACTCATTCAAAATCATCGTACATGCTGTTAAAATTGCCTCACATTTCCTCCTTTTATAACATGATAAAAGGTAAATCATTTCATAAAGATGGTTTTCTTCACTGACTCTCGGGACATGTAGATGTGGACATTTTTGTGGTCGCTTTATTTGGGCACTTAAATTAGGAGATGAAAGCCTAAGTCTTCTCTGAGTGTGTGTGTGTTTTGTTTTAACTTTATCAGCTTGTGAGGGTATATGAATATGGTAGGTACACATACGTGTATCCATATACAGTATGTAAATTTTCATTTTGTAATATTCAAAGCTTTTTGGATAATATCTCGTATTATCTCTCTCCAGCATGTCTCTGTTGTCATTGTCTGAAAGAGTGGTTTACGTATTCCAACAATTGCTATTACATTAGCACTGAGAGAAAATCATGGAAGGAGAGTTTGACATCCTGTACTTCTAAGAAATCTAACCTGCTCTACTATGATGATGAAGAGGACAAGGTAAGTTTTCAAATGTTTCCAGATTCTATTAAAAGCTTGTCATTAAATGGGGCTCCTGAGTGGCTCAGTGGATTAAGCCTCCGACTTTGGCTCAGGTCATGATCTCAAGGTTCCTGTGTTTGAGCCCCACATGGGGCTCTGGGCTGATAGCTCAGAGCCTGGAGTCTGCTTCAGGTTCTGTGTCTCCCTGTCTCTCTAATTCTCCCCTGCTCGTGCTCTCTCTCTGTGTCTCAAAAATAAATAAATGTTAAAAAAATTAAAAAGGAAAAGCTTGCAATTAATATTATGCTTGTAGAATTCATCCATAGTTTTGTATGTATTTGTAGTTTATTTCTTTTAAAGTCTTTAATATTCCATGGTTTGACTCTATGACACATTATTTATATTTTTATACCTTGAATGTACATTTGATAATTTCCAGTTCTTGCTTTTCATAGGATCCTGTGCTTCTAGAAATGCTCTTTTGTCTGAAATTAACTTTACTATTTCATTTTACAACTCATCAAGGAAACTAGGCATATGATTGTGCACACTGATTACAATGTACTTAGAATCACACAATTCTAAATTACATCATGAGACTGAAGTTTAGAGCCTTTATGAGGCCTGCCCATTTTCCTTTTATGAAATATCTCTGCTTATTTTGGGGCTGTATATCAATGGAATCATTCAGGGTGCATTTTTATGTGTGTCTCCCTTCTCTCCCAGGTGCTACTTGTAATCCATCTATATTAACACACTTGACTATAGTTTGTGAATATTCACTGTTCTCATATGAATATGACATTTTAAAAACCATTCTCAGAAATTTAGTTCCTTTTTTGTAAGTGGGTATTATGAATAATTATGTTAGGAAAAGTCTTTTCTATGTCTTCCTCCACATATCATATTGATAATCTTTTATTACACATAGCGACATATTATATAATATATTTATGTAAAATAAATGTATGGTTTTCATAATAAAATAATAATTTATAATGTAACATAATTGTATTCATGTATAATCATGCTACATTTTTCTGTAAGCATTAGTATGGAATTGCACAGTCATAGATATGTGTATATTTCACTATACTAAATTATCCCTACATTTTTCTATTTTATGGTGTAAAATACATTGTACCAAATAGGCCTTTGATCCAAAACTCAGCAGTCTCAGGAAAATTAATTAAAGGCTCTGATGGGTAGAAACAGTACCATTTTCCTGGGTTGCAAATCTCAAGGCTATTCTCTTTTGTGAGAATGAGAAGTGCTGGGTTGTGTCTCTGGCCCATTTCTCCAGGACGGTGTCTTCTTTTCACTTCTCAGAAGTCTTTGTCATTTTTTAGACCTGAGCTCTTTTTTGAGCTTTTAAGATGCAAATACCTGCATCTGCATTTTCACTCTCCTATTGGAGTCTTTTAATGATCAGAATTTTAATGTTACCATGGTCGTACTTAGCGTTTTGTATGTTACAGTGAGTATTATTGGACCTATTTCAGAAGTTAGCCAAAGTTCATGAATAGAATTTCCTATATTATTTTCCTGTATTTACCTTTTTCTTTATTTCTTTATATTTTAACTTTCCATTATGATTTATGATCCAATTAGAATTTATTTTTTGTGATGCTATATGTCTGAGGCTGTGAGATAAGAGTGAAAGTTGTATATTTCTACATCATTACCTCATTGACGGAGCATCATTTATAGTAAAGTAGGTCTTTTCTTCATCTGTAACTTTATATACATAAAGTTATATATATATATATACACACATGTGCTCTAATCTCCTTGATATAAGTAATATAGATATTATATATCTTTATATAGATGATTGTATATTCATAGATCACAGTCTACACAGTCTATCACAACCCACAGCAGGTCGAGTAAAATGTAGAGACTTACTTGCCTCTATGGTCCATTACCATTTATGGTAATGTATGTCCCATTTATATTATAAGTGTCCTAAATATTTCTCTGCTTACATGGAGAATCACATGCATGTTATAACTTTGCTTCAACTGACACTTGTGCTTCAAATATCAAACAATTTCGAAAACACAGGAGGTGAAGGAAAGTCCATTACACCTGGTAAGAATTTTGTTCTTACGTTTGTCCTCTGTTTCTTCCGTATGATCCAAAATGCCTTCTTTTACCATGTATTCTCCATAGCAATTCTTTCATTGTGTTCAGGGCTAGTTTAATGTTAGAGAAGCAGCTCACAGCCCGAGGAGCAAGACTGTTCCTGTCAAGTTCATTTCTCAAAAAACAATCCACTCTGTATATCAGTATCAGGCATAGGTTTGAACTGTATTTTTGAGTGTCTGTGCTTCATCTCAATTTATTTTCTGTACCTCTCCATTCACAAGGCATGTCTTGATGTATCAGAAAAGCCTAAGGGACGTTATTTTTTGTGTTTTGTGTTTTGAGGGTGGTGGTGAATTTTTGGAACAGGAATGCTCAGCAATTTTTTCATGTAAATTAATGCTATTTGCCTCCTCAATTTACACTATTTCAGCTTAGGCAAGTTTTCAAAGGAACAACCTACTGTCAGAGAGAGTGGAAATCTGTACTTCTCACATTGCTGTACTGAAGCCAGCTCACACTGGTTTCTGAACACAAACTGTGCATCTCTTTACCTTCTCTGCTTTCATGCTTTCACATTGGAAACCTGAAGGGAAACGTTCATGGAGACTTTGTACCACACACATTAACAAATGCTAAAAATATAAGGTTTATAGTATAGATCCCTCCATGCAGTGTTATAATTATGGCTGCAAATTATCTTATCTTTTCAAGAAATTCAGAGGGGAAAATACACACGCAGATCTAAACATTTACCGACCTATTTATCATTTCTGGTGATCTCTAATTCTTCTTGCGGATATGCGTTACCATCTAGTGTCATTTTAATTGTAGCTTGAAGAACATAGTTGAAAGGCAGGTGTAGTAAGAATAAATTCTGTTCGTTTTTGTGTCTGATGTGGGGTCTTTATGCATCTTGTTTTGTAAAAAACTATTTTCTGAATGTATAATTCCTGTTTGACAGGTATTTTTGCTTTGTTTTGGTTGTTTGTTTATTTGATTTGTGTGTGTGTGGGGGGGGGTTTCTTTCTTTCTTTTTTTTTTTTCACTATTTTTCCAGTGAGAGCTCATCTTTTAATCATATTGTTATTTACGTAAATATAATGAGTTGCTTTTCTCCTGCCCTTCTCAAGATCACCTCTTTTCGTGGGTTTGACTTTGATTTTATTTTTTAAGCTGTTGCAGAAAATACCATGACCCCATAACATAGAATTTGACACATTACCCATGTTAAAAAAATAGCTTAGTGTCTTAGATCAGTTTTAGGTTCATAGCAAAACTCAGACATAGCACCGATATATGCTGTATTCCCCTACTGTCTATGTGTCAATGCAGGAGCAGTTCATAGACTGTCTCATTTTCAAAAGCCCTCAGTGGGGTGGTTCACTTGCTACAACTGATACACCTGCAGTGACACATCATTATCAGCCAAAGACCATAGTTTACTTCAAAGCTTACTCTTGAGGTTGGGCATTTTATGCGTTTGGAAAAGTATATAGTGACATGTATCAAACATTATGGAGTTCTACAGAATAGTTTCCCGTCCTTCAAAATCCTCTGTGCGCACCCTATCCATCCTCCTACCCCCTAAACCCTGTTAACAACTGATCAGTTTACTGTCTCCATAATTTTGTTTTTTCCAGAGTGTCATATAGCGGGAATCCTATACTCTCGCACATCTTACATTGCATTTAACTAGATCATCCATCGTAACCAGTTGAAGCACCCAGTTTAAGTTAGGAGTGCTAACTATCACATTGTTGCAAAGGATATCTAGAGCTCTCCCCTTGTAAAACTGGAACTCAATTGCACCATAATTCTCCTGCAACACTTTCCCCTCAACCTGAGCAACCACTATTCTACTTGTTTCTATCATTTTACTACTTTGGATACTTTCTATAAGTGGAATCAAAGAGTTTTTTGTTTTTTTTTTCATGTGTATGAGTGGCTTATTCACTTAGCATAATGTCATGGAATTTCATGCATATTGTAGCAGGTGATAGGATTTCCTTCCATTTACAATTGAATAATATTACACTGGTAGGTGTATGCCACACTTTCTTTCTCCATTCATCCATCAGTGGACATTTGGGTGGCTTCTGCCCTGTGGCTCTAATGAATAATGCTGCAGTGAGCATGGGTGTATATATATCTTTGAGATCTTGCTTTCAATTCTTTTAGATAGTTTCCTACATGTGGGATGGCTGATTCATGTGATAATTGTATTTTCAATTTCTTGAAGAAGCTCCATTCCCTTCTTCATAACGGTGACCGATTTACATGCCCAACAACAGTGTGTAGTCTCCTCCTGGTCGACCTCCTCACCGACCCTTTTTTTAAAAATGTTATTTATTTGTTTTGAGAGAGAGAGAAAGAGAGAGAGCAAGCAGGGGAGGTGGAGAGGGAGGGAAAGGGAGAGCATCTGAAGCTGGCTCTGCATTGTCAACACAGAGCCTGATGCGGGGCTCAAACCCACAAATGTGAGATCATGACCTGAGTCAAAACCAAGAGTTGGAAACTTAACCAACTAAGCCACCCAGGCACCTCGAGATTTTTTTTATACCATCCATCCTAATGAGTATGAGGTGATAACTCATCATGATGATTTGCATTTCTCTGATCATTAGCATCTCTCCATATGATTTTTCACAATTTATATTGTCTTTGGAAATATGCTTTTTTAATTTTTTGCCCATTTTTTTAATTGTGTTTTGGTGTTTGCTGTTGTTGGTACTAACTTGTGGATTAATTTTATATTTTAGATGTGATTCCCTGTTTGATGTATGATTTGCAAGTGTTTTTTCCACTCTGTCTTTTCATCGTTGATCATGCCCTGTGTTGCACAGAAATGTTTAGGTTGATATCACACATTTATCTACAATGGACTTTTCCTTTGTGGTCTGGTTTTGGTGGCAGAGCCAAGAAATCATTGCCACATACAGTGTTGTTTATTTTGCCCCCAATTTTCCTTTGAGGAACTTCTACACCTTACATTTATGTCTTTAGTCCACTTTGAGTTAATTTTAGTATACGGTGTAAATGGAAACATCCAGCTTCAATCTTCTGCATGTGGGAGGGAAGTCAGTTTCCCAACACCCTTTGTGAAAGATTCTGTCTTTCCCTACTGAATGGTCCTGGCACCTTTATCAAAGCTGGCTAGACCGATTATACCTCGGTTTGTGTCTGGATATTTTTAAGGGATTGTTTCCATGGGGGATTTAGAGTCTGTGTCTTTCTGTTCCTTCATCTTGCTGCTTGTATCCCATTCCATTCGGAACTAGTGTGCAGGGCAGGGATATGGATTCTGTCTAGATAATGTGGCGTAAGGCTGATGGAGGTGGAAGACATATCACCCATCCCTGATTTTCACACTGACTAAGTCACTTCACAATCCACTCTGTTCCCTCAAGAGTATTTCTTTGTCTGTATTTGCCAGTGTTCTTTGGTCATTTCATTATGATGTCATGAGACGTGGATTTGTACGTGCTCATTCTGTTAGCAATTTGCTAAGTCTCTGGTGTCTATAAATATTATAAATGATATTAGTAAGTTGTTCATTCGTTGTGCCTTAAGATTGTTGTCCTGTTTTTTTTTTTTTTTTTCTGCCTCTGTGGTTCTTCTCATATTCTACTTAGAACTAAGCCGGCTTTCCTGATACTGTTTTGAAAGTCTCTGAATTCTGTAAATTGTTCTCTTTCTTCTCTCTCATCCTAAGGTATAAATAAATTTGTTACTCCTTCAAATTCATCAGTTTTTTTCTACTTGATTGGATTTTACATTTCCGGTATGGATTTATGCACTGAGATTCTCTGTAGTTTCTTCATATAGTTTTATTTCTCTATTGATATTTCCTACTTGCTAAATTGCTGCCATCACATGTTTATGCAATTATTTCAACTAAGGTTTCTTTATAGTTTTCATATATTTATAAATATGACTTCTAAATACTTTTGTTCTAATATGTGCAACAACTTATCCCTGCACACGTTTCTATTGACCTATGCTTTCCTTTCGTCGGAAGACATTTTTAAATTTCTCTTCATTTTTTTTTACTTTTTAGGTAGACACTTTTTAAAAATATAATTCAGAAACATGCATTGTATGTCATTTTTCCTAGATTTACTATTTTTTTTGCCAAACATTTATGGCAGAATCTTCTCCACTAAATCTGTCTGCTGATAGTTTTGTTCAATTGTTTCCAAATTCTTATTGCTTATTTTTATGACCTTGTGACTTTTACCTTTGATGTTAATTACTATTTTTTTTAGAAAGAATATGTTCAAATATTGCAAGTCAGTATGGACTCACCTTCTGCAGTGTGACATCTGTGCCTGTGTCTGTGATTGTGAGAGGGACTGTTCATAATGTTGCTAAGAGTTCTCAGGTCTCCTGTATTCTTACTTTCTCCTGGCTTCCTCTTGGTCTACTCTCCATGTGTGTATATTTTTTCCATAAGCTAAGAGTGTTGAGAGCTAATGTCAACTCTTCCGTTATATTCTCACATCCAGTATGTTTCCATTATATTTATGGGGGTCACAGTGCTTGACACAAACACCACAACCTCTGACCAGATCAGGTATGGGTTTTCTTCATCATTACGGAGCAAAATCAGCACTTGGAGCTGAAACATCAATGGGTACCCATCCCCATCCCCAGTGCTGATCAGGTCTCCCCCTGTGGCACCAACACCATTGCTCTTTGCAGCTTCTCCCAACTGTAAAAGCTACAATCTTCTGGATCACTGAGCCAGTGGTGGGCAGGTGGGGAGGCTCGGGAACATCCTAGGTGAGAAGATTACACGTGTGTTTTTGACTTGAATTTCCACAGACCATATTTCATAAGTTATTAAGCTTGGATCCATTTTCTAAACTCTGAAATTGTTTTTGCGGTCAGTTTGTCCTTTTCACTTAGTCCTACTAAGATAATTTTATACTTATGTGTCCAGTGTGTAACATTATATTATAATTTGAAAGTTTCTATAAAGTTAGAAGGAAAGAACTTTTATTTGTTACTACAGAATTCGAAAGAGTGTAAGAGCTAGTATTTGACTTCCAATAAAATTTATTTTCTCACAGTTTTTGTTGAATTTACTCTCTGCTACTACATGGATTAGAGGCTCCCAGAGAAGAAATCATAGTTCAGCTGTGCAGACAAAAGCCTTAACATTTTCTTCCGAAGTGTAAGTTTCCTGACAACTTTTTATTTTATGCCTCACAAGAATTGTTCTTAGAAACAAAAAGAGCAATGTGTGAACAATTGGATAAACACAGTAGTTGAAGTTTTTCCAGAGAAAAATGGTATGAGAAATATGGAGATTGAGATATATAAGTAATAGTCAAAATGGATGGTTTATTCATCAAAATACTATGGTATTTTGACGTAAGTAATCTTACGGTAAGATTAATGAGATATAATTCTCTGTATTTCAGGTTGTCAGCATCTTCAGAGAGTGACAAGAAGTGTCCATATTTCAATTTTCCAGTAAAAAAAATGTATTATGCACCCTGCTCAGTAATAAGACCATATATTTGTAAGCACCAGGCATTCTAGTTATTTCACTTTGGTATAATGTTATTTCACCATTTATAAAGAATACATCTCTCATTATTTCAAAACCCATGTGATTATTTATTCTGCATATTTTTAAGATAATGTTTTTAGTGTAATTTTAGGTTCCCAACAAAATTAAGAAGAAGCTTCTGAGATTTCCTGTATTGTCCCTGTCTGCACATGCGCATGGCCTCTCCCATTATCTACATCACTCACTAGAATGTTTCATTTCTTACCAAGGATGAATCCGCATCAATGCATATATATCACCCAAAGTCCAAAGAGTACTTGAGGCTTCATTCTTGGTCTAATGGAACTGTTCTCAAATTTAATTATATTAGTGTAAAAAATATACTCTGTATATAGTATTTATTTCTTATGTTTTGCTATTTAGTAAAATAATTATATATAAATTTCAAATCATAATATTAGTGTAATATTCTCAATACAGTGAATAATTCCATTTTGATTTCCAAATTAGCTGATTTGTTCTAGTCCTTTAAGGGCCTCAGATGAAGATTGAACACCCCAGGGTGACAAGGGTATGAGTCAGAATTGAGTCAGGAGACAGAAACGAGGAAGGAAGTTGAGGTAAACAGTTATTATCTACTTGTAAGGGAAAGCTTACTAAGAGGAAGGCTACTAAGTTCAATAAAATTACAAAGAATATCTTAGAATTAAAGGAGGGATCACTGGGAAGCCAGGTTTGCTCTCTGAAGATGGGATTTAGATGTCCTCGAGGACAATGTGGGTGCACACAGCTTCATGGCAGACATGCTCACTGGATTGTTCTGGGGCAGGGCACCTCCACACTCCACGAACTGAACTTGGTGAGGAAGGATCTCAGACTGTGACTAGCACACAGGAGTTACTCTCTGTCAGAGCATCAGGAGGAAAGACCAGATGACAGGAAACTGACAGATTGCCTACAAGAACCTGCTGGAGGACGAATACCCGTGACTTCCTGCAAGACTGCAACTGGCAACCAAGCCATGGCGGCCAAAGGAGAGACAATACCATGACGCCAGGAAGAAGAGCCCTTTCTGCTGCACTGTGTCTCCATTGTCTTTTACTGACAAAAGTCAACTTCATGTGAGATGACCAGAGAGAAAATGGATAGGATCTTCCACCGTTATCTGAGAACAAGGCACTGAGGGTGGATTTGGAGCTGAGAGTACTAAATGAACGGCCCCTTGGGGTTATCATGGAACAACAACAGGGTCGATGTATAAAGCCATTCAGATCGGCCCCACTTCCTCCGAAAATGGAACCAAAGTGTACTCTTTCAATCTGTCTTAGTGCAACACTATCAAAGATTAGATTTATTTCAAGGTAGAGATTGGTTTCTAATCGCTAATAACCAGTGTCCTTTGATACCTTTTCTTATATGTTGTTTTCCTCAACTGGGTTCATATATTTTGGATGAAATTTAATTTTTTTCATTTTTATGTACCCACTTCTGTCAGTCTTTACAGCCATGCTAAAAAACACTGTATTGTCTTTCTCTGTGTGACTTATTTCACCTAGCTTCCAATTTGACAATAAATTTCATTTAAAAAAATAAAAATAAATTAAAAAATAAAAAAGCTCTTTGATGCAAAACATAAAATGTTACATAAGAAAACCAAAAATTAAAATGTACAGATATTTGTGGAGGTCAAATGGCTACTTCTTGCCAGAATTCAAGACAAACGTGAGTAATCAGATAATGATTCACAGATATTCCTACCCTAATTCAATTATAACAGGGAAAGAAATGAAACTCGGTTATTACTTGCAAAATAAATTCATATTTCATATGCATTTATATTTGTGAAGATAGACATATTCTTTGTATTGTCTCTACCTGTTCCCTACACTCTTGTAGAAAAATTATGTGAATATTCAAAAGGAATTGAATATAATTGTTTATGGTAGCTGTAAGTAATCGCTAAAGTTGTGTTTCATACAACCCAAGGTTGCAATGACATTGAAAATTAAGCATTTAATTTTCATTCACCTGTTTGTGGTTTGGCTCTGTTAGGGTTGATCAAGTCTGGGCATTTATGGACTTGACTCCAGACTACATACAGATGCAGCTCAGATCCTGGTATATGATCTTGCATAACAGAGATAGCAACTAGCAGAAATGTGTTTCTTAGTGCCTGGTCTCTGAACTCATAACCTATCACATTCCAACACACATTATAGTGTGAAAACAAGTCACGTGGGCAAACTTATCATTTGTTATCTGTAGACTACACTCTTTTCACAGTGGTCAGAGGGAAGAAATGTAGATTCACTGAAAGTAACCTAATCTACCATTATAGCCATAGGATTTTTTTTTTTAATAATACTTCATGAGAGAATAATTTTGTAAAGGATATTGTTTGGAAATAAATTAAAAATTGATACTCTCTTAACTTCCCATTTGGTTTTTTTGTCTTCTGTGCCAAATATCCTTGTAAATCAGTTTTATATAGTGACAGACATGATACTATAGATATTTTCATGGTGGTCTTTGATCAAATAAGTTATAAGCAGAAAATTATAAAGTGAAAGGACATTGGCATTGAAACCGGTCACTTCATGGAATTTCTAAGTGCACACTCCTAGCCCTGGGACTCAGTTACATAACTGCTCTGGCTGTTTTCTCTGCGGAATATATGATGGAAATAGTATCTTATTCATATTTACTTGAAGAGTATTTGAACAGTACCTCTTGACACAAGTATTCACAAGATTTCAGTGGTTTTGGCTTAAGAAATTGATGCTTTTGTGTCATCATCTGTGACATGATGGTCTTAATTGTAGCAACTTCATAGGGCTGTTCTGAGGAATAAATAATAATAAATAATATAATGCCTATGGATCCTTAAAATAAAGCCCAAGCACATGAATTAGTTGCTGTGATCTCTTCATATTTTGCTTTTCCCAATGTCCAATAAAGACCATTTTTCATAAAACCAAAGCCCTATAACTGTATTCTTCCTTTCACCCAGTGAAACAGCCAGGCATCAGAAATGCTATCTGGCAACCATTTTGATCATATATCAAAGAAATTTGCATTTTAAAAAGTGGAGAAATTCAATGCGCATCATGTGTGGACACTAGAGTAATTTTTTCGGTGTCTGTGTTTCGTGTTTTTTTGAAATCAAGTTGCAATTACTGTCCTTTCCCTTATTGCTCAAGAACCCCAGTCTCCTCACAAAGTGTGTTATTTGGGCATCCGTATTGGCTGTGTCTTTTGGAATTGAAGAATACAAAGGGGATTGTCAATCTGTGACATAATAGCCTGTTTGAATCCTAGATTTGGGGATCCTACAGTGTGCAGGGAGAAGAAGGGACTGAAATGCCCTATCTTCCAATGTTGGAATATCCCATCTACACATATGCATCTGTTTCCATAAAGAATGGAGAAAAGTGAGAGATGCCGCTAAATACATTCTGATGTAGAACACCTCCCATTTTCTTCCCAAGTATATTTTACATTTCTAAATACATACAAAAAGCAGTGTGAAAAAATACTATTATTACCTATACCCATAAGAAGGCATGTGTCACCACTGTCCTGTCTCTCTAGTGAGTGGAAGGTTACAAATGCTGGTGGGATGCACCTGAGGCACAACTAATCAGCAATACCATGACAGAGAAATTGGTATCTTTAGTCCAACACCTCAGGGTAACAAAGCAGAATGAATATGCAATATATTAGAGATCTACAATATTCAAATTGTTGCCTGTGGAGGAGTAACTCAGAGCATATGCATATACATAATTGGGTTTGTACCATTTTTATTGACATCACATGGCACCATGACGAGGAATATTTCGTATGGATTTGTAATCAATTTAGAGTATATGTTATTTAATTTGCCCTGGCTTTAAAAATAGATGCTTAAAATAAATCCATTTTGTGTCATAAAGTCCAAACATAATTCCTCAAAAATTTACTTTGATAAATGAAAGCAGTTTGATTTTTCATAAAAGATAAGATGAGATGCCTTCTGTAAAATGCTAAATTAAGCTTATCTATAAATAATAAAAGACGTTTTATTAAATTGAACAAAACTTGTCCAAGAAAGATATTCAATACCGAAAAACACTCCTGGTTCGTGAATTATGTACCATGTCCTAAAGGACATGAGTCAGTAACGATAAATGGTTATTGTGTTAAAAAATAATTAAAATAACTACATATTATTGAGACCTTGGAACAGTCATATTGAGTTTAAGTGTTTTATATGCATTATATTTTACCTATTTTAATTCCCATTTTAGATTAGCAACCAGATAGCTAGACAGGAATCAACTGTTTATAGTTTTAATGTTTTATTTTAGTGTTTATTGCTTCCAGTAATTATTTATTTTATTTTATTTTATTTTATTTTATTTTATTATTTTATTGTTTATAATCATTTTTTAAATTTAAATCCAAGTTAGTTAACATATAGTTAATAATGATTTCAGGAATAGAATTGAGGGATTCAACATTTATATATAGCACAAGTGGTCATCCCAACAAGTGCCCTCCTTAATGCCCATTGCCCATCCCCACACCCAACACCCCTGCAAAAACCATCAATTTGTGCTCTGCATTTAAGAGTCTCTTATGGTTTATGTCCCACCTGTTTTTTAGATTATTTTTGCTTCCCTTCCCTCTATGTTCATTTGTTTTCTTCCTTAAACTTCACATATGAGTGAAAGCCTGTGATATTTGTCTTTCTGTGACGGACTTATTTTGCTAAGCATAAGACACTCTACTTCCATCTACATTGTTGCCAATGGCAAGGTTTTATTCTTTGTGATCACCGAATAATATGAATATTCTACTGTATATATATATATGTGTGTGTGTGTGTGTGTGTGTGTGTGTGTATACACATATATATATGGCACATCTTCATTCATCAGTCGATGGTCATTTGGGCTCTTTTCCATACTTTGGCTATTGAGGATTAACATTACGGCACGAGAGCCCCTAGGAATCAGCACTTCTGTATCCTTTGAATAAATACCTAGTAGTGCAATTGCTGGGTTATAGGGTAGTTCTATTTTTTTATTTTTTGGGTTACCTCCATATTGTTTTCCAGAGTGGCTGCACCAGTTTGCATTCCCATGAGCAGTGTAGAAGAGTTCCTGTTTCTCCACATCCTTGCCAACATCTTTTTTTGACTGTGTTGTGAATTTTAACCATTCTGATAGGTGTGAGGTGCTATCTCATTGTGGTTTTCATTAGTATTTCCCTGATGATGTGTGATGAGCATCATTTCACGTATCTGTTAGCCACCTGGATGTCTTCTTCAGAAAGGTGTCTCTTCATGTCTTTTGCCCATTTCTTCACTGGATTATTTGGGTTTTGGGTGTTGAGTTTGAGAAGTTCTTTATAGATTTTGGACACTAACCCTTTAAGCAATATGTCCTTTGCAAATATCCTCTCCCATTGTGTCAGTTGCCTTTCAGTTTTTCTGATTATGTCCTTTGCTGTACACAAGCTTTTTCTCTTGAGGAAGTCCCAGTGGTTCATTTGTGTTTTGTTTCCCTTGCTTCCCCAGACATGTCAAGTTAGAAGTTGCTGAGGCTCAGATCAAAGAGGATGTTGCCTGTTTTCTCCTCTAGGACTTTGGTTTTCTGTCTCACATTCACATCTTTCATTCATTTTGCGTTTATTTTTGTGTATGCTGTAAGAAAGTGGTCCACGTTCATTCTTATGCATATTTCTGCCCAATTTCCCAACACCATTTGCTAAAGAGACTGTCTTTTTTCCATTGGATAGTCTTTCCTGCTTTGTCAAAGATTAGTTGGCCATATATTTGTAGGTCCATTTCTGCGTGATCTAGTCTGTTCCATTGATATATATGTCTGTTTTGGTGCCAGTGCCATACTGTCTTGATGATTACAGCTTTGTAATACAGCTTGAAGAGTCTGGGATTGTGATGCCTCCTGCTTTGGTTTTCTTCTTCAGGATTGCTTTGCCTATTTGGGCCTTTTCTGATTCCATGCAAATTTTAGATTGCTTGTTCTAGCTCTGTGAAGACTGCTGATGTTACTTTGCTAGGGGTTGCATCGTATTTGGAGATTGCTTTGGCTACTATCAACATTTTAACAATATTTGTTTTTCCAATCCATGAGCATGGAATGTCTTTCCTTTTTGTGTGTGTTTTCTTCAATTTCTTTCATAAGCTTTCTATAGTTTTCCCTATATAGATTTTTCACCTCTTTTGTTAGGCTTATTGCTAGGTATGGTATGGTTTGAGGTGCAATTGTAAATGGGATCGACTCCTTTATTTCTCCTTCTGCTGCTTCATTATTGCTATATGGAAATGCAACTGATTTCTGTACATTGATTTTATATCCTGCCACTTTGCTGAATTCATGGATCAGTTCTAGCAGTTTGTTGGTGGGATTTTTTGGATTCTCACATAAAGGATCATTTCATCTGAGAAGAGTGAAAGTCTATCTTCCTCTTTGCCTATTTGGGTGATTTTTTCTCCTTTTGCTGTCTGATTGCTGAAGCTAGGACTTCCAACACTATAGTGAATGACAGTGGTGACCGTGGACATCGTTGTCATGTTCCTGACCGTAGGGGGAAAGGTCTCAGTTTGTCCCCATTGACGACGATATTAGCTGTGGGTCTTTCATATATGCCCGTTATGATTTTCAGGTATGTTCCTTCTATCCCTATATTTTGAGGGCTTTTATCAAGAATGGGAGCTGCATTTTGTCAAAGGGTTTTTTCTGCATCTATTGGGAGAATCATGCAGTTCTTATCATTTCTTTTCTTAATGTGATGTAAAATATTGATTGACTTGCAGGTATTGAACTAGACCTGCACCCAGGAACCAATCCCAGTTGATCAGGGTAAATAATTCTTTTAATGTATTGTTGGATCCAATTTGCTAGTATTTCATTGAGAGTTTTTGCATCCATGTTCACTAGGGAAATTGGTGGGAATTCTTCATTTTGGAGGGGTCTTTGGTTTTGGCATCAAGGTAATGTTGGCCTTGTAGAATGAGTTTGGAAGTTTCCCTTCCATTTCTATTTTTTGGAACAGATTCAAAAGAATAAGGGTTAACTCCTCTTTAATGTTTTGCAGAATTCCCCGGACAACAGCCAGTCCTGGACTCTTATTTGTTGGGAGATTTTTGATTACTGAATCAATTTCCTTCCTGCTTATGGGTGTGTTCAAATTTTTCCTTTCTTCCTGTTTCAGTTTTAGTAGTTTAAATATTTCTAGGCATTTGCCCATTTTTCTAGATTGTCCGAATTGTTTGCATATAATTGCTTATAATATTCTTTTATTATTGTTTGTATTTCTGTGGTGTTGGTGGTAATATCTCCTCTTCCATTTGTGAATTTATTTGGGTTCTTTCCGTGTTTCTTTTTGACAACTGTGGCTATGGGTTTATCAATTTTGTTAATTCTGTTCTTTTTATTTACTTCAATATCATGGATTTCTGCTCTAATCTTTTTATTTCCCCTCTTCCGATGCCTTTGGACTTTATTTGCTGTTCCTTATCCAGCCTTTTTAGGTGTAACTTTAGGTTGTATATTTAAGACCTTTCTTCTTCCTTCAGGAAGGCCTGGATTGTTATGTACTTCCTTCTTATAACCATTGCGGCATCACAGAAGTTTTGGAATATCTTGTTTTCATTTTCATTGTCTTCCATGTACTTTCTAGTTTCCTCTTTAATTTCGTGGATTAAAATTAATCCATATTTTAGTAGGATGTTATTTAATCTCCAAGTATTTATGGTCTTTTCAAAAGTTTTCTTGTGATTAATTTCAAGTTTCATAGAGTTGTGGTCAGAAAATATGCACAGTATGGTATCAATCTTTTTGTACTTGTTGAGGGCTGATTTGTGACCCAGTATGTGATCTATTCTGGAGAATATTCCATGTGCACTCGAGAAGAATGTGCATTCTGCTACTTTAGGATGATGTGTTCTGAATGTATCTGTTAAGTCCATCTGGTCCAGCGTGTCATTTAAAGCCAGTGTTTCCTTGTTGATTTTCTGCTTACATGATTTGTTTATTACTGTAAGATGTGGGTGTTGAAGTCTTCTACTCTTATGGTATTATCGCCAATGAAATTTATGTTTGTAATTAATTGATATATATATTAGGATGCTCGCACATTGTAGGAATATGCATTTACAATTGTTAGATCTTCTTGGTGGATAGACCCCTTAATAATGGTTTAATGCCCTTTTACTCTTGTTACAGTCTTTATTTTTAAATCTAGTTTGTCTGATATAAGTCAGCTACTCCAGGCTTCTTTTGATGGCCATTAGCATGATAGATGGTTCTCCATCCCCTTATTTTAATCTGTAGATGACTTTAGGTCTAAAATGAGTCTCTTGTAAGAAGCATATACCTTGTTTTCTTATCCATTCTGATACCCTATGTCTTGTCATTGGAGCATTTAGTCCTATTCTACTTAGAGTGAGTACTGAAAGATATGAATTTAGTCCCATTATGTTCCTTCTAGAGTTGATGTTGCTGGTGGTGTTCTCTGGTCCTTTCTAGTCTTTGTTGCTTTTGGTCTTTTTTGTTTTGTTTTGTCTTTTCTCCACTGAAAGAGTCCCGCTTAAAATTTCATGCAGGGTTCGTTTACTTGTCATATTATTCTTTTATTTTTTGTGTCTCTGGGAAACTCTTTATCACTCCTTCTATTCTGAATGACAGTCTTGAAGGATAAAGAAGTCTTGACTGCATATTTTTCTGATTCAGCACGTTGAATATATCCTTCCAGGTCTGCAACGTTTATGTGGATATGTCAGCTGCAAACTTGATGTGTCTTCTCTTATAGAGTAAGGACTTTTTCCTCTTGCTGCTTTCACAATTCTTTCCTTGTTGGTGTTTTTGGTGAATTTTACTAAGATATGCCTTGCTGATGGTCAGTTTTTGTAGTATCTAATGGGAGGTCTCTGTGCTTCCTGGATTTTGACATCTGTGTCCTTCCCAGAGTAGGAAGTGTTCTGGTATTTTGCTCAACTAAACTTTCTGCCCTTTTCTCTCTCTCTTCATCTTTTGGAACTCCTCTGTTTTGGATGTTATTCTTTTCTACTAAGTCACTGAGCTCTCCAAGTCTTGTATCCTGCTCATTGCCTTTGTTCTCTATTTTTTCTGCTTCATTATTCTCCATAATTTTATCCTCTATGTCACTGATTCGTTTCACTGCCTTACGCAGCCTTGCCATCGTGGCATGCATTTTGAATCGCGGTTGTAGCATTTTTACTAACAGCCTGACTAGGTTTTATTTCTATCTCTGTATAAAGGATTCTCAGATGTCTTCTATGCTTTTATAACCCCAGCTAGTATTCATGTTATCGTGGTTCTTAATTCTAGTTCAGACATCTTACTTTTGTGTGTGTTGACTAAGTCTGTGACTGTCATATCTTCCTGTTCTCGCTTTTGGTGTTAAGTTCTTTGTTTTGCCATTTTGAAGGAAGAAAAAAATTAAGAAAATAAAAAAGTAAAATTAAAAATTGAAAATAAAACAAAAAATCAATAAAGGAAGCTAGATCCTAGAAGCGTTTTGATCTGCATGTTGAAAAAAATCTCGGTACAATAGAGAGGAAAAGGAAAGGAAAGCAGAAAAAGTAAGAAAAAAATTTAGAAATTAAAAATATATCTAATAAAGTAGAATAAAATAAAATACAAAAATGATCTAAAATAGGAACTTAAAAAATAAAAAAACAAGTTAAAAATAAAACTATTTATTTTCTGTATCCAATAAAAAGAAAGAAAATTAAGGGGGGGTGGGAATTTAAGATATAACAGAAGCAACGAAAATGAGCAAATAAGTGAACCAGCAAACAGAATGAAACCCGAATGAAGTGGCATCCAGTTTCCCCTAGAACTGAAATGATGAAGCCTCCTCTATTTCATGCACTAAGCAGGTGGAGTGACTTGTGCTGGTCTTCTGAGGGGTGTGCTTGGAGGGCACAGTTGGGCTGGGCTTGATGTAATGGCTCCATTCTCCACTGGGTGGCAGTGCTTAGGTTACTGGGGTGGATCAGTGTGGCACCCATGTGCATGTGTGGGAGTGGTGGAAATGGCTTCACCCAGTGTCCTAGTCTTTGGCACAGGGACTTGTGCTCTCACTGCCCCACTAGCAAGCACCCCTCTTGGCTGCAGTCCTGTGCCCACTCTACACCTCTACCCTGTCCATGTCTAAGCTGTCCACCTTCCAGGTGAAATCTCTCTCCAGAGTTTTATCTCAGACAAGGTTGTGTTTCAGAACCCCACGTTTCAGAGACCCCTTGCTTCAATCTTCACTGACTCTCGGTGTGTGTGTGTGGGGGGGTGTTGCTAAACAATGGCCAGGTGCCAGCTTGCCTCAGAAAATGTTCATGTGATTGCACAGTGGCAGAGTTTCAGGGATTATGGGAACTCACAACACACAGCTAGCTCCAGGTTTTTGTTGCACTCGGGCATCTTTGTCCCAGTACTAGCAAATGTAGCTGCTCTCATGGTCCGCTGGGACCTGTGCCCTCTGTGAAGCTATATAGCCAATACCAACTGCACTCCAAGCAGGGGAACAGCTTCTCTCTGTAGAGCACATAGACCGTTCAGACAGCACTGCCTGCTCCTGGGGATTCGCCCCACTTCCTCACCAGAGCACCACCAGGCTCTGAGCTCTGAAACGACAGACTCTGCTCTACTGTTTATAGGAACTTGGCAGTATTGACTACCTCTCCTTTCCCCCTGTCAGTGGTTTTGGGGGACAGATTTCTTGTTTAGTCCCCTACGAGTATTTTCACTCTTTCTGTCTCTTTTTTCCAGCTACTTTCAGGGGGGAGTGCTTTTCTTGCAGGATCCCAATGCACCACATTCTCCCCCTTTCTTTCTCTTTGTCTTCCCTCCATGAAATGGCTCCTTACTCTCTTCATCTTTTCTCCCCTCAGTTCACCTCTCTGAGCTGCATAACCGCCGACTTCTGTGCCTCAGGTTATGCAGGTTGTTGCTACACTCCTCAGATCAACTTCCTAGGTGTTCTAAATGGTCTGGTGCTTCTCTAGCTGCATTTCAGGGATGAGACAAAATTAGCGTCTCCATGCGATTCCAACACCTTAACTCCTCCCACCCATGAAGTAACTTTTAAAAGGTGATACTTGTCAATTTGAGAGCCAGGAGTAATTACAGAGTTGATGGACTGCAGACCTCATTGACTGAAGTATGAAATTTCATTTATGTGATTCGTTACCATTCCTCTAGAACTAAAGCTACTCTCACTGCCTTTGAAATCATAGATCTTTCTAGAAATTTGCTCCAAGTGTGTTCTTCCATAAATGATTTACACTTTTATTTATCATTTTATACTTTCATATTTTGCCATGAAATCAATTGCCATTTTCAGATGTTAAATAACTGCTTTTTAAAATTATGGGTTTTGTTGTTGTTGTTGTTTGTTTGTTTTCACCATTGTTCATGCTTTGGATAAGTTTAGTGTGTCACATAATGTTTTGCAACATATAAATTAGTCCTTTTAAAATTCAACAAACCTCAGAATTCCACAATTTTCAAGATAAAATATCACTTGATAGCATTGTATTACCTTTTAGTAAAGAAATCTAAATCCCCAAAGAAGAGTCACTTATTACAGGAAATTCCTATATGTGCTAAAACTAGTATTTCCTAGTCTTACAGCACTCTATTTTTAACCAATAATGAATTTTCAATCGTCACAAAAAATGGTGCAACAGTATTTCTCTAATACAGCCTTTAATTTAATCTGGCTATTCTAATAGTGTTGCAAGGTGTCCCTGGAATCTGACTTTACAGTAATGAGGTCAGTATTATTCTTGAATTCTTTTCTTCTTCACTTATGTATTGTTTACACTTTCCCAACCATCACTACAGTGTCAAACATTGTGTCATTGTAAAACCCTGTTATTCTGTCACGAAATACTTATTTAAGCTCTAAGGGAAGTGGAGCAAGATTTTACATTGTTCCACTTCAAATGAGCAGTATCCCTCACCCTGCACCCCACCCAGTGTCACTGTACTAGCAATGCACATGACACACACTCTTGATCAAGACCTTCAGGGCAGGTCCATTCAGCACTGTGCCTGACACTACTCAGCTGCAGAGACGAATAACCCAAGACTAACCTGGGCAGAACTCAGTCAGGTTAAGGAGTCACAAAGGCGGCGAGTGAAACCTGAGAACATTAATACATCCATTTCAATAACTGAGCAGGAAATGGCCCATGCGGAATTCAATCTTCAAGTTGCTTCTCAGGAGCTTCAAGGGATTGACAAGAACTGTCTCTGCAAAGGTAAAACATTTAATACAGACAGGTATATCTGTTCCGGGATGTGAAGTTGGGGTGCAGGGTTGTAGGGAAAGAGTAGGAAATGATCTCATGTAGTTTTCATTTGTGAGGATCAGAACTGGAAGTTGGAATATAGTAGTGTCCTTGAAGTCTGGGGACTCACTTTGTTCCGGTGTTACAATCCACACTGTTTGCCAACCTGTCATGGAGTAGTATGTTGACTGCCAATGCAATGGTATATTCTAAGTGAAGATTACAATGGTAGATATAGGTTTGGTGTCCGAGTTTGTACATTTGATTCCCTGCAGGTTGTTGCTTCTCTTGTTTGTAAATTTCCTAATGATTATTTCCATGCATCTTTTGTCAGTGTTTTCATTTCTCTTGTGTCCAGGGAGGTACATTGCTGAGGTTCTGGGAATCATCTGCCTTGTCTTGATGTCCACTGTGGTAAAAATAAACGTTATTCCCTGTAAGTCACTGTTTGAATGACTATTGGGGAGTTTTTAACGTTAATATCATCAGTCCTTGAAATATTATATAACATATGGAATTTTATTATCTCATTTTAATGGACACATGCTCTAAATGTGGAATAGTTATTCTGAATTTATCTAAAGTAAAAATACCACACGATGTTTAAGGGAGTATTAAACACTTTTCAGAATTTTTATAACTTCAAGACAAGTTATTTGAGAGACTTTATTGATAGATACAAATGAATTCTTGAGATTGGTTAAACCAAATACTGTAAGAGATGGTGAAGTTTGGTTCATTAAGCTTTTGAATTATGTTCCTCCCTATTGTTCATTATTTTATTTAATTTTTACTGGTGAAATCAATTTTATTGCAGCGTTTTCCAATTCTAAATAATATACCAAATTTCAAACTAAGAAACTCAAATTATTCTGATGCACTTAATTTAATGTTATGTTTCTTGAAGATTATTTTAATGTTCAAGCTACTGAAGGACCAGAGCACAACCAAACCTCCCTGGAAACAAAGATCCAGAAAGGTACAACATCCCTTGCAAAATTCTGTTATTAGTTTAGTGTCTATCTAGCTCTATCTCCAAGTAGGCAAAGATGATAACAGATTCTTTTGGAAAAAGTGAATTGGAAAATCGCTTAATGAACTTTCAGAATTAAGGATTCTAGGAGAGTATAACTTCTTAGGCAAAAATATGAAGAAATACTCATTTAAAATCACCGCACCCATTGTTAACAATTGCCTCACATGTTCTCCTCCTATAACATGGTAAAAGATAACATCTTCATTCCATAAAGATGGTTGTGTTCAGTGATTCTCAGGACATGTAGAGTTGGACATTTTTGTGGTTCCTTTATATGGGCATATAAATTAGGGGATGAAAGCCTGACTCTTCTCTGAGAGTGTGTGTGTGTGTTTTGCTTTAATTTTACCAGCTCGTGAGGGTATATGAATATGTTATGTACACATATGTGTATCCATATACAGTCTGCAAATTTTCATTTTGTAATTCTCTAAGCTTTTTGGATAATATCTCATAATCTCTCTCCAGCGTGTCTCTGTTGTCATTGTCTGAAAGAGTGGTTTACGTATTCCAACAATTGCTATTACATTAGCACTGAGGGAAAATCATGGAAGGAGAGTTTGACGTCCTGTGCTTCTAAGAACTCTAACCTGCTCTACTATGATGATGAAGAGGACAAGGTAAGTTTTCAGATGTTTGCAGATCTATTAAAAGCTTGTGAGTGACTATTATGCTTGTAGAGTTCATCCATAGTGACATATGTATTTGTAGTTTATTTTAAAGTCTTTAGTACTCCACATGTTGACTCTATGACAATTATTTATATTCTTATACCTTGAATGTACATTTGATAATTTCCAATTCTTACTTTTCATAGACACCTGTGTCTCTAGAAATGCTCTTTTTCCTGAAACAAACTTTACATTTAATTTGACAACATATCAAGGAAATTAGGCATTTGTGCAAATTGATTACAAAATGTGTAGAATTACACAAATACCAATCACATCATGGGACAGAAGTTTACAGCCTTTACCAGTCCTGCCCATTTTCATTTTATGAGATATTTCTGCCTATTTGGGGGCTTTATATCAATGGAATCATTCAGTTTGCATTTTTATGTGTGTCTGCTTTCTCTGTCAGATGCTATCTGTAATGCATCTATATTAACACATTTGTCTATAGTTTGAAATTTCACTACTCTCTTATATTGATATGACAGTTTCAAAACCATTCTCAGTAATTTAGTTCCTTTTTATTATGTGGGTATTATGAATAATTGTGTTATGAAAAGTCTTTCTTATATCCTCCTCCACGTATCATATTTATAATCCTTTATTATATATAACTACATCTTACAGAGCATATTTATGTAATATAAATGTTATGGTTTTCATATTAAAATAGTAACCTATAAATACAACATAATTATATTTATGTTTAATTGTAATACACTTCCCTGTAAGAGTTAGTATGAAATTGCACAGTCATTGACATGTGGAAATTTCAATATATTAAATTTTCCCTACATTTTTTATTGTATTGTGTAAATATCCATTGTACCAACTAGTCTTTTGATCCAAATCTCAGTAGTCTCAGTAAAGGTAATTAATAAATTCTGATGGTTATACACAGTACCATTTTTCTGGGTTGTAAATCTTAAGGCCATTCTCTTTTGTGAGAAAGAGAAGTACTGGGCTGTGTCTCTTGCCCGTTTCTCCAGGATGGTGCCTTTTTTTCACATCTTAGAAGCCTTTGTCATATTGTAGATATGAGCTCTTTCTCGAGTTTTTAAGATGAAAATATTTGTGACATGCATTTTTACTCTCATAATGGAGTCTTTTAATGACCAGAATTGTATTTATTTATTTTTTAATATAATTTATTGTCAAGTTGGCTAACATACATTGTATAGAGTTTGCCCTTGGTTTTGGGGGTAGATTCCCGTGATTGATTGCTTACATACAACCCCCCAGTGCTCATCCTAGCAAGTGCCTTCCTCAATACCTTAAGCTGCATAGTTTCTTTGTCTGGTCAATCTTCTTTTCTTTTCTTTGTCCCCACCTCCTTTATTTCCCTTTCTCTCCCTCTGGAATGATCAGAATTTTAATGTTACCATAGTCCTACTTAGCACTTGGTGTGTTACAATCATTACTATGGACCTATTTCAGAAGTTAGTGATAGTTCATGAGTATTATGTCCTATATTATTTTCCTGGACTCACCTTTTTCTTTATTTCTTTGTCTTTTAACTTTTCATTATGTTTATGATCCAGTTAGAATTTATTTTTTGTGATGCTATATTTCTGATGCTGTGAGATAAAAGTGAAGGTTATACTTTTCTACATCATTACCTCTGTGACAGAGCATCATTTAGAGCAAAGTAGGTCTCATCTTCATAAATAACTTTATATACATGAAGTTCTATATGTACATATATGCTCTAATCTCCTTTATATACAAAATATGGATATTACATATCTTCATATAGATAATTACATATTCGCAGGTCACTGTCTATACAGTCTGTCACAACCCACAGCAGTTGGAGTAAAATGTAGGGACTTACTTGCCTTTATGGCCCCTTACCGTGTCCCAATTATACTGTGTCCTCATATTTCTCTACTTACTTTGAGAATCACATGGAATTTATAATTTTGCTCCAACTGATAGTTTTGCTTCAAATATCAAACAATTTAGAGAACACAGTGAAGGAAAGTCCATTATACCTATGAGAGTTTTATTCTTTCTTTTGTTCTTTCTTCCTGATGATTCAAGATGCCTTCTTTTGCCATTTCTTCTCTTTAAGAGTTCTTTCAGAGTGGGTCTGGTGGTGATACATTTTCTCAATTTTCTTCATCGAAGAATGTCTTGATTTCCCCTGCATGCCTGTTGATTTTTTTTTGGTGGATAGTCAATGGGTTTTATTATTTTTTATCAAAAAACAATGTTTTGTTTTTGTTTTTGTGTTTGTTTTGTTTTGTTTTGTTTTTAGAATCAAGCAGTTAGTGTCTACAACTTTTCTGTCTTCCTAGCAGCCATTTTTGTGTTATTTTGACTGGAAAGAAAAAACATTGTGGAGACTTGGGTGTGTACCTGTTGGTGTCTGTGGTTTGCTAGGCTCTCTGACACCAGTCTATGTGAGGTAGAGGGAAATTCCGTGGAGCTCATCACCATGTCATTCCTTGGGTCTCCAGGGCTCGGACCTGTCAGCTTTCTCATTACCTTTCTGAATCTTGTGTCATCTTATGTATAATGCCCAGGGACTGTAGCTGCGTTGGTGGGAGGAATAGGGAAAAGTCTAACCACTCCTTCTTTCCAGAACAGGAATCTTGTCTGTGGTGGTTTTATTTTGAATGCTCCTAAATTTAGTAGTGTTCAGCATCGTTTCCTGTACTCACTTGCCATCTATACATGGTGTTTGGTGAAGTATCTACTGAAAATTTTTGCTAATAATTTTACTTTTTTTCATTGTATTTTGAGCATTCTTTATGTACCCTGGCGGCAAGTCTTTTATTAGATGTTTGCTTTGTAAATGTTTCTTCACAAGTTTATGACTTTTCTTCAAAGAGCAGATATTATCTTGATGAACTACATTTCATCAATTCTTCTTTTATGGATTATGCTTTTGACATTCTGTCTAAAAAATCTCTCACCAACTGTAGGTCATGCATTTTTTATAAAACATTTGAACTTTTTTATGTGTGATCAATTTTGAGCACTTTAATGTAGTATAAAGTCATTAATCATTAATCATATTTGATAGCCCATTGTTTCCAGAACATTTGTTGAAAACACTCTACTTTCTCCACTGAATGACTTTGCATTTTGGTGGAATTGTGCATTTTGTATTGTGTGGGTACAAATGTTGCCTTTCTCATCTGTTTAATTAACGTCCTTACGTATTTTTATGTCTGTCTTGTACTTGAAAGATCATCTTTGTTGTTTAAATGTTTATTAATTTATTTTGAGAGAGTGAGAATGCAGGCAGAGGTGGGGCAGAGAGAGAAAGAGAGAGGCAGAGAATCCCAAGTAGGGTCCATGGTGTCAGCACAGAGCCTGACTTAGGGCTCCATCTCAGGAACCATGAGCAGTAATCAAGACTAAGAGGCATAAACGACTGATCTACCCAGGTGCCCGCAAAATTGTCCTTTTTAAACGGTGAATTTATTCAAGTTCATTTTCAGAGTTATGCTACCTATTCAGGATCGTTGCATGGATGTTTCCTTTTCATGTCTATCTTTCTAGACGTTTTATTTAATGTTTATTTATTTATTTATTTATTTATTTATTTATTTATTTTGTGTGAGAGAAAAAGTGCATGGGAGAGGGTCAGAGAGAGAGAGAGAGATGGAGACAGAAAAACTTCCCAGCAGGTTCTGCTCTGTCAGTGCAGAACCCAATGTGGAGCTCAAACTCACAAACCCTGATATCATGACCTGAGCCCGAATCAAGAGTTGGACACTCAACCAATGAACTGCCCAGGCACCCCGTTAGATAGGTTTTTGAAAAATAAAAATAAATATTAGTTTTATCATTTACCTTCTGTATCATGGAAATCACATGAATTGATCCTCTTTGCTAATGTGATAAATGAAGATTATTTATGGCATTTCAAATGTAAATACAAATGGCACTACTTCAATAAATCTACTTATCCTTGTCCTGATATGTAATTTCCTTCTCTTTTTAGTATTCCCATCAAAATGTATATGACACATATTTTATTAGCCTCCTTTTCTGACCTTATAATGATTTCTTTTTGCTTTTTAACCTGGCATTACATTCTTCTTTATTCATAAACATCTAAATACTTTCTAAATGAGTGTGAAAAGTTTTCTGAATTAGACAAAATTGCATTAGAAATTTTATTTAAAAAAATTTTTTTTAACATTTATTTATTTTTGAGACAGAGAGAGACAGAGCATGAACAGGGGAGGGGCAGAGAGAGAGGGAGACACAGAATTGGAAGCAGGTTCCAGGCTCTGAGCTGTCAGCACAGAGCCCGGTGGGTGGGTGAGGGGGAGGGGAAGAGGGTCTCAAGCTCACTTACCACGAGATCGCGACCTGAGCCTAAGTTGAACGCTTAACAGACTGAGCCAAACAGGCGCCCCCTGTATTAGAAATTTTAAGACACATCTGAGATTTTTTTTTTTCTAGTTCCTTTGATTCACATGTTGTATTTGGTAGGATTTTTTCCAATGTTCTGTCTAGTTTTAAATATATTCACATTTCTTCATGATATTGTCCTCTGATACTTTTACTGTGGTACAAGGCACATACAGATGGGTCACATGGTACACGTGCCAACAGGTGGCCGAGTTTTCAGTGTCACCACTACATGGAATGAGAAAATGAATATTACCAACACTGCAAAATGCCCCTATCAACTTCTTGTCTGCCTTTTAAAAACACTTTATAGAAATGGAATCAGAGAGTGTGCATATTTTATTTTTTAGCATTTTCAGGTGGAGCCAAACTTGTGTGGTTCATCCATATGTAGCTGCATGAAATTGTCAATGGTCCACATCTCTTTGTGTTCTGTTGTCCGATTGTCCTACGTTGTATTCACCGGTTCTATTGTGGATGCTCTTGGATATTTGGGTGTTGCTCATTTGGGGCTGCTTTGAGTTATTCTACTATACATCCTTCACAATCAGCTTTTAGCTAAATGTATGTGTGTCATTTCTTCCTTCTATAACCTTACCTGACTCCTGTCTTATTGCTGCTTGAGAGGGAAGCAATTGAGATCATGCATTGATAACATTCTTCCTTTGTGTGTGATTGACAAAGGTACCCATTGTCTGTAAACACTACTTTAGCTTCATCCTAAAAGTTTTGATGTATTCTCAGTTTATTATCATCCAGTACAAGGTATTTCTCTCATCCAGTACAAGATACTTTCCCAGATTTCATCTTTGAACTGTACATGTTTCAGAAGTCTCTCACTTTACACATGTTAGGAAATATCCCAGATTTGTTTCCATTGTTTCTTCTCATTTGTTTCCTTGTCTTCAGAGGAAATACTTTGAATATTTCCATGCTTCCATCCTTAAACTTTTTGATCCCTATGGATGACCTAGAACACTTTCTATATATGTCAGTTATGTGAAGCTGGTTCCACTATTTTGACAGTCTTCCATAGTCCTCCTGCTTTTGTGACAAGCTGATCTTACTTACTGAAGGAAGACATTTCAGTCTTCATCTATACTCATTGAATTGTTTATTTACCCTTCTAATTCTGTCAGTTTCTATTTCCTGTGTTTAAGGGTTCTGTTCTTAGGTAAATAATGTATGTTTATAATTGTTTGATCTTCCTCTTATATTGACAGGCTTAACATTTGGAAATGTTTCTTGTACTTTCTATTAATATTTCTTGTTTTAACAGCTGCTTTGATATTAGAACAGCCATTTCTGCTCACATCTTTGCTTACTGTTAGTAGGGTCTACTTTTTGTTATCCCTTTATTTTCACCTATTTGTGTCTTTTAGTCTACAGTGTGTCTGTTACAGACAGCGTATAAGTGGGTATTAGTCTTTTATTCAGGATGACACTTTCTATCTTATAATCGGAATATTTATTTAATTCACATGAGTATAATTACTGGGATATTTGGATTTGGGTATCCCATTTGCTCTTTATTCTATACTTATGTCTTATTTGCCTCTTCCACATTACCTCCTATCTTTTGTATTAAACACATGCTACATTAGTGTTGCATTTTACTTCCTCTATTGTTGTCTTTAGTATATTCTTAAGTTATTTCCTTAGCAATCGTTGTAGGTATTACAAATCTATCTTTTGTTTGTTTTTATGGAGATGGTATTGGCATCTAACATTGCATACATTTAATGCTGACAATATGTTCATTTGATAAATTTATGTTTTGCCATATGATTATTATGGCCATGTTAGATAATACCTTTTCATGTCACATATTTATCATTTTTTGTATGTGTTGAGAGAAGCTAAGAATTCGTCTTAGCAACTTTGAAGTTTATAATACAGCAATGATGTCTGTAATCACTATGTTATACATTACACCTCCAAAAATTATCTACTAGCTGTAAATATGTATTCTTTTTTTTTTTAATTTCAATGTTTATTTTTTGAGAAAGGGGGAGAGAGACAGACATGGTCGGTGGAGGAGCAGAGAGAGAGGGAGACACAGGACCTGAAGCAGGCTCTAGGCTCTAACCTGTCAACACAGAACTCGACGTGGGGCTCACACTCAGAAACCATGAGATCATGACCTGAACTGAAGTCAGACGATTAACCGACTAAACCACCCAGGAGTCATGTAAATTTTATTCTTAAACATCTTCACAAACCCCCAACCCACAGTCCCTGATAAACACATTCTAATCTTTGTTTTTACCAGTTCAGTCTATTAGAATTCATGCGAAAGACAATGCAATATTTATCTATTTCTGTGTGATTTTCGTCCCTTATCATAATGCCTTCAAGGTCCATCCATCTGTTATAAATGGCAAGATTTCTTTCTTTCTCCTGGTTAAATAATATTTCAGTGTGAAATATTTCAGTTGTGAGATGATCCTTTTTGGGGTCTGGTATGGCAAGCTGACCTCAGAGCCTTCATAGCAGTATTGGATCTGTTGCCCAAGATCAGGCACAGATGGAACTACCAAAGCAACCGGCTTTTGGTGCATAGGTTCATTTGCTGTGGCTGTGGCGCTGGGGTCTCGGTTGGAGACACGTGTAGATATTCCATGCAAACTGTATCTGTGTCTCAGGGGCTCACCATTGTGACTCTGGCTAGCAGAGGAATGTAGCAAGTACAGAGGCCCTGGATGACAAAATTCATTGGTGACTGGGGCCATGGGCAGTGTGTGGTAGTAGCATATGCTGGGGATGGGGAGTCCAAGTTTCCACTCTGTCCCAAGTGGCAGTTCCAAGATAGCAGCAGCATGATCCAGTGGTGACTCGTGAAAGCCATGTGTCAGGACCCAGGGATCTGGACACAGACCTCTAGATTCTTGGTCTCTAATGACAACTAAGGTTTTAGTGTGGAAGCTGAAAGTGTGTCTGGGAATGTAGCGGTATAGCAGCAGCAATGGGGATTCAGAGCCCTACAGTTGGACCGGAGAGAAGAGACTCAAGGCAGTGGTGACTTGGCCTACCAATGAAAGGTCAGAGCCTTGAGCTACCATAGGTGGAGAAAAGTCTTCAGGTGTTAGCCATGGCAGTTCAGAGTCTAAGCCTGGGAGGTTTTGGGTTTCCAAATAGCAAGAGCATCCTTTGCAATGAAGACACAGGGTATTAAATGGAACATGGTGAGTGGGGCTCAAGGCAGCAAATATCTGCACCCATAGTGGCAGTTAAGGCACACCTTAGGATCTGGAGTCAGGTCTCAGGAAACAGCCCCAGTAATGTGACACAATGCCCTAAACTGGGACCAAGAGTGGGCAAAATCAGATGTAGTTCTAGTCTTGCATACATGACGTGCTATGGCCACCAATCCCTAAGAGCAGAATTGGAGCCCTTGAAGGCAAGTCTCATCATAGCAACACCTCCAGCCTCTGGGAGGAGGTGTAGAGGGCACACTCTGGGCTGTTCCAACAACTGGGATTAGAATGGATAGGCCCCTTCTGTTGCAAAAGCTGCAGACATCCCCATAGTTGAAGCTTAGTGGGTTCTCCTGCTCCCCTTCTTTCCATGAGGTGACTCTCCATGAGGGGATTCCTCCAGGTGCCAAGTGGCTCTCAGCTGCAGGGTTGGGTCATGCAGGCCAAATGCTTCCTTTGCTTTCCATGGGACCATCCTGGATTTTTGATTGGCACCAGATTTTTGGTGTTTCTTTGTTGTTTAGAGCTTTCCCTGAGCCGTTTTTAGTTTGAAGGTGTTTAGTTACTGTTCTGACTGATTTTGTGGGCAGATGAGCATTATGACCTCCTAGTCTCCATCTTGCTCATGGCACTCTTTACACGTATACAATTAACTGATTGTCATCTACGCCCCATGAATCCTGACTAATTTCCACTAAAGTATATTAAATTAGCACTAAAAAGCTCCTTTCCACCACCTATTATAGGTATGCCTCAACTTTCCAAAAATTTGGATTACCTCACTTTGCTTCTCTGAAAGCCCTACACCAATACCAGTTTTTGCTGAACAACAGAAATCTGAAGGGGATTTTTGTGTTTAGGACAAAAGGCGAAAAGTGAAAATTGTGTTCAGGGCTAGTTTTACTGTGTAGTGTCAGCTCACACCCCAAGCAGCAAGATTCGTCCTGTCAAGTTCATTTCTCAGAAACTATATACTCTGTGTATCAGTATCAAGCATAGGTTTGAACTGTATTTTTGAGTGTGCTTCATCTCAATTATTTTGTGTATCCACTCACAAGGCGTGTCTTGAGGTGTCAGAAAAGCCTAAGGAGGTTATATGTGTTATGGGTTTTGAGGGGTGGTTGCTTTTTATATCAGGAAATGCTCAATCATTTTTCCATGTAAATCAATGTTGTTTGCTTTTTCACTTTACACCATTTCAGCTTCGGAAAGTTTTCATAGGAACAATCTGCTTTCAGAGAGAACGGGAAATCCATTCTTCTACCCACGTTGTAATGAAGCCAGCTAGCACTGGTTACTGAACACCAGTTATTCATCAACGTACCTTCTCTGCTTTCATGATTTCACATTAGAGACCTGAAATGAGGAATTCGTGGTGACTGCAACACAAATATTAGTAACTGCTAAAATATATAAGGCATATGGTATACATCCGACCATACAGTGTTATAAGAATGGCCTTGATAATCTTCTTTCTCAACATAATTCAGAGAGAAAAATACACAGGTTTTGAAATTTACTGACACATCTATCGTTTCTGCTGATCTCTATTCCTTCTTGTGGGTATGCATTACCATCTATCAGTTACTTTTAGCTTGAAGAACATTTCTGAAAGGCAGGTGTACTAAGAAAAATTGTTAAGTTTTGTGTTTGATGTGGGGTCTTTATGCATCGTTTCTTTCTGAAAGACAGCTTTGCTGAATTATAATTCTTGTTTGACAGGTCTTTTTGCTTTGTTTTCTTTTGTTTTGGGTTTTTATGTGTGTGTGCAGGGAGTTGGTTTTGTTGTTGTTGTTTTGTTTTTTTAAGTATTTTCTTGGTGAAACTTATCTATTAATCATATTGTTATTTTCCTAAATATACTGAGTTGTTTTTCTCTTTCTCTTGCTATGATCACCTATTTTTGTTGGCTTGCCTTTCATTTTATTCTTAAGCTGTTGCAAACAAAACACAACAAAACAACATTTACCACATTACCCATGTTAAAAAAATAGACTACTTTGTTAGAGAAGTTTTAGTTTCATAGCAAAACTCAGACATAGCACAGAGGTTTTCTGCATTCCCCTACTGTCTGTGTGTTAATGCACAAGCAGTTCGTAGACTCTCTCATTTTCAAAATCCCTCAGTGGGTGGTTCACTTGCTACAACTGATAAACCTGTACTGACACCTCTTTATCACCCAAAGTCCATAGTTGACTTTCAGGTACTCTTGATGTTGTGTATTTTAAAAGTTTGCAAAAATATATAAGGACACGTGTGGAGTTATACACAATAGTTTCCTGTCCTTCAAAATGCTCTGTGCTCCACTTATCCATCCTTCCTTCCCCCTAAACCCTGTCAACCACTGATCTCTTTACTGTATCCATAATTTTGTTTTTTTCCAGATGGTCATATAGTGGGAATCATACAGTCTCACATCTTACATTGCATTTCACTAGATCATGCATCTTAACCAACGTAAGCACACATGTTAGGAGTGTTAACTATCACATTGTTGCCCAAAAGATATCTAGAAATTTCACCTTGTAAAACTGGAACTCAACTCACTGAACAATAATTCCCCTTCTCCTCTTTCCCCTCAACCCTGGGCAATCACTATTCTACTTGCTCTATCACTTTTACTACTTTGGATACTTCATATAAGTGGAATCATGCAGTTTTATTTTTTACTTCGTATGTATGACTGGCTTATTTCACTTAGCATAATGTCCTGGAGTTTAATCCATACTGTAGTAGGTGATAGGATTTCCTTCATTTTACAGCTGAATAATACTAGAGTGTTATGTATATATGTATACTACGCTTTCTTTCTCCATTCATCCCTTAGTGGACATTTGGGTGGCTTCTGCCCCATGGCTCTAATGAATAATGCTGCAGTGAGCATGGGTGTACATATATCTTTGAGATCTTGCTTTCAAATCTTTTAGATAGTTTCCTACATGTGGGATTCCTGATTCATGATGTGGTAATTGTATCTTCAATTCTTGAGGAAACTCCATACATGTCTTCATAACGGCTGACTGATTTACATTCCCAACAACCGTGTGTGAGTCTCCTCCTTTTCGACCTCCTCACTGACACACTTTTAAGAAATGTTATTTATTTATTTTGAGAGAGAGATAGAGAGAGAGAGCAAGCAGGGGAGGTGCCGAAGGAGGGAGAGAGAGAGCATCTGAAAGCAGATCCACGCCATCAACAAAAGCCCGATGCAGGGCTAAACCCACAAACTGTGAGATCATGACCTCAACCAAAACCAAGATTCGGACTTTACCAACTGAGCCACCCAGGTGCCCCGACACATTTGTGTGTGTGTGTGTGTGTGTGTGTGTGTGTGTGTGTTGCATCCATCATAATGAGTATAAGGTGATAACTCATCGTGAATTTGATTTGCATTTCTCTGCTCATTAGCGATATTGAGCATCTTTTCATATGATTTTTCACCATTTGTATATATTCTTTAGAACTTTGTGTATTTCATTTCTTTGCCCATTTTTAAATTGTGTTTCTGGTGTTTGCTGTAGTCATTACCGACTTGTAGATTCCTTATGTATTTTAGATATGATTCCCTTGTTTGATATATGATTTACAAGTGTTTTTTTCCACTCTGTATTTTCATTGCTGATCATGCCGTTTAATGCACAGAAATGTTTCAGGTTGATATTGCCCACTTATCTACAATGGACTTTTCCTCTGTGTTCTGTGGTTTTGGTGGCAGAGCCAAGAAATCATTGCCAAATACAATGCTGTTTAATATCCCCCCTTCTTTCTCTGAGGAACTTTATAGTTTTACATCTTACATTTATGTCTTTAGTTCATTTGGAGTTAATTTTAGTATACAGTGTAAATGTAAACATCCAACTTCATTCTTCTGCATATGGGTAGTCAGTTTCCAAACACCCTTTGTAAAAGGTCCATTGTTTCCCTATTGAATCGTTCTGGCATCCTTATCAAACCTGATTAGACTGATTATACCTGCGTTTGTGTCTGGATATTTTTAAGGGATTGTTTCCATGGGGCGTTTAGGGTATGTGTCTTTCTTTTCCTTCATCTTGCTGCTTGTATCCCGTTCCAGTCGGACCTAGTGTACAGGGCAGGGGTATGGATTCTGTGGTAGATAATGTGGCGTAAGGCTGATGGAGGTGAAGACGTGTCACCCATTCCTGATTTTCACACTGACTTAAGTCACTTCACAATCCACTCTGTTCCCACAAGACTGTTTCTTGGTCTGTATTTGCCAGTGTTCTTTGGTCATTTCATTATGATGTCATGAGATGTGGATTTGTACGTGCTCATTCTCTTAGCAGTTGCTACATCTCTGGTGTCTATAAATATTTTAAATGATATTAGTAAGCTGTTCATTCGTCTTGCCTTAAGATTACATCCTGTTTTTTCTTTTCTGCCTCTGTTCTTCTCATATTCTACTTAGGCCAAAACTGGCTTTCCTGACACTGTTTTGAAAGTCTCTGAATTCTGTAAATTCTTCTCTTTTTTCTGTCTCATCCTAAGATACAAATAAATTTGGTTACTCCTCCAATTTCATCAGTTCTTTTCTATCGCATCCCAGATTTTCTGTAGAGAAAATTTTGTGAATTTTCCATTTCAGGTATGTATTTGTTCACTCAGATTCTCTGTGATTTCTTCATATACTTTTATTTCTCTATTGATATTTCCTACTTGCTAAATTGCTGCCATCACATGCTCCTGTAATTATTTCAACTAAGTTTTCTGTATAGTTTACATATCATTATAAGTAGGACTTTCCAATGTTTTTTTCTAATATGTGCAACAATTACCCCATCAGAAGTTTCTATTGACATATGCTTTCCCTTCATTGGAAGACATTATCCAATTTCTCTCACATTTTTTAACTTTCTATTTAGACACTTTTTAAAAATAGTTTAGTAAATATGCATTCTGTTTCATTTTTCCTAGATTTACTATGTTTTTTTTGTTGTAAAAACTTTATGGCAGCATCTTCTCCACTGAAGTCTGTTTGCTGATAGTTTTCTTCAAATTTTCAGTGTTCTTATTGCTTACTGTTATGACCTTGTGACTTTGAAGCCTTCATGTTAATTACTAGGTTTTTTTTTTGTTTTTTTGTTTTTTTGTTTTTAAGAAAGGATGTGTTCAAACACTGCAGGTCACTACGGCTTCGCGTTCTGCAGTGTGACCTCAGTGCCTGCGTGTGAATGCGGGAGGAGACTGTTCAGACCTTTACTCTCAATTCCCAAGTCTCCTTGTGCTCTTACTTTCTCCTGGGTTCCTCTTGGTCTCCTCTCCATGTGTGTCTATTTTTTCCATAAGCTAAGAGTGTTGGAGAGCTAATGTCAACTCCTCTGTTATATTCTCACTTCCAGTGTCTTTCCATTATATTTATGGGGGTCACAGTGCTTGAAACAAACACTGCAAACTCCGACCAGGACAAGTATGGGTTTTCTTCATTTCTGAGCGAAATCAGCACTTGGAGCTGAAACATGGATGGGTGCCCGTCCCCATCCCCAGTGCTGATCAGGTCTCCCCCTGTGGCGCCAGCACCCTTACTCTTTGCAGTTTCTCCCAGTTGTAACAGCTTCAGTCTTCTTATCACTGAGCCAGGGGTGGGCAGGTGGGGAGATACGGGAGCATCCTAGGCAAGAAGATGACAAATGTGCTTCTGACTTGAATCTCCAGGATTTTTTCTAATGTACATATTTCATAAGTTATTAATTTGTGATCCATTTTGTAAACTCTGAAATTGTTTTCACGGTCAGTTTGTCCTCTTCACTTAGTCCTACTTAGATAATTTTATACTTTCGTGTCCACTGTGTAACATTATATTATAAATTGAAGGTGTCTACAAAGGAAGAAAGGATGAACTTTTATGTGTTATTACAGAATTCAAATGAGTATAAGAGCTTGTATTTGACTCCCAATAATTTTATTTTCTCATAGTTTTCGTTGAATTTACTCCGTGCTCCTACATGGATTAGAGGCTCCCAGGGAAGCCATCATAGTTCATCTGTGCAGCCAAAAGCCTTAACATTTTCTTCCGAAGTGTAAGTCCCATGACAACTTTTTATTTTATGCCTCACAAGAATTGTTCTTAGAAACAAAACAGCAATGTGTGAACAATCAGATAAACACAGTAGTTGAAGGTTTTCCAGAGAAAAATGGTATGGGAAATCTTGAGATGGACATATATCAGCATGAGTCAAAATGGATGGTTTATTCATCAAAATACTGTGGTACATAGTAAGAGATATAAGTAATCTTATGGTAAGATTAATGAGATTTAATTCTCTGTATTTCAGGTTGTCAGTATCTTCAGAGATCCACAAGAATTGTCCATATATCGATTTTCGTACAAAAAAAATTTATTTTGCACCGTGCTCATTTAGAAGACGATATGTTTGTAAGCACCAGGCATTTTAGTTACCTCATTTTGGTAGAATGCAGTTTCACCATTGATAAGGAATCCATCACTCATTACTTCAATAGCCATACAATTGTTTTTGTTGCACATTTTGAAGATAATGTTTTTTAGTGTAATTTTCGATTCACAACAAAACTAAGAGGAAGTTCCAGAGAACCCTCTATTGCCCCTGTCTGCACACGTGCATGGGGTCTTCCATTATCACCATCATTCACTGGAATGTTTCATTTTTTATCAAGGATGAATCCGTATCAATGCATCTATATCACCCAAAGTCCAACGTGTACCTGAGGCTTCATCCTTTGTGGTATAGAACTGTTTCTCAAATTTAATTATATTAATGTAAAAAATATATACTGAGGTATATATTATTTGTTTCTTAAGCTTTTGCTATTTAGTAACATTAATTATATATATATATATATGTATCTTACAAATCATAATATTATTGTAAAAATTCTCAACAAAGTGAATAATTCCATTGTATTTCCAAGTAATTAATTTGTCCTAACCCTTAAAGGACCTCAAATGAGGATTGAACCACGCAGGGTGATGAGGTTATCAGTCAGAAATGAGTCAGGAGACAGAAACAAGGGGACACTTGAAGTAAACATTTATCTACTTATAAGAGAAAGCTTACTAAAAGGAAAGGATACTAGTTAAAGAAACTTACAAAGAATATCCTAGAATTAAAGGACAGATCACTGAAGCCAGATCTACTCTCTGAAGATGGGATTCAGATGTCATTGAAGACGATGTGGCTACACACAGCTTCACGGATGACAGGCTCACCGGATTGGCCTGGAACAGATCAGCTCCACACTCCACGGGCTGAACTTGATGAGGAAGGATCTCAGGCTGTGACTGGCAAACAGGAAGACCTCCCTGTCAGAGCGCCAGGAGGAAAGACCAGAAGATAGGAAACTGACAGATTGCCTACAAGAACTTGCTGTGGGACGAATACATGTGACTTCCTGCAAGACTGCAACTGGCAACCAAGCCATGGCGGCCAAAGGAGAGACAACACCATGAAGCCAGGAAGAAGAGCCCTTTCTGCTGCATTGGCTCTCCATTGTCTTTTACTGACAAAAGTCAATTTCATGTGAGATGACAAGAGAGAAAATGGATAGGATCTTCCACCGTTATCTGAGAACAGGGCACTGAGGGTGGATTTGGAGCTGAGAGTACTAAATGAACGGCCCCTTGAGGTTATCATAGAACAACCACAGGGTTGCTGTATAAGAGCCATTCAGATCGGCCCACTTCCACCGATGATGGAACCAAATTGTACTCTCCAAATCTCTCTTGGTACCACACTATCAAAGGTTAAACTCATTTTGAGGTAGAGATTGCTTTCTCGTTGGATAATAACCGGTGTCTTATTTGTTGTTTTCCTTACATGGATTCAAATATTTTGGAAAAGATTTATTTTTTTAATGTTTTCATGCACACACCTCTGTCAGTCTTTACGACCGTGCTAAAAAATACTTTGAGACAAATAAATAAAATGTTCAATAATAGAGAAAACAAAAAATTAAAATGTACAGAAATTAGTGTGGGTCAAATGTTTAGTTATTGCCAGAATTCAAGACAAACTTGAGTAATTTGACGATGATTCAGAGATATTTCTACCCTTATTCAATTATAAGAGGGAAAGAGATTAACCTTGATTATTATTTGTAAACCAAATTCATATTTCACATATATTTATATCTGTGAAGTGAGACATATTCTTTATATTCTCTGTACATAATCCTTATAGTCTTCTAGAAAAATTATATGAATATTCAAAATGAATTGAATATAGTTGTTAATGGGAACTATAACTAATTACTAAAGTTGTGTTTCATAGTACCCAAGTTTGCAATGACATTGAAAGTTACACATTAATTTTTCATTTACCTGTTTGTTGTTTGGCTATGTTATAACTGATCAAGGCTGGACTTGACTCCAGACTACATGTTATAGCTGATCAAGGCTGGATCTTACTCCGGACTGCATACACGTTCAGCTCAGATCCCTGTATAGATTTCATTTTGAGAAGATCGGGCTGCCTGGTCTATGATTTTATAGCAGAGATAACAGCTAGCAGAAATGTGTTTCTTAGTGCCTGGTCTCTGAAGTCATGAGCTGTCACATTCCCACTCACATTACATTGTGAAACAAGTGATCACATCCTTACATTATATTGTGAAAACAAGTCACATGGGCCAACTTCTCGTGGTTGTCTGTAGAGTGTACTCTTTTCAATGTTGTCAGAGGGAAGAAATGTAGATTCACTGAAAATAATCTAATCTACCATTATAGCCATAGGAATGTTCTTTTTTATTATATTGCTTGAATTAGATAAGTTTGTAAAAGAAAATATGGATAGTTTCTAAAAGATATGTTTGCAAAAGTAAATGATTGGGAAATGGATTAAAAATTTAGTACTTTCTTAACTTCCCAACTGGGTCTTTTTCTTCTGTGCTGAAAATCCTTATAAAGCAGTTTTCTATGGTGACAGACATAATGGTATAGGTGCTTTCACCACGGTCCTTGATCAACTTACAAATAAGGTATAAGCATAAAGGTGTAAAGTAAGGACATTGGCAGTCCTTCATGAAATTTCTAAGTGCACACTTGTAGTCCTGGGGCTCAGTTATGTAACTGCCCTGGCTCAGTTTCCTCTGCTAGAAAACATGGAAGAAATAGTATCTTATTCATAATTACTTAAAGAGTATTTGAACAGTACCTCTTGGCCCATGAGTGTTCACTAGATCTGAGTCGTTTTGGCTTAAGAGCTTGATGCTTTTGTGCCATCACCTATGACATGATGACCTTAATTGTAACAACTTATGTAGGAATAAATAAAAATAAACAATATGATACCTATTGATCCTTGAAATAAAGCCTAAGTCCATTAAGTTCTTCCTGTCTGTGATCTCTTCGTACTGTGCTTTTCTCAATGTTCAATAAAGGCCATTTTCCAATAAAACTGATGCTCTGTCTTCTTCCTTCCCCCCAGTGAAATAGTAGGATATCAGAAATGTAATCTGACAACCATTTTGACCATATACACCATGAAATCTGCATCAAAAAAGGTGAGAAATTCAAGACACAGCATGTATGGACACTAGAGTAATTTCTTCCATATATGTGTTTCATATTTTGAAATCAAGTCTCAATTACTGTTCTTTCCCTTATTGGCCAAGAACCCCAGTCTCCTCACAAAGTCTGTTATTTGGACATATGTAAAGACTGTCTCTTTTGGAATTGAAGAATTTGAAGGGGATTTTCAAGCTGCGACACGATAGCCTGTTTGATTAGTAGATTTGGGGATCCTACAGGGTCCAAGGTGAAGAAGGGATTGAAATGTCCTTTCCCTTCCAATGTTGGAGTATCCCATCCACACATATGCATCTGTTACCATAAAGAATGGAGAAAAATAAGAGACGCTGCTAAATACATTCTGATGTAGAATCCCTCCCAGTTTTCTCCCAAAGCATTTTTTACATTTCTACATACATGCATAAAACAGTGCAAAAATTATTACTTATACCTATAAGAAGCCATGGAAATTATTTATGAGCTTGGGTTAGGGGATCCACCAACACGACTGGAGATATATAAATATGGAACATTATTAGGGAGATGATCATTAAGAATAAACTGAGAGTAGAAAGAATCACACAGAAGTCAAGGATATCAAGATCAAATTGGTAATTTTCTCTGTGTCTACCTTGTGAGGTTATGCATAGGTATTGTACATATTGGGCTCATTACTTTGGCTGCCATAATGCAGAAAGGACTGAGCTGTGTATCCAGATTCTCTTGTCCCAAATTTACTAATATTAAAATTTTGTGTTCTGGTAATTAATGGGTGTAAAGTTGGAGATTAATCTCTAGGGGCACCTGGGTGGCTCAGTCGGTTTATGTCTGACTCCTGATTTTGACTCAGTTCATTATCTCCTGGTTCATGACACTGAGCCTCACATCACATCAGGCTCTGCACTGACAGCTTGGAACCTGCTTGGGATTCTGTCTCTCCCTCTCTCTGCTTCTCCCTCTTTTCTCTCTCTCTCTCTCTCTCACCCTCACAATACATGAAGTTATTTTAAAAAGAGTCCTTGAAAACTAATTCACCTTGCCATCATATTCCAAAGATATTTTCATATCTAGTTCATCCGTCGTACCTAGGTCACCTGGTTTGCCATTATTAGAAATAGTTAGATACTTGATATCATAAAAAGTAAGCTCTAATTACTCTAATTACCCATATTATTTTCAGTAATTTTGAGTGTGGTGTTTTTTATACTGCTAGGCATAGATTTCATTAAAGTTAAACACCAAAAATGGGAACCCATGTGTCTACGTGTAACAAAGCACAATATAAATTGTTTAATTTAAAACTTAAATGTGTATAAATACAAGAATAATAGATGTAAGTACCTCCAACTTCAGAAGACATTAGTGAAATTTACATGATTTGGCATCATTGATGAATGCTTTGGATTAATCCTATCTATATATAGAAAGAAGCAGTCAAACAAAACGAGGAGATAGAGAAATACGTTCCAAATGAAAAAAAAAAAGATAAAATCTCGGGAAAAGATGGACATAACACGGAGATAAGCCAACTACCTGATAACCAGTTCAAAGTAATGATCATCCACATGCTCACCAAACCCAAGAGAAGGGTAGATGAATACAGAACTTCAACAAAGAAATGGAAAATTTAACCAAAGAAACAATCAGACCTGAGGAGTACAATGATGGAAATTAAAGACTACATTAGAATGAATCAATAACAGATTAGGTGATGCAGAAGGATCATCTACCTGGAAGACAATGTAGTAGAAATCATGCAAGCAGAACAACAGCAAGAAAACATTAGTTTTATTTTATTTTATTGTTATTTATTTCTATCTTGGGGAGAGAGAGAGCGCGTTTGAAAAGGGAGAGGGACAGGAGAGATTGAGAAAGAGGATCTCAAGCTGGTTCCACACTCAGTGCAGAGCCGGACGTGGGGCTCCTACCCTTGATCCTGGGATCATGACCTGAGCTGAAATCACGAGTTAGAGTTTCAACTGAATGAGCTACCCAGGAGTCCCAATTTTACAAAACTTTTAAAGGGAGTTGACACCTCTGCATCTTAAATTAGTCTCAAAACTGAAGACAATGGAAAGTTTCCAAATTCATTCCATATGGACAGTGTTACCCAGAAACCAAAACCAAACAAGGAAACCAAACAAACACACACACACACACACACACACACAAACACACACACACACACATACACACCACAGTACGCCAATATCCCTGATATGCAACAATCCTCACTCAAGTATTAGCAAACTGAATTCCACAATACAAGAAAGGTTCCAACAGCATGATTGCATGGGTTTGTTCCACTTATGCAAGGATGCTTCAAGACCTGCAAATCCATCAACCTGTCACACCACATTAACTGACTGAAACATCAAAATCATGTGGTCATCTCAAGAGATGCAGAGAAAGTAGTTGACAGAATTAAACATCCATTTATACAAAAAACTTCCAGAGTGTGTAGAGAAGGAATTTCTCTCCATATAATAAAGTTCATATATTACAAGCCCACAACTAACATCATTCTCAACAGTGAAAAGCCAAAAGCTTTTCCTTTCAGATCAGGATCAAGACCAGGAAATTCACACTTACCACTTTATTCAACACGGTCCTGGAGGTCCTAGACACAGAAATCTGGAAAGAAAAATCAGTCAAAGACATTCATGCTAATAAAGAAAATGCAAAACAGTCACTATTGGCAGATGACTTAATTTCTAGACAAAAAAATGAGACACTACACCAAAGTAACATATTAGAACGAATACGTGAAATCAGTCAAGTTGCAGGACACAAAATTAATATATAGAAATCTTGTGGACTTTATACAGTAGTAATATTCTGTGAGAAAGAGAAATTAAATAATCCCATTTATAATCGCATTTATAAGAATCAATTACCAAAGAATATTTTAACCAATGGGGTGAAATTCTTACACGCTGAAAATTTAGGCTATTGTTAGAAGAAATTTGAGGATGACACAAGTAAGTACATAGGAAGATATATACTGTGCTTATGGAATGGAAGATATAATATTGTGAAAGTATCCCGATTATGCAAAATGACCTATGGATTCAATGTAATCGTTATAAAAATACTAATAGCATTTTTACAGAACTAGAATAAAATACCTGAAAGTTTGTATGGAACTACAAGAAACTCTGAATACCCAAAGCAATCATTAGAAACAGGAACAAAACTGGAAGAAACATTCTCTTGCATTTCAAAGTCTACTACAAAGCTTTAGCAAACCAAGCAGTATAGAACACGAGACACATAGATCAAAGGAATGGAGTAAAAAGCCCAGAAATAAATCTGTGTCTATGTGATCAATTAAATGTGACAAGAAGGCAAGAAGGGACACAAGGGAAAAGAGAGTCTTCAGTAAATGGTGTTTATAAAACTGGAAAACTATGTGCTAAAGAATAATACTGGACTACATGTTTACGCCAAACCCAAAAGAAACCTAAAATGAATTAAAGCGGTAGGGGTAAGGCCAGCAACAATAACTCCTAAAGAAAGCATAAGCAATAAACTCATGGAGAATGTTCTCCTCGGTATTCTTTTGGATCTGTTTTCATAGAGAACGGCAGCAAAATGAAAAATAAACAATATGACAAACCACAAGGCATTTGCCCAGCCAAGGAAACCATCAACAAAACAAAAAGGCTACCTACTGAATGGGAGATGATATTTGCAAATGACATATCTGGCAAGGGGTTAATATCCAAAATATATGAAGAATTCCTACATCTTAACACAAAAAGAATCCAAACGCATGATTAAAAAATGGACCTGAGATTTGAATAGGTATTTCCTGAAAGAAGATATGTAGATCGCCAACAGACATGTGAAAAGATGTTCAGTATCACTAATCATCAGGAAAACATAAACCAAAATCACAATGAGATACCACCTGCCACATGTCTGAATCCAAAAAACATGAAATAACAAATATTGGTGTGCATGTGGAGAAAAGGAAATCTTATGCACTGTTGGTGACAATTTGAATTGGTGTCGTCACAATGGGCAACAGGATGGAGGTTTCTCCAAACATTTTCCTCATTTTTGACACAGTTGATGGATCTAGAGGGTTTGACGCTAAATGAAATGAGTCAGACAGAGAAGGGCAAATATCATACGATTTACCTAATGATGTCAAAACAAAAACAAACCAACAAATGAACAAATCAATAGACTCACATGCAGAGAGACCAACTTTGTGATTTCTGTAGGGGAGTGGGGACGAGGGATGGCTGAAAGAAACGAAAGAAAGTAGGTGGTACAAACTTTCCATTATGAAATAAATAATTCACATGGATGTAAATTACAGCATGGAGAATAGAGTCCATTCCATTGTATTAATTTTGTATGGTGATGGGTGATCACAATGATTTATCATGATGATCATAGCGTAACGTGTATAAATGATGAATCATTATGTCTACACCTGAACTTAATGTGATATCTTTTGTCAACTATACATCCGGGAAAATAAATACATGAAAATGAAAATAGTATTGTCAACCCATTTTGCCAAACACAAAACAAAACAGAACTACAGACCAAAGGAAACATGCATGTGAATATGCCCAAAATTATTACCAATTCAAATCCAACAATGAACACAAAGGAAAAGAATTCCAGTGATGCAAAGTAGGTAATTTAGATATAAAGTTTTATTGCTTGGATGTTCATGTTATTTAATTGTCTTTTAAAAGTACTTTTAAAAGTAGTTTCTCTGCCCTACACCAATATTTTGAGTTAAGTGAAATTGTTAAACACTCATTAATTTTCCCCTACAGAGTTAGACTTAGGCTTTTTGTATGTTTGTTTGTTTATAACAAATATTCCTATTTAAATACAGACACCTAGTTACCATTGGTGAATGAATAAGTAAATAGCATGAATAATTATTTAACATTCAAATCTCTGGAATGGTGCTATGGCTCAATATTATTCAATGTTTTATCTTTCTTACAGGCATTTATTTTTTCCGGCAAAAACTTTAATAACCTATTTACAAATAATACAAATGTAATGTAGGTATATTCAAAATGAAGGTAGAATTTGAGAAGATCCATTCAGAAATTGATGTCTTTATGGCAGTCGCAAAAAATTGAAAACGTAGTCATTTTTCACTCTTAGTGTCAAATATAATTAAACACCCGTCTACGGGTTGCTGATTTTAGAATATTTTCAGTGAAATAGAAATGACATATCAAGGGCATAAGAAAAAAGAAATACGTAATATCTAGATGTAGCAAATTTGCCTAAAAGTAAAACACAAACTTCTAAGATATTTTACACAAGGCCTAAGTCCTCAGTGTTTGTAATTCAGATGGAAGTAAGTGAACAGCCTGGGTGGTTAAGTCTCCGACCCAGTATCTCGTGGAACATAAACTTTGTCAGAGGCATTTGCTGAAGGACAAACGAAATGCCACACTGCAAGCTCAAAGCCTCTACATTCTGGAGCTGTGTGAGGAGATAAAGTGTCTTCAAAATAGCCCAAGGGTAAGAATTTCCTGTTCAAATTTGAAGTGACACACTGATGAGAAATCTACTTTTTCCACTATTGCTTCACTCTCAGCTCTCACAGGGCCGGCAGGCTGTGAAGACCACAGACACTGTCTGGTCACGAGAGGAACCTGATTCCCTCTGGACGATGCATGACTGTCTGGCCAACAGAAGGTATGTGTCACCACGGTCCTGCCTTTCTAGTAGTCACCCCAGTGAGTGGGAGATTATAAATGCTGGTGGGATGCACCTGAGGCACAGCTAATATACAATGAAATCACAGAGAACATTGGTATCTGCATTCCAACAATTCAGGGTAACAAACAAGAATGACTATGAGATACATTAGAGATCTTACAATATTCAAATTCTTGCCTGTGGAGAAGTCATTAAGAACATATGCATATACCTATGCATAGGTTTGCAAATCAATATAATTTAAGGTGAGATCACAGAAGCATCAGGACAAAGAACACATGATTTGGATTTGTCATCAGTTGTCATCAAGAATATATTATATATATTCGACATTGGTCCAGTCTTTAAACATAAATCCCTAAAATGAATCCATTATACCATAAAGGTGAAATGGAATTCCTGATACAGTTATTTCAATAAATGAAAGCAGTTTGATTCTTCATAAAACACAGATGAGGTACCTTGCGCAAAAATGCTAATTTAAACTTAACTATAAACAATCCAAAGACTTTTTATAAAATTGAACAAAACTTGGCCAAGAAAGATATTCAATACTGAAAGACGCTCTTGTGTAATGAATTGTTCCATGGTCTAAATGCTATGAATGAGTAATGATAAATGGTTACTGTGTTAAAAATAATTAAAATTGGGGGTGTCAGGGTGGCTCAGTCGGTTGGGCGTCCAAAGTCTGCGGGGATCATGATCTCACAGTCTGTGAGTTCGAGCCCTACATCAGACTCCGTGCTAACAGCACGGAGCCTGGAGCCTGCTTCAGATTGTGTGTCTTACTCTCTCTAACCCTCCCACACTCACAGTCTGTCTTACTCTCTGTCTCTCTCTCTCAAAAGAAAACAAAAAAATTGTTTTAACAAAAATAATTAAAATCACTAATACATTATTGAGAACTTAGACCACTCAGATTGAGTTTAAGTGCTTTATATGCGTTATAGTGTACATATTTTAATTCCTATTTTAGATTACTAAACTACATAGTTAGACATGAAATAAATCTTTTTAATTTTTATTTTTTTTAATTTTTCATGTTTATTTATTTTTGAGAGACAGAGAGAGACACAGAAGGAGCAGGAGAGGGACAGAGAGAGGGAGACACAGAATCTGAAGCATGCTCCAGACTATGAGCTGTCAGCACAGAGCCCCGCGTGGGGATCGAACCCACGAACCATGAGATCATGACCTGAGCAAAAGTTGGTCACTCGACCAATCTCTCAGTTGACTGAGCCACCCAGGTGCCCCATGAAATAATTTCCGAAGCGGATACTTTGTACTTGGAGAGACAGGAGTAATTCCAGAGTTCACTGACTGCACAGTTTCTTGGCTGACGTCTGAAATTACATTTATGTGAGTTTTAGTATATCTAAACAACTGGAGTTACCCTAACTGCGTTTGAAATCGTAGATCTTTCTAGAAGTTTGTAACAACTGTGTTCTTCCATCAATGATCTGCCCTTTTATTTATCATTTTATGGTTTCATATCTTTGCCATTAAGTCAGTTGTCACTTTCTGATGTTAAGTCCTCTTTTAAAAAATGCTTTGTTTCTTTCTGTTTTCACTCTTGTTCCTGCTTTGGATAATTTTAGAGTGTCTTGTAACATTTTGCAACATATGAAATATTTCTTCTAAAATTTAACAATTCTCAGAACTCCCCAGATGTTCAAAATAAAATATCACTTTGATAGCACTGCATTACTTTTTAGAAACACAATTTAAAACCACAAATAAAAGTCGTTTGCAACAGGAAATACCTATATGTGCTAAAAACAATATTCTCCAATCATAGAGCACCTAATTTCTAACCAGTAATGGGTTTTAACATTGTCAAAATTGATACAACACTTTTTTTCTAATACAGCATTTTAATTAATCTGGTTATTCTAATAGTGTTGAAATATGTCTGTGGAATCTGACCTTACTTTAATGAGGACACTATTATTCATGAATTCCTTTCTTCTTCACTAATTTAGTGCTTTACATGTTTTCCAATCAGTATTATTATGCTATTATTATAAATAAAAAACATTTATTCTATCATGAAACACTTATTTCAATCTCTACACAAGTTAGTACCAGACTTTATATTGTTCAACTGCAAATGAGTAGCATCCCTCACCCTACACCCCACGCGGTGTCACTGGACTAGCAATGTTGTCAGCACATGACACACACTCTTGATCAAGACCTTCAGGGCAGTTTCATCCACATTGTAGCTGACACTACTCAGCTGCAGACATGAACAACCAAGGCGTGACTTATGCGGAACTCCGTCATGCTAAGGGCTCAAAAAGACAGCAAGTGCAACCTAAGGGCACGAAAAGTTCCATTTCAGTAACTGAGGAGGAGATAGCCTATGCAGAATTAAATCTTCAAAATGCTTCTCGGGACCTTCAAGGGAATGGCAAGAACTCTCCCTGCAAAGGTAAAAAACATTTAATACAGACAAGTATGTCTGTTTTAGGATTTGAAGTTGGGGTGTAGGGGTGTAGGGAAAGAGTAGGAAGTGATCTACATAGTTTTCATTTGTGAGGACCAGAGCTGCAGGTTGGAATATGGTATTGTAATTGAAAGCATTGGTATATTCTGAGAGAAGATTCCAATGAGAGTGATGGGTTGAGGTGCAGGTTATTGTATGTGATTCCCTGCGCATTGTGGGTTCTCTTGTTTGCAAATCTCCTAAATGATTGCTTCCGGGCATCCTTTCTCAGTGTTTGCCTTTCTCTTCCTACTACTCACCTTCACGTCCAGAGAAGCTCATTGCCGGTATCTTGGGAATCCTCTGCCTCGTCTTGATGTCCACTGTGGTAACAATAGCTGTTATTCCCTGTAAGTACGTGTTTGAATGACTAAAAGGGAATTTTCACCTTACTGATCATTAGTTCCTCGATAGTGTGTAAACACTTTGAATTTATTATTTCATTTTAATGCATTTTTAATGCATGCTCTAAGTGTGGAATAATTATTTAGAGGTTATCTAAAGTAGAAATAACAGATTAAATTGAGGGAGAATTAAACACATATTTGGATTTAATAACTCAAAGGCAAGTCACACAAGAGACTTTATGGTGAAATGCACATTAATTCTTGAGATTGCTTCAAGGAAATATTGTAAGAGATGGTGAGGTTTCGTTCTTTAAGCTTTTGAATTGTTTTCCCCCTCATGTTCATTACTTTATTCAATTTTTCTGGTAAAATAGCACACCCAATTTTAAACTAGGAAACTCAAAGTATTATGATTTATTTCATTGAATATTATTTTTTTGAGAATTGCTTTAATGTTCTAGCTACTGAAGGACCAGCGCGGAACAAAACGTCCCTGGAAACAAGGATCCAAAAAGGTACAACATCCCTTGCAAAATTCTGTTATTAGTTTCGTGTCTCTTTGAGCTCTGTCTTCAAGTTTGCAAAGATGATAACAGATGCTTTGGGAAAAAGTGAATTCAAAAATCACTTAATGAACTTTCAGAACTGATGGAGAAATACTCATTCAAAATCACCGTACCTGCTGTTAACAATTGCCTCACATTTCCTCCTTCTACAACATGATAAAAGGTAAATCATTCCATAAAGATGGTTGTGTTCACTGACTCTCAGGACATGTATACATGGACATTTTTGTGGTTGCTTTATATGGGCACATATATTAGGGGACGAAAGCCTGACTCTTCTCTGAGTGTGTGTGTGCGTGCGTGTGTGTGTGTGTGTGTGTGTGTGTGTTTAATTTTACCAGCTTGTGAGGGTCTACGAATGTTATGTACACATATTGTTGCATCCACACGACTCCTGAAACAGAATGCTACGGGCACCAGTGACAGTCACAACAAAGTTTATTACAATGAGAGGCAAGGCCGACCGATCGGGACCAACACTCTTGATAAGAGTGGGGCCCCGAACAGCCGGGGTACAGAGTTTTTATAACCGATTACATCGTTTTATCATCACCTGGGAACAGAACAAAGAAACAATTTCCAGATGAGTTAGAAACAGTTGCCTAATGAGGTGTTTACTTTAGACTTTCTGCCTCTAAGTTGCAACCAGTGGATCTCCTTGACCCTGCCTCTGATGCTCTTTTCTTTGAACTTTTGCTTCCTTAATTGGTGAAGCCTAATTTACAAGAGTATGAGGCGTAATTTATAAGAGTAAAGCAAGGCTGTTATCTCTTAACCTTCAATGTCAACACAAAGCTGTTATTTTTCAAGCTAAGCATTAGCCCTACACTACAATTTAACCCTTACAATATGTGTATCCATATACACTATGTAAAGTTTCATTTTGTAATATTCAAAGCGCTTTGGATAATATCTCATAATCTCTCCTCAGCCTGTCTCTGTTGTCATTGTCTGAAAGAGTGGTTTACATATTCCAACAATTGCTATTACATTAGCACTGAGGGAAAATCATGGAACGAGAGTTTGGCATCCTGTGCTTCTAACAACTCTAACCTGCTCTACTATGATGATGATGAGGACAAGGTAAGTTTTCAGATGTTTCCAGATTCTATTAAAAGCTTGTCATTAAATGGGGCTCCTGAGTGGCTCAGTGGATTAAGCCTCTGACTTCGGCTCAGGTCATGATCTCAAGTTTTGTGAGTTTGAGCCCCACAGTGGGCTCTGTGCTGACAGCTCAGAGCCTGGAGTCTGCTTCAGATTCTTGTCTCCCTCTCTCTCTAATTCTCCCCTGCTCATGTTCTCTCTCTGCATCTCAAAAATAAATAAATGTTAAAAAATAAAAAGAAAAATCTTGCAATTAATATTATGCTTGTAGAATTCATCCACAGTTTTATATGTAGTTGTAGTTTATTTTTTAAAGTCTTTAATATTCCATGGTTTGACTCTCTGACACATTATTTATAGTTTTATACCTTGAATGTACATTTGATAATTTCCAGTTCTTGCTTTTCATAGGATCCTGTGCTTCTAGAAATGCTCTTTTGTCTGAAATTAACTTTACTATTTCATTTTACAACACATCAAGGAAACTAGGCATATGATTGTGCACACTGATTACAATAGAGTTAGAATCACACAATTCTAAATTACATCATGAGTCAGAAGTGTAGAGCCTTTATCAGGCCTGCCCATTTTCCTTTTATGAAATATCTCTGCTTATTTTGGGGCTGTATATCAATGGAATCATTCAGGGTGCATTTTTATGTGTGTCTCCCTTCTCTCCCAGGTGCTACTAGTAATCCATCTATATTAACACACTTGTCTATAGTTTGTGAATTTTCACTGCTCTCATATGAATATGACATTTTAAAAACCATTCTCAGAAATTTAGTTCCTTTTTCATATGTGGGTATTATGAATAATTATGTTAGGAAAAGTCTTTTCTATGTCTTCCTCCACATATCATATTGATAATCATTTATTACACATAGCGACATATTATATATTTATGTAACATAAATGTATGGTTTTCATAATAAAATAATAATGTATAATGTAACATAATTGTATTCATGTATAATTATGCTACATTTCTCTGTAGGCATTAGTATGCAATTGCATAGTCATAGATATGTGTATATTTCAATATAAAAGTTTATGCCTACATTTTTTTTATTTTATTGTGTAAAATATATTATACCAAATAGGCCTTTGATCTAAAAGTCGTTTGATCAGTAGTCTCAGAAAAATTAATTAATAAGTTCTGATGGTTATTCAGTGACTGTTTTCCTGGGCTGTAAATCTCAAGGCTCTTCTCTTTTGTGAGAATGAGAAGTGCTGGGTTGTGTCTCTTGCCCATTTCTCCAGGACGGTGTCTTCTTTTCACTTCTCAGGAGTCTTTGTCATATTTTAGATCTGAGTTCTTTTTCGAGCTTTTAAGATGCAAGTACCTGCATCTGCATTTTCACTCTCATATTGGAGTCTTTTAAGGATCAGAGTTTTAATGTTACCATGGTCCTGCTTAGCTTTTTGTATGTTACAATGAGTATTATGGAACTATTTCAGAAGTTAGCCAAAGTTCATGAATAGAATATCCTATATTATTTTCCTGTATTTACCTTTTTCTTTCTTTATTTTTTAACTTTTCATTATGATGTATGATCCAATTAGAATTTATCTTTTGTGATGCTATATGTCTGAGGCTGTGAGTGAAAGTTGTATATATCTACATCATTACCTTATTGACGGAGCATCATTTATAGCAAAGTAGGTCCTTTCTTCATCAGTAACTTTATATACATAAAGTTATATATATGTACACATGTGCTCTAATCTCCTTGATATAAGTAATATAGATATTATGTATCTTTATATAGATGATTGGATATTCATAGATCACAGTCTACACAGTCTATCACAACCCACAGCAGTTCGAGTAAAATGTAGAGACTTACTTGCCTTTATGGTCCATTACCGTGTCCCATTTATACTACAAGTGTCCTAAATATTTCTCTGCTTACATGGAGAATCACGTGCATGTTATAACTTTGCTTCAACTGATACTTTTGCTTCAAATATCAAACAATTTCGAAAACACAGGAGGTGAAGGAAAGTCCATTAGACCTGGTAAGAATTTTATTCTTACATTTGTCCTCTCTTCCTTCCTTAGGATCCAAAATGCCTTCTTTTACCATGTATTCTCTCTAGCAGTTCTTTCAGAGTGGGTCTGGTGGTCATACATTTTCTTAGTGTTCCTTAATCGGAGAATGTCTTCTTTCTCTTGCATGTGTGTTGATTCTTTTGGTGGGTAGTCCATGGTTTTTTATTAGAATCACCCAGTTAGTGTCTAAAACTTTTCTGCTTATCTAGCATGCCTGTTTTCCTGTTATTTTGACTGGAGAGAAGAAACATTGTGGAGACTTGGGTGTGTAGGTGTTGGTGTCTGTGGTTTGCTAGGCTCTCTGACACCAGTCTATGTGAGGTAGAGGGAAATTCTGGGGAGCTCACCACCATGTCATTCCTTGGGTCTCCAGGGCTGGGATCTGTCGGCTTTCTCCTTATCTTTCTGACTTTTCTGTCGTCTTATGAATTATGCCCAGGGATTGTATCTGTATTGGTGGGAGGACTAGGGAAAAGGCTATCCAGTCTATCTTTCCAGAACAGGAAGTGTGGTCTGGGGTGGTTTTAATTTGAATACTCCTAAGGTAATGATGTTGAGCATCAGCTCCTATACTCATTTGCCATATACACATGGTGCTTGGTGAAGTACCTATTGAACTGTTTTGCTAACAATTTTAATTTGTTTCATTGTATTTTGAGAATTCTTTGTTGTACCCTGGCGGCAAGTCTTCTAGCAGATGCATGATTTGTAAATATTTTTTAACTGGCTTATGACCTCTGTTTCTCTTCGAAGAGCAGAGATTATCTTGATGAACTACACTTCATCAATTTCTTCTTTTAAGGATCATGGTTTTGGTGTTCTGTCTAAAATCTCTGTCCCACTGTAGGTTGTGCATTTGTTATAACATCTCTTAAAAGGTTTTGTTTTCAATTATGTGTGATCTATTTTGAGCATTTTTAGATATAGTATAAAGTATATGATTATTAATAAGATTTGATACGTCATTGTTTTCCCAACATTTGTTGAAAAGACTATAGTTTTTCCACCGAATGACTGCATTTTTGTGGAACTCTGCATTTCATATGGTGTGGGTACAAATTTTGCACATTCTCATCTGTTTAACTAATGTCTTCATGTATTTTTTGTTAGTTTCATGCTTGAAAGATCTTCCTTTTGCTTTAAATGTTTATTTATTTACTTTGAGCAACTGACAAGTCAAGCGGCAGAGGGGCAGTGAGAGGTCCATGGTGTCAGCACAGATCCTGACATGGGGCTCCCTCTCAGGAGCCATGAGATCAAGACCCGAGCAGTAATCAAGAGTCAGAAGCACAACTGACTGATCTTACCAGGTGTCCCCCAATTGCCCTTTTTTAAACAGTGAGTTGATACAAGTTCAATTTCAGACTTAACATATCTATTCAGAGTCTTTGCATGGATTTACCATTCATTTCTATCTTTCTAAAAGTTATTATTTTTTTAAATCTTTTAATGTCTATTTATTTTTGAGGGAGAGAGAGAGAGAGAGAGACAGGAGCATGAGTGGGGGAGGGGCAGAGGGAGAGGGAGACACAGAATCCAAAGCAGGCTCCAGGCTCCAGGCCTTCAGCACAGAGCCTGACACGGGGCTTGAACCCACAGACTGCGAGATCATGACCGGAGCCAAAGTCAGCCGCTTAACCGACCGAGCCACTCAGGCGCCCCCTAAAAGTTATTTTTTATGTTATATTTATTTATTTATTTTGTGTGAGAGAGAAAGTGCACAAGGGAGGGACAGAGAGGGAGAGAGACAGAGAGAGAGAGAGAGAAAATTCCAAGCATGCTCCACGGTGTCAGTGCAGAGCCCAATGTGGGGTTCAAATTCATAAACCTTGAGATCGTGACCTGAGCCAAAATCAAGAGTTGGACGCTCCATCAATGGAACCACCCAGGCACTCCTTTCTAAAGGCTTTTCAAAAGTAAGAATAAATATTTTTTTTTTCAGGTGCCTTGTGAATCAGAGAAATCACATCAATTGATCTTCATTGCCAATGTGACAGATTATGATTATGGCATTTCAAAAGTAAATACAACATGGTGCTACTTGAATAACTCTACTTGTATCTGAGTCCATTATTTTTATATATTGTCAGACCTATTTATGAATGCCCTGACATGTAATTTTGGTTTTTTTATCGTATTCCCATCAAAATGTATATGACACTTATTTTATTATCCTCCTTTTTTGACCCTACAATGATTTCTTTTAACTGGTATTTCAATTTTCTCTATTCATAAACATCTAAATACTCTGTAACAGAGTGTGAAAAGTTTTCTGAATCACAGATAAAATTATATTGGAGGCTGTAAGACACTTCTGATATTCCTATTTCTTTTTCTTTTGGTTTTCACAAGTTATGTTTAGTAGGTTTTTTTTGAACATTATGTCTAATTGCAAATATATCTGAATTACTTCATAATATTCTCCTAGATAATTTTATTGTGGTACAATTAACAACACACAGATGTATCATATGCTATAAATGTCAACAGACAGCTGATTTTCAGAGTCACCATTGCATGGAATGAGAAAATTAATATTACCAGGACTGCACTATGCCCCTGTCAAGGTCTTTTCTGCATTTCAAGAACAGTTTTATACATGGAATCATATGGTATGCATATTGTATTTTGGCATTTTCAGGTGAAGGTACACTTGTCTGATTCATCCTCATAGCTGCATGAAGTTATAAATTGTCCACATCCCTTTGCTGGTCTGTTGTCGGATTCCCCTACAATGTGCACACCAATTCTATTGCGGAAGCTCTTGGATATTTGGGTGTTGGTCCATTTGGGGCTACTTTGAGTTATTCTACGATCCATCCTTCATGATCAACTTTTAGCTAAACGTATGTGTCTCATATTTGAACTACTGGCTCTTCTCTTCTTGCTTCTTGAAAAGGAAGCAACTTAGATCATGCTTCCTTTCAGCATAACATTCTTCCTTTTCAGCATAATTGACAAAGGTACAAATTGGCTCTAAACACCACTTTAGTTTCATCCTAAAAACTTTGATGTATGCTTAGTTTATTATCATCCAGTACAAAGGAATTTCTGTCATCCAGTACAAGATATTTTCAAAGATTTTATCTTTCAACTGTAAAGTTTCAGAAGTGTATCACTTTCCACATGTTTGGAAATTTTCCAGATTCCTTTCCATTGCTTCTTCTCATTTTATTTTAGTCTTCAGAGAAAATAATTTGAATATTTCCATCCTTAAAATTTTTGATCCTAAATTTATGATGTAGAACACTTTCTATATATGTCAGTTATGTCAAGCTGGTTCTTAGAGTTTTGACAGTCTTCCATAGTCCTCCTGATGTTGCGACAAGCTGTTCTTACTTACTGAAGGCAGACATTTCGATCTTCAAGTATACTCATTAATTTATTAATCCTAAGTCTGTCAGTTTCTATTTCATGTGTTTCAGGGTTCTGTTGTTAGGTGAATAATGATGTTTATAATTGTGTTATCTTCCTCCTCTTTTGACAGCCTTAACATTTGGATATGTTTCTTTTAATTTCTACTACTATTTCTTGTTTTAACAGCTACTTTGATATTACAACAGCCATTTCCGCTCACTTCTTTGGTTGCTGTTTGTAGGGTCTATCTTTTGCTCTCCTTTTATTTTCACCTATTTGTGCCTTTGAATCTACAGTGTGTCTGTTATGGAGAGCATATAGATGGATATTGAGCGTTTATTCGGGATGGCGCTTTATCTTATAATTGTAATATGTTTACTTCACATGAGTGTAATTACTGAGATAAGTGAATTTACATATACAATTTGCTATTTATTCTCTATGTATGTCTTGTTTTCTTCTTCCACTTTACCTCAAATCTTTTGTATTAAACATATATTCTATCAGTGTTCCATTTTAATGCCTCTATTGATGTGTTAGCTATATTCTGAAGTTATTTCCTTAGGAGTTGTAGGTATTACAAACATATCTTTTGTTTGTTTTCATGGAGATAAAAACATCTAACATTGTTAGACATCTAACATTGCATACATTTAAGGCCAATAGTGTGTTCATTTGATAAATTTACATATTGCCTTATGATCACTATGGCCATGTTAGATAACACCCTTGTTATGTCACATATTTGTCATTCTTTGTGTGGTTGAGGACAGCTAAGAATTAGTCCTAGAAACTTTGAAGTTTATAACACAGTAATGTTGTCTTTAATTACTATGCTGCACATTAGACCTCCAAAATTATCTATTGGTTGTAAATTTGTCTTCTTTTTTAAAAATTTTTTAATGTTTATTTATTTTTTGAGGGACAGAGAGAGACAGAGAGACACGGGAGAGTGAGGGGCAGAGAGAGAGTGAGACACAGAATCTGAAGCAAGCTCCAGGCTTTGAGCTGTCAGCACAGACAGCTCAAACTCTCAACTTTTGAGCGGGGCTCAAACTCACGAACTGTGAGATCTTGACCTGAGCCAAAGTTGGATGCTAAATGCACTAAGCCATCCAGGAGCCCCGTAAATTTCTATTCTTAAACATCTTACCAAACCCTCAAACTACATTCCTGAAAAACATATTCTACTCTTTCTTTCTGCCTGTTCAGTTTTTAAAATTTCATATGTAAGTAAGACAATACAATATTTGTCTCTCTCTGTCTGACTTTTGTCAGTTAACATAATTCCTTCAAGGTCCATCGTTTTGTTACAAATGGCAAGATTTCCTTCTTTCACCTGTTAAATAATATTGCAGTGTATGTGTGGATGTATGTGTATATATGTACGTGCGTGTATACATATCACACCTTCTTTATGTCGGTTGGCAGATACTTAGGTTCCTTCCATTTCTCAGCTATTGATAATAATACTGCAATGAGCATGGGGTGTAGATAGACCTTTGAGATATTGATCAGTTCCTTCATTTATTTTAAAAAATGTTTTAATGTTTATTGATTTTTGAGAGGGGGCAGTGGCAGAGAAAGGGGGAGACACAGATTCTAAGCTCTAAGCTTGCAGTTTTCAGCACAGAGCCCAATACAGGGCTTGAACCCACGAAGGGGGAGATCATGACCAGAGCCAAAGTCCAACACAACCAAATGAGCCACCGACTGCCCCACTGATGAGTTGTATTAAATACGTATGTAAGAGTGACATTACTGAAAACCAGCCGTACTAGTTTCCACTGTGGCAGCACCAATTTTCATTTCCTCCAAAGGATTCCATTTTCTTCACATCCTCACCATATCAATTCTCTCTTACTTTTCAGAAAAAGCCTCTAACAGGTGTGAAGTGACATTTCATTGTGGACTTGATTTGCATTCCCTGATGAGCAATTTTGAGCACCTTTCATGTACTTATTCGCCATTCATATGTCTTCACCAAAATGTATACTGAGGCCCTTGGCCCATTTTTTAAATTAGATTTCTCTCTTTGTTTTGATTCTGTCGTTTGAGTTCTTTATATATATTGGATATTAGTCCCTTCTCTGATACTGGTTTACAAAGATTTTCTTCTCTTCTGTCCATGATCTCTCAACTTTTTGATTCTTCCCTTTGCTGGACATGAGGCCTTTAGTTTACAGCAGTCCTGCTTTTTTATTTTAGTTTTTGTTTCCTGTGGTAGATGACTTATCCCTGAGCTCATTACATACACCAAAGTCTAGGATCTTTTTCTTTTTGTCTCTACCAGTGATTTTATATATTTTATATGTTTTTATGTTACCAATTTTGTCTTTTTGTTTCAGCTGAATGAATACCCTTTAGCATTTCCATGGGGCAGGTCTAATTTCTTCTGACACCTGGCTTCAGCAACCACCACTGGAATCATGCTGCTGCTTTCACCTGACTGCCATCTTGGATGAGAATTGATATGTTGACACACCATTTTCTAGGGTGCTAGGAGAGTCTTTATCTCGTCTTCATTTCTGAATGACAGCCTTGCTATGTAAGGTATTCTTGGTTGACAGTTTTTTTCCCTTTGACCACTTTCAAAATGTCATCCTGCTTTCTGTCATTCTATGGGACGAAGACCTTTTGAGATGTTCCTTTTTGGTGTCTGGTATGGCGTGCTGACCTCAGAGCCCTCAAAGCACTATTGAAGCTGTTGTCCAAGATCAGGCACACATGGAACTATCATAGCAACTGGGTCTTGGTGCATAGGTTCACTTGTGGCTGTGGCACTAGGGAGGAGACGTGTGTAGATATTCCAGGGAAACCGGACCTGGTTCTCAGGGGCTCACCATTGTGACTATGGCTACCAGGGGATTGTAGCAGTCCCACAGGCCATGGATGAGAAGGTTTACTGGTGGCTTGGGGGCCAGTGGGCAGTAGGTGTTAATAGCATATACTGGAGATGGTGAGTCAAAGTTGCAACTCTGTCCCAAGTGGCAGTCCCTAGATAGCAGCAGCATGATCCATTCATGGATTGTGAAAACCATGTGTCAGGATACAGGGATCTGGACACAGACCCCTATCCACAGAGCCTCGAAGGAGAGCTTAAGCTGCGATGTGGAAGCTAAAAGTATGTCTTGGGATGCAACAGTATGGTACCAGAAATAAGGCTCAGAGCCCTAAAATGGAACCAAAGAGATGGGACTCCAGGCAGTGGTGACTTGGCCTACCCATGCAGGGTCAGAGCCTTGAGCTGCCATGGGTGGAAGAAAGTCTTCAGGTGTTAGTGATGGCACTTCAGAGTCCAGGCCTGGGAGGTGTTGGGTTCTGAATAGCAGGAGGATCCTTTACAATGAAGACTCGGGGTCATGAAATGGAACATGGTGAGTGGGGATCAAGCAAAAGTATGCACCAACAGTGGCAGTTAAGGCACATCCTAGGGTCTGGGAACAGGAATCAGGAACCAGCTCCAGTGATGTGAGACAAAGCCCCAACCAAGGACAGAGGTAGGCAGGCATCAGAGGCAGCTCTAGTCTCGTATAGGTGAGGTGCTGTGGCAAACAATCTCTAAGAGAAGATCTGGAGCCCCTCAAGGCAAGCCTTACCATAGCAACAGCTCTAGCCTTTGAGAATAGATATAGAGGGGGCCCTCTGGGCAGCTCCATCAAGTGGGATCAGCCTAGATGGGGCACCTCTGTTGCAAAAGCTGTAGCCATCCATGGAGTGGAAGCTTGCTGGGTTCTCCTGCTCCCCTTCTCTCCATGAAGTGACTTCCCCTGAGGGGATTCCTCCAGGAGCCAAGTGGCTCTCAGCTGGAGGGTTGAGTGATGCAGGCAAAACACTTCCTTTTTCTTCCATGGGACCATCCTGGACTTTTGATCAGCACCCGATTTGTGGTGTTTCTTTGTTGTCAAGAGCTTTCCCTGGGCCGTGTTTAGCTTGAAGTTGTTGAGTTATGGTTCGGACTGATTTTGTGGGCAGGTGAGCATTATGACCTCCTCGGTCTCCATCTTGCTAATGGCACTCTTTACACATGTATCATTAACTGATTGCCATCTATGTCACATGAATCCTGACTGATTTCTGATACAATATATTAAATGAGCACCAACATAGCTCCTTTGCCACCACCTATCACAGGTATGCCTCAACCTTTCAAAAATTTCCATCATGTCACTTTGCTTTTGTGAAAAACTTACACTAGTACCAGATTTTGCTGAAGAACAGAAATCTGAAGGGGATTTTCCCTTTCAGGAGAAAAGGTGAAAAGTGAAAATTGTGTTCAGGGCTAGTTGTACTGCTAGAGAAGCAGCTCACACCCCAAGCAGCAAGACTGTTCCTGTCAAGTTTATTTCTCAAAAAACAATCAACTCTGTATATCAGTATCAGGCGTAGGTTTGAACTGTATTTTTGAGTGTCTGTGCTTCATCTCAATTTACTTTCTGTACCTCTCCATTCACAAGGCTTGTCTTGAGGTATCAGAAAAGCCAAAGGGAGTTTTTTTTTTGTTTTGTGTTTTGGGGGTGGTGGTGAATTTTTGGCACAGGGATGCTCAGCAATATTTTCGTGTAAATTAACGCTATTTCAATTTACACTATTTCAACTTAGTAAAGTTTTCACAGGAACAATCTACTGTCAGAGAGAGGGGAAATCTGTACTTCTGACAGTGCTGTACTGAAGCCAACTTGCACTGATTTCTGAACACAAACTATGCATCTCTTTACCTTCTCTGCTTTCGTGCTTTCACATTGGAAACCTGAAGGGAAGCATTCGTGGAGACTTTGTACCACACACATTAACAAATGCTAAAAATATAAGGTTTATAGTATAGATCCCACCATGCAGTGTTATAATTATGGCTGCAAATTATCTTATCTTTTCAAGAAATTCAGAGAGGAAAATTCATACGCAGATCTAAACATTTACCGACATATTTATCATTTCTGTTGATCTCTATCCCTTCTTGTGGATATGCGTTACTGTCTAGTGTCATTTTACTTGTAGCTTGAAAAACATTGTTGAAAGGCAGGTGTAGTAAAAATAAATTCTGTTCATTTTTGTGTTTGATGTGGGATCTTTATGCATCTTGTTTTCTGAAAAACTATTTTCTGAATGTATAATTCCTGTTTGACAGGTATTTTTGCTTTGTTTTGGTTGTTTGTTTATTTGTTGTGTGTGTGTGTGTGTGTGTGTGTGTGCTCACAAATAGTGGGTATCTTTCTTTCTTTTTTTTTCACTATTTTTCCAGTGAGAGCTCATCTTTTAATCATATTGTTATTTACCTAAATATAATGAGTTGTTTTTCTCCTGCCCTTGTCAAGATCACCTTTTTTGTGGGTTTGACTTTGATTTTATTTTTTAAGCTGTTGCAGAATATACCATAACCGCATAACATAGAATTTAACACATTACCCATGTTAAAAAAATAGCCTAGTGTCTTAGAGCAGTTTTAGGTTCATAGCAAAACTCAGACATAGCACCGATATATGCTGTATTCCCCTACTGTCTATGTGTCAATGCAGGAGCAGTTCATAGACTGTCTCATTTTCAAAAGCCCTCGGTGGGGTGGTTCACTCGCTACAACTGATACACCTGTAGTGACACATCTTTATCAGCCAAAGACCATAGTTTACTTCAAAGCTTACTCTTGAGGTTGGGCATTTTATGCGTTTGGAAAAGTATATAGTGACATGTATCAAACATTATGGAGTTCTACAGGATAGTTTCCCGTCCTTCAAAATCCTCTGTGCACCCCCATCCATCCTTCCTTCCCCCTAAACCCTGCAACCACTGATCACTTTACTGTCTCCATGATTTTGTTTTTTCCAGAGTGTCATATAGGGGGAATCCTATACTCTCGCACTTCTTACATTGCATTTAACTAGATCATCCATCGTAACCAGTTGAAGCACCCAGTTTAAGTTAGGAGTGCCAACTATCACATTGTTGCAAAGGATATCTAGAGCTCTCCCCTTGTAAAACTGGAACTCAACTCACTGCACAATAATTCTCCTTCAACACTTTCCCCTCAACCTGAGCAACCACTATTCTACTTGTTTCTATCACTTTTACTACTTTGGATACTTTCTATAAGTGGAATCAAACAGGTTTTGTTTTTTTTTTTTTTTCATGTGTATGACTGGCTTATTTCACTTAGCATAATGTCCTGGAATTTCATGCATGTTGTAGCAGGTGATAGATTTCCTTCCATTTACAACTGAATAATACTACAGTGTTATGTGTATACCACGCTTTCTTTCTCCATTCATCCATCAGTGGACATTTGGGTGGCTTCTGCCCTGTGGCTCTAATGAATAATGCTGCAGCGAGCATGGGTGTATATATATCTTTGAGATCTTGCTTTCAATTCTTTTAGATAGTTTCCTACCTGTGGGATTGCTGATTCATGTGGTAATTGTATTTTCAATTTCTTGAAGAAGCTCCATTCTCTTCTTCATAACGGTGACCGATTTACATTCCCAACAACAGTGTGTAGTCTCCTCCTTGTCGACCTCCTCACTGACCCTTTTTTAAAAAATGTTATTTATTTGTTGTGAGAGAGAGAGAAAGAGAGAGAGCAAGCAGGGCAGGTGGAGACGGAGGGAAGGGAGAGCATCTGAAGCTGGCTCTGCATCGTCAACACAGAGCCTCATGTGGGGCTCAAGCCCACAAATGTGAGATCATGACCTGAGTCAAAACCAAGAGTTGGAAACTTAACCAACTAAGCCACCCAGGCACCTGAGCTTTTTTTTTTTTATATATAAAATCGATCCTCATGAGTATGAGGTAATAACTCATCATGATTTTGATTTGCATTTCTCTGATCATTAGCATCTTTCCATATGATTTTTCACAATATATATTGCTTTGGAAATGTTTTTTAAATTTCTCTGTCCACATTTTAACTGTGTTTTGGTGTTTGATGTTGGTACTAAATTGGAGACTAATCATATATTTTAGATGTGATTCCCTGTTTGATATATGATTTGCAAGTGTTTTTTCCACTCTGTCTTTTCATCGTTGATCATGCCCTTTAGTGCCCAGAAATGTTTAGGTTGATATAGCCCATTTGTCTACAATGAACTTTTCCTTTGTGGTCTGGTTTTGGTGGAGTTAATTTTAGTATACTGTGTAAATGGAAACATCCAGCTTCATTCTTCTGCATGTGGGAAGTCAGTTTCCCAACACCTTTTGTAAAAGATTCTGTCTCTCCCTATTGAATGGTCCTGGCACCTTTATCAAAACTGATTAGACTGCATACACATGGGTTTGTGTCTGGATATTTTTAAGGGATTGTTTCTTTGGGGGATTTAGGGTTTGTGTCTTTCTGTTCCTTCATCTTGCTGCTTGTATCCCGTTCCAGTTGGACTAGTGTGCAGGGCAGGGAAATGGATTCTGTCCTAGATAATGTGGAGTAAGGCTGATGGAGGTGGAAGATGTGTCACCCATCCCTGATTTTCACACTGACTTAAGTACTTCACAATCCACTCTCTTCCCTCAAGAGTATTTCTTTGTATTTGCCAGTGTTCTTTGGTCATTTCATTATGGTGTCATGAGACATGGGTTTGTACGTGCTCATTCTGTTAGCAGTTTGCTAAGTCTGGTGTCTATAAATATTTTCAATGATATTAATAACCTGTTCAGTCGTCGTGCCTTAAGATAGTTGTCCTGTTTTTTTCTGCCTCTGTCGTTCTTCTCATATTCTACTTAGACTTACACTGGCTTTCCTGATAGTGTTTTGAAAGTCTCTGAATTGTGTAAATTCTTCTCTTTTTTCTCTCTCATCCTAAGGTATAAATAAATTTTGTTCCTCCTTCAAATTCATCAGTTTTTTTCTACCTGAGTGGATTTTCCATTTCCGGTATGGATTTATGCACTGAGATCCTCTGTGGTTTCTTCATATAGTTTTATTTCTCTATTGATATTTCCTACTTGCTAAATTGCTGCCATCACATGTTCATGCAATTATTTCAACTAAGTTTTCTTTATAGTTTTCATATATTTATAAATATGATTTTTATTTTTATTATTTAAAAAAAATTGAATGCTTTTATTTATTTTTGAGAGAGAGAGAGAGACAGAGCATGAGCAGGTGAGGGGCAGAGAGAGAGGGAGACACAGACTGGGAAGCAGGCTCCAGGCTCTGAGCGGTCAGCACAGAGCCAGATACGGGGCTCAAACTCACGGCCTGTGAGATCATGACCTGAGCTGATGTCAGACGCCCAACCGACTGAGCCAACCAGGTGCCCCTAAATATTACTTTTAATTACTTTTGTTCTAATATGTGGAACAACTTATCCCAGCAGATGTTTCTATTGACCTATGCTTTCCTTTCGTTGGAAGACATTTTTAAATTTCTCTATATTTTTTTTTTACTTCTTAGGTAGACACTTTTTAAACATATACTTCAGTAAACATGCATTGCATGTCATTTTTCCTAGATTTACTATTTTTTGTTGCCAAACATTTATGGCAGAATCTTCTCCGCTGAAGTCTGTCTACTGATAGTTTTGTTCAATGTTTTCCAAATTCTTATTGCTTATTTTTATGACGTTGTGACTTTTACCTTTGATGTTAATTACTGCTGATCAAGTCTCCACCTATTGCACCAGCACCCTTGCTCTTTGCAGCTTCTCCCAGTTGTAACATTTCAGTCTTCTTGATCGCTGAGCCAGGGGTGGGCAGGTGGGGAGACACTGAGCATCCTAGGCGAGAAGATGACGGATGTGCTTCCTCCTTGAATCTCCAGGATTTTTTCCAATGTACCTATTTCATAAGTTATTAACCTGTGATCCATTTTCTCAACTCTGAAATTGTCTTCACGGTCAGTTTGTCCTCTTCACTTAGTCCTACTAAGACAATTTTATACTTTTGTGTCCACCGTGTAACATTATATTATAATTTGAAAGTGTCTAGAAAGGAAGAAAGGATGAAATTTTATGTGTTATTACAGAATTCAAGTGAGTATAAGAGCTTGTATTTGACTCCCAATAAATTTTATTTTCTCATAGTTTTTGTTGAATTTACTCTCTGCTACTACATGGGTTAGAGGCTCCCAGAGAAGAAATCATAGTTCATCTGTGCAGCCAAAAGCCTTAACATTTTCTTCTGAACTGTAAGTCTCCTGACAACTTTTTATTTTATGCCTCACAAGAATAGTTCTTAGAAAGAAAAACAGCAATGTGTGAACAATCAGATAAACACAGTAGTTGAAGTGTTTCCAGAGAAAAATGGTATGAGAAATATTGAGATTGAGATATTTAAGTATGAGTCAAAATGGATGGTTTATTCATTAAAATACTATGGTACCTAGTAAGAGATATAAGCAACCTTATGGTAAGATTAATGAGATATAATTCTCTGTATTTCAGGTTGTCAGTATCTTCAGAGAGTGACAAGAATTGTCCATATTTCGATTTTCGTGCAAAAAAACCTTATTTTGCACCCTGCTCAGTAATAAGACCGTATGTTTGTAAGCACCAGGCATTTTAGTTACCTCATTTTGGTATAATGCTATTTCACCATTTATAAAGAATACATCTCTCATTATTTCAAAACCCATATGATTATTTTCTTTGCACATTTTTAAGATAATATTTTGAGTGTAATTTTAGGCTCACAACAAAATTAAGAAGAAGCTCCTGAGACTTCCTGGATTGTCCCTGTCTGCACATGTGCATGGCCTCTCCCATTACCAACATCACTCACTAGAATGTTTCATTTCTTACCAAGGATGAATCCGCATCAATGCATATATATCACCCAAAGCCCAAAGAGTACTTGAGGCTTCATTCTTGGTGTTATGGAACTGTTCTCAAATTTCATTATATTAGTGTAAAAAAATATACTCGGTATATGTTATTTATTTCTTATGCTTTGCTATTTAGTAGAATAAAATATATATTAATTACAAATCATAACATTAGTGTAAAATTCTCACTACAGTGAATAATTCCATTTATATTTCCAAATTAGCTGATTTATTCTAGCCCTTTAAGGGCCCCAAATGAGGCTTGAACACTCCAGGGTGACAAGGGTATCAGTCAGAATTGAGTCAGGAGACAGAAACAAGGAAGGAAGTTGAGGTAAACAATTATTATCTACTTGTAAAAGAAAGCTTACTAAGAGGAAAGACTACTAAGTTCAATAAAATTACAAAGAATATCTTAGAATTAAAGGAGAGATCACTGGGAAGCCAGGTCCGCTCTCTGAAGATGGGATTTAGATGTCATCAAGGACGATGTGGGTGCACACAGCTTCATGGCAGACATGCTCACTGGATTATCCTGGGGCAGGGCAGATCCACACTCCTCGGGCTGAACTTGGTGAGGTTGGATCTCAGGCTGTGACTGGCAAACAGGAAGAACTCCCTGTCAGAACATCAGGAGGAAAGACCAGAAGACAAGAAACTGACTGACTGGCTACAGAAAGTTGCTGGAGGACCAGTACACAGGACTTCTTGTAGGACTGCAACTGGCAACCAGGCTATGGCAGAAAAGGAGACACAACACCATGAAGCCAGGAAGAAGAGCTCTTTCTGCTGCACTGTCTCTCCATTGTCTCTTAGCGACAAAAGTCAACTTCATGTGAGATGTCAAGAGACAGAATGGATGGGATCTTCTTACACCGTTGTCTGAGAACAGGGCACTGAGGGTCGACTTGGAGCTGAGAGTACTAAATGAACGGCCCCTTGGGGTTATCATGGAACAACCACAGGTTCGCTGTATAAGAGCCATTCAGATCGGCCCCACTTCCTCCAAGAATGGAACCAAATTATACTCTCTGAATCTCTCTTGGTGCCACACAATCAAAGGTTACACTCATTTCGAGGTAGAGATTGGTTTCTAATTGGATAATAACCAGTGCCCTTTGATACCTTTTCTTATATGTTGTTTTCCTTACTGGATTCATGTATTTTGAATGACATTTAGTTTTTTTCCATTTTTTATGTACCCACTTCTGTCAGTCTTTACAGCCATGCTAAAAACACTTTGTTGTCTTTCTCTGTGTGACTTATTTCACCTAGCTTCCAATTAGACAATAAATTTCACATTAAAAAAATAAAAATAAATAAAAAAATTAAAAAAACACTTTGATGCAAAACATAAAATGTTACATAAGAAAACCAAAAATTAAAATCTACAGATATTTGTGTAGGTCAAATGGCTAGTTATTGCCAGATTTCAAGACAAACGTGAGTAATCAGATAATGATTCACAGATATTCCTACCCTAATTCAATTATAACAGGGAAAGAAATTAAACTCGGTTATTACTTGCAAAATAAATTCATATTTCATATGCATTTATATCTGTGAAGATAGACATATTCTTTGTATTCTCTCTACGTATTCCCTACACTCTTCTAGAAAAAATATGTGAATATTCAAAAGGAAATGAATATAATTGTTTATGGTAGCTGTAACTAATCGCTAAAGTTGTGTTTCATACAACCCAAGATTGCAATGACATTGAAAATTCAGGATCTAATATTCATTCACCTGTTTGTGGTTTGGCTCTGTTAGGGTTGATCAAGTCTGGGCATTACGGACTTGACTCTAGACTACATACAGATGCAGCTCAGGTCCTGGTATATGATCTTGCATAGCAGAGATAGCAACTGGCAGAAATGTGTTTCTCAGTGCCTGGTCTCTGAACTCATAACCTATCACATTCCCACACACGTTATATTGTGAAACAAGTCACGGGGGCAAACTCATCATTTGTTGTCTGTAAACTACACTCTTTCACAGTGGTCAGAGGGAAGAAATGTAGATTCACTGAAAGTAACCTAATCTACCATTATAGCCATAGGAATTTTTTTTTAATAATACTTATTTTAATAATAAGTTAATAATAATATAAATAAATAATAATAAATAATAATAATAATAAATAATAATAAATAAAAAATAATAATATTTTTTTAATAATACTTTTTTAATAATACTTTACAAACTTTCCTTTACATAACTGCTCTGGCTGTTTTCTCTGCTGGAATATATGATGGAAATAGTATCTTATTCATATTTACTTGAAGAGTATTTGAACAGTACCTCTTGACACAAGTAGTCACTAGATTTCAGTGGTTTTGGCTTAAGAAATTGATGCTTTTGCATCATCACCTGTGACATGATGGTCTTAATTGTAGCAACTTCATAGGGCTGTTCTGAGGAATAAATAATAATAAATGATATAAAGCCTACAGATCCTTAAAGTAAACCCCAAGCACATGACATTCTTGCTGTCTGTGATCTCTTCATATTTTGCTTTTGCCAATGTCCAATAAAGGCCATTTCCATAAAACCAAAGCCCTATAACTGTCTTCTTCCTTTCACCCAGTGAAATAGTCAGGCGTTAGAAATGCTACCTGGCAACCATTTTGATCATATATCAAAGAAATTTGCATTTAAAAAAGGGGAGAATTCAACGCACATCATGTGTGGACACTAGAGTAATTTTTTCTGTGTCTGTGTTTCGTGTTTTGAATTCAAGGTGCAATTACTGTGCCTTCCCTTAATGCTCAAGAACCCCAGTCTCCTCACAAAGTGTGCTATTAGGGCATCTGTATAGGCTGTGTCTTTTGGAATTGAAGAATACACAGGGGACTGTCGAGCTGTGACAAGATAGCCTGTTTGAATTCTAGATTTGGGGATCCTACAGGGTCCAGGGTGAAGAAGGGACTGAAATGCCCTATCTCTTCCAATGTTGGAATATCCCATCTACACATATGCGTCTGTTACCATAAAGAATGGAGAAAAGTGAGAGATGCTGCTAAATGCATTCTGATGTAGAACACCTACCATTTCTCCCCGAGTATATTTTACGTTTCTAAATACATACAAAAAACAGTGCAAAAATCATTACCTATACCCATAAGAAGGCATGTGTCACCACTGTCCTGTCTCTCTAGTGAGTGGGAGATTATACATGCTGGTGGGATGCACCTGAGGCACAAATAATCAGCAATCCCATCACAGAGACTTTGGTATCTTTATTCCAACAACTCAGGGTAACAAAGCAGAATGAATATGCAATATATTAGAGATCCATTGATTTGATATCCTGGCACTTTGCTGAATTCATGTATCAGTTCTAGCAGTTTTTGGGTGGGATTTTTTGGATTTCTCACAGAAAGTATCATTTCAGCTGAGAAGAGTGAAAGTCTAACTTCCTCTTTGCCTATTTGGACGATTTTACTTCTTTTTGCTGTCTGACTGCTGAAGCTAGGACTTCCAACACTATAGTGAATGACAGTGGTGACCGTGGAGATCGTTGTCGTTCTCCCTGACCTTAGGGGAAAAGGTCTCAGTTTTTCCCACATTGACAACATTGTTAGCTGTGGGTCTTTCGAATATGGCCTTTACAATTTTCAGTTATGTTCCTTCTATCCCTATATTTTTGAGGGCTTATATCAAGAATGGGAGCTGCATTTTGTGAAAGGTTTTTTTTTCTGCATCTATGGGAGGATCTTGCAGTTCTTATCCTTTCTTTTATTAATGTGATGTAAAATATTGATTGACTTGCAGTATTGAACTAGACCTGCATCCAGGAATCAATCCCAGTTGATCAGGGTGAATAATTCTTTTAATGTATTGCTGGATCCAATTTGCTAGTATTTCTTTGAGAGTTTTTGCATCCATGTTCACTAAGGAAATTGGTTGGGATTTCTTTGTTTTAGAGGGGTCTTTGGTTTTGGAATCAAAGTAATGTTGGCCTTGTAGAATGAGTTTGGAAGTTTCCCTTTCATTTCTATTTTTTGGAACAGATTCAAAAGAATAAGGGTTAACTCTTCTTTAATGTTTTGCAGAATTCCCCTGGACAAGGAGCCAGTCCTGGAACCTTGTCTGTGGGAGATTTTTGATTACTGAAGCAATTCCTTTCCTGCTTATGGGTCTGTTCAAAATTTTCTTTTCTTCCTGTTTCAGTTTTAGTAGTTTAACTATTTCTAGGACGTTTGTCCATTTCTTCTAGATTGTCCAATTTGTTTGCATATAATTGCTCATAATATTCTCTTATTATTGTTTGTATTTCTGTGGTGTTGGTGGTAATATCTCCTCTTCCAGTTGTGATTTTATTTGGGTTCTTTCCGTGTTTCTTTTTGACCAGTCTGGCTACGGGGTTATCAATTTTGGTAATCCTTCAAAGAACAATTTCCTGCTTTCCTTGATCTGTTCTTTTTTTAATGTAAATATCATGGATTTCTGCTCTAATCTTTTTTATTTCCCCTCTCCCACTGCTTTTGGACTTTATTTGCTGTTCTTTATCCAGCCTTTTTAGGTGTAACTTTAGGTTGTGTATTTAAGACCTTTCTTCCTCCTTCAGGAAGGCCTGGATTGTTATGTACTTCCTTCTTATAACCATTGTTGCATCGCAGAGGTTTTGGAATATCTTGTTTTCATTTTCATTGTCTTCCATGTACTTTTTTGTTTCCTCTTTAATTTCGTGGAGAACCCATCCATATTTTAGTAGGATGTTCTTTAATCTCCAAGTATGTATGGTCTTGTCAAAGTTTTTCTTATGATCGATTTCAAGTTTCCTAGTGTTGTGGTCTGAAAATATGCACAGTATGATCTCAATGTTTTTGTACTTGTTGAGGGCTGACTTGTGACCCAGGATGCGATCTATTCTGGAGAATGTTCCATGTGCACTCGAGAAGAATGTGCATTCTGCTACTTTAGGATGAAATGTTCTGAATGTATCTGTTAAGTCCATCTGGTCCAGCATGTCATTCAAAGCCAGTGTTTCCTTGTTGATTTTCTGCTTACGTGATTTGTTTATTACTGTAAGATGTGGGTGTTGAAGTCCCCTACTCTTATGGTATTATCGCCAATGAAATTTATGTTTGTAATTAATTGATTTATATATTTGGGTGCTTCCACATTGGGGGAATATGCATTTACAATTGTTAGATCTTCTTGGTGGATAGACCCCTTTAATAATGGTTTAATGCCCTTCAACTCTTGTTACAGACTTTATTTTTAAATCTAGTTTGTCTGATGTAAGTCGGCTACTCCTGGCTTCTTTTGATGACCATTAGCGTGATAGATGCTTCTCCAGCCCCTTATTTTAATCTGTAGATGACTTTAGGTCTAAAATGAGTCTCTTGTAAGAAGCATATTCCTTGTTTTCTTATCCATTCCGATACCCTATGTCTTGTGATTGGAGCATTTAGTCCTTATCCACTTAGAGTGAGTACTGAAAGATATGAATTTAGTACCATTGTGTTACTTCTAGAGTTGATGGTGCTGGTGATGTTCTCTGGTCCTTTCTAGTCTTTGTTGCTTTTGGTCTTTTTTGTTTTGTTTTTGTCTTTTCTCCACTCAAAGAGTCCCGCTTAAAATTTCATGCAGGGTTGGTTTAGTTGTCATGAACTCTTTTATTTTTTGTGTCTCTGGGAAACTCTTTATCACTCCTTCTATTTTGAATGACAGTCTTGCTGGATAAAGAAGTCTTGACTGCATATTTTTCTTATTCACCACGTTAAATACATCCCATCAGTCCTTCTGGGTCTGCAGACTTTATGTGGATACATCAGATGCAAACTTGATATGTCTTCCCTGATAGGGTAAGGACTTTTTTCCCTTGCTGCTTTCACAATTCTTTCCTTGTCAGTGTATTTTGTGAAATTTACTAAGATATGCCTTGGTGATGTTCAGTTTTTGTGGAATCTAATGGGAGGTCTCTGTGCTTCCTGGATTTTGACAACTGTGTCCTTCCCAGATTAGCAAAGTGTTCTGGTATGTTGCTCATCTAAACTTTCTGCCCCTTTCTCTCTCTCTTCATGTTTTGGGACTCTTCTGTTTTGGATGTTATTCCTTTTTACTAAGTCACTGAGCTCTCCAAGTCTTGTATCCTGCTCATTGCCTTTGTTCTCTCTTTCTTCTGCTTCCTTATCCTCCATAATTTTATCTTCTATGTCACTGATTCGCTTCACTGCCTTACGCAGACTTGCCATCGTGGCATGCATTCATTTTGAATCGCGGTTGTAGCATTTTTACTATCAGCCTGACTAGGATTTATTTCTATCTCTGCAGAAAGGATTCTGAGATGTCTTCTATGCTTTTTCAACCCCAGCTAGTATTCACATTATCGTGGTTCTTAAATCTAGTTCAGACATCTTACTTTTGTGTGTGTTGACTAAGTCTGTGGCTGTCATATCTTCCTTTTGAGGTTAAGTACTTTGTTTTGTCACTTTGAAGGAAGAAAAAAATTAAGAAAATAAAAATTTAAAATTAAAATTTTAAAAGAAAACAAAAAGCCAAAGAAGGAAGCTAGATCCTAGGTGTGTTTTGATTTGCGTGTTGAAAAACATCTCGGTAGAATAGAGAGGAAAGGGAAAGGAAAGGAGAAAAAGTAAGAAAAATTTTTGGAAATTAAAAAAAATATATAATAAAGTAGAATAAAATAAAATACAAAAACGATATAAAATAGGAACTTAAAAAATAAAAAAAAAAAACAAATTTAAAATAGAACTATTTTTTTTCTGTATCCAAGAAAAAGAAAGAAAATAAAAGGGAAACAAATTTAAGCTATAACAGAAGCAACGAAAATGAGCAAATAAGTGAACCGGCAAACAGAATGATACCCGAATGAAGTGACATCCAGTGTCCCCTAGAACTGAAACGATGAAGCCTCCTCTATTTCATGCACTAAGCAGGTGGAGTGACTTGTGCTGGTCTTCTGGGGGGTGTGCTTGGAGGGCACAGTTGGGCAGGGTTGCTGTAATGGCTCCATTCTCCACTAGGTGGCAGTGCTTAGGTTACCGTGGTGGATCAGTGTATCACCCATGTGCATGTGTGGGAAAGGTGGAAATGGGTTCACCCAGTGTCATTCTTTGGCACAGGGACTTGTTCTCTCACTGCCCCACTAGCAAGCACCCCTCCTTGGCTGCAGACCTCCGCCCACTCTACACCTCTACCCTGTCCATGTCTAGCTGTCCACCTTCCAGGTGAAACCTCTCTCCAGAGTTTTATCTAAGACAGGGTTGTGTTTCAGAACCCCACGTTTCAGAGACCCCTTGCTTCAATCTGCACTGACTCTCTGGGGGAGGGTGTTGCTGAGCAATGGCCGGGTGCCGGCTTGCCTCAGAAAATGTTCATGTGATTGCACAGCGGCAGAGGTTCAAAGATTATGGGAAATCATAACACACAGCTAGCTCCAGATTTTTGTTGCACTCTGGCATCTTTGTCCCATTACCAGCAAATGTAGCTCTTCTCTGAGGTCCTCTGGGACCTTTGCCCCCAGTGAAGCTATATGGCCCCTACCAACTGCACTCCAAGCAGGGGAACAGCTTCTCTCTGTAGAGCACATAGACCGTTCAGACAGCACTGCCTGCTCCTGGGGATTCGCCCCACTTCCTCACCAGAGCACCACCAGGCTCTGAGCTCTGAAACGACAGACTCCGCTTTACTGTTTATAGAAACCTGGCAGTACTGACTACCTCTCCTTTCCCCCTGTCAGTGCCTTTGGGGGACAGATTTCTTGTTCAGTCCCCTACGAGTATTTTCACTCTTTCTGTCTCTTTTTTCCAGCTACTTTCAGGGGGGAGTGCTTTTCTTGCAGGATCCCAATGCACCACATTCTCCCCCTTTCTTTCTCTCTGTCTTCTCTCCATGAAAATGGCTCCCTACTCTCTTCATCTTTTCTCCCCTCAGTTCACCTCTCTGCCCTGCATAACCGCCGACTTCTGTGCCTCAGGTTGTGCAGATTGTTGCATTAAGATCAATTTCCTAGGTGTTCTAAATGATCTGGTGCTTCTCTAGCTGCATTTTAGGGATGAGACAAACTCAGTCTCCATGCGATTCCAACACCTTAACTCCTCCCACCCATGAAGTAACTTTTAAAAGGTGATACTTTGTAAGTTTGAGAGCCAGGAGTAATTACAGAGTTGATGGGCTGCAGACCTCATTGACTGAAGTATGAAATTACATTTATGTGATTCCTTACCATTCCTCTAGAACTAAAGCTACTCTCACTGCCTTTGATATCATAGATCTTTCTAGAAGTTTGCACCAAGTGTGTCCTTCCATAAATGATCTACACTTTTATTTATCATTTCATACTTTCATATTTTTGCCATGAAATCAACATCCTTTTTCAGGTGCTAAATAAGTGCTTTTTAAAAATACTGGTTTTGTTGTTGTTGTTGTTTTGTTTGTTTGTTTTCACCATTGTTCATGCTTTGGATAAGTTAATGTGTCACATAATGTTTTGCAACATATAAAATAGTCCTTTTAAAATTCAATGAATCTCAGAATTCCACAATTTTCAACATAAAATATCACTTGATAGCATTATGTTACCCTTTAGTAAAGAAATCTAAATCCCCTAAGAAAAGTCACTTGTTACAGGAAATTCCTATATGTGCTAAAACTAGTATTTCCTAATCTTATAGCACTCTATTTTTAACCAATAATGGATTTTCAATCGTCACAAAAAATGGTGCAACAGTATTTCTCTAATACAGCCTTTAATTTTAATCTGGCTATTCTAATAGTGTTCCAAGGTATCCCTGGAATCTGACCTTACATTAATGAGGTCAGTATTATCCTTGAATTATTTTCTTCTTCACTTATGTATTGTTTACACTTTCCCAACCATTACTACAGTGTCAAACATTGTGTCAGTGTAAAACCCTGTTATTCTGTCACGAAATACTTATTTAAGCTCTAAGGGAAGTGGAGCGAGATTTTACATTGTTCCACTTCAAATGAGCAGTATCCCTCACCCTGCACCCCACCCGGTGTCACTGTACTAGCAATGTCGTCAGCACATGACACACACTCTTGATCAAGACCTTCAGGGCAGTTCCATTCAGCACTGTGCCTGACACTACTCAGCGGCAGAGACGAACAACCCAAGACTAATGTGGGCAGAACTCAGTCAGGTTAAGGAGTCACAAAGACGACGAGTGAAACCTAAGAGCATGAATAGATCCATTTCAGTAACTGAGCAGGAAACGGCCCATGTGGAATTCAATCTTCAAGTTGCTTCTCAGGAGCTTCAAGGGACTGACAAGAACTATCTCTGCAAAGGTAAAACATTTAATACAGACAGGTATATCTGTTTCGGGATGTGAAGTTGGGGTGCACAGGTGTAGGGAAAGAGTAGGAAATGATCTCACGTAGTTTTCATTTGTGAGGATCAGAACTGGAAGTTGGAATATGGTAGTGTCCTTGAAGTCTGGGGACTCACTTTGTTCTGGTGTTACAATCCACACTGTTTGCCAACCTGTCATGGAGTAGTATGTTGACTGCCAATGCAATGGTATATTCTAAGTGAAGATTACAATGGTAGATATAGGTTTGGTGTCCGAGTTTGTACATTTGATTCCCTGCAGGTTGTTGCTTCTCTTGTTTGTAAATTTCCTAAATGATTATTTCCATGTATCTTTTGTCAGTGTTTTCATTTCTCTTTTGTCCAGGGAGGTACATTGCTGAGGTTCTGGGAATCATCTGCTGATGATTGATGTCCACTGTGGTAAAAATAAACGTTATTCCCTGTAAGTCACTGTTTGAATGACTAATAGGGAGTTTTTCACGTTAATATCATCAGTTCTTTGAAATATTATGTAACATATGGAATTGTATTATCCAATTTTAATGTACGCATTTCTAAATGTGGAATAGTTATTCTGAATTTATCTAAAGTAAAAATACCACACAATGTTTAAGGGAGTATTAAACACTTTTCAGAATTTTTATAACTTCAAGGCAAGTTATTTGAGAGACTTTATTGATAGATACAAATGAATTCTTGAGATTGGTTAAACCAAATACTGTAAGAGATGGTGAAGTTTGGTTCATTAAGCTTTTGAATTATTTCCCCCCCCTCATGTTCACTACTTTATTAAATTTTTACTGGTAAAATCAATTTTATTGCAGCATTTTCTAATTCTAAATAATATACCAAATTTCAAACTAAGAAACTCAACTTATTGTGATCACTTAATTTCATGTTATATTTCTTGAAGATTACTTTAATGTTCAAGCTACTGAAGGACCAGAGCAAAACAAAACGTCCCTGGAAACAAAGATCCAGAAAGGTACAACATCCCTTGAAAATTCTGTTATTAGTTTAGTGTCTATCTAGCTCTATCTCCAAGTAGGCAAAGATGATAACAGATTCTTTTGGAAAAAGTGAATTAGAAAATCGTTTAATGAACTTTCAGAAATAATGATTCTAGGAGAGTATAACTTCTTAGGCAACAATATGAAGAAATACTCATTTAAAATCAGCGCACCCGTTGTTAACAATTGCCTCACATGTTCTCCTCCTATAACATGATAAAAGATAAGTCATTCCATAAAGATGTTCGTGTTCAGTGATTCTCAGGACATGTAGAGTTGGACATTGTTGTGGTTCCTTTATATGGGCATATAAATTAGGGGATGAAAGTCTGTCTCTTCTCTCACTGTGTGTGTGTATGTGTGTGTGTGTGTGTGTGTGTGTGTGTGTGTGTGTTTTGCTTTAATTTTACCAGCTTGTGAGGGTATATGAATATGTTACGTACATTTATGTGTATCCATATACAGTACGTAAATTTTCATTTTTTAATAGTGAAAGCTTTTTGGATATCTCATAATCTCTCTCCAGCATGTCTCTGTTGTCATTGTCTGAAAGAGTGGTTTACATATTCCAACAATTGCTATTACATTAGCACTGAGAGAAAATCATGGAAGGAGAGTTTGACGTCCTGTGCTTCTAAGAACTCTAACCTGCTCTACTATGATGATGAAGAGGACAAAGTAAGTTTTCAGATGTTTCCAGATTCTATTAAAAGCTTGTGAGTGACTATTACGCTTGTAGAGTTCATCCATAGTGACATATGTATTTGTAGTTTATTTATTTTAAAGTCTTTAATATTCCACATGTTGACTGTATGACACATTATTTATATTCTTATACCTTGAATGTACATTTGATAATTTCCAGTTCTTACTTTTCATAGAACCTTGTGTCTCTAGAAATTCTCTTTTTCCTGAAACAAACTTTACATTTAATTTGACAACATATCAAGGAAATTAGGCATTTGTGCAAATTGATTACAAAATATGTAGAATTACACAAATACCAATCACATCATGGGACAGAAGTTTACAGCCTTTACCAGGCCTGCCCATTTTCATTTTATGAGATATTTCTGCCTATTTGGGGGCTTTATACCAATGGAATCATTCAGTGTGCATTTTTACATGTGTCTCCTTTCTCTGTCAGATGGTATTTGTAATCCATGTATATTAACACATTTGTCTATAGTTTGTGAAATTTCAACCCTCTTATATGAATATGACATTTTCAAAACCATTCTCAGTAATTTAGTTACTTTTTATTATGTGGGTATTATGAATAATTGTGTTATTAAAAGTCTTTCCTATATCTTCCTCCACATATCATATTTATAATCCTTTATTATATATAACTACATCTTACAGAGCAGATTTATGTAATATAAATGTTATGGTTTTCATAATAAAATAACAACCTATAAATACAACATAATTATATTTATGTATAATTGTAATACACTTTCCTGTAAGCATTAGTCTGAAATTGTACAGTCATTGACATGTGGAAATTTCAATATATTAAATTTTCCGAACATCTTTTATTGTATTGTGTAAATATCCATTGTACCAACTAGTCTTTTGACCCAAATCTCAGTAGTCTCAGTAAAAGTAATTAATAATTTCTGATGGTTATACACAGTACCATTTTTCTGTGTTGTAAATCTTAAGGGCATTCTCTTTTTTGAGAAAGAGAAGTACTGGGCTGTGTCTCTTGCCCGTTTCTCCAGGATGGTGCCTTTTTTCACCTCTTAAAAGCCTTTGTCATATTTTAGATATGAGCTCTTTCTCGAGTTTTTAAGATGAAAATATTTGTGACATGCATTTTTACTCTCATAATGGAGTCTTTTAATGATCAGGATTGTATTTATTTACTTTTTGATATAATTTATTGTCAAGTTGGCTAACATACATTGTATAGAGTGTGCCCTTGGTTTTGGGGGTAGATTCCCATGATTGATTGCTTACATACAACCCCCCAGTGCTCATCCTAGCAAGTGCCTTCCTCAATGCCCATCACCCATTTTTCTCTCTCCCCCACCCCGATACCCACCCCTAGTTTGTTCTCTGGATTTAAGAGTCTCTTGTGAGTTGCCTCCCTCTCTCTCTGTTTGTAACTATTTTTCCCCCTTCCCTTCCACCTTGGCTTCTGTTAAGTTTCTCAACATCCAAGTATGAGTGGAAACATATGATATCTGTCCTTCTCTGAGTATTTCACTCAGCATAATACCTTAAGCCGCATAGTTTCTTTGGTCAATCTTCTTTTCTTTTCTATTTCCCCACTTCCTTCTTTATGTCCCTTTCTCTCCCTCTAGAATGATCAGAATTTTAATGTTACCATAGTCCTACTTAGCACTTGGTGTGTTACAATCATTACTATGGACCTATTTCAGAAGTTACTGATAGTTCATGAGTATTATTTCTTATATTATTTTCCTGGACTCACCTTTTTCTTTATTTCTTTGTCTTTTAACTTTTCATTATGTTTATGATCCAGTTAGAATTTATTTTTTGTGATGCTATATTTCTGATGCTGTGAGATAAAAGTGAAGGTTATAGTTTTCTACATCATTACCTCTGTGACAGAGCATCATTTAGAGCAAAGTAGGTCTCATCTTCATAAATAACTTTATATACATGAAGTTCTGTATGTACACATATGCTCTAATCTCCTTTATATAAAAAATATGGATATTATATATCTTCATATAGATAATTACATATTCACAGGTCACTGTCTATACAGTCTGTCACAACCCACAGCAGTTGGAGTAAAATGTAGGGACTTACTTGCCTTTATGGCCCCTTACCGTTTCCCAATTATACTGTGTGCTAATATTTCTCTACTTACTTTGAGAATCACATGGAATTTATAATTTTGCTCCAACTGATATTTTGCTTCAAATATCAAACAATTTAGAGAACACAGTGAAGGAAAGTCCATTATACCTATGAGAGTTTTATTCTTTCTTTTCTTCTCTCTTTCTTCCTGATGATTCAAGATGCCTTCTTTTGCCGTTTCTTCTCTTTAGGAGTTCCTTCAGAGTGGGTCTGGTGGTGATACATTTTCTCAGTTTTTCTTTATCGAAGAATGTCTTGATTTCCCCTGCATGCCTGTTGATTTTTCTGGTGGATAGTCAATGGGTTTTATTATTTTTTTTTTATCAAAAAACAATGTTTTCTTTTTGTTTTTGTTTTGTTTTGTTTTGTTTTTAGAATCACGCAGTTAGTGTCTACAACTTTTCTGTCTTGCTAGCAGCCATTTTTGTGTTATTTTGACTGGAGAGAAAAAACATTGTGGAGACTTGAGTGTGTACCTGTTGGTGTCTGTGGTTTGCTAGGCTCTCTGACACCAGTCTATGTGAGGTAGAGGGAAATTCCGGGGAGCTCACCACCATGCCATTCCTCGGGTCTCCGGTGCTGGGATCTGTCAGCTTTCTCATTACCTTTCTAAATCTTATGTCATCTTATGTATAATGCTCAGAGATTGTAGCTGTATTGGTGGGAGGACTAGGGAAAAGTCTATCCACTCTTTCTTTCCAGAACAGGAATCTTGTCTGTGGTGGTTTTATTTTGAACGCTCCTAAAGTTAATAGTGTTCAGCATCGTTTCCTGTACTCACTTGCCATCTATACATGGTGTTTGGTGAAGTATCTACTGAAAATTTTTGCTAATAATTTTACCTTTTTTCATTGTATTTTGAGCATTCTTTATGTACCCTGGCGGCAAGTCTTTTATTAGATGTTTGCTTTGTAAATGTTTCTTCACAAGTTTATGACTTTCTTATCTCTTCAAAGAGCAGATATTATCTTGATGAACTACATTTCATCAATTCTTCTTTTATAGATTATGCTTTTGACATTCTGTCTAAAAAATCTCTCACCAACTGTAGGTCATGCGTTTTTTATAAAACATTTGAACTTTTTTATGTGTGATCAATTTTGAGCACTTTAATGTAGTAAAAAGTATATAATCATTAATCATATTTGATAGTCCATTGTTTCCAGAACATGTGTTGAAAAGACTCTACTTTCTCCACTGAATGGCTTTGCATTTTGGTGGAATTGTGCATTTCGTATTGTGTGGGTACAAATGTTGCCTTTCTCATCTGTTTAATTAATGTCCTTATGTATTTTTATGTCTGTTTTGTACTTGAAAGATCATCTTTTTTACTTTAAATGTTTATTAATTTATTTTGAGAGAGTGAGAATGCAAGCAGAGGGAGGGGCAGAAAGAGAGGGAGAGAGAGGCAGAGAATCCCAAGTAGGGTCCATGGTGTCAGCACAGAGCCTGACTTAGGGCTCCATCTCAGGAACCATGAGCAGTAATCAAGACTCAGAGGCATAAATGACTGATCTAGCCAGGTGCCCGCAAAATTGTCCTTTTTTAAACGGTGAATTTATTCAAGTTCACTTTCAGAGCTATGCTACCTATTCAGGATCGTTGCATGGATGTTTCCTATTCATTTATATCTTTCTAAAGGTTTTATGTAATGTTTATTATTTATTTATTTATTTTGTGTGAGAGAGAAAGTGCATGGGAGAGGGTCAGAGAGAGAGAGAGAGAGAGAGAGAGAGATGGAGACAGAATAACTTCCCAGCAGGTTCTGCTCTGTCAGTGCGGAACGCAATGCGGAGCTCAAACTCTTAACCCTGAATCATGACCTGAGCCCAAATCAAGAGTTGGACACTCAACCAATGAAGTGCCCAGGCACCCCGTTAGAAAGGTTTTTTAAAAATAAAAATAAATATTAGTTTTATCATTTACCTTCTGTATCACGGAAATCGCATCAATTGATCTTCTTTGCTAATGTGATAAATGAAGATTCTTTATGGCATTTCAAATATAATTACAAATGGCACTACTTCAATAAATCTGCTTATCATTGTTCTGATATGTAATTTCCTTCTCTTTTTAGTATTCCCATCAAAATCTATATGACACATATTTTATTAGCCTCCTTTTCTGACCTTACAATGATTTCTTTTTGCTTTTTAAACTGGCATTACATTTTTCTTTATTCATAAACATCTAAATACTTTCTAAGTGAGTGTGAAAAGTTTTCTGAATTACAGACAAAATTGTATTAGAAATTTTATTAAAAAATTTTTTTTAACATTTATTTATTTTTGAGACAGAGAGAGACAGAGCGTGAACAGGGAAGGGGCAGAGAGAGAGGGAGATACAGTATTGGAAGCAGGTTCCAGGCTCTGAGATGTCAGCACAGAGCCCGATGGGGGGGGGGTGGGGGCGGGGGGGTCTCGAACTCTCTCACGGCGAGATCGCGACCTGAGCCCAAGTTGAACGCTTAACAGACTGAGCCACCCAGGCGCCCCCTGTATTAGAAATTTTAAGACACTTCTGATATTTTTTTGTAGTTCTTTTGGTTCACACGGTGTATTTGGTAGGACTTTTTCCAATGTTCCCTCTAGTTTTAAATATATTTGCATTTCTTCATAATATTCTCCTTTGATACTTTTACTGTGGTACAAGGCACATACAGATGGGTCACATGGTACACGTGCCAACAGAGGGCCGAGTTTTCAGTGTCACACTACATGGAATGAGAAAATGAATATTACCAACACTGCAAAATGCCCCTATCAACTTCTTGTCTGCCTTTTGAAAACACTTTATAGAAATGGAATCATAGAGTATGCATATTTTATTTTTAGCATTTTCAGGCGAAGCCAAACTTGTGTGGTTCATCCATATGTAGCTGCATGAAGTTGTCAGTGGTCCACATCTCTTTGCTGTTCTGTTGTCCGATTGTCCTACGTTGCATTCGCCCATTCTATTGCGGATGCTCTTGGATATTTGGGTATTGGTCATTTGGGGCTGCTTTGAGTTATTCTACTATACATCCTTCACAATCAGCTTTTAGCTAAATGTATGTGTGTCGTTTCTTCCTTCTATAACCTTACCTGGCTCCTCTCTTATTGCTGCTTGAGAGGGAAGCAATTGAGATCGTGCATTGATAACATTCTTCCTTTGTGTGTGATTGACAAAGGTACCCATTGTCTGTAAACACTACTTTAGCTTCATCCTAAAAGCTTTGATGTATTCTCAGTTTATTATCATCCAGTACAAGGTAATTTCTCTCATCCAGGACAAGATACTTTCCAAGGTTTCATCTTTGAACTGTACATGTTTCAGAAGTCTCTCACTTTCCACATGTTAGGAAATTTCCCAGATTTCTTTCCATTGTTTCTTCTCATTTATTTCCTTGTCTTCAGAGGAAATACTTTGAATATTTCCATGCTTCTGTCCTTAAACTTTTTGATCCCTATGGATGACCTAGAATACTTTCTATATATGTCGGTTAAGTCAAGCTGGTTCCACTGTTTTGACAGTCTTCCACAGTCCTCCTGCTTTTGTGACAACCTGGTCTTACTGAAGGAAGAGATTTCAGTCTTCAGCTATACTCATTGAATTGTTTGTTTACCCTTCTAATTCTGTCAGTTTCTATTTCCTGTGTTTAAGGGTTCTGTTCTTAGGTAAATAATATATGTTTTTAATTGTTTGATCTTCCTCTTATATTGACAGGCTTAACATTTGGAAATGTTTCTTGTACTTTCTATTACTATTTCTTGTTTTAACAGCTGCTTTGATATTAGAACAGCCATTTCTGCTCACATCTTTGCTTACTGTTAGTAGGGTCTACTTTTTGTTATCCCTTTATTTTCACCTATTTGTGTCTTTGAATGTACAGTGTGTCAGTTACAGACAGCGTATAGGTGGATATTAGTCTTTTATTCAGGATGACACTTTCTATCTTATAATTGGAATATTTATTTAATTCACATGAGTATAATTACTGGGAAATTTGGATTTAAGTATCCCATTTGCTCTTTATTCTATACTTATCTCTTGTTTGCCTCTTCCACATTACCTCCTATCTTTTGTATTAAACACATGCTACATTAGTGTTGCATTTTACTTCCTCTATTGTTGTCTTTAGTATATTCTTAAGTTATTTCCTTAGCAATCATTGTAGGTATTACAAATCTATCTTTTGTTTGTTTTTGTGGAGATGATATTGGCATCTAACATTGCATACATTTAATGCTGACAATATGTTCATTTGATAAATTTATGTTTTGCCATATGATTACTGTGGCCATGTTAGATAACACTTTTTCATGTCACATATTTATCATTTTTTGTAGTGTCGAGAGAAGCTAAGAATTCGTCTTAGCAACTTTGAAGTTGATAATACAGCAATGATGTCTGTAATCACTATGTTGTACATTAAACCTCCAAAAATTATCTACTAGCTGTAAATTTGTATTCTTTTTTTTTAAATTTCAATGTTTATTTTTTGAGAAAGGGGGAGAGAGACAGACATGATTGGTGGAGGAGCAGAGAGAGAGGGAGACACAAGACCTGAATCAGGCTCTAGGCTCTAAGCTGTCAACACAGACCCCGACGTGGGGCTCAAACTCAGAAACCATGAGATCATGACCTGAACTGAAGTCAGACGATTAACCAACTAAACCACCCAGGAGTCATGTAAATTTTATTCTTAAACATCTTCACAAACCACCAACCCACAGTCCCTGATAAACACATTCTAATCTTTGTTTTTACCAGTTCAGTCTATTAGATTTCATGCGAAAGACAATGCAATATTTGTCTATTTCTGTGTGATTTTCGTCCCTTACCATAATGCCTTCAAGGTCCATCCATTTGTTACAAATGGCAAGATTTCTTTCTTTCTCCTGGTTAAATAATATTTCAGTGTGAGGATATGTGTGTGTCTGTGTGTTTGTACTTGTATATATATCACAATTTCTACAACTTATGCTGGTTCCCAGATACTCAGGCTCCTTCCATTTCTTGGCTATTGCACATAATGTTGCAATGAGCATGGGTGTACAGCTATACCTTTGAGATGCTGATCACTTACTTTGTTTATTTTGAAAAAAATTTTAATGTTTATTATTTTTGAGGTCTGGAGGGGCAGAGAGAGAGGGAGACACAGAATCTACAGGAAGCTATAGGCTCTGAGCTTTCAGCACAGAGCCTGATGTAGGGCTCATTCATATGAACAAGGAGATCATGACCTGAGCTGAAGTTGAACACTCAACCGAATGAGCCACCCAGGTGCCCCACTGATCACTCTCTGAAACACATATGTAAGAGTGACATGCTATTTTCCATTGTGGCAGAACCAATTTACATTTCCTCCAAAGGACTGGAGGAATTGCAATCCCAAAGAATTGCATTTCCCTGATTCTTGATATTGAACACCTTTCATGTACTTATTGGCCATTTGTATGTCTTCAGAAAAATGTACACTGAGGCACTTAGCCCATTTTTGACATTGGATTTCTCTCTTTGTTTTTATTCTGTTGTATGAGTTCTTTATATATATTGGATATTAGTCCCTTATCTGATATTGCTTTACAGATATTTTCTTCTCTTCTCTCCGTGATCCCTCAACTATTTGATTCTTTCCTTTGCTGGGCACAAGGTCTCTAGTTTAATGCAGTCCCTCTTTTATTTTTTAGTTTCTTTTGCTGTGATTTTTATATCTTATCCCTGAAATCATTGCCTACACCAAAGTCAAGGGTCTTTTTCCTTTGGTCTATACCAGTGATTTTATATTTGTTATATATTTTAATGTCACCAATTTTTGTCTTTTTGTTTCAATTTAATGAAATCCAATTAGCATTTCTGTAGGGCATGTCTAATGTCTTCTGACACATGGCTTTAACAACCACCACTGGAGTCATGCTGCTGCTTTCCCCAGACTGCCATCTGTGGCGAAAGTTTGATGCACCATCTTCTCGGATGCCGGGAGGTCTATCTCTTCTTCATTTCTGAATGACAGCTTTGCTGAGTAAGGGATTCTTGGTTGATTTTTTTTCCCCTTTGACCACTTTCAGAATGTCATCCCTTTGTCTCCTGCTTTCTACAGGAAGAAGATCTTGTGAGATGATCCTTTTTGGGGTCTGGTATGGCAAGCTGACCTCTGAGCCTTCACAGCAGTATTGGATCTGTTGCCCAAGATCAGGCACAGATGGAACTACCAAAGCCACTGGCTTTTGGTGCATAGGTTCATTTGTTGTGGCTGTGGTGCTGGGGTCACAGTTGTAGACATGTGTAGATATTCCACGCAAACTGTACCTGTGTCTCAGGGGCTCACCATTGCGACTCTGGCTAGCAGAGGATTGTAGCAAGTACAGAGGCCCTGGATGACAAAATTCATTGGTGACTGGGGCCATGGGCAGTGTGTGGTAGTAGCATATGCTGGGGTCGGGGAGTCCAAGTTTCCACTCTGTCCCAAGTGGCAAGTCCAAGATAGCAGCAGCATGATCCAGTGGTGGCTTGTGAAAGCCATGTGTCAGGACCCAGGGATCTGGACACAGACCTCTAGATTCTTGGTCTCCAATGACAGCTAAGGCTTTCAGTGGACGCTGAAAGTGTGTCTGGGGATGTAGCGGTATAGCAGCAGCAATGGTGATTCAGAGCCCTACATTTGGACCGGAGAGAAGACACTCAAGGCAGTGGTGACTTGGCCTACCAATGAAGGGTCAGAGCCTTGAGCTACCATAGGTGGAGAAAAGTCTTCAGGTGTTAGCCATGGCAGTTCAGTGTCTAGGCCTGGGAGGTTTTGGGTTTCCAAACAGCAAGAGCATCCTTGGCAATGAAGACACAGGGTATTAAATGGAACATGGTGAGTGGGGCTCAAGGCAGCAAATATCTGCACCCATAGTGGCAGTTAAGGCACATCTTAGGATCTGGGGTCAGGTTTCAGGAAATAGCCCCAGTAATGTGACACAATGCCCTAAGCTGGGACCAAGAGTGGGCAAAAATCAGACGCAGTTCTAGTCTTGTGTACACGACGTGCTATGGCCACCAATCCCTAAGAGCAGAATTGGAGCCCTTGAAGGCAAGTCTCATCATAGCAACACCTCCAGCCTCTGGGAGGAGGTGTAGAGGGCACACTCTGGGCTGCTCCAACAACTGGGATTAGAATGGACGGGCCCCTTATGTTGCAAAAGCTGCAGACATCCCCATAGTTGAAGCTTAGTGGGTTCTCCTGCTCCCCTTCTTTCCATGAGGTGACTCTCCATGAGGGGATTCCTCCAGGTGCCAAGTGGCTCTCAGCTGCAGGGTTGGGTCATGCAGGCCAAATGCTTCCTTTTCTTTCCTTGGGACCATCCTGGATTTTTGATCGGCACCAGATTTTTGGTGTTTCTTTGTTGTTTAGAGCTTTCCCTGAGCCATTTTTAGTTTGGAGTTGTTTAGTTACTGTTCTGACTGATTTTGTGGGCAGATGAGCATTATAACCTCCTAGTCTCCATCTTGCTAAAGGCACTCTTTACACATATACAATTAACTGATTGTCATCTACGCCCCATGAATCCTGACTAATTTCCAATAAAATATATTAAATTACCACTAACAAGCTCCTTTCCACCATCTATTATAGGTATGCCTCAACTTTCCAAAAATTTGGATTACCTCACTTTGCTTCTCTGAAAGCCCTACACCAATACCAGTTTTTGCTGAACAACAGAAATCTGAAGGGGATTTTTGTGTTTAGGACAAAAGGCGAAAAGTGAAAATTGTGTTCAGGGCTAGTTTTACTGTTTAGTGTCAGCTCACACCCCAAGCAGCAAGATTCGTCCTGTCAAGTTCATTTCTCAGAAACTATATAATCTGTATATCAGTATCAAGCATAGGTTTGAACTGTATTTTTGAGTGACTGTGCTTCATCTCAATTTATCTTTTGTATCCACTCACAAGGCGTGTCTTGAGGTGTCAGAAAAGCCTAAGGAGGTTATATGTGTTATGGGTTTTTGGGGGGTGGTTGCTTTTTATATCAGGAAATGCTCAATCATTTTTCCATGTAAATCAATGTTATTTGCTTTTTCACTTTACACCATTTCAGCTTCGGAAAGTTTTCATAGGAACAATCTGCTTTCAGAGAGAACGGGAAATCCATCCTTCTACCCACGTTGTAATGAGGCCAGCTAGCACTGGTTACTGAACACCAGTTATTCATCAACGTACCTTCTCTGCTTTCATGATTTCACATTAGAGACCTGAGATGAGGCATTCGTGTTGACTTTGCAACACAAACATTTATAACTGCTAAAAAATATAAGGTATATGGTATACACCCGACCATACAGTGTTATAAGAATGGCCTTGATAATCTTCTTTCTCAACATAATTCAGAGAGAAAAATACACAGGTTTTGAAATTTACTGACACATCTATCGTTTCTGCTGATCTCTATTCCTCCTCGTGGGTATGCATTACCATCTACATCAGTTACTTTTAGCTTGAAGAACATTTCTGAAAGGCAGGTGTACTAAGAAAAATTGTTAAGTTTTGTGTTTGATGTGGGGTCTTTATGCATCTTTTCTTTCTGAAAGACAGCTTTGCTGAATTATAATTCTTGTTTGACAGGTCTTTTTGCTTTGTTTTCTTTTGTTTTGGGTTTTTATGTGTGTGTGCGGGGAGTTGGTTTTGTTGTTGTTGTTGTTTTGTTTTTTTAAGTATTTTCTTGGTGAAACTTATCTATTAATCATATTGTCATTTTCCTAAATATACTGACTTGTTTTTCTCTTTCTCTTGCTATGATCACCTATTTCTGTTGGCTTGCCTTTCATTTTATTCTTAAGCTGTTGCAAACAAAACAAAACACAACAAAACAACATTTACCACATTACCCATGTTAAAAAAATAGACTACTTTGTTAGAGAAGTTTTAGTTTCATAGCAAAACTCAGACATAGCACAGAGGTTTTCTGCATTCCCCTACTGTCTGTGTGTTAATGCACAAGCAGTTCGTAGACTCATTTTCAAAATCCCTCAGTGGGTGGTTCACTTGCTACAACTGATAAACCTGTACTGACACCTCTTTATCACCCAAAGTCCATTGTTTACTCTCAGGTTTACTCTTGATGTTGTGCATTTTAAAAGTTTGCAAAAATATATAACGACACGTATGGAGTTATACAGAATAGTTTCCCGTCCTTCAAAATGCTCTGTGCTCCACTTATCCATCCTTCCTTCCCCTAAACCCTGTCAACCACTGATCTCTTTACTGTCTCCATAATTTTGTTTTTTCCAGATGGTCATATAGTGGGAATCATACAGTCTCACATCTTACATTGCATTTCACTAGATCATGCATCTTAACCAACGTAAGCACACATGTTAGGAGTGTTAACTATCACATTGTTGCCCAAAAGATATCTACAAACTTCACCTTGTAAAACGGAAACTCAACGCACTGAACAATAATTCCCCTTCTCCTCTTTCCCCTCAACCCTGAGCAATCACTATTCTACTTGCTCTATCACTTTTACTACTTTGGATACTTCATATAAGTGGAATCATGCAGTTTTATTTTTTACTTCGTATGTATGACTGGCTTATTTCACTTAGCATAATGTCCTGGAGTTTCATCCATACTGTAGTAGGTGATAGGATTTCCCTCATTTTTACAGCTGAATAATACTATAGTGTTATGTGTATACCACGCTTTCTTTTTCCATTCATCCCTTAGTGGATATTTGGGTGGCTTCTACCCCGTGGCTCTAATGAATAATGCTGCAGTGAGCATGGGTGTATATATATCTTTGAATTCTTGCTTTCAATTCTTTTAGATAGTTTCCTACATGTGGGATTGCTGATTCATGTGGTAATTGTATTTTTAATTTCTTGAAGAAGCTCCCTACACGTCTTCATAGGGGCTGACCAATTTACATTCCCAACAACCATGTGTAAGTCTCCTCCTTTTCGACCTCCTCACTGACACATTTTTAAGAAATGTTTATTTATTTATTTTGAAAGAGAGATAGAGAGAGAGAGCAAGCAGGGGAGGTGCCGAAGGAGGGAGAGAGAGAGCATCTGAAAGCAGATCCACACCATCAACAAAAGCCTGATGCAGGGCTAAACCCACAAACTGTGAGATCATGACCTCAACCAAAACCAAGATTCGGACTTTACCAACTGAGCCACCCAGGTGCCCCAACACATTTGTGTGTGTGTGTGTGTGTGTGTGTGTGTGTGTGTGTGTGTGCATGTTGCATCAATCACAATGAGTGTAAGGTGATAACTCATCGTGAATTTGATTTGCACTTCTCTACTCATTAGGTATATTGAGCATCTTTTCATAGGATTTTTACCATTTGTAGATATTCTTTGGAACTTTGTGTATTTCATTTCTTTATCCATTTTTTAATTGTGTTTCTGTGTTTGCTGTAGTCATTACCAACTTGTAGATTCCTTATGTATTTTAGATATGATTCCCTTGTTTGATATATGATTTGTAAGTGTTTTTTTTCCACTCTGTATTTTCATTGCTGATCATGCCGTTTAATGCACAGAAATGTTTCAGGTTGATATTGCCCACTTATCTACAATGGACTTTTCCTCTGTGTTCTGTGGTTTTGGTGGCATAGCCAAGAAATCATTGCCAAATACAATGCTGTTTAATATCCCCCCTTCTTTCTTTGAGGAACTTTATAGTTTTACATCTTACATTTATGTCTTTAGTTCATTTGAAGTTAATTTTAGTATACAGTGTAAATGTAAACATCCAACTTCATTCTTCTGCATGTGGATAGTCAGTTTCCAAACACCCTTTGAAAAGGTCCATTGTTTCCCTATTGAATCGTTCTGGCATCCTTATCAAACCTGATTAGACCGATTATATGTGGGTTTGTATCTGGATATTTTTAAGGGATTTTTTCCATGGGGGATTAAAGATCTGTGTCTTTCTTTTCCTTCATCTTGCTGCTTGTATCCTGTTCCAATCGGAACTATTGTGCAGGGCAGGGGTATGGATTCTGTGGTAGATAATGTGGCGTAAGGCTGATGGAGGTGGAAGACGTGTCACCCATCCCTGATTTTCACACTGACTTAAGTCACTTCACAATCCACTCTGTTCCCTCAAGACTATTTCTTTGTCTGTATTTGCCAGTGTTCTTTGGTCATTTCATTATGATGTCATGAGATGTGGATTTGTACGTGCTCATTCTGTTAGCAGTTGCTACGTCTCTGGTGTCTATAAATATTTTAAATGATATTAGTAAGCTGTTCATTCGTCGTACCTTAAGATTGTTGTCCTGTTTTTTTTTTCTGCCTCTTTTCTTCTCACGTTCTACTTAGCCTGAAATTGGCTTTCCTGACACTGTTTTGAAAGTCTCTGAATTCTGTAAATTCTTCTCTTTTTTCTGTCTCAACCCAAGATATAAATAAATTTTGTTACCCCTCCAATTTCATCAGTTCTTTTCTATTGCATCCCAGATTTTCTGTAGAGAAAATTTAGTGAATTTTCTATTTTAGGTATTTGTTCACTCAGATTCTCTGTGGTTTCTTCATATACTTTTATTTGTCTATTGATATTTCCTACTTGCTAAATTACTGCCATCACATGCTCCTGTAATTATTTCAACTAAGTTTTCTTATTAGTTTACATATCTTTATAAGTAGGACTTTTCAATGCTTTTTTCTAATATGTGCAACAATTACCCCATTAGAAGTTTCTATGACATATGCTTTCCCTTTGTTGGAAGGTATTTTCCAATTTCTCTTCACATGTTTTAACTTTTTATGTAGACACTTTTTAAAATACAGCTTAGTATATATGCATTCTGTTTCATTTCTACTAGATTTACTATGTTTTTTTGTTGTAAAAACTTTATGGCAGCATTGCTTACCTTTATGACCTTGTGACTTTGAAGCCTTGATGTTAATTACTAGTTTTTTGTTTGTTTGTTTGTTTGTTTGTTTGTTTGTTTAAGAAAGGATGTGTTCAAACACTGCAGGTCAGTACAGCTTCCACGTTCTGCAGTGTGACATCAGTGCCTGTGTGTGAATGCGGGAGGGGACTGTTCAGACCTTTACTCTCAGTTCCCAAGTGTCCTTGTGCTCTTACTTTCTCCTGGGTTCCTCTTGGTCTCCTCTCCATGTGTGTCTATTTTTTCCATAAGCTAAGAGTGTTAGAAAGCCAATGTCAACTCTTCCATTATATTCTCACATCCAGTATTTTTCCATTATATTTATGGGGGTCACAGTGCTTGACACAAACATAGCAACCTCCGACCAGGACAAGTATGGGTTTTCTTCATCATTACCGAGCGAAATCAGCACATGGAGCTGAAATTCAATGGGTACCCGTCCCATCCCCAGTGCTGATCAGGTCTCCCCCTGTGGCGCCAGCACCCTTGCTCTTTGCAGCTTCTCCCAGTTGTAACAGCTTCAGTCTTCTTATCACCGAGCCAGGGGTGGGCAGGTGGTGAGACACGGGAGCATCCTAGGCGAGAAGATGACAAATGTGCTTCTGTCTTGAATCTCCACTGTCCATATTTCATAAGTTACTAACCTTTGATCCATTTTCTAAACTCTGAAATTGTTTTCACGGTCAGTTTGTCCTCTTCACTTAGTCCTACTAAGATAATTTTATACTTTCGTGTCCACTGTGTAACATTATATTACAATTTGAAAGTGTCTACAAAGGAAGAAAGGATGAACTTTTTGTGTTAGTACAGAATTCAAATGAGTATAAGAGCTTGTATTTGACTCCCAATAAATTTTATTTTCTCATAGTTTTTGTTGAATTTACTCTCTATTACTACATGGATTAGAGGCTCCCAGAGAAGCAATCATAGTTCACCTGTGCAGCCAAAAGCCTTAACATTTTCTCCCGAAGTGTAAGTCCCATGACAACTTTTTATTTTTTGCCTCACAAGAATTGTTCTTAGAAACAAAAACAACAATGTGTGAACAATCGGATAAACACAGTAGTTGAAAGTTTTCCAGAGAAAAATGGTATGGGAAATCTTGAGTTGGAGATATATAAGTATCAGTCAAAATGGATGGTTAATTCATCAAAATACTGTGGTACATTGTAAGAAATATAAGTAATCTTATGGTAAGATTAATGAGATTTAATTCTCTGTATTTCAGGTTGTCAGTATCTTCAGAGATTGACAAGAATTGTCCATATATAGATTTTCATACAAAAAAATTTTATTTTGCACCGTGCTCAGTAAGAAGACGATATGTTTGTAAGCACCAGGCATTGTAGTTACCTCATTTTGGTAGAATGCAGTTTCACCATTGATAAGGAATCCATCACTCATTACTTCAACAGCCATACAATTGTTTTCATTGCACATTTTGAAGATAATGTTTTTTAGTGTAATTTTCGATTCACAACAAAACTAAGAGGAAGTTCCAGAGAACCCTCTATTGCCCCTGTCTGCACACGTGCATGGGGTCTTCCATTATCACCATCATTCACTAGAACGTTTCATTTTTTATCAAGGATGAATCCGTATCAATGCATATATATCACCCAAAGTCCAACGTGTACCTGAGGCTTCATTTTTGTGGTATAGAACTGTTTCTCAAATTTAATTATATTAATGTAAACAATATATACTGAGGTATATATTATTTGTTTCTTATGCTTTTGCTATTTAGTAACATTAATTATATGTATATGTCTGTGTGTATATATATATATATATATATATATATATATATATATATATTACAAATAATGATATTGTAAAAATTCTCAACAAAGTGAATAATTCCATTTGTATTTCCAAATTAATTAATTTGTCCTAACCCTTAAAGGACCTCAAATGAGGATTGAACCATCCAGGGTGATGAGGTTATCAGTCTGAAATGAGTCAGGAGACAGAAACAAGGGGACACTTGAAGTAAACATTTATCCACTTAAGAGAAAGTTTACTAAAAGGAAAGGATACTAGTTAAAGAAAATTACAAAGAATATCCTAGAATTAAAGGACAGATCACTGAAGCCAGATCTACTCTCTGAAGATGGGATTCAGATGTCATTGAAGACGATGTGGCTACACACAGCTTCACGGCTGACAGACTCACTGGATTGGCATGGGACAGATCAGCTCCACACTCCACAGGCTGAACTTGATTAGGAAGGACTCAGGCTGTGACTGGCACACAGGAAGAGCTCCCTGTCAGAGCGCCAGGAGGAAACACCAGAAGACAGGAAACTGACAGATTGCCTACAAGAACTTGCTGGAGGACGAATACACGTGACTTCCTGCAAGACTGCCACTGGCAACCAAGCCATGGCGGCCAAATGAGAGACAACACCATGAAGCCAGGAAGAAGAGCCCTTTCTGCTGCACTGGCTCTCCATTGTCTTTTACTGACAAAAGTCAACTTCATGTGAAATGACAAGAGAGAAAATGGATAGGATCTTCCACTGTTATCTGAGAACAGGGCACAGAGGGTGGATTTGGAGCTGAGAGTACTAAAAGAACAGCCTCTTGAGGTTATCATAGAACAACCACAGGGATGCTGTATAAGAGCCATTCAGATTGGCCCACTTCCTCCGATGATGGAACCAAAGTGTACTCTCCAAATATCTCTTGGTACCACACTATCAAAGGTTAAACTCATTTTGAGGTAGAGATGGCTTTCTAGTTGGATAATAACCGGTGTCTTATTTGTTGTTTTCCTCACATGGATTCATATATTTTGGAAAAGATTTATTTTTTAATGTTTTCATGCACACACCTCTGTCAGTCTTTACGACTGTGCAAAAAAATACTTTGAGGCAAATAAATAAAATGTTCAGTAATAGAGAAAACAAAAAATTAAAATGTACAAAAATTAATGTGGGTCAAATCTTTAGTTATTGCCAGAATTCAAGACAAACTTGAGTAATTTGTTGACGATTCAGAGATATTTCTACCCTTATTCAATTATAAGAGGGAAAGAGATTAACCTTATTATTTGTAAACCAAATTCATATTTCACACATATTTATATCTGTGAAGTGAGACATATTCTTTATATTCTCTGTACATAATCCTTATAGTCTTCTAGAAAAATTATATCAATATTCCAAATGAATTGAATAGTTGTTAATGGGAACTGTAACTAATTACTAAAGTGTGTTTCATAGTACCCAAGTTTGCAATGACATTGAAAATTACACATTAATCTTTCATTTACCTGTTGTGGTTTGACTATGTTATAACTGATCAAGGCTGGACTTGACTCCAGACTACTTGTTATAGCTGATCAAGGCTGGACCTTACTCCGGACTGCATACACGTTCAGCTCAGATCCCTGTATAGATTTCATTTTGAGAAGATCGGGCTGCCTGGTCTATGATTTTATAGCAGAGATAACAGCTAGCAGAAATGTGTTTCTTAGTGCCTGGTCTCTGAAGTCATGAGCTATCACATTCCCACTCACATTACATTGTGAAAACAAGTGATCACATCCTTACATTATATTGTGAAAACAAGTCACAAGGGCCAACTTCTCGTGGTTGTCTGTAGAGTATACTCTTTTCAACATTGTCAGAGGGAAGAAATGTAGATTCACTGAAAATAACCTAATCTACCACTATAGCCATAGGAATGTTTTTTTATTATATTGCTTGATTTAGATAAATTTGTAAAAGAAAATATGGATAGTTTCTAAAAGATATGTTTGCAAAAGTAAATGATTGGGAAATGGATTAAAAATTTAGTACTTTCTTGGGGCGCCAGGGTGGCTCAGTCGGTTAAGCGTCCGACTTCAGCTCAGGTCATGATCTCACGGTCCGTGGGTTCGAGCCCCGCGTCGGGCTCTGTGCTGACAGCTCAGAGCCTGGAGCCCATTTCAGATTCTGTGTCTCCCTCTCTCTCTGCCCCGCCCCTGTTCATGCTCTGTCTCTCTCTGTCTCAAATATAAATAAACGTTAAAAAAAAAAAAATTTAGTACTTTCTTAACTTCCCAACTGGGTCTTTTTCTTCTGTGCTGAAAATCCTCAAAAGCAGTTTTCTACAGTGACAGACATAATGGTATAGGTGCTTTCACCACGGTCCTTGATCAACTTACAAATAAGGAATAAGCATAAAAGTGTAAAGTAAGGATATTGGCAGTGAACGCGGTCACTTCATGAAATTTCTAAGTGCACACTTGTAGTCTTGGGGCTCAGTTTTGTAACTGCTCTGGCTCAGTTTCCTCCTCTAGAAATTATGGAAGAAATAGTATCTTATTCATAGTTACTTGAAGAGTATTTGAACAGTACCTCTTGGCCCATGAGCGTTCACTAGATCTGAGTCGTTTTGGCTTAAGCGTTTGATGCTTTTGTGCCATCACCTGTGACATGATGACCTTAATTGTAACAACTTATGTAGGAATAAATAAAAATAAACAATATGATGCCGATAGATCCTTGAAATAAAGCCTAAGTCCATTAAGTTCTTCCTGTCTGTGATCTCTTCGTACTGTGCTTTTCTCAATGTTCAATAAAGGCCATTTTCCAATAAAACTGTTGTTCTGTCTTCTTCCTTCCCCCCAGTGAAATAGTAGGATATCAGAAATGTAATCTGACAACCATTTTGACCTTATACACCACAGAAATCTGCATCAAAAAAGGTGAGAAATTCAAGACACATCATGTATGGACAGTAGAGTAATTTCTTCCATATGTGTGTTTCATATTTTGAAATCAAGTCGCAATTACTGTTCTTTCCCTTATCGGCCAAGAACCCCAGTCTCCTCACAGAGTCTGTTATTTGGGCATATGTAAAGACTGTCTCTTTTGGATTTGAAGAATTTGAAAGGGATTTTCAAGCTGTGACACGATAGCCTGTTTGATTAGTAGATTTGGGGATCCTACATGGTCCAAGGTGAAGAAGGGATTGAAATGTCCTTTCCCTTCCAATGTTGGAGTATCCCATCCACAACTATGCATCTGTTACCATAAAGAATGGAGAAAAATAAGGGACGCTGCTAAATACATTCTGATGTAGAACCCCTCCCAGTTTTCTCCCAAAGCTTTTTTTACATTTCTACATACATGCCTAAAAGAGTGCAAAAATTATTACTTATACCCATAAGAAGGCATGGAAATTATTTATGAGCTTGGGTTAGGGGATCCACCAACACCACTGGAGATATATAAATATGGAACATTATTAGGGAGATGATCATTAAGAATAAATTGAGAATAGAAAGAATCACACAGAAATCAGGGATATCAAGATCAAATTGGTAATTTTCTCTGTGTCTACCTTGTGAGATTATGCATAGGTATTGTACATATTGGGCTCATTACTTTGGCTGCCATAATGCAGAAAGGACTGAGCTGTGTATCCAGATTCTCTTGTCCCAAATTTACTAATATTAAAATTTTGTGTTCTGGTAATTAATGGGTGTAAAGTTGGAGGTAAATCTCTGGGGCACCTGGGTGGCTCAGTCGGTTGAGTGTCTGACTCCTGATTTTGGCTCAGTTCATTATCTCATGGTTCATGACACTGAGGCTCACATCACATCAGGCTCTGCACTGACAGCTTGGAGCCTGCTTGGGATTCTGTCTCTCCCTCTCTCTGCCTCTCCCTCTTTTCTCTCTCTCCCTCTATCACCCTCAAAATACATGAAGTTATTTTAAAAAGAGTCCTTGAAAACTAATTCACCTTGCCATCATATTCCAAAGATATTTTCACATCTAGTTCATCTGTCGTACCTAGGTCACCTGGTTTGCCATTATTAGAAACATTACATACTTGATATCATAAAAAGTAAACTCTAATTACCCATATTATTTTGAGTAATTTTGAGTGTGGTGTTTTTTATACTGCTAGGCATAGATTTCATTAAAGTTAAACACCAAAAATGGGAACCCATGTGTCTACGTGTCACAAAGCACAATATAAATTGTTTAATTTAAAACGTAAATGTGTATAAATACAGGAATAATAGATGTAAGTACCTCCAACTTCAGAAGACATTAGTGAATTTTACATGATTCGGCATCATTGATGAATGCTTTGGATTAATCCTACCTATATATAGAAAGAAGCAGTCAAACAAAACGAGGAGATAGAGAAATACGTTCCAAATGAAAAAAAAAGATAAAATCTCAGAAAAAGATGGACATAAAAAGGAGATAAGCCATCTACCTGATAACCAGTTCAAAGTAATGATCATCCACATGCTCAGCAAACCCAAGAGAAGGGTAGATGAACACAGTGAGAACCTCAACAAAGAAATGGAAAATTTAACAAATGAAACAATCAGACCTGAAGAGTACAATGATGCAAATTAAAGACCACATTAGAATGAATCAATAACAGATTAGGTGATGCAGAAGGATCATCTATCTGGAAGACAATGTAGTAGAAATCATGCAAACAGAACAACAGCAAGAAAACATTAGTTTTATTTTATTTTATTGTTATTTATTTTTATCTTGGGGAGAGTGAGAGCATTTGAAAAGGGAGAGGGACAGGAGAGAGAGAAAGAGGATCTCAAGCTGGTTCCACACTCAGTGCAGAGCCAGACATGGGGCTCCTACCCTTGATCCTGTGATCAAGACCTGAGCTGAGATCACGAGTTAGAGTCTCAACTGATTGAACTACCCAGGCATCCTCATTCTACAAAATTTTTCAAGGGAGTAGACACCTCTGCATCTTAAATTAGTCTCAAAACTGAAGACAATGGAAAGTTTCCAAATTCATTCCATATGGATAGCGTTACCCCGAAACCAAAACCAAACAAGGAAATCAAACACACCCAGACACACACACACACACACACACACACACACACACAGTATACGCCAATATCCCTGATCACATGCAACAATCCTCACTCAAGTATTAGCAAACTGAATTCCACAATACAAAAAAAGGTTCAAACACCATGATTGCATGGGTTTATTCCACTTATGCAAGGATGCTTCAAGACCTGCAAATCCATCAACCTGTCACACCACGTTAACTGACTGAAACATCAAAATCATGTGTTCGTCTCAATGGATGCACAGAAAGCACTTGACAGAATTAAACATCCATTTATAGTAAAAACTTCCCAGAGTGTGTAGAGAAGGAATTTCCCTCCATATAATAAAGTTCATATATTGCAAGCCCACAACTAACGTCATTCTCAACAGGGAAAAGCCAAATCTTTCCTTTCAGATCAGGATCAAGACCAGGAAGTCCACACTTACCACTTTATTCAACACAGTACTGGAGGTCCTAGACACAGAGATCTGAAAAGAAAAATCAATCAAAAACATCCATGCTGATAAAGAAAATGCAAAACAGTCACTATTGGCAGATGACTTAATTTTCTAGAAAAAAAAAATGAGACACTACACCAAAGTAACCTATTATAATTAATAGGTGAAATCAGTCAAGTTGCAGGAAACAAAATTAATATATAGAAATCTTTTGGACGTTATACAGTGGTATTAATCTGTGAGAAAGAGAAATCAAAACAATCCCATTTATAATTGCAATTATAAGAATCAATTATCAAAGAATATTTTAACCAAGGAGTGGATTTCTTACACACTGAAAGTTTAAGCTAATGTTAGAAGAAATATGAGGATGACACAAATAAATAAATAGGAAGATATATACTGTGCTTATGGAATGGAAGATATAATATTGTGAAAATATCCCAGTTATGCAAAATGACCTATAGATTCAATGTAATCGTTAAGAAATACCAATAGCATTTTCACAGAACTAGAATAAATTACCTGAAAATTTGTATGGAACCACAAGAAACTCTGAATACCCAAAGCAATCATTAGAAAGAGGAACAAAACTGGAAGAAACATGCTCTTACATTTCAAAGACTACTACAAAGCTTCATCAATCAAAGCAGTATAGAACAAGAGACACATAGATCAAAGGATTGGAGGAAAAAGCCCAGAAATAAATGTGTGTCTGTGTGATCAATTAAATGTGACAAGAAGGCAAGATGGGACACAAGGGAACAGAGAGTCTTCAGTAAATGGTGTTTATAAAACTGGAAAAATATGTGTTAAAGAATCAAACTGGACTACTTGTTTATACCAAGCCCAAAAGAAACCTAAAATGAATTAAAGCGGTAGGGGTAAGGCCAGCAACAATAACTCCTAAAGAAAGCATAGGCAATAAACTCATGGAGATCGTTCTCCTCGGTATTCTTTTGTATCTGTTTTCATACAGAATGGCAGCAAAATGAAAAATAAACAATATGACAAACCACAAGGCATTTCCCTAGCCAAGGAAACGGTCAATAAAAGAAAAAGGCTACCTACTGAATGGGAGATGATATTTGCAAATGATATATATCTGACAAGGGGTTAATATCCAAAATATATGAAGAATTCCTCCATATTAACACAAAAGGAATGCAAACACGTGATTCAAAAATGGAGCAAGGACCTGAATAGATATTTCCTGAAAGAAATGCAGATATGCAGATCGCCAACAGACATGTGAAAAGAGGCTCAGTATCACTAATCATCAGGAAAACATAAATCAAAACCACAATGAGATATCACCTCCCACATGTCTGAATCCAAAAAACATGAAATAACAAATATTGGTGTGCATGTGGAGAAAAGGAAATCTTATGCACTGTTGGTGACAATTTAAATTGGTGTCGTCACAATGGGCAACAGGACGGAGGTTTCTCCAAATATTTTCCACATTTTTGACACAGTTGATGGATCTAGAGGGTTTTATGCTAAATGAAATGAGTCAGACAGAGAAAGGCAAATACCATATGTTTACCTTATGATGTCAAAACAAAAAGAAACAAACAAATAACAATAAACTCACATACAGAGAGACCAACTTTGTGATTTCTGTAGGGGAGTGGGGACGAGGGATGGCTGAAAGAAGCGAAAGAAAGTAGGTGGTACAAACTTTCCGTTATAAAATAAATAATTCACAGGGATGTAAATTACATCATGGAGAATAGAGTCCATACCATTGTATTAATTTTGTATGGTGATGGGTGATCACGATGAGTTATCATGATGATCATAGCATAATGTGTATAAATGATGAATCATTATGTCTACACCTGAACTTAATGTGATGTCACATGTCAGCTATACATCTGGGAAAATAAATACATGAAAATGAAAATAGTATTGTCAACCCATTTTGCCAAACACAAAACAAAACAGAACTACAGACCAAAGGAAACATGCACGTGAATATGCCCAAAATTATTACCAATTCAAATCCAACAATGAAAACAAAGGAAAGAATTCCAGTGATGCAAAGTAGGTAATTTAGATATAAAGTTTTATTGCTTGGATGTTCATGTTATTTAATTGTGTTCTGAAAGTACTTTTAAAAGTAGTTTCTCTGCCCTACACCAATATTTTGAGTTAAGTGAAATTGTTAAACACTCATTAATTTTCCCCTACAGAGTTAGACTTAGGCTTTTTGTTTTTTTGTTGATAACAAATATTCCTATTTAAATACAGACACCTAGTTACCATTGGAGAATGAATAAGTAAATAACATGAAAACTATTTAACATTCAAGTCTCTGGAAAGGTGCTATTGCTCAATATTATTCAATGTTTTTTCCCTCCCACAGGCATTTATTTTTTCCAGCATAAACTTTAATAACCTATTTACAAATAATACAAATGGAATGTAGGTATGTTAAAAATGAATGTAAAATTTGAGAAGATCCATTCAGAAATTGATGTCTTTATGGCAGTCGCAAAAAAAATTGAAAACGTAGTCATTTTTCACTCTTAGTGTCAAATATAATTAAACACCCGTCTACGGGTTGATGATTTTAGAATATTTTCAGTGAAATAGAAATGACATATCAAGGGCATAAGAAAAAGAAACACATATATCTAGATGTAGCAAATTTGCCTAAAAGTAAAACATAAGCCTCTAAGATATTTTACACAAGGCCTAAGTCCTCAGTGTTTGTCATTCAGATGGAAGTAAGTGAACAGCCTGGGTGGTTAAGTCTCTGACCCCAGCATCTCGTGGAACATAAAATTTGTCAGAGGCATTTGCTGAAGGACAAGCGAAATGCCACACTGCAAGCTCAAAGCCTCTACATTCTGGAGCTGTGTGAGGAGATAAAGTGTCTTCAAAATAGCCCAAGGACAAGAATTTCCTGTTCAAATTTGAAGTGACACATTGATGAGAAATCTACTTTTACCACTATTGCTTCACTCTCAGCTCTCACAGGGCCGGCAGGCTGTGAAGACCACAGACACTGTCTGGTCACGAGAGGAACCTGGTTCCCTCTGGACGGTGCATGACTGTCTGGCCAACGGAAGGTATGTGTCACCACGGTCCTGCCTTTCTAGTAGTCACCCCAGTGAGTGGGAGATTATAAATGCTGGTGGGATGCACCTGAGGCACAGCTAATATACAATGAAATCACAGAGAACATTGGTATCTGCATTCCAACAATTCAGGGTAACAAACAAGAATGAGTATGAGATACATTAGAGATCTTACAATATTCAAATTCTTGCCCGTGGAGAAGTCATTAAGAACATATGCATATACCTATGCATAGGTTTGCAAATCAATATAATTTAAGGTGAGATCACAGAAGCATCAGGACAAAGAACACATGATTTGGATTTGTCATCAGTTGTCATCAAGAATATATTATATATATTCGACATTGGTCCAGTCTTTAAAAATAAATCCCGAAAATGAGTCCATTATAGCATAAAGGTCAAATGGAAATCCTCATATATTTATTTCAATGAATGAAAGCAGTTTGATTCTTCATAAAACGCGAGGTACCTTGCGCAAAAATGCTAATTTAAACTTAACTATAAACAATCCAAAGACTTTTTATAAAACTGAACAAAACTTGGCCAAGAAAGATATTCAATACTGAAAGACGCTCTTGTGCAATGAATTGTTACATGGTCTAAAGTGATATGAATCAGTAATGATAAATGGTTACTGTGTTAAAAATAATTAAAATTGGGGCTCCTGGGTGGCTCATTCGGTTGGGCGTCCAAATTCTGCTGGGGTCATGATCTCACTGTCTGTGAGTTCGAGCCCTACATCAGATGCTGTGCTGACAGCACGGAGCCTGGAGCCTGCTTCAGATTGTGTGTCTTACTCTCTCTAACCCTGCCCACTCACGGTCTGTCTTACTCTCTGTCTCTCTCTCAAAAGGAAACAAAACAATTTTTTAATAAAAATAATTAAATCACTAACACATTATTGAGAACTTAGACCACTCAGATTGAGTTTAAGTGCTTTATATGTGTTATAGTGTACGTCTTTTAATTCCTATTTTAGATTACTAAACTAGATAGCTAGACATGAAATAAATCTTTTTAATTTTTATTTTTTTTAAATTTTTCATGTTTATTTATTTTTGAGAGACAGAGAGAGACACAGAAGGAGCAGGAGAGGGACAGAGAGCAGGAGACACAGAATCTGAAGCATGCTCCAGACTATGAGCTGTCAGCACAAGCCCCGCGTGGGGTTCGAACCCACGAACCATGAGATCATGACCTGAGCGAAAGTTGGTCGCTCGACCAACCGCTCAACTGACTGAGCCACCCAGGTGCCCAACGAAATAATTTCTGAAGGTGATACTTTGTACTTGGAGAGACAAGAATAATTCCAGAGATCACTGACTGCATCGCTCCTTGACTGAAGTCTGAAATTACATTTATGTGAGTTTTAGTATAACTATACAACTAGAGTTACCCTAACTGCCTTTGAAGTCATAGATCTTTCTAGACGTTTGTAACAACTGTGTTCTTCCATAAATGATCTACTCTATTATTTATCATTTTATGGTTTCATATCTTTGCCATTAAATCAGTTGTCACTCTGATGTTAAGTCCTCTTGTAAAAAACGCTTTGTTTCCTTTTCTTTTCACTATTGTTCCTGCTCTGGGCAATTTTAGTGTGTCGTGTAACATTTTGCAACATATGAAACATTTCTTCTTAAATTTAACAATTCTCAGAACTCTGCAGATGTTCAAAATAAAATATCACTTTGATAGCACTGCAGTCCTTTTTAGAAACACAATTTCAAACCACAAATAAAAGTCATTTGCAACAGGAAATTCCTATATGTGCTAAAAATTATATTCTCCCATCTAGGGGACTTAATTTTTAACCAGTAATGGGTTTTAACATTGTCAAAATTGATACAACACTTTTTTCAAATACAGTATTTTAATTACTCTGGTTATTCTAATAGTGTTGAAATATGTCTGTGGAATCTGACCTTACTTTAATGAGGACACTATTATTCATGAATTCCTTTCTTCTTCACTAATTTAGTGCTTTACATGTTTTCCAATCAGTATTATTATGCTATTATTGTAAATAAAAAACATTTATTCTATCATGAAACACTTATTTCAATCTCTACACAAGTTAGTACCAGACTTTATATTGTTCAACTGCAAATGAGTAGCATCCCTCACCCTGCACCCCACCCGGTGTCACTGTACTAGCAATGTCGTCAGCACATGACACACACTCTTGATCAAGACCTTCAGGGCAGTTTCATCCACATTGTAGCTGACACTACTCAGCTGCAGACATGAACAACCAAGGCGTGACTTATGCGGAACTCCATCATGCTAAGGGCTCAAAAAGACAGCAAGTGGAACCTAAGGGCACGAAAAGTTCCATTTCAGTAACTGAGGAGGAGATTGCCTATGCAGAATTAAGTCTTCAAAATGCTTCTCGGACCCTTCAAGGGAATGGCAAGAACTCTCCCTGCAAAGGTAAAACATTTAATACAAGCAGGTATATCTGTTTTAGGATGTGAAGGTAGGGTGCAGGTGTGGGGAAAGAGTAGGATTTCACATAGTTTTCATTTGTGAGGACCAGAGCTGGAGGTTGGAATATGGTATTGTAATTGAATGCATTGGTATATTCTGAGAGAAGATTCCAATGATAGTGATGGGTTTGAGGTGCAGGTTATTGTATGTGATTCCCTGTGCATTGTCGGTTCTTTTGCTTGTATATCTCCTAAATGATTGTTTCCAGGCATCCTTTCTCAGTGTTTGCCTTTCTCTTCCTACTACTCACCTTCATGTCCAGAGAAGCTCATTGCCGGTATCTTGGGAACCCTCTGCCTCGTCTTGATGTCCACTGTGGTAACAATAGCTGTTATTCCCTGTAAGTACGTGTTTGAATGACTAAAAGGGAATTTTCACCTTACTGATCATTAGTTCCTCAACATAGTGTGTAAACACTTTGAATTTATTGTCTCATTTTAATGCATTTTTAATGCATGCTCTAAGTGTGGAATGATTATTTAGAGGTTATCTAAAGTAGAAATAACAGAATACATTTAGGGAGAATTAAACATATATTTGGATTTAATAACTCAAAGGCAAGTCATAGAAGAGACTTTATGGTGAAATACTCATTAATTCTTGAGATTGCTTAAACCAAATATTGTAAGAGATGGCGAGATTTGGTTTTTTAAGCTTTTGAATTATTTTCTCTCTCATGTTCCTTACTGTATTAAATTTTTCTGGTAAAATAGCACACCTAATTTTAAACTAAGAAATTCAACATATTATGATTCATTTCATTTAATATTATGTTTTTTTTGTGAATTGCTTTATGTTCTAGCTACTGAAGGACCAGCGCAGAGCGAAACATCCCTGGAAACGACAATCCAGAAAGGTACAACATCCCTTGCAAAATTCTGTTATTAGTTTAGTGTCTATTTTAGCTCTATCTTCAAGTAGGCAAAGAAGATAACAGATTCTTTTGGAAAAGTGAATTCAAAAATTGCTTAATGATCACCATACCTGTTGTTAACAATTGCCCCACATTTCCTCCTTCTATAACATGATAAAACATAAATCATTCCATAAAGATGGTTTGTTCACTGACTCTCATGACATGTAAGAATGGACATTTTTGTGGTTGCTTTATTTGGGCACTTAAATTAGGAGATGAAAGCCTAAGTCTTCTCTGAGAGCGTGTGTGTTTTGTTTTAACTTTATCAGCTTGTGAAGGTATATGAATATGGAAGGTACACATACGTGTATCCATATACAGTATGTAAATTTTCATTTTGTAATATTCAAAGCTTTTTGGATAATATCTCGTATTATCTCTCTCCAGCGTGTCTCTGTTGTCATTGTCTGAAAGAGTGGTTTACGTATTCCAACAATTGCTATTACATTAGCACTGAGGGAAAATCATGGAACGAGAGTTTGGCATCCTGTGCTTCTAACAACTCTAACCTGCTCTACTATGATGATGAAGAGGACAAGGTAAGTTTTCAAATGTTTCCAGATTCTATTAAAAGCTTGTCATTAAATGGGGCTCCTGAGTGGCTCAGTGGATTAAGCCTCCGACTTTGGCTCAAGTCATGATGTCAAGTTTTGTGAGTTTGAGCCCCACAGCGGGCTCTGTGCTGACAGCCCAGAGCCTGGAGTCTGCTTCAGATTCTGTGTCTCCTTCTCTCTCCGCTTCTCCCCTGCTCGTGCTCTCTCTCTGTGTCTCAAAAATAAATAAATGTTAAAAAAAGAAAAAGAAAAAGGTTGCAATTAATATTATGCTTGTATAATTCATCCATAATTTTATATGTATTTGTAGTTTATTTCTTTTAAAATGTTTAATATTCCATGGTTTGACTCTATGACACATTATTTATAGTTTTATACCTTGAATATACATTTGATAATTTCCAGTTCTTGCTTTTCATAGGATCCTGTGCTTCTAGAAATGCTCTTTTGTCTGAAATTAACTTTACTATTTCATTTTACAACACATCAAGGAAACTAGACATATGATTGTACACATTGATTACAATAGACTTAGAATCACACAATTCTAAATTACATCAAGAGACAGAAGTTTAGAGCCTTTATCAGGCCTGTCCATTTTCCTTTTATGAAATATCTCTGCTTATTTTGGGGCTGTATATCAATGGAATCATTCAGGGTGCATTTTTATGTGTGTCTCCCTTCTCTCCCAGGTGCTACTTGTAATCCATCTTAGTAACACACTTGTCTACAGTTTGTGAATATTCACTGCTCTCATATGAATATGACATTTTAAAAACCATTCTCAGAAATTTAGTTCCTTTTTCGTATGTGGTTATTATGAATAATCATGTTAGGAAAAGTCTTTTCTATGTCTTCCTCCACATATCATATTGATAATCATTTATTGCACATAGCGACATATTATATATTTATGTAAAATAAATGTATGGTTTTTGTAATAAAATAATAATATGTAAATGTAACATAATTGTATTCATGTATAATTATACTACACTTCTCTGTAAGCATTAGTAGGAAATTGCACAGTGATAGATATGTGTATATTTCACTATTATAAATTATCCCTACATTTTTCTGTTTTATTGTGTAAAATACATTGTACCAAATAGGCCTTTGATCCGAAACTCAGCAGTCTCAGGAAAATTAATTAAATGTTCTGATGGTTAGAATGGTTAGAAACACTACCATTTTCCTGGGTTGCAAATCTCAAGGCTATTCTCTTTTGTGAGAATGAGAAGTGCTGGGTTGTGTCTCTTGCCCATTTCTCCAGGACGGTGTCTTCTTTTCACTTCTCAGGAGTCTTTGTCATATTTTAGATCTGAGCTCTTTTTTGAGCTTTTAAGATGCAAATACCTGCATCTGCATTTTTACTCTCATATTGGAGTCTTTTAAAGATCAGAATTTTAATGTTACCATGGTCCTACTTAACGTTTTGTATGTTACAATGAGTATTATGGACCTATTTCAGAAGTTAGCCAAAGTTCATGAATAGAATTTCCTATATTATTTTCCTGTATTTACCTTTTTCTTTATTTCTTTATATTTTAACTTTCCATTATGATTTATGATCCAATTAGAATTTATTTTTTGTGATGCTTTATGTCTGAGGCTGTGAGATAAGAGTGAAAGTTGTATATGTCTACATCATTACCTCATTGACGGAGCATCATTTATAGCAAAGTAGGTCTTTTCTTCATCAGTAACTTTATATACATAAAGTTATATATATATATATATATATATATATATGTGCTCTAATCTCCTTGATATAAGTAATATAGATATTATATATCTTTATATAGATGATTGTATATTCATAGATCACAGTCTACACAGTCTATCACAGCCCACAGCAGTTCGAGTAAAATGTAGAGACTCACTTGCCTTTACGGTCCATTACCGTGTTCCATTTATACTACAAGTGGCCTAAATATTTCTCTGCTTACATGGAGAATCACTGCATGTTATAACTTTGCTTCAACTGATACTTTTGCTTCAAATATCAAACGATTTCGAAAACACAGGAGGTGAAGGAAAGTTCATTAGACCTGGTAAGAATTTTATTCTTACGTTTGTGCTCTCTTTCTTCCTTATGATCCAAAATGCCTTCTTTTACCATGTATTCTCTCTAGCAATTCTTTCAGAGTGGGTCTGGTGGTCATACATTTTCTTAGTGTTCCTTGATCGGAGAATGTCTTGATTTCTTTTGCATGTGTGTTGATTCTTTTGGTGGGTAGTCCATGGTTTTTTAATAGAATCACCCAGTTAGTGTCTAAAACTTTTCTGTTTATCAAGCATGCCTTTTTTTTTTCTGTTATTTTGACCAGAGAGAAAAAATATTTAGGAGACTTGGGTGTGTACCTGTTGGTGTCTGTGGTTTGCTAGGCTCTCTTACACCAGTCTACGTGAGTTAGAGGGAATTTCCGGGGTGCTCACCTCCATGTCATTCCTCGGGTCTCCAGGGCTGGGATCTGTCAGCTTTCTCATTAGCATTCTGAATCTTATGTCACCTTCTGCATAATGCCCAGGGATTGTAGCTGCATTGGTGGGAGGAACAGGGAAAAGTCTATCCACTCTATCTTTCCAGAACAGAAAGTCTGGTGTGGAGTGGCTTTCATTTGAATGCTCCTAAGATTAATAGTGTTGGACCTATTTTTCTGTACTCACTTGCCATCTATGCATGGTGTTTGGTGACATATCTATTGAAATATTTTGCTAATAGTTTTACTTTCTTTTTCATTGTATTTTGAGCATTCTTTATTTACCCTGGCGGCAAGTCTTTTATTAGACGTATGGTTTGTAAATGTTTCTTCACAAGTTTATGACTGTCTTTTTTCTTCCAAGAGCAGATATTGTCTGGATGAACTACACTTCATCAATTTCTTCTTCTATGGATCGTGCTTTTGTACTCTATCAAATCTCTGGCCAACTGTAGGTCATGCATTTTTTTATAAAATATTTGAACGTTTTTATGTGTGATCAATTTTGAGCACTTTAATGTAGTATAAAGCATATAATCATTAATCATATTTGATACTCCATTGTTTCCAGAAAATTTGTTGAAAAGACTGTACTTTCTCCACTGAATGACTTTGCATTTTTGTGCAATTCTGCATTTCATATTGTGTGGGTACAGATTTTGCCCTTTCTCATCTGTTTAATTAATGTCCTTATGTATTTTTATGTCTGTTTTGTACTTGAAAGATCGTCTTTTTTATTTTAAAAGTTTATTAATTTATTTAGAGAGAGTGAGAATGCAAGCAGAGGGAGGGGCAGAGAGAGAGAGAGAGAGAGAGAGAGAGAGAGAGGCAGAGAATCCCACGCAGGGTCCATGGTTTCAGCACAGAGCCTGACCTGGGGCTCCATCTCAGGAACCATGAGCAGTAATCAAGAGTCAGAAGCATAAATGACTGATCTACCCAGGTGCCCACAAAATTGTCCTTTTTTAAATGGTCAATTCATTCAAGTTCATTTTGAAAGTTATGCTACCTATTCAGGATCTTTGCATGGATGTTTCCTATTCATTTCTATCTTTCTGAAGTCTTCATTCAATGTTTATTTTTTAGTTATTTATTTTGTGTGAGAGAGAAAGTGCATGGGAGAGGGACAGAGAGAGAGACAGAGAGAGAGAGAGAGAGAGAGAGAGAGAGAAAGAGAGAGATGGAGATAGAAAAACTTCCAAGCAGATTCCTCCCTGCCAGTGCAGAACCCAATGCGGAGCTCAAACTCACAGACCCTGACATCATGACCTGAGCCCAAATCAAGAGTTGGACACTCAACCAAAGGAACCTCCCAGTCACCCCTTTATAAAGGTTTTTTAAAAATAAAAATAAAAATAAATATTTTTTTTATCATTTACTTTCTTTATCACAGAAATCACATCAATTGATCTTCTTTGCTAATGTCATAAATGTGATAATGTGGGAATGTGATAAATCCCTCAGTGGGTGGTTCACTTGCTACAACTGATAAACCTGTACTGACACCTCTTTATCACCCAAAGTCCATTGTTTACTCTCAGGTTACTCTTGATGTTGTGCATTTTAAAAGTTTGCAAAAATATATAACGACACGTATGGAGTTATACAGAATAGTTTCCCATCCTTCAAAATCCTCTGTCCTTCACCTGTCCATGCTTTTTCCCCCCTAAACCCTATCAACCACTGATCTCTTTACTGTCTCCATAATTTTGTTTTTTCCAGATGGTCATATAGTGGGAATCATACAGTCTCACATCTTACATTGCATTTCACTAGATCATGCATCTTAACCAACGTAAGCACACATGTTAGGAGTGTTAACTATCACATTGTTGCCCAAAAGATATCTAGAAATTTCACCTTGTAAAACTGGAATTCAACGCACTGAACAATAATTCCCCTTCTCTTCTTTCCCCTCAACCCTGAGCAATCACTATTCTACTTGCCTGTCTATCACTTTTACTACTTTGGATACTTCATATAAGTGGAAGCATACAGTTTTATTTTTTACTTCGTATGTATGACTGGCTTATTTCACTTAGCATAATGTCCTGGAGCTTCAACCATATTGTAGTAGGTGATAAGATTTCCTTCCTTTTTACAGCTGAACAATATTACAGTGTTATGTGTATATTACGCTTTCTTTTCCATTCATCCATCAGTGGATATTTGGGCTGCTTCTATCACATGGCTTTTATGAATAATGCTGCAGTGAGCATGGATATATATATATATATATATATATATATATATATGTATATATATGTATATATATATATATATCTTTGATATCTTGCTTTCAATGCTTTTAGATAGTTTCTTATATGTGGGATTGCTGATTCATGTGGTAATTGTATTTTCGATTTCTTGAGGAAGCTCCACACATGACTTCATAACGGCTGACCGATTTATATTCCCAGCAACCGTGTGTGGGTCTCCTCCTTTTCGACCTCCTCACTGACACATTTTTAAGAAATGTTTATTTACTTATTTTGAGAGAAAGAGAAAGAGAGAGAGCAAGCAGGGGAGGTGTCGAAGGAGGGAGAGAGAGAGCATCTGAAACCAGATCTACGCCATCAACACAAAACCCGATGCGGGGCTAAACCCACAAACTGTGACATCATGACCGGAACCAAAACCAAGATTCGGATGTTAACCAACTGAGCCACCCAGGCACCCCGACACGTGTGTGTGTGTGTGTGTGTGTGTGTGTGTGTGTGTGTGTGTTGCATCCATCGTAATGAGTATAAGGTGATAACTCATCGTGAATTTGATTTGCATTTCTCTGCTCATTAGTGGTATTGAGCATCTTTTCATACGGTTTCACCATCTGTATATATTCTTTGCAAATTTGTGTATTTCATTTCTTTGCCCATTTTTTCATTGTCTCTTTTGGTATTGGCTATAGTCGTCACTGACTTGCAGATTCCTTGTATATTTTAGATATGATTCCCTTGTTTGATATATGATTTGCAAATGTTTTTCCCACTCTGTATTGTCTTTGCTGAACATGCCTTTTAATGCACAGAATTGTTTCAGGTTGACATTGCCCAGTTGTCTACAATGGACTTTTCCTTTGTGCTCTGTGGTTTTAGTGGCCTAGCCAAGAAATCATTGCCAAATACAATGCTGTTTAATATCCCCCCCTTCTTTCTTTGAGGAACTTTATAGTTTTGCATCTTACATTTATGTCTTTAGTTCATTTGGAGTTAATTTTAGTATAAGGTGTAAATGTAAACATCCAACTTCATTCTTCTGCATGTGGGAAGTCAGTTTCCAAACACCATTTGTAAAAGATCCATTGTTTCCCTATTGAATCGTTCTGGCATCCTTATCAAACCTGATTAGACTGATTACACCTGCATTTGTGTCTGGATATTTTTAAGGGATTGTTTCCATGGGGGATTTAGGGTCTGTGTCTTTCTGTTCCTTCATCTTGCTGCTTGTATCCCGTTCCAGTTGGAACTAGTGTGCAGGGCAGGGATATGGATTCTGTCCTAGATAATGTTGCGTAAGGCTGATGGAGGTGGAAGACGTGTCACCCATCCCTGATTTTCACACTGATTTGAGTCACTTCACAATCCACTCTCTTCCCTCAAGAGTATTTCTTTGTATTTGCCACTGTTCTTTGGTCTTTTCATTATGATGTCATGAGACGTGGATTTGTATGTGCTCATTCTGTTAGCAGTTTGCTATGTCTCTGGTGTCTAAAATATTTTAAATGATGTTAGTAAGCTGTTCATTCGTCGTGCCTTAAGATTGTTGTTCTATTTTATTTTCTGCCTCTGTTGTACTTCTCATATTCTACTTAGACGTAAGTTGGCTTTCTGGATACTGTTTTGAAAGTCTCTGAATTCTGTAAATTCATATATAAAATTCTCTTTTTTCTGTTTCACCCTAAGATATGAATAGATTTTGTTACTCCTCCAATTTCATCAGTTCTTTTCTACCGCATCCCAAATTTTCTGCAGAGAAAATTTAGTGAATTTTCCATTTCAGGTATGTATTTGTTCACTCAGATTCTCTGTGATTTCTTCATATAGTTTTATTTCTCTATTGATATTGCCTACTTGCTAAATTACTGCCATCACATGCTCCTTAACTATTTCAACTAAGATTTCTGTATAGTTTACATATCTTTATAAGTAGGACTTTTCAATGTTTTTTTTAATATGTGCAACAATTACCCCATTAGAAGGTCTATTGACATATGCTTTCCTTTTGTTGGAAGATATTTTCCAATTTCTCTTCACATTTTTTAACTTTTTATAGAGACATTTTTATAAATACAGTTTATTAAATATGGATTCTCTTTCATTTCTCCTAGATTTACTATGTTTTTTTGTTGTAAAAACTTTATGGCAGTATCTTCTCCACTGAAGTCTCTTTGCTGATAGTTTTCTTCAATTTTTCCATGTTCTTATTGCTTACTTTTATGACCTTGTGACTTTGAAGCCTTAATGTTAATTACTAGCTTTTTTTTTTGTTTTTGTTGTTTGTTTTTTTTTTGTTGTTTTTTAAGAAAAGATGTGTTCAAACACTGCAGGTCACTACCGCTTCCACGTACTGCAGTGTGACCTCAGTGCCTGTGTGTGAATGCGGGAGGGGACTCTTCAGACCTTTACTCTCAGTTCCCAAGTGTCCTTGTGCTCTTACTTTCTCCTGGGTTCCTCTTGGTCTCCTCTCCATGTGTGTCTATTTTTTCCATAAGCTAAGAGTGTTAGAGAGCCAATGTCAACTTTCTGTTTCTTTCTCCCATCCAGTATCTTTCCATTATATTTATGGGGGTCACAGTGGTTGACACAAACACCACAACCTCTGACCAGCACAAGTATGGGTTTTCTTCATCATCACCGAGTGATATCAGCACTTGGAGCTGAAATTCAATGGGTGCCTGTCCCCATCCCCAGCGCTGATCAGGTCTCCCCCTGTGGCGCCAGCACCCTTGCTCTTTGCAGCTTCTCCCAGTTATAACAGCTTCAGTCTGCTTATCACTGAGCCAGGGGTGGGCAGGTGGGGAGACACGGGACCATCCTAGGCAAGAATATGACAAATATGCTTCTGACTTGAATCTCCAGGATTTTTTCCAATGTACGTATTTCATAAGTTATTAACCTGTGATCCATTTTCTAAACTCTGAAATTGTTTTCACGGTCAGTTTGTCCTCTTCACTTAGTGCTACTAAGATAATTTTATATTTTCATGTCCACTGTGTGAAATTATATTATAATTTGAAAGTGTCTACAAAGGAAGAAAGGATGAACTTTTATGTGTTATGACAGAATTCAAATGAGTATAAGAGCTTGTATTTGACTCCCAATAAATTTTATTTTCTCATAGTTTTTGCTGAATTTACTCCGTGCTACTACATGGATTAGAGGCTCCCAGAGAAGCCATCATAGTTCATCTGTGCAGCCAAAAGCCTTAACATTTTCTTCCAAAGTGTAAGTCCCATGACAACTTTTGATTTTATGCCTCACAAGAATTGTTCTTAGAAACAAAAACAACAATGTGTGAACAATCAGATAAACACAGTAGTTGAAGGTTTTCCAGAGAAAAATGGTATGGGAAATCTTGAGATGGAGATATATAAGTATGAGTCAAAATGGATGGTTTATTCATCAAAATACTGTGGTACATAGTAAGAGATATAAGTAATCTTATGTATTAATGAGATTTAATTCTCTGTATTTCAGGTTGTCAGTATCTTCAAGGATCCACAAGAATTGTCCATATATCGATTTTCGTACAAAAAAAATTTATTTTGCACCGTGCTCATTTAGAAGACGATATGTTTGTAAGCACCAGGCATTTTAGTTACCTCATTTTGGTAGAATGCAGTTTCACCATTGATAAGGAATCCATCACTCATTACTTCAACAGCCATACAATTGTTTTCTTTTCACATTAGAAGACAATGTTTTTTAGTGTAATTTTAGATTCACAACAAAACTAAGAGGAAGTTCCAGAGAACCTTCTATTGAAGCTGTCTGCACACGTGCATGGGGTCTTCCATTATCACCATCATGCACTAGAATGTTTCATTTTTTATCAAGGATGAACCCATATCAATGCATCTATATCACCCAAAGTCCAACGTGTACCTGAGGCTTCATCTTTTGTGGTATAGAACTGTTTCTCAAATTTAATTATATTAATATAAAAAATATATACTGAGGTATATATTATTTGTTTCTTAAGCTTTTGCTATTTGGTAACATTAATTATATATATATATATGTATGTATATATATATATATATATATATATATATATATATATATATATTACAAGTCATAATATTATTGTAAAAATTCTCAACAAAGTGAATAATTCCATTGTAATTCCAAGTAATTAATTTGTCCTAACCATTAAAGGACCTCAAATGAGGATTGAACCACCCAGGGTGATGAGGTTATCAGTCAGATATGAGTCAGGAGACAGAAACAAGGGGACACTTGAAGTAAACATTTATCTACTTATAAGAGAAAGCTTACTAAAAGGAAAGGATAGTAGTTAAAGAAAATTACAAAGAATATCCTAGAATTAAAGGACAGATCACTGAAGCCAGATCTACTCTCTGAAGATGGGATTCAGATGTCATTGAAGACGATGTGGCTACACACAGCTTCACAGCTGACAGACTCACTGGATTGGCATGGGACAGATCAGCTCCACATTCCACAGGCTGAACTTGATGAGGAAGGATCTCAGGCTGTGACTGGCAAACAGGAAGAGCTCCCTGTCAGAGCACCAGGAGGAAAGACCAGAAGACAGGAAACTGACAGATTGCCTACAAGAACTTGCTGGAGGACGAATACACGTGACTTCCTGCAAGACTACAACTGGCAACCAAGCCATGGCGGCCAAAGGAGAGACAACACCATGAAGCCAGGAAGAAGAGCCCTTTCTGCTGCACTGGCTCTCCATTGTCTTTTACTGACAAGGGTCAACTTCATGTGAGATGACAAGAGACAAAATGGATAGGATCTTCCACCGTTATCTGAGAACAGGGCACTGAGGGTGGATTTGGAGCTGAGAGTACTAAAAGAACGGCCCCTTGAAGTTATCATACAACAACCACAGGGTTGCTGTATAAGAACCATTCAGATCGGCCCACTTCCTCCGATGATGGAACCAAAGTGTACTCTCCAAATCTCTCTTGGTACCACACATCAAAGGTTAAACTCATTTTGAGGTAGAGATGGCTTTCTAGTTGGATAATAACTGGTATCTTATTTGTTGTTTTCCTTACATGGATTCAAATATTTTGGAAAAGATTTATTTTTTTAATGTTTTCATGCACACACCTCTGTCAGTCTTTACGACCGTGCTAAAAAATACTTCGAGGCAAAAAAATAAAATGTTCAATAATACAAAAAACAAAAAATTAAAATGTACAGAAATTAGTGTGGGTCAAATGTTTACTTATTGCCAGAATTCAAGACAAACTTGAGTAATTTGATGATGATTCAGAGATATTTCTACCCTTATTCAATTATAAGAGGGAAAGAGATTTACCTTGATTATTATTTGTAAGCCAAATTCATATTTCACATATATTTATATCTGTGAAGTGAGACATACTCTTTATATTCTCTGTACATAATCCTTATAGTCTTCTAGAAAAAATTATATGAATATTCAAAATGAATTGAATATAGTTGTTAATGGGAACTGTAACTAATTACTAAAGTTGTGTTTCATAGTACCCAAGTTTGCAATGACATTGAAAATTACACATTAATCTTTCATTTACCTGTTGTGGTTTGACTATGTTATAACTGATCAAGGCTGGACTTGACTCCAGACTACTTGTTATAGCAGATCAAGGCTGGACCTTACTCCGGACTGCATACACGTTCAGCTCAGATCCCTGTATAGATTTCATTTTGAGAAGACCCGGCTGCCTGGTCTATGATCTTTTATAGGAGAGATAGCTAGCAGAAATGTGTTTCTTAGTGCCTGGTCTCTGAAGTCATGAGCTATCACATTCCCACTCACATTCCCACTCATGTAATGTACATTGTGAAAACAAGTGATCACATCCTTACATTATATTGTGAAAACAAGTCACATGGGCCAACTTCTCGTGGTTGTCTGTAGAGTATACTCTTTTCAACGTTGTCAGAGGGAAGAAATGTAGATTCACTGAAAAGAATCTAATCTACCACTATAGCCATAGGAATGTTTTTTTATTATATTGCTTGATTTAGATAAGTTTGTAAAAGAAAATATGGATAGTTTCTAAAAGATATGTTTGCAAAAGGAAATGATTGGGAAATTGATTAAAAATTTAGTACTTTCTTAACTTCCCAACTGGGTCTTTTTCTTCTGTGCTGAAAATCCTCATAAAGCAGTTTTCTACAGTGACAGACATAATGCTATAGGTGCTTTCACCACGGTCCTTGAACAACTTACAAATAAGGTATAAGCATAAAGGTGTAAAGTAAGGACATTGGCAGTGAACGCGGTCACTTCATGAAATTTCTAAGTGCACACTTGTAGTCTTGGGGCTCAGTTTTGTAACTGCTCTGGCTCAGTTTCCTCTGCTAGAAATTATGGAAGAAATAGTATCTTATTCATAGTTACTTGAAGAGTATTTGAACAGTACCTCTTGGCCCATGAGCGTTCACTAGATCTGAGTCGTTTTCGCTTAAGAGTTTGATGCTTTTGTGCCATCACCTGTGACATGATGACCTTAATTGTAACAACTTATGTAGGAATAAATAAAAATAAACAATATGATGCCGATAGATCCTTGAAATAAAGCCTAAGTCCATTAAGTTCTTCCTGTCTGTGATCTCTTCGTACTGTGCTTTTCTCAATGTTCAATAAAGGCCATTTTCCAATAAAACTGTTGTTCTGTCTTCTTCCTTCCCCCCAGTGAAATAGTAGGATATCAGAAATGTAATCTGACAACCATTTTGACCTTATACACCACAGAAATCTGCATCAAAAAAGGTGAGAAATTCAAGACACATCATGTATGGACACTAGAGTAATTTCTTCCATATATGTGTTTCATATTTTGAAATCAAGTCACAATAACTGTTCTTTCCCCTTATTGCCAAGAACCCCAGTCTCCTCACAAAGTGTGTTATTTGGACATAAGTAAAGACTGTCTCTTTTGGAATTGAAGAATTTGAAGGGGATTTTCAAGCTGGACACGATAGCCTGTTTGATTAGTAGATTTGGGGATCCTACAGGGTCCAAGGTGAAGAAGGGATTGAAATGTCCTTTCCCTTCCAATGTTGGAGTTTCCCATCCACACCTATGCATCTGTTATCATAAAGAATGGAGAAAAATAAGGGACGCTGCTAAATACATTCTGATGTAGAACCCCTCCCAGTTTTCTCCCAAAGCATTTTTTACATTTCTACATACATGCATAAAACAGTGCAAAAATTATTACTTATACCCATAAGAAGCCATGGAAATTATTTATGAGCTTGGGTTAGGGGATCCACCAACACCACTGGAGATATATAAATATGGAACATTATTAGGGAGATGATCATTAAGAATAAATTGAGAGTAGAAAGAATCACACAGAAGTCAGGGATATCAAGATCAAATTGGTAAGTTTCTCTGTGTCTACCTTGTGAGATTATGCATAGGTATTGTACATATTGGGCTCATTACTTTGGCTCCCATAATGCAGAAAGGACTGAGCTGTGTATCCAGATTCTCTTGTCCCAAATTTACTAATATTAAAATTTTGTGTTCTGGTAATTAATGGGTGTAAAGTTGGAGATAAATCTCTGGGGCACCTGGGTGGCTCAGTCGGTTTATGTCTGACTCCTGATTTTGACTCAGTTCATTGTCTCCTGGTTCATGACACTGAGTCTCACATCAGACTCTGCACTGACAGCTTGGAGCCTGCTTGGGATTCTGTCTCTCCCTCTCTCTGCCTCTCCCTCTTCTCTCTCTCTCTCTCTCTCTCTCTCACCCTCAAAATAAATGAAGTTATTTTAAAAAGAGTCCTTGAAAACTAATTCACCTTGCCATCATATTCCAAAGATATTTTCATATCTAGTTCATCCATCGTGCCTAGGTCACCTGGTTTGCCATTATTAGAAATAGTTAGATACTTGATATCATAAAAAGTAAACTCTAATTACCCATATTATTTTGAGTCATTTTGCGTGTGGTGTTTTTTATACATCTAGGCATAGATTTCATTAAAGTTAAACACCAAAAATGGGAACCCATGTTTAAACGTGTAACAAAGGACAATATAAATTGTTTAATTTAAAACTTAAATGTGTATAAGTACAGGAATAATAGATGTAAGTACCTCCAACTTCAGAAGACATTAGTGAAATTTACATGATTTGGCATCATTGATGAATGCTTTGGATTAATCCTACCTATATATAGAAAGAAGCAGTCAAACAAAACGAGGAGATAGAGAAATACGGTCCAAATGAAAAAAAAAAAGATAAAATCTCAGAAAAAGATGGACATAACACGGAGATAAGCCATCTACCTGATAAACAGTTCAAAGTAATGATCATCCACATGCTCACCAAACCCAAGAGAAGGGTAGATGAACACAGAACTTCAAAAAAGAAATGGAAAATGTAACCGAAGAAACAATCAGGCCTGAAGAGTACAATGATGGAAATTAAAGACTACATTAGAATGAATCAATAACAGATTAGGTGATGCAGAAGGATCATCTACCTGGAGGACAATGTAGTAGAAATCATGCAAGCAGAACAACAACAGGAAAACATTAGTTTTATTTTATTTTATTGTTATTTATTTTTATATTAGGGAGAGAGAGAGAGAGTTTGAAAAGGGAGAGGGACAGGGGAGATTGAGAAAGAGGATCTCAAGCTGGTTCCACACTCAGTGCAGAGCCGGACGTGGGGTTCCTACCCTTGATCCTGGGATCATGACCTGAGTGGAAATCACGAGTTAGAGTCTCAACTGACTGAGCTACCCAGGCGTCCTAATTCTACAAAATTTTTCAAGGGAGTTGACACCTCTGCATCCTAAATTAGTCTCAAAACTGAAGACAATGGAAAGTTTCCAAATTCATTCTATATGGACAGCGTTACCCCAAAACCAAAACCAAACAAGGAAACCAAACAAACACACACAGACATACACACACACACACACACACACACCCCACAGTATACGCCAATGTTCCTGATCAACATGCAACAATCCTCACTCAAGTATTAGCAAACTGAATTCCACAATACAAAAAAAAGTTCAAACACCATGATTGCATGGGTTTATTCCACTTATGCAAGGATGCTTCAAGACCTGCAAATCCATCAACCTGTCACACCACGTTAACTGACTGAAACATCAAAATCATGTGGTCGTCTCAAGAGATGCAGAGAAAGTAGCTGACAGAATTAAACATCCATTTATAGAAAAAACTTCCCAGAGTGTGTAGAGAATGAATTTCCCTCCATATAATAAAGTTCATATATTACAAGCCCGCAACTAACATCATTCTCAACAGGGAAAAGCCAAAAGCTTTTCCTTTCATATCAGGATCAAGACCAGGAAATTCACACTTACCACTTTATTCAACACGGTCCTGGAGGTCCTAGACACAGAAATCTGAAAAGAAAAATCAGTCAAAGACATCCATGCTAATAAAGAAAATGCGAAACAGTCACTATTTGCAGATGACTTAATTTCTAGAAAAAAAATGAGACACTACGCCAAAGTAACATATTAGAACGAATACATGAAATCAGTCAAGTTTCAGGAAACAAAATTAATATATAGAAATCTTTTGGACTTTATACAGCAGTAATAGTCTGTGAGAAAGAGAAATTAGGTCAGTTCCGGAAGATGGCGGCGTAGGAGGACGCGGGGCTCACAGCGCGTCCAGCCGATCACTTAGATTCCACCTACACCTGCCTAAAGAACCCAGAAAACCGCCAGAGGATTAGCAGAAGGGAGTCTCAGGAGTCAAGCGCAGACTAGAGGCCCACGGAAGAGGGTAGGAAGGGCGGCGAGGCGGTGCGCGCTCCACGGACTGGCGGGAGGGAGCCGGGGCGGAGGGGCGGCTCGCCGGCCAAGCAGAGCCCCCGAGTCTGGCTGGCAAAAGCGGAGGGGCCGGACAGACTGTGTTCCGACAGCAAGCGCGACTTAGCGTCTGGGAGGTCATAAGTTAACAGCTCTGCTCGGAAAGCGGGAAGGCTGGAGGACAAAGGGAGGGAGAGCTGCTGAGCCCCCCGGACGGCAGAGCTCAGCTTGGCGGGGAACAAAGGCGCCAGCGCCATCTCCCCCGCCCATCCCCCAGCCAAAATCCCAAAGGGAACCAGTTCCTGCCAGGGAACTTGCTCGCTCCGCGCAAACACCCAACTCTGTGCTTCTGCGGAGCCAAACCTCCGGCAGCGGATCTGACTCCCTCCCGCTGCCACAGGGCTCCTCCTGAAGTGGATCACCTAAGGAGAAGCGAGCTAAGCCTGCCCCTCCAGCCCCCGTGCACCTTGCCTACCCACCCCAGCTAATACGCCAGATCCCCAGCAACACAAGCCTGGCAGTGTGCAAGTAGCCCAGACGGGACACGCCACCCCACAGTGAATCCCGCCCCTAGGAGAGGGGAAGAGAAGGCACACACCAGTCTGACTGTGGCCCCAGCGGTGGGCTGGGGGCAGACATCGGGTCGGACTGCGGCCCCGCCCACTAACTCTAGTTATACACCACAGCACAGGGGAAGTGCACTGCAGGTCCTCACCACGCCAGGGACTCTCCAAAATGACCAAACAGAAGAATTCCCCTCAGAAGAATCTCCAGGAAATAACAACAGCTAATGAACTGATCAAAAAGGATTTAAATAATATAACAGAAAGTGAATTTAGAATAATAGTCATAAAATTAATCGCTGGGCTTGAAAACAGTATACAGGACAGCAGAGAATCTCTTGCCATAAAGATCGAGGGACTAAGGAACAGTCACTAGGAGTTGAAAAACGCTTTAAACGAAATGCAAAACAAAATGGAAACCACGATGGCTCGGCTTGAAGAGGCAGAGGAGAGAATAGGTGAACTAGAAGATAAAGTTATGGAGAAAGAGGAAGCTGAAAGAAAGAGAGATAAAAAAATCCAGGAGTATGAGGGGAAAATTAGAGAACTAAGTGATACACTAAAAAAAAATAATATACGCATAATTGGTATCCCAGAGGAGGAAGAGAGAGGGAAGGGTGCTGAAGGGGTACTTGAACAAATTATAGCTGAGAACTTCCCTGAACTGGGGAAGGAAAAAGGCATTGAAATCCAAGAGGCACAGAGAACTCCCTTCAGACGGAACTTGAATCGATCTTCTGCACGACATATCATAGTGAAACTGGCAAAATACAAGGATAAAGAGAAAATTCTGAAAGCAGCAAGGGATAAACGTGCCCTCACATATAAAGGGAGACCTATAAGACTCGTGACTGATCTCTCCTTTGAAACTTGGCAGGCCAGAAAGGCTTGGCACGATATCTACAGTGTGCTAAACAGAAAAAATATGCAGCCGAGAATCCTTTATCCAGCAAGTCTGTCATTTAGAATAGAAGGAGAGATAAAGGTCTTCCCAAACAAACAAAAACTGAAGGAATTTGTCACCACGAAACCAGCCCTACAAGAGATCCTAAGGGGGATCCTGTGAGACAAAGTACCAGAGACATCACTACAAGCATAAAACATACAGACATCACAATGACTCTAAACCCATATCTTTCTATAATAACACTGAATGTAAATGGATTAAATGCGCCAACTAAAAGACATAGGGTATCAGAATGGATAAAAAAACAAGACCCATCTATTTGCTGTCTACAAGAGACTCATTTTAGATCTGAGGACACCTTTAGATTGAGAGTGAGGGGATGGAGAACTATTTATCATGCTCCTGGAAGCCAAAAGAAAGCTGGAGTAGCCATACTTATATCAGACAAACTAGACTTTAAATTAAAGGCTGTAACAAGAGATGAAGAAGGACATTATATAATAATCACAGGGTCTATCCACCAGGAAGAGCTAACGATTATAAATGTCTATGCGCCAAATACCCGAGCCCCCAGATATATAAAACAATTACTCATAAACATAAGCAACCTTATTGATAAGAATGTGGTCATTGCAGGGGACTTTAACACCCCACTTACAGAAATGGATAGATCATCTAGACACACAGTCAATAAAGAAACAAGGGCCCTGAATGATACATTGGATCAGATGGACTTGACAGATATATTTAGAACTCTGCATCCCAAAGCAACAGAATATACTTTCTTCTCGAGTGCACATGGAACATTCTCCAAGATAGATCATATACTGGGTCACAAAACAGCCCTTCATAAGTTTACAAGAATTGAAATTATACCATGCATACTTTCAGACCACAATGCTATGAAGCTTGAAATCAACCACAGGCAAAAGTCTGGAAAACCTCCAAAAGCATGGAGGTTAAAGAACACCCTACTAACGAATGAGTGGGTCAACCAGGCAATTAGAGAAGAAATTAAAATATATATGGAAACAAACGAAAATGAAAATACAACAATCCAAACGCTTTGGGATGCAGCGAAGGCAGTCCTGAGAGGAAAATACATTGCAATCAGGCCTATCTCAAGAAACAAGAAAAATCCCAAATACAAAACCTAACAGCACACCTAAAGGAAATAGAAGCAGAACAGCAAAGGCAGCCTAAACCCAGCAGAAGAAGAGAAATCATAAAGATCAGAGCAGAAATAAACAATATAGAATCTAAAAAAACTGTAGAGCAGATCAACGAAACCAAGAGTTGGTTTTTTGAAAAAATAAACAAAATTGACAAACCTCTAGCCAGGCTTCTCAAAAAGAAAAGGGAGATGACCCAAATAGATAAAATCATGAATGAAAATGGAATGATTACAACCAATCCCTCAGAGATACAAACAATTATCAGGGAATACTATGAAAAATTATATGCCAGCAAATTGGACAACCTGGAAGAAATGGACAAATTTCTAAACACCCACACTCTTCCAAAACTCAATCAGGAGGAAATAGAAAGCTTGAACAGACCCATAACCAGCGAAGAAATTGAATCGGTTATCAAAAATCTCCCAACAAATAAGAGTCCAGGACCAGATGGCTTCCCAGGGGAGTTCTACCAGACACTTAAAGCAGAGATAATACCTATCCTTCTCAAGCTATTCCAAGAAATAGAAAGGGAAGGAAAACTTCCAGACTCATTCTATGAAGCCAGTATTACTTTGATTCCTAAACCAGACAGAGACCCAGTAAAAAAAGAGAACTACAGGCCAATATCCCTGATGAATATGGATGCAAAAATTCTTAATAAGATACTAGCAAATCGAATTCAACAGCATATAAAAAGAATTATTCACCATGATCAAGTGGGATTCATTCCTGGGATGCAGGGCTGGTTCAACATTCGCAAATCGATCAACGTGATACATCACATTAACAAAAAAAAAGAGAAGAACCATATGATCCTGTCAATCGATGCAGAAAAGGCCTTTGACAAAATCCAGCACCCTTTCTTAATAAAAACCCTTGAGAAAGTCGGGATAGAAGGAACATACTTAAAGATCATAAAGGCCATTTATGAAAAGCCCACAGCTAACATCATCCTCAACGGGGAAAAACTGAGAGCTTTTTCCCTGAGATCAGGAACACGACAGGGATGCCCACTGTCACCGCTGTTGTTTAATATAGTGCTGGAAGTTCTAGCATCAGCAATCAGACAACAAAAGGAAATCAAAGGCATCAAAATTGGCAAAGATGAAGTCAAGCTTTCGCTTTTTGCAGATGACATGATATTATACATGGAAAATCCGATAGACTCCACCAAAAGTCTACTAGAACTGATACATGAATTCAGCAAAGTTGCAGGATACAAAATCAATGTGCAGAAATCAGTTGCATTCTTATACACTAACAATGAAGCAACAGAAAGACAAATGAAGAAACTGATCCCATTCACAATTGCACCAAGAAGCATCAAATACCTAGGAATCAATCTAACCAAAGATGTAAAAGATCTGTATGCTGAAAACTATAGAAAGCTTATGCAGGTAATTGAAGAAGATATAAAGAAATGGAAAGACATTCCCTGCTCATGGATTGGAAGAATAAATATTGTCAAAATGTCAATACTACCCAAAGCTATCTACACATTCAATGCAATCCCAATCAAAATTGCACCAGCATTCTTCTCGAAACTAGAACAAGCAATCCTAAAATTCATATGGAACCACAAAAGGCCCCGAATAGCCAAAGTCATTTTGAAGAAGAAGACCAAAGCAGGAGGCATCACAATCCCAGACTTTAGCCTCTACTACAAAGCTGTCATCATCAAGACAGCATGGTATTGGCATAAAAACAGACACATAGACCAATGGAATAGAATAGAAACCCCAGAACTAGACCCACAAATGTATGGCCAACTCATCTTTGACAAAGCAGGAAAGAACATCCAATGGAAAAAAGACAGTCTCTTTAACAAATGGTGCTGGGAGAACTGGACAGCAACATGCAGAAGGTTGAAACTAGACCACTTTCTCACACCATTCACAAAAATAAACTCAAAATGGATAAAGGACCTGAATGTGAGACAGGAAACCATCAAAACCTTAGAGGAGAAAGCAGGAAAAGACCTCTCTGACCTCAGCCGTAGCAATCTCTTACTCGGCACATCCCCAAAGGCAAGGGAATTAAAAGCAAAAGTGAATTACTGGGACCTTATGAAGATAAAAAGCTTCTGCACAGCAAAGGAAACAACCAACAAAACTAAAAGGCAACCAACGGAATGGGAAAAGATATTTGCAAATGACACATCGAACAAAGGGCTAGTATCCAAAATCTATAAAGAGCTCATCAAACTCCACACCCGAAAAACAAATAACCCAGTGAAGAAATGGGCAGAAAACATGAATAGACACTTCTCTAAAGAAGACATCCGGATGGCCAACAGGCACATGAAAAGATGTTCAACGTCGCTCCTTATCAGGGAAATACAAATCAAAACCACACTCAGATACCACCTCACGCCAGTCAGAGTGGCCAAAATGAAGAAATCAGGAGACTATAGATGCTGGAGAGGATGTGGAGAAACAGGAACCCTCTTGCACTGTTGGTGGGAATGCAAATTGGTGCAGCCGCTCTGGAAAGCAGTGTGGAGGTTCCTCAGAAAATTAAAAATAGACCTACCCTATGACCCAGCAATAGCACTGCTAGGAATTTATCCAAGGGATACAGGAGTACTGATGCATAGGGGCACCTGTACCCCAATGTTTATAGCGGCACTCTCAACAATAGCCAAATTATGGAAAGAGCCTAAATGTCCATCAACTGATGAATGGATAAAGAAATTGTGGTTTATATACACAATGGAATACTACGTGGCAATGAGAAAAAATGAAATATGGCCTTTTGTAGCAACATGGATGGAACTGGAGAGTGTGATGCTAAGTGAAATAAGCCATACAGAGAAAGACAGATACCATATGGTTTCACTCTTATGTGGATCCTGAGAAACATAACAGAAACCCATGGGGGAGGGGAAGGAAAAAAAAAAAAAAAAGAGGTTAGAGTGGGAGAGAGCCAAAGCATTAGAGACTGTTAAAAACTGAGAACAAACTGAGGGTTGATGGGGGGTGGGAGGGAGGGCAGGGTGGGTGATGGGTATTGAGGAGGGCACCTTTTGGGATGAGCACTGGGTGTTGTATGGAAACCAATTTGACAGAAAATTTCATATATTAAAAAATAAAAACAAAATGTGTATAAAAAAAAAAAATAAATAAATAAAAAATAAAAGTACTTTCTCTGCCCTACACCAATATTTTGAGTTAAGTGAGATTGTTAAACACTCATTGATTTTCCCCTACAAAGTTAGACTTAGGCTTTTTGTTTGTTTGTTTGTTGATAACAAATATTCCTATTTAAATAGAGACACCTAGTTACCATTGGAGAATGAATAAGTAAATAGCATGAATAATTATTTAACATTCAAATCTCTGGAAAGGTGCTATTGCTCAATATTATTCAATGTTTTTTCCCTCCCACAGGCATTTATTTTTTCCAGCAGAAACTTTAATAACCTATTTACAAATAATACAAATGGAATGTAGGTATATTCAAAATGAAGGTAGAATTTGAGAAGATCCATTCAGAAATTGATGTCTTTATGGCAGTCACAAAAAAATTGAAAATGTAGTCATTTTTCACTCTTAGTGTCAAATATAATTAAACACCTGTCTACGGGTTGATGATTTTAGAATATTTTCAGTGATATAGAAATGACATATCAAGGGCATAAGAAAAAGAAACACATAATATCTACATGTAGCAAATTTGCCTAAAAGTAAAACAAAAACTTCTAAGATATTTTACACAAGGCCTAAGTCCTCAGTGTTTGTCATTCAGATGGAAGCAAGTGAACAGCCTGGGTGGTTAAGTCTCTGACCCCAGTATCTCCTGGAACATAAAATTTGTCAGAGGCATTTGCTGAGGCACAAACTAAATGCCACACTGCAAGCTCAAAGCCTCTACATTCTGGAGGTGTGTGAGGAGATAAAGTGTCTTCAAAATAGCCCAAGGACAAGAATTTCCTGTTCAAATTTGAAGTGACACATTGATGAGAAATCTACTTTGTCCACTATTGCTTCACTCTCAGCGCTCACAGGGCCGGCAGGCTGTGAAGACCACAGATACTGTCTGCTTACGAGAGGAACCTGGTTCCCTCTGGACGGTGCATGACTGTCTGGCCAACAGAAGGTATGTGTCACCACGGTCCTGCCTTTCTAGTAGTCACGCCAGTGAGTGGGAGATTATAAATGCTGGTGGGATGCATCTGAGGCACAGCCAATATACAATGAAATCACAGAGAACATTGGTATCTGCATTCCAACAATTCAGGGTAACAAACAAGAATGAGTATGAGATACATTAGAGATCTTACAATATTCAAATTCTTGCCTGTGGAGAAGTCATTAAGTACATATGCATATACCTATAAATATAGGCAAATCAATATAATTTAAGGTGAGATCACAGAAGCATCAGGACAAAGAACACATGATTTGGATTTGTCATCAGTTGTCATCAAGAATATATTATAAATATTTGACATTGGTCCAGTCTTTAAAATAAATCCCTAAAATGAATCCATTATACCATAAAGGTCAAATGTAATACCTCATATATTTATTTCAAGAAATGAAAGCAGTTTGATTCTTCATAAAACGTGAGGTACCTTGCGCAAAAATGCTAATTTAAACTTAACTATAAACAATCCAAAGACTTTTTATAAAATTGAACAAAACTTGGCCAAGAAAGATATTCAATACTGAAAGACGCTCTTGTGCAAAGAATTGTTACATGATCTAAATGCTATGAATCAGTAATGATAAATGGGTACTGTGCTACAAATAATTAAAATTGGGGCTCCTGGGTGGCTCAGTCAGTTGGGCGTCCAAATTCAGCGGGGGTCATGATCTCACTGTCTGTGAGTTCGAGCCCTACATCAGACTGTGTGCTGACAGCATGGAGCCTGGAGCCTGCTTCACATTCTGTGTCTTACTCTCTCTAACCCTCCCGACTCATGGTCTTTTTGTCTATGTCTCTCTCTCTCAAAAGGAAACAAAACAATTTTTTAATAAAAATAATTAAATCACTAACACATTATTGAGAACTTAGACCACTCAGATTGAGTTTAAGTGTTTTATATGCGTTATATTGTACGTATTTTAATTCCTATTTTAGATTACTAAACTACATAGTTAGACATGAAATAAATCTTTTTAATTTTTATTTTTTTTAATTTTTCATGTTTATTTATTTTTGAGAGACAGAAAGAGACACAGAATGAGCAGGAGAGGGACAGAGAGAGGGAGACACAGAATCTGAAGCATGCTCCAGACTATGAGCTGTCAGCACAAGCCCCGCGTGGGGTTCGAATCCACAAACCATGAGATCATGACCTGAGCAAAAGTTGGTCACTCGACCAACCGCTCAACTGACTGAGCCACCCAGGTGCCCCACGAAATAATTTTTGAAGCTGATACTTTGTACTTGGAGAGAGAGGAATATTCCAGAGTTCACTGACTGCACAATTCCTTGACTGAGGTCTGAAATTACATTTATGTGAGTTTTAGTATAACTAAACAACTGGAGTTACCCTAACTGCCTTTGAAATCGTAGATCTTTCTAGAAGTTTGTAACAACTGTGTTCTTCCATAAATGATCTGCCCTTTTATTTATCATTTTATGGTTTCATATCTTTGCCATTAAATCAGTTGTCACTCTGATGTTAAGTCCTCTTGTAAAAAATGCTTTGTTTCTTTTTGTTTTCACTATTGTTCTTGCTCTGGGCAATTTTAGTGTGTCATGTAACATTTTGCAACATATGAAATATTTCTTCTAAAATTTAACAATTCTCAGAACTCTGCAGATGTTCAAAATAAAATATCACTTTGATAGCAGTGCATTACTTTTTAGAAACACAATTTCAAACCACAAATAAAAGTCATTTGCAACAGGAAATTCCTATATGTGCTAAAAATTATATTCTCCCATCTTAGGGGACTTAATTTTAACCAGTAATGGGTTTTAACATTGTCAAAATTGATACAACACTTTTTTTTCTAATACAGCATTTTAATTAATCTGGTTATTCTAATAGTGTTGAAATATGTCTGTGGAATCTGACCTTACATTAATGAGGACACTATTATTCAAGAATCCTTTCTTCTTCACTAATTTAGTGCTTTACATGTTTTGCAACCAATACTATTCTGCTATTATTGTAAAAATCCACTTATTCTATCATGAAACACTTATTTCTCTCTCTACGGAAGTTAGTATCAGACTTTATATTGTTCAAATGCAAATGAGTAGCATCCCTCACCCTGCACCCCACATGGTGTCACTGTACTAGCAATGTCATCAGCACATGACACACACTCTTGATCAAGACCTTCAGGGCAGTTTCATCCACATTGTAGCTGACACTACTCAGCTGCAGACATGAACAACCAAGGCATGACTTATGCGGAACTCCATCATGCTAAGGGCTCAAAAAGACAGCAAGTGCAACCTAAGGGCACGAAGTGTTCCATTTCAGTAACTGAGGAGGAGATAGCCTATGCAGAATTGAATCTTCAAAATGCTTCTCGGGCCCTTCAAGGGAATGTCAAGAACTCTCCCTGCAAAGGTAAAACATTTAATACAAGCAGGTATATCTGTTTTAGGATGTGAAGGTAGGGTGCAGGTGTGTGGGGAAAGAGTAGGATTTCACATAGTTTTCATTTGTGAGGACCAGAGCTGGAGGTTGGAATATGGTATTGTAATTGAACGCATTGGTATATTCTGAGGGAAGATTCCAATGATAGTGATGGGTTTGAGGTGCAGGTTATTTTATGTGATTCCCTGTGCATTGTCGGTTCTTTTGCTTGTATATCTCCTAAATGATTGTTTCCAGGCATCCCTTCTCAGTGTTTGAATTTCTCTTCCTACTATTCACCTTCACGTCCAGAGAAGCTCATTGCCGGTATCTTGGGAATCCTCTGCCTCGTCTTGATGTCCACTGTGGTAACAATAGCTGTTATGCCCTGTACGTACATGTTTGAATGACTAAAAGGGAATTTTTCAACTTGCTGATCATTAGTTCCTCGACATAGTGTGTAACACTTTGAATTTATTATCTCATTTTAATGCATGTGTGCTCTAAGTATGGAATGATTATTTAGAGGTTATCTAAAGTAGAAATAAGAGAATAAATTTAGGGAGAATTAATCATATGTTTGGATTTAATAACGCAAAGGCAAGTCATAGAAGAGACTTTATGTTGAAATACGCATTAATTCTTGAGATTGCTTAAACCAAATATTGTAAGAGATGGCGAGGTTTGGTTTTTTAAGCTTTTGAATTATTTTCTCTCTCATGTTCATTACTTTATTAAATTTTTCTGGTAATATAGCACACCCAATTTTAAACTGAGAAACTCAACTTATTATGATTCATTTAATTTAATATTATGTTTTTTTGAGAATTGCTTTAATGTTATAGCTACTGAAGGACCAGAGCAGAACAAAACATCCCTGGAAATGACAATCCAGAAAGGTACAACATCCCTTGCAAAATTCTGTTATTAGTTTAGTATCTATTTTAGCTCTATCTTCAAGTAGGCAAAGATCATAACAGATTCTTTGGGAAAAAGTGAATTCAAAAATCGTTTAATGAACTTCCGGACTGAGGGGGAAATATTCATTCAAAATCACCGTAACTGCTGTTAACAATTGCCTCACATTTCCTCCTTCCATAACATGATAAAAGATAAATCATTCCATAAAGACGATTTTGTTTACTGACTCTCAGGACATGTAGATGTGGACATTTTTGTGGTTCCTTTTTGGGCACATAAATTAGGAGATGAAAACCTAACTCTTCTCTGAGTGTGTGTGTGTTTTGTTTTAACTTTATCAGCTTGTGAGGGTATTTGAATATGGTAGGTACACATATGTGTATCCATATACAGTATGTAAATTTTCATTTTGTAATATTCAAAGCTTTTTGGATAATATCTCGTATTATCTCCCTCCAGCATGTCTCTGTTGTCATTGTCTGAAAGAGTGGTTTACGTATTCCAACAATTGCTATTACATTAGCATTGAGAGAAAATCATGGAAGGAGAGTCTGACGTCCTGTGCTTCTAACAACTCTAACCTGCTCTACAATGATGATGAAGAGGACAAGGTAAGTTTTCAAATGTTTCCTGATTCTATTAAAAGCTTGTCATTAAATGGGGCTCCTGAGTGGCTCAGTGGATTAAGCCTCCGACTTTGGCTCAGGTCATGATCTCAAGGTTCGTGAGTTTGAGCTCCACATCGGGCTCTGTGCTGACAGCTCAGAGCCTGGAGCCTGCTTCAGATTCTATGTCTCCCTCTCTCTCCGCTTCTCCCCTGCTTGTGCTCTCTCTCTGTGATTCAAAAGTAAATAAGTGTTAAAAAAATTAAAAAGAAAAAGCTTGCAATTAATATTATGCTTGTAGAATTCATCTATAGTTTTATGTATATTTGTAGTTTATTTCTTTTAAAGTGTTTAATATTCCATGGTTTGACTCTATGACACATTATTTATAGTTTTATACCTTGAATGTACATTTGATAATGTCCAGTTCTTGCTTTTCATAGGAACCTGTGCTTCTAGAAATGCTCTTTTGTCTGAAATTAACTTTACTATTTAATTTTACAATACATCAAGGAAACTAGGCATATGATTGTGCACACTGATTACAGTGTAGTTAGAATCACACAATTCTAAATTATATCATGAGACAGAAGTGTAGAGCCTTTGTCAGGCCTGCCCATTTTCCTTTTATGAAATATCTCTGCTTCTTTTGGGGCTGTATATCAATGGAATCATTCAGGGTGCATTTTTATGTGTGTCTCCCTTCTCTCCCAGGTGCTACTTGTAATCCATCTTAGTAACACACTTGTCTACAGTTTGTGAATATTCACTGCTCTCATATGAATATGACATTTTAAAAACCATTCTCAGAAATTTTGTTCCTTTTTTGTAAGTGGGTATTATGCATAATTATGTTAGGAAAAGTCTTTTCTATGTCTTCCTCCACATATCATATTGATAATCATTTATTGCACATAGCGACAAATTATATATTTATATAAAATAAATGTATGGTTTTCGTAATAAAATAATAATGTGTAAGTGTAACACAATCATATTCATGTATGATTATACTACACTTCTCTGTAAGCATTAGCAGGAAATTGCACATAGATATGTGTATATTTCACCATACTAAATTATCCCTACATTTTTCTATTTTATGGTGCAAAATACATTGTACCAAATAGGCTTTTGATCCAAAACTCAGCAGTCCCAGAAAAATTCATTAAAGGTTCTGATGGTTAGAAACAGTACCATTTTCCTGGGTTGTAAATCTCAAGGCTATTCTCTTTGGTGAGAATGAGAAGTGCTGGGTTGTGTCTCTTGCCCATTATTCCAGGACGGTGTCTTCTTTTCACTTCTCAGAAGTCTTTGTCATATTTTAGATCTGAGTTCTTTTTTGAGCTTTTAAGATGCAAATACCTGCATCTGCATTTTCACTCTCCTATTGGAGTCTTTCAATGATCAGAATTTTTATGTTACCATGGTCCTACTTAGCGTTTTGTTCATACAATGAGTATTATTGGACCTATTTCAGAAGTTAGCCAAAGTTCATGAATAGAATTTCCTATATTATTTTCCTGTATTTACCTTTTTCTTTATTTCTTTATATTTTAACTTTCCATTATGATTTATGATCCAATTAGAATTTATTTTTTGTGATGCTTTATGTCTGAGGCTGTGAGATAAGAGTGAAAGTTGTATTTTTCTACATCATTACCTCATTGACGGAGCATCATTTATAGCAAAGTAGGTCTTTTCTTCATCAGTAACTTTATATACATAAAGTTTTATATATATATATATATATATATATATATATATATATATACACACGTGCTCTAATCTCCTTGATATAAGTAATATAGATATTATATATCTTTATATAGATGATTGGATATTCATAGAGCACAGTCTACACAGCCTATCACAACCCACAGCAGTTCGAGTAAAATGTAGAGACTTACTTGCCTTTATGGTCCGTTACCGTGTCCCATTTATACTATAAGTGTCCTAAATATTTCTCTGCTTACATGGAGAATCACATGCATGTTATAACTTTGCTTCAACTGATACTTTTGCTTCAAATATCAAACAATTTCGAAAACACAGGAGGTGAAGGAAAGTCCATTAGACCTGGTAAGAATTTTATTCTTACGTTTGTCCTCTCTTCCTTCCTTATGATCCAAAATGCCTTCTTTTACCATGTATTCTCCATAGCAATCCTTTCATTGTGCTCAGGGCTACTTTTACTGTTAGAGAAGCAGCTCACAGCCTGAGGAGCAAGACTGTTCCTGTCAAGTTCATTTCTCAAAAAACAATCCACTCTGCATATCAGTATCAGGCATAGGTTTGAACTGTATTTTTGAGTGTCTGTGCTTCATCTCAATTTATTTTCTGTACCTCTTCATTCACAAGGCTTGTCTTGAGGTATCAGAAAAGCCTAAGGGAGGTTATTTTTTGTGTTTTGTGTTTGGCGGTGGTGGTGAATTTTTGGAACAGGGATGCTCAGCAATTTTTCCGTGTAAATTAATGATATTTGCTTCCTCATTTACACTATTTCAGCTTAGGAAAGTTTTCATAGGAACAATCTACTGTCAGAGAGAGGGGAAATCTGTACTTCTAACAGTGCTGTACTGAAGCCAGCTCCCACTCGTTTCTGAACACAAACTATGCATCTCTTTACCTTCTCTGCTTTCATGCTTTCACGTTGGATACCTGAAGGGAGGCATTCATGGAGACTTTGTACCACACACATTAACAAATGCTAAAAACCATAAGGTTTATAGTATAGATTCCACCATACAGTGTTATAATTATGGCTGCAAATGATCTTGTCTTTTCAAGAAATTCAGAGAGGAAAATACACATGCAGATCTAAACATTTACCGACCTATTTATCATTTCTGGTGATCTCTATTTCTTCTTGCGGATATGCGTTACCATCTAGTGTCATTTTACTTGTAGCTTGAAGAACTTTGTTGAAAGGCAGGTGTAGTAAGAATAAATTCTGTTCGTTTTTGTGTCTTATGTGGGATCTTTATGCATCTTGTTTTCTAAAAAACTATTTTCTGAATGTATAATTCCTGTTTGACAGGTTTTTTTGCTTTGTTTTGGTTGTTTGTTTGTTTTGTTGTGTGTGTGTGTGTGTGTGTGTGTGCACAGGTAGTGGGTTTCTTTCTTTTTTTTCCCACTATTTTTCCAGTGAGAGCTCATCTTTTAATCATATTGTTATTTACCTAAATATAATGAGTTGTTTTTCTCCTGCCCTTGTCAAGATCACCTCTTTTTGTGGGTTTGACTTTGATTTTCTTTTTTAAGCTGTTGCAGAAAATTCCATGACCCCATAACATAGAATTTAACACATTACCCATGTTAAAAAAATAGCCTAGTGTCTTAGAGCAGTTTTAGGTTCATAGCAAAACTCAGACATAGCACCGGTATATGCTGTATTCCCCTACTGTCTATGTGTCAATGCAGGAGCAGTTCATAGACTGTCTCATTTTCAAAAGCCCTCAGTGGGGTGGTTCACTTGCTACAACTGATACACCTATAGTGACACATCTTTATCAGCCAAAGACCATAGTTTACTTCAAAGCTTACTCTTGAGGTTGGGCATTTTATGCGTTTGGAAAAGTATATAGTGACATGTATCAAACATTATGGAGTTCTACAGAATAGTTTCCCGTCCTTCAAAATCCTCTGTGCTCCCTATCCATCCTTCCTTCCCCCTAAACCCTGTCAACCACTGATCAATTTACTGTCTCCATAATTTTGTTTTTTCCAGAGTGTCATATAGCGGGAATCCTATACTCTCGCATATCTTACATTGCATTTAACTAGATCATCCATCGTAACCAGTTGAAGCACCCAGTTTAAGTTAGGAGTGCCAACTATCACATTGTTGCAAAGGATATCTAGAGCTCTCCCCTTGTAAAACTGGAACTCAACTCACTGCACAATAATTCTTCTTCAACGCTTTCCCCTCAACCTGAGCAACCACTATTCTACTTGTTTCTATCACTTTTACTACTTTGGATACTTTCTATAAGTGGAATCAAACAGGTTTTTTTTTTTTCATCTGTATGACTGGCTTATTTCACTTAGCATAATGTCCTGGAATTTCATGCATATAGTGGCAGGTGATAAGATTTCCTTCCATTTACAACTGAATAATATTACAGTGTTATGTGTATACCACGCTTTCTTTCTCCATTCATCCATCAGTGGACATTTGGGTGGCTTCTGCCCCATGGCTCTAATGAATAATGCTGCAGTGAGCATGGGTGTATATATATCTTTGAGATCTTGCTTTCAATTCTTTTAGATAGTTTCCTACAGTTGGGATGGCTGATTCATGTGATAATTGTATTTTCAATTTCTTGAAGAAGCTCCATTCCCTTCTTCATAACGGTGACCGATTTACATGCCCAACAACAGTGTGTAGTATCCTCCTGGTTGACCTCCTCACTGACCCTTTTTTAAAAAATGTTATTTATTTGTTTTGAGAGAGAGAGAAAGAGAGAGAGCAAGCAGGGGAGGTGGAGAGGGAGGGAAAGGGACAGCATCTGAAGCTGGCTCTGCATCGTCAACACAGAGCCTGATGCAGGACTCAAACCCACAAATGTGCGATCATGACCTGAGTCGAAACCAAGAGTTGGAAACTTAACCAACTAAGCCACCCAGGCACCTGAGCTTTTTTTTTTTTTTATACCATCCATCCTAATGAGTATGAGGTGATAATTCATTGTGATTTTGATTTGCATTTCTCTGATCATTAGCATCTTTCCATATGATTTTTCACAATTTTTATTGATTTTGGAAATATGCTTTTTTAATTTCTTTGCCCTATTTTTTAATTGTGTTTTGGTGTTTGTTGTTGTTGGTATTAACTTGTAGATTAATTTTATATTTTAGATGCAATTCCCTGTTTGATGTATGATTTGCAAGTGTTTTTTCCACTCTTTCTTTTCATCGTTGATCATGCCCTTTAGTGCACAGAAATATTTAGGTTGATATCACACATTTGTCTACAGTGGACTTTTCCTTTGTGCTCTGTGGTTTTGGTGGCAGAGCCAAGAAATCATTGCCAAATACAGTGTTGTTTATTCCCCCCCCCCCAATTTTTCTTTGAGGAACTTCTACACCTTACATTTATGTCTTTAGTCCACTTTGAGTTAATTTTAGTATACGGTGTAAATGGAAACATCCAGCTTCATTCTTCTGCATGTGGGAAGTCAGTTTCCCAACACCTTGTGTAAAAGATGCTGTCTTTCCCTATTGAATGGTCCTGGCACCCTTATCAAACCTGGTTAGACTGATTATGTGGGGGTTTGTGTCTGGACATTTTTAACGTATTGTTTCCATGGGGGATTTAGGGTCTGTGTCTTTCTGTTCCTTCATCTTGCTGCTTGTATCCCATTCCATTCGGAACTAGTGTGCAGGGCAGGGATATGGATTCTGTCTAGAGAATGTGGTGTAAGGCTGATGGAGGTGGAAGACGTGTCACCCATCCCTGATTTTCACACTGAATTAAGTCACTTCACAATCCACTCTCTTCCCTCAAGTGTATTTCTTTGTCTGTATTTGCCAGTGTTCTTTGGTCATTTCATTTATGATGTCATGAGATGTGGATTTGTACGTGCTCATTCTGTTAGCAGTTGACTAAGTCTCTGGTGTCTATAATTATTTTAAATTTTGTCCTGGTCTTTTCTGCCTCTGTCGTTCTTCTCATATTCTACTTAGACCTAAGCTGGCTTTCCTGATACTGTTCTGAAAGACTCTGAATTCTGTAAATTGTTCTCTTTCTTCTCTCTCATCTTAAGGTATAAATAAATTTTGTTACTCCTTCAAATTCACCGTTTTTTTCTACTTGAGTGGATTTTCCATTTCCAGTATGGATTTATGCACTCAGATTCTCTGTGGTTTCTTGATATAGTTTTATTTCTGTATTGATATTTCCTACTTGCTAAATTGCTGCCATCACATGTTCATGCAATTATTTCAACTAAGTTTTCTTTATAGTTTTCACATATTTATAAATATGAATTTTATTTTTATTATTTTAAAAAATTTCAATGCTTTTATTTATTTTTGAGAGAGAGAGACAGACAGAGCATGAGCAGGTGAGGAGCAGAGAGAGGGAGACACAGACTGGGAAGCAGGCTCCAGGCTCTGAGCTGTCAGCACAGAGCCAGACGCGGGGCTCGAACTCACGGCCTGTGAGATCATGACCTGAGCCGAAGTCAGACGCCCAACCAACTGAGCCACCCAGGCACCCCAAAATATAACTTTTAAGTACCTTTGTTCTAATATGTGCAACAACTTATCCCAGCAGACGTTTCAATTGACCAATGCTTTCCTTTCGTTGGAAGACATTTTTAAATTTCTCTTCATATTTTTTTTTTTTTACTTTTTAGGTAGACACTTTGTAAAAATATACTTCAGTAAACATGCATTGTATGTCATTTTTCCTAGATTTACTATTTTTTGTTGCCAAACATTTATGGCAGAATCTTCTCCACTGAGGTCTGTCTACTGATAGTTTTGTTCAATGTTTTCCAAATTCTTATTGCTTATTTTTATGACCTTGTGACTTTTACCTTTGATGTTAATTACTGCTGATCAGGTCTCCCCCTGTGGCACCAGCACCCTTGCTCTTTGCAGCTTCTCCCAGTTGTAACATTTCAGTCTTCTTGATCGCTGAGCCAGGGGTGGGCAGGTGGGGAGACACTGAGCATCCTAGGTGAAAAGATGACGGATGTGCTTCTGCCTTGAATCTCCAGGAATCTTTCCAATGTTCATAAGTTATTAACCTGTGATCCATTTTCTAAACCCTGAAATTGTCTTCACGGTCAGTTTGTCCTCTTCACTTAGTCCTGCTAAGATAATTTTATACTTTCGTGTCCACTGTGTAACATTATAATTTGAAAGTGTCTATAAAGGAAGAAAGGATGAACTTTTATGTGTTATTACAGAATTCAGGTGAGTATAAGAGCTTGTATTTGACTCCCAATAAATTTTATTTTCTCATAGTTTTTGTTGAATTTACTCTCTGCTACTACATGGGTTAGAGGCTCCCAGAGAAGAAATCATAGTTCATCTGTGCAGCCAAAAGCCTTAACATTTTCTTCTGAACTGTAAGTCTCCTGACAACTTTTTATTTTATGCCTCACAAGAATTGTTCATAGAAACAAAAACAGCAATGTGTGAACAATCAGATAAACACAGTAGTTGAAGTTTTTCCAGAGAAAAATGGTATGAGAAATATGGAGATTGAGATATATAAGTATGAGTCAAAACGGATGGTTTATTCATTAAAATACTATGGTACCTAGTAAGAGATACAAGCAACCTTATGGTAAGATTAATGAGATATAATTCTCTGTATTTCAGGTTGTCAGCATCTTCAGAGAGTGACAAGAATTGTCCATATTTCGATTTTCATGAAAAAAAAACGTATTTTGCACCCTGCTCAGTAAGAAGACCATATGTTTGTAAGCACCAGGCATTTTAGTTACCTCATTTTGGTATAATGTTATTTCACCATTTATAAAGAATACGTCTCTCATTATTTCAAAACCCATATGATTATTTTCTTTGCATATTTTTAAGATAATATTTTTAGTGTAATTTTAGGCTCACAACAAAATTAAGAAGAAGCTCCTAAGATTTCCTTGATTGTCCCTGTCTGCACATGCGCATGGCCTCTTCCATTATCAACATCACTCACTAGAATGTTTCATTTCTTACCAAGGATGAATCCGCATCAATGCATATATATCACCCAAAGACCAAAGAGTACTTGAGGCTTCATTCTTGGTGTTATGGGACTGTTCTCAAATGTAATTATATTAGTGTAAAAAATATACTCGGTATATATTATTTATTTCTTATGCTTTGCTATTTATTAGAATAAAATATGTTAATTACAAATCATAACATTAATGTAAAATTCTCAACACAGTGAATAATTCCATTTCTATTTCCAAATTAGCTGATTTTTTCTAGCCCTTTAAGGGCCCCAAATGAGGATTGAACACTCCAGGGTGACAAGGGTATCAGTCAGAATTGAGTCAGGAGACAGAAACAAGGAAGGAAGTTGAGGTAAACAATTATTATCTACTTGTAAAGGAAAGCTTACTAAGAGGAAAGGCTACTAAGTTCAATAAAATTACAAAGAATATCTTAGAATTAAAGGAGGGATCACTGGGAAGCCAGGTCCGCTCTCTGAAGATGGGATTTAGATGTCATCGAGGACCATGTGGCTACACACAGCTTCGTGGCAGACATGCTCACTGGATTATCCTGGGACAGGGCAGGTCCACAGTCCTCCGGCTGAACTTGGTGAAGTTGGATCTCAGGCTGTGACTGGCAAACAGGAAGAACTCCCTGTCAGAACATCAGGAGGAAAGACCAGAAGACAAGAAACTGACTGACTGGCTACAGAAAGTTGCTGGAGGACCAGTACACAGGACTTCTTGTAGGACTGCAACTGGCAACCAGGCTATGGCAGAAAAGGAGACACAACACCATGAAGCCAGGAAGAAGAGCTCTTTCTGCTGCACTGTCTCTCCATTGTCTCTTAGCGACAAAAGTCAACTTCATGTGAGATGACAAGAGAGAGAATGGATGGGATCTTACATCGTTGTCTGAGAACAGGGCACTGAGGGTGGACTTGGAGCTGAGAGTACTAAATGAACAGCCCCTCGGGGTTATCATGGAACAACCACAGGGTTTCTGTATAAGAGCCATTCAGATCGGCCAACTTCCTCTGATGATGGAACCAAAGTGTACTCTCTGAATCTGTCTTAGTGCAGCACTATCAAAGATTAGATTTATTTCAAGGTAGAGATTGGTTTCTAATTGGATAATATCCAGTGTCCTTTGATACCTTTTCTTATATGTTGTTTTCCTCAACTGGGTTCATGTATTTTGAATGACATTTAGTTTTTTTCAATTTTTTATGTACCCACTTCTGTCAGTCGTTACAGCCATGCTAAAAAACACTTTGTTGTCTTTCCCTGTGTGACTTATTTCATTTAGCTTCCAATTTGACAATAAATTTCACATTAAAAAATAAAAAAATAAAAAAATAAAAAACAACTTTGATGCAAAACATAAAGTGTTACATAAGAAAACCAAAAATTAAAATCTACAGATATTTGTGTAGGTCAAAGGCTGGTTATTGCCAGAATTCAAGACAAACGTGAGTAATTAGAAAATGATTCACAGATATTCCTATCCTAATTCAATTATAAGAGGGAAAGAAATGAAACTTGGTTATTACTTGCAAAATAAATTCATATTTCATATGCATTTATATCTGTGAAGATAGACATATTCTTTGTATTCTCTCTATATATTCCCTACACTCTTCTAGAAAAATTATGTGAATATTCAAAAGGAAATGAATATAATTGTTTATGGTAGCTGTAACTAATCCCTAAAGTTGTGTTTCATACAACCCAAGGTTGCAATGACATTGAAAATTAAGCATTTAATTTTCATTCACCTGTTTGTGGTTTGGCTCTGTTAGGGTTGATCAAGTCTGGGCCTTTATGGACTTGACTCCAGACTACACACAGATGCAGCTCAGATCCTGGTATATGAGCTTGCATAGCGGAGATAGCAACTAGCAGAAATGTGTTTCTTAGTGCCTGGTCTCTGAACTCATAACCTATCACATTCCCACACACGTTATATTGTGAAACAAGTCACGGGGGCAAACTTATCATTTGCTGTCTGTAGACTACACTCTTTTCACAGTGGTCACAGGGAAAAATCGTAGATTCACTGAAAATAACCTAATCTACCATTAGAGCCGTAGGAATATTTTTTTAAGTAATACTTTATGAGATAGATAAGTTTGTAAAGGATATTGTTTGGAAATAGATTAAAAATTTAGTACTCTTAACTTCCCATTTGGTTTTTTTTTTCTTGCCTTCTGTGCCAAATATCCTTGTAAATCAGTTTTATACAGTGACAGACATGATAGTATAGATGTTTTCAACATGGTCTTTGAGGAAATAAGTTATAAGCAGAAAATTAAAAAGTGTAAGGACATTGGCATTGAAAGTGGTCACTTCATGATTTCTAAGTGCCCACTCCTAGCCCTGGGACTCAGTTACATAACTGCTCTGGCTGTTTTCTCTGCGGAATATATGATGGAAATAGTATCTTATTCATATTTACTTGAGGGTATTTGAACAGTACCTCTCGACACAAGTAGTCACTAGATTTCAGTGGTTTTGGCTTAAGAAATTGATGCTTTTGTGTCATGATGGTCTTAAATGTAGCAACTTCATAGGGCTGTTCTGAGGAATAAATAATAATAAATGATATAATGCCTACAGATCCTTAAAATAAAGCCCAAGCACATGAAGTTCTTGCTGTCTGTGATCTCTTCATGTTTTGCTTTTCCCAGTGTCCAATAAAGGCCATTTTCCATAAAAACCAAAGCCCTATAACTGTCTTCTTCCTTTCACCCAGTGAAACAGCCAGGCATCAGAAATGCTATCTGGCAACCATTTTGATCATATACATTAAAGAAATTTGCTTTTAAAAAAGGAGAGAAATTCAATACGCATCATGTGTGGACACTAGAGTAATTTTTTCGGTGTCTGTGTTTCATGTTTTTTTGAAATCAAGTTGCAATTACTGTCCTTTCCCCCATTGCTCAAGAACCCCAGTCTCCTCACAAAGTGTGTTATTTGGGCATCTGTATAGGCTGTGTCTTTTGGAATTGAAGAATACAAAGGAGATTGTCAATCTGTGACAGGATAACCTGTTTGAATCCTAGATTTGGGGATCCTACAGTGTGCAGGGTGAAGAAGGGACTGAAATGCCCTATCTCTTCCAATGTTGGAATATCCCATCTACACATATGCATCTGTTACCATAAAGAATGGAGAAAAGTGAGAGATGCTGCTAAATGCATTCTGATGTAGAACACCTACCATTTTGTCCCCAAGTATATTTCACATTTATAAATACATACAAAAAACATTGCAAAAATTATTACCTATACCCATAAGAAGGCATGTGTCACCACTGTCCTGTCTGTCTAGTGAGTGGGAGATTATACATGCTGATGGGATGCACCTGAGGCACAACTAATCAGCAATTACATCACAGAGAAATTGGTATCTTTATTCCAACAACTCAGGGTAACAAAGCAGAATGAATATGCAATATATTAGAGATCCATTGATTTGACACGCTGCCACTTTGCTGAATTCATGTATCAGTTCTAGCAGTTTTTTGGTGGGATTTTTTGGATTTCTCACAGAAAGTATCATTTCAGCTGAGAAGAGTGAAAGTCTAACTTCCTCTTTGCCTATTTGGATGATTTTACTTCTTTTTGCTGTCTGATTGCTGAAGCTAGGACTTCCAACACTATAGTGAATGACAGTGGTGACCGTGGACATTGTTGTCATCTCCCTGACCTTAGGGGTAAAGGTCTCAGTTTTTCCCACACTGACAACAATATTACCTGTGGGTCTTTCGAATATGGCCTTTATGATTTTCAGTTATGTTCCTTCTATCCCTATATTTTTGAGGGCTTATATCAAGAATGGGAGCTACATTTTGTGAAAGGTTTTTTTTTTCTGCATCTATGGGAGGATCTTGCAGTTCTTATCCTTTCTTTTATTAATGTGATGTAAAATATTGACTGACTTGCAGTATTGAACTAGACCTGCATCCAGGAATCAATCCCAGTTGATCAGGGTGAATAATTCTTTTAACGTATTGCTGGATCCAATTTGCTAGTATTTCGTTGAGAGTTTTTGCATCCATGTTCACAAAGGAAATTGGTTGGTATTTCTTCATTTTAGAGGGGTCTTTGGTTTTGGAATCAAAGTAATGTTGGCCTTGTAGAGTGAGTTTGGAAGTTTCCCTTCCATTTCTACTTTTTGGAACAGATTCAAAAGAATAAGGGTTAACTCTTCTTTAATGTTTTGCAGAATTCCCCTGGACAGCCGGTCCTGGAATCTTGTTTGTGGGAGATTTTTGATTACTGAAGCAATTTCTTTCTTGCTTATGGGTCTGTTCAAAATTTTCATTTCTTCCTGTTTCAGTTTTAGTAGTTTAAATATTTCTAGGTGTTTGTCCATTTCATCTAGATTGTCCCATTTGTTCGCATATAATTGCTCATAATATTCTCTCATTATTGTTTGTATTTCTGTGGTGTTGGTGGTAATATCTCCTCTTCCAGTTGTGATTATATTTGGGTTCTTTCCGTGTTTCTTTTTGACCAGTCTGGCTACGGGGTTATCAATTTTGGTAATCTTTCAAAGAACAATTTCCTGCTTTCCTTGATCTGTTCTTTTTTTTAATGTAAATATCATGGATTTCTGCTCTAATCTTTTTTATTTCCCCTTTCCCACTGCTTTTGGACTTTATTTGCTGTTCTTTATCCAGCTTTTTTAGGTGTAACTTTAGGTTGTGTATTTAAGACCTTTCTTCCTCCTTCAGGAAGGCCTGGATTGTTATGTACTTCCTTCTTATAACCATTGCTGCATCGCAGAGGTTTTGGAATATCTTGTTTTCATTTTCATTGTCTTCCATGTACTTTTTAGTTTCCTCTTTAATTTCGTGGATAGCCCATCCATATTTTAGTAGGATGTTCTTTAATCTCCAAGTAAATATGGTCCTTTCAAAAGTTTTGTTGTGATTAATTTCAAGTTCATAGAGTTGTGGTCAGAAAATATGCACAGTATGGTCTCAATATTTTTGTACTTGTTGAGGGCTGACTTGTAACCCAGTATGTGATCTATTCTGGAGAATGTTCCATGTGTACTCAAGAAGAATGTGTATTCTGCTTTAGGATGATGTGTTCTGAATGTATCTGTTAAGTCCATCTGGTCCAGCGTGTCATTCAAAGCCAGTGTTTCCTTGTTGATTTTCTGCTTACATGATTTGTTTATTACTGTAAGATGTGGGTGTTGAAGTCTTCTACTCTTATGGTATTATCATCAATGAAATTTATGTTTGTAATTTATATATATATTAGGATGCTCGCACATTGTAGGAATATGCATTTACAATTGTTAGATCTTCTTGGTGGATAGACCCCTTAATAATGGTTTAATGCCCTTTTACTCTTGTTACAGTCTTTATTTTTAAATCTAGTTTGTCTGATATAAGTCAGCTACTCCAGGCTTCTTTTGATGGCCATTAGCATGATAGATGGTTCTCCATCCCCTTATTTTAATCTGTAGATGACTTTAGGTCTAAAATGAGTCTCTTGTAAGAAGCATATACCTTGTTTTCTTATCCATTCTGATACCCTATGTCTTGTCATTGGAGCATTTAGTCCTTTTCCACTTAGAGTGAGTACTGAAAGATATCAATTTAGTACCATTGTGTTCCTTCTAGAGTTGATGTTGCTGGTGGTGTTCTCTGGTCCTTTCTAGTCTTTGTTGTTTTTGGTCTTTTTTGTTTTGTTTTGTCTTTTCTCCACTAAAAGAGTCCTGCATAAAATTTCGTGCAGGGCTGGCTTAGTCGTCATGAACTCTTTTATTTTTTGTGTCTCTGGGAAACTCTTTATCACTCCTTCTATCCTGAATGACATTCTTGCTGGATAAAGAATTTTTGACTGCATATTATTCTGAAATAGCACGTTGAATATATCCCTCTAGGTCTGCAAAGTTTATGTGGCTACGTCAGCTGCAAACTTGATGTGTCTTCTCTTATAGGGTAAGGACTTTTTTCCCTTGCTGCTTTCACAATTCTTTCCTTGTCAGTATATTTTGTGAATTTTACTAAGATATGCCTTGGTGATGGTCAGTTTTTGTGGAATCTAATGGAAGGTCTCCATGCTTCCTGGATTTTGACATCTGTGTCCTTCCCAGATTAGGAAAATGTTTTGGTATTTTGCTCATCTAAACTTTCTGCCCCTTTCGCTCTCTCTTCATCTTTTGAAACACCTCTGTTTTGGATGTTTTTCCTTTCTACTAAGTCACTGAGCTCTAAAAGTCTCGTATCCTGCTCTTTGCCTTTGTTCTCTCTTTTTTCTGCTTCATTATTCTCCATAATTTTATCTTCTATGTCACTGATTCGCTTCACTGCCATATGCAGCCTTGCCGTCATGGCATGCATTCATTTTGAATCTTGGTTGTAGCATTTTTACTATCAGCCTGAAGAGATTTTATTTCTATCTCTGCAGAAAGGGATTGTCAGGTGCCTTCTATGCTTTTTCAACCCCAGCTGGTATTCACATTATCGTGGTTATTAATTCTAGTTCAGCCATCTTACTTTTGTGTGTGTTGACTAAGTCTGTGGCTGTGATATCTTCCTGTTCTCTCTTTTGGGGTTAAGTCCTTTGTTTTGTCATTTTGAAGGAAGAAAAAAATTAAGAAAATAAAAAATTAAAATTTGAAAAGAAAACAAAAAATCAAATAAAGGAAGCTAGATCCTAGGAGTGTTTTGATCTGCATATTGAAAAAAATCTCGGTAGAATAGAGAGGAAAAGGAAAGGAAAGGAGAAAAACTAAGAAAAAAATTTAGAAATTAAAAATATATATAATAAAGTAGAATAAAATAAAATACAAAAATGATCTGAAATAGGAACTTAAAAAATAAAAAAAAACAAGTTAAAAATAAAACCATTTTTTTCTGTATCCAAGAAAATAAAGAAAATTAAGGGGGGGGAAATAATTTAAGGTATAACAAAAGCAACATAAATGAGCAAATAAGTGAACCAGCAAACACAATGAAACCCAAATGAAGTGACATCCAGTTTCCCCTAGAACTGAAACGATGAAGCCTCCTCTATTTCATGCACTAGGCAGGTGGAGTGACTTGTGCTGGTCTTCTGGGGGGTGTGCTTGGAGGGCACAGTTGGGCAGGGCTTGGTGTAATGGCTCCATTCCTCACTAGGTGGCCGTGCTTAGGTTACGGTGATGGATCAGTGTGGCACCCATGTGCTTGCGTGGGAGAGGTGGAAATGGGTTCACCCAGTGTCCTAGTCTTTGGCACAGGGACTTGCGCTCTCACTGCCCCACCAGCAAGCACCCCTCCTTGGCTGCAGTCCTCTGCCCACTCTACACCTCTACCCTGTCCATGTCTAAGCTGTCCACCTTCCAGGTGAAACCTCTCTCCAGAGTTTTATCTCAGACAGTGTTGTGTTTCAGAACCCCACATTTCAGAGACCGCTTGCTTCGATATGCACTGACTCTCTGGGGGAGGGTATTGCTGAGCAGTGGCCAGGTGCAGTCTTGCCTCAGAAAATGTTCATGTGATTGCACAGTGGCAGAGGTTCAGAGATTATAGGAAATCACAACACACAGCTAGATCCAGTTTTGTGGCACTCTGGCATCTTTGTCCCATTACTAACAAATGTAGCTGTCTCTGGGGTCTGCTCGGACCTTTGCCCACTGTGAAGCTATATGGCCACTACCAACTGCACTCCAAGCAGGGAACAGCTTCTCTCTCTACAGCACATAGACGGTTCAGACAGCACTGCCTGCTCCTGGGGATTCGCCCCACTTCCTCACCAGAGCACCACCAACCTCTGTGCTCTGAATCAACTGTTTATAGAAACTCCGCTCTACTGTTTATAGAAACCCTGGCAGTACTGACTACCTCTCCTTTCCCCCTGTCAGTGGTTTTGGGGGACAGATTTCTTCTTCAGTCCCCTATGAGTATTTTCACTCTTTCTGTCTCTTTTATCCAGCTGCTTTCAGGGAGGAGTGCTTTTCTTGCAGGATCCCAATGCACCACATTCTCCCCCTTTCTTTCTCTCTGTCTTCTCTGCATGAAAATGGCTCCCTACTCTCTTCATCTTTTCTCCCCTCCGTTCACCTCTCGCCCTGCATAACCGCCTACTTCTATGTCTCAGGTTTTGCAGGTTATTGCTACACTCCTCAGATCAATTTCCTAGGTGTTCCAAATGGTCTGGTGCTTCTCTAGCTGCATTACAGGGAGGAGACAAAATTAGCGTCTCCATGCCATTCCAACACCTTAACTCCTCCCACCCATGAAGTAACTTTTAGAAGGTGATGCTTGTAAGTTTGAGAGCCAGGAGTAATTACAGAGTTCATGGACTGCAGACCTCATTGACTGAAGTATGAAATTTCATTTATGTGATTTGGTACCATTCCTCTAGAAATAAAGCTACTCTCACTGCCTTTGAAATCATAGATCTTTCCAGAAATTTGCACCAAGTGTGTTCTTCCATAAATGATTTACACTTTTATTTATCATTCTATACTTTCATATTTTTGCCATGAAATCAATTGCCATTTTCAGATGTTAAATAAGTGTTTTTTAAGAATATGGGTTTTGTTGTTGTTGTTTGTTTTCACCATTGTTCATGCTTTGGATAAGTTTAGTGTGTCACATAATGTTTTGCAACATATAAAATAGTCCTTTTAAAATCAACAAAACTCAGAATTCCACAGGTTTCAGCCTAAAATATCACTTGATAGCATTGTATTACCTTTTAGTAAAGAAACCTAAATCCCCAAAGAAAAGTCACTTATTATAGGAAATTCCTATACATGCTAAAACTAGTATTCCCTAGTCTCACAGTACTTTATTTTTAAGCAATAATGGATTTTCACCATCACAAAAATTGGTGCAACAGGATTTCTCTAATACAGCCTTTAATTTTAATCTGGCTAGTCTAATAGTGTAGAAAGGTGTCCCTGGATCTGACCTTACAGTAATGAGGTCAGTATTATTCTTGAATTATTTTCTTCTTCACTCATGTATTGTTTACACTTTCCCAACCATTACTACAGTGTCAAACATTGTGTCACTGTAAAAGCCAGTTATTCTGTCACGAAATACTTATTTAAGCTCTAAGGGAAGTGGAGCTAGATTTTGCATTGTTGCACTTCAAATGAGCAGTATCCCTCACCCCGCACCCCACTCAGTGTCACTGTACTAGCAATGTCGTCAGCACATGACATACACTCTTGATCAAGACCTTCAGGGCAGTTCCATTCAGCACTGTGCCTGACACTACTCAGCTGCAGAGACGAATAACCCAAGACTAACTTAGGCAGAACTCAGTCAGGTTAAGGAGTCACAAAGAGGGCGAGTGAAACCTAAGAGCATGAATAGATCCATTTCAGTAACTGAGCAGGAAATGGCCCATGCGGAATTCAATCTTCAAGTTGCTTCTCAGGAGCTTCAAGGGACTGACAAGAACTATCTCTGCAAAGGTAAAATATTTAACAGACATGTATATCTGTTCCAGGATGTGATGTTGGGGTGCAGAGGTGTAGGGAAACAGTAGGAAATGATCTCACGTAGTTTTCATTTGTGAGGATCAGAAATAGAAGTTGGAATATGGTAGTGTCGTTGAACTCTGGGGACTCACTTTGTTCCAGTGTTACAATCCGTAGTGTTTACCAACCTGTCATGGAGTAGTATGTTGACTGCAAATGCAATGGTATAATCTAAGAGAAGATTACAATTGTAGATATGGGTTTGGGGTCCAAGGGTTTACATTTGATTCCCTGCAGGTTGTTGCTTCTCTTGTTTGTAAATTTCCTAAATGATTATTTCCATGCATCTTTTGTCAGTGTTTTCATTTCTCTTGTGTCCAGGGAGGTACATTGCTGAGATTCTGGGAATCATCTGCCTTGTCTTGATGTCCACTGTGGTAAAAATAAACGTTATTCCCTGTAAGTCAGTGTTTGAATGACTAACAGGGAGTGTTTCACGTTAATATCATCAGTTCTTTGAAATGTTATATAACATATGGAATTTTATTATCCCATTTTGATGGATGCATGCTCTAAAGGTGGAATAGTTATTCTGAATTTATCTAAAGTAGAAATAACACATAATTGTAGGAAGTATTAAACATTTTTCAGAATTTTTATAACTCACAGTCAAGTTATGTGAGAGACTTTATTGATATATACAAATGAATTCTTGAGATTGGTTAAACCAAATACTGTAAGAGATGGTGAAATTTGGTTCATTAAGCATTTGAATTCTTTTCCCCCTCTCATGTTCATTACTTTATTAAAATTTTACTGGTAAAATCAATTTTATTGCAGCATTTTCTAATTCTAAATAATATACCAAATTTCAAACTAAGAAATTCAAATTATTGCGATCCACTTAATTTAATGTTATGTTTCTTGAAGATTACTTTAATGTTCAAGCTACTGAAGGACCAGAGCAGAACAAAACGTCCCTGGAAACAAAGATCCAGAAAGGTACAACATCACTTGCAAACATCTGTTATTAGTCTTCTGTCTATTTTAGCTCTATCTCCAAGTAGGCAAAGATGATAACAGACTCTTTTGGAAAAAGTGAATTAGAAAATCGCTTAATGAACTTTCAGAAATAATGATTCTAGGAGACTATTACTTCTTAGGCAACAATATGAAGAAATGCTCATTTAAAATCACCGTACCCGTTGTTAACAATTGCCTCACATTTTCTCCTCCTATAACATGATAAAAGATAAATCGTTCCATAAAGATGGTTGTGTTCAGTGATTCTCAGGACATGTAGAGGTGGACATTTTTGTGGTTGCTTTATATGGGCACATAAATTAGGGGATGAAAGTCTGACTCTTCTCTGAGTGTGTGTGTGTGTGTGTGTGTGTGTGTGTGTGTGTGTGTGTTGCTTTAATTTTACCAGCTTGTGAGGGTATATGAATATGTTATGTACACATATGTGTACACATATACAGTATGTAAAGTTTCATTTTGTAATAGTCAAAGCTTTTTGGATAATACCTCGTAATCTCTTTCCAGCATGTCTCTGTTGTCATTGTCTGAAAGAGTGGTTTACGTATTCCAACAATTGCTATTACATTAGCACTGAGAGAAAATCATGGAAGGAGAGTTTGACGTCCTGTGCTTCTAAGAATTCTAACCTGCTCTACTATGATGATGAAGAGGACAAGGTAAGATTTTAGATGTTTCCAGATTCTATTAAAAGCTTGTGAGTGAATATTATGCTTGTAGAGTTCATCCATAGTGACATATGTATTTGTAGTTTATTTAAAGTCTTTAATACTCCACATGTTGACTGTATGACACATTATTTATATGCTTATACCTTGAATGTACATTTGATAATTTCCAGTTCTTACTTTTCATAGAAACCTGTCTCTCTAGAAATGCTCTTTTTCCTGAAATAAACTTCACATTTAATTTTACAAGACATCAAGGAAACTATGCATTTGTGCACACTGATTATAAAATATATAGTATCACACAAATACCAATCACATCATGGGACAGAAGTTTACAGCCTTTATCAGGCCTGCCCATTTTCATTTTATGAAATATTTCTGCTTATTTGGGGGCTTTATATCAATGGAATCATTCAGTGTGCATTTTTATATGTGTCTCCTTTCTCTGGCAGATGGTATTTGTAATCAATCTATATTAACACATTTGTCTATAGTTTGTGAAATTTCACTACTCTCTTATATGAATATGACAGTTTCAAACCATTCTCAGTAAAATAGTTCTTTTTTATTATGTGGGTATTATGAATAATTGTGTTATGAAAATTCTTTCCTATATCTTCCTCCACATATCATATTTATAATCCTTTATTATATATAACTACATCTTACAGAGCATATTTATGTAATATAAATGTTATGGTTTTCATAATAAAATAACCTATAAATACAACATAATTATATTTATGTATAATTGTAATACACTTCCCTGTAAGCGTTAGTCTGAAATTGCACACTCATTGACATGTGGAAATTTCAATATATTAAATGTTCCCTACATCTTTTATTGTATTGTGTAAATATCCATTGTATCAACTAGTCTTTTGACCCAAATCTCAGTAGTCTCAGTAAAAGTAATTAATAATTTCTGATGGTTATACACAGTACCATTTTTCTGTGTTGTAAATCTTAAGGCCATTCTCTTTTGTGAGAAAGAGAAGTACTGGGCTGTGCCTCTTGCCCATTTCTCCAGGATGGTGCCTTTTTTTCACCTCTTAGAAGCCTTTGTCATATTTTAGATGTGAGCTCTTTCTCAAGTTTTTAAGATGAAAATATTTGTGACATGCATTTTTTACTTTCATAATGGAGTCTTTTAATGATCAGAATTGTATTTATTTATTTTTTAATATAATTTATTGTCAAGTTTCTAACATACAGTGTATACAATGTGCTCTTGGTTTTGGGGGTAGATTCCTGTGATTGATGCCAGAGCTCATCCCAGCAAGTGCCTTCCTCAATGCCCATCACCCATTTTCCTCTCTCCCGCACCCCTCTATCCACCCCCAGTTTGTTCTCTGGATTTAAGAGTCTCTTGTGGGGTGCCTCCCTCCCTCTCTGTTTGTAACTGTTTTTTTCCCCCTTCCCTTCCACCTTGGTCTTCTGTTAAGTTTCTCAACGTCCAAGTATGATTGAAAACATATGATATCTGTCCTCCTCTGACTATTTCACTCAGCATAATACCTTAAGCCATATAGTTACTTTGTCTGGTCTATCTTCTTTTCTTTTCTTTATCCCCACCTCCTTCTTTATTTCCCTTTCTCTCTCTCTGGAATGATCAGAATTTTAATGTTACCATAGTCCTACTTAGCACTTGGTGTGTTACAATCATTACTATGGACCTATTTCAGAAGTTACTGATAGTTCATGAATATTATTTCCTATATTATTTTCCTGGACTCACCTTTTTCTTTATTTCTTTATCTTTTAACTTTTAATTATGTTTATGATCCAGTTAGAATTTATTTTTTGTGATGCTATATTTCTGATGCTGTGAGATAAAAGTGAAGGTTATAGTTTTCTACATCATTACCTCTGTGACGGAGCATCATTTATAGCAAAGTAGGTCTCATCTTCATAAATAACTTTAGTACATGTGCTGCCGAAGCAAGCACAATAAATAACTTTATATACATGAAGTTATATATGTACACATATGCTCTAATCTCCTTTATATAAATATATGGATATTATATATCTTTATATAGATAATTATATATTCACAGATCACTGTCTATACAGTCTGTCACAACCCACAGCAGCTGGAGTAAAATGTAGAGACTTACTTGCCTTTATGGCCCCTTACCGTGTCCCAATTATACTGTGTCCTAAATGTTTCTCTACTTACTTTGAGAATCACATGGAATTTATAATTTTGCTGCAACTGATAATTTTCCTTCAAATATCAAACAATTTAGAGAACACAGTGAAGGAAAGTCCATTATGCCTATGAGAGTTTTATTCATTCTTTTGTTCTCTCTTTCTTCCTGATGATTCAAGATGCCTTCTTTTGCCATTTATTGCCTTTAGGAGTTCTTTCAGAGTGGGTCTGGTGGTGATACATTTTCTTAGTTTTCCTTTATCAGACAAAGTCTTAATTTCCCTTGCATGCCTGTTGATTTTTTTTGGTGGATAGTCAATGGTTTTTTATTAGAATCACGCAATTAGTGTCTAAAACATTTCTGTCTTTCTAGCATGCCTTTTATCTGTTATTTTGAGCAGAGAGAAAAAACATTTTGGAGACTTGGGTATGTACCTGTTGGTGTCTGTGGTTTGCTAGGCTCTCTGACACCAGTCTATGTGAGGTAGAGGGAAATTCCAGGAAGCTCACCACCATGCCATTCCTTGGGTCTCCAGGGCTGGGATCTGTCAGCTTTCTCATTAGCTTTCTGAATCTTATGTCATCTTCTGTATAATGCCCAGGGATTGTAGCTGCATTGGTGGGAGGAACAGGGAAAAGTCTATCCACTCTTTCTTTCCAGAACAGGAAGTCTGGTCTGGGGGTGGTTTTATTTTGAATGCTCCTAAAGTTAATAGTGTTCAGCATCTTTTCCTGTACTTATTGGCCATCTATACATGGTGTTTGGTGAAGTATCTCCTGAAATATTTTGCTAACATTTTTACTTTTTTTCATTGTATTTTGACAAATATTTATGTACCCAGGCGGCAAGTTTTTTTGTTTTTGTTTTTATTAGATGTATGATTTGTAAATGTTTCTTCACAAGTTTATGACTTTATTTTCTCTTCAAAGAGCAGATATTATCTTGATGAACTACATTTCATCAATTTCTTCTTTTATGGATTGTGCTTTTGATATTCTGTCTAAAAATATCTCTGTCAAACTGTAGGTCTCGCACATTTTATAATACACCTTCAATTTTTTTTCACGTATGTGTGCTTAATTTTGAGCATTTTAATATAGTTGAAGTATATAATTATAAATAATATTTGATACCCCATTGTTTCCACAACACTTTTTCAAAGGCCTATACTTTTCCAATGAATGACTGCATTTTTTGGAAATACGCATTTCATATTGTGTGGGTACAAATTTTGCACTTTCCTATGTGTTTAATTAATGTCCTTATGTTTTTTTTTTTTAATGTCAGCTTTCTACTTTAAAGACCTTCCTTTTGTTTTAAATATGTATGTATTTATTTTGATACAGTGGGAATGCAAACAGTGGCAGGGGCAGAATGAGAGGGAGAGAGTATCCCAAGAGGGTTCCATGGTGTCAGCACAGAGCCTGCCTTGGGGCTCCATTTCAGAAGCAATCCTTTCCTGACCTGAGCAGAAGCACAACTGCCTGATATACCCAGGTGTCCCCAACATTGTCCTTTGTTAAACAGGGAGTTTATACAAGTTCATTTTCAGAGTTATTATATGTCTTCAGGATCTTTGCATGTATATTGCCTATTCATTTCTATCTTCCAAAGGTTTTTATAAAGTTTATTTTTATTTATTTATTTTGTGTGAGAGAGAAAGTGAATGAGGGGGACAGAGACAGAAAGAGGGACAGAGAGAAAATTCCAAACACTTTACCCACTGTCAGCGCAGAGCCAAATGCGGAGCTCAAACTCACAAACGCTGAGATCATGTCCTGAGCCAAAATCAAGAGTCGGGTGCTTAACCAATGGAATCACCCAGGTGCCCCATTCAAAAGGCTTTTTAAAAATAAGAATAAATATTACTTTGTTCAGGTGCCTTCTGCATCAGAGAAATCACATTTACATATATTTGCATTTCTTCATAATATTCTCTTGATAGTTTTTATTGTGGTATAATGTACATACACATGGATCATATGCTATAAATGCCAACAGACAGCTGAGTTTTCAGTGTCACCATTGTATGGAATGAGAAAATCAATATTACCAGCACTGCAAAATGCCACTATTAAGTTCTTTTCTGCATTTTTTTTTCTTTTCTGCATTTTAAAAACAGTTTGTATACATGAAATCAAACAGTATGCATATTGTATTTTTGGCATTGTCAGGTGAAGGTAAACTTGTGTGATTCATCCCGATAGCTGCACCAGTTGCAAATTGTCCACATCTCTTTGTTGTTCTGTTGTCGGATTCTACTACAATGTATTCACCAATTCTGTTGCGGATGCTCTTGGATGTTTGGGTATTGGTCCATTTGGGGCTACTTTGAGTTATTCTATTATACATACTCCACAATCAACTTTTAGCTAAACGTATGTGTTTCATATTTTAACTACTGGCTCCTCTCTTCTTGCTTTTTGAGAGGGTAGCAACTTAAATCATGTATTGATAACATTCTTCCCTTTGAGTGTAATTGACAAAGGTACAAATTGTCTCTAAACGCTACTTTAGTTTCATCCTAAAAGCTTTTATGTTTCTCAGTTTATTGTCAACCAGTACAAGGTAATTTCTATCATCCAGTATAAGATTTTCAAAGATTTCATATTTGAACTGTGAATTTTTCAGAAGTGTATCACTGTCCACACGTTGGAAATTTCCCGGATTTCTTTCCATTGTTTCTTCTCATTTCTTATTCTTCAGAGAAATTACTTTGAATATTTCCATCCTTAAATTTTTGATCCCATGGGGCGCCTGGGTGGCTCAGTCGGTTAAGCAGCCGACTTCGGCTCAGGTCATGATCTCGGGTCCGTGGGTTCCAGCCCCGTGTCGGGCTCTGTGCTGACAGCTCGGAGCCTGGAGCCTGTTTCGGATTCTGTGTCTGCCTCTCTCTGACCCTCCCCCGTTCATGCTCTGTCTCTCTCTATCTCAAAAAAATAAATAAACGTTAAAAAAAATTTTTGATCCATATTTATGATCTAGAACACTTTCTATACATGTCAGTTATATCAAGCTGATTCCTAGTGTTTTGACAGTCTTCCATAGTCCTTCTGATTTTGTGACTATCTGTTCTTACTTACTGAAGGAAGAGATTTCAATCTTCAAGTACACTCATTGAATTGTTTATTTATCCTTCTAATTCTGTCAGTTTCTATTTCATGTGTTTAAGGGTTCTATTGTTAGGTGATTAACATATGTTTATAATTGTTTTATCTTCCTCTTATATTGACAGCCTGAACATTTTGAAATGTTTATTTTAATTTTGGCTAACATTTCTTGTTTTAACAGCTACTTTGTTATTAAAACAGTCATTTCTACTCTCTTCTTTGGTTACTGTCTGTAGGGTCTATTTTTTTGCTATCCTTTTATTTTCACCAATGTATGCCTTTGAATCTACAGTGTGTCAGTTACAGGGAGCATATAGATGGATACTACTCTTTTATTCAGGATGACACTATCTTATACTTGGAATACTTATTTAATTCCCATGAATATTCATTCGTTGTAGAGAACATATAGATGGATCTTACTTGTTTTTGATTCAGAATGTCAATTTCTAACTTTGATTATAATATTTATTTCATTCAAATTAAGGTAATTATTTGTATCCTTGGATTTAGGTCTGTCATTTGCTGAATGTTCTCGATGTCTGTGTTATTTTCTTCTTCCACCTTACCTGACATCTTTTGGATTAAACACATATTTTAGTATTCCCTTTTAAATCTTCTGTTGATGTCTTAGCTATGTTTTTAAATTATGTACTTAGTAGTTGCTGTAAGTATAACAAATATATCTTTTGTTTGTGTTTTGTGACATATAATTAACATACAACACTGCCTAATACATTACAGTATGGTCACTATGGTAATATGCATTAGCTAACACCTTTGTCATGTCACATATGTATTTAGTTTTAGTTTTTATTTATTTAGATTTACTTTTTCAGCAACTTCAAAATTCATAATGCAGTAATGATGACCATTTCATTATATGGTACATTAGATCTTTAGAACTTCTTTATCTGTTAGTTGCAAGTTTGTAAACTTAAACAACACTTCCCCAGTTCCCCCACCCCTCAGGCTCAGGAAACAACATTTGGCTATATGTTTTCTTTACAAGTTCAGTTTTTTGAGATTCCATATGTAAGTAAGATCATACAGTATTTGTGTATCTCTCTCTGACTTAAGTCACTTAATAAAATGCCTTGAAGGGACATCTATTTGTCACAAATGGCAAGATTTCCTTTTTTCTCTTGGCTGAATAGCATTTGTATATATGCATAGTCATTATACATATACATTATATACACATTTATAGTCATTATACATATCTTCGTAACCACTTCTCGGGTGGCAGATACTTAGGTTGCTTTCATAGATTGGCTATTGTAAGTAAAGTTGTAGTGAGCATGGCTGTGCAGATATCCTTTTGAGATACTGATTTCAGTTCCTTCTAATACATACCCAAGTTATATCCTACAAACTAACCATAAGTGAAAAGAAATGGCTATTCTAATAGGATTTCCTTCCTTTTTCCGGCTGAATAATATTACACTGGTAGGTGTATACCACACTTTCTTTCTCCATTCATCCATCAGTGGACATTTGGGCTGCTTCTACCCTGTGGCTCTTAGGAGTATTGCTGCACTGAGCATGGGTGTGCACGTATCCTCGAGATCTTTCTTTCAATTCTTGTAGATAGTTTCTTACATGTGGGATTGCTGACTCCTGTGGTAACTGTAGTTTTAATCACTGGAGGAAGCTCCATCCATGTCTTCATAACGGCTGAACGATGTGCATTCCCAACCACCATGTGTAAGTCTCCTTCTTTTTGACCTCCTCACTGAAACATTTTTAAAGAGGGTTTATTTATTTATTTTGAGAGAGAGAAAGAAAGAGAGCAAGCAGGGAAGGTGCAGAGGGACGGAGACAGACAGCATCCAGAGCCGGCTTTGCGCCATTAACACAGAGCCCAACGCGGGGCTCAAACCTAAAACTGTGAGCTCATGACCTGAGCCAAAACTGAAAGTCAGACACTTAACCAACTGAGCCACCAGGCGACTCAACAATTTTCTGCTGTGTGCCATCCATCTTTATGAGTATGAAGTGATAAGTAATCATGATTTTGATTTGCTTTTCTCTGATCATTAGCGATATTGAGCATCTTTCCATATGATTTTCACAATTTATATTGTCTTTGGAAATATGTCTAATTTCTTTGCCCATTTTTTCATTGTGTTCTTGGTGTTTGTTGTTGTTGATACTAAGTTGTAGACTAATTATATATTTTAGACGTGATTCCCTGTTTGATATATGATTTGCAAGTGTTTTTTCCACTCTGTCTTTTCATTGTTGATCATTCCCTTTAATGCAAAGAAATGTTTAGGTTGATATAGCCCATTTGTCTACAATGGACTTTTCCTTTGTGGTCTGGTTTTGGTGGCAGAGCCAAGAAACCATTGCCAAATGCAGTGTTGTTTATTTTGCCCCCAATTTTTCTTTGAGGAACTTCTACACTTTACATTTATGTCTTTCGTCTAGTTTGAGTTAATTTTAGTATACGGTGTAAATGGAAACATCCAGCTTCAATCTTCTGCATGTGGGAGGGAAGTCAGTTTGCCAACACCCTTTGTGAAAGATGCTGTCTTTCCCTATTGAATGGTCCTGGCACCTTTATCAAAGCTGGTTAGACCGATTATACCTCGGTTTGTGTCTGGATATTTTTAAGGTATTGTTTCCATGGGGGATTTAGGGTCTGTGTCTTTCTGTTCCTTCATCTTGCTGCTGGTATCCCGTTTCAGTCGGAACTAGTGTGCAGGGCAGGGATATGGATTCTGTGGTAGATAATGTGGTGTAAGGCTGATGGAGATGGAAGACGCATCACCCATCCCTGATTTTCATGCTGACTTAAGTCACTTCAAATCCACTCTCTTCCCTCAAGACTATTTCTTTGTATTTGCCAGTGTTCTTTGGTCATTTCATTATGATGTCATGAGACGTGGATTTGTATGTGCTCATTCTGTTAGCAGTTTGCTAAGTCTCTGGTGTCTATAAATATTTTACATTATATTAGTGCGCAGTTCATTTGTCGTGCCTTAACATTGTTGTCCTGTATTTTTCTGCCTCTGTTGTTCTTCTCATATTCTCCTTAGACCTATGCTGGCTTTCCTGATACTGTTTTGAAAGTGTCTGAATTCTGTAAGTGGTTCTCTTTTTTCTGTCTCATCCTAAGGTATAAATAAATTTTGTTACTCCTTCACATTCGTTAGTTTTTTTTTTTTTTTCTACTTGAGTGGATTTTCCATTTCCAGTATGGAATGATGCACTCAGATTCTCTGTGGTTTCTTCATATAGTTTTGTTTCTCTATTGATATTTCAATATCAATAGAATTATTGATTCTTTTGATCAATAGAATCAATTGATTCTTGCTAAATTGCTGCCATCACATATTCATGCAAATTTTTGAACTAAGTTTTCTTTATAGTTTTCATATGTGTATAAATATGACTTTTATTTTTATTATGTAAAAAAAAATTTAATGCTTTTATTTATTTTTGAGATAGAGACAGAGCATGAGCAGGTGAGGAGCAGAGAGAGAGGGAGACACAGACTGGGAAGCAGGCTCCAGGCTCTGAGCTGTCAGCACAGAGCCAGATGCGGGGCTCGAACTCACGGGCCTGTGAGATCATGACCTGAGCTGAAGTCAGACGCCCAACCGACTGAGCCACCCAGGTGCCCTTAAATATGACTTTTAAGTACTTTTGTTCTAATATGTGGAACAACTTATCCCAGCAGATGTTTCTATTGACCTATGCTTTCCTTTCATTGGAAGATTTTTTAAATTTCTCTTCATATTTTTTTTTTACTTCTTAGGTAGACACTTTTTAAACATATACTTCAGTAAACATGCATTGCATGTCATTTTTCCTAGATTTACTATTTTTTGTTGCCAAACATTTATGGCAGAATCTTCTCCACTGAGGTCTGTCTGCTGATAGTTTTGTTCATTTTTTCCAAATTCTTATTGTTTATTTTTATGACCTTGTGACTTTTACCTTTGATGTTAATTACTGCTGATCAAGTCTCCACCTATGGCACCAGCACCCTTGCTCTTTGCAGCTTCTCCCAGTTGTAACAGCTTCAGTCTTCTTACCACTGATCCAGGGGTGGGCAGGTGGGAGTCACGGGAGCATCCTAGGCGAGTAGATGACAAATGTGCTTTTGCCTTGAATCTCCAGGATTTTTTCCAATGTACCTATTTCATAAGTTATTAACCTGTGATCCATTTACTAAACTCTGAAATTGTTTTCACGGTCAGTTTGTCCTCCTCACTTAGTCCTACTAAGATAATTTTATACTTTCGTGTCCACTGTGTAACATTATAATTTGAAAGTGTCTATAAAGGAAGAAAGGATGAACTTTTATGTGTTATTACAGAATTAAAATGAGTATAAGATCTTGTATTTGACTCCCAATAAAATTTGTTTTCTCATAGTTTTTGTGGAATTTACTCTCTACTACTACATGGATTAGAGGATCCCCGAGAAGCCATCATAGTTCATCTGTGCAGCCAAAGGCCTTAACATTTTCTCCCAAAGTGTAAGTCTCCTGACAACTTTTTATTTTATGCCTCACAAGAATTGTTCTTAGAAACAAAAAGAGCAATGTGTGAACAATCGGATAAACACAGTAGTTGAAGTTTTTCCAGAGAAAAATGGTATGAGAAATATTGAGATTGAGATATTTAAGTATGAGTCAAAATGGATGGTTCATTCCTCAAAATACTATGGTCCCTAGTAAGAGATATAAGCAATCTTATGGCAAGATTAATGAGGTATAATTCTCTGTATTTCAGGTTGTCAGCATCTTCAGAGAGTGACAGGAAGTGTCCATATTTCAGTTTTCAAATAAGAAAAACTTATTTTGCACCCTGCTCAGTAATAAGACCATATGTTTGTAAGCACCAGGCATTTTAGTTACCTCATTTTGGTATAATGTTATTTCACCATTTATAAAGAATACATCTCTCATTATTTCAAAAGCAATATGATTATATTCTTTGCAATTTTTAAGATAATATTTTTTAGTGTAATTTTAGGCTCACAACAAAATTAAGAAGAAGCTCCAGAGATTTCCTGGATTGTCCTTGTCTGCACATGTGCATGGCCTCTCCCATTATCAACATCACTCACTAGAATGTTTCATTTCTTACCAAGGATGAATCTGCATCAATGCATATATATCGCCCAAAGTCCAAATAGTACTTGAGGCTTCATTCTTGGTGTTATGGAACTATTCTCAAATGTAATTATATTAGTGTAAAAAAATATACTCGGTATATATTATTTATTTCTTATGCTTTGCTATTTAGTAGAATAAAATATATATTAATTACAAATCATAACATAGTGTAAACTTCTCAATACAGTGAATAATTTCATATATATTTCCAAATTAGCTGATTTGTTCTAGCCCTTTAAGGGCCTCAAATGAGGATTGAACACTCCAGGGTGACAAGGGTATCGGTCAGAATTGAGTCAGGAGACAGAAACAAGGAAGGAAGTTGAGGTAAACAATTATTATCTACTTATAAGGGAAAGCTTACTAAGGGGAAAGGCTACTAAGTAAATAAAATTACAAAGAATATCTTAGAATTAAAGGAGGGATCACTGGGAAGCTAGGTCTACTCTCGAAAGATGGGATTCAGATGTCGTTGAAGATGATGTGGGTACACACAGCTTCATGGCAGACATGCTCACTGGATTGGCCTGGGACAGAGCAGCTCCACACTCCTCGGGCTGAACTTGGTGAGGAAGGATCTCAGGCTGTGACTGGCAGACAGTAAGAACTCCTTGTCAGAGCAGTAGAAGGCAAGACAAGAAGACAGGAAACTGACAGACTGGCTACAAAAAGTTGCTGGAGGACAAATACACAGGACTTCTTGCAAGACTGCAACTGGCAATCAAGCCATGGCGGCCAAAGGAGAGAAAACACCATGAAGCCAGGAAGAAGAGCCCTTTCTGCTGCACTGGCTCTCCATTGTCTTTTACTGACAAAAGTCAACTTCATGTGAGATGAAAAGAGAGAAAATGGATAGGATCTTGCACCGTTATCTGAGAACAGGGCACTGAGGGTGGATTTGGAGATGAGAGTACTAAATGAACGGCCCCTCGGGGTTAACATGGAACAACCACAGGGTTTCTGCATAAGAGCCACTCATATCAGCCCCACTTCCTCCAAGAATGGAACTCTAGTGTATTTTCTGAATCTCTCTTAGTGCAGCACTATCAACAATTAGATTTATTTCAAGGTAGAGATTGGTTTCTAATTGGATAATAACCAGTGTCCTTTGATACCCTTTCTTATATGTTGTTTTCCTCAACTGGGTTCATATATTTTGGATGACATTTAGTTTTTTCAATTTTTTATGTGCCCACTTCTGTCAGTCTTTACAGCCAGGCTAAAAAACATTTTGATGCAAAAAATAAAATGTTAAATAATGAAGAAAACCAAAAATTAAAATGTACAGATATTTGTGTGGGTCAAACAGCTAGTTATTGACAGAATTCAAGGCAAACTTGAGTAATTAGATGAATCAGAAATATTCCTACCCTAATTCAATTATAAGAGGGAAGGAGTTTAAACTCGATTATTATTTGCAAAATACATTCATATCTCATATACATTTTTCTGTGAAGATAGACATATTCTTTATATTCTCTCTACATATTCCTTATTATCTTATAGAAAAATTATATGAATATTCAAAATGAATTGAATATAACTGTTTATGGTAGCTGTAACTAATTACTAAAGTTGTGTTTCATACAACCCAAGATTGCAATGACATTAAAAATTAAGCATTTAATTTTCATTCACCTGTTTGTGGTTTGGCTCTGTTAGGGTTGATCAAGTCTGGGCATTTACGGACTTGACTCCAGACTACATACAGATGCAGCTCAGATCCTGGTATATGATCTTGCATGGCAGAGATAGCAACTAGCAGAAATGTGTTTCTTAGTGCCTGAACTTAGTGCCTCTGAACTCATATCCTATCACATTACCCACACATTATATTGTGAAAACAAGTCACAATGGCAAACTAATCATTGGTTGTCTGTAGATTATACTCTTCTCAAAGTGGTCAGAGGGAAGAAATGTAGATTCACTGAAAATAACCTAATCTACCATTGTAGTCATAAGAATATTTTTATATTTCATGAAATAGATAAGTTTGTAAAGGAAAATTATTTGGAAATAGATTAAAAATTTAATACTCTCTTAACTTCCCATCTGTTTTTTTTCTTGTGTGCCTAAAATCCTTGTAAAGCAGTTTTGTATAGAGACAAACATGATGGTTTCACCATGGTTCTTGATCAAATAAGGCATAAGCAGAAGGTATAATGTTAAAGGATGTTGGCATTGAAACTGGTTACTTCATGTAATTTCTAATGTTTATTTATTTTTGAGAGAGTGAGAGAGAGAGAGAGAGAGAGAGAGACAGAGAGACAGAGAGCAAGCAGGGAAGAAGCAGAGAGAAAGGGAGACACAGAATCCGAAGCAGGCTCCAGGATCTGAGCTGTCAGCACAGAGCCTGACGCAGGGCTAGAACCCACAAACAGTGAGATCATGACCTGAGCCAAAGTCAGATGCTCAACTGACTGAGCCACCCAGGATCCCCTGAAACTGGTCACTTCATGTAATTTCTCAGTGCACACTCTTAGCCCTGGGGCTTAGTTACATAACTGCTCTGGCTGTTTCCTTTGCTGGAATATATAGAAATAGTATCTTATTCATAGTTACTTGAAGAGTATTTGAACAGTACCTCTTGGCACAAGTAGTCACTAGATTTCAGTGGTTTGGGCTTAAGAAACTGTTGCTTTTGTGCCATCACCTGTGACATTATGATCTTAATTGTAGCAACTTCATAGGGTTTTTCTGAGCAATAAATAACAATAAATAATATAATGCATAAAGATCCTTATAATAAAGCCCAACCGCATGAACTTCTTGCTGTCTGTGATCTCTTCATATTTTGCTTTTGCCAATATTCAATAAAGGCCATTTTCTAGCTACCCAAAGCCCTATAACTGTCATCTTCCTTTCACACAGTGATATAGCCAGGCATCAGAAATGCTATCTGGCAACCATTTTGATCACATACATCAAAGCAATTTGCATTTTAAAAAGGGGAGAAATTCAATACACGTCATGTGTGGACACTAGAGTAATTTTTTCTGTATATGTGTTTGCTGTCTTGAAATCAAGTTGCAAGTACTGTTCTTTCCCTTATTCTAAAGATCAAATTGGTAATTTTCTCTGTGTCTTCCTTTGTGAGAATATCCATAGGTATCTAACATAATGGACTTGTTATCTTGGATCCCAGAAGTAAATAGTACCCATTTAGTGCTAAATTCAGAGAAAGATGGTGCCTTTTTAAAACCTACTATTGTTGAAACAGAGCAGAAAATGTATTCTTTACAGGCAGCTATTGCCAAGGAGAATGCAGGAAGGACTAGGCTGTGTATCCCTAATCTCTTGTACCAAATTTACTAATCTAAAAATTTTGTTTTCTGGTAATTAATGGGTGTAAGGTTGGAGATAAAACTACAAGGGCACTTAGGTGGCTCAGTCACTTTAATGTCTGACTTTTGATTTTGGCTCAGTTCATTATCTCATGGTTCATGATATTGAGTCTGCATTGACAGCACAGGGACTGCTTGGGATACTCTCTTTCTCTTCCTTTATCTCTCTCCCAGTATCTCTGCCTCTTCCCTCACCAAAATAAATATGTTTATTTAAAAAAAATAATCCTTTCCAGCATCTATGGTTTCCTGATTTGTTCATTTCAGCCACTCTGACTGGCGTGAGGTGGTATCTCAGTGTGGTTCTGATTTGTATTTCCCTGATAAGGAGTGACGTTGAGCATCTTTTCATGTGCCTGTTGGCCATCTGGATGTCTTCTTTAGAGAAGTGTTTTTTCATGTTTTCTGCCCATTTCTTCACTGGATTATTGTTTTTTGGGTGTAGAGAAATGAGAACCCTCTTGCACTGTTGGTGGGAATGCAAACTGGTGCAGCCACTCTGGAAAACAGTGTTGAGGTTCCTCAAAAAATTAAAACTAGACCTAACCTATGACCCAGCAATAGCACTGCTAGGAATTTACCCAAGGGATACAGGAGTGCCGATGCATAGGGGCACTTGTACCCCAATGTTTATAGCAGCATTCTCAACAATAGCCAAATTATGGAAAGAGCCTAAATGTCCATCAGCTGACGAATGGATAAAGAAGATGTGGTTTATATACACAATGGAATACTACTTGGCAATGCGAAAGAATGAAATCTGGCCTTTTGTAGCAACGTGGATGGAACTGGAGAGTGGGATGCTAAGTGAAATAAGTCATAGAGAGAAAGACAGATATCATACGTTTTCACTCTTATGTAGATCCTGAGAAACGTAACAGAAGACCATGGGGGAGGGGAAGGGAAAAAAAAAAGAGAGGGAGGGAGCCAAACCATAAGAGACTCTTAAAAACTGAGAATAAACTGAGGGTTGATGGGGGGTTGGGGGGGGTTGGGAGGGTGAGGAGGGTGGGTGATGGGCATTGAAGAAGGCACCTGTTGGGATAAGCACTGGGTGTTGTATGGAAACCTATTTGACAATAAATTTCATATAAATAAATAAATAAATACTAAAAAGAGAGAGAAAATAAATAAATAAAAAATAATCCTTGGAAACAAATTCACTTTACCATCATATTTCAAATATATTTTCACTATTTTTGACTTCCAATTTATCCATCTCTCTTAGGTCACTTGGTTTGCCATTATTAGAAATAGGCAGTTAAATATATACCTTTATATCATAAAATGTAAATTCTAACTATCCATATTATTTTGAGTAATTTTGGGTGTGTTTTTTATACTGATAGGCATAGATTTCATTAGAGTTAAAAGCCAAAAATGGGTACCCATATTTCTCCATGTAACAAAGGACATTATAAATTATGTAATTAAAAGCATAAATGTTTATAAATACAGGAATAATAGATATAAGTGCATCTAACTTCAGAAGACATTAGTGAATTTACATTATTTGGCATCATTAATGAATGCTTTGTTCTAATCCTACCTATAGATAGAAAGAAACAGTCAAGGAAAATGAGGAGATAGGGGAATATGTTCCAAATGGAAGAATAAGATAAAATCTCAGAAAAAGATTGAAATAACATGGAGATAAGCAATCTATCTGATAACCAGTTCAAAGTAATGATCATAAACATGTTCACCCAAGAGAAGGATAAGATGAACACAGTGAGAATGTCAACAAAGAAATGGAAAATATAAAATAGAACCAATCAGACCTGGAGAGAAGAATGATGGAAATTTAAAAATACACTAGAATGAATCAATAACAGATTAGGTGATGCAGAAAGGATCAACTACCTGGGAAACAAGGTAGTAGAAATCGTGCAAGCAGAACAACAACAACAAAGAATTAGTTTTATTTTATTTTATTTTTATTTATTTTTACTTGAGAGAGAGAGAGAGAGCATGAATAGGGAGAGGGGCAGGAGATAGAGAATCTCAAGCAGGTTCCATGCTCAGTGCAGAGCTGAACGTGGGACTCTATCCCTTGACACTGGAATGACCTGAGCTAAAATCATAAATTAGAGTCTCAACTGACTGAGCTACCCAGGCACCCCAATTCTACAAAATACCTCTGCATCTTAAATTAGTCTCAAAACTGAAGACAATAGAAAATTACCAAATTCATTCCATATGGATAGCATTACCCTGAAATCAAAACCAAACAAAGACACAAAACATACACACACACCCCCCCCCACACACACACACATGCACACACACACACACACACACACACACACACACACACACACAATTATAGACCAATATCCCTGATCAAAATGCAAAAATCGTCACTCAAATATTAGCAAACTGAATTTCACAATACAAGGATCATACACCATGGTTACGTGGCTTTATTCCACTTATGCAAAGATGGATCAACACCTGCAAATTAACCAACTTGACACATCACATTAACTGACTCAATGATCAAACTCACATGGTAATCTCAACAGATGCAGAGAAAGCATTTGAGAAAATTCAACATCCAGTTATAATAATAACTGCCCAGAAAGTGTGTAGAGAGGGAATGTCCCTCCATACAATAAAGTTCATACATTACCAGCCCACAACCAACATCTTCTGAACAGTGAAAAGCCAAAAGCTTTTCCTTTCAGATCAGGATCAAGACAAGGAATTCCAGTCTTACCACTTTTATTCAACACAGGGCTGGAGGTCCTAGCCACAGAAATCTGAAAAGAAAAAGAAAAAAAAAGGCATCCAAACTGATAAGGAAAATGCAAAACTGTCACTATTTTCCAATGACATTATTCTCTAGATAGAAAAACCTACACTCCACTAAAAATACCATTAGAACTAATAAGTGTAATTAGTTAGGTTGCAGGATACCAAATTAATATGCAGAAATCTGCTACATTCTTATACGCTAGTAAATAACTATGAGAAAGAGAAATTAAGAAACAATCTCATTTATAATTGAATTTATAAGAATAAATCACTTAAGAAGGAATTAACCAGAGAAGTAACTCATATCCTCTAAATTATAAGGCACTGGTAAAAGAAATTCAAAGATGACACAAATCAAAAATAAGATGATATGCCATGCTTATAGACTGGTAGAATTAATATTATGCAAATATTCATATTACTCAAAAAGACCAATGGATTCAATGTAATCCCTATGAAAACACCAATAGCATTTTTTTCATAGGACTAGAATAAATTATCTTAAAGTTGGTATGGAACTACAAAAGACTGTAAATATTGAAAGCAACCTTTATTTTATTTTTTTAAGTTTTTCTGTTGATTGCAGTTAGTTAACATATAATGTAATATTAGTTACAAGTAGTTAATATAGTGATTCAACACATCCATACCACACTCAGTGCTCATCACAGCAAGTGTACTCCTTAAGCACCATCACCTATTACACTCATTCTGCCACCCACCTGCCCTCTAGTAACCATCAGTTTGTTCTATACAGTTAAGATTCTGTGTCTTGCTTTGCCTCTCTCTCTCACTTTTCACCCTTGGTTTTGTTTCTTAAATTCCAGATATGAGTGAAATCATAGGGTATTTCTCTTTCTCTTACTGACTTATTTCTCTTAGCATAATAGACGTTAGTTCTATCCACATCATTGCTGATGGCAAGATGACATCTTTTTTTTAAAAAAGTTTATTTATTTATTTGAGAGATAGAGAGCGTGAGTGGGGAAGGGGCAGACAGAGAGAGAGAGAGAGAGAGGGAATTCCAAGCTTCCATACTATCAGCACAAGCCCAATGTGGGGATGAACTCACGAGCCATGAGATCATGACCCGAGCAGAAACCAAGAGCCAGACCTTCAACCGACTGAGCCATCCAAGCACCCCAAGATTACATCTTTTGATGGCTTTGAGTAAATACATAGTAGTACAATTACTAGGTCATCGTGCAGTTTTATTTTTAACTTTTTGAGGAGTCTCCATACTGTTTCCCACAGTGGCTGCACCAGTTTGTATTCCCACCAACAGTGTAAGAGAATTCCCCTTTTTTCGCATACTTGACAACATCTCTTGTTTCTTCTGTTGTTCATTTTTGCCACCCTGACAGGGGTGAGGTCATATCTCATCATGGTTTTGATTTGCATTTCCCTGATGGTGAGTGATGCTGAGCATCTGTTTATGCATCTGTGGGCCATCTATATATCTTTTCTAGAAAAATGTCTATTCATATCTTCTGCCCATTTCTTAACTGGATCATTTATTTTGAGTGTTGATTTTGATAAATTCTTTATAAATTTTGGATACTAACTCTTTACTAGAAATTTTGGATACTAACTCTTTACCAGAAATATCACTTGTAAGTATCTTCTTCCACTCTGTAGGTTACCTTTTAATTGTTTTACACTTTCCCTCACTGTGAAGGAGGTTTTTATGTTGATGAGGTCCCAATAGTTTAGTTTTGCTTTTGTTTCCCTTGCCTCTGGAGACATATCTAGAAAGAAGATGTGCAGGCCAAGGACAAAGACTTTGCTACCTGTGTTCTCCTCTAGGATTTTAATGGTTCCCTGTCTCACCTTTAGGTCTTTCATCCATTTTGAACTTATTTGTGTGTATGGTGTAAGACAGTGGTCCAGCTTCATTCTTCTTTCTGTACGTTATTGTCCTATTTTCCTAACAACATTTGTTGAAAAGACTGTCTTTTTTCCAGTGGATATTCTTACTGCTTTGTCAAAGATTAGTTGACCAAACAACAGTGGGTTACTTCTGGGTTATCTATTTTGTTCTATTGATCTTTGTGTCTTTTACTTTTTTCTATTACCATAGTGTCCTAATGACTAGAGCTTTGTTATATAGCTTGAATTCCGGAATTGTGATGTCACTAGTGCCCAGAAAAATATAAACTATAAAAAGTAAAACAGGAAGAAATAGAAAATTTGAACACACCCACAAGCACCAAAGAAGTTGAATTAGTAATCAAAAGTCCAGGGCAGGATCACTTCCCAGGGGAATTCTACCAGATATTTAAAGAAGATTTAATACCCAATCTTCTCAAACTGCTCCAAAAAATAGAACTGGAAGAAAAAATTCCAAACTCACTCTATGAGGCCAACATTGCCTTGATGCCCAAACCAGAAAAAAAACCACTAAAAAGGAGAATTCCAGACTAATAACCCTGATGAACATAGATGCAAAAATTCTTAACAAGACACCAGCATATTGAATCCAACAGTACATTAAAATAATTATTCACCACGATCATGTGGGATTTATTCCTGGACTACAAGGGTGATTCAATATCTGCAAATCAACCAAAGTGATACACTATATTAATAAAGGAAAGTATAAGAACCATATCATCTACTTAATACATGCAAAAGAAGCATTTGACAAAATACAGCATCCATTCTTGATAAAAACCCTCAATAAAGTAGGGATAGATAGAACACACCTCAACACCATAAAGGCTACATACAAAAGACCCACAGTTAAATCATCCTTAATGGAGAAAAACTAATAGAAAAATTATTCCTCTAGGGTCAGGAACAAGACAGGGAGGTCAACTCTCACCATTACTACTTAACATCATACTGGAAATCTTAGCTTCAGTAATCAGACAACAAAAAGAAATCAAAGGCATCCAAACCTTCAAGTAAGTAGTCAAACTTTCACTATTTGCAGATGACGTGATACTCTATGGGGAAAACCCAAAAGATTCCACCAAAAATTGCTAGAACTAATACATAATTCAGTGAAGTCACACAATACAAACTCAATGTACAGAAATCTGTTGCATTTCTATCCACCAGTAACGAAGCAGCAGAAAGGCATCAGAAACATAATCTGACTTATATACTTCGATCATACATACCAAAGATATTTGCATTTTAAAACATTTGATGATAACGTTTCAAATTATATATATATATATATATATATATATATATATATATATATATATGTATGTATTTAAGCAAGCAAATACAGCATTTTTAGGAAATAGAAGTGAGGGTGGTTAGGTCTTTTCACTGCTTGAAAATGAGTAAAGGTACTAATTTGTTAGACTTTAATGAGCAAAGAATACATGCTGTAAAATGTAGGGCACAGTAAAAGGATGTTTAAAACATATCAAATTCATATCTTCTTACAGAGGAAATTTAAATAAAATATATATTGTGAAAAATAAGTAAACCAGGAAAAAGTAGAGTTCTAAGAAATGATAGTGTTTATCCAAATGAATTGATAAATATGGTATACTTAACAATTAATTATGTGTGTGTGTGTGTATACTTACCACAGAGATAAAATGTATCAGTAAAACTTATATAAGAAGTTAAAAATTATATTAACATAAATAGGATAATGTTCATCTCAAGTCCAAGAATATTTATACTTAAGTAACTGTTTTTTAAATTGTTAATGAGATATTCCTTCAACAGAAGCAAACATAACAATAAAAGTATAAAAAATGTAAAAAAAATCATCCAACACAAGCCAGAAAACTTCTCTAGCTAATGTAATGTCAAAATACAAGGCAAAAACCTTTGTTGAAATGATGAAGCACAATTCACGGTGATAGATTGAGTATCCAAACCATTAGCAATGTTTCATAAAACTTGAACGTACTTAATAATACAAGTTGAACACAGACTGGAAACAAAAGGGAAGAAAATAATCATAAATGGAGATTCAAACAATTCTATCATCCTGCTTATCAAACAAGCAGATTTACCAGGAATACTATAGAAAGACTTAATCTACACAATTAACAAATATATATATGCACATACATAATACATGATCTATGTATTAGTATAGACTACCCATATTTTTAATGTCATGAAAATTTTCCAAAGTTTCACAAAATACACTATATACATATATACACATATATACACTCACATTTTCATGTATAGTAATATAAAATATATAGAGCAGTGATGTCACTGCAATAACCTTTATAACTGAGCACATGTACATGAATATTTAAATCTAATTTTAAGTAATTAAACATAAACGAAAGCTTAATATTGGGTCAGCAGTCATACTAGCCATATTAAACACAAATGTAGACCACATCCACCATTATAGAACATTCTCCAACTACAGTTCACCAACAATTTGCAAACCCTTGAATGGTTTTATCTCCCTAGCATATTTCTAATTAACATATGAGCCAGATATATAATCACACTGGATGTTTACAATTTTTTAAGGAGTTACAATAAAACTATAACAGCAATATTTTGTCTTGTGAAATATTAATTGCCTTAAGTGCATATATTACAAAAGAGAGAGAGCAGAAATATGAGCATACACCACAAGAAGCTAAAAACAGGAAAGCTTTGGATTTTCTTTTTTTTCCACACCATGTACAAAAATAAATTCAAAATGAATGAAAGACCTAAGTGTGAGACAGGAAACCATCAAAATCCTAGAGGAAAACACAGGCAGTAAACTCTTTGATCTTGGCCATAGCAATTTCTTACCAGACATGTCTCTAGAGGCAAGGGAAACAGAAGCAAAAACGAACTATTGGGACCCCATCAAGATATAAAGCTCCTGCACAACAAAGGAAACAATCGACAAACCTTAAAGGCAGCCTACAGAATGGGAGACGATATTGTCAAAGTGACATATCTGATAAAGGGTTAATATCCAAAAATATAAAGAACTTATCAAACTCAACATCCAAAAAAAACAAAAAAATCCAGTTAAGTCATGGGCAGAAGACATGCATAGACACTTCTCCAAAGAAGACATACAGATGGCCAACAGACATGAAAAAAATGTTCAACATCACTCATGATCAAGGAAATACAAATTAAAACCACAATGAGATAGCACCTCATGCCTGTCTGAATGGCTAAAATTAACAACACAGGAAACAACAGAGGTTTGCAAGAATGCAGAGAAAAGGGAACCCTCTTACACTGTAGACAGCAATGCAAACTGGTGCACCCACTCTGGAAAATAGTATCGATGTTCTTAAAAAAAAAAGAAAGAAAGAAAAGAAATAGAACTACATTAAAACCCAGCAATTTCACTACTAGGTATTTAACCAAAAGGACACAAAAATGCTGATTGGAAGAGGCACATGCGCCCTGATGTTTCTACAGCATCATCAATAACAGCCAAATTATGGAAAGAGCGTGAATTTCTATCAAATGATGAATGCATAAAGGATACACACACACACACGCACACACACACACACACACACACAGGCATGCATACATATATATACATATATATTATTCAGGCATCAGAAAGAATGAAATCTTGCCCTTTGCAAGGATGTGGACAGAGCTAGAGAATATTATGCTAAGCAAATAAGCAAAATTATAGTCAGAGAACTACAAATACCATATGACTTCACTCATATGTGGAATTAAAAAAAAACAAAATGGATGAACATGGAGGAAGGGAAAAAAAAAAGAGAGGGAAGCAAACCATAAAAGACTATTAACCATAGAGAACAAACTGAGGGTTGATGGAGGGGAAATAGGCAGGGGGATGGGCTAAATGGGTAACAGGTGTCAAGGAGGGCACTGTTGTGTAGAACACTGGGTGCTATATATAAGTAATGAATCAGAAAATTTGACTTCTGAAGCCAATCTTACACCATATGTTAACTAACTAGAATATAAATAAATATTTGAAGAAAATGCTACAATGTAAAGATTCTCTCAAAATTTTACATACTACCATACCGTATAGAAAATAAAATTGTTGGACAATAAAAAAAAATAAAAACATAAAAGCAAATATTAGGTGACATTATATACAAAGTAAATAAGAGAAAATAATAAATAGTACAAAATCATGACAGAACAAATCTGCAGTAGAAAGGATCAAAAAAGGACAGGAGTATTTTCATTGAAAAGACTTAAAAAATGGATAAGGCTGTCAAAGGAAAAAATAAAGACAAGGACCTTTTAGGTCTGAATTAAACTCGGGAATACATTATTCTTTGCACAGATATTAAATGTTAATAAAGCCATATTATAAATAGAATGTAAAACCTATATATAAAAAAACTTCCTAGAAAAGGCTAAATACTAAATTGGAGTTCAACAAAAAGAAACCTAAGCAAACCAACCATATATGAAAGAAATTGAGTTCATTATATAAACCTTCCTACAAAACATTCTACTCACAAGCTCAGATGGCATCAGTAGTGAATAAATGACACTTTAAAAATATGATTACCCCCTTGTCCCATTACGGCATAGTTTCATATGTGTTACATCCTACATACACTGTATACGCTGGAAAACAGTTTTGCAAACTTTGCTCTGAATACTTATGCAGACTGCATAGAAATTAACAGAAGATTGTCTTTCATATTTACCCAGAGATTTATAACTTTCCATGCTCTTCTTTTTAGAAGGATGAAATAGTAAAGATGAGAATGGAAATAATTGGAAATGAGGCTATAAAAACAATAGAAAAGATCAATGAAACCAAAAGAGCTGCTTCATGGAAAAAGTATAGAGAATTGATAAAACATTAACCAGAATTATCAGGAAAAAAAGGGTGAGGACCCAGGTAAATACCTTCAGAAACTAGGAGCAGAAGGGACAACCCACACTTCCGAAATACAGATGATCATAAGAGACCTATGTGAAGAGTTATATGCCAACAAACTGGACAATCTAGAAGAATTGGACCAATACCTAAAAATATTCAAATTTTCAAGATTGAATCAGGAATAAAATCTAAAGAGACTAATTAATAGTAGATAAATTGAATCAGTAGGCAAAAAACTCCCAATAAAAATACATATCCAGGACCAGATGTCCACTCTTAACTTTTATTCATCACAGTATTTCTAGCCAGAGTAATCTGAAAGAAAAAGAAATAAAAGACACCGAAATTGATAAGGGCAATGCAAAATGGTCCCTATTTTCAAATGACAGGATTCTCTAGATAGAAAAACCTAAAAGCTCTGCCAAAAATATACAAAACACTGACAATAACAAAAAAAAAAACAAAACAAAAAACAAAAAACCAAAACCAAAACCAAAACCAAAATGATTAGAATAAATAAAATCAGTTAGGTTTCAGAATACAAAATTAATATGCAGAAAACTGTGGGTTCTTTTCTGCACACTAGTAAAAAACTATGAGACACAGAAATGAAAAAAACAATCCCATTTATGTTTATAAGAATAAATTACTGAAGAATAAATATAACCAAGGAAGTAAGTCCTACATTATGAAAACTATCAGACATTGATAAAAGAAATTCAAAGATGACATAAATCAGTAAATGGGAAGATATACCTTGCTCATGGACTGGAAGAATTAATATTGTGAAAATATCCATATTACACAAAACAACCTACGGATTCAATGTAATCCCTATGAAAATACCAATGGCATTTTTCACAGAACTAGATTAAACTACCTTAAAAGACTCTGAATATCCAAACGATACTTTTTATTTAAGTTTTTGTTTAAATTCCTGTTAACTGACATACAGTGTAACGTTTCGTTACAGGTGTGCAATGTAGTGATTCAACACTTCCATACATAAACTAGTGCTCATCGGAGCAAGTGCACTCCGTAATCCCCATCAAGTATTTCACTCATTCCCCCACCTACATCTCCTATGGTCACCATCAGGTTGTTATATATAGTTAAGTGTCTGTTTCTTGCCTTGTCTCTCTCTCTCTCTCTCTCTTTATTCCCTTTGTTTGCTTTGTTTCTTAAAATCCACATATGAGTGAAAACATATTGCATTTGTCTTTCTCCACTTGACTATTTCACTTAGCATAATTGTCTCTACCTCCACCCAGGTTGTTGCAAATGGAAAGATTTCTTTTTGTTGTCTCCTAAAAACATTCCATTGAATATATATATATGCATATATGTATACACATATATAATCTCTTTTCTATTTTTTAATGTTTTATGTTTATTTTTTTTGTGAGACAGAGACAGAGCATGAGCAGGGGATGGGCAGAGAGAGAGAGGGAGGCACACAATCCAAAGCAGGCTCCAGGCTCTGAGCTGTCAGCACAGAGCCCGACACGAGGCTCAAACCCATGAACTGCGAGACCATGACCTGAGCTATAAAGTCAGACGCTGAACCAACTGAGCCACCCAGGTGCCCCTATAAAACCTCTTTTTTATCCAGTCATCATTTTGTGGTTGTTTTTTTGAGATTTTTCTTGCTTCTTGAAGTAGACCCACATTGCTGTATACTTCCCCCTTATGACCACTTTTTCTGCATCCCAAAGGTTTTGCACAGTTTTGTTTTAATTTTCATTTCTTTTGATGTATTTTTTAAAATTTCTTCTTTGATTTCCTGGTTGACTCATTGTTCATTAGCATGTTGTTTAGTCCCCATGTATTTGTGTTTTTTCTAATATGTTTTTTTGGTTGATTTCTAATATCAAAGTGTTGTGGTCAGAAAAGGTGCATGTTACGATTTCAAACTTTTTGTATGATTTGGGGCCTGTTTTGTGAACTAATATGTGATCTATTCTGGACAATGTTCAATATGCACTTGAAAAAGATGTGAGTTCTGCCATGTGAGGATGGATTCTGAATATATTTGTTAAGTCCATCTGATACAGAATGTCTTTCAAAGTCGTCGTTTACTTGTTTATTTTCTGTTTGATAATCTGTCCATTGTTGTAAGTGGGTGTTAAAGTCCCCTACCATTATTGTGTTACTATCAAACAGTTCCTTTTGTTTGTTATTAGTTGTTTTATATATTTGGGTGCTTCCACTTTGGGTGCATAAATATATACAATTGTTAGATCTTCTTGTTGGCTTGTCCCCTTTATGATTATACAATGCCCTTCTCTGTCTCTTTTTTACTGTCCAGATCCAGAAGGCACCGAGAACTCCCGTCAAAATCAACAAAAGCTAGTCAACACCACCAAGACATATTGTAATTAGACGTGCAAAATATGTTGATGAAGAAAAAAATCTTAAACACAGAAAGACAAAAGAAATCCTTAACTTATAATGGAAAACCCATAGGGGTAACTGCACTTTTCTCAACAGAAACTTGGGGAGTCAGAAGGGAGTGGCCTGGTATATTCAAATGCTGAATGAGAAAAATCTGCAGCCATGAAAACTCTATCCAGTAAGGCTATCTTCAGAATAGAAGGCGAGGTAAAGACTCATTCAGACAAATGAAACTAAAGGAGTTCATGACCAATAACCAGTCCTGAAAGTAATGAAAATGGATCTGGAGGATTTTATCCTAAATGAAATTAGTCAGACAGAGAAACACACGCACCATATGATTTAGCTGATAGTGTGGAATCTAAAAACAAACAAAACGGAAGCAGACATATACAGAGAGGCTAAAGTTGTGATTGACATAAGGAAGGAGGGAAAAAGGAATGTCTGAAATAGGCAAAAGAAAGTAAGTGGTACAAACTTTCAGTTATACAATAAATAAATCACAGGGATGTAAATTATAACATGGGGAATATAGGCAACAATATTGTATTAATTTTGTATGGTGATCGATATAAAAAGCTTTATTGTGATGATTGTATTATAATGTGGATAAATGTGGAATCACCATGACTACACCTGAAACTAATATAATATTCTATGTCAACTCTCATTAAAATCATTAAAAATAAATACATAAAAATAAAATAGCCACCCACCTTTGCAAAAACAAAAAACAAAAACCCAGAAACACAGACCAATAGAAATATACAGGCAAATATCCTCAAAAATTATTCACAAATAAAGTCCAATAATGTACAATAAAGGAAAAGAATTCCATTGAGGCAAATTAGGTAATTTACATTTAATGTGTTTTTTTTTTCTTTTGATATTCATGTATCATTTAATTGTGTTTTAAAAGTACTTTTCTCTGCACTCTCCCAATGTTGTCAGTTAAGTGAAATTTTTAAAAAATCACATTCATTTTCCCACCTACCTAGTTAGACTTAGGCTCTTCTCATGTACAACAAATATTCCTAATTAAATAGAGACAACTAGCTATCACTGGAGGATGAAGCAATGAATAATATGAGTAATTATTTAACATTCACATTTCTGGCATGGTGCTGTTGTTCACTATTGTTCAATGTTTTATCCTTCCCACAGGCATTTACTTATCAGCAGCAACCTAAATAACTCATTTGCAAATAACATTGAGTACAGGTATATTAAAACTAAGGCAGAAAAATTGAGAAGAAAGGTTCTGACATTGTTATCTTTGTGCCAGTGACAATAAAATTGAAAATGTAGTAAGTCTTCAGAATTACTGCCAAATACCATTAAATACCTGTTACGGGGATGATGATTTTAGAATATTCTCCGTATAATAGAAATGACATACCAAGGGCTTAAAAAAAGAAGTTGGTAATGTGAAGATGTAGCAAAATTGTGTAAAAGTAAAACTTAAACATCGAAGATATTTTACACGAGGCATAAGTTCTCAGTGTTTGTGTCAGATGCAAACAAATTAACAGCCTAAGTGGTCAAGTCTCTGACCTCAGGGTCTTGTGGAACACAAATATTTCTCAGAGGCACTTGCCAATGGACAAACTACATGACTACAAGCTCAAGGTTCCCTACATTCTTGAGGTGTGTGAGGAGATAAAGTGTCTTCAAAATAGCCCAAGGGTAAGAATTTCCTGTCCAAATTTGAAGTGACACACTGATGAGAAATCTACTTTTTCCATGATTGCCTCCTTCTGAGGTCTCACAGGGCCGGCAGGCTGTGAAGACCACAGATACTGTCTGGTTACAAGAGGAACCTGGTTCCTTCTGGACGATGCATGACTGTCTGGCCAACAGAAGGTATGTGTCACTACTGCCACTACTAGTCACCTCATTTAGTGGGAGATACAAATGCTGGATGGGACGCACCTGAGGCACAACTATTACACAATCACATTGCATAAAACATTGGTATCTGTACTCCAACAACTCAGGGTGAAAAACAAGGATGAGTAGGAAACATATTGGAGAATTTCTTAAAATATTTAAATTCTCACCTGTGGAAAAGTAATTAAGTGCATATATGCATGTGCAATTGTGTTTGCAAATCAACATCATTTCACGTGAAACCCATGAGCATCATGTCAAAACCCTTAATTTGCATTTGCCATTAATTATAGATACAGTTACATTATTTGATATTTAGCTCAGCCTTAAGAAAGAGATCTTAAGATGAATCCATCAAATCATAATGGTCAAACGTAATTCCTCATACATTTGCTTAGATGAATGAAAGCGGTTTGATTTTTCATAAAAAGATGAGGTACTTTCTGTAAAATGCTAATTTAAACTGAACTATAAACAATCAAAACACTTCCTAAAAAATTGAACAAAACTTGGCAAAAAAGATATTCAATATTGAAAGACATTCCTGTCTAATGAATTATGTTACATGGTCCAAAGGATATGAATCAGTAAAGTTAATGTGGCTATTGTGTTAAAAATAATTAAAATAACTGCTATATTATTGAGAGCTTTAAAAAGCCAGATTGACTATTAAAGGCTTTATATGCATTCTATTTAACTTATTTTCATCCCCATTTTATATTAGTAAAAACTAGGTAGCTGGACACGAAGTAACTTTTTAAAGGCCATTCTTTGTACATTTGAGAGCCAAAAGGAATTCCAGATTTCGTTGCCTGCAGAGCTCATTGACTGAATTATTACATTACAATTATTTGATTTATTAGAATTCCTTATACAACTAAAGCTACCCTCACTGCCTTGAGATTCATAGATCTTTCTGGAATTTTATACCAACAGCATTCTTCCATAAAAGTTCTACACTTCTATTTATTACTTTATGGTGTAATATATTTGCCATTATATCAATTGACTATTTCTGGTGTTGTATAAATCCTTAAAAAATATTTTTTGCAGGCAGAACAGCATGGAAATTTTTGTGTGTGTCTCACTTCCATGAAATAGAACCAGACCAACACTAAACCATCCTGCATACCTAGAAAACTGGTCTGAGGGGTAACACAGCAATCTGCACAACCTGAACCACAGAATTCAGCAGGTACGCGGCACAGAGAGATGAACTGGGGGAGAGAGAAACTGCAGAGGGCAGGGAGCTGTTTTTGGGTGCAGAGAGAGGATGGAGATGGGGTTGGGGGGGAAGTGGGGGACAGAATATGGGAAAAGCAACCCCCACCCAAAGCACCTGGAGAGAAAGTGGAAAAGTGGAAACAGCCGCAGGGACTGAACTAAAAAGGGAGAAGGGAGAAAGGAGAGGGTTTAAATTCCATTAAGACTCTATAAACGGAGAGCACAGAGGCTGCAACTCTGCAGCTCGATACCTGGTGGTGCTCTGGTGGGAAGGACGAGTCCCCAGGAGCAGAATGGAGTCCGGAGGTCTTCAGGCCACATGGGAAGAGCTGGTTCCCCTCCTGAGAGGACACCTGGTAGAGGGTGCATGAGTCCCACAAAGGCAAGGCTCCAGCGGACCCGGGAGAAAAACCACATTCGCTGGTGCTGGAACAAGGTTGCTGGGGGTGAAGCCTGGTGCCCGATGCGTGTTGTGATTTGCCTTAATCCCTGAAATGCTGCTGCTACATGATCGCGTGAACTTTTTCTGAGGCAGGCTGGCACCCGGCTGCAGGCTCTGGGCATTGGCAGCAGCACGGTCCCGTGAACATTCCTGGGTGCAGCCGGCACCCGGCCATTGCTCAGTGAGTCCTTCCCGCAGAGGGGTGGAGCGGGTCAAAGCCGCAATTCTTCAGAAGTAAGGGGCCGGTAAGAACAGGCACATCTGAGATAAAACTCAGGACGGAGATTCTGCCTGGGGCTTGGTCACAGACAGTGTAAAAATGGGGAGTGGACGGAGCCAAAGACAAAGGACAGGTGCACGATTGCTATTCGGGAAGAACACAGTTCCAATACCGGAGACCGGGTGGCTGAGGGATGCCATTTCCACTGCTTCCACGCATGCGCATGCGCATGCGCATGCGCACTGATGAGCACCGCAATAATCCACCCCAGTAGGCTAGCAGCGCCATCTAGTGGAGAGCGGAGCTGTTATACTAAGCCCTGCTCAACTGGGCCAAGCTCGCTGTTCAAGAACACGTCTCTCTGCCTGTTTAGTTTATGGACTATAAAGTGCTTCATAGTTTGACTTTTAGGGCCAAACGAAGTAATTTCAGTCGTATTTCAGTCTGTTTGCCGGTCCATCTATTCAATTTTCTTTCTTTTTTTTTCTTTTTTCTCTTTTTTGTTTTTCTTTTTCTTGAATACAGGAAGAGAAAAAATTCACTTTAATTTTCAATTTTTATTAAAAATATTTTTCTTTCATTTTTCTTCTACTATATTTTTTACTTTTGTTTAAATTTTTTCAAATTCTATTTTACTTCCATCATTTTATTTTATTCTACTTCAGTGTATTCATTTTTTCAAATTTTCTTATTTCCTTTTTTTTTCTTTTTCCTTTTTTTCTCTAATCTATTAACCCCTTTCAACACCCAGACTAGAACACACTTAGGATCTAGCATCATTTATTCAATTTTTTTGTGTGTGTCTGTTTTTAATTTTTCAATTTTAATATTTTTTTAATTTTAATTTTTTAATTTTAATTTTTATCTCATTAATTCCTTTTCTCCCTTCAAACTAACAAAACAAAGGAATTTACCCCAAAAGAAAGAGAGGAATCTACCCCAAATAGAAAGAGAAATGACAGCCAGGGACTTAACCAACACAGATACAGGCAAGATGTCTGAACCAAAACTTAGAATCACAATAACAAGAATACTAGCTGGAGTCAAAAATAGATTAGAATCCCTTTCTGTGGAGATAAAAGAAGTAAAAGCTAGTCAGGATGAAATAAAAAATGCTATAACTGAGCTGCGATCTCAAATGTATGCCACGGTGGCAAAGATGGATGAGGTAGAACAATCAGCGATATAAAGGACAAACTTATGGAAAATAATGAAGAGGAAAATAGAGGAATATTAAGGCAAAAGAGCATTATTTAGGAATTAGAGAAATCAATGACTCATTAAAAAGGAACAACATCAGAATCATAGGGGTCACAGAAGAGGAAGAGAGAGAAATAGGGGTAGAAGGGTTATGTGAGCAAATCATAGTGGAAAACTTTCCTAACCTGGGGAAAGACACAGGCATCAAAATCCAAGAAGCACAGAGGATTCCCATTAGACTCAACAAAAACCAACCACCAATGAGGCATATCATAGTCAAATTCACAAAATACTCAGGTAGGGAAAGAATTATGAAAGCAGCAAGGAAAAAAGTCCCTAACCTACAAGGGAAAACAGATCAGGTTTGCAGCAGATCTATCCACAGAAACTTGGCAGGCCAGAAAGGAGTGGCGGGATATATTCAGTGTGCTGTACCAGAAAAATATATAGCCAAGAATTCTTTATCCAGCAAGGCTGTCATTCAAAATAGAAGGAGAGATAAAAAGTTTCCCAAACAAAAATTAAAGGAGTTTGTGACCACTAAACCAGCCCTGCAAGAAATTTTAAGGGGGACTCTCTGAGGGAAGAAAACATGAGAAAAAGAAAGAAAGAAAGAAAGAAAGAAAGACCAAAAGCAACAGATTAGAAAGGACCAGAGAACACCACCAGAAACTCCAACTCTACAAGCAACATAATGGCAATAAATTTGTATCTTTCAGTACTCACGCTAAACATCAATGGACTCAATGCTCCAATCAAAAGACATAGGGCAACAGAATGGCTAAGGAAACAAGATCCATCTATATGCTGTTTACAAGAGACACTTTAGACCCAAAGACACTTTCATATTGAAAGTAAGGGGATGGAGAACCATCTATCATGCTACTGGTCAACAAAAGAAAGCTGGAGTGGCCATATTTATATAAGACAATGTAGACTTTAAAATAAAGACTATATCAAGAGATGAAGAAGGGAAGTATATCATAATTAAGGGGTCTATCCACCAAGAAGACCTAACAATTATAAACATTTATGCACCAAATGTGAGAACACCAAATATGTAAATCAATTAATCACAAACATAAAGAAACTCATTGATAATAATACCATAATAGTAGGGGACTTCAACATCCCACTTACAGCAATGGACAGATCATCTAATAAAAAACTCAACAAGGAAATAACGGCTTTGAATGACACACTGGACCAGATGGACTTAACAGATATATTCAGAACATTTCATCCTAAAGCAGCAGAATATACACTCTTCTCCAGTGCACATGGAATGTTCTCCAGAATAGACCACATACTGGGACACAAATCAGCCCTCAAACAAGTACAAAAAGACTGAGATCATATTGTGCATGCTTTCAGACCACAACACTATGAAACTTGAAATCAACCACAAGAAAAAAATTTGGAAAGGTAACAAATACTTGGAGACTGAAGAACATCCTACTAAAGAATGAATGGGCTAACCAAGAAGTTAAAGAGAAAATTAAAAGTTCATGGAATCCAATGAAAATGATAACGCCACAACCCAAAACCTCTGGGATGCAGTAAAGGTGGTCATAAGAGGAAAGTATATAACAATTCAGGCCTTCCTAAAGAAGGAAGAAAGATCTCACATACACAACCTAACTTTGCACCTTAAAGAGCTGGAAAAAGAACAGCAAATAAAACCAAACCATCAGAAGACAGGAAATAATAAAGATGAAAGCAGAAATTAATGCTATGGAAACCAAAAAACAAAACAAACAAACAAACAAAAACAAACAAACAAAAAACAGTAGAGCAGATCAATGAAACCAAAAGCTGGTTCTTTGAAAGAATTAACAAAATTGATAAACCACTAGCCAGTTTGATCAAAAAGAAAAAAGGAACGGACCCAAATAAAGAAAATCAAGAATGAAAGAGGAGAGATCACCACCAAAACAGCAGAAATAAAAACAATAATAAGAGAATATCATGAGCAATTATACACCAATAAAATAAACAATCTGGAAGAAATGGACAAATTCCTCGAAACATATACACTACCAAAACTGAAACAGGAAGAAATCAAAAATTTGAACAGACCCATAACCAGTAAAGAAATCGAACTAGTAATCAAAAATCTCCTCAAAAACAAGAGTCCAGGGTCAGATGGCTTTCCAGGGGAATTTTAACAAACATTTAAGGAAGAGTAACACCTATACCTTTGAAGCTGTGCCAAAAAATAGAAATGGAAGGAAAACTTCCAAACTCTTTCTATGAAGCCAACATTACCTTGATTCCAAAACCAGACAGAGACCACACTAAAAAGGAGAACTATAGACCAATTTCCCTGGTGAACATGGATACAAAAATCCTCAATAAGATATTAGCCAACCGGATCCAACAATACATTAAAAAAATTATCCACCACTACCAAGTGGGATTTATACCTGGGATGCAGGACTGGTTCAATATGCACAAAACAATCAATGTGATTCAGCACACCAATAAAAGAAAGGACAAAAACCACATGATCCTCTCAATAGATGCAGAGAAAGCATTTGACAAAATACTTCCTTGATAAAAGCCCTCAAGAAAGTAGGGATACGAGGATCAAACCACAAGATCATAAAAGCCATATATGAAAGACCCAACGCTAATATCATCCTCAAGGGGAAAAAACTGAGAGCTTTCCCCTAAGGTCAGAAACAAGAGAGGGATGTCCACTCTCACCACTGTTATTCAACAACGTACTGGAAGGCTTAGCCTCTGCAATCAGACAACACAAAGAAATAAAAGGCATCCGAATCAGCCAGGAGGAGGTCAAACTTTCACTCTTCGCAGATGACATGATACTTTATATGGAAAACCCAAAAGATTCCACCAAAAAACTTCTAGAACTGATTCATGAATTCAGCAAAGTTGCAGGATATAAAATCAATGCACACAAATCGGTTGCATTCCTATACACCAACAATGAAGCAACAGAAAGAGAAATCAAGGAATCTATCCCATTTCCAATTGGAACAAAAACCATAAAATACCGAGGAATAAATCTAACCAAAGACGTGAAAAATCTATACACTGATAACTATAGAAAGCATATAAAAGAAATCGAAGAAGACACAAAAAAATGGAAAAAGATTCCATGCACCTGGATAGGAAGAACAAATATTGTTAAAATGTCAATACTACCCAAAGCTATCTATATATTCAATGCAATTTCTATCAAAATAACACCAGAATTCTTCACAGAGCTGGAATAAATAATCCTAAAATTTGTAGGGAACAAGAAAAGACCCCGAATAGCCAAAGAAATCTTGAAAAAGAAAACCAAAGCAGGAGGCATCATAATCCCAGACTTCAAGCTGTACTACAAAGCTGTAATCATCAAGACAGTATGGTACTGGCACAAGAACAGACACTCAGATCAATGGAACAGAATAGAGAACCCAGAAAGGGGCCCACAAACATATGGCCAACTAATCTTTGACAAAGCAGGAAAGAATATCCAAGGGAACAAAGACAGTCTCTTCAGCAAGTGGTGCTGGGAAAACTGGACAGCGACATGCAGAAGAATGAACCTACACCACTTTATTACACCATACACAAAAAGAAAGTCAAAATAGATGAAAGACCTAAATGTAAGACAAGAAGCCATCAAAATCCTTGAGGAGAAAGCAGACAAAAACCTCTTTGATCTTGGCTGCAGCAACTTCTTACTCAGCACATCTCCGGAGGCAGGGAAACAAAAGCAAAATGAACTATTGGGACCTCATCAAAATAAAAACTTCTGCACAGCGAAAGAAGTAATCAGCAAAACTCAAAGGCAACCCACAGAATGGGAGAAGATATTTGCAAATGACATATCAGATAAAGGGTTAGTATCCAAAATCTATAAAGAACTTATCAAACTAAACACCCAAAAAACAAATAATCCAGTGAAGAAATGGGCAAAAGACATGAATAGACACTTCTCCAAAGAAGGCATCCAGATGGGCAACCGACCAATGAAAAAATGCTCCACATCACTCATCATCAGGGAAATACAAATCGAAACCACAATGAGATACCACCTCACCCCTGTCAGAATGGCTAATATTAACAATTCAGGCAACAACAGATGTTGGCGAAGATGTGGAGAAAGAGGATCTCTTTTGCATCGTTGGTGAGAATGCAAGCTGGTGCAGCCACTCTGGAAAAACTGTATGGAGGTTCCTCAAAAAATTAAAAATAGAACTACCCTATGACCCAGCAATTGCACTACTAGGTATATATCCAAGGGATACAGGTATGCTGTTTCGAAAGGACACATGCACCCCAATGTTTATAGCAACACTATCAACAATAGCCAAAGTCTGGAAAGAGCCCACATGTCCATCAATGGATGAATGGATAAGGAAGTTTTATATATATATATATATATATATATATATATATATATATATATATGTGTGTGTGTGTGTGTGTGTGTGTGTATACACATATATATACACATACATATATATATATATGTGCATATATATATATACACACAATAGACTATTACTCGCCAATCAAAAGGAATGAAATCTCGCCATTTGCAACTATGTGGATGGAACCAGAGGGTATTATGCTAAGCAAAATTAGTCAGTCAGAGAAAGACAAATATATGACTTCACTCATCTGAGGACTTTAAGACACAGAACAGATGAACACAAGGGAAAGGAAGCAAAAGTAATATAAAAACAGGGAGGGGGACAAAACAGAAGAGACTCATAAATATGGAGAACAAACTGAGGTTTACTGGAGGGGTTGTGTGAGGGGGGATGCTCTATGTGGGTAAGGGGCATTAAAGAATCTACTCCTGAAATCATTGTTGTACTATATGCTAATTAATTTGGATGTAAATTAAAAAAATAAAAATTAAAAAAAATATATATTTTTTGCTCTTTTGTTTTCAGTGTTGTTCAGGTTTCAGATACGTTTAGTGGGTCATGTAATATTGTGCAACATATAAAATCTTTCTTTTAAAATTTAACGATGTCACAGAATTCCAAATTTATTTAAAATAAAAGATCATTTGATAGCACATGACCTTTCAGGAAAGAAATCTAAGTCCCCAAATAGAAATATTTTACTTCAGGGAATTTCTATTTGTGCTAAAACTAGTATTCTCCAATCAGAACACTCAATTTTTAACCAATAGTGGTTTTAAATTGTCCAAAATATCATGCAGCATTCTTTTCCTAATACTGCGTTTTAATTTTAGCCCAGTTAATAGTGTTGAAATGTTTCTGCGGAATTATAAGGACAGTATTATTCACGAATTCCTTTATTCCTCTCTCATTTATTTCTTTACATTTTTCCAACAAATACTATTGTGTCAAACATAGAATAGCATAGTAAAAACCACTTATTCTATCATGAAACACTTATTTCTATCTCTACGGAAGTTAGTACCAGACTTTATATTGTTCAACTGCAAATGAGTAGCATCCCTCACCCTGCACCCCACCCGGTGTCACTGTACTAGCAATGTCGTCAGCACATGACACACACTCTTGATCAAGACCTTCAGGGCAGTTTCATCCACATTGTAGCTGACACTACTCAGCTGCAGACATGAACAACCAAGGCGTGACTTATGTGGAACTCCATCATGCTGAGGGCTCAAAAAGACAGCAAGTGCAACCTAAGGGCATGAAGTGTTCCATTTCAGTAACTGAGGAGGAGATAGCCTATGCAGAATTAAATCTTCAAAATGCTTCTCGGGCCCTTCAAGGGAATGGCAAGAACTCTCCCTGCAAAGGTAAAACATTTAATACACACACAGTATACCTGTTCTAGAATGTGCAGTTGGGGTACAGGGGTGTAGGGAGTGAGTAGGGAATGATCTCGCATATTTTTCATTTGTGAGAATCCAAACTTGAATTTGGAATACGGTACTGTAATTAAAATCTGAGAACTAACTTTGTTCAGGCATTGTTGTAATTTGTAGTCTTTACCAACATGTCATGGAGTAGTATATTTACTGTAAATGCAAGGGTATATTCTGAGAGAAGATTACAATAGCAGATACAGGTTTGGAGTCCCAAGTTTTTATGTGGGATTCCATGTGCATCGTTGGTTCTGTTTGTAAATTTTCTAAATGATTATTTCTGTGCATCCTTTCTCAGTGTTTTCATTTCTCTTTCTACTATTTATCATCATGTCCAGAGAAGCTCATTGCTGGGATCCTGGGAATCATCTGTCTTGTCTTGATGTCCACTGTGGTAATACTAGCTGTTAATCCCGGTCAGTAAGTGTTTAAATGACGAAAGGGAATATTTCACTTTAATGGTCCTCAGTGGCTCAAAATATTTCATAACATTATGGAATTTTATTCTCTTATTTAAATGCATTCAAGCTCTAACTTGGAATGATTATTCTGAAACTGTCAAAGGTAGAAATAACAACAATTGTCGGTAGTATTACATATTTATTCTCATAACTCGGATTTCATAACTCAAAGACAAGGTATAGGAAAGAGACCTTATAGAGAAACACAAATTAATTCTTGAGATTGGTTACCAAATACTGTAAGAGGTGGTGCGGTTTGATTCGTTTAGACTTTTGAAATGTCTTCCCCCGTTATTCACTTTTTACTGGTAAAATTAATTTTATTACAGTTTTCTAATTCTAAACCATACACCAAATTTCAAACTAAGAAACTCAGTTATTATGATTTGTTTAGTTTAACATTAAGTTTGTATGAGGATTACTTTAATTGTTCTAGGTACTGACACACCGGAGCAGAATAATTCTACCCCGGAAACAAGGATCCAGAAAGGTACAACATCATTTTCAAAATTCTGTTATTAGTATAGTTTCTATTTTGTCTCCGTCTGAGGCTAGGCAAAGAAGTTAATCGAGTCTATTTGGGTGAAAATCAATTAGAAGTTCACATATAAACTTTCTGAAATAATGACTGTCAGAGAATATTACTTCTTCTGTAACAATTTGAAGAAATACTCATTTAAAATCACCACACGCATTGTTACCAATCACCTCAAACTTCCTCTTGCTATAACATGGTAAGAGACAAATCATTTTACTATCCATAAAAGTGATTTTGTTCAGTGACTCTCAGGACATGTAGAGATGGATACTTTTGTGTGTTTGCTTTGTATGGGCACATAAATTAGGATGAGAACCTGACCATTCTCTGTGAGTGTGTGTGAGCCTATTTTATTTATACCATCCTGGGAGGATGCATAGATATGTGATGTATACAAATGTATATACCCATGCAAAAATTTGAGTTTTGTAATATTCAAAATTTTTGATAATATCTCATCATCTTCTTCTAGCACATCACTGTGGTCGTTGTCCAGAAGAGTGGGTTACGTATTGCAACAATTGCTATTACATCAGCATTGAAAAAAAACCGTGGAATAAGAGTTTGATGTCCTGTGCTTCTAAAAACTCTAACCTGCTCTCCGTAGATAATGAAGAGGATGTGGTAAGATTTCAAATGCTTCCAGAGTTTATTAAAAGCTTATCAGTTAATATTATATTTGTAGAGCTCATCCATATTTTTGTAAATATTTGTAGGTTATTTGCTTTGAAGTCTGTTTATAGTTTGGGTATGATATTTTATTTATATTTTTATATCGTTACTGCACATTTAATAATTTCCAGTTCTTGCTTTTCATAGAAAACCGTGTTTCTATAAATGCCCTTTAGCATGAAATAAACTTTGCTATTTAATTTTGACGCTTCAAGGAAAATAAGTACATGATTGCACAAATTGAACACAAACTAGTTAGAACCACGCACTTACAAGACAGATCATGATGTAGAAGTTTAGGGCTTTTATTAGCCCTATCCATTTACATTATGGAGTATTTTTGCTTAATTTTGGACTTTTTCTCAATGGAATCATGCAGTATGCATTTTTATGTGTGTCTCCCTTCGCTCTCATATGACATTTGTAAGGCATTATATTATTGCATTTGTCTATAGTTTGTGAATTTTCACTGCTGTCTTCTATGAATATGACATTTTAAAATTTATTTTCACAAATTTGGTTCCCTTTTAGTATGTGGATATTATGAATAACTTTTTATGGAAAGCTTTTTCCATGGCTTTTTCTCACATATTGTGTTGTATTTATAATAACTTATATATGATGCATAACTATATAGTATATGATATACTGCATTTGCTTATAAATATTACACTTATCATAAGAAAATACAAATATAGAAGTATAAGATAATTGTCCTTATGGGTATTTATAATACATTTTCTTCTAAGTGTTAGAATGAAATTACACAGTTACGTGTATATTTCAATTTATCACCTTATTCCAACATTTTTCTAATGTATTGTGTAAACACACCGTGTACAAAATAACCCCTTAATCTCACATTCACTAGTGAAAAATTAATGTAATAATTTCTGATGATTGTATAACAGTACCATTTCCTGTGAGAATGCTTGAGTGTATCTCTTGCCCATTTCTCCCGGACAGTGTCGCTTTTCCCTTCTTAGAAGTCCTCGTCCAATTTTAGACATGAGCTCTTTTTTGAGTTTGTAAGACGCGAATAGATTTTGGATGCTGTGACTATCATTTTTACCCTCACATTGGAGGTTTTAATGACACAAATGCATTAATGATACTATAGTCCAATTTATCATTTTGAATGGTGGTGATTATTTTGGACCTACTTCATGACTATCCTGTCTTATGTTACTTTCTAAGATTTAACTTTTCTCTTCATGTCTTTATTTGTTTTTACTCTTAATTAAGGTTTATGACCTACTGGAACTTTCTTTTTGGTGATGCTGTGTTTGTCATGCTATAAGAAAAAGGTTATACTTTTCTACATCATGACCTAATTGATGGAGCATAATTTGTAGCAAAGTGGATCTTTTCTTCATAAATAACTTTATATATGTACTTATATGCTTTAATCTGCTTTATGTAAATAATGTAGATATCAAACATCTTTATATAGATGATTACATTTTCAGAGATCATAGTCTACGCAGTCTATCACAACCCACAGCAGTTTGAGTAAAATGTAGAGCCTTACTTTCCTTTATGGCCCCTAATGTTGTCCCATTCATAATATAATTGTCTTAAATATTTCTCTACTAAAATTGAGAATCAAACTGATTTTATAATTTTGCTTCAACTGATAATTTTCCCTCAAATATGAAACAATTTAGAAAGCACGAGAGGTGAAGGAAGTCCATTAGAACCAGTGATCTTTTTATTTTCTTTTGTTCTTTCTTCCTGACATTCCCTGATTCCTTTTGTTATCAGAAAACTGCTAAAGGGAATTATTTTCAGAGTGGGTCTTGTGGTGACACATTTATTTTAAGCTTATTTATTTCGAGAGAGTCAGAGACAGCACGATTTGGGGGAGAGGGCGGAGAGAGAGAGAGAGAGACAGACAGACAGAGAGAGAGAGAGAGAAAGAGAGAGAATCCCAAGCAGGCTCCACACTACCAGCACAGAACCAGTTGCAGGATTTGAACTCACAAAACTGTGAGGTCAGAACCTGAGCAGAAACCAAGAGTGGTACACTTAACTGACTTGAGCCACCCAGGTGCCCCTGGTGACAAATGTTCTTAGTTTTCCTTCACCAGACAACGTGTTGATTTCCCCTGCATGCCTGGGTGATATTTTTGTGGGTTTGTCAATTGTTTTTGATCGGAATATGCAGTTAGTGTCTAAAACTTTTGCCGTTCTGGCATGCCCTCCAGGGGAGGGGCAGAGAGAGAGGGAGACACAGAATCCGAAGCAGGCTCCAGGCTCTGAGCTGTCAGCCCAGAGCCTGACTCGGGGTTTGAACCTATGAACTGTGAGATCATGACTGGAGCTGAAGTCAGATGCTCAACTGACTGAACCACCCAGGTACCCTGCGATTGGGGACTTTTGTGTATACCTATTGGTGTCTGTGGTTTTCCAGCCTCTCTGGCACCAGTCTGGGATATGTGAGGTAAAGAAAATTTCCAGGGAGCTCGCTGCCATGTCATTCCTCAGGTCTCCAGTGCCTGGTTCGGTCAGCTTTCTCATCACCTTTCTGAGTCTTCTTCTATTGTTTTCCGTTTAATGCCCAGGGTTGTAGCTGTATTTGGTGAGAGGAATAGAGAAAATTCTACCCTCTCTATCTTTCCAGAACAGGAAGTCTGGTCTGTAGTGGTTTTAATTTGAATGTTCCCAGGCTAGTAGTGTTGAGCATTGTTTCGTATTCTCTTTGCCCTCCATATATGTTTTTCGGTGAAGTTTCTATTGAAATATTTTGCACATATTTTTACTCTTTGTTATTACATTTTGAGAATTTTTTTATTATCCTGACAGCAACTCTTTTATTGGATGTATGATTTGTAAATATTTCTTCCCAAGATGCTGACTTGTCTTTCTTTTCTCTTCAAATAGAGAAATTATCCTGATGAACTACACTTTATCACTTTGTTCTTTTATGGTTCATGTGGCTGGTGTTCTAAGAAATCTCTGCCCAACTTTAGGCTATGTGTTTTTTTCTGTTACATCATCTTGAAATTTTATCTTTCACACCTATGTATGAGCCATTTTTATATTTGTGTACGTAGTGTAAAGTATATATTTATTAATAATTTTAATATCCCATTGCTTCCCAAACATTTGTTGAGAAGACTATACTTTCTCCCATGAATGACCTTACATCTCTGTTGAAATGTGCACTCCATATACGTGTGGATATAAATTTTCCACTCTCTAATCTGTTCCATTAATCTCATTATATATATTTTATGTCAATTTCATATGTTAAAAACCATCATTTTTTTAAACAGTGAGTTTATATCAGTACTTTTTCAGAGTTATCATATCTATTCTAGATCTTTCATGGATGTTTCCTATTATTTTCTATCTTTCTAAAGAAATATATATAGATATAGGTATATACTTATATAGGTATATACCTATATCTATATATCTATATTAAGTATATTTATTTATTTATAATAATATTATAAATATTATTTATTTATTTATTTGAGAGGGAGAGGGAGAGAGAGATTCCAAGCAGCCTCCTCGCTGTTCAATGCAGAGCTTAATGCAGGACTCAAATCTCATGACCTGTGAGATCATGACCTGAGTCAAAATCAAGAGTTAGACACTTAACCAGCTGAGCCACCCAGGTGCCCCTCTATGGATATTTTTAAAATGAAGAATGAATATTAGTTTTATCATTTGCCTTCTGCATCCGAGAAATCACATCATTTGATCTTTTTTATCCTGCTAATGTGACAGATAAAATCTATGGAACTTCAAATGTAAATCCAACATGGCATTACTTCAATAAATCTACTTATGTGATTGTCCATTATTTTTATATATTGTCAGAATCTATTTATGATTGCCACTGACATGCAATTTAGGTTCTTTTTTAGTATTCCCATCAAAATGTACTTAATACATATTTCTATAACCCCTTTCTTTCTACCCTACAAGGTTATCTTTTTGTTTTTTAATTGGCATTACATTTTTTTATTCATAAACTTCTAAATACTCTGTAACCGAGTGTGAAAAGTTTTCTGAATTACAGGTAACATTGTATTAGAAGATATAAGGCAATTCTGATATTTTTCTTTCTTTTTGTTTTGATTTTCGCGTGTCATGTTCGGTAGGATTTTTTTTTTTCAATTTTGTGTCTGGTTTTAAGTATATTTGCCTCTTTTCATAATATTCTTTTATGGATGCACATGGTATACATGCCAACAGATGGCTGGATTTTCAAGTGTCACCGTTGCATGGAATCAGATAATGAACTTCAGCAGCAGTGCAAAACGTCCCTTTCATGTTCTTATCTGTACTTAACACTTTATAGAAATGGAACCATACGCTATGCATACTTTAGTACTGGATCTTTCAGGTTAAACTAAGCTTGTGTGATTCATCCAAAAGTTGCATGAAGTTGCAAATTGTTCATAGTCCTTGCCATCCCATTGTCTGATTTTGCTATAATGTATTCATCCATTCTATTGCCGGTGCTCTTGGATATTTGGGTATTGATTCATTTAGACCTACCTTAGTTATGCTAATATACATAAATTCAGAATCAACTTTCAGCTAAATATGTTTATCATTTCTTCCTTCTATAACTTTAGCTGGCTCTTGTCTTTATAGCTTCTTGAGAGGGAAACTACTCAGATCATGCATTTTATAGAATTCTTCTTTTTGGATATAGGTGACAAAGGTACAGAAAGTCTCTAAACACTACTTTCGTTCTAACCCCCCCCCCCCCAAATTTTTATACATTAGCATCCAGACAAGGTAATTTCCATCATCCGGTACCAGATATTTTCAAAGACTGCATCTATGAACTATAAATTTTTCAGAAGTGAATCGCTTTCCACATGTTTGAAAATTCTCCAAATTTCTTTCTGTCGTTACTTCTCGTCGATTCCTTTGTCTTCAGAGAATATACCTTGATTTTTCCAGCCCTTAAAATTAAGTTCCCTATTTATGACCTAGAACACTTTCTATATATGTCAGTTGTCAAGGCGGTTCCTAGTGTTTTGACAGTCTTCCATAGTCCTCCTGCTTTTGTGACTAGCTGTTCTATCACTTACTGAGGGAAGAGATTTAAATCTTCAGCTATACTTATAATTCTGTTAGTTTCCATTTCATGTGTTTGAGGGTTCTGTTATCAGGTGACTAATATACGTTTATAATTGTTTTATTTTTCTCTTATATTGACAGCCTTAACATTTTGAAATGTTTCTTTTAATTTCTACTAATACTTTGTGTTTTAACAGCTACTTTGTCTGATACTAGAATAGCCATCCCTGCTCACTTATGGGATTCCTGTTTGTAAGGTCTATCTTTTGCTATCCTTTTACTTTCACCTATTGGTGCCTTTGAATGTAAAGTGTGTCTGTTACAGAGAGCATGTAGATGGATCTTACTTTTTTAGCCAGGATGGCAATTTCTGTCTTTTGATTGGAATATTTATCTAATTCACAGAATGTCGTTATTGGGATAGTTGAATTCAGGCCTGCCATTTTGCCCTTCACTTTATGTCTATGTATTAGTTTCTTCTTCCACCTTACCTGGCATCTTTTGTATTAAACATATGTTATTTTATTGCTCCATTTTAATTCCACTATGGATGTCTTAACTATATCCTTTACTAATTTCTTTAGTACCTGTAAGAAACAAATGCATCCTTTGTTTGTTTTTATTAGGTAAAATTGACATATAACATTGCATAAATTTAAGGCATACAATGTGTTCATTTGATACATTTATGTATTGCAGTATAATTGCTAAGGTAATGTTAGATAACACCTTTCTCATGTCACATATTTACCATCTTGGGGTTTTTTTTGTGGGTGTTCAGAACAGCTAAGATTTAGTCTTAGCAACTCTGAAGGTTATAATACAGTAATGCTGACTACAATCACTATGCTGTACATTAGATCTCCAGAACTTATTTATCTATAGTTGTACTTTGTACTCTTAAATATCTCCAGAATTCCCCACCCCTTCCCCTTGTAAACAACATTCTATCCTTAAATTTTACAGGTTCAATTTTTTCAATTCCACATGTGAGACCATACAGTTTTTGCATTCCTTGTCTGACTTTTATCTCTTACAATAATGCCTTCAAGTTTTATCCATTTGCCACAAATGGCAAGATTTCTTTCTTTCTCACAGCTGAATAATTTATATTCAGTGTGTATGAATTTGTATATTGTATATATGTGATACCTTCTTTAACTATAATCTGTTGGCAGATACTTAAACCATTCTAACAGGCATGAGGTGACATCAGCTGGGGGTTTTAAATTTTTTTTTAATTTTTTTAACGTTTATTTATTTTTGAGACAGAGACAGAGCATGAGCGGGGGAGGGGCAGAGAGAGAGGGAGACACAGAATCCGAAGCAGGCTCCAGGCTCTGAGCCATCAGCCCAGAGCCCAACACGGGCCTTGAACTCACGGACCGCGAGATCGTGACCTGAGCTGAAGTCGGATGCTTAACCGACTGAGCCACCCAGGCGCCCCCAGCTGGTGGTTTTGATTTGCATTTCCCTGATGATTAGTGACCTTATGCACCTTACCTGTATCTGCTTGCCATTTGTATGTCTTTCAAAAAATATCTACTCAAGTCCTTTGCCCATTTTTTGAATTGGATTGTGTTCTTTGCTTTTATTACATTGTAAGAGTTCTTTATATAAATGGATATTACTCCCTTATCTGATATTTGTTTACAGATATTTTCTTCTGCTCTCTACATTGTTCTTTCACTTGCTTGGTTCTTTCCTTGCTGAAAAGATGCTCTTTGGCTTAATGCAGTCCCACTTTTCTTATTTTAGTTTTTGTTGCCTGTGGTTTCGGTATCCAAGAAACCATCGTCTACACCAATGTCAAGGGTATTGTTCCTTTTGCCTCTACCAGTGATTCTATATGTTTATATGTTTCATTGTTTCTAATTTTCGTCTGTTTCAGCTTCAAGAATTCCCTTTAGCATTTCAGTTAGACATATCAAATACTTAAAACTGGTTCTGACACATGGTGGTCTAGAGACGACCACAAGAGTCATGGTGCTGCTGTCCTCTGCCATCCGGGGCAAGCTGAACCATTGACACACCATCCTTTGAGAGGCTGGGAAAGCTTTTATCTCTTCTTCGTTTTCGAATGACAGCTTTGCTGAGTAAGGCATTCTTGGTTGGCTGTTTTTTTTTTCCCCCTTTGACCGCCTTAAAAATATCATCCCACTCCCTCCTGCCTTATGTTTGGGAAGAAGATCTTGTCGAGATGATCTTTCTGGTATCAGGTACTGCATGCTGGCCTCAGAGCCCTCAGAGCAGTACTGGAACTGTCATCCAAGGTCGGGCACAGATAGAACTACCATCGCCACAAGGTCTCAGTGCACAGGTTCACTTACTGTGGCTGTGGCACTGGGGTCCAAGGTGGAGACACTTGCAGATATGCCACGGAAACTGTATCTGGGTCTCAGGTGCTCATCGCTCTGACTCTGGTTGACAGAAGCTATGTAGCGGTGACCACGGAACTTAGGATGACAAGCCCTAGCAAGGATGGGTCAGAGGCTGGAGTTGCTGTGGGTGATGTCAAGTTTTCAAACAATAGCAACCTCGTGTTAGCAATGGCAGTCCAGAATCTAGGCATCGAGTGGGGATGGGGTTCAGAGCAGCAGGAGGACCCTTTACATGAAGATACAGAGTCATGGCATGGAACACTATGGGTAGAATCCAGGACAGCAGCAACTTGCACCTAGAGTGGCAGTTAAAGTATTCTTAGGAGCTGAGGGCAGGGTTCAGGGCAGCAGAGTCTGCCCTGGTAATGTTGAGACAGAGCCCCAACCTGGGACCAGGAGAGGGCAAAAATCAGACCAGCTCTAGTCTTGTATAAGGGAGGCGCTGTGGTACCCAGTCCCTAAAAGCAGCAATTGGTGTCCCCGAAGGCAAGTCTGACCATAGCAACAGCCCCAGGCTCTGGGAGGAGATACAGAGAGAGCACTCTGGGCTGCTCCAACTAGTGGGATCAGGATCAGTATCGGTGGGACACCTTTGTTGCAAAAGCTGCAGATGTCCACATCGTTGAAGATTATTGGTTCTCCTGCTCCCCTTCTGTCCATGAGGTGACTCCCCCTGGGGGGATTCCTCCAGGTGCCAAGTGGCTCTCAGCTGCAGGGTTGGGTGATGCAGGTAAAATGCTTCCTTTATGTTCTATGGGACCATCCTGGATTTTTGAACTACACCCGGTGTGTGCTGTTTTTCTGTGGTCTAGAGTGTTCCCTGAGCAGTTCTCAGTTTGGAGTTGTATAATTATTGTTCTTATTGCTTTTATTGGGATTTGCTCATCTTCTATGTTGCTGATAGCACTCTTTACGCATATATCATTAGCTGATCGCCATGTACTTCAAATTAATTCTAATTTCCATTAAAATATGTTATATTAACACGAACATAGCTCCTTTTCCCCCTCCTAAGTATTACAGGTATTCCTCAGCTGTTCAAAAATTTGCATTATGCCTGCAGCACCTGCGTGGCTCAGTTGGTTAAAAGTCCAACTCTTGATTTTGGCTCAGGTTGTGATCACATGGTCCATGAGATATGAAGCCTTGAGTCCAGCTCTGCCCTGACAGTGGGTAGCCTGCTTGGGATTCTCTCTCTCCCTCCCTCTGTGCCCCCTCCCCCATGCTCTTAATAAAATAATAAACACACCTTCAGGAAAATTTGCCTTATGTCAGTTTGATTTTGTGAAAGACCTACGTTAGTACCAGTTTTTTGCTGAACAACAGAATCTGAAGGGGATTAACGTGTGTAAGAGAAAAGGTGAAAAGCAAAAATTGTGCTCGCTGCTAGTTTTACTGTTAGAGGCAGCTCACACCCCCAAGCAGCAAGATTGGCCCTGTCAATTTCATTCCTCAGAAACTATACTCAGCATCTGAGTTCAGTACCAAGCATAGCTTTCAATTGTGTTTTTGAGCATCTGTGTTCAATGTATTTTTCATATCCATTCGCAAGGTGTGTCTTATATCAGAAAAACGTAAGGGAGGTTATTTGGGGGTTATTTATTTTGGTGGGGAATGTTTTGGGGATCAGGGAATATTCAACAATTTTTCCACATGAATTAATGCTATTTACTTCTTTAGTGTCCACCATTTCGGCTTAGGAACATTTTCATAGGGACGCTCTACTTTCAGAGAGAGCCGGAAACCTGTTCTTACAAGGTTGTACTGAAGCCAGCTACCTTCGGATTCCAAACACTGATTTCCCACTGGAGACTTGAAATGACGCCCTCTTGGTGACTTTGCGCCACAGAAATTAACAAATGCTAAAAAAAATAACGTACGTGGTATAGATCCCACCAACAGTGTTATAATGATTGCTTTAAATAATCTCATCTGTTGAAGCAATTCAGAGAGGAAAACATACACACAGGTTTTAAAATATACGAATATATTTAGCATTGCTGGCGATCATATTCCGTCTTGTAGATATGCATTACCAACTGGCATCATTTACTTGTAGCTTAAAGAACATTTTTAGAGGGCAGGTGTACTAAGAGGAAATTGTCTTAGATTTTGTGTTCGTTGTGGGGTCTTTATGCAACTTCTTTTTTGAAAATTTGTTTTGCGAATTTATAATTCTTGTTTGACAAGTGTTTTTATTTTGTTTTGTTTTGGGTTTGTGTGTGTGTGTGTGTAGGGAGTTGGTTTGTTTCTTGCTTTTTTGTTTTTTTTTTTTCAGTACTTTCAGCTCTGAATTTGACCTTCCCTATCTTTCATCCTTTATTGTTTCTGGTAAGAACTCATCTATTAATCATATCATTATTTTACTAAATGTAATGAGTAGTTTTTTTTTTCTTGCTTCTGTCAAGATCACCTCCTTTCTTTTGTTTGCCTTTTTATTTTATTTTTTTTTTAAGTTGTGGCAAAAAAATGCACATAACGTAAAACTGACCACATTATCCATGTTAACAAAAATAGACTGTTTTCTTGGAGCAGTTTTAGGCTCACAGCAAAACTCAGACAAAGTACAGAGATTTTCTGTATTCCTCTACTATCTATGTGTCTGTGCACCAGTAGTGCAGAGACTTTCTCACTTTCAGCATCCCTCAGTGGGGTGGTTCGTTTGCTTCAATTGATACACCTATCTTGACACATCTTTGTCACCCAAAGACCATAGTTTACTTTAAGGTGTACTCCTGATGTTGTGCATTTTATGAGTTTGGAGAAATATATAATGACGTGTATCAACCATTATGGAGTTATACAGAATAGTTTCACTGCCTTCAAAGTCCTCTGTGCTCTACCTATCCAAACTTCCTTCCCCCTAAACCCTGTCAACCACTGATCTATTTATGATCCCTGTAGTTTTGTTTCTTCCGTATTTTCACACAGTGGGAATCACATGCTATCTCACATCTTACATTGCATTTAACTAGATCATACATCTTAAGCAACTCTAAGCACCCATGCTAGGGGCGCTAACTATATCTAGAACTTCTACCTTGTAAAACTGGGACTCTATACTCATTAAACAATAATTACCTTCTCCACTTTCCCTTCAACCATTAGCAATTGCCATTCTACTCACTGTTTCTACTAATCTGACTACTTTAGACACTTCATGTAAGTGGAATCATACACTTTTTTTTTTCTTTTTTGCGTTCATGTGACTGGCTTGTTTCACTTAGCATAATGTCCTGGAGTTTCATCCATATTATAGAATTGGTTAGATTTCCTTCTTTTTTAAGGCTGGATAAATACACTGTTATGTGTATAGCACGTTTTCTTGATCCATCCATCCATCAGTAGACATTTGGACTGCTTCTACCACTTGGCTTTTGTGAATAATGCTTCAGTGAGGATGGATGTACACATCTCTTTGAGGTCTTGCTTTCAATTCCTTTAGATATTTTGCAACATGTGGGATTACTGATTCAGTTGGTAATTGTATTTTTAATTTCTTGAAGAAGCTCCATACTCTCCTTCATAACAGCTGACCAATTTATGTTCCCAACAACAGTATGCAAGGCTCCTCTTTTCCACCTTCTCACCAAAACTTTTTTGATTCTATCCAACCTAGTGAGAATGAGGTGCTATCTCATTGTGGTTTTGATTTGCATTTCTCGGATTATTAGTGCTATTGAGCATCTTTTCATATGCTTTTTGACCATTTGTATATTTTCTTTGGAGATAAATCTATTCAATTTCTTTGCTCATTTTTTAACTGTGTGATTTGGTTTTTGTTGTTGTTACTGACTTGTAAGTTTCCTTATATATTTTGGAAATGGATCCCTTGTTTGATGTATGATTTGCAAGTGTTTTTGCCACTATTCATTCTGTTGATCACACCCTCTGACGCATAGAAATGTTTTAGTTTGATGTAGCCTGTTTCTCTACAATGGACTTTTCCTTTGTAGTCTGTGGTTTGGGTGGCATACCCGAGAAATCATTGCCAAACACAATGTTGTTTACTTTCCCCCCAGGTTTTCTTCATGCATTTACATAGTTTTACATTTATGTTTAGGTCCTTAGTCCTTTTTGAGTTAACTTTAGTATATGGTGGAAATGTAAGCAGCCAACTTCATTCTTTTACGTATGGATAGCCAGGTTCCCACACCATTTGTGACAGATACTGTTCTTTCCCTACTGAATGGTCTTGGCACCCTTCAAAAAATGATGAGCTGAATATACATGGGTTTGTGTCTGAATATATCTTTAAATTATTGTTTCCATAGGAGATTCAGGGCCCGGGGCTTCCTATTCTTTCCTCTTGCTGATGGTGTCCCACTTCAGTCTGAAATTGTGTGCAGAGCAGATATGGATTCTGTGGTACATGATGTGGTCCGAGGCTGATTGAGGTGGAAAATATGTCACCCATTCCCTGATTTTCACACTGACTTAAAACACATCTTAATCCACCCTGTTACCTCAAGATTATTTCTTGGTCTATGTTTGCAAGTGTCCCTCGGTCATTTCATTATGTCATGAGATGTGGATTTGTATGCGTTCATGCTATTAGCAGTTTGCTAAGCCTCTGGTGTCCACAAATATTTATTAAACTATATCTAATAAGTTGTTCATTCGTTGTGATTTACGGTTGTTGTTCTTTTTTTTTTTTCTGCCTCTGTTGTTCCTGTCAGACTCTATTTAGACCTAAGCTGGTTTTCCTGATCCTGTTTTGAAGGTCTCTGAACCCTGTTAAATTTTCTCTTTTTTTTCTCTCTCATCCTATGGGATGAATAAATTCTGTTACCGTAACCACCATCTCATCAGTTTTGTCTACGGCATCTCAAATTTTCTGCAGAGAAAATTTAGTGAATTTTTCACTACAGGTATGGATTTATACACTCAAAATGTCTCTGTGGTTTATTCATATAGTTTTATTTCACTGTTGGTATCACCGACTTGCTCTGTTGCTGCCATCACATTGTTCATTTAATTATTTGAAGTAACTTTTCATTATAATTTACATATATTTACGAATATTATTTGAAAATACTTTCTTCTGATAAATGTAACGTCTTATCCCATTAGTGGTTTCTAATGGCCTATGAATTCTCTTACTATAGAAGACATTTTCCAACTTCTTTTCATGTGTTTTGATTTTTCAAGTAGACATTCTTTGAAATATACTTTAGCAAACATACATTCTATTTTTTTTAGATTTATTATTTTTATAATTTGCATAAACGTTACTGCAGAATCTTCTCCTCTAAAGTCTGCCTGCTGATATTTTTGTTCAGGTTTTCCAGATTCTTTTTGTTGATTTTTATTTTTCAGCCTATCTTCCTAGGGACTGCCCTTGTAATTTTGTAGCTTAGATATCAAATACCAATTTTTTTAATTTTTTTTATTTTTTTTATTTTTTTTCAATATATGAAGTTTATTGTCAAATTGGTTTCCATACAACACCCAGTGCTCATCCCAAAAGGTGCCCTCCTCAATACCCATCACCCACCCTCCCCTCCCTCCCACCCCCCATCAACCCTCAGTTTGTTCTCAGTTTTTAAGAGTCTCTTATGCTTTGGCTCTCTCCCACTCTAACCTCTTTTTTTTCCTTCCCCTCCCCATGGGTTCCTGTTAAGTTTCTCAGGATCCACATAAGAGTGAACACATATGGTATCTCTCTTTCTCTGTATGGCTTATTTCACTTAGCATCACACTCTCCAGTTCCATCCATGTTGCTACAAAGGGCCATATTTCATTCTTTCTCATTGCCATGTAGTACTCCATTGTGTATATAAACCACAATTTCTTTATCCATTCATCAGTTGATGGACATTTCGGCTCTTTCCATAATTTGGCTATTGTTGAGAGTGCTGCTATAAACATTGGGGTACAAGTGCCCCTATGCATCAGTACTCCTGTATCCCTTGGGTAGATTCCTAGCAGTGCTATTGCTGGGTCATAGGGTAGGTCTAGTTTTAATTTTTTGAGGAACCTCCACACTGTTCTCCAGAGTGGCTGCACCAGTTTGCATTCCCACCAGCAGTGCAAGAGGGTTCCCGTTTCTCCACATCCTCTCCAGCATCTAGTCTCCTGATTTATTCATTTTGGCCACTCTGACTGGCGTGAGGTGATATCTGAGTGCAAATACCAATTTTTTTTTTAAAGACCGCATTCCCCAATGTTTATAGCAGCTCTACAACAATAGCCAAATTATGGAAAGAGGCTGAATGTCCATCAACTGATGAGTGGATAAAGATGTGGTTTATATATACAATGAAACACTAGTCGGCAATGAAAAAGAGTGAAATCCTGCCATTTGTAACAATGTCGATGGAACTGGAGGGTATTATGCTAAGTGAAATAAGTCAGGCAGAGAAAGACAGATATCATATGTTTTTTACTCATCTGTGGAATTTGAGAAACTTAACAGAAGACCATGGGGGAAGGGAAAGGGAAAAAAATGTTACAAACAGAGAGAGAGACAAACCATAAGACAGTCTTAAATACAGAGAACAAACTGAAGGTTGATGGATGGGGGTGGGGTAGCAAGCAAAATGGGTGATGGGCATCGAGGAGGGCACTTGTTGGGATGAGCACCGGGTATTGTATGTAAGTGATGAATCTTGACAATAAATTATATTTTAAAAATAATAAATAATAATAATAAACAAACAAAAGACTGCATTCAAATACTGCAAATCAGGAGGATTCCCCCCTCTGCCATGTGATGTGTGTGCATGTGTGTGTGTTTGTGCACATGTGTGAATGTGGGAGGGGACAGCTCATAACTTTACTATGAGTTCTCAAGTCTCTTTCTGTTCTTACTTTCTCCTGGGTTCGTCTTGGCCTCCTCTCCATGTGTGCATATTCTTTTCCATCAGCCAAGAGTGTGTGGAGAGCTGATGTCAACTCTTCTGTTGTATTTTTACAGAACTACCTTCCCATTATATTTATGGGGGTCACAGAGCTTGACACAAAGACCAAAACCTCTGACTAGTAAGAGTATGGGTTTTCTTCAACATTACCTAATGAAATCAGCACTGGGAGCTGAAAATCAATAGGCTAGTTTGCCCCCAACCCCACCACTAATCAAGTCTGCCCCTGTGGCACCAATACCACTGTTTTTTTGCAGCTTCTCGAACTGTAAAAACTGTGATTCTTCTTGATCGCTGAGCTAGGGTCAACAGGTGGGGAGGCATGGGAGCATCCCAGGCAAGAAAATGACAAACGTGCTGCTTCCTACTTGAATCTCTAGGATTTTTTCCAACGTGAATATTTCACAAATTATCATTAACCTTTTGTCAATAATCAGAACCCCAAAATTATGACCTTCGTCAGCATGTCCTTCTCACTTAATCCTGCTAAGAGACTTTTATAATGTGTCCAGTGCGTAACATTATATTATAATTTGAAAGATTTTACAAAGTAGGAAAGAATTAACTTTATTTGGTACTACAAAGTCCAAATGAATACAAGAGCTTTTCTAATAAAATTTATTTTCTCATAGTATTTGTTGAATTTATTCATTCCTACTTCGTGGATTAGAGGTTGCCACAGAAGCAATAAAAATTCATCTGTGTGGTCAAGAGGCTCAACTGTCTCTTCCAAAGTGTAAGTTTCCTAAGAACTTATGTTTTTTATGCCTTCGAGGAATTAATCTTAGAAAGAAAACCAGCAATATGTGGACAATTTTATAGACACAATTGTTGAAGTGTTTCCATAGAAAAATGATAGGGGAAATATTTGCATTTCGATGCATAACTATTAATCGAAATAGTTTATCCATCAAAAGATTATTGTATATATTGCTAAGATTAATGTGATATAATTCTCTGTATTTCAGGTTGCCAGTATCTTCAGAGAGTGACCAGAATTGTCCATATTTCAATTTTAAATTAAAGAAGAGCTATTTTGAATCCTGCTTAATCACAAGACCATATGTTTGTAAGCACCAGGCACTTTAGTTACCTCATTTTGGTATAACGCTATCTCACCATCTATAAAGAGCATATCTCACATTTATTCATACGCCATCCAATTATTTTCTCAGAATACTTTTAAGATATTCTTTGTTTGACCAATATTAGGTTCACAACAAAACTCAGAGGAAGGTACAGAGGTTTCCTACATTGTCTCTGTCTGTGCACATGCATGGCCTCTCCCATTATCAAGGTCACTCACTAGAACGGTCCATTTGTTACCAAGGACGAATCCACAGTGATGCATCATAATCACCCAAGTCCAAAGTGTACCTGAAGATTCACCCTTGGTGTTCTTCAATCTTTAGTTATATTAATGTAAAAAATACGTTCTCAAGGTACATAATATATATTCCTTAAGCTTTTGCTTTTTATTAAAATAAATTATAAATTCCAAATCATAATATCAAGCACTGTTACTGTAAAGCTCTCAATAAAGTAAACAATTCCAATCATATTTCCAAATTAATTGATTTGTCCTAGCCCTTAAAGGGGCCGCAAAGGAGGGTTGAACAATGCAGAGTGGCAAGGTTATCTGTCAGAATTCAATCAAGAGACAGAAACCAAAGGAAGTTTGATGTATACAATTATTCTCTATTTGTAAGGGAAAGCCTACTAAGAGGAAAGACTACTAAGATGAAAAAAAAATTTGTAAGAATAACTTAGAGTGAGGGGTGCCTGGCTCAATTGGTTGAACCTCCAACCAATTGGCTCAATTGGTTGAGCCTCCAACTTCAGCTCAGGTCATGATCTCACAGTTCGTGGGTTCGAGCCCCATGTCAGGTTCTGTGCTGGTCGCTCAGAGCCTGGAGCCTGCTTCAGATTCTGTGTCCCCCCCTCTCTCTCTATCCCTCCCTGCTGGCTCTCTGTCTGTGTCTCACTCAAAAATAAATAAACAGTAAAAAGAATTTTAAATAAAAGAATATGTCAGAGTTAAAGGAGAGTACCGAAAGGAGCGATCACTGGGAAGCCAGGCTTACTCTCCGAAGACAGGGTTTAGATGTCACTAAAGACATTGTTGCTACCACAGCTTCATGGCAGACATGCTTACTGGATTGGCCTGGGAGAGAGCAGCTCCACGGTCCACTGGTGAGGATAGATCTCAGGCTGTGACCAGCAGGCAAGAAGAACCCACACCAGAGTGTTAGGAGGCACAGAGCTGAGGGCAGGAAACTGATGGACAGGCCACCAAAACTTCTTCCAGGCTGCATACACAGGCCACCAAAACTTCTTCCAGGCTGCATACACATACACTTCCTGCAAGCATGCGGCTGGCAACCAAGCCACGGTGGCCAGAGGAGGGAAAACACCATGAAACCAGGAAGAAGAGGCCTTTCTGCTGCACCGTCTCTCCATTGTCTTTTACCGACAAAAGCCAACATCGTGTGAGATGATGAGAGTGAGAAGTTTACAGGATGTAACTCCATTATCTGAGAACGGAACACGGAGGGTAGATTTGGAGCTGAGAGTACTAAATTGTTAATGGGCACTCAGGGTTATCATGCAACAACCACAGGGTTGCTAAGAGCCATTCAGATCTGCCCACTTCCTCAGAGAATAGAACCAAGCTGTAGCTTCTGAATCCGTTTTAGTGCAGCGTTTTTAGTGATTAGTTTCATTTTTTGGTAAAGACTGGTATCTTCATCGGCTAATAACCGGTGTCCTTTGACACGTTTTCTTGTGTGTTGTTCTCCTCACTTGGATTGTACATAGTGTGGAACATATCCTGTTTTCTTAAATGCTCCAGATCCTAACTTTTGCCACTCGTTACTACAATGCCTAGGAAATACTTTAATGGGGAAAATAGTGTTGACTAATAAAGAAAACAAGAATTAGAAGTGTAAAGAGTTTTCTGTGGGTCAAGCAGCTGGTTATTGACAGAATTGGGGAGAACCTTGAGTAATTTGATAATCATTTAGAGATATTTCTACCCTAGCTCGCTCACAAGAGGGAAAGGATTTACCTTTGATTATTGTTTGCCAAATAACTTACTGTTTCATATACATTCATCTCTCTGAATGTAGCCTTCCTTATACTCTCTGTATTTAGTCCCTATACTCATGTAGAAAAATTATATGAGTATTTAAAATTAATTTCATACAACATGTAAATGACAGCTGTAACTAATCGCTGAAGTCGTGTTACAAAAAACTCAAGATTGTGTTGATGTTTACAAAGAATTTAAACTTATTTTTCACTCAACCATTTAGAGTTTGAGGGTGTTTCAGTTGATGTAGGCTGGGTAAACATCAACTTGGCTCCATACAGATTCAGCTCAGATCTTTTTTATATATTTTATTCTTAGAGGAGTGGATACCTGGTATATGACCTTTTATAACAGAGATTAGTAGCTCTCAGAGGAGTCAGCAGATATGTACTTCTTTTTTTTAATGTTTATTTATTTTTGAGAGAGAGAGAGAGAGAGAGCACAAGTGGGGGAGGAGTAGAGAGAGAGGGAGACACAGAATCCGAAGCAGGCTCCAGGCTCCGAGCTGTCAGCACAGAGCCCAACGTGGGCTTGAACTCACGAATCGCCAGATCGTGACCTGAGCCAAAGTTGGATGCTTAACTGAGTCACCCAGGCACCCCAGCAGATGTGTGCTTCTTAATTCTTGGGCCCTAAACTTGTAAGGTATCCCTTTCTCACTCACATTATGTTGTGAAAAGAAGTCACATGACCAAAACTGTCACTAAGTTTCTGCAAAATATATCTCCTTTCAAAACAGTCAGATGGAAGAAATGTAGATCACTGAAATATAACCTAATCTACTATTATAGGTATAGGAATATTTTTGTCATATTTTATGAAATAGGTAAGCATGTTTGTAAAGAAAATATTGGAAAATAGTTAAAACACTTAGTACTTTAAGCAACTTCCTTTCTAGATTTTTGTTTCCTCTGTACCCAATATTCTCATAAGGTAGTTTTGTATAGTGGTAAACATCATCATATAGATGCTTTCACCAGGGTCCTTGATCAATGTAAAATGGGGAGTAAGCAGTAGAGCATAAAGGTTAAGAACGTTGGCAATGAAACCAAGTCATTTCAATGTGCTTTCAGAAGGCACACTCTTAGTCCTGTGACTCAGTTATATAACTACTCTGGCTCAGTTTCCTCTCCAGTAACATATGACAGAAATAGTATTTTATTCAGAGAGTTACTTGAAGGGTATTTGAAAGCACCTGTTGGCACTCAAGCATTCACTAGACCTCAGTCATTTTTACTTAAGTCTTTAGTCTTTAGTCTTCAGTTCCATCATCTGATAGGAGGATGTTCCATCATCTGATAGGACTGTAATTGTAGCCACCTAATAGGGCTGATCTGAGGAATAAATAATGTAATGCCTAAAGATTCTTTAAATAAAGTATAACCACACCGAGTTCTTGCTGTATGTCCTCTTTTCGTATTTTGCTTCCCAAATATTCAGTAAACTCTGGTTCCGAGAGGACTCAAAGTCTCAAACTCTGCCTTCCTCTTTTCACCCATCCAAATGTCTGCCGTCAATATATTAGTTTAATACGGCACCAAAAATATTGCCTCATTTAACCAACTCAATCATATACATCAAAGATATTTGCATGTTAAACAAAGTATTTGAGAAAGTCAACATGCCATGTATGAACACTAAACAAGAGTCAGTTTTTTTTACTGGGCAGGCAGTCGCATTTTGAAATCAAGTCACATTTACTGTTCCTTTTCTCGGTGATGAAGAACCCTTGTTTCCTTCCACAGTTGTTGTTTTGGATGTATTTTAAAGCCATCTTTTTCTGGAACTGAAGAAATTTGAAAGGAATTCTCAAGGTTGGACAAGATAGCCTAATTCAATTCGTAGATTTAAGAAGCCTACAGGATCCTAGGGGAAGAGGAGACTGATGTGCCCTCTTCTTTCCAATGTTGGAGTATCCCATCCATACATATGCATCTCTTACCATTAAGAATAGAGAAAGGTTAGAGAGAATCTACTTAATACATTCTGAGGTGGAATACCTCCCAATTTTCTCCCAGAGTATTTTTTACATGTCTAAATACGTGCATAAAAAAGTGCCTCAAGTCTTACAAGTACCCATAAGAATCCATGGAAACCATTTGGTAGCGTGAGCTCAGGTTAGGGGATCCACCAAAATCACTGGAGATATATAAATGTGGAAGGATATTAAGAGGGTGTTAATCAAGAGTGAATTCAGAATAGAAAGAGTCCTGCAGAAGCCAGGGATATAAAAATCAAAACGGTAATGTTCTCTGTGATTTTCTGAGAACGCACATTAGGCGTTGAACATAATGGACTTGTTATTCTGGATCCCAGAGTGAAACAGTACTCATTTCAGTACTGAAATCAGAGGAAGAGGGGGGGCCCTTTTAAATGTTACTGTTGTCGGGGCAGAGAAGAAAGCGTATTCTTTGCAGGCAGCCAGTTCCAGAGAAAATGCAAAAAGAACAGACTTGTGTCTGTTCAATCTCGTGTGCCAAATTCACTAATCCGAAAATTTTGTTTTCTGGTAACTAATGGGTGCAAAGTTATGGATAAAATAAGACATTTAAAAAGTGTTGCTCTGCCCTGCATTTTCTGAGGCTCTTCCCTTAATTACAACCATTGTTTCCTTGTTGTTTCTCCTAAGACAACATGTAAATATCTAGCTTTGCCCCTCTCCTGCCCAATTATTCCGAATTAGATAAGAGTAATAATGCAATCTTTAGGGGAGCAAAAATAATTTTACAAGAGAGTTCAATGTGATAATATCAAAAGCTATGACACCTATAATTAGGATCTTACAAGGAGAGGAAAACATGTGGCAGAAAAATATTTGAAGAAATAATAGCTGAAACTAATTCCAAATTTTTTGAGAAACAAAGTTAAATTCAGGAAGCGCAGCAAAACCCAAATGAGATCATCTAAATCACAAGTGGGTACATTGTACTCATTCTTCTCAAAGGGAGAAAAACAAAATCTTGAAAGCAACCAGAGAATAATGATACATATATGCCAGAAATTCATTATGAGTAATGAAAATAAGAAATAATGGAATATTCACCTGAAGAAAAAGTAATCTGCCAATCCAGAATCCTATATCATTGATAGCCTTCCAGAATGAAGGTAAATTAAGACATTTTCAAACATGACTGGGAACATTCATCACCAACAGAACTGCATTACGAGTGGCGAAGGAAGGAAATTCCTTGGTACCAGATAGAAAATTGGGTATTTAGGAAGGTAAGAAGAGCATGAGAAATTATAAATATCTGGGTAAGTATTAAAGACAATCTTCTGTTAATACTTGCTGTATGCATGACTATTCAAAGCAAATTTTATAACATTGCCTTCAGTGTTTACAATATATGTAGGATGTAATACATACAACAACTTATACCGTAATGGGTTGGGGAGGTGATCAATAAACCTGTTTGTTACAGGATTTCTTAAGTTGTAGAAAAATAATTCTAAAAAGACTCTGAAAAGTTAGGAGTGTGTACTGTAATCTTTAGAACAACCATTCTAAACAATCTGTTTAGAATATAATGTAAACAGATATAGTCTGGAAGCCAATACATATATATTTTTAGTGTTAATTTATTTATTTTGAAAGAGACAGTAAGAAAGGGGGAAGGGCAGAGAGAGAGGGAGACAGAGGATCTGAAGCAGGCTCTGAGCTGACAACAGAGAGCCTGATGCAGGGCTTGAACCCACAAACCACAAGATCATGACCTGAACCCAAGTCGGAGGCTTAACAAACTGAGCCACCCAGGCTCCCAGGAAGCCAATATATTAATTGAAACGGAATTCTAAAAAAAGTATTCAAATAATTCCAAAGAAGACAGGCACAGAAGGCACAAAGACAAAACAAATTATGAATCTAGAATAATTAAACTTCGAAATGAACACTTATATAAAAGACTAAAAATAATTAAGAAAATAATTCATCTACACCAAATTCTTACTTTGTTTCTTCTCACCATAAAGTATATTGCCTGGATTAAGTTAGTATTCTTAGGGAGATTCGGCTCAAGTCACCTTTCCCTGAAATAGATGTAATATTTTCCAACCACAAAAAATTGGATTTAGAAACACGACAGATGGTAACTACAGTTGTGGTGAGCATAATGTAACGTATAAACTTGTCAGATCACTGTTTTACACCTGAAACTAATGTAACATTGTGTATCAGCTGTACTCAAATAACCAAAACAAACAAAAATCTTATGTTTGTTATTTTTAAAACTTCAAAAGTGTATGAGTGCATAAAATCATCAAAACACTAATCTTTCATCCACATAATCACCATCAGCATCACTGGGATCATCATCATCTTCATAATAAAACAAAATTCCTCGCCCTTAGAGGTTACCATATGCAGAATGATTTTCTTACAGGCCAGGGATCATTGGCTCCAAAGGTAACGGCGAACCTAATGATACCTCAACAACAGGAAGATATCCTGACTTAACCTTTTTTGGGGGTAACTGCTATTTTTAAATGCTAATTTTTCATTTTGCTAGGTAATCTTAACTTTTATTAAGAAATCTTTTTTATACAGTTAAATGCGTACGTAGCAGGGATAATAATAAGCCTTTAATATTCTCTCCTCTTAGATATGTTGCTTTTTCTGCAAAGTTTAGAAACGTTGTAAAGAGCTTTCAACTTAACTTACCAGGTCTTGCTTGAAGTACTTTTACTTCCACACTCAAACCCCATGAGTTATCCGTTTCGCATTGATCTCTGTAAGTCTGGACCTCTAATAATACATTGAGTGTGGATCGCTTCTAATGACATAACTTCTACATTCTCTCCGGATTTGTAGTTTTAGTCCTGACATAGGCTGTTTTGGCTGTTTGGGTTTTGGAAATATTCAGATCTAAGAAATCGATGTCCCAAGGAAGATTTTCATAACACGTTCACAATTTTTGTACCTGGAATAGTCATTTTCACCACGTTTCTCACATGAAACCAATACTGATGCATATGGTGTAGTCTAGAGGCACGACACGACCTCCTTGTCTTCCTGATGCTGACTTTTCACAGCTTTTAAATTGTCTTGGCCTTGCTAGCATTTATTTCTGAGATCGATCTATCTGTCTATCTATCTACCTATCTATCTGTCTATCATCTAGTTGGCCCTTGAACCATGTAGGCATTAAAGGTGTTGACCCCCACTGCTGCCAAAAATCTTCATAGAATCTTGATTTCCCCCCACATTAACTACTCATAGCCTCCTGTTGACTGGAAGCCTTACCAATGACATAAATTGTCAATTAACACACATTTTGTATGTTATACATCTTATATGTTGTATTCTTATTATAAATTAAGCTAGAAAAAAGAAAATATTATTAAGAAAATCATAAGGAAGAGAAAATACATTTGCAGTATTGTATTGTCAAATATCCACATATGAGTGGACCCTTGTAGTTCCAACTGTGTTGCTCAAGGATCAACTGTGTATGTAATATATATATATATATATATATATATATATATATATATATATCCTCATATAGACAGTATTTATTTCTGAAATATTTATGTAAATAATTTTTTTTGTTCATTGTTATATGCTTCTAATGTTTTCTTTGTTCGACTTGCCTACTCAATTTAATGAGACTAGCTGAATTTGTAACCAATAAATTCAGTTGAATTGCTATGGGATATTAATGTTCCTGGTGAGAAGATTATATATCTTCATGCTGTTGGGCTCAAGTTGGGCACTTCTGAGAAGAAATACTAAGAGGAAAGTTCATGGCTTTCTGTAGCTCCTTTCTCTCTGACACAAGAACCATCAATGTTCCAGATTGAAGCTACTTAAAAAAACCGTGTCCAGAGGTGAAAGTGATCTGGGTGACACCTATATGGTATAAGTAAGAAACAAAGTTCTCTTGCTGCAGATACCTTTTTTTTTGTTGATGTAATAAGACCCAATATTCTGAAATTATTTGTTACTGCATGATAACCTCACCTCTCTTGACTGATATACTGGTTTTGAGTGTTTCATTTGCTTTTTATTTCCTTTTGATTCCTGGCCAAGGCAACTAATCTTCCCTAATTGGCTTTCTCAATAACTTTCCATTGTAATTACTACTTTAGTATAGAATCCCCCAAATATGCGTATGTATGTATATATGCCTTTTTAATATATTTTATATATATATTTATTTTAATGTAATATTATATATAGTATATATGTGTGTATATATGTATATATGTATATATGTAATATTATATATAGTATATATGTGTATATGTGTATATGTGTGTATATATATGTAATACTATACATATGTGTGTATATATACACATGCATCTTTGTTGCCGCCCACTAAAGAAGAAGTTTTCAGGCACCAGACTGAGCGGACGTGCAGGGCTGCCTCTGTGAGAGAGCAACAGCAACAGTAGAATGCATATAGCCTTTATTTCATATTTTATTAGCTATATGTATCAAAGAATATCGAAGCATGGAAAAAGAACACAAAGGGTCTTCAGACATTAACCAGACATACACCTGGTGGCTATGTGAAGGCATGCAGGAAGTACCTGTTAGTTTCAAGGAGTGTCAGGGAGTTACAGCAGGTTTTGTATCTTCACTGTCCTCTGGGGGTCATGGGGCTCTGTGTCCCATAATGCTATCGCGTTTGACAGCCTGGAGACCAGAACATTGCTGACGTTTCTGCTATTGTCCCATTCACCCTCCAGGACTTACAATACATTCTCTAGAAATAACTCCACATACCTTTTCACACAAGATCTCCATATGCTTTTCCGAAGCAAAGGCATAGTTATGCCATGAGAACATTGTAATACAGGCACTATTTGACTATAAAATACTTGAATGTAAAAATAATAAATGAACAAATACGCTTTTCCACTTAAAAATATTACTCCTGTGGGGGCACCTGCGTGGTTCAGTCGGTAAAGATTCTGACTCTTGTGGTTTTGGCTCAGGTCATGGTCTCGTGGTTCATGAGTTTGAGCCCCACATTGGGCTCCACATTGTCAGTTGTTTGGGATTCTTGGGAATCCCTGCTTGGGATTCACTCTCTCTCTCTCTCTCTCTCTCTCTCTCTCTCTCCCTCCCCTGCTTCCATTCTCTCTCTCAAAATAAAAAAATAAACTTAAAAAAATATTACTCCTGTGTTGGATCAAGTTGAACACAGTTAGCATATATGGCTACTTCATAACTTACTGTCCCTTTAAATCTTAGTAAAAAATTTGTGTGAAAAAGCTAGTTGTTTACCAGACCTTAAAAACAACATAAAATGAATACAGGAAAATATATTGTGAAATTACTTACAATAGTAAAATCAAATGCAACGGCATTCACAGAAAATTAAATTAAATATCAAATTAAATTATAAGGCAAAATTAAAGTAAATGTTAAAGTACAAATTAAGTCATTTATAGGGCAAGTATAGCAAAAACCAGGACTAAGAGATACAAGATCTTACTAAAGGTAAGAGGTCAGAGGGTATCTGGATGCTTAGGACTAATGTCAGGATAAGAATTTATAGACTTTCATGAAATTATTTAATTTTACTTCAAGATGATCTAGGCTATGTGGGCTTTTCTTGAAACTTAACAAAATAAAAATCAATAGATTTGGTCCTGTTGGTATGACTCTAAGAGAAAGGCACTCAGGAATGTGATTTGGGGCATAGAAGATACCAGAGTGTATGCTAAGTGTGCCGAAGAGACTCATGTACTACGTTATGACCACCTGCAGGAAGAATAGAAATCCCATAAGGCAGGGGCACATGGTGGTTCAGTTGGTTAAGCATCCAACTTCCACTCAGGTCATGATCTGGCAGTTTGTGCGTTCCAGCCCTGCATTGGGCTCTGTGCTGACAGCTCAGAGCCTGGAGCCTGCTTCAGATTCTGGGTCTCCCCCTCTCTCTGTCCCTCCCCTGCTCTCATTCTGTCTCTCTCTCTCACTCTCAAAAATAAACATTTTTTAATTTAAAAAAATCTTTCAGTATTGTTAACATACAGTGTTATATTAGTATCAAGTGTACAATATAGTGAGTGATTCAACAATTCTATATATTACTCAGTGCTCATCATGATGAGCGTATTCTTAACCCTCTTCACCTATTTCACCCATCCCTCCAGCCACCTTCCCTCTGGTAACCATCAGCATGTTCTCTATATTTCAGATATTTTTACTTCGATATGTCCATTAGCATCCAGACTCAGCTCTCTTTCTCTGTCTTGTTTGATTTACTTTCTTGTTTTTGTTGACTTTAGAATTTGCCTTTTGGACCTGTCTCTGATCAGTTCAAAAATATTTACAGGAAAGTCAAGACTACAAAAGTTCCATCTGGTCCTGACCACATACCTTATACTTTCATTTCTGGGCAACTGCCCAGTAAATACCTCTGACCACATCCAGGTTCGGTGTCACATCTTGAGGTAAGCATCCTGCCGAGAGGACAGTTTCTCACCACAAAGTTGCACTGTGGCTCAACACCTCCTCCGCTTAGGATACACAGGAAGAGCTTAATACATGCTCGGCCATGTACGTCAAGACCAGTGGACTGGGGCTGGGAGGATGGTTATTCTCATTTAACAAAAGTAATTTCCCAGTAGTTTGTTGAAGTGGTGATGGGTGCTCTTAAATGACTTGAACCCAGGCTGTTTGCAAAGCACTGGTACTTTCTTTCTCCAATAGCTTTAAGAGGCCAGATAAATAATGTCCATATGAAGCCCATACGTATATTTTTTGTAGTCAGATGAACATTTCTGTACACATTTTTGTGAGTTTAATTTCATTTATTAGAAAGTATGCTTTCTGAAGATTATGTCGCATCCTTTTGAATTTTACATGTCACCACATGATCACTGTTGTTCAACTAGAAGGACCATAGCAGAGGAAGATCTTCCTCCCTGACAATAAATATATCATCAGAAAAAAATAAATAAATAAATTTAAGGCCTTATCTGTTTAATTTCCTATGGTGGTCTTAAATGTGCTGAAAAATCTCCACAATAACATTGAAAAGAAAGGATGTTAGAGACTGCTTTGTTTTATGATTTTCCAAAAGACTATTAATATCTCAAAGTTAAGAACGATATTGATATAAATCCTCTCATATGTCTGCTAATGATTGTTTTTATCATGAAAAGGTGTTGAATTACAGCAAATGCGCTTTCCACCTTGATGTAATCATATTCTATTTCTTTAATCTATTGTTTATAGCAAATTACATTTAATGATTTTTCTTTCAAAGGAAAACTATTACACTCCTGAAATAATCAATTTGATCAACTATATGAGTATTATACACTGTTCGTTTTGGTTTAGTGCTGTTTTAGGATTTTGCAGCAATTTTCATAAATGAGATTGACTTTTCTTTTTCCTTTCTTAGCATATTCTCACCTAATTTAGGCACCAAGATAATTCCACTTGTAGTGAAAGAAATAACAACTATTCCTTTTTTCCACACCATCTAGAAGAGTTTGTGTAAGTTATAATGCCTTTTTCTTGAAAGTTTATTATTTCTCTCCTGTAAAACTATTTGGCATTTGTGTTGACCATATGGGAAGATTTCAAATAACTTACTGATTTCATTATTTTTCTAGCTTTATCAATGTTTGTGGAATCAGTGCTTGTGTATGTTAATTGTATGTGATACATATTGTACATAGCTTGTTACAATGTCCTATTGTTTTATTAGCTAAAGATTATTGCCTAATCATGATCTCTGATTGAATGGACTTAGATGCACTGATTGAAGTTTGTTTTCATGAGCTCATATTCAGTGAAGAGTTAATGGGAGTGACTGCTTTTTCAGATATTCCTCTCCAGTGTCTTTTTGTTTATTTAAAGCGTCCCATGTGTATTATACTAATGAAATAATAACTATTATTATAACATTATAAAGAAGCCCAAGTACCTGCTTTTAAATAAACCCTTTATTTTATGATAGTCTTAAATTTATAGAAAAATTGCAAATATAGTACAGAGAGTTTCCATATACCCCATCTCCAGTTTCCTGTATTAACAGCTGACATTATGACCCATTTGTCACAATGAATGAACTGATACCGACATATTTTAAATAAAGAACATACTTTTTTCATGTTTCCTTAGTTTTTACCTAATATCTTTTTTCTGTTTCATTAGCCCAGCAAGGATACCATATTACATTTAGTCATTACGTCTCTTTAAGCTCCTTTTGGCTGTGACAGTTCCTTTTATCATTTCGTAATGTAACAAAAATTATGAGTAGCTAAAAACCAGAATATTAAGACATTAGTTGATTGTGTTGCTATTCTGGCATACGATTTGGTGCTATTGTTCTGAATAATAGAGAGTAATACAATGAGTGACGTTTAAGGAAAATAGAGAAAAGGACTTATTTATTAGGAACAGAGATGGATCTGAGACACCACGTATATCATAAATGAAATCATATTGGCTACAAATTGATAATTGTTTGAGCTAGACATATGATGGTTCATCATAGAATTTTTATTTTGTACACACTTTATATTTTTATAATTAAAAGGTTATGTATGTACACATATATGTCTATTCACATGTATGCATTTATGTGTGTGCATATACTTATACATATAATATGAAAGATATCTTTCTATAGTTCCAATTTACATGAAATATATCGCATACTTGGTTCCATTCAAATTTATAACAGCATGTGCACAGGATGATTAAGAAGTTAATTTAATTTTCTTATTTGTTTTCACACAGTACTTACAGCCATATTTTAGAACAATTTTTCACTTTTAATTCAGAAAGAGATTATGTAATCCCATCATAACTCTCTTAACTCTGGGGAACTTCTTGTCACTGGATTAATCATTTTAAGTCATAAAATCGTGTTCACACCTCACATTTATTTCATCTGTTAGCAGAATTTTCTGTGCTGTGATAAGGCGGAAATACTGTGGTTGTTTTGTGTTTTTTCACAAGGTGAGATTAAAATAACATCTGTCATATCTCCCTCAGGGATCAAAGGTGACATCTCTAGTTTTCATTCTAAATTGGTAACCCAGGACATGTCTCAATTTTTCAGTTGTCTAGGAGGCTTTTATCCACAAGAATCAAGATCTTCCTTCTTGGATCAGGTGTGTTTCTTGTGTGTGTTTGTGTTTCTGACAACTATTAGTCGAGAAATGAGAAATTCTTGAGATTTCAAAATCAAGAAAGTTTCCAAAATGATTTACACCATAAGGGAATTATAACTGCTTTTTAACTGTTTGAATAGAATTGTGGAGGGTAGAGAATGCGTCTTACTTCTGAAGTATATACCTTTTTTCCTGTATTCAATGATGAGTAGAGAGGATAAACTTACTGAAGAGTAAGTTATGGTGTTGCTGTAAAGATGGAGTGGTATCATCAAACAAAACTCCAAGAATGAATCTACTTTTGGGATTAAAGAATGGAATTTCAACTTGAATTCTCACACCTGAGTTTTCTGGGCTGGTGCCGGGCACTTAACCTTCTGTGACACACAGCTTTATTTGCAAAATGAAAAACATAGTTGTTACTTCCAACTACTGTGATCAAATATGAAATGGCTTTTTTTAATGTATGCATGATACATAATTATTAAATAGCCATTTTTTTCCTGAGGGTTCTTCTAGACAGTATAAGATGTTACTATATAAATATGAGATTATTTCTGCTAATGATGGTGATGACAACTTATAGGTGATGATGATGGTGGTGGTGATGATATGGACAGAAGTTGAATTCGTGTTGAATTAACAACATAAAATAACTATAGATAGAAAATTATGTGTGTTGTCATTCGATATCAGTGATAAAAAATATTTCTGATTACGTATCTTAACGTAGGTGAATTAAAACGCCCGTTATTTTTTTGAAATAATTATTTATTATTTTGTAACCAAGAGAAGTTTAAAAAATTAATTTTACCTGGTTTATTTACCTGGCTTTGTATGAACTCTTATTTTCATTTTTTTCCTTTATACGAACGGTAAAAATACTGTTACATCCTCATTTTCCTAATGAAGATATGTCATCTCACCCTAAGGAAAGAAAACAAGAAAAAATGCCCAATTTTATTTTATTCAGGATTCCTTTGTAAAACGAAGTTTTTTTGATCACCACTGGCGTAAAGAAACAGTCATAATTATACAATGAATCTGGTCCGAGATCGGTGGGCTTGTCACAACATGGGTATGTACTTTCCACTTAAATGTGCAGTTTGGTTTGTGTATAATTTTTTTTTGTTTATTTATTTATTATGAGAGAGAGAGAGAGTATACCAGGGACAGAGAGAGAGAGATGGAGAGAGAGAATCCCAAGCAGACTCTGTACTGTCAGTGCAGAGCCTGACATGGGCCTCAAACCCACAAACCATGAGATCATGACATGAGCTGAAGTCAAGAGCCAGAGACTTAACCAACTAAATCACCCAGGCACCCTGACTTGTATATAATTTTTTAATAATTTTTTAATGTTTATTTTTGAAAGAAAGAGAGAGAGCACGAACAATGGAGGGGCAGAGAGAGGAGACACAGAATCTGAAGCAGGCTCCAGGCTCTGAGCTGTCAGCACAGAGCTGGACGTGCGGCTCGACCTCATGAACCGCAAGACCACGCCCTGAGCTGGAGTGGGTCACTTGACTGACTTTGCCATCCAGGTGCCCCTCTGTAATTGCTACGATACCTAGAATTTGATACAAGCACACAAGGCATAAGAAAGCAAATTACTCCAGGGGTGCCTGGGTGGCTCATTCAGTTAAGCGGCTGACTCTTGGTTTTGGTTCAGGTCATGATTTCACAGTTCTTGAATTCGACCCCACATCAGTCTCTATGTTGACTGTGCAGAGCCTGGTTGGAATTCTGTCTCTGCCTCTCTCTCTCTACCTCTCCCCTCCTCATGTTCTGTCTCTCAAAATAAATAAATGAACACTAAAAAGAAGAAAGCAAATTACTCTGATTCACTTATGTCCATTTCATATTATGTTCATGTTATATTTTAAATAAAGTTTTCAAAAACTTGAAAAATTTTTCCTCCTTTTTTTTTTTTTTATTAACTACCTAAAGTAAAATCTTTCACAATCTGAGGCAGCCTGAAATAGTGACAGCATAATGATTTAGAGCTGGAAGAATGTTCCACAGACTTTCACCAGTCTCTAGCTTTGAGATCTGAGGGCAATCCACAGCTTCTACGCACTTAAGTTTCCTTTTTCTATCGAGTAGAGATATAAAACACGCTATATTGACCTTAGTAGATTTCTATTTCTAGCATTATATTAAATAAGCAACATGAGGGGCGCCTGGGTGGTTCAGTCGGTTGAGCGCCGACTTCGGCTCAGGTCACGATCTCGCGGTCCATGAGTTTGAGCCCCGCATCGGGCCCCTGTGCTGACAGCTCAGAGCCCGGAGCCTGTTTCAGATTCTGTGTCTCCCTCTCTCTGACCCTCCCCCATTCATGCTCTGTCTCTCTCTGTCTCAAAAATAAATAAACGTTAAAAAAAAATTAAAAAATAAATAAATAAGCAATATGATTTTGGCCACCTGTAACATTCAATTTCTTCATCCACAAAATAATACCTACCCTCTTCACATGTTTGATAATTAAATTACATATGGTATGTACAAAAAATGCTTCAGTATAATTTTAAGTATAAAAGATAATTAGTATTAACATTCCATTTGTAAAAGGTAATGACTGCTATCTCAGGAAGAGAGCAAAATGATTTTTTACTTGTTTTGTTCAGGGACAAGATTCTTTATGTGTCTTTATCTTAAAATGTGATGCCTTATTATTTTATTCATTGTATATCCTTCACTTTAAACAAAAACTAGGCATTTAGTAAGTGTTTACTACATGATGAACATTATTGATACTAAATGCATATTACTTACTTTCACTTTTTAAAATATCCATAACTAATTGTACTGATGTCCTTTGTTCTTTCCTTTTCTCTTTTTTCTTATCATTTCTTCTTCCTTCCTTCCTTCCTTCCTCCCTCCCTTTCTTTCTTTCTTTCTTTCTTTCTTTCTTTCTTTCTTTCCCTTTCTTTCTTTCTTTCTTTCTTTCTTTCTTTCTTTGTTGTTAACTTAGCAAATGTGGCTCCATGAGTTAAACACATATCTAACTCCTTAGGCCCCTGTCTTTCTTATTATACACTGTCTTTATTTTATTTTAATTTTTTTTAATTTATGTATTTATTTTGAGAGAGAGGGAGAGAGAGAGAGAGAGAGTGCACGTGCAAGTGAGTGGGGAAGGGTGAGAAGAAAGCGAGAGACAATCCCAGGCCAGCTCTGTGCCCCTCACGAAATGTGAGATCATTATCTGAGCCAAAACCAAGAGTCGGACACTTAACTGACACCCAGGCACTCCTACACTGTCATTATTATAATGTTTGATTTCATTGCACATTAAGAATTGACTTATTTTAATAGAACGGAAGATCTTGCTAGAGAGATTTTGCCATAGAATAAATCTAATTTTAATCATCTTAAAAGTACAAAAATCATAATCATGAAGTAGTATAAAACAAAAGTAGCTTGATGTTATTGAAAAAGGACATGAATAGAATGGCAAGTGAAGTTGTGAAAATGTGTGACCCAAGTGGCAGAAAGGCTATGACTCCTATTGGCCTGAATTGTTTTCATCTAGGCATGGACGCAGTCCGTAATTCCAACTCTGAGCTGGTATATAATGGTATTTCCACACGACCAAAGAGAAGGCGTGTATTAAACACAAGCAAATATAGAGAAAACCGTAAGTTCCACGTCGCATCTATTTGTCTGCTCTCGGTATGTTGAGGGGAATTGTGGAATCCGTATGATTAGATCAGTGGCAAACATTCAGTTTATTTTACCTTCAGGAGGAAAGCAGAAATGAAATTCACTCTACTATACTATTGGAATATATAATACAATTAAGCAGAAACTGTTCAGTTTGGGATTTTTTTCATGCTCTGCAAATGATGAGATTATCATTAACATAATAATGACAATTGAGACTGTAGTTTCTTGAGTTTCTTTTCAAGTTTTCATCTAAATTCCAGTTAATTAACATAGAGTGTAATATTAGTTTCCGGTTTGGAATTTAGGGATTCATCACTTCCATGTAATATTCAGTGCTCATCACAAGTGTGTTCCTTAATCCCCATTACCTATTTAGCACGTCCTCACCCATCTCCCCTCTGGTAACTATCAGTTTATTCTCTGTAGTTAAGAGTCCGATTCTTGGTGTGTTTCTTTTTTCCCCTCTATGTTCATTTATTTTGTTTCTTAAATTCCACATATGAGTGAAATCATATGGGGGACTTCTCCCAGAGAAGAACTCAAAACGATGTGCAATTATGTAAAAATGTATTCATCTTGTGATATCTAATAGCAAAACTAAGAAACAATTTAAATACACATTGGGAAAAAAATTAAAGACTGTCAGGAGATTTTTGTCCATATACCAATGAAAGACAATGCAAGAAGCTATGTATAAAAATTTGACAACTTTACAAGACATGACGTGGAATAATCTCCAAGATATTTCCTTAAGTGAAAAAAACTCACGGGATATTTTGTGCAGTTTCTTAAAGGTGTGTTTTTAAAAAGGGATTGAAGGGAACTGTCTGTATCTACATGAAAAAGTTCAAAAATTATAACCATGATTTATACTAAGGAGGAAACTGGGGGACTTTTGTGGAGAAGCAGGAGGGAATATGTATGCATTTCTATAGTCTGTCTTTTTTTAATCATTTGCAAAGTACCTATGTTACTTGTTCTGGGAAAAATAATTAGGGTAAAAGTACTGATCCCTTCCTATTTAAAAAAAAATCTAATGTTTATATTAAACATGAGCATACCAAAAATGTTTAATCCTTATTTTCTCATCTTTCTCACTCTTTTTTTGTTTGTTTGTTTGCTTGTTTGTTTTCTTTTGTTTCTTACAGCATCTCCATTTTTCCTAGTCCATTCCATTGCTATAGCTCTGGGGATCCACTTCATTATTATGGTAATGATATGCGGTGCCATAATCATACATTGTAAGTGACAGTAGAGAAGTAGATGGAGCATTCTTTTTTTTTTAATATGAAAATTTATTGTCAAATTGGTTTCCATACAACACCCAGTGCTCATCCCAACAGGTGCCCTCCTCAATGCCCATCACCCACTTGCCCTTCCCTCCCACCCCCCCATCAACCCTCAATTTATTCTCAGTTTTTAAGAGTCTCTTATGGTTTGTCTCTCTCTCTCTCTCTCTCTCTCTCTCTCTCTCTCTCTCTCTCTCTTTTTTTTCCTTCGCCTCCCCCATGGTCTTCTGTTAAGTTTCTCAGGATCCACATAAGAGTGAAAACATATGGTATCTGTCTTTCTCTGTATGGCTTATTTCACTTAGCGTAACACTCTCCAGTTCCATCCACGTTGCTACAAAAGGCCAGATTTCATTCTTTCTCATTGCCAAGTAGTATTCCATTGTATATATAAACCACAATTTCTTTATCCATTCATCAGTTGATGGACACTTAGGCTCTTTCCATAATTTGGCTATTGTTGAAAGTGCTGCTATAAACATTGGGGTACAAGTGCCCCTATGCGTCAGTACTCCTGTCTCCCTTGGGTAAACTCCTAGCAGTGCTATTGCTGGGTCATAGGGTAGATCTATTTTTAATTTTTTGAGGAACCTCCACACTATTTTCCAGAGTGGCTGCACCAGTTTGCATTCCCACCAACAGTGCAAGAGGGTTCCCGTTTCTCCACGTCCTCACCAGCATCTATAGTCTCCTGATTTGTTCATTTTAGCTACCCTGACCAGTGTGAGGTGGTATCTCAGTGTGGTTTTGATTTGTATTTCCCTAATGAGGACTGAGGTTGAGCATCTTTTCATGTGCGCATTGGCCTACATAGAGCGTTCTTGACCTAATGGTTGCAATGCATTACTTTGATTAGCATTCAGATGCACAGCAACAAAAACTAATAATATTGGACGTGTCCTTATATTTTTGCTATCCGTCTAGAAATTTGTCAACTACTTTTGCTAGAACTGTAAGTTACTAACAACACAAACCCTTTTACTAATTATGGTTTTTTGTTATTGAAATATGTCTCACATACAAGGTTTTAGGTGTACAAGGTAATGATTCCACACTTGTATACATTACTCAATGCCCACTGCGGAGAGCATAATCTCCATCTGTCACTATACAAGGTCATTACAATATTATTGACTATCCTCCCTGTGCTCTACTTGTCATCTTTATAACATACTTATTTTACAACTGGAAGTTTGTACCTCTTAATCCTCTCAATGATTATTTTAATAGCATTATTCCACCAAGAAGCTCCACTTCCTTTACAAGGTAAGTGAAAGTCTTCTAATATTTTGAAGCACAAATTACATGTATCTCTGTATAATTGGGTATAGGCATGTATCCCACAGTGTTAACAAGAGCGTGTATAAGAAAATGATGAATTCTTGTCCGTAATCCGTAGCGTTCCAACATTTTTATTTTATTTGTTCATCTTTTAATAATGAAGGAGTGCTCCTAAAAAGCAGAAAATACTTAGTCTTTGGCATCTGTGTATATATACAAATGTGTGGGGCCATGTCATTGGAGATGATCAGATTGGCTCATCTGAAATGTTAGAGTTGGAATAAAAGGTATTTAATTTGTCTAGGCAGAATCTGCTATAATGCTCAGACCTGTACAGAATTAATAATATATTCCCCCTTTCTAGAAAGTTATTGTGGCCCATGTCCTAAAAACTGGATATGTTATAGAAATACCTGCTACCAATTTTTTAATGAAAGCAAAAGCTGGTACCAAAGCCAAGCCTCTTGTGTGTCTCAAAATTCCAGTCTCTTGAAGATATACAGCAGAGAACACCAGGTTGAGTATTTATTTTAATTTCCCTTCCTCTATTTACTCCTAATCACTGGACTATTACCTGAAACATAAGAGGGGCACTAACCCAGATATGTCTATCCTAAGTCTTTCTGCATTAAAAATAAGAAAGCATTTTGTAGGTATTAGGTATGGTGTTGTTTAAGTCAGAATTAGGCTAGAGGACAGAATCCATTTCCCTGAGTGTGAGGAAAAAATGATTACATGATTATGGCCTTGAATTAACTAAAATTCTTAGCACTGGTTCTATTTGTGGTTTCAACCAGGATTTCCTAAAATTGGTGAAGTCTTATCATTGGATGGGACTAATACAAACTCCTCCAAATGGATCATGGCAATGGGAAGATGGCAGCATTCTCTTACCCGACCAGTAAGTTTATACCAATAGGTGTCTCTTCGGGGGTTTGTCCCTAAACTAGCCCTGTGGTCTTTCAATGATCACGTTACTTCACACAATCCCAGGATGTTCCCATATTCTAATAGTTTCAGCAGAAAGCCCTGGGGGCCTAAATTTAGGATATTGTGGAGCCGAGCAGCCAATACCACAACAATGAGTAACATTAATTGCAATGTGCCAAGTGCAGTGCAAGGTAAGTCTAATACTACACCCTGTTTACAGATAAGGAGACTAAAGCAGAGAGGTTAAGTATCACATATATTCATTCTTTCAGGTTTTACCTGAATTGTTGAGATACAATTACATTCAAGAAACTGCATATATTTGAAATGTGCAATTTGATAAATTCTGAGAAATGTATACATCCACAAAACCGTTAATAACATCAAGATAATCAACATTTATCACCTGCCAAACTTTCCTTTGCACCTTTGTAATCTTTCCTTCCTACTCCTTTCTTTTTTTTAATGTTTATTTTATTTATTGTGTGTAAGAGAGAGAGAGCACACACGTAAACAGAGCAGAGGCAGAGAAAGAAGGAGGGAGAGAATCCGAAGCAGGCTCTGTGCTGTCAGTGGAGAGCTCAGACTGGCGCTCCATCTCACGAACCATGACATCATGACCTGAGCCCAAATCACGAGTCGGACGCTTAACTGACTGAGCCACCCAGACGCGCCTCCTTTCTCCCCCTTTCTACCTACCTCTTTCCGTCCCCAGGCAACTAGTCTGCTTTCTGTCACTATAGATTAGTCTGCAATTTATAGAACTTAGTATCAATGGAGGCACTGCTGTTATGTCTGGCTTTTTCACTCGGCATAATTATTTTGAGATCCAGCCACCTTAAAGCATGTATTAAGAACTAATTTCTTTTTATTCTTGAGAGATATCTTATTTATGGGTGTAGTTCAATTTGTCTATCCTTTCGCCTGCTGATGGATATTTGGGTAACTTCCAGTTGTTGACCATGAACAATAAAGCCACTTGCTATGAATATTTGTGTACAAGTCTTTGTATGACCATAGGCTTTCTTTTTTCTTACATAAATATCTAGGAGTGGAATGGTTGGATAATAGGTATGTCTTTGACCTTTTAAGAAACTGCCAAACTACTACCCAAAATGACTGTGCCATTTTACCCTCCCACTAGCAGGGTGTGAGAGTTCCAGTTGCTCTGCATTATGGGCGACACTTGTTACAGTCCGTTATTTAAACTTGTTTTATCCCCTTGATTAATTGACCCCTTTGCTACAACATAGTGACCTCCTTTGTCTTGTGTGACTGATTTTGACTTAAAGTCTATTTTGACTGCCATAACTATAGCCCCACCTGCTCTGTTTTGGTTATCATTTGCATGGAATATGACTCTCCATCTGTTCACTTTTGGCCTATGTGTGCCCTCAAAGCTAAAGTACGTCTCTTATAGGCAGCATATTGCTGTATCTTGTTTTTAATCCATTTAGTCAGCCCATAATACATCATTTTCCCTCCTTCTGACTGCTTTAATGATTTTTCTTTATAACAGGATTTGAGGAATTTGTCCATAATATGCCCTGGGTTAGTTTTTTCATATTTCTTGTGCTCGCGTTTTGTTGAGGCTCTCGGATCTGTGAGTTTATAATTTTCAAGCACAATTAGAAAATTTAACTACCATTATTTCTTCAAGTGTTTCCCCTTCTTCATTTCTCTTTTCTCTTCCCCAGACACAGGACAATTACAGATCCATTAAGCAAGTTAGAATTGTGATGAACTGGTGTTCTTTTCACTTGTTTTCTTTGTGTTTCATTGTGGATATTCTCTATTGTCCTGAATTCAATTTTCTAAATCTTTTTTCCTGCAATATCTAATTTTCACTACCCTTTCAAGTGTATAGTTCATCTCAGACACTGACCTTTTCATTTCGGAAGTTTGATTTGGCTGCTATTTCATGAATCTTCCATGTATTTCTTTAACTTTTTTGAATATATGGAATTCAGTCATCAAAACTGTCATGATATCTGGGGCGCCCGCGAGGCTCAGTCGGTTGATCGTCCAACGTCAGCTCAGGTCATGATCTCACTGTTTGTAGTTCAAGCCTCGCATTGGGCTCCCTGCTGTCAGCTCAGAGCCTGGAACTTACTTCAGATTCCGTGCCTCCCTCTTTCTCTGCCCCTCCCCTGCTCGTGCTCCGTCTCTCTCTGTCTTTCAAAAATGAATAAGCATTAAAAAAAACCAAAACCAAAAAACCAAAAACCTATCACAATATCCTTGTCTGTTCATTCTAACATCTGTGTTCGTTCTGGGTCAGTTTTAATGGATGGATTTTTCTCCTCCTTATGGTCACATTATTTTGTGCCTTCGCTTACAGTTACTTTTCTATTAAATTTCATACACTGTGAATTTCACCCTTGTTTAGTGCTACATATTTTTTGTCTCTAAAATTATTCATGAGCTCTTTTTTTTTTCCCAGGACACAAATAAGTTACTTGGAAACAGCTTGATCTGGTTTGGCCTTGCTTTTAAGCATTACTAGAATGCTCAGTCTATAATGAATTATGCCCCACTACCAAGCAAAGACACTTTTAAGTAATCTACCCAAAGCCTTTTGAAATTTGAAGTTTTGCAATATGGCTGGTGAAGACGGGCATGATTTTAGACCCTGTGCAAGCACTAGGAAAGTTTTCTTACACACATGCATTAATCAATACTCTTAAATACGCAAGTGAGATCTTCTGCATATCCTCAGATCTCTTTATTTGTTCACCTCTCTCATCTCAAGTCCTATGTCCTCTGAACTCCAGCCGTCTGGCTCTTTGTGGACTCTCCAGTATCCTATGTATTCCGTTTCTATAGCCTGCTTTTTTAACCCCTTGATTATACAGCTCAACTGGGCATAGCAGGACCACGTGACAACATCCTAGCGCTCACAGAGTTTATGAATACAGGCTTATTCTTTTGGATGAATGCAAGGGTAGCTCGCTTAAAAGGTCACTTCTATCACTTAGGATACCTGGCTTAGTAATTTCACCATGTTAGCACAAATCTCAGAAATAAAACCGAAGTGGTTTGTCAGGTCTGCTGCCCTTAAGTCTCGTGATATCACAGAGGAAACAGAAGTTCTTTGGACTCTAAAAGTTTTTAATTCGTTACTTCAAGTATACTTTACTTATTTGAACCTCTAATTCTGGAGTAAGTAACAAAAACATCACAACAACATCCTTGCTAATGTCAGGTTAATTCGGTTCTTTCTGTCAGACAGTTTTAAGCACTTTATATGTATCTTCTCATTGAAGACTCTTAAAAAGCATCTAACAGAGATCATTTTTAACCTAATTTTGTGGGTAAGGAACAGAATCTTAGAATATATAATAATTCACTTACGCTATAAAACGAGTAATTGTGGTAGAGAGTCAAATAAATCCCTTTCTTACACTACAGCCAGAATTATCATTAAATGACTTTAAAGAATCTCTTCTCACTGATTTTGACGTTTACTTTGCTTCTTTAACGCTTAGTTGGCAGTGATCAATGAATGACCTCTTACTGTCATCTTTTTCTTTCAAATGTCCCCTTATATTCATTGTCAGGGACTATTCATTATATATTTAGAATTTAGATGTCCCAGTTTACCTTAGAATTGATCTGGGGTGATCTCATTTCTGTATGGCTGGATTTCATTTTTGGCAAAAAAAAAAATTTATTCTCTGGAAATACTAATAAAATTTTGTATCACCTTATCTCAACATTTATCACTCTGCAAGTGCAAATGTTTGTTTTGGAAGCCAAAGCAAAACAACTAGCATATTAAGTTTCGTTTTGTGAATGTGATAAGTATTTGTTGAGCATTACTCAATTTCCAGAAACCATACAGAGATAACTACAGGGATGAATAGTACAGAACTCCATCAAGACTTTCACACTTCGGTCAGAGATATGGTTTTAAACAAGTAAAATCCATAGTTATGCTGTGGTGGACATGCTATGGGAATGGTATGGGAAAACAGACACAGAAGCTGAAAGGAATAGAAAAACAAAGTCCGATTTAAAAGTGAAAGTCTAATGTGCATAGATTGAGACCAACTAAGAGCAGTTACTAAAAATTTCTTAATTGTTTTTTCTCTTATAGTAGGTAGTGGTTTCTATAAAGGCTGAGTTTCTTCTCTTGTCCTTTTTTTATTTTTTTCAAAAAATTTTAATGTTTGTTTTTGAAAGAGAAAGACAGAATGTGAGCCTGGGGAGGGCTAGAGAGACAGGGAGTCATAGAATCTGAAGCAGGCTCCAGGCTCTGAGCTGTCAGCACAGAGCCCGATGTGGGGCTCCAACCTATGAACCTTGAGATCATGACCTGAGCCAAAGTCCGTCACTTAACTGGCTGAGACACCCGCTCCCCATCTCCTCTTGTCCTTTTAAATACGTACTATCAGACCACAGTCTTTCTTTTTTTTTATTGTTCTGATTCACATCAATTCATCATCACTCTTTGCTCAGCCTTCTATTTCTCACCTGTTCCTAGCAGAAAACAATCACCAGATTCCAAGGCAAAATAGATACACAGATAGAACTATCTCTAGATGGAATGCCTACACACACACACACATGCACATATATATATGTTTAAGTTTATGTTATAAACACATATATATATTTATATACACCTAAACATATACACATATGTGTGTATTTAATACATATGTATATTATATATTAAATAATATTATATGTGTATGTATATACACATATAATATATAAGAATTTTACAATTTATTTTTATTTCCTTACCAGGTAAAGTTGCACATATCTAAAGAAGATTGTTTATTTTTGCATAAAACATGATATCTGCTGACCTCATTGAATTCTAACTTCATTTCTAATTTATTTGTTTAAAAAAACATTTAAAAACTTTCATTTCAGGGCTCCTGGGTGGCTCATTCAGTTAAGTGCTAGACTCTTGATCTCAACTCAAGTCATGATCTCATGTTTTGGCGCGATCCAGTCCTGCATTAGGCTTCGTGCTGACAGCATGGAGCCTGCCTGGGATTCTCTGTCTTCCCTGCTCTCTGCCCCTCCCCACTGTCTCTCTTTTAAAATAAAAACAAAACTTTTTAAAATAAATATAAACACAAAACTTTTTCAAAAACCTTTCATTTCGCTCAGGTACATATACCAAGAGAGCCTAGACTCCCTAAAATGACAAATTTCCAATGTAGACAAAATAGTGACCTATACTAGAATGAAACTACTTTTTATAATCGAGTTGGCTGTATTCTGCATATCTTTTAACTAAGAGATACCAAGCATGGTCCTAAAACATCCTGAAATGATATTACTTTAATACTTATTTTTAAATAAATTTTATTGCATTTTTTATATTTATGTATTCATAAAGTAAGTCATGAATATAATTTGTCTTTCTCTCTAATCTAGACTAACCATGGTTGACATGCAGAATGGAACCTGTGCAGTTTATGGATCAAATTTTAAAGCTTATACAGAAAACTGTTTAACTCCAAACACATACATCTGCATGCAGAGGATTGTGTAAAAGCTGATGATGTATAAAATATAAAAGATTCAAACACACAGAAGCCTTTTGCCAAATGTGCTGTGGAAAAAACTTCCAGCAGAAAATTCCACCAATAATTATTGTATTATTTTTCCATCTATGACCTGACACAAAAATAACCTTGCAGGGGAATAAAGGCCAATAGTTAAAAAACTTATCTTCCATAAGAATGTTTTGTTTAATTTTTGCAAAATTTTGGGTAACGAACAGATTCATTTTTACATTTAATAAACTGTTGATGAAACCCAGGATTGAACTAAATTTCAAACTACGAGTTTATTAAATGTACACAAAAATTTACACTAAGAAGGCTTTTAGAAATTTTGAAAATCAAATAAATCTAAACTGGGTGAAGGGTATATGAGGGTTCGTGAAATTTACTATATTGAAACATTTTCAAAATAAGGGTTGAAAGGTCAACAGATACACCCTCAAAATTTCAAAATGGCACTACTATTTTAATACATCACATTTTGGTAGAAATTGAATTACTTACTCCCCCTAGTACTGCGCTGACTGCTGCAAAATACAGAAAATGAAGAATTGAGATTGAAGCGGACTTTCTAGGCTTCGAGGCAAAAATGGCATTTCAGTGTGAAACCCGTGGAGCGACCAAGATGTTTCTCGGCAAACCAGTAGGATGACAGAACTCTTGGCAAATGGAATAATAATGTGCAAGTGAGCAGCAGTTGGAAGAGTCTGTGACTCTAAAGGAAGCCACTTTGTATTGATAGGTCTGGTTCTGCGTTTTATTTGTTCATTCATTCGTCTGTTTTAGATTCCACATATGAGTGAAATCCAATAGTATTTGTCTTTCTCAGCCTGACTTATTTCACTTACCAGAATATTCTCCAGATCCTTCCATGTTGTCAACAAATGGCACAATCTCATCCTTTTTAAGGGCTGTGTGATATTCCATCGTATATGTCCATATATATCTACCATGTCTTCCTTATCCATCTGTCTATTGGTGGACATTTAGGCTGCTTCCATACCTGAAGCGAACGTAACATTGTGTATCTACTATACACAAACTGAAAAAAGTTACCAAAAAAAAATCCATTTTGATAAGAGCAGAATGATGAAGAAGACAAGGAGCTTAAGAAGGGGAGGAGAGAGAAGCAGAGGCTAAATCCAGAGGTGTGGACCTTTGTGCACCCATTATAATTTTGGTTTTCATTCTAAGTGCACTTGCCATTTGTGTGTTTTGTGACAGGCATGAAGCCATGGATTGAACAGCATTTTCATGGAAAATTACGATAAAATGTCATGAAAAAAATCATTTTCTTAATTTTTTTTAATGCTTATCTTTATTTTTGAGACAGAGAGAGACAGAGCATGATCGGGGGAGAGGCAGAGAAGGGGGGAGACACGGAATCAGAGGCAGGCTCCAAGCTCCGAGCTGTCAGCACAGAGCCCGACACAGGGCTCGAGCTCGCCAGCTGCGAGATCATGACCCGAGCTGAAGTCGGATGCTCAACCGACTGAGCCACCCAGGCACCCCCCAAAATTGTTTATTTTCTACATAGTCAATCAAGGGCTGAGAAATGTGTTGGCCCAAATTAGTTTTTACATACTTGTGTAAAGTAATATGCACCAATCATAATTAACAAAGCTTAGCATTTAGTCAAGTTTGTTTTAAGATTTTATTATTAAATATTTAAATCACAGAGAGTGAAATGTTCTCACCCCCACCACAACAATAAAATGATAATTATATGAACTGCTGGATTTGTTAACTAACCTTATTGTGCTACTCATTTGTATTGTAGATTTGCTTTATGTATCAATTGTATTTTTAAAATCCATAATATTTTATATAGTTATAAAGAGGCAGAAATGTGAAATCAAGCTTATTCAATGTAGTATTAAACTATCTCTGTCTTTAATATCAATTTTATCCTTGTCAATGTTAAGCTAGCCTATGAAATGTATTTAGAAATGCTTTTTCTATTTTCCAAAACGGCTTATATAAAATTGAAAAATATAACCATGAAATTTTCAAAGAAATCTTCCTGAAGTCCTCTGCTTCTCTTTATGGAAAGAGTTTAAAAAAATAGTATTTTCGGGGCACCTGGTGGCTCAGATGGTTAAGCAGCCGACTACCGATTTCAGCTCAGGTCCTGATCTCACGGTTCATTTCATGAGCTGGAGCCCCGCATCCCTGCTGTGAGGGTAGAACCTGCTTTGGATCCTCTGTCTCCCTCTCTCTGCCCCTGCTTCTCCTCTCTCTCGCTCTTTCTCTCAAATAAATAAACGTTAAAAATTTAAAAAAGAATAATATTTTCATGGTTTTAAAAATATTCAAGCTTGGAATAAGCTGCCTTAACCTAAACATTTCTCTTAACAAAACGTCAACACTTTCAAATTTGTTTGCACTAAAATTATCAGTTTTCTTTTAGCTTTCTAAACTATTTCATTTCTATATCTCTATATGTGTCCCCTTTTAATGCCTAAAAATATTTATCTGTGCCTTCTAACGTTTTTTCTTTTACAAATTTTGCCAAGTGTTTGTTTGTTTTGTCAGCCTTTCAAAAGAACCAACCTGTTGCTTTGTGAGTTCTCCATACTGTTTACTTATCATAACCATCATAATCTAACTCATTCTTGTATTTATTACCTCCTTCCTTTTACTTGATTTGAATTGTAAGGACAATTGATTTACTTTATTGTACTTAATCCGCTCCTATCATTTTAAATTTTTTTTAACGTTTATTTATTTTTGAGACAGAGAGAGAGCATGAACAGGGGAGGGGCAGAGAGAGAGGGAGACACAGAATCTGAAACGGGCTCCAGGCTCTGAGCTGTCAGCACAGAGCCCGACGCAGGGCTCGAACTCAGGGACCGTGAGATCATGACCTGAGCCGAAGTCGGATGCTTAACCGACTGAGCCACCCAGGTGCCCCTGTTCCTATCATTTTAAATTGGTCTCTTGATTTACTAACTTCCCAGACCTTTTGGTACACAATAATTTCACTATCATTTATTTCTAAATAGCTGATATTTTTAGCTAAAATATCCTAGCAATGAATAGTTTATCTTTAATTTCTGTATATATGGAGATTTTTATATGAATTTCTAAATTGTATTCAGTTGTGAAACTGATCATCTTTATTTTTTATACTTTTTTTCACACTTCCTCTCTGTTTTATTCATGCCATGATTTGTCAAAGAAAATAGTCATTTGTTTTTCTTAAAGCCTTACATTCTATATTACCGTGATTCCTTCCTCTGAGTATTGTTTAACTGTTCCTCTACTCCCTAAATTTCCTGTTAACTGATAGTCCATATAGAGGATTGATTATATTCAGGTTCTCTCTGTTTGTTTTTGGTCAAAGAAACCTTCACGATGCGGTTTTGTTGCCAGTATTTTATCTCCCAGGGTGGTAAATAATCCTGAGTTGCCCCATGTGTTACATAACAGATTATTTCATGGATTCAGATGCCATCAGCCTGGTCCTTGTAATAGAAGTTTCCTCATCAAAGTTTCACCTAATGGTTTTAAAATCAATTGATGCTTCCTGCCTAGCTCCATCATATTATTAAGGTTTGGAAAATGGAAGTTTTCTAGTCCTATTATTCTTTCTGCATTTACTGGGTGGGACTGTCCCCCAAAAACTTCATTTGTGAACTCTTCAAATTCTTTGAAATGAAATTCACAAACAGAAGGCAGAATAAATGTTTGATTTTTACTAAATTTTCTGAATTTTCAGGCTAATCAGTTTTGTCTCTGATAATCTTTCATTGTGACCATAATTTTTCACATAAAATTACAAATTCAAGCAATCTTTGACATTTGATTTTTTTCCATCTATAGCAATCATTACCATATTTCTGTTTAAACCTGTCATTATCATTTCAAAATTTAAAATTGCCAGTGGAAACACCTTTGAGTTGATTCCTGAGTCCTTTACACACTATTTCCATCTAAGTTTTGTTTTATAGCTTCTTTTGTGATCTGGCACAACAAATTATCCTAATGGGGTGTGTGTGTGTGTGTGTGTGTGTGTGTGTGTGTGTGTGTGTGTAATGCTTCCTGCTCTGTCTGAAGTTACTTACTTCTCCAAGGAATCCTGGTTGCCATTAATAACCGTTAATATTTGAAATGGTAATGTAGAGACTGGTGGTGTTTATTAGACTGGAAGGCCATTGTTTCTATAATTTTTGGTGTATCTCGCTAAGAAATACATGTGTCATTTTAAAGGCCATACTTCTGTATTTCAATTCAAGTTTAAAATGATGGGCTTTTAATCCTAAATACTTTTATTTTTCTATTTGGATCTTTTTTGTACACTGAATTCTTGTTCATGTGTGATACTAATGCAACTTCTTATTTACTTTTTTCTACATCATGCATAAAATAATTTCAAAATGTCTTTACCAATATGTAACTGAAAAGACTGCCACATACTGTTTTTGACTGCTTGCAAATGTTTTTTTCTATAGAATACACTGGTTTTACATAAAAAAAAACAGTAAGAAACCACTGTATTTTAGTCACTTGTGTTTCTTTTTTCTTTACAATAGTATTACTAATTTGACATAGATTTAATTTGTTTCGGTTTCTTTTAAGTTTTTGTTGCCATTCATTGTTTGTTGTAGTTATTTGAATGCATTCTTAACAATGCAAAATGTTTTCATTATTTCTCAGCAAATTCACCAAGTGGATAGTCCCATTGTGTCGATGAGAAAATTAAGGCTTTGAAAATAAAATCATTTGCTTGAGGCCTCAAATATAATAGGAATTCAAGTAAGAATTCAAATTCGGCTTTGTCTAAGCCCCTAGAGCCTTTAAATCTAAACTACTTTACCATTGTCACTAATAAAACTACTTTTTTGGAAATATACACTTCTCTTAATGCTAATGAAGGCTGTACTCTGAGTGAGTTCTAGCTGCACATATAACTTTGTGGATGTGTGTGGAAAAACAGAAAATCTCACGAGAGTCTCCACAGCCAATAAATATGCCAGTACTGAATTAATGGAGGAACAAGGGGCTGGAAGAGGCCTGAGTTTCTTTCACATAAAAATGATTTACGATATACAAGCCATTTATATTCAATTGTTCCTATGAAAAATACTTGATATTGGCTTTTCCCCCTAAATAACTCAATGTTGTTAGAATGTGGACTCACATAACCAGAAGTTCACGGTCGTGAAGAGTGATGCCCATGTTAAGAGCATGCTTTTTCTATACTAGAACTTTGTTGATCGTAATGTTGGTTTTTCACCAACATCTATCCTATTTAAGAACACTACCTTTCTCATAATCTAAATTTCTATATGTAGTTGTGACTATTTCTGGGTTCTATTCTTTTGATCTCTTTGTGTGTCATTACCAACCACACTATTTTAACCAGAGACTTTTGAGGCATGTTTCAACAATTAGTAGGTCTAGCATTTCCTTATAGCTATTTGCATTTCCTGTTTATTTTTCCATATGAACTTCAGTGTCAACTTGCCCAGATCCACCAGTCATTGGATCCTTATTTGGATCACTTCAAATTTATAAATCAATTTAAGAAAAGATCCTAGGGGTGCCTGGTGAGTCAGTCAGTGGAGCGTCCCACTTCGGCTCAGGTCATGATCTCATGGCTTGTGAGTTCCACCCCCGCCCGCGTCAACACAGAACCTGCATCCTGCTTTGGATTCTGTGTCTCCCTCTCTCTCGGCCCCTCCCCTGGTCATGCTCTCTCTCTCTCTCTCTCTCTCTCTCTCTCTCCCCCGTCTCTCTCTCTCTCTCTCTAAAAATAAATAAACATTAAAAAATTTAAAAAAAAGAAAAGATCTTAACCCAAAATAGATGTCCTTACCTTTTTAAAGTATATTTTTTGTCTCCCAGGAATGTTTTACATTTTTTTGTATAGATTTTTGAATAGTCCTTGTTAAATTATTCCCAAATATTTCATCTTATTTGTCATTAGTGTAAATAGGGTTTTTCATTCATCATGTCTTCTTACTGGTTTTATTTGCATAAAAGAATGTTGTTTATTTTTGCATATTAACTCCACAACCTGTTAACTTATTTTTATTTCTTATTATTAGAGGAGTTAGGTTTATCATCAATTTTCTCATATTATTTAGGCATATTATCATACATGTGCAAATACAGAGAGTTTATATATATATATATATATGTATTTAGATTGCTCTAAATATATATAATATGGATATATATATTTAGATTGCTCTAAATATATAAAAATATAAGTATATATTTATATATAATATATATTCTTTAATATATATTAATTAATTTAATTTATATTAATATATTGTATATATTTATATATAATATATATTCTTTAATATATATTAATTAATTTAATATATCAATTAATCTATTGTATATATTATAGATATTTATTAAATAATAATAAATAATTATTTAATAATAAATATCTATAATATAAATATATATTTAATAAAATTATATTATATATATTTAGACTAATCTAAATATATATATTTATATTATATACATTTATTATTAAATATATATTATAGATATTTATTATTAAATATATATTTATATTATAGATATTTATTATTAAATATATATATTTATATTATAGATATTTATTGTTAAATATATATATTTATATTACAGATATTTATTATTAAATATATAAAATATATACAATATATTAATTAATATATATTAAATTAATTAATATATATTAAATAATATATATCATATATTATTAAACATATATTATTTAGAGCATCTAAATATGTGTGTGTGTGTATGTATATATATTATATATCTTTCTATCTATAGTTTTTAGCCTAAGTACATTGGCTATACCACCAGCACAATGTTAATAAGGAGTGCAGATAATTCCAATGAAACACCTTAGGACTTTTTCTGCAAAGTAAAACCTTTAGAATCCTCACAAACACATAGATACATATACATATATACATACACATGCATAAATATATGTATGTACTTCATCCAGATAAGAAAGTATCCATACATTTCTACTTTTTCCAAATGTTAGATATCCAATATTTGTGGAGGTTTCAAATGTGGTTAAAAAGAAGGCATATTTTGTACTATCACTATATAGTAGTCAGTGCATATCTAAAATACCTACCATACTGATTTAGAGTCTGGCGCTTAACCGACTGAGTCACCCAGGCGCCCCAATTTGCTGTTTTAACAAACAACCGTAGCCCATAATAGCTGAAAAAGCGCAAGTCTAACAATCCCAATGCAGGGTCAGGTAAAAACGTGCAGAGAAAGAGTAGCACACTGGATCATGTAGAGCATCTGTAGCTTATTTTTGTGTTCAAACTTGCTGCCTTATATTAAGGGCGGCCGGTTAAAATCACCTTCTATCAATGTGCTACTATTTCTTCTTGCATCTATTGTCATTTTTATATGATATAGTCACTGTTATTGAATAGACTCATAACTGTTCAATCTTCAGAGTAGCATGTATCCTTTAAGACTAGAAAGTGTCTTTTTTTGGCTTCACGGAATCCTCTTTAGACGTGATTCTTTGCCTCTGTTCAGACCTCTGAGCAAGGTTCACAGCACCTGCGTTCTTATTGCTTCCGTTTGCCTTATAAATCTCTGTTCATCACTTTACCCTGGGCAATCTACTGCTTTGCTGAGTTTCATCGACTTCTGCTTCATTTCACCCTTTTTTTTTTTTTTTTTTGTATTTCTGTTCTCTTTTATGACCGTGTGAGGATATTGTAGTTAATGTGCAGGGTGGCACTACCGTTTTTATCAGTTTTGTGGTTGTTTTCTGTTTTCAGATATTGACTTTTTGTAGGTTAAAAAAAAAATCCTTTAATCACATCCTTGAATTGTTAAAGAGGTTTCATGTAGATGTAGTCTGGTTTTTTTGTTTTTGTTTTTTCCATTTTTATTCATTTAATGATCAAGGTTCCTAGTTAGAGAGCTCCCTCTTCTGTCCGCTCTGTGCTTTTCTGTGCAGTTTCCTTTTTGGATGTCCACGTGCAAGGTGCGGTGGGGAGGGGCAGGCAAAGACAGGTCTTTTTTCTTTCTCCTTTCTTCGGGATCCTTAAATCCTCAGAATTCTTCTTCTTCTTCTTTTTTACTTTCAGTCACATCTCTAAGAGGCATCGCCTCTTCTTTATTTTCTTTCTCTCAACAGGAAAAAAAAAAGTGTTTTTCCAAGTTTCTCACATGTCTTACGTTCCAAACCCCTTATGAACGACCAAGTCCCAAACTACGTGAAGTGCCCTGGAATTTATGAGTGCAGTTTAATCTTCCTGGATTGATGGTGTCTGTGCTTCATCGACATCTTCTGTTGTCTTTTTCATAGAATATTTTAAGGACGAATCCCCTGGGCGCTGCACCATTTGCATTAAGTAGTAGGCTGGAGAAAGAGCCCTGTTAAATTTCTTTTCTCTACGTACAGCTGATTTGAAAGTGGTGGTGCTCTGAACCATCCGATGCTGAAAGGGCATGGGTCTTGCGTGGTTGCATTGGCTTTTCTTATTGATTTTATGTATCTGTGGGAGGGATGGGGGTGTTTGAAATCAGGCAGTGTCCTTGCAGTATGAAACTGGAGGCTTAGCCAGTGTGTTTATGAAACCACCCTTTCTTTTAGATCCTTCCTCTAAAATGCACCTCATATTCTCATCCAGTAACAGCCTGCACGGAGACTCCTACGTTTTCAGTGAATAAGCAATTCTAAAATGTTAACCTGAAGTCACTAAGTTCTCCATGTACGCATTGGCTCTTTCGCGGTACCTCTGTGTCATTTATTTAATGTTTTTGTCTGTTTTGTTTCTATTTTTTAGAGAGAGAGTGCATGTGTGAGGGTGGGGGAGGGGCAGAGAGAGAGAGAAAGAGAGACAAAGAATCCGAAACAGGCTCCAGGCTCTGAGCTGTCAGCACAGAGCCCAACGTGGGGCTCGAACTCACGAGCCGTGAGCTCGAACTCACAAGCCGTGAGATCATGACCTGAGCGGAGGTCAGCCGATCAACCGAGTGAGCCCCCCGGGCGCCCCTGCAACATAGGCTTTGTAGGAGCTAGAAGCATCTCGAAGAATATTGTTCAGAAAACCTCAGCAGGTAATTAGAGAATATTAAAAGCCGTAGCTAGTGCGTTAAGAAGCTGTTTTATGGCACTGTTTACAATGGCAATCCCTCTCCCAGTCATGAGATGGATCCAGCCGTAATTCTTACACTCACACAGGGTGATATTTGTGTCCATTTAAATCCAGTTAAACTGCATTTGAGTGTAATTCAAATCTGATTTAGATATGTTAGAGATAGAGTGAATTAATCTCTATTTTATATCACTTAAGGCCATATATATGTGTATATATATATATATATATATATATATATAAATGCATGTAAATTATAAATCTATAATATGCTTATTTTTATTTATACTTCTAGGGGAAAAAATTAACCACATGACATCAGTAAGATGGCAAAATAGGAAATCCCAGACCCTACTTCCAACCACAAACACACCAATTCAATAACAATTCACAGGCAAAATCCCTTTGTGAGAAATTCTAAAACTGAGAGGTTTCATGCAGCCTGGGTGAATGCAAAACTACCCACTTGGAAGCCAGCAGGAAAAACTGAGACGCCCTCTTGTCATAATGTTTACCCCTGGTTCAAATCTATTCAATCAGGAGGAAACTCCCAGTTCTCAGCTTTCCCTGTGGAGGGAGGGGGTAGACTGAGTGTCTAAATGCCCTAACTTTTCCCGGGGCCACCCAAATGACCGGATTCTGTCTAGCCTATTTCAGAGTGCTGATGACACCCAGTATAATCCAGCCTCAGTGAGAACAGTGACGGTAGGGTAGCCTGGCAGTCATCATCATCTCCTTTTTCTAACATGTTTCTCATGTCCCTGTAAGCCTTCAGTAGAAGCCTTCAGTCTTTCTAGACCTTTCAGCTTCTATCCACTGCCATGGTTCAAGCACTCAGCTTATTTTTTTCTTTATGGTAGTTCCTCTCTTCTGAGTGCCAAAATCTGAATCATCTATGGCCATGTAATGCATTATCCCAACACTTTGTAGCTTAGAAATAAACAGGTATTATATCACACAATTTCTGAGGGTTAGGAATCTTTGAACAACCCAGAAGAACGAATCTGGCTCATGGTGTCTCGTGAGGTTTCCATCAAGAGGCTGGCTGGGCCTGTGTCCTCTGAAGGCTTGTCTAGGGCTGGAGAGTCAGAGGCTGTTAAAGAAGAGGTCTCATTACTTGCAGTTGGACTTCACTTGCTTGCTGGCTGTCCATAAGAGGCTTCAGTTCCTTGTCATATGGTCCTATCAGCAGAGTTTCTCATCATACAGTAGCTGGCTTCCCCCAGATCAAGTGATAGGGGAGAGAGAAGAGAAGAAGCCATACTATCTTATATGATCTAGCCTTAGAAGTGGCATATTTTCATTTCTGTTGTATTCCATTGATGACCCAGATCAACCCTGGTACAGTGTAGAAGGAAATTATGTAAAAGTAGGTACACCAGAAGCTGAGTATCACTGGCAGATACCTTGTAGTTTGGCTAACATACATACTTTATGGATTTTCACCTTTTAAAATGAACGCATAATATCAGACACAACTGTTTTCTTTAAGTTTATTCATTTTACTCTGAGAGAGAGAGCGCACAAGTGTGGGCAGGGAAGAAAGAGAGGGAGAAAAAGAGAGAGAGAGAGAATCCGAAGCAGGCTCTGCACTGTCAGCACAGAGCCCCATGTGAGGCTTGAACTCACAAACCGTGAGATCATGACCTGAGCCGAAATCACGAGTGGGATGCTTAGCCAACTGAGCCACCCAAGCACCCCAAGACACAACTGGTTCTATACGGCAAATTTTATAAGTACATTTACTACTAATAAGATGTGATAAGGCAAGAAGGAAAGTAGGATTGGTGCCTACATATTTTCCTTTTGGACACTTTGGCAAGGGTTTGCAATCTATGGCCTGTTAGACCAAATTTATCCCACCATCTGTTTTTGGAAATGAAGTTCTTTTGTAACACAGCCAAACCATTCATTTATGTATTATCAATGCCTTCTTTTGCACCACAATGGCAGACTTGAATAGTTCCACAGAGACTCGTTCACAAAGTTGAAAATATTTACGACCCAGTTCTTCAGAGAAAGTTTTCTAACTCCTGCACTAAGATATAAAGAGAAAAAATTCAAAAGGCCTAAAATTGTGGAAATGAAAACGGGGATTGAGATATCCCAAAGATTTAGGTAACTGAAAGAAATCATAAGGCTTCAATTAGCATACCCATATAAAGCTTTTAAAAAAGGCAAATGATATAATACAACAGGAGGGAATTCAAGTAAGAATTTGGGACGAAAAAAACATGCAGGACCAAACTCCCCAGTGTTCTTACTTCCACAAAGGTATGATTCATACCCAAATGAAACTGCTGATATTTGTGCTGGTATTTATGTGACAAAACTTGGTTTTAGGAGAGCTCAGGCAGAAGTTTACTGCAGAGTCTGGTTACATAGCGGAGACAGGATATCTAACCAATTATCTCAAGTATAAGTTATAAATAAACAAATTGGTTCTAGGTGCTACACAGGAAGTTTGAACTTAAAAAAAACTTACCATAAGTTTTTTTTTCTGTTAGTTTTTCTGTTAACTAACTTAGTTATTTAGTTAGGTAGCTAACTCACTGCCCTAATCATGGCTAAGAGTCAAAAACCAACTTTTAGGGGCACCTGGGCATCTCAGTGGGTCAAACATCCAACCTTTGATCTCAGCTCAGGTCTTGATCTCAGGGTTCTGAGTACAGACCCCATGTGGAGCCCATTTCAAACAAAACAAAACAAACGAAAAACCACCAACTCTTAAGTATCTCTGAAGATAAGCAAAGAGCTGTCTCAAGCCAGCTATACAAAAACTCCGTCTTTAATAGGTAACTTAAATGTCAGTAATGGAGGAATTAAGAATTAATATATTGGAAAAAAATTTTTAAAAAGTATTATTTGTCCTCACTTTTATGAATTCGATTCCTGGTTATCTCACCAGGAATCAAAAGGTAATGTTTAAATGCAATAAACTATGTAGCAGCACTTACAATGTATATTTTAGGGGATGTTCATATGGTAGACAGATGACTCTCAAATTCCCATGACCTGGTGTATGTCTATACAGTCCCCTGCCCTCGAGTTTCAGTGGGATTTATGAAGGTGATGGGGGGGTTGCTCTGTGATTAGATTACACTAAATGGAAAGATTTGGCTATTTTTCAGGTGTGATTAAGGTTACAAATTAGTCAATTTTTAGTTAGTCAAAAGAGAATATTGTAGGTACACCTGACCTAATTAGTTGAATACTTAAAAAAAAAAAAGCCTCCAGAGGTGAGAAAGAGAGAGGAGTGGGCACCTTCTGGCCTGAAGAAGTAAGCATTCCCGGAGTGACTGTCTATGGAGGGGGCAGCCACTGGGGGGTGAGGGTCTAAGTCCTAAGTCCTACAACAGAAAAGAACTAAATTCTGCCACCAGCTTGAATAAAGTTGGAAAAAGACTCAGTTTCAGATAAGAATGCAGCCTGGCCAAGACCTTGATTCCAGCCTTGTGAAGCACTGAACTAAGGACTAAGCCAGGCCCAGCTCCTGACCCATAGATACTATGACATACAAACATATGCTATTTCAAGTTTCTAAATCTACCATAATTTGATATGCAACAATATGTAACATGTATTACACATATTGAGGGCAATACACCTAGGTACCAAGATAAAATTAAGGAAGGATAAGCTGACTCTTGGCATATTATATTGTTATTTTGTGGGGTTTTGTTTTGAACATTTCCTCGCCCTCTTTCATTAGTTTTACATTCAACCCTGAGATATTTATTCAGCTAGATCCATCCATGTGCATTAGCCCATTTCATAACAAAAAAACAGAGAACAAAAGTAAAATAATGTGTCTCCCCCCCTCCAAATATATCAGAAATTACATGTTAGAAGGGAAAAGAGATGTTTGGTAGAAAGACCTTTACATAAAAGAAGTCTTTCCTATCCCAGTGATGACAAAGATATTTTCAGGACGAAGGAAAGCAGCCTGCAGGTAAAAGTGGGAGGAAGAATAGTAAAAATGAAATGTGGTTGGGGCAACTGGGTGGCTCAATCAGCTGAGCGTCCGACTCTTGATTTGGGCTTGGGTCATAATCCCAGCGTCTTGGGATGGAGCCCTGCATTGTGCTCTGAGCTGAATGGGAAACCTGCTTAAGATTCTCCCTCTCTCTCTCTCTCTCTGCCCCTCTCCCCTATTTGTCCTCTCTCTCTCTCTAAAGTAAAAATAGATAGCTAGATGATGATGATAGATAGGTGATAGATAGATAGATAGATAGATAGATAGATATGATAGATAGATAAAGTGTGTGCCTGACGGTCATAGACTCAGTGTCACCAATATGATAGGATGATGCTATGAGAAAGACATACTACTGTGGGGGACTAGCACTCTCCTTTCCATCATAAGGCCCGAAAATGATATCGGGTTTGAAAAGAACACCTGAGCTATAATTGGGAGGCTACAGGAATTTTCCTATCTCAATAGAGACAATTCTTGACATAGATTACTCTCTGAAATTAGATCCCATCCATCATATCTAGCACCTTCTGTTTCCTCATTGTGCTTGAAATCATAATGAATATATGTGAGTTCTCAGTAAAAAGGCAAATTGAGCTCTAGGCACTTCACAGATTCATCCTGGACAAAAGTATAAGAAGTAGACTATCCTTGCTTCACTACAGAGAAAACCACTCTAAGTAGAAAAGCAAACAAAAAACCCAGAGGAAATTGCCTTATGGGAGAAGGAGAGGAAGGTGGGATATTGGGACAGAAAACTAGTGATTTTCATTATTAGCTTATCTATGCTATTTTTAATGTAATTGAATTTTTTGAATTTACATGGACAACAAAGCCCAAACATTTTAAATACCCAGAGAGGGCAGTGTGTGTTCTCCTAGTCCAAGTTACACGTTTGATTTATATCATCTTGTCTTTTTCATAATATAACTTAAGCACACTTCTCCTAATCTTCATATGAGAATGTGAAAAGTTCACTTTGTTGTCTTATTATATTTATATTTTAAGAACTAAAACACACAAGGCCCTTTTCTCTCCCTGACTGTATTAAAAATCAACTTGAGGTTCTTAATTATTATAATTCAATTGAAATATAAAAATAGAAAGCAAAGAGACATGTCAATATAAAATTTTTAAGATGTACGTACAATAGTTTTACAAAAGAGAATTGGCTTTTTATATGTGTGAGATTAGGAAAACCCCATCCAGGTCATAGATACGTGGCCTTATTATGTTCTCACCCCTTCTTTGACACACTCAGAATCCCCACAGTTAAGTGGTTTTTTCCTCCCCCACAGAGAAAGGGAATTGTTCAATATTTGACACAACTTTTAGGGAAAAGGTTTGGGATTTATTAAAGATTAATATCTTCAATGTACACCTGAGTGACTTTTTACTGATGGATAAGCATAAGGCAAGAGAGATTGTAGAGTGAAAAAATAAGTATTGCAAATTTATGTGATCAGGGCTTAGATTCTATTTACCCTTGCAAAATCTAAAAGCCATAGATTCCCAAATAGGAAATCACCTATTTGGACAAAGATTCAAAATTGTTCTGCAGAGCTCAAGACCATCAAGAGAAGAAACACAAATATGTTCCCTTCTAAAGTTGGATGATACACATGAGAAAGATGTCATATGACACTCTAAGCTCTAAATTAAAACAGATATATAGATATCCAGAAAGAACTAAGTTCCAGAAAAGTAAGGTGAAGATAGGACTTTCCAATTCAGTGTACCTTACAAAGAACTGAAATGACAGTGATATATATTATTTGACATGAATTATTTTATTTAAATTTCTACAGAGAAAATTTACCAGAATATACACATAAAAATATATTACATGTAATATTGAACATATGCATTAAATCAAAATATTCTTTTCTAGACCTTGATGCTTTATAATTTCAGGTATAGGTGCACAAATTTTATCAATTTTATTATTTATTTATTTATTTATTTATTTATTTATTATTTATAAATTTACATCCAAGTTAGTTAGCATATAGTGCAATAATGATTTCAGGAGTAAATTCCAGTGATTCATCTCCTGTATACAACACCCAGTGCTCATCCCAGCAAGTGTTTTCCGTAACGCCCCTTGCCCATTTAGCCCATCCACCCCACCCAATCTCTCCAGCAAGCCTGTTTGTCCTCTGTATTTAAGAGTCTCTTATGTTTTGTCCCCCCTCCTTGTTTTATATTATTTTTGCTTCCCTTCCCTTATGTTCATCCATTTTGTATCTTAAATTCCTCATATGAATGAAGTCATATGATATTTGTCTTTCTCTGACTGACTAATTTCGCTTAGCATAATACCTTCTAGTTTCATCCACATCGTCGCAAATGGCAAGATTTCATTCTTTTTGACTGCTGAGTAATACTCCACTGGGCATATATACCACGTCTTCTTTATCCATTCACCTGTCAATGGACATTTGGGCTCTTTCCATGCTTGGGCTATTGTCTACAGCCCTGCTCTAAACATTGGGGTGCACGTGTCCTTTCGAAACAGTCCCTTTGAAACCTGTATCCCTTGGACAAGAACCGAGTAGTGCAATTGCTGGGTCATAGGGAATTTCATCAGTGTTAAAACACAGGATTTCAAATATATGGAAATTGTGTCATAAGACATAATTTGAAACATTTTACAGATCCCTAAGGCAGATAATTAGCAACCATATAAGAGGTAAAGTCATATTCTTAGTACTGCTGAACCTTCATTACCCACCCCTTCCACTCCAAGAAACACCTAAATAGGCTGTTGCTTACATGTAAAAATTTTTTAATGTTTATTTATTTTTGACAGAGAGAGAGAGAGAGAGAGAGAGAGAGAGAGCGCATGAGTAGGGGAGGGGCAGAGAGAGAGGGAGACCCAGAATTTGAAGCAGGCTCCAGGCTCTGGGCTGTCAGCACAGAGCCTGATACGGGGCTCAAACTCACAAACGGCGAGATCATGACCTGAGCCGAAGTCGGAGGCTCAACCGACTGAGCCACCCGGGCGCCTCAGCTGTTGCTTACATATAAAACGATATGTACTTCCACAGGGTTCATCCAAAGCTCTTAGGTTTGGGCTATACACTACGCATTTCTTTGTATTTAAATCTTGAATTAATGGCAATCTGTAACAAAAAATAAAATGTTAGCATATTAGAAAAGGGAATAATATTCAGGAGTAGTGTTTTTAATTAAATGACAGAACTTTTAAAAGCACTTGAATGCGATATTAACATAATGAGCCCATTTTTTTTACTCAGAAGCCCCGTTTTCACGATTCCAGAGCACAATATTACAAAAACTGTTGTTGTCCCTATAATCAACAGCATTGAGGCCAAAGATTTTCTCTTTCTGCTGTTGTTATTAATGGTTTTGATATACAATATACTTTGCTTCTATTTTGTTTAGAGATGTACTGGCTAATGTAGTCCAGGAAAACAAATCCAAGCATAAAATTTGTCACTGTCTGATGCTGCAAAACCCATGCTTATGAATGAAAATGAGATCCAAAGCTTACAAATATACAGAAAATAAGCTCAGAATATTTGAAATATGGGAGGATACTGAGAATATCGGGCTTAATAAGAGAATAGAAAATAATAGATATACTATTTTCCCTGGACAGTTCTGTGAATGTGAACACCTGTAGATGCACATACACATCCGAATGCTTACACAAGGCAGAAAAAAAGAAAAATGCTGAAAGCTGTTTCATGGTCACAAATGTTCTAGATGGAGCTAAAATTCACGTTCTGTTATATCTCCTCTCTTTTCTGTATTTGCATGCCTTAGACAGGTTATCCTTGCTACAGTGTTCCCGAATGTCACATTCTCTGGTGAGATCTACAGATAAACGCACAAAGAACTAAAAAGACCTTGACTGCCAGAAACTTACAGATCTTGGGAGACGTTGGAGTTGTTTTCCCACAACCAGGCACGATGTTTTTCACTGTAACGGAGCCCAATCCAGTAAAAGCTTGTACCGGACCTCATAAAATGCTGATTGGAAACAGAGACAAACACATTAATCTAATCTGAATCTACTCTGGGAATAATGTACTTTTAACAAAGTGGCAGCATCAGATTGACACTTCTAATCACACAAACCGAGATCATTCTTAATGTCCAGTTTAAAAAGTATAGGCACTTGCCTCATATTTTCTTCCTTATCAGGCCCATTCATTTGTGATCGATAAACAAATACCATTAAATATTCCTTCTCAAAGGAATAAAAAACGTTAGAAAAAAAGTTAGAGTTTTCCTGGAACACCTCCTTCACAGAAGATTTACAATCAAATTCAATCCCACATCAACAGTATCTTGAGAAGTAAATTTCATAGATATACTTGACTCAACTTATATTCGGAACAGATTCTTCATGCAGCTTGAGAAGTTTTTCACCTTTTCTTAAATTGAGTAATTTTTTGATCATACTTTCCATACTTATTGCACATTATATCTCGGAATGATGACAAAAGACATATATTACAAAAGAAATTATAAATTCAATTTACAAACTAAAACTTACAAACTTGTTTTATTAGTCTTTGCATAAAAATAACGGCCTTTATTTGTTCTTTGAATTCTCTCCAAAAAGTTCCTTGTACTTTATCTGTACTCTAACTTGATATTTATTCCTATGATATAAATCAATTTTATGTAGGTTTTATAATGATCGTTTCAAGGTGTAGCGAATTATTTAAGTCATTAGTTCAAATATAACCATCCATTTACTACCCACTTAAAGATAAATCTAAGTATACCGCTTACTTAGCATATTTTCATACATCAAAAAAAAAAATGTAGGAAACCAGAATTAAATACATGCCAATTCATCTGTGTTTTGAATCTGAAGTAGACTGGAATTCTGAGAGGCACAGAAATCACGACTCTCTTCCCAAGTTTTTAATTCAGTAGAAAAGAAGTAGCAGTTGCATTGGTTCCCAATCCACTTTTCTTGGCAAGAACAACAGTCAGCTTCTAGGAGAAAAAAACCAAAACATACGTAATGACATTCAATTTTTTCAATGCTATTTACCCACCCAAAAATCATTTGTTACTTATGCACCATTTCCCACAAATATTCTTCGAGAATCTACTATGCCTACCTTAGTTCAGGGGACGTTAATGCAAACAAGTCAGATTTAACCTTTTTTCCTAAAAGCGATTATATTCTAGAGATAGAGTCAGAACTCTGTCATTTCCAATCATTTGTCAATTATACTTCATGATAACTTAGGTAAGTATGCAAGAGAATAAGTAAGTATGTTAGAATATTGGGTAGCAGAGTGTAAATTGCAGGGTGGCTAGAAGAGCTTTCGAGGATGTGACTCATAATTGAGCTCCGCTGTGTGAACTAGATGAAAGAGGTATTTAAGGGAAACTATTTCCTGAGTCAGAAAAGAATATGGCACATTGGGAGAAAATTCCAGTGTTTGGGATATCTTATTCTCAAAATAAAGATAAATGAAACAATTAGCTTGAAGTCTACTCCTACAGTTGGACAGTGATAGCGTCTTGAACATTTGCTATCCTCGGTGATGAAAGTCAAGACACAGGGTAGGCACTCAAATCTTTTTCAAATGAGTGGTGCCGAAGTGTAGGTAGGGGAGAAAGGTAGTGGTTCCCAGGAGCTGGAGAGTGGGGTAAATGGAGAGATGTTGGTCAAAGGGGACAAACTTCCAGTTAGAAGGTGAATAAGTCCAGGAGATCTAATGCACAGAGTTAAGGTCATAGTTAGAAATACTGTATTATATACTTGTAAGTTGCTAAAAAAAAAAAAAAAAAAAAGTAGATCTTGAATGTTTTCTCCACAAAAAAAGAAATGGTAATTATGTGACATGATAGAGGTACTACTTAATGTTATGGTAGTAACATATTGCAACATATGTGTGTATCAGATCAATTTCTCCTATACTTTCACCTTACACAACGTGATATGTCAGAATCTCATTAGGGATGCAAAAATGCTAAGGGAAGAAAAAAAGGTAAATTAAGTGTTACATGATCACAGAAGATGGTGAGACAGTTTGGAGAGCGTTTGGAAAAAATACCTAAAAAATTGGACTTTGAGCTGGCTTTCCCTGGATAAGTAGGGACTAAAATTGCAGAAACATGTGCACTCTATTGTGAGTCAGGTAAGAAGCAGAAGCAAAGTCAAAGAGATGTAAAAGTATGGGTTATGAGCAAACCAGCAGGCGATTAGGATTAACTGTAGTATTTACCGTAATCTAGTTTTGATTTGTTACAGCACTAATGTAACATGAGCACTTATATAGGAAAAACATGTCATTTAGGCTAATATTTTCCTTATTGCTTAAATAGGTAAAGTATGCACATTCAATGTAATTTAACAGTTTTTACATTAGAGAATAATGAAATGTGACTATCCTACAATTATCAGGCAAACTCGTATTACTAAGTGTACATCATGTTCTGTGTGAAAAAAAATAAGAAACTGCTTATTCTGTCCTCTACCAACACTAAAGTTTTCCAAAGTATGAAACCTACCTTTCTGGATTTCTGTGGTTAGTCCTGGAGACATTGTTGGCATTGTTGACTGAATACTTTGTTTAGTAAGTACTGTAAGAAATGATTAGACATTTACTTCTTTAGATGCAAGTTTATGAAATAATGACATATTACACATTAATAAAATGAATAAATAAAATTATTAATAAAATTTTAAAAATGAAGCCTTTTAGTTAAATGTTTCATCACAGTTGTGGTCTTTATAAAAACTTGTCTGGAAAAACTTACAATTTTTCAGGGCCCCTGGGTGGCTCAGTCAGTTAAGCATCCGACTTCACTTTGGCTCAGGTCATGATCTCACGGCTGGTGAGTTCCAGCCCCGCGTCAGGCTCTGTGCTGACAGCTCAATGCCTGGAGCCTGCTTCGGATTCTGTGTCTCCCCCTCTCTCTCTCTGCCCCTCCCCCACTCACACTTGCTCCCTCTCTCTCTCAAAAAAAATAAACATTTAAAAAATTAATAAAAAAAAGAAAACTTACAATGTTTCAGCAAAACCCCCGTAGTAGCCATCAAGGAAAGGCAGATTACTCCTAAAATGCCGGAAATCAAATTCCATGGATTGATCTGAGAAGCTGTCGTAAAGGAGAGGTGCAATGATGACTCAAAAAACAAACCCGGGAGGTGAAGTTCTTAAAAGCAACACAGGGAGAGAAACTCCAAGAAGTTCTTTCATTTGGTAGCCCAATCATCTCGCCAATGAAACAGGAGAATGAGAATATCGCATTCAGAACTCCAGCCAATAGCAACAGCTTTACGTGGTGTAATTTATTCTTTAGCGAGATTATCTGTTAACTCTTCTCCTTTACCAGTCCTGTCTCAGTAAAGTGGATTTACAATTTATTTCCTAATTCAGCAAAGAAGCTTAGGCATTTGGGGTAAGAAGAAATCAAGTAGCATCAAGTTGTGTTCTATGGGCTTACGTAACAGATGCTTGTGTTGCTTTTCTCAACAAAACCCACAAGATAATAAGAGTCCCATTAAGTAGGTGAGAAAACTTAAGATCCATTAATAATGTTATTTGTCTCGAGGTATAAAAGCGGGCATGTATCTAAGTCAGAAAGCCAATGAAAGCTTGGCTAGGCCCAGCGTCTTTTACCCAGCATACTTGATCACCCCCACAATAGGACTTGGAAATGTGCCCTTCTATTCATCTCAATGTGTTCTCTGCCGAAGAAATGTCTGGCTGCTTGCAGCTTTGTAGAGATTTTATAGGTAAGGGAACACAGGAGCCTTCTGGACCTAGGCTGGGGAAGGGGGTTCCCCAACCAATGCATGGGTAATACTTCAGTGACCTGGATTCACTTCACCGTACATTAAATTATAATATATAAACAACCATTTTTTTTTTTGCAACAACATTACACTTTCTCCTATCAAAACTTACTTGCTTCTGGGCATTGTAGGCTAAAACAATTTAAAATTGGGAGACTTGGCATTAACATTAGCATCCTCTCGAAGAGTATTGTCACTAACAAACAGTCCAATGTGCCAAACTATTAATCTAGGTGATTTGAGGTGTCACAACCTCAACACTTTAACAAGTGTTAAAAGAACACTTGTAAGCATTGTCCTTAATATGTGGCATTTTCTAGTTACTTCTGTACCAGCGTTATGTTGTTCATAATTTATCAGTTCGCATTAGAGTTTAGAGCTATCCCTGTCAGAAGCCACTCTTTAAACCTGCTGGAAAAGCTCCAAAAAAATCATTTCTAGGTTACAGGTGAAGAATCAGAACTGGAAAGTGCTGATACCTGGAAAGCCTAAAAACATCCACTTTTTTCCCTAAAAGCACCGCCCTGATATTAGCCATGTCCATGAGACACCCTTTCTGGCTAATTTCATTTTTAAAAATGCAATGACTTGGGCCTCACATACCTGCCATAAGGAATGTTCCAGTGTCGACGCTGGCAAAGCACAATTTGTGCTTAATCAAGAAGAATGGTTGTGTTGGTTCACGGAGCCGAGCTGGATGCTAAAGAATTCAAAAGTCATGTATGAAGACACTTAACAGAAAAAAAGAAAAGAAAAATGATATATTCGGGCAGTTCTTGAATCTTCTATTGGTGAATGAATAGTATGAACAAGAAGCAGTAAAGTCACTTCTAAAATGTTTCCGGAAACACAACACAGGAAATTCTCACCATACATGTGTAATGCAAACGCTTTGACTATTATAAAAGAAAATGAGAGGGATTTTTTTTTAAACATATGAACATCAAAGATGTCTTTAAAAATCATTTGGAAAATGGGAAATTTGGGGTTTTCATCCTTTGAGCATACTGGTAATCTGGGTCGAGATGAATTGTTATACTGTTTCCTTTGTTTTCTTGTCTCAAATGTCATACCCTGAGGCTTTACCTTTAGTAAAATGCTATGAAATGCAAATTGTCTTGGTGTTACCTCAGGTTAAACTCAAAAAAAGACTTCAGAAGAGCAGCAGAACCACCAGACATGTAACAGATTATGGGAGAAAACAGAGCCATCCTCCGGAAAACAGGTGCTAAGTGAATGTCTGACCTAAAATGGTAGGGAGTCCATAATGTGCTAGTTAGAAACACAGTCAAACGTGTAAAATAAATCCCAGTCCCTGCGGCCCCAAATACACAAACTGTCACCTATTTATTTCTGCCTATCCAGCTCTGGGCACACCGCGTGTTGAGTAAAGTAAATGCGTGCCACCAGACTCAGCTATTTAACCTCCTGCTCCCAAATCATTTTCTGTTGTAATAAATGAGTAATCACATGACTCATTTCTCTCCCTCTCCAACTCTCTCGCTCTCTTTGCCCATTCTCTTATGGATTATGAATCACCGCCAAACTGTACTCATCTTACGAGACATCAGCACACAAAGGTATTAAGCAACACTTCCTTCCTAAGTCGTTAGACATCCCATCCTGGGACATGTGAATTCAACAGAACTTTGTGGGTAAAGCACTTGGGCATGTCCTACAGTTTGTACGGTCAGCACGAGTTTCAAATGCAGCCATAAGAAGAACTTCTTTCTTAAAAGGATGGACTATTTTTGCGTTCATACCTCTAATATGGTTCCACGTTATTTCAGAGATGTGAAAAAACTACATTATTTTAAACAAATGGTAGAAATGAGTTAAAATTGTTCTGATTCAAGCAAGAGTTTAACTGATTGTTGAATAAAACAATGGATGAGGATGAAATTCTCTTCTATTTTAAAGCCACGTAATAAAGTTATGATTGCCTATTTTATCTCCAATCACCTAAAATACAAAACATGAACCTAATAACTTTATTTAAATGAAACATCACATGGTAAGAACATTGAATCCATATTTTTGTTCATGATTGAAGCCATTTTATTTTCACAGAAACACAGGTGTGTGTATTTTATTATTTAATAAAGATCTATTTTTATTCGTTGTAAATTTTCCTGAGAGTTTCATAACCTGTCTCCAGAAACCTGAATTTTAGGCTATTCATGAAATTTGTTAAGACACCTTATGTCAGTTTTATAATGAGTATTTTAGGGTACAATAAATAACCAGATAATTTATCCAAAAGTCCGTTCAGTGGGGCTCCTGGGTGGCTCAGTTGGTTCAGAATGTGGCTCCTGATTTAGGCTCAGTGAGTGATCCCTGAGTTGTGGGATGAGTGCTGCATCTCAGCGGGGAGCCTGCTTAAGATTATCTCTCTCTATGGGATGCCTGGGTGGCTCAGTCGGTTAAGCATCCAACTCTTGACTTTGGCTCACGTCATGATCTCACCATTCTTGAGTTCAAGCCCTGAGTTGGGCTCTGCACTGATAGCACAGAGCCTGCTTGGGATTCTCTCTCCCTCTCTCTCTGCCCCTCCCCTGCTCATTCTCTCTCTCTCTCTCAAAATAAATAAATAAATAAACATTAAAAAAAGCTTTATAGTCTCTGTCTCTCCCCCTCTGCCACTCTCCCTCCCTCGCACATTCTCTCTCTCTCAAATAAAAAAGAAAATAAAAAAGAACTTGAAAGTTCACTCAATGTCTAACAATCAAATTGAAAGTGTTCAGCTTAATTTTGAAGTATTCTTCAATATCTCCCAAAGGAAAATGTGTGATACTTCATTTGAGAAAATACTGATTCGTCTCACTCTCTAACTGAAATACACTAAGATTATGACAATCAGAGGAGACCCCAGTTCCCTCTCATTTGTGCTTCATTCTGAAGGAGGTAGCCCTTTAAATGTATTCCCAGTCCACTCTGGAACAGAAGAGAGAAAGGAGACAACTTCAGAAAGAAAACACTCTTATTAAAATTGAAATTTGAGCATGATCTTGTGGGATAAATTGGACTTGGAAATACAGCACTGTGGCTACTGCAAAGTGAGAAATAGATAACAGACATGCCTCCAACCAAAACCCAAATAAGACAGAAAAAGTCCAACACACATATTTTCTTCGCATCTTTTCAAAATAAAATTTACCATCCATGTTGGAAAGAAATAAAAGCAAAATTCCTAATTAAATATCAGTGGCTACACCTGCAAATATAACCCCCATCAAGAAATAAAACATTTCCTCCACCCTCACAATCTTTCCTCACTTAGACTTGTTGCTACTCTTTCTCCTTCCAGATATTACCACCAGCTTGACCTCCGAGACCATTTTAATCTCTAAGGTGAACTAACTGATCATTTGTTTTTTTCTGGTTTTGAAATGTACATAACTGAACACTACAATCTAAACTCTTTTGTGTCTAGCTTATTTTCCTCAAGTTCTTGAGAGAGTCATCCAAGGACTCCTTTCCATCTTGTTGACACTGACTGGGCCAGGTGCAAACTACTCCAGCTAGTGGATAAGACACATCAGTTGATTTAAACCAGTTGGGGTCCAATTTGAATACCGGAGTGGGGTCAACTTTACTCAAAACAAAATGAATAGTGGTGATTCATTTAAAGGAAATTTGAGAAGGTAAATTTCAAAAGATGAAATTTGGGAAATCGTTGCCCCCTGTCAATGTGTTTTGTTGGTTTTTTGTTTCATTTCCTTCTTTTGCCCCTTGGAATAGGTCTTTGTGAATGAGTCCACCACTGATCAACACGTGAAAGTTCACTCTGAAGCCCAGTGAAAAGATGAGCGAACTTCTCGTGTACTAATTGTAACCAAGTCAAGTCCAGATTCATCAAGAATCCGTATTATACCAGATGAGTAATGACTTCGATGAGCTTTGATCGAAAACAGCACATCCACCATCTCTGAATTTACTGTTCCTGATGTGTAATGAATGTTTTGTTCAAGAATTTAACAGAATTTAACTTTAGTGAGAGGACAATGTAGCTGAAACCTAAGAAAGAAAGAGAAATGAACATAGCTAGTGCTAATATCAAAACAATAAATATACTATCTTCTCTTAACCTCTTTTTTTTTTCACTTTTTATTTTGCAGTGAATGTCGATTGACAAAAAGTTGCCAAATTAATACAGTACAGCCAGTTCCCTTGGACCTTTGACTCAGTTTCCCCCATGACAATATCTCACATAATTAGAGTACAATATCAAAGCCAAGGCATTGACATTCATGCAATCCATAAACTATTCAGTTTTCACCAGTTTTATATGCACTTATTTGCGTCAGTGCGTGTGTATGGGCATAGCTGCGTGCAATGTTGTCTTGTGTATAAATTTGTGCAAACACCATCATATAATTTCTGTTTTCATATTTTAGAAAATAATTACCACCATTTATTTTGTTACTGTGAAGTTTGGTTGTTAAAGAAAAGGCAAGGTAAATGACTAGAACTTTTCCTTCGTTTACCAATTTTCATTTTTTTATTAAAGATTTTTTTTAGCATTTATTCTTTTTTTTTTTTTTTTTTTGAGAGGCAGAGAGAGACAGTATGAGTGGGGAAAGGACAGAGAGAGAGGGAGCTACAGAATCCGAAGCAGGCTCCAGGCTCTGAGCTGTCAGCACAGAGCCTGATGTGGGGCTCGAACTCATGAACAGTGAGATCGTGACCTGAGCTGAAGTCGGACGCTCAACCAACTGAGCCACCCAGGCGCCCCAACCAATTTTCGTTTTAATGAGTTGGTTTAGTAGGGGGAAATTTTAACATTTATTGAGCACATATCACATGCCTATTCTAGTGTTTAATTAAATGTCTTATTAAGTGTATGAGGGAGGACACATTTACCAGGACCAGTATATTTAATCCTACTGAAATATTTTGGCCTTCTACTATTTTATTGATGTAGAAATTTATTAATACACCAGAAATTCTGTTTTATCCAGTCTTTTCTTCAATGTAAAGATCACACAAGTATACCTAGAAATAGGAAATCATTTAAATTTCTCCCACCTTTGAATATTCTTGTCCTAGAGTTAAAGATTCTGACATTTTTAAATTTGACTAGCCAGATTCTTACTGGTCATTCAGTTCTACTAATAGACATTTCCTAAGAGTTGACCAAGATTATTCTTTATAGGGTCTTGCTCTGGCCTTCTCCAAGTAATAGAGATGATCATCTTGTAGCTCCATTAAGCGAGGAAATATTTGCCATTAGTAGAAATGATTGTTTTCCAGTTATTATTTAATACATTGTTTTCATTTGATCTCCAATTTGTTACCCAGTATCTGTGCGATTATATTATGGATTTTAGATATTGTATTATTGTTTTGACAAGTGAGTTATGATTTTACAGTTGCAATTTAACTGACAGTTACAAATCCAATTACAGATATTGACCAAAGATGTTACACAAGAATGTTTCCCCTTTCTTCCCATGAAGTAAAAGAAATAGGGATGCCTGGGTGGCTCAGTCAGTTAAGTGTCTGACCCTTGATTTCAGCTCAGGTCATGGTCTCTTGGTTCGCGGGATCGAGCCCTGTGTCCAGTTCTGCATGGCTCTGTGCTGACCGCGTAGAGCCTGTTTGGGATTCTCTTTCTCCTCTCCCTCTGCCCCTCCCCGCTCTCAAAAATAAATAAATAAACATTTAAAAAATAGATAAACAAGCAACAAAACCAAAGCAGCAACCAACTCTGCATCTGGTTGAGGATGAGTTTATTCAGATTCAAATGAAAGAAACAGAACGCTGTTTTGGATATAGTGAAAGTTTTGGATATAGTGTTTAGATCTTTCTCTGCATGAGGCACCGCCTAATAGCTGTTTTATAAAGTAAGATGTCTACATGGGAGAAGCAGCATTCAGAATAATGTCCTATCTGGTAACATATATTTTGGGTCAAACATCAGCATGCTGTGATTATTAAGGGCAGGGAGGGATTTGTGAAACCAGAATGAAAAAATATATGCAATTTGTTGCAAAATTTCTTAATTTCCGCCTTTAAAGTACATCTCTCTTATTAATAAGTCCCATCACGGGAGACTTGAGTGTAAGACCTCACGTGAAAGTTGCAGGGAGCTTGTCGGCTGCAGCTGTGGCTTGTCAACCCTCATGTGGATGGAAATAGTTTCTCTGTGGTGAGCCTGTTGGGTGGGTCTTGAGGTTGTCTGAAGTAACACACCAAAGGTGACAAGTTGGTTACTTTTAAAGTCTAAAACTGAAGTATTTTTACAGGCACGGAGCCTCCTTCTTGACCTTTAGACAAAAATATCTGCGTCGTTAAGCCCTATGGTCGGTATCTGTTGATGAAACTTGGTTATAAAAGAAAAGACAGGGGAAGTAAAAGAATCTCCTAAGAATAGTAAGACGTATGAGTACCAGGCAGGGGATTACTCAGATGGGGACAAATCCGTCAGTCTGCAGACCTCACCTTTTAACTTTTGTAAAAAATACTTACGGGTTTTAGATACTACAATGTTGTTTTGATAAGTAAGTTATCATTTTACAGTTGCAATTGAACTGATAGCTACAAATTAAATCATGCATATTGACCAAAGATGTGACACAAGAATGTCCCACAGTTTGTGAGATGAAGACACCCATCCCCCACTTCACCCAGCATGGGGTCTGCTTAAGATTCTCTCTCTCCTTCTCTGTCTGCCCCTCCCCTGCTCACTTTCTCTCTCTCTCTCTCAAAACAAAAACAAAAACAAGTACATAGTTTAGGTGGCATATAAATTCGGCAAGAAAGAAAAGAAGAAAGGAAGAAAAGAAAGAAGAAAGGAAGAAAGAAAAATTATGGGGTTGGCACAGAAACCGTTACAGAAACTATTAGACTCAGTCTCCAACCTTTCTAACATTCTGGTTTTTCTATTTGTATCATTTTCCTCATTCCTTAATAACACCAATGATTAGGATACCTAACACTTTAGTGTTCCTTCAAATTCGCAAAATTTTCGTAATATGTTGCGCATAATTTTTATATTTAATGATTATAAAACAGTTAAATATTTTTTTTCAATTTACTGTATGCCAGACTAGATATTTTGCATAACCTACCATATTTAACCTTCATAAACCCTGTGTTATTGGTTACATCATTTCTTAAATTACATAGTTGAAAACACAGAGATTATCAAGGGAAATAGGTTCCAGGTTAATTAGCTGAGCTGAGATTCACTAAGCTTTGTGTACCTCGAATAGATCAAAATGTAGAGTCACTGCATAATTGTAAGATGATGTGTATTATTTTGCCTCGACTGTCCTGGTTATTTTGAATCTTCAATTTTTAGGTACCTAAATAACCACAGATGTATATATATTATATGTTATTATATAATGATAACATATGTTTGTGTATGTGTATAAATAATGTTTAATAATATATTTAATAATATTTATCAAATATAAAGATATGTAAATACATGCACCCACACATACTTGACTATGTACCATTTGTTTTTATGCAGGTAAAACCTAGATTTCAACAGATCATTAAACTAAGTTGTCACCAAAACGTTGTATAACCTTTTATAGCTTTTAGCTGTATGTTTTGTTTTCTGGTTTCCCTTCTTTCATGCCTTCTATCTTCAAAGAAACATATATATTTATAATATATACATACATATATATATATATATATATATATATATATATACACTAATGTCCATTTGTTAACTTAATGATACTTTCAGATATAAATAATTCACTTGAAGGGAATATTGGTACCAAGGTGGATGGCTGTTTTTAAATCTTTTGAATTTGTTTGAAGTTAGATTTCAGAGGAAAAAAAAAAAAGATTTTACCCTGCTCCCTCTTTCTACTGTGTGTGTGTGTGTGTGTGTGTGTGTGTGTGTGTGTGGTGGGAAAGGTGACAAATATGATACGACCAAAAAGACATAAGTGCAAAGTAAACAGTATAACTTGTCAGTAACAGATATTCACTATATGTGAATATCATGTTTACAAAGTCCCAGGCAGACAGAGTGATGTGAATAGATCTTATCTCTAATTTTGAGATCTCTGTCTAATCAGAAGGGTAGAAAATTATAACACAACTTATTAATAACATAAGAAGATGCATCCAGCATGCTAAAAGACAGTAGAGTTTAGGTCTGGTAAGTCTGCTTCATGCCATGAACTAGAAAATATAAATTATGTCTCGGTTGAGAAAAACTTGATCAGTGATAAAGAATTTGATTTTTTCCTGTAACCTTAAGATAATCAAGAATTCTTACATTATATATACTACACTTTACAATTTACTTGCATAATATGAACTTTTCCTGGTTATAGGCACATTCAGAGAGCTGGAAATTTAAAAAGAAACAGAAATGGCCTGTATTCTGTTTACTTTCTCCCAAGTCATTTAAATGTGGCTCATGCTCTTAGTCTCTGCAGTGGCTGTCGGGAGAAGAGAGGCCGTGTTCAGTGTTGTTATTCCGTTACGCAAACTGTAAGAATGTAGATCAACACGCTGAGGCACCCAAGAACTGTATGACATCTTAGCTGTTTACTTGATTGTATCTTTAAGATAGAGGTAGGGGGGAGAGTGGTGTGGGAAGACCCCCCCCCCCTCCCTGCACTGAAAACTCCCGGGCCTCCACAGTTGAGGTGTAACTATTCATTCGGCTCCTCTACTCAAATGGGCCTTGAGCTGTTACTAGGAAATGTGTGATCCAATCCCAGAAGGGCTTCCTTGTATTTAATGCCTATACCAAGAACGCCTAAAATTCAGTCAAGAATCCTGAACTATTATTTTCATTAGAGAAGGCCAAATAGACTTTTAGTTTGTTCCCCAAACAGATGAGTCTACCTTTAATCAGAAAGATCCAACTGCTGTGCTCAATCTTTCTGACAGGTACCCAACGATTTTCTGATGTGTTACTTGTAACAAAGTATCAGTTACAAAAAACAAAAAAGGAATGATTTGGGGGGAAGGGTGGGCTATGATTTATAGGTTTCTTAAGTTTTACATTAAGCTAAACAGTCAACATATCCTTCTAAGGAGCAAAAAATTTTAGCCACAAGGATGTCTAGGTTTCACTCAGGAGTATTGCCTATAGGTATAGTAAAGAACTGATTAGGACAACCTATCCATACCTGAAATACAAAGAAAGGAAAAGTTACTTACACTTTAACCCCTCCCTGCTTCCCAGACTCAGATAAGTTCGCATACTTCTAAAAGAGATCTATCAGGTCCCTCTGGAAAGGCCAGTCTTTGGTCCTTTACCCTAACTCAATGCTCAAAAAGAGCCTAGAAGTCACTATGGTAGCACTAAAAGAAATTTCAGGAAAGATAGGAGATATTCATTCTGCATATGAATAAGAACTGAGCCGGCCTCCCATAATTTTAGAGCTGCAATACACTGAAAGCATAGAAAAACACAAGCGAAGAGTGGCTTTTCTGATATGTGTGAATACCAGACGCCATCTTAAAGCACAAAAATGTTCTCAAATTACTGTCCTTATAATTGTATACGGTGTTCATCCATCTTGGTGAGCTGTTCTTGGGAAGCATGCAGTGAAAAGCAGGCAATGTCTTTAGTAGGTGCCCCTTTTATTTTAACTTTTTAACGTTTAGTTATTTTTGAGAGAGAGAGAGAGAGAGACAGAGCGTGAGAGGGGGAAGAGGACAGAGAGAGGGAGACACAGAATCTGAAGCAGGCTCCAGGCTCTGAACTGTCAGCATAGAGCCTGATGTGGGGCTCAAACCCACAAACTGTCAGACAATGACCTGAGCTGAACTTGGACGCTTAACCAATGGAGCCACCCAGCTCCACCCAGCACCTACTGGGGCGCCACTTTTCAATTTATCCACATCCTGGCAGTGACAACAGGCACTTAGTTCAGGTTGCAGTGGCCAGCCTAATTGGAGCCATGGTGGCCCCTTCTCATTGAGGACATGAAAGTCTTCAGTCAAGCAAAGAACACAGGAGTATTCAGTCAGGCACCAACTGAAGTCCTGAAATAAACTTTCAGGATCCCCCTTTGTTCTACTTCTTCCCTTAAGGCTTGTATGGTTTGAGAAGGATAAATCTGTCCCCTTGTGGATGTGGTATCTGTTGATTCCTCCAACTATTTCCATAGCTGAGATTTCGAGCAAATTTATTATCTCGAATCTCTACTTTTTTCAGTAGATCCTCTGCTTCATGATTTGTAGCCCCAAGTTATATTCCCATACTTATCTATCATTGGCCATCCCATTCCCGTGAATGCTTACCATTTTTCCCCCAAAGGAAGATGTACCCCACTTCCAAAGTGGCTGCAAAACAGTCGTTCCACTTCCGAAAGGCCGTATGTCGGAAACCAGTATTTTCCATCCCATGTTGAGCACCAATTGTGCAATAATGAACAGACACCACAAGTGACACAAGATACAACTCAAGGAATAGTAGGATGCACATGGTGGCCCAGACTCTGCTCATCCTATAGAGAGGCGTGCTTGGCCCAGTGCAACCAAAGCCGCTGTAGATAGGGCTACAGGAAAGCAATCGTGATCTCGTTCAGATCCATATGTTTATAAAGAGGTTGAAAATGTCAGGAAGAATTTGACCTAAGCCAGAGTCACAAGATCCTACAGTAGGCTAACACTCAGAGAAATATTAATGCTAAGGGGATAAAAGTCAACAGTAAAAAACAAAACAAAACAAAACATCTTTTATCACAGATGCAAAACATATGCATTAAATAACTAAAGAAATGGGACAAAAGGTTCCAAGAAAACATTTTGGGTAAACAAATTGGGATTGATTATAGATTTCCTCTCACAGATCAAATTATGTCATTTTGAATATTTTTCAGCTTCAAATTTAACCTCCGATATGTAACAAACACTGATTTGGTCCTTAAAAAATTCCTGAAGGACTAAAGCAATAACTAGTTAATGAATTGTTTATAGACTAAAATGTTGGCTCTTGGGATACCCGAGTGCCTCAGTCAGTTGAGCGTCCAACTCTCGATTTCGGCTCAGGGCATGATCTCTCGGTTCCATGAGTTCGAGCCCTGCGTCGGGCTCTGCACTGGCAGTGCGAAGCCTGCTTGGGATACTCTCCCTCTCTGTCCCTGCCCCATTCTCACTGTCTCTATCTCTCTCAAGAAATAAATAAACTTTAAAAAAAACTCTATAAAAATATTGATTCTTAGGAGAAGGAAACATTAGAATTTTTCACGTTCAGGATCAAAATAAATTAATTAAACTCATTTAGATTCAGGAAGGAACAGTGAGGAAAATGCTAAAGGGCAAGTTAGAAGACAAGAACTTCACAGTTGCACAACCAACCATGACATGATTCAACAAGACGGCTCTCTAGGTATCAAATTGTGACACTTTAGAGCAAGGGTGAAATCGAAATGAGTGCTTTTCATGATAGTACCTTTTAGAGCAGAATGTTATATAAACCAAACCTTAGGTAGAGATGTAAACCAGTAAAATGCCCCAAACCCAGAAGAATTATTATTGAGACCGGGGGGGAGGGGGGCTCCCATCTCACTCTCCCCATCTTAGGTTGCTACTTTTAAAAAATTAGAAGCAAGTTATTTAGATGATCAAGCACCCATTCTAACATTCCAAGTCTGTACCTTTCTTATTGAGGTATAATGAACATCCAGTGTTTATATTAGTTTCAGGTGTACCATATAGTGACTCAAGGCTTGTATACGTTTCTCAGTGCTCAACACAGTAAGCTTACTCTTAATCCCCTTCACCTGTTTCACCCATCTTCCCCCAACTTCCCCTCCGACAACCCCTTGTTTGTTCTCTGTATTTAAGAGTCTGCTCTTTTAGATTGTCTCTTTTTTTTTCTTTATTTGCTTTGTTTCTTCAATTCTACCTGTGAGTGAAATTATTTATTGGTTTTAATACTCACAATGTAGATCTGGGTGAGCTATATTTCTATTGCCAGATTTTTCTTGATTTTTTTTTTCCTGATCCAGACCAATCCAGTAAAAATAAGACCTTTTTTGACCGAGTTAAATTCTGTAAAAAAAATCATAACCCATAAGATTATAAGCATCAGGCTTGGACTGGTTTACTATCTTTGCATCTCTGGCACCTAACATCAATGGGCCACAGCAGATGTTCAGTTTTAGTTTTCACATTTTTTGACTCATGGCTGAATTGATAATTGATTAATATGTGTGGCAGATTGTTATAATGTGACCTCTAAATTATATCTTCTTGTATCCATTTCCTTGTGTTGTCCCCTTCCGTTTTTAATATGAACTGACCTTGTTAGTTGCTTTGACCAATCGAATGTGGTAGACAAGATGTTTCTCAAGGTCTCTAACCAAACTCTTAAGAGGCCCGGATTTTTTTCTCTCTTGTGAAGAACTACGTTGCCATGTAAAGCAATCTGGGCTATCATGTTGGCAAGTCCACATGGTGAGAGTGGTTATGGAAGATGAATGACCGTGAAGGGAAAGAAGTCTTCGAGAATAAAGACCAAGGAGAGATAGGCTTCGGCTTTGCAGTCATCCTACGTGAAGGGCAAGACATGATTAACGCCATCATGGAGGCTTCCCTCCCTCCTAATAGCAGCTCCATGAATGAGCCCTGCCAACATCATATAAAACATACAGAACAGAGAGAAGGGCAATCCCAGCTGGGACCTGCCCAGTCAACCCACAGGAACATGAGAAACAAAATATGTGTTGTTCTAAGTCATTACATTTTGGTGTGGTTTTGCACACAGCAATAGATGTATGAGGAAGAGTATGAGACAAGCAGGAAGGTTCAAAGGCTCTCACAAAGAAAAAAAGAATTTACCTACTTCAAATCTTTGCATTGTTTCATTCCACTGTTTTCTCTAAGAGTTGTAGGTTCTTTCATTCCTTCACATATATCATTTTTTTAAGTTTATTTATTTTGAGAGACAAGGAGAGACAGAGAGAGAGCGAGCGATTTGGGGAGGGACAGAGAGAGAGGGAGAGAGAATCCCAAGCAGGCTCCACACCATCAGTGCAGAGCCCGATGCAGGACTTGAACCCATGGAACTCGAGATCATGATCTGAGCCGAAATCAAGAGCCACACGCTTACCCAAGGGAGCCACCCAGGTGCCTCTCCTTTGCATATAGCACTCTTACCTATGTTACCTAAAACATTTCAAAGAGCTCTATCACCTTTTATCTAGTCAGGAAACTTGAGTTTTATTTCTATTTTAATTAAAATGTTAATTTTAGTACATCCTTAGTTTTCAGTCAAATCAAACATATAAAAATATATTCAAAAAGTAGCCTTATTAAACTGTACATGAAACCTAGTGAAATGTTAAATTTAAAACAAAGATTATGGAGAAGTCATTATTTTGAATTGCTAACAGATCTGATTCATTAATCACAGATTTTCTTTAACTTATCTTCACATGTAAAATCTCTTCTTGATTACTAATCTCTGTCCCCTTTAGTCCTGTCTTTAGTATTTTCTTTGTCCTGTGTGATGTTTCATTTTAATATGATCACTATCATATATATTTTTTCTTCTTTTTGTTTACAATTTTATTCTATTCTATCTCCCTTTATTTTATTTTTTACAATCTAATAAATTTTCTCTAAATTTCAATAGTAGATCGACTACTTGTTTAAAACTATATGAAAAATTAATGATTAGAAAAAGCATAGGTTAAAATTGGTTATGTTTAAAATGGCAGCAGTTTTCTAAAACTAACATTTCACATCCATTTTTCTTGGAAATGGAAAAGTAAAAGATGAATTTGGATGATTTTAAATTGTAATTTTTGTTTCTTTCCATCCCTCCTTTCACTGTTTTCAGACTTCATTAAAATTAAAAGATAATTGAATGACACAAGATAATGTATCACGACAGCTTGTATGGGCAATATATACATTTTTTAATAGAAGAATAGAAACACTTTTATGATAACATGCGAGTTCTGACTAGAGAAACTATAGTTTGAGGTAAAAGATTTTCTTCTCATATGATCTGTGTGTCAGTTTATAATTAATGAATCCAAGCTGTTTTTTCTTTCTTCTTAAATGAGATACACTAATTACAGGTAAAATTCTGTATTCAAACTACTCGTTGAATTGGATTGGCCTAAGCCAACACAGCCAATAGAACAGCGTGAATAACACAGATTCACAGGCTTAGCCTTGGAATATGAAAGATCTAGATTCAAAGCTAAGCTCTATCACTTCCTAGCTTGGTGAATTAAATAAATAGCAACTACTCAGCCAGAATTTCACAACTTCTAAAATTACGATGTTCAACTTACTGGTTTGGGGATGTATAAATAAAATGGTGAGTGTAAGTTACAGCGTACAGAATAATTATGCCGAACTACAGAAGATAGATGGTATCTTATAATTACTATTAATAGATGAAAAGGACAAGATAAATGCAGCTATCATACAGAATATAAAATAGAAAGACCACTAATTCCTCTGTTCCATTGCAGAATGTGGAGTTCTGTAGATTGCTGTTATCACAAGATTTCTGCCTATCAGATAAAGAGTAGAGGTTTTCCCCCCTGCACGCTGGTCATTTCCCTTTCTGCAACCGTCAACGGTCGTCTGGAAAACAAACCATTCTGGAGTCATTCAAAGGGGATGTCATGTTGGATTTATGCTCACTGCTGTGAATACCATTTGTCATAACATATCTTGAAGTTGCAAGAAATACTGACAATAGAGAGGACACTAAACTATATGTAGGAAAAAAAATAAGCAAGATTCTGAGCTGGTTCAGAGTCAGACAAGGAGGATTCAGAACGGGAGCTAGAGAATGAGAATCAAGGAGAAGGAGGAGGAGGAAAGCACGCTTTGCTTTTGTCACTGTAGCTGTTGTCTAGATTTGGAATCAGTCTTTTTTCTGGACACAAGAGAAGTAATAAGGAAACTCAAAGACCAGGATAGGAGCTTAGTATCTCCTACTTTTTTTGAATGAAAAGTGGCCCATTGATGTGGTTTGATTTTTGCTGTTATTGATATTTCCTCTAAATGTATTTAAAAGTTGTTAAAATAAATGTTTATTTATAAAATAATAATGTCCATAACAAAAGTATAAATAATGCTTAGAAGTACTAAAAAACTGGGGCGCCTGGGTGGCCCAATCTGTTGGGCATCCAACTTTGGCTCAGGTCATGATCTCACAGTCCGTGAGTTCAAGCCCCGTGTTGGTCTCTGTGCTGACAGCTCAGAGCCTAGAACCTGCTTCGGATTCTGTGTCTCCCTCTCTCTCTGCTACTCCCCTGCTCATGCTCTGTCTCAAAAATGAATAAGCACCTTTAAAAAAATTTTTTTAAGTGCTAAAAAACTGAAACAAGCTAGAACAAAAGTATTCTGATAATTTCCTGATAATAACCCTCCTGTGGAGACTCATGCGATGTTACAGTTTATTACTGATGATAGTTGGAGTTTCACAATATTCTATCAGTTTTCTATAGCTTCCAGAGTTGTGTAATAACTTGAAGACAGTGAAAGGCGTATACATATTTTTAAATATTAAAATTATATTTATTTATGCTCTCTTAATTTACCTTTATCTCATCTTCATTATCTTATCCTATCTTACCTTATCCATATACTATAGATTTGTTCTAAACTATACGGCATATATAGATGTTTTTAAAAATAAATATATTATGCTAACAAATGTGTTTATTTTTGTCACTTTAAAATAAAAAATGGATAAGTATGACCGTATAAAGTTGTGTTATACGTGTTCATGATCTCAACTGAAACTAATATATTATATATGCTTCAACAATAAAAATTTGAAGAAAAAGAAAATCCAATTTTTCTGAATACAATATAGATTAATAGCTGGTTTTTTCTATCAACATCACCTCCAAAAACAAAAGTTTTGCTGGTAGAGGGAAGAAATAACATCCAAGTGGCAGTACCAATTACTACAGTAGTATTTTTAGCAGTCTGGAGGTCAGTACATGTTACTGGAAAGAAGGAAAGTCAAAAATTCAAGTATTTGACTGCAAAAGAGGGAGGTAGTCTGACTTATAGTCACATCACATTCAATTTATCAGCCATGACACATTTGATGTACTGTGTAGAAAATAAAATTGATGATATAAAATAAAATAAAATAATAAAATAAAAATAAAATAAAAACACCAACAAACACTATGTGCCATGCACCCTTCTAAGTACTTTGTAAATAACTCATTTGATAACTGTATTGATCTCAGACATATTTTTCCATTCCCTCAGTAGCTCTTTGATCTAACTTCAAACTTGTGTCCTATCCTGCATTATCCATCTTAGTCTCTCCCGGGTTTTTAATCATCTATAAAAACCCATGAGGTTTATTATATGAACAGAACTGTACATAAACAGTTATGGCAGGCCTAGAACCTAAAACATACAAAAAGACAAATTATTTTCAATTAAGAAACCGCTATAGCTTCTTCTGTGTGACAGATTGTTAAATTCTGTTCATACAGTTCTAAGTATGCAGAAAAGGGGGTGAGGGAGGGAAGTTCACATGCATGTTATTGAACTCTGACTCTAAAATAGTGCCTGCCTTGTCCCAGAAACAATGACATAAGAGCAGGGACTGTATCTGTTTTGGTCAGTTCTGTATCTACAGGTCCCAGAATTATGCCTAAGCCACAGCAGATTTCTTTTAAGTTTATTTTATTTATTTATTTATTTTTTTGTTTGTTTGTTTATTATTTATTTTGAATGAGTGAGAGAGAGAGAGAACATGCAGAAGGGGTACAGAGAGAGAGAGAGAGAGAGAGAGAGAGAGAGAGAATTCCAAGCAGGCTCCCTCAGCATGGAGCCCAACGCAGGGCTCAAACTCAGGAACCGTGAGATCATGACCTGAGCCAAAGTCTGCCGCTTAACTGACTGAGCCACCCAGGCACCCATCACAGCAGACTTTTTAAAAGTAACTATCTGTTTAATAAACAAGTGTATGAATACAGAAATAGAATCAGGTGATAAGTAAATGTAGAAAAATTGAATGACATTTAACAATCAACTGAGGTCTGAATCAACAGAATCATCTCAGCATGGAAATTATGGCATCAGTGGAAGAATCTAATGTGAACAAGGGACCCAGAGAATCTGGAAAAATAATGCACAGTTAAATGAGGCGACAATACAAAGGTAAGATATTTAGCATTCAAAACCAATCTCTCATTGATCCCAGTCAGACGATCCTTTTCTTCCCTTCCTCAACCTGCTAAATGTTAAGGTGTCAAAAGTTAGTAGTTTCAAGTGTCTGGTTCTTTTTTTTTTTTTTGTTACACCTGTAAATTCGAATGGGTTATAGAACCCCTTTAATATTCATTTTCATCATCTGCAAAGGCAAAACGCAATGAAATCATTCATTAAAAATGTATTGTAAGAATGGCTTAGTGTATAAACATAAAAATACTTTTCACATCTAATAAGGGCTCAAAACTAGGATATACTTATAATATATAATATATTATAATATATAATATATGTAATATACAATATGTGTGTATATATAATGTATAATGTGTGTATATATATTTATACATATACATATACATATACATATACATATACATATACATATACATATACATATACATATAATGGACAGCGGCCATTAATTAGATTAAGTTTGGAGATCAAAGTTTAGTAAGAAGGATGTCTGAATTCAGATATGACCCTGGCTCTTTTGGTCAGACTTCATCATCAGCTCAGTGTATTTACGGTGCAGAATATTTCCAACCGCAGACTTGCTGCTGCTTGAAATAACATTTAACACCTACACTAGCCTCGATACGACCGTACAACCTTGGGGATGGTGAATGGATATTGGGCAGAAGAAATAGCCTGTCTGATAAAAAGAACAAGTAGGTACTACAAAAGATACTGGGAAATGAAACAGTGCAAGCCTGGGTATGGATTATTATCACATTAATGTCATTATCTGTGTCATTATCGTTTAGTCAATCGTGGCCACAGGAAATGGCACTAAATTCGGAATTATGACAGCATTTACCCCCTAAGAAAGGAGGAAGGAAGAGGAAAGGGCCAAACACAAAGAAAAACAACATGAAGATCAGAAATCATTTATTAGACTGTAAATACCGGGGTTATATTGCACATGAAGTCTTTCTTTTTTTTTTTTAAACCTAGAATTTTCTTCTGATAGAATGCTACTGGTCGCATATATTGTAGATGGAAAAGGTGCCTAAGTAAGGACACAAAAAACCAACACTTAAGCTGCTATGGAGAAATAATATGTTAAATAACACAGTACAAAATAAATAACAAAATTAAATAACACAGGACAAAAGTTATTTGGGGGGGGGGCACCTGGCACCTGGGTGGCTCAGTTGGTTAAGCATCCACCTTCAGCCTAGGTCATGATCTCACCGTTCCAGAGTTTGAGCCCCATGTTGGACTCTGTATTGACAACTCAGAGCCTGGAGCCTGTTTCAGATCTGTGTCTCCCTCTCTGTCTCTGTTCCTCCCCTGTTCATACTCTTTCTCTCTTTCTCTCGCTCTCAAAAATCAATAAACATTAAAAAAAAGTCTAAAATTTGAAAAGAAGTTATTGGGGTGCCTGTTTATATAAAATTCTGTGGAAACAATTGTTTCTCTCTGAGTTCCTCCTGAACCATTATCACAACAAAACAGTGATTGGAACAGAAAGTTTCCAAACCAGATAGCCAATTTACATGAGAGGAAAAGAAAGTCAGTATATGGCAAAAAGAAGTCCAGGAGAAAAGGAAAATCTGTCATGATTTTGCCGAGTGTTTTAAGAAGAAGCAACCCATTCTTAGCAATCAGTAACAAGACATCGCACTTAAATGTCCATTTTAGCAAGGGCATGATCTAAAGGTAAATATTTATTTCATAAATGGTAGTAAAATCTTTTTGAAAATGAGCAAAGGTCATTCTAATTCAGGTTAACACACGACATCACTATCATGGTATACCGACAACACTAAGATAGCCAAAAAAGAGAGAGAGAGACAGAGACAGAGACACAGAGAGAAATCAAGCAGAATAGATCAGGGGTTGTTCTTTTTTATACAGTAGCTTCTCACCGTTTCTTTAAAGAATTAGAACTGCAAATTAAGTGATCTGTAAAATACAAATGCAGTCCCTAATTCTGTATCCAACTTCCTTGGAAAGAAATGTATTGTAAGAGCCACGGTTTTGTCTTTTAACAATATAATTTGTGCATAAGCACATATAAAGTAGCAATACCAGTGGAATTTGGTGGTTCACAGCCAATATTTCCACAGCAAAACATATAAAACAAAAACCATAATCAACTTAGTTCAGGTTTGTGGGGCCAAACTAAAAAAATATTTTGTTTGATAGATATTTGGTTTGTAGCCTTGTAGATAAGTGAGTGGGAACTCGGATCTCTCATGCCAGCATACGCATTAAAGTCTGCTGAATTTATTCCTCAAAAACTTTTTTTCTCAAATTCTTTCCCTTCTGGCACCTGAATGGCTTAGTCAGTTGAGCATCTGACTCTCGATCTCAGCTCAGGTCATGATCTCACAGTGTGTGAGTTTGAGCCCACATTGGACTCTGCTCTGATGGCCCACTTAGGATTCTGTCTCTCCTTTTCTCTGCCCCTCCCCTGCTTGTGCGCGCATGCTCTCTCTCTCTCTCTCAAAATAACTAAACACAAAAAATAAAATAAATAAAATAAAATAAAATCCTTTCCCTTCTTACCAGACCCTGCCATATGCAGTTCCATATTGATAATTTATCTGAGAGATCCTACCCACATGTTACAGTAAGGAGACTGACATAGATTGGACAAGATACACTTACTGTCTTTAGAGAACATTGTGCTAACAAGTCCTACTGTTATTTGGACATGAGAAGCGTCTGTCCCCAAATACTGTGATTCTATGCCTAGGTAGATCTGGTGTCATCCAGATCTGGGTCAATCATTTTCCTCTTTGTCCTCCTTGGCCTTTCTTTGCTGTGCTCATATCTCAGGGTGCTGATTCCTGAAGAAAGCATGTCACAGTTCCATGGCTAACTCGGTTGCAGTTAGGTTCAGTCAATGGAAGAAACTGGCTTGATGCTGGGAAGGTAGGAAGCGGGGGGGGTGGGGGGGTGGGGGTGGGTGGGAAGAAGCCTGGTGTTTTCTTTCTTTTCTCTCAGGCTTTATCTTTTGCCATGGCTTCACTACATGTGCTATGTGGTTTTAACTTCTGCCAAACAACAATTGTCTCCTCTCCCCGGCTCCCACCAGGCACCGTCCACTGATGGAAGATTGGAAGCCACCAACCATGATGGCTTCCTGTTGTCCTCATGTGCCTCTGGGGAACCCTCCTCCTCTTTCAGTCCCTCCAGCTCTAGGAACATTCCAGCTTTTTTGTTTTGATCATCTCTGTGTTGTCTTCTTTCTCCTGTTATCTTTTAGGCTTTCTGACTGCCATGTAAATATTTGCCCTTATTAAATTCCCTCCATTTAACGATCTGACCTAGGTTTCATTCACCTCCTGGACCGTCACCAGTACACTGCCCAACTTCAGGTAAGGTCCAAACGGGTTGCCACACCTTCGCTTCCTGGACTATTCCTCGACTTTCCTTTCCTGCCTCATTCATTGGCTGCTCCAGCCACAGTGCCTTCTCGCTCTCCCTCAACGCACGCAATCTCACATCTCAGAGGCTCTACGTTGTTTGTACGGTTCCTCGCCCAAATATTTTGGAGATGCGCCCCTTGGTTTCCTTCAGGCCTACTCAAATGTCACCCCTGTAGGGTATGACCGCCTCTCTGACCACACTTTCTAAATTTGTGCCTACGTCATTCCATATGATCTACAATATTCTTGCAGCAGCTAAATTAGCCAAAGTTCCTTCACTGGACCAACAACTGAAATTGAAAATCGAACGCCACTCACTGTTTTAAGTGCGTTCTTAGAGGTAAATTTTATGTTAAGTGTATTTTTATTGAATGTCTCTACCTCTGTAGACACTTTAGAGACAGGTAGTTCCTTGATTATGTAATACTGACATTTATCAAGACTATAGACAACGTTAGAGCAAATAGTTTGATTTTAATAAGCGGAATAAACAAAATGGGGACATAAAACCATCAGAGGAGTTGATTCTCGAATTGACAGGAACGTGGGAAGATTAGAATCATAAGAGATTATAGACTGTTAATATTTTTAAAAATTGTTTAATGTCTATTTATTCTGGAGAGAGAGAGAGACTGACAGACAGAGCATGAGCAGAGGAGGGACAGAGAGAGAGAGAGAGGGAGATACAGAATCTGAAGCAAGCTCCAGGCTCTGAGCTGTCAGCACAGAGCCTGACGCAGGCTCAAACTCACAAACATAAAGATCATGACCCGAGCCAAAGTCAGACGCTTAACTGACTGAGCCACCCAGGCGCCCCTAGATTAGTAATATTTTTATAGCTAAAAAGGCCTATATTTATGTGCTAACCAGTGTCACTCAGGGTTCCAAAATCCTGTTCATACAAGCAAAATAAGTAAAATAATTCAGATGCTACCTGTGTAAATTTAGGATCAAAGTTGCTCTCAATTTCCTTTAAACTTGATATGTAGTTTTGTTCTTTACCTGCTCCTTTGGCATCTCCAGTAATGTGAGAAATTCTCAGCTAATTGCATCTTGCAGCTATCGTCAGTCACCAGAACATGCTATTTCAGCAATTCAAATTTTCATTTCTGTACAATAACACAATTACGGAGGAGCGCCTGGGTGGGTCAGTTGGTGAAGCGTCTGACTCTTGATCTTAGCTCAGGTCAAGATCTCACGGTTCGTGAGTTCGAGCCCCGCATAGGGCTTTGCCCTGACAGCGCGGAGCCTGCTTGGGATTTGCTCTCTCCCTCTCTCCCTGCTTCTCCTCCTCCACTTGTTATCTCTTTCTCTCTCTTTCTCTCTCTCTCAAAAATAAACAAACTCAAAAAAAAATTTAATAAAAAAATTATGGAATAGAATGTGAATTTAAAATTTCTCTCCTTACAGCTTCCACTAAACTCCGACCGGAAAATCAGCACAGAATAAATGGTGTATCTGACTTCTCTCTTCGTCTCTAGCGCAGTCTCAGGGAGTTCCCAAAGAAACCCCCATGAAGCCCTGTACTTGCGGCTCCTATGACATGGGCCATTAGCCTCCACTGCGTTGTGGTCCCGTTCTGACTCTTCCCTGCAACTGAAGACATGGCTAGACATCCAAAAGAGTTTTATGGGGTTAATATCAAGGTTGCAGCAGGGCTGAGTGTATCTTGCCTCATGAAGCGTCTCAAGTCTACTGGCATTTATGGCCTACAGCTGCACCCCTCCAATTTCTGCTTCCCTGATTACCTCGCCTTCCTTCCTGTACTCAAAACCCCCTCTGCCTCCCTCTTCTACAAATACTTGTGATTACATTTCACGCCCACCTGGAAAATCCAACATAGTCTCTCCGTCTCAAGATTCTTACCTGCATCACCTCTGCGCAGTCATTTTGCTGTAGAAGGTGCTATTGATAGTTGGCAGTGATTGTGACCTGGAGATTTGGGGGGCTGTTATTCAGACTACCACCAAACCCAAGATGCCCCCAGGTTGCCTCCTGCCCCTCCCTGGGGTCTTTTAGCCCACAGAAAACACTCAGTTTGTCCCAGTATTGCAGACATGCCCCGTGTCCTCAATGGATCGGAAACATAGGCTACTCTATGTCACATAAGCTACTTCAGTGACATGATGCTAATATCTTTTATTCAAAACCTCACACCCACATCCATTCTCCATGGGTTTTTTTTGGGGGGGGGGGGCGGGGGTTGTATTTGCTTTTGTTTTTGTTTTTTGCTGCATTCTATGTTCCTAGGAGCTGAACCCTAACAACTGCATCACTCGGGCATCCTTGCCCTGGCTTCTGGCCAGTTTCAGTCACTGGAGACATTGGCAGGAGATCCGAAGGTGAGAGGAGATAGTAGACAAATTATTTAATTCTTCAGTTGCCTCCTTGGCTACTCAGGTCCTGGTTAATGGCTGACATCGGTTCTTGTGAACTCCTGGCATCCCTCTGACCCTCAAAAGTAAAGCCCCATGTGATCATTATCTGATGCCTACGCAGTATTGCCTAGGATATGCATAGGTAAAGAATCTATGTATTGTATTCATTGAGGAAGCAAAACTGAGTCCTGATAAAGTGCTCTGTGGTAGTTTTCTAGAATATTGGCGGCTAAAAAACATTTTCCATATAATTACTACATAAATAAACAATCTGTCTTCTGATATGGCATATGTGGTGTTTGTTTTCTTCAGAAAGCATACGCGATCCTCTTTAGCATTTAACTCAGGGGGTATTTTTAGTTTATGCACCATGCATCTGGTCAATATGCTGTAAACACTAAAGCCGTTGATGACACATCTACTCACTGTCCACTCCTGCGTACGAAACATTTCCAACCACAGTGTTGCTAGCACTTGACAGGGTATTTAGCACCTAAACCACGGCTGATGTTTTTGTAATGACTCTTGGATATTTAGCACCTAAACCACAGTTGGTGTTTTTGTAATGACTCTTGGGGATCTTAAGGGAGATTATGGGGAAGAAGAATAAAATTTCTGTTGACAAATAAGATTCTGTGTAAAACCTGTGTAACTAGCCAAGAAGCAGTAGATTGAGCTTCAAGGAAGAGAAGGAAATCAAGACTGGGAGTTACAAGTTTCGATGCGGGGATCACTACCACTGTAACTGTCATGTTAGCATCATTTTTTTAAAGTTTTTTTAATGTTTATTTATTTTTCAGAGAGAGAGAGAGCGAGTGGGGGAGGGACAGAGAGAGAGGGAGACACAGAATCCGAAACAGGCTCCAGGCTCATCAGCACAGAGCCCGACGTGGGACTCGAACTCACAAACTGTGAGATCATGACCTGAGCCGAAGCCGGACGCTTAACTGACTGAGCCACCCAGGCGCCCCTCACGTTAGCATCATTATGAGTGAGATGCGCATCATCACATCTAACAACATTAGCCTCAGAATCATGGCATGATTTTTCTCTGAAAGAGACTGGAGGGAGGAATGAAGAGACACCAAAGTGAAATAACATGAGGCTAGAAAAATCTTTGATATAACGAGAATGAGATGTGACATGAAGATGAGAGAAATCTACGATGCAAATCCTACATACGACTATGTAAATGTCAGAGTCATGGTCCAAATGTGTATTTCTTGGAAATCTCTTCTCACTTGGGGCTATTTAGGTAACATAGTTTGGAAACAGAAATAGCAAGCGAGAAAATGCATGTAAGAACCCGTCATACTCTCAATTTATATAAAGCCCTATCTTTTATCTTGAACTTTCTAAAAGAAAATAAATTGTGACAGATGAGAAAGTTTTCAGAAAATGAATTCAGGCTTTCATATTAGAGAAACAGGAAGCTAAGCTAGACGGTGATAAAAATAATTTCTGAACTAATAAGTAAACTAGCCATGGTTTGTTTAATATGTTGAAAGAAGCGATTCATTTTTAGCAATCAGTAACAATGGCAGTTTTAGGAAAAACATAATTTAAAACCAAGGACTTGCTTTGCCAATAGTGCTGAGAGCTTATAAACCCACGGTTGTCCTGAATGAAACACAGCCTGAATGGGATGCACAAGAGAAGCAACAATGTCAGAAAATAAAGAGGAATTAAAGCATCACCATTTCAGGCATTGTTCTTAAATGCCTATCATGTGGACCAAGAGGAGGTGAGAAAGATAGACTCAGGCATTTCCTTTGTGTATGTTTGAGGAGGACGTACCAACGTTTAATGGTACAGGATACCTGTGGAAGGTAGATAGCACAGAGATCCATCAAATACTTCAAATAGTAGTCATTCTGAATGACTTTACGATCAAGTGTGCACCGTGGTCAAATCGCAAATCGTCTGGAAAGCTAAAACCTTGACACAGATTATTTTCAAATTTTAGGCCCTAAACGGTGTGGCCAGAGTTGGCCAATCAGGCTGCAACAGTAACACTGTTGTCTAGAAAAGTGATGACAGCAACGAGGTACTACTGGTAAGTCCACCTGGAGGTCAGATACCTGAAGTAAGTTAATCTCCCAGGAGTGGGTGGGGCAATGCCCTTTGTGTTGCCTTGTCCTCCAACAGAAAGCAATAGGATCGATTTTGCTCCACGGGTTACCAGTCTGGCATAGCAAGAGTTGTCCCTGCCTCGGAAACAGAGTCTTACACTTTGCACCGGTCTGTGATGTCCCTACGTTGTCTCCAGTATGAAGATGGATCGAGGCAGCAATGGCAGCAATCAGCACAGATTTAATCAACAGCTTGATTTTGATCATTCTTATCAGAAAATATGTGCATCTGCATGAGAGACCCAGACAATTAAATCAGTGGCTGTAGATTCTTTCTAGTTTATGGCCCGAAAGGAGGAATGACTTAAGGGTCCCCCAGGGGTATGTTTACAAATTTAGACCATACATATAGGCCACTGACAACAATCCATCCATGAGTCAATAGAAAACAAAATAAAATTTGTCCAGAGGAATAGTAGCTAGTACAAAGAGAATGACTTTGAATTCTGCCAACTGAGTGTAACGACCATGTCATTGAGTGTAATGACCATGTCAGCTTTCAGTTCTGTGTAGACCACACCATGCCAATATAGGCACGTCAGTATCAGATTTCAAATAGCTAAGGCGTCAGTGAGCGAGATCTAGTGTTTGGGGACCCTCTTGAGTGTGACTCAAGAGACACACTGAGTTCATTGCTTGTCTTCAGGTGGTGAAGTTGGGGATAAATTTTCCACCAAAAGGCTAGGTGTAACTTTTTCAATTAAAGAGAAAACACTGGGGAACCTGGGTGGCTCAGTCAGTTGAGCGTGGGACTTCGGCTCAGGTCATGATCTCCCGGTTCGTGGGTTGAAGCCCCGCGGGGGGCTCTGTGATGACAGCTGGGAGCCTGGAGCCGGCTTTGGATTCTGTGTCTCTGTCTCTCTCTGCCCCTCCCCCACTCATGCTCTGCCTTTCTATCTCTTGAAATAAACATTAAAAAAGAAAAAAAGAGACGAGAAGAGAAGAGAGAAGGAAAGGAAAGGAAAGGAAAGGAAAGGAAAGGAAAGGAAAGAAAAGGAAAGGAAAGAAGAAAAGGAAAGAAAAGAAAAGAAAAGAAAAGAAAAGAAAAGAAAAGAAAAAAAGAAAGAAAAGAAAAGAAAAGGAAAGGAAAGAAGAAAAGGAAAGAAAAGAAAAGAAGAGAAGGAAAGAAAAGAAAAGGAAAGAAGAAAAGGAAAGAAAAGGAAAGAAAAGAAAAGAAAAGAAGAAAAGAAAGAAGAAAAGAAAAGGAAAGGAAAGAAGAAAAGGAAAGAAAAGAAAAGAAGAGAAGGAAAGAAAAGAAAAGGAAAGAAAAGAAAAGGAAAGAAAAGGAAAGGAAAGGAAAGAAGAAAAGAAGAAAAGGAAAGGAAAGAAAAGGAAAGAAAAGAAAAGAAGAGAAGGAAAGAAAAGGAAAGAAAAGAAAAGAAAAGGAAAGAAAAGGAAAGAAAAGGAAAGAAAAGAAAAGAAAAGAAAAGAAAAGAAAAGAAAAAAAGAAACGAATAAAGAGAAGACACTGCTGGAACCAGGCTATCTGTGTTCTTGAATATAACATTTCCATTTGAGAAGGAAGGCTTGTTGTGCTCTTCTCACACTGCTAGTGTTGAGTCACCCCAAAATAGGACTGTCAAGCCAAGGAGTCACAAGACCCCATGAATCAAATGTTCAATTTCCACGAGAAAAATTTATTTGAAGCAAATTAATAGCTGTTTTTCCAAAGGAATGCAAAGGGTAGCTATGCTAAGGAGACTATCACTCTACATTCACAAAGGACACCTTCAGATGGAGGCTTCCTCCTTTTGCTAAAAGGTTCCGTTCAGCAAAACCATCGGTTGTAGAAAGTTGTTCTTCTACATTAAGGTCATGAGGCCACGAAGGCAGCATCCTACGCCTGGCTGGATTGCTTCTGGCAAGCACTCAAAGCACGTTGAGATGCAGGGTAACCCATCAAGTAGAATGCCCAATACTTTCTCCAACCCAGTAAGATGTCGGGCCTTGTTATTGGAGGGGGAAGCAGAGATGAAGAGACGGCAGCGTTTCTTTGACTTCTAGACAAATTAAGTATTGTGAACCAACCCACGTTGCCCCAAGAAACTTTGCTGAGCCAATTTTTGAATTTTCTGGGGGTTTATCGGTACCCCTTTCACTCCCCCAACGCTGGCAGAGGTATGAGAACACTGTAGCCAGGACTCTTTATGCCCAGTCTTCTGACTTCACACCACAAGAGCATCATCTATGTGGTGGATGCTTTGGATGTTGATGGGTAAAGACATTCCTTATAAATCTTGACTTATACCTCGCCCCCATACTCACTGATGCATATGCTAGGTGCCAGGGAGTCTGTCCCTCTAGGACATCTCTACAGCAGTCTCTTCCACTCAAAGGAATCCTTCTGGCAGTGATGGGATGGAGAAGTATAAGCATAAAATACATCAATTCCCACTACGCCTTCACAAGGAGAAGCGACAAAAACAGTATATTGAATTGGCCCCAATGTCCCCACCTCCAAGATCTTGTTAACCTTGCTTTCCCACTGGGAATCCTGCCAAACTCTACCAGCTGCCTCTAGGCTCTAGCCTTTCTAAGATCTGGTGTAATCGCATCTTTGAATATTTAAGTTTTTCATACATACAGGAATCCATAATGATTAGTAAGTGTTTGCTGTGGTTATGCATAGATATGTGAGGTTTTGTATTATTTTACTTACATATTTTTTAATTTTTTTTCTTTTTACTTAGCTTACTGATTCTGTGCTTGTGCCTTCAACACTGTCACAATGATTTTTCTGCTCCTCCAAAAGCAAAGCCCACTTGATCCTGTCATGAACACTTTTAGCACAGCACATATGGAATCATCCAAGGCCATGCTGACATGTTTCTTTTTGCTGTTTTTTTTTTTTTGTTTGTTTGTTTCTTTGTTTTTTGGTCTTGGTTTTGGTTTTTGAGAGAGAGGGAAAGCGTGAGCGGGGAGGGGCAGAGAGAGAGGGGGAGAGACAGAGAATCCCGAGAAGGCTCTATGCTCTCAGGCTGTCAGCACAGAGCCCAACATGGGGCTCAAACCCACAAACCATGAGATCATGGCCTGAGCCAAAACCAAGAGTCAGATGCTTAAGCAACTGAGCCACCCAGGTGTCCCGACATGTTTTTTTCATTCTAGACCACCCCATAAGAACTGTAGGTCCCACAGCACAAAATCTTCAAAGTCAGCCTTGGCACATGCCACAGGTAGATTTGGTGTTTTCCCAACCTTCTTGGTATAAAGGTAAATGACTCTATTCCCAGGGGTTTGGGACAGCCTAGTTTTGTTAGAGGCTGTATAGTCAGACAACCTCCTACGGTATGTCAAACGCTGGACCATTCTGAATGCCTGTAGGCGCTGTCCCCTTTAATTTGTCTTCTTATTTGCTTTTAGTTTTGGTGTTTGTCTTCCTCTGACTGGTTTATTTCGCTTAGCGTTATACTCTCTAGACCCATTCACGTTGCTGCAAATGGCAAGATTTTACTCTTTCCTACGGCTGAATAATATTCTATTTTATGTATAAACCACATCCTCTTTATATTGCAAATGGCAATATTTCATTCTTTTCATTCTTTTTTATGGCTAAAGAATAGTCCATTATATATATATATATATATATATATATATATATATATAGTCATTATATGTGAAGGTCACCTGTTCTTTATCCATTCATCTAATGATGGATACTTGGGCTCTTTCCATAGTTTGGTTATTGTTGATCGTGCTGCTATAAACATAGGGGTGCCTATATCCTCTCATATTAGTGTTTTTGGCTTCCTTGAGTAAATACCCAGTAGTGTAATTACTGGATCCTAGGGCAGTTCTATTTTTAATTTTTTAAGGAATCTCCATACTGTTTTCCAGAGTGGCTGCACCAGTTTGCATTCCTACCAACAGTGCAAGAGGCTTCCTTGTTCTCCACTTCCTCACCAACACCTGTTTCTTCTTGTTTTGGGGGGATTTTTTTATTTGTTATTTTTTTGTTTATTTACTTATTTTTATTTTAGCCATTCTGGCAGGTGTGAGGTGATATCTCATTGTGGTTTTGATCTGCATTTCCCTGATGATGAGTGATGTTTAGGATTTTTCATGCCTCTGTTGCCCATCTGTCTTCCTTGGAGAAATGTCTGTTCATGTCTCTGCCTGTCTTTTAATCAGATTATTTGTGTTTTGGGTGTTGAGGTTTAGAAGTTCTTTGCATATTTGGGACAAGAACCCTTTATCAGAGATGCCATTTGCATATATCTTCTCCCATTCAGTAGACTGTGTTTTAGGTTTGTTGTTTCTTTTGCTGTGCAGGAAATTTTTACTTAGATGTAGTCCCAATAGTTTATTTCTGCTTTTTTTCCCTTGCGTCGAGAGACATATCTGAAAAGCTGTTGCTACAGCCGATGTCAAAGAAACTACTACCAGTGTCCTCTTTCAGGATTTTTATGGTGTTTTTTGTTTGTTTGTTTGTTTGTTTTTAGAAAGAGATAGAGTGCATGTGAGTAGGGGAGAAGGGCAGAGGGAGAGAGAGAATCTCAAGCAGGCTCCACACTGAGAATGGAGCCCAATGCACGGCTCAATCTCACGACCCTGGGATCATGACCTGAGCAGAAATCAAGAATCAGATGCACAACCAACTCGGCTACCCACGTGCTTCTAGAGTTCTCTGTGTGTAGTATGTCATCTGCAAATAGTGAAAGTTTTACTTCTTTCTTACCAGTTTGGAGACCTTTTATTTCTTTTTGTTGTCTGATTGCTGTGGCTATGACTTCCAATACTATCTTGAATAGAAGTGGTGAGAGTAAACATCCTTGTCTCATTCCTGACCTTAGGGGAAAAGCCCCCCTTTTTTTCTTGTTGAGTATGATGTTCCCTGTGCATTTTTCATAAAAGGTCTTTATTATATTGAGGTATATTTCCTCTAGACCCACTTTGTTGAGGGATTTACATCATGAATGGATGCTGTTCTTTGTCAAATTCTTTTTCTGCATGTATTGAAATGATCCCATGGTTTTCATACTTTATGTTATTGATGTGATGCATCACATTGGTTGATTTGCAAATATTGAACCACCTTGCACCCCAGGAAGAAATCCCACTTGATCGTGCTAAATGATTTTTTAAATGTATTGTGGGATTCAGTTTTCTAAAATTTTGTTGCGGATTTTTGCATCTATGCTCATCAGAGATATTGGCCTGTAGTCTTTTTTTCTTGTGGGGTCCTCATCTGGTTTTGGCATCAGGGTGATGTTGATTTCATAGAACGAATTTAGAACTTTTCTTTCCTCTTCTATTTTTTGGAAAAGTTTGAGAAGAATAGGTAGTAAGTCTTCTTTAAATGTTTGCTAGGATTTACCTGTAAAGTCATTTGTTTCTGGAATTTTGTTTGTTGGCAGTTTTTTTTTCATTACTGACACAGTTTCGTTGCTGGCAATAAGTCTGTTCAAGTTCTCTATTTTTTCCTGTTTCTGTTTTGGTAGGTTTCTAGGAAGTTATCCATTCCTTTTACGTTGCTCAGTTTGTTGGCATATGGTTTTTCATATGTTCTTACAAGCCTTTGTATTTCTGTGATGTTGATTGTTGTTTCTCCTCTTTCAAGTCTCATTTTGTTTATTTCAGTTCTCTCTGTCTCTCTCTCTCTCTCTCTCTCTCTGACTCTCTGTGTTTGTTTCTGTGTGCTAGGAAAGTCAGCTACGTCTGTTTGCTCTTAAAAGTAGTGGGCAGGGGCACCTCGGTGGCTTGGTCGGTTAAGCGTCCAACTTCGGCTCAGGTCATGATCTCACGCGGTCCCTGAGTTTGAGCCCACGTCGGGCTCTGTGCTGACAGCTCAGAGCCTGGAGCCTGTTTCAGATTCTGTGTCTCCCTCTCTCTCTGCCCCTCCCCTGTTCATGCACTGTCTCTCTCTGTCTCAAAAATAAATAAACGTTAAAAAAAACCAAAATTTTAAAAGTAGTGGGCAGTACGCACTTTTAACAAGTTGGTGCTACTCCTTTGACAGAAGGAATGTGCCTCCAATTTCAATGCCAAGCTGGCGGGGTCACTCAACAAAGCAGTTAGCAACGCAGTGCAGATCAAGCCCAGTTTTAACAAGGTGCACACATCCTCTGCAGGAGGGAACCAGCCACCCTCAGTGCCAAGACAAGGCCTCGCAAAGCACTTGGTGGGAGAGGAGGTGTTGGCAAGATCTGAGATCTTCTGAGGGAGGGGATTCACATAACCAACCACACAGCAAACTTTTTTGCCTGGGGGGGGTTTGGGTGCAAGCAAGTTAGGTAGAGGGTTCAGCGCCCTGGTGGTTCCCCGCAGGTGGCTGTGGGTATACGCTGGGGAGCAGGGGAAGGAAATGGCACTTACCAGCTCCTTTGTTCCCAGAAAAGTCTCCCAGCAAAATCTTTCCCTCTGGGACATGCTCTGTGATTGTACATATCTGTCCCTCCCATATCCCCGGGCTTTTATGCTCTTTCTCTGCTGGCTGTTACGCTCTCTCTAAGGGTGAAGATTCACTTTCCTGTCCCCTTTTGGGCTCTCCCAGAGCAAAACTTGCTGGTTTTTAAAGTTCCAGGCTCTAAGTCCCGTCTGTTGTAAGAACTCGTGGAATTCAGCTCTGGTTTTCAGAGCCAAACACTAGAGAGAGTGTTTTGCCCACGCAGACTCCCCAGTGTGCGGATCTGTTTTTCTTCCTTCTCTATGCCCATGAGCTCATTTAGCTTCTCGCCTGGTCCCCATCCTTCCCACCCTCTTTGATGTGGCCCCTTCTCTACATGTGAGCTTAGGGTCCTCCCACTCTGCTGTCTTCCCCAGAAGTTCTGTTGGGTTCTGATAAAAGCAAATGAGTCAGACATTAACAGACAATATTCCACTCTAAGTATAACTGTAAAAGATCATTTTAACAATTCCGATATATTTGTTTATCTACATTAGATTCTCAATTTAAATCCAATCCTTTTAAATCTAGTTTATCATTTAAAAAAATCTTTAAGTCTCTTTCTTTAGAAGCTACAAATGATACATACTTCAGAGTGGTTATCAAAATTCATTGTATATTACAAAATATTGTAATTTGTACAATACAGAACAATTGCAAAAATTGTAATTAAGAAATGTACCTCAGCCTCTTGAAAAATGCAAACTAACGTTAGTGCTGGAGAGTTGACTAGGTAACACCTTGCAATCAGAAGACATGGTTTTTGTTAAACAAATTCTGGATCAAGAATTATTCTTAGGAGGCGTCTAGGTGGCTCAATCGGTTAAGTGACCGACTTCTCCTCAGGTCATGATCTCATGGTTCATTGGTTCAAGCCTCAGGTCATGATCTCATGGTTCATTTGTTCAAGCCTCAGGTCATGATCTCATGGTTCATTGGTTCAAGCCCCACATTGGGCTCTGTGCTGACAGCTCAGAGCCTGAAACCTGCTTTAGATTCTGTGTCTCCCTCTCTCTCTGCCCTTGCCCCACTCACACTCTGTCTCTGTCTCTCAAAAAATTTAAAAAAAAAATTTTTTTAAAGAATTATGCTTAGCTTGTGAAAAATGCTTCATGTCTGTTTCTTCTCAGCCTGCTACCTTTAGTGAAAACATATTTTAAAAATAACCAATAGTCACATCAACGATAGCTTTGAAATTTTTGGCAAACTCATGATTTACATTATACTGAAGTTGTCAAAGTAACATTATATCAAAAAATATTTTTTTCTTTAAAAAAATGTTTTTTAATGTTTATTTATTTTTGAGAGAGACAGAGACAGAATGCGAGTGGGTTAGGGGCAGAGAGAGAGGGAGACACAGAATCCGAAGCAGGCTCCAGGCTCCGAGCTGTCAGCACAGAGCCCGATGTGAGGCTCGAACTCACTGAACTGTGAGATCATGACCTGAGCCAAAGTCAGACGCTCAACCGACTGAACCACCCAGACGCCCTTATTTTTTCAATTAAAAGCACAATTCTAGCTCTGCTTTGGATTCCATGTACCTGATCTATTTATTGTCTGCTATTGCCATGGAGGTTAACTAATTCTCTGAACCTTTAGTTGGTTGTCAGGAAAAATGATGTTTTAATATACTGTGGCTTTTGGAAGGTGATCAAATTAGTGAATTTAGTAAGAAATCATATTTAGGAGTCTAGTCGATGGGAATTAAGGGTCTTCACTGTTTTGAAACGGGCATTTGTTTGCTAAATCTGGCAACTATAACTATGGTCTTAGGATAAGAGTGAACTTAAACTAAATCAGCTTCCCCCAGATCACCAAAAAGAAAACATCCTTTAAAAAAAAAAAAGTTTATTTATTTTTGAGAGACAGAGAATGAGCAGAGGAGGGGCAGAGAGAGAGGGAGACACAGAATCTGAAGCAGGCTCCAGGCTCTGAGCCGTCAGCACAGAGCCCGACGGGGGCTTGAACCCGCAAAGCACGAGATCATGACCTGAGCCGCAGTTGGACTCCCACGTGCCCCAGAAAATTTCCTTTTTGAAATAATTTCCCTGAAGCCAGGCTTCAGCACTTCTCTGGTCAAAAGGATCAGCAGGCCAAGACTTTCTCTTGTGTGTTTCTTTTTCTTTCTTTCTTTCTTTCTTTCTTTCTTTCTTTCTTTTTTTTTTTTTTTTCGGTTTATGAGATATAATTTGTATATAACATCATATAAGTTTAAGATTTACAACATAATAATCATAGTAATTTGTTGTATATATATTATGAAGTGACTACAGTAAGTTCAGCCAACATCAATCACTTCACACAGTTACAATTTTTTTTTCTTAGAATGAGAACTTTTAAGATCTACTCTCCAGCAACTTACAAATATATAATACAGCACTGTTAACTATAGTCATAATACTATGCATTATATCCCCAGAATTTGTCTTATAACTGGAAGTTTATATATTTTGACCACTTTACCCATGGTAAAGCACCTCACTTTTGGCAACAGCAAACCTGATCTCTGTTTTCACGAATCTGCTTTTTGTGGTGTTGGTTGGTTGGTTTGTTAGATTTCACATATAAGTGAGATCACACAGTATTTGCCTTACACTCTTTGACTCATTTCAATCAGCATAACCCCTCCAGTTCCGTTCATGTTATCTCAGTTGGTGAGATTTTCTTCTTTCAAGTAGCTGAACAGTATTAGATTACAGATATATGCCACATTTTACTTATTGATGGATGTTGTTCTGTGTCTTAGTTTTTGTAAATAAGGCTGCAATGAACAGGGAGATATCTCTTTAGTACAGTGATTTCATTCCCGTTAGAGAGATACCCAGAAGAAAAATTGCTGGATGATATGGCAGTTCTTTTTAATTTTTTGAAGAGCTTCCATACTGTTTTCCATAGTGACTCTACCAATTTACACTACCAACAGCAATGCAGAAGAGCTTTGTTTTCTCTACATTCTCAATTCTCATCAGCATTTCTTATGGCTTATAGTTTTGATTATAGCCATTCTTATAGGTGTGAGGTGATATCTTGTGGTTTTGATTTGCCTTTCCCTAATAATGCATAATGGGGATCACTTTTTCACTTGCCTATTGTCCATTTGAATATTTTGGGGGGGAGGAAAATGTTCATTCAAGTCCTTTGTCCATTATTTAATTGAATTATTTGGGTCTGTTTGCTATTGAGTTCTATGAGTTCCTTATATATTTTGGGTAGTCACCCCTAATGAAGATATGTTTTGTTAATATTTTCTCCCATTCGATAGGTTCTTTTTTCATTTTGGGGATTATTTCTTTTGCTGTGCAGAATCTTTATGGTTTGATGTAATCCCACTTATTTCCTTTTGCTTTTATTGATTCTGCTTTGTCGTCCTATCCAATCTTTGCCAAAATCCATGTAAAGTGTATTTTATCAGATATTAAGATCTATAATTCCTTTAATTCAATTGCAGGCATCATACATTTTTTTCATCTTTAATTTTCAACCGTTTCATCTTTATCTATTAAATGGGGCTTTTATAAATAACACTTATTTATTTATTTATTTATTTGTCAGTGTTTATTTATTTTTGAGAGGGAGAGAGTGTGTGAGCAGGGGAGGGGCAGAGACAGAGGGGGACACAGAATCTGAAGCAGGCTCCAGGCTCTGAGCTGTCAGCACAGACAGCACAGTCAGCATGGGGCTTAAAGTCTCCAGCAGGGAGATCATGACCTGAGCCAAAGTCCGAAGCTCAACCTACTGAGCCACCCAGGCGCCCCCAGTGTTTTGTTTTGTTTTTTTAAAGCCATGTGATAATCTTTATCTTTTTACTGGAGCATCTAGAACATTCATATTTATTGATGATATATTTTATTTTTATCAGTATCATAATTTTGTGCTTTCTACTTGTCCTATTTATTCCTGGGCTTCCCCCCTTCCCTTCTAGCTTATTTTGTGTTTACTCATTTTTCTCAATCCATGTTTTATTCCCTAATTTCTGAAGTTATTTTTTCCATCCTGTCAGCATTTACTCTAGAACTTAACGCATGCATACTCAGATTATCAATGTCTGAAACTGATCATTATCTTTATACTCTTCCAAAACAATGTAAGACCCAAGAACAATCTATGGTCTCCCAAATTATATGCTTTAGCTATGAAGTTTAGATCTATTTATCATAGATGAGGGCAAGGACCTTGTGGTTACTGTGGTATGAATATATCAGAACATACATTAGCTGAAAATAAAATTTCACGTATGCACACTATGTTTTTTTTCCAAAGACCAAAATAAAACATGTTCAACAGTAACACAAAAATGGAAAACCACATATGTAAACCAAAAATCTACCAAGTTAGTCACTTAAATATTATTACATTACAATCTTAAATTACCAGGTTAAGCACTTATTATTGTATTAGAAACACATGCATAACATTTATTTTCTATAAAATATAATATAAAATCATATTATGAAATATTTTGTGCCTCTTCGCCGCTTACTATATTATGGAATATTGTCCATATCAGTTAGTGCAGAATTCTCTCATTTATATTTAACGACTACAAGCTTTACTGTAAAAATACATTATAATTTATTTAATTATTTAATTTATTGATAGTCAAATTATTCCTTTTACTTTTTTAAACAAACCTACGTTGGTCACTTGAAAAATTAGAGAGCTATGAATAATTATGTTAACAGTAGTTATATTGAGGAAACAAGGTTGTGTATTATTTTGTTTTTTTTAATTTCTTAAACATTTTTTTAATGTTTATTTATTTGTTTTGAGAGAGAGAGAGAGAGCAAACATGAGTGGGGGAGGGGCAGAGAAAGTGGAGAGGGAAAACTCCAGGCAGGCTCCACACTGTTCAGTGCAGAGCCCCAGGCTGGTCTCAAACTCACGAACCATGAGATCATGACCTGAGGCCAAAGTCAGACACTCAACCCACTGAGCCAGTCCAGGCGTCCCTCATTTTCATTTTCTAGAGGATATGTTCTAATATCTTTTTCAATTATTTACAATGAGCATGGATACTTATAACTATAAAAAAGGTATTTCTAAAAATCAGTGTCTGTTACAATTGTATTCAAATACAATATATCACTTACTCACATAAATGTTTTAGTCTTTATTGTTTATCCATTGTTTTTGAAAAATAAGGCAGAGAAGAAATTATTATGGTTGATAGAACTTTAAACGTTATCTTTGGGAATAAAGAAGTGCTTCACAATACAAATAATAATAAAATAATTTAAAAGAATAAAATTACAAGGAAGTACTTCATTATGCATAGAAGAATAACAAATTTAATCCATGGGGACTGGACTACACTGCCTTTATTTTCTTAAGTGGAGAAAGTAGTTTACATATCAAGCTTTGAGTAAACATCCTGTTTGATGATGCAATATTAAGAGATCTGTTTTCTGGATTCTGTCTCATTCTCACCCTCTGCTCATCATCTGACCCATGCAATCTAACCTAAACTATGGAACCAGAGACATCGGCACAGTCCAGCCCCTGTCTTGATGAAGATCATCCTTGGCCACTGGACTTTGATGAAATAAATACAGGTAAAATCAGATACGGCTGTTATTGCTAAGTAATCCCTTTATTTAATGAGAAAGTAATACTATAAACAACAAAGTTCCTAGCCAGAGACTTTCAGATGAAGAGTTGAAAATCTTTCTCTATATGAATCAACTTCAGATTTTCTAATTGGAGATGATTTAAATTTCAGACAATCATCATTTAGTAAGTCAATATTTGCTAGGGGGTGAGAGGTAGAAAAATGTTACTGACTTGGCGGCTGGTGCACTGAAGGAGTACATACAATATACTGCTAAGAGAATTCATCTCCTTAATGAGAATTAGATGAGTTTTTTTTCATGCTCTTTTCATTAAGATTAAACGCAAGTATAGGAAGGGGCAAGATAGACATTTCAATTAAGTTTTATATTTCTACCGTAGCTTCTGCAACCAGTGTTACTCCTGATGCTATTGCCCATTGTATTCTTACTATTACGACTTCTACAATAAGACCTATTAAATGATTATTGTTCCAGACACTATGCTGTTGACTTTATATACACTAACTTAATCTCTGCAATATACCTGTGAATGAATACTGCTGTTAGCCTTATTTTATAAAGAAACTAAGACATAACAAAGGAAAAAGAACTTGTCATAGCTCACAAAGCAGTTACATGATTAAGCCAATTTTAAAACTTTCTCCTAAGCATAAAACAGGGCAAATTTTGTTAATAATTTTTGGCATATTTTCAGCTATATGTTTACATACAAACAGTCTTTATGCATTTTTCTTGCATATTTTCTAGGGTTTTGTGACCAAAGTGTAACTTACTCAGATGTCAAAGCTTATAGACCTTCAAATGTTGAGAAGAGAAAAACAACCAGGAATTTGAAGACAAATGGTAAAAACAAAACCAAAAAAAAAAAAAAACCATTTAAAATTCTAGATTTTCCTTTTTGCTTGAATATTTTAATGAATCAATCATAAAACAAATCATCCTGGAAAAACCTCTGAATCAGAATTCATCTCTCACATCAACACGTTTTAAATGGTCCTAGTGACCAGAAGTGTTACATTAAGACCAAACAATAATGAACCGATGATGACCACAAAGGCTTAGAATGATGTACCATAGCCATAGAATATATATCTTCCCGATTTTCTTGCAGTGTTCCTTTTATAGTATTTCTATAAACAAAATAGAGCTTGTGAGATATCTCTGTCCAGGCCAACAGCTAACGTAGGAGTTTTATTCTTAACCTCGTTCTACTACAAAGGGAAAGAAGTCATTTTTTAAAAACTTTGGGTAGGGAGGGGCCTGGATTTCTCACTCGGTTAAGTGCCAGACTCTTGATCTCAGCTCATGTCTTGATCTCGGATCATAAGTTCAAGACTTACATTGGGGCAAAAATAAATTTAAAATATAAAATATAAATAAATATAAAAAATAAAATTGGGGTGGGGTGATGAATAAAATCCCTAGTAAGATTTCTGAAGTACTCTTCTGTAGTCTTTAAAAGACTTCTTTAATAGTGCAACTTGTTAGTCCACAACTTGTTCCTACATAAATATAAATACATACATACATACATACATACATACATTCCTCGCTGTACCAAAATCTGTAAAATAATTTGGGGAGTTCCCCTCTCAGGCTGGGAAATAGTTTTCCACAATGCGGTGCTCTTATAAACTTCAATTTCAGTCCAAGTCAAGTGAATTGAATATTCCTGACCAAAATTCTTTCTGGTTACAGAATCTTGTTTCCATTGATCATCATTGTAGCTTACTTCTCTCTCTTTGGACAGAAACTACATGGTGCCTTGTTGCAATGTTATTTGTCTTCATTTATTTAATTTTTCTGGTATTAGCTGCGGTGATGACAGCTAAGGGTAAGTATGTTTCAGAATCATTTTTATTAATTTGTTTGAAATTACTAGAATATAATTTTTAAAGGCCTTTAAACTGATGGCAAGAATTTCCTGAAGGTATTTTACTATGTTATATATTTTAATATGTAAGAGTACTTTATCAATTCAGTAATTTATTGAATTATCAATAGCAAAGGCCCAAGTGATCTTATCAAAGATGTCAGTGGATAGCTGGGTATTTTAATAAGAATAGGAAATAATAGCATTATTCTGCTAATGTTTAAATTATAGTCTTCATATTGTTATTGACATTAGATTCACCAACTGTGAGATGTAATAAAAAGTGAAAATAGCTATAGAATTTTATCTGTCAAGGCAATTAAAAATGAACTGTAAGGGCATCAGGTCAAGTAATTTGAAAGAGAATTTAACATAGGAAAAAAACGATGGTGTGTAGGTATTCATCAAAAAATAAAGCAAAATGATCAGGATATTGGGCTGAACTCACACATTTTTTGAAGTCAATGTCATTACATTATAATATATATATATAGCTTTTAAATATATATATATTATATATGTATCTTTTAAAAGAGTAAATCTATACAACAGTACTGCTAGCAGACCAGAAATGTGAAAATTTTAATCAAATTAGGAAATAAAATAAATTAGATGTAAGTTAGAGAAAACAACAACTCAAAATGCCTATCAAATACATTTATTCAAAACCCATAATTACATCGAAAGCAACTGTAATCTCAAAGTGAATTGTTTCAGAATAGAGCAGAATGTATACTTTTTAATAATAAACATTTAAAAACTTGTCTGAATGTACAATTTGCTGCAAAAACACATGGTGATAAAAAGACTCAAGACAATGTAGAGGAACTGAATAAAATAACTATATTCTAGAACTATATTCTATGTTCTATGGGTAAATAAATTAATCAAAGATGTACCTCCAAATAGATACCTGACTGATAATTTTCTAAGGATGAACTTGAAAATAATCTTAGTAACTAATCTAACTTCTAAACAAAGTGCTTGTAAACTAGCAAAAAAGAAAATTTTCACCCAAATCAGGAAGAGAAGCATAGCACATTCAGGAAGATATTTTAGGACAGTACCCTTTACAAACATAGAAAGAAAATCCTACATACAAGAGCTAACATAGTAACTTATACTAAAAGGATACTATGCAGTGACCAAATTCTGGTTAAAATCAGGGATGGGTTTGTACATTTATCAAAAGATTTGTCATATTGAGGAGAAAAAGAAATAACTACAAGTAGAAGGAATTATATTTAACTTGGTTTATAAGGATCTTCAGCAAATAACATTTTTCAGAACGAGAAATTAGACTCATTTGCAATAGAATCGGGAAGACAAGCATGACTCATAGAACTACTATTGCTCAACATTTCTCTGGATGTCCTGGCAAAAGAAGACCAATCATGCAGAAACACCTATTTAGGTATAATGTAAATGTTACCAATTAAATACCAAAATTATCTGCAGATGATGTGTTTTCTTGCCCCCATACTACAAGAAAATCTATTGACAAAAATCACAATAAAAGAACACTTCAGTGAGGAAACTTGATACAACGTTAACGTAGTGTTACCGTGTATACCAGCAAGAGTTAACATCCACTGTCTTGGTCCTTATTTAAATCTCTTTCTATCATTTCTTCTGAGGTGTCTTTTTTAAAATAGCCTACCACGGGGCACCTGGGTGGCTCAGTCCGTTAAGCGTCCGACTTCGGCTCAGGTCATGATCTCACAGTTCGTGAGTTCGAGCCCCGCATCAGGCTCTGTGCTGACAGCTCAGAGCCTGGAGCCTGCTTCACATTCTGTGTCTCCCTCTCTCTCTGCCCCTTCCCTGCTCATGCTGTGTCTCTCTCTGTCTCAAAAATAAATAAACATTAAAAAAAATTTTTTTAATGACATAAATAAATAAATAAAATAGCCTACCACACTATATTTCCAAACAGGCTCTATCTTCCCAGCCTTGATTCTTACCAACGTCAAGGAAAAAGTCAGATGCTTTAATATTGTTGGCCTTTCTCAGCACTCGATGTTTAGTGACACTGCCACTTAATTATCTCAACTTAGTGAACTACACACTTGTCTACAATGGCATCACTACCTATCTCACCCAAAACTACCTCTGTCTCCCTCACTCCCTCTCCCTCCTCTCTTTCTACATTACTAGCCCCCAAGCGATCTAATCACATTCACTCATGACTTCTTCTAATTTCCAGAGTAACCTCCTCAAAATGTACGTTTTATAAACTCATCCTATTTTTACTGTTAGCTTCTTAAAACCTTAAGTGCAATATAATTGAAAAACTCTTAACCTGGTTTATAAAGTCCTTTCTTACTCTATCCGTGGATCTCTACCCCAGCGAGTACCACATACTTTCTCACTCTCTAGGCTCCACAGTTCACTAAATGACTCCTGATTAAAGTTATCATCATACAGATAGGGATAATTTTAAGAATGGGAGCAGATGCTGTTAATAATTATTCTGGGACAACAAACATGAATCAGGACTTTTCTGGGCAAATTGATATGAATTGTAACTTTATCGAAGATCCTTCCAATTACAGAGGATATGCATAAACTATTCCATTTTATCTTAAGCCCCCTTACTGCTACAGGTTGGTTTTTTTGGGGTGAGGGGGGCAGGCGGGGACGGGGTAATCCAAGAGTAACCAATTATCTCAGAATAATAAATTTTCTTTTATAATTAGGCCAACTTTATTACAGTATCTTACATACCACTCATTTGTAGCATCTTTCATAGTCTTACCTGTATATCTGTGTAGTTATTTATTGAACGTCTGTCTTTCCCACTAGATTGTTAGCTTCAGTAGAACAGAGCTCATGTCTGTATTTTCTCTACATTTTATCCTTTGCTTTTGAGTACTATGTTAACACATTATAGGTACTTAGTGAATATTTCTGATTAAATAAATCCATACACCTAAAAATGTATATGGCTTATATGAAAGAGATTATACCACTTCATTAAAAAGCATAAAGAAAAGCATTAGTAAATGTACCTTTGTAGGAAGACTAATACTGTGAAGATGATAATACTCTCCTAAATTCATCTAAGATTTATGTGATTCCAATGCAAGTATATTTTCATGATAAATAAATTAATTATAAATTATACGTAGAAGCAAAAATGTATGAGATTAACACAATACATACGGAAATACATTGGCAAGAGAAGCATGTATCTAGCCTTGTCAGGTGTCAAACTAGTCTATAAAGCTATAAAGTCTAAGTAACATTATAGTACTAGTAAAAAAAATAAATATATCAAAATAAGAAGCAACAACCTAATAATAAAATTATATGCATGATAGTATCTGTGGTATATATCCATGGAATATAGTAGGCTCTTCAAATGACAGATGTTAAATAACAATAGGTTTGGGTTAATATATGGACAGCGAACACTATCATACCCATTTGATGTATCAGATTATCAAGTTTCTTTAAAAAAATAAGGATGAATTATATGTATATACATACAAATACATACACATATATAAATTCACATAAGAAGCCAGAAATATAATCATCTGTTAATATGGAAACAATTGTTACCATAAAAGTGAGCAATAACCTGTTAATATGGAAGATGGTAACATAAAGAGTATTTAGACATGAAAATAATTTGAAAACAACCAGAAGGATATATATATAAAGCTATTTACAGCAATTCTCTTTGCTGGAGTAAGTGGCATTGGAGGGACTACGAAAGGGAATCTGTGCTACTTTTTACAGTGTATACACCCTTTTTTTTTTTTGTAAAATAAATAAATTCACGTATTATTTGTGTAAAAGAGAAAATAATTTTTAAAAAGCATTATATTCTAGAAATAAAGAAGCTGTATTTGTATATGGTAGACCTAGTAGTAAATATCAAAATAAAGTATAACCTACGATTCTGATGGGTACTCCTGTATGAGACTGTACTGTTACAGCCTATTTTAAAATTATCACTAAGTACCGAAGACTAGTTTATTGCGAGGACCAAGCTGTGCTTTGTATCAATTACACATAGAATTTTGATTACCATGCCCTGGAAAAGTCATGAAAACACCAATATAATTTACGTATAGAATACTTACTTGTGAATGAAATAAATAAAATAAATTGGTGAAATCTCCTAGAAATCACAAGCTTTTTCTTCTGTTTTACTACTAGCAAACTTTGTCTTAATAAGAGAGAAGAGAGAAGCAGTTGAACCAGTAAAAGCGTTTTCTTATGTCAAATAGCTAATCTTATCTGTGAATTACCCATCAGAAGGAAGATCTTCCTGGGTATTAAGGCTTTAGTATAAATGAACAAGGCAGGAATAAACATACGACAGAAATGGAGGGGAAACTTTGCAAACAAACAAGAAGGTGCTTGGCAGAAAATTTAGTTAAGCATGGTTTGCTTATTCAATGATATGTTAAAATTTAGCTTAATCATGTGACTTCTCATTTTAAACAAGATAGAAAAGTTGTAGGTCTGTATTCAACTAACATCAAATCAGTGATTAGCAGCATCCTTCACAGGAGAATATGTTTAAAATATGGAATAATCCAGTTCAGGAAACAAATATGGAAGACGGAAGTTTGAGGGAATGGAAAGCTGATGCTAATGATTTCTTCTTTACCATTAGTACAACAAAAATATTCAACTTCAATACTCTACGTGGTATGATGATGGAATGACCCAATAATATTTATTACATTGATTCCCATGAGTCCAGCAATACTTTTGGGATTCAGGCTAGAGTGATACGGTCCAGAGAACTTAAAGTCATGGTGATATGAGTCTGCGCTGGACCAAGTCAAAATCCTATGTCCAACAAGCTTCATGATTTTGTAACTGAACTGGGATCAAATCTTGGTAAAGCAGGCATGCAGAAAGATTTTCTCTACAATATGTGTGAAGTTTTCAAAATCTCTTAGAAGTAACCATAAGCCATTCAGACTAAAATGAATTTAAGCTAGGAACATTCCATTCACTCATTTTTTTTTAAGTTTATTTATTTATTTTGAGGGAGAGAGAGAGAGAAAGGCGGGGAGGGGTAGAAGGAGAGGAGAGAAAATCCCAAGCAGGTTCCACGCTGTCAGGGTGGACAGGGGACTCAGTTTCAGAACCGTGAAATCATGACCTGAGCCAAGATCAAGAGTCAGATACTTGAAGCAGAGATAGAGACCGTGTGGAATATTATAATAGCTCAATATAAAAATAATTATATATATTTATATTATATAATTATTATATATTAGATATTAGATTATAATTTATATTTATATTAAAAATATATTATTATATTTATATTATAATATATATTATATATATAATATATAATATATATTATATATTATATAATATTATATATATTTTTATATATTTATATATATATATAAAATAATTATATATATATAATAGCTCAATATGAAAATCTGAATAGGAAAAAAAGATTATTGTACGGTAAAGAAGAGAACAGCTATATAGAGCAATGGAGAGAGAGAATAGACAGTAGTTTGTAATTGACAGGATATGTACCATGTCGAAGGTGTTTGCTTTGAACAGGCTTAGTCATTGTATCCTGACTGCCCAGGTTTGCTAAGTGCTTAGAATGGCATCAATCCGATGTCTAAACTTACAATTATCAAAGCACCAGTCATTAACTCAGAAATATCTGTTAAAAGTAAAAGTTCATATTTAAAAACAAAAAGTTTAGTTACCTACTTGAGAGCGAGAGAGCAAGGCTGATCAGGGGAGGAGCAGAAACAGAGAATTCCAAGCAGGCTCCACGCTATAAGCGAACAGCCAGACGCAAGTCTCGATCTCAGGAACTGCAAGACCGTGACGTGAGCCGACCTCAAGTCAGTTGCTTACCTAACTGAGCCACCCAGGCACCCCTAAAAGTCCATACTTAGTATCAGTTACTTGCCGATGATAATTTACAATTCATTCCTCAGCTGGCCATAAAAAATGAATGGAGAAGTTGTATTGAAGACATGTTAGGTTTCTCGTGCATTCGCGACCCTGTTTGAAAATGATAATAGTCTTAAAATATATTTTCCTTTGCCAATTTTATGAATTTCAGCTCGTTGTCTGGAAGAGGTTCTGATATCATATGAAAACGAAACTGCACATTGCAAAGTCATATAGCAAAGCAGAGGTATGTATGTATCGGATTGCAATGGGAATCTTGGCATCACGTAGAGCTGTTTAAATCTAGATGCACGTGCACAATTAATAAATATCAGATCAAAGTTAGATCGCTATGGCGTACTTACCAGAAAAAAAAATCTCCGCTAACTCTTGAAATTAAGGAGGATAATTGAAAACAATAATGCAAAAATTACAATCCATTCAGCGAGCATGGGTGATAATGTTATCTTCGTGCCTGTATTTTTTGCTGGTTAAGGTAACTGGTCTTTCTCTGAAGACAATTGGTATTTTACTTCTGCTGAAAATACCATCTTGGCAGCAAGGAAATTGTTCTGGAACGTTGAGCACCAATCTTATCCAGACAAATAGCAAGGAAGAGGCGGAAATGTATGGCATGATATTCATTCTCATGTTTTCTTAAGCAGAAGATAACTATAAATAGACTTTTTAATATCTTGTGTTCTTTCAAGCATGCCAGACTCAACATATTATAAGAGGAGATCTCAATCAAACTGAAAACATTAAAAAATGGACTGAAGATGATTCTGTGATTTTAAAACTTTAAATATATTTGCATATCAAACTATGTACTGATGTACAAAAATTATTTAGTAAATAAAGGGGTGGAGGGGATCACATAAGACATACAAACTAAAGGGAGTCTGCTCACAAATAGCTCATATTTATTGATTGCTCCTAATATTCCTAGTAATAGTTGAGTGATTACATATATTAAAGCATGTATGGCCCCAATAATCCTATGAGACAGTGCTATCATTGCTGTTGTCATATTCATGAGGCCCAGAGAGGATGAGAAAAATTTCCAAGATTATGTAGCAAGTAAGAATTAGAAACAAGATGTAAGCCATGATAGTTTTACTCTGGAGATCATGAGCATTATCATTAGGCGATGCTAACCCCGGAACAGTAAATCATATTGAAGCAAGTTGGAAGACTATCACTTTTGTTGGCAACAGGCAGAGTCGCTCAAACAAGCAGATTTACATTTTTCTCCCCTGTATGTTATCTTTCAGAAAGGAACAAATAAGAAAAAGAACTTTCAAGAATAAAATATCATAACAGCAGCTCCTGAGGAGTGACATTTTCAGGCTAATTATTCTTTGGAATTTTGAAGTCAAAAGGCCTCGTAGAAGGGATTCTCCCCTAGTAGACTCTAGCGAACCTAAAGAACACAGGTCTCCTTCATTTTTTATTCTCCTCTAATATGCGGTTGTTGCCTTTACATCGTGTCTCCTTTTGCCCTGCCTTCAAGTTGTTACTGCCTTTAATAAAGACTTCAATCGATATCTGTGGTGGTAAATTTGTGGCCTACATGCTGACAGTTTCTTTTTTAATTTTTTTTTTAATTTTTTTTTCTAATGTTTATTTATTTTTGAGACAGAGAGAGACAGAGCATGAATGGGGGTGGGGGGTCAGAGAGAGAGGGAGACACAGAATCTGAAGTGGGCTCCAGGCTCTGAGCTGTCAGCACAGAGCCTGACGCGGGGCTCGAACTCATGGACCGTGAGATCGTGACCTGTCGAGGCTTAACTGACTGAGCCACCCAGGCGCCCCCACGCTGACAGTTTCTATACGGCGCTCTTGGAAGGCACTCTCGGAACCGCAACACTCTTTCCTCCTGAGGCTGGAACTCGACTTTGAGTGATTTTGGACAAGGCACACCTGGAAGCCTTCCCCAAGGGCATGGCTCTCCCCTCCTCCACACACCATGCTTTACACCAAACGTGTATATGCAGATCGTCAGCGCATCTTTTAGGAAAAGCATGTAAAACCAAACGTATGTAAAGATTAATGAGTTTGCTAAGGTAATGTCTCCTAATGGTCTATTGCCTCACAGTTTGCTTTTTGTAAATCACAGTTTACCCGTAACTTAGCATGGAAGAGATCACGTCTGGGAATGTTCCAGAACTGACAGAGGCCATCAAGTGACATACGGACAAAGCCTAATGAACCTCGGGAGGGTGAACAAAGTGAAAACCGAGTTATGTGTATCATGTGAATTGCTGAAAACCAAAACCAGGGGAAAAAAGTTGAAAGGCAGTCAGAGAAGAACAGAATTTACCTTCAAACGAGCAATTGATCGCTAACCTATAAAAAGACAAAGAAAACATGAAAGCCATATATTTACTAAAAGACAATTGTCATACTAAAATTATATTCCCAGAGAAAATATGTTAAATATATAAGAATCATACGAGTGTTGGTGTGCCTGGGTGTCTCAGTTGGTTAAGCGTCCGACTTCAGCTCAGGTCATGATCTCACAGTCCGTGAGTTCAAGCCCCGTGTCAGGCTCTGTGCTGACAGCTCAGAGCTTGGAGCCTGCTTCAGATTCTGTGACTCCTCTCTCTGCCCCTCCCCTGCCATTCTCTCTCTCTCTCTCTCTCTCAAAAATAAATAAACATTAAAAAAAAAGAATCATGTGAGCGCATAGTCATATTTCATAGGTGAAAAGAAGATAATTAAAGATACATAGAGAAAAAAAGAATTTATTACCCTAGGTCTGCACTAAGGATATAAACTATAATGTTCGTTAGGTGTAAGAAAATTATTCCAAATGGAACCTCAAAGATTCAAGATAAAGGCCAATGAAATAGGTTCATGTGGGTATAGGTCAAAACAGTGATTGTATAAAACCATAATATTAAAGTCTATGGTTTAAAATTGCGTAAAATTACAGTACACTGTATGTGTAGCAATTAAACCAAAAGGGGGATAAAAAGAGTTGAAAGGCCCTAAGTTTATTACAATGTCCAGGAAGAGGTAAAGCAACTATTCATATTGGACATTAATAAGCCAAGGACGCATGTTGGGATTTTCAGGATAACCACTAAAACAACAAAATATTATGTAACTATGAATATAGTGAAGGAATATATCTCAATTAATGGAATAATAATTTAATGGAATAACTTCATTAGAATTATATTCAGGGAAGTCAGTAAAGGAAGAGATTTTGCATATGATTAATATCAGATTCATATCAGATTAAAGTTTCTGATACATTTTTAGACAAAGATGCAGGAGTTCAAACAAGAACTTCAGCCTTATTTCTTGGGTCCTTTCAGGGTATCCAGGGGCCCATAAAGTACTGGGGGTGGATATTGGAGAATGAGAATGAATGATGCTAAACGTTAAACTGAAAGCATCTTCAAGGGCCTCTGAGTCACAATTTTCTTATGTTTCCCTTTTGTTGTCAACTAGTCTGGCTCACAGACTGTTTATTTACCTCTGTCCATGGGGCCTTTTCCTGAAAACTATTTAGGTTTCCTTGACTTCTTTATAGTTCTTACTGAATCATTTATCCCAGGGCACTCTGAGATATATATATATATATATAGTTTGGTAACCCATGACATTCGTTTTAATCTCTTTTTCTAGAAAAATAGTCATGTGGTTTTGTGAGGAAACCATATTAAGACACTTCATCTTTATGATATTCAGTCTCAACTGAAGGCCTAAAATAAATTTCAAAGGTCTCTTTTGCCCTGTTGCCTCCCCTTGAGACATATCTGTTTCTGCAAAATCTAGTTTGTCTCCATGTGGAAGGTAGTACAGTAAAACCTTGGATTGCGAATAACCTGTGCTGTGAATGTTCTGCAAGACGAGCAAACATTTCTAATCAATTTTACTTGATCAACAAGCAATGTCTTGCAAGGCAAGTAGCATGTAATGCCAAATGTCACATGATCACAACTGAGCCAATGGTTCTTGAAACTGGCTTTGCTATACAAGGCTTTGAATCACAAGCATGTTTCTGGAATGAATTAGGCTCGCAAACCAAGGTCTTACTGTAATTGATTCTTCCAACTGTTTCAATAGCTGATATTTCAAGCGTATTTATTACCTTACTTTCTATTTTCAATAAATCCACAGCACCAGGATTCTGTAGTCCCCAGAGATAATCCCCATTATCACTTTATCATCAACTGTCTTATTTAGGCTGAATCTTCCCGCCATTGTTCCCTCAAAAGAAGATGCTTCTCACCCCAAAGTGGCTGGACACAATTTGCTCCACTTTCAAAAGGTTATTATCTTGGGAAAAAATAGTTTATGTCCAGTAATGGGGACAAACTGTCTAGTGATAGGACAAATATCACAAATGACACATGAAACCAGGCACAAGAAAACCAAGGGTAACACATGGTACCACAGACTTTGGCCAGACCAAAGAAAGATGAGCTTGGGCTGAGCATAACTGAACACACTATTGACTGCATAGCAGGGAAGGACTCCTGATTTCCTCAGGATTCATATGTTTATAGAGGCAATGAGCATGGCAGGGACCATCTACCTGAGCTAAATTCACTAAGTCATCCAGCAAGTTAATAAGTTTGTCTCTCTACAACCATAAAAATACTTGTAATGTAAGGTAGAGGAAGTAAAGATTTAAAAAGTATTTTGGTGACAGATACAAAACATATACCTCATAAAAAATGGGAAAGAGTTGGAGTGATGTCAACAAAATAGCCAGCTAGAAAGTTCCAGGCTCTAGTTTTCCCCATAAAAATAAATGAAAAGAATGGTTATAGACTGGCTAAAATAACTTTGTAGGTGCTCTGGGAAACAGTCAAAGACCCACAGCCGCCAACAGAATGCCCAATCAAGGAAAAGCCACATTCAAACCAGTAGGAAATTTTGTCCCCCAGTCTCCCTGACATGGCACGGCCTTGGTCTGGTGGAGAGGGCAACCGAGATGTCGAGCCCAAAATTTGAACCCTTGGACTGCACAGTGGTTCAGTCAGTTGAGCATCTGACACTTGATTTCAGCTTAGGTCATAATCCCAGGATCATAGGATCGAGCCCCTCATCGGGCTCCATTCTGTGTGTGGAGCCTGCTTGGGATTCTCTCTCTCTCCCTCTCTGCCTCTTCCCCACTCATGTTCTCTCTCTCTCTCTCTCTTTCTCAAAATAAATAAATAAATATTGAAAAGGCAAAAGAAAGAAAGAAAGAAAGAAAGAAAGAAAGAAAGAAAGAAAAAAGGTGGGAGGAAGGAAGGAAGAAAGAGAGAGGAAAGAAGGAAGGAAGAAAGGAAGGAAGGAAGAGAGAGGAAGGAAGGAAGAAAGGAAGGAAGGGAGGGAGGGAGGGAGATGGACAAGAGATAGCAAGCATTGGCAAAGATATGGAGGACTTTGTTGGTGCACTGTTGGTGGGAATATAAATTGGTGCAGCCATTGTGGAAAACACTATGGAGTTTACTTTAAAAATTAAACATAAAACTATCAGGTGATCTATCAATTCCACTTCTGAGTATATATGTGAAGGAAATGAAATCACTACCTCAAAGAGATATATACATACAATGTGTGTGTGTATGTGTGTGTGTGTATATATATACACACACACATACACATACATGGTATATACCATACAATGAAATATTGTTCAGCCTTTAAAATTTTGTTAATGTTTACTTATTTGTGGCGGGGGGGGGAATGGTCAGATAGAGAGGGAAACACAGAATCCGAAGCAGGCTCCAGACTCTGAGCTGTCAGCACAGAGCCTGACTTGGAGCTCAAACTCATGAACCGCGAAATCATGATCTGAGCTGAAGTCAGATGCTTAACCGACTGAGCCACCCAGGCACCCTTACTGTTCAGCCTTTAAAAAGGAGGAAATCTTGCCATACGCAAAAGCATGGATGAACCTGGAAGACATTGTGCTAAGGGAAGTAAGCCAGACACAAAAGGACAAAAACTGCATGATTCCACTGATACAAAGCACATAAGAGTCAAGCTCATAGAAACAGAGAGTAGAATAGTAGTCACCAGGGGCTTCATGGAGGGACAGATGGCGAGTTGCTATTCAACAGGTATGAGGTTTTAGTCACGCAATAAGAATAAGATCCAGAGATCTGCTGCATGACATTGTGCTATAGCTTAAACTTTGTCCAGAGGGTAGATATCATACTAAGTGTTCTTACCACAATAAAAAAATATGAAGTAAAATAAAAATTTCCAGAGCAATTAAAAAAAGGATTGTGGAGGGGCGCCTGGGTGGCTCACTTAGTTAAGTGTCTGACTTCCATTCAGGTCATGATCTCGCACTCCGTGAGTTCGAGCCCCACTTCGGGCTCTGTGCTGACAGCTCAGAGCCTGGATCCTGCTTCAGATTGTGTGTCTCCTCTCTCTGCTCCTTCACCTCTCATGCTCTGTCTCTCTCTCTCTCAAAAATAAATAAACATTAAAAAAATAATTTAAAAAAAGGATTGTGGCATTGTGGGTAAGGAATGAGCGGACTTGTAGCTCTCATTCAGCATACAGAATAAAGTATTCTTAATTCTTTCTTTATAATACATGAAAAGTAAAAGTGGCTACACTATATATATATATATTATATAATTATTATATAATTATATAATATATATATATATGGTAACACAACAATAATGACATTCTAGTAGAGCTTGTGTTTGAAATAAAAGAAATTTGCCACCTTCAATAAGAAAATATATTTAAATATCATAATTCATTTCATACAATAAAATATACATACACAAAATAAAATCTTAAAATAGTTTGTTGCATCAGTAAAGTAAATGTCATCAGAATTGTTCTCAACATAATAGTGTCCTCTGTGCTACTAAGAACAAAAGTCTTGCAGCATTTCTTAAAAGGGTGCCATCTACTGTCTCTAAAGATTTTCTTCCTAGCTTCTGATGCTCATTATGCAGGCTTTATGCCAATAATTCCTTGATCTGTGAAAATTTTGTCAAAACCGTCTGTAAAAATTATACAGAAAGAAAGAAGTCTTACATTCCATTCTTGAATGATGCTTAAGCAGTCTGTTGACTAAAATATGCAGGGCACACAATGTACTTAAGTCCTCTGAAGGAAGGACACAATCACCAGCAATGATGAAGGTCAGGTGTATGCACATAAACAAAGACAGGGCACCTGTCTTCTGACCCACAGTGATTATTAGACTCCGTATATTTTAAGAAGCATCCTGAAATGAGAGATGTTATCTTAGACTTACTGATACAGATTGATGAGAGGAAAATATGAACATGAAGCAAAATACATTATAAAAATAAATAAGTACAATAAATTTTAAAGAAGCAAAATACTATGTCAAGTCTAACATGTAAATCTATTAAGTTATCTAATAAAATTACACACAAATTGTGTTTTTGATGACAAGTATGAGAAAGAGTAAACTTCCGTTTTTGAATTAATTGAACCATGAAATAGGGCAAAAGGAAGTGGGCACATCCACTTGGATAAGAAGTTTTGAAAAAAATTGTGAACATTAGCTAGCTAACTGGCATTTCAATAAGTTGTTCTGAGTCCTTAAATGACATTAGAAATATAAAAATCTCAGGAAGATAAGAGCTAAACAAATTTCAAATGCAGTTGCTATCAAATGCAACAGAAATATGTAGAAAATTATTATGGAAGATATTATTGACATAAAGAGATGATAATTCTCAACTTAATGAGCTATTGAAGATACATTTCAATCCAAGTCCCTGTTCCAATTCAGAGTCATATATATGTGAAATACAGTTAGATGCAGAAAAAAGAAACAAAGAAAAACTTTCATCAAGATTTTCTTTTTTTTTTGTTTAATGTGTATTTATTTTTGAGAGGCAGAGTGCGTGTGGGTGAGGGGCAGAGAGAGAGGGAGACAGAATTTGAAGCAGACTCCGGGATCTGAGCCCAAGCGCAGAGCCCAACACGGGGCTCGAACTCACAAGCTGCGAGATCGTGACCTGAGCCGAAGTTGGACGCTTAACTGACTGAGACACCCAGGCACCCCGTATCAACATTTTCTTTAAAAAAATTTTTGTACATTCTATGAATCATTTGATAAATGACATGCTCTTTCTGTATTCCATTTGGTGAGTAGTTTTATTACACACCCTTGCAGAATAAAAGGAAATATAACTTTTTGATTTGTCTACTGAATAATATTGCATGCCAATATATATTCTTATGCCTATTGATAAATATTTTCGTATGACTCCCTTCATACTTGCAAGAAAGCATACACAACAAAGGCCCAATAAATTCCCAAAAGACAGAGAAGGCCTTAGTATTGTAGCCACTGTATGAAATCTAAACATGAAAGAAATAATAGCAGGGGTAACTGGTCTACTGGTCAAGCTGGATGATTGTTTGCATAATAGAGTTGGTTCCATAAGTGAATCCGCTGTATTTAAAGGGCCAAGGACAGCGTATATAGCATACAGATAGATAATTTCCAATTTTTCTTTCCTGTTTTTCTGTACTTTTACACGTTCTGTCATGAGACTATGTTCGTATTAACTTCACAAACTGTAATCTTTATTAAATACCACCAAATGTACTTTTTGGATATCTAAAGCCTTTAGTGCAAATTCAACTTAGTACATGGCATGAAAGGCTTTTCTCAACAGGCCACAGATTGTTTCTACATTATTTTTGAAGCAGTCAGGGACAAGTTCAAGATGGTGGCATAGGAAGATCCTGAACTCACCTCCTCCCACAGACACACCAAATCTACAGCTACATATGGAACATTTCCTCCTGAAAAAGAACTGAAACTTAGCTGAGGGTCTGGCTTCCAATCAGCCAGAAACTAGGTACTAACTGAGATCCCTCCCCTGGGAACACTGACAGGTCTTAGCACCATCCTGAACAACAGGAACCTATCAAGAATAAATCAGGCTGGGGAAGCCTGGGTGGCTTAGTCAGTTAAGCGTCGGACTTCGGCTCAGATCATGATGTCACAGTTTGTGAGTTCGAGCCCCACATCGGGCCTTGTGCTGACAGCTCGGAGCCTGGAGCCTCCTTCAGATTCTGTGTCTCCTTCTCTCTCTGCCCCTCCCCAACTTGTGTTCTGTCTCTCTATGTCTCTTAAAAAATAAATAAACGTAAAAAAAATTTTTTTTTAAAAAAGAATAAATCAGGTTCTTAGAGAATCACAAAGTTTTGAGAGACAATCAAGAGCTAGGGTAAGGTTGAATAATAAGGTTCACTTCCTACTCAAGACCACTCCTTCCAGACTGGAAGAGTCTCGACTGGAGAGTGAAGACTAGGAAAGTTTCACCTAATATATGGAAACAAACACAGGGAATCAAACAAAATGAGGAAATGGGAATATGCCCCAAACAAAAGAACAAGACAAAACTTCGGAAAGACCTTAAGGTGGAACAGAGATAAGTAATCTACATGATAAAGAATTCAAGGTTATGGTCACAAAGATGCTCACTGAACTTGGAAAAGAATGGAGAAGTGAGAACTTCTACAAAGAAATAGAAAATATAAGAAAACACCAAACAGAAGTCACGGAGCTAAAGAATATAATAACTGGGGCGCCTGGGTGGCTCAGTCGATTGGGTATCCGACTTCAGCTCAGGTCATGACCTCGCAGTCTGTGAGTTCGAGCCCCACATCGGGCTCTGTGCTGACAGCTTGGAGCCTGGAGCCTGCTTTGGATTCTGTGTCCCCCTTGCTCGCTCTCCCTCCCCTGCTCACACTCTGTCTCTCTCGCTCTGTCTCAAAAATAAACTAACATAAATAAAAAAAAAATTAAAAAAAATTTTAAAGACTATAATAACTGAATTGAAAAAAACTGCACTACAGGGTTTCAACAGCAGACTAGATGAAGCAGTTCAGTATGAGGATGCAAGAGGGATGGTTTGAACACTCTAATAACTGCATGTTGTACACACCCCATCTATATCGTTTCACTGCAGTGCATTCTGATTGATGTGTGTTCATTAGTCTTTCCACTGTACCGAGCTCTTCAAAGAGAGAGACGATACGGTTTTATAATTTTACCCCCAGCTAAATTTTAGGTTTACCGGAACAACATAAGCATAAAGCTCATCTATATTGAGTGGGAAAATCCCTTCCAGTTTCTTCATTCAGACTAAAGCGACAACTTTGCAGTTACAGCTTTCCTGTCACAGCTTCCTCCTCACATGCTCGTACACACACAGAAGGAGAACTAAAAAAGGAGGGGGCCACGTACACTGCAGGCAAAAGAAACAAAAAAGTTAACTTCAAGTCAATTCTAAGGACACCGCAAAGTTGGCCCACTCAAGGGCAATACGATAATCAGGTGGAATGCGTTATGTCAAAAAGGATCACAAAATTCTACTATAGACAAAGGGAGAGTTGGTGATTTTTTAAATAGATATATGCTCCTCAAACACATGGAACACATGGAAAGAAAGAAACTGGGAAATGAGGCACACGATGAAAGCATGTCAACACACCTGAAACCACTTTGTTTATAGCAGAAGTTTCATCATATGCCAGAATTTATATTTTTGGCCCAATGAGAAGGTGGACAGGTATCTGTATAGTAACTGATGATTAAATCATCAATCTCCACATAATACGTGCGTGTTTGTTTACACAGCTAAATTCAACCAGAGCGCTACCAAATCCCTGGGACAACTGGGGTGAAAAACTGGATTTTCATGTAATTATGCATCTTGTCTTTCTGTGTGCGGATCAATCTGGAGTGACACAAACCTTTCTTAGATGATGAACGCTTGCCATTTACTAGTCTGGTGAACTCGAGCACACTAATTTTTTAAGTTTATTTATTTTGAAAGAGAGAGAGAGAGAGTGAGCATGAGCAGGTGAGCAGGCCAGGGGCAGAGAGAGAGGAAGAGAGACAGGCTCCACGCTGTCGGTGCAGAGCCAGACATGGGACTCAAGCTCACAAACTGTGAGATCATGACCTGAGCCGAAATCCAGAATCGATACTTAACCGACTGAGCCACCCAGGTGCCCCAAACCCACTGATTTTTAATCCTCAGTGTCTTCATATGTAAAATAGAGAGAGCAATGGGATCTAGCTCATTGTGTTACGACAAAGATCCCATGAACTAATGCATGCAAATGCTTACTGTAAAGCCAGGCATGCAGTGAACATCAATTAAACATTATCGCTGGAGGTTATATTTAAATTAAATCAATAGTAGATTAACACGTTGTTGGAAGAGCATGGGTTCCTTCAATGCAATTGAGTTTTTTGGTAATCAGTCCTTTCTCGTCATCTTTATTACTGGCTTTGTTTATTTCTGGTTTCTGGGGCTGGAAACCTCATCAACTAATAGTGAGTAAATAGGTGTATTGGTTACAAATGCTGGTTTGTCAGTCCTTGAGCCTGATGGGTATTTAGTAACTGAATAATTAATTTCCGGTTTTCAGTCCTGAAGCCCTTCCTTGGCCTTTATTTTTCAGGCATTTGCATGTCTTTTTTGTCTTGTTTTTAGGCTTAGGTGTTAACAGTGACATTGTAGATTACGAAGCTTTATGACACATAAATTTGCCCCTCAGTCCCCTGGTTAGGGGAGTTCAGAACCATTTCACTGATCCTTTAGAAAATTGCCCGAGCTTTTGGCCACCAAGAAGCGACTTATTTGCCACTGTTGTTTGTCTATTTCAGGGTGAGAAACCTGAAACCCACTGACACACACACAGAACAATGGTTTTCTACCGCACTGATGCAGGGAGCGAAGGTGGCAGTCAAGCTCTTTGAAGCTCTTGCAGGAGATATTAACACCTTATTTTAGTCCCACATGCTTGCTGTAATTTATTAATCATAGGTTTATTGAAATAAACATGGAAACATTGTATTTTGAAATCACGTTCTTCTCAACTCTGGTTTATAAAACCTCTTGCAATGAGAGTTCCTAACAAGATCAATGTTCCAGGCCATAGCGTCTATATCGGCACATCTCTTTCCCTAGGGAGATGTCTCACTCCATAACATTGTCATAGACAGTGTCAAGCACGGATCAGGAAAATAACAGCACCCAGATCTTACACAGTGGTCCAATATCCTTCATTTTAAGGTGAATAAACCATTCATTTTCACTAGATAGTGGAGCGGATAATGTCTCCGTTGTTTTGTGAGAGGAGGGAATTGAAAGTGTTTTCTTGCTCATGTCCAAACTCGAGGTTGGGGCACGTGAAGACGGCTCTGTGTAATGTGTTTTAGTTAACGTTTATGAGTGATTTTATTAATGTCACCATAAAACATAAAAGCATATACTTATTCTACACTAGTAAAAGGCGGTCAGCACAGTGCTGACAATTGAAGCGCCACTGCAAAGATCCTGGTCAACACTTTCTTTTTAAAAAAAATTTTTTTAACGTTTTATTTATTTTTGAGACAGAGAGAGACAGAGCATGAACAGGGGAGGGGCAGAGAGAGAGGGAGACACAGAATCGGAAGCAGGCTCCAGGCTCTGAGCCATCAGCCCAGAGCCCGACGCGGGACTCGAACTCACGGACCGTGAGATCGTGACCTGAGCTGAAGTCGGCTGCTTAACCGACTGAGCCACCCAGGCGCCCCCAACACTTTTGAGAGCATAACAAACTGGAGACTTGAGGAAGGAATTAACATCATCACTTGTCTCCCATTTTCTCATTACTTCCCTTTGACTAGACATTGCGAGATGGTCACCCTGCCAGACTACAGGCTTCTGACCTCCCCATTTTCTTACAGCATTTATTTTAGAAAATGTGCAATTGTAGAGTCTTTCTCTGCTCCTTTGAGATATAATTCTTCTCCTAGTCTCTTGCTATGTCCTAATTGACTTAGGAGGCATCCCTTTGAAATGTAATCGTCAAAAAGATTGCAGTCTACTGCCCTACGTCCAGTCTCTGAGAGGGTAGGAGCCTAATTCAGTAAAGCCAATGAACAAACCCAGATAACCTAATCACAGTGACCACGCCCCCCATCCCCAATGTCCTCCAGTACTTTTGCTGTAACTCACCTCAGCACTTAAAAACTCTTCCACTTTCTATTTCTCTGGGACTGAATTTAATCACTCTCTCCTATTGCAATAGCTTTGAGTAAAGTTTCCTGGCCCGTTTGAGTCTGCCCAGTTAACGTTTGAGAAATCCGTGTTAAGGCTCCCCCACTAATTCTTTGCATCATTCTTGCAACTTTTTCCGTAAGTCCGAATTTTCTTTTTTAATTATATAAAAGTAAAAAAAAACCCTCCACCCCTGAGCTTACTCATTAGCTAAAAAGACTGGTAAAGAAATGATCAAGTATTTCTCCAGCAATCTGTTTCCTATATCAACCATGCCATAAATTAACCTCATAGCTGATGAGCCAAAATTACTATTTATAGAAATGTTTAAGCCAATAAATGGAGAATGATCAAATTAAGATATCATTTTGTGATGTGTAACGAGTTCATGGACGGAGGTAACGCTCATCATTTGTTGCTAACGTTATAAAAATGAAACACTGGATATTAAATACCTCTGAGTGCAAGTGCACAACTTTTATAATAAAGTGGTAGGGCTTTTTTCTCCCAAAATAAGTCCAATCTGAGTCTAATCAAGTATTTATTCATCGACATACGAGAAATAGAGAAAACAGAAGAACACGTCCTACAACCATACAGAAGTGCCATCAGCCAAGCTAGGATTGGAGAAAACCCAATCCAGTCTCCCCAGCAACAGTAAGGATTGTTAAATTAAGAATAATAAAGTTATAATTATAATAAAGAATAATAAACAAAATTTAGAGACATATCAACCAGTCTCACAAATGAATCCCAATTTAATTTGCTTAAAAATATAAAACACAGGAGAATGTGAACACTAATATAAAAGCTGACATTACGAACTTATTGTTGAATAGAGATTATGATATAATAAATGCATTTGCTTTTAGAGATTCATACTGAAATTTTACAGATGGAATCATATGATACCTGGGACTTTAAACTCATCTGGACTAAAGAATTAATATCTGTTGAACCTGAGTGATGAGAGAACAAGGCAATTTACCAAACTATTGTCTCTGCACAGCTTAACATTTAAATTGTTTTCCACAACAGAAAGTTAAAGAATACAAAAACACGTTCCTCTCCATTGGTCACTGGGTACAGAGAACATGTCTGAAGGACTGATCTACTGAGCAAATCATAGTAAATAATAGGATCATGACGTGAATCTGACCAATACACGTGGTGGGTGGGAAAGACATTCAGAAAGCAGAGGTGAGTGTCCTAGAACATCTTGAAGGGTCACCCTTGATCATTTTCTTCTAAAGCAAATTACAGCGGTGAACCTACGCAAAGAAATTTAGCATTAGGCAGAACAGTTTACGAAAGAGAAGACATAGCAAAAGGGCCCAATTAAAAGTGGGCCCCATTAAAATATATTTAGTGGGGCGCCTGGGTGGCTCAGTTAGTTAGGCGACCGATTTCGGCTCAGGTCATGATCTCACAGTTTGTGAGTTCAAGCCCCGTGTTGGGCTCTGTGCTGACAGCTCAGAGCCTGGAGCCTGCTTCGGATTCTGTTCTCCCCTCTCTCTACCCCTCCCCTGCTCACTCTCTGTATCTCTCTGTCTCTCAATAATAATAAATAAATGTTAAAAATTTTTTTTGAAATATATTTATTGTGTATTTTCCAAGTGCCACTTTTCATGTAGTAAAACATTTAACACCCACAACTGCTCTATGAAGTAGATGCTGTAGTTATCCGCATTTGTCAAATGGCACCCTAAATGCAGGGAGCATGTTTATTTTGCCCAAAGTTTTACAGCCAGCAGGTGTAGGAGCTGGGATTTGAACACAAGCAGCCTGCCTTTGGAACCTATCTACATAACCTCAACTCTACCAGTCAGTGGCCATCACAGTAGAGGGTGGGTCCAGCTGGCAGATCCTTCAATACTTGAACACTCCTCTCTGACTATGTGATTATTATTCCAGAGCCTTGGATCAGGGTGTCTAATTGCACGTACATACTTTTTTTTCCCAAAAAATTTTTTTAATGTTTATTTATTTTTGAGAGAGGAGAGAGAGAGAGAAAGAGCACGAGCAAGGGAGGGGCAGAGAAGGAGACACAGAATCCAAAGCAGGCTCCAGGCTCCGAGCTGTCAGCACAGAGCCCGACGCCAGGGCTCGAACCCACGAACTAGGAGATCATGACCTGAGGCGAAGTCTGACGCTCAACTGACTGAGCCACTCAGGTGCCCCGCATGTACATACTTGATGTTAAATCACAGAGCCTCCATGGTCACTTTCCGGGATGGATAAATGATGCACAAGAAACACCTCCAGCATATTGCATACATGACTGTGATTTCATAATTTTAGAGGAAGCAAATTAATTCACTTAAAACTGACAAAATTAAAATACAAGTTTTACAGAGAAGGAGGGAGGCAAACCACAAGAGACTCTTAAATACAGAGAACAAACTGAGGCTAGATGGCGGGGTGGTGGGGGAGAGGGGAAAATGGGTGATGGACATTGAGGAGGGCAGTTGTTGGGATGAGCACTGGGTGTTGTATGTAAGCCAATTCGACAATAAATTATATTCATTAAAAAAATAAAACAGGGGCGCCTGGGTGGCTCAGTCGGTTAAGCGTCTGACTTCAGCTCAGGTCATCATCTTGCTGTTTGTGAGTTCGAGCCCCGCGTCAGCCTCTGTGCTGACAGTTCAGAGCCTGGAGCCTGCTTTGGATTCTGTGTCTCTCCATCTCTCGGCCCCTCCTCTGCTCCTGCACTATGTCCCCCTGTCTCTCAATAATGAATAAAAAAAAATGTTAAAAAATCTATTAAAAAAATTAGTCATTAGAAATAAACATAAATAAATAAACAGTAAATAAAATAGAAGTTTTATTAAAGAAGCTGCATTACAATAATGCTAGAAGGATGGAGAGACAGCGAGTCAGCTGTGAAGGTCCGAACCCATGATCACACTACCAAATAGACCAGAAATGGTGGAGCTGAACTGCTATCACCCCCAGAGAGCGGGTTATACCTTCAGAATCTTTTGCCTGGACAGAGAAAGCCATTTTCCCATTATGTTCATAGTCCCTGGGGTTCTTAGAACTCATACGCCTAGAGATTAGTTATATAGGTGCCTCTGTTTAGTCCCAAGCTTGCCTGCTATACAATAGATGCTCTTTGAATATTTAGCTGTCCTGTATTCCCCTGCCTATCCTTGGCCATTGGCCCGGTAGGAGTCTACTTTAGGCGCATGATACTGACTACACATCTTTGGATCTTGTTAAATTATGCTAAAACAGTCAAGGGACTAGCTACAGCAGAAACAACAGGAGTAAGGTAACAGGAAAGGCTTTGGCAGAGGCTAGTCTCCCTAGTTAGGCATTCCAGAAGTCCTGAGCTTCTTAGACAACTCAGCAATACTTAGGTGAGGACCCAAGACTCGCTTTCAAAGTTTTGAAGGCCTACGCAGGTGAATGAACCGGAAAAATCTTAGGCCCAGAGACCACAAATGTGATTTTCAAACTGCTCATTGTTATCCTTTTGTCAGGTCAGATTCTCGCCACTGTAATGACAGGAAAGATCACTATTATCACATGTTCAGATTGGAAAATCCCCCTAATTTAGATCCCAAATGGACTGACTCTGTCTCATCTCACCAAATTTCAATTCATCACCGTATTTGTTAAACAAACATTGTATGCTAGATTATTTCGGTTCTAGGCTAGGATGTTTCCAGTTCTGTGGTATTTGCTCCACAAACATAAATCATTAGGTCAATTAATTGTTCTCTTTTTTTTTCATATATACTGCTTATTTAATAGGCATATCTATCAAATTTTAGATTTTTCTTTTTTTAATAGAATCTTCTTAAGTTTATTTATTCTTGAAAGAGAGAGCATGCACAGTGGGGGAGGGGCAGAGAAAGAGAGGGAGACACAGAATCTGAAGCAGGCCCCGGGCTCTGAGCTGTCAGCACAGAGCCCGATGTGGGGCTTGAACCGGTGAACTGTGGAGATCTTGACCGGAGTGGAAGTCGGATGCTTAACTGACTGAGCCACCAGACACCCCTCAAATTTCTTTCCCATTGAGCTTCAAGTGAAATTATCTGCTTAGGTTAAATTCAAGAGTGTCAGCTCTTTTTTTTAAATTTTTTTTTTAATGTTTCTTTATTTTTGAGACAGAGAGAGACAGAGCATGAATGGGGGAGGGTCAGAGAAAGAAGGAGACACAGAATCTGAAACAGGCTCCAGGCTCTGAGCTGTCAGAACAGAGCCTGATGCAGGGCTCGAACCCATGAACCGTGAGATAATGACCTGAGCCAAAGTCGGACGCTTAACCGACTGAGCCACCCAGGCACCGCAAGAGTGTCAACTCTTACTATTTACTTCTCAATTCATAGATAGAAAATTTTACAAGAGGGAATTCCTTCTAAAGAGATGCTGTTACTTTTTAATAAATATTTACTGCTTGGTTAATGGCATAATATGCAACACTTCATACGTAAAAATTAAATAGTCAAGTGGCAAAATGTACGAATGAAAGACAGACGTGATCTCTGTCTTCATGGAGACTATATTCTTCCAAACAAAAGAAATTACAAAATTTAAGTAAAAAAGCAAATTAAAAAAAAGAAATACAAGTTCCAAATAGTGTCATAAATGAAATAAAAAAAGGGCTTGGGATTCAGAGAAGCAGTGGAGGGAACATCACTGATTGGGTGATCAGAGATTGCAGCATTAAGCTAAGACAAAGTGTAAGAATGAGCACAACATACAGAGAGCTGAGGGGCAGTTTAGCAAACCATACCAGCATGTGAAGAGCCCTGAGGCAGGAAATTGCTTAGCATAGTTCCAGAAACAGATGCAAGACCAGTGTGGTTCAAGATGAATTAGTGAGAGGCAATTGACATACGATGCATGTGGTTAGAGAGATAAGCAGAGGGCTACTCTTGTATATATGCAATCTCTTTAGATCTGGACATTATAAACGTTACTTAGGTATATATTTTATGGCTTCAGAGGATTTTTTTTATTAAAAAAATTTTTTTTACATTTATTTATTTTTTGAGAGACATAGAGAGACAGAGCACAAGTTGGGGAGGGGCAGAGAGAGAAGGAGACACAGAATCAGCAGCAGGCTCCAGGGTCTGAGCCGGCAGCGCAGAGCCCGATGCGGATCTCGAACTCACAAACTGTGAGATCATGACCTGAGCCGAAGTCGGACGCCCAACCGACTGAGCCACCCAGGCGCCCCTTTATGTTTTAATTTTTATTTTGCTTCCCTTTTTTCTTTTCTTTCTTTCTTTCTTTCTTTCTTTCTTTCTTTCTTTCTTTCTTTTTGACAAAAACACTGGACATATTTTAATTACTGAGAGCTCTTTTACAGGTTTCTTTTTTTAAAAAATATAATTTATTGTCAAATTGGCTAACATACAGTGTGTAAAGTGTGCTCTTGGTTTCGGGGGTAGATTCCCATGGTTCGTCACTTACATACAACACCCAGTGCTCCCATTTCCCCCTCCCCCCCATAAACCCTCAGTTTGTTATCAGTATTTAAGAGTCTCTTAGGGTTTGCCTCCCTCTCTCTCTGTTTGTAACTATTTTTTTACCCTTCCCTTCCCCCCATGGTCTTCTGGTAAGTTTCTTAAGATCCACATAGGAGTGAAAACGTATGTTATCTGTCTTTCTCTTGACTACGGAAAGAGCCTTTTATTTTATTTTTTTTCTATTTTAAGGCAATACCAAGATGTGGTTTTGGTCCTCGTATCCTTATACAAAAGCTTAATCTCTAAACAAAGGAGTAGAGCACATTTGGGAAAAAGATGCTGAAAATGTTTATTTCTTTTTCTTTGCCCTTCTTTCTCTGTCTCACCCTCTGCTAGCCACCTTAGCCTAAGGGTGTTCCTCATTATTAACCTCTAAGCCTGCATAGGTGGAAGAAATGAGAGCAAAATCAGTTTGGGAAACATTTCCGAGAATTTATCACTGGTACCTGCTTTTTGAATTGCCACAATAGGCCACGAATAAAACTTTGCCTCTTACAGAGGGAAATATTTTCAGAGGTGCAAAAGTCAGAGAGGAAACAAAGCATTTTAATTTTTATAAATCTTTGGTCTTCCGCTTTTTTTCCCTACCTTTTAAGAGCTTAAACAAAACAAATGAGGGAACAGATTTATGTTACATTGTTTCCTCTTATCTAGACCTCTATTTCCTTCAGCAACTGAGTTCTTAGATGTACATCACTGTTAATTTTTTCCAGAAGAAACGTTTCCATGCGTTTGAGATAAGAATGTTAGCATTTATCTAGATTCTGAAAGAGACACCAGAATTGGAATAGCAATTAAAAATGTGTAATGCATCTCCCCTTTGGGAAAAGATTTTTTAAAAAAAAGAAAGTTGACAGTAAATAAACAAGATGATCTCTCCTATTTCTTATGATGCTCATATAAGATTATGTGGTCTTTGGTTACAGATAGGCCACACACTCTTCAATTAGTGACAAATGGGAAAATGATAGCTACAACCTTTGGCGATTGACTGACGGCCCTGAGTTACTAAGTGGATCTGGCCCGCCACCTTGTGGCCACAAGTGTAATAAACATAATTGTTTCAGAAACGTGGCCCCCTTAGCTGTGACAGAGCTGGGCACCGGGATGCCTTGCAACTTAGTCCCTCAGTCTTCCAGTCAGATGAAAATAGCATCAAAGGCACTGCTGACAGAAGAGGGGTGGCTTATTTCCTTAAAGATTTGCAAGAAGCGTCAGGCTATATACTCCCTACTTGTCTGTAGCAGAAATCGAATTCACGGACTAGGGTGGTCTTAGGGTCTGCAGCGCAGTAAGACTTGATGGAGAAGGAAATGTGGATCTGGCAAGAATTATCCCATGCCTGCCACACAGAAGGAAAAATTAAGCAAATTCAAGAGAGACGATCCTCGTTCCAGACCTGATACGGATGTGTTGTTCAACAGCAGCAGCCAAATGAATTGTTCACAACCCTGGTTACACACAAATCCCTTGAAGGGATGGTAAAAAGTAAAGATGCTTAAGCCCTTCCCCTGTCCTTCCCAGGAGTGACACTGAAGTGGGACCCGGGTATTAGTGGTTTTTAAAAACTCCTCATTTATGTGCAGCCAGGAATGAACATACTGTATCCCTTCACCCCATTTGGTAGGATGGATGGTGATTTTACTTCAACGTGGTAACAAAGCCCCAGGTTATTTTGCTCAGTGATGTACAAACAAATCCCCCTACGTGACGGCAGATTACAACACTCCAATAGTATCTAAGTTTTAAAAGATGATTAGGAGGGGTGCCTTGGGTGGCTAGGTCGGTTGAGCACCTGACTCTTGATTTTGGCTCAGGTCATGATCTCATGGTTTGGGAGATCGAGCTCCGTGTTGGGATTCTCTCTCTCTGCTCCTCCCCCCTCTCAACATAAAGATATAAAAAATAATATTAAAAGACTAGGAGAAACCTAAAATAGAAGTTTTAAAAATTCCCTTGGACAGGTTCCAATAAATCTGATCTAAAAAATAAAAATAAAAAAATAACAAAAAAACAAAAAGACATCCCAAATGAGTCTCGTGGTCTTCATTTTCCTTTTAGGGTCTAGATACATTACTATACTAATTGTGAATTCCTCTCATACTCTGGCAAGGATGACACTACCTAGTGTTTCTCGAGATTCCAGCTGCATACATAAAACCTGGCTTAAAATGCAGTTTTCGGTATTTGCCCCTCAGAAAGTCACACTGGTAAGTTTGGAGTAATGAGTAGTAATCTCCCAATTCAACACGTAACCCAGACAAATCTGATGCAGGTAGTTTCACGCATCTCAGAGAAGCATTGTTTAGCCATATTGCAACTTGCTAATTCACGGAGGGTTGGGCGTGTGCTTTGTGTAAGGGATGGTCTCATATTTGATTTCTGCTACAGTAGTTTCCAAAGTGCGGCCCTTGGACCGGTTGCATCAGCATCCTCTGAGAACTTCTTACAGAAATGCAAATTCTAGCCCCTCTCTAGACTTACAGAATCAGAAACTCGTGATGGGGCCCCCAAGAGTATTTTAACGAACCTTCTAGGTGATTCTGATGCACTCTTAAACTTGAGAACCACTAGTCAAACCATTCCATCCTCCTTGATGACTTTTTGGTGTAGCTTCTCCTTAGAATTTTTTTCTCATCCTCCTAACACATCTTTAGGAAGGAAGCATGCCCTATGCCTATATATCAATAAAAGGGAAAATGCACGGTATTTGAAAATACAAGCTCTGGATGGGAATCCCTCCTCTTGTCAATTACTAGGACTAAAACCATGCATAAATCGTTTTACTCTCTTGAGATGTCCCCATTAGACATTAGAAATTAAGTGGATCCGTCCTGCCACCTTGTGGTCGGAAGTGTAATTAACATCGCTTGAAGCTGTACTTCTGGATCAACCACAGCTGCAGCCGACGCGACTCCTAATTGATAGATGACAAAACAGAGACACAGAAGATTCAGAAAGGTGAGCATGCTTGCCTGTCCCAGACCCATGGGACACAAACCCTTTGACAGTGTTTCCTTATCTGCAAAATGTGGAATGCGGACTCCGTGAGTTTGTTGCAAGGGTTAAATAAGGCCCCGGGATTGTAAAAGATTTGTCAAAGGCGAACATTATGTGTGTGTTTATCAGTGGAGAAAAATCAATAGCTAAATAAACAGAGGGCGAAGCCAGAGACTCCATCCAGGTGAGTCGGTGATTTGATGGCTCAGGACTCGGGCGTCGCAGGGGGCCCGGAGTGGAACAGGTGCAGCTCTGCCAGTCAAAGGGGGAGGGTAGAGACCCTGCCCGGACAGGAGCACAGAGACGCCGTTCCTGTCTTTCGCCGGGAAGGGCCTAGAGCAACCGATAGTTACAAAGAACGCCTTCAATTTTTCAGATGAGCCTTGCTCATGAGAATCTTGCAGCTATTTTCAGGAGTTGTGCAAAAAAAAAAAAAAAAATCTCTGCCTGCTGCTCTCTCTGCTGAATGTCATGCTCTACCAAAGCAGAGGAGTGCTAAGACAGTAGACAGGCCGGCCCTGCCTGCGGGACGTGTGACATCTGTGTCCCCGGGGGCTGCGGTTGAGTGCATTGGATCCCGGCGAGACATGCTTGCAGATGTGGCTCAGCAGAAAACGCCGAGCGTCTTCTCTAAGAGGAAATGCAGATCAGCACAAACTTCTGCCTTCGCTACTGCAGACGCTTTTTTTTCCCCCTTTTTCCTCCTGTTGGGTGTTCCCCAATATACCTCTCTTGCCAAATAACTGCATTTTTAATGTTAGGCTTCAAGCAGAAGACAATGCATAAAAACTGAAGATAGAACCCCGATTACTATTTCGACTGTTCACGTTTGTTCCAGGGACAGGTTATGAAGAACAAGAGGGATCAGGGTAGCTACTTCTGTATCCTGTAAGGAAACATTGTCTCTCTCTCTATAATCCAACTAGGTCCGCTTCTCTGGGGAACCTTGGCTACTATACAGGGACAAATACTCTAGATAAATCTTCAGAAGGTCTTGACATCGTGGGACCCTTGGTGAGTGTGAGGAACTAAAGCCATGGAAGCTACAGCATAGGCTGCGAGGGGCAGAGTGACATGAGCTGGAGCTGGAGTGAGAAGCAAGGAGGAAGTAAGGAGGAAGTAACTTACCGAGGTACCCTTGGTTCTGGTTGGCTCTGAAGATGTAATTTTGCTTCCAAGGAAGCCTTACCCGCTAGCTAGAGAATTCTGCGATGTGTATTTAATATTGAGGATATGAAAAAAAGCCCAATCTGCTTCAGTCTGTATTGCTGAAGTCTGCCACCATTCCAGGTACAACAAAAAGGCACTCCGAGCCAGGTACTGAGATCCAAAGATGAATTCAACCTAATCCAGGTCTTAAGGAGGGAGAGGAACCATTAAAGAAAAAGTGACGGGATTTGGGGAACGTTATAGAATTGTGTGATTCTGAGAGGCAGGCATCATTAGTTCTAATTTTCCAATGAGGAAATTGAAATTCACAGAGGTTAAAGTCACTAGCATATTTCTGCAGATTTGCAGGTAGGGCAGGAAAATCTAATCTTTATTTTGCATGGCCATGTTCCAAGACACCTGTCACTAGGGAAGAAGAGGAAATGGATTCTGGGGGACCACAGCTGTCTCGGCCACATCTCTCAAAACTCAACTCTTGGGGCACCTGGGTGGCTCAGTAGGTTAAGCGTCCGATTCCTGGTTTCGGTTCAGGTCATGATCTCGAACCCCTGCGTAGAGCTCAGCGCCAACAATGTAGGGCTACTTTGGATCCTGCCTCCCTCTCCCTCGGCCTTTCTCTCTCTTTCTCTCAAAATAAATAAACACTGTTTTTTAAAAAAACTCAACTCTTAAGATTATATATACTTTTAAAATTCTTTCAAACTTAAGATTCTTTCTAACACTTTACTCTTTAGTTACTTGTGCTAGTCCCTGTGGTAGGTTTAAATATATAGTTGCATTTAAAAAAAAATTACACAGGGGCGCCTGGGTGGCTCAGTCGGTTGAGCGTCCGACTTTGCCTCAGGTCATGATCTCGGGGTCCGTGAGTTCCATCCAGCCCCACGTGGGGGTCTGTGCTGGCAGCTCAGAGCCTGGAGCCTGTTTCAGATTCTGTGTCTTCCTCTCTCTCTGACCCTCCCCCATTCATGCTCTGTCTCTCTCTGTCTCAAAAATAAATAAACATTAAAAAGGAATTTTTTTAAAGAAAAAAAATTATACAAATATGCACACAAAGTATAAATGACTTTCCAAAACAGGTTGGAAATTATTAACACAGGGAACACTGAAATCACTTAACCTCTGTCTCAAATTCCTTATAAACAAAAGAAAGGATCAAGACAAAGATTCAAAGTACTAATCTTAATACCTACCCACCACTAAGTCCATGGCTTTTTTAGTCAAGGTGGAAAAAAAGAAAGTGGGGTATTAACTTTATGTTCATGAAAATAACTCAATCTTTATTATGCTACTAATAAAATGGACTCTGGGAATTTAAGAATGTTAATGCTTTTTTATTACTATGTAGTTATTAAACATATTCATTAATTCTTAATTACATCACAATGATACATTTTAAATTTATCTTATAGTATGTCTCCCATATAATTTTACTGAAAATCATGTCATTAATGAGATAAAAGGATTCCTAGTTTGACTGGTTAAACAATTAATGCCAGAAGTGTCTACATTAAATGGAACAGCTCAGATGGGTATGCTTTAAGAGTTAATAGGTAAATCTTCATTTTCTTGGTATAAGCATCCATATGCTTATGTATTCATTCTTTCATTTAACAATCATTAACTCCTAGTCAGTTGTTGGTTACCAGGTACAAAAGCCAAGTACAAAGGTATGATTCCAGCCCTTGAGGGACGAAAAATACAACCTGGGAAGCAAGATATGTTTAAAACAAAATACAGGCAAAACTAATACAATAAAATATATGGATGTTTTAACAAAAGTACAGCAATAAAGGATACAGTAACTGCACCAAGAATCACAGTGGAGGACACCCGGGTGGCTTAGCCGGTTGAGGGTCTGACTTCGGCTCAGGTCACGATCTCAGGGTTTTTTGAGTTCGAGTCCCGCATCAGGCTCGCTACTGTCTGCCCAGAGCCTGCTTTGGATGGTTTGTGCCCCACGCTCTCTGCCCCTCCCCCACTTGTGGGTGCTCTCTCTCAAAAATAAACAAACCTTAAAAAAAAATACTTATGCTGCCAAATTTTCCAAGAGAATGTTGAAGGTATTACTAGGAGCTGGTTCAGAGAGGAGTATACATTGTGTTTTCTTCAATAGTAATAAAATTTTGAGCCAGGCAGATGGTCACCTAGGATAAAGACTGAATTTTCCAATTCCATTTGCAAGTAGGTGTGACCAGGCTGCTAAGCTACTGGGCCCTGGCCAGTAGAATTAAGTGGATCTTCCTTAATATCTTCAGGGAACCTTCCTTGATAGCTGACCTGCATGTTATGGCCTCTTCTGGATATTGACTTCCACCCGATTGCAGAGATGTTGCTTCTGACTTTAATGATGAGTAGCACACCCAACTAATAAGGAACACAGGGTTTAGGAAAGCCTGGGCCTCAGGAGACAGCACCAGTATCCCAAACCTGGACTTTTTTCACAAGAGAATGGAAGAATATCTTGTTTACGCCGTTAGTTTAGTTTTAGGATTACTTGTCTTTGTACCTAATCTGATCTTCACATAGGTACTACTCCTGGACAGAGCTCAGGAGGCAGATAGGACAGGAGGAATGTAAGGAGAGAGCCTGAGGTGTAAAATTACCTGGTGTGTTTGTAAAAATGCAAGCAGAAACAATTCAGTTATAGGACAGGGGACCATCACAGAAAGAAACTGAAATGCTTTATAGCTTCAGTCTTTAATCTGTTCAAACTTCACATGAAATTACTAATAGGCTCTAATCTGCTTTGACCATGGTGAGAACCCGTACATGAGATTTGCAATTAGACCTGAGTTTGAATCTAGCTATATAGCTCCACATTAGCTATTGGATCTTGGAAAAATTAACCTTTCTTCCTCCTATCGGGCAGTCCAGTTGAATTAAAATATTCACCCTAGAGTTTTCTTTCTTTCATAGATTCAGTGGGAAAACCTGAAGTATGTGGCACTGTGATTCATGCATAATTACTGGCTGCTAAAGGTTTGTTCTCTTTCCCTCCTCCTCTCCTTCAACTCTCCTTCTTGGTCACTTACATTTAAGAAGTGTGGGTGCTGCAGGGACGTTCCATTTGGGGATTATAAAGTTAACTAAAAGAAAACCAAGACAAAAGACACGTCACGTGCCACCCCCCCGGAACTAGTTGTGCGGGGCAGCGGGTCGCACTCGGAAGGGAGGAAGCGCTTCTGGTGCACCCCACAGCACTTCTGGCTGCCAGACCCGGGAGCCGAGAGCCTCCTTGGAAGACCGACGTTTAAAATTCTGCGTTAGGTGGCCCAAAAACTAATGAATGGGAGTTTGTTAACTTGTGTAGACCGTGATGGATTTTTGTCTGGACATTTCATAATTGTGTAGCAAAAAAATAAATATTCATACACACACACACACACACACACACAATGATATTGGTTCCAGCCTGATAAAGCTGAAAAACGGTCTAGCTATTCTGTCCCACGTCTTGATTTTAGTGGCTACCGAGGAGAAGGAGACCAACATTACTGAGGATAAATGGTCAGTATACCATTTACAAATAAAACAATGAAAACCTACACTGTTCTCCCAGCTAGCCTGCTATTGTCACTTTCAATGAAACTTACTCCTCATAGGCAATAATGCCACTGAATGGTTTGCCAAGGATTGAACAGTCACCACAACCTAAGATCCAATTGTTACTCTGAGAGGAAAGGGAATCAGAATTTCATTTGAACAGGAGACAAACTGGCCTGTGTCACAGAGCTAGTGAAGTGACAGCAGGGAGACTGGAGCCCTATTTCCTGCCTCGAGATCCAGTAAGCTCCAAGGGGTTCCCAGAGTTCCCCGAGGGGCCCTTTTCTAATCTGCGCTTTTAGGGATAATTCAGTTCTTAACAGAATTACCTCGTCCTTGAACCGAAACCCTCTGTCCTATCAGAGGCTTTCGCTATTTTTGGGCACAAACTATGTCAGGCACGGTTCTGACCGGTCTGTGTAAATCAGCGAACGACACGAAGTTTCTGCCTTTGTGGAACTTACTCTCTGGTGAGAAGACTTGAGAAGGCGTGAGAAGGTGATCCGTGGTAAGCGGAAAAGACAGGTGTGGTAGGAACGAGTGGGAAAGCAGTGAGCGGGTGCAGGTTGTTGAAACACCGAAGAGGGTGTGCAGGGTGGTTCTGAGACGCAGCAAAGCAACGACTTGGGAGGGCGGTAGCCAAGCCGGCACCTAAAATAGGGCTTCGAGTTACTCTTGGTCTTTAAATACCAAGCAAGAGGCAATCAGCGCGCTTCCTCTGAACCATGTGAGGGAACTTTGAACCTACTCGGAAGTGCAAAAATAAGCAAATGCATTTCATCCCTCCGCCCAAGAGCTCAACATCACTTCATGCAAGTTTTAGGTGCTTACGTACCTCTCAAGCAAAATCCTAAAGGTCCGAAACGAACAGCCTTACCATGTCAAAAAGCAGAACTGTCAAAACAAACGGTCCAACACATCGTTGGACATACACCAGAACGACTGAGGCCTTTCGTTAGCCACTGTTGAAATATATGCACACCTACACGATGGCATATTGAAATGTCACCTACTGCTAGCGGGGATCACCTCCTGCTACTTCGAACTATGAAAAGAATCTGCACGTCTATATTTATAAAGTACCCAAGGGCCCGTAGTGTAAGAATAATCATTTTAAAAGGTGGGCAAAAAAATGGTCCTGGGACCTAACAGGGTAATTAGGCTGACAGGAACCACAGTCTCTCACAGCTTTTGAGACAGGGACGCCTATGTTTGTGTTTCTGGGGTTTGTTTTTTTTTTTTTTTGAAGCATGTATCCAAGGAGCTGAGAAAGTTCCAGAGCGCTGAGTCAGCCACAAGGGAGCGTGCTACAGGCTAGAGGTGACCAAACTGCAGACCTAACACAGTAATCTCCAGGTAAGACAGCAAGGCGGGTGAGGAGGTGGGTAGCACACAAGGGCTAGGCACAGCTGAGTTACTCAGGGTTACACTGAAGTGACAACCAGGGGCTCAGAGCCACCTGAGGCCAGTTTTGGAAAATAATTTGTGGTTTCATGCAGGAGAAGGGGAAAAAAAAAAAAAGAGGAAGGCTTGGAGCCTGCGCAGAACTGTCAGAGTAATAAATATTCAAAAGAAAACACGAATAGTGTATTAAGTTTCGTAGCATCGAGGCGCCTGGGTGGCTCAGTCGGTTGAGCGTCCGGCTCCGGCTCAGGCCCCACCCTGGGCTCTCTGCTGTTAGCTCCAAGCCCACTTCAGATCCTCTGTCTCCCTCTCTCTCTCTGCCCCTCCCCCACTCGCACTCTCTCTCCCGCTCTCAAAAATAAACACTAAAAAAAAATAATAAATTTTATTGAAAAACAAAAAAAAAACAAAAACAAGTTTCGCGAACACTGGATGGCATCAACTGCTCGACTGGTTTATTTTCCAGAAGTGAAGAATCTGTTCACTACAGCAAAGGGAAAAAAAAACAATTCTGCCCTACGGGGGGGAAAAAATGCTATGAAGCAGTGCAGTCCGCTACTCAGAAGTGGTGTTTTTTGTTTTTGTTTTTCTAGTTGCTACCCACACAGGGTAAGAGCTATACTGGGTCATGCTGTACCTGGATGGCACAGACATTATCTGGTGATGGGGGGAATAAACCTCCATTTTTTTTTTTTTTTTTTTTTTTTTTTTTACTTTGTATAAGGAGAATTGACTGTATATTTTGTCCACTGGGAAACCTGCAACAGTGAAGTAAGAAACCATTAATAAATCAGGACGATGCACGTAAATCAGGGCTATCCTTGCGAAACCCACGGCGCGGCTCACCGGACATGCTAGGATTTGAGATCTTCCAAAATACAGGGCAAAAGCAAAGGACTCCCTCATCTCTGATGCTAACGCCATCCTGGTCTCCAAGGGAAGAATGGGCTTTTTGACACACCATTCAACGTTGGTCTCCAGAAAAAAAGCATCAGGGTAAGTCAATCTTACCTGGGACAGGAGGCCAAGGGTAATGAGAAGACATTTCCTGAACTGTTTTCAGTTCAAGACCGACAGGACAGCCTGAGGGCCCAGAGCAGCTTTAAAGCTTTGCTGGCAGGGAAACACTGGAGGCACGCTTGAGAGATACTCTTCGGGAAACAGCATCACACCCAATCACGGCACTGCAACGCCTCTGAACCTAGCTACGATTCAACTTTACGGAACTATAAAATCAGAGGGTTGGTCTAAAATGGTATGTAATGGGGGCGCCTGGGTGGCTCAGTCAGTTAAGCGTCCGATTTCAGCTCAGGTCACGATCTCGCGGTTCGGGAGTTCGAGCCCCACGTGGGGCTCTGTGCTGACAGCTTGGAGCCTGGAGCCTGTTTCGGATTTTGTGTCTCCCTCTCTCTCTGACCCTCACCTGCTTGCACTCTGTGTCTCTCAAAAATAAACATTAAAAAAAAATTTTTTTTTTTTAATGGTATGTAATGTCCCAAATTTCTTCCACCAGGCACATCCAGGTAAACAGACTGAACTAAAAGGCCACCTCCGGAAGAACCTCCAAACTTAACTACTACTTTGGTTTAGCAATGGCCCGAGTCTCCTGCAGTACAGGAACTATTCCCAATGGACTATTCCCAATGCGTATGGGGAACTGGGGTCTGACACGTATTTCCTTGCTTTTAAGCATTCACTTTAGGGGCGCCTGGGTGGCTCAGTCGGTTAAGTGTCTGACTTTGGCTCAGGTCATGATCTCACGGTTTGTTCCAGCACCTCGTCAGGCTCTGTGCTGACAGCACGAGTTCTGCTTCTCTCTCTCTCCAATCCTCCCTCGCTCATGCTCTATTTCTCTATCTCAAAAATAAACGTTAAAAAAATGTTTTTGAACACTCACCTAATCTCATTCCTAGATAGTGGGTTCAGTCTATTAATTTCAAAATACAGGTTGTGTGTTAAATCAAGTATTAGCCGCCATTTGACTTGATCACAAACACCACCCTGATATTTTTCTGTCAGTAGTGACAGGTGTCCATTTTTAAGGCTCCGATGTCAAAATCAAAATTCCTTAGAGCTTTCCTTAATTCCCTACATAACTGTGCTTGCTGGGTTGGCCTTCTTCGTTGCCTGTCAATCCAGACTTAACTTTCTCAATCAGTACACCAGGTATGGCTTGGGGGTGGGTGGGATCCTGCCATGGATCTTTTGTAACCACCTACTTCCATTTCCTTTCTGGTGGTTGCAGTATAGCCCATAAAAGTCTACAGGTGTAGGGGCGCCTGGGTGGCTCAGTCGGTTACGCATCCGACTTCGGCTCAGGTCACGATCTCAAGGTTTATGAGTTCAAGCCCCGCGTCGGGCTGTGTGCTGACAGCTCAGAGCCTGGAGCCTGCTTGATTCTGGGTTTCCTTCTCTCTCTCTCTCTCTGCCCCTCTCCCACTCGGTCACTATCTCAAAAATAAACATTAAAAAAAATTTTTTTTTTTAAGTCAACAGAGGTAGACACGACTTGGAGACAGAGAGAGAACAGGTTTGGTTGGGACTTAGAACAAAACGAGGTACAGAGAGCAAGCCTCTCCATCAGTGTGCCGCAGAATCACGAGGGGCTGATTAACAACACAGACGCCTACGCGGAGCTTCTGAGTCAGCGAAATCTGGGACAAGGCCTAGACATCTGCATTTTTAACAAGCACACCCCGACCGCCTCTATTCTCACGCAGGCGGCATGCCAGCATCAGCTTTGGGAAACACGTAAAGCACTAACACCGCAGTTATCTGCAGGGGAGAAAATCATGCACACGGTCACCGATGCAGCCTGCATCGCTGCCCCACCACAACTGCCGTGGAACAGTAACTCACGGTCCCTGGAAAGCTGAGCAAACCTGTCTATGCGTGGCCCTATGTGAGCACTCATTTTTTTTTTAATGTTTTTAACGTTTATTCATTTTGAGAGAGACAGAAAGAGAGAAAGCGAGTGGAGGAGGGGCAGAGAGAGAGCGAAACCCAGAATCTGCAACAGGCTCCAGGCTCTGAGCTGTCAGCGCAGAGCGTGATGTGGGGCTCGAACCCACGAACCGGGAGATCATGAGCTGAGCGGAAGTCAGAAGCTCAACCGACGGACCCATGCAAGCGCCCCTGGGAGTATTCGTTTCCAGCAGCCGCCCTCACTCAGACTTTCCTGCTCACAGACCACACGCCATCTATTCTAATACACACTCAATAAAAGCAACATTTCTGAACTCGTGGTTGGTTTTCAAGGTATGCAATTATTTTATTTCCTTGGCCTGACAGCATAAACTTCATTACACAAGAATCTGCAGCTGACAGAACTGATACAGATTTCACCCACAGGAAGGACCCTTTGCATTAGCAGAGATGAACTGAAATGTCATGACTGGGTGCCACTCCTGCTCCCCACCCCCACCCATATAATCCCCAAAGTGAAAATACTCAGAATCAATAGAATCTCCATGAATTACTAAATCATCCCCTCAAACTTTCCTAACTAGCAGCTGCAGTCAATGAAAACCAAAGTAAGGAAGCAGCTGGCCATCACTTAGCGTTTCGGTGTGCATGGGACTAAAGGGACAGCAACAAGGGAGCAAGAATCCTGGCTGAGTGGGAGGTGTGGCCCATCGGTCTCACCTCATACCTGCCCCTTCCATCCTAAAGACAACTCTGTCCCCTATACGTGGAGCCAAGTTTGGGAGACGCTGAAGAAGTGGTTCTAGCCCGTACCTGGAAATGGTTGTGGCTCATTAATGTCCAAGGTAGGTATGGGATAAGGGGCACCAGAGAGAGAGCAGGTTAGACAGAGATGCCCAACTTCGTCAATTCCAGTTTAATGCTATCGAAACCATATTCATAACCATAACGTCCCTCATGGCTGGCCCCCGTTTTCCAGTGGTGAGAACGTGCCATCTAAATGTCTGCCCCATGTCTATCAGCACCCTGTGGGATAACGACTGGGATGGGGGAGGTGTGGAGACGGGAGATCAGGGTCACAATGTTTTAACTACAACGGGTCTCTTTTGGTCCCTAGGAATGGTCTACTACCAGAAGTCCTAAAACATCCGCAGCCCCTTTCTCTACCTATCTTGTGCAAGTGTCAAAAATAGAACCTCTGCCCAAAGAGGGAGAGCAGGAAGTCACTGGTGGTCCCCAATCATCTCTGGCCCCAACTTGCCCGCCTCCTGCCTCTTCTGCGAGGTGACACGAAAGTTTATTCCGAAATGTGAAAATTAAATCATCTCCGTTCTTCTATCCAAGCCAAGCCAACAGCTCTGTCCTGACATGCTTTCCCCCTGGGCCGAGGAAGCAGCGAAAAAATATCAATTGGGCATGTGAAAATACGATGACGGTGTGCGCGGTGTAGTGTTTCCAGAGGTCTTCCCCTTCTGTCTCCTCCACCGTGGGAGCCCTCCCTCTCCTTCCCCAAGTCCCACACACGCCCCTCCCCCTACCCCCGAGTCCGCGTGCTCCCATCTGCCGGCTTCCGCCACTCACTTCCCATAGACACTCTCGTCACTGTAGGCCACGTACAGAAAATAGTCTTCCTCATGGTTGTCCTGAGGGAAGAGACAAGAGGACTGTTGGAAAACATCATGTTCGTTACTTAGGATTCTGAGCCTCACCCACCCTGGTAAGGGAGGTACGGGAGGCGTCGTCAGACTCCACGAAAAGAAGAATAAAGAACAAACAAAAGTGACTGGAATTCGGCTTCTGAGTTCACAAAAAGCCTTCAGGGAGAGCATCGACACGTAGAAGTATCGGGAGAAGAACACGACCCTTAAGAAAGCTTACTCTAGCAAGGGAAACACAGATACAAAAATATACATACACCAGAATATACGCTAACGGGGAATATATGCTCCGGGATAAAAATGAGATTAAGAGATTGTTGGAGAAGTTGACACAACTCGCTAACCGAGCACAGAAAGAAGGCAGTACCACATGAAATCATTTTGATACAGCAGGACAAAGTGTTTTTCTACAGGTTTCTCATTAGATTCTGACACTTTACCAATTCAAGCAAACAGAATCACATAAATTGTTCCCTCCAACCGAGTTTGTCTGTTAAGACGAATGAATTGATTTAAAGGCTTGGCCTTAGAATTTTGAATTTCACTTGGAATTTGCAATCAGAAACCATTGCTTGCGGTTTCAATCGAGACGATCCAAGACGACCACACCAGAATAAGGCAAAACTGAGAATTCAAAGACAATGAATCTAGTAGGCTGCTCAATCCCTAAAGGACAAGTGACATCGAATCTCCCAGTGCCTTACACCGCTGTGTGTAAGGCGATACAGGTAAGTAACACCTCTTGCCCCACTTCCCAGGTGTGTTATCAGCGGACACTGGAACAAAGGCTAGAAAACAGCAGACTGCACAGTATTGTTGTGACCGGGACGCTTACCTCATACAGCTGGCCCATGGTGGCGCTGGTGGGAGGGATAGTGTTGTTGACAAAGAAGAATAAGGCGTCCTCAGGCCTCAGGTGGATCCTCTTCCGGATTAAGAAGTAGAACTGGCCAACTAGATAAAGGAAGAAGGAAAGAAGGCAATTAGGGAAAATAAGGGATTATGAGAAGAGTAATTCCCAGGGGAAAAAAAAAAAAAAAATTCTGCATCGGTTCCCTTTAAGTACCAGCTTTAGATCAAATCTCAGCAGAACCAAATACTGTCCTACAGCTTTAGAAATAGAAAGCGCAACTCGAAGGAGCCTCCATATTCCCTGACAGGTCACAGAGAAGCTTATTCAACCCTTCCCCTCTTTACTCAATTCCAGATGCTTTACTTGATTTCAGACGTAATGTCAGCATCTTCCTTCAAAGCCGGAGGATGATTTTCAGGGAATGCTATGTACATCTAGACTGAAATAGTCTATCATTGTCTAAACGGAATCTGGAACACACTTCCATCCCAGTTGCACCCTATGACAAACCAGTGCTGGGGGAGAGGTCTACTGGACTCCAGTAATCTCAGTATGATCACTCATCCCAAAGTTGGGGTAACAAGTGGGGTTCAATGCTGTACCTTCTATTAAACATACCGAAAAAGTTCTAGAAGGCTGGCAAACGCACCTACAAAATCTTCCCAGTGTTTCCCGGATTCACTGGTTCTTCCATTAAGGATCATTAGGGTGAAGAATTAATACATTCTTTGTAATCCCAAACAGTGTCTACAAAACGTATTGCCAAAAACCGTAGCTGGAAGAGACCAAGTCTTCAGCTGAGACTCTCTAAAATGTGATCTTCCCTCTGATTTTCCTTTTGGAATAAATGGAATAGCACAAGAACAAAGCTGGCTATAAGTGGTTTAAGTGAGAGGCATCTGGTCTTTGCTTTCAATGTCATGCCTTCTGCTGTGTCTAAATCACACAAGACACGTGACGGGACATGCGTAAGGGAACTAGCAATGACTCCTGTTTGAGTTCCCCAACTATCTGGAGAATCCCACCCGCCTTCTTCAACTCTACCCTCTCTCAACCCCACAATCTCAGGCATGCAGGCGGGACCAAAAAGGCCATGGGAAAGGAGCATGTGGAGAGGGAAAAGGCATTACCGGTGAGGTCAGAGGGCACTAGGTACTTCCTCTTGTCCAGATCGGGCACCCTGGCCTTAGGAGCCTTCTCCACAATCACCTGGTGGGGAGGAGAGAAGAAAGAACAGAATCTAGTCTTTTTTCTTCCACATCCTACAGTTCTCCTATTTGAAGTGAGTTTGTCTAGACCCATTAAAACGTTCCCATTTCTTATTCCCCCTTACCTCTTACAAAAACCTATGGGGGCGTGGGCTTCCTCAGTGAGGTTATAGTTCATTTTACTACATTAAGAAGAGAATAGAGGCACGTGATGGAAAGTAAAGAGAACCTTGATTTTAAGTGATTACACATTACCTGTCAGGCGCAGGATCTATACTTCCTGGTATTTAATAAGAGCAGTGAGAGGACTGCTCATTCCTCAGATGGCCCTGAGTAACTATTAGTTTTATTCTTTCCTATGAATGCCATTTATTCAAGGTATAGGTAATGTGCTTTAAGTGTTATACTTTGTCAAAATTTTCAAGAAGGACTGCCAAAAACCACGTTCGAGGCATGGTTTTATTCTATCAAAGAAGTACTAAATAGTTCTTATAGTAAGATATCCTGTAATATGAAGTCACTACAATAACCCATTTATCAATATTGATTGTTTATTTTACGGGATTTTTCAACGTCCACATCAAATATTTCTAGAGTACTTCAAATTTTATAAAGATCACATGGTCCTGTAATGAAGAGAAAAAAATGAAGATATATAAAAATTAAAGACTCTATGCATAAAATTTTAAATAGCAATTTAAATAATATATTTAAGTTTATGTAATTACAAGTATTTATAATTTTTTAATGCTTATTTATTTATTTTGAGAGAGAGAGAGCACACACACGCGGGCTCATGAGCAGGTGAAGGGCAGAGAGAGAGGGAGAGAATCCCAGGGCAGAACCCAACACGGCCCAATCTCCACGACCTCAAGATCACGACCTGAGCCGCTATCAAGAGTTGGACACCTAACCGACTAAGCCACCCAGGCACCCCTATTTAGTATTTACATCTGTTGTATGATTTAATTGACATTACAAATATTTAAAATCTATTGTAGAGCCATCGCTTTAGATTTTTACTTTAGAAAATACCATCATTCCTGACTAAAGATATGGCAAGTACGGAAAAGTTCTAGAAGCAGAAGTAACAGAATCCCTAGGAACTGTGTGATCAAAGGTCACTCCTCTCAGCCACAGTATTCCAGTGACTTTTAAAGGAAGAGAACTTTCCAACACCTCTTTTACAGTCGTGGTACTGATACAATAAACTTCAGTAATTCATCAAATATGTGAAGATTTGTTTCTAAATACAAGGATGGACTTAAAGGGAGGGACTTGGTGCCTGAAGCTACTAAATGAAAGGGAACACATTAAAATAGTGAAAAACACCTGGGTGGCTCAGTCAGTTGAGTCTCTGACTCTTGGTTTTGGCTTGGGTCATGATCTCAAGGCCATGGGTTTGAGCCCCACATGGGCCTCTGCACTGATGGGGCAGAGCCTACTTGGGATTTTCTTTCTCTCTCTCTCTCTCTCTCTCTCTCTCTCTCTGTCCTTCCACTGCTGGTACTCTCTCAAAATTAATAAACTTTTAAAAAAATAGTGAAAAACAGGGGCGCCTGGGTGGCTCGGTCAGTTAAGCGTCCAACTTCCGCTCGGGTCATGAGCTCACTGCTCTTGAGTTCAAGCCCTGTGTCCGGTTCTGGGCTGACAGCTTAGAGCTTGGAGCCTGCTTCGGATTCTGTGACTCCCTCTCTCTCTCTGCCCCACCCCTGCTCATGCTTTCTCTCTGTCTCTCAAAAACTGAATAAACGTTAAAAAAATAGTGAAAAACATCATTCTGTGTTTCTGGAGAAAAAGAATCTTGTAGTACCAGGAAGACCAGAAGGATACAGTTCCACTAAAAAATTTAAAAATAAAAACCGGAGGAAAGAAAAATACATGAATCAGAAATTTTAAAGAAAAAGTAGCAAGAGGTTCAGGGAGAGACCGGTGAAGGCCCAACAATGAGGACAGACAGGAGGCAAGACAAGGCTAAGGAAATCAAAGGGAAAGAGACGGAGCCTAGCACTGTCTCTCCAAGGAACCCTGAGACGTGTCAGCTCCCATCAGTAAGAAGCAATGGAAAGCACGAGAGCAGAAAAAGAGGACAATAAAATAGACTGCAAATAAGACATCGGGACAGGAGGCTGGGATCTGGAGAGGAAAAAGAGGGGTAATCGCTAAGGCCAGAGCTTACCAGAAAATATTCTAGGTTTCCAAGAATCCCAACCCTACTCATGGGCCCTGGGCTAGATGCTTTTCCTCTCTGGTTGTCAGTTTCTTTTTTTCTTCTTCTGTGCAACCTGCCTGATATTCCACAGGGCCCTTCACAAATTTTTAAAAAACAGACCTGTTTTTTAAACTGTTCCCAAAGATTTTTAATCTATTCCCAAAGATTTCCTACAATGTTGCAGGTTTTCGATACACTGTAGCTATGAAGATAATTTAAGATCTCCAGAAACCCTGCCCTCTCAAGGCATGAGCTCATCTATGATGGTAGCTAAGAAATAAGGCCGGACCTTATTTGTGTTATGTGAGCAGTCAGGGTACGTGATTGCTTTGGTAACACCAACAGTTCAGTGAGAAGGGGCTTTAGAAATCACTTACCCTAACCCTCTTTTCTGTAAACAGCAAGATTAAGGGTTCTGCCCAGAACCAGAATCGAATCTCACAACTCAGAAAGCAGAGCTTGTCTTCCTGCATCACAACTGCAAAGACAGTCACAGCCTGGGCACCTAAGGAGCAGCTGGGAGGCCTATAAACTGGTGAAAACCCAACTGGAGGAGCCATGAGATCTGAGTAATGGTTCTAAGAGCTTACAAATTATCAGAGGTGAAACATTTCACACCAAACAATGAGCTGGAGAAGAACAGGGAGGATTAGTCGAAATATTCTGGGTGAATGCACGTAAATGATTGAAATGGGAAGTGCTCACTTTGGAAGAAATACATGGGAATTTTAACTAGAGGTAGGAACAGGGCCATTTCAGAGTCTGTCCCTGTCCCTCTTAGGCAGAGCTACTGGAACAGAGCTTCGTAAGAGAGTTCTGAATGAAACGGTAGTCATTTTGCTCCGCGGGTTACCTTTCTGGCATCATTAGGACTCTGACTGTGAGGGCCACAATGTTTTTTTTTCTTGATTTCCAACACCTAACAGTGCGAGGCACACAGGGCACGCTTGCTTAATTCTGTTGACTAGAACTGTACGAGTTGAGAAACCAGAGATAGAATCTCAGCTTTGCCACACACGAGCCACAGGAAACCTTCGGGAATACTTAATCTCTGGGTGCTTCAGATCTTTCCTCTGTAGAATGCGATCGCAACCGTGCGAGGATTAAGAGAATAAAGTCAGAGCGTGTAACACATTGCCAGGTACAGAGTACCTGACCAGTCAATGAGAGTCAGTTGTCATTTGAAAATATTATAAGAGAGTAGGATCGCTATGACCACAAAATTGGGGGAAACTTTTAAAGCAGTCATCCAAGGTCCAGGGAGCATAACAAATAATTTGTGAAGGATCCTTTACTGGGTGGGTGATAGGGCTAGCTTCCCCTTTGAGCCAAAAACTCTTGTGTGCAATTCCTGGGGGAATGGAATAGCCCTAATGTCTTGCTTCCTCGTAAGAAAAGGACCGTAAGGGGTTTCTACTGCTGACATAAGGCCCAAGTTGCTTCCAGAAGCTGTAACGCGACGAAAGTTAGGGAAGGTTTGGAGAAGAGTCCCAAAGAGTACCTGCAGGTCAAGAAGGCATATCAGATTATCACAATCACTTTACCTGTACATAGCATGTAATATTTATCCTGATGTCCCTGCCTGAAATTAAAAAGTATAATGCGCCTCCATCTCCCAAACCCAACGGGGGTTGCTCTATCACACTCCAAAGTCTTCTGCCTTGCAATCAGGCTGCGCAGCCCACACTGGAGAAAAACCAGGCAAGTGGCGGGGGAGGGGATGATAGAAAAAACGCCCGGATGCAGAAAGCTACCTCAATGTTTCTTCTGTTCCTCCCCACTGCCTGCGCTAATTTTAGCCACATAAATCAGCTTCCAAAACCGAAAAAAAAAAAAAAAAAAAAAAAAGCCAAACAAACAAAAAAACCGGCCTCAGTCCTTCCGCATTGTATCCAGGTACAATCTGATCGAATAAGCACCGGGGGGGAGGCTGGCTGCCCCCACACATGCCCCTGGAGCCAAGAACTATGAGGCAATCGGGCCGTGGCGCAGAGAACGTGACCTTGTTTTCTGGGCCAGGCCTGTCTTGTGGTGCGCACCCCACCCCCCGCCGCTTTCTAATTCTTACGGAATAAAAGGAAGAATCCACTGGCTTCCGAACCTTTCCCTCCCAAACCCAATGTTATGAGGGCCAAAGCCAAGTTAAGGGAGAAGCATCTAAGGCCAGAAATCGAGGGGCGCAGACCTCACTGCATCAAATGATTTCCAGAACGACTTCCCTGCGATCTCAAAGGGAGATGTGTGGTCCCAACCCGATCCTTCTCTCACAAAAGGGCCGCATTTTGAACACATCCCAATCTGAACATCTCTGAATCCTGCTGAGTCACTCAAACGTAGGCTCCGCTCTAAAGATGCGGTCAGCTCTAAAGATGACGGGCCCCGGGGAGATGGGTTTCAAAAGCTCCGCAACCAGGTCCATTCCACCGGCTCTCCTTGCAGTGAAGGGCGTTCAGGGCTCAGTAACCGTAGGGGCCACCCTTCTTCTGTGCCTGAGGGCTGCCATCACACTCCCTCGTCCCCACGATCCCGGCTAATCGCCTTCCCCTCCCCCTCCCCGTTCCCATTACACTCACAGGGACCCTGTCCGGATATTTCTTCCGGATCTTTTCCCCTTCCTTTTTCCGATACTCAAAGGGATGGTCCTCCTTATATTGGAACTTCATGATGGACCGCAGTGTTTCCAAGATCCCCGGACGGGGCCTGCCGCCGTCGCTGATGGTTGCGTCCCTCCGGTCGCGCTTCCCTCTGCCCAACTCCGATAGGTATCAGAACTGCCTCAGAAATGTCAGCTCCCGTCGCTGCGCAGCTTGGCAGAGCTTTCAGAAGGGATGTCGGGTCCCCTCGGACGCAGGTAGGGACCGGCCAGGTAGAGAAATCCCAGCCGCTTTTCCCGAGAGCTGGGAACACAAAAACAACTCGGCAGCGCTTTGGTATTGTGACGTCATGACGTCCCGCCTCCCCGCCCCGCCCCCCCGGCGTTCGGACCGCGCGGGGAAGGGGGGGGTGGAGGGAGAAACGCGGCAGATTGCCCAGTGTTCTTTCCAAGCCAGACTCTCCTGAGCAGTTCTTTGCAACCATGAAAATCCTGTACTTCGAATTTTATTGGGATTGTGACATTAAGAATGGCTTGAAGGGGGGAAAAATGTTCTAGAGATCCGTTCTTCCCTCTTTGTCGCTGTTTCTTGGTTTGGTCCAAAAACAAACACAGAGGGCAAAAATCCAGCTTTTTCCACCTGATCCGGGATCTGGAGTCTAGGGAAAGGAAGAACGGGGTTCCTGGGTTCCTTTGGCCACTGCAGAAGTGCGCGATCTTGCATGTTGCCCTTTGCGCCTTCAGCTGCTCCGCGGGCTAGGCTGGCTCCCTCCGACCGTGACCCCTCCTTCACCACGCTGGCGTCATTCATTTTGTTTGGGTCCTTGCCGCAATTTGCTCCTAGAGCAGCGGCATAAACAGAACATGACTCAGGAATTTGAGGAGATGTATAAGGTGAAGGGCATGAGATGTAATCAAGGTCCAGAGAAGTGATGTCAGTCATGACTGCTAAGGGGCTTCACTCATGTTCCAATATAGAAATGATTCGCTTTCTCCTATTAACTCAGAAGTTGGGCCTGACTTCTGGAAAAGAAAATACGGAGCAAGTCAGGTGATTAGCTCAGTATTTCTCAAACATTTCTTTCTTTACTCGGCAAAAATTCACCAGAGGATAGTGCCGCTTGTTAAGCGTCCCTGAGGTGAAAAGAAAGTGCCACCCGAATAGGCAGGTGGAAGACTGGTGGACCAGGTGCCATTGCGCGCCCCTGTGCCCCTGCCCTTTCCCCACTAAGAATCAAAGGACGGGGGCGGCGGCGGGTGGGGGGGGGGGGGAGCCTTTCCAATCGCCTCTAAGGGCAGTGATTTCAGGGACCTGTATGGGGAGGGCAGCGAAAATGGTGAAAGATGCATAAGAGACAGGAAGGGCTGCTTTGCTGTGACCAAGCCCAGGGAGCTCTGACATATACAAGGGCAGTCCCTGTCGCCTATCTTTTATTAAGGTCTCAGTGTCTTTGGTTTAAAAAACCCCACAAAATAAAAGAAATTAAGTTTCATTGTTGAAAAAAGGAAAATGAAGAGCATAGTCTTACTTCTTGGTATTAATTATTTTTCTCCATGGCATCCTTCAGTCCTTTGTATAAATATCCAGGAATTATTTTATCACATTACATGTTTATAATTTTCAGTCTTTATTTTGAAAATGAAATTTTTAGCTCATTTTAGCTTTGACCCAATATAGCTAAGATCTCTGAAAGGAAGTACTTTACAACCAGTTGAGAAAAGTAATCATGATGGAGATTAATATTTCAAGAGGGTTGTTGCCTGATCACATCATAGCTAGTTAAAATGCTGATTTTAACTTTTATTTTAAAAATACCTAAGCATAGTGGCAATTTATATATAAAAAAAATCTGAAGATAAAATCTCAGGTTAATATTTCTACCTCAAGCCTTTTATAAAATCCACAATCTGTCGTGTTCCAAAATTTACTCTCTACCTTTATTCTCAGCATAACATTTAAAATATTATGCAGAGGGTAATTTTGTAAATTAACACATTTAATCAGATAAAATATCCAAAAAATTTTTTTCAATGTTTGCTTATTTGTGTGTGTGTGTGTGTGTGAGAGAGAGAGAGAGAGAGAGAGAGAGAGAGAGAAAGAGAGAGGAAATGCAGGTGGGAGAAGGGCAGAGACAGGGAGACAGAGAATCCCAAGCAGACTCCACAATGTCAGTACAGAGCCCAACATGGGATTGGGACCCATGTACCACGAGATCATGACCTGAGCTGAAAGCAAGAGTTGGACTCTTAACCAACTGAGCCACCCAGGTGCCCCCAAAATTCATTTTGTTGCCAAAGACAAAATTCTATATTAAAAAGCTCACATTTCAGGAATTCTCATGCATTACTGAGGGGAATGGAAATTGGCCTAGCCACTTTGGAAGACAGATTGGTGGTTTCTTAGAAAACTAAACATATTCTTACAATATGATCCAACAATCATCCTCCTTAGTATTTACCCAAAGAATCTTTGAAAGTCTGTCCACATAAAAACCTGCACATGGATGTTTATAGCAGCTTTATTCGTAATTGCCAAAACTTGGAAGCAATCAAGATGTCTTTTCGTAGGCCAATGGATAAATTGTGGTTCATCCAGACAATAGAATATGGTCAGTGCTAAAAGGAAATGAGCTGTCAAGCCATAAAAATACCTTAAATGCATATTAGTAAGTGAAAGAAGCCAATCTAAAAGGCTAAACACCATATGATCCCAACTGTATAGGATATGACAAAAAAAAAAAAGGCAAAACTATGGAGACAGTAAAAATTCGGTGGTTGCCAGGGTTTGGGGGTGGGAGGGGGGAATAACTAGGTGGAGGATAGTGAAAATTCTCTGTATGATAGTATAATGATGGATACATACCAGTAAACATTTGTCCAAACCAGTAAACTGTATCACACCGAAACTGAACCCTAACGTAAACTATGGATTCCTGATGATTATGATGTGTCAGTATAAGGTTCCCCAGTTGTCACAAATGTACCACTCTGGTGGGGAATACTGATAAAGGTGGAGGCTATGCATATATGGAGGGCAGTAGGTATATGGGAAATCTCTGTACCTAAAACTGCCCCCAAAATAATGTCTTAAGAAAAAAAAGAAAAAGGCTTACGTTTTGTAAAATATACATTTCAAAATTTTCTTGTAATCTTCTAATTTTTTTTATGTTCTCAAGGGTTAGAATGTTTTCAAGCTGTTGTGAACATTTTCAAATATGTAAAAAATTTCAAAAAATAGTATGATGAACATGTATATACCCACCACCTGGATTTCTTTCATTTGGAAGTAAATACAGGGGTGTCTGGGTGGCTAGATCTCTCTGCCCCTCCCCAGTTCACGCTCTCCCCCTTGAAATAAAAAAAATAAACATTAAAAAAGGAAAGTAAATCCAAACATCATGACACTTCACCCCCAAATACTCCATATACCCCTGCTGAGAATAACAACATGCTCCTACATAATCATGATACTGCTATTTCACCTAAAAAATTACCCATATTTTCAACATTATCTAATGTAGAGTTAATACGCATATTTTCTCAATTGCTTTTAAAGTACCTTTTATAAGTTTCCCCCCCCCCCCCAGTCAATCATTAAAATAGGAAAACAGCTGTAATTGACCATATAGACAGGTCTGGCTTCTTTTTTATTCAGGATATTTTTATGTTATCACATTCGAATTAATATGTAACAACAAACACATGAAAAGATTCTCAACATCACTCATCATCAGGGAAATGCAAATCAAAACCACAGTGACATGGCATCTTACACCTGTCAGAAGGGCTAGTAACCAAAAGACAAGAAATAACAAGTGCTCGTGAGGATGTGGAGAAAAGGGACCCTCGTGCATCACTGGTGGGAATGTCAATTGGTGCAGCCACTGTGGAAAACAGTATTGAGTTTTCTCCAAAAATGAAATATAGCAATACCATATGATCCGATAATTCAACTACTGGCTATCTACCCCAAGAAAATGAAAACAATAATTCAAAAAGATATATACACCCCACTATTTTTTGCAGCATTATTTACAATAGACAAGTAATGGAAGCAACTTAAGCGTTGCTTAAGTATACATACATATACACATATACATACAATGGAATGCTACTCGGTCGTAAGAAAGAATGAGATTTTGCCATTTATGATGACGTGGGTAGACCTAGAAAGTATTATGCTAAATGGATTAAGTCAGGCAGAGAAAGACAAATATCGTGTTATTGCACTTATATATGGAATCTAAAAAATAAAACAAACAAACAAACAAATAAGAACAGAAACAGAATTATAAATACAGAGAACAAACTAGCAGTTGCCAGAGGGGAAGGATCAAGGGCATGGACAAAACACGTGAAAGGGATTAAGAGGTACAAACTTCCAGTTGTAAAATAACTAAGTCACAGGGATGAGAAGTATAGCATAGGGAATATGGGCAAAAATATCGTAATAATGCTATGTGGTGACAGGTGGTGACTATACCTACTGTGACGAGTATAGCATAATGGAAAGAATTGTCAAATCACTATGTTGAACACCTGAAACTAATAGAACATTGTATGTCAACTGTAATTTAATAAAAAATAATGTGTAAAACCAGAATATCAATGTATTGATCTCCAGTGAGAAATGTATCAATGAGGTTCAGCTACTTACAGCCATTTGCTAAACTCACTTGATAAGCTTGAGATTTAAACAAAGGAGTTAGTTGATTCAAATATGCCAACTACCAGGAGCATGAGACTGACAGACTCTAGGACCAGGAATCTTCCTTGCCCCGGGACTGTGCATTGGTAGATCTTCCTTCGTAATAGTTTGAATGTGCCCACTCTGCTCTGTCCCAACTGTCACTATCTTAGTTTAGTTTTATTAAAAAACAAAACTCAACCGAGTACATTTAAAGATCTTATTGCCTTTATTCAATGCTCTATGAATTGGGCACCTAACAGACGTAAAGTCACTCTGAAAGGCTGGACAAAATGGAAGACAGAAGGTGGAAGGGGAAGGGGCAAAAAAGTTACTAGCCACCAGTGGATTGTTTGTGGCCAAGTCACTTTCCTTTAGGGGACGTGTATGAACCAGACTAAAGCTATCTTGGACAAATCTGCCATGATGATGTTCTGCGATCTGCAGCCTTCTTGAACCTGCCCCCTCCTTCTTCCTTTTTGTTTAACCACACTCTTAAGGACATCCCGGGGGCATAACATCTGCTTTATCTGCTTTGGGGATTCGCAAGACTTTTCCTCCAGGATGGCCTCCCCGCACATACTCCCCAGCCTCTTGGGTTAAAAAACAGGTTCCCTGTCATGGCATCCACTCTCTTGGGCCTGTCTAGTTTGATCTGCCTTCTTGTGGAGTGCTGCCAGGACAGGCCTCTCACTTTCCTGATAGCTGGCCATGGCTTCCACTATGCTGGCCTCTAAGTACTCGGTTAGAACCAAACTGCTTACTCTAACATTACTTATGGTTATGTCCTGAGTGCTTGGATACAAAATAATGACCAAAAAATGCGCAGTATGTCATAGTCATAGACATGCGCATTTGTCATAGTCAAAAGAACAAAGGGATTTTTAAACTTAAGTTGGTAGATTAAAAGAAGATGTATTTGTTTTCCACTAAAACGACTGTGTCATAGATTGAATTGTATCCTCCCAAAAGGTATTGAATTTCTAACCCACAGTATCCGTGAATGTAACTTTGGAAATAGGGTCTTTGTGGATGACCAAATTAAGATGAGGCCATTAGGGTGGGCCTTACTCCAATATGACTGGTGTCCTAAAAAGAGAGAAATTTGAATATAGGGACAGACATGCATCAAGGAAAAAGTATGTGAAGTCAGAGAAATAATGCCACCTGCAAGCCAAAATGCAGGAAACTACCAGAAGGTAGGAGAGAGGCATGCAACATTTTCTCGTACAGCCCTCGAAAGGAACCAACTGTGTCAATACCTTGATTTCAGATGTCTGGCCCCCAGAACTGAGGGACAATACCTTTCTGTTGCTTAAGCCATCCAGTCTATGGTACTTAGTTATGGCAGTCTGTGATATTGTGATTTATCATGATAAGTATATGTTTGGTCTTTTAACCAGTTCCTGGCAGAGCTCCTAAAAGCCTTGGAACTTCCTAAGTGATGAAAACAATAAAGGTATATTTTGTTGTGTTAATAAGTGACTTTTGGAATGCCCCAACGTAACCTAAGGATGGGGGCTGGTCACCAGAGGAGACAATCAAGTTGTTAGAGAATTGGAACTTTTTGTTCCACCCTACCCTCGACTTCCAAGGAGGGGAAAGGGGCTGGAAACTGAGTTCAGTCACCAGTGGCCAATGACTTCATCAGTCATGCTTATGTAATGAAGATTCCATAAAAACCTAAAACGATGGGATTCTCAGAGCCTCTGGACTGATAGAGCTTCTGGAGGTTCTGGATGAGTGGTATGTTTGGAAAGGGCACAGAAGCTCTGCGTCCCTTCCCATATATATTTTGCCCTATGCATCAATTCTACAAGTAAAATGTTTCTCTGAGCTGTAGGAGCCAGTGGAGCAAATTAACCACCCAAGGAGGTCTTCAGAACGTCTGAACTATAGAAGCTCAAATGACAATCTGTTTTTTTTTTTTTAAGTTAGTTTGTTTGCTTGTTTATAGACAGGGAGAGAGAGGGAATCCCAAGCAGGATCTGCACTATCAGCACAGAGCCCGATGTGGGACTAGATCTCAGGAACCGTGAGATCATGACCTGAGCCGAGATCAAGAGTTGGAGGCTTAATCAACAGAGCCACCCAGGGGCACTGGTGACAATCTGGATTTGTAATTGTCATCTGAAGTAGGGGGTGGGAGAGCAATCCTGTGGAACTGAGCTCTTAACCTGTGGGATCCGACATCATCTCCAGGTAGAGAAAAGAAACTTGTATGAAACTTGGGGACATGAGACACTCCATTTTGAGAAAAAGCTCCATTCCCCTCTCTAAAACAAATGGCTAATGAACTCTTGAACTGGGCAAAAAGACTCTTGAACTGGGCCAGAAGCAACAATTCTTTTACAAGCAATCTTTCTCAGAAGTCAACAGGACAAGAGGTATCTTGATCATAAGACTTGATTCTAGACTTTCTGAAGAGAAGCTACTTAGCTAATGCATACCAGGAATAATTGCTTTTGTTAACACCAGTAGAATAGTCAATCGTTGTGTAACCAAAAGCAGCTCAGCCTATTAGTACAATTTGACTTTTCTTTTTCTTTTTTTACCCAGGTCATATAATTGTTCCCTTTCGTCTTTCTCATAAACCCCCCTTGCTTTTGTAACCAGACTAACGTGAGTTTCCTTCTTGGTGAGCCACAGATCCGCCAGATGAGTTGTTGCATAGAGTAAGCTTTATTTGCAGCAAATAAGGAGATCCCAAGGAATAACTCCAAAGTCATGACTCCCTAAGGAAAGGTGAATGGGTTCCTTTTATTGAAGGTTAGGATGAATATTTAGACGGGGAAGCCTTGTCACCTTTTGTAGAAGGCATAAGTTTGTGCAGGTGCCGTAAGGAAAAAATACTTACACATACATTGTATGCTATGTACGTGAGGCTGAGGCTCCTCTTTGGGTGGAGATTTTATTTTATTTTTTTCATTTTTTATCTTATGTTGTTATTATTATTATTATTATTATTATTGGCAGTGGTAGTAATAGTATAATCAGGTCAAGGTAATTGTCAGTCATTCCAAGGATTACTCCATCATCCATCTACACAGCGGGGGAGTCAGATTTAGCTCGAAAGGTCCGGTGGTCTGGGCTGAGAGAAGTCTTGTTGGGGTAGTTGACATCACCTGAGGGGTGGTTTCCAGTTTCATTCACCTGAGTTAGGCGATAAGCCAGAAAGAGGAGCTCAAGGAAAAATGGAAGACAAAGGTCATTGAAAGTCAGATCTTGGGATGGAGCTGGTGACACTTTTACCCCATGAGTGGGACACTATTTGGGTTTCTATCTGAATCTGTGCTCTCCAAATTGCAATTTTGAGACTCCAAATGAAGGCTTTTGTTCTTGGGGCGCCTGGGTATCTCAGTTGGTTGAGCGTCCAACTTCAGCTCAGGTCATGCATGATCTCATGGTTAGTGAGTTCAACCCCCGTGTTAGGCTCTGTGCTAACAGCTCAGAGCCTGGAGCCTGCTTCAGATTCTGTGTCTCTCTCACTCTCTGCACTCCCCCCAGTCCTCATCCCTACCCCCCACCCCATCCTCTCATTCTCTCTCTCTTTCTCTCTCAAAAATAAACATTAAGAAAAAAAAGGGCCTTTGTTCTTTTCCCGTCTTGTCTCTCTTCTCAGATGACAATAATGTCAGAATTGAGTTGAACTGCAGTATGCCCAGTTGGTGTCAGAGAATTGCTTGGTGTGGGGAAAAAAAAATCCACGTGTGAGAACGGGTGTCTGAATCCTACAGCCCAAGGAAACAAACACAGACTGTAAAAGGAAAAAAGGAAGTCAAGAAACTCACAAAGTCAAAAAGAAGAAGAAGAAGAAGAAGAAGAAGAAGAAGAAGAAGAAGAAGGAGAGAAAACAGAAAACTGAAAAGAAGTCTGAAAAGAAGAGATGACAAATGACAAATACCTGACAGGGGAGACTTGAGAAAGAGAATCCTGAACTGACAGAAGGGAAAATCTAAAGTGGCCCATTATTCATTATAGAACTTGGAGAGAAAGGTTCAGGCATTTCTGCCCCCAGTGTACCTCCTTTGCCCCAAACAGCCATGTGATTGTCTCTCCCCATTCTTATACAGAGAGGAGATTTATCCCTTGTATGGGATAGACAAGGTCTATGAACTGCGGCAGATAGAGGAAGCAGGTTCAGTCAAAGATGACACATTGAGAACAGGGAGATTGAGAATTTACACACAGTCTCTTGAATCCCCAACCTTTTTCCTCCTAAATCTGTGCCCAGAATTCTGGTAGCCCAGCTGGGTTTGCATGCATACAGAATGCAAATGAGCCTTTTAGTGCTCTGTTCTTAAACAGGAGCAGACAGTAAGGAGTCAGGATTTGAAAGGAAAATCTGATATGAAACAAACAATGAACAACTACTTCAAGAAAAAAAAAAAGACTACTTAGGGAGATTAGAACCTCAAAAAAGTATCATTAATATCCTCAGAAACAAGAGAAAATATTGCGTCCATGAAACAAAAATAGTTACAACCAAAGAATATTCAGGCCCAAATACATATATTTAGACAGAGAGAGAGAGAGAGCGAGAGAGAGAGAGAGAGAGAGAGAGAGAGAATGAGAAAGGTAAAATTTAGAAGACAGTTGAGATTTTTTTAGAAAGTAAAGTAACAGGACAAAAAGCTGAGGAAGGGGGCCAGGATAGGTAAATTAGAGGTCCAACATTCAAAACTAGGAGACTCAGAGAATACAGAAAATGTGGGAGGGAGGTCAGATTTTATTTAAAGCTAGTTATGCCTTTAAAATCCTAAGGGAGGGGTGCCTGGGTGGCTCAATCAGTTGAGTGCCGTACTCTTGGTTTCAGCTCAGGTCATGATCCCAGGGTCATGGGATGGAGCCCCGTGCCATTCTTAAGATTCTCCCTCTCTCCCTCTGCCCCTCTCCCACAGTCACACACACACACACACACACACACACACACACACACACTCTTTCTCTCTCTCTCATAAATAAATGAATACATAAATAAATAAGTATTCCTAAGGGAAATTATTTTCTTCCTAGAATTTTATGTAAAACTACTATTTAAGTATGAGGGTAGCACAAGACATCACTTAGACACAGAAGCTCTCCAAAAATTTACTTCTTATGTATCTGTTTTCGGAAAGCACTCCCCAAAGGAGGAAGTAAACCAAGAAGGGAAAAGACGTGGGATGTAGGAAACTGTATTTAACGTGAGAGAGATAATCTACAAGATAGTAAAAGTGCTTAATGTATAACATACGTGTTTTATATATAGGATATAAGTGTGTATTAACCTTCACAATCCTCACATAATAATATAATGTATATGTACTCATTTTATCATCATTTTACAGGTGAGGAAATTGAAGCATAGAATGATGAAGTGACTATAACAAGATTGGTCAGGGAGTAAAGAACAGAACCGGAATTTTAACCTATGAAAGCCTGATTTCAGGCTCTTAGTCATTAATAGTCTTTTTCCTGCTCCCCGATATACGCATTTAATCAAAATTATGATATAACTATATTTGGAAGATGGGGGAGGGCAACGAGAAATGTTCCAATGTGTTTCGGTAGCCAAGGTGGAGCTGGTGGTGATGAAAAACAGCTACGCTTTCCTCTTCCTTAACGGCAAGTCAGTGCGTGATACACCAAACTGAAAATAAAAATCAAGAATAGCAACATATGCATAAGTATTTGGAGAAATGTAGGTTTCAAAAGATGAGCTACCAAGTAGGGAGTAGAAAAAGTGTGCATGGTAAGGAGGTACTGTTTCTCTTCATGAGCCTTGCAGAGCCGTTTGACTTTTTAATCTGCATGAAAGTCTACATTTGATTAAAAGGAATAAAGCTTAAATGTTAAAAATAAGAGCAAAAGCGTTTTCAGGTTGGAGTCTGAGGCCCAAAGAAGTTGAGTCCAAGGTCCAGCTCAGTCACTCACTCCCTGCAGAGTATATTCTCTTCAGAGAACTTCTCTGAAGTTCAGCCTCCAAAGCTGATCATTAATGGAGAATTAAATGACTATGATTGCTTATCACTTTTTTGACTCCTGAGGGACTTCTGTCCCCGTTGAATTGAATTTCCATGAGCCACTTTGGTATTTATTGAGTTGCATTTATGGCCCTTTTGGAAGAGGGAGAGGGCAATATTCAACTTGGCCCCCTACGGTGATTAGTATTAACATTGTGGAGTGGGGGAAAGCAGGTTCTAACTTCAGTGCAAGAAGAAAGTACAGGAGAGATCCTATATAAGGCAACTCTGACATATAAACTGGGACTCAAGAAAGGTCTAGACACTTGGAACACTGCTAACATTTGTCAAACAAGGACAGCAATAACCAAAGGGCAACAGAAACAATTAAAAAATAAGTATCGAGAAGCTGAAATATAGAAAAGAGACATTATACTTAAATTGGCTTTCTTTTATAACTTTGTTGACAAGTAAGCTTTTATGAGAGACACGGAAGAAATATTGTCTTCGGAGTAGCTCAGTACAATAATGGTCTCCTTGTATTCCAGATCTCACCTCTTACTCATGCTCTGGTAACGGCCAAAGCATCTTCCAAGTGACATGACCTCTTTTCTCTCTTCAGAACTTTACCGTGGCTTTCATAGAATGCAGGATAAAGATCAATCTGCAAAGATCGCATGCAAAGATGCTAACCTGTCTTTCCAGATTCATTCCTATTATATCACTCTTGGAATGTTTAGCATTCTCCGTGATTCATATTCTCAGCTTTTCTCAACTCACAGACAAGAAAAAAGAATGCTCTTATACTGTGTATTTGACGTTTAAAATTCTATCATCCTTTAGAGTTCAACTCAAGTGTTACCATGTTCATGATACTCTTTCCAAACTCTTCAAATTATGAGGAATTCGGAGATGGGAAATAGCGCAATTATAGGTTAACTAAGGTAAAGGTGCCAAGAGGGACACTGGCCAACATTATTCAGAGACAGCATGTAAAATATTTCCCATAATTGAAGTCTCAGTGTATCTTGGGCAATCCATATATCACTGTAATTGTCTTCCCAGTCAGTCTGCCAGCTCAAGGGCAAACTTCCCATCCTGGCCTCCTTATTGCCTTCCAGACAATCTGCTTACCCAAGGAAAAGAAAATAAGACTTGCCATTTTCAGACTTCGCAATTTTTCTCCTCAGCCTCCTAAATCCGTTACGTAAATCCCATTTTTGCTTTATTTCCATACTCTCATATACAAGTTTACCCTTAATGTATAAGCTAATCAGACCCTCTAATAAAGGTCTTAGAGACCACACCTATAAGGCCAACTCAATAAGATTCAATACTGTACTTCATGGTCTAGATGTGGACTGGAAGCAGGTGAAAGGTGGTAGAATTGCCACCTCAAAATATGTCTCTTTGGCATAAGGATTGTCCTAAGCCGGTTGCTTTTAAGAGACAGCAGACACAGTATAACTCTGAAAACTGAGTAAAAGTTTTGTAAGAGACATTTTCATGTATAAGGTAAACGTACAGGTGTACCGGTGTTTTTCCCTTTCCGTATCAGGAAGAGGCAGATGACTAAATCTTGAGAGATTCTCATCAGTGGAGAAGACAGTGACATAAATCTGCTTAACAACCATACTTTTGTTTAACTGGGCTTTTCCTGGTGACTTCTCATACCACCCCCCCACCCCACCCAGTCTTCTTTTGTCTTTAGCTGGAGATGATATTTAAGGTGGTGGTTGGGCCATTTCAGGGAGTTACTCAATCTTCCTGGGTCTCTTTCATGTATACAGGAGGTATACATGTTATTAGGTTTCTACCTTTGCCTTCGTTAATTTCTCTTTTTAATACTGAGGTGTCTCAGCCAAGAACCTAGAAAGGTGAAGGGACAATTGTTTGTCCTCTCCTACACAGTCATCCTGTACTGTTTTATTTGCCTCCAAACCACAGATAAAACTAGTCATCGTTGCCCAGTCAATCTTTCTCCGACCCATCTTCCCCCAGGAAGGAGAGCCTGTATGGTCCTTGTGTCCTTGTGCAAATCAATATACGCCCGCCTTTCAGGTCTCCCTCTTGGATTAAGAGCTTTGCGCTGTCAGAGTCAACTCCTCCTCCCACTATGTAGGGACAGACACCTCCTTTCAGATACTGATATCCCACTAGACACTGTCCCTTGTATAAGTTTCAGCTGGGGCAAGTGAAAAGCGATGGAAAAAGTTGGGGAGGGGAGGGGTTGCGGAGTGTAATCACTCCAAGAAACCTAAAGTAAGCTGTAGCGGACGGACAGTTGCAGCTTTATTGCAGGGTGTAGAAGGTTTATAAATCTTGTGTCATTTGGGCTAAAAAGGGGGTGGGAGAGAATCTCTACTGTTTGAAGTCAGAAGGACGATCTAGAGAAAGACCGAAAGAACCTGGAATTCTGCTGACAAGAAGATAAAACTATAGTCCCTTTCATCACCACCCCCAGTGTTCCTTTTCAGACTCTGACCACCTTTCACTGGGATTTTTATAATACGTTCCTGGCTGAAATGAAGACCTGACTTGCTTATGTTTCAGCTAAGACCTCAAACTTTCACTGAGATATGTTTCTAAATGTTGATCACATTATGGAACTCTCCTGCTAATAAAACATTAAGTAACCCTCATTGTCTTCAAGTTCAGTATCTGAATTACTTAGTGTAAGCCTTAACCCTGTGACATTTTTCTTCAAACCTAGGCCCTCCTCATTTTAAAATGTATGATTCATATTCAAGTATTACAATGAAGGAAAGAAACCAGTAAAAAGTAAGACCAAGAAAGAGGAAGAAGAAGGAAGACGGTACGAAGGGGGAGTTAATTATCTCATTTATACCCATATACAGTAGACCCTTGAACAGTGTGGGGGGTGGGGGAGGGGTTAGCGGTGCTGACCCCCACGCAGTCAAAAATCCACACATAACTTTTCATTTGCCCGAAATGTAATTACTGATAGCCTACTATTGACTGGAAGCCTTATCAGTAACATAAACAGTTGATTAACACATATTTCCCATGCTACATATATATATTATATATATGCTATATATATTATATATATACTTTATTTCTACAATAAAGCACGCTAGAGAAAAAAATGTTATTGAGGAAATCATAAGGAAGCAAAATACATTCATTGTATTGTATTGTATTGTATTGTATTGTATTGTATTGAAACAAATCCGTGTATAAGTGGATCCACACAACTCCAGTTGGGGTTTAAGGGTCAACCATATATTATTAACTTTAAACATAGCAGAGAGAATTTTATTTAAGTAAAAAACTGAGTTTATTTGGGTACAGAGGAGGAATTGCAGTTCAGAACAGGAAGCTATGGTGAATCACAGGTAAATCCAAAGAGACAAAAGGAAGGTCAGCTTTTATTAGATTTTAGGAGGAGACTGGGAATGGTTGTTGGAACAAAAGTTTATTGGGAGGATAAGAGTTTGAGGTTGTAGCAGTTTCTCATCTGCAAGCGATGGTTAGTGGGTTTTTGTTTGTTTGTTTCTTGCAGGGGTAGGCAGGGGTCTCCCTTCTTTTTCTAAAAATCAGGAGCTATAATGTCCTATTTGTTAAAATAATCCTCATCTTCCTTTTTCCTGCTGGTTATGTAGGCTACAATGAGGGGTACACGCAGGAGAGCTCCCCTTCCAAGACTTCCCGATTCCATTTGGAATTATTTCCACAATATAAATAGACATTTTAACTGGATGGGTTCTGAACTTTTATCTTCCTATTCAGACCCCTCTGTCCCAGATAGGCATATCCAAAAATCTCTGCCGTTTACAGTGGATTATCTTACAAATACTGCAAATTATAAAGGCCTCATATGGAATTTCTTTTTCTCTTCTTGTTTTACAAATTAAGACTTTCCTCATTCAATCTCAAGGAAAACTTTTGATTTTTCTCATTGGCACATCTGTGCTTTTTTGCTGCTTTAGTGAAGTAGGCATTGCCTTAGATTAACTTGGGATATATTTTGTCAATAAAATGCCTCTTCCCCATTTTAGAAATCACTAACTTGAGTTTTCCCCTAAACCTGGTTTTGCCCAATCTTTCCCATCCTAATAAACAGCTACACCTTCCATGTATTGGCTCAGGTCAATGATCTAGGAATTATTTTTCACTCTTTTCCCTTACTACATTTCCCTATTCAATCCACCAGCAAGTATTGATGATCTTATCTCCAACATGTCTTTCAAATCCCTACGTTTATCTCTATTTCCACCTCCAACATCACCATGTTAGTCCACAGTCATGGACTATCCACAATCACAATCCCTAGCCACAGTCACATCTTGTCTACTCTTCTTCAATACCTCCCATCTAGTCTTCACACTTTCATACTTGTCCTCCTCCAGTCCATTCTCCTATAGCATCAAGAGTCATTGTCTTAAAATTCAAATTGCATCAAGTGACTCACTGTTTAAAATTTTCAATGGTTTCTCAATGCATGCAAAATACAGTCTAGACTCCTTGCCCCCAAGACTCCTTTTCCCTCTCAGACTCCGTTTTCTGCTTACTATAATCAGTTACTCTTTTTTCAGTTCCTCACACGTATCAAACTTTTCACCATCTTTGAAAATGTTCTTCCCTCATTCTGCCTTTTCATGCAGGTTCTCTGCACTATTCTTGCTTGCTACCATTGTATTTTTGACTTTTTCTTAAGCTCTGTGAGCTTAAGTCAAGTCAGAGTCAAGGTCAGATTCAAGCTTCAGTCAAGGGAGGGGAAGGTGGGTGATGGGCATTGAGGAGGTCACCTGTTGGGATGAGCACTGGGTGTTGTATGGAAACCAATTTGACAACAAATTTCACATTAAAAAAATAAAAATAAAGAAATAAAATAAAGAAACTCTAGAAGAAACGGTAGATGACTCAAGTGGTGTTGGAGACCATGACCTTATCATGACCTCTCTCACTAGTGTTGAGTTTTCTGCAGCACTGCTCGGCAGTGTGGGTTTTGGGAAGAAATCCGCTCCCTTCCTTGAACCAATGTTTAAAGTTTGAAGGATAGGTGCGAGAAAAGTAAGAAGGGGTTTAAACAAAACTGAGAATCAGTGATTACACTGATCAACAGGTAGATTGAGTAGAGAAGGAAGTAGAGCCAAGCGGGTGTTAATATTCTGACAAAATGGGAGGGTTACAGGAATGGAAGATTCCGCCTGTCTGAGGAGAGGGGAGAGGGGAGAGGGAGAGGGAAGAGGGAGAGGGGAGAGGTAGGGCTGAGAGATCTCTTTAGAATAAGATACTTATAGGCAGGATTTCTGCCAAGATTTTTTTCTACCGGATGATATTTTAATTTCTTCAAGACTGGTATCTTGAAGGACGAAGGAGCCTAGAATATTTTATGGAATGTGTGATAATGAAGTGATGCCTTTGGCAGTAGCAAAACAAGGCCACCTAGGGGTCTATTAACAATTCATGCATTTTAACAATTTCCAGAGGCAATGTGATAAATGACTCAGGATAAATTCAGATCTCCAGCAGGTTATACTCAATTAGAACAGTTTTCCCCTTGGGCTGAGTGAACATTCCAAGGGTGTATTTAATGAGGTGCTATCCTAATCAGCTCTTCCCTGGTTATGACTTCCCCCCAGTGATGAAACTAATTGCCAAATAAATGAGTTTTCTCAAACATCCCTTCCCTCTACACAGACTATTTTAAAAGGAATCACATATCATTGGTCGTTAACCTCAATCGACAGATATTTATTGACGAATAAAAGTGACTTCCAGCGTGACTTAGCGGTAACCCAACAAGCTGGGTGGCCAAAGAACAAACGAGAGCACAATTCTCAGAATCATAGTAGCCAGGTGAAAATTAGATGTCAATATTAAGAGCGACAAATCCATGTACATAATACTTTACAAATCTTGTCATTTGTATCTAGCTTATTTGAGCCTCGCAACAATCCTTGGAGGTGTTATTATCCCCTATTTTACAGATGAGGAAACTCCTTTAAAGATTTTCAATGATTTATCTAAGGTCACTGGCAAGTAATTTTTCCCCAATACACTTTACTTTCTCAGCTGTCCAGTAACAATACATCATATCCCCAATTGTCCAGTAGTATTTCAGGCGGACAGCTTAGCACGACACGGCAGGATGCCATCCGGGCTGAGTTCAGTTAGTTACTCCAAGAACTGGAGAGGGGTGCAGATCGGCTCAAATAGGAGACGACATTTTCTACCATGGCCACGAGGTGGCAGTGAAGGCCACTCCTAGAGACTAGTGTGGGTCACTACAGATAACCTGGCTTTAAGGGGTCGGCCAGAAAGAGAAAAGAAGTCAAACAATGCCATTCTTTGAGAAAAGACTGCGTGTGTCTGTGCAGGCGTGCACGCGCGCGCGCGTGTGCGTGCATGTGTTTGCAAGGCAGAAACACTGAGAAATTAATAGAAAGTGTTACTGCACTCCATGAAGTTTCTCATATTGCTAGAGAGTAGGACCAGGGTGAAGGAAAGACCTTGATATTCGGCACTTGGGTACCGTATGTACTCTGTTCCCTTAGCCCGTGTCTGCAATCCTACCCCTGGATCCTGAATGTCCACTTAGGTATTACGATTACCTGGGTCCACTTAGGTATTAGGTATTATGATGCCAAGAGTGTCACTGGCATTCAGTAGAAAAGTGAATGTTCTCTCAAGAGGAAGAATTCACGGCTTCAGTGCATTCATGTCTATGGCTGTGCCTACACTCTTGTCTTTCTCCTCAAATGTACCACAATCTACTCTTGCGTTACAGCTGGCAGAAAGAAAAACCACCTGCAGTATCCCATAGGCAAAGGAACTCAATAGCTATAGGCATTCAAGGTACTTTTGATGCTTTCTTGGTTCAGGAGTAGTCAGCATTGCTAGAGGTTAGTTGCAAATTCTGGCCACTGGATAAAGAATTAGAGTTCCCAGTTAGAGCATTCCGTGTTAGAAAATACATGTGGCTGGAAACAAAGAGTGGGAAGCCATCCTTTCCACTGAATAGTGTATAGTCGTCATCCTAAATCTTCCAAAAGTTAGGGGGAAAAAATGTCCCATTTGTCTGTCTGTGGCTATGCTGGGGATCCCCCCACCCCATTTATAAAATCAGAATTCCCATCAGTTGGAAGAGGGTCCTGCCCGAGGAGACTCGTCCACTGGAGACAGCTGCTTTTCTTCTGGCACTGGGGGTAGGTCAGGTGTTTTTGGCCAACACCTTGCAACGGTGAAGCGACTCATGTGAAGAGCTTCTTCATACCCTGGGAGGGTGTCCAAAGAGGGAGGCAGTTGGCCCAGGGGGCTGTGGGAGTGAGCCACAGCCAGGATTCTTCGAGCTGCAGGGCCAAATACCGACTGCAAGGCTAGTGAGAAAAGAAGGAATAGAGCTAAAGAAAATGCGGCATCCTCAGAAATCAGGGACTTACAACACACTTAATTTCCCTTCGTTTTTAGCAAGTGTCCAAACTCATTGTCACTCTCGGCCACAGATGTTATGAAAATCCCGTGAGGGCTGTTTAGAAACCAACTTCACTCTGCTAGGAGAACCTGTCTTCTCTGGGGTCCTCGGCTCATCTAAATTGTGTTCCCATATCTCACAGCCCCGTCTTTTCCCTTTTATAGACTTTACACCAATGCACTGATAATGCAGACTCCTTAGAAATATTTATTTCTGTCTTATTTCTCTCTTCTCTAAAATGACCATAAGAAAAGCAGGAAAGGTGAACAGCAAACATATTTTTTTTTTCAAAATAAATATCACAATGTTGGGCCACCGGCTCTTATATAAATATAATATAAAGAAGAGAACCGAAGGAGATAAAGGAAAGTGTTTTATGATCCTCAAGGGAATGGTAAGCTACTCCTTAAGTATATCCATAGATACGCTACAGAACAAAGGGTTGAAAGTACGCGTGGCTAATTTCTCCAGAGAGATAAAATAATATATATTAGTAATAGAAGATACAAGTTCTCACAAAATCCAAGACATTTTTGAAAAAAGGGATACACTCATGGTTTAAAATTGCTTCATCAAAATAAGTTTATAGACTGGGTAACTCTTCCTATGAAACATTCCCAATGTTTTCTCCAACGTTCTACTTCTTCACTCTATCATGAGTCCGACTACTACTGGAGAAGACAGCATCAGCATGAGCCCAGGTCACCACACCATCAGGCTCCCTGAAATTAGAATGACCCTGAATTCTAGAATCTTCAGTACTCTTCAGGGGTGCCTGAGTGGCTCAGCCGGCTAAGCATCTGACTTTGGCTCAGGTCAGGGTCTCATGGCTCAAGTTATGATCTCGCAGTTTGTGAGTTGGAGCCCTACGTCAGGCTCTGTGCTGACAGTGCGGAGCCTGTTTCGTACTCTCTCTCTCTTTTTCTCTCTCTCTCTCTGCCCCTCCCTGGCTCATGCTCTCTCTGTCTCTCGAATATATATATATATATATATATATATATATATATATATATAATTTTTTTTTTTTTTAATTTCAAACAGTTTCTAAAAAATACGATTCAGTCCTTGTTTCTATATCCGTTGCTCTGTCCTGATGGTTCTTTTAATCCCCGTCCAGTGTTATAATGTCACAGTACTCACAAGTGATAGTGCTCTGGAGAGTGCTGTCATGATCAAAAGCGAGGACTGTCACTTCATAGGGAGGCCGGCCCTCCTCTTCCCCGTTTTGCTGGCGACTCAGACAGCAGCGGAAGCACACAGAAGTCAGGCCACACAGAAGCAGCAGCCCGCCAATGACCACCAGCAACCTGCAAGATGACCACGGGGCAGTGACCGCCCTGGGGTCTGGTGTGTTTCCCAGCCCCGGCAATAATCAGCCTTCAGTGTCTGCACTCTGACTTTGTTTGAATATTTTATGGAATGACCATAATACTTCTTTATACACATATACTTATTCGTCAGCAAGACTGAATCGGTTCATTAAAACAATAAGAGATTTAATGCGGTGTGGAGGGTCTGTTTCTACCATAGAAAGTATTCTCCTTCCTGTAGAAATTTCTGGAGCTAACGCTGAGAAAATACACAATAACCTTTCGATGTTGGTGGAGGAGAAGGTATTGAAATAGGAAATCCTGGCATATTGTCACATAGTTAACAATGAGGTAAAGAAACTTGACTTCGTGGGATGCAAGGTTAAGTACACTGGGTGTCTCATACATTTTTTTTTTCCCCTGCCATCAGTATATTTAAAAACTAAAAAATAAATAGATAAAAAAAAAAACAAATGCCCTTGAGAAAAAGAAAGTTCCTTTGAGATGTCTTTCTGGGTATTAGAGTTGAAACTTACCATATATACCAGAGATGTACCCAATCTGTGGTCAGGCAACTATGGAGAAAGAATAAAGGTGTTTGGAGTTTTTTTTTTTTTTTTTTTTTCTGTAATAAAAATATAGTCAATGCCTATTGTAGTTCCAGAATCAGAAATATGAGTTACAATGTGATAATGCTACCTTGTTATAATAAAAGCATCACAACATATATGTGTGTGTGTGTGTGTGTGTGTGTATACTTTTTTTTTAAGTTTGTGTTTTAATTCCAGTTAGTTAACATACAAGTTATAGTGACTTCAGTATAACCAGCGGAACATATTACAAAATGGGACGCCTTAAGAAGCATTTTATACTACAGATGTCATGGTGTAAATATTTTTGTAAAGCACTATAAGACAGACTAGAGTAGTGATTACGAAAACAGCGTTTATAGAAAGGGTAGTCATGACCACTGTAAACTGTTACGAGGACAATTATCAGGGAAGAGCCTGGAATGTAAGTTTACCAAGTTTGAAAATGGATATGAAAGTTGACGTTTGGATACATTAGCGATCAGTAAAATTTAAACAGAAAGAAAATTTTAGTTATAAGATGAAAGCAATGCAGTGAAGTTTGTAATTTACATGCTGTCAATTGTCGCAAGGGCCACCAGAAAAACTCTCACCATAAAAGAAAAAAACCTGAACTTTCACATCCACGATCAAAACTGATATGCACACCCACTGAAGCCAAACGGGAAGGGACAAAACTGTCAAGCCCAACTTCGCTGTGTCGGAAGTTAATTAAATTAACTGAAGTAATAATGGCAATTATAAATTTTCTCTCTAGGGATGAAAAATATATGGATTGCGGGAGAGAAGGAATTGTGGGGTAAGCTCAGGAGTACAAAGGGGAAAGAGGAACTATTTATCTTTGAAGAGGAACAATTTTTTTTTTTGAAGATAAATTTAATTATACTTTCTGATACACTGAGCTATTGAAACCCGTTGAAATTCACTTCAACCTCCTCTTTTCGGTTGTACATTTGTAACATATAGTTTGCTTTTTCAGTAAATAGTGTCTCCTGTAGGTTTTCTCACATTCCCCATTTATTTAAAGCCTCTTCTTGCTCTACAGTGTTACAATTCTCACTCTGTTAAAAATTATTCTGCCATGTGGTATTATATATATATATATATATATATATATATATATATATATACACACATACATACATACAGTGGAGTATTACTCGGCAATCAAAAAGAATGAAATCTTGCCATTCACAACTATGTGGATGGAATTAGAGGGTATAATGCTAAGCGAAAGTAGTCAGTTAGAGAAAGACAAATATTGTATAACTTCACTCTTATGAGGACTTCAAGAGACAAAACAGATGAACATAAGGGAAGGGAAGCAAAAATCATATAAAAACAGGGAGGGGGGCAAAACATAAGAGACTCTTAAATATGGAGAACAAACAGAGGGTTACTGGAGGGGTGGTGGGAGGGGGGGATGAGCTCAATGGGTAAAGGGCATTAAGGAATCTACTCCTGAAATCGTTGTTGCACTCTGTGCTAACTAACTTGGATGCAAATTTAAAAAATAAATTAAATAAAAATGGAAAAAATAATAATAAAGAACATAACAGCTAAAAACAAAAACGGACTCTTCCCATATTGGTAGGTGTCTAAAACCTCAGACAGTGTGACAAGCAGTCAAGGCCACCACCATTTCCCCTGGGTTTAACAGACTTAGCTATTGAGAAACCCTTCCCATGTCTAAATATGTGTTTTCCTTCACTCTGAGCAACTGTTTTGTTCCAACTGGCCCTGCTTTTTTTTTTTTTTTTTTTAAGTAATTTACCTCCAAGTGAAATGAATCTCTTCCCCTTGTGTGTCCTCTGTGTCTATGTAAGACCTAATCGTGATAGGTTTAGATTAAGGGATAATGACCTCAAAGTCATAGCTAAAGGACATGTGCATTAAATAGTGATATGCCCCGGGGCGCCTGGGTGGCTCAGTCAGTTGAGCGTCCGACTTCGGCTCAGGTCATGATCTCACGGTTCGTGAGTTCAGGGCCCGCATCGGGCTCTGGGCTGACAGCTCAGAGCCTGGAGCCTGCTTTGGATTCTGTGTCTCCCTCTCTCTCTGCCCCCCTGCCCCACACACACTCTGTCTCTCTCTGCCTCTCAAAAATAAAGAAAACTAATAAAAAAAAAAAAAATCTAGAAAAAAAAAATAGTGATATGCCCTAAAATACGGAAAATGCTTTTCATACCTCAGGTGGTGATGCTACTTTGGAATTACCCAAACTTATCTGCCCAGGATGAGATTTTTGAACCTAGTCTGTCTTGATGAGTCACGAAGAAGCATGAGCAAGAAAACCTTTTGCAAATCTCTGTGACTATATAAACGGAGGTTAATTCCGATGTTTTAAGGGGAAGATTGGCCATGGGGGGAAAAAATGCTGTCAGTGATTTTAAGTACGTAGGATGACACCGTGGTGAGTGTCTTTATTTTTGGATAACCCTGTCTGTGATTAGTGGGCTGATGGTCGTGTAAGTAAAGATAAAGGGAAGTCACAGATATCTGATGACCCTTTGACCCTGTTTTGGGTACTAATGTTTTTGTCTGTTTCTCCTGCTTCCCAGTCGGGTCTCAGATACTTACTGTTCAGGACTCACACAGTTCTCCTCACATCTTGCCCGAGGAAGCTGTAGGAAGGGAAATAGTCTCAGACAGGGAAATGTCTCATTGCTCTGCTCAGCAGCCTATCGACTGTTCCTCATGACTCTGCGTTGTTAGACTGCATGGAGACAGCCGGGAAAATATGAGGACGAGGTCAGAGGGTCAGGCAGGTTGAGGATTGTTGGTTTTCATTGCTCCCATGCCCGCTGATTATTATATTTGAAATGGGAGAACCTGGAGGAACAAATATCTTGGCTTTGGGGGGGAGGTTATGGTTTTGTTTTGTTTTTTGGAGGTGGGTGAGCATTACACCTTAGGCAGCATTTAAATCAATTTGTTTGTCCTAGAAATTTCCTGATCTGTCCCTCAGGATATTGTTATTGTCTTCCTAATTCTCTCCCAGTTACAAATTGCATTCTAGACCACTCCTCTTTTTTATTCCCTTAGTGCATCAATAACACACTATATGAAAAAAGAGAAGGGGACAAAGGAAGGGAAAAATTTTATTTATTCAGTGGCTACGATACGCCAGTCAGCTAAGAATTTTCACTATGTCTTAACATTTCATTGCAATAATCATGTAGGTGGGTATACTTAACCTTATTTTGAAAGATTAAGTGATGGAGGCAAAGGAATTTAAGTTAACATGACCAACTGTGTGCTCCCACTGAGGTAGCCAGAATTCAGATCAGCCTTTATCCTATACATGCGTTGAATGAATTAATAGAACAAGGGATAAATCTGCTCTAACGACTCCTCGGTATTGCTAGCAAGTCCCTTCTGCTAATAATAATGAAAGCTTCTACTCCTTTTTTACCTTGTATTTCAGTTGACTTTCTCCCCAAATAGAGAAACTTGCATTCAGAGACTGTGTCTCTCTTCCAGTAACTTGAATGACTTAATATTTCCAGGAAATCAACAACAAAAACCACAAAGGCCCTCAACAGGGAACAGAGAGTTGTGCTCATTGCGAGTTTATGGAAACGAGAGGGGACACACACTATCACGATACATCAGGCAAAAAGGGTTTGTAAAAGGACTAACCAGGTGTCTTCTGCAGACAACATTTGAGAATCTCTCTCTCTCTCTCTCTTTTTTTTTTTTTTTTATTTTAAAAAGGTTGGTCACTAAGGGTGACAAAGTGTATTTTCTCAGCCCAGCCCTGGTTCTGTGTTTCTTTTTCCTGACTAAAGGTAAGAAAAGCTTAATGTGCCAAACAGCTAAAATACTTCGTTTGGGTATTATTGCAAGAAGGAGAAGGAGGAGAAGGAGAAGGAAGAGGAGGAGGAAGAGGAGGAGGAGGAAAAGGAGGAGGAGAAGGAGGAGAAGGAGAAGAAGAAGGAGGAGGAGGAGAAGGAGAAGGGGAAGAGGAAGAAGAAGGAGGAGGAGAAGGAGCAGAAGAAAGAAGGGGAAAGAAGAAGAGGAAAGAAAAAGAAGAGAAAAAAAGAAGAGGCAAGAAGGAAAAGGAAAAGCAAGGAAATGAAGAGGAAGCAAAAGGAAAATACAAGAAGAAAGAAATGGATTTGCAGACATTATTTTAACGAGGACATAGAAATCAAAACAGACAGTCCATCCCTTGCTAGCTATGCAAACTTCCCCTTGACAGTTGTCCAGGATCATCAGTCTAATGACCCTTTTCTCAGCTAATGAGTTACTTAGGGCCTTCTGATTTTTAGTGGCGAGAAATAAAAAGTCCAAAGTATTTCAAAAGAATTTTTCCTCTGTTAACTTATTTCTGATCCGGAGACACCTAGGCTGTTAGAACTGTACCAGTGCTGATGTGGAAACTCCATTCAGGGAAACTGTGTCATTCTTTTTGATAATACATTTGGGATTTTGAGGGACGGGTGATACGATGCTAAAAGAAATATTGATAAGTGGCCCTTCCGAATTACCATAGCTACCCTGCATGTATCTCCGGTTGCCCTAATTTCTGCCACCCCCCCCTCCCCATTTCACTGATGTCATTAGCCACTCATGGACCGCGAAACACTATAACACTAAGGAAACATTCCAGTCATTCTTTCCCCACGACCCCTTTGGTCCAATATGTGTCTTTCCTCTCATCCATTTCCCCCAAGGGTCTTCTGAGAGTCGATTTATCTGAGAAACAAACAAACAAACAAACAAACAAAGGTTTGCTTTTGTGTTTTCACACTCACCTGGATGAAATACACCAGGGCAGAGGCTGTCACGGCCTGGGCTTGCATCACCATGGGGGCTGAACCGCTTCTCCAGGATCACGGACTGGGTGTCTGTTGCCTCCTTTCCATGCTCTGTGCTAGGTCAGACTTCTGGACCTAGAGGACTTAAGGAGACAAACTTTTCTCAGCAGTAAATCAGTTTTCTTCTTCTCGCGCGCTCGCTCTTTCTCACTCTCTTTTGTTCTGTCCTCTTATTCCTTTGGGCTTTTATTTTCTGTGGTCTTTCTCTCCCCTTTCATCCTGGCTTCTTTCTCTATTTCTACTCTGTTTTTATGTTATCCACATTCGCTTCCCCCTGCCTTCCTTCCTTCCCTATTAGTAATCCTTTCTGTAGGTCTTTAACTTTCTCCCACTGTCCCCAAAAAGAAGACATTCAAGGAGGACACATCAGTCCTCAGAATTACGTATTTCTCTAGGCAGTGGTGAGAAACTTAACTTTAGGAGGCTCAAAGGCAGATTGCTGGTGATCAAATAAGTTCTCGTCTCCATCAGAAAAAGAGTAATATTCTTGGTCCTTCACCAGCACATTTCAGGGCGACTGTTGAATAATTGCCAACCTCCATTCACTCCCCTTCTCCATGTGATTAGCCCTCCTCTCCTGCTCTCTGAAACCCTCCCCTTTACTATGTTGATAATCAACTCTCCTGGTTCTGGGTCATTTATTCTTAACCATTGCAGTAGGACTGAGAGGTTGACAAATGGACTGGAAAACTCTCCCATCTTTGAGGAAAGCAGGTTTGGAGATTAGAATGTTTGGGTGGTGACCACGAAATTCCCCTCTACCCTGACTTCAGTTCTCATTGAAACAGATAAGTCAGACAGACACATACAAAAAATGTTTTAGCTAGGTTCCAAGATCTATAGGTCTTTAGGTTTCTGTCTCTCTCTCTCTCTCTCTCTCTCTCTTAAATAAAATCTAAAGTCAGAATAAAAATAAGCACACATCGGGGCGTCTGGGTGGCTCAGTCGGTTAAGCATCTGACTTCAGCTCAGGTAATGATCTCGCAGTTTGTGAGTTCAAGCCCTGCGTCGGACTCTGTGCTGTCAGCTCGAGGCCTGGAGCCTGTTTCAGATTCTGTGTCTCCTTCTCTCTCTCTGCCCCTCCACTGCTCACGCTCTATGTCTCTCTCTCTCTCAAAAACAAATAAACATAAAAAATTTAAAAATGAGCAAACATGGCAAGGGAATAGTTGTAAAGAAACATATCTATAGGAACAAATGAATGCTGTATAAGTGATTTATACTTAAGTCAGAAATCATTTACTTCATAAAGTATTTCAAAAAAACTTCAATATGCAAAGTATTTCATAAGAAAATTAGACATTAGTTTACACACATATATCTGTCTCATAAGAATTGAATAAAACCACCTTTTAGATCATATCTAATTTTACTGAGTGATTGTTGAGGGCAACTGTGGGGTGGGATTGATTCAAAGAGTCCCCACACAGCATTAAATGAGCATGGAGAACATAACTTTTTTTTTTTCCTCTTTCTCTCTTAGCTAAGGAAATCAAATAGTGACAGAAAAGCCTGGTGATTAGATAACATTAAGTTCCAAAACTAAATGATCATTGCTTTATTTTCTAAAAAGTAAGGAAGATGGAGCTAAGATGAAGAGTATTTTTCAAATCTCAGCAGAAAACTTGGCAAGGTGGGAAGTATTTCATAGGACCGGGAGACCAGAAAATCCCTGGCTCTCTACTAAATTATTATGTCGTTTCTCCAAGCCTTAATTTTCCCTTTTACAAAACAGGAGAGGAATGCTCACTTGACTTGTTGTTTCACAGAGAAAATACCACCAAAGACATGAAGGATTTTTATTAGAATATTTCTATTTCTATTTAGAGTGTCCTGCACATGATAACATCACTAATCTTTCCCTTCTCTCTCTCTTGTCAGAGATGCAATAGAGTATCATGGCTAAGAGCCTAGCTAGGTTATCTGGGATTAAATACCTGCTGTCTCACTTAATAGCTGTGTGATCTTGGGCAAGTTATTATATCCCTGTTGGGTCAGCTTCATTCTATCCAAAGTGGGGTAATAGTAATAATGTTACTTCATAGACTTATAGAGATTCAATAAGGTAATGTGTGTGAAATGCACATAATTGTCCTGATGTAACGAGTATTTTAGAAGTGTTAACAAGGATTCTCTTGATTTCCATTCAGTTTTACCAGTGACCTTCACCTTCAGTATGCTGAATAACTGATGTCCTGTCAGTATATTATTACCATGGCCATGTTTTAGCTTTCCTGGTATTCCAATTTTGAATATTTCCCCTTGCTGTTCTGGCCATCTCTTCCCCAATCATCCCAGCCAAACCTGAGTGAACAGGTTTGCCCATTACCATGATCTTTGCCCCCACTGCACTTTCCTGCATGTGATTGCCATCACCTTTTTGCCCTCCAGCTTTCTAACAGGTTTGAACAAAACACGATTCTTTTAATGACCTCCTTGTTAATATTCTTTCTTAGAATAACTACTGCATTTTTTTTTTTCCTCACTGGATTATTCTTCAGAGAAGTAGAACTTCTTGTTTATCCTAATGAGAGTGATTATGCCTTGTGGCAATTTTAACCCCCAGTTCTGTCCCTGTCAAAACCTCTACATCCCGAATGTTGAGAGAGGAGAGAGGATCCATGTAGGAAGACGAAACAGGGTACAGACTGGAAGGGAAGGTGGCTGAGATGGAGGGGAACGACCTCATTTCAATCCTACACAATTTTGTAGTTCTATTAAGTTTGTGAATCATTAGCTTTTGACCAGGTTGTTAAAGACTTGGAGTGGAACCAATGGAGGGTACATGTACATAGAGGTCTTTCACTTATGCCTAAGGAAATTGTTATACAAAACTTGTAACAAGTGGAGCTAAAAAATTACTTGTTTCTGGCCCCTTTGATTATTCTCCTTTTGACCTTGCCTATGTCAGATGACCAACCATGAATTCCCTTCCTTTCTGTGCCTCAGTGAAATAGAGTCCAGGACTATCTTTACTGTGAGTCACCAAGCACGAGTTATAAAGTGTTGAGCAGTGAGTTGGGCCGCACCCATAGCTTCAAAAATAGATAATAAAGCAGAAGACATCAGTTTCATCTTGCAACGACTCCACCAGGAAGTGCTCTATCTTATGAATCAAGATTACAATGTAAGCATTGAGTGACAACCTCAGAGACATTGACACTCAGGATTCGATTTAAGGAAATTTAACAAAATAGAAGGGATTAAGTTTATCAAAGTATTATTAGTTTTATATACCATAAAACACATTACCACAAATTTTATGAGCACACATTATATATAAATATATATATATATATATATATATATATATATATATATATATATATATCACAGTGCCTGTGGATCAGAAGTATGAGCACAGATTGGTTGGGTCTTCTACTTAGGGTCTCACAGGCTGAGGTCAAGATGTCTTCTGGTTGTATTCTCATCAGAAGACTCAACTGGGGAAGGATATGCTTCCAAGCTACCTCAGGCGGGAATTCATTTCTTTGTTTTTTAATGTTTCATGTATTTGTTTTGAAAAGGGGAGAGAGAAAGAATGGGAGGGGCAGAGAGAGAAGGAGAGAGAGAGAATCCCAGGCAGGCTCCTTGCTGCCAGTACAGAGGGCGCTGAGCTCGATGTGGGGCTCAAACTCACAAACTGAGATCCTGACCTGAGCCAAAATCAAGAGTCAGATGCTTAACTGACTGAGCCACCCAGGCACCCCAGGAATTCATTTCTTTGTGGTTATAGGATTTCTGTAAGCTTGCTTCTTTAAATCTGGCCAAGAGGAGGGAGAGAAACTTTAGCAAAATAAACACTATAACTTATGTAATCACAAATACATAATCATATACATTCTATCACTTTGGCACATCCAAACCATGGATACCACCCACACTGAAGGGGAGAAGATTACACAAGGGCATGAACAACATCAGGGGGCAGGAAATGAGAACTAGTTAAAGTCTGTGAATTTCGTCCAGCTATCTGCCACGAAAGGATTGTAGAAATTATCCCACAGGTTTTGAAACCCAAACGTCCATCAATGGATGAACGGATAAAATGTATATATGGTATATACATACAATGGGATATTATTCAGCCTTAAAGAAAATTCATGGGGCGCCTGGGTTGCTCGGTCGGTAAAGCATCCAACTTCGGCTCAGGTCATGAACTCACAGCTCGTGGGTTCCAGCCCCACGTCGGGCTCTGTGCTGACAGCTCAGAGCCTGGAGCCTGCTTCGGATTCTGTGTCTCCCTCTCTCTCTGGCCCTCCTCTGCTGGTGCTCTGTGTCTCTGTCTCTCAAAAATAAATGAACATTAGAAAAAATAAAAAGAAACTTCTGAGACGTACTACAGCACGGACAGATCGTGAAGCCCTAATCTAAGTGAAATAAGCCAGACACAAAAGGACAGATATTGTATGTTTCCACTTATATGAGGTACCTGGAGTAGTCAAGTTCATAGAAAGAGAAAATAGAATGGTGGTTTCCAGGAACCGGGAGAAGGAAGAAATGAGGAGTTATGTTAGTCACGGTCCTCTAGAGAAACAGGACCAATAAGAGGGTGCATATTTATAGAGAAAGATGTATGGTAAGAAACTGACTCATGCAATTATGGAGACCGGCAAGCCCAAATCTGTAATGTGGAGCAGCAGGCTTGAGACCCAAGAGAGCCAAGGTGAAGTTCCAACCCAAAGGCTGGCTGCTGGAGAATATTTTCTTATTTGGAGGAAGATTAGTGTCTTTGTTCTATGCAGGCCTTCAACAGATTGAACGAGGCCATGCACATTAAGGAGGGAAATCTTTACCCCATTGACTAAAATGGGAATCTCATCCAAAAACATTCTCAGGGAAGCTCAGAAAAATGTTTGACCAGATATCTTGGCACCCTGTGGCCCAGACAAGTTGACACATATTACTCACCATCACTGGAGTCACTGTTCGAAGATTACAGAGTTTGGGGCACCTGGGTGGCTCAGTTGGTCAAGGGTTAAGCGTCTGACATGGGCTCTATGATCTCAGGCTCTGTGCTGACAGCTCGGAGCCTGGAGCCTGGATTCTGTGTCTTCCTCTCTCTCTCTCTGCCCTCCCCCACTCACACTCTTCTCTCTTTAAAAAATAAATAAACATTAAAAAATGAAAGAAAAAGTAAAATTACAGAGTTTCGGGGCACCTGGGTGACTCAGTCGGTTAAGTGTCTGACTTCGGCTCAGGTCATGATCTCATATAGTTTGTGAGTTCGAGCCTCGCATCTGTCAGCACACAACCTGCTTGGGATTCTCTCTCCTTCTCTCTCTGTTCCTCCCCTGCTCTCACTCTCTCTCTCTCAAAATAAATAAATAAACTTAAACAAAATTTTTTAAAATTAAAAAAATGAAAATTACAGAGTATTAACTTGGAGAAGAAGAATAGTGAGCTGAGTTCTTGTCTGGCTTCAGGTAGAAAAGAGACGTTTAGTAAATCTCTTACATTTTCTGGGCATTAGCTCCACTTTCTCAAAATAAAGAATGAAGACATATTTTCCTTAAATGCCTTTGTATTTTTAAAATCCAGCTTATGCTGGTGATGTTTTAGTAGCTAAGAATCTCAAGTATTAACTGCCTACTGTTTGCAGAATATTATAACCTATATGGTATTCCAGGGCGATAGGAAAGAATAAGCTTTTCTTAATAGAAGGGGATCCAACTTTACTCATAAAGAGCTTGTAATTTGTTGGAGAGAGGGAATAACTTTAATGGAATGGAAAATCAATAGAGTGCTCTATTAGAGTATATAAAATGAGGGGGTGGGAAACTGATGATGTAGCAGGATTCTTGCACAGAGAATCGTGACACAGAGGCTTTTCTTTCCAGGAAGCAATTTTATTCCTGTGGGCACCCCTCAGTTGGGTTTGCACCCGAAGAACCGAGCCCCGAACACCACGTGGTATAGTTTTTAAAATATATTTTCTACTTCCTTGTCTCCCATAAACGGTAACACACAAATATGTAGTCTGATTAAGTGGTCTTATGTTACAAGATCAAAAGGATGTTGTCATATATAGCCCGGTTGCCTTGAGGTTTTTGTTTTTGTTTTCTTTCCTTAGGAAGGGGACTCTACCACAGTGATGGCAATCCTACCTATAGATATTAAGTGCAGAGGATTTTTTAAGAAAATAAAATGTATTTGAAGGGAGTACAGGATTTGTAGAGCTCATCACCAGGTCCCAGACTGCTTAGGGAGCATCTTATGAGTATTGACCCCAAGCACAATGGATGATTATTTCGTCCTTGGTTTCGTGGGTGGGATGTGAAGGTGAACATCTGAAGTCTGAGAAATCTAGCTCAATCTTAGGCCTCCTTCAAAGAATGTTGTTCTTTCTAGTCCTGGGTGTATCTTTGGGTGTTTTAGCTACATGGACACATATGTCTTTCCAAGACACTTCTTCCTAGGACAATCCATAAAAGGTAACTAGCTCACAAGAAAAATGTGCTATGTCCAGATGCCTGGGTGGCTTAGTTCGTTAAGCGTCCGACTTCCGTCTAGGTCATGATCTCACAATCTGTGGGTTCGAAGCCCGCATCGGGCTCTGGGCTGACAGCTCAGAGCCTGGAGCCTGCCTCAGATTCTGTCTCCCTCTCTCTCTGCCCCTCCCCCCCTCAAAAATAAATAAACATTAAAAAAGGAAAAATGTGCCATGTCAACAAGTATACATCTGTATCTCATCTTAATCCACTAGAATATTGATGGCATACAAAATAATTGAGTCACTGTGGGGAATGATAAAGTGCCCTCTTCCTTGAGATGTAATTTCAGCATTTATTAATTCATTATCAAAAACACTTTCCTGAGATTCTATTTATGCGAAAGTCGCCATGGTGAATTCAGGCAGCAATCTTGCTTTCTGGCACTTACAGTCAAAGGACATTGGGTAGCGCTTGAGTGATAAAGGTAAGTAGCATTGATTTGTTACAAGCTGATTTGACCAGGATATATTTGCTACATGCTGAGCTTTTCTGGTGAACTGTATCACAGAGCAAAACTTTAAGTGACAGATGAACTATGTTCAGTTTGGTGTCAGATACCTGGCACAGAAAAAGGGAAAATAAAAAATCCAGGAAGGAGGAGGGAAAAGGAATCCTAATTAGGCTGTCAATATCAGTGATTTTTCTTCATAGTTTCCTAGGTATTTTATTTATGTATGCATATTTTTTCAATGTTCTTTTATGTATCCCCTCCTTTTATTTTTTTCCCTGGCATAGTTTAAGGCAAATTCCAGATATCCCATCATTCTGCCCATAAATACTTCAGAAAATATCTCTAGTAAATAAGAACTTTTACAAAAGCATGTAGAGGCGTCTGGTTGGCTCAGTCAGTTGAGCGTCCGACTTCAGTTCAGGTCATGATCTCATGAGTTCAAGCCTCGCGTCAGGCTCGCGACTGTCATCTCAGAGCCCACTTCGATCCTCTGTCCCCCTCTCTCTTTGCCCCTCCCTCATTCATGCTCTCTCTCTCTCAAAAATGAAAAATGTTTTTAAAAGTATGCATAACTGCAGTAAGACATTTCTTCTCTGGTTAGGAGGTTGTAAAGAAAAAATAGGTGAGAATTCTATCAATGAATTCATATAGTCATCCTTACAGCGAGATCAATGAAGAGTCTTGTGACTCCAATTATGTGTAAAATGTATTCTTTTCTGGGTAATTCAACTATGCTAAATATTACTACTACTAATATTATAACTATAATTTATTGAGTTCTTATGTTTGAAGTACAGTACTTAGCATTTTCAGCCAATATTTCACATGAATCCTTATAGCAACATTATCAACATTATCCAGTGGACATTCCAATGTCCCAATTTATAGACAAAGACATAGATCCAGGGGCTCCTGGTTGGCTGAGTCACTTAAGTGTCTGACTTTGGCTCAGATCAAGATCTCATGGTTCAAGAGTTCAAGCCCCGCCTCGGGCTCTGTGCTGACAGCTCAGAGCCTGGAGCCGGATTCAGATTCTGTGTCTCCCTCTCTCTCTGCCCTTCCCTGGCTCACACTCTGCCTGTCTCTCTCTCCTTTGGAAAAAAAATAAATAAACATTAAAAAGAAGAAGAAAAAAGACAATTCTCTAAAAAACAAAAAAAACAAAAACAAAATTATAGATCCAGGGCTCCAAGATTATAGATCAAGGGCTTAGCAAAGGAAAGATTTGAAACTAGCTCCCTCTGGCTCCAGTGTTCTCACTGGTGCGATGTTACACTGCCACTGTATGAAATAGTGCTTCGAATTAAGTTCTAAAATTATCATGGTCATCATGGCTAGAGATGAATCCTGTGATTACCTCAAAAATTTCTGATCTATTGCTGATTGAAACAGTCAGGATTAAAAGAGATTTATGAAAGTTACAATATAGAGAAAGTCTGCTACAGTGAAATAAACAAATAGGGACACTGGAATTATGGACAGAGGAAACTGGCTCTCCTCTAATGCTCACGGAAAATACAGTTTTCCCTTTCATAAATTACCTAGTGAAACATCCTGAAATACTTAGCAGAATCACCACTTTCCCCACTTGCAATAGACATAACCCAAGAATTTGCGTCAGCCGACTTCCCAGTGTGAAGCAAAGCCTCTTCTTCCTCCTACCAATGATTGAGTCATTCTTCAATTAGATAGTAGTAGCTATTTAAGCACTCCAGCAGGAGCTCACCAATTTTTACTTTATGCAGAAGTCCTTGACTGCTTCACTCTCTCATTCTTGGAGTGAATTTGGAAATGATTTTTGATGACCTTAAGAGTACGACTATGAAAGATCAACCCGACCAGAAGCCAAATGGAGAGAAAGCTAAAGGTACTAGGGGTGGGTGAATGTACATAGGGACAGAATCCCAGGATTAGCTCAACATGTAAAGGAACTGAATAGAGGATTAGACAGCTTAAACACCAGAGTGTGGAAAAACAGTGTAGAATTAGTAACACTTACTTAAAAGAAAGAAAAATTAGATGTGAATGAACTAACTTGCTTTGAATGATGATGTAGCAGATACTAATAATTTTTATGGAACATTTATCATAGGCTGTGTTCTCTGATATCCTCTCTACGTGCATTACTTCTCTGAATCTTTACATCTTGAAATTAGGACTATTGTAATCCCCCTTTTACAGAGGACTAATTGGGGATCAGGGGAATTAACAAAACCACTCATCTTCAGGCAGCTAGAAGAATTGTATCACAACCTCCCCTTTATCAAGAATCCAATCCATCAGAAGGTTAAGGAAATGTTGAATTCACCCAGTGTATACAATGATACTTTTTATAATAAGTCTTCTTGAGCATTGAAAAAACAGGATATCTTTTTATGAATTATCCAAAGCAGATGAAATGGTATTCAGTATAGTTGAGCGCAAATCACGTCTTATTGTGTACCACTGCCTTGAAAATTGTAATTTTTTGATATATACGGTAAGTTAAACTCCTTAAATGTAAATTAATTCATAATCCCAATTCCACAGACAGTCTGAGTAAACTGCCTTTTATCTTATACCCATTCCCAGAGAAAGGAATAAAATACAAATAGGGGAAGTTGTATTTGTACAATACAAGTGTTGTCAGGAATTTGGATAAAGACATTCCATGTCATGTTCCCATAAACAAGATAGAAATTTCCCTCAACAGGGAAAATAAGTTTGAACATGGAATGATTGAATGTTTGAGTTGCTGAACTTAACCTGGTATGAAAACAGTGCTGTCATTTACAGGTAAACCTACAAGTCAACAATAGTCATTTGTTCATTCATTCATTCATTCATTCACTCATTCTTCATGTAGTAAATAGGCCTGAATTTTATTACCATTATGAAGCTAAATCTTCTCTCAGAACCTGATTAGATCAATCACCTACTACAAAGAATCCAATTGCTTTCTGATCAGAAAATCACTACCGGGAGCCGAGATTGGGTTAATGGTCTCTACCTACCCAGGAAATGGGACAAAGGGTGACCTGTAGAAAATGGGAGTATGTGCCTTCCCCACACAGGTGTGGATCCTGTGATTTCTTCTAAAAATTCGGGAGTTTCATCGCTCAAGAGTGGTAGACATATTTGGTCTTCTATAGTATAGAATGAATACGGACCAAAGGGAAATATTGGTTGAAAGATTTACACAGATATCTACCCCCAAGCTAGGATTAGGCAATTATTTGCAAGAGACACAACTATCTCCTACTTCTCTGCCAATTTGCCATATACACTCTAGGAGCTTAACAACTTTTGAACCAGTGAATGAACTGTATTTCTTCCTGTTACAATTTCTATTGTGTCTGTCTCATCTCTAAAGTCTAACAGAAGTGCTTTTGACATAATGAGAACTCTGTGAATATATTCGACCATTAATTGATTTGGATCATTGCACATTCACACTGGAAATTTGTGATGCAGTGTTCTATGCTGCATAGCGGCTAACAGATTAAAGGCCTATGTTTGGATCTTAACATCTGTGTGATCTTGTACAATTCACTGAAACTTTGGGTTTCCTTGTCTACATATAAAGGATAACATGACCAGTGCCTTATTTGTGTATTGTACAGGGTGAGAAGTCCAGATGCGTTATGTGAGATATTTTCCTGCTGAACCAAAATATCTGTGCTTTTTTTAGTGATGGAACACATAATTAGGCATTCATATACCTGGGAGCTACATGATTTATTTTTATCTATAATAATGATGAACTTTCCTCTTGTAACTACAGGGCCACAGCTGGTGTGAGTATAGGACATGACATTAATATGAGTCAGGGTAGTATTGAAGTTTCATTCCTATTTTTGTTTGGTCAATACCTCAGTTCCAAGATGTAATTTCAGTAGAATAAAAATTGAAAGCACAAAAACAATTCTTTGAGGCAGTCTGTTGATTAACTGACTAAAGCTTATTTGCTTGGTATCTGACCTTCTTTTATGGTATGCTACTTATAAAACACACTGTATGTGAGGTGTGTGTGTGTGTGTGTGTGTGTGTGTGTGTACATGCGCACACACGATCTATATTAAAAATATAAAGTTGATCGAACAAAGTTGGACTGAGGGTTTCTTGGAAAGTCATTGTAGGGAGAATAGATGAGTATAAGCTTTAGAATCGGATACCTAACATCACATACCTGGTGTTGAATCCTGGCTCTTAAACAGCGTCAAATGTGTGACCATGGGTAAATTACTTATATTATCTGTATTTTTCATCTATAAATATGGGTAATGAACTATTGGCAGAGCCCTTGGGAGGACTAGAGGTAAGGAGTGCAAAGTACCAGGTACAGACTGTTTGCAAAGAATTGCTTGACGTCTTGCTTCCATCGTTTATGTCCTTCTGATTCAATCCTCTATCATTCTAGGTCTTTATTTTCTTTCTTCTCGGTGGTGGTGCCCTGCCGCTGTGCTTCTAGGGGTCCTTTGCTTGGGATTACTGGTGACTCTTATCATGCTGATAATGCAAGGTAAGTACTAGCACAGGGAAGTGATGGAGGACAAAGTGAGAACTTGCAAACATGGTTAATTCATTGGTTTCATAACAACTACAAACATCCTTGATTTGGATGCGTTTTAGGCAAACTGTTTTTAGAATGAGCTGAAAGATGAGTAAGTGTATTGTGCTTATCCCTCAAGTTGACTGGGACGTGGAATGAAGATTATGAATGGTGGGTTTTTGTTTTGTTTTGTTTTTATAACTTCATGGGTAAAGTCTGTTTAAATCCTGGAATGATGAGAAAGAAAATAATTGGAAGCAATTAAGCCACGAGATCCCCTAAGAGACCCAGAAGGAAAAGAAATGTCATACAGTTCACACTGAGTTTTAATAGAGGTGATTAAATACCAATTTAAAGTTAAGAATCAGAGGGGCATCTGGGTGGCTCAGTCAGTTACGCATCTGTCTCTTGATTTCGGCTCAGGTCATGATCTCATGATTGGTTTGTGAGTTTGAACTCTGCATCGGGCTTCGTGATTCATTCTCTCTCTCTCTCTCTCTCTCTCTCTCAAAAATAAATAAATAAAGTTAAAAAAATAAATTTAAGAATCAGAAACACCCTCTTAATAAATGAAACACTTAAAATAAATGTAATTCGAATTTATAATATGGCCATTCAGAAAAGAGGATATTGACAGGAAAAGAAGGGATAAGAAGAATGAGAATGCCCAAGAAGGAAAAATGGTACAGATCACCTGCCTTATCTGCCTGTGTATTTAAGTTGTAGATCTAGGTTATTTCATCTATCTAGAATCTAGATCATTACAGCCTTTAAGTGCTATTTGTCTCTCAGTTGTTGGTTAAGATCACAAACTATTTTTTTCGATCTGTTAACACTTAAGGCCTTCCCTAATGACTAGAAGAAGTGCCCTTGACTCAGTGGTGGTGACTGGATGAGTCTTCCTGTGAGAAGAATCACTTTACAACAGAGTCAGATCTGGCCTTCAAGCCAAGGGGTCTGTTTTGTACCGAACCATCAAGCTTCCAGAACTGAGACATTTGACCCTTAATATTAGTTGCCTGTTAGACTTCACAAACTTTATGCTCTCCTCACCCTTCCTAAAATGTGCTGAAGAAAAGGCAAAAAAAAAAAAAAAATCCTAAGAAACAAAAAATGTTTGAAACTGTTTTGACATAGCAACTTAAAATCTGTGTCTCCAATAAAAGGGTGTCACAGTTTTTAAATAAAATTAGGAAGTTCAAAAGGGTAGTGAGTTAGCAGAAGAATAAAGAAACAAACAGAGTAGATCATTAATGACAATTGCTCTTGATAATGTGTCTGGTTAGCATCTATTTCAGACTGTATTTTATTTATGTCACTGATATACCACTTATCTTATGATTGCTTTTAAACTTTTAAACTTGTGTATTTAAGTTGTAGATCTGGGTTATTTCATCTATCTAGAATCTAGATCATTACAGCCTTTAAACTTGTCAGTAACCATCAATAATAAGTAAAATCCTATTTTGTTTTGTTTGATCAAAAGTGCTTGTGACAGTTCCTGATATTTAGACAAAATGCTGCAGAAATACCCAATAACTTTTTAATCCATAATTTCTGAGTAAATTTGGGTCATTTTCCAGCAGTTTCTCTGCTGTCAAAATAGATCATTTGATTTGATTCTTTGGTTTCCTCAAAATCCAGTGGAGGGATTTTTACTGGAGATTGGTAATGGAGTTCTTATTTCAGCTCTGATTTAGTATCACAGGTGTCTGGTCTCCTAAAGCAACATCAAGCAAACCTTACCCACCAGGAAATTATACTGGAGGGACAGATTTTAGCACAGCGGCAGGCAGAAAAAGCTTCCCAGGAGTCAGAAAAGGAACTCAAGGAGATGATAAAAAACCTTACACAGAAGCTGGATGAAAAATCAAAGAAACAGATGGAACTTCATCACCAGAACCTGAATCTCCAAGAAGCTTTGAGGAAAGCAGCAAACTTTTCAGGTATGGAGGGTGGAGAGGGATCTCTTCTTTACTTAAAAAAAAATTTTTTTTAAGTATTTATTTTTGGGAAAGCGCAAGCAGGGGAGGGGCAGAGAGAGGGTTAGAGGATCTGAAGCCAACTCTGTGCTGACAGGCTGCAACAGGGAGCCCATTGTGGGCTCATGACCTGAGCCCAAGTCAGGTGCTCAACCGATTGAGCCACCCAGGTGCCCCGAACTCTTCTCAATTTTTAAAATTCTAGTTTTGAGACTTCTCTGGAAGAATGCTCCCACCCCTACCCTTTGCCACAGATTCTTACTTCTTTCCATTCTAATGTATCTTAATCATTGATTTCTTTTCCTATGGGGTTTCCTTTGTCCCTGGGTAGCTCTACATTAACTTTATGCTATAACACTATTTCTTAAAATATGCTACATCTGTTTAAATTAAATCATCAGAGGCAGGCTGACCTGAAGTGTTGGGTAGGTACTTTAGATAAGAAAAAAAAAAAATACGAAGGGCCCAGAAAGTCAGTTTATCTGAGAAGAATTGATTTAATCTCAGAATCTAGGAGGCAGGTGGAAACAGCATCTATAAGAAGGGGATGATGATGTGAATTCTGCTGTTATTACAGAGTTATCTGTGTCATTTAGTCTTTCTACAACACGCAATTAAATCAGGCATATGCTTTTCATCATAGGGAGATTTAAGGGACGTGAGACGGAGATCCTTTCAGAGATGCATTGCTTCCTTGAAGGTGTATGAAGGAGTGCCCTATTCTCAGCATTAGTAACTAACTGCCACTAATAAACAAAGATTTCTCCAGTTTCTTGCTTGCACATGTCCGTGGATCTCAACGATGTAATTTATTTGAAAAAGGATTATGTGATAACAGTTCGCAAATACCCACAGATCGCTTTGGTTTAAGGATGAGAAAAATTGATAGCCAGATGAGTTAAATGATAATAATAATGATACACAGTTTTTTATAAAGTTTTGGAGTTAATAAAGCCCTTCAATATGTAGAGGGTTATTTAACTTTCCAAAAGAAGAGAGATTTTTAGATAAATTGATCTTTAGCAAGTGTCAGACATGTTATCTCATCTTTTTGTTTTTTTAAGTAATTTTTTAAAGTTTATTTTCATTTGAGAGAGAGCTAGAGAGCAAGCAGAGGAGGAACAGAGAGAGAGGGAGACAGAATCCCAAGCCCAATGCGGGGCTTGAACCCACGAACCGTGAGATCATGACCTGAGCTGAAGTCGAGTCAGACGTTTAACCAGCTGAGCCACCCAGGCGCCCCTCAACTCTTTATTGAAGAGGGAGCTATCGAGGAAACGAAAGACTACATCATCTCTAATAAGGTGTAAGGAAGGAGACTAATATATCAAGGACAGGAATGTTTACATAAGCAGACATAGCCACATACCAACCAAATGATTTATTCCCCAGGTAGGGCTGTGAAACCATTTTTTTTAATCAGTTGTGTGAGATTAAATCTACATCACGGCCATCCAGAACCATCTCCCAGAGATTCCAGGCATGGGCAACCAATCAAAAATAATAAGCAATGTGTTTTTCACTGGTAGATAGCCCAGGTAAAACATTCCATTCCTTGACCGCGTCAGATAAAGGCCAATTAGTAGAGATGGCAGATAAAGTACCGCTTTTCACCAAGCAGAAGATTCTCAAAAACATTAATAGTAAAATACCACATGCAAACAACCAACCAGCTTTCTCAAGTTTGAGACAAGTTTTGAGTACGAAATTAGCGGTGGCTGTCAACCTTTGGTGTGCAACATTGTCACTCCAGTAGCTCTTAAGAAATGGCCATTTCCACGTTTACCCCAAGATTCTGTATCAAAATGTCTCGAAGGACACCAAGAAATATTTCTTCAATTGATTCAAATTCAGGAGTTTGAGAGGTAGTGCCATGTAGCGATTCAACACGCGGTTCCTCGAGGGACCTGCCAAGTTTCCCATTCCCATACATTCCCATTTCCTCCGTGTGCCCAACGAAGAACAGGAATAAAACCTATTTGGCCATGTTGTCATGAGGATGAAATGAGTTAACATGTGGAAAGAACTGCCAACATTTTGGGGCCCATAGTGATATTCCTTTGTTAAATAAAACAAAAAGCTTTTTTTAATTAAACGAGGGGTGCTTGGCTGGCTCAGGTGGTGGAGCGTGTGACTCTTGACCTTGGAGTTGTGAGCTGAAGTCCCACCTTGGAGGTAGGATTTACTTTAAAAAAAATAAAAGAAATACAGGTGGTTCGAATGCCACATATGGCTATGTATTGAACAGCACGTGTCTAGAAACAGGAAGCTCAGTAATTTTTTTCACGTTTATTTATTTTGAGGGAGAGAATGCACAGGCATCCCATGTGCGAAGAGTTGGGGGAGGGGAAGAGAGAGAGGGAAAGAAAGAATCCCGAGCAGGCTCCATGCTGAACATGGAGGGGCTCAATCACACAAAGGTGAGATCATGACTGTGAGATCATGACCTAAGCCGAAATCAGTCGGACGCTTAACTGACTGATGCCCCCAGTAAGCACAGTATTGAAGCCTAAATTCATTATTTGAAAAACCGAAGTTTTTAAATACATAAGCATACTTTTTTTTTATAAAGATTTTATTTCTAGATTATCTCTACGATCAGCCTGGGGTTCAAACCCACAACCCTGAGATCAGGAGTTATGCCTTCCACCAACTGAGCCAGCGTGGTGTCCCCAGTGTATCTTTTTAATAGCAGAATTACTATTATGTATCCATTCCCCAAACTTTTACTTCCATTACTCCAAACAGAACTTTAAAAAATAGATCAGAGGGGCACCTGGGTGGCTCAGTCGGTTGGGAGACCGACTTCGGCTCAGGTCATAATCTCGCGGTCCGTGAGTTCAAGCCCCGCGTCAGGCTCTGTGCTGACAGCTCAGAGACTGGAGCCTGCTTTGGGTTCTGTGTCTCCCTCTCTCTCTGCCCCTCCCCTGTTCATGCTCTGTCTCTCTCTGTCTCAAAAATAAATAAACGTAAAAAAAATAAAAAAATAAAAAAAAATAGATCAGATTCTCAAGTTACATGTCAGCTCAATTTTGCTTTTCGACAGCCTTGCTTTTAATTTAGTGTACTAAAATCAGAATACTTTAAGAGAAATAAAGACTCTGAGTCTCTTGAGGGATTTGCAGAGTCTGGGTATAATTCTAATTAAGAAGAGATGATAGGTGGTGTGCCTGGATGGCTCAGTTGGTTAAGCATCCAACTCTTGATTTCGGCTCAGATCATGATCTCGTGGTTTGTGAGTTCGAGCCCTGTGTCAGGCTCTGTGCTGACAGTGCACAACCTGCATGAGATTCTCTCTCTCTGTCTCTCTCTGCCTCCCCTCCCTCTCTCTCTCAAAAGAAATAAGTAAAACTTAAGAGAAGAAGAAGAAGAGGAGGAGGAAATGATATACATGTGACTGTCCTGAGGGAAGACTTGATTTAAGAATTGTAGACATATTTTTACTCAGGCATCACTCACTGATTAGATGTGCTATCTTCCTAGCTCCTTGTCCCCAAGACTGGATCTGGCATGAAGCAAACTGTTACCTATACTCCTCTGGCCCATTTAATTGGGAAAAAAGCCAGAACCATTGCTTGTCTTTGGATGCCCACATGCTGAAAATTAACAGCACAGATGATCTGGTGAGTTTTTATGGTTGTATGTTGGGCTGGAGTATTGCCTCATGGGGAACAAACCTGGTTTACACCCTTGGGGGAGGAGCACTTGTTTGAGTATCAGAATACTTATTTTCTGGCCTCATCTGGCCACTAAGTACACACATGACCCGGGATAGAGAGGTTACATAGTATCTTCAGCTTCCCAAACATTCCTGTAAAACTACAGTAAGGACGTCAAAGATCTCTTTTGGTTCTGCAGTTTTGTGACTCTAATCTAAAACGACCACACTGACTTTATCATCAATTTCGATCACTATCACTCCCCACAGGAATTCATCCAGCGAGCAAGCGCCCATTCCAGTTTCCCATTCTGGATGGGGTTGTCTCTGAGGAAGCCGAGCAGCTCATGGCTCTGGGAGGATGGCTCTCCTTTGATGCCCCACTTGTAAGTTTCCTGTTCTTTGCTGACCCTGTGAGTGAAGCGGCTTCCACATTCCATACACTGTCTTCTTCTTGCCAGGGAGAAGCTGGGGGGATTTCTGAACCCCTCCTTCCCCACCTCTGCCAGACAGAGACTTACCCATTTAATCATTCCGACCTTCTCTTGAGTTTTCCTTCCCGCATTTTGCTTCAAGGCAAGGTTAGGGGCACCTGGGTGGCTGAGCTGGTTACGCATCCGACTCTTGATCTCAGTTCAGGTAGTGAGTTCAAGCCCCGCATTGGGTTCCGTGCTGACAGTGTAAAGCCTGTTTGGCGTTCTCTCTCTCTCTCTCTCTCTCTCTCTCTCTCTCTCTCTTTCTCTCCACCCATTCCCCACTCCTGCTCGCTCTCACTTTCAAAATAAATAAATTAAAAAAAAAAAAAAAAGGTTAAATTTATGACCACAAGGTGGCAGTAAATCTACTTTTTTTGTTCTTTCTTCCCGATCTGCAGTTTTCGATTCCAGGGATCTCTTTCCCAGAGGTATCCTTCAGGCACTTGTGCCTATATACAAAGGGGAGCTGTTTTTGCTGACAACTGCATTTTAACTGCATTTACTATATGTCAGAAGAAGGCGAATCTAGTGAGAGCACGGTGAATTTGAAGGCTCTGGAAGCAAAGGAGAAGAATTTTCTTCTGGAATTGAAGCTGTACTTTATCATTTAGGCGTGAACCGAGAGAGCCCTGCGAACTGCCTGTTATTAGCTGACTGCAGAATTCCTTAGGAGAGACTAGGTCTGCAGATGCCTGGCTGGAGACATCCAAAATGTTGATTCTGTGTCTCTTTCTATTTTTCTCCTGGTTTCCCCAATCCCCCTGCCAGCCTTCAAACCTTCTCCCCTTTCTATGTTTTAAAGTTTTACTCCTCTTCAAGTCTTGGCAGCCCTCTGTACTCAGTCCTCTACCTCAGTGCCATCTGCCCCCTCACCCTCCTAAACCGCATAGAAAATGGAAAATGGAGAACTTGACCCCCTGCAAGCAGAAGGCGAAAAAGGGGAAATCTGCATGGGAACAGAGCCGGTGAAGAAACAGAAAAGAGGAAAAGCCCATAATGGAATCAAGGAACTTGAGTTCTCGACCTTAAAAGCTGCCACTTGTTCGTCTTTTAAGTTGCGATCTGTCTTCACACTCCACCACTTACGCACGTGCACACCCAAAACACACACACACACACACACACACACACACACACACACCCAGAACATCACATTTTGGTGTGATTGAGATGTTCCGGGAGGTAACTATAAATAGAATCATCTTTTCAGTGAACCAAATACAATTCCTTATTGGTCTCTGAATCTGTTCTGACTTCTTCATCCTTTCTCTATCAAAGGACAGCTTAATATAGCTTTACTCCTTCAGGAGAGTATTTGTTAGAATCATGGTGCTGGGGGCAAAAATAGTTTTTGTGTTTTTTTTTTCTCCCTAAAGTACACACCATTTGTAGATGACCTCTTCTCAACTCTGTTATGCTGTGCTAATGTGGAAACATACCAGGCCAACCAGTGAAGACACTCAGTTAAGGAGCAAACTGAGCCAGCCGCGGAAACATTGCTGAACAGAAACAGACGGAATTTGAAGTATTCCTTCTATTTTCAGTGTTTCTAGTCCCCGGCTACCTCCCCTTCCAGGTTTTCCTACTTTAAAGGAAGCCTTTCCATTTCGTTGCACAGAATGTAGCACCAACTGTATCCAAAAAAGAAAAGCTGGACCATTCCTAGGAAGACAGATATTCATCTGCCTTGTTGTTTGCATCAATTTTTCCCCCTTTTAAAATATTCAATGTGATTCCCTTGCATGAGTATACCCCAATTTGTGGATAAATTACCTGTTGATGATCTTTTGAGTTGTTTTCGGTGTTTGTCTATCACAAAATAAGGTGCTATAAACATTTGTGTACAAGCCTTTGTATGCACATAGCATTTCTCTTCTCTTGAGTAAATGCGTAAGAGTTTAATGTCAGAACCATTCAGTAGGTGTATGTTCAGCTAGCTGAGAAATTGCCAAACGTTTCGCCCCAAACTTGTACCATTTGGTATTCCCACCAGCAGTGTATGAATGTTCCAATTCCACCTCATCCTTGCTGATGCTTGGTATGGTCAGTCTTGTCACTTTACCCATTCTGATAGGCGTATGGTTGTATATTACTCTGGTTTAATTTGCATTTCCTAAATGAAAAATAATCTTGAGATCTTTTTATTTACTTATTGCACTTATTTACTGTCTACATATTTTCTTTGATAAAGCGCTGTACCGATCTTCTGAGAAGTTTTGAGTTCTTTGTTTTTATACTGTTACATTTCGAGAGCCCTTTGTACATGCTGGGTAAAAGTCCTTTATCAAATGTCGTTTTGGTGATTTTTTTTTCAGTTTATGACTTCTCAGTCTCTGGAAAAGCAGAAAATTTTAATTTTTGATGAAGTCCATTTTCACGGTTCTACTGCTGTCTCTAAGAACTTGTTGCCAAACTCAAGGTCACAAAACTTTCTGCTGTTTTCTTCTAGACATTTTATAATTTCAGGCTTTACACAGAAACCTGTAATTTATTTTGAGTTAATTTGTGAACCAGGTACTAAAGCACTTTCTCTTTCTGTCTTATTTTTCTTTTTTCATAAGGATGTTCGCTTGTCTTAGCAACATTTGTTGAAAAGACTGTTCTTTTTTCACTACATTGCCTTTGCACTTTTGTCCACAGTTACCCATATGTGCATGGGTCTATTTCTGGCTCTCTGTTATGTTCCCTTGGTCTGCTTATATATTTTTACAACACCACCATGAATATTGCAGTTTCTTGAAATCTTGTAGTGGTCGTTCAATGTCGTTCTTTTCCAACATTGTTTTGGCTAATCTATGTCTTTGTATTTCCATGTTAACTTTTGAATTGGCTTGTCAATTTCTAAAAAAACCAAGCAAATCCTATTGAAATTTTGAATGTGATTGCATTGAATCTATTAACTACATTTAGGGGCAATTGAAATTTTAAAAATACTTATGTGTTTGAATCATAAACAAGGTATATCTCTCCATTTCTTTATGTGTTCCTTAATTTCTCTAAGCAATGTTTTGTAACTTTCTCTGTATAGATGTCCCACATATTTTCTTAGACTGTCATCATATATTTCATATTTTTGATGCTACTTGAAATGGTATTGTTGTCATTTGTAATTTTAATTTCCAAATGTCTTTTGCTAGTATATAGAATTATAATAAACTTTTTTATATTAACCTTAAATCCTGACCTGAAACATTTATTTTTTCTAGTAGTTTTGTTTGTGGATTCCATCGGAGTTTTACATAGATAATCACGTCGTCTGCAAATGAAAACACTTTTATTTCTACCTTTCTAGATGGTTTTTATTTCTTTCCCTTGCTAGATTTCGTAGACTAGACCTCTAGTACAGCACTGAATGAAAGTGGTGAGAATAAGCGTCCTTATTTTGTTCCTGATTTGGAAGAAATCATACAGTGTTAGTACCATTACGTAGGGTGTTAACTGTATATTTTGCACAGATGTTCTTTATTCGTTTGAACACGTTCCCTTGTATTTATTTATTATTTTTTTTTTTACCTTTATTTATTTTTGATAGAGGGAGACAGAGCACAAGTGGGGGAGGGGCAGAGAGAGAAGGAGACACAGCATCCGGAGCAGGCTCCAGGCTCCGAGAGGTCAGCACAGAGCCCGACGTGGGGCTCGAACCGGTTTCTTTTTATTTGTAGAATGCTGAGAGATTTTATCAGGAATGGGTATTGATTCACCTACATCTACTTTCTCTACATCTATAAAGATGATCGTATATTTCAATTTTTTTTTCTTTTTAGTTTTTTAATATGATGACTTACATTGAATAGGAATAAAAGGTTAAACCAACCTTGGTTTGTTGGGATTTATTATCATTTTAATACGTGGCAGATTAATTCTGCTAAAATTTGGCTTAGGAATTTTGCAACTACGTGTATGAAAGATATTGTTATGTAATTTGCTTTTTGTGTAAAGGCTTTGTCTGGTTTAGTTTCGGAGAATTCCTCCCCTGTGTTAATTTTCTGGAAGGCTTTGTGTGGAATTGGTACTATTTGTTCATTACGTGTTTGGTACAGTTTATCATCACTGAGGTCATCTGGGCATGGGTTTTCTTTTTTTTTTTTTTATAGTTTTTTAACTATAGATTCAGTTTCTTTAATGGATGTAATCCCATCCAAATGATTCTTTCTTGAGGGTGGTTTGTTGGTTAGTGTCTTTCAAGGAATTTGTCCATTGTATCTAAATGTTTAATTTTTTGGTCTAACATTTTTCTTTATATTTTCTTCTTATCATTTTATTTTATTTTTTAATGTTTATTTACTTTGAGAGAGGGAGAGAGCCTGCACACATGTGTGCACAAGTGGGAAGGGGCAGAAAGAGAGGGGGGAAAGAGAGACTCTCAAGCAGGCTTTGTGCTGTCAGCACGAGTCCCATACGGGCTTGATCTCACGAACTGTGAGATCATGACCTGAGCTGAAATAAAGAGTCAAGAATCAGATGCTTAACTAACTGAGCCACCCACGCTATCCTTTTTTAATATCTCTAGAATGTATATTAATGCAATCTCATTCCTGAAATTCTTAATTTTTTGTCCATTTTTTAGAATAAGTTTGGTTTAGAAGAAAAAGTTCATTTTTCTTCTTGCTGAAAATATGGTTTTTTTCATTGAATTTGGTTGGTTTTTTTGGTAAAAAGTCTATTACTTTTTTGTTTTATATTTTATTAACTTCTACTTCAACTGATTTTTTTTTCCTTTCTTCTGCTTAATTACATTTCAATTTGTCCTTCTTTTTCTAGTTGAAGATGAAATCTCAGTTCATTGATTTCGGATCTTTTTTTTCTTTTTAAATATAGGCGTGTGGTGCTACGCGTTTCCCCTTAAGCACTGCTTTATTGGTATGCAACAAATTCTGATCCCCCCTCACCACCCCCCCCCCCGTATTCTCTCAGTTCAAAATGCTTCCTAATTTCCCTTTAATTTCTGTTGTCTTGTACCCTTCTTGGGAGCCTCCTGGATGAAATCTGAAGTTGCCCCCACACCCGTCAGAGGGCAAGGGGAGACCAAAGAAAGAGGCAGGCCATTCTAGGTCAATAGGTGGCAGCTTCGATAAGCAAAGGAAACTTACATACAAGGCTTGTCTTGGGTGGCAGCAAGACTGGTTAATTCCCCACCCACCCTCCCAACGTTAAAAATTTATGCAGGGGACTTAACTAGGCTCAATCATGTACATAGTGTAGGTGTTTTCATCACCACATCACTATCTCAAGGCTATGTCCTTGGGGCAGCTCTTGGGAGCAGGAAAGCCAAGCAGAACGCACATTTGAAGGACTGGGGAAGGAATGAGGAAACTCTGATTGCCAATCCAGCTCACGGGGCCAATTGGAGGTCATGTCTTTTTGATGACATTCCCCAAAACTCCACCCTTCATGACTGGCTCTTACAATCTCATGTGCCCCTCTCTTCCACAATGTGCCCTGAGCAGTCAACAAAGAGTTTCACCAGTATGGAGGCAGCTCCTTTGGTGGCCAGCTGGCTGCATTGGAGGTAGATGCTATAGCAATAATCCAGGTACATGTAAGAGAAAACATAGATTAAGACAATGATTCCAGGGTGCTTGGGTGGCTCAGTCGGTTAGGCACCCTATTCTTGATTTCAGCTCAGGTCATGATCCCATGGTTTGTGAGATGGAGCCCCTCATCAGGGTCTGCATCGACAGCGTGGAGCCTGCTTGGGATTCTCTCTTTCCCTCTCTTCCCCTGCCCCACTCATGCTCGCTCTCTATCTCAAAATAAATAAAAACATTTAAAAAATCTTAAAAACAAAACAATGCTTTCAAAAATCAGTGACACATTTTTCTACCAAGAGACTCACGATCCAAACCATTGATTTATTAAGTCCCCTGAGCTGGGGGGAGAGATCACTCAGGTTATTTACTTGTGTTGTTTTGTGACTTAATAAAGATGATACATTAGCAGATTTATTAGGTATGGACACATAGCATTCTGTTTGGATAATGGTGTAGGTGCCTCCGTGAGAGGCAGTAATAATGTCTAAGGCCATTCTATTTTGGAAGATAGATCTTCTCATTAGAGTCTTGTTGGGTGAGTTTAGCAAGGGGTTCTATATTCGCTATAACATCCTCTAAAACAATGGGGGAACAAAGACAGCAGCCAAACGTTGAACCAATGGAAAACAGAATGTGCCCACCTGGCCTTGAGGAAAGGGAGGTTGGCGGTTTTAGGAACTTGACCTGGTTGTACATATCATGTATGTTCACTGGGGAAGGCAGTGCTGTCAGACCTGAGGAGAAGGACTGGGGACAGAACCCATATCTTCTCTCTTCCGATGGTGCACATTCCATTCCATGTATAGTACATTTCAACAGGTCCATCTTGCATCAAGACAACAGAATTTCAGTGGAGATTGAATAGTTTCCCCTCACCCAGACAGTGCAAACTAACCCATCCATCTTGGGGGAATGTCCCATTGCAAATTCCAGTAGATCATTTTTTTTTCCCCAGTAACGATCAGGAGCTTTGTGCTCTCAGCAGCATGGAACATTGATCCTCAGTGAGAGTCAGGTCATGGCTGCTTCCCAAGACCTCCAGCAGGGGGGATTTGTGCCTCAGCAGGGGTCCTCAGTCTGGCATGTGAGCAATGGGCCCTTGAGGTTGATCATTCAAATGTATCAAAGCCTGGGATAGTACTTTAGTCGACCCAGTCAAGGTGGTTTTACCTCTTAATAATTTAATTTGCTGCTTATCTGTTTATAGAGGCGATGGGACACCCAATGTCAGTTCTTTTGCCCAGTCTTATACATCATGACCTTTGACTTGTGACCCCTCACCACTGTCTATGGTGCTCAGCTTGTCTCAAACCTTAATGGTGGCAGCCTGGTTTGCACAGTGACATGGGAAAGTTTGGGTTAGGTCAGACGCAGGGTCCACACAAACCATGGCATATTTAGAACCCTCACTCAGAGAAAAGGAGCCAATATAATCAATTTGCCAATCCATTACTGGTTGGGAACTTCAGTGGATGGTCCCAGATTCTTTTGGCAGTTGTCTTGGGCATTGCTTAGAACACACAGGACATACTATTACAGCATTTAACCAAGTCACTGTACTTCAAGGGCAGTCCAGCATCCTTGGCGATATGCTATCCCCCCAGGCACTATGGTGCTCCCTGTTTCTATGCACCCAATCAGCTGTCATCTATTGAAAGGTCAGTAGATAGGGCTTGTAACTAGGCTAGAGCTTCAGCTTTCTGACTGCCAGGGAGGGTTAGGCATTATGAGCTGGGACGTAGGAGACAGTGTGTAGAAGGCAGCGAGGACTGCTTCAGGCTCTTGCAGAAGGACCCAGATGTCTCTCTGGATATCCTCTCCTTGCAAGGGCTTATTTATGACCAGCAGCCCCTTGGCTTCCCGTTGTCCAAGCCATAGGGGTTAATCCCTCTAGAACAGCCCAACTGTCAGAGCAAAGGGTTAATGCCCAGGACTCATGAGTGATCACTAAGACAGACTGCTTTGAACTTAGCCCACTGGCTGCTATACTGGCTGCTGTGTGAGAGTCTCCAGAGCTGGGACCAAGATCCTAGAGGCCTCTTCCCTTCTGTCGTGTCTCTTCCACAGTGCTCAATCCGTCCCTTCTGGAGTCATGCACACATGAAACTCGAATGGTAGCCCTGCTTGAGAGCTGCCCAAAGCTTTCATTTGTTCAACTAGAACTTTTGCCTTTCATGCTGCTCTGATCCCCAGTCCCATACACACTCTTTCTGTACCAGGCAGTATAAGGAATGGCGGCACGGTATCGGGTGGAGAACAAAAGTCCCCCAGAATCCCATAATCCATAGAAAGGCTTGTACCCTAAAAAGCACAGCTTTTGGGATAACATGGGTTTCACCCAACCAGGCAACACCCAAAACCTTACAGTAGGGCCTAGGCCTTGGATTTTCTGTAGATCCATTACCCATCTTCTTCTCCATTACAGATGTTCCAGCAAAGCCAGCAGGGCTCCCTGGGGCAGAGACAAGTCTCCCCATGTTAACATTGCATCATCCACGTAATGGGCCCGTTATACTGATGTGGGGAAGGAGAACAGGGACAGGTCGCAGCTACCATCCCATGACATATGGTGGGGCTATGTCAGTGACCTTGGGGAAGTACTTGAAAGGGTCATCACTGTCCCTCTTACACGTAGGCACATTTACCTTAGTTATCAGATACCTGTGCTCGTCAAAGACTTTTCCGTAAATCTCCTTGAGGATAAAGCATTTTTAAGGGATTTTTTTTTTTTGGCCAAAGCATCAGAGTAAAACAATAAGCAACAACTAATAACTATCTGCAAATGACAAAAGACTTAAAAATGGCCATGGCTCAAGATTTGATGGGAGTATAGCATAGTGAAATTGACAAGGCAATTTGGTTATTTCTATGACATACATTTTACAACTGTGATTGGTAACATTATGCCCGGACATTATCAGATTTAGGAATGTTATGTAAATATATCCTAAAGAAAGTTTAGCATAGCTTCTTATTTGATGGTGTTTCTCATGAAATTTAACATAGACAAAAAGTCATATAGTTGTAAAAAAAAAAAAAAACAACTTGTCTCTTTTAATAGAGAAGACTCAGTTTCTTAAGTAATAAAAAACCTAGTAAAGACAAAACACAGAATCTTTATTTTCTAGGCAAATTACAATAAACATAAAGGAAAACCTTTGTTTACAATTTATTATTAAGATAAAGCTAATAATCTAAGGAAACTTTGTCCTCATAATGGAGAGAAAACTAAATTTTCATTTTATTACAGTGTACTTTTGATATCAAAACTCTCCTTTAAAAAAAAAAAAAAACCCTCACATAAATCCTTTCCAATCTTAGCTTGACTATAAGTAAAATTCTTTTCTCAACATTCCTCTTCCACAAACCTTTGGAACTTTCTATAACCATTCAGGTTTCATTCCAAAACTCCAGCCATGAATCGGGTACCCACTGCCATGGCTAAAGTTTTCACTGATACTTGGGATCTTTTGGAGATCGTAGACTAGATTTGGGGCAAGGTCATGTCTACAGCATGGTGTATTATTTTCTAAATTTTTTAATTTTTTAAATTAATTACTTAACTTATTAATTTATTTAATGTTTATTTCTTTTTTGAGAGAGAGACAAGGTGTGAGCAGGGGACGGGCACAGAGAGAGAGACGCAGAATCAGAAGCAGGCTTCAGGCTCTGAGCCGTCAGGTCAGAATCCAACGACTGGGCTTGAATTCACAGACTGAGATCATGACCTGAGCCGAAGATAGACGCTTAACCGACTGAGCCACTCAGGCGCCCCATTGTGTATTTTTTTTTTTTAAGTTTATTTATTTTGAGAGAGACAGAGACAGAGAGAGCACGTGCAAGTCGGGAAGGGGCAGAGAGAGAGAGAGAGAGGGAGAGAGAGAATCCCAAGCAGGCTGCATGGGCCTGATGCCTATGAGGGGCTCCATCTCAGGACCATGAGATCATGACCTGAGCCAAAATCAAGAGTCAGAGGCTTAAAGGACTGAGCCACCAAGGTGCCCTCCAGGGATTCCACCTCTTAATCAGGCATTGCCACAAATGCCTGGATCTTCATCAGTGGCAGCTTGCACCCTCCTAGCTTTGCCCCCAGCACCCTAGGGTCTCCAACTGACTATCCTGCTCTCCCACCCCTGTCTGCCAGTCCTGAAAGTAACAGACTAGTGGACACCCCCACATCCCTCTCTAACCTCAGCTCTTCTCACCTTCTAAGCCGAGCTTCGGCCTCTGGTCGGGCCTGGGGACCAGTGAGCTGCCCACAGTAGAGGCCAGCCCACCGCGGCAACGACGTGCTTCCTTCCTCCCTCACAGTGTGCCCTGTGCGACTTCACCAAGTGCATTATAGCAACCTGTGTTTTTGGGGTCTCCCTGGAGTCATGCGGTGGTCCACAAGCATCTAACACGTGGGCCACTCCTCCCCACAGAGAGGTTAATAACCAACTCAGGATTTCCCTCAAGGATCCGCTTTTCCTAACTTAAGAGGCTTGTGTGGACCACCCCTCCCCACATAGAAGTCAACGGCCAAGGTGGGATTTCTCCTGAGGATCCCTCTTTCTCATGGCTAGTTTCTTCAGTCTCTTGGCTGGCTTGCCAGAGGTTGGTTCACAAACCTCCCGGCAGTTTCCTGGGTGTAACCAGCCCCACACTCACAGGGGAGGGCAGATATGGATGAAGGAAAGACGCAGGCCTTTCCAGATCGGTAGGTGGCAGGTTTAAGAAGCAAAGGGAACTTAGATGCGAAATGTGACTTGGGTGGCCCAAAGACAGTGAATTCCCACACCCACCTATTTGGAAATGTACGTAGACGCTTTCACTGGGTTCAGTCACCTACACTATGCAGGTGTTCTCAACACCACATCACTATCTCAAGACTTTGTCCTTGGAGCAACCGTTGGGAGTGGGAAAGGCAGGAGGAACCCACATTCTGAAAACAGAGGAAGGGGTGAGGAGCCTCCCAGGGGTTAGCTCACAGGCCAATTGGCAGTTCCTTTTTTTTCAGTAACCTTGCCCAACAACTTCTTCCTTGATCTATTGGTGATGTAGAAGCGTGTTATTCAGTTTGCTACTGAAACTGAATATTTGGGGATTTTGCAGAGATCATTGGGCTATAGGTTTTCAATTTAATTCCACTGTGAGCAGAGAAAAGACTTTTTGTCACTTGCTGTTTTGATTTTATTGAGACTTAAATTTTTCACGAATACTTAAGGAGAATGCATATTTTTTTAAATTTTATTTAAGTAATCTCTACACCCAAGTGGGGCTTGAACTCACGACCCCAAGAGCATAAGTCACATGCTCCTCTAACTGAGCCAGCCAGGCACCCCCATGGAGAATCGGTATTCTGCTGTTGTTAAATGGAAGGTTCCAAAAATGTACATCAGATGAAAGTGATCGATAAGTTGGTTCAAGCCTACTATATCCTTGATGATTTTGGGGGAGTCTATTAGGCTATCAATTATTGAAAGAGAAATATCTAAAATTCTGATGGTAATTATAGTTTTGTCTGCTTCTCTTATAGTTCCATCAGTTTCTGCTTCATATAATAGAGGCATAAAAATTGTGGATTGTTGGGGCGCCTGGGTGGCTCAGTCGGTTAAGCGTCCGACTTCGGCTCAGGTCATGATCTCGCGGTCCGTGAGTTCGAGCCCCACGTCGGGCTCTGTGCTGACACCTCAGAGCCTGGAGCCTGTTTCAGATTCTGTGTTCCTCTCTCTCTCTGCCCCTCCCCTGTTCATGCTCTGTCTCTCTCTGTCTCAGAAATAAATAAACGTTTAAAAAAAAATTAAAACAAAAATTGTGGATTGTTATTCCCTCTTGAAAAATTAACCCTACATTAGTATGAAATGCACTTTTTTAATCTCTGTTAATAATGTTTGCTATGTATCCATTTGTCTGAAATTAATATAGCCATATAGTCACTCCTGGTTGTCTCTGAGTAATGTTAACAAATATCCTTTTCAATCCTTTCACATTTAGCATATATATTTTTATACTTAGAATGTGTTTCTTTTATGTAACATATAGTTGAGTCTTGCTATTTTATATGATTTGACAATTTCGGTCTTTTGGGCATTTAAACCGTTTACATTTAATGTGATTTTGATATAATTAGATATAAATATTTTTGATATTTGTTTTCGATTTGTCGCAATACCTTTGTTCCTTTTTTTCTTTTCCTGCCTCCTGTTGTGTTAATTAACTATCTCATTTTATCTTCCCTGTTGGCTTATCAGCTATTTCTCTTGATTTTGTTACTTTTATAGTTCTTGCAGGATTTATAATACACATCATAACTTATGCTTTTCCCATGGGTCGTCTTCATTTCCCTTTAGGGAATTCACGCTACTAAGGGTTCAGAATTATTTTCCTTTCAGTTGTTTTGGCAACTTTGCTTTTTACGGATCTATACAAGACATTGGGGGAGGCCAGCGAGTGGGGGAAGAGCATTATAAGAGCTGCTTTCAAGCTGGCCCACCTACTCAAAAAGGAACTGTTTTAGTGAACCATACTTAGTCAATGATACTCTTCCTTTTCATGTTCCTAAACTAGATCAAGTTGTTATCATCTTGGATGACCCAGATGCAAATTTGAAAAACTTTTTTTAAGTTGATCGGGAACTACAAATAAAAACGACTGCAATCTGCTGACACAGCTAGTTTGAAAAAACATGTCTGCTTTTGCCCCTTTGCCATTGGTGGTTTTTTTTGTTTTTGTTTTTTTTGTTTTTTTGTTTTTTTTTTTTTTGCTCACTTAAAAAAGAAATAAACACTTCTAAAAGCAAAAAAAAAAAAAAAAAAAATCACCTTGAAGTGATATTATACAATTTCATGTAAAGGAAAAGAAAGTTACTGCTATATACTTTCATTTCTCTTCTCCCAGACATCATGCTAATGTTACCATACATTTTATTTACACATATATATTGTAAACACCAAAATACATAGTTATTTTTTTAAGTTTATTTATTTATTTTGAGAGAGAGAGAGAGAGTGTTAGTGAGGGGAGGGGCAGAGAGACAGGAAGGAGAGAATCCCAAGCAGGCTCCACACTACCAGCACGAGTCCGATGTGGGGCTCAATCTCACGAACACTGTGAGATCATGACCTGAGCCAAAATCAAGAGTCAGATGCTTAACCAGCGGAGCCACCCAGGTGCCCCACATAGTTATTCTTTTTGCTTAAAGAGTAAATTATCTTTTCAAGTCATTTAAATACTTAAAAATCTGCATACTTACCCATATACTTCCTATTTCTGATGCTCTTTCTTTTTTTCTAGATTCACATTATCATCATGTGATATTTTAATTTGTGCTCAAGAATTTCCTTTATCATTTCCTATGGAGAAGGTCTGCCTGTCAGGAATTCTTTCTGCTTTTTGACCAAGCTTGGCAAAATTTAAGCTACCTAGCTATTATTTCTTCAAATATTTTTTCTGCTTCACCTTTCCGAAATAAATAAATTTAAAAAAATAAAGTTATTTCCTCTTCATGTTTCATGTTTGATAGTTTCTATTGTTGTATCTTCAAGTCCACTAATCTCTTCTGCTGAGTTTCTGTCATTAGAATCTTTCAGTGTGGTTTTCATCGCACACTACATAGTTTTCATTTCTAAAAGTGTGCTGTGTTGTTGTCGTTTCAAAGAGTTTATTTTATTTTTTTTATTATATGAAATTTATTGTCAAATTGGTTTCCATACAACACCCAGTGCTCATCCCAAAAGATGCCCTCTTCAATGCCCATCACCCACCTTCCCCTCCCTCCCACCCCTCATCAACCCTCAGTTTCTTCTCAGTTTTTAAGAGTCTTTAAAGAGTTTATTTTTAAGGAACCTTTACACCCAACCCGGGACTTGAACTCACAACCCCAAGATCAAGAATCACAGGCTCTCCTGCCTGAGCCAGCCAGGCATCCCTGGTATTGTTTTTAAAAAAAATATCTTCCATGTCTTTACGCAGCTTTTAAAATATATGAATGTATTAAGAACATATTAACTGTTTTGTGTCTGCATCTTTTCATTCTAACCTCTGAGTTGGTTTTACTTATTTTTCTCCTCATGACCTCATCTCCCATGAGGGTCATGTATTTCTGACTCCCGGCATGACTGTTAATCTTTGATTGAAAGCCAGACATCGTTAATGTTACCTAAGCCGATGCTACATATTTTTGTGTGCCTGTGAACATTCCTGCATTTTATCGTGAGATGCATTTGAGTTAGATAGAAACAGTGTGATGTTTCTGGTTGTTTTATGATTGTCAGGCCGTACCAAGGAAGTTCTCAGGCTGGCGTTAGCTATTCTCCAAAAGGAAGGGAAGATTTTCTGAGTATTCTTCCCAACAGTCTCTGAACTGTGCTCTTTTCCAGTCTTGCTGTTGAAAAGGGTCATTATTGCCTGCCCTGAGTGAACCTTGGGTGTTGTTTCCCTGTTCTTCTTGGATGGCTCTTACCCTACTTCTCTGGTAGTTCCTTCACAGCTTCTGATCTGTCCCTTGCTGGCTGCCCACGGAGGACCCTCTGTGAGCAGATAGCTGGGGTTTTCTCCCTGTGCGGTTCTCATCTCTTTTGCACACTTCTCTGAACTCCTGCTGCCTTTGTCTTTCTCAATTCAAGTGTTTTCCGGTCCCCTTCTCAGTTCCCTTTCCCTGTGTGTGGCTTGCAAATTGTAAACAGGACAGGCTGGGGCAATCACAGAGCTCACCTTGTTTGTTTTTTCCATCTCCCAAGGATCAGGGTGGTAGGTTGTTTGATAAACAATGTTTTGAAAACTGCTGCTTTATGTATTTGCCAGCTTCTTGTTTGTTTCTGGTTCAAAGGTAAATCCATCTCGGTCTTCAGCAAAAGTCCAAGAGAAGGATTTTATAATTATGTACTTAAGTTTTTCTTTCTGTCAGACCTACTGATAGCCCTGAACAAAGAGGGGCTGAGCTAAAAGAATCCCTAGGAAAAAAATTCTAGTCCAAGCCTGGAAGATGAGCTTTTTGCTTCTGGGTTGGTATAGTTTCTATTTCAAAGCTGATGACAGCACTGTCTTTGTTAGCCAAGATGACGGTGCCTATGAGTCACTGTCCAGTCACACTTGTCTATTTCTGTCCCCAGTTCTTACAGACATTGGTGACTTGTCTTCCTAAACCTTAGACTCAGAGGCAATTGACTTAATCTGATCAATCTTGGGGATCTCCCTCTCTCTCTCTTAGTTTAAGTATTGTTTCTTGTTCTTATCCTTGTTATTTCCTTAAATTACTTTCAGCAATAAAGTTATTTTTAAACCCCTAGAGCTTTTGGTCTACAGCCTATTTACATATACCCTGAAAGCAAAGGCTGGATTTTACATTCTTAAAGGGTTATTTAACAAAGTATGTGGCAGAGACTGTAAATGATCCACAAAGTCTCAAATATTTACTCTCATTCTTTTTTTTTTTTAAATGTTTATTCATTCTTGAGAGAGAGAGAGAGAGAGAGAGAGAGGACACAAGTCGGGGAGGGGCAGAGAGAGGGAGACACAGAATTCCCAAGCAGGCTCCAGGCTCCGAGCTGTCAGCACAGAGCCCGATTGGGGGGCTCAAACTCACAAGTTGTGAGACCATGACCTGAGCCAAAGTCAGACACTTAAGAGCCACCCAGACACCCCTACTCTCATTCTTTGCAGGAAAAAGTTTGCTGATCCCTGACGTAAATAACTTATGGTTTATGCTATGTTTGTTTCTCATTAAAGATGGGCACAAGGACTCTGAATCTGGACTACCTGAGTTCAAATCCCAGTCTATTATTATACCTGTTGTTTAAGATACGTTACTTAATATCTTATTATTTTGATTTTCTTAATTGAAATTCTTCATTGCGTATCTTATTACCTCAATTTTCTTAATTGAAAGATATGAATAATACTAGTAGCTCATAGATCTTCATTTCACATCTAATAGGTCACAAAGAATTTAATGGAATAACGTTTATACAATACTTTATATAGTGCCCAAGATTTGGCAAGAGTTCAAGAAATATTAGTTATTGATACTATTTATGTTATCACTTTCTTCCTGTCTTTATAAAGCCCCACAGAATTTCTGTGTTTCAGGGGCACCTGGATGGCTCAGTCAGTTAAGTGTCCCACTTCGGCTCAAGTCATGATCTCACGGTTTGTGAGTTCGAGCCCTACATTGGGCTCTGTGCTCACAGCTCGGAGCCTGGAGCCTGCTTCGGATTCTGTGTCTCCCTCCCTCACTGCCTCTCCCCAACTTGTGCTCTGTCTCCCTCTCTCTCTCTCTCTCTCTCAAAATAAATAAAATGTAAAAAATAAAAATAAAAAAAAGAGTTTCTGTGTTTCATAGTAGATTCTCAACCCGTTGCAACAAATTGACCAAGTAACTTAAAGACCTCCTTAACCTAGGTTGAATTGTGTTTGCAAACACTGCTTAGAATTTGTTGCTGCTGTCGAAATACTGTGCTATGGAATGCACCCTGACTTGGCACTTGTTTTCTTAACCACAGCAAAATTATCGTTCAGCATTTCTTCATTTCTACTTTGTAGAGATTTTCTGAGTTAATTAGGGCTCTCTGCAGGGTCAGTATGGGAATAGATGGTATATAAGCGGATATTATTTCAAATATTGGATTACCTTAGAGTATTTCACAGAATTAGGCTGTGCTGGTTTGAAACCATGAGCAGAATATGCACGCTGCCCTGAATTTATCATTCAAGTTTCAAGATTTTCAACCTTAGCAAGTAAAATGAGGAAAGTTTAAGTATCCAATCTTCATACCTTAGTGTCTCCAAGGGCACCTTTTTCACACCTCCGTTTACTCCCAACCTCTGCCTCTCCATGATCATTCCTGATCACCCCACAGTGTGCACCCCGCAGTATTAACCTGTCAAGGATGCCATGGACCAGAAAATGGATGGCCACTGGTTTTCTGAGAGCAAATTTTAAAAATGAGACAGAAGTAAGTGGTTCTAAACGTTTGCGCAGTTGGAAACTCAGAATTCTAGGTAGGACTGTTAGCCATTTGGCTTGTACCTGGACCATGGGAAAATCCAAGTGGCTTTGAAAATTATTCAATTAGCCCTTGGTTGGAACACGTTTAAACTTAATGGTCCATGTTATATATCAGTAAACAGTTACATGTCTCAGTTCTAACTTTTTACTCCAGTCAGAGCACAGCTGACAGATAATTTATCATTCTACCATTAGAGAAGAAACAATCCAATAATCGTATTAATTATTTAAGTTCGATAAAGCACACTATAAGACTGACAGCAAAAATATACCTCAATATCGTTCATAAAGGTCAAACGACCAGCCTTTGCTAAGGTCTTTTCTGAGATGCTTGGATAGCACCAAGTCTTTTACTCGTTTACAATAAATTCCAAACGTTAAAAAAAAAATTAAATGAGCACTTTTTTCTGAATATTATGACCATCATAGGAAGCATGTGTATTACATTTTGGAAATGTATATAGGAAATAATGTAGGGTGCCTAATGTGTGATTTTAAAATAGGTGATTACATACTTCAGTAACTTAGGTACCAAAATAATACTATCAGGATATTCTGCTTTCTCCACACTATTCTAATTTACTTTTACAGAGAGATGGGGATTAAATATTTTTCTCACTTACTTTTGTGTGTGTGTATGATCATTCATTCGTTGAACAGCTCTCTCTCGAGTGCCTTCTTTCTTTAATACTAAAGGGGTAAACAGTAGTGAATATACACAGAGCCTGTTTTCATGGTGTTTATAGTCTAGTGTGGAAGAAGAAAGTCAAAAATTAAATTTAAAATAGCTACGTGGGTACAATTTTATTTACTTATTTAATATGAGCAAGTAATACTCTAGGCATTGGGAATAAGTAGTTAAGACAAGATTCCTGTCTTCTGGGAACTTACGGTGGCAGAAATTAAAAGTTAAAAATTAAAGAAACATATGTGATAAGACTTTAGATGCCTTTAAGGATTTTTATTATGAGCCTTCAGTTTTATAGTCAGAAGTGGATTAAAACGGATTAACTTCCTCTAACTTGTCTTGAAATTCCTAATAAAAGCAGCAGATGGCCCCATCGCCTCGTTCACTCCTGCCTGATTTTGCCAATGTTTTTGATTAATTTTACACTGAATTCCCTCAGGTCACACAACCCAGTGAATCTGTTTTCTTGTTTTCATTATCCTGGACTTCTCTTATTCACCATCCAAGGATCCCAAGAGAGGGTAAAACCCATCATCATTTTACTGGTGAGGAAACAAACACAGGAAAAAAAAAAAATTAAACAATATATGTAAATAATCACAACAAACACAGAAAAAAAATTAAACAATATATGTAAATAATTATTCAGTCAATCAGTAACGGAATCAGGAGCAGCCAGGCAACACGATGCATCCGTCACATAGAACATGGACTTTGAATCTAGAAGTTCTGCCGATAACTTAGAGATTGTTTTCGCCCTAGGCAATTCAATTGCCCTATCTTGGGCTGTTTCCTCTCTTTAACAAAATGAATGGGATATACCAGGCGAACAGCTTCCTGCTATTTTGTTGGTTCAATTGCTTTTCTTCGAAGTGAAATTATGTATGAAATAACTACATATACAACAAGCAGAATTAGAGATGCTCTGGTTGTGTCAGTACCGGGGCAGTCTAGCGATTTTCTCGTTTCACCTGTCCTGTATCACATTTTGCTGCATCTTTCTTCCTGTTAAAGATGGCGCTAAATTTAAGGATACAGGAGAGAAAGAAAATACAGCCAACACGCTCATGTTCGACCAAAACATAGAGCAACAAAAGTAAACGCGATGGGAAAGAAGAGTCGCTACGGGTGGAAGAAAGAGGGACAGTGCCACAGGTGACCTAAAACAGATACATAAACATACCAAAACCACTTCCCGTTTGAAACTGACACCCTCTACCCTTTGCTTGCCTCTGCTCTCCAAAGGAAACTTAAAGACAACTCGGTTGTGATTTGGGACTAGAAATTAGAATTACCGATAGTTTGGTTCTTTCATAAGGTGTATAATTGCCTGTTTTCTCTTTTTTCCCCCCAATTAGGCACTATACCAGACAATGGATACAGAATAGCTATAAAGACAGAATTCTTGTCTTTTATAAACGGAACCAGACAATAGAACTGGATAATTTTAGGCTATAATATATGTGATATATTATATATCATCTATATCTATCTATCTATAGATATATATATCTATAGATATATATATCATCTATATCTATATATCATATATATCACATATATTGTTACTTTTAAAGGTTTTTAATTAATTATTTAATACACTAATTAAATTAAATACATTGACCCAACATATATTTATTGCTAATGTACAGTGAGTCAGAAGCTGGAGTAGGTTCTTGGGACTTATCAGTGAACAAGACAAACAAGATTCTTAACTCCTGGAGTTTGTAAAACCTGTGCGTGGGATGAGTCTAATTATAAACAGATGAGTGATATTCAAATAGTGTGAAGTGCTTGGAAGAAAACAAACAAAACTCTATGATGTGATTCAGAATGCTGGGAAAGCACCCTGGTTGTATTCGGCTTCAGATTCAGCAATCAGGGAAGACTGCCCAGAGAGAATGGTGTTTGAACTGAGAACCGATTATCAAGAAAAATCCCGCATTCAAAGTTCTGAAGGCAAAACAGTTGGCCACAGTGTAAATGCAAAGTCTCTAAGTCAGGAACAAATTGGTGTGTTTGGGTGATAAAAGAGGTCAGTGTTCAAGACCATGAACAGTGGAGGGGAGATGGTTAGGAAATAAAATTAGGAAGACAGTCTAGTGTCTGATTATCTAAATCCTCACGGGGCCGGGAGAGAGAGCCAAGCAGGCAATATGGGGGCAGTGGATCATCTGCAGAGAAAAAAAAAAAAAAAAATTATTAAAAGTCAGTCTGAGGGGCGCCTGGGTGGCTCAGTCGGTTAAGCGTCCGACTTCGGCTCAGCTCAGATCTCGAGGTCTGCAAGTTCGAGCCCGGCGTCGGGCTCTGGGCTGACAGCTCAGAGCCTGGAGCCTGCTTCCGATGCTGTGTCTTCTTCTCTCTCTGCCCCTCCCTGCTCACACTCTGTCTCTCTCTCAAAAAAAAAGAAAAAAAACTTAAAAAAAAAAGTCAGTCTGCTTTTTATTATCACTAGCGACACTAAACAATGCCAATGATCAAATATTCCCTGAAAATATCTTTTGCTGCCCAAAGTTTTGAACAATTTTCGTGATTATTGTTTAGTTTTAAGACTCTGTTTAGCTACTTACCTACGCAGTCAATTTTTAGTATTCATGGTAGTTGATGAGGGAGCATAATGCAAGCTGAGGGCAAAGTACAAACTAGCACTCCCCTGCCCCCTTCCCCCCCCCCACCCCCATTCAATGTGTGTGATATTCCTCACACACTCCTGACTACCCAAGAACAAAGGAAAGGGGTTTAAGTGCTTGCCATGGTGATGTGGGAAACTAAGGCAAATGAAAAATTAAATTCCCTTATTGCCTACAGCCCATTGATAAATCCTTCAAACAGGTAAAGTGATCTCCCTCTAGGAGCTCAGCTGCTTTGCTAGGGGCAAAAGGGAATCTTGGCTTAACATTGTCCTCACCCTCCAGGATCTTGTAAGTGTACTTTAAAATATAAAAATTCCTTTGAAACTTCCTGTATCTCAACTCCCCCAAGATACATGCTGGCAATCTTATGCCATGCTTATGGCCCCCTGTTATGCCTCTGAAGAGTCTCATGATTGAGGTTTTACTGAATGGTAACAAAAGGCGGTTTTTAACAACACCTAGCCCCTCAAGGTCCTGGAAATCTGGCTTCCAAAATTCTTTAGAGACTTAACTGTCCCTAAACCCTTTCCAACCTGAGGGTATATAATCAATTACCTGTCATAACCCCCGTGGAGCTCTTTCTGTCCACGGATCATATCCCTGTGCTTTAATAAAATCACCTTTTTGCACCAACGACGTCTTCACGATTTTTTTTCTCGGCCGTCAGCTCTGAACCCCACCATCACCCCAAAATCCCATCAGTAGTTATGTTCTATGAAGTCACAGAGAACACTGACTATTGCTTCAAGAGGAAATACAGGGTTAGGCTCCTGGAAGCATCTGGTCACAACATTTTCTTGTCAACAGAAGAATACATAAGTTTGTTTTATGTATTTCTGTTAAAAGACACCTCAGCAAACATATAATGTTGATACATTAACATTGAACTCCTAGTCCGCAACACTATAACTCATGCTTGAGTAAAGCTTATCTAATATACATAAGGCACATCACAGCCTTCTTGAGCTTAGGGACACTAGACAGAACTTCAGCGCTATGTTTGAGGACATTGCAAACCGTGGAGTAACCAACAAAAAGTGCAAAAAGAAAAAAAGAAAAAGAAAAAGAAAAAGCACTAAATGGATTGTAAAAAGGACACTCTTCTACGGCATGAGAGCCAGAACGAAAAGGCAGTGTTGCTTTGTTCAAATTCATTTGGTATCAGGCATGTTGGAGGTAGGGGCTTCCCGGGCAGGCTGCTCCCACACGGGCCACTTTGGCATAAAGATTATTTTCAGTTAAAAGCAATCAAAACCCAGCAGATGCAGGAAAAACTATGCCTCCCCCACAACTGCCTACATTTACATTGGAAAGAAGATCCTGAAACAGGAAGAGAAGAATTAACAGACTCCTCTTTCCAGAAGGAGCTTATGGGCATAATAAGGCAGCCTTCTTTTTCCAAACATCCCCTTTCACCTTCCTGCCAATGGCCTTCCTCCCCTTTGTACCTTCAGACCCTTCCCCCTCTCCTTAGCTCAAATAAGCTTCATATGCTGCCGCTTTTGTCTTCTGAGTCTCAAGTCCGGTAGGTACACCTGTTAAATGTGATTTTCTCCTTTTAGTCTGTCTCATGTCGGTTTGATTCTAAGTCTAGAAGGACCATAGGGCCGAGGAAGTCTTCCTCCCCAACAGGGTGGATCAGATTTTTCACTGTTCTGCTCATGCCGGTGAATCATCATGAAAGAGCCATAATTATTGACTTGGAATTACAATGACATGTTAGTAAGTAGGCACATTTGCAATTCAGGAATCCATGAATAATGAGGATCAACTATATCTGTGTATATATATCTATATTTATATCTATATGCACTTCAGATTTGCAGGTTTATACCTTTTCCTTCAGTAAATGTATTCTACACGGAAGTTAATTCACAGGATTCCTCGTTAACACTGACACATGCTGTTGTAGACCAATGTGGAATGGTTTGGAATTGCTCAAGTTCACTCAGAGTACCTCTTGCTTTACATTGCTTGCAGTTACTCATTATGGAATGTTTTTGGGTTTAAACTATAGATTTGAAATCGACATCAATTGCATTGCCTAGTGATTATAAAGTAAAAAAAAAAAAAAACCCAAAAAACAAAAAAAACAGAATTTGAACTACTTCTATTGTCTTTCTATGTGACAGTTTGCAATTATTATTTGTACTTATACAATTGTTCAACCTGCAGAGAAATTGGAAATTTTCTAAAACTGATCCTGAAAAAACAAAGACACAGACAATACTACATTTTCTCGAATAATTGTGAAACAGGATTTTTATAAATCTTTGCCACACACATCCTATGTGTAAGTCTTTTTCCTATTTATATACCTGTTGCTTCGGTGACAGAAATTTTTCGAAATTAAAATGAACAAAGAAAGAGGGTCTTAAGTCAATCTTGAACAAAAATGAGTTGATTATGTCTGGGTATACAGTCCGCTTAACACGAACATGTAATAACGATTAATTTTGACAATGTCATTGACAAATTTGGAGAAGATAAGGGAGCCAAAGAGAAATTATAACATTATTTATTATAGTGACATACCTATATATAGGTATAAATTCCTCTCCTTTTCCAAAAAAAAAAAAAAAAAGGGCATTAATATAATGGAAAGGATTTTATCGATTTAATTGAGTAGTTTGTACAATATTTATTTTTATTTTCATAGACCTATTTAAACACATATTTTAATTTTGATTGGCATTATTTTATTTACAACTTCCAACGAAATATATCCACTACCTGCATTTGTTTTCTGACCATTATTATTATTTGTTCCATTTCATGATTATTACTGAAAACTATATTGTTGTATAGAGGAGAGGAAAGTAAACAAAATAAAGCAAAGCAAAAATAACAGTCTGGGTGTTAAATATGCTGGGTACAGCACTGCTCAAGGACACAAGGATAGTGAGGAAAACTGTTATAAGCATCTCACAATAAGAAAATGACACAGAAATGTATTTCTTCCTTGGGGAGACTGGGAAATTTCAAATACAAGTGCCATAGCAGCGTGATATATATGGACATTAAGTATACTTCTCCCTATTAAAATGGAAGAAAAGAAGGTGACTCAGTCAGTTAAGCGTCCAACTTCGGCTCAGGTCATGATCTCACAGCTTGTGGGTTCGAGCTCCGCGTGGGGCTCTGTGCTGACAGCTCAGAGCCTGGAGCCTGCTTCGAATTCTGTGTCTCATTCTCTCTCGGCCCCTCCCCTGCTTCTGCTCTGTCTCTGTCTCTCAAAATAAACATTAAAAATGGAAGAAAAGAGGGGCAAAGTAGGAGGGGTAGTAGGTTCCATGTCGAATGTGAACAATGTAGCAAATTGAAACCATGAAGCTATGGGAGCAATAAGGTAGCAGGAGCCTGAACACAATCAGAAAAGAGAAGGTGGACTGGGAAAAAGTGGTGAAAGGCACATTTTAACTATGAAGGATTTGCTGATTTTATTTTTGAGATGGAGAGAGACAGAGCATGAACGGGGGAGGGTCAGAGAGAGGGAGACACAGAATCTGAAACAGGCTCCAGGCTCTGAGCTGTCAGCACAGAGCCCGACGCGGGGCTCGAACTCACGGATCGCAAGATCATGACCTGAGCCGAAGTTGGCTGCTTAACCGACTGAGCCACCCAGACGCCCCAAGGATTTGCTGATTTTAAAGAGAAGCTTTGATTTAATTAAAAAAAATTACGCCCTCTAAGAAAGGATCCTATGTCAACTACCTCATTTGTAGTAAGCATGAAATTAAAACCGGAAAGAGTGCTGGGAATAAAGCAAAGGAGTTTTTGTGGGTCGCCCAAACCAGAGGTGCTTGAACAATGTAAGTGATTTTTCTCCCTTTATTCTCCAAATACAATGTGAAACCAGTTGGGAGGGGGCCTCATGCCTCTTTGTATCCAGGCTTCTGAGAATACGGTAAAGGTTCAGTAGATGTTTAACTGCTTAATGGATAGAAGCGGGGGTGGGGAGAGAAAGGGGGGGAGAGAAGGAAGGAGGAGACCCAAGCTAGCATTCAAATTAGAGATGAAATTTTCAAAGTTGTTTGGAAATTTGTGAAATGGGGAAGGCACTTGGGAGAGTTGCTATCTCCTGACGATTTATTTATTTATTTTTTTTACAAGAGTTTTAAATGAATGCTTAGTTTGTTTTAAATAATCTGGTTTTCTATTTAATTCATTTAGCCATCTATTTATCTATTTATCTATTCATATGCATTTCTTTCTATAAGTTTTCCAAAAAGTCACACTGAACACATGCTTGGGGCTTTTCCTGTTTTGCCGGCCTAACACTCATTCTAGTAAACCCAGCAAAATAGGTATTTGATTAGGAAGGATATTATTTTTTGAGCTTTCTTTTTTTTTTAAGTTTATTTATTTTTGAGGGAGAGAGAATGCATGTGCATGGGTGTGCCCACACGAGTGGGGAAGGGACAGAGAGGACAGAGAGAGAATCCCAAGCAGGCTCTGAGATATCAAAAGTCAGATGCTTAATAGACTGAGCTATCCAGGCACCCCTATTTTTTGAGCTTCAATTCTGGGAGTGAACACCACTGTTCACAACAGCTAAATAAATATATAGAGAAATGAAAATACGACCAGGCTAATTCAGGTATTGTGAATGCAGTGCCTTAAGTAATTAATTCATTAATCTGACTCTTGATTCAACTAATTGTATTTTTGTTCGTATTTATTTACTTTTTAAAGTTTCTTTGTTTTGAGAGAGAAAGTGAGAGATGGCGTGCATGAGGGGGGATGGGAATGGCAGAGAGAGAGGGAGAGAGAGAATCACAAGTCGGCTCTGTGCTGTCAGACCAGAGCCCGATGCAGGGCTCGAACTCACAAACCGGGGGATCATGACCTGAGCCGAAATCAAGAGCAGGACGCTCAACCGAATGAGCCACACAGGCGACCCCCTCAACTAATTGTATTTTGAGTTTACAAACTGTGTGTTTCATTTTCAAGGATGGTTTTGTTTTTCGCCTGTTGCTTACTTTAATGTGTAACCAGGGGTGTTTTTCTCTGAATACATAGATTCTTCTCCTAACCCCCTCCTGTCCCTTGAAATACTGAGAGGTTTTTTTTTTTTTCTTTTTTCTAGTATGTCAATGATTTGTATAATTACTGTTCAGTTGTTTTAATCCCAGACAAAAAGAGACGACTAAAGTTTCCATTTATGGAAAAATCGCTTTGACAGTTTAGAAAGCCCAACTGTTTTTGTAGGATTGTGATTAAATAGAGGAAGGAACTTCTAGAAAATAAAAGTTATTACACAAAATTCTCCCAATGGGGGGCCTGAGTCCACAGCAGAAAGCTAGTTTTTATTATTGCCTGGAAGGTGCTCCCCTCATTACTGTTCTGTTTAGTCAGCTGACCTTTCTTCCAGATACTCGTGAAAAACCCCCTGTTGTCCAAAGGCTGCATGTTAAGACCTGGAAGACTGATGGACATTGAGATTGGGATCCACACTACTACTTTGCAATGTGTCCACAAAGAGTTTTTCTCTGACCCTTGGAAAGGAAATCTACTACCCGAAACTATTTCTTCGAGAACCTGAGAGCCATCTCTTTGAAAGGCAGACATTCAGGGAGTTAGGGAGATAAGTCTCACTCTCCCAGTCCCTGTGGGAGGATAAGGGTCTAGCTTCCGTGGGGGCACCACCTTGCTTTAACATGTACCACTGCCACCTGTCATAGAGATAGGAGAAGTTTATTTCTCTTCTAGATAAGCACTAAGAAACAAATCTTCACTCGGATTAACATCCGGATTAACACAGATTAACGGTCTTTCTGTTAGCACACCTTTAAAAAGTCTTCAGTCTTTTGTTTTGGGGTAGTTGAGTTCCTTCATGCCGGTCCCTCTTTTCTATTGTAACAGTGTTACTGAATGAAATCTGTCCTCACTGCCTTTATGAGCGTCCGGCTTCATTTCTCTTTGACGTAGTTAGATGTCTCCTTTATTCTGCTTGCCTCAAAGTCTTGTAAGTGGATTGGGTAACTGTCTAGTGTCCAGTAATGATAAGTGTTTTCCATATCTCATTAATTTGGGTATTTTGCATAATATCTCAGTCCCAGAATTCTCCATAAGCCATTACAGTGGTTTCTTCATATCCTGGGGGATATATATGTTCCAAGATCCCCAGTGGATGCCTGAAACCAAGGATAGTACTGAACACTCTATATACCGTTCTTTCCCCCTATGCATACATACCTATAATAGAGGCCTTGTGACACAGGGTTAAGCTACTATTGACCTTCTGATGATACATCAGGAGAATCATCTGCTTCCTGACCACAGTTGACTGGGGGTGGCTGAAACCATGGAAAACAAAACCACAGATAAGGGGGGACTACGTCCTTGTAATATAAGTGTTTAAAAAGATCATGAGTTAGGCAGCAAGAGTAGACTTTGGTTTGACTCTTTGCTTCAATATTTTTATTAGCTTCTTAAAACTGAGCAAAGGGCTAACATTTCTATATCTCATTTTCTTCATTTGAAAGTAAAAAAAAAAAAAAAAAGAAAAGCATCCCATCCGGACTTGTTGGAACATTGAGATTGACAAAACATGGGCAATGGGTAGTACCTAGTTCATAGTAATTGTTCAATAAATAATTACCACTTCGAATTATCAATCCCTAGCGAATCCTGAAGAGATTATTTTTTCCTCCTCTCTGTTGTTACAACAATTGCTCCTACGGCATCTTTTTTTTTTTTTTTTTTTTTTTTTAACGTTTATTTATTTTTGAGACAGAGAGAGACAGAGCATGAACGGGCAAGGGTCAGAGAGAGAGGGAGACACAGAATCTGAAACAGGCTCCAGGCTCTGAGCAGTCAGCACAGAGCCCAACGCGGGGCTGGAACTCACATACCGCGAGATCGTGACCTGAGCCGAAGTCGGACGCTTAATCGACTGAGCCACCCAGACGTCCCATCCTATGGCATCCTTTATATACCCATCTGTAGGTTTCCTCTATTAGGCAGTGAGCTGGTTCTTCTTTTTCTTCTTCTTCTTCTTCTTCTTCTTCTTCTTCTTCTTCTTCTTCTTCTTCCTCATATGAAGGGCACTATGCTTTTTAAGTAAAATTTAATTAATTAATTAATTTTAGAGAGAGATTGTTCTCACACATGAGTGGGGGAGGGGTGGATGGAGAGAAAGAGATGTGGAATCCAGGGAGAAAGAATCCCAAGGAGGCTCCACTCTCTCAGCACGGAGCCCCATGCGGGGCTCAATCCCACAGCCCAGGGATCATGCCCTGAGCTGAAATTGAGAGCAGATGCTCAACGAGTTGAGCCACTCAGGTGCCCCAGGCAATGAGCTTCTTCACATTAATCTTCTATCCTTGTATCCCCGGCTCCTGCCAGTTGAAAAGTTGCACATTTGATAAATGTTTAGTGAATGAGCAAACACATGAATAAATGAATGCATGTATGAAGTCGTATTTCATTTTTCTTATATTTGGCCTGAAACAAAGATTTATCTATTGTGTTACGTTGTCATTTTCTTAAGAGTCATCAATTTTAGAAACAGAAACTAAAGGTACAAATGGGAACTCAACACGGCATTGTTTTTGTTTCCTGCCTTTGACTATCGGATTGGACTATTCAAGCTCAACTTGTTAAAACTCATTAAGTGACTATCCCACATGATTTGACTCATACATCCTCTTTTGTCCTCGGGCAGTTGTCTTAAGAACAGAGGAAGGAGCTCTCAAATGCTGTGTCAATTCAGGGACTCAGTAGAACAATGGAATACCGTTCTGAGGTAGAAAATTTGGATGAAGATGGTTATACTCGTTTAGACTTCAGCTCTCAAGGCGTCACTGGGAGACATGTGGTCTTAGAGAAAGGTATTTTTTCTTTCTGCCTTCAACATTCTTGTTGTCATCAACTAAAACACTTACGCGGGGAAAATTTGAAAGATTTGTGATTTGTAGGAGGAAAACCTTTTAAAAGGTTCTCAGACATCACTGAGGATATTTGAAAGTGTACTAAGCCTTTCCTCATGGCAAATATTAGGTGACTAATTATTAGTATTTAAAATAATTATTATGATGACAGAAAATACCTACAATTTCTCCGTTCTGTAGAAATAGACACTTCGGCACTAAGGAACTGTACATAAGTGTGATGAATGCAAAGATGAAGAAATTTTAGTGGGAGTGGCTTGTTGCTTGATTGGCAGAAAGGAGCAAATTGTAGAATGGAGGTCATGGAAACTTCGAGAAGTGTATGTCAACAACATCAGAATATTGAAGATAAGAAAGAGAAGAATAAAACGATGGAAGATAGACAAGAAAAAATCCAAATATTTGGTTTAGTGGTAAAGGCAAGTTGGAAGTCATAGGGTTTGGAATCATGAATCTGATGTGGGTTTTTGTGACAAGATATTGATTTGGATTTTTTTTAAATCAAAAGTTGGGGGTCTTTGTATACCAGCGTTAGAAACTGTGTGTTAGATGAAAATGTGTGTTAGAGGAAAGGTGTGTTAGATGAAAAGATCCTATGAACAGGATATGAGTGTTAAACGTAATATAAAAAGAGTGAAAATGGTGAAAGAGACTGAAAAATCTCTCTCTTCACAGAATGAACCATTTAGTGTCCTCTATGGTTCTCCTATTATACAATTCTCTGAAACACTTAGACTGCTTATTCTCAAAGGCAGAGCTATAGTCTTTGTTGCAGTGCATTAACATAAAATAAGTTTCCTGTTATCAAGAGAAGATTTTTTTCACAAGTTTTGACATGAGCATTTGCACTCCTCTGCTTTCTGGTCATTCACATTGCTCATTTCTCCTTTACCACTTACGCAATTCTTTTCTTGCTCAACTGGTTTAAGAGGACTGGCAAACTGGATGATGTAAGAGGTAGGGAGTCAGGTGCATGTTTCTACGTATTTGTTGACAAACAGTGAGTTATGTATAATGACCTAGTAATCTCTGGACGAGATACTTTTATGTGCTAGCCCATTTGGTTCCCACAACGATCTTCTGAGGTATTATTACCCAATTTTTCACAAAGAGAAATGAATAAGCAGAGGGAGTAATTCACCCAAGGTTATGCAACAAATAACTGAAAAGAGAAGGTTGCCCTAAGGGACCCATGCTATTTCCCCACATTAAGCTGTCTTTTATAAAAATGAGTGGGATTTCAGGGGCGCTTGGGGGGCTCTGTCGGTTAAGCGTCCAATTTTGGCTCAGGTGAAGATCTCGCCATTGGTGGGTTCGAGCACCACGTCCAGCTCTGTGCTGACAGCTCAGAGCCTGGAGCCTGCTTCGGATTCTGTGTCTCCTCCTCTCTCTGACCCTCCCATGCTCATGCTCTGTCTCTCTCTCTCTCTCTCTGTCTCAAAAATAAATAAACATTAAAAAAAATTAAAAGAAAATGAGTGGGATTTCAGAAATCCTGATAGTGTCAGGACCTAGAGACGTCAATGTGAAACTAAAATTAGGAGTGTACAGATGTCAGGGCATGTGCTGAAATTACAGTTCTGGCACCTGAAGAGGTATGATAAAGGAGAGAGAAAATTCAGATAATCCCAGATGACTAGATTATTTGCGTATAATGGTTCACATCAGAATGTGCCAGATTTTGATGAACTGTAAAACTGAAGTGCTGTGTGATTTACCCTACTTCTGCATTTAATTTCTGTTCCCTCTGGCTTCCTAGGAACTTGTGCTACGTCTCCTTATTGGCGTCCCATTGCCGTGACCTTGGGAATCCTATGCTTGGTAATACTGGTGGCAGCTGTGGTCCTGGGTACCACGGGTAAGTATTTGGGGGGGGGGGAGAAATTAACAACAACGACGACAACAACAACAGACATTTGATAAGCATGTATACTGTGCCAGACACACTTTTAAGAGCTTGACATGCATAATCTAACGTAATCTGTATATTAGCACGTGCTGTCTCTCTCTCAAAAATAAATAAACATTAAAAATTTTTTTAAAAGAGACTATAACTATTTTTACGAATCTTATGATTTAAGGAAATTGTTTTGTACCTGATCTTTAATCCAAGTTCCCTTGAATAATATCAGGAATTACCTGAGGCACTTACTAAACAGACATTCTGTGATGGGTGAATGAGTTCTTTTAGATTTTATATCTCACAAATTCTATTGTCAATAACATATTATTGTGACTTGGGGTTTTTTCAAGGAACTCTCATTTTTAAATAACAGAAAAAGGATAGATTAATTACTATTTCAAATCTGTCACGCTCCAATTGACTATTTCATTTGCCTCTTGCTTTCTCTTTCATACTCTTTCTTTACTTGTTTGATTTTTTTCTCGTTTTTACTACACCTTCATGGAAGTTATTTTTTTTTCTTTCCATCTATTTAATCTATCATCTATTCTATTATCTATCTATCTATCATCTATTTATTTATCTATCATCTATCATCATTATCTATCTATTATCTATTATCTATCTTGACCTCTCAATCAGCAATGTGTTCTCTATTTATCATGAATCAAGAATATATCCCTTTGTGTTCCAACAAAAATATGGGTTTGGGAATTATAATTTCAAATATAGTAGAATGACTTTTTTTTTTCTGTCACTATAATTGTTGTTGGTATATGAAGCTATTTGGAGACCCAATTCAGAGAGCAACCCATTGAAGAATGACAACTTTCCATCAAGAAATAAAGAGAACTACAGTCAACCCACACAATCATCTTTAGAAGACAGTGTGGCTCCTACCAAGGCTCTCACAACCACAGGCAAGGGCAGAGTTAAAAGATGAGTGGAATCCTTAATCCAGAAAGGTCAATTATTGGTGCTAAGACCTGGAGTAGGGTGGGTAAAGAGAGCACTTTTACATGCAGGGATTGTGCATTCAGGGAAAGCACATGTCAGTATTATCTCACAATAGTATGCCCCTATCATACATATAATAAAGTGATATAAATATCCCATGCTTTTGGCCAGACATTGCTAAGTTGGATTTTTTTTTTAAATTTTTTTTTTTTCAACGTTTTTTATTTATTTTTGGGACAGAGAGAGACAGAGCATGAACGGGGGAGGGGCAGAGAGAGAGGGAGACACAGAATCGGAAACAGGCTCCAAGCCATCAGCCCAGAGCCTGACGTGGGGCTCGAACTCACGGACCGCGAGATCGTGACCTGGCTGAAGTCGGACGCTTAACCGACTGCGCCACCCAGGCGCCCCGGATTTTTTTTTTTGAAATCAGTAACTAATTGATCACTTTCTATGTATTTCGATCTATAGATGATGGTATAACTTGATGCAAAGGAAAGAAATGTGTTCTCTCCTCTTTCAGAATTGACATTTAAAATTTTTTTTTTAATTTTTTTTATATTTATTTATTTTTGAGACAGAGAGAGACAGAGCATGAACGGGGGAGGGTCAGAGAGAGAGGGAGACACAGAATCCGAAACAGGCTCCAGGCTCTGAGCTGTCAGCACAGAGCCCGACGCGGGGCTCGAACTCATGGACCGTGAGATCATGACCTGAGCCGAAGTCAGCCGCTTAACCGACTGAGCCACCCAGGCGCCCCCAGAATTGACATTTTAAAGGAATGTCATTAGAATAGGAAATAGGGTGTCAGGAAGAAAGGCAGAGAAAAAGGAAAGAAGGGAAAATGTGCTAAGAATGAAGAGGCTAAATTGAGCACATGCCAAAAAAATAGACCTAATAGATATGTTCTTAAAAACTCTGGTTATATTTGTTTTTCTTTAATCATACAATTTCATTAATTTTATTACAGTTTGATATGCACTTTACCCTTATTTCTAATTGTGTCATAATTGACTGTGACAATATTTTGACTTCAGTTTTCCATTTCTGGACCCATATCTTCTCACTATTTGTATCACATAGCTAATGATACAAAACAGAGATATTCTGTAATATGAATCATTGCTTTTATTCTTTTCTGCTTTGGAAAGCTGTATTGTTAATTGGATCTCACACCTCTAAAAGAAGTTAACATGAAATTACTGTATATCTCAAAGATTGATTTAAGTTGATTTGTTTTAAGAATTATCATGAAGAAAGGGAGGTCTGGACTGAATTTGAAAGAATAGAATACAAATCAAAAGGGAAAGGAGGACTGACTGCTTAAAACACTGTTTATAATTATTCAATTTATATTTAAAGTTTAAATGAATGGAGGATTTTATTATGGTCTCTTATATAAAAATTGTATCCCTATTGAGGTGATTGGGTGGCTCAGTGAAGCGTCCAACTCTTGATCTCAACTCAGGTCATGATCTCACGGTTTATAAGATAGAACCTCTCATCAGGCCCTGTGCTGACAGTGCGGAGCCTGCTTGGGATTCCTCTCTCTCGCTCTCTCTCTCTCTCTCTGCCTCTCTGTCTCTGTCTTTCAAAATAAATAAACAAACTTTCAAAACTCCTAACCCTATAGTTTGAACTGAAAATGAAATATATCACTGGCAATTCATTGATTATTAAGTGTCCACGGGATGAATGGTCGCTTGCACTGAAAGAGTAAATTGGTATGATCTGAACGTCATTGTATTTACTTTTTATTTCCAGGAGTTTTTTCCAACTCTTGTCCTCCTAACTGGATCATACATGAGAACAACTGTTACCTATTTAGGACATCATTAGCTTCTTGGAATAGCAGTAAAAAACAATGCTCTCAACTGCACTCTAATCTCCTGAAGATAGACAGTGAAAAAGAACTGGTAAGTGTAGACTTCAGTTGTAATGATCTGTGGTCTCTACTGAGCAGAAAAATAAAGGTAGATTCCAGATAATGATAATTTTCCCTAAAAGAAAGTCACTTTTCATATCCTCCATAATTGTAATAATAGCATGTATTAAATGGGTAAAATATATAATATGTTTATTTATTATTTTATACATATATATAGAGAGAGAAAGAACAAGCATGGGACAGGGGCAGAGGGAGAGAGAAAATCTTTAGAAAAAAATTTTTTTAATGTTTATTTATTTTTGAGAGAGAGTCAGAGCATGAGCAGGGGAGGGGAAGAGAGAGAGGGAGACACAGAATCCGAAGCAGACTCAAGGCTCTAAGCTGCCAGCACAAAGCCCGTTGCGGGGTTCAAACCCACCAACCGTGTGATCATGACCCGAGCTGAAGTCAGACGCTCAAACAACTGAGCCACCCAGGTGCCCCGAGAGAGAAAATCTTAAACAGACTCCATGCTCAGCCCAACACGGGCCTGATCCCACAACCCTGGGATCATGACCGGAGACAAAATCAAGAGTCAGACAGAAAACCAACTGAGCCACCCAAGCGCTCCTATGTGCTTTTTAAAATTAATTAATTCTAAAAGTAAATACATTTCACTTTAAAACAAATCTGTTCAAACACACTCCAAGTTTGCCTGACTGTAATAATCAGACCACTCCTCATTTTTGTGGGTTTGGGTTTCAATTCTTAAAGTTGGTGGAGTAAAATAGAAAATTCCCTGCCTTGTCAGCATTATTATCAAGGAAAATAGCAGTAATAATAATACACATTTATAAATCATTTACTGCTTGAAATATCCTGGGAAAGGAAAAGAGGTTTAAAAAGTAACCTTTCAAGTTCAATGCTTACATAGTTTGTAAGAAGAAAGTAACAACTCAACAGCTGCTAAAAGCTAAATATCTCCTATTGGCAATAGATGACATAGGAATTCAGAGACATGCCAGTGTAAAGTTTTACAGAAAAAGTGGGACTTATAATGCATCATGAATGAAGGGTTGGACTCATTTGGGCTATGAGTAGGAATTAATAGTCAGGAAACACTCCATACATCTAAACAATCTATAACTTCTACCTTTGCTTTCACTTCCTGTCAATTTCTGTGTCTCTGTCCCACATCACCTAACGGTTGTAGTTCACATGAAAATTAATGGAAGTAGATTATGGCAAGGAAGGAGAAGGACACTGGAAGTTGGTCGGGCTCATAGATGTTTCTCTCATTTGTCAACAATTCAAATGTCGTCATTAAAACTCAAATTATTGGGGCGCCTAGGTGGCTCAGTTGGTTGGACGTCCGACTTCAGCTCAGCTCATGATTTCATGGTCCATGAGTTCGAGCCCCGCGTCGGGCTCTGTGCTGACAGCTCAGAGCCCGGAGCCTGTTTCGGATTCTGTGTCTCCCTCCTGTTTCGGATTCTGTGTCTCCCTCTCTCTGACCCTCCCCCGTTCATGCTCTGTCTCTCTCTGTCTCAAAAATAAATAAACGTTAAAAAAAATTAAAAAAAAAAACCTTCAAATTACTTATTCATAAAACACGCCGTGGAACTAAATTATTTTTATAGGTTTTTTTTTTTAATCTAACTCTGCAGAGCATTTCTTGACAAAAATCATATCAGTTCATATAGTCAATCTGAGGAGAAGATAGTGGCTTGTCATCCATGAAAACTGTGGAAGGGCTCTGTCATCTTTGGATTTTGTTGGGCAAGTTGGAAGGAGGCTGTACGATTTTGACGTTACAGATCTGTTCTTCATTGGAAAATTAAACAATAACGATTCGGAAGGAGTGAAATATGCTTCTGGAAACACCCAGTGGCATTCAATGGTTGGCACTTTTCTCTAGGTTGATGCCAGCCTATGCATGCATTGTTTATCAAAGCGATTCAATCTGCTGTCTCTATTTCAACCTCTGTAAGAGTTTTTTCCCCATCTATTTTGTCTATCATCTCTGTCTATTCATTCCCTCTACCACTCTTGGACATGCGTTTGTGTTTATGTTTTCCTACAGGAATTCATAATGAAGCAAGCGTCTTCTCAACCTGATAATTCATTTTGGATAGGGCTTTCTCGCCATCATACTGAAGGACCATGGCTCTGGGAGGACGGCTCAAGATTCTCTTCTGACTTGTAAGTAACTGGAAAGACAAAGCTTCATGCCCTTTCTCAGAAAGCTAAGAGCATGCCAACCAGTTAAGAATCTGATTTGTGGGCCATTGATAAGAAAGAGAGGCAGAAAGAAAAATGATAGCGAGAGACAACGAGTGAATCAGGAAAAATAAAAAAAAAAAGAAAAGAAGACGGTAGGTAGAGGAGGACTTTACAGTCAAAAAGAGTTGAGTGGTCATCTAGTGTTACTAACACAAACGTGCCTCAGCTTTCTTATGAGGAGGGCATTTGCACATGTTGGCAGTTGTCCAGTTAGGGGGAGCTGTCACTGTTAGTATAAAACTCTGGCTACGAGCATGGGTTTTGGAGTTGGCTCTCAGCTTGAGCCAACGCTTGGTCTGCTCACTGTGTGAAATTAGGTAAGTTGCTTAACCCACCTGAGCCCCTTCCTCCTCATCTATGAGAATGAAAATAGTACCTACCTGGTGGGCTTTTAAGGTAAAGAAAGGAGATAAAAGTAACATCACTTAGCACAGTGTCCCATGCCTAGTAAATACGTGTGCCGCATGCTGTTATCCTTAATTGTAAAAGAAACACATTTTACATTTTACAGAGTTCTTTGACACATAGTTTACATTTGCTTAGTTATAAGTTCTTCCTTGTTGTGTGTGTATCAGTCAGAATTCTTTAGAAAAAGATCTATGTAGATCGCCTGTTGGTTCTGAAGAACCCTGACTGATACACGTGACATTGAGGAATAATTTATCCGTGGAGATTTACTATCAGGAATTGGCTCATGTGATTAGGGAGACCGAGAAGTCCCACAGTCTGCCATCTGCAAGCGGGAGGTCCAGGAGAGCCTGTGGTCATAAATTCAGTTCAGGTATGGAGGGGTGCTAACAAGGGGAGCTGATGTATAAAACCTAGTACTCGGGTAGAGACGAGCTACCCTGAGATGTCTCGGTTCACACGGTGAGGCAAGAAAAGGCAAACTCTTCTGTAGGCTTCTTTGTTCTATTTCAGCCCTCAGTGGATTGGATGATGCCCACCCATATTGGGGTCTGCGATCTGCTTTCATGTATCCACGGATTCAAACGCTAATTTCACCCAGAACCACTTTCACAGATATAATTAGAAATGTTAATTTGGCTGTGGCCAGTCAAGTTAATGCAAAAAATTAACTATCACAAAGTGCTGAGGTCTTCTTCACTGTAATTGTCAATTAGTTTCTTTGTCATATCTGAAGAATATGGAATTATATTTTCCTTTTCAGTTTCTATTATTAGTGTGTATGTGTGTGTGTGTGTGTGTGTATAAGAGAGAGAGAGAGAGCAAGCCTGTTTGTTTTCCCACTATTTTCAGGTGTCTTTTCCAATTCAATTTCTCTTTTCAAAGAAAGAAATTTCGGCTTTGTTGATTCCTCCGTGCCTTTAAAAAATTTTCTTTTTTTAAATTTTTTTAAATTTTTTTTTACGTTTATTTATTTTTGAGACAGAGAGAGACAGAGCATGAACGGGGGAGGGTCAGAGAGAGGGAGACACAGAATCTGAAGCAGGCTCCAGGCTCTGAGCTGTCAGCACAGAGCCCGACACGGGGCTCGAACCCACAAACCACGAGATCATGACCTGAGCCGAAGTCGACCGCTTAACCGACTGAGCCACCCAGGCGCCCCTAAAAAAATTTCTTTTATTAATTTCAGTTCTCATCGTTACCATTTCTTTCCATTCAATTTCTTTGTGTTGAATTTGCTCTTCTGTCTCTAATTTCTCATATGAATGCTTGACTTATGAAATTCCTTTCTTTTTCTCAAATATGTGCATTCAAGGCTATAATTTAATGTATTTTATTGTCATTTAGTTCAAATACTTTCTAATTTGCATGCCGAGTCCATAGGTCCATAGGTCCGTAGACTTAGAAATGCATTTCTTAATTTATAAATACCTGTGTGTTTCTATAATTATCCCTTTGCTTTGGGTTGCAGCTTAATTCCATTATGGTCAGAGAACATACTCTGTGTGATTGCAATTCTCTGGTTTTTATCTTTTATCTTCTTTCCCTACAGAGAGAAGTATATTAAAGTCTCTCATTGTGATTCTACTTACCATTCTGTAACCATTTTAGTTGATGTGCCGAAGCTGTATTATTAGGCACATTTAAATTTAGAATTTTTATACTGTACAGGTGTATGGTCCATCCTATGAATTTTTTCTTTTCTTTCTCTCCTCTTTTTGAATTGTTTAATATTTTTATTACTCCATTTTTCTTTGATTTTTTAAAAATGTTTATTTGTTTTTGAGAGAGCGAGAGAGAGAGAGACCATGAGCAGGGGAGGTCAGTGAGAGGAGGGGGCCAGAGGGTCCAAAACAGCTCTGTGCTGACACAGGCAAGCCTGATGTAGGGTTCAAACTCATGCACGGTGAGATCATGACCATGGATCCAAAGTCAGGGTCAAAGTCAGAGGCTCAACCACTAAGCCAGCCAGGCATACCCTACCCCATTTTTTCTTATAATAATTTAGAATTTACTCTTTCACTAATTTTTTAGTAGTTGGTCTAAAGATTACAACAAATATCCTTCACTCATCAAAGTCTAATATTAATTGTTTGGTTTATTTTAAATGTTTGTGTGTGTGTGTGTGTGTGTGAGAGAGAGAGAGAGAGAGAGAGAGAGAGTGACAGAGAGAGAGAGAGAGAGATTGAGAGTAAGCAGGGGTGAGGGGCAGAGAGAAAGAGAGAATTCCAAGCAGGCTCCATGCCATCAGCACAGACCCTGACACGGGGCTCTATCCCATGACCCTGAGATCATGACCTGAGGCAAAATCAAGAGTCAGAAGCTCAACCGACTTGAGCCACCCAGGTGCCCCAAATCTTAATTGTTTTTTAATGTTCTTCCTGGGAATATAAAAAATATTAGAATATTACTTTACTCTGTGTACTCTCTCCTCAATTTACATGCTATTATTTTTGTGGAGTTTATTTAATGCTCTCACATTAAATTTTCCACATTTTAATATCTCTGCAATTGGCACCTGTCTTACAACTGCTGTCCTTTTATAATCACTGTAAGTCTCAGCTGAAGTTGAAGTCTGTCAAGGATTAGCATTTGTTTCTGCCAGTCAGAGAGAGGCACCACAAACGTGAGATTACTCAAACACTCTACTTGGTTTTTCGTTTTGTTTTGTTTTGTTTTGTTTTGTTTTAAACTACACTGGTATTACGGATTCAGATAGAACTATGTAAGTGGCAGTTACTTCTGGGGCAACTTCTTGGGGAATATAATTTTTTCTTCCCATCTTCCACCTGGTGGCGAGACTGAGACATGCACTTCTGACAGTCTTTTCTGTGCGGTATTTTAATTTTCATTGACTTCTGCACCGAATTAGTCCTTTGTTTTCCAGTTTCTGCAGGGTTTTCTATTAAATTCCCATCTTGGATGGATTTATTTCACAGTATTAGGTCAATAAATGGCCTATCAACAATTGATGACCCTCTTGGACTCAATAAAAAATACAGCCTTAACAAACAGTAGATTTATATAGTCATCTCCTCTAGATTTTTCCACATATTTATGGTTTGTAATGCTTTTTATTTTCTTCTGCCTCTCCTACCAACCATTTTTCTTACCCTGAAGAATACTCCCTGATTCCTTTTAGAGTGGAAATTTGAGAGTTTAATTCTCTGTGTTTGTCTAAACCTGTTTCTATTTCAATTTTTCTAAAAAATATTTTCTTTGAGCATAAAATTGAAAATTTGTTGTTTGTTTGTCTTGGCCATTCAAAGATATTGCCATGTTTTTCTTTTCTTTTCTTTTTTTTTTTTTTTTTTTTTTGGTTTGGTGTTTTGAAAGGTCATCTATTTGAAGGTTAACATGTTTAAAATCTGATGTCTTCTCAGCTTTGGAAAATTCTCAGCCATACTTGCTTGAAATGTTGCTTCTTCCCTTCCTCTGGGATTCCAGTTATATACATTATAGACCCATTCTCAATATTCTGTATGTCTTCTCTGCTTCTTCCTGAATCTTTCAGCCTTTTTTTTTCTTTAGATATTTACTTCTCATATATCTTTGAGTTCACTAGTTTTTTTTCCCATCTATGACTAATCTGGTGTTAAAAACCTCCATTAAATTTTTAATTTTGTGTCGTAAATTTCTCAGTTCTATGGTTTCAGTTTGGTTCTTTCTCACATCTAATCTGTCACTATTTACAATTCCTGGCTTTCTTCCACGAGGCCTAAATCAAGGCTGTTTCCTGCTTTAGCCTAGTCATTTCTACAAAAGAATTCTCTCAATCCTCCAGCCTCAGGGCCAAGAAGAGATAGATACACAAGATGAAGAGTGCCAGTCTGTAGCTGTTATGGTGAGGCTCAGTGATGCCCTTCAAGCTTGACTGATAAACGCCGCCTTTTCAGGAGAACTGTTCTACTTCAGCAAAGAGAACAGGGCCATACACCCACTTACCATGATAATTATCATAATTGTCTATCATGGTATTGTAATACAACTCTGTCTTCAGAATGAATTAAAATACATAATGCTGTTTTCCCTGCCTTTAAATGGGCTCGATATCTATGATTCTTCATTAGTGCTAGGTATTTCTCAATAATAGCTCCTCTGATTGGTCTGTTCACTAAATACACCCAAAGATAATTTCACTAGCCTGTTGTTTCATTTGATAAATATATTTCTAGGTGAGAGGTTGAAAGATCAACAAAGCACTTTCTATGGAATACGGAGCGATTTTTCTTATTTGTCAGGAGCTTTATTTCATTTTATGTAGCAGTGTTTTTCTTAAAAAATTTTTTGAGTCATTTGTATGCGTTAATAATAAAGCCTATCCTGTTACCATTTGAAAACTAATGCAATGTAAATTCAAATTTCCTTTTCCAATAACATGGACACTTCAGAAACTCTTTTCACAATATCCTTGCCAATTTCTTTCAGCATTGTATAGACAGTAGACAGTGTTTCTTATGTTCTTTCTAATCACCTCTTTGTATTTTAACAGGTTTCAGATCAGAAGCACAGAAATTCAAGAAAACTCATCTCACGATTGCGTGTGGATTCACCTATCAATAATTTATGACCAACTTTGTAGTTTGCCTTCATACAGTATTTGTGAGAAGAAGTTGTCAATAAAATGACGAGGCTGTTGATGTAAAGAACAGAGAGAAGTATGTAACAGCCAGAAGGGCAAAAAACAAAACAGGAAAGAAAGACACTGGAGGTCAGAATAAATGCTAAAAATAATCAAGAGAGCTTAGCCAGCTTCAGTCTTAACTGAGAAACGGTATGGAGAGTCTGTGATGCTGTACTTTTCAACTGTTTTGGCAGACCAGCCTTACATTCTAGTTAACAGAGCCCTACATGTGGAGTAGGGACAGCTGAACTTCTAGGTCCATTCTACCATTGACTTAGCATTAACCTGGAGTTAACCACATATCCGTGGTGTTTCAAAAGGCTCTTTATTTCTGGGCCGGCCACACTCATTTTTCTGTCCTTAAAAGGTGCCCCTGGAGTACATGTGGTGTGTTCCCATGATGCTTTCTTCCACTTCTAGCAGTTTACCAGACACAAGTGGAAGGCAAAATGTATTTCTGAACAGCTGAATGAAGAAATGAGAAAGAACGTCTTCACTACAGAGCTATTCCATCATCTTGTTCATCGATGTGGTCACGGTTATGATCAAAAGCATCATGAGGGGCGCCTGGGTGGATCAGTCGGTTGAGCGACCAACTGCAGCTCAGGTCATGATCTCACAGTTGGTGGGTTCAAGCCCCATGTCAGGCTCTGTGCTGACATCTCAGAGCTTGGAGCCTGCTTTGGATCCTGTGTCTCCCTTTCTATCGGCGCCTCTCCTACTCACGCTATGTCTCTCTCTCTCTCAAAAATAAATAAACATTTAAAAAAATCCTTTAAAAAATTTTTCTCTGTCTCTGGGGCACATGGGTGGCTCAGTTGGTTAAGCATCCGACTTCAGCTCAGGGCATGATCTCACAGCTCATGAGTTCGAGTCCCACGTTGGGCTCTGTGCTGACAGCTCAGAGCCTGGAGCCTGCTTTGAATTCTGTGTCTCCTTCTCTTTCTGCTCCTCCCCCACTTGTGCTCTGTCTCCTCTCTCAAAAGTAAATAAAAATGTAACAAAAAAAATTGTTTAAAAAAAGTATCATGAAAAAGCAGCAACTCCATCTTTTTATTTATTTATTTTTTCGTATAAATAGCTCAGAGAGTACGTCTGCCACATTTCTGACTAATAAGATTTTGTATAATGTGAAGTTGTATGGGAATTGCTCTTACAAGAAAGCTTTCTCCTTTTTAAATACTATCAATCAAAAAGGATCTGGTAGGGGCGCCTGGGTGGCGCAGTCGGTTAAGCGTCCGACTTCAGCCAGGTCACGATCTCGCGGTCTGTGAGTTCGAGCCCCGCGTCAGGCTCTGGGCTGATGGCTCGGAGCCTGGAGCCTGTTTCCGATTCTGTGTCTCCCTCTCTCTCTGCCCCTCCCCCGTTCATGCTCTGTCTCTCTCTGTCCCCAAAATAAATAAAAAAAACGTTGAAAAAAAATTAAAAAAAAAAAAAAAACAAAAAAAAAAAAACAAAACAAAAAGGATCTGGTAATGAATATAGAAAAAAACAATCCCATTGCTGCGGTATTAACATTCTGGAAGGCAAAACGTGTCGTACTATTTTTGATGATTAACATTTGGAAGTTTTTAGCACTTTCTCAATAATGCCTGTAAAAAGGTATTATTGGAACATGTTTCCTCCTATGAGGATTTGTCTCTTTTTTTTTTCTCTTAAATTTTCCCACTGGTGCTATTTTTATTCCCAAAAGGGTCTTCCTTTTATTAGTGGAGAGGGAGTTGCAACCTTCCCATGGTTATTAACAAGTGAACAGAAATCATGCCAAGTTACTGGATTTTTCACTTTAAAATGTGTAATTGTATGTTATGTGAATCACTGTAATCAAAAATGTTAAAGAAACTTCTGGCCTCCAAATGCTGTGTGTAATAAACACTATCGCAATACGCCCTCTCCCCACCAGAAAATGATAATGATTCTCGCACTGGGGAGAAGGTAGTATAGTCATTTTAGATTGAAGAATAAATTTGGGTTCTCAAGTATTTAAAAACCTAAGAGAAGATGATAGAGATTTTTGGTGAAATTTCCTCATGCGTTTTATTTTATTTCTAATTTTTTTTCAATGTTTATTTATTTTTGAGACAGAGACAGAGTGTGAATAAGGGAGGGGCAGAGAGAGAGGGAGACACAGAATCCAAAGCAGGCTCCAGGCTCTGAGCCATCAGCACAGAGCCCGACGCGGGGTTGGAACCCACCAACCGCCAGATCATGACCTGAGCCCACGGTCGGACACTTAATGACTGAGCCAGCCAGGCGCCCCTCCTCGTGCCTTTTAATATGCAAGCTTGTGCATTGTCACACATACCAAAAGAAATGTGTCAAGGGCAAAGTTAATTCAGGTTGAGAGTTAAATTAAGGCAGAAGGTGAGATTTTGAAGAGATACCATGTATTTTAGTTTTGCTTTTGGCTTGATCCGAGCCTCCTGAGCCTCAAGGACAGAGTGAATGATTTGAAGAAATCATAATCATCAAGAAAAATAATTCCAGATGCTGAATGCCCAGCTGTACTTAGAGCAGACAGGTTAGGCAATGATAAGCTGTGATTTAAAGATAAAAGTGTGACTGTGACACAACTTTGGCATACAGTAAGAGGGCTCTAGGCTTTCCAAAGCACACTATACCTGACTCGTCAATACATGGTTATACCACAGTTTACATGGACACGGACGTTGGAATGAACAGAAAACATGCACCTGTTGCAAGAGACAGAAAAGGGAGGATGGCTGCTAACTGAACTTAGTTCCAGAGGGTAAATTCAAGGTGGGTAATGATCATGCTACAGGAAACACTTTCCTGTTCGATGACCACCATCTTCTCTGGCCTGAGCCATTGCAGTAATTTTCGGAGTAATCTCCCAGTGTCCACCCTTGCCCTTCTAAGGTCTTTTGCCAACATGGCAGAGTGATTCTTCTAAATTGAAAACAAATCATGTCAAGCCTCTGCTAAAATTCACCTCACTTCCCACATATCTCAGAGTAAAAATAAATATAGGTAAATCAAAACAAAAAAGAAAAGACCTTTTCAATGGTCTGTGAGACAATTACCGTGGGCCACTTTACTTCTTTGACCTAATCTACCTTTCTCCTCTTCATTTATTCCATCCAGGACACTGGTTTCTCTCTTGTTTCATAATAACTGGCATGCTTCGAGCTTTCTGTTCCCTTAACCTGAATGATTCTTACCCTAGATAATCTGCAGGATGTACTCTTTCACTTCTTTCAAGGCTCTGCACAAATATCACTTTCTTAATGAGGCTGACGTCAACTGCCTAATTTAAAATTACCAACCCTCCGGGAGCCTGGGTGACTCTGTTGGGTTAAGCATCTGACTCTTGATCTCAGCTCAGGTCATGATCTCGTGGTTTGTGAGATCGAGCCCCACATCGGGCTCTGTGCTGACAGAGCAGAGCCTGCTAGGGATTCTCTCTCCCTCTCTCTCTCAAATAAATAAATACATAAATAAATAAAGAAAGAAATAAAATTATCAACCCTCCTTTTTGTATATTCTCAGTCTCCCTTACCTTCCAACATATTTTCATAAGTCTTGTCCTAGTCTAATATACTCTATTATTTGCTTACTGTCTTTCTTGTATATCCTCTGCCTTCCTCCTAGAACATAGGCTCCAAAGGGCAGAGCATTTTTTTTTTTTTTTTTTTACAAAACTAGAATCTGAGACTAGCACCTGAATTAAAGTAGGTGTTCAAAAGATATTTTTGTCATTGTTGAAAAAAAGTAAATGTTTAAGGACAGGTAGGAGAAATGGTAATGTAGGTTTTGTGGCAAAAAGTATCAAGAATCTACTTGAATCAGTGAATGGAGAAGAGTTTTAATTGATATTTCAGGAAAATCATAATTATTAACACCTTCTAACTTTATTTTTTTCAGGCCCCAGCTGTTGTAGTTTCTAGTATTTGATCTTCCTGCTTCTTTCTACTGTGTGCTTCACTTACCTCTCCTTTCAAGTTTTACTTAAATTAAATTAAATTAAATTATTTAGAAAGTTTATCCATTTATTTATTTTGAGAGAGAGAGAGCATGAGCAAGGAAGGGGCGGAGAGAGAGGGAGAGAGAGAGAGAGAGAGAGAGAGAGAGAGAGAGAGAGAATCCCAAGTAGGATCTTCACTGTCAGCAGTGTCCAATGCAGGGCTCAATCCCATGAACTGTGAGATCATGAGCTGAGCCAAAATCAAGAGTTGGATGTTTAACCTACTGAGCCACCCTGATGCCCTTCACTTCAAACTTTTTTACTGCCTTAGCTCCTATACCATTTTCTAATACATCAATCCAATGCAAATGACCAAATTAATTTGGGTTTACTACTTTTTACAAGGCATAAGGCAAGAGAAAATGTCTTTACGTTCGTTTTATCTAGAATAACTTGATGAACAATACACAGTTTGAGACACATGATAAATCTAGAATGTGTGCTTCCTAATCCTGCCCTCATAGGGCCTGCCTGACCCCACCCAAGCATCTTCTCCACTTTTTTATATTTAGTATGCTTGATTTAGCCAAGATGTCAACTAAAATACAGAAAAGTATTGGTAGAATAATATAATTATATTGTACTGGTTCAGAAAGGATTTTTGGACATTATCTAAAACAGTCTTCTCAGGTTAGGAAATTTAGGCAAAAATTATTACCCGGCTTCCTGGAGTCACATATAAAATCACATGTAGTTAGCAATAATTGCAGAAGTCCTGACTTCCAGCTAAATGTGTGATTGTTCATGATCGTGGTGTACCAAATATGCTATAAAATGTTAAACTGAGCTCATATACTGTGAGAAAAAAAGATGATTGAATTGACAACAGAACATTTTTTTTAATGTTTAATTATTTTGGGAGAGAAAGAGAGAGAGAGAGCATGCACATGAGCAAGGAAGGAGCAGAGAGGCAGAAAGAGAATCCCAAACAGGTTCTGCACTGACAGAGCCCACATGGGGCCCGATCCCACAAACCATGAGATCATGACCTGAGCCAAAATCAAGAGTTGAATGCTTGACTGACTGAGCCACCTAGTTACCCACCGAAAAACGCTTAAAACAATTCAGTGTGGTAACATACAGTGTTACATTAATTTCAGGTGTACATTACGGTGATTCGTCAATTCTATACATTACTCAGTGCTTATCAGATAAATTTACTGTTAATCCCCTTCACCTATCACCCATCCCCCTACCCACCTCCCGTCTGGTAACCATTTGTTCTCTGTAGTTAAGAGTCTTATGGTTTGTCTCTTCTTCCCCCTTTGTTCGTTTGTTGTGTTTCTTAAATTCCACATGTGAGTAAAATCATATGGTATTTGCCTTTCTCTGACTGGCTTATCTCACTTAGCATTATACCTCTAGATCCATCCATGTTGTTGTAAATGGCAAGATTTCATTCTTTTTTTATGCTTGAATAATATTCCATTGTGTGTGTGTGTGTGTGTATGTATATATATGTGTGTGTGTATATATATGTGTGTGTATATATTCTATATATTCTATATATTCTATATATATAATATATAATATATAATATTATAGATATATATATATAATATATAATATATAATATATAATATATACACACACATATATATACATATATATGTATGTACATATATATACATACATATATATTATAATATATAATATTATAGATATATATATCTATATATATAATATATAATATATAATATATACACACACATATATATACATATATATGTATGTACATATATATACATACATACATACATATATATGTATGTACATATACATATATACATATGTATATACATATACATATATATGTGTACATATATATGTATATGTATGTGTGTGTATATATATATATATATATATATATATATATTTTTCCATTTATCTAAACTTATTCTAAATTTGACAGCTTCCATAATTTGGCTTTGTAAATAATGCTGCAGAAAACATAGGTGTGTATATGTCCCTTCAATTTAGTGTTTTCATATTCTTTGGGTAAATACCCAGTAGTGTGATTACTGGATCCTAGATTAGTTCTGTTTTTAATATTCTGAGGAACCTCCAGACTCTCTCACAGTGGCTGCACCAATTCATTCCCCAACAGTGCACAAGGGTTCCTTTTTCTCCACATCCTCAACCACACTTGTTGTTTCTTGAGTTTTTGATTTTAGTTATTCTGACAGGTATGAAGTGTTATCTCAGTGTGGTTTTGATTTGCATTTCCCTAATGATGAATGATGTTGAGCATCTTTTCATGTGTCTCTTGGTCATCCGTATGTTTTCCTTGGAGAAATGTCTCTTCATGTCTTCCGCCCATTTTTTAATTGGTTTTTGGGTGTTGAGTTGTATAATTTCTTTCTATGTTTTGGATACTAACCCTTTGTTGGATATGTCATTTGCAAATATCTTCTCCCATTCAGTAGGCTGTCTTTTAGTTTTGTTGGTTGTTTCCTTTGCTGGACAGAAGCCTTTTAATTTGATGTAGTCCAAGTAGTTTAATTTTGCTTTTGTTTCCTTTGCCTCAAGAGACATATCTAGAAAAACATCGTTATGGCCAATGTCAGAGAAATTTCTGCCTACGATCTCTTCTAGGATTTTTACTGTTTCAAGTTTCACATTTAGGTCTTTAAACTATTCTGAGATTATTTTTTTTGCAAAGTTTAAGAAAGTGGTCCAGTTTTGTTCTTTTTCATGTAGCTGTACAGTTTTTCCAAAACCATTTGTTGAAGAAACTGTCTTTTCCCCATTGCTTTTTCTTGCCTCCTTTGTCAAAGATTAATTGACCATATAATTATATGTTATTTTCTGGGCTTTCTATTCTGTTCCACTGATCTATGTGTCTATTTTTGTGTCAGTACCATATTGTTTTGATCTCTATAGCTTTGTAATATATCTTGAAGCCTAAAATTGTCATACCTCTAGTTTTTTCTTCTTTTTCAAGTTTGCATTGGCTAATTGAGTCTTTTGGGCTCCATAAAAATTTTAGGAACGCTTGTTCTAGTTCTATGAAAAAACTGTTGGCATTTTGATAGGAATTGAAATAAATCTATAAATTGCTTTGGGTAGTATAGGCATTTTAATGATATTTGTTCTTCTAATCCATGAGCATGGAATGTCTTTCCATTTGTTATATTGTGTTTTATTTCTTTCATCAGGGTTTTATAATTTTCAGAGTACAGGTCTTTCACCTCTGGTTAAGTTTATTCCTAGGGATTTTATTATTTTTGGTGAAATTGTAAATGCAATTGTTTTCTTAATTTCTCTTTCTGCTACTTCATTTAGTGTATAGAGATGCAACAGATATTTGTACATTGATTTTGTATCCTGCAATGACTGAATTCATTTATCATTTCTAGTAATTTTTTGCTGGAGTCTTTAGGGTCATATATATATATATATATATATATATATATATATATATGTTTTAGGCACTATATATATACACACATATATATATACGTATATATATATATATATATATAATTATATATATATATATAATGTGCAAATAGTAAACGTTTTATTTCTTCCTCAGCAATTTGGATGCCTTTTATTTCTTTTTGTTGTGTGATTGCTATGGCTAGGGCTTGCAGTAATATGTTGAATAAAAGTGGTGAGCATGAACATCCTTGTTTTGTTCCTGACCTTAGGGGAAAAATTCCCTTTTTCACCATTGAGTGTGATGTGTGTTGTGGCTTTTTCACATAAGACCTTTATTAGGTTGAGGTATGTTCCCTCTCAACCTACTTTGTTGAGGGTTTTTATCATGAATGGATGTTGTACTTTATCAAATGTTTTTTCTACATCTATCAAAATGCTTGAACTGTGAGATCATGACCTGAGCTGAAGATGGAGGCTTAACCAACTGAGCCACCCAGGTGCCCCCATCTTCTTTGATTTTGGATTTTGTTTGAGTCCCCTCTCTAGAGGAGTATCAATTATATTGATCTTTTCAAAGAATCAGCTCCTGCTTTCATTGATCTGTTCTATTTTGTTTTGTTTTTAGTTACTATATCATTCATTTCTGCTCTAATCTTTATTGTTTCTTTCTTTCTGCTGTTTTTGGGTTTTGTGTAGTCTCCTTTCTCTAGTTCCTTTAGGTATAAGTTTGTGTTATGTTGTTTATTTGAATTTTTCTTGCTTCTTGATGTAGGCCTGTATTGCTCTAAACTTTCCTCTTAGGACCGGTTTTGCTGCATCCCAAAGATTTTAGACTGTGTTTTCATTTCATTTTGCTCCATGTAATTATTTTTTAATTTTTATTGTATTTTTGAGAGAGAGATACACACACAGAGCATGAGTGAGGGAGTAGCAGGGGGACAGAGAGGGAGACACAGAATCTAAAACAGGCTCTAGGCTCCCAGCTGTCAGCACGGAGCCTGACACAGAGCTTGAACTCACGAACCACGAGATCGTGACCTGAGCCAAAGTAGGCATTTAACCAACTAAGCCACCTAGGCACCCCCTCTGCATGTAATTTTTAATTTCCTTTTTTGCTGTTGACCCCTTCATTGTTTAGTAGTATGTTATTTAACCTCCATGTATATGTGGTTTTTCCATATTTTTCTTTGATTGATTTCTAGTTTCATTACATTCTGGTCAGAAAAGATACATAGTATGATTTTGATCACTTGGAATTTGCTGAGACTTGTGTTATTGTCTAATATGTGATCTATTCTGGAGAAGGCTCTATGTGCATTTGTAAAGAATGTGTATTCTGTTGTTTTAGGATGGAATGTTCTCATATATCTGTTAAATCCATATGGCCCAGTGTGCCATTCAGAGCCACTGTTTCCTAGTTGATTTTCTGTTTAGATGATCTATTAATGTAAGTGAGGGGTCTTAAAGTCCCCTACAATTATTGTATTGCTATCGATTAGTTCTGCTTGTTCTTAACTGTTATTTATTTATTTATTTATTTAGCGTTATTAATATTTATTAACTTGTATTTTTTTTTTGAGAGAGAGAGAGAGAGCATGAGTGGGAGAGGAGCAGAAGAAGAGGGAGAGAGAATCTCAAGCAAGTTCCACGCCCAGTGTGGAGCTTGACACGGGGCTTCATCTCATGACTTGAGTGGAAATCAAGAGTCAGATTCTTAACTGAGTCCCCCAGGAGCCCTGATTATTATGTCTTTTATATCTTTGGGTGCTCCCCTTTTGTATGCAAAACTATTTTGTATGCAAAACAGTTGTTATATCTTCCTGTTGGATTGTCCCCTTAATAATCACATAGTGTCCTTCTTTGTTTCTTGTTAAAGCCTCTGTTTTAAAGTCTATTTTGTCTGATATAAATATTGCTACCTTGGCTTTCTTCCATGATACACTTCCATGATAAATATTTCCCCATCCTCTCACTTTCAATCTGCATGTTGTCTTTAGGTCTGAAATGAGTGTCTTGTAGGCAGCATATAGATGGGTACTTTTTTTTTTTTTTTTTTTTAATCCATTCTATCACCCTATGTCTCTTGATTGGAATGTTTGGTCCATTTACATTCAACGTAATTTTTTTTTTAATTTTTAAATGCTTATTTATTTTTGATAGACAGAGTGCGAGCAGGGGAGTGGCACAGACAGAGGGAGACATAGAATCCAAAGCAGGCTCCAGGCTCTGAGCTGTCAGCACAGAGCCTGATGCGGGGTTCAAACTGATGAACCATGAGATGATAACCTAAGCTGAAGTCCGATGCTTAACAAACTGAGCCACCCAGGTGCCCCATTAATTCTTGATACGTATATATTTATTGCCATTTTGTTACTTGTTTTGCGGTTATTTTTGTAGCTCTCTGATTCTTTATCCTCTTGCTCTCTTCTCACACAGTTTGCTCATTTTCTTTAGTGGTATACTCAGATTCCTTTCTCTTTATTTTTTGCTTATCTATTACTGGTTTTTTATTTGTGCTTATCATTAGGCTTGTATATAACACCTTCTGTATATGGCAGTCTATGTTAAGTTGATGGTCACTTAACTTTGAACCCATTCTTTACTCCTTTCCTCCCCACGTTTTAGGTGTATAGTGTCATACTTTATATCTTTATTTTGTGACTCCCTTGACTGCATTTTACAGATATACTTCTTTTTACTGTCTGTGCTTCCTATTTTCTAACTGTTACTTATGGCCTTTCCTTCCTATTCAAAGACTCTGCTTTAACATTTCCTGTAGGGTAGGTTTAGTGATCATGAACTCCTTTAGCCTTTGTTTGTGTGGGAAACTCTTTATCTCTCCTTATATTCTGAATAATATCCTTGCCGGATAGAGAATTCTTGGCTGCAGATTTTTTTTCTTTCAGCACTTTGAATGTATCATGCCACTCCTTTCTGGTCTGCAAAGTTTCTGATGAAAAATCCTCTGATGGCCTTATAGGCTTCCCCTTTTTCCGCTCCTAAAATTCTTTTTCACTACTCTTTGCCGTTTTAATTACTATGTATGTATATATGTATCTTGGTGTGGACCTCCTTGGGTTGGTTTTGATGGGGTCTCTGCCTCCTGGATCTTGATATCTGTTTCCTTCCCCAGATTAGGGAAGTTTTCAGCTATTATTTTTACAAATAAATTTTCTGTAAAACCTTCTCTCTCTTCTTCTTCTGGGATCCCTACAATGGAAATGTTATTACACTTGATGGAGTTGCTGAGTTCCCTACGTCTATTCTCATTTTGCGTGTTTTCCTTCCTCTCTCACCTGCTTAGCTCAACCGCTCTGCATTATTCTGTCCTCCAGGTCTCTAATTTGTTCTTCTGCTTCTTCTAGGCTGCTATTTATTCCATCTAGTTTATTTTTAATTTCATTTATTATGCTCTTCATCTCTGATATGTTATTTTTAAACTCTTTAAGGGTCTCACTGAAACCCTCCACATTTTGCTCAAGTCCTATGAATGAAGTTATGATTATTACTTAAATTCTCTCTAAGGCATATTACTTATATCCATTTTGCTTAGATCTCTTGCTGTAGTTTTGTCCTGTTCTTTCATTTTGGACATATTCCTGTCTCCTCACTTTGTCTAATTCTCTCTGTCTGTTTCTGTGTGTTAGGGAAGCCAGCTACATCTCCTTTTCTTGAACCTGGTGCTTCAGGGGTATCTCCTATGTGTGCTGTGTGGGCTTTGCTGTTGAGTCTTGACTGCTTTTCTTTCAGTCCAGTCATCTGCAGTGGTTTTCTTTCCATGTTTGGGGCAGTGTTTTGTCTCTGTGGTGTTAGTGGACCAGTCTGGGGCCACCTTGGGTTCGAGCTGAGTCTGACCAGGCATTTGCCAGAGATGCAGTAGTAGCAAATTGCAGGGCACTTTCCCTGTAGTGTCCCCTAAGAAGTTTTCTTTGGTGAGTGGAGCCTACAATCTAACCCGCAGTGTGCCCCCAGCCCACTGCTGGGGCAGCCCTCTAACTGGCATGTGTGTTTATCTTCCTCTCATCCCAGGACAGGAGTCACTTTGGAGTGATGCTGGCCCCTATTGGGGCTGCTTGCACACTGCCAGCCTTGTGGCCCCAATTTGAATGGGCTATGCTCAAGAGTTTTTTGGAAGCAGGCATGCCACTGCCACAGACATGGGACTGGCCAGGGTAGGATCCACAGTTTTAGTAAGGTGCATGCTGGTCTGCTTGCAAAATGAGACCTGCCACCACCACCGCCTTTACAAAGCCAGATCTGCAAAGCATATATGGGCAGGGCACACAGTTTCAATAAGGTGCCTGCCAGTCCTCTGTGGGACCCACTGCCACCACTCTGACTGCCAAAACTGGCCCGGGACCCTGCAAAACCTGTGGGGCGGTAGACTGGGCGTTGGCAAGGTTTGCTCTGGTCTTCTGGGGGAGGGGACCTGCAGTGCCAAGACTGAGGCAAGCATAATTGGAAAGGGCAGATCTTCTGAAGCAGCATGGGAAGATGGGGGGGTGGGGGGTGGGGGCTGGTGGTGTGTATTAGCAAGTTAGGTAGGGAATGTCAGCACGGCACTGGTTCCTGCAGGTGGTTGCTGTTTATGTTGAGGGGCGGGGGAGGGAAATGGCACCTGCCAGTTCCTTTGTTTCTGGAGAAGTCCAATAGGGGAACACTTGTAAAGCTAATACTGTCCCTAACTAGCTATGTGACTTTACAACAACCGCTTCCTTCAGCTCACTGGACTTCAATCTCCCTTTTCTGTAAAATGGAAAAGCACAATCAATGAGATGTTCTGGAAATAGTTTCCGTGCTGACATCCCACGTATATGACATTTCATACTACACAATATGCCCTCGCGGAAGAGGGAGGCCCTGTGGTCTGTTCTCTTTTCGTAAAGGCACAGAAGTTAACCTTCATCTAAGTGACTCAGTGAGTGTATGGTAGATAAGAAACAGGTGATACGTATCTCTTCGGCCGATTATTACTCTGCAGAGCCTGAAGGAATCTGTGTGTGATTATAAGGTCTTGCCCCCCCCCCCTTTTTTTTTTGCACTGTACTTACACAGGAATTATAAATAAATGAACAAAAGGGATCCGAGAAGTGCAACCCTTCGAAAATTGTTCAGACGGAGACCGCCCAAATGAAAAACACATGCTATTTCCCCTCTGCCTGAGCAATTTGGCATTCCGCGTACAAGTTCCCAGGAGAGGGGCTGGGCCTCTCCAGGCAGGAACTGGAGCCAGAGGCTTCCCCTGCTACTCGCTGGGATAGAAGAACATCAGGAATGACTTTCAGTGCAGTAGTTCTTGTGGTGCTCGCAGAAGCCACGCAGCTTGGGTGCAATCAAACTGCGGCCCAGCCTCATCCCTGCAGGAATCCAGATGCAGGCCAAGTACAGCAGCACAAGGGACATGCTGGACGACGATGGGGACACCGTCGTGAGTGTGCATTCTCGAGCCTCGTCTCCAACCCAGCAGCCAGAGGCCGGACGCAAAGGTACTCTGCCTCCCGGAGTGCAAATTGGCAAGACCCTTGGGCGATGCCTGGGATGAGCTCTCTCTCTGGGGAATGCGCCACATGAGGGAAAGAGAAAGCGTTTCCATGATTGATAATTACCTGTCACTGTGCACTTTCCACAACTTGTGTGCCTCGTATATGAACGTCTGAAAAACTAAGCTCAGTACGAACAAAGATGTTTATTTTTCTAAGATTCTATCGTGAGCACAGTGGTTTGCAGTTAAGGGTGTATTGTGTTTAACAAAGGTGAGATTGTATGTAGAATTAAAGCAGCATTCCTTCTCTTTCCCGGCTTCCCATGAAGGCCAAATCCAATGCTGTTCTATTTACCATCTGCAATCTGATCTGGGAATTCGCTGGTTTGGGACTCGTGGCTTTAGAAGGAGTTTTCCCAGCAGACACAGCAACCTGGGTATTTTGTCATAATTCTGCATCTTGAAGTTGTGAGGCCTCGGGAGAGTCATGTCAACCTCAGGTGTTGGTTTTTATCATCTGTGAGATGAGGTGGGATTAAAGTAAATGCTTTCTAAGGTCCCCTTAGCTTAATTCGGTGATTCGATGATCTAAATAGCGGCCTCAGATGCAATAACATCCCATTCCCTTCCCTTTTGTTCTGCTTACTACCAGAATATTACTGAGATGGTTGAAGTGAATTATAAAAATATTTAATCTTAGTTACATTTCTACCTTATTTAAGCTTCTACCTTATGCTTCTATTTCCAATAACTCACTTTCTGACATAGCAATAAAAATATTTTTTTTCAGTCCATAGAATTCATATACAGAGAGAAGGATCTTATATCCTGGGCAACTCAGTCAATGTAAGGCGGAATGTGACGAATTCTAGTGGAAAGACCTCACAGTGTAACACAGAAACAGGTTCTTTTTTTGTTTTTTTTTTTGTTTTTGTTTTTTTTTTTAATATTTATTTATAGGAGACAGAGGGACAGAGTGCAAGCAGGGGAGGGGCAGAGAGAGAGAGAGAGAGAGAGAGAGAGGGAGAGAGATACAGGATCTGAAGCAGACTCCAGGCGCCGAGCTGTCAACACAGAGCCCGATGTGGGGCTCGAACCCACAAAGCGGCAGGATCATGACCTGGGCCGAAGTGGGACGCTTAACCGACGGAGCCACCTGGGTGCCCCAGAGCCAGGTTCCAATAGCAGCTGTGCTGCTTACAGACTGGGGTATTGGACAAGTCACTTAAGTATTCTGGGGCCTCAATTCCTTCATTTATAAAATGTTAGCGACAGTAAACACGTATACAGTGAGTGTTGTGTGCCTCAAAGTATTTTAAGCACTTGTGTATATGAAACTTCTATTTTATAGAGTGGCTGGGGTTTAAGGTTGAGAAGTTATGTAAAGTCCTTGGCATACCACAGACATACCTGTGTGTTTCTTTTCAGTATGCCATTCCTTGAGAATTCCTAAGTGTTCTGTTTAACATTTTTGTGTTAGTCTGCATCAGAGAGATTCTTTTTTTTTCTTTTTTTTTTATTTTTGAGACAGAGAGAGACAGAGCATGAACGGGGAGGGTCAGAGAGAGAGGGAGGCACAGAATCTGAAACAGGCTTCAGGCTCTGAGCTGTCAGCACAGAGCCCTACGCGGGGCTCAAACTCACAGACAGTGAGATCATGACTTGAGCCGAAGTCGGAAGCTTAACCGACTGAGCCACCCAGGCGCCCCTGCATCAGAAAGATTCTTAATCAGTGATGGGATCGTAGTATGTCCTTCTCGTTTGGCCACACTCAGGTTTTCTTCACTTCTATAAATCTGGACACATACTTTTTCACCGTTCCCTTCCACTTCTCCTTTATCAAATAACTTTGAGGTTTTCTTCCTTTCCTCTATTAAACCTTTCCATTCAGTTTCTGCTCATTGAATGATCACCACCGAGACTCACTAATGTGACTTTATCTTATTGTTTTCTTTCTACTACACTATCTACTAAGTTGTAAGAAGATACTGGGGACTTCTAGCCTCCTTGATGTGAAGCAAAGTGACAACTTTGGGATGTCAGTTTCTGTAGTCACCGATTGTGAGCCGCACGATCCGATATGTTTTCCTCCAACAAATCCTGTGAAGAATCAGCTTTTAGGGCTGTGGTTTTAAGTGGCTTGTGTATAACTTCATTTTTCATCTTTAACTAGAGCCAGGAACTCACAAAGATTAGTGATCAGCATAATCAGGAACAGGGTGTACAAATAAGTTCTGCCGAGCTAGGGGGTGGAGAGGTAGGTGGGGCAGGATAAAACAGTGAAACATCTGGCAACCTTTCCATTAGAAGGGGAAACTGAAACAGTAGGAGTAGAGGTTACAAAGAAGTGTCTTGAAGGCAAACCTCTGAAAATAGTTATCTTGCCCTTCATGTATGATACTTCGTTTTTACCTTGTGTTAATGCAAATATTTAAAGGGATGTCACTGTTGAAGTTTAATTATTTCTTAGGAAAATGATCTGATGTAATTTTACTATTAAAAATAACAGAGCAAAGGAAGGGCATGTGGGTGGCTCAGTTGGTTAAACATCCGACTTCGGCTCAGGTCATGATCTCGCGGCTTGTGAATTCGAACCTGCATTGGGCTCTGTGCTGACAGCTCAGAGCCTGGAGCCTGCTTTGGATTCTGTCTCCCTCTCTCTCTGCCCCTCCCCAGCTCATGCTCTGTTTCTCTTTCTCTCAAAAATAAACATTAAAAAAAGGAGGAGGAGGAGGAGGAGAAGGGGAAAAATACCAGAGCAAAACTCACTCCAGGAATATTTTGGCAATGCAGAAGATTTAAATTCTTATGATTAGAAAATTAATTTTTTTCTCTAAAATCAATAAAAATAAATTATGTCCACTCGTTTATTTCCTCGATTTTCATTTTTTCAGTATAAAAGTTATGTTCATCTTAAAAAATGCTAAACAATTCAGAAGATAAAAAGTAAAAGTGAAAGACAATGTCCTCATACCTTCTTTCTAAAAACTTATGTTCAAGGTTATGTCATGCCAGGCATATTGCAAGGTATGCTAAATACAATATTGCAAAGTAATAGCAAATATAATATGATCCCTGTTTATGAGGAAACTTAAAGTTTTGTGTCTTCTTCAATTTCTATCATAAGCTTTCTATAGTTTTCAGTATACAGATCTTTTACCTCTTTGGTTAGGTTTATTCCTAGGTATTTTATGGTCTTTGATGCAATTGTGAAGGATGCAATAATGCTGACTTGAAGGAGAGCATGCACCTCAATATTTATAGCAGCTCTATCAACCACTATCAACCAATTTGTTGATATTGGCTATCGACCAAAAGCCAAATTATGAAAAGATCCCAAATGTCCATCAACTGTTGAATGGATAAAGAAGCTGTGGTTTATATACAGAATGGAATGCTACTTGGCAACAAAAAAGAATGAAGTCTTGCCATTTGCAACGACATGGATGGAATTGAAGGGTATTACATTAAGCAAAATAAATCACTCAGAGAAAGACAGAGGTATTTCACTCGTATGCGGAATGTGAGAAAGCCAACAGATGAACATAGGGGAAGGGGAGGACAAATAAGATAAAAAGAGAGAGGGAGGCACACCATAAGACACTCTTTAAACACAGAGAACAAACTGAGGATTGCTGGAGGGGTGACAGGTGGGAGGATGGGCTAAATGGGTGATGGGCATTAAGGAGGGCACTTGTTGGGATGAGCACTGGGTGTCATATATGAGAGATGAATCACTGGGTTCAGTTTCTGAAGCCAAGACTGAGCTGTATGTTAACTAACTTGAGGAAAGAAAGAAAGAAAGGAAGAAAAGAAAGAAAGAAAGAAAGAAAGAAAGAAAGAAAGAAAGAAAGAAAAAAGAAAGAGAAAGGAAGGAAGGAAGGAAGGAAGAAAGAAAGTTCTACATCATATGAAAACAAAGCTGGGAGGGTTTAAGGGGTTAGGGGCATGATAGGCAGACAGACACATGACAGAAAAGCCACGGAGGGCATAAGTAACTTTGTGTTTTCAGAAATCTATGAGCACTGCGTTCTGGCTGATGGGTAGAGTTGGAGAGAGGGGAAGCTGACAAGAGCTAGTATGGAAAGCTTAAAAGGGCCTATTATGTCATATTGAGGTATTTTCATTCCAATTCAGCACAACAAGCTCACAGAAGGATTTAAACAGGGAGTAACATAATCAGTTTTGTGTTTTTAGAAAACCATCTAGGCTGCAAGGAGGTAGATGCATTGCAGGAGTACGAAACTGCACGAGCTAATACCTAGGTAGTTAGCATTAGCTAAGTGTGAGATTAGAAGAACCTAAACTGAAGTAGTGTGAGAATGAGAAGGGGGAATCAGATGCTGAGGAGATAGAGTTTAAAGAGTTGGTGACTGGTTACAAGTGGAAAAGACAAGGAAAGAAAGAACACAGGTTGATTAGTTTCCACCGATGTTCTGTAGATGGTGTTGACAACAATTGGGGTAGAGACTCCGGGCAGTTGGAGTTGCCCAGACACTTGGATGTGTTGCAAGTGGGTTGCAAGTAAGGATTCTGAGCTACATATGTATGTGAGAATTGTTGACATCTTGGTTAGAATTAAACTTTCTGAGGATGAGCAAGGTCACTGAGAAGGAGAATGGAAAATGAAAAGACAAAAAAACCCAAAGGAATAGAGTTCCGAGGAGAGAATCAGGGGCCGGATGGATGAGACGTTCCAATAAAAGCTACTAATAATGAACGGTAAACAGTGGCAGAGGTGGACCAGGAGAGAGAGAGACATTAAGGAAGCCAAAAAACAATAACTTCAAGAGAAATGGAAAAGTCAATGGTGAATTTTAAAAATAATAAATAATAGGGGCGCCTGGGTGGTTCAGTCGGTTGAGCGACCGACTTTGGCTCAGGTCATGATCTCATGGTTTGTGAGTTCGAGCCCCGCGTGGGGCTCTGTGCTGATGGCTCGGAGTCTGGAGCCTGCTTCGGATTCTGTGTACCCCCCTCTCTCTGCCCCTCCCCCACTCATGCTCTGTTTCTCTCTCTGTCTCAGAAATAAATTTTTTTAAATAATAAATATTGCAGAAAAATGCAAGCAAAAGGAAGGCTAAAAACAATTTATTGTTTTAGCAATAAGAAGAAAAATAGATTATTGGTAATTTTTAATACCAGGACTTTGGAAGGAACCTAGTTAAATAGGAAAATAAACAATTTGTCATTTTCCTTTTTAAATATTTTCTCTTTTTGAGGAGTTAGCTGTAAAGAGAAAAGATCAAGTGTCAGATCTGAGGTATTATGACTTTGTGCAAGTGCGTTTGAAAATTATTTATTATTATTATTATTATTATTTTTAAGAGTCTAGTGAGGCATTTTATTTGCATGAACGTATTCCATCCCTAGAAGAAGAATCCCAGCATTTTCCCTCCTGTGTGTTTTCATCATGCTTCCTCTGATAGGCCAACGTTCCAACAGAAGACTATAAACCTATCAAAAGAACCTGAAGACATATTAGGGTTTAAGAAAAAAAACATAAAACACTTTAATGATACATTTATGTTCTACTTTACCGCTGCTTACGTTCATTACAATATTCTCAATTTTTTCTAGCTTTTTAGCTTCCCTTCCTCAACTAAAGTGTCACTTACGTTCCATGGCATAAATCACATCTCACTGATCCAACAAATCTTTAAGGCATACCTATTTAACATCAAGCAAGATGGTAGGCTTGGAAGGCTATTATTATTATTATTTAAGCGAAGTATCGTCGACCCAAAATGTTTCATCGGTTTCAGCTGTGCAACTTAGTGATTTGACAAGTTCACGCTCTGCTCCCCACAAGTGTAGCTGCCATCCATCGGCACACGATGCTATGGCAATCGCACTGACTGTGTTTCCCATGCTGTCCCTTCCGTTCCTTGACTTATTCATTCCATAACTAGACGCCTGTACCTCCCACTCTCTTTTACTCATTTTGCCCACCCCGTCACCTGCCTCCCGTCTGGCAACCGTTTGTTTTCCGTACATTGATGAGGAGAGCTGATTTTTAGGTGCTTGGAGAAGTGGAAGGAGTAATGGGAATCAATTACAAGAAAATGGCAGGTAACGCTGTTGAGGGTGTGTAGAAGGCCACAAGAGCAGATAGGGATGAACAAGTTCCTGACTGTGTTTACTCATGCGAATATCCTTGAATGAGGTGACGTTTGCTCTTGGCAGAGCAAGATGGGCACTAGTAGTGAGGAAGACGTGGGCAGGGACAAAAGCAGGTAGGTAAGAGCTAGCCTGGGGCAGTGTATTAGTGGGTAAAATTAAGAAAGGCAAGAACTCAGAGGGAAAAGGTGAAGTATTACTTTTGGATGGGAATTTAGATAGGATAAGATCATTGGGGGAATCACCCGCAGAGTCAAATGCAATGACAAGGTAGATTTATGGGCTGAGACGTAGTCTTCAAAGAAAAGGGGCATATGAGGAGGGACCTTTGGCAGATGAAGCTAAAACGTTGGATGGGATCCTGCTACACAGGGTCTTTTATACCAAAAAAGACTTGTTTTTCCTTTGGGAAGAACTTAAACTTGTATTTGGTGGCAGAGTGGAGAAGGTATGATTTAAGGTGGCTATTTCTGAGGTGTTTCACAGTAAAGAAGTGAAAAGTAGTAAGCGGTAAAACACTAGAGTCTTTCCATAATTCCATACGGAACTGCCATATAAGGACAAATATTGATGTGGGATCTGTTGGGAGGCTAGGAAAATGATTTAAAAATTTCAGCCAAATTTCATTTGCTCCTTCACTTACTAGCTGTGCAAACTTAAGCAAATTAAGCAACTCCTAGATACTGCAGTTTTTAAAAATCCAAAGGAAGGTTAAAAATAGTGCCCTCTTGGGTAGTTTTTGGATGAGTCAAATGAAATATGACCACATAATACACTCAGTAGTTGTCATTATCAAAAGCTGTGTGTCCTTGGGTAAGGGGACTCACCCCTCTAGGACTCAGTTACCCGCCTGTAAAATGGGGATCATGAGGAGTATCTACTCACAGGGGGTTGTAAGATACGAGATAATGCATAAGGCATTTATCTTAGTAACTCAAGGAGTGTTAGCAATCTTTATGAGTAGCGATGTTATTTTTGAATTGTGTTTCATAAGTGAAACTTCTTAATTAAGATATAAAATTGACTCACCTAAATTTTACTCAAAAACATATGTGTAATCGACTTTCTAATTGCAGTGAGTTAAAAACTCAATGATATTCTGCAAATAGGTTATACATTTTTAGATGCATATTCTTTTGAAATGATAGGAAGAATAACATCCATTTACTTTTAGAGAGAATGAAAATATTAAATAGGATTTGAAATAAAATCGTAAGATAATGAAAATCTGCGTTTTCATGAACACTGAAAAATATTCTCAACTCATGGCCCCTCAAATATTCTCCCAGAGATTTATTATGTGCCCTATGGGAGGAGTAAGGAAACAAAAAGAAGTTGCTAAAAAGACAACATTGGAAATTTGAAAGTCAGATGTCTAATTGGCAATATCTCATGATTAAAAAACGTTAAAAGTAATTTCTGAAAGATGATGCACCTTGCCACCAGTCTAATTCGCCTCCATTATGTCTGTGAGTCCTGGTAAAGAAGTCTACAAAGTGTGCTGTTAAGCATGATGATGTAATCCTGTCTCTGGCCCTAGTTTGCCATGTGGCTTTGTGCAGATTATTTAGATTCTCTGTGTCTTTTCCAGCTTTTAGTATGCTTTCTCTTTCAGAGGCATACTAAAAAACTACATCTGGTAATACAGGTGTCATTTCTTATAGGCCCTGGGAATGGAGCCTTTCTTTCAAGGGAAACTCCTCCTTTCTGACGCCTGATGAAGAAAGAGTAACTAACGGGTCAAGGATGCCAACTCTCTCCATCTACAACGTTTCTTATAATTACAAAGGAATTTGCCTTCCAAACTTGACCTCAGCACTGTAGTCTTTTATAATACAGTTATAGTAAAACGATACAGGAAAGGGGTGGTTTTTTTTTCTATATATATCTTATTATTCCTAAGGATGTTTAGACCATTCCTTGCCCTGTCCACACCTTTTTCTAAACATGCCTCAGGGGACAGCACAAGGGTTCTCTTCCAAAAAATAGAACCACGATAAAGCCAAGCCAAACTGAAGCATCTCCCAGGCAGTTTTTTTTTTTTTTTCTTATTTCAGGGTGGAGGTGGCCCCTAGAGACAGACCTCATTTTATGATCAAGACACTTGGAATAAAACTCAGGAATATTAAACTTAGAAAAATAGAGGGAAATATAACATAAAAAAAAAAAAAGAAAGAAAAAAAAAAAGAAGTGAAACTTTCAACTCCAAGGGCTTTCCATTATGGAAGCCCGGTTTCCTGGGAAATGAGCACACCTCCTGTAGAAACTCCCTAGGGTTGTGTTTTTCTGAGTCTTGAGATAAACAGGAAGAGATTGTGAATACTGAGAGAGGGAGGCAGGGAGAGAGAGGGAAGGAGGGAGAAAGGGAGAAAAGGAGGGAGAGAGAGGAGAGGCAGAGTAGAAAAATTTCCAAATGACCAGGGAAAGATGATTCTTTAGAAGGGAATTTTTGTAACTTTGTTCCTTAGCAAAAGATATAGACTCCTGCTTTTGTCTTCTGTCCTAGAGACAATCTTAGGAAAGGTCATGTATTTATTCTTTACATGGATATAATTATTATTAAATAATATTCCAATATGTTAAGTCCATGCCCTCGCTTTACAGTAAAGGTTTAAGATTCTTCTTTTTTATTCTTTCAGTAGAAGATCAACACCTCTCTTGGGCCCCGATATTATACAAGGAAAAGCAGGTTTCTTAAGGGATAGTTTGGTTGATTTCTATAGTTTTTCTTTCCCTTTCCCTTCTTATTATTTATAATTTGGACCAGGGAAATATTAGTCATAAAAAAGGAACAGCATTTAAGAAATAGTTTATGCCTTTCAGAGTGTATTAATATAAGTAGGTTTCAGCAGGAGTAGATAGGTATATGACAGATATTTACATATAATCTGCACCTTCCTTCCTTCCTTCCTTCCTTCCTTCCTTCCTTCCTTCCACATTAATTGAGCTTATTTCACCTGATGTTCTAGGTACTAGAACTGATGTTTTTCTAGTGATTAAATAGACAATAATCTTCTTCAAAAAGGAGCTTACTTTCTATTGGGGTAAGACAGATATAAACCGACAGAAACGAGTAAGATATATAATATATTTGATAGTATTAAGATATATAGAGAAAAATAAAGCCATCATGGTGGTGGGTGCACATATGGGCTAGTACCTCTGGAATCCAGAAATATCCACCTATTTAAGGTTTTTTTGGCCATAAGGAACTTTAAAAAGACTTAGGGTTTGGAGAGGGTGTTTAGCATCAGCTATATTCTGGCTTCTGATCTCGTTCTTTTATGTTCTGTTGATTTGAGATACTCTTAAGTCAATGCCTTGACAGTCCAACAATTTCCAGGAAAATTTAGACCAAATCACATAGGCCAGTTAATCAAAGGAAATGGGGAAGAAAGCACATCTCTCCAATATCTGTTTGTGATTCAGAATCTCACACAAGTCAGTGAATAGAAACCAGTATGGCTAGAAGATGAATTTAGCTGAGTCCACCTTCTGCTGTCAGAAATATGGCTGAAAACGCAATAGATTTTTAAAAATCAACAATGTTTAGGGTGCCTGGGTGGCTCAATTGAGTAAGCGTCTGACTCTTGATTTTGGCTTAGGTCATGATCTCCCTGTTGGTGAGTGTAAGCCCCCCCTCAGGCTCTGTGCTGACCTTGCAGAGCCTGCTTGGGATTATCTCTCTCTCTCTCTCTCTCTCTCTCTCTCTGCCCCTCCCCTGCTTACACTCCGTCTCTCTCAAAATAAATACCTAAACTTAAAAAAGAAATGAACTCCTGGACCTCTTCCAAGGGTGCATCCTTTAAATGGAAAGTTGAGGAGCAGGGAGTAGCCTGCCAATTAATTATGCAGGAGCAGAGGCGGAGCTAACACAGGTTAACACAAAGGACAAGTTTGTTTCAAGGTTAAACAGAGGCCACTGTGTGTAGAATCTTTGAATGAGGGGAGAGTAGTTCAGAAAAAAGAATGAAAGAACTAGGTAGGGTCCGGAAGAACAAGACTCTTGTAGAATTTTATTTTAAGTGCAGAAAAGCTATTGGAAGCTTTTAGGTGGGGAAATAACATAACCCAATTTAATTTTTTTAATTTTTAATTTTTTAGTTTTTTAAATTTTTTATTATTTTTTTCTTAACATTTATTTATTTTTGAGACAGAGAGAGACAGAGCATGAACTGGGGAGGGTCAGAGAGAGAGGGAGACACAGAATCTGAAACAGGCTCCAGGCTCTGAGCTGTCAGCCCAGAGCCCGACGCGGGGCTCGAACCCATGAACCGGGAGATCATGACCTGAGCTGAAGTTGGATGCTTAACCGACTGAGCCACCCAGGAGCCCCTAATTTTTTTTTTAAAGAGCAATCTGAGTCTTTATGAAAAGTAATTTGGATTTTTTTCTAACTGTAATGCAATCCAGTGGAAGTTTTCGTGGAGGTGATTGTTAGTAGAAAATAAGATTCACAGTTTAAAATATATCAACACCAATGTCAAAAAATTATATATATCTTTTTGAGAGAGAGAGAGACAGGTAGAGACAGAGAGAGAGAGAGAGAGAGAGAGAGAGAGAATCCTAAGCAGGCTCCGCCCTGTTAGTGCGGAGCCTGAAGCAGGGCTCACATTAGGACCTGAGCGGAAATCAAGAGTCAGATGTTTAACTGGATGAGCCACCCAGCGCCCCACACATTCGCTATTTCTACACCATCATTACTACTTATCATTCCTCACTTGGAAATAAGGTGTAACACAAATCTCTGTACCTAGTACATGACATGGAGGACCGTGTCAAAGGGGAGATGAATTCAGATGTCTTCAACCTTTTTGTTTTAGGGCCTGACCTAACGTTCCCAATGAAGGGAAACACAGTTTCAAGGAAGCATCAGAGTTTTATTGAGGGTTTTGCTCTTTCTTTGTTCATTTTAATCACCATGCTAGATGCCACACGTTCGGGGGTTCAGAGTTTTATTGAGGGTTTTGCTCTTTCTTTGTTCATTTTAATCACCATGCTAGATGCCACACGTTCGGGGGTGGGGGCAGCGACTTCCTTGTAGGATACCACACAGGTCATTCGGATCCATAGCTAGCCTCAGCAGGTGACGGGTTCCCTGTTGACTCAGTAGCTCCTCTGCATTTACCACAAACCACGACTGTGGGGGTGCAGCATTTGTTATTTAACTGTTCTTTTTTTTTTTTTTTTTTTAACGTTTATTTATCCTTGAGACAGAGAGAGACAGAGCATGAATGGGGGAGGGTCAGAGAGAGGGAGACACAGAATCCGAAACAGGCTCCGGGCTCTGAGCTGTCAGCACAGGGGCCCGATGCGGGGCTCGAACTCACGGACCGCGAGATCCTGACCTGAGCCGAAGTCGGCGCTCAACCGACTGAGCCACCCAGGCGCCCCTGTTATTTAACTGTTCTAAATTGAGATAGCTTAGATCCATCCTTGAGCCCCTGATGATCACGTTTCTTGATGGTCCATTTTGACGGAGATATAAATGAAATGAACGAACAAAATCTTTACAGGAAAGGGGCTTTCAACAAAGAAATCCCCAAAAGCAAACAGTAAAATGATCACTTCTCATTATTCATACGCAATTTGCTTTTCAGAAGAAACACGATGCGGAACGTGGCGGGGGGGGGGGGGCGATGCGTCGCGAAAGTAACAGCACACTAATTTCACCTCTCTGCTGGTGTGAACAACAGTTCCTCGCTGAGGCAGTTCCATGTCTTTCATAACTCGGATTTTGGCAAAAAGAAGGTTACACAAACCAACTTATAAAGATACTGGCAATGCTTTGCTGGATGCAGCGCAAAGTAGAACGGGGGGGGGGGGGGGGGGGCGGGGAGGGGAGGGGGCAGGGCGGCGGAACTCAGTGGGGCCGGTGAAGGATTCCCGCTGTGTAAGTGAGGCTTGGCAGTGAGCCTTTTAACAGCATTCCTGAGGATGGAGGGCATGTTATCTAGCCCCTGGTTACTGTTTTCCTGCAGAAGGGGTTCCTTCCCAGAACCAGCTCTTCTCACTTGCCTGCTGGTGGCAGAGATCCAGAGGAACAAAAAGCGAAATCCTGCCTTTTCCTTTGTTCCCTGCAGGGCACCGGCCTCCCTCCTCAGTTTGGCGACCAGTGGCCCTGACCCTGCTGACTCTGTGTTTGGTGCTGCTGCTTGGCCTGTTGGCCCTGGGGCTTGTGTGTAAGTCTGCGCTCTGACTTGGGGGGAGGATCTTGGTTCTAAGGGTTGTCTGGGATGAGAAATACTTTTATGATTTTTTTTTTTACTTTAATTCTAACCCTAACCCTAACCCCATGGGTACTTCAGTGTACCTTATTCTAAAGCACCCATGTAAATGATGAGTAGTGAAAGAAGCATTAAGATGCAGCAATCGCTTGCCAGCTAGACTTTTCTACATTACGTTTGAGATCGAGCAGGGTTTTGTCCGTTTCCAGGTCGATATTTAAAATCAGCAATTTTTAATGCATGCATGATTTAACCCTCTTTTATTCTACAAAAGAGTAGAAGCAGTGTTTTTTGCTCTTAGTATGCATGACTCAGCAGGCTAATACAGAGGGAAGAGATTTCATTGATGTCTACCCCCTCAATATAAGGAGGACAGACTAGGTCCTTAATGACCACAGTATTTTTCAGAAAGCCCAGGAAGTTATAGAATCATTTTGCAAAATCTTGTGAAAACCAAACAAAGAAACATGCGTGTGGAAAAGTCTTGAAATTTCAAACCAGGAAGGACAAGTTCAAAAACTAAAAAAGCGAAGTGGGTGAATTTGCTTCATGAGATTGAGACCCTATAGTAATGTTTCCTGAGCAGTTGAAGAAGGTGGTTCAAGACATCGTAAGTTTTTAAAATTAAAAAAATATATGTTTCTCTTTCTACCATGGCCTCCAAAGTTTTAATTCATTTTGATATAATTTGTTTCATGACTGCCGTTACTTTTAGGGATATGAAGCAACTTTCATGATTCATGAAGGACTTTTCTACTTAGATTTAGAAATCTGAAATCTGGAGTTTAAGCCTAAGGGTTGGTTGAAATTTTCTAGACAAGAGATATTAAGGATGTTGCTTGTTCTCACTGAACCCAGTGGGAATCCATAAAACTATGGAAATGATAATAGGACTACTTTAATGACTGAATGAGATAACAATATATGCTGATTGTCCATAGTCAACATAAGAATCATTAGATGAGTGGATTTGTGGTTTCAGGTTAAGCAGTGCTATAAGCGTATGCACAAAATATTTATTGAGTAGTGAATATGGGTGAAGATTTTAGTCCTGAAGTTAGAAACCGTTATTATGATTCCACATTGTCAGATCAAAAGACGGAGTTTGAGATATTAAACTGCTTGAGACAATACAATTTATTGTGTACTGCAGTTCAAACTTGAATGCACGCGATATGAAATCTCAAAGCATGAGATCTTAAACAGTACAATGTTTTTTCTTCCCCGTATGTAAAAAGGGGAAGTAGAAATGAAGAAACCAGCTGTCCAGTCTGACTTGGTAACTCGGGTTAGTTTTCCAGTTCTACCAGCTTTCCAACACTCAGCAAGACAACATTTCTAACAAGGAAGAAAGATTGGCGAATCTCTCCCGACAGCTGCAGTCTCTCCAGACAAAGAACAGGAAGCTTGCAGAAATTTTGCAGCGCGTGGCTGAAAAACTGTGTCGTGAGCTGTATAACAAAACTGGAGGTGAGTCCTGTTTACTAAGCTCCCTCCGCCCTCAGGATATCTGTCATGGTAGAGCTGACTTTCCCATCCATGTACCTGGGAGTCACATAATATTCAGTTTGTTGTCTGGCAAACATAATAAAGAATTTGGGCGCCTCCCATCCCCAGTTACTGGATCATTTAGTTCAGGTACCTCTGTGTTATAATACTAAAAAGATTCTTTAAATTCAGACATTTAAAAAAAATTTTTTTTAACGTTTATTTATTTTTGAGACAGAGAGAGACAGAGCATGAACAGGGGAGGGGCAGAGAGAGAGAGGGAGACACAGAATCTGAAACAGGCTCCAGGCTCTGAGCTGTCGGCACAGAGCCCGACGCGGGGCTCGAACTCACGGACCGTGAGATCATGACCTGAGCCGAAGTCGGACGCTTAACCGACCAAGCCACCCAGGCACCCCTCAAATTCAGACATTTTAAACAATAAAAACAATTAACGTTGAATAACCAAGATAACAGTGCACGTAAATAAAATACAGAGTTATTTCTTAATTTACCTTGGCACATAAAGAGCTGAGAGTAGTATACATTTCGTAATGCGTTTATAAATCTTTTCTCACTGAGAAGTTAATGAGCTCGTAACTATAGTTCTCCCATTTTAAGAACCACACTGGCATCAGGTTAAAAATGCTGATAAACGGTATCGGGGCACCTGGGTGGCTCAGTCGGTTAAGCGTCCGACTTCGGCTCAGGTCATGATCTCATGGTTTGTGAGTTCGAGCCCTGCGTCGGGCTCTGTGCTGACGGCTCAGAGCCTGGAGCCCGCTTCAGATTCTGTGTCTCCCCTTCTCTCTGCCCCTCCCATGCTCATGCTCTGTCTCTCTCTGTCTCTCAATAATAAATAAACAGTAAAAAAATTTTAAAAAATGCTGATAGGCTGAATAAAATTACAGTCATTTAAATCCACTCTGCCTTGCCTGGGTACCAGAAATCTGCATTGTGGTGATGATGACAATGCCAGTGATAGATGAGCCACGCTTTGATGACCATAAGACCGGAAGCCTCATCTCATTCCCAGGGCTTTTTCTCCTGTCTTTTTTGGGTTTCATCATGCCTAACTCTATTCAAGTTAGTCTTCTCTTCTGTTCTGCTCATTGTGTGAGCACAGGAAGCAACCCACATTTCGAGTCTACTTTTTATTTTTCTTTCAGGGACTTTAAATTGGGTTGAAGTCTTCCTCCTCCATACGGGTATCACTTCCCACGCTAACCAGACAGCCAGACTGCGTGGTTAGCCAGTAAATGGCACCCACGTGCACGCTTCCATTTCTCTAAGTGACTCTTTTCCGCATGACTCATGGCCTCACTGGTCATGATTTTCTTTCTTTTGTTTTTCTTTGTTAACTTTCTTGAGGAATAGTTGACAAATGTAGTTGTGTATATTTGAAGTAGATAACGTCATGGTTCGAGGTACACATACATTATGCAATCATACTCAAAGTGAACTTCTGGTAACAATTTGATAGACCAAAGGTGGACCCAAGATGTCAGGAATGTCTATCTTCTCAATCATCTCCCCTCACTCATTCACTGGCATATAGTGGTCTTTAGTAAATACAACCAGTGGAGATGCAAACTATTTGAATAACGGTAAAAAAAAAATACACTCCAGAGTTTATGGTTTTATTGCTCTGTAAGACATTAACCAATTTTGTATATAACCTGGCAGTCTACTCTAGCATTCTTTTTTATAGTAATGATATAAACCAGCCTTTCAAATTCTTTCTTACCATCCTGTTAGTTCCCTAATTAATGAGTTAAGTAAACCTCTCACCAATGTTCCCTCTATATTTTTAAAATTATACTTTGGCAAAGATACTTTCCCACATCCCACTTTTCTGTTGAAATATAGGAGGCATAATCCAAATATGTTCACCACTAAAGTACTTTTTCAAAATACTAATATTTCGGAGAAGTGTTTCATCTTCTGGAGTCCAGAGAATCTCCCAGTATTTTTGCATTTCCGACTAGTGTATTTCCACTGCCTAAGAGGGTCACTTAACTCAGTCCATGACAGGACCAATGCCTTTGAGAAACAGCTCAGCCTACCAACCATAACTTTGTACTGTCTGAAGTTTTAGGAGAAGTCCAAATTGTTCTACCTGGCCTTCAGTCTTGCTCCCAGCTGAACTACTACCCATATCTGCCTGATGAGGCACAAATACTAAAGGACCATCAGCGTGGAATAATAAAATTACTTGGGACTTCAACTCTGGGCTTTGAGTTGAAACATTCTAATCACTTCCAAGTCACAGGTCTTTGGGCAAGCCACCTAATTACTCTTTCTTGACCTCAATTTCCACAACAGCAAAATGGGGAAACACCATTTTTCTTGTGTGATTACAGAAAGAATTACAACTACCCTGGCTCACTATATATAGGTAATCCAAGCCTACTTGGATGTTACACCTTGAGCACTATAAATAACAAAAATTTAAACAGTAAATTTGAAGAGCTAACTGGCTTTATGAAATGATTCATGAATCAGGCATGCTGTTGAACTGTAGAAAAGGCAGAGAGGGAGCAGAAAGAAGGCAATTATTAGCAAACAATGCATCATTTTAGGCAAGGTCAACCTCCTGATAGAAACAGAAGTCATCAGTAAATTTCCTGCTGTTGATCAGGAAATTCCCTATTGACAGTTATAAAGTAGGAGGGGCAGTGTAGGAAACTGCAATCAGGTTAATTTATTAAGTCTTAGTTTGCTGACTCTGAGCCCTTAACATAAGTGACTCCATTCTGGACCTGTGGTTTTCTTTTTAACCCCATTTAAAACAGTGAGTTTTGTTGTCCTCCTGTGACTGGAGGAGCTGACTGCCAAAGGCCCTTTCAATTCTTAAGAATTCTTTCCCAAAGCCGCACCTGGGTGGCACAGTCAGTTAATAGCCTCTTGATTTCGGCTCAGGTCATGATCTCATGATTAGTGGGTTCAAGCCCTGAATAGGGCTCTCTGCTGACAGTGTAGAGCCTACTTGGGATTCATTCATTCATTCATTTATTCTTTCTTTCTTTCTTTCTTTCTCTCTTTCTCTCTTTCTCTCTTTCTTTCTCTCTCTCTTTCTTTTGCAATCATACTCAAAGTCAAGATGATCAATGCATCTAACCGCCTGATAGAGTCTTGTTTTTTTCTTCTTGTGCTTCCGACAACCCGCTGTATGTTGTCTTCTACGGTGGGCGCTGTGCCTTCGAAAGGTAATCCAAGTTTCTCTGAAACCGGTGGTATCTGGGATTTACAGCTAGCTGTATAAAAACAAACAGAAAGCTGGATATGCAAGTAAACCATGCCTCCCTTAAATATAAAATCTACACGCCATCTGTTAACGATATCCCTTATTGCCATGAAAATGTCCATATAGCTTTGGTTTGATGTTCCTTCTCAGTTTTATTCTGATGCTCTCCATTCCTTTCCCATTATCCATCCATCCATCCACTCTTCCATTCAGCTAAGATTTATTGACCACTGACTGATGCATGCCATGCAACGTATACACAGATTTCTGCCCTCATAGACCTCTTGCTCTATTGGGGTGGTGGTAATAAATAGACTTAAAAACATAAAATAAGATGATCAACTTGTTCCAGTGTGCTGGAAACTTTTCCAGCTTTAGTATTGAAAGTCCCACATTTTGGGAAAGCTCAGGTTTCAGGTACACAGGAAAGGGTTGGTCAAACTAAACATAATCTATAAGAAGGTAATCAATCCTATGGAAAATAAAGTAGATAAGGCATGAGGCATCAGGCATTTAGGGATAGTGGGTTGCTAATTAAAGTAGGGAGACCATAAATTCCTAATTAAGGTGAGGGTATCGGAGCAAAGATTTGAAGAGTTGGGGGAGTTAGCCATGTAGATAATATGGGGAAAGAACCAGCCAAGGAGGTTCTGGAAAGAACCAGAACAAGAAGTGCAGGAGCCCTCAAGTGAATACAACTGCCTGTTCAGGGAATAATAAGGAGCCTGTGTGCCTAGGGCAGAGTGAGGGAGTGGAGAACTAATAGTGATTATTTATGGCGTTAGGTGACATGGTAAGGGATTTGGCTTCTATTTTGGGCAAAATAAGGATCCACTGCAGCATCTCCAGCCGAGGAAATATATATCTGACATGAGTTTTAAAGGCTAACTCTGCAAATAGACTGGAGGAAGGAAGAGTGAAAACAGAGAAATGACATCAGAAATGGCTTTTGCAATCATCCAGGAGAGCGATGATGGTTCCTCAAACTAGGATGTTATTAGTGGAGATGAATGAAGGATGGAATAAAATGGGAGGTGAGAGAAATAAAGGAGTCAAGGATACCTCCAGAGATTTTGGACAACGCAATTAGGGGAGATGTGATCAAGTGAGATGGGGCAGAATTCTGTAGTTATGAGGGGGAAGGTTAGAAACCAAAAGAACACTGTTTTGGGCCTGTTGAATTTGAAGTATCATGTGGATATCCAAGTGGAGAGCTGAGTAAGTAGTTTGCTATAAAGTCTGGGCCAGAAATATCAACTAACTTACGAAATATCTCCCAAATTATTTACTTATTTAAAACTTCGTTTTACCTTAAGAAATATTTCACATACACACACACAAAAAAATACAAACAATAACATCATACCCATTAGCATATTGACCATTTACATTGTAACATGTTAACATTTTGACACTGGGTTGTTTTTAAAATAGATATATTTTTATGGAATGATTGAGTTCCCATACCTCCCTAAGGACTGTGGTTACAAATATCTGTTCTCAAAAGCCCAAGGCCATGTACCCTCACCAGTGTTAAAACCATGGCTTTCAGGGAGATTTACCCTTTGAATTCATACTTTGCTTAGTACTTATGCTTTTTTTTTCTTAAATTTTATTGACTTTTTTTAGAATGAGAAAAGAGTCCATATCTTATTGGTATATATTGCATTTTAAAAAAAGCCTTTGGGTGCCTGGTTGGCTCAGTTGGTTAAGCATGGAGTCTTGATTTCAGCTCAGGTCATGATCTCATGGTCATGAGGCTGAGCCCCTCGTGGGGCTCTGTGCAGGGCATGGAACCTGACTGGAATTGTCTCCCTCCCTCTGCCCCTTTCCTGCTTGAACACGTGCATATGCACATGCTCTCTCTCTATGAAAAAAAAAATTTTTTTTTTTTACAATTATTCAAGAGAATTTTGAGGAAGAAAAGTACGGAAGCTTCAGTTGTTTCTTAAATACCATGCATAATGAAAAGCTCTTTATGAAACTGAATATTCTCTGTTACATATGGCAAGAAGCAAGGAAGTTCCAATCATTCATTGCTAGGTTCCAAACTCCATGAAAGCAGGTAGTGTCTGTTTTCATTTTTTTTTTTTTTTTAGTTTTTTTTTTTTTTAACGTTTATTTATTTTTGAGAGCGAGAGAGGGAGACGGAGAGAGAGACAGAGAGAGCACAAGCAGGGGAGGGGCAGAGAGAGAGGGAGACAGAATCGGAGGCAAGCTCCAGGCTCTGAGCTGTCAGCACGGAGCCCAACGCGGGGCTCGAACTCACGGCCCCGGGAGATCATGACTTGAGGCGAAGTTGGATGCTTAAGCGACTGAGCCACCCAGGCGCCCCTGTTTCAATTTTCACTGGATATTTTCAAATTGCACTGTATATTCAGTACCAGTAACAACTCATGGCACATAGAGAGTGTTCGGTAAACATTTGTAGTTATCATTACCTGGGCAACTAAATAAGAGAAAGGGCATCAATTCTCTCTTGAGTCATCACGTACTATTATAACTTCAGGAAAGGAAAGAAGGTAGACCTGGATAGAAAAATAACGTATCAAAATTGGTTTCTTTCCAAGAACACAGATGCAGCCCTTGTCCAGAAAAATGGAAATGGCATGGGGACAAATGCTACCGATTCTGTAGAGACAGCAAGAGTTGGCAAGGCTGTGAATATTTCTGCATTGCAGAGAACGCCACCATGCTGAAGATAAACACGCAGGAAGTGCTGGTAAGATCCTGAGGCTTAGTCGGTGCGTGAATTGTTCGCAAAAGGAGATCTTTCAAAGCGCCGTATAAGAAGAATCTAAGGAGTCAATGCTCACAGAGTCTCACACTTACTGCCATCAAGGCCTAAGTCTTATTCCTGTTGTGTCGAGTGATTCCCTGGGTTATGGAAGAAGGCATTTTCTGTTCTCCACAGAAACCCATGCCTTAGAACCACGAGAGGAGGCGCTTCAAAATCTCCACCAGTCAGGAATCAAATTAAAACCTGTTTTCGTGCCTCACCTCCTTGGATGTGGGCAGGAAGGGCACAATATGGAGGCAGTGTCAGAAAGATGAAAATAGTCCTTCCTGTCCTTCTTTTATAAAGGGACAAGGCCTTTCATTAAAAATATTTCATTAAGTAAACTCTTCATTACTAGAGTTTGCAGATAAATATCTTGCTTTCCAGAAGTTTATAACCTAACATAGACTGGTCAAGGCAAATATGAAAGTGAAATTATAAATTGACATATATTAAGTATATGCGGTTAAAATAAACTCTAAAAATCACGTAATTGTCGCCACCTTAAAAAAATATTTATCGTTGCCTTTGGATTTAGTCCCTCAAGCAGTGTGGCCGTTATGTATTTATCATTGTTTTAGCGGAGGTCTCGGCCCAGAGTAAGTAGTTTATCCACAAAGGATTATTTAATTGAAATAAAAGGCCACCTCACTATGCAAACGCTTAACATCCCTCTGGTTACATCCGAATTCCTACCTACTTTCTGAAATCTGTGATGAATAGAACTCTGCACTGTCTCTTATCCACTAAAATAATATTTGTATCCTTTCTTGACAGCTCAATTTAGGCAGAAAGGGAGGTAACTTTATTTGACTAAGACAATGTGTCGTACCATAAGCCCATCTAATTTTTCTTATTCTCTTTGTTTCCCCCACCTCTCATACATACTGAGGACTCAGGTATATAATTGAACTGCGTTATATATAATGGTAGGGAATATCGTGGAGGTTATACAGTGATTTTCTCTCATGCTTCATATCCTTGTATATATTTAAATCATTTCCATGTGATTTATATTCAGAACTTTTAATTTGAGGGATCTACTCTTAAGTCGGAAGTATTTCAACTACACTTCTTTTGATAGGCCTACTCGATGACTATTACTTAGTGATAGTTTCACATACACTGCCAATAATCTTTTCTTGAACAAACATGTGCCATTAACTAACTGAAGGGTTGAAGACATAAAAAAATGTGTGTGTCCTTAAGGAACTCATAATATGGTGGAAAAGAAGGACATAAAAATGGATAATTATCACAAATTTATATAATTTCTATGTTATCAAGAGTGAGACTAGATAGAAGGAAGTGAATAACTTAAAAACATTTCAGTATAGGGGCGCCTGGGTAGCTCAGTTGGTTGAGCGTCTGACTTCGGCTCAGGTCATGATCTTGGGATTTGTGAGTTTGAGCCCCACATTGGGCTCTGTGCTGATGGCTTAGAGCCTGGAGCCTGCTTCAGATTCTGTGTCTCCCTCTCTGCCCCTTCCCATGCTCATGCTCTGTCTCTCTCTGTTTCTCAATAATAAATAAATGTTAAAAAAAATAAAAAATTTTCAATATAGATATTAGGGAAGAAATTATATATATGAGTATATATGTATATATAAATACTATACAAAAATATAAATAGACACACATATAGGAAAAATTTCTCTGCCCTTCCTTGTCTGAGACATAAATCATCCTTCCAGATTTTCTCTTACATCTTTTTGCATTAAATTATATTCATTAGTCTTTTCTCCTTCTGGGTCAGTCCCTGTATAAAGGTTATTTTTCCCATGTTTACACTTGTCCTTCCATATTCTTCCATTTCCCAGAATTACTCCCCATCTCTTTGTAAATCTGCCTCTCGTTTTTTTATATAAACCTTAGTATTTGTGACTTGCAAATAATGGGTCGTTTATAAATCTTGGTTGATGAGATTCATGGTTTCAGAATATCAGTATACATTCCATAATTATTAAGACAAGATCAATTCTTTAACTTGGCCAAATTGACCTCCCCGCAGACACTTTTTCTCTCAAGGGCACTATCACCTATGTGGGGCAGGACTCATGTGTTGTTCTTGTATTAAAAGTGTTGGCTGGCCCTACACATCTCTGTGTGTATAGGGTGTAACATCTCTAAAGCTAAAGATTTTCTTGTGTGCCTTTCACAGGAGTTTGCCATGCCTCAGAGCTACTCTGAGTTTTTCTACTCTTATTGGACAGGGCTATCCCGCAATGGCAGCGGACAGGCGTGGCTATGGACCGATGGAACCCCGTACTCCTCTGAACTGTAAGCCTTCAGAACATTTTGTGGGAAAAGCATTTAATAGAGAGGGTTTGCTTGCGTCACAGGGTCCAACAATTGGGTTCAATCAGCATTAGTCGAACATCTGCTTCGCACTGGGTGCGGGGTTTGTAAGAGGATGGACCAAGACGTTCAAAAATAAAACGTAGTGCTTGCTTTCCAATGGCTTATAAACCTGTGAAGGAGACCTACAAACTGTTAGTGAAACAGTGGGGGCAGTTCCCCGTCTGGATGCTTTCAGAGTGTTTATCTCAGGGCCTGAAGTCCCTTGGAGTTATCAATACCCAGAGACAATATAAGACCTCAGATTTCTTGGCTTTCTGGGTAGTGTAATAGGGAGCGCATATTTATTTATTTATTTAATTTTATTTTTCATTTAATTTAATTAATTAATGTTTTTAATATGAAATTTATTGTCAAATGGGTTTCTATACAACACCCAGGGGAGCACATCTTTAAAAGTACAGTTTCTGAGACTAGATTTGCTGACGTTGTAAGAGTAATATTATCAAAAATTACTTTTACTTATATGAGCACTTAGATAGGATTGTCATGGTATCTTTTGAAACAGGTAAATGTAATACCTATCCCCAAATATATTACAGTTTAAAGCCACATTCGGACAGATACCTTTCTTCTCTTTATATTGTACAGGATATCTTCTCCCAGGAGGTAGGACATAATCAGTGTAATCATTTTTTTTTTTTAATTTTACAGTTAATTAAACTGAGTCACAGATGATTTCTCAGATGGTGGTAAAATCATATGATAAATTTGATGGATTGTAGCATGCATCCTAGTTTTAATTAGAAACACCTTTTGTTGCTTTAGATGAACGGATGCTTCTAAGAATGAGTATGGAAATTGAGGGGCTGAAAGTAAGAGCTTGGTGACCCCGTCTTCGCAGTAAATTCATTCTGCGTGTCTATTCTACAATTTTGTCAAGCGAAGAATACTCCCTATGTACTCTCTGGGTATTTAACATTTCACTTTAGAAGTAAACTATGATTCAATTAACTTTTTTTTTTTTCTTTCTTCAAGGTTGGAGATTATAATAGATTTCACCAGCCTAAGAAGCAGGGACTGTGTGACCATCCTCAATGGGAAGGCTTTCTCAAAGGACTGCAAAGAGTTGAGGCGGTGTGCGTGTGAAAGAAAGGCTGCAGCAGTGAAGCTTGAGAGTCTCCATTAGCCTCTTTGAGCCATTACGTGGAGGTGATTGACTCTTCCGCCATAAAGGTGATGTCAAGCTCCCTTCAGGGAAATTGAAGATCAGAACAAAAGTCAATTTCTTTATGGGCACCTGTAATAATTTGGTTTCAGTTCCTTTTTTTCTCCTATTGGAGCCATGTTTGTACAACAAAGCAGCAAAATGGTTTGAGCCAAGCAAGGTCATTGCAAAGGATATTCGAGACATTGGGAAATGGAAAAAAAGGAGGAAAGGCAGTTTCTCTGACAGGTACAAGAAACACTTTCCTGTTTCCTGCTCAAGATTGCCAGCATTTCTGAGCTTGGGTTCATGCAAATGTTTATGAGTCACAAAGAAGTCCTATCTGCATACCACCCACCAGTCGCAGACTTTCGTAAAGTTGTAATCTACCTTCTTGACCTAGAGATGCTTTCCAGCGTTCTTCCTTCTCATCATCTAATATCATCTGCCTTTTTCCATGTCTTCCTTAATATTTGGAGAAGTGAGAAACTTACTGAAGTAGAGGAAATAAAGGTGTGTAACATTCTTTACTCCAAAGGTCAAGTAGACCATGAGAAATTAGCAGTCATTTTCTATACAACGTTCTTAAATACAGAACTAATTCTTTCTGTTTCTGTTTGCTTCAGTCCGTACTTTTCCCTTCCTACTCTCTCAATAAAGCCCCCATCTGCCATGTCTAGGGCTTGCTTCCCACTGGGATAACTCTCTTTATTAGAATCTTAACTTCTTATGAACATACCTCCCCATGTTCACTTAAGACTCCAACAATTATCTCCTTTCCTGAGGAATTTCTTCCAAGAAAGAAATATTCTCAGCTCAGTTTTGTATCCCAGTTACTGCCCCAATCCTCCCTTCAGAGAGATTGAAGACCAGAGCAAATGTCAGTCTCTTTATGTGAATCTAATCATGTGAGTCTTTAATCATTTCCTATTTTCTTCCATTTGATCCATGCTTATGCCTTTCAGGTACTGAAGATTTAATAATAATAAATGTAAATAATGTGAAATGTATGTGATTTGAGAATAGATTTGTGATTTGGGGAAATTTTCAGCGTGGAGATGTTCTTCAAACTATGATAGCAACCTGTGTTTTGGTTGTTTGTGCCTTACAGAGAGTTTGTAGAGACTGTACAAGAGTACTGATTATTTGATCACTGGAAGAAGATAAGTCTTTGAGAGGCACACTGATTTCAAGAAGGTGGTTTTAGCACTTTCCTGAGATGAAATCTTTTGAGGCAAGCTGGTCATCAACACAGGGCTAAAGATAAGTCAGGGAAATTTTAATAGGTTGAGTTATCCAATCAGGTCCTGGAAAGGGGAAGAGAGACTGTGACATTTGCACACATCACTGGTTTGTTGTGTAAGCATTCCTTTCTCAGGAAGCCAATATGCACAATCATAACAGGAGTCATGGTAAATAACACCATCACAACCACTGACTGTTGGTTTATGGAAAAATCAATTCTAAGGGTTTCATGCTAGAAAGGATCATCTATTATAAATCTTTATTTGTCAGCAGTGGAAACTGGGGTGTTTTAGTTTTATTTTCAGTAAGCATCTATCTCATGGTAAAATATTAAGTTAGCAATCATGATAAAGAGAATATTTCTGTATTCATTTTCATAAGACTGCATTACTTAGCAATCACTGCTTGTGGATTGCTTACTTATGAGTTAATTTTCTTTTCAATTTTCTGTCGATTCGTCAGGAAATGTCTTCAGCGTTGAACAAACTTTGTCTTGATTTATTGTGTTGTGCAAAAATAATTGCACCTGTGGCCATAAAAGGAGATGTTTTAGATCCCCTATACTGATTCATTATTGGGCAAATCACTTTACCTCATGAAGTTTATTTCATTAAGTATGAAGTGGAAATGTTTGTAATTTTCTCGTGGTGCTGTTGTTGGCTGAACTGGGGTAAATATGAAATTAGTTTTATAATCTAAATTGCAATATGAAATGTAAACGACATTAACAACACGTAAAAAAAGGATTTAGTGTTTTCTTTTAAAGTTTATTTATCTATTTTGACAGGGACACTGTGAGCAGGAGTGATGCAGAGAGACAGGAAGGATCCTTGGGAGAGGATCCCAAGCAGGCTTTGTGCTCTCAGCAGGGCTGGATCCCATGAACCATGAGATCATGACCTGAGCAGAAACCAAGAGTCGGACGCTCAACTGACTGAGCCATCCAGGCACCCCTATTTTTTTTTTTTACATAAGGGACCACAAAAAAGCATAAGCAACCCTTTTTGGATATCTGTATTCTTTAGTAAATTATCGAGAGGCACTTACATTAGGAAGATGTGGAGATTACCAAATGTTTTTTATGATGAGTGCAGATACTTAATGAATGCAATTAATAAAATAGGCACATAACAAGAAATGTGGTTTAGGACTTTAGTTAAGCAATTAAGTGTTATTTAAGTTTTGTGACCACAGGAAGAAAACATGGTTAATATGAGAAAGTCAAATTATTTTGTGGACTAAGTTGTAAAACAGGGACATGGGACACATCGTTTTGACCCCTGGCATCCTACATAACTGCAGTCTAGGTCAGGGTTGAATGACAAGTGTCTCTTTAAATGCCATTGCTTTAAAGAGACTAGCTGCCTGGAAAGTGGGTGTTGAAAAGTGTTCTCCCTTCAAATCTGCAACCTAAGGGAAAGTGTCACTTTAGATAGTGAAGAGGGAAAAAATAGCATTTACTTGACATTCTTGCTATTCTTAACCCTATTTCTTTCCATATTTGCCCTCGGTCCCATCATCTGTATCACACAACTTGCGACACTGATCACAATATGAGCAGATATTTCGAAAGAACAGAAATATAGTAGGGCACAACATTTTCTCCCCATTTTTTAAATACTTAAGAATAGGAAATAGGGGCTCTTGGGTGGCTTAGTTGGTTAAGCATCAGACTCTCGATTTCAGCTCAGGTCACTGTCTCATGGCTAATGAGATCGAGCCCCACATCAGGCTCCCCGCTGAGAGTGGAGCCTGCTTGGAATCCTCTTTCTCTCTTTTTCTCAAAAAAAAAAAAAAAAAAAAAAGGAAATAATCATGACGTGAACTTGAAAATGTGATTTGCTAAGACATGTTTCCATGGATAATCAGAAAAAGCAGCACCGCGTGAATTAATTTTTGGCTCGTGAAAACTTTTTCTCTTCCAGGCTTTTGTGTGGTTAGTTAATTCTGAAGAAATTTCAGGAAAAGTCAAATGAGGAACATAGCCTTTCCTGGTAGATCTGAGTTCCCTAGGGTACACAATGAGTTATTTATTTTCCTGAGGATATTGAACCGCTTTTAAAACTTATCAACAGGAAACAGATCATGAGCCCTGTCCTGTAACAGCAGGAAGAGTGAGAAGTGTAAGGGGAGCTTTTACATTGGAGACATAAGCGCTTATGAAATAAGTAGAAGACTCTAGTAGATTGCCTTGGGTCTGGCCTTAATATTTGTTATTTATTTATTTATTTATTTATTTATTTATTTATTTTTAATATGAAATTTATTGTCACACTGGTTTCCACACAACACCCAGTGTTCATCCCAACAGGTGCCCTCCTCAATCAACTACTTTGTAAAGGGATTCTTGTCATTTTCGCAGAATGCAAAAACCATCGTTATTTTATTTACAGTGTACATAACTTTTTTACAAGGCTCGTTGTATGAATAAGTTTTTAGGATCCGGTAATATTATTATTCTATCAACATTACTATTCTAATGTTTTCCTTTTTATACGCTTAATGTACTTTAACCATAGCTTGTAACAAAGCTTCTTTACATTTATAGGATAGGGTTTTATGTTTCCTTTCCTCCTTTTTCTTAAAGCTAACTTGGATTTCAATGAGATGGATGAAAGATATCCAATTGAGTATTGGTGAGACCAACATATAAAACTTGTTATCTCTGTGCCAAGGCCCAATCCCTTACCAGTGCCTGGAAAAAGACCTTGATACTCTGGGCCAAAAGCAATCTGCAAGAAAAAAAAATTTCCACCCGTAATATCTATGTGCAAAGCAGTATTGCCACTGAGGAAATTTGTAGGGTCCTATGCCAGCTGCACTGTAGATAAGATTCTGGCTTGTAAATTATGCATCACATATTGATGGAATGACATCAGCTGAAGGATGTTTGCCTTTGGCTTCATTGTACTTTTTCTTAACAGAGTTATTAAATGCTTCCTATCCTTTCTGTAAACATAGTTCCATGACAATACTCTGAAGAATCTTGAGACAGTCAAATTGTTATTGTTTCTCGTTTATTCCAGGTTATTATATTCAACCGCCAGCTGTCAGCTGTGAAAACCAAACACAGGACTCAACTTATACTGTGTTTTCTGTGCTATTTTCCTTTTCCAGGTTCAGCAGAAAATTAGACAAAAACCCCTGTTATTGAAAAGCCCACCGTTTAAACTCCAGGTCAAGGGTAAATTAAAAAAACAAAATAGGGGCGCCTGCGTGGCTCAGTCCAACTTCGGCTCAGATATGATCTCACAGTTTGTGAGTTCAAGCCCCACGTCGTCTCTGTGATGACAGCTTAGAGCCTGGAGCTTGCTTCCCTCTCCCTGGAGAGGCTTAGAGCCTGGAGCTTGCTTCTGTCTCCCTCTCTCTCTGTCCCTCCTCCCACCCAAAAAAATAAATAAACATTAAAAAAGTCAAAACAAAACAAAACATGAAAACATGCTCTTCCCATCCTTAAAGGACCTTATCCTTCAAAGGTCACCTTTTACAATAGACTTCTAGGTTCATTGAAGTTATTTCCACTAGCCTCAGTGGATTTATTTTGTTTCACTTTATTTAAGCGGTATCTTTATTGTAAAGAGAGATGAGAATCTAATGTAGCTCAGCTAGTCCTTGTGAAAATACTTTAGCTTCTCAATATTCCTGTAACCTGAGCAAGAAAAAGGGTCATGTTTATCTGGACTACATTAATAAAGTTGATGCCTACAGATGACTAGTAATTTACTCCAGATAATAATAATGAGCACTGATATAGTGTCAAACTCTAGGAAAGGCAATAGTTTCAGCAATTAACATACATTAATAATTTAATTCTCAAATAATATTTTGAAATAAGTCCTATTACTATTTTACAATGAAGAAATTGAGGCACAGAGAGATGCAGTTACAGTGGAATGTTACTTCTCCAAAAAAGACATCCAGATGGCCAGCAGACATGAAAAGATGCTCAACATCACTTGTCATCATGGAAATGCAAATCAAAACTGCCATGAGATGTCACCTTACACCTATCAGAATGGCTTAAATCAAAAGCACAAGAAACAATAAATATTGGCAAGGATATGGAACAAAAGGAACCTTCTTGCACTGTTGGTGGGAATGCACACTGGTGCAGCCACTTTGGAAAACAGTATGGAGGTTCCTCAAAAAGTTAAAAATAGAACTAGCCTATGATCCAGTAATCATGCTACTAGGTATTTACCCCCAAAATACAAAACACTAATTCAAAGGGATACATGCACCCCTATGCTTATAGCAGCATTATTTATAATAGACAAGATATGGAAGCAGCCCAAGTGTCCATTGATTAATGAATGGATAAAGATGTGGTACACATACACATGCACACACACACACACATAATGGAATATTATTCAGCCATTAAAAGGAATGAAATCTTGTCATTTGCAATGACATGGATGGAGCTAGAGAGTATAATGCTAAGTGAAATAAGAAAGTCAGAGCAAGACAAATACTATATAATTTCACTTATATATGGAATTTAAGAAACAAAGCAAGTGAGCAAAGGGGGAAAAAAAGAGACAAGCCAAGAAACAGACTCTTAACTACTGACAGGAGACTGATGGTTACCAGAGGGGAAGTGGGGGGGTGGGTGTTAAATAGATGATGCGGATTAAGGAATGCACTTATCATGATGAACACAGGGTGACGTATGGAATTGGTGAATCATGACATTGTACCCCGGAAATTAATACTACAGTGTATGTTAACTATACCGGAATTGAAATTTTAAAAATAAAAAAAAAATGCTGGAGTGTTAACCTTGAGAGTCCCAGCCTGAGTCCTTTGATTTGTGAGTACTAGAGACAGTCAGAGAGAGGAAAGAAGGAAGTTCACAGCTGTCCTTTACTGGAGATGCACTGGTACTGACGGCCTAACTACTCCTTCTACTTATATAAAGTGCTTGTAATGCAAGCGTCCAGTAGAATTCTGCAATCCTAAAAGGGTATTGTCTTACAGGCAGCAGATAGCTGTCAGTCTTCTTTCTAATATGAAAATCCATATCTCTGTCCTACTCTCCTGCAGATTCAATAGTGGAATGCCTGGAAGCCTAGAAAACATGCAAAGAAAGATCTGGCAGGCAGAGATTTTAAAAGCTTACATTTATTTATTTATATATAAAAAAAATCAGCCAGCTAGAAACGCATCATCCCCCCAGGGGCTTATAGATTTTTGTGTGGAGTTTATAGTCACTCTAGATTAGGGGGAAACAAAAGCACAAGAACATGTTTTTTCTTCAGTTTGTTCTCAGCGTTTCGGGATTTTGTCCTCAGTAGCTCGAAGTCACTTTTATTCTTGGCAATTTACACTATATCAAATGAAGGTCTGGAAAGCATTGAAGGAAATTGCCAAGTGTAAATGCAGAGATAGGTTTTGATACCTACCTCCCAGGTAGGTAGTTTCATAGCCCACACATAGGCATACTTCACTTGCCCTTTGGAATTTTGTGGCAGGTTTTCCAATGGCCTGATCAGCACACTCTTGCAATAGATCTCTTCAAGTGCAATTTTGTTCAGGTAGAGGATCATAATGCATACTTCTCACAGATAAAATATTTCCAAATGCTGCAGTTAGCGGAAGACAGGGACTTGTCCTTGAGATATCCGCAAAGCTGGTTAGTTGATTGGAATGTCTTTACTGGTGACCTGGGGAGGCAAAGTCAGTGAATCTGACTTTAGGCATGGGGCTGACTGTGATGGTCTTGTGGGTACCTAACGTGAGGTGGGTAGCTCTTTGTTTTGTTTTAATATGGTATCCTCCTATGGCACCCTCTTTCTTCAGTAACAGAGCTGTTTTCCCTCAATAAAAATATGCTACTACAATAGCAAAAAGCCTGACATTAAAAGAAATAGAGACAGAAAAGTTGGCTCTAGCTTAAGATTTCTCTCCCGACTCTTAACTCTCAAAATACTAAGGCACCTAATCCTGTTCACCAATCTCCCTAGTTCTATCTAAAAACCTTAATATGGAAATCGCTTAATAATCACCATAATGTCTTTCCCTTAGTACTCTAGCCATTAAACAATCCACAGGAAATGTCATGATACTGATAAATGTTGTTCATGCAGTGTCTCCAATTTTGATGTGAATGTGCTACGGGTGATGGCAGCAGGACTGAGAAGGAGGAAAACTTGGAAGCCATGAAGCTACCCTTCAATGACCTCAGCTTTGGTTCCAATAAAAAGCCTGTGAAGCTATCATTGCTGGTTCTGTCTTCTGGAAAAACTCTGAGGTATAAAATAAAAGGAACGTCTGAATTCCCTCAGGTTTCTAATTTTTCTTGTAACAATTCCCTCAGACACTTACAGGTCAGGGGGAGGAGCGGAGCCATCTTGCCAAAGCCACGATCTGCTGAGACCGTCCTGAGACAGTCCCACCCAGTAATCATAGCCACTTTTGATCTTCCTCAGGTGGCCAGTGATAAAGTCCTAGAAGAAACAAGACCTCAACAGTGAGCTAGGGGGAAAACAGCAACAAACTATGATGGAATATAAAGTGTGACATTTTGCCTAGATGGAAATTGAGAAAGAATAAGACAGAGATGGTTTTAAAAGAAGGGATACATTTCGTAGATTTGTTTTTATTGTACGATAGATGGGGTCTTAAGGACTATAAGGAAAATCAGCATCTGGTAATAAAATAATCTTAACAGATTCCGAGTTTGGCAGTTAATACATGTCAAAACAAGGTGTGATACTAATCAGGAAAAGTAGAACTATCCTTGACATCATAGACCTGACATAGATCATTCTTTCCCAGTATACTTCAATACGAGAAATAATTTAGAAGATTCCAGAGGCAACTTAACTGTAGGGGTATTCTGTTAGAAAAAACATGACTAGCTTTTGTCACCAAATTTGCACAGAAAAAATAGTGGAAGCCTATAATTGTAGTGAGTTCAAGTTGTCTTGGTTTACTGCGTGTCCTTAACATATTGTTAAATTGTTCTCTCATTATTCTTGGAAAATTGAACGTTAGCTAATCGTTGAATATAGCAAGCATACATTTTTAATAAGGTCAGAAATGTGTTAACTCTGTATTCTACTTCATACATATTTCCATACATATGTAAAATGACTTCAGGGAAACACTACTTGTTTTAAGATGGTAATGAACCAGACTAAACATTTCATTTAGCAAATGCTTATTTTCATAGACCTCTCCATTTCATGACGTCACTTCCCTTTTTATACTTCCGCTTTTCCTTGGTAATTACAGAGTTGTGATTGGTTGTTATACTTCCCTACAGCATTGAAAATGATGACTCTGAACCATACACAACTGTAATATACGTACATCTTGGAGTGGATCAACAAGTCATAAAATAGTATTTCCTTTACCGCCTCGCCTTTTTGATTAACAAAGGACATACAGCTAACATATTCTCGTTGATTTCTGGATAGCTTCCTGCTTTTGTTTTGTTTGTCTAATTAAAGGGAAAACAAACTTTGGCAATTCCCACTTCGTCTCTTTGAGACCTTTATTACGTACAACAAATATACTACTTTTGTAGAATATTAAGGAATCCTGTCTTATTAGAATCAGTCCTTTCTTTTAACGTATCAGGGTATTTTCAGAATGATAGGAAACCACGAGATAGCGTTTACCATTTCCTCTTTACTGTCTATTTGTAGAAGATTAGAGCCCTCCTTCAAACAGTCCTCTTTACTGGTGTGCCAGATTTTCCAGTTTTCAAAGACATGGTAACAACTTCCACCATTCTGAATCCAGTTGTTTGGACAAGGGCTGCAGTTATGGGCTTTGAATATAAACATACTTTGTTAAATTTATCAGAAAAATATCAGTAACACATCTCCCCAAAGGAACCCCTTGTCTCACCCCCAATGAAACTGCACTTTTAACCAAATGGTTCGTATGAGGCAGTACTTACCGTAGTGAGATTTATATAATTATTTCCAACTACAATAGGTCTGTAAGAACTAGTTTAAGATAAAATTAACTTTGGGGGGCCTGGGTGGCTCAGCTGGTTAAGCGACCAACTCTTGGTTTCGGCTCAGGTCGTGGGTTTGAGCCCCACGTCAAGCTTCAAGCTGACAGTGCTGAGCCTGCTTGGGATTCTCTCTCTCTCTCTCTCTCTCTCTCTCTCTCTCTTAAACTTAAAATCAGCTTTGGAATGTCTTTCCCCAAATTGTTCCTCTTCTATAATAAGTGAGCTGATTATTCTATTTTTATAAATATTTCCCTTCTTTAGGTTGACATCATTTATGTCTTCATTTGTTTGCTTATTGTTTCATGTCTGTTAACCTCACTGGTCCAATCTAATTGGAAATATACTGGACCATTAGGCAAGCTGAGTAATAAGTTTCAAGTTGATGTTTAAATTCTGAGAGTTAAACATGAACGTGTTTCGTAGGTAAGGGAGAGAACAAACAGTTCATTCTACTTTGAGGAATGATTTTAGAAAAACGTGAGTGAGGAAAATTGAAGAAAAACATAAGTGACCAATAAGCTTATTTCAGAACTTGGATATAACTAACAAGTAAGCCATATTGTTTAATCGGTTTTATGAACCCTGTCTTAAAGAATGTATTCACAAAAAAAGTGTGCTCAAGAGTATAAAAGGGGAACCGAAAAGCAAGAATTTGACTGTTTCTTGCACAGTTTTATAGAGGGAAAGACACTGGCATTTCCAGAACTCTAGTTTCTAGACAGAGGACTTCTACTGAGGGTCACAAATAGTTCATTATCAGTTTCCATGGATCCAATGTTGAGTTTTTTAAAGCTTTTCATTATCCTTCATTTAGAATCTATGCTGATCAGTGTCTTGTCTATTGTTAAAGTTATAGTCTGAGTGGCATTGACAATAGCAGCTGAAAGTCTGGAGGACATGTTAGATTTGTAGGTCTCCAAAATGGATATTGTCATTGTCTCAAGGTTGGTGGCTCAGATGTGGGCCCGACTCATGCTTGCAAAAGCTTGATGTATTTAAAAACACTGTGGGGCACACAGTGATTCTGTAAACATTTATTTGACTACATTTTAGTCAGAAGGAGCTATAGTAGGTTTTTGATCTCTCTCATTGGTGATTCTTTAAATGGTATTCACTCCAAGGATAATTAATGCCAATTAAGTAACCATAGAATATTTGACAAACTACAAAACAAATAGAAATAGGCTGTTTTAGGTTTAAATGCTTTTAAGAGGGGAGCGGCTTGGTTGGCTCAGTCGGTAGAGTGTGACTCTTGATTTCAGGGTTGTGAGTTCAAGCCGCATGTTAGGTGTGGAGCCTATTTGAAAAGAAATGCTTGTAAGAGATGTAAAAGATAAAACTGAAATAACTTCATAGAATATTTAAAAAGAGTTGAACCCTGCATTGTTATAATTTTTGTGATAAATACTCTGATTTCTAAAATGATTTTTCTGCCCAAAGGGATATCTAAATTTGAATCTAAAGCAATGTCTCAACTAAATATATTGGAGAATTTAGAACTATAATTAAAGATGCACTTACAAATTGGAGTGATTGGGTAAAACATCAAATGCTGCTTAAAAAAAAATCTGATCTAATCCTACACATTTCCCTTTGAAATTTGACTATATGCTTTTTAAATCTGCATTTCATGGGACCTCAGTATTTTCCACATTCTATGGAAATATATAAATAAGATTGAACTGAAGTGTGGATCAAAATTATGTCCCTCCTAATTTAAAGCTCTGACTGTAGTTCTGCTGAGAGTAAAATGTATGTCACTTTTTCTTTTAAGGGATTGGTGCCTGCATTTGTATCTGCACAGTGGAAACTGATTTGATATCAATTACCTGAAATGAAGGAGTTTTGCATCAAGGTTTGACAGTATTTCATCTGAAGGTTATGGTTTTTCTGCCATCGTGTGAAATTCCACATTGTTCTCTCCTGATGGATGAGTTTTTCTTGCTGCTTCATTGCAATAGTGGACACCTGGAACACTTCAAACAATAACAATCATTCTTAATAAAAAATGCTAACAAATTATTGCAAACTAGTTTTTCCATACAGACTAAGTACAGCTGCAAGTTACTGATGATCTTTGGGCCTTTAATTCGCATTAAGTTTTTGTTTACAATTTACACTGTTCAAGAATCAAAAACTTCAAAGGAGACAGAGCAAAAAGCCACTTTATCACCCAGTCTCCTCATGCACCTGACTTCACTCCCCAAGAGCAGTCAGCTTTACCAATTTCTTTTTCACTCTTCCACATATATTTGCTTGAATTTTACAAGCAAATGCATATAAAATGCCCTCTCTTCCCTTTGTATGGACGGTAGCAATCTGTTTATATGGTTTTTCACCTTTTATTTTACCACTTAAAATATATTTGGGGGGCACCTGGGTGGCTCAGTAAGTTGAGTCTCTGACTATTGGTTTCAGCTCAGGTCATGATCTCCTGGTTCATGAGACTGAGCCTCGCATCGGGCTCTGTGTTGGCAGTAAGGAGCCTGCTTGGGATTCTCTCTCTCTCTCTCTCTCTGCCACTCCTTCAATCATGCTGTCTCTGTCTCAAAATAAATAAGTAAACTTTAAGGAAAGGTAATCATAAAGTATATTTTGGACATAATTCCATATCAGTATATAAATAGCTTTCTCATCGAATTCCATTGTCTGGATATATCATGATTTATGTTAGACATTTTCTATTGACTTTTAGACTGTTTGTAATCTTTTGGCATTCCAGAAATAAATACTGTAATAAAGAACCTTAGTCATACATAATTTCACACATATGCAAGCCCATTTTTAAGATAAGTTGCTTGGTCAAAGTTTATGTACATTTAAGTTGTATTACATATCTCCAAATTACCCTCCATATATGCTGTTGCACATGGTATCTCAATATCATTTGACTTTGCATTTCCCTTTTTACTTTGGTGTCGAAACTTTTTCTCGTACATATAAATGTCATTTGTATTTCCTTTTCTATGAAGTGTATAATTATATATAATATATAATATATAATTACATACATAATTAACTATAATTTTTCTCATTGAGTTTCTACTCTTTCCTTGACTGTTTTATATGAGGTGCTTATTGTGCTGAGAATTCATTCAAACAGGCCTGGGATCAGCCTGACAGTGTCTGTAAAGTTTCTGCCTGGTACCGACCTCTGGACGAGGTATGAGACATACTGATTAATAGTGTCACTTTGCAATCATCAGTCTGAGGATGTTGGGGCCAGATTATACTAGCTTGTCGGCATTCTTTACTGATGCCATATGACCGATGATTTGCCCCTGGTTACAAGGAGGTCCTGAGCAGGGTCTGCTGTTGAAGCTGGTTACCTTACAGAAGTATGCCTATGTGGTCAGCAAAATATAAAAATTCCCAAGCAAGACTCTATTTGAGGTGCCCTGGTACCAAAGTATTCTGTGTATACATTGGTGATTCCTGACTGAAGAGAAGAACTGTGTTCCGAAAGGATAGTCACAGAGGGAGGACAAGACACCTGTTCGTACCTGGCCTGTCCGGATCCTTCATTGTAATACATATCCTTACTTTAATGTGGTCGTTAAATTGTACCCTTTTCTTATGGTAAACCGTACATTTGTCAGCCCTGGCATTTTGGGCCGTGTGACTCTTCTTCGGCAAATCAATCTCATTTAACGGGTTCTGCTAGTGCACTTGTACTTTGGTAAACTGAGCTTTTCCCTGATACGAGCTGCAGTTACACTGTCCCAGTGTGTCTTTTGACTTTGCGTTTGGTAGTTTGCCCCACGTATGTCAGATGCTTTTTAAAATTTTTGATTTTGTTTAAATCCAAGGTAGTTAACATATACGGTAACAACGGTGTCAGGAGTTGAATCTGGCGATTCATCATCTACCTTTGGTAGTCAGTGCCTATCCCAACAAGTGCCCTCCTTAATGCCCATCACCCATTTAGCCCATCCCCCCACCCAACACCCAGTTTGTCCCCTGTATTTGAGGGTCCCTTGTGGTTTGTCTCCCTCTCTGTTTTTACCTTATTGTTTCCTTCTATTCCCCTATGTTCATCTGTTTTGTTTCTTGAGTCATTTTTAGTAAAAAATTTACACTTGAGATTATACTTTTATAAGTATAGTTCATTTTTCCATATTTGGTAGCTGGAATTTATTTTGTTGGAATTTGTAAGGTATGACTTCAGCGTTTCACCCCCAGATGGCTACATTGTGTGTGGTCTCATATCCTTTACTGAATGAAACCCCTCCCCATTGTCTTGTTTTTTTTTTTTAAGTTTATTTATTTTGAGAGAGAGAGAGAGTGCTGCATGCATAAGTAGGGGAGGGACTAAGAGAGAGAGAGAAAGAGAGGATCCCAAGCAGGCTCTGCACCATCAGTACAGAGTTCCTTGTGGGTCCCCGAACTCACAAACCATGAAATAATGATCTTAGTCAAAGTCAGATGCTTAACCTATTGAGCCTCCCACGTGCCTGTCCTCCCCATCCTCTTTTACTTGCCATCTGTAGCTGAAAGGATAGAATAATAGGAATAATATATTTCTATTATTTTAGTTACATTCAATCTGCCTGCTTCTCGGCGGAATGAACCACACAGCCTTCATTATTTTATATTTATAATTTTGTTTCAATATTCGGCAGAGCCTGCCTTTCTCCCATTTTCACATTACTTTTATATTATTTTTTGTTGCCGTTCTTTCCTTCTAAGTCTGACTGGCTTTTTAGGTCAATTCTTTTTTAAAATCATATTATAAAGTACCCATCTATTCCTAGTCTATTAAATAGTTTTCTTCACATGGATATTGCTTTTCTTTGTGCCGTCTGGTTTTTATAGAATGTCTTGAAACCCGCGGCTTAATGTTTCTGATCAGTTTGGGAAAACATTCATCCAGTAGGTCTTAAAATAATACCACTTTTATTGAACTATCTCTTCTACTTTGGGGTCTATTATTACACATATGCTAATCTTTCTCAATATGGTCTAGGACTCTTACCCTCTTTTCTATATTTTGCTCAAGAGCTAGGGAGATATGCAATGGATGGTTTATGCCTTGTCCATTGGTGGTTCAAGTAACCTAGGCTGCTAGTGGCTTGGATTATGTTCCTTCTTAGCAAAAGGCGAGATATAACCAGAGTGGGGAGTAGGACAGTGATGTTACTTATTTTATTCTATCAATAATCTGGCACGTTTAGAGATTGAAAATAATATTTTTTTAGGAATTTGAAGTATTATTCCAGAAGTTTAAATTTCGATGAACTCTTTCTAGATTAACCATATTCTTGAGGTTATTGCTGCTGTGTTTATTACCATCTGAAAAGGTTGTACTGTATAAAACTGTAATAAAACTGGAGAAAGGGAAATGAGACTTCTCTTTTGTTCCCCCCCAAATGGGAAGCAAAATACAGTGTTGGGCTTGTAATCAATTTGCGACAAGTGAGGAATAAAGATTAAACACTATATTTATTTGGGGGAATATAAGACAAATGTTTTTAAAGCCCCCCAAATAAAAGTATCTTGTAATTATACGATGTTGTATGATATACTTAATGGATGAATTAAGAAAATGAAAAAGAAGAGTAAAAACAAATGAAAAAATTTGATGTTTTAGAAAATATTTTGCACTACAGAGCTTTCAAAATAGAAATTAGCATAAATCATTTGGTAGAAAAAAATAGAAAATACAAAATAGTAGGAAGAAAGCAAGAAACTGCTTCTCCTTACATTTAAACCCGCCATTCAAATAGCAGTTGTTAGCATTTAGTTTATATCTACTAAAACTTTTTTCCACATATGCATGTAAAACCCCATCTATTTTACATATAATTTTTATAAAACTGTATTTTTCCATAAGTGACTTTTAAATCTGCTTATTTCATGGGAACTATTGTGTAACCATATCTCCATGTTAATAGCAACAGTTCTAGAAGACCTCTTTAAATTACTACAGTGTATCCTTTTATATTAACGTACATGATTAATTTTACCACTCATTTTACTGTCAGATATATATGGATGCATTTTTAATGGTATACAAAAAAATTTGTAATTAACCCATGCATTACCTTCATATTTAAACAGGATATAGATTTCATTCATTACTCTTTGTCAGAAACATGTCCCTGTTTCTAATATGTATATTAAATTATATATTATATAATAATTTAAATATTAATATTGGCCTTTTTCTTACAGTGAAAATTTTCATGGAGAGAATATTTAACATTCTTTATTAAGTGGAACATGATTAAGATGAGATAATTATTAGACATTAAACATGATTTTTACAACTCAAAATATACTGGCTATAAAAGTTATAGATTATAACTGGAAGGACAGCAATAAGTTAAGAAAGTCTGAAGGAAACAAACCACTTCTTGTTTAGCACAACTCTTGTTTCTGTAACTGGCTTTTACTTAATAAAAGCCCTAAGAATGTTTTGAGAGTGTAAAAGATGATCTTGGCCAATGGCAGTATTGGTAGCAAAAAAATAAAAGCCACTATACGTGAAGAAAAGCCACTAGTAAAAATATTTTACATTTGTATAGTGATATTTATAAGTTTTAAAAGTAGGTATTTGTAGCTATTAATGCAAAAAAAAGCCAAAACTTGTAGTTGTAAGCATTTTCCAGAAATTACTGAAAGTTTTAAATACTTTATTTTCTAGCTAGCTTTCCTTTATCCTCATGGAAGTATTTTCTTCCCATATTTTTTGTTTTGGGAGTTAAAAAAAAAATTGTTTCATACAGACTACATCCATGGGATTACGGCATTAAAAAAACAACAAGCAGCAATCACTGATGTTGTCACCGTCTATCTTACTTTCCTGACCCCATTTTTAGTTACTTTTGTATCCTTCCAGTGTCACTCTGTGCATGAATGCTTGTACTGTCGTCAGAATGGAGCTAGACAATATTCCATTCAAAGTGCCCAGGTTTTACAGAAGAAACTGAAATATTAGAGGTTAATTTACTTATCTGTTAGTTCTCTCTCAACTCCTCAATCTATTTCCAGTGTGTCTGTTTGAGAAATATACATTTAAGTGTGAATTTCCTAAAAAAAATAGACTTGCGTTTGATTTAAATAACGTTTTTATATGATACCCAGAGAGAGTAGACGGTGAGATAAGGAACGCTTTCGCAGTGCTACCATTTGTTGTGAAATTTCTTTTGAGGTGATAGACAAGGCAACAATTACTTATTGAACTTCTAGTAATTCTTAAAACAATTTTCTAAGAACAATCAGGAAAATAAGTTCATGGCTAACATGAACAAGATCAAGTTTCTTGTACTTTGTGGAAGCAAATCTGAACCTGTCTCTTCTTCATTCTAGAACTCATAATTCTCACCAGCTATAGTCTGCTAGATAGAGAAATGTTTTTCCAGAGCATATGAAAAGGAGGAATTATCTGGACAATAAACTTTATCTCTGTCCTTCTATATATACTTCCTAGTGCTAGCATGAGTGATAATCCAAGTTGTTGGTTGTTTTTTTGTTTGTTTTTTGTAATCTGCAGCTCTGTAATTATTATATTTTATAAAAATTTCACTAGCCAGATACGAAAACATGTCTTAAAATTTGGACTAAAGAAATGTGATTAATTATGGCCCAAATAAAGTGTTCAGATTGCATTAAGCTTACTATCTTGTACTTTGCCTCATGTAAAGTGAAAAGCTCTTACTAACATAATCTGCATAAAGTTAAATTTAGAATACATGCATATTTAGAAAAGAAAGAGCATTATACTGAAATCTTTCAAATTGCATCCTTTGGCATACTAATAAAAGTCACAAATTGAATCATAATATAAGTCATTATTTGCATTATTTTCCCCAAAGAGACTATGGCATTAGAATTGAGTTAAACAATTAACTCGTGCAGATGAGCATTAAAAGTTATCAGTAGCATCCCAGTGGTTAGAGAGTTACATAAATGCCCCATAACTTAAATTAGTAAGCCATTATTTTACATCACTTATATGCATTTACAGGTTTCTCATTGATTGGTTTATCTATTTATAAACTATGATATTTATTTATAATGATGTATAGAATTGTCTATAAAGCTACATGCAGCATATATGTACATATGTATTTTTATAATGTATAATTATATGTAAAGTATATGTAGTATGTATACAGAGAGATTATTTAGAAGATACCCTTTTGTACTTACACTTGATGCCCAGGAAAACAGAGGTTGTTACTGAGCCCACGCAGAAAATACATGAAATCACCACCAGAAGACACCATGTTCCTGAGCAAGGAATAGGGCCAATGATACTGGGTTAGAGAAAGTAGACGAAAGACATGGGCTAAGAGCAGACCGAGTGAAAGAAAGAATTTGCATTCCTACTAGAGAATCCCTGAAGCCCTGGGGACTGTGGTAACAGGAAAAAAGCACTCTGAACTTTTGGAAATGCAAGTTAGATTTGGAAAAATGTCAAATCCAATAGGTTAAACAACATACTTCTCTTAACGGTATATGATGCCACAATCTTACTACCTAGTTTTCTAGTTTTCTCTTCCAGCAATCTTTTAGAGCAAACCGGGTAGTAAGCCTTCATTTTTGAAAGCAAACATCCTCATCTCTCTCCAGTGCCACTTGAACAAGATTGGTTCAAAAATATTTCTTTTATTAAAAAAAATTGGGGCGGGGGGGCGCCTGGGTGGCTCAGTCGGTTAAGCGTCTGACTTCGGCTCAGGTCATGATCTCACGGTTTGTGAGTTCGAGCCCCACGTCGGGCTCTGTGCTCACAGCTCGGAGCCTGGAGCCTGTTCAGACTCTGTGTCTCCTTCTCTCTCTCTGCCCCTCCCTGGCTTGTGCTCTCTCTCTCTCTCTCTCTCAAATGTAAATAAATGTAAAAAAATTTTTTTTTAATAAAAAAATAATTCTTTTTAATGTGTATTTATTTTTGAGAGAGAGAGAGAGACAGAAACGGAGCATGAATCGCGAAGGGGCGGAGAGAGAAGGAGACACAGAATCCCAAGCAGGCTCCAGGGTCTGAGCCATCAGCACAGAGCCTGGCACGGGGCTCAAACTCATGGACCGGGAGATCGTGACCTGAGCTGAAATGAAGAGTCAGACACTTAACTAAATGAGCCACCCAGGCATCCCTTAATTTTAAAACATAAAATTTTGGCTGAGGGACATTTTTTTTTCCAGGTAATTTTGCATCTATTCAGAAAGGAAAAATGAAGAATGTATGATTTGCTATATTCTTAACACTAGCCAGAAAGAATTAAAAGTTATCTTTGTTTGGATTATGTGGTAGGCTGAATAATGCCACTGCCCCAACTGCCCATGTTCTACTCTCTGGAACCAGTAAATATTTTTTGTGGTAAATGAGACTTTAAACTAAGTGAAGGATCTTGGGATGGGGACTTTATCCTGTTTAATCTGGGACTTTATAAGTGGGAGGTCGGGAGTCGGGGTGCTATATGACAATGGAAGCAGAAAAACACTTGAAAACATAATGCTACTGGCTTTGAAAATGGAGGAAAAGGCCATGAGCCGAGGAAAGCAAGAAATGCCGCTCTAGAAACTAGAAGACACAATGAGATGTATTCTCCCCCAGAGCCCCTTAAAGGAACGCACCCTTGCCAATGCCTTGCCCAATGAAACCAATTTTGGACTTCTGACCTTCAGAACTGTAAGATAACAAATTTGTCTTGTATTAAACCCTGCGGTCCATGTTAATCTATTATCAAAATAATAAGAAGCTAATACAAATGTTAAATAATAATACCAGCACTGATCACTGGAGCAGACAGCTCCAGACTGATAAGATTTTGCCAGGTTTTCAACCCATGTTTTCTCTTTATTTCCTAGTATTTGTCAGGTGATTTTCAGGGTATTTTATGCAGGAACCAAACTAATAAAAAAATATATGATTTCTTTCATGAATCTTCCAAATTTGGGAATTCGTTGTCTTTCCAGCGAGAGAGAGGGAAAAGGGTTACTTTTTTGTCATAGGTTACGTATTTGTCGTAGCCATTGCTCTTTTCGTTTCGCACCTTTACTTACTCTCCCATATCACTTCATTTTTAACGTTAGCGTATCATGCACATTATCAGATGCATACGTGAGTAATCTCATTAGAAAAATCACCTTGGGCTCATCGTAGGCCAGGAAACAAAATGTAAACTGCAAAGTCTTGGACTAAATAATCAGAACTGGTTACCTGAACATTTGGTGGAAGACAGATGTTTCTGGTAAGGGTTTGGTGTTGGATTATCCCACTGGAGTGAGTTGTATGTCCCTTCTTCCTGCATGTCTGAGATGCTTCGATAGGTAAGGCAGTCTCCAGGAGAAGCCGAGGCAAAATATCTCCTCTTGTGGCAGGAGCAGGCTGGTGAAAGAATTGAAATTGACTACTTCTCACACCAGTGGGAAACTATGTTTAGGTTTAAGGAATAGAATCGATGCATCTTCATCTAGAAAGTAGAAGTTTGTGAAGTTGAAGCCAAAGTAGAACTTGTTAAAGAAGGAAATGAGAAAGAACCTGAACTTGAAACGGCCGATGGTAGAATAGATTATTGCTCTGGTTTCAAAAGCAGAGCAGATGTTGAAGGTGACAGCACTAGGTTATTGTCAAGATGAAAAGAAGTCCAAACAGCACCCTTATATTTGGTGTAGGAAGCATTTGGATGACCTAGGGAGCAAAGAGCCAGGGTTCGCTCACCTGGATGTAAGGAGCTGTGGATCACTGTGTATCCTTAAAACAAAAAAGCTAGGGAGGGATTTCATCTCTAAAATTAATTTACCTGCTGTAGTAGTTAGGGTAATGTAGTGACAAGTGAGTTTCAGAAAGCACACTAAAGATTATTTCTTGCTCACATAACAATTTAGCTTGAGTAACCCTGGTTAGTGGGTCAATTTCTTCCAAGGGGGACCCAGGCTCCTTCTATCTCGTGAGACACCGGAGTCCTTTGGAAAGGGAAAGAGAAGATGGCAAATCTACATCTGCTCGAAAAGCCATAACCTACATGTAGCACATCCACAGCCACTAATGTAATGCTTGTGTTTGGATCTAAAAGGCTGGGCCTGATAAATGTGATTTTTGCCTGGCCAGGGAAATTTTTATGACAATGTTACTCTAAATGGGAAGCATGAGTTATTTAGTGGATAGGTGGCCATTTCTGTCACATCCTGTGACTATAGCATTGGTATTAAGAAACTTGGTACTTTAATCACCATTCACATATTGGCCATCTGTCCGTATGGCCAAAGGTCATGTCTTAGTAATGTATAGTTTGCAAATCTCAACAATCTGCAAAATTGCAATGTTCCCTTTTGTTTCAGTGTCTCCCTGCGTCAATCATTGGTCTCTGTAACAGAAGAAAACAAATGGCATATTCAGGGAGTGATCTAAGGGCATTGAATAAGGGCACTGTTGGGGGAAGGATTAATGGACCCAAAAAAGGTGGTGAGATATGCATTGGGATACTGTTATCACCCCTAGGCCTGAGGAGTTAAGGGGAGGGTGTTTGAACTCCATGACTTGTTTGATAGGGGACATGGCCTAAGATATTGAACTTACAGCCTTTCCTTTGCCAAACCATGTCATGGTAGGGAAGACCCAGGGACTGAATACCTTGACCACTGTCTCATTTCAACCTTTGATCACTGCTAGGACCTCCCAATAGCTAAATTAACTGGAAGCCAGCGGCAAGTTTCCCCAAATAATGCTGGTTATTTGAGTTCTGCCTCCCAAGACACAGGGTGGGGCCGAGAGGATCTCAAGAGGTAAAGGGAGACTATCCAGCAAATTCTCTGAATACTTCTAATGGTTTTCATGTGACTTGAGATTCTGATCTGAAAAACAATGTCACTTAACTCTGTAGCCTTTTTAATGTAGTGATTTCTATCTTGAAGAGAAGAAGAGGAAGAAGCCATAAGCATACCAAACGTGCATTAAGACTAATGTCAGGAGCACAGGAACAGGAAGTTCAATGAGTTGTCATTAATTTCCAGGTGTGCTCACATTTTATCAGGACTAAATATCAAGCTTAGAAAGATCTAGTTTTCTGTAACACAGTATATGCTCTGATAAATTTCTTTAGGGGAAACACTGGGCTCTCCCGATAAAGAATTAATAGGTTACTTGTATCGCTTTTGATGTTTTTAATCATACCACCTTTTACTGATTATTCATGACTTTCCAAGTAGTGTTTCAAAAGGCTTTTATGTGAATTATTTTGATTCTCAGAACAGCTCTATGAAACAGGCACTGTCATTAGCACAGTGTAACTTCGTTGTAAATTGAAGCGCAGAGAAATCAAACTATTTACCAAGTGGAAGTCAGTATTTGAAATTAAGTGCTCTGATCACAGAGCCTGTGCTATTAAAATCTGTGCTATTCTGATTTCATGTATAAGATTATTTTGATTTGAGGACCAGAAAAAAGAATATTTGTAGGCACAGTTTGATTGGTTTACATTTTTTAATTGCATTTTTTCCGGGACCTAAGATATCATATTATTCTTTGAAATTTACTTGTGCCATAGTGATGTATAAATATATGTGGTTTTTTTTTTTTCCATTTGCGGGTGATAAAACACTAAAGTCCAGAGATATGGTTGATTTCTGGATGATTTTCTCAAATATTAGTTCCTATTCCATTTCTCTGAATCAGCAAATAAAAACAGTAACATAATGATACTCTGCCCCCAAGACCATAATTTCAAGACATTTGAAGTGGAAGCGAAACCTGAGGTATTTGTGTTATTTTTCCTGTCTCTCCAAAATCTGCTTGTTTACCGATAGTCTAAGACAAGATAAAGATCCAAGGGTCTTTGGGTATTAGAGCACAAAGGTATAAAATAATACCTATTTGTTGAGTATTTATTACATGTTTGGTACTCTGCTCAATGTTGTATATATCATATCAGATGATCCCATTACCTGTGAGTAAAGTAATAATATTAAAACCATTTTACCCATGAGGAAACTGAGAGTAACTTACCAAAAGCCACACAGGGAGGAAGTTCTAATGTAGTTTTTCTCACAATGTATTAAAAACTACTTGTAGCAGAATCGAGCCGGAGTGCTTCTTAAAAGCACAGGACTCAGCGTCTTCTCAGCCTTCCAACTGAGAAGCTTGAGTATTTGTGTTTGCACATCTGCATGGTTTAACAAACCTCTCAGTTGAGATGTTTGAGAATCCCATTCACAAATTTTATTACCACCAATGTGAGAAGAAAGAGTGGCTTCAAGGAAGCTGTGGGAAAGAAATGCAATGTTTGCCTGTTATCCCGTGAAAGGGTGCCTCCCCACGTATCTATAAATACTTCAGGAGTTATTCAGCAAAAAACAAGCATAGAACTGTCAGGAAGAGATAAAACATTTTTACTTGCCGTTTTGTCTACGTGCCTACGGGCCTTGTTAAGGAAGCATTTTCTTATTTTTAAACCCCATCAGTCTTCTTGCAAAGAAACTTTTATTTTCCTTGCACAGAAAATTACAGAGGTTGAGTCTGACCAAAGCAGACTCAGAATCCAAATTGTAATTCTGTGATGTTTTACAGATTGTGGTGCTTTTCACGCGATGACAAGTGACTATTTTTTTGCTTCCCGTGAGCCACAAGGAGCCGTGCTTAATGCTGGGCGTATAGGAAAGTCATGGTGTTTGCCTTCATGGAGTTATCGATCTAGCTAGTACCCTGACCTTTTCTTAGGTTGTGCGAGCGTGAGATAATGGATGCTATTCTATTTGAAGTATGAGAAAATGAACGTTAAGGGGGCCACACTACTATTTGGTCCATGGTTGTACTTTAGTTAAGTCATCATCTACATTGTTCTACGGAGTCCAAGTTCAGTTTTCTTTCCACTACCTTATGTTGTCTTTCAAACGTAGATATCTTGCACAGCTTCGGTTGATGAAAGCCTAGCCGTTCTCATTCCAATTTAAAGTGTTTTTTTGTTTGCGTCTGAAGATGCAGTGAATCATACTGGGTTGACATAATTATGAGGAGAAGACAAGAAGAAAGAAAACCCATGGAAACAGAACAACTGAGAACAAATGATCAACTCACAGACTGGCTTCCGGAGGTATAAAGAAGGGATTAAGTTATCCCTTAGTATGAAGGGATAGATAAAGGAGGAATGAAGCGGGGTTGGTAGAAAAGATAATATAAAGATGACTCCAAGGGGGATGAAGGGAAAAAAATAAACAATTTTATGTCCAGGAAGTCCTTCATCCAGATCTGTCACTGTACAATCAAGCACCTGTCTGTGATATCCTTCCCATCTCTTTGCATTACAGGAGTGTGTCCACCTTTGTCAAGCCTGCCTTCCTCTCACACATTAAGTAATGTTTGTCATTACAGAAGGTGGGGTAAATTTTCCCATTATAAAAATAGGCACAATTCATACTGTCTCCTCCATTTCCAGAAAGCTCAAACCTGTGAATGGAAAAGGGAGAATGAGTTCCCGTGAAAAACGATGTCAACAATCAACGATCAAACACTGCATGCAAGTACTTTGTGGCACAAAGTGGAAAAAAAAAATGAAAACACACATTCAGATCATTGAGAAATTTTCACTCTGCTCCGGAGTATAAAGTATGCACAGCTGAGGAGCTCCGTAGCGATTTCAAACAGCATCGATTAAGTAGTAAGTGAGCAGTAAGCACCATTAGAGTCCAGAGAAAGAGACGGATATGGATGGGATCTAAAACTATGGAGAAGGCTTTATCTTTTCATCTTTTCATAGAAGAGCATGCTTTAGCTCTGTCTTGAAGGAAGGATAGGATTTAGAGCAACAGAGAGGAGTTAGAAGAACCCCGTAGGACAAGTAGCTGCACAAAATGGGAAGGAGCTCAAGAAAAAGGAAGTTGATTAGACTTTTTTTTTAAATGAGGATTTATGTTACAAGGTAGCAGATATAAGGCTAAGCACACTCTACCGTGATTGCCTTACCTTGTCTTTATTCCCTGCCACACTGCTCGTGACAAGAGAACAAAGAATGTATACATCTAATTGGTTTGCCAAACATCTGTAGGATACCTACCATGTGCCAAAGCTGTTTTATGTGCCGATGATAGAGTCAACAAGGACACGGTCCTTTCTATCAGGGAACTTACATTAAATGTAAGAGGATATTGGTAAGAAGCCAACAAATAAAAAATTTCAGGGAGTGGTAAGAGTTACAAAGAAATGAAACGATGTGATAACAGACTCGAGTGGATGTGGGGCTAATTTAGTTTCAGTAATTGAAGTTGACCTCATTGAGGAAGTGAGGTTTAAACAGATATGTGAGTCACAAGGGGGAGCCCACCATGGAGTTCTGGAGGTGGAACATTCCAGAAGAAAACAGTAAATCCAAAAGCCCTGAGACAACAAAACAAGTTGAGCTTGTTGAAAGCACAGAGGGTTCACCCGTTTGCCTAGAGTATTGGGAATGAGGCAGAAAATGACAGGAGCTAAAGCTCAAGACCTATGAAGAAATTTGCTTGTACCTGCAGTATCCTTTGCTCATCCCCACAGTAAATACTTAGGATCTGTTGAATCAATTAATTGCAAATTTTAGTAACGACCAGATTGTACAAGTTTTAGTTATATGGTTTACATTTTAACTGGAAAGACAGAGTTTTGACATACAAAATGAGCAAAAATCTTGAGGTTGGAAACTGGAAAGCCATATTAACTATTAATGCAATTGGCTCCTTTGCCTGGCTTGTCTGTAGAAGGATGGAGCCTTATGATACGAACATTGGAACCACCTTGTAAACGATGTGCCTGATTCTTGGAGAACCCTGGCGTGAAAGAGTAGGTAAAATGATGCTGAAAAGTCCAAAGAATCCTCAGAGTAATCACTTCCAACCACAAAACAACAATAATGATAATTTTGTTCGAAAAATATGTGAAGAGAATCAGATCACGTTAAATACATTCACACGCACACACACACATGCAAATATCACAACGGTAAATTTGAGGGTAGAAATGAATGGGGAAAAATATTGGAAGTAGAGGTTGGTTGTGACACAGATAAAGAGCAGAGGCATGGGAGAGTAAGGAAGGTAGAACTGTCTTATTACCAGTGGTCACTTATTAGGACTCGGGTGTCAGTGACTCAGCTACTGCTTATGTAGCACACAGAAGGGTACAGAGCCACCTCCCAACTTTCTTTTTTTCACTTTTTTAATGTTTATTTATTTTTGAGAGAGAGAGAGAGAGAGGGCACAAGTGGGGCAGGGGAAGAGAGAGACGGAGTCACGGAATCCGAAGTAGGCTCCAGGCTCTGAGCTGTCAGCACAGAGCCCGATGCGGGGCTCGAACTCGCAGACCGCGAGATCGTGACCTGAGCCCAAGTCCGACGCTCAAGCGATTGAGCCACCCAGGCGCCCCAAGCCACCTCCCAACTTTTAAGTAACTTGTCATCAAGAGAGCAAAGGTTCTCAGGAATAAAATTTGTTAGTTGTATTCCAAAAGTCCAGTGACTTACACATCTTTGGAGGGCACTGAACCATCTTCCCACCTCCAGACCTCATTAGTGTTCTTGCGGGACAATCCAACCCAACGAATGAATCCAGTCCTAGACTTCATGTATTCCTATTGCAAACACAAATAAATAGAACGGTCAGCATGCTTTCACAGGTCTTGTAATGATGTAAAGACAAAGCTTCTTGATAAGACCCTGAACAACAACAATAAATTAGATTACACGTCAATATTAATATTAATTTTATTTGGTGTTTAGAATTGTGCCAAGTTCGCTTGTTCCAGAAAGAAAAATTGCTTGTAGAATACAGGGAAGAAATGTTCACAAAAAGCAGATATTCTAACCTCCTCTGTGTTTATCTTTCACTGACAGAAGACTAGAGTCTATTATTACCACTTCAAATAGAGTACCAAATATGGCTCTTAAATAAGATAACGGCAAACAACTGGAGAAGAAACATAAAAAAGAAATATATTGCTGGCGAAACTATTATTCCCTAGGTTTAACCTCTACTTGCTTTGGTTTCATTGCTTAGCTTAGTTTTGTAGTAGCCTACAAAATTTACATATGGAAGTATTAATTTGTTTCAGTTGATTGAGTAAAAGGAAGTTATATGAGGTCTTTCTCAAAGGGATTACAAACAGCATCTGCTTTATCTAATTTGCCTTCTTTTTTTTTTTTAATGTTTATTTATTTATTTTGCGAGAGCTCACAAGCAGGGGAGGGGCAGAGAGAGGGAGACAGAGAATCTGAAGCAGGCTTCGAGCTGTCAGTGCAGAGCCTAACACGGGGCTCGAACCCATGAACTGAGCCGAAATCAGATGTTTAACCAACTGATCCATCCAGGCGCCCTCTAATTTACCTTTCTCTGCCTAGGAATGAACACTACCCACTATACGTTATGGGTCATTGCCTATTGCCCCAATTAGAATATAAGCTCCCCAAGGTTAGGGACTTCTGGAAGTTTTGTTAACTGCGTAGGTTCAGATTCTGGACTAGTTTCAGTGAATATTTGTGGAATTGATGGATCAATCAATCAATCAATCTATGGGTAACAAAATTAAAAGGAGTCAAATGTTCATATACGCTCATACCTCTCAGAAAAAACAGGTGAGAATGCATTCTTGATAAATAAAAAGTGACTTGAGCTTTTTGACAGATGTGAGACACAGACTGGCATTCCATAAGAGATAGTGTCTGAAAGTCACCTTTAACTGCTTATTTTTTAAAGCTTCAGGCATAACTCACCTTTCTGTTAACCCCCTGTTTTTTTCGCTAAAATACACCCACATTGTATACTTCACTCTACCAAGTATAGTCCACCTGCCGTTCAACTGTTCTTTGTTTCTCAAAAATGACATTGCTTCCTCTTTCATTCGTAAATCTCCAATCTGGCATCAGCTTAGGGTAGCAAGATTCAAGACATGTTTCCATGTCTCCAATTAATCTCTGGCTGTTGAAGTCGAGGTTTTCGGGCACTCTCTTCTTTTGCCAGATTGGAAAGAAAATTAATGTATTTATCCAAATGCCGTCTCTGAGTTTCAGTCCACGACAAGAGTTAGTAGATGAAGCAGCACACACAAAGGAGCATGCGTGTCAGTGGAATGTTCTCCTCATGTCTGGTCCAGTTCTGTGGACTCCAGCTCAGGAAAGTAGAAGTCAGTTTTACTGATCAACTATGGCAGTTTTGTAGACTATGACTGGCTTGAGCATTTGCATTTGGTTTGATCTCTGCACACAACCCAAATCCTGATCTTGTATTCGAACTTATACTTGCGGTCATGTTTAATATACAGAATATGATACTTACCATAATAGAAGGTGTAGGATGGATACCATAAATACTTTATGCCTTTTAAAAAACGTTTCAGGGGCACCTGGGTGACTCAGCCAGTGAAGCGCCTGACTCTTGGTTTTAACTCAGGTCATGATCATGTGTTCGAGCCCCGCATCAGGCTCTGCACTGACAGAGTGGAGCCTGCTGGTGACGCTCTCTCTCCCTCTCTCACTGCCCCTCCCCTGCTAGCTCTCTCTCTTTCAATCTCTCTCTCTCTCTCTCTCTCAAAATATTTTTAAAAAATTAAAAAATGTTTTAATAAACGTATTGCTTAAAAATTAAAAAAAATAACCTATTATTTGGTGGAAGGGAGACTCTAAGGCACGGTTTCTGGTTTGCTTCCAGGATTCACGAAGAAGAGAAAAGCTATACTAAATAATAAAGAGAGAGTGCATGAGTGGATGTGAACATAGTTCGCTTGAAAATAGAGCCTTTGGGGTGGCTCAGTCAGTTGAGCGTCCGACTTCGGCTCAGGTCATGATCTCGCAGTCTGTGAGTTCGAGCCCCGCGTCCGGCTCTGTGCTGACAGCTCAGAGCCTGGAGCCTGCTTTCGATTCTGTGTCTCCCTCTCTCTGCCCCTCCCCCGCTCATGCCCTGTCTCTCTCTGTCAAAAATAAATAACCATTAAAAAAAAATAGAGCCTTTGTTAGAAGCTGTCAAAGAGGAAAATGTGGAAGAGGCAACGCGTTTTGCAGAAAAATTTCAACTGAAATCCTGTGTGTTTCGTAAATGAGATTGTTCCCCATCCTACCGAAGAGCCTGTGGAAAGGTGGAGTTTGTATCATGGTTTGTTCAAGTTCAACTGTTCAACAACTTAGCAGGACCTGGGGAGCCATGTACTACTGAGATGACATTGTTATTTATATTTTACAGTGATATTGAGCTGCTGAGTTTCTTTATACTTTCAGATTCTTCTGTGAATTAGTAAATGGAGTTAAGAAAGCTGAGAAAGCTTAAATGACTTGTCACAGGAGTAAGACCAGAATTCGAAGTCTCATTAGTTCATTTTCACACTTTTTAGTCTCAGCTGTGGTCATTTCTACTGGGCTTGATAAGGTTCGCAGATTAGTACAAACTGTAAGACTCGAGAAACGTGTGTGTGTGTGTGTGCGTTGTGTGCATAAAATCAAATGCTTCACTTACAATTTTGCTCTGCATGACTCCAAAATATTTGACAGAAGAATCTCCTTACCAGAACTTTCTGGCTGGTGATCTTCAGCAAAGTGGCGTTCATGTTAACACAGTACTGCTTACTCTCTTCCCACGTCAAGTTGTGCCTGAAAAATCCATAGCAACTATCGCCGTAGTATCTCCAGTTTCGGTCACATGGGCTGCATTTATGGCCTTAAGGAGAAACCCAGCATAGGAATCTTTACTTTCTACTTTTCCTTTTTCCCTATATTCAATGTTTCTTGCAGATCTCCAGATTCCCTACGGATAACATCACAGAAATACTCCGGAGGGGGTGCGGAGAGGAAGAGGTTACAAAACCATACTTACTGGCGCCGCTCTTTTGTTCGGATTGTTTTATTAAATACTGGCAGAACTGCTGTGCCAACCGGTGCAGAGTGCCTGAGAAATTTTTGTTCTCCACTTGTAGGTAGTTTCGCTCTGTGGCAGCTGGATGTAAACATTGGGTAATAATTTGTCATCAGGATAATAACGGTGATGCAGAGACCTTTCAATGAACTCTACTTTCAGTAGAATTGTCAAACTGAGTGGTTACTGGATACACATGAATAAACGAGGACTGCAAAGGGTCTGGGGAAAAGGGGGGAAGGGGACCCAGAACAAATTAAGAACTGCGCAAAACTGACACCTGGTGGTCATCCAAAAGAAGTTGAGTTATATGAAGGAGACCATCGCAAAGTAAGAAAATGCCCTGATCAAATGAGGTGCATGTTTTGAGATTTGCTTGAATGCAGGTTGCTAAGCAGATTTCAAAGGTGGATGGCACGTTACTTTGTTTTTCACGTCATACCAAAATCTCTTTTGATTTAAAAAATACATTATTGATTTCTGGTTGTGCTCAAAATATTGTGATATTCGGGTGAATAAAAGATGTCACAGGAGGGGCGCTTGAGGGGCTCCATCGGTTGAGCTTCAGGCTTTGGCTCCGGTCATGATCTCATGGTCTGTGAGTTCGAGCCCCTTGCGTGGGACTCTGCTGTCAGTAGAGAGCCTGCTTCAGATCCTCTGTCCCTCTCTCTCTCTGTTCCTCCCCCACGCATTGTCTCTCTTTCACAAAAATAAATAAAACATTTCAAAATATTTTTAACACTACACATTTTCTAAAAAAAAAAAGACGACAAATGAAAGATTCTACAATATCTTATGAAAAATAAACAGGTACACAAACCAGCAACAGCTACATCATGGGCTTTTAGATTTATAAAAAGAAGGGCTTTTAGACTTCTAAAAAGAAAAAAATGATAATTTTTTGTGTGTGGGACACAAATTGTTTCTGACTGAAAATAAACACATTCATTAAACACAATGGGAAGGAGGGCTTTTAGGAGGAGGGACTAGAGGGAGCAAACTCTCAGGCGGGGAAACTGAGAAAGCCCCATGTTGGTCGGGGCGTGGGATATGGGAGACAGGGAGAAAAAAAACTTGAAAAGATCGTGGGGATCTAAACCGAGCGGGATCTCCAAGACCAGTTTAAAATTCTTGAAAAGGATTGTAATTAATAAATCAGCAAAGTGATCATAAACAGAAGGAAAAAGTCGGAAGTCGAAATTGAGAATTTCTTGGCAGCCATGTAGAAGATGATTGAAATAGTAACAAGACAGTGACAATTTGGTTCAGGGGCATCCACCCGGACCCTCAGGTGTTGCTTTCGCCAGGTCAACTCCTTCCCAATGAGTCAATACTTACACATCATCCACAAAGCCACCAGCCCAATAACTAACCCCACGCACAAGGTCAGCAGAATCAAAGCCATCACACGCCACAAAGGTGAGGAAGCAGAGTCAACTGTGGGCACACAATAAAGATGTTAGGGGGCGAGCTATGTGGCAGTGTCACCTCTGCCCTTGCTCTCTCAAGGTTATCTGAGTGATATAAACAGATTCATTGCCAAATCTTGCTAGTGTTCTTTTGGTGATCATCAATAGCGAGCATAACCCATTCCCCATGCCACGCACCCATCTTTTTCCAATGGATTTCGACTCTGAGTCAGAAACGACGATTAAGGGTTTTGTTTCCTGGTCTTCGTTGTGTTTTGTACCCACCCCCCTAAATGATGGCTTTTATAAGCCAGAGCTGGAGAATCATACCCATTGGTTGACATCTTCGAAAATGAGGTTAGAAAACATTCTTTCCCCTTATCCCTTGATTTTGATTCCTCCCAGCAAGAAACTGTGTAAACCTTAGGGTAACGTTCCCTGCTTTTATCTTCTATCGCTGATATTCTAAATAAGTCTGTCTGAGCCTACGTAGGTATTAGTCAAATTCTGAAGAGAAGGAAGGTCATCAGGAAAATGAAACGACACGTGCTACCCCTAGCAGAGAAGGGAAACTCCGACTGACCGATTTCAACAATTAATTTCCAAGTTGCTGGCTCCGGGCACTCTTACCTGAGGTGAGAGCCGGTTTTCGACCTTTAATATTTAAAGTGACATATCCGTCTTCATCCTGCATGGCTTCCCTTGGACTACGAGTGAGCTTAGGGTCCAATGACTTTGCAAACTTGTAATGTCCACTCTTAACGATTTCAGTGTTGGTGATTTCAGTGAGAGAGATCCTCCTCTCTCTGGTAAGGAGGAGCCATAGGAGTTGGGGGACATGGTTGTTTTGTTTTGTTTTGGTTTGGGTTTGGGTTTTTTTTTTTTTTTTTTTGGATATTTTTTCTCCCAGGAAGCCTTTTCCTAGCTGTTCAGAGATACAAGGACCTTGAACGTAAAAACATAAAAATAATAACTTGCCGTGAAGGAGGAGATATGGCATTTGCTTCCTGTTTTCTTTATCTTCAGCCCTGAATGAAGGAACATCTCCTTACGTGTATCCTTTCAAAGAACAAAAGTTCATGCCTCATCTTTGCCTTAGTGGAGCCCAAATCATGTTGTCGAAATGAACCGCTTTGTGATGAAAATTTCCTGGGCAAAACACGAGCAGATACATAGACTCCTCCATGGTGAGGAGAAAGTCTAACATAATTTGATCTAATATGAGCTGTATGAGACGTTTCAGGGTCTTGTGTTAGAGGGCAGCATTTCTAACTATAGCCTACAATTCATCCAAATGCGTGCATCTTCCACAAATTATATTTTTCAAAACTTTGAGGACTCTGCAGGAAGCAGGCTTCATACTGCTTGGGTTTAGGCATCAGAGAAAACCCACCAAATAAAGTGAAATAAAGCCGAGTCGGGGATGTAGGCACTGTCTTTCAAAGGTTTTCACTTTAAAATGAACTTCCAGCAAGGGGCAAATCATCATTAAGTGGAATTGTGTAATTACAGGTATGGTGGTGCTTCGATGAAGAGCTGTTTGTGGAAGGGACAGTTTCCTAGTGCCCTGCACATCAGAGTGTGATATGTGTTTCCACGCATTTAACTGTATAAAATGGGTTTTCAGGTTGTTATTGTGGCTCACACTGAAAGGAGTTGTAAGAACAACCAGAGAAAGCTAGTTGCTGTGCTAATGTAAGAATATTAGTGAGGACGCTATTTTGTCATTAGGGTAGCTTTTATATAGTTTTATAGCAGACATATATAAGTATATATATAAATAATAATAATATAAATATATATAAATATACTATACAAACATACATATAATATAAATAATACTTACATATAAATATAATATAAATAATACTTATATCTAAATATAATATAAATAATTATATAAAAATATAATATAAATAATAATTATTTATATATATAATAATAATATATGTACAGTTAAAACTTCATGGCCAGAAAAGCTTCCCTTCTTCTAAGTAACTTCTAGGCATTAATCTTATAAATAATCTTATTTTTATTTTTTCTCTAGTTAGCTGAGTGTCAGACTTTACTTTTCAATACAGTAATTACATAAGATCTCATGGCAAGTATTTTGTTTACTAATTTTCCCTTGGGGACATCTTGTACCTATTTCTTTTTCCCTTTCTGTTACCTCCTTCCCTCTGAATTCTTTGTCAAATTCACTTAAAATAATCTTTCATTTTAAAATTTCTTTCCTTACACACCTCACCTAATTTTAAAAGTGAGGTAAAGAATAACCAAAACAACATGGGAGGCATTGCCCAGGAATTACTCAGACCCTCCTTCTCTTCTTCTGCTGCCTTTATTCACACACCATTCCTGAGGCTTTCCCTCCACCTTCACTCCTCTGTTCTGTGTTCTTTCTGTCACTGCCTTACATCAGCTTTCTCCCTCCCCCCAAAATATGCAGAGACACTGAAAAATAATTGTGACATAGTGACAGAGAGAAAAGAATGGAGGAGAGTGAGTTCAAATGACACATTTTTTGCAAAACTTTGCTCTGGTCTTAGTAGCCCAATAAGTAACTTCTGAAAATTTACAGTTAAATTAAATCAAATATGTAAATGTAAGGTTCGTAAGCATTCGAAAGCCTTTGTAATTATTGTAAACGTTTTCTTGTTCAATTAGCAGAAATTTTCAGGAAGTATGAAACATTACAATCAGCTTGTTTTTTTGTGGTTTCTACATTCTCTAGGTCTTGGGTAATTGCTTGAGATATAAAAATATCGCGTTTATTCTTCTTGGAAATTGCCAAGAATATGTTGGGCTTACTTCCTGATTCACGAATGCTTAAAACTGTACATTTAACACCAGAAATAGGAAAGCTGAAATGTAAGCCTCAGGTGATATTCCTTTCCTATAGCTCAGCCTCTGGACTTTCTTTGGTTTTTGTTTTCCTTTTAATGATTGTAAAACAACTTTTTTCTTTTCTTTTCTTTTCTTTTTTTCTTTTTCTTTCTTCTTTTTTTTTTTTTTATCGTTGATAACACTAGCCAAAAGCTGAGGGTCTTAGGTCCAGATCTATGTTGCATAAAAATATATTTGCCTTTATTTGTATCACTCTAACGTGGCTTGGAGGGTGTAAACATGCTGGGTAAGTACAGTTTCTCAGGGTCAAAGGAGCCCTTGATAACATTAGTCTTAATTCTATTTTCTTCCTCTACATAGCCTATAAATACAAGCTGAGTTACTCAGCAAATTAAACAGAGAACTGCAGGAAAAAGAGATAGAGATAACACACTTTTCTTTTTCCTTTTCCAAAATCCAAAGACTTTGCAAGATTGCGCGTGCGCGCTCTCATTTTTGAGTAAACTTTATCCCCAACGTGAGGCTCAAACTCAGGACCCTGAGATTAAAAGTTGCATGCTCTACCCACTGATGCAGCCAGGTGCCCCTTTGCTAATCACCCTACAAGACCTGTCATTGACACGTTATTTCTGTTTTTATATTTTATTGTTCCTGTTTTCTTGTCTTAGTAGAGTAAAACTAAAAAAGTCTTCTACTGCGAATATTGTGATAAGTTTGAATTACAAATAATTTTTTTTATTTGTTTACTATTTTGGAGATTAAGAGGCACTTTTCCATAAGTTACCTTTTTTTATTTTAAAGCAAATTTGTAAACTGTCTTGGACACTGAAATTGGGAGTGAATATCCACGGGGAAAGTCATTGTCCTAGTCTTTGTGGAGCAGTCTTAGGTTTTAGCTATCTAACCTTTGTTCATTAGTCTGTAGAACAACTTTCCTAACTCCAATATACACCAGCCCACATTCCTTTCCCTCTTTCTTGTTTCACTTTTTTTCCATTACACTTATCATTCTCTGACCACCCCCCCACCCCCCCACCCCCCACACGCACTCACACACACAGGGAGGCATTTTTGTCATGTATCCCCAAAGAATGTATTCCTTGGCTCTAAAATAGTGACTGGCATAGAGTTACCATCCAATAGATATTTGGTAAGTGAATGAAAGGGTATTTTCATCCTGATATTGCATGTGTAGAAAGAGAAAGTTAAGGAACATGGGGACTTTTCTATGTTCACACTTCTTGTAAAAAGCAGTATCATTTCCTGGTTCCCAAGTATCTTTTCCTGGTTCCCAAGTTCTTTCCCAAGTTATAAAGTCTTCCACATTTAAGTATTGTCCAGACTCCATTTCAGTTTATAGCTGAAGAATGAGTAAAAGACACTAGAATCACAATGACAAGGTATAAGATTCGATAGGAAATCAGTTGAATTCATCACATTGTGGATAAAATTGTTTAATATATAATGAGGGCTAGTGGATATGTATGAGAGGAAGACCAAAGGAAAATCACGTTGACTATTATGAATGCAATAATGATGTCTTTAAACTGAAAACAAATAAAGGAAGGGAAAATTTTGCAGCTGGTGGTATCTTTTTTACAGACTTCTTAAGGCACGTCACCTTTTCACTAACCCCTAGTACATTTATTGGTGATATCCTGTTCCTTTAAGTCTTCCGCATTAAGATTGTTGGTTCACCTCTGACTTACTAGCTTTCTACAAATACACCAAATACTGTTTATCTTTGGAAAAGGCTAGGATTTCCTGTCATGAAAAAAAAAAACATTATTAGTATTTTCTTTCGTTTTAGCAAGCTTAAATATGTGGACTGAAAAGTGCAGTGCTTTATTAAAAATTAATGAACTACATAATGCATAGCTATCAGACAACAGCCGTGGCAAAGCCTTTTGTTAGACAGTAGAGAAAATAAAGGGAAATGTGTCAAATATCAACTGTCACACTGAGAAGTTTATCACGCACATGCCCACAAAGTATCTGAAAAGGTAAATAAGAATCAAATGGAATCCGTAAGCCTCTTGAGTTAAGATTTGAAGCAAAGGCAAAGAGAAAGGAAAGGAATACTTTTGTCGGGCAGGGCAAACATCTAAAAGCTATGGAAGTATGAGTGAGTATGGCGTGATCCAAGAAAGCAAAGTGATCAAGCATATTCGAACTGAGGGTTCGTGTCACAATATATTGGGATATAAGGTATCCTATTAAAATCACTACTAAACGTATCCAGCAGGGGTAACTAATCAATTATTTAAATATATATTTATTGATCTCTGTATGTGTATAGCATTCTATTTTCCGGGATAACGTGGTGAGCAAAACATACAACAGTCGTGCTCTTATGGATCTTACAATCTAGTGGAGGGCGATGAACACAAATAGCAAAGAGGCAAAAAAAAAGAAAAAAGCAAGATAATTTCAGATCGTAAGTGCAATGTAAAAAATAGTGTAATAGATCTTTAGGGGCGGAGCTTGGGACAGGCCCTTGTGTTCATTTCACTGGACAAGTAAATGTTGCTCTGAGAGTTAAGGCAATCAATCTGTCAGCATAGCCCTTTATTGGAATCAGGGTATTTGATTATCCGGATTGGTTGAATATACATTTCAAAATAAATTCTACCATGTATTTATCCTCCAGCTCCTCCTTGTGGCCATTTTTTTTTTCTCTCTGCTTTTATCTTTAGGTCTTTGATGCCTGCGGATTTAATCTTGACTTTTCTCCTTCCCTTTTTGTAAATAGTGTTGAATGAATTTCCATTTTGCCCATTCTCTAGATACTATCCAATTAAGACCCCTCTTTAAAAGTGTTCTCTGAAATGGGCACATAATATGTGGGAATGGAATGATCATTGAAGAGTAAAGTTAGAGTATCTGATTGTGTAAACTCTATTTCTTTTAATGTATCCCAAATCAACTATACTTCCATATTTAATACGTGCCTCCCCTTATTTCCCACAATGAACAGTATATTCTGGGGGATTTAATTCATGTGACAGCAACACGAGAAGTCAAAGTTGATTCTGAGTTTTGGGCTAAGTGAAGTTTTCATTTACTGAAATGGAGAAGCATACAGTGACACAGCTGGAAAAGCGCTGTTTATTTTTTTGAGGTGTTAAGTTTGAAACTCCTATAACATATCTAAATAAATATTCCAAGTCGTCAGTCATATGTACGGACCTGGTGATCAAACCCTGGCCTGAAGACATAGGTTTGGAGATCACCTATGTAAGGCTGTCAATATCCCCAGATGAGCACAAACAGGACAAAGGGCCAGGAACTGAACTTTGGGCCACAGCAGTATTTTGAAGTCAGATAAGGAGGAACCAGCAAATCTGAGGGAGTATTAGGTAGTGAAGTAGAAAGAAAAACAAGATAATGTTGTCCTGGAGAACAGAGTATTTTGGAGAAGAATTTTAAGTTAAAGGGAACAACCAATTATATAAACACTGCTGATAGGCCGAGTAAAATGAAACCGGGGGAAGAGTCACTGGATGGGTTAATGTGGAGGTTGATGGTGATTTAGGAATGCTTTTACAGATAAAGTGAGGGGGAAAAGCCTGATTAAAATGGATTCGGGAAAAGTAGGAAGAGATAGAAGGCATACAGAGCTTTTGGAACTCCTTCGTTGTTAAAAGAATTCGAGAAAGGGGGTAATTGTGTGTATATTTGTGTGTGGAAGGGTGAATGAAACCTTTTTTGCTTATTTTTAAAATGGGGGATAGTATATCCTACGTGTAAATTAAGGTGAGTGAACCAGTAGAGATGAAACAAGTTAAAAATCTTTGAATACTAAGATGGAATGGATTCAAGTATGTATAGATGGAGATTGACCATGGATAAGAGTTTGTACAATTTGTACAAATCGTTGTACAAATGGATAGTGGTTGAAAATGATATTGTTTGACACACAGATATGACCTTCCTTTCTTCCTTCCTTCCTTCCTTCCTTCCTCTCTCTCTCTTTCTCTCTTTCTTCTGTCTTCTTTCTTTCTTTCTTTCTTTCTTTCTTCAGTATATTTGGTCAGTGGAACAGAGGAAATGTACTTTTGATGTTTATATTTTCTCAGGATAAAAAGAAGTAGGTCATCAATTGAGTTTGAAGAAAGAGAGAAGAAATTTGAGAACTGAGAAATGAGGAACTGGGAATAATCTTCTAGGAAATTCACAGAATAGATTGGTTAGCAACCACGCTGAGAAGTTATAATTTAAAAATATAAAATAAACCCAGTTGATATGGTCACAGTCAGCTTTGTATGCAAGGGGGAGAGGAGGTAGAGTTGAATTTGACCAGGCTGCATCTTCCAGATGTGTGTGATCAATGAAGGAGTAAGCAATGAATTTGTAGTTGTACGTAAGGAAATGATTATTATAATTGACCCTCATAAATGGGCCAAGCCAGAAAATGGGAAAGGAGACATGAGCGATTCATGGCAAAAAAGAGGTGGTATGGTCACCAAACTTGATATCCTCGTGGGCATCAAAGCACTGAAGGCTATATAATTGCCACAGAGAGAGGGCTGGAAAGATAAGAGGTGGAGGTTAGAGAAGAGAATTTCTACAACTGAAGAATTAGAAGAGGTGCTTATATTGGCAATGAAATTGTCAAGAGTAGCCTAGTGCTGCCCAGTAGGATTTTCTGTCATAATGGAAGTGTTGTATATTTGCTGATGTGTATAAGGAGTACGACTGAGGAAATGAGTTTTCATTAAAAAATTTTTTCTTCATGTTTATTTTTCAGAGAGTGAGAGGGAAAGCAGGAGAAGGGCAGAGAGAGAGAGAGGGAGTAAGGTAATCCACAGCAGGCTCTGCACTGTCAGTGCAAAGCCTGACGTTGGGCTCGAACCCACAAACCATGAGGTCATGAGCTGAGCCGAAGTCAGATGCTCGACTGAGCCACCGAGCTGCCCCCTGAGTTTCTGTTTTCATTCATTTAAATTTAAATAGTCACGTGAGACTAGTAAATACAATATTGGAGAGCATAGTTTTCAAGCATGATCACAGTGGAGGGATGCCAGGTGGTGTAGTCGATTACCGAGGTTAATCCGGGAACTGAGAGTCCAGTATATTGGAATTATCATCTACATAGATATTGGAATCAGTGATAATCATGACAAGAGTCGAAATTTAAGAGATTCAAGACTATTGAAAAAATGGTAAGGAAATGAGGAGAAATTTGGCGTATGACTATAGTAAGGTGTGATATATAATAGCGTAATCTGTCAAAATGAGCTAGAGAGATGCTGGAAGTTTTGAGGGAGATAAGTATAAACAGTGGTTTCTAAACTAATATAATTATAAAGTAATAATAGATAATAAAGCCTTTTAGCATCATAATAGCAGAAAATGTGTAAGACGTGTAACCAATCCTTTTTCTTTTTTTTTAAGTTTCTTTATTTATTTTGAGAAAGAGTGAGAGAATGGAGGCGGGGGGGAGGGGGAGGCGCAGAGAGAGAGAGAGAGGGAAAGAGAGAATCCTAACCAGGGTTTATGCTGTCACCAGGGAGCCTGACAGGGGGCTGGATCTCAAGAACTGTGAGATCATGACAGAGCCAAAACCGAATCAGATGCTTAACCAACGGAGCCACCCAGGCACACGGATCATTTTTCTTATAGAAATTATTAGCCACCAAGTGGGATTCCTCATCACGGTTTTAAAACCCAAGTATAATTTCATATAATACTGTAAGAGGTTAAATGCTTTCTTAGGGAACTTGAGGGTATGAAGGAATCAGGGCAATGAAAATGAATACTCAGCCTTTGCAAAATGTGGTGAAAGAGAAAGACCAGAGGAGAGAGAGAAAAACATCCTGAGTTTTCATTTTTGTAATCACCTGTTTAATTTAACTTTTCTTCGTATCAATGGCCTCTGCCTTTGCCTGTTACATAGAATAGTAAACAGAAACGTAAATTTGTTATTTATTTCCACATTTTTGACAGGGGAGTTTAACTGATTATGACTCAGAACCTCGAAATAATTATTTTTTTTGATTGAGCACTGCATCATTTTGAAAAAAAAAACAAACAAACCAAAGAACAGGAACAAGAAATACATGTGCATTCGTGTGTTTAGAGATCAGACATAAAAGTTTTTGAAGAATCATTATCTTCACATTGTCTTTCTGCAACCTATCCAATATTCATTCACACCCATGAAATACAGGCAGTTTATTCTGGAGAACTTTGAAGATAATCTTCACACAGAGGTGGACCTTGAAGGTTCTGGATCAAGTCCTTCAGCCATTTGAAAACAAAAACCTACACCAAAACACCCCCCACCAGTACTGTTATGTAATCTTTTCCTTCTTACCCCAAAGGAAACTTTAGAAAAGATTTCTTAGCTCCCTTGCTCATATATAGACCCCCCCCAAAATTTTTTTGGGTCCTGTGTGAGTTCCCTCTTGCTGCTTTAGCAAATTCTACAAATAGAACAGCTTAAACAACACAACTTTATGGTCTCTCAGTTCAGTGGGTTATTAATCTGACATGGATCTCACGGGGGGTAAATCAAGGCTGTCAGCGGGGCTGTGTTCCTTTCTGAGTGCTCTGTGGGAGCACCCGTTTCCTTTCCTTTGCCTCTTCCTTGGTTCCTGGCCCTCCTCCTCCACCTTCAGCCAACAATGTTGTCTCTCTCTGGCTGAATCTAAGAAAGGTTCTCCACTTTGAAGGGCTCGTGAGCTTAAATTGGGCCCGGCAGGTAACGCAGGATAACTTCCTCATCTCAAACTCTGTCACCTTGGTCACATCTGCGATCCCTGTTGCCATGCAAACTACTCTATTCAGAGGTTCTGGGGAGGGCAAGGTGCACATCTTTGGGGGAGGGCTGTTATTCTGCCTTCCACAGGTTCTCCACAACAATTATTTTTTCAAATATAAATTAGTGAATTTTTATAAGCGATGATGGGATTAGAAGTAAATGCTGTGCCTGGAGTCTGATGCCGATGAACTAAATGAACAACCGTAGGTGAGAGGTGCTGTTTTTTTTCTCATGTTCTTCCAGATAATAGCCAGAACACTTGCTATATCAATTGTCTGCTTTGGGGCCCCTGGGTGGCTCGGTTGGTTAAGCGTTTGATTCTTGACTTCGGCTCAGGTCATGATCTCACAGTTGGTGAGATGGAAACCCATGTTGGTCTCTGGGCTGACAGCACGGAGTCTGCTTGGGATTCTCTCTCTCTCTCTGCCCCTCCCCCACTCTCAATCTCAAAATAAATAAATTAATTTAAAAAAATCGTCCACTTTCTTGCTCATAGGATGTTGTTGAAACAAAGTATCACAGTGAAATCTTTGTGCAGTGGGTTGACTTCAGTTTTACTGGAAACACCTTTTCAGGGCATTTTGAGTCCTAAGAAAGAGAACATAGAGCTTGGTTATTTTATCAAGTTATTTTTAAGATGAGATGTATATAACTCATAGCTCAAAGAGGCTTCAAGGCATAAAGATTCTCTAGAGATTCCCCATATGCAGTGGTCCCCGTGACTACCCAGCACTGTTTGTTCTTCCGGTTGCCCCAAACTCCAGTCTTCGAAATTTTCAGACCTGAAAGATGGCATATATTCTCTAGGAGTTTTAGCTGCCCCACAACAACGACTGTTGGCTGCCCGCAGGTTAAAAACCGACTAAATAAACAAATTAAAAACAAAACCAAAAGCACCACACCATGAGCCAGCCCTTTTGTCCCCAGAATCTGCCTGCTTTCTTTCACTATCCCGGAACTCCTGGTAGTTGCTTTTTAAATCTTGTCCTGAGTATTAGTTGTTATCTCCAGAGGGATTATTCTGTTTGGAATTTAGCCACGCCAGAGGCACCTGCCATGGGTACGCAGTTTTAACAGCTATCAATTTCTTCTTTATGTTCCATTGCTAGTACTGCCATTCTCCCCTCTCCACAATCTTTCTCTGTCACACACACACACACGTATTTCTTAAAACAGCAGCTAAATGTGGTTGGTCTTTATCTACACAGCTTTTTCTGTCTTGCACATTCTATCTGATATGAGTGAGTATAAACCAGATCCAATGTCTTCATACAGGCTTAGCTGGTCTTTGACACATGTAAACATGACAGTCGGACCCTTTACTGAAACATTCAGATCCTCTACCTGAGGATCATGGGAATTCCCCCAGGAAACCGCCATCCGGGCTCTGCTTCCAAGTACCCCTATTGCTTCACAAGAAGCAGTGCAGAAAGAACAGACGGATTGAGATCTTTTTTATTCTGGTTTCTAAAGAGAAAGGTACTTGACTTCTCTTTCTACACACACACACACACACACACACACACACCAAACAAAAACGAAAACAAAAAACTGATTGTCATTCTGTCCTTACAGAGGGGCGGTGGGGTGTGTCTTGGGTCAGTAGAATGTGTTTATAAAAGCTCCCAGCCTTGAGAAGAACACCCTGCTCCTGAGCCTGAAGACATTGCAACATTAATTGAGTAATTTACAGTAGCGTTTTCTTCTACAATGTCTGACGAAGTGACTTACGCGACACTCACATTTCAGGATTCTGTTGGAGCAAGAAATAACCGGGATAGAAATAACCTAAGGAAAAGAGGTAGGAGTTCAGAGACAGCAAGATGTTGACCTTGGGGGATGCACAGGTGTTAAATGTTTTGAGGTCGATGCTAAGGAGAGGTGTGCTGCAGAATCTCCGAAACCGAGACAAAGTTGTGGGATGCATTAGTGGAATGAATGTTCCCAATTTGGGGGAGAACACGTAGCTTCCAAGATCTCTTTAAAAGTGTGGTATCACTATGTTTCTTGAAGCTCTGTGCCATAGTGAAACATATTGGATATGAGAGAAATTGAATTTGGGGATTAATGGATTTCTTTTTAAAAGTGAAGTCGTGATATTGACACCTTGTGAGAGATGCCAGGCAAATATTCTTTTAGAAGTCAGATGGGAGGCTTCTAAAATAGAGAAAGTGGAGGAAATTTCTCTTTTCAAAGGTACAAATAACTGAAAAGAAGAATGGGAAGATGAGTGAGTCAGAAAGAGACAGGAGATCATTTCTGTTTTAGAAGTTTAAAAAAACTGTTTTTAGAAAGTGGAAATTCCCAGTATAATTTGTACAGTTGAATCAATAATAACAGTATCTGTATAGTATTTTATATGCATTATATCATATTTTTATCAAAATATAATTGTGAAGTAAATGGAATAATATTAGCAAAGCTGAGGCTGAAAAAAACTAAATGGTTTAGCCAAGTTCCTACAACTAGTATGTGGAGTCCAAATTCAGTTCTAGTCTTCAGCTCATTCCCTTATCCCTTGTTGGAAGAAATATAAATCTCTGTGGTCAGGAATCCAGGTTAGTATATCAGACTATATTCTTAATTTTCAATAATCTGTTGACAGTTCAGGTTGTTGCCCAAATCATCTGATATATAGGAACTACTTTCTCCTCTTTGGATTTATTTTTAAGTGTGTGTGTGAGTGTGTGTGTGTGTGTGTGTGTGCGCACGTGTGCATGTGCGTGGTATTAGGGCGATATGCAAAGAGGACGGGAATAGGTTTGTCATGGGGTCTAATAAAACTGGTTATACATTTTCGTTTATTTGTTTGTTTAAGTTATAGCTGTAATCCTTGAGATAAAAGGAGTTGTGGTTGTGCTGTATGTGACAGTGCACCTGGAAATTTGAATTAATCTGTCTGAAAATGTTGGGCTAGGTGCCATTAGATTCTGAATAAAGAAATATCATAGGTTAGACTACATGTTAATTTTGCCTTTCATTCAGTATTCATTCATTAGCTACCAGATGCTAAATAGAATGTAATTGATAAAAGTAAAATCCATAATAACCTTAGCCTTGGGGAGGTTTTGTGACCTCAAAAACTTGAAGTCTCCCCTATTGTCCAGATCATCCAGAGAAGCATTTTTCACCACATCTCATACATGCATTTGGTAACCTTTTTTTTTTTTAATGTTTATTTATTTTTGAGACAGAGAGAGACAGAGCATGAACAGGGAGGGTCAGAGAGAGAGGGAGACACAGAATCTGAAATGGGCTCCAGGCTCTAAGCTGTCAGCACAGAGCGCGACCCGGGGCTCGAACTCACAGACCGGGAGATCATGACCTCAGCCGAAGTAGGACGCTTAACTGACTGAGGCGCCCCTGCATTTGGTAATCTTAAAGAAGCGTGTTCAGTGATATAAAACACAAACCTAAAAATTAGGAGACACTCTTAAAGGGAAAGAGAATGGTGGGAAGAGAAGTGGGGGAGCACTGATGGTAGAGATCTTACTGCACATCATTTTAGGTATTTCTGAGAAAGTAAAGAGAGAAATAAGAGGGAGATTTTAGGAAGCTGGGGAAGCTTCCTAAGTGCGAGAAATAAAAACTCATGTGCAACTACAATTTCTCTGTTGGCTTTCTTCAGCGTGTCCAGCTCCTTCCCCCATCTGGCGCCTGGCTGCCCTGAGTCTGTTAACTCTTTGTCTGATGCTGCTGATTGGGCTGGTGACCTTGGGGATTATGCGTAAGTATATTTTCATCAAACCCAAGAAAGGTGATTAGGAAACACATTTGCAAACTATGTAGACTCGGGTTTGACAATATTATATGATCACATCTTTTTCATTCTTCCAAGTCTCTAAGCTCAACAACCAAGGGACAGACTTTATGATTATGAGGATTTTGGAAATGGATTTTATCCATTCCTCTTAATAAACTAGACTGGATTATGAACACAGCTTTTGTTTTACTCTTTATTCATTGAAATGGGGAGCTTCTTTTCTGCATAGATGCACATCTACCTATTATCCCAGTAGTGACCAATAGAGAGCCAACGGAGGTGGACTCAAGGAAAAGCGTGCCGTTTCATTCACCCCAAAGACTTAGTACAAGACTGGCTTAATCTGCTTACTCAAGACCTTTCTAGTGTAGAAACAGCCTGCCTGCTAGAAATGAAAAAGAGATAAAAACAAAGAGGAGAAGTTACCTGGGGGACCTTACCCTGTATATAGAAAGTTGAACCACCTCTGCGTAACAATGGAAGTTCCAGTCCCAAGCACAATAACCAAAAGAAAAAAAAAAAAAAGAGTATTCCCTTGGTTCTGACCCATCCTTGAGCTGTCAGGGTCGGACACGATAGGGAGTTGTGGACTAACATTAAGTGGAAAAACATCCTGAGAATACACACTTTGTAGGGTGTCGTTAAGTATATGATGGACGGAGTAGAGTGTTGGCATATTATTCCCTTTCAGGGGACTTGCAGGCAAGAAAGTTTATTTTCTGGAGGATGCTAGCACCTTCCATGCTACTTTCTTTCATTTTTACATGTGGAAGATTTCATGGGTAATTAGAATTTAGACATACTGATTTGAAATTTAACTAGGAACTAATGATGTGGCTTTAGCCTTTTTTCTTTTCAGCCTTCTTTCTTTTAGAAAGAAACATGATGTTCTAGCAGCAGTAACAACTATTCAGTAGCCAATCATTAGGGATTAGCAGTTGATCTTCTACAATGATGTATATTTTAAAAATGAAGATGCACTGATGCATATTCATTGGTTCACTATAGACGGGTGAAGGGTTTTTTTTTTTTTCCTGAAGGGCAGTGACTCTTAAATTTATCGTGACGATGAATCACCTGAAGTGCTAATTAAAGAGGCCGATTTTTATGGATCCAGGGCCAGAAATAGTCTAGTGTGGCATTAAAATCTGCATTAAAAATGTTTATTTATTTATTTTAAGAGAGAGAGTAGGGGAGGGGCAGAGATAGAGGGAGAGAGAGAATCCTGAGCAGCCTCCCAGGCTCCACACTGTCACTGCAGAGCCCTGCACAGGGCCCGATCTCGGGAACCGTGAGATCATGATCTGAGCTGAAATCCAGAGTTGGACACTCAGCTGACTGAGCTACCCAGGTGCTTCTAAAATCTGCATTAAAAAAAAAAACAAATATATGGATGATTCTGATAAAAGTGGTCTTCACACCATACCTATTGCCTTAAAGGATTCTGTTCCCATGAAAACACCAATTACATGAACCAACTCCAAATAAGAAAAAAAACCACACTAGACGAATGGCAAAATGGCATTGCCTTAGATGAAATATCAAAGATATATAATCATTAATTCATTCATTTAATACAAGTATAATCAGATGCAAAATCTCAATACAATTATAAAGGATGAGCCCAAAACAATTTGGAATAGCAAGGCAATCGTGTGTGCTTCGTCCATGATGCTTCAATTATTGGGAGCCACTAATACATACGACATGATGTAAGAAATATGGCTGTGTTAAAAGAATTACCCCTGGCTGAGAATAAGAGGATATGTGAACATGTATCCTATTATGTCTTGGAGTTTTGCAGACATCTCATGAAATTAACTCAGATTCAGAGAGATTAAGTCAACTGCAAAAAACCATCCACCAACAGCAAGATAACTTCTCCCAGCAGCTGAGCGACTACAGGAATTTTCCCACCGAGGAGGAGCATCTCAAATCCCAGATCTCCAGTCTATTGAAGCAGCAGGAACAGATGGCCATCAAGCTCTGCCAAGAGCTGATCATTCGCACTTCAGGTAATCAGGACCTACCGTCAGGTCAAATCTGTTGCCCCAGTGGGCACTGATCACATGAGCCACCTTGCAGTATGAGAAAGTTATGTTATCCAAAGACTCCTAATGATGTCACCCTAAATTTCCAGGGGACAAGGGAAGATAGCAATTTATTTAACATTTCTGAAAACACAGAAGTGAATTTGGGGAGCATCTTGCAATAATCCCAACCTGGATTCTTCAGCCTCTTAATGTGTGAACCATTTTTAGGTGATCCTGATGTTATAAGAAGTTAAAGTATAGCTGGTAACTCTGAGGCCAGAAGACTGAGCCCTGGAAGGAGAATTTCGATCACTGTTGCCCCAGCCCATAATTGGGGGTGATTTCATTTTCACAGGCTCCTAAAGCGGTATGTTTTCAGAATGCTGGGTCTCAGACCCTATCGTCAAGTTCAATTACTTAGTTCCCAAATCCTTTCCCAGTCATGCCAGGATTATTTAATTTGTGCTAATGGGTGTAATTTCTTTTTCAGACCACAAATGCAATCCTTGCCCTAAAATGTGGCAATGGTACCAAAACAGCTGCTATTATTTTGCAACAAATGAGGAAAATACCTGGATTAACAGTAGAAATAACTGCCTGGACCAGAATTCCACTTTGGTGAAGATAGATAGCTTGGAGGAAAAGGTCTGGCTGAATTTCTTTCCCTGGTTATAGAAATTATTCATATGATGGAAAGTAAATACATGGAATTTCTGACTCACACAGTGGGAATTCGGGCATTTTGAATGAGAATTAATATCTTAACACCTGCAAACCAGAATGTGGCTCTCCCATGATATTTTCCCCTTTGTCTCTCTCAGGATTTTCTGAAGTCACAGCCATTACCCAAGTTTTCTTTCTTCTGGTTGGGCTTATCATGGGATCCATCAGGAAAGAGCTGGCTATGGGAGGATGGCTCCATTCCGTCTCCATCCTTGTAAGTCTCAACTGTTGGGGTGATGGGGGGTGGGGGGAAAGCAAGCTAAGAATACTAAGAAATGGAACACTAAGAAAATCAATGTTAACTGTAAGAATTATAAATATAGATACAAAAATAAAAGAGTACAATGTACGAAGAAAAGAGAACTTCAGGAAAAACTATTGAGAGAAAGACTACCTAATTTCATGTATGTGACAAACTCATGGCAAAACACAGAAGCTTTTCTATTAGTTAAAATTTCTTCTTTTTAATTTAAAAAACAAATAATACACTTTGTTTGAAGCAGTTTATAAATATTAGCCCTATGATAAAAGCACTGTTATAGTCCTATTTTAGGGATGAAACAATTGCCATAGAGAGACTAAATAACTTGCCTGAGGTCACTGAGCTCCTAAGTGGCAAAATCAGGACCGAGTGCTTTTGTGATCATGACCTTGGGCTCTCTGCTACCCTGACTGCCCAACACTTACAGTCCAGAGGGTGGTGTTTATCATGGACATACATTAACACATTTATTTAAATTCCAATTGTCAACCACTTTCTAACAGCAAGTATGTCTAAATTGGCGAATCAGTTTAATAATTAGTTTTTTTGATGGAATTTACCAATTAGATTATATGGCAAATGTTTTTCATGACATAAAATGAGCTGAATCCGCACCTTCAAGGTTTTGAGGAAATATTTAGTGTACCTATAGAATACATGATACTTTGAAAATTCCAGTTTTTGCAACTATTTAAAGTTGTGAAAAAATAGATGTCAAAAATATGTCAAGGAACACAGTCTTACAAAATTCTCTTAGTGATTACAAATCAAATATTTTGAGGAACACAGCTCATCACAACTATATCAAGACGATACAGTTGTATTTGTACTTTAAAAAAAAATTTTTTTAACGTTTATTTATTTTTGAGACAGAGAGAGAGAGACAGAACATGAATGGGGGAGGGTCAGAGAGAGGGAGACACAGAATCTGAAACAGGCTCCAGGCTCTGAGCAGTTAGCACAGAGCCCGACGCGGGGCTTGAACTCACGGACCACGAGATCATGACCTGAGCCGAAGTCAGCTGCTTAACCCACTGAGCCACCCAGGCGCCCCTGTACTTTTAATATAATACGTGGTATTTGTACATTACATGAAATGTAAGGTCATTTGGCACATTTCTGGGTGTGGTGGGTTTTTTCTCCACCTCCCTTCCCATCAAGTTATTCACCCATTCACCTCACTCCTGTTTTACTCCTTAATGCATGTTGTCCAAATTTCCTTTTTTTAAAAAAAATTTAATGTTTATTTATTTTTGAGAGACAGAGAATGGGCATGGGAGGGACAGAGGGAGAGGCAGACACAGAATCCGAAACAGCCTCCAGGCTCTAAGCTGTCAGCACAGAGACCGATGCGGGGCTCGAACCCACGAACCGTGAGATCATGACCTGAGCCGAAGTCAACTGATGCTCAGCCGACTGAGCCACCCAGGCGTCCCGTCCAGGTTTCCTTAAACTGAGTTATAATCACTCATTTCCCACCAAGGGTACTGTGCTTCAGCGGTGGCTCCCCACATTCCCTGAATAACAAACAATGACAGGTCTCCACTTTTGTCCCCAGATATATGTCATCTTTGTCCATTTCCCACCATTTTGTCATGGTGGGACACACCATGACAATTTTGCGCTCGCTAATGACCACTACCATTCATATTAAATCAACTAGTCTGGTTTCACCCAAATAATCACGGCGAAGAGCATGTGCAAAGTAATAAAAACACAAAGATGAGAGTCACTTCTTTGCAAATGGAGCCATATTGGGCATGAGATGATTACACACTAATCCGGAGTGTTGCTGCTAGACTGAGGGTTTATAGAACGTGCCACCGTACCCTGGGAAGTGCCACTGTTTCCATTTTGGGCTTTACGAAGATGAGTCCCTTCTCCCAAAGGACTTTTCATTATCCCAGGCCCCTCCGCTCACTCCTGGTTAAAATATGGAGGAGATGGTCCCCGCAGCAAGGTTGGGAGTCTGACGTCACTGATGCCCTGAGACTGTGGCTGTTATCATGCAAGGTGCTGGGACTGAGCTTCTGAATCACACAGCCGTTTCCTCCTGAGTGAGGCTAATCTCAGCAAGCGCATAAGCCAAGAGGAAGATTTAGTAAGCCCGGCCCTGAAGCCAGAAAAGAACACTGCAGTTTATGCAGATCATTCGAGTAAAAAGGCACACAGGAGGTTGAGACCGGATGAGCATGATTTGTAATGACGTTATTGAAGGGTTACCACCAATTCCTTACGGAGGTACTAGGGACCGGTATCAGAACCACATCTATGTAGTCACCCATGTTCTCCCTTAACCCTTATCGTGTTCTTTCTTCCTCCTCCACACGTGTGTGTATACATATATACATAACACAAAATTATATATACACAAAATTATATTTGTGCATAATAAAATGTAATAACTGTCCACCCAGAACGTGATTTCATTTGTCTGTTTTCCTTCAAAAAGTTCCAAAGTAAAGAAATCCTAGTACTTCTAATATCATATGTGCTGGGTAGTTTCTACCACGTTAATGGAGAGGTTACAAATTCTCAACCCAGAACTTAAGTATCCTGCTTAAATAATTCTTCCTGGGATTATGATTAACTTGAAATGAAAAACTCATATACGCCAGCTTGAAGAACTTTGATATGTTGTGGGGGTGCCTGGGTGGCTAAGTCGGTTGAGCCTCTGACTTCGGCTCAGGTCATGATCTCACTGTTTGTGAGTTCAAGTCCCTCATCGGGCTCTGTGCTGACAGCTCAGAGTCTGGAGCCTGTTTCGGATTCTGTGTCTCCCTCTCTCTCTGCTCCTCCCCCACTCACACTCTGTCTTTCTCTCTCTAAAAAAATAAATAAACATTAAAAAAAGTAAATAAAAAGAAAGAACTTTGAGATGTTGTGGAACCAGAAGTCTCTCAAAGTTCAGATAGATGGCTTTCGGTAACTGAGAACACTGAATTATGATCAAATTTCAAATATGAAATTTGTCATTAATTTTAAATGGATGACTTTCCAGATTCAGCCCTAGAGAATACACCCAGATCAACGGATCCAGAGGATGTGCCTATTTTCAGAAAGGAAAGATTTATCTTTCCCGCTGCAGCGCTGAAATTTCTTGGATTTGTGAGAAGACAGCTACATTAGTGAAGATCGAAGATCTGGGTTAATACGCATCTTCCGAATTCACCAAGATGTAAGGGACTTGTGATTACGTTCATGTGAAGAAAGAGAAGGCTAGCCGACCACAGCCAAAAACATGAAAAGATGACGGTGTACGTAAACTATCAGGCAAATAAACTTCACGGAACATCCTCTGCTTCATCGTCTGATGGCTTCTGATCTGATGTTCTGGTGACTGCTGGGGACCTCGGGGGAATAGCCACTGTATGGCCCTGTTATTCTATCTCAGCATCATTTCACTGAATGTCCTCCCTCAAATAAAAGGCTCTTTTCCTGCTCTGTCATCACACATGCACAAGCGCACAGGGGTGACGTTTGAATATTTAGCAGCCAGAATTGGCATAAGCCGCAGCCCTGGAACAACATTCAGGAGGCCCCGTTGTGACAGAGATCTGGGGATTCTGATCTGGGACAGAGATCTCAGACAGAGATCTGGGATAGGGGTGCTGGCGGCTAGGGCAGCAGCATTATACCAACTGATTTGAAAATATTTTAGTATCTTGGCAAATTGTTTGCTCGTACCCTTTGTACGAGCTTTGTCATATAGGTGGAGTAGCACATCATTTAGTATTTATACTATCAGTTTTTTAGATCAGTAATGTTGAGGTTATTGCTTGGGTAATCTGGGTATTAGAAATTGTGTGAAGATAGTAGAACCATTGTGTTCTATTTTTAAGAACTTTCCTGCGGCATAGCTGGTCAGCGTCCCTGCACGGTAGTCGCCGAACATCGTAAATCTAGCTTGAACGTTTTTCTGGGACAAAATTGCTTATTCGGTGAAGGAGATGGTTTTTACTCGCTCCTCATATAATTGCGCAGCTGCGTAGAGGCTCGATAGAATGGTAAACTAACCCACAATACTGATCTGGCCAAACCAGAGATCTAGAATTCACTGGAAAAACTGACATGATCAGAGTTCTGAGCTAGGTGCATTTCAGACTACTTTGACAATCCTTTGAAAGAACATCACGCTATGGACATCCAGTAGCCTTTTACTCTCTAAAGATTTAAAATTGAGAGCTGATTGAAGTGTTACATAGGCACTAACAGAAACTCTAGAACAAAGGAATCAAAGTCTAATGTGAAAATGTGGTGAAAATTATGAGCAAAATATACTTAAGCACAAATTTGGAAACATAATTATTTCATCATAGTTCAAGTGAGCAAGCTTTACTAATTATCATACAGGACTGAAACACAAGTCTAACGCAGATTAAAAAAGCAACTTTACTCTTTTATTTCTTCAGTAGCTTTCTGTCACTGTCATTCGCACAAAGACAAAATTATTCCTCAAAGGTCAACGCCTCTGCACCTGACTCCCACACATTTGAGGTTTTCTTTATTCCCCTGGGAAAGATCATTTCTTCTTTTATTCCTCTATTTCTAACCATCGAAAGATCTACTATTAGTGTTAAAATATCTTTGTTGGTTATTTTGTTCCTATGAGGAGGTTACAAGTTTCTTCCCTGGTGTCTTGTATCTTTTAACTCTTATCTCCTGTGCACTCTGACTTTCACCCTCACTGAAAGAGGACGTTTCTGTTTCTGACCTCAAAGTGGCTCTGGAATTTCACCAGATCGTATTGCTCATAGACGTCTCCCCGCTTCCCTGCCATCATGATGTCGTTCCTGGCAGCCTTTGCAGTGGATGAGTAAACCCAAAGGTCTTCTGGAAGATCCTCCAACCCCTTATGTCGGAATAATTTATTCCTTGCTGCTTTCTGATACCTTGGCTTATGTTATGAGACATGCCATATGCCAGGAGTCAATCTCTCTCTCTCCCCACAATTGAAAATTTCTGGGAGATATCACACAACACACACACACACACACACACACACACACACACTGTCAAAAGTCCTGGGGAAAGGCCATGGTTTGTATTTATTTTGGATAACTGTCCTTCCTTCATTGAAGAGTTATGTAGTTTCCAAAGCTGTCTTCGTGTAAGATTTATACAGGTCCTTAAAAGGACAGATTCCTGGGCTGCACCTCAGGTCTAAAGACTCAGAATGACTGGAGGGCAGGACTGCGGAATCTGCAAGTTTCACAAACGCCCCTGGGGATACTTATTAACCCGGCCTGGATATTCGCCAATGTTTGAATAAATGGCCTCAATACTAGCTTCCCTGAGCAAGAATATTCAAAGGCAAAGGTGGCGGAACCATCCTCAAAGCGAAAACTCTTTCTTTTCTGTCTTTAAAAACATTTTGCTTATTTATTTATTTTTAATTTCATTTTGCCGGCTTTACTGTGATATAATTGACATATAACATTGTATAAGTTTAAGGTGGACAAGACAACGATTTGATATATGTATTGTGAAATGATTTCCACAAGAAGCTGGAACGTTATTTTTAATGTGTATTTACTTTTGAGAGAGAGAGAGAGGGCGCGCGATCCAGGGAGAGGCAGAGAGAGAGAGAGCGACAGAGGATCTAAGGCAGCTTCTGTAATGATAGCAGAGAACCCAATGTGGGACTCAAACTCATGAACCGGAAGCCAAAGGTGGACACTTAACCAACTGAGCCACCCAGGCCCCCCACAGTAGGTTCAGCTAACACATTCATCACCTCAGTGGATGGCTCTTTCTGCAGTGTTAGCAAAATTAGTTTGGTTCGTGCAGGGCGAATTGGGTCAGGACAGGTCAAAATTGGGACAGAAGTAATTACAAACCTCAGCTATTTCATTTTTGTGAGCTCGTCCCACAACTCTTTAATGAGAAGACTGGTTGGGGTGGTCAGGATAGACAGGTAATATGCCATTTGCTTTATCTGGCTTGGTGGACATACTCAGTTTAGCTGTGCGCTGAAATTATACTGAGAAGCTTTGAAGAAACACTGATGCCTGAGATTATTCCACCTCTTAGGACTCTGATATAGTTGATCGGGGGTGTGATTAGGTTATGGAAAAAAGAATTTAGGCTGCTCTTAGGATTCTAATTTTCAGCTAGGGTTGAAAACCACTGGACTGAGATCATTCTAGCGACCATTTTGTTGGCGTAGGGCTACCATATTGGTAAAATAGCCAGACGTCCATTATATATGAAGAGAGAAGGTGAGCTAGTCCCATTGGTGAGGAGTCCATGGCCTTGGGACAGTGGGCATGGTGACTGTGATCGGAAGCTAGGGTTGTTGGTATATTCGAGGCTGTATACTGATTGCCCTAAGTGAATCGTGCTTGTTATGTTTGCTTATGTGTGGAGAAAGATGAAAGGGCACATTATTAACACTATTTTCCTCAGGGCAGGTGTGATAGTAAAACTAGACAGGAAGAGGATAGAATTAACTTTTAAAATTGAGAATTCATTGTGAAGCAGAGGACTGAAGAGGTGGTCAAATTTAACAAGACGATCCTGAAGCCAATGGAATTCTGTTCCTCAGGTATGTTAGTCTTGCTGAACAAGTAACTTGAAGAGCTGACATGTTTTTTCCCCCTCTCCTTCAAGGTATATAATATTATCAAGATAATAAAGTGCATCTCCCCTCAGTTTTCTCTAAATATATCTTAGTATGTTTTTCAATAATCAACAAAGACTGCTTGAAATGTACTGGTTCACCCATTAAGCCATTTTTTTTTAAGTTTATTTATTTTTGAAAGAGAGAGAGTGTGTGCACGTGCACCTGAGTGGGGGAGGGGTGGAGAGAGAGGGAGAGAGAGAATCTCAAGCAGGCTCTGCACCATCAGCACAGAGCTTGTCACAGGGCTTGAGCCCACAAACCTGAACCGGAATCAAAGATTCAGATGCTTAACTGACTGTGCAACCCAGGCACCCCCAATAGGCCATTTTCAATGATCTCACAGATCATTTCTAATGTTGTTCCATATGAATAATCTACATTCCTCTTTCCGTTTTCGTAGTCATGGGGTCTAATGGCCTTGAAGCAACACCTCTACCTTGATGCCTATTATGTAGCTCCCCAGCGATTCTGGAAAACATTTGACATGAACAGATATTTTTGGCTATCTTGAGGACCAGAAAAACATGATGTTTCTGTAGGCGATTTTCTTCCATTCTCTGTCTAGAGTATGGAGGTAGAGAAACTGTTCTCTTCACGTTCAGGTTCACAGTTAGAGGTGAGAGTGCCGTGTGTCCTCTCAGTTGCTCAGCCAGCTGTAAGACACGGCGAGAGGTGTAATACTAGAAATAGCGAATGAGTGCTATATGTGGAAATACTGAAGGAGTGGTAATGTCGCTTTGGGTCTATTTACCCAAAAGCTGCTCTGTGTTTTCTTCATGTTCTAATTACCTTCTTTGGGTTAGGATGCATGTTCTACTTGTATACTCAATTGTAATTTTATTTATGGACAGAAGTCAAATCTGTGTAAATAATAAAATACGCTATAGCTGATCTTCATGCTTCCCAGATCTGTTTAGACTGACAAAAATTTCTTAAAATTCCTAAAAGAATCGTGTAGGTGCCTCTGAAACGAATTGTGATGACGACGATAATAATTAATTATAATAACAATAAAAAATATTCAAATCCTCTGAGGAAAAGGCCATCTGTGAAATCAGGGGACCCATTCTGAGAGAGGACGGGAGGATTAAGTTTAACGTCCTGGTTTGGGCACAGGGTTGGTTGGTAGAATAGTCCACGGCATAGGTGGACGTAACCTTGCAGTCTCTCTGCCCTGCCCCTGGGACCTGGAAAGTGTCCCTGAATAGCACTGTGAGCTGACAAGGTAAATCTCCATTTTAAGGGCCAAAATAAGTAGTTTCTGGGAGGCCAAACATCTGTTTTTAAAAAGGCACACCTGGCGGCTCAATTAAGCGCCCGACTCTTGGTTTCAGCTCAGGTCATGATCTCGCAGTTTTTGTGGGTTCGAGCCCCATGTCAGGCTCTGTGCTGACAGTGTGGAGGCTGCTTGGGATTTTCTCTCTCTCCCTCTCCCTGCCCCTCCCCTGCTTGTGCTCTCTTTCGCTGTCTTAAAATAAATAAACTTTAAAAAACATATATATATATATATATATATATATATATATGTTTTTACATATATGTTATATATATATTTTAAATATAAAAACATATTTTTAAAAATATTTTATATATTTTTATATATTTTAAATATTTTTTATATATTTGAAATATAAAAACATACATATGTTTTTATATATTACATATATATTTTTATATATTTTAAATATTTTTATATATTTGAAATATAAAAACATATATATATATATATATATATATATATATTTTTTTTTTTTTTTTTTTTTTTTTTTTTTTAGGTGGAGAAATTCAAGTCATGAAAGACCAGAAGAGGCTTCTAGGCTGCACCAGCAGGAGGCAGCAGACTATCAGTGAGACGGACAGGTACGCACCAGCTAAGGAATTTGAAATTTTTGTTGTCTGACATTCCGGATGTTTCTTCCACTTTTAAGGGATTCTCATAATCGGAGAGAGGAAGGGGTTGTGGGATTTTCTTTCAGCATAAACCAAGATTATAACAAAAACAGCCATCTCCAGACTATTAAACTAACAGCCAAGGGGAAAACTTACAGACACTATGCGCTGTTTTTAATCCGAGCCCTCAAACTCACAGTACTGGGCAAAGGTAAATTATAATTGGCATGATAGAAAGAGCATTTGAATTCTTATTGGATTCGTTTGGTAATGATGACAAGTTATGAATTTCTGGTCTATCTCCTTGATTCTCAAGTCTTTTATAATTGTTTTTATTACAGGAGTAATATTCCTTAAGTGCTTTGCTCCATCATTCAATCAAGTAATTCATAGTGGAATAATCAAAATAATCTACCCTCACAAAATCGGATAATTCTCCGTAAGTACAAAACATGTGGGTACTTAGAGGAGGCCAATAATTCCTTTGAAAACATAAGCACATATCTTTGACTCAATTCTTCCATGATATTTTGTGATTTTAATTCAGAGAATAGAACTTAAAAATATTTCAATTCATGAACACAATTTAAAAACTTGGTTGATAACTTGCAGATGTCATAGTGTTTTATTTTGTTCATTTCTAGGTAATAACTGTAGCAACAACCGCAGCCTGTGAGATAAAAGATTTTTTTAGAAATAAGAGAAATTTTTAAAAATTCTTTTTATTGAAGGAAGAATTGTGATAGACAAATTTTAATATCTGTGCCTTAGAATTTTGGCTGTTTAAATATGGATATTACCTCAGCCTTAAAAAAAAACCCCTAAAATTTACATATAAATGTGGTTTACTGCATTATTAATTCATCTTTTAGTTTAGTGTGTGTTTGAATAGAGATTCAACCTAACAGACAAGTATTTATTTTATTCTATGGATCCAGATCTGAACTTTATCTTTTGGCAAAAAGTGGTTGGTCCAAGTTGTGGACATGCGACCCAAGCGAGGTAAATCTGAGTTCATTGATGAATATTGAGGAGGGCACCTTTTGGGATGAGCACTGGGTGTTGTATGGAAACCAATTTGACAATAAATTTCATATATCGAAAAAAAAATCTGAGTTCATGAGTTGATAAATGGAAGTTGAGAAATAGATTTTTTTTTTAAGTTGCGGTTTTTAGTTGGGTTTGCTACTTGTTGCCGTAACAATCCTCCCTGGAGAAGGTTAACTACAGTAAGCGAGCAGAACTCAGATTCAAACAGAAGCAGAGAATAGCACAGTGCAATTTCATCTGCGGAGACCTGAAATCGGTAGCTCTTTCTTCAGTTTTCTGTACCACCTTAATCACCTTCCCCTCTGTGAGATAACAGATGCCTTCGTTTGTCTAGGCTATTTAAATGGACTCAACTTTCTATTAACCATAACTAAAGAGACCTGACCAATAAACAATTTTTTTTTTAGTGTTTCTTTTTGAGAGATAGCGAGAGAGAGAGAGACAGAGAGAGAGAGAGTGCCTGTGCAAGTGGGGGAGGGTCAGGTAGAGGGGGACAAGAGGATCTAAAATGGGCTCTGTGCTGACAGCAGAAAGTCTGATTCAGGGCTCGAACTCAAGAACTGTGAGATCATGACCTGAGCCAAAGTCGGATGCTTAACCGACTGAGAAACCCAGGTGCCCCCTGACTAATACAAATAACAAATAATAACATACAAATAACAAATAATAACAAAACTCTAATAACAAAACTCTTTCCCAAATTCTATTGGAGCAACATTTAGTCCAAATCTACCTCATCCTTCAAAGATATGTAGGGATTATTACCAATATCAAATATTTTACTACATTCTATAGCCCTGTGGTTATATTACACAGTTATATTACAGTGTTAACATATACATAGCTTTCTGTCTTCTATTCCCATTTAGATGACAGTGGGGTTGTAATTCATTTGGCAGAAATCCAGCATACTGTGAATCTTACATCTGTGCTCTAACTTTAGAAATTCTGACGGCAAGTAAAGTATGAATATAGCTTTTCTTCTGGTTTTCTGTGCCAGAAGAGAAAGTAGGCCTTAGGAGACAATTACATATCAGAATAGCCAAGACGTTACATGCTTAATCATGAGATGAACGAAAAAGATCACAGAAAATGTCTTCTGAGGTATGTGTAGATGTCTTGATTGTAGGTATTCTAACAGCCCCAACCTCACCTCCAAAAATGTTCCCAGGAAAGCACACTTCACATTCTGCATTTTCCCAGAATTTGAAATCGAATGGACCAGAACTCAGTCTCAGGCACTTTGTAAGAAGAGAGGTAAACTAGCGTCGTGCCAATGATTATCATCATGGCCAAAATAACCTTAGTGTTCCCATTATTTTCATAAAATATAATCTGTACACAGAACCTTCTACTTATTCAGAGGACTAAATAGCAAATCTATTTTACGACAACAAACCATAGTGGTTGAGAGAACAGACTGCGGTTCAAATCACAGCTCAGCAGCTTACTAGCCCTGTGATCTTGGGGAAGTTACTTAACATCTGTTTGCTAATTTTTTTTCATACTCAAAATAGACATGATAGTAGTTTTTTTTTTCTTTTACAAGCTTGTTAAGATTAATTAATATTAAGCTTTGAGAAAATTGTCCAGCAAACACCAGGCACTATGTATACATAAATACATATATATTATATAATATTCATACACAAACATACACAATTAGAATGTGTATATATATATATATATATATATATATATATATGGCGCATACATATGACACAATTGGCTCAGAAAATACCATTCACACATGCACACCCACAAACAGTTGAAAATAGAATTTGTGTAATTCGCTCCCCCCCCCCCCCCCCCCCCCCCCCGCCCAGTTCTGTGTATAAGTTTTTTTGTCCCCTAAAGAAGAATGTTTTGTGAGGCTGGAAGTTCCCAAGAAGCCGATGTCCCTTTAAAATATTTCGGTTTTAGAAGGGCCTGATTTCTCTCTCTAGCTCTCTCTCTCTTTGTGCTTCCTCTCCTCTGCCTCCTTTTCTTTCGCCAGGGACCCTGGGGAGGGCAAGGAGCAGGAGAGGCATGATCTTGGGAGAACAAGGCATCTGCCTTATTCCAAGCCCTGTCCTACATGCACAGTTGGGCATGCACCACTGAAGGCAAAGCTGGAGGAAGTAGGACTGCCTGCCGGAGTAGAGGTTGGGGGTTGGCTGCGGTATTCTCCAGTAAGGAACTCCCGAAAGCCCTGGTTGCTAGAGAATCGCAAGAGCCTATCAGGCAGCAAGTTCAGATAGGGACAAACTATTGCCACTTTGCAGCTGCCAGCTGAGAATGATTTTCAGGGGGTAGGTCCCCTCCACCCCGGAGGCTATGCAGGTGGTTGTGATTGGGCTCTACCTCCATAGGTCTAGAGGGGCCCTTGCTTCCCAAGGCCTACTGAAGGGGTGCCATTTTTCCCCTATGCCTACTCTGCCGTGCAGTTCGGTGTGGCCAAGGACCTGGAATAAGACAATGGTCAGGAGAGACTGGGTCACAGGGGAAGGCTTTTGAGGGATGAGGTGCATACCTACTCCAAGCCCCAATCTACCCAATGGAGAATGTTCCCCCTGAAGACAGAGTTCCAGTTTACCCAACCCTTTTGGCCAAGAAGGGCCAGGTGGAGTGACTGGTATAATCACCTGTCAACTTAAAATGGTCAGAAAGGCAATAATTAAGCAAAAGTGTTTATCTGGGATCATAAGCTGCAATTCAGGGTACACGAGTTTGGGTAGCAACCCACATAGTGTCTACTAGGGGGTGAAAGTCAAAGATGTTTATAATTTTTTTTAATGTTTATTTATTTTTGAGACAGAGGGAGATAGAGCGTGAGTGGGGGAGAGGCAGAGAGAGAGGGAGACACAGAATCCCAAACAGGCTCCAGGCTCTGAGCTGTCAGCACAGAGCCCGATGTGGGGCTCGAACCCAGGAACTGTGAGATCATTGACCTGAGCTGAAGTTGGATGCTCAACTGACTGAGCCACCCAGGCGCCCCAAAAGCCAAAGATGTTTAAATACAAAACAAGAATGCTTATATACATTGCTCAAATAATTCTTTTTTTTTTTTTTTTTTTTTTTTTTTTTAGAGAGAGAGAGAGAAAGAGAGAGGGGCACCTGGGAGGCTCAGTCAGTTAAATGTGTGACTTCGGCTCAGGTCATGATCTCGCAGTTGGTAAATTTGAACCCCATGTCAGGCTCTGTGCTGACAGCTTGGAGTCTTGTGCCTGCTTCGAATTCTGTGTCTCCCTCTCTCTCTGCCCCTCCCCTGCTCATGCTCTCTCCTTCTCAAAAATACATAAACATTAAAAAAGTTATTAAAAAGAGAGAGAGAGCATGCCCAAGAGTGTGAGTGGGGGCGAGGCAGAGGGAGAGCAAGAGATAGTATCTTAAGCAGGTTCCATGCCCAGCTCAGAGCCCGACATGGGGCTTGATCTCACAACTGTGACTTCACGAGCTGAGCCAAAATCAAGAGTCGGTCGCTTCACTGACTGAGCCGTCCGGGCGCCGCTGTTCACAAAGAATTTTGGTCACAAAGAATTTTGATGGACTCTGGCAGCAGAAAACTAATCTTGACTAAAAGGTGGCTAGGGCTTTTGCCAAGCAAAAGTTGTAGCAAGTTGCAGATTGTTGTGCAGAGTCCTTGGAATATTTGCGGTTTGGCCCAGTTCAGAAGTTCGTGGTTCCACTTGAGGAGAACAGTGAGGACGTGCATGAAGCCCACATCCTTAATGGCCTCCCAGGTCAGTTTCAAAACCCCTTGACATAAGTGATTCCATTTTATTTCATCTTACACACACACACACACACACAGAGAGAGAGAGAGAGAGAGAGAGAGAGAGAGAGAGATCTGGGAACCCTAGTTGCTGGAGAAGCCCAGAAACTCCATCAGGCAGCAAGTCCAAATTGGGACTGTCACCAATTTGCAGTCACTGACTGGAGTGATATCCAGGTGGGGTGAATGGGAGGGGCCTCAAGCACGCCGGAAGCTATCTAGTTGTTTGGGGGTGGGCCTTAGCTCCACAGTCTAAGAGGTCTAGGCTGCCCAAGGGCTACTAAAGGGGTGCCTAATGCACATGCAATTGCAGCACAGTTCGGCTTAGCCTGTAACAGGGCAAGGGTCAGGAGAAGCCTGGTCACAAGAGGCTTGGGAAGAAGGCATCTACTTAATTCCAAGCCCTACGCTACAAAAAGTGTGCCTATTCCCCAGGAAGGCAGTGCTGGAGAATGCTGGACTGCCTGGCTGGGGTCCTGGCTGGGGTTTCCTTTATATTAAATTTCCAATTCTGATGAATGTATCTACTCATTTCTAGCTGCTGGCATGAGTTCTTGGGCGTGCACTGAAGAGTTGATTGAAGTTGGGGGCAAAATTTGTCTTCTGGGTAAACTTCCCGATTGTTGGAAATCTGCTTTTCACATAAGAGACTGTTAAAAACTGAGAACAAACTGAGGGTTGATGGGGAGGGAGGGGAGGGTGGGGGATGGGTATTGAGGAGGGCACCTTTTGGGATGAGCACTGGGTGTTGTATGGAAACCAATTTGACAATAAATTTCATATATTGGAAAAAAAAATAATAATAAAAAAAAAGGAAATCTGCTTTTCAAAACACAAGATACATCTCCCGTCTTCAACCTTCTCGGGCCAGGGGTATTAGCAGCAGAAATAATAAACTTTAAAAATAAACCGCAACACTTTATTTCTTAGGGAAGTTTTAGCTGTAGAGGTTGATCCTGCCCTAAATGGTGTCTCACACTTCCCTGGGACCCACGGAGCACCGAGCCAGTAAGAAGCACCGGGCAGAATTAGCAGAGAAGGGCAGTCACACACTGCAAGGTGGAGGACATTGCAGAGGTGACAGGAAATGAACAGTGGAGCGAGAAATGGCCATGAAGGCCTCCTGAACAAATCCTCAGACCTATGAAAACTCTGAAGTATCCAAAAGCTACAAAAATATCGTCATGTATGTTTTCATTATATCCTGATTCAGCCAGAGGAAGGGTTAGCATTTAGATCCTATTTAGGGAATAGGATCAATGTTCACCAGCTGAAAAGTGAGCCTTCAAAAATGTATCCATCACCAGAGCTACCAGTACATTTATAAACTAGCACCGCGATAGTTTGTGATTCAATCACTAATTTCATTATATACTTGTATTTTAAAAAAAAAGAAAAAAAAAGAAGATAGTCTCAGAACTCATGGATATTTCATTTTAAACCCCTTTGGCATTTAGCAGACATAACACATGACCAAAACATATTGCTTTTGAGATAAGGAACCAAAGAAAGAGAAACAAAACAGCAAGTAATGTTTAGTTTCAGCTTCACATCAGTTCTGGTTAATCTATGACAGGTGCTTAAACCACAAGACCTGTGAACTTAAAATATTTTAGGAAAAATCTTTCCTTAATAATTTAACTGATGGGGGCGCCTGAGTGGCTCAGTCGGTTAAGCTTCCGACTTCTGCTCAGGTCATGATCTCACCGTCCGTGAGTTCGAGCCCCGCGTCGGGCTCTGTGCTGACAGCTCAGAGCCTGGAGCCTGTTTCAGATTCTGTGTCTCCCTCTCTCTGACCCTCCCCCGTTCATGCTCTGTCTCTCTCGGTCTCAAAAATAAATAAACATTAAAAAAAATAATTTAACTGATGAAGAGACATCAGCAGGATGGCAGAATAGGAGGTTCTTTGTCCCTTAACAGCAACACTAATTTGACGACCATCCGCACATAAAAACGTCTTCACAAGTGCTGTAGATTCCAGGGTGAGAGATTATAGGAAGGAGCATGGATATAAGAAAAGATGCATTGATGGGAGTAAGGAGGACAGCCTCACTTTGTACACATCAGCCTTCCCTGTGCCCAGGAAGTGCAGTATAAGAGAGACCCCCTCCACCTGGTAAAATACTGGTAATCACCTCTAAAGAAACAGAGATATCCAAACTACCTGGCGAAGAGTTTAGAAGGGATGGGAAATGTTTTTAAACATCGTGCATTTGGGGCACCTGGGTGGCTCAGTCAGTTGAGCGTCCGACTTCAGCTCAGGTCATGATCTCGTGGTCTGTGAGTTCGAGCCCCGCATCGGGCTCTGTGCTGGCAGCTCAGAGCCTGGAGACTGCTTTCGATTCTGTGTCTCCCTCTCTCTCTGCCCCTCCCCTGCTCATGCTCTGTCTCTCTCTGTCAAAAATAAATAAACATTAAAAAAAAATTTTTTTAAACATCGTGCATTTGGTGAGAAAACTACCTAACAGAGAAACTGGTTTTTGAGAAATGTTTGATTGGTGGAAGCTACTCAATTCCCTGATGTTGTTCAGATGAACTGTCATTCTCTTTAAGGAGCCTTCCTTTAATCTTCTTCCCAGAAATTTGTCGATTACATTTGGGGTTTCCTACCCTGGACCAGTTCTCGTGGATTTTCCATTCCTGGGCCTGTGCTCCCGGAAACTTAGATTCTCTGTATCCATTTTTCTGTCTCTTCAATGTACTGTGTAGTGACCTGTGACCTCAGTTCCCTCATGGATTAAAGAAGAGCTGTTAATTTTTAATTTATTTAGCTTTTTTTCTTGTTGTGTGGATGGCAGTGATCATTTCTGAGCTCCATATTTGCCAGACCAACACCCAGAAGTCCATTACTAATTGTGTAATCTCAGGCATAATCATTTCTGCAGTTAGAACAGGCTCATTTATTGAATGGATGGACACTGAATAACTAAAAGAGTGAGTATAGTAAGAATTAAGTAAAGTGGAAGCAGCTAGAGTCATGACGTGACAGAATGTTTTTATTCCCCTAAAAACAGCATTCAGTGGATCAACAAAACAATCGCTTTAGTTCGTTTTTTTTTTTTGTTTGTTTGTTTGTTTTTTAATAAGTAGGATTCGTTAGGAAATAGACTCTGAAATTCTGAGATTTCTGGGTAGAAGCTTTAATGCTAAATGCTTTTGGGAATGAGAACACTGAGGGTAAGGGGAGCCACACTGGGTAAAGGAAGAAATTGTGCATCCACACAATGTAGTTGCAACAGAGGTCCCAGCTGATCCCATGGGGGAATTCTGGGACTTGGCTGGTCCTTCCAAGTTGCACTTCTTGAAATAAAAGGGCTGGGTCTGCATACCCCCCCTCCCCCAGCTTAACCAGTCATTTGATTTGGGCTGTCCTGAGAGGGTGACTTTCTTTGGCAGAGAGCAATTCCCAGTAAGAGACTCAATTGAGAGAATTCATTTGCCAACACTCCCAGGAGCTTGGGAAGTAAATACCTCAGTCCTGAAGGGGGTATTCGGGCAACACACTAGAACATCTACTGCAACCTACTCTTGCACTGTTTGGATCTGCTTGGCTAGTATAAAAGTGTTCCATGACTAGCTCCTCCAGCATTCTAGTCAGTCTCTTTTCTTGGTGAAACTTACTAGTGAGACAAACTCTTCACCCTGTCATTGCAACTAACATTTACTACCTTCTTACCTCACTACCCATTCTAGACGCCGCTCACCCTTGACCGTGCTCTCAACTAGTCTAGGTGTTTTACCTAGTGGGGTGACCATGATACTCATTGCTAAGGTATCTAAGACTCTGGCTGCCAACTTCTTCTCAGATCACTTCTACTGAACTTATCTATTAACTGTCAAAATTTAGCGGGGAGCTTGCAAGAGATATCCTAGTGGGTCACCTTGATGACAAACATATGCTTCACCTTCCCTCTTATGCAACAACAGCCCTACATTCTCCTGGTAATCAGACTTAATTAACTTTGTCAGGATTGTGACTCATTGCTTTTCCTGCTGGGCTCTTGGCATAAAAACCCCAGACTAGCAGCCATAGTTTACGCTTTAATGAGATTCTGATTGTTTGCCTGATGAAAGTGCTCCCGGGGTGGAAACCAGGGCTTTCAGACCTGCATATCTTAAAGTTGAGATTATGTAAACACAAATTCCCCAAACCGATGGTAGCAGTGGTAAACAGGGTCAATCCTATTTCCACCATTGGTTCCCAGATCTGTGGATTCTACCTACTGAGACATAGAAACATGTAATAATTGTTGATTGAGAGTGTTTTCTGTTAATCCGATATTCCTCATGTGACTCATGAGTCTTTAAAGACTCTAAAACTATTGAGAAAGGAGGTGACCTTCTAAGTAAATAACCCACATTAACAATTGTAACAGCAATAATGATATTTTCCATACTGAGTTGTGATAGCTAATTTTATGTGTTAACTTGAGGACCATGGGGGCACCCAGACATTTAGTTAAACATTATTCTGGGTGTGTCTGTGAGGGTGTTTCTGGATAAGGTTAATAATTTAATTGGTAGCCTGAGTAAAATAGATCTCCTGCCCTAATGTGAGTGGACCTCATCCAATCAGTTGAAGACTAGAATTTTTTTTTTTTTTTTTTTAAAGACTGAGTAAAAGGGAACTTCTCCTGCTTGATTGCCCAGCTGGAACACCAGCCATTTTCTACCTTTGGACCGAAACTTACAACATTGGCTGTCCTGGGTCTCTAGCTTGCCAACTGCATATCTTGACACTTTTTTAGCCTCCATAGTCATATGAATCAATTTCTTGTACCTATCCTATTGGTTCTGTTCTTCTAGAGAACCCTGAATAATATAGGTTTTGGTACTAAAACTGGTTAAGAGAAACAGAATGTTGAGGATAAAGTTTCTGAATTAGTTCTGGAGTTTCTGAAATTGGCTCTTGATTTGATTAGATTTAAAGACACTAATGACTATTTCCAGTTGTAAAGGGGGCATTGATAGTCCACGGTGTGATGTGGCAATGGATATACAAAAACATCACCACTGGATACTCATCATCAACCACTTAAAAAAAAAAAAAGAGGAAGCTGGGGGACCATGAGACTTTCATGTTTTTTTTTTCTCTAATAAAACTAACAAATATAACAAAACTGGTTGGTTGTTTGTACTGGATAAAGTGGAGAAAGAAAAGGATGAGCTCAGGGATTTGAACTTCCAACTCAACTGCTGCATAAATGATCTCAAAACTTTATGTATGCCATGAAGGACACCCTTATATTCTCCACACACAGGGTCGAGATTGTTGAAAATCCAACCTAGAATCTCATCCTATGATTATTGAATTACTACAGATATTGAAGTCCCAGCTTCAAAGAGTATCTACTGTTAAAGAGAGAGCGTTGAGTGAGGAAGAATGGAGTCCTGAAAGTTGGAATGGGGACATGTGGGAATATCCTGGTGAAGCTGGGGATATTGAGCCTCTAAATTCTGATGGATCTTATTTACCACTGGAAGAGATCTCCCCATCCCCAGAGGGAGCAGCCTTTCACCCTCAGTGGGAGCAGCCTCTCTATCCCCTTCTGAGAGGATTAACCCTACGATGCTGAGGACACTGTACAGACTCCCTGAGACAGCTGCTCAGCAAGACAATTCTGAATATCCTCAGGACCTCCCTTTCACTCTTCCTTACTTCTAAACTTATAACAAGACTCAAGTCCCAGAAGGTGCCTAACGGTACAAAGTAAGATCCATGAGAAGGTGAGCTCTACTTCAAAAAAACAACTGGAGTTTTCTAATTTATGCAGATGAAAATCTGGGAAGCATGTGTGGGAATGAATACTAAGGCTGTGGGATTTTCCCATTAGATAAAAGGAACATGAAGTTGGATTGGGTCAAATTTATTAATATGAGGTCACTAAGCAGAGATTCTGCATTTAATATTGCAGTTTGGAGAGTTAGAAAAGACTCTAACAATTTGTTTAGTTGGTTGACTAAAATATGGACCAAAAGGTGGCCTGTCGTGAGAACATTGGAAATACTAGAGCTGTGTTAGTTTAATGTAGGAAAAGCTGAAGGAGGTTGGAATGTTAGAGTGGATTTGTTATTTAAAACCTACTCACCCACACTGGGAGGGTCTGGAAGACATACATACCCTTCACCATGAGAGATAAATTTGTGAGGGGAGTCCCTAGCATCCTTGAAGGACGCTGAGATCACTCTTCTCTGTAAACTAGACTTACTGTAGGAATTGCAGTCACTGAATTGGGAATAAAAGCAAGGAGGCTAATTGGATCCAAAGTGGCAGTGGCCGAATGGCAACATTCAACTGCAAAGGAAAGCTGAGTGTTGTTACTATAACGGACAGCACAGCCAAAGCAGCCACCAGAATACTCTGACTCACATAGACCTGTGGCCTTGCACAATTAACTAAGGTGTTCCTAGAAGTGAAACAGATGGGAAGCCTACTAAGTCGTCACTCGATCAGTATAAGCAGAAAAGTTCTAGGTCAAGTGAACCAAAGTCTACCTGGATCATTAAAATATAGAGTCATGGTTCTTCAATCGATTTCCAGACTTAAGCCAGTTTACAGACCCAGAATGAAAAGGAGGACCGGTCCCCATGAGGAAGGGTTTCGGTATATTGCCTAAAATTTATACTGTTAATCTTTTCCCCAACCTTCCTCAATGAGACCTACAGCCTTTTACTAGGGTAACTGTGCACTGCGCAAAAGGAAATAATCAGAACTTTCAAAGACTGTCTGTTGGACACTGGCTCGGAACTAATTCCAGGAGACCCAAGACATCACTATAACCCACCAGTCAGAGTAGGGGCTTATGCAGATCAGATGATCAATGGAGTTTTAGCTCAGATCCCTCTCACAGTGGACTGGGTGGGTCTCCAAACCCTTCCTGTGGTTATTTTCCTTTTCTGGAATGTACAATTGGAATAGATATACTCAGCAGCTGGCAAACTCCCCACATAGATAGGTTCCTGGACTTGTGGAATGAGGGCTATTATGGTGGAAGCTACTAGAACTGCCTGCACCTAAGAAATAGTAAACCAAAAATAATACCACATTCCTGGAAGAATTGCACAGATTAGTACTACCCATCATGAGGGACGTAAAAAATGCAGGGGTGCTAATGCCCATCTCATTTTTCCTATTTGGCCCGTGAAGAAGATAGATGGATCTTAGAGAATGACCAGAGGGTTTTGTAACCACCTGGGGATGATTATTCCAATTGGAGTTGCTGTACCCGATGTGGTTTCATTGCTTCAGCGAATTCAATACACCCCTGGTGTTTGGAATGCAGCTACTGACCTGGCAAATGCCATTTTCGCTCTTCCTGTCAATAAGACCAATCACAAGCAGTCTGATTTCAGTTAGCAAAGCCAGTAATACACTTTCACTGTTCTTCCTCAGGGGCATATCAACTCTCAAGGTCCATGTCATAATTTAATGTGCAGAAACAATGATTACCTTTCCTTTCCACAGATATCACACCGATCCATTACATTAATCACATTACATCATTAAGTATAAACATTTCTAATCTGTAAAAAAGAAAAGAAAGTAAAGAAAAAAAAAAGAAAAGAAAAGAAAAGAAAAGAAAAGAAAAGAAAAGAAAAGAAAATTGCTCTTTCCAATCTGTTGTATTAAAACTTTGTAGTTTTAATACCCCAAAGAAAATTATTTTGTTCACTTACTGTATTCGAAAGCAATACGAATTCATTTCCAAAAATTTGTGTACATATTCCCTTTTAACCTAGCCTTAAATATTTGTTCTCCTCTCTACTTATTCTAAACTATATACAGACAAAATTAATATAGTTGTTATGAGAAAACGACTGAGTCATCAAAGGCGTCCTCTGTGCTAATTCCCCCAAATTTCATACTACCTTGAGTAAGTGTCTTAACCATCCTTTGAGAAACCACAAGTATTTCTAAAGGATTCTGCTAGACTGAGTGAGGCAAACATATACCAAACATTTCCTGGACTGAACTTAAATGCATGTTCTATGTTTCTCTCTCTTAAGAGTTCAAGTATTAGCAACCTAAATTGTATCTAGGTATTTGTTTATAATCAGCAAGCAGCTTGCCTGAAGTGGATGGAAGGAAGATAGATATGTAAAATTAAAATACATAAAAATCTTCTTTATTTAGAAACCAAAAGTGAAATATAGCATTTTTTTTTCTTTCTGTTGCTGTTGCAAAGGTCATCACTCTGTTTCTTCTCTTAAGCAGTAACAATGTGACTTAAGTTTATTTTGATTGGCTACAGGATTTCGAGATGTTCCAATACCATTAAATCACCTTCGCTAGGTATGGAAGGATGATTAGGAATTAATCAGGAAAATATCAACATAATATTAAATATAATATGTTGCAAGGAGCAACACAGACAAAGGCTTGGAGGTAAGATATCTATTTGGTGGGTTTTAGAAAAGCAAGCATGATAGGAACTTACATTATGAAGCCATGTGGTACATGATAGCATTGGGGATTTGTTTCTTTCCCATATGATTGAGGGCTTTATATGCAAGATATGCAGAATATTCTGGGAGAGGAGACAAAGGGATGGAAGACATAAACACTAATGTTTTTAAGTTTATTTTTTTTAGTAATCTCTACACCTAACATAGGGTTCAAACTCACAACACCAAGACCGAGAGTCACATGTTCTTCCAACTGCACCAGTCAGATGCCTCAGCATCAAAACTATTTTACGCGAGGAGCGTACGTGGGAAAATAGGGAATAACTGAAAACATTAAGGAGGTGTGAGTTATCTCAGACGAATGGTTTGCTATGCAAATAGTATAAAGACATTAAAGAGTAAGAGGGTCATGTGTCCAGATCGTGGACGTTTATATAACTTAATATGCTTAGGCATAGTTCTATGTATTGATGTCATGGTATATAATTAAAGTCCTTATAAAATATGCTAAAAAGCTCATTGACTAGGGATTTGAAATTTTCTCATGTTCTATAGAAAGATTAATCTAATAAATAGGAGTTAGGATGGCAGAGATATGGAAAACCGCATTATTGGTGGTAAGAGGATTAGGACCTAGAATGAGCTAACATGGAGAATAGAATAGAATAGAGTTAGAATAGAATAAAGTTCCTAAAATGGAAATTATTTGGTTTTACTAGAGGAGGGGGTATTGAGGTAGGAAGCACAATGCTTCTCATATTTCTACACTGATATATAGGAGTTGGTATAACACATTTATCTTTATTTTGTCTTTTTCTTTTTTGTGATTAATCAGAGAAAACTGTTCAATTGGATAGATAAAAAGCTTGCTCTAGAGGTTAGGAGTGAGGTCTACTTGAGATAATGATGTGGCCTTCATTCACATTTAAATAAATGTTAATATATTTGGCATATGAAGAAAAGGGCATATGTAAAAAGACAAAGGTCTAAAATAGAACTTCAAAGAAAAACATTGGAGAGAGAGAGAGAGAGAGAGAGAGAGAGAGAGTCCAAAGAGATAGAAAACTAGTCAAGAAGCAATATGACCACAATGGGGGAGGTTAAAGATGAGAGCATTTTCAAGAGGCATTAGATATCTATACTGTAAAATGCTCCAGGACTATAAATTGCCTAGTTAATTGGCAGTTTATGATCAATGGTGACCTTAAGTGTGACTGAAGTCCCTTTACTGTTACTTTTAAGAATTTTACAATTTTTAGTTAGCTTTTAGTATTTTTCAGATTTTTATGCTAACATAGCCTGTCATTACTAAAAACTGAAAGTGTCTTTAGAGACCTTCAGTTTGTTAATGCACATTTTTCATGAATATTATTTTTAAGTGTGATACTGTGGTTTAAAATAAATATGTATTTTGGTCTTCCATCTACAGTTTCTGGCTTACAGCTCCTAAACTCCTTGGAATTTCCTAACTGATAAATACAATGGGAACATCTTTTATTATAACTTTTGGTCTCTGGTCCTCAATTCCTGAAATCAAGCCACTTCAGAGCCCTAAAGGTAAGATGGGTATTTTGTTATTTGTAACAAGTTCCTTTCAACCAGGAAGGCTTGACAGAGTTTATGTTAATGAGTTGTCTTGAGGAAATCCCCAAGCCTGGGGGGGGGGGGGTTGCCAGGGAAACCAACCACGAAATGAGGGTTGGAACTTTCAGCCCCACCCCTGGACTTTCGCAGAGGAGATTGAATATACCAATGGCCAATGATTTAATTAAGCCTGCCAATGCAGTGAAGTCTCTGTAAAAACCCAAAAGGAAGGAGTTTGAGAGCTTCTGGGTTGGTAAATCAGAAAGTTTCTACCTGCCATTATGCCTGGCCCCAACCCCAAATGCCACAGGAACAGAAGCTCATTTGGTCGGGACCTGGCCGTATGCATGTCTCCATCTGGCTGTTGATTTGTATTCTTTAATATTCTTTGTAATACACCAGTAATCTAGCAAATAAACTGATTTCCTGAGTTCTGTGAACCCCTCCAACAAGTTTATTGGAAGCCAATAAGGGGATTGAGGCACCCTTTGATTTATAGCAAATCAATCAGAACCACAGGTAACAGTCCAGGCTTGCAATTAGCATCTGGAGTAGAGGCAGTCTTGTGGGACTGAGCCCCTAACCTGTGGGATCTGATGATACCTCAGGACAGTGTCAGAACTGAGTTAAAAAAAAAAGAAAAGAAAAGAAACAAAAGAAAAGAATTGAGTTGAACTGTAGGACACCCAGATAGTGTCCAATTGCTTGGTGATATGGGGAAAAAAATTCCACCACATTGTAATTGGTGAGCAAAATCGTAATAAGTATGTTATATTTTTGTGGTTATTATTATTACTATTGTGAAGGACACTTCAGTAGTCCTGAAGATAAGAAAAGTGTTTTGTTCCATCACAGGTCTTGTAGTAGAATCATTTCTATGAATATATTTTCTAATAAATTGTCCTAGCATGACTAGAATAAAGCACGTGTGATAATATCTTAGTCTTCTATGATTCTGAAGGGTTGCATTTGCAAATGCAGCAGAATCAAATTTTCACTGGAACAAAAATCAAATGTGTATGTGTGAAAATACATCTTTCATTTACCTATAATTTAACCTACCTTTCAAGTCCTTATTCCCCTAAAATACCCAGAAAATTCAACTATGCCAATTTGCCAGACAAATCAGATTATATCTGGCCTGTTGTCAGTATCTTACCTCTCATTGGCATATATTCAGTAAATTCACAATTCTCTCATTTTTTCCTTATGACATATCTCACCAGGCAGGTATAGTCAAATACTATATTTTAATATCACTTAAAACAATTCTTATCTTGGTGTTTATGCTGCAAAATTGGTATATATTTATTATTTACTTTAGTTTGGTGCTTTTTTTCTTTAGGAATTGTTTTTTATTTATTTTTTGTTTATTTTTATTTATTTTGAGAGAGACATAGAGAGCAAGTGGGAGAGGGGCAAAGAGACAGAGAGAGACAGAATCCCAAACAGGCTCCTGCTGTCAGTGCAGAGCCTGATGTGGGGCTCGAACTCACGAACTGTGAAATCATGACCTGGGCTGAAATCAAGAGTCAGATGCTTAACCGCCTGAGCCACGCAGACACACAGGAATTGCCCTTTTATGGCTTATATAAAATATCTGTAGGTCTAAAAAAACCAAAACTATCATGTAAATCTAGCTTTTATTATTTCTCCTATCCCCTTCCTTCATTAGTTGTGGTTTACCCTAAAATTTTTTTTATTAAAAAACAATTTTTTAATGTTTATTCATTTTTTCAATTTAATTTTTAATTTTTTTTAATTTACATCCAAATTAGCATATAGTGCAACAATGATTTCAGGAGTAGATTCCTTAGTGCCCCTTACTCATTTAGCCCATCCCCCTTCCCACAACCCTCCCTTAACCTTCAGTTTGTTCTCCATATATTCATTTTTGAGAGACAGAGACAGAGCGTGAGTGGGAGAGGGGGAGAGAGAGAGAGAGAGAGAGAGAGAAGGAGACACAGAATCTGAAGCAGGCTCTAGGCTCCCAGCTATCAACACAGAGCCTAATGCGGGGCTCGAACCCACAGATCTTGAGATCGTGACCCGAGCTAAAGTCGAACATTCAACCAACTGAGCCACCCAGGTGCCCCTATAATTTTTTTCTTCTAAAAATTGTAAGAAAATTACCCATAAGTATGTGTGTATGCAAGTATGTATTTAAATTGTAGCCCTCCCCACAATTTCCTAAGCAAAAGGCTATCTACTATAAATTTTGTTCTCCTCCTTGCTGTTTTCATTTAATAATATCTCTTGAAGACGATCTATGACAATATAAGAAATGGGCTCTTATATATCATTTTTAAGTGGCATATTACTTTACATTATGAATGTACAGAGTTTATTCGATCAGTCACTTATGGGTGCACATTTGGGTTGCTGGTACTTTTCTTATGGCAAAGAACCAACAATGCTGTTAGGAATAGCCTTATGCATATCTTTTTGTTTGTCACTCTACTTTGAGTATAAGATTTTTGGTTTGTCATTCTATTTTGGGTATAGATTCTTAAAAGTAGAATTTCAGGGTCAAAGAGTAAATGCATATGTCATTTTGCAAAAGGCTCCTCACTGGGGATCTCATCATCTTTCAGTTCTACCAGTCACGTATGAATTGCCTGTTCCTCCATAATCTCACCAGCAGAATATTTGTAACACTCAGAAGATTTGTTACACACAATTTTCTTATTAAGTGTGCAATTAACTTTTTTCATATGTAAAACTTAATTGTCATGAATCAGTAAGGATATTTTCACCAAAAGAGTAAGAAAGAAGATAAGGGCTAGATCATAAATTCCTGAAGTATCAGCTTTATTATCTTGAGAAAGCTCTCATAGATTTCTCATTGATGGAAATATGTAGCGGTCTGGGGAAAAAGGTTGATTACATGATTATAAAACATAGCACACCTCAGATGTTCACTTTTATTTATTAATTGAACTTATTTTTAAATATCAGAAATAACACATGTTTACTGTAGAAAATGGTAGGAAATACATGTGATGTTAATGAAACTAGTCCACTTAGCCAGAATCAACATGGGACTACATCCAAAAAGAATTCAATTTTCTTATACATAAAAATTGAAAAAGTAATATTAATTCTAATGGATGTTTTCCAGAATTTTTATTTTGATTACATTTAATTTATTGATGAATATGAGAGGAGTAATACGTTTAGACACTGAAATTTCTATCTAAGAATAAATTACGTTACTCCTTTTGTTCATCTTGCCATCTTTTACTACAATTTTAAATCTTCATCATTTCATGTCCCCTATTAAATTTTTCATCTGAGTTTTATATATTTGTTATGTTGGGCAATACCTTTTCTCTCATTGGAATAATTTGCTTTTCTAACAGTTTTTCATTTGTGTATAATAAGGTATATGTCTTGGATATTTGTCATGAGATTGGCCAACATAACTTTCAGTCATTTTTTTAATGTCACTTTTTCTACAAACCCACAATTAATATTTTGTCATTTATAATCAATTGTCACTAATCTTTTAACTTTTCTCCTCTTCACTTGCTAGAATACTGGGGCAATGTAAATAAGAATGGTGATAAACACATTTTAGTGAGTACAAAATATATAAAATCATCATTTTGTTTCATTTTTGACAATAATTTTATTCTTTTATTTTTTTATTAATTTTTTTATTATGAAATTTATTGTCAAATTGTTTTCCATACAACACCCAGTGCTCATCCCAACAGGTGCCCTCCTCAATACCCATCACCCTCCCACCCTTCCCTCCCACCCCCCATAAACCCTCAGTTTGTTCTCAGTTTTTAGGAGTCTCTTATGTTTTGGCTCCCTCCCTCTCTAACCATTTTTTTCTTCCCCTCCCCCATGGTCTTCTGTTAAGTTTCTCAGGATCCACATAAGAGTGAAAACATATGGTATCTGTCTTTTCTCTGTATGACTTATTTCACTTAGTGTAACACTCTCCAGTCCCATCCACGTTGCTACAAAAGGCCATATTCATTCATTCTATCTCATTGCCAAGTAGTGTTCCATTGTGTATATAAACCACAACTTCTTTATCCATTCATCAGTTGATGGACATTTAGTCTCTTTCCATAATTTGGCTACTGTTGAAAGTGCTGCTATAAACATTGGGGTACAAGTGCCCCTATACATCAGCACTCCTGTACCTCTTGGGTAAATTCCTAGCAGTGTTATTGCTGGGTCATAGTGTAGATCTATTTTTAATTTTTTGAGGAACCTCCACACTGTTTCCAGAGCAGCTGCACCAATTTGCTTCTGCTATCTTCATGTCACATCCACGAATCCAAGCATAAATGAAATACAACATCTGAAAAACAAATGAGGAAAGTCTATTAAAGATGTGATATTGACACACACATATGCATAATAGATATGCACTGATATACTATAGATTAGTATATATATCAGAATTTACAATCATTTGCATTACATATTGAAATGACTAACAGAAGTTATATATTGAGTGAGATGATTGCTTACAATATGAGAGAAGGAAGAGACTGCAATCTGAAATGGAACGGGATTTGGATCTGGAATACTCTGAAGACAGAAGGAAAATCATAGTTATAGATGAAGAAAAATGATGAAGGGATTATTAAAAACACTCAGAGAAAACTTAAGTATGTTTGGAAGGCTGCAACAAGACCCTGGTCCATTGTATTGTATTGTATTGTATTGTATTGTATTGTATTGTATTGTATTGTATTTATTATTATTTTTGTTGCGGAAACCCTATCACTTCACTGTTTCCAATGATCTTTCTATAAGACTCTATTTTAAGTGGTCCAATATTATTCTGTAGCTTTCAGATTAAAATTCAAACTCTCCCCATTATTTATGGGAATACTCATGACATTCTAATTTTATCCATTAGTTTATTTAGCTCCCTGTCAGCCATTCACTTTGAATACCTTGAATTTTCCGAGCACCCCCTGCTATCCCTCACTAATTTTATTGCAATATGCCTCCTCTCCCGGCATTGAATACTATACACCCATCCAGTCTGGACTGTTTTCTCCAACTATATTGTTTCTTACACTATATTTATGCTTACAGGCACTTATTACACTGAATTATAATTTTTTGTTTACTTGTCTTCTTCTTATATCATGTGTTACTCAAGACAAGGGATAGTTATAAAGGTTATGCATAAAACTTTATATTTTCAAAGGTGTGTTGACACATAGAGTGAAGTGATTTCCTTTATTCCTTTTTTTTTCTTTTAATGAAAGAAGGTAAGAAAGGAAACAGTGAAGAAGAGAGGGAAGAAAAATTCATCAGAGGTTATAGAATTTTCAGGAGAAGAAAGGATATGGGTCCTCTCAGAGTTTCTACTGTGATTACTTGTATCACCCTTTATATTCAGCCTCATTTGAAAAGGAAATTTCATATACTCCATCTTTGTCTTCCACCCTTAAAATATCCTGACAGATTTCCCACTTTCACAGAGATCTAATGGAAACACTATTGTCTTAAATAACAGTAGAGTCAACCCACCCCAACTGCCTTATTTCTTCTTAGCAAGGATCATAAGGTATATAAGAGCCCCAACACATGAAATATAATTTTTATGAAAAAAAAAGATGATGAAAAAGAAAGAAAGGAAAGGAAAGGAAAGGAAAGGAAAGGAAAGGAAAACAAAGGAAAGGAAAAACTACCTCCTTTCTCCCAAAAAAGAATTTAGGAAAGAGGAGAGTGGTATTTTAAAATACTCCTCTAATTAATATACTTAGAGGACTCCAAAAGATATTATCTATGTAAGGTACAAACAGGATGCTACAAAAACTAGAACTCTCAAGAATCATATAAGGGTTTATCAGATTAAAAATATGATTGTTGAAATAATAATCAGTAGAAAGATTTTAAAAAACAATCTAAAACCTAAAACAGACAGAAAATACAGAGAAAAGATGCTAATCTGCAAATCTTAATATTTGAAAAAGAGAAGTCATGGAAAGAACAGGAAATAGAGTGGAGGAAAAATAAACCTATAAGTCACAGAGTATATTTTTTCCTAAATTTGAAAGACAAACTTTCAGATTGAGAAGGCCAGAGAGTGCACAGCAAATAAATGATTAAAAAGCACTCATACCCAGAATATCTTAAAGTTTCAGCTCCCCAAATGAATAAAATATCTTTAAAAGCTAAAATCAGGTCATTTTTATGGCATGAAATTACACTGGGAGCAGACTTCTCATCAACAACATTGTTTGCTAAAAACAGTGAGGCAACTCTTGTCATACTCTCTAAGAAACTAATCTTTAACCTTTGAATTTATACCTAGCCAAAATAAAGACCTTTTCAGACATGCATGAAGACAGAACATTTATCTTCCATACACCCAGCTAAATTCCATTAGAGCTAAACTCCATTAAAGTGTGAGTGTAAAATGTGAGTGTAAAAAAAGGAAGAAGGAATTGCAAAAACAAACAAATGGAATCTAACCCAAGAAAGAGTGAGGAAGAAGGAGAAGGATTAGTTTGATAAAAATAATAATTAAACACATAAAGAAACTAAGTCATAAAAGACAAAGAAATACTTTTTTAATAGAAGAATGTGTAAATGATTACAGTATTTTCATGTTTTCTTTATTTCAGATATATTCCAAGATTTTGAACCCAGTAAAGATTAGAGGGGAAAATGGAGAACCCGGTTACTGAGGAGACTATATGAAACCATTTCACTCACAATTTTCCTCCTCCTTTAAGTCTTCACAGTATTTTGCAGTGAAGTTGTTCAGCTTGTGTAATGTGTCTTCTGTCATATTTTTGAAACTGATATGCTCATTTGAGATATTATTACATATATTCATGTATAGTGTTACATTTTTCTCCCATTGTTGTATTATGCTTTGTTGAATGTAATCCACTGTTCTGTTGCCAAAGATGAGTTCTTGGTAATCTATAATTTATATCAGGAGATTAATAACTTTAACATAGTCAAATTTTTCTTGTGACATTATATTAATGTCACAATAACAATTTAAAGTTTAATGGAATACTCCTATTAAAATGATACCTATATATGTGTAAAATACTTAACCATATGTACTTTTAAGATTAAAACTCATTTGAGGTAAAAAATGTTTTATGTTACTCAATGGAGAACTAGTTCCTTGTTTAAGGAAATGCCTGAATAAGCTTAAAAAGAAAAAAAAAATAAAGATTTCTGTGAAGCAGAGATTTCAAAATAAGAGATGATGTAATTCTGTGGTTAGTTTATAGAAATGGACATCACACTTTTGAAATGAGGAGGCGCCATAATATATTGGTGAGTCTCTGTTGTAGTTTGAGTTTCTTGGACAGATATAACCATAATTTAAGGGTGGAGAATTGGTAAACAGCAGTCTCAGGATTAAAAAAAAAGTTCAGAACCCAGGGATCATGTCTCTAAGAACATCAGAAGAGTCAGAAAACTTTATAACTTCTTCATTTTGTAGACTGTTTTGGCATATTTTGGCTTTTCTATGTAGACCAATGTTAGTTTACCTGGGAACCCTGCAACTTAATAGAATCTTTAATTTTTAATTTGAGTTTTATGAGGATTAAATTAGATAAAATCACAAAGAATGGATGCTCAAGAAATGTTAGCTATTATTATAATCATTCTCTCATTTCCTCAAGATGCCTTTGTGCTCACTATTGTAGGAGGGAAAAGCATCTCCTACTAGCATGCAGGCTTGGGAAGAGATGCTCCCCACATATGGAGTGCTTAAAAGAACCTTTTAGGGGCGCCTGAGTGGCTCAGTTGGTTGAGCCTCTGACTTTGGCTCAGGTCATGATCTCACAGCTCGAGAGTTCGAGCCCCGCGTCGGGCTCTGTGCTGACAGCTCAGAGCCTGGATCCTGCTTCGGATTCTGTGTCTCCCTCTCTCTCTGCCCCTAACCCGCTCGCATTCTGTTTCAGTCTCTCTCAAAAATAAATAGACATTAAAAAAAGGGAAGCTTTAGTTATCAAATAAGTAATTAATAGATGTTTAAAGAAACAAATTATCATAGGGTTTGGGAGTTTAGTCAAAAAATAGAAGAAAACACGATCAATGTAGCAAAGAACAGAAACACGAAGGAAAGGTAAAGGGACATTAAAACCATACAGTGTAAGATCAAACGATAGACGGATGATCAAATATTCCCTCCTGGTCACTTCCAGACTACACAGAACTGGAAAAGTACTTAGGGTTCTCTGACCCTGGAAATTAAAGGTAAACATAATCATTCCATCATCAGCTATCACTTTTGGACTTGCCCCTAAAATTCCCTTTACTTTGAGGTCTAATTAATTGCTTGTATATCTGGAAATTGTCTTCCAGGTTTTTCTCAGATGAAGTATATGACTTTTTATTTTGTTAGGATGGATGAATTATATCTTTTCTGAAATTCAAGATAGACAAATGGTAGTTATTTTCTCTCCATACGTATTCAGTACTAGAGGATGTCTAATTATTCTTTAATTATATCTTTGTTTAAATCTGTTCTTTTTTTCTCTTTATGAACTCTTATTACTTACATAATAAATCACTTGGATAAGTTATCCAAGTCTATTATGATTTTCATATCTCTTTAATTTTGAATAATTAAATTTTAATTTCTTATTCAATTTTAATTTCTTCTGTATAATCTTCCAAAACATCCAGTTGGGCCATAATGAGCTCCACTCTCTCTTTTAACTCATCTACTGAAGTCATTGCGGTGAAAGTCACATTGTTTCAATTTAAAATTTTTTGATTCCATAATTTAATGTCTTACCTAATCCTATTATGCTGGTTGTTTAATTTTGTTATCTTTCTCTTCCAGGCATTCTATTTTACTAGTAGCTATCTGTTTGGGGCCTTTGGATTTTTCCTCCTTTGGCCTCTGGGTCCTCTAAAATCAATAGCTATTTTTATTTTCCCTTAGTTTTATTTACTCTGGAGTTTGAGATCAAGCTTTGGAATACTTTGAGAAGTGTCAAACCTACGTGTAATGGAAGTCACACTTGTTCCGTCCGCTATATGTCAATGGCAAGCCACGTGACAAGTTTTAATTCTATGTTCCATATAAAGGGAGACACCTGGTCCAATGCCTTCTCAGACACAAGGTCTAGTACTCTGTATGATTTAGAATTACAGGACCTTTTGTGCATGCCAATTCAGCTTATATACAAAACCTTTGAGATCAGAGAGATGAGCGAGTCCTTGAAGACAACACAAGAAGGTTGGTACAAACTTTCTGCCATAGAGTTCAATAATCTCAAGAGACTAGGGACAAGAGAGGAACAAGAGTGGAGTAAGAGAGCCCTATCTCTTCCCCTAAGTCTTTTTTGTTTGTTTGTTTGTTTGTTTTCTGTGAAAGAGCCAGGCTCTTAACTATCACAGAAGTAAACAAGTACATCACCTCCTTTTTACTGGAACCTTATAAGAGTTTTGGACATAGACATATTTTTTTTAAGTGTTTTTGTTTGTTTGTGTTTTGTTTTGTTTTTTTTAGAGAGAGAGAGCATGTGTGTGCGTGGAGGAGAGGCAGAGGGAGAGGGAAAGAGAGCATCTTAAGCAGACTCCGTGCCCAATGTGGAGCCTGACATGGGGCAACTGACATACTTTCAATGTCTTTTCTATTTCTAGCTCCAGTTAGCGGAGGGACTTGATACTAAGAAATGGGAAGGAAGGGCAGAATAAAAGTGAATTTGGACTATCTGAGATGTTAATGAAAAATCATTGAAATTGATCATTACAGATAGATCTCATTCTTTTACCTTGTTTGTTTTTGTTGTTGTTGTTGTTGTTCTAAAAATTCTAATAAAATAAAAGGAGGATAAAGAAGGCATAGATTCACAATAATGAGGAGAAAGGAAACCATAGAAATGGCGTTTTGGAAGGTGGATAGCAAAAGCTACTGGTAACTTCATGGGCTTTGGGAAAGTGAACCAAAGTCAGCAGTGAGAAAACAGAAAAAAAAAAAAAAAATGCTGACCCTCATTTAAAAATCCCAAAAGCTCTATGAATTGGTGACAAAGTCATACTTTATTATTCCAAGTGGAGGTGTGGGGAAGCCTGAAAACTGGAAAAGTACCTGAGTGTCTATAGATGATTCAGATACTCCTTTTGCCCCATATTTTCTCCCCTATTTCATACAACCGAGTTACCCTCTGTGAGATAATAGGATATATATCTAAGTCTGTATCTGTATCTATACCTGTATCCCTCTATCTGCCCTATTTTCTGTCACAGAGCTTCTAAAGCCCTGATATTTTCCGAAGTAATAAGAACATTAGGAACATCTCTTATTCTGACATTTGATCTTTGACCCTGCCTCTGACATAAGGATCTTAAGTCCTTATAAATTCCCAAGTGATAAAAGCCCTAGGAACATCTTTTGTTCTAATGAAGTGACTCTGAGCAGGCTCATGGAAGCTGGTCACTGGAAAGAGCAAGCCATGATAAGAAGCTTGGAAGTTTCGGCACTCTCCCACCCTCTTGAGAAGGGAGACGGGCTGAAAAGGGAGTCATTAACTCCATCCATCATGCCCATGGGATGAAACCTCCATAAAAATCCCAGAAGTATGGGGTTCAGAGAGCTTCCACACTGGTGAACATAACATCCATAAGGTGACATAACCCCGGCTCCATGGGAATAGAAGCTTCTGGGCTCAGGACCCTCACACGCCTCACCTTATTATCTCTTTATCTGGCTGTTGCCTTTGTATCCTTTATAATATCCTCTGATAAAATGGTAAACCTAAGTGTTTCTTGGAGTTCTATGACCTACTCTAGCAAATCAATTGCCCCTGAAGGGGTAGTTATGAGAAACTCTGTTTTGTCGCCAAATCTGACAGAAGTTGTGAGTAATCTGGCCACCTACTACTTGCCATTGGCATCTGAAGTAGGGTGGGAGCAGTCTTGTGAGACTGAGCCCTTACACTGTGGAACTGGACCACTGTCTCCAGGGAGACAGTATCAGAATGAAGTTGAATTATAGGGCATGCGGGTGATGTCACAGAGAATTGCTTGATGAGGGAATAACCTACAACAATTTGATGCCAGAAGGTCAGAAGTGAAGTGTTCTTTGTGAGTGTAAAGGAGACTCACAGGGAAAGAAACTCATGGTAAAGAAGAACTGTTTGTTTGTTTTTTCCTACAACAGGTGGAAATAGAGTTTTCTCTCAATACCCTCTCTTACCCATTCCAATGAAAAACTGTCTGGGGAAGAGTATTGGACGATTCCTCTTCCAAGGAACTAATTGGCCCAAGAGGGGAAATGAAAACAAACAAACCAATGCAGATATTGACAATTGGGTTCCTCAGTGAAATGCCCAAGTCCACAAACTCTACGTATGCACCGACGTCCCACTCAGTTGATCGGGTATCACACTCTTAAATGAGTATGGGCAACCAAAGATCACCAGATATTTGAAAAAAAGCTGCTACCGTGAAAGACTGAGAAAAAAATATAACACACATAAAATGGATGAAGAAGAAGCAGAGAGAACGCAATGAGAATACTCAACAAGTTCTGTAAGTAAACTAAAACTCTCTTAGATTTCTGGGGGCACCAGGGTGGCTTGGTTGGTTGAGCTCCTGACTTTGGCTCAGGTCATGGTCTCTCAGTGTGTGGGTTCTAACCCCATGTCGGACTCTGTGCTGACAGCTCAGAGCCTGGAGCCTGCTTCTAATCCTATCTCCCTCTCTGTCTGCCCCTCCCCTGTTTGCACTCTCTCTCTCTCAAAAATAAATAATAAACATTAATTTTTTTTAATTTTAAGCTCTTAGATTTCTGATGGAAGTATAAAAATAAAAAACAAAGTTGAAAGTTTCTTATAGTTAAACGTACCCTATCCAACCCAGAATTGTACTCTTATGTATTTATCTGATAAGATTTTTACTTTTTTTACTTTTTTAAAATGTTTATTTATTTTTAGAGAGAGAACACAAGCAGGGGAGGAGCAGAGAGAGAGGGAGAGAGAGAATCCCAAGCAGGCTCCATGCTGTCAGCACAGAACCTCAGGGGGGGCTCGAAGTCACAAACCAAGAGATCATGACTGAGCAGAAACCAAGAGTCAGAAACTTAACCAACTGAGCCACCCAGGTGCCCCTACTTGATAACATTTTTTTAAATGTTTATTTATTTTTGAGAGAGCGAGAGCAAGGGAGGGGCAGAGAGAGAGAAAGAAAGAGGAAGGTGAGGGAGACACAGAATCTGAAGGAGGCTCTAGGCTCTGAATTTTCAGCACAGAACCTGATGCAGGGCTCAAACCCACGAACTCTGAGATCAGGACCTGAGCCAAAGTCAGATGCTTAACCAACTGAGCCATCCAGGTGTCCCCTGATAAGATTTTAAAAAAAATATGTCTACATAAAGACTTGAACATCATAGTAGCTTTATTTATATTAGCCCCAATCTGGAAGCCACTGAAATGTCCACCTACAGGTGAATGGATAAACATTTTGTGTATTCATACTATGGAATACTACTCAGCAACGAAAAGGAATTAGCTACTAATAACACATAATGTGAGTTAATCTCAAACACATGCTTAATGAAAGGAACCAGTCATAAAAACCCATTTATATAAGGTTCAAGAGCAGGCAGAATAGTGCAGGACGACAGAAAGTAGATTAGTGATTACCAGGGGCTAAAGTTGGTGGTGATGGCGGTGGGGGTAACTTTGAAAGGGAAGGTTTTGTGTGTGTGTGTGTGTTTCATCTTTTGTTTACTTTTGGGGAACCCTGATTAAGAAATTTTATTATAGAAAATCAATGCATCTGATGTCTCCAAATAAATTTGTAACAATAGACACACAGGAGACACAGACAGTAGTTGCTATATCATAGCCTTGTTCCTTCCAAAGGATAAAACGTCACTCAAAAATGGGGCGAGGGGGCTGAAAGGGAGAGAGGTGGTTAGAAGAAGTAGGTACCAGCCTTTTTTTTTTTTTTATTTTTTTTTTTTAACGTTTACTTATTTTTGAGGCAGAGAGAGACAGAGCATGAACGGGGGAGGGTCAGAGAGAGGGAGACACAGAATCTGAAACAGGCTCCAGGCTCTGAGCTGTCAGCACAGAGCCCGACGCGGGGCTCGAACTCACGGATCGTGAGATCATGACCTGAGCCGAAGTCGGCTACTTAACCGACTGAGCCACCCAGGCGCCCCGCAGCCTTTTGATTAAAAGTCACACAAAGTGGGGAGCCTCTGTGGCTCAGCTGGTTAAGCATCTGACTCTTGATCACGGCTCAGGTCGCAATCTCATGGCTCATGAGTTCAAGCCCCACATCAGGCACTGCGCTGACAGTGCAAATCCTGCTTGGGATTCTCTCTCTCTCTCTCTCTCTCTCTCTCTCTCTCTCTGTGTGCCCCTCCCCCACTCACACACACACTCTCTCTCTCAAAATAAATAACTTTAAAAAAAAGCACACCAGGTATCTTTTTGAATTGGCAAAAATATTGTATATCTTGATTTTGATGGTTACACAGGTTTATGTTTGTTAAATACAATGAACTATACACTCAAAGTGGGTGGGTGTATTATTTTGTATTTTAATTATACTTCAATAATGTTGAATTGAAAAGACAATTTTTAAAACCTCAGAGAAGTAAGATATGATTTTGTACCTACGCCCAAGAATAGGATGTGATACAAGAAGACTTTAGAAAACAACAAACGTTTATTGAAAATGAATGATGCCAGGAACACATTTTTGAATAGGAAAATTAAAAGATAATTTTAAAAATCATCCATGAAACAGGACAGAAGGATAAAATGAGGCAAAACGGGAGGAAATAATATTATAAAATAGGAGAAATCCGGAAACAGATGAAAATGCTGGGGGTGGATGGAGAAAATAATAAAAAAGAGATGATTTCCCGTAAATAAGGGATATGAGTTTTATCACCTCTTGCTTATCCTCCTTAGTTCCTTTCTCAGATGCTTCCCATCTTGTATCTTTAAAAATAATCTTGAATTTTTATGCCCTACTGTCTCCCACAACAATGCCCAAATTAACTTTCTCCTTGACACAGTGGCTGCCTTTATTCCCTGAGGGCTTACCTGCCTCAGCTCTGCTCTCTGCCAGCCCAGCTCCGCTCTCAACTCCCTCTGCTTTATTTTCAGTTTCACCATCTATCGCCATTGCTGGCAATTCATGGTTATCTTTTCAGGAAAAAAAAAAGGGGGGGGGGAAGGGAGGTCAATTCTCTAGTCTTCTTTTTTTACTCTCTAACTCTCCAGACATTCCCAGGGTCCTTGGTCTGATTCTGATTCTGATGACAGATATATATATTTTTAATTTAAACATTAAAATATTTTTAAATTAAATTAAAGAAAATAATCAGTGAAATTAATTAATTAATTAATTAAAAATAATTTTAAAAGGGCTATATTGGTTTCAGGAGTAGAATTCAGTGATTTCATCACTTACATACAACACCCAGTGCTCATCCCAGCAAGTGCCCTCCTTAATGCCCATCACCCATCTCCCCCATCTCCCCACCTGCTCCCCTCCATTAACCCTCAGTTTGTTCTCTATCATCAAGAATCTCTTGAGGTTTGTTTCCCTCTATCCTTCTCCCCCACTTCTGTTATTCTGTTTTGTTTCTTAAATTCCACATACGAGTGAAATCATATGGATGAAGCAGATGCGGTATATGTACACAATGGAATATAACTCAGCCATCAAAAATGAAACCTTGCCATTTGCAATGATGTGGATGGAGCTAGAGTGTGTTATGCTAAGTGAAAGAAATCAATCAGATAATAGGTATTTTATACAAATATCTTTTATAAAAATAAAATTAAAGTAACATACACAGCTGCATACAAAGGGAAAAAATTATTTTATAACAAACCGCATTAGAGAATATACGACAGAACATAAATTACATCTCCAGCTTTATAAGCAGCTCAAGCCAGTTGCCTATTATATTTATTGGATAGCAAGGATGTTATACTTCTCCTCAGTACTTATAGTGGGTTTGTCAACATCATAGACACAGAGAAGAGGACTGTATTTGGGGCACCTGGTCCTTAAAACATTATCCACAAACCTGATGCCTCAAATTATATAACCAGAGATTTGTTCACAGATATGATTTTTTCTTCCTCATTTGAATATAACATACTTCAGGGTAAATTCAAAAATTAAAACTTCCACACACACATAGAAAGTATCATTTTATATTAAGATCAAAAAGTCTTAAAAACAAATACAAAGAATAAAAATAATGTAAATAACAAATTATTAATAACAAAAAGCAACCCCAGGGAAAGCATAAGAAACCACGTATCCTATAGCAATAAAAAAATTTCAGTACATATGATCAAACGATCTTTCTACTGTTCCATTGTCACCTAACTTTCTAGGAATTGAGTTGCTGGAGGAAACAGACTGGAATTAAGCAGCCTGGGATGATACCATGTAGAGATGAGGAATCTTCAGCCTTGTTCCTTCTCCGCAAGAAGCAAATGTTTATCACATCATCACTGACTAGGATCCCTGGGTCCTATAAATCTCATAGCATGTGTCTATTTTATGTCTTCCAGCAGTTAAATAAAAATCCTGGATAGTTACGTTCATGCTAATAGTGATTTTCCTTCCCATAAGAGTCTGCATGTGAGATCATCCTAAAATGCCTAAAAAACAAGAAATGCTCTTTTGGTGACAGCAGAGACCTGGATTTCCAGAGGCCTAGACCACCATCCTTTTTTTTTTTTTTTTTTTTTTTTTTTTTTTTTCCCCACACACTGTGTACAAAACTAAGCTCTGACATCGTAACTTCACCGTGGACTGGCACTCCGTAACGGGAATCCCTGGAGTCTGGCGGCCTTGAGTTGAAGGCAAGAACTCACCAGTGTAGGTAAATAGTTCTCCAGTGTGTCTGATCCTGCATAGAGGCTCTTACCGGTTCTCTTGAGACGGTAGCTCTCCTGGAATTTCTTCTTCTTGGAAGGATCTGGAAAGTGGAGACTAGCATTAGTCACTTCTTCAGGCACTACTGAACAAATAAAGCACAATCACCGCGTGCGGTGCATCTCACACTGAACTTCACAGAAGCGACTCTTACGGCGTGATCTACGCATGCAGAGGCCAAGTTCAGCGATCTACCTTCGTAATAAACACCAAGCAAAAATACAGTGTCAGAAAACAGACTGTGTCACTGAGAATTTCAGAATTGCTTTGTTCTCACCTGCACGCACATCTCTTTCTTTTCTTCACTTCCTCTAGTAAAATACCAAGTTGAAGCAATGGTCCGGAGAGAAAAATGTGGGTTTTAAATATAAACATTCTTTTTTTTTAATTTTTTTGTTAATGTTTATTTTCATTTTTGACACAGAGAGAGACAGAGCATGAGCGGGGGAGGGGCAGAGAGCAAGAAGGAGACACAGAATCCGAAGCAGGGTCCAGGCTCTGAGCTGTCAGCACAGAGCCCGACCTGGGGCTCGAACTCACAGACTGCGAGATCCTGACCTGAGCCAAAGTCAGGCGCTCAACCGACTGGGCCACCCAGGAGCCCCTCTTTTTCTCACCAAAACTTTGTCTCCTGCCTTTTTCCTTCCTATTTTTGTGGATTGGAAAGGGCTCTTGGAAGTTAAGAGCAGAACAGTGACGGAGTAACACAAAATCAAAAAAGTGGTACTAAGAGCAGAAAAAGCTACATTTGAGCTATGCTAATATTGTCTCCCACGCCCCCGCCCTGCACACAGAACAGCCGTTGAAAAGAAGGGAGGTATATTTTAGAAGCCACAGTTCTTTCTTCAGACTGTACCCATCGGGTTAGGACCTGAATTCTAATAACTTGAGTTTGGGGAGGAAGGTAGGGTATATAGGTATATTAATCTAGTTTATAGATTGGGGAGTCATGCCTTGGTCACAGTCCAGCAGAGATTAGTCAGTGGCGAGCATACTCGGTATCCTGAATATCTAGCGTAGCAACAAACCATAACAGATGTTGTCAGTGCCTTTAGTGGATAAGTTATTAACTCATTCAGAAATAATCACAGCATTGCTCAGTAAAGGGCAGCAGTTACATACCGGCATTAATAAGAACACCTTCATTGAGTTGTAAGAAAGATCGGGATATTGTGCAGTAGTCTGACATAACCACCTCCCACAGAGTTTCTGTTTGTTTGTTTGTTTGTTGTTTTTTAACTATGTAAGAAGTACATTTAGGAAAGAGAGTGTTGGGCAAATTGGTACTAGGAAAAAGACACTGCCTTATACCACAGAGTTTGAAACATATTTTTTAATGTTTATTTATTTATTGAGAGATGGGGGGTGGGGAAGGGGCAGAGAGAGAGAGAAAGAGAGAGAGCGAGCGAATCTCAAGCAGGCTCTGAGCTGCCAGCACAGAGCCCGTTGTGGGGCTTGAAATCACGAAACCATGAGGTCATGGCCTGAGCTGAGATCAAGAGTCAGAGGCTTGGAATCCCGACTGGAGGTTGAGGGTGGGGGCGGGGATGGGGCAGGAAATCTGTGGGTAACACGAGCTTTAGTGCTTTCTCTAAGATGAAGCAAATCAGGGGAGTCTCCAGGCCTCACTTATCCAAGACTAAACACATCGACCTAAAGCTTTTGACCAATTTGTCCAAACTTTGACGATTCTCTTTCCAAGAACGAATGTATTTGATCCTCCTTCTGAAGTCTTAAAACATACGTACATTCACTTGGAACCAGTGATCTCACTGTCTGGACCCCGACACAGAGATAAACAAAGATCTATGCACTTGGCACGTTGATCACACTGTTATTTGTGCGTGAGAAATGATAAAAGAGTTAAATACTAAGCCAAGGGAAAAATTGAAATTCTTGATTATTCAGGTAATGAAATCAGACGCCCAGTGGATGTTTTGTGCCTCTCAACAGAAGACATTGCACAGTGTCTGGATAAAAATGGGATAAAATAAAAATACTACAAAGGTAGAAATTAAGGACTATTTTCACACGGTGTTGAGAAGGAGAAGGTATTTTTTTTTTTTTGGAGGAAAACCACATTCCAATGTGTAAACTTTGATAACGTTAGAAAGCTCCAAGACTCCCGCCGAGATGCTCAGAATTCTCAACGGCTTTAATTTGCTCTGGAGCAAACAGATGTTTCTCCCATCCTCACAAATGTGCTTGTATTCGTAAGCAATTACCTGAGGAAAAAAATCATCCACTTTTCCAATCGTCTTGCTGAAACCTTAAGTGGTAATATATCCCCTGCATCTTCGAGGCTCAGATCTCTTCTCACAGGTACAGACTCTCATCCCCGCCCCAACCTGGTCTCATTGTACTTGGTCTCCAGAAATAGAAATGCAATGCAGTTGATTTCTTAGGTAGGTTCTGCCTCTTTCACTCTGAAAAATAAAATAAGTATTTTTACCTGGGAGTTCAGAAATGTTAACTTACTTATGTATTCGCTTCTTTATTCAGCTAATTAATTGAGTATTTACTGTGTGCTATGCATTATTGCAGAGCGAATGATGGACACGTTTTCGTCCTTAATGTGGCTTACATTCTACAACTCACTTTTTGTAATATGCTTTTATGTTGATGTTTTTACATATTTATTCATGGATGAGTAGTGTGACGTAAAGTAGTGACAGTGCTCAGGACAGGAATAAAGCTGGGAGAAAGGGTGGCAGAGGAAGGAGAGAAGGTTTGTGTTAAACAGGGAAGCCCTCCCTGCAGAGGTCTCATTTGGCACAGAGGACAGAGAATAAGTACAGCAAAAACATTACTCTCTAAAATATGCTAATTGAATACTATAGTATTTACTGCTTTAGGTATTGAAATCATGAGTCGGAATAATTTTTTATTTTTTTTAATTTTTTTTAATGTTTTATTTATTTTTGAGACAGAGAGAGACAGAGCATGAACGGGGGAGGGCCAGAGAGAGAGGGAGACACAGAATCTGAAACAGGCTCCAGGCTCTGAGCTGTCAGCACAGAGCCCGACGTGGGGCTCGAACTCACGGACCGTGAGATCATGACCTGAGCCGAAGTCAGACACTTAACCGACTGAGCCACCCAGGTGCCCCTCGGAATAATTTTTTAAAGTAACTTGTCTGCTCTTTCAGCTTCCAAGTTTTCAGTATTTTTTCTAATGTTTGTTTATTTTTGAGAGAGAGAGAGAGATTGTGAGCAGGTGAAGGACAGAGAGAGAGAGAGAGAGAGAGAGAACCCCAAGCAGGCACAAAGCTTGACATGGGGCTGGATCCCACAAACCATGAGATCATGAGCTGAGCCAAAATCAAGAGTAGGGCGCTCGACTGACTGAGCCACCCGGGCACCCCTAGATTTCAGTATTTTTACATTTCCTCTTTCTTTGTAGTTTCATCATAATATGTTCCCTCTTTTCAATTTCTGGGCCAAACTCAAACCCTTGCCAAATCTGACCAAGGCAGGAAATACGTCTATACTGTGTCGTCATCTGCTCTAAATAGGAATTAATTCAGTTCTCCATCTCTGGACCCACTGGTCTAGTCCCAGGACCTCGATACACATTTGACTTCTTGGGTGTGTTTCACTACCAATAATGCTCTGTCCTGAAACCCCAAATCAGAGCCCCTTCATCACCACTTATACCCAAAGTGCCCAATTCATAAACAAACCCGAGAGGAAAAAAATGACAACAGTCGAGCAAAAGAAGTCAGAAAACGAAACACTGACATATGTAGAATCTGGCTAACTGTAGACAATACTCAGGGGAGTAATGACAAAACGTCCCGGGATGAACGTCATAACAGCTCTTGTATAATGCTAGGCTGGAGACTGGGAAGGAGGGCTCTGAGAGAAAGGGAGGTACCGCAGAAAATACAACATGGCAGAGAATCCAAAAATCTGGAGGATGTAATATACATATTTTTTTTTACAAGTTGGAATGTTAGGTAAGAAGAAAGGCAATTAGATTGTCCAAAGGCAAAAGCAAGTCACTGTAGGATGACTATGTCGAAATGTGGGGCAAGCAAAAATTTGGGACTTGAACAGTCAGTGGTGCAAAATAAGAGATTTCCATTTGAACTTTGCGCTGAGAATATGGTCCTTGGAGGGGCACAGCGAGGATGGAGAGAAAGATTCGTAATTATTACAATGGAGTTAATCGTTATCCAATCATAATATGGTAAAGCATTTTTAAAGTTTACTCTTAAAACCAACCAGTGGTAAAATCATGAAATAATTATGGCTGTGGAATGTATGCACCCTTCAATATTAGTAGTGTAAAAGTAAAGGACCAAATGACAGAGATTACGAAAGAGCGAAACGAGAAGAGAGAGGTGGAGAGCAAAAGAAATAGAAGGAAAGGCCTTAACACCAATCTCCACCTCCTATGCCATGGAGAATTTAGAGATACACTCTGTGGTTGTTTAAATAAGAAGCAAAGGTTTATATTAAGGGGTGAGGGAAAGGAAGTGAGACAGAGTAGCCTTAAATTATATATCAAAACAGGAGGTCAATAGATAATTTCTCTTTTTTTTTTTTTTAATTTTTTTTTAATGTTTATTTTTGAGACAGAGAGAGAGTAGGGGAGGGGCAGAGAGAGAGGGAGACACAGAATCAGAAGCAGGCTCCAGGATCTGCACTGTCAGCACAGAGCCTGACGCAGGGACTCGAACCCACGAACCGTGAGATCATGACCTGAGCTGAAGTCGGCCGCTTAACTGACTGAGCCACCCAGGCACCCCTAGATAATTTCTAAAGTTGATAAATCCACATGGAGTAGTACAGACATATTATTTAGAGATATAAAGATGATCACCATAAGAAATACAAATAATTGGAAAACCATTGCCTTTAAGGAGCAAGACAAGCCTCTGAGGAGAGGTGTTTTTATCAACTGATAAACTTTTCTGGATAACTATTTTGTTTAAGTGTGTACATATATTACTTTGAAAAATGAAAATAATAACTGTGTGACTTATGGCTATTCATGTCGTATGTATTCATGGCTATTAACCAACGTTTTCTCTCCACTTTCATAATTTACCTTCATTCTGGCCCGGTCCCAACTGTTTATTATGGACACTGCCCTCAATTTAAAACCCACTGATTCACATATTGTACTTCCTGCAAGTGAAGTATGGACGTAGATTATAAATTTTATGTTTGTTTTATTTCTGTATCTAGGAAGCTCTATGTGTTGAAATGACAGTGTAAGTATTAATACAAAATTGATACAAACAATGTAAATGTTGCTGCATGATGAACAACTAAACATAAGTATCTTATTGCATTAGAAACACATCCTTTAATGACACTACTGTGTCATTACCCAACTTATCCCCTGCCTCCTGTTCTCATGCTAATACCTGACATATAAGAACTATTTCAACAACATAGTCTGTTAAGGAGGTAATTAAATTGAACAGATTGTTATGCTTCCTTTGAAATGAGTCACATTGATTTGACAGAAAATCAGCGAGTCTATGGCAGACTCAACCAAATCTATCAACCAACCTGATCTGATTGACATCTACAGAACAAGTGACAACAGTCAAAACATATAAGGAACTTCCAGCACTCAAAGTAAAATAACCAAAAAATTACAAAGCGAGCAAAAGATCAGAGCTGATGCATTATTAAAGAAGTTATACAGGTGACAACAAGCATAATGAGAGATAGTCGACAACATTACACGTTAGGAAAACGCAAATTAAAATCATAATGGACCTCCTTGTATAAATTATTGTATTTTTTATAGTCAACACATAATGTTACATGCGTTTTTGATACACAACTTAGTGATTTGACAAGTTTATACATTATCCTGTGTTACCCACAACTATGGCTACCATCTGTCCCATGACATTACTGTTACAATATCACCAACTATTTCTTATCCTCTGCTTTTTGTTCCTGTGATTCACTCATTCCGTAACTGAGGCCCATTTTTTTTTTTCATTTTTTCTCCTCTTCTCTCATTTTGCCCAACCGCTCACCTCCCTCCCTTGTGGCAATCATCAGTTTGTTCTGTATGCATAGTCATGATTCTACTTTTTGTTTGCTCATTTTTTTTGATTCTATTTATGAGTGGAATCGTATGATGTCTTTCTCTGTCTGATTTATTTTGCTTAGCATAAAACCCTCTAAGTCCATCGATGTCTCAAATGGCACAATTGCATCCTTTTTTAAGTTCGTGTAATATTTGATTACACACACACACACACACACACACACACACACATATCACATTTTCTATGTCTGTTGTGTCTATTGTCTAAGTGTCCATTGATGGACTCTTAGGTTGCTTCCATGTCTGGGCTATTGAAAATAATGTTGCAATAAACATAGGGTTGTATATATCTTTTCAAATCAGTATTTCCATTTCCCTGGGTAAATACCTAAGAGTGGAATTTTTGGATCGTATGTTATTTCTATTGTAAATTTTTCGAGGAACCTCCATACTGTTTTCAACAGTGCCTTCCCCGGTTTGCATTCCCACCAACGGTGCAAGAGTGTTGCCCTTTCTATACCTCTTCTCCAACACTAGTTGTCTCTTGTCTTGATTTTTGCAGGTATGAAGTGATATCTCATTGTGGTTTTGATTTGCATTTCCCTGATGACTAGTGATGTTGAGCGTCTTTTCATGTGTCTGTTGGCCATCTGCATTATCTTTGGAAAAATCTCTATTAAACCCACTGCCCATTTTTAAATCAGGTTGTTTGTTGATGTGGCAGTGTATAAATTCCCATATATTTTGGATATTAACTCCTTATCAGATATATCACTTGCAAATGTCTTCTCCCATTCAGTAGGTTGTCCTTTTGTTTTCTTCAGGCTTCCTTTGCTGTACAGAAGTTTGGTTTGTTTGTTTGTTTGTTTGTTTGTTTTTAATGTGTCCCAATAGTTTATTTTTGCTTTTGTTTCCCTTGCCTTAGGATACATATCTAGAAAAATGTTTCTACATCCCATGTCAGAGAAATTACTATCTATGTTCTCTTCTAGAATTTTTATAGTTTCATGTCCTACGTTTAGGTCTTTAATCCATTTTGAATTTATTGTTGTGTATGGTGTTAGAAAGTGGTCCAGTTTAACTCTTTTACTTGTAGCTGTCTATTTTTCTCAGCACCATTTATTGAAAAGGTTGTCTTTTCCTCATTGTATATTCTTGCCTCCTTCACCATAGACTAATTGACCATATAAATGTGTTTTTTTTTTTTTTCATGGAGACTCTATTTTGTTCTCTTGATCTATGTGTCTATTTTTTGTGCCAGAGCCATATTTTTTGATCACTACAACTTTAAAGTATATCTTGAAATCCAGAATTGTGATACCTCCAGCTTTGTTCTTCTTTCTCAGGATTGCTTTGGCTATTTGAGGTTAACCATACAAATTTTATAATTGTTTGTTCTAGTTTTGTGAGAAAAAAAATGCTGTTGATATTTTCATAGGGATTTCACTAGATCTGTAGATTGTTTGGGTAATATGGACACTTTGACAATATTAATTCTTCAAATCCATGAGCATGGGGTACCTTTCATTTGTTTTGTCATCTTCAGTTTTTTCATCTGTGTTTCAGATCTGTGCACAGTTTCATCTGTGTTTCATCTGTGTTTCATCACAGTTTCATCTGTGTTTCATCTGTGTACAGTTTTCAGAGTACAGGCCTTTTCCCTCTTTAAGTTCATTCCTAGGTATTTTATTCTTTTTGACGCACTTGTAAAGGGGGGTTTTATGTGTCTTTTAATTTCTCTTTCTGGGACTTTGTTGTCAATGTGTAGGAATGCAGGGTATTAACTTTGTATCCTACCACTTTACTGAATTCATTTATTATTTCTAGTAGTTTTTTGGTGGATCTTTAGGATTTTCCATGTATAGTATCAGGTTGAGTACCAATAATGATAGTTTAACTTTTTTACCAATATGGATGCCTCTTAATTCTTTTTCTTGGCTGATTGGTGATGCTAGGATGTCAGTACTGTGTGGAATAAAGGTGTTGAGAGTATACATCTTTGTCTGTTACTGGCCTTAGAGAGAAAGCTCTCAGTTTTTCGCCTTTGAGGATGATATTAGCTGTGGGTTTTTCATATATGGCCTTTATTATGTTGAGGTACATTTCCTTTTTTTTTTTTCAATACATGAAGTTTATTGTCAAATTGGTTTCCATAGAACACCCAGTGCTCATCCCAAAAGGTGCCCTCCTCAATACCCAACACCCAACCTCCCCTCCCTCCCACCCCCCATCAACCCTCAGTTTGTTCTCAGTTTTTAAGAGTCTCTTATGCTTTGGCTCTCTTCCACTCTAACCTCTTTTTTTTTTTTTTTAATCTAGTTTTCTGGGAGTTTTTTATCAAGAATGGATGTTGAATCTTGTCAAATGTTTTTCCCACATTTATTGAGATGATCATATGATTTTTATCCTTTGTTTTATTGATGCGGTGTATGACATTGATTGATTTGTGAGTATTGATCCATCCCTGCCTCCTGGGAATAAATCTCACCTGATTAAGGTGAGTGATCTTTTTAATGTACTGTTGTAAGTGGTTTGCTAATATTTTGTTGAAGATTTTTGCATCTATGTTTCCCAGGGATATTGGCCTGTGGTGTTTTGTTGTCATTGTCGTTGTTGTTTCTTTGTTTTTCAGAGTCTGTCTGGTTTTGGTATCAGAATAATGCTGGCCTTGTAGAATATATTTGAAAGCTTTCCTTCTGCTTCTATTTTTGGAATAGCTTAGGGAAAATAGGTATTAATTCTTCTTTAAATGTCTGGTAGAATTCACTTGTGGATCCATCTGGCCCTGGACTTTTATTTTTTGGTAGTTTTTTGATTACCAATTCAATTTTGTTATTTATAATCAGTCTGTTCAGATTTTCTATTTCTTTCTAGTTAAGTTTTAGAAGATTGTATGTTTTTTTAGGAAAGTATCCATTTCTTCCAGGTTGTTCACTTTGTTGGCATATAATTTTTCATAGTATTTCTTTTTTTTAATTTTTTTTATGTTTATTTATTTTTGAGAGAGAGAGAAAGAGAGAGAGAGAGAGAGCACAAGCAGAGGAGGGACAGAGAGAGAGGGAGACACAGAATCCGAAGCAGGCTCCAGGCTCCGAGCCGTCAGCACAGAGCCCGACGCAGAGCTCGAACCCACAAAGCACGGGGTCATGACCTGGGCCGAAGTCAGACGCTCAAATGACTGAGTCACCCAGGCATCCCCATAGTATTTCTTATCATCCTTTGTATTTCTGTGGTGTCAGTTGTTACTACCCTCTTGTTTCAGATTTTATTTATTTGGGTTCTTTCTCTTTTCTTCTTGATGACTCTGATTAAGGGTTTGTGAATTTTGTTTACTGTGGGAAATAAATTTAAGAATTCTCTACGCTTACACCAATGGGTTAACAAGGCTTAGAGTGTAAAACCGCTGCAGGGGGAAAGCTCCCAAGGTTAGCTAGTGAGACGAGTAACTTGCTATCCTTAAAGCTGCATGCTCCATCCATCTTAAACTTTAGACATAACGGCCAATTAGTTGTAGCACCTACAGGAAAACGCTTTCCAACTGGTGTCAGTATATCATTTTATTCTTTTTGGTGCAACTGTAAGTTGCTTTGATCACAACTTCGTACTCCACTTGCCCCCCAAACCCTTTGCTTCTTACACATACAAGTTAATGGTTACTATCTGATTGTTTTCTTCTGCACATTCACCGTGTATGTAAACTCTCAAGATTCTAATAAATACGGAGAAAGGACACTTGCTCAGGGCTCTTGTCTCCCCCCCACCCCCCTGCCCCAGACATTAGCCTCTCTCATTTTCACTTCTGTGTCTGCTCTCTTGCTGGACAAGAGAGAACTCCAGACTCAAAGTCTGTGACAGTTTGTCTTTTCAAAGAATCAGCTCATGGCTTCATTGATTTATTTTTTAGTCTGTATTTATTTCTGTTTGGATCTTTATGATTTCTTTTCTTCTACACACCTGGGGCTTTGTTTTTCTTCTGATGGTCCTTTTAGGAGTGAGGTTAGATGGTATATTTGATTTTTTCTTGTTTATTGAGGTAGGCCTGTATATACTTCTTTCTTAGAACTGCTTTCACTGTGTTCCAGAAATTGTGCACCATTGTGTAGTCATTTTCACTTGTCTCCATATATTTTTTCATTTCTTCTTTGATTGCTCTATCGACCCATTGGCTGTTTAATAGCATGATGTTTAGTCGCTGTGTGTTTGTGCTTTTTTCCAGTTTTGTTCTTGTGATTTGTTTCCAGTTGCATACTGTTGTGGTCAGAAAAGATGCATGGTATGATTTCAATCTTCTTAAATTTACTGAGGTGTGTTTTATGGCCTAATATGTGATCTATTCTGGAGAATGTTCCGTGTGCACTTGAGAAGAATGTGTATTCTATTATTTTGGGATGGAATATCCTGTGTCTGTTTATTATGTCCATATTTGTCAATGTGTCATTCGAAGACATTGTCCCTTCTACATGGAAAAGGTGGAAGGAATAAAGTGAAGCAAAATATGCAAGAACATATAAAATTTCTGAAGGAAGTAGCATATTACTACATCTGTTCGCAATTGTTTGAGCAAATCGTCACATGGCCAAAAGTGACAATTAGCTGAGAAAGTGTACTCCTACTAAATAAACACAGCAAAGGTGGGGATATATAATATTCATAAGAGGAAAGAGCAGAGAGTTGGGAACCATATAATCTCAAATGATGGAAGCTCTCAAATGATGTGATTAGATTTAGGGCCTACCTCGATAATCCAGGATAATCTCCACATGCCAAGATTTTTAACTGAATCACATCTCCATTGATCCTTTTTTTTTTTTTTTCCCCTTACAAATTAACATTTGCAGGTTCCAGGGATTAAGTCCTATTATCCTGAGTTTGTCATTTTTAGTCTACCACAATCTGGACGGGGTAAAATTCCAAGTGGTCAAGTTCATCTGGATTCCAGATTGGGACGGTAAAACAGGAGCTTTAGGAGAAGACTATGGAACCTACTCCTTTGTGGAAGCCATCTTTGAGGGAGATGCTACCTTTGAGGAAGTAATTGTCTCTGTGGAAAATGGTTTCTCCACAAAAGTCACTGTCTGTCAGGAATCACTGTGTCTGAGGAAGCTGCTTTGTGGGACTGAAGTCACATACCTGTTAATAGACCTTAAGGTACTCTTGGTTGGCAGAGTAAGAATTGATAAAGATGGAGTAACTGGGTGTGGAGAAGGAGGAGATAGATGGTCTGGGGCCTACCAGAACCTTCAGCGTCCACCTCCCATTCTGTTTGACTCCAACATCCTTTTGAGATTAATGATCTTTGCCTCAGTTTTATCTTCCAGTTATCCCTTGAGTTCCTCTCATTGCCCATCTCTGACAATGACCTAAACAGGGAAAGGGATTCTGGGACATGTATTTCCCAGACAGGAATTTTGATGCTAATTTGACCACAGAAAATCCAGCATATAACACATTTCTGTTGATATTTAGTGTTGCCAGCCTTCAGTTTCAGCCATTTTGGTAGGAGTGAAATGCCCAGAGTCTAAGAGACCCCCAAAAACTAACCACCAGAGTCCAGAGTCAAAGCTAAGCAGCAAGGGTCATTTATTGCAGGTTCGAACCTGGACCTCTGCGCCCTTGTTGCCGGTGACGCCGAGAGGTCCTGAGAGAGGTTTTTACACCCCTTTTATAGACAGGTACAAACAAGTCATGGGGAAATCAGGAATTTTCCACAGTTACAGAGCTGCGATTGGTTGGTGTTTAAAGTTGGACACTTAACAGTATTCGATTGGTTCCTGGCTTTAGGTCAGACCACAACCGGGGGTAGGGGTATCACAATGATTGATCAGGAATACACGGATGTGCCAGGCAACAATGATTGATCAGGGGTACACGGATGTGCCAAGTAACAATGGTTGATCAGGAATATACGGATGTGCCAGGCAACAATGATTGATCAGGAATACATGGGCGCGCCAAGCAATTGTACAGAAGCGGAACAAGCTGGTTAAGCTTGGTTAGGTTTCAGTTTCCTGTAACTTAAGCTTTTAAGTTTTAATTTTCTCAGGCCTCTCAGGAGTACCAGTACCTCACTGTATTTTTATTTTCAATTTTTTATGTGGCGAATAATGATGTTGAGCACATTTTTTTCCCTATGTTTTCATGGCCATTTGAATGTCTTCTTTCAGGAAGTGACTCTTGAAGTCTTTCTGCCCAATTTTAAAATGTTCATTGCGGGGTGCCTGGGTGGCTCAGTTGGTTAAGTGTTTGACTTCACCTCAGGTCATGATCTCACAGTTCATGGGTTTGAGCCCCGTGTCCAGCTCTGTGCTGACAGCTCAGAGCCTGGAGCCTGCTTCAGATTCTGTGTCTCCCTCTCTCTCTGCCCTTCCCCTGCTCGCTCTCTGTCTCTCAAAAATGAATAAACATTTAAAAAATTTTTTTAAATAATAAAATAAAATAAAATAAAATAAAATAAAATAAGATAAGATAAAATAAAATAAGATAAAATAAAATAAAATAAAATAAAATAAAATAAAATAAAATAAAATAGTAAAATGTTCATTTATTTTGAGAGACAGAGCCTGAGCAGGGGAGAGGCAGAGAGACAAGGAGAGAGAGAATTCCAAGCAGGCTCCACACTGTCAGTGCAGAGCCCAAGTGGGGCTCAATCCCATGAAACATGAGATCAGGACCTGAGCTTAACCTACTGAGCTTAACTTACTAAGGTGCCCCATTTCTGTCCGTTAAATTTTTTTTAATGTTAATTTATTTTTGAGACAGAGAGAGAGAGAGAGTGTGAGGAAGGGTCAGAGAGAGATGGACACAAATCTAAAGCAGGCTCCAGGCTCTGAGCTATCAGCACAGAGCCAGGAGTGGGGGCTCGAACTCATGAGCCATGAGATCATGACCTGAACAGAAGTCAGACGCTTGACAGACTGAGCCACCCCGACACCCATGCCCACTTTTTAATTAGAGTTTTTTTTTTAATTACTAACTTGTAATTCTATCCTGACTATAAGTCCTATATAAATTTGGATATGTGTGTATTATATTCATTCAGCCCAGCACATACATGTCTTTCCAAGGGTAACTTGCATCTTCCCTTTCTTAACACTGTTCTTATTTTTAGTGAAGCCTAATTTTCCTTTCTTTTTATTGTTAGTGTTTATTTCATCCTGAGAAGTCTTTGTCTGTTGTAAAGCCATGAAGATATTCTCTTATGTTTTAACTAGAAGCTTTATAGTTTGAGCTTTCAGATTTAGTTCTATGATCCATTTTGAATTAATATTTATGTATCGTATAAGGTAGGTAGGATGTGTTATTTCTTTCCATGCTGACATTCAATAGATTCAACTCCATTTATTGAAAAGACAATCATTTTCTACCTCTAATGGCAGCGATAACTATTTTTATATACAAATAAGCCAATTGTATGCACATGAGCCTTTTTTTTTTCTTTTGGATTCTTTGTCTAGTCCTGTGGATGTATATCTATCCTGGTATTAAATCATTGTTTTGTTTTGTTTTTTTTACCATGGCATTAAAGTAAGTATTGGTATTCGATACTGTAATTTCTGCAAACATTCTTCTTTCCAATGTTGTCTTGGCTATTCTAAATCATGCATTTCTATGCTAGTTTCACGATTGGCACGTCACATTCTAAAAAAAAAATTATATGAAATGTTCAGGGACTGTATTGACTGTAGAGGTAAATTTGGGAGACTTTACATCCCAAGAATATATAGAGTATTCCAATCCAAGTGCATGGTTACCTCTCCACTTATTAAGGTTTTCTTTTATTTTGTCAGCAACACTTGCACGCTTGGTTTCCCAGGAAGCAGATTCTGAAATCAAGGTTAGCGAGCTGGGGGCTGGTTATTAGGGGGCACCCTCAGTGCAAGAGAGGGGAAGGAACCAGGATTGGGCAGAATGTTTTCCGCATTTTATTACATTTATGACTATTTTATTTTGGGATGCTGTTATAAATGATATTGCTTTTTAAATTTTTTCCATGGTTTACTGCTAACCTACAGAAATATGATTGATGTTATACCCTGACATTGTATTTTGAGGCTTTATCCAACAACTCTGATAAATTATGTATTCTAATGGTTTATAAGTTATATCGTTTTTACGCACACACATACACAAATATATTAGCTACAAATAAAAATGTTTTATTTCTTCCTTTCTCATGTTTTACATATTTAAATTTATTTTCCTTGCCTTATTTTACTGCCAGGGCCTCCAGGTTACTGAACAAAATGCTAAAGGCCATTCTGATCTGGTTCCGGAGCTCAAAAGCAAAACATTCACTTTTTTACCACAAGCATGGTGTTAGGTTTACAGGTGGTTATTAGTCCTTTGTTTGGTTTGTTTTTCTTTTCAGTCTTTTGATGTCACCTTCCTTTAGCAGATTAGGGAAATCTGCTTCAAGTTTCCTGAGAGATTAGGTATTACGTTTTCTCAAATGCTTTTCCACATCTACTAAAATAAATTTTTTCTTTCTCTTTCTTATGTTTTTTTTCCTAACATGTAAGTCAACCTGTATTGTAGCAGGATTCTTGCACAGAGAGTTGTAACACTGAGGCTTTTGAATTTCCAGGAAGCAACTTTATTCGTGCCAGCACCGCTCAGTTGGGTTCATACTCGAAGAACTGAGCACCGAACGTCATGTGGCATAGTTTTCTATACGTTTTCTATTTCTTTGTTTCCCATATACGGCAACACACACAAACATATAGTCGATTAAGTAGTCTCAGTTTACAAGGTCATGAGGGATATTGTCACATAGGCGCATAGCCAGGTTACTTTTTTTCTCTCTCCTTAGGGAGGGGACCCTACCACAGTATTACCAGCATAAATTCCAGTTGCTCGTGATGTATTATCCTTTCGATATAATTAATTCCTAGTTTTCATTTTCCCTGATGTTCTATAAGGTGGGTATTTGCCTTGTTATTTCTGGAAAAGCGGGAAAAGTTAGCTTCAGTTTTCTGTATATTCACCCAACCCACTGAATTCATGCTCAACATAAATTGAGCCTGTATCTAGATGATAAGGTATGACTGTAGGCTCCTGTTCCATAGCCAATGAGGAGAAAGAAAGTTTACAAATGTACATGGTTAAGAGAGAGGCAGAGATTTAGTCTCATAGCATCTGTACTCCATTTGTGTGGGCCACAAGATGTATGCTCCACGCAGTTGCCTAAATGGCAGCATAATAGCAAATTACTTGCACTAATCATATTTTTCATCTGGTATTTCACTCATTAGTGTGTTCTCAATCTTCACTGGGTTAGCCAGCTTCTCACATATAATATTATTTGAGTCAGAGCAGAGTGTATAGGAAACATATATTGTGTTTATATATCCACAAAACATGGTGTCATCTACGTCCTTTGTATTTCTTACAAGCCTAAAAGAGAAAAGAAAGAATGCGCTCAGCAAGTAGAAAGTTTGGAATGGATTCACAGGAAACAAAATTACTTTTCCACCACATCATTGCTCCTGGGTCTCCCTTGTCTAAAATACATTTTAATTATTATTTGGAGCATGAAGAGTATCCCAGCTACTCATATGTATCAACAGATAGGCAATAGCTAATGCTATCTTATTTCAGCATGCCTCTTCCGGTTTTTTACACCTGGAATATTTGCTGTCTTTTGCTTCCAGATGGTACCGCCTCCTTTCTCCAATACTTAATATGATTTAGAGTAATACAATTCTATTAGATTCTCCAGTCTGGCCGCAGTAGTAAATCTTCGACAATGTCTCTTCAAATATTTTTCATAATCACTCAAATCAAGAATTAACCTAATATGTGACACCCTCAGTTCAACATCGTCTCCAAGTGACATTTCCCCCCAAGCCATTTTTCAGAGATTTTATTCCGAAGTTCTGAATAATTACCAGCTCCTAATATAAGATTACTGAGCAAGGACCATGCGTCCAAGACAAACTTACAAGTTGAAAATATTATCTTTTGGAAAAAAAAATGTAGTATCAATGCTTGGGTCAACAAATAATGATCACCAATAATCATTATTAATGATTAATAAGTAAGCTCATCGGTTAATAACAAATAAGTTCATCAGTTAAATTTTCAAAAGTGAAATTTCCTTATTGGAAGTGACACAATATAGATGTCATTGATCACAACCCCTTTCCAGAAATAAATCCCAAAAATAACATTATTAATAAAAAACAAAATGAAATATACATTCATATATACACATGTATATACATTCATATATATTCATACATATATGTATATTCATATACATTCATATATATTCATATACATACATATTCATATATATTCATATACATCCATATATACACATACATACATTCATATATAATTATATATTATATACGTATATAAGTATATATCGTATATATGTTATTATATACTTTTTTATTTTCGTATTATTTCTTAATAATTAAAAATATATACTATGCTTTCTATTCCACCATAGATTATCTTCCCATTAGCAATAATAACAAATAAACTCATGGAAATTCTTCTTTTTCAAAGCAAGATTTCATCTGTACTCTCTCCTGATGTACGCATTACCGTTACTGCTAGTCCTTTACCCCAAATGAGATTTTAAAAATATATATCCTTCTGTCCTCCGTTTGTACACATAGTATCCCCCCTTTATTCTGTCATTGCAAACTCCCAAAGACACAGCTGCTTAGTCTTCCTGACCCATATTCTTACATCTACTATTCCTATCTGAAGGAAAAAAAAAAACAAAACAAATTCATCAATACTTGCATTTGCTTCTGGCCCACTGTGAGGAGTGTGCAGGAATCTCAGGGTATTTAGTGTGGCTGGACCCCAACATAACTGCCCTGCAGTCATACCTGCTTGACGTGTCCTCAGCCGACAAATATGTATAAACGTGTGGGCTTGTGGCAGTATACTGCAGATTGATGTTCTGGCTTCTTTCTTTAGTCTAATCCTGTCTTTTTCCCAATTTTCAGGCATTATAAAATACAAATGGGACTTTTGACATTGTTTTTATATGTGCTTTGTCTGTCTCTCCTCCCCTCATTATAGGTAGAACAAATATAACATATGAATCAATTTATAACGGTATATTTATAAGCACTTTCTTAATATTTTACATGACAAAATATTTTGTGTATGCCATATATATAATATACCATGCCCATGCTCATTATCTTCTTTGCTGGAAGTGTTCTAGTCTATCTCTAAATTTTTCACTCAAAACGGCCATTTTAAATGTCGTTTACAACACAAATTTCAGAGCTAAAATTTAACTTTGGTTGTTCTATGTATTCTTACTGAAGGATTTATCACATTATATCCTTTTTATATATAGAATTGTTTAGTCTGTGCATATAATCAATGGTTAAGTAATGAAGGGAAGAATCAGTCTTTCTTTCACCTTTGAATCTCAGCACTTAGTCAAATTTTAAGCACGAGGGTAGAGCCCAGTGAATTTTGTTGGCCTCTATAATTTTCTGAGTTGAAAGTCTCACGGAAATTCCCTTTTATTGTACTACTACAAATACGTTCACTAGTGACCTGTCAAGATAATGAGAAGACGTTTGTGGCAACGTTTTTGCATCATTAAGAGCATTAAAGATGTTGAGGGTGCAATTTCAACCACAGCTCGTTTAAATTGTAATCTATAATGCTAATGGAGAGCACACCTTTACTCCAACCAACTACAAAAGTTCAATAAGAATAAAGACTTACCAGTCAGAGGAGAAAATTGTCTCATCCACTATCTTGTAATCTGCATAATATTTTCTGGGAGATAACCCCAGCCAGTATTTACGTAAGTTCCTGGATTTTACAAATTCCTACAAGAAATAGAGGTTGAAAACAAAAACAAAAACAATTGTCTCCCATTTCTGTGTATTACTTCACAACATAATTTGTGACAAATTACTGTTTTAAGGTAACATCTTTTGACATTATACTACTGCTTTTTGAGGTCATTAAAAAAAAAATGAAACAAAGTGCCCGTTACTATAAGATTCCCTGCAACACTTATATATCATTTACTGCTTCACATGGAAAAGTATCTACCGGTCCATGCATTACTTTAACTTAGGGTTTGTGAAGTTCACCAACTTCAAGATTCAAATATAGAGCAGTAGTCTAGGGGCAAAGGAGGTGGTTAACCACTAAAACACAAGTTAAGAGAAACAGAAAAAGCAGAAGAAAAACATAGCAAAGTCAGACGAGAAGTGGTTACAGACTAGAATTTAGATCCAGTCCAGACTTTTGTAGCCAAAGTAAGATTTTCTCACTCATATCCAGACATTTTTTTTTTTTTTTGAGTAAATAACTATGAGTGGATCCTTTGAGAAGGACGGGGTGTAGAAGTGACCATAGTTTCCTTTCCCCTGCTGCTATAAAGGCGGACAAAGATTCTCACAGTAGGGAAGCCGAGACTTTTGGGAACATGAGTTTTTTTCCTTAAATAATATTATCCAATATTATCCAATTATTATTCATAATAATATTATGAATATTATCCAAGAGAACAGAAATGCCAAGGAATAAGTAATGATATGGAGATACCACTTAGATATTAGAGAAAAAGAAAATGAATAAATATAAATACATAAATACACACATACATCTTCTACAGAACTCACTTTTCCTGGAACCCAGGGAATCAGTATAACATATCCGCTTGGCACTTGCCTTTGACATCCCATCTTAATCCCTACTTTTTTATACATATGTTATCCAACCTATCTTCTTATTGTAGGTTGTGGCGTTGACTTTTTCTCTTAGTTAAAAAAATACAAAATGGTAGAAACAAAGAATCTTCTCTATGTAAATTTTATGGAATTGGTAACCTTTAAGAATGATTTCCAGGTCTTCTATTTTTTTAGGTAAATTCTCAGAAATTGTGTTCTGAAAGTTGATTCTAAAGTTCTGGTTTGGAAAGCCTCACAGCCCAAAAGATTCTGGGTACCCCAAATCTACCCATCTGCCCAACCTCTGAGATTCCCTGGATGTTAAGGTCCTAAGCTACGGTTTTGGATCACACCTGAGATATACTACCTCGCAATAAACGTACTAAGTGTCAGTCACCTCATACCCTAATTAAAATAAGTGAGAATCATGTCTGGATTAGTACAAATTTTCTCCAACACGCCTCAATCCTCTCTATCCTATGATGGGAAAAGTGACTTCCTTCTTCACAGGCAGAGATACAGGGGATCTTACCAATACACTTTTGTTCTTAATCATCAATAGGCTGGCATTTTGAGCAGAACAGAACATGGCATTCTTTTGCCATGTTACATAGTTCTTAGTTACTAGGTAACAGTTGTCCTCATGCCATATCCACTTCTTTGGGCAAGGTTTACATTTGTGCTCTGAAAGAAGAACATAGTTTCATTTGGTTTGGGTTGATGATCTTCATTACTCTCATTATTCCCATTGTCCTCTGTGTTGAATTTACCAAATTTACTTGTCTTTCTTGCTTTTACATGAAAGGTGAAGAACCTGAATCTTGTGTTCCAGGTCCCTGTATACCACCGCAATGCATCCAAAACATAATCTGAACAATACATTCCAAATTAAATGTCCAGGGTATTTCAGTGTATTTTCCTGACTCCGGAGTCCAGAATAATGATGAATTAATTTACTTTTCTCTCTTTGCCATTTTTTAAATTACTACATGGCAATGAAAGCTAATCACAAAAACATTGTGTGGTAAGAATCAACCCCGCAGCCTGCATCAACCCATCTCCAACTAGGGCGTTTCTGGCTGTCTGACATTGAATACTTGGGGGAGTTTTCAAAAGCACAAAGAACATATTTTAGTTGTAATAACTATAGGAACTTTAGAGATATTGAAAGACCAATTACTCCCAATTCGAATGGCAAGACTTAACTATTTCTTTGCTATTGATTCTCATCAAACATTGACGTTTAGGAACAAGGTCACCTATAAAGACCTTCTCTTCTATCCTTTAAGAAGGATATAAAGACGTGACTTATCCTCTCCTCCTTATTTTCTATTGACCTCAGTGCCGAGAATAATAGTAAATTTCAGATTAGAGAAACTGTATGTGGTCTAATATTTTATTAGTTGTTATCCTCTGATAATTTGGGGCAAACAGTTGTTATTTTCTTATTTTTCTTTGCACAGTGAGTCCTTTGTCAAGTAAGTTTAATTCCTCTCTCCAAATAATGGCATCCCAGGGAAAGGCTGCTAGCTTTTGATGAAATAATTCTCAGTGACTCTAAGGTTTTGTTCATTGTCTAATAAATAGCTCACAGAGGAATATAGGATTACCTGGTTCTCTTTGGTAAAGCTCATGACATAATTTGGTGGCTATTTCTTGCAGTGTGAGAGATAGGTTCCTGATCATCTGGGAACTATTCATGCTATGCATCAATTGTAGAGAAACATTTCTCTGAAGTTCTTCTTTGATATTTTGTAGTGTATTCAATGTTCTCATTTCTTTCTTCAAAGTTATGTAAACTTGAGGTAAAAAAAAAAAAAAAGAAAAGAAATGGCAAAATATTTTAATCCCTCAACCCACCCATCACCTTCTTTCTGCTGAACTAGTATTATGCCCTTGGGCTATGGAGGGAAGGAGTCACTTCACAGGAGTGAGGGAAACAGACTACCGTATTTAAGTACCTAGCTGTCAATACCTTTTGTGGGTATCTCACCTACAACCATCCCAAAGCCTCAAATCAAAAGTATCCTGTCTTGTGAAACTCATAGAATTCTAAGTGCCTTTCCCTTTCCGTCAAAGCATAGGTAATACGTACATACGCTTCCTAAGATTCCTAGTCCAATCAGCAGCAGAAGGCATAGGAGAATCAGAGCCAAGGCTCTCTGATGCCACACATGGGAAGTAGCAGCAGGTTCTGTGGAAAGCAAAATGAGCGAACAGGCCGGAAATGGTATGCATCTTCATTTGAATAATTCATTCATTCATTCATTCATTCATTCATTTTGCCTTTATTTCTTTCTGACTCTGGTAAAAGAGTGAGTAAAAACTCCAGGCCATTTAAAAAGAGCTTTTCAAAGAATAAGTAAAAAACATGTTGCTAATTGTTTTGCACGCAAACTCGTTCTCACAGGAGAGGCCGTTAATTGGTAGGCTGATCCAAGACACAAGGAGGCAAAGATGGGATTTAAAAAGGAGACTTGAGAAAACCAATGTATAATATATAATGTATCTTTTCTGTACAAATTTGGGGGAAAGGGGGAGCTGGTGACTAATAGAGAGGTCAATCAGAGCAATCCTGTCTTGAGTAGATGATTGTGATTGTCAAAGAAAATCATTTGTTATTTAGGTTCTTCCTCCCCAGATCCTGAGAATTTGGCTGTGGAACATAATTGATAGACTGTCTCTTGTAATGTCTCCGTGTGTCCTCCCTTCTGCCAAACCTTAGGCCAGATCGATATCATTTCTACATCCGAATTTCTTCATATTATTAGCAACAAACTTCTGTTGGATGTTTCTCTTTTGCTAAACACAGAAACCCTCGAATAGATCATTTCCCTATTTAAAAAAAAGCAAGAATTGCAAACTTTATATTATAAATTATTCATTATTAAATCACTACCTGATTTAAATTATCATCATTGGTATATACATGGATACTAGATGTTTCCAAAAGTATAATTCAGGAATAACATGATAACCTCATTATATTTCTGATCTGTGTTATGTCCCACATCTCTTAGTTGCTGCTGTAACATTGTGAAGTTTAGAGAGAATTGAAAGTATAATGTAAAACAAATTTTTAGACTTTGAACAATAGTTAACGGTGAAAGAACTGTATAGTCAGGATCTTTTCTAAGGTGAAAAATATGACTTCAAGTGCTATCTTTCATAAGAATTATGTTCTCATCTATTTATGTACTCAATTAGTCAAAAGTTCTGTTCAATAGGAAAGGTTTAATGAAGAAAGGAAAATAATTGAGTTGTGTTTTGCTTGTTTGTTTGTTTTGTTTTTTTTTGGAAAGATCACTGTTACTGCCTCTGGACAACAAATTCATCATAGGGCTCAGTGTTGGAAGCAGGGAGAACAGCAAGAAAACTATTGTAGCATGCCATTTGAGAGAGGATAGTAGTTTGCTTTACTAGGAATAGAGAATGTGATGACCCACGAATCCATTAAGAATACATTTTGAAGTTAGAATCTATAGGACGAATTTATGAAATGTTTCCAAGACGTTTTTTCCTTGACAGAGGCGGTAGATAAGAAACATACACACTTAGAGGCAGTATAGTGAAGTAACAAAAAAAAAAAAAAAAAAAAAAAATGCGCAGCACATTCCTAGGGCTAGTGTGCCTGGGTTTGGTTTTTTTTTTTTTAATTTTTTTTTAACATTTATTTATTTTTGAGACAGAGAGAGACAGAGCATGAATACGGGAGGGTCAGAGAGAGAGGGAGACACAGAATCTGAAACAGGCTCCATGCTCTGAGCTGTCAGCACAGAGCCTGACGCGGGGCTCGAACTCACGGACCGTGAGATCATGACCTGAGCCGAAGTCGGACGCTTACCACCCAGGCGCCCCAGTGTGCCTGGGTTTGAACGCTGGATAAGCTACTTTTCACATGGGACCTTGGACAAGTCATTGAATGTCCCTGGGCTTACTTTCTGCATTTGTTAAAAAAGAAAGCCATAAAATACCAGAGATTAAGTGATCTAGTATTGGTAATACAATTAGAACAGTGCTGGCACATAGGTGATTGTATTTAATATGTATTTGTATTTATATTTATATTTACATTTATATTCATATTTATATTTAGATTATTTATATTTAATGAGATGAGGATGATTAGGGAAAGGAAACAGTTTTAGGGGATTTTTTTTTTAAATACGAAACTTTCAGGTACAGTGTGATTTTGAATGGTATATTTTCCAATATTTCTTAACCTTTTTTCTCCCTTTAGTACTCTATGTGTCTTTCATTTAACTTAACCTCCAAAAGAAATAGAAATTTGGGGGTGATATACGCTTACTTAGTAGAAAACCAAATGACATTTTTTAAAGTTTTCTCTGTCTCTCTTTTTTCTCTCTGTTTCTGTCTTTCAGACACACACACACACACACACACACACACATACACACTTTTCCTTTCCTTTCCTTTCCTTTCCTTTCCTTTCCTTTCCTCCTCCCTCTCCCCCTTTCCTCCCTCACCCTCCCTTTCTTTCTTTTCTTTCTCTCTTCTTTTCTTTTCTTTGCTTTGCTTTTTTTTTTTCTTTTCTTTTCTCTAATAATTAGGCTTAACATACCAGAATTGTGGTGTGTGTATGTATATGAGTATTTTGTAGCCTCCAATAAACATTTTTTTTTTTCCTTTTCTAAATGATGAGTTAGATTCTGGAAACATTAACTGCATCGTATGGCTATAAAATCACATTGAAATCAAGTATCAAACTATTAAGTTCTGCTGAACAGTTCAACCAAAGCAGTCACTTCTTTTTAAATTAAAAAAAATTTTTTTTTCATGTTTATTTATTTTTGAGAGAGAGAGAAAGAGACAGAGCATGAGCGGGGATTGGGCAGAGAGAGAGGGAGACACAGAATCCGAAGCAGGCTCCAGGCTCTGAGCTGTCAGCACAGAGCACAACGTGGGGCTGGAACACACAAACGGTGAGGTAATAACCTGAGTCCAAGTCAGACGCTTAACCAACTGAGCCACTTAGGCACCCCCAAAGCAGTCACTTCTTAAATGCCATATATAAAATGAGAAAATTTAATCCAAAATGTAACCCATACTAGGGGAACTAAATTAAGTAAAGATTTATGAAAAAGAGCTCTATCCCCATTCAACCATAATATTCCCTGAGCTATTATCTCATCATTCAAAGAATGAAAATAGACCTAACAGTAAGCTAACGAGATGTGATATAATCTGATTTTACGAATGATATGTCTAACAGTATAGTAACACGTTCATTCACAAAATTTGAATTTGTAGATCTAAACACTATTATCTCACTCTTTATCTACCGTTATAATTTAATGTTAAAGAAAACTTCCTCACCTTTCAGTCTGAAGTTCATGCACTCCTATGTAATTACATATTGCTACAGAGGACTGCTTAACATCCTTCTCTGAACAAAATTTGATTTCTCAGATGGTAATGGTCAAATTGGAGCAGTTAAAAGTAACAGAAGCTAAATTCCTCTTAATACGCCTTTCCGAAAAATCTTCTTGACCTTATTTATTATTGTCATTCTTTTTGAGAGCCTCTCATTTTCATTTTTGGCACCTGGAACTGAAAAGTATGGTTAACTTGGGGCACCTGGGTGGCTCAGTCGGTTAAGGGATCGACTTTGGCTCAGGTCACGATCTCACAGTTTGTGGGTTTGAGCCCCGCATCGGGTTCTGTGCCGACAGCTCAGAGCCTGGAGCCTGCTTCGGATTCTATGTCTCCCTCTCTCTCTGCCCCTCTCCTGCTTGCAGTCTGCCTCTCTCTCTCTCTCTGAGAAATAAGTAAACATGAAAAAACATTAAAAAAAAAAACAAGTGTAGTCAACTTTAAATATTAAAGAAATATGTACTAGGTTAAATGAATAAGCAAAAAATGATGAATGAAATCCTGGCCAAGAAGAAAACATTTTACGGGCACTTGGGTGACTCAGTTGACTAAGCTTCTGACTCTTGGTTGGGGCTCAGGTCATGAACTCGAAGTTTGTGGGTTCAAGCACCTTGTCAGGCTCTGTACCGGCAGTGTGGAGCCTCCTTGGGATTCTTTCTCTCTCTCTCTCCCTCTCTGTCCCTCCCCCTTTTTCTCTCTCTCAAAAAGAAATGAACATTAAAAAAAGAAAACCTTTTATTGGTGTATTTCCCATCTTTATTTATCTATCTTTCATTGAAACCTCACAAAATAATCATTAAACATGTTAGCCTTTTTCAAAAGGGCACAATTAGCATACACCAAATTATGGCTGCAAGCTCATAATTAAGCAGGTATTGTTATCCTATTTTATAGATGAGAGCACAGAGCTTCAAAGGGTCAAATGAGTTATTCACCTCTGATCGGTTCCAAACCCTCTCCTCCATAATTCCGGCAGGTCAATAAAGTAGAGAGGCTTCCCCAATCCCCAGACATACATGTGACACTCAAGCACACCCTGTCCTTACTGAACCCTTGTTTCTCTGCTGAAAAAAGGCGACGCCCAGGATTATGTCATAAGACAAATAGGATAGTGCTTGTCACAAGGGGGGGGGGGGTGGAATGAGAGCCAGTTTTCTTATTGTATTTGTGACTAGCATTTTCTTAGCAAAATGAAGAATATGCATGACCATGACTCTCCTGGGCAACACGTGCTTCTTGTTCTAAGACTTCATTTCACTGAGGGAAAAAAAAAATGTTTCACCATCCGGTAAAATCAAAATATGAGTCTATCCCAATCATCTTGAGTGTGATGTTAAAACACAGAAAATTCGCAGAAGATGGAGGGTTCGATGTACTAATTAGCACCTTTAAGAAAAACCCTTTATAATCATTTTGTACATTAGTAGCTTTGGTCAAAATGAGAGGCTTAATTTAAAATTTCATGGAGGGGCACCTGGGCGGCTCAGTCAGTCAAGCGTCTGACTCTTGATCTCTGCTCAGGTCATGATCTCACAGTTCATAGGTTCGAGCCCCAACCTGGGCTCTGCGCTGACAGAGGAGAGCTTGCTTGGGATTAATCTCTCCCTCTCTCTCCCTGTCCCTGCCCTGTTTATGCTCTCTCTCTCTCTCTCTCTCTCTGTCTCTCACAAAATAAATAAATAAACATTTAAAAAATAAATAAAATTCACACTGAAGGATCATGGTCAATTCACTAATACCTAAGGCCTTCTACCCTTCCACTCCTACCAACCTGCAACACTTCCCAAGCTCAGCGTCTTACCTTTGATTCCAACTGTGCCAAACTCCTGGATACTTTTCTTTCTACCGGAGTCCTGAAAATTGAGGTCTGCGTAAGTAACCTCTTCAGACATTGAGGCTATGAAAAGGAATCCCCCCCCCAAACTATTACTCTTTTAAAAAGATGAAAGTGAACTAACGGAGTTGAATGTTACACAGGAATTGTGGCTTTGAACTGCTGTGTGTAAACCAAAACTTACGCTTAGAAGCTTACACTTCTCTTTTCGCTGTACCAATCCCGGGAGTCTACAGATGAGCTGCAGCCTATGAGAGGCCTTAGACAGATACAGACACAGTTGCAAGACTGAAAGTATTTTTTTTTCCTTATCTCTTCCTTTTTCTCATTTCTCAATATCTACCAACTACCAAAGTGGCTTTCAAAATTGTTTTGGATATGATCAGTGTCATGCAAGGGGGCGCGGATCACCAGCAACACAGGTGCAGATATACAGAATTTATCGGAGAACAACCTTCCAGCAAAGAAATAACAAAAGGACACAGTCCTCCAACACTCATTGTTCTACAACGATGGCCTGGCACAGACGTTCTCTCTCAGTCCCGGCCTAGGTCCTGATAGGATTTGCCTTTTTGGGAGACCGCACAAACCCAGAGCACCCCCAGGGAGACACAGAGGACAAGCCCCACTCTGTAACTCTGTTACATAGGAATAGGTTAGCCTAAGAGGAGCGAGGGGACATCTAGTTTCTCTAGTAGCAAGAAATAGATTAAGGGATCTGGGGCCCAGGAACCACACCACGGGGTACACATGCTAACGGCCAAGGTGGGTATATCAGAGGCCCCAGAAATTGCTTTGTAGTCCGGGAAAACCGACGTCAGTCTTGCTGTCTCTCCACAGACTGGCTCATTCTTTTGTGAGCCAGCTCTCAGCTAAAGCCTACTAAAAAGGAGATGTAAATGAGTCTCCGGGGTCATGCAGGTCAGGATCTCATAAGGTTGATGCAGTCTTCCTAGGAGGCAGGGGTCCATTCATTTACTGATCAAGTGTAGAAAGTGAAGGTGGAAGTCGGGGCATGATTGTTTCTGAGTAAGTTCTTCCCTCATTCTTATTAATAAATCTGATGTTTTCAGTCACATGATTGAGGAGTTGAGAGACCACAGTGAGAGTGACATACTCAGGTTCAAAAAGGAGACCCACAGTCAGGATCCAAAGACAAAAAGCAAGTATATGCATTAAAAGGGGAGTTTGAAGAGAGTAAAATGAAAGGACAATTTGTAAGATGTGGGTAGGCTCAAAAGAATATAATAATAATAACAATAATATTTATGTATTATATAATATATAAATATATTTATTATTATGGAATATATAAAATTGTTATTATTATTATTATTTTCCCTTGAGCCTATCTACATCTCGCAAATGGTCCCTTTACTTGTATTTACTATTTGAATCTGTCACTGTGAACAATATTAACTGTTGCTTTAGGGGCGTGGGAAACACTGTCGCCAATAGTGACCTGCCTCAATTTCCAACTTAACAGAACCGTGATTGTACTCCTTCTACACACACCAAACACTCCAAACCCTAGTCTGGCAAACCAGCAGCAAAAATTCGTCTCGTGAGCTCTCACGTATAATACATAGAACAGCTACTTCTGCTTCCAAATCAGTTCCCAGACAACACGCTGTGAATATAGGGCGTTGACCATATTCTGACAGGTGTTTTCAAGCATGTACAGTAGGTTATAAGGGGGCGCTCCAAACCCCTACACGACCATCTCCCAGGTTCTTAAGTCTTAAAAAGCATTCCAGTCACTTCCCTGTTCTACCAAGCTACCTGTTCTGAAGAAGTGGGCCATGCATTAAGTCCAGCGAGTTGTTAGTCACGGCTCCCTTCCTTGGCCTTGAAATTAATTTCTTTGTCAGGAGGCATGTTGTAAGAAATGCCATGGAGATTAAGAAATTGATCTGTAAAGCCATGACTAATGGGGCTGTCTGATGCATTGACTAGAAGAAAGACAAATCTGGGTCTGCATCAGTGTTCCAGTTTTTTTTTTAAACTCAATTTTCTCTCGTTTCTCAAATATCCCACACACGCACGCACGCGCACACACACACACACACCCTCCCTTTAGCTAGAGTCTCATCAATCCAGTCCAATCTGAATTCTTCTCTTTCATTTAACAAAACAGCAAAATGGATTTCATTAAGCTCATAGTTAAGATTGTACTTTCACTACATCCATCGAGTATTTCTCATATATCATCTTAACTTACAGGTAAGAAGTTTATCTGGCACAACATTTTTAGGAAAGAGTATCAAAGATAAGAAGCCATCACAGTTCCTTAACTTTCCTTTCTTAGAAGTATTTGAAGCCAATGGCTGCTCCTTTCTCTTTAAACACTTTTCTTTCTTGGATTCCATCTTGCCCTCACTTAATCCTTAATCAAATTATTCTTAATTTCAGTTATTATTTATTTCTATTCTAGGGTTTTCATTCGACTCTTGAATTATTTCCATGCGTTGACATTCTTTATATTTTTTTTCTCTTCACTTAAACACACTAACCATTTTTGTTTTAAATTTCCTGTACAATATCATCATTATCTGAAAGCATTTGCAACTCATTTTTCTTTTTATTAATATAATTTATTGTCAGATTGGCTTACATACAACACCCAGTGCTCATCCCAACAAGAAGCTCATTTTTTCTCAGTTTGGCTTGTCAATTGGTGTTTTGCCAGTTAGCTTTTTCTTTTCTTTTTTTTTTTTTAGGATGCCTCATATTTTTTTTTTATTAAATGCCAGATATCGTATGCAAAAACAGCAGAGATTATGAATATTTTTTTTATTAAAAGGTGGGTTTTGTTTCCTGTTTTCCTGGCAGGCAGGTACAATAGAAACAGTAAGCCTTGATCCGTTCGAGTCCCTCAAGTTCTGTCTTGTTGGTTCTTTTTATAAATTTTGTTCAACCTTTATACTGATCTTTTTGTAGGAGGTTTCATGTGATACCGGCCATGGTTCTATGGCCAGAACCCGAGATCTCCTGGTTGCTCACTGTGTAAAACCTACTGAACACATGTATAAGAGCTAGTGGTCAAGCAATGCATCTACTCCGTTTTTTTTCCGAAACAACCCATACTAGGGACAGTATCACAGATGCAGAAGCATTAGCGGTTACTGTACTTCCCTGTCACCTGTTACACTATAGGGTCATGCACAGGAATCCGGCAGGTCTGGACGTGTCAGACCCCAGGTGGGAGATTGTGACGCTGCGCACGGTTGTTACAGGTGCAAGGCTGGGGAATCCTCAGCCCCGCTGCGGGAGCCAATGAAATTAGCTAAGAAATTTGGTCATGACGTTATGACATCGTGGTCAAGACGTCTCTGACGCTGCTGCCTCAGTATGTTCACCACAGAAACCGCCAGCTCACTCCTTACGTCTGTAACTGGAAGAGGTGTCGTGATTCCTCCCGTCACCCACATGGACTGTCTTAATCACTCGACCTTAGCCGGTTAACTCTGCAGATTCGCGGGAGCTAAAACGGAAGCAAATCCGTATTGGAGGAGGGAATGCTTTCCTCTCCTTCTTGTCCTGACTCTAAAGGGTGGCTGACGTTTATTCCACCGCAGCTGAGCAAACATTTCAACCTGGAAAGGCTGCGACGCTGGATCACTGGGACTGGCAGCCAGCCCCTGGAGGGGAAGACTCAGTTTCACTTAGTGTGTAGAAAGCTGGAAAGGGCGTCACTCCTGCTGTTACAACAGCGTCCGTCTAGATGATCTGCAAAATGCATAACTTCCCTGGAACCCCTCAGAGACCTGAGGTCAAGGGCAGACAGCTAAGCTAAACTTCTAAGAGACAGGGCTTACTTACTTGGGGCAAACACTCAACTCGTATAAGCTGATGTAAAGAATGAAGCTAAAGTTTTTAACAAGTTGCTTAAGAGTGTGGGTTTCTATGATTGCTACAAGACACCAGGGTATGTCATACCCACGTGCAGGCACTTTACAGACCCCACCAGATGCTGGAACTTTGAGGACCGTTGGGGCAACATTAGACAGTTTCCTTTATGTTGAAAGGTTGGGGGGAGGTGAACAGCAGTCACCGTACAAAAGACGTGAAGTCCCATCTGGAAATGTCTCCCCTGCGGAACAAAAGCGTCCCTCTCAGGCCACAAGTGGACTAGGTGCAGCTCAAACTGAGACAAATGTGTCTATACTCCCCTCCCAACGGAGGGGGTGGGAACTGGAAAGAATCCTGATCGTATTCACACCTGCTTCTAGACTTACTCTGCTAAATGATGCTCTAGGCTCTAGTTACTCACAGTGGCTGCTTGTTTGACACCCAATCTGTCTCACTTCCCGTTTCTTCAGTGTTTCTCTCACCTTCCAGAAAACACAGCCTGCACCAGCTTCTTCGGGTCTTCTGTTGCCTTTTTCCATTTTCCCTTTCTCGCGCCCTTTCCACCTTTGAAGGGGTAGCAACGCATCTTTCTTGCATAGTCATCGCCTATCCTCAGTCGCTGGGTTGTGTCCCTATGTGAGGGTTCCCAGAGAGCTGTAAGAAGGGAATCAAGAAAAACCCCACACCAAGCCCTGGAGCACCGACCCATTTCAAAGATAAGAAAAATCGTTGCGCCCTGAATAGGGCTGCCCGAAAAAAGGCAAGACCTCTAGTGCAATCTGAAATTCGGCCCCGAAATGGTTTATTTATGTCGCGTGCAGTGTTTTCATTTGTTGTGTTTGTCATATTTGTTGTTGATCTGAAATTCAAATTTGACCAGGAATTCTATATTTTAATTTGCTACGTCTGGGCACCCCTCCATAAGCGGGGTGGCTAGAAAAATGGAGACAGCCATGTAGAGGTTGCAAACATTTTTTCAGTGGGAAGGAAGGTTTATCCTGACCACTCGACCTACCGTATGTTCTCTCTACGCCCCTGCACACACTTATCAGTCGACGTATCCAATACCCGAGCCCATGTTTTTTCATCATATTTATCAAGTACTTAGGTGTCCAATTAATATTTTCCGAGTCACTGAAAGGCATCGAGAAATTACTGTGTTTTGTTTTGTTTTGGTTTGTTTTGTTTTAATGGAATGGCTTCTTGCTACTTTAGGCTCTGGCCTTCACAAGTCACAGAAAGCTTACTGAATGAGGGAGCCCCACAGCCACTGAGGTGTCTGCCCAGTCAGTTTTCCAGGAAAAGAAACTATATAGCATGAACCTCTAAACCCAGCCTGTCACAACAAGTGGAATAAAATAGTGCAGAATCGAACCTTGTATACTTCTGTACTAGAGAGCTTTATCCGGTAGTGAACATCTCTACCTTCGCTTACGTCTCAAGACAACTGGGGACCTGGTGTGGGACAAGCACTCCACAACTGCAGCACAGAATTTGCTGGAGAGGAGACTGGCCAAGGGAATCTTGCCAGGCAACAGGCTGAAGCCTAGACCGTATTCGGATCATTACTCAGGAGACACTGGTCAAGCTCGTTGCCTGGAAACACTCTCTTTGCCAATCTCACCCTAGCACCTGTTGCAACACCATCTTCTTGGTTCCTGCACCCCAAAGCAGGTGGATTCCATATTTCGCAAAATGTTGCCGTGAGTAATATAATTGCTTTCTCCTTTCTACTTGGTATCCGAAACGTTGAAATGCTCATTGGAAAGTAGCTCTGCTCAACACCCAGGACTGTAAACGTGCAAAATGAGGAAAAAAGGTTTAGAGGATACAGTACGTTCTGAAAAATCTGAAAACACTTCCTTAAGGGAGAGTTAATGAACTAAACAGAAGAAAAACTCAGCCATGAGATTCCAGGAAAACACTGTGTGTATTTCAAACGTAATTTTTACGGCTGGGATATTTCTTACGGTTCTGTCGGCCTTCCCTCCCACCTACCAGGAACTGATCGCCAAGTTTATCGTCAAGGAGGAACCGTAAACCCGCAACCTTCAGCTATGTTCATGAAAATGGGAAGAATGTACAGACAGAGATCAGAGGCTAGGAAAACAGATGAATCTGGTGTTTTGTAAGGACTGTAGCTCTGCGTGTGTGCACAGAAATGAACTTCAGTCTTTCATTGCATAAAACTCTCGGAGACTTTTTTCCCCCCGCACCTGAACAGTTTGGGGTCAGTCTCATAGCTTTTGTGGTTCTTTTCAGAAATCGTTAAGAGTCTCATTTCAGAAATTATTATGTCCAGCAGAATCTCCAAACTCCAAACTCTTCTATTCAAACTTAAATGTAAACCTCATGTTAAAAACACTATTCTCCTCTGCCTGGGTGGCTCCGTCCGCCAAGCATCCAACTTCAGTTCAGGTCATGATCTCACAGTTCGTGGGTTCGAGCCCCGCAGCGGGCTCTGTGCTGACAGATCCTTTGGATTTTCTGTCTCCATCTCTCTCTACCCCTCTCCCGCTCACACTCTGTCTCTCAAAACTAAATAAACATTAATTTTTTTTAAGCACAGTCTTCCTCCAGCCTATACCACTTCAGACCTGGTAGCCCACAGGAGATGGGATGGGCTGTGTGTTTCCAACCTCACATAGTGGAAGAGAAAACTGAAGAAGCATAGATGTGTGCTGCTCAGAGCTACCTTACTGAGTGATTCCGTGGGTTTTTCAGAAATCACCGTATCCACCTGTTGCTTACTTCCTGTCAGAGATTTTTCTGTCTCACCTTTTGGAGTTTTATGGATTCTCATTTATGAGGGTTTCACTGCCTACAGTCCTCTTCGGTACCATTCTAAACATATTTGTGGCCAAATACACGTAATAGAAAATTTCCCATCTTAACTGTTTTGAAATATGTAGTTTAGTACTGGAAAGAGCATTCACACCATTTTGCAACCAGTCTGCAGAACCTTTTTCATGTTGCAAAACAGAAACCTTAAACGCCTTAAATAACAACTTTGCACTTCCTCCTCCCCACCCCCTCAGTCCCTGGCAACTATCATTCTACTTTGGTCTCTATGAATTAAACTACTCTACATACCATATACAAGTGGAATCACACAGTGTTTGTTTTTCTGTGGCTGGCTTATTTCACTTAGCATTACGTCCCCAAGTTTCATCTACGTTGTCAGAATCTTCTGCTTTTTCGAAGCTGGGGAACATCCCACGGTAGGTATATATCACATTTCATTCATTCATCCATCGATGGATCCTCGGGTTGCTTTCACATTGTGGCCATTGGGAATAGTGCTATTATGAACATGGGGTTTACAAATATCTCTTCAAAATCCTGCTTTTAATTCTTTGAGAGTATATAGCCAGAAATAGAATTGCTGATTCAGATAATAATTCAATGTTTAATGTTTTGAGGCACCTCCCTATTGTTTTCCCTAATAGCTGCACCATTTTATACCCCCACCAATACTTACCATAGTGCATACATTGTTGTAATGCATCTTTAATGTGCCCTAATCATCAGATAAGTAGACAAAAATAAGCATAGATAGGAAATATACACGCACACGCACGCACATACACACACACACACTCCATTATGGGAACTCTACCCCCATTATCTCATCTAAACCCAATTACCTCTCAGAAGCCTCATCTCCTAATACCATCACATTGAGGGGGTAGGGTTTCACCATATGAATTTTGTAAGTACGCATTTAGTCCATAACATAGGTATAAAGTATATATGTACATAATGTGTGTGTGTATATACATATATACACATATATATATGTGTATACATATATATATATATAATGTGGGTGTGTATGTGTATATATTTTTATTTTTATATGTACCTTTACAAGAGAATGTATGTATGTGTTAGGGGTGATTGTACATTACTTTTTACGGTCTGATAGGCACAAAATTCATCTATCATGGTTGAGTTAAATACCACCATGTTCCAGCTACATGTTTCAAATTTTAGTTTTCCAGTATAGTTATGCATATTTATAATATATGCATGGTATATTTACTCTAATTGTATAAAGTACAAACTTCACTGCTAGTCTTTCAGCCTGCGAATCACGATGTATAAAGTAGATATGCATGGTGATCAATGACCAATCATGTAATGTCCTTGTAAGTCTGTCAATGACTAATTAATGTGCATCTGTTTTTAGTTAACACTTAGACAATTAAGTGTCATGTTATGTTACCGCTTCATCTCATAATGATAAACTCATGTGATATCTTACAAAAATAAATAAGCAAAAGAGGGAACTGGTCAAAAATCATTAAAATGTAGCAAAGAAACAAAAGTGATAGTGCTGAATGAAAGCGAAAGTCAAGTTGAAAACAGAAAGTCAAGTAAAAAGAAATAGCTGATCATGAGCATATTAATACTTCCACTTTTGGAGAAACTCTAGACATGCAGCCAGAGGAATTTTGTTCCAGATGCAAAAAAAAAAAAAAAAATGAAATGTGGAAAGCCCATACTTAGAAGTATGAAAGTTTAAGAAAGCATAGAAAAGATGCTTGGACCGTGTTATTGGTTACAAAGCAAGAAGGCAAGACTGTTCAACTTCTGTTTTAATGCAAAACTTTTTTTTTTTTAATTTTGTTTTTTTAATTTAAAAAAGTGTATTGAGGTATAGTGGGCATACAATATTGTATTAGTTTCACGTATACAATAGAGGGATTTGACAATTCTATAAATTATCCAGTGCTCACCACGACACGTGTAATTATCATCTGTCACCATATCATTATAATATTATTGACCATATTCCCTATGCTGTACTTTTCATCCCTGTGACTTATTTATTTTATAACTAGAAGTTTGTACCTTACCAACAGCAACCCCCTTCCCCTCCCCTCTGGTATCCCCACTTTTTTATCTATATTTATGAGTCCATTTCTGCTTTTTTTGTTTGTTTATGTGGTTTGTTTTTTGTTTTTTTTTTTAGATTCCACATGTAAGTAAAATCATATGGTATTTGTCTTTCTCCATCTGACTTCTTTAAAAAAATATTTTTAATGTTTATTTTTGAGAGAGAGCAACAGAGTACGAGCAGGGGAGGGTCAGAGAGAGAGGGAGACACAGAATCTGAAGTAGGCTCCAGGCTCTGAGCTGTCAGCACAGAGCCCGACGCGGGGCTGGAACCCATGAACCATGAGGTCATGACCTGGGCCGAAGTTGGGCGTCTAACGGGCTGAGCCACCCAGGCACTCCTCTCCGTCTGACTTCTGTCACTCAGCATAATACTCTCTAGGTCCATCCATGTTGTCACAAATGGCAAAATTTCATTCTATTTTATGGCTGAGGAATATTCTATTGTGTTTATGCTATATCTTCTTTATCCATTCATCTATCTATGGACCCTTCGGTTGATTCCATATCTTGGCTATTGTAAATAAAACTACAGTGAACATAGCACTGCACACATCTTTTCAAATTAGTATTTGCATTTTCTTTGCATAAATACCCAACAGTGGAGGGGCACCTGGGTGGCTCAGTCAGTTAAGCCCCTGACTTCGGCTCAGGTCATGATCTCACGACTTGTGGGTTCAAGCCCTGCATCGGGCTCCGTGCCGACAGCTCAGAGCCTAGAGCCTGCTTCGGATTCTGTCTCCCTCTCTCTCTGCCCCTCCCTGGCTCATGCTCTGTCTCTAAATAAATAAATAAATAAATAAATATTTAAAAAATTTTTAAATGCCCAACAGTGGAACTACTGGACTGTATGATATTTCTATTTTTAATATTTTGAGGATCTTCCTTCCACACTGTTTTCCACAGTAGCAACACCAATTTACATTCCTACCAGCAGTTCACAAGAGTTCCTTTTTCTCTATGTCCTTATCAATACTTGCTATTTCTTGCTTTTTTTATACTAGCCATTCTGACAGTGTAAGCTGATATCTTATTGTGGTTTCGATTTGCATTTTCTTGGTGATTAGTGACACTGGGCATCTTTTCATGTGTCTGTTGGCCATCCGGATGTCTTCTTCAGAAAAATGTCTATTCAGACCCTCTACCCACTTTTAAAAATATGATTATTTGGGGGGTTTTGGTATTAAGTTGTATGAGTTCTTCATAGGTTTTGGATATTAGCCCCTTATCAGATATATCACTTGCAACTATCTTCTCCCATTCAGTAGGTTGTCTTAGCATTTTGTTGAAGGTTTCCTGGGCTGCGCAAAAGCTTTTTAGTTTGATGTAGTCCCAATAGTTTATATGTGTTTTTGTTTCGCTTGACTGAGTAGGCATATCCAGAAACATGTTGGTAAGTCTAATGTCCAAGAGATTACTGTTTACATTTTCTTTTAGGAGTTTTATGATTTTAGGTTTTACACTATGTCCTCAATCCATTTTGAGTTTATTTTTGTGTATAGTGTAAGAAAGTGGTCTGGTTTTATTTTCAGAGCACTCTTCATAAGTTTTTAGGCTTTTTAAAAAACAAAATAAGGGGCGCCTGGGTGGCTCAGTCGGTTAAGCATCCAACTTCAGCTCAGGTAACGATCTCACGGTCCGTGAGTTTGAGCCCCACGTCGGGCTCTGGGCTGATGGCTCAGAGCCTGGAGCCTGCTTCCGATTCTGTGTCTCCCTCTCTCTCTGCCCCTCCCCTGTTCATGCTCTGTCTCTCTCTGTCTCAAAAATAAATAAACTTAAAAAAAAAAAAACAAAATAAAACAAAAGACTTGAATTCTCAATGTTTCTGATGTTTTTTAAAAAAAATTTTTTTGATTTTATTAAAAAAAATTTTTTTAATGTTTATTTATTTTTGAGAGAGACAGAGGCAGAATGCGAGTGGGTTAGGGGCAGAGAAAGAAGGAGGCACAGAATCCGAAGCAGGCTCCAGGCTCCCAGCCGTCAGCACAGAGCCCGATGTGGGGTTCAAACTCACAGAGCTGTGAGATCGTGCGTGACCTGAGCCGATGTCGGATGCTCAACCGACTGAGCCACGCAGGCGTCCCTTAAAATTTTTTTTAATGTTTATTATTTTTGAGAGCAGAGAGAGACAGGTTTGAGCGAGGGAGGGGCAGAGAGAGGGGGAGACACAGACTCTGAAGCAGGGCCCAGGCTCCGAGCTGTCAGCACAGAGCCTGACACCAGACTAGAACCCACGAACCACAAGATCATGACCTGAGCCAAAGTCGGATGCTTAACTGACTGAACCACCCAGGCGCCCCTCAGTATATCTGATGTTTTAAATACAGTGTTGTAAAAAAAATAGCTTTATTGGTTTTTTTATTCCCTGTATGTTTTTGAGGGAGAGTAACAGAGTTTTCAATATTTCAAAAAAAATTTTTTTAATTGAGGAACAATCATAATTTCCCCCTTTGATTATTAGAGTAATATGGCTTGGCTTTTGCCTGTGTGTCATTTTTTATCATCCCATTCCACTGTGGAAAGGGAAGACTGCCTATACATGAAACTAATTTTCATTCAAGCACTAAAATTTATCCAATTGTTCCTAAGCAGTCCATAGGGGGAGCTAGAACTCAAAAACTGAAAAGAATGGGGGTGGGGGGGGGGCAGTATTTGAAAAAAGTAGGAGGGATAGCAAAACCACCTTGTGGCTAGGTTTCAGGCTGTCGGTCCACATGTTGTAAAATTGTCTCAGATTTGAGATTTTAGGGTGACTATATAAAGCCGTCCAAAATGAGGGGAATCGCCCTCCCCTGCCCAGCTGGGGGGTTAGCAGGTGGGAGGGAAGGAGCCAATCAGAGACTGAGTTCTCAGAGTTGTCTCTGTGGTCCAGCCAATCCCAGGCTGTTGAGCCCTGGCCCCTGGGGTAAAGGTAGCGGTTGACGCCTGCCCGCAGGCCGTTACTTCCCCAGCCTCAAAACAGAAGAGCCTTGTCTGTGAGTGAGCCTCCGAGATGGAGGGCAGTAGGGCTGAGCATAGCGATGATACTGATGGGATGCAGGCCATGGAGCAGAAGGTCACGAGGCCAGGTAAGGGGAGCCACGGAGCTTGACCTTGGGTACAGGAACTGAGCCCTCCCATGATTAGCCTACCATCCCTTCTGGATCCCAGCTTGCAGTCCGAGCAGTTTTTCTTTAACTGTCCATAACCTGGCCCTGAAATAAAAGCAGGCATCATTAATAAAACAAAGGATTCAAAGAAACGGTGGATCCACCCCTCTGCACCCGATTTTTTCCTTCTTAGAAGAGGCAGAAATTCATTAAAAAGTCCCAGGATGAAGTTTGGTTTTCTATTCTGGAACCGGGGCAAGAGCACTGAGTCAATAAAATAATGGTCAGAAATGGCGCCAAAAAGTGGAAGCCAAGCACTGCTGAGACTTTTGCTGCTGAAAAGGTCCAGCTCTTAGTACCCTTTCTCATTCTCCCATTTTCCAATTGCCGGGTTGTAAAGCACCTAGAGCAGGTAGAGAAAAAGACAAATCTCACGCGAGTTTTCTGTTTGTTTGCTTGTTGTTTATTTTTCTTTAGAAGATAAACAATGATATGCATCTTCCTTAGGTATAGTAACAAAGAAAATGCTAGTCATATCAAGTATATGTGGAGGCATCGCTTTACTTCTGTGGGTAATGTTAGAATTTCCTAGAAAATGTAAGTAAACGATTTCTGCTAAAACTATGTTAATTGTATTATCATTGATTCAGTCTGGTACCAGTGACTACTAGCCTGTTCTTCTTCCCTGACATTGAACAATTGGAATCAGAAAGCATTCTCCTTGCCAGAGCATCTAATTGTTTTTCAAACCCAGTCATCTGCTTTGCCTTCTAGAATGTTCATTGTCTTAATATCTATTGAACTTCAGGCACGGTGCTAGGTGATGATGTTACCAAGATGAAAAAAAAAAAAAAAGAAAGAAAGAAAGAAAGAAAGAAAGAAAAGAAAAGAAAAGAAAAGGCGGTGGGGGGGGGGGGGGGGCGGTGGATTTTGGCCTGAAAGGAATTAATACTTGATGGAAGAAACAAGTATCTATGCCGATAGTAACTGTAAAATAATTGTTAAATACAAGTATGTTCAATGTGAAGAGGAAGAAAAGGAGATTATGAATCTGCCCTTGGTAGGTAAGACTTTATGAAGGTAGGGGTATTTGCACTGAAACTTAAGGTCAAGTAGGTATTTAGGAGAGAGTGCCTTCGATGAGAGAAAGAACACGAGTGTTAGAGAATCACACCAGGAATAACTGTGATAAGCGTTCAAAAAATTGGAGTGAAGACTGACAGTCGTATCACGTTTTCGCTACTGCGTTAACTCTCTCCCATACATGATTATTTTATACTTTCTCTTTTCTCTCCAGACCTTTCATGCCTTTTTCTTCATCTTCACTCTCGAGTCTATGTTTTGCTTTTCGTTTTACCTCATCAATTATAACAATTACTAGAAAACTCCCAAAGACTCCCATGACCACATCTACTTTTTTACCTCTATCCCTACCCATATACTCTGTCTAGATTCCAGGTACTGTAGATGGAGTATTTGTGCCCCACACTAGATTCTATAGCCTCTCACCAATCGGTTATATTACTCGGGTAATATTCCCCTCTCTCCTACATTATAGTTTTTTCACACTCAACTGAAACGTCTCCATCAGCAATACATGATGGTGATATCTCTCTTACCTTGAAAATAAAATTCATTAGCCCTTACTCCTTCTTTAGCTACCAATTTCTTTCTTTTTTTTCTTCTGTTACAGCAACCACCTTGAATTTTTTGCCAATTTTTTTTCTAAATTCTGTCTTCCCATTTTCTGTTAAACGTACTCTGGTCAGGTTCCACTTCCTTTTCTGTCTACTGAATTTGTCTTTCAAGTTCATTGGCAACTTCTGTGTTGCCGCATGGTATGCTTTCTACCTAATTTATTGGCTTCTTCCAGCTTTACTTTGTTTATTCTTTCTTCTCTCCCTGACCTCTTAACTTTGGGGTGCCTTGGGGCTCAGTCCCTGAGCAGGTCCCCTCTGTATCTACCCTTGCACCCTGGGCAATCTGAACCATGCTTACAACTCTAAATGTCATATAATTCTGATCGCCTCCAAATACACATCTCCAATCTGGGTTTCTTCACTGAATTTCAAATATTTCAATCCACCAACTTGACTGTCTAATACATTACCCAAGTCGAAGTCTTAGTCTGTCTCTCTCCCATAACCTCTTCTATCTGGGTCTTCCTTACCTCAGGAAATAGCAACTTGGTCTTTCCAATTTTCAAACCAAAAATCTTTTTTTTTCCAGTAAAATTTTTTATTATTTATTTATTTTTTATTTATTTATTTTTTATTTATTTATTTATTTATTTATTTATTTTTATTTTATTTTATTTTTTTAATACATGAAATTTATTGTCAAATTGGTTTCCATGCAACACCCAGTGCTCATCCCAAAAGATGCCTTCCTCAATACCCGTCACCCACCCTCCCCTCCCTCCCACCCCCCATCAACCCTCAGTTTGTTCTCAGTTTTTAAGAGTCAAACCAAAAATCTTATAGCCATGTTTGACTCTTTGTTCCAATCCACTAGCCTCCAAAATAACCGGCAAAGTCTTCCTGGTCTTTCAAAATATAACTAGTATCTGAGTCCTTTTCCCCACTTCTACTGTTACTACCTCATACCTTGCCAGCATCCTCTTTTCTAAATGTTCTTCCCTCTCCCACCCTTTCCCTCTTAGAGCAAAGTTATCCACTGAAAATGTGATAGGGACCACAGACAACATTTATATTTTAGAAGCCCCAGTAAGAAAGTGAAAAACAAATGAAAATTGGTTTAATTGTATTTTGTATTTAACCCAGTGTGAAAACTGAAATAATATGGGGTCACTTATGTCAAGGTGTTTTAAAAGGCATCCAGGAGGTCATTAAGGAGGTAGGCCTTATGCACGTCCTCCTGAACAGCTGAACTGGGCCAAACCCCAAATAGTCCAAGGACTCCACCAGAACACCTGCGATGTGCTACAGTAATGGACTTTTGTTCAGTGACAAACCACCTGTGCTTAGCCAAGATTAATTTTTAGCTACCAGCACCAATTAAAATTCTTCGTAAGCAATATATGCTCTCGGGGCGCCTGGGTGGCTCAGTCGGTTGAGCGTCCGGCTTCAGCTCAGGTCATGATCTCGCAGTTTGTGGGTTCAAGCACCACATCAGGCTCTGTGCTGACGGCTCGGAGCCTGGAGCCTGCTTCAGATACTGTGTCTCCCTCTCTCTGCTCCTCCCTGCTCATGCTCTGTCTCTCTCTCTCCTTCAAAAATAAAATAAAATAAATAAAACAAAATAAAATATTTAAAAAAAAACAAAGCAAAAAACATTGCTCTCTCATCTTAAAGAACCCCTGACTTTTGTTCCCAAGTGGGATGCTATTTTGGATTGTACTCAAGTCTGTGTACCCTGAATTGCAACTCTTTGATTCCACAACAATGCTTTTGCTTGATTATTGCCTCCTGAAAAATTCAGGTTAACAACTGTATGGTCAGTATATTATCACCTCACCACATATCAATAGATTAATCATTCATGATATTTAAAAAATTGTTGTAGTCTGTTGTTGATATTCCGTGTGTATTTTACGCTTCTGGGACTTTTGGAATTGGACGGGCCACATTTCAAATGATTGATAGCCACGTGTAGCTAGTGGCCATCGTACTGCTCAGTACACTTCTGCAGTATATTTTAAACACATTTTTTAAAAAACAAATCAGATCTCTTTAAAATGCTGCATTGGTTTTTCATTCACTTGGAGTAATGCCACATTCTTGCAGATGGCCTCCAGACTCTGTTGGGTCCAGTCACCCAATTACCTTTGTGATCTCATTCCCTGCTACTTACTTGCCTCTTCACTCAGTCGTCTTCAGTTGTACCAGCATCCTCACTCTCTCTCTCTTTTTTAAAATTTTTTAACTTTTTAATGTTTATTTGTTTTTGAGAAAGAGAGAGTGCTAGCTGGGGAGGGCAGAGAGAGAGAGAGAAAGAGAGGGAGACACAGAATCCAAAACAGGCTCCAGGCTCTGAGACATCAGCACAGAGCCCGATGCGGGGCTGGAACCCACAAACTGTGAGATCGTGACCTGAGCCAAAGCTGGACGCTCAACTGAGCCAACCGGGCACCTTCAAGCATCCTCACCGTTTTATTAACAAGCCAGGCACTTCACCTTGGTCCTTTGTACTGTTTTTTTTTTTTTTTTCTTTTTCTTCTTTGCTTGGGAAAATCTCCCCCTAAATGTGCATATTCCTCACTAGCTTAGTTGGTTCAAACTTTTAGTAAATATTAACCTCTGGTTGAATCCTATCCTGACTACTGTGTTAAAATTGCAAGTCTTTCCAGCAATAATCCTAATCGCCTTCACTCTGATATATTTTATGACAAACTATATAATTCAGTAGACATGCAAGTCCCATCAAGCAAGGATTTTTTTTTGTTTTGCATGTACACTGTTGTATTCCTAGAGCTACAAAAATATCTGCCACATGATAGAAACTCAACTGGTAGTTGTTGAATGAATGAATGAATTAGTGAATGAACGACAAAACTTGGTTTTCTGGTAACCCAGGTTCTGAACCAAACACTTGAGTTTTGTACAAGCTTTTTATTTCAACACCAAACTTTAACATCATTTTGAGCTTGATACTTTCAGATAATTTTGGTGACCTGATTTTTCCACTTGGTTTTTATACCGGGGCTCATGTGAATAGTCCTACACTGTTGTTTTCTTTCCCATTTGAAGATTCTCTCATTCATAGGCCTGACTATAAACCCGTCATATATTTCAGATGTGAAGAGGTGTCCTTTTGGTGAGCCTTCTGTTTCTCAGGGCTGTACCTTAACAAGTAACTTCATCTATCTAGTTGCAGTAAGTTGGAAAGTAAAAAGTGGATGGTAGAAAACTCGTAAAATCCTGATCTTTATTTCCCTGCATTCTTTTGTGCTTAAGAACAAAGGAAAACCTCCAACTCCTGTGGGAATGTTGTTCTTGAAAGACAGTCAAGTTTCAATTAAGTCAGCAATAGGAAACCACCCCTCTGATGTTATGGATTTATTTACAATTGGTTTATTTACAGTAGAAAGGAAGTGGATGAATAGGAAAGAAATGGATGAATAGAGAAAATGCCAGTAGTATAAAAAATGGGAGGAAACTGGCTAAAGATTAGTTTCTGGATGTTTATTTGTCTATTATTGCTAATCTTAAATTATACATACACCTTCATTCTTCAATGGCGATTTCTTTCATTCTATGTTCTTGATCTTTTCTTTTTTTGAGCTGAGGTTTGAAGTTAAATCATTTGAATTGAATATGGAAGTAAAATACATTTTCTCAATCCAAAATATATCTTTTACCCTAAATGTGAGACTCTTCCTTTGTCCTATACTTTCTTCATTTTTTTTTCTACCATTGTGTTAATTTTAGTTAAAAAGCCAAAGATACTTAATGACAGTACATGCTCTGAGGATGAAACTATATGTCCACAAGACTGGAACCAAATCAATAATAATTGCTTCTTTCAATCTGAACGTGAAAAAACTTGGATAGAGGGTCAAGAAAACTGCATAGCCTATCGTGGATCTCTGGCCATATTCAACTCCAAGAATGAAGTGGTTAGATTTCTCTTTCACAATATAAATCTCATTTAATTTATTGACTAGCTATTATATGACAAGTATACTTCAAGGGTGTGATAGATCAGTCAACAAAACAAAGACTTTTGCCTTTATGGAGCTTAGATTCCAAAGGAAGCGACAGGGAATAAAACATAATCGTAATAAATATGTTAAAATATATTAAATATATATATTAAATATATATAAATATATATATAATATAATATAAATTAAATATATTAAATTACATAGTATTTTAGAAGGTAGTAAATTTTTATATACATATACATGATTTATGGATATGACATATATGAATATGATATGATATGATATGATATATAGATATAGATATATAGATAGATACATAAGCAATATTATGAGTGTCCTAGGTGGATAGGCTGCAAGTAGGATAGTCTTATTTCGTTGAGATGATGGCACTGAGCAAAACTGTAAAGTAGTTAAGAGAATTGGTTAGAGGAATATCTGGGGGATAAGCTTCCCAAGAAGAAGAAACATCTGGAGCATGGACCTTAAGGTAGGTGTATGCCTGGAATATTCAAGGACCAGAAAAAACAAAACAAAACAAAACAGCCAATGTGCCTAGCATGAGGGAGTGAGTGAGGAATGTGGATGATTAGGGTCTTGGAGGCTATTGTAAATACTTTGGTCTTCCTCCAAGTAAAATTAGGGAGATATTGCAGAACTATGAACAAAAGTGAGACATGATCTGACTTGATCAAGTGAGACTTGATCTGACTTGAAAGCATCATTTGCTTTGCTGTGATGAGCTAATGAGTGGCAAATACAAAAGCAGAGTGCCATGCTACAAGGCAATTGGGATAACCCTAGCAAGAGGATAATGGGCCTGGAGAAGGACCATAGCATTAGAGGTAATGAGAATGAGAAAACTAGGAGAGATCCATTATAACACCCTGTATTTCATAAAAGGAAATGTTGATGCCCCATCTGGGAACTTCTTCCTATTGGATTGGACTGAAAAAACTCAATGCAAGCACACCGTGGATGTGGGTAAATGGAGATACATTCAGCAATTGGTAAGCCTTCATGGCATTTATTATTGAATGTGTTAAGTATAGTAAGGATTCTGAGTCTATAATCAGCTACCCCTATAGTTGCCTCCACATTATGTCCCCAAAGACTGTCAATATATGGATGCCATATTCAAACAAATATACAGTCTTTAGTCGGGGTTTGGCATTAAATATCAACATCTACTTCTATAAGGTAAGGTGGACTATATATACGACATATGTACCCCAAGTATTGTTTTTATCCTAGCCTAGAGAAAAATCAAAGTAGTTTGATCCTTGACTATTTCCTCTTGGGGTTTTGCCTTTGTTTGTTGGGGGTCTGTCATTGATAGGGGAGTCTGAGAAAGTATACTCAAGCTTACACTTACCACACACACTAGTGGCCTGAAATGGAAGGGAATGAGTGAGAAAGAGAAAATGTACGCTCTATTTTTTTTTTTATTTAAAAAAATATTTTTAATGTTTATTTATTTTTGAGAGAGAGAGACAGAGAGAGACAGAGTATGAGCCAGGGAGGGGCAGAGAGAGAGGGAGACACAGAATCCGAAGCAGGCTCCAGGCTCTGAGCTGTCAGCACAAAGCCCGACGTGGGGCTCGAACCCACGAACTGTGAGATCATGACCTGAGCTGAAGTCGGACGCTTAACCGACTGAGCCATGCAGGTGCCCCAATGTACGCTCTATTTTTAAATAATAGACCTTTGTTTAAAATTCTTGAACTTCTCGGGGCGCCTGGGTGGCTCAGTCGGTTAAGCGGCCGACTTTGGCTCAGGTCATGATCTCATGGTCCGTGAGTTCGACCCCCGCGTCGGGCTCTGTGCTGACAGCTCAGGGCCTGGAACCTGTTTCGGATTCTGTGTCTCCCTCTCTCTGACCCTTCCCGTTCATGCTCTGTCTCTCTCTGTCTCAAAAATAAACGTTATAAATAAATAAATAAATAAATAAATAAATAAAATTCTTGAACTTCTCTATGTTCCTTAGCTTGAAGAACTGATTGTACCTCTTGAGTCTATTTTTGCTTTTGAAACACTTAAGACATTTTCCAACTCAGAGAGGAGAAAGGAATGGAATATTGAGTTCCCCATGGAGGAAACTTCTAGCTACAGTTTATTTAGCACCTAGTTAAATAGGTACTGTACTAGTTTTATGACATACTGTGCTAGATATGATATGAGGCATATGACATGATAAAGGAAACAGCAGGACTTTCTAAATATAGAGAAACTTATCCTGTTATCATTGTATTTATATCCAATTTGGGGTGAAAATACCCACACAATGATTTGAGGATAAAAATATAGCCAACTTTGAAAAATGTAAGAAAAGGTAGAATATAAATGCAACTTTCTGACTTTCAAATGTAATACTTATTTTCTGGCAAGAAAATATTGGCAGTTTAACATGATATTATATATTATATATAGTCCCGTTAAAAAAAAAAAGGTGAGGAAGGAGTAAAAATAGAAGTTGGTTAAAGATGGTGTATTAGGGACGCCTGGGTGGCTCAGTCGGTTGAGCGTCTGACTTCAACTCAGGTCATGATCTCACGGTCCGTGAGTTTGAGCCCCGAGTCGGGCTCTGTGCTGATTCGGATTCTGTGTCTCCCTCTCTCTCTCTGCCCCTCCCCACCCACCACACTCTGTCTCTGAAAAATGAACAAACCTTAAAAAAAAAAAAAAAAAAGATGGTGTATTCGTTTGCTAAGGCTCCTGTAACAAATACCACAGACTGGACAGCATAAACAAGTTCTGGAGGCAAGAACTACCAGACCAAGGTGTCAGGAGGGCCAATTTCTTCTGGGGCCTCTCCCCTTGGCCTGTAGATGACTGTCTTCTCCTTCTGTGTCTTTGCATGGTCTTCCCTCTGTGCACATGCCTATCTGGGTCCAAGCCTCTTCCTATGAGGACACCAGTAACATTGGATGAGGGCTCACCCTGAAGACCTCATTTGAACTTAATCACATCTTTAAACACATTATCTCTTCATATGGTTGCATTCTGAACCACTATGGGTCAGGTCATAAACATACGAACTGGGAGAGGTACAGAATTAAGCCCGTAACAATTGGCACTAGGGTATGTGAAGGCCCAGAAATATACCTGTGTTTTGGAGATAAGCAGGATGGAATGTTGAAGGCAACCTAGAAATTAGGAGAGTAGGGGCACCTGGGTGGCTCAGTCGGTTGAGCGTCTGACTTCAACTCAGGTCATGATCTCGCGGTCCGTGAGTTCGAGCCCCGCGTCGGGCTCTGTTGCTGACAGCTCAGAGCCTGGAGCCTGTTTCGGATTCTGTGTCTCCCTCTCTCTGCCCCTTCCCTGCTCTGTCTCTCAAAAATGAATAAACGTTAAAAAAAATTAAAAAAAAAAAAAGAAATTAGGGTTTACACCAGTCTTACAAAGTTCCTCAAAAATGAAGGGCTAAAAGCATTTCAGTTGCCATATACCCAGGTATTTATCCTAACAACATTCTCTTTTTCTTTTTTCTCACTCTGAGTTTTCAATTTCGTGTGTTTTATGTGACCTAAGATAAGAACTTAGAAAACCCTTTCTAGATATTTTATTTATGATTATTTACCTCTGTCATAGTCCATCAAGTGAAGAATACTTATTTCACTATTACTATGGTCATGGCTTCAAAAAATGGATCAGGGAACACTTATTTCGGCCTTAAGATATATCAGTGTTTTAAATGTGTGCAGGGGGATTCAAATATCAGTCACACTCTCCCTGTATGTGATCTTTAAAAGGCTGAATATATTTATTTACTTATTCTTATTTCAGTGTATAAAAAGAAGAATCTAACCCTTCACAAAGTGATTTTCCATGTTTACTACATTATAATACAGCATAAATTTCCAGGATTCTTTGTTGTTATTGCAGTAAAGTTGCTTGGTGTTCGTTTCTTCCCCCCCTCCCATCCTGGGGAGAAGTTTGGAGGTTGAAATAGAGAGAAGCAGCTCGTTTCATCCCTCTATTCCTTTTGCATTGCACATTTTGGTTTGATTTTGTTTTTCTTTCTTTCTTTCTTTTTTTTTTTTTAGTGTTTATTCATTTTTGAGAATGGAAATCTGTTCGAGAAAACAGAGAGATACAGAGGGCAAGCAGGGGAGGGGCAGAGAGAAAGGGAGACACAGAATCGGAAGCAGGCTTCAGGCTCCGGGCTGTCAGCACAGAGCCCGACACGGGGCTCAAACCCATGAACTGTGAGATCGTGACCTGAGCTGAGGTTGGACGCTTAACCAACTGAACCACCCAGGCACCTCTACATTGCACATTTTGAAACATAATCAGCAAAGTTACCTATTTTAGGCTGTGCCCGGTTAGTTTTCATGAGGTTCGGTAAATAATCTCCTTATTTTGTTCCAGGTTCAATATTGAAGGAAGTGGAATGTGCGCCTTCATGCTTCACAAGAGAATAAGCAGTGCCAATTGTGATAACACAATGAAATATATATGTGGCAGAGAACCCCGTTGTCCTTAGACAAAGGGTTCCCCAGAATACAGCGAATAAAGTAATGAAAGACAAACTTTTTTATTCATCGTACATTCGTGTATATACGTTTTTCTTCTTATCAGACATATGTTTTAAGATGCTTGGTGAAGTTTTCAATGACTTCTCTTCATTTAAATGGTAATTTAAGAAGTCAAGAAACTACACTGAGGTTTTACATGACGTTGCTAGGCCACATAAGCTGTTGTGTCTAAGCCTATGGGTACGATGGTGGTCGTGTTCATAACTGATTCAACAGCACGCCTCAGGGGAACAGATTGGAGGGTAAAGAGAAGGCAGTGAAAGATTCCTTTACTCCTCTGAACTTCAACTACATCTGCCTACAAGAGATAAGACATGAAGCATGGAGTGAGCATTGGGTGTTCCACTCAGCCTCCAGTGGTATGTTAACACATTTAGAATTCGGAGAGAAGGCCACGGGAGAGGTGTTCAGAGATTAATTAGGGTTTCTGACTTTGCATCACCATCAAAGACCAAATCCCCTGAAAATGAATTTATACTGAGCCATGTACAATTTTTCACGGTTTCCTAGATCTTTATTCAGATTACCGAGCTGAAGAATTGTATCGCAAGGATTTGCTGTCGCTGAAACCACGGAAGGAATCGGGCTTTGGGATGTGGGTCGTGGTGAGCAAAACATGAATATTTAGAGAGCAGAATGTGAGGGAAGATGCCCTTGTGACTTGAAGAAATCATGGAAATCTATCTTTCACAAATCTATGGGATTTAGAGCCCAGATCATATGTATTTTTTAAGGTTTATTTTTGAAAGACAGTGCAAGGGTGGGGGGGAGGCGCAGGAGAGAGGGAGAGAGAATCCCAAGCAGACTCTTAACTCTCAACACAGAGCCCACCTTGGGGCTTGAACTCATGAAACCGTGAGATTGTGACCTGAGCTCAAACTGAGAGTCAGACATTTAACTCACTGAGCCACCCAGGTGCCCCTAGATCCCAGATCATATTTAAATAGGAACCTGAGGGGCAGAGGGAGAGGGTCAACATTCTAGTTTTCAGAGGGTTGATGGGGGGTGGGAGGGAGGGGAGGGAGGGTGATGGGTATTGAGGAGGGCACCTTTTGGGATGAGCACTGGGTGTTGTATGGAAACCAATTTGACAATAAATTTCATATATTAAAAAAACATTCTAGTTTTCATTATAAATCTGTGCACATCTTACTATTTTAGTCTATATTTTCTTTCCTTTTACATTTACAAACGCAATGAGTGATGAAATATTCTCAGAAGAAATTTTCTTAAATTTTTCTTAAACAAATGAGCAAATGAAAGCTCAGATTATTTGTAGGTTTTGTTAAACTACTCAATTGCCTCTGTCAGGCTTGGAGGAGAAAAAGAAACAGTAATTGCAAAGCAAAATGTGAGGTGCTTTAATATATGTGTGTGCAAGGTTGAAAGGGAGCATGTAAGGGGAGAAAAGTTGCTCAAGTTCACTGAATGTCTACCATGTCCTTTCTGTGTCCAGTATACTTTATGCCATCTCATGTAATAGCCTTCCAAGCAAAATGAGGAAAGTATGTGTTTCCACAAGACCTATAAAGGAAGCCAATGAAGGGAGTTCTTGTAACTTTCCAGTAGCCAAAACAACTAGCAAATTCTGGACCCAAGATTAGAATCAGGTCTTCGTGATGCCAAAAATGGCTCTTTCCAGAAGACCAGAAGCATGGACCAACCATGCTGAAGGTATTCAAGCCTCCAGCGTGATTAAATAAAACTGAGGGGATGTCTGCTAGGGTCTGTAGATAAGCTTCTTAATCTTACAGGAATGAACACAGGAATGGCTCTGCACAGAGAGCTGAGACAGGCACACATTTTGGTTGTCATAATTGGGCAAATTTATATAACAAATCCAGAGAAGCATACTGACTCTAACCAGTAAGTGGATCAGTGCTCCAACCAGTGAATGACTTCAAGGTATAAATTTTTAAAAACATAATACAGCTTCATACACAAAATCTTCAAGGAATATATAGTTCTATTTTAGTTCATACATATGCTATAATTCATAAGTAGGTTTTAAACTGATACACATACCAGAATGTGTGTGTGTGTGTGTGTGTGTGTGTGTGTGTGTATGGATGGATAGATAGAAATAGATGATAGATAGATAGATAGATAGATAGATAGATAGATAATAGATGGATAGATAGATAATGGATAGATAGATAGAAATAGATGATAAATGATAAAGAGAGAAAGAAAGAAAGAAGAAAGAAAGAAGGAAAGAAAGAAAGAAAAGAAGGGAAGGAATAGAAAGAGAAAGAAAGAAAGAAAAAGAAAGAAAGAAAGAAAGAAAGAGAAAGAAAGAAAGAAAAAGAAAGAAAGAAAGAAAGAAAAGGAAGAAAGAAAGAGAAAGAAAGAAAAATGCCAGGCATAATGCCAGGCAATGATTATTGTAAGCATTCTCCATGTATAACCTCATTTGATCACTGTAACATTCCTACAGGTAAGTAGAATTTTGCTCTCAATTTTACAGAAGGGAGAACTGAGCATCAGAGTTTAAATAGCTTTCTAAATGTCACACAAGTAATAACTGCATTTGAACCCATATAGACTGAATAATGTGTGGGTGTAGGTAATTACTATTAATGATTTGGCTTTCTATAAAGATGAGAAATGAGATAATTCCAACAAAGAAATATAGAGTGCTATAAGGCGATGGATATTATTTTCCATGTGTTCCACTCAATACGCCACATAGGATATTTTTATTCTTTAAAGACAAAAAGATTTTGCCAATTTCATGACACTCCTTTGCTTATTATGGATGAGTCAACTTCCCACTTATCCTAATGAATCTGTCTATTTTTATCTCTGGTCTGAACTGGTTTGACAGTTTACTCATACCACTTCTCCTTGGTTCAAATGAGCATTGCCAATTTTTCCACTACAGTTGGACGTAAAAGCCTGCTGATTCTTTTTCTTTGTTAGCGATGTATGGAGGTAGCCTTCTAGTTCTCTCCTGTTGATCTGGATCAATCACAGATGTCATGATCACCCCAGAGCTGCGTGATGCGAGGCATGGTAACTGGATATGCAGGAAAAGTAAGTTTCCTTGGGTGACGGAGAATGAAGGGAAAATCAATAAAAAACAAAATATAGGACAGTCTAAAAATGCCGAACTCTTTCCTAAGGGAGGAAAACTACTCAAGTTTATGAGGTAGAGGAAACAGCTCTGTAAAGTAATGCAAGATTGGGGAGAATGTGTGGAGTTTTATATCTGTAAGAGAGTGAGCATAAGCTTGTGAGAATGAAAATATTTGGGGTGAATTTTATGGTGTGTGCATTATATGCCAATAAAAAGGGTTTTTTTAAAATGTACTCTTACAACAGAGAAAAGTTATTTGCCACAGTTTTGCCCAATCCTGTAACTGAGATTGCATTCACTCTCTCAACTAGCACAGACCACGGATGGATTGAAGTAGCTGATGTCTTGCTAAAGTGAGTGAAGATATTTCTAAATGTTTCTGCTTGGGTCAGGTGGATTTTCAGAATCGTTCAGTGTCCAGTGTCTTTATTGTTTCCCCAACATCATCTGGATAAAAGTTGAGAAAATCTGGAAGATGGCTTGAAGATACTTACTAGGGCTGAAAAGGGCTTTTGAAGTGTAAGGATTGACTGAGTCTAAAAATTATGGTAATTTTAACTGGATTGAAATGCAAACAGGCAAACTAACAAATGACAATGAGGCACAATGAAACGAAACAAAACGCCACCATTCACGACAATTGATAGGGTTTCTGTTAGACAACATGAGTGAACCGTTTTGCCAAATTACATGATTGGAATAGGAAACCTTTCAAAACTTCATGAAAAAGACAGTGAAGAGAAACAAATCATTTCTGCAGTTTACCGGTATGAATTCTAATAGCAGCTATCCAGCGAGTCTCTTAATAAACAAATCTAGTAATCTTAAAAGTGGAGGAGACTTCAGTAGTCACTTAATAAAACTTCTCACTTCGTGTGACATTTCTAGCAGAAATTTCTAGGCCAGAATACTTGTAGTGATAACATCTCTATCTTACAAAGCGGTCTGTTTCAATTCTGAGCAATTTTAATTAGAAGTGTCTTTAGCAAATGCAATGTATTATTCACTTAAAAGCAGGTCAAAGGCTAAATTTTATTTTGTTTTTTACCACAATAAAATAAATTCAGTCTTTTCTTTTCAGCATGGCTTTTGAGCACTCATCACGCACACTCGGGAGGCCTGGGTGATTTCTTGAGCACCAGAAAATGTAATAATTGTCCGAAGGCCAGAGGGAAGGAAGCAAAAGCAGAAATCCAAAACTTGCCTTGAACATATTTTCTTTTTTGTAGCCTCACACTGCTGTATCTCCCAAATGCAAGCCCTGAGCCTTATCACTCTTAGCATTCGTGCACACTCATGCACACACACACAATGCTTACAGGTATAAACTAGCCTTAGATCTCCAAAGGGCTTTCTAGCAGTCCCTTATGTTGATTTCTTACAGGTATAAACTAGCCTTAGATCTCCAAAGGGCTTTCTAGCAGTCCCTTATGTTGATTTCCCAAATCTCTGTCTTTCTCCTACCTCCGAACTTTCCTCAGTTATTTTTTTAAGGGTGAAAGCAGATACCTGAGGATTGCCATTGTTTCATCCACTAAGGAATTTGTTCAAGAATGGATTGCTAATAGAATGACTAATTTTTCTTATCAGATAGAATTTGTGTCCTTATGACACTGAATAATTCTCTTTGATATTATTGAAAACTAACAAAACAGGGGCGCCTGGGTGGCTCAGTCAGTTAATCCTCAGATTAACTTGATTTCGGCTCAGGTCATGACTCACGGTTCCTGAGTTGGAGCTCCGAGTTGGGCTCTGCACTGACCCTGTAGAGTCTGCTTGGGATTCCCCACCCGCCCTCTCTCTCAAAATAAATTTAATAAAAAAGAGAGAAAGAAAAATAGTGGGACACGTGGATGGCTTAGCTGGTCAAGCGTCGATTTCGGCTCAGGTCATGATCTCAAGGTTAGTGAGTTTCAGCTCACTGTGCTGACAATCCAGAGCCTGGAACTTGCTTCAGATTCTGCGTCTCCCTCTCTCTCTGCCCCTCCCCCGCTCACACTTTGTCTCTCTCTCTCTCAAAAATAAGCATTAAAAAAGAAAAATAGCACAACAATAAATGTAAGTGATAAGTAGAAAGTTTAGGGGCGTGGTATAGAGACGAGTCCCAGAAAGAGTGAAGTATAAAGGGACGGGGTTATTTTTAGCAGTAGCAGAAGAAAAAGTATCATAACAGAAGAAACCTATGCTCCTCAAATTGGAAAAAGCATGCACAGTGATGAGCAGAAAGATTAAAAGGATGTTTCTGGTAATTTGATAACTGCTACTGAATTTCAAAACATCAAGTACAAAGAGGAAATCTTGGAAGCCTTCAAAGAGAAGGAAAACACACAAACCGGATGAACCCTAAGAAACCGAAAATCCTCCTCTGGATGGTAAGTTTCTCATCAGCGACAGCAGCTGCGTAAAGAGAATAGTGCAACTTCTTCACATGCATAAAGGGGTTTTAATTCAGGTTTTTCACTCAGTCTAGCAGATGTTTGAGCAAATTTTCAGATGTAAAAATTTTAAAATGATTGCGACGCGTCTCCCGAAATGAATTCACAGGAAACAAAATCAAACAAGAAAAATACAAAAAGAAGTAGGGCACAAGAACGATTAAAAAGCCAGAGGACCGAAAATACTAAGTACAAATAAGTGATTTTTTTATAGTACTGCAATGACCTCGGATGAAATTATTAATCTCTCTGAGCATCAGTGTCTGCATTTATAAAATAAGGATAATTCATCTTGTCTCACAGACGTTGTTATGAGGAATGAGTCAGGTTTTCCGTGAAGAGTATCTAGTTCATTGCCCGATAAGTATTCAGTGCTTAGGAAAAGGTAACTCTGCATATATATACACACTTATGCATATTTGGCCTTACACACAGATGGATGAAGCAATAAACTGAAATCTTAAGCACTCTCCCATGCTACCTTCATATCCCTGATTATCTTCTAGTTAGTGATCTTTAACATAGATATGGCACATGTAGAAGGGATGCTCTCCCAACGGCCATGTGAAGCTAACAAAAAGACTGTTAATATGTAATTGGATAGACTCTGAATTCAGAGAAAACATACATTGAAACATAATTCATTGTTAATATGAATTAACAGCCGAAGTTTTGTTTTCCCTCATTCTTGCATGTCCATACCGGGACGAGATTTCTGCAGTCTGCTGTCCTCATCTTCTTCCAGTAACCTCATCAGAATCCTTCATATCTTAACTCTTTCCATTGTGCAGCGATAGGAATCTTTCTCCTCTTTACCCTCGTTAAACAGATCTGTGACCATACAAAGCCGACTGATTTATTTGGCCAAATGTATTACATTTTATTTATTTATTTTTTTGTAACACTGATGTCCAGCGATCTACAATTCAGAATCATTTTGAAAATTCTGTCAGTGTCTGCTTCCTATATTTTGGATATCTGGTGTCTGGAATGTATATGTTTATAATTTGGTTAGATTGCATTTTAATATAGTACCCTTGCAGGCTAGCCAGGAACCTTATTATATTAATTCCTCTATTTCCTCTCCTCACAAACCCCATGGATTGGGATTATAATGTAAAAAGATGGCCTTCCTCAAGTACTGCTTTTTTCATAGCCTTTAAGGTTGAATTCTGGACCAGAGAAGCTTTCCTGTGAGGTAGAAACAGAAAGGGGCTGCCGACAGTAGTCTGTTGTGTTTATAACTCACAGTCTTGCACTCCAAGGTCATGAGGTCTCCTCAAATTAAAACATTGGCCTTCAGTCATGATACTATATGAGGTCACTGATGCCTGGAGAACATGTAAAGTAGCTGGGGACCTGAAAAAGGTAACCCCTCTAAAACACAATAATTCCTAGAATATTCCAAGAAGAAAACTCGAAGAGTTATTATGAGAATTAAAACATAATAAAAACACTCAACAAGATTGGGAAAACCAAGTGGAAATATTAAGCATGGAAATATATTTGAAATAAAGGACATTTTGTAGTTGATCAGTAGAATTGATGCCATTAAGAATGAATTAGTCTAAAACGCAGTAGAAAAGAAAACAAAATGGAAAATACAAAAGAAAAGCTGAGCGATATGAAATGCAAGTAGAAATGCCAACTCAAGAGAGTAAGAGAAGGAGGATCTGAGAAGGAGAGAGAGATGGAGAGAGAGAGACACACACAGAGAGAGAGAGAGAGAGAGATGAAATGGAGGATAAATTAAAGAAAGCCAAACACAGAATTATGGGGTGCCTGGATGGCTCAGTTGGTTAAGCATCCATTCGGCTCAGGTCATGATCTCATGGTCCGTGAGTTCGAGCCCCACGTCGGGCTCTGTGCTGACAACTCAGAGCCTAGAGCCTCCTTCGGATTCTGTGTCTCCCTCTCTCTCTGATCTTCCCCTACTTTCACTGCCTCTGTCTCTCAAAAACATGAATAAAAGTTAAAAAATAACAAAAAAGAGAGAGCCAAACACAAAATTAAAATTGGTATTAGGGGGTGCCTGGATGGCTCAGGCAGTTAAGCATCTGAGTCTTGATTTCAGCTCAGGTCATGATCTTACAGTTCGTGGGTTCAAGCCCAGAGTCAGACTCTACACAGACAGCACCGAGTTGCCTGGGATTCTCTCTCTCCCTCCCTCTCTACCCCATCCCCTGCTCTCTCTATCTCTCTCTCACAAATAAATGAACATTTAAAAACCATAAATATTAAAATTTAATGAAATATTTTGAAAATGATTCATCAGTTGTTACAGGTTGAATTCTGCCCCCCACAAACTCATAGGTTGGCGTACAAACCCCCAGTATCTCAGACTGTGATCTCATTTGGAGATCAAGTCTTTACTAAATTAAAATGAAGTCAGTGGGGGTGGACCCCAATCCATTATGACTGATGTCCTTATTAAAAGGGGAAATTTGGAGATAGACTCACATACAGGGATAATGCCCTATCAACATAGTGATAACTATAAGCCAAAAAAAAAAAAAAAAAAAAAAGCCTAGAACAGATCCTTTCTTTACAGCCCCACAAAGAACCAACCCCACCAACACCTTAGTTTCAGACTTCCAGCCTCCAGAAATGTGACACAATAAATATCTGTTGCTTAAGCCACCCAGTCTGTGGTGCCTCATTAGGGCAGTCCTAACAAAGTGAAATACCCATGCATTTATCAACTTAGATAACAGGATCAATGGATTTTGGGGAAAGATAAAATGCCAAAACGAAACGTGAAAAAAGAAATAAAGTAAATGTGGAAAGGGCACCACCTGTGTACCTGGGTTGAGCAACCAACTCTTAAATTCGGCTCAGGTCATGGTCTCACGGTGCATGAGATCGAGCCCCGCTTCCGGCCCTCCCTGGCAGCACGAAGCCGGCTTGGGATTTTCTCTCTCTGTCTCTGCTCATCCTCCACTTGTGCTCTTTCTCTCTCTTTCTCTCAGAAATAAATAAATAAGCAGTTTTTTAAAAAGACACCTTTCCCCTTTTACTGTGATCATGAAACTGAAGGAAACCAGAATGCGTACCCCCAAATATGTCTCTTTGACATAAAAAATATTCTGAACCGAAAGCAATCAGGAAGCAATGAACGCGAGAGAAACTCACCCTACTCCACCTTTTCCACCTAAAGATATAAATTCTCCTTTCACTACACCAATTCTTATTAGCCCCTGGAAAGCAAACCGTACTCCATTAGCTTCCCACAGAGCGCCACCTTAGGAAGAAGACTAAACCTGCTTTTCCTTCTGCTGTTACTTCTCTCCAAAAGTATTGTTCATTGTGGAAGATGCTAAGTAGGCTGGCTTTCTAAAATCCCCTTGGATTTCCTCTTCGTTTTGGCTTCTCCCATGTGATGGGTCAGTACCTTGTTTTTCCCTTATTAATCTTTTTGTTAAAAAGCCCAGCCGAGGGGTGCCTGGGTGGCTCAGTGGGTGAAACCTCCGAGCCTGGAGCCTGCTTCCGATTCTGTGTCCCCTTCTCTCTCCGCCCCGCCCTCACTTGTGCTCTGGCTCTCTCTGTCTCTCAAAAATAAATAAATGTAAAAAAAATTTTTTAAATAAAAAATAAAAAATAAATAAATAAATAGCTTTCATTCTTTTTATGCCACTATATATGTATGTACATGTATATACATACACGTGTGTGTGCGTTTGTGTGCGTGTGTGTGTGCGTGTGTGTGTGTGCGTGTGTGTGCGTGTGTGCGTGTGTGAGAAGAGATACACACTACCTCTTCTTTATCCATTCAGCAACTGCTGACTGTGTCCATAATTTTACTATTATAGATAATGCTGCCATAAACATTGGGGTGGATATACCCCTTTGAATTAGTATTTTCGTACTCTTTAAGTAAATGGCTAGCAGTACAATCGCTGGATCATGAGGTAGCTCTATTTTTAACTTGTTGAGGAACCTCCATACTGTTTTCCAGAGTGGCTGTGCCAGCTTGCATTCCCGCCAACTGCGTAAGAGGGGTCCCCTTCCTCTGCATCCTCGCCAACACCTGCTGTTTCCTGTGTTATTCATTTTAGCACGTTCTGACAGAGTGAGGTGATATCTCATTGCAGTTTTGATTTGCATTCCCCTGGGGATCATTGATGCTGAGCATCTTTTCATGTGTCCGTTTGCCATCTGGACGTCTTCTTTGGGAAAATGTCTATTCATGTCTTCTGTCCATTTTTAAAATGGATTATTAGGGTTTTTTTTTTTTTGGTTTTGAGTTATATAAGTTCTTTATATACTTTGGAAGCATTTAGTCTATTTATATTCAAAATAATTATTGATAGATATGTATTTATTGCCATTTTATTGCTTGTTTTGTAATTGTTTCTAGAGATTTTTTCTGATCCTTTCTTGTCTTTGTCACTTTTGGTCTCTCCTTTGCATTTAAAGAGTCCGCTTTAGTATTTCTTGCAGGGCTGGTTTGTGGTCATGAACTCCTTTAGTTTTTGTGTATCTGGGAAATCCTTATCTCTCCTATTCCAAATGATAGCCTTGCTGGATAGAGTATTCTTGGCTGCAGATTTTTCCTAGTCAGCATGTGGAACGTATCATGCCCTTCCTTTCTGGCTTCCAAGTTCCTCCTGGAGAGATCTGAATCTAGCCTTAAGGTTCTTCCCTTGTAAGTTAAGGACTTCTTTTGTCTTGGTGCTTTTAAGATTTTTTCTTTGCACTGTATTTTGCAAGTTTAATTACAATGGGCTTTGTTGTTGGCTTGCTTTTGTTAATTTTGATGGGATTTCTCTTTGCCTCCTAGATCTGGATGTCTGTTTCCTTCCCCAGATTAAGGAAGTTTTTAGCTGTTATCTCTTCAAATAAGTTTTATGCCATCTGTTCTCTCTTCTCTGGGACTCCTATAATACAAATGATATTACTTTTGATGGAGTCACTGAGTTCCCTAAGTCTATTCTCATTTTCCATAATTCTCTTTCTCGCTATTGTTCAACTTCATTATTTTCCATTATTTTGTCTTCTAGGTCACTAATTCAGTCCTCTGCTTCTTCCAGCCTGCTGTTCATTGAATCAAGCCTGTGTCCAATCTTGCGTATTGCACTCTTCATCTCTGATACTTTTTTGACTCTTTGATTTCTGTGGCAAGGGTCCCACTGATGTCTTCCTTTTTTTTTTTTTCTTCTCAAATCCAGTTGAATATCGTTATAGTTGTTGCTTTAAATTCTGTATCAAGCATGTTACTTATATCTGTTTCACTTAGATGTCTGGCAGTGGCCTTACCTTGTTCTTTCATTTGGCATTTTGTCTAAGTCTCTGCTTTCTTCTTTGTGTTCGAAAAGCCAGTCATGTCTCCTGCTCCTCAAAGTAGTGGCTTTATGAAGAAGGAGTCATGTAATGTCCAGGGCCTGATGCTTCAGGGAGGATCCCTGGTTTGTGCCGCTTGTGCTCTGCTGTTGTGTTTTGCAGGGGCTCTCCTTGCCTACTGTGGGCAGTGTTTGGTCCCTGGCCTGAATGTGGTGAGTTTTAACTATGTGTGCTCTAGTCTGCTGTGAAATGAGACCTGTCACCACCCGCACCAGAACGGAGGCCCTGCAGAACTCTCTGGTCAGGAGATGTGGTCTGGACAGGCATTTGTGCTGATCTTCTATAGGAGGGGACCAGTGCCCTGGGACTGATGCAAGCATGACTAGGAAGGGCAGTCCTGCCAGAGTTCAGGGGTGTGGGACTTGATGTAAATAAGTCAGACGGACAATGTTGGCATTGCATTGTTTCTTGCAGATGGCTCTGTCTTTATGCTGAGGGGCTGGGGGGGTGGGAGGGGCACACACCAGCATCTTTGTTCCTATGAATGTTGACTCTCAGTAATGAGTTCTGAGAAGTGTAAATAATCTCCCCTTTGTGTGCCCCGGCATTCTTGCAATCACAGTTTCAACACTGTCTCCCTCCAGATTGTTTGCCTGCCTTGTTTCCAGGAGCAGTGCAGTGCCCTCAAGGCTCTATTCCCGCCAAGCCTCCTGACCTTTAAAAATCCAGGCTTTAAGCTCCACTGGTTGCAAGAACTGATGAAATTCAGCCCCTCTCATTTTCCAAGCCAATGTCTTTGGGGAGATGTTCTCCTTGTGCATTCTCCTGTGTGCTCCCCTCTCTCTCCCTCCCTTTCCTGCGACCAGTACTCCCTCCCCTCCATAGCACCCTCCATCTATTTCTCCCTTAAAACATGTCTTCCCACCTTCTTCAATGTGGCCTCTTCTCTCCCTTTTCTTGTGGAGTTTGTTTTGTCAGTCTTCAGGTCAACTTCTAAGGTATTTAGGACAATTTGACAGTTTTCTTTTTTAAACTTTTTTTTTTAATTTTTTTTTAACGTTTATTTATTTTTGAGACAGAGAGAGACAGAGCATGAACGGGGGAGGGTCAGAGAGAGGGAGACACAGAATCCGAAACAGGCTCCAGGCTCTGAGCGGTCAGCACAGCCCGACGCGGGGCTCGAACCCACGGACCGCGAGATCATGACCTGAGCCAAAGTCGGCCGCCCAACCGACTGAGCCACCCAGGCGCCCCTAATTTGACAGTTTTCTAGTTGTGCTTGTGAAATGAGAGGAGCCTGTGGCTCTCCCACTTCTGTCACCGTCTTCCTGACTCCCCAAATCCTTTTTCCTGATATTTAAATGCATGCGAGTGAAAAACATTCTTTCCAGATTGTTTCTACATTTGCTAAGTAAGTGTCAGAGAAGATCACTACTAAAAGTATTACTGTTTGTTTTAATCTCTTAACATTTCCATGAATGCCAAATCGCCTCTCTAATTCATTCTGCTCACCACAAATTACTGCTTTTATCTTGACATTTCCTTGCTTAAATGCATTAAATTTCTCCCTACTGCTTACAGAATAAATAAAAACATTTATCTTCATTTTTCTACTGTCATATGATCCTATGACTTTCCTTTCTCCCCTATCTTTGATTTTGTTGATTTCTGTTGTCTTTTATAGCCACTTGTCTGATCATAGCCCTTTTGTTGAACCTTGGACTTTCTTGATTACCATCCACTATTCACACTATTTCTACCTTTTGAAATAACCTTGCATTTCCTCCCTCCTTCCACCAAGTCTGAGTGATCTCTCCACTGCTGATGCCCCATCTGAACAGCTACAGCGGTCATTGGCACTTCTCTTCTTTGCACTTTATAAGGTCATTGTATCCTTTATTACTTTAAGATGTAGATGCTTTTAATGAGAGTTTTTAAATTGATTAGTATAAAGAGGGATAAACGAAAATAAATATTCAGGCTAGGTTTCTCTGGACATTTTACAATAAACATTTATTTGTTTTGCAGTTCACAAATTGAAAAAAGGCTGGATGTTACACCTTTGTATGTATCTCTTGCTCATACTGGCCATTGCCATACTAGGTGAGTAGCTTAGCTCATAAATTGTCTATGCTTCTCCATACACAGTAGGGCCAAACATATCTCAGACTTAATCTTGGATTTCTCAGTCCTGGAGTAATAAAAAGGTCTTGTAGAGACAAGTCCTCAGATTCCTACCAGTTTGGCAGGTTTTACCATATTCCTTGCCTTTCTCAAAAATGCTCTTGGGGCACCTGGGTGGCTCAGTTAGCTAAGCATCCGACTCTTGGTTTGGGCTCAGGTCATGATCTCATGGTCATGAGACTGAGCCCCACATCAGGCTCTGCTTTGACAGCCTGGAGCCTGTTTGGGATTCTCTCTTTCCATCTCTCTCTCTCTCCCCCTCCCCTCCTCTCAAAATAAAGAAACTTAAAAAAAAATACTGTTGAGTCTTTTCTTCGTGCTATCCATTCTGACTAGGAGAGGTGATATTCCATTGTGGTTTTGATTTACATTTCCCTGATGATTAGTGATGTTGAGCATTTTGTCACATGTCTGTTAGTCATCTGCACATCTTCCCTGGAAAAAATGTCTATTTAGGTCCCCTGTTTATTTTTAAATTGGATTATTTGGCTTTTTTTGGTGTTATGAGTTATTCCTATATTTTGGATATTAACTCCTTATAGGATATATCATTTGTAAGTGAATAAATAAAGAAGACACGGTGTATATACATAATGGGATATTATTCAGCCATAAAAAGAATGAAATCTCCCCATGATGATGACAAGGATGGACTTAGAGGGTATTATGAGAAGTGAAGTAGGCCAGAGAAAGACAAATACCGTATTATTTCACTTATATGCAGAATCTAAAAAATAAAATAAGCAAACAAAAACAGACACAAACTCAAAAAATACAGAGAACAACCTAGTGGTTGCTTGCCAGATGGAGGGAGTTCAAGGAATGAGCAAAATAGGTGAAGGGTATTAAGAGGTACAGACTTCTTAGTTATAAAATAAATAATCATGGAGATTAAAAGTATAGCATAGGGAATATAGTGAAGAATATCATAATAACTTGGAAGGTGACCAATGATAACTGCATTTTTCACAGTGAGCATTTTCTAATGTATAAAACTGTCAGATCACTATGTTGTACACCTGAAACTAATATATGACCATACCTTAGCTAAAAAAGTGAATTAAAAAAATTAAATAGGGTCACCTGGCTGGCTCGGTCAATAGAGCATGTGACCCTTAATCTCAGGGTTATGAATTTGAGCTCCATGTTGGGTGTAGAGATCACTTAAGAAAAAACAAAAAAAAACTAAATATTCTAAATATCACAATACAGTCATCTTAATCTCAAAGTACAGTCATCGTCTTGAATTATAGTTCTTAGTCTTTTTTTTTTTTAACGTTTTATTTATTTTTGAGACAGAGAGAGACAGAGCATGAATGAGGGAGGGGCAGAGAGAGAGGGAGACACAGAATTGGAAGCAGGCTCCAGGCTCTGAGCCATCAGCCCAGAGCCCGAGCGGGGCTCGAACTCACGGACCGCGAGATCCTGACCTGAGCCGAAGTTGGACGCCCAACCGACTGAGCCACCCAGGCGCCCCTAGTTCTTAGTCTTTGAGTAAGATAATTATAAATTCTCAAATGACCGCCAGATAACAACACCAATAGTCATGTTCTTTTCCCAATGTTTGTTTGTTTGTTTTTTATCTTTTAAAATTTGCATCCAAATTAGCATATAGTGCAACCGTGATTTCAGGAGTAGATTCCTCAGTGCCCCTTACCCATTTAGCCCATCCCCCCTCCCACAACCCCTCCAGTAACCCTCAGTTTGTTCTCCATATTTATGAGTCTCTTCTGTTTTGTCCCCCTCCCTGTTTTTATATTACTTTCGTTTCCCTTCCCTTATGTTCACCTGTTTTGTCTCTTAAAGTCCTCATAATAGTCCTGTTTTTTTAATTGAGAGTACTTTGTGCAAGTTAAAGAACCAATATTAGTGACACCTGGGTCGCTCAGTCAGATGAACGTCTGACTTTTTGGTTTCTGCTCAGGTCATGATCTCACGGTTTCATGAGTTTGAGCTCCGCATTGGGTTCTGCACTGACATTGTGGACCTTGCTTGGGATCCTCTCTCTTCCCCTCTCTCTGCCCCTTCCCCACTCCTTGTTTCTCTCTCTCAAAATTTTTTGTTTAAAAAAGAACAAATATTACATACACTATGCTTATTATTTTTATTTAATTCTCACAAGGCCATGACATAAGTATAATTATGAAATCCATTTACAGGCACAGAAATAGAAGCCAGAGTGAATGAGCTGCCTCTCACAAATGACAAATTCCAGAGCCAGAATGGAAACTCTTGTCTGTCTGGTTCTAATTCCTGATATTTTAACCACCATGCAATATTGTCTATATAACTTCTATATTTCTTTGCTCTAATTTCTTTTGGATCAAGATTAAGTTATATTACTAACAGTTGTTCTAGGAAACATTTATGATGTAAAAAAAAATGTCATAATGGCACAAGTGATTTGTTGCAAGATTTTCTCTGTTGGAGCAGCTTTGTGAAAATGAAGATTTTCACAATTTTCTTCTGGACACTGTCGGTTCGTTTTGTGAAAATAAGTCAAAGGTAGATTTTTAAATTCCTGAGCAGTGACTTAATAGTCTCAGAACTTGATTTTCCATTGTACGCTTTGCTTAATACAGCACTTAATTTAGGACTTAAGTTAAAGTAACAGCACCCTTGGGGCACCTGGGTGGCTCAGTTTGTTGGGCATTCAACTCTTGATTTTGTCTGAGGTCATGATCCCAGGGTCATGGGATCAAGCCCTGCATTGGACTCTGCTGATTGTGGGGCCTGCTTAAGTTTCTCTCTCTCTCCCTCTGTCCCTCTCCCCTGCTCACACTTTCTCTCTAAAATAAAAACATAAAAAAAACAGTAACACTTAGCACTCTTTATTCTTGTTTTCTTTGTCATTCACAAGAGTGCTGATATTCTTTTTTTGTATAGCTTTCTGTCACTATTAGAGTCCTGGGAGTGCAATGTTACTGGTATCTAATTATCTGACAGTTAATATATTTATAGAGAAGTGTTTCTATAAGAAGTCTTTACATTCATTCATTAATTGATTATTTAAAAAAATTAAAACACAATATATTTCATTACCTATCTGTGGTAGCCTGAATCTGCCTCTAAGTATTACCAAAAAAAAAAAAAAAAAAAAAAAAAAAAAAAAAAATTTCATGGCAAAGTGAGGAGAGAAGGCTTTGGATTTGGCCTGACATTTAAACATTTACTTGGTTCTTTGCTAGTTACATTAACTTATTCAAACATTTGGAGGGCAGGGACTTTATCCTTTTCTGATTACTCATCACTTACCTAAAACCTTGAAACATAAAATTCTCAAAACATTCTGTACAGAAATAAATTCACCATTATTCCAGCTTCTTTGGCACTGAATATTGGTGAAGGAGAAAAAATTTTTACTAACTCATATTTCAGTGATTTGTTGTCATTTATGGTGAGTTTTACTTCCCTGTCTTGGATGTCCTTTTATGTCTAGGACCATTCATTTCTGTAAGGAAAGACAAGCCTTCCTTTATTACCCTGGTCCGTGAGACCGAAATGGTATTCATGTCTCTAGGTCTCTGTCGAGTGCTAAATTTTATGCATTTTGGGAGGACGTCAATATAGACTATGAGAGGCTGGTAGTTCCATTCTTCAGAGTAGAAGCCAGGGAAATCAGATGAACTATGGACTGCTCAATCCTTGAATGGTTTTCTTTACAGACAGCAAGGACTGAATTCATCCATCATTCCATGAGTGAATTTAATTTTAGAGACTGCAAACTGTGGGGGTAAAAGTGAAACTGATTCATCAGAATGAATAGAAACTCTCTTTAACTTATTTTTTGATTCTTTCTTTCTTTCTTTCTTTCTTTCTTTCTTTCTTGTAGCAACAAAACTTTCAAAGTGTTCCCAAACTATGGCATGTGAGGATGAATGGATTGGATTAAGAAAAAAGTGTTTCTATTTTTCCAGTGATACCAAAAATTGGACAGCCAGCAAAAGATTCTGCAGTTCGCAGGGATCAGAACTTGCTCATATTGATACACGAGAGGATATGGTAAGAAAAGGAGAAATTTCTCAATCGTTTCAGTGCTTAAGTGTTACTAAGAGAGAATTAAAATGATAAAAGTGAATACTCTATGATGATATATACCAGACAGTGTTCTAAGCACTATAACTATAAAAACTCATGCGATCTTCAATCCTGGTCTATGAAGTAAATACGTAAGTACCCCTATTTTAAAGATGAAGAAAGTGAGGCACAGAGATGTTGTGTAACATAGCCTTTGTCACAGAGCCATAACTTGGTGAACTGGGATTTGAACCCACACAAATTAGCTAGTCATGCTAGGTCCTTAATCACAATGCATATTGTTTATATAGCTAAATGTCTTTATTTAATGTTTTTAGATTATTAAATAGATTGTTTTAATACTTTTACATTTTTATTCTGCCGAGAATAGCCTGGAAAAATTAAAACAAATAAAAAAGATATGGCTCTTGGAATTTAGGATAAGGATCTGAAGGAAATAGCACAGTTTGAAGAAAATGAGACAATGAATAGAAGTGAAAGAGGGCAAAGGAAGGGAAACTTGGGCTGCGTGAGCACTGAGTGAGGAAAAGGGTTTGTTTATAAAGAAAGTTGACTAAAGAGTTTGTGGTCCAATACCAAGGAGCCAAGAGAAGAGAAACTAAATCCATCACTCAATATATTTTGTTGCAATAAATCATATTCATCCAGAAGTTAGTTTGATTTCTGATTATATGAGAAAGCATACAATAGCAATAATATTCTTATTCTGGTATCTACTCAAAGGACAGTTGACCCTTGAACAACACAGGTTTGAACTATACAGGTCCACTTACATGCAAATTATTTTCAGTCATTACAGTAGGGCACTGAAAGTGTATTTTCTCTTCCTTATGATTTTTTTAATAACAGTTCCTTTCTCTAGTTTGTTATAAAAAAAATTACATAATGTATGTAGCATACGAAATGTGTCAGTTGTTTCCATTAGCAGCAAGACTTTCTGTCAAAGGTAAGCCATTAGCAGTTAAGTTTGGGGGAATCAAGGGTTATACTTGGGGGTGCCTGGGTGGCTCAGTCGGTTGAGCAACAGTCTCTTGATTTCAGCTCAGGTCATGATCCCAGGGTCATGAGATCAAGCCAAGCATTGGGCTCTGTGCTGAACATAGAGCCTGCTTAAGATTCTCTCTCTTTCTCTCTCTCCCTCTGGCCCTCCCTTGCTCATGCTCTATCTCTAAAATTAAACAAATACATACATAAAAAAATAAAATTGAAAAAAGAGTTACACTTGGATTCTCAAGTGCATGGTGCCGTTGTTCAAGGATCAACTGTAGTTTATGACTGAGTTTTCCCATTTTAACAGTACTTATACCGTCCATTAAACTCTTTCCCCCTGAAATCCCTCCTCTAGTTTTTGAGAAAGGACCTGTGGACAAAACAAAATAGAAGCATTAGTTCTCTGTCACCCTTAGAGAACATTCTGTGCTGGTTCCTACAGAAAGTGCTCACCTCCCAATTTTGTTATCCAAACAGACATAGCATCATATCAGTTTATGGTCTTTGTTATTCACTCTGGAGCTAAAACGTACTGGTGGTCTATGCATTCAAACTTGAAAGAAAGGAATTAAAATATGTTTTCCTCCTCAATAATGAGAAATAGAAATCACCCCTAAAGATGACCCAAGAGAGTGTAGCTCAGAAGATTTAAATGACTTGGTGGAAGTCACTCTATTGCTTACAAACATTTAGGAAGTATAAGAGCAAAGTGAAAATCTTGCTGATAAAACTAATCTCAATATCCCTACCTGTTGCTATAGAAGCAGGAGGGCATGTAGATTAGGAGGCCAATCATGAAAGATGGGATAGTGGGGGTGAGAAGCATGTTCAGCAATATGCTCGAAAATATTCAGCAGCAGATAATGCCCTGACTTTTTGTGAAAGAATTTTTTGAGGAAGCACGCAGGAACTTCTATGCACTGGATCGGATTGAACAGAAAACAAGGAGAGTCTTGGAAGTGGACCAATGGCACCATATTCAATCCTTGGTGAGTTTCCAATTTAGTAGGAAAGGTTTTATGGTGGTGTTGTATACAAATTTAGACCATTTTAAGTTGTATTATTACAAAGAAATCTTTCTATTTGTTACGTGCAACTGCCTTCGTTAGTGTTCACCCTGTAACATGTGCCCTTTCACATTGAAACATACCTTAGAGAAACCCATATCTCTTCTACCTTGTTAAATGACACACAGTGAGGGGAGCCTGGTAGCTCATCAGCTAAACGTCCAACTTTGGCTCGGGTCATGATCTCATGGTTTGTGGTTTGAGCCTCCCGTTGGGCTCTGTGCTGACAGCTCAGAGCTGGGAGCCTGCTAAGGATTCTGTGTCTCCTTCTCTCTCTGCTCCTCCCCTGCTCATTTTCTATCTCTCTCTATCTGAAAAATAAATAAACATTAAAAAGTAAATAAATAAATAAATGACACAGTGAATTTTTTTATTTTATTTTATTTTATTTTATTTTATTTTATTTTATTTTATTTTACTTGTATTGCCAGTCTTGCTAATAAACACCTCTCTTGATAATGCAAATTCAACTCATTTGCAAATTCTATTTTTTTTTTACGTTTATTTATTTTTGAGACAGAGAGAGACAGAGCATGAACGGGGGAGGGTCAGAGAGAGGGAGACACAGAATCTGAAACAGGCTCCAGGCTCTGAGCTGTCAGCGCAGAGCCCGACGCGGGGCTTGAACTCACGAACCGTGAGATCATGACCTGCGCTGAAGCCGGATGCTCAACTGACTGAGCCACCCAGGCGCCCCAGCTCGTTTGCAAATTCTAAACCAAACCAGAGGTATTACTTGCACCTTTTGAGAACTAATTGTATTTATACAAGATCTCTTTGTTTTAAAGAATTAGTGATCACATAGTTGTCTTTAACTTTCCATATGCCCATCATAAACAATATTATTTAGTTGGGTAACCATTATTGAGTGAATGTTGCTTTCTCACTTATGTACTATTGCCCCTGGAAACAAGGGCTGTGTGACTCTTCTCTTGTAGCCATGTACTCCTGCCTTAGCATTTCATTAAGTTCTAGATAAACAATGGAATGAATTAAACAAATACTAAAATATGTGAGACGTGACAAATTACACTTACTACAGAAAATGGAAAAATCGATCATCAGCAGAGCAAATGAATAGAGACGATTGCAATTAGTCTCTTTGGGTTCTATCTCAGTATGTGTCAAACGCATCAAATGAATATAAAACTTATTCCTTACCTTCAAAAAGGAACATCAGCTAAAAACATGCCAAGAAAATGCTTTAAAAAAAAGACTCTAGAGATCTTTGGATTTAGCAAACACAGTCTCTCCTGATAGATGGATAGAAATAGACATAGATAAATGTAGACAGATATAGATATGGATATAGATATAGATATAGATATAGATATAGATATAGATATAGATATAGATATATAGATGATATAGATACAGATAGATAAATGTAGGTAGATATAGACTTATATCTACCTCTATGGCTTATCCATGTCTATCTATATCTATATGTATATCTGCCTTTCTACTTATTATCTTAAATAAGGTTACAGTTTATACTAATAATTATAATAATTAAGTATCTACCTTCAGTCTTCTATTCCTTTAATGTAGCAGATATTTTTGTATAGCATATAGTGATGGGGGAGTACGGAGCTGAATGTTTTGTATAAAATGTCCCAGATCACTTGAATCTTAATTTGATTTTTGATTACAGCTGTCAGTGGTTCCCAAACTAATTTTAATTATTCCTTTTCAGGTTTGAAATTAGTGGGAATGGATCCTTTGCATTTCTGAATGCTGACGGAGTCCGTAGTTCTAGGGGATTTATTGATATCAAGTGGATTTGCAGCAAACCTAAGTTTTAATAGAGCAAAGAACTGAAAAATGACCGTGGTACATCTAATGGCTATACCGTGGATTAGGAGATTATAGGGAATGCATTGCAAAGCAGAACACTGCTTTCTGGCCATGCTGAAAACAGCTTATCTAGTTAATGTATATCCAGGGGGGACACTACACTTTTCTCATCTAGTTAATGTATATCTAGGGGTTAAGTCTTGTGTATGCTCATAAATTCTTTAGACCATGGTATCACACGGAATATTTTATCCTATCTTAGCTTGTTTTCTGCACATTTTTGATATGTTCATTCTGGCACGTAGCCCACTGATGTATTGCACATTGTTTCCCTGAATGCATGCTTAATAAATATGGGAGCTTGAAAGCAGCTCCGGGAGACTTCCCTTAGTCTTCCTGTCACCTCTTTTGATTTGCATGGAGTCTTGAGTAATCCTTTCTGCCATCTTCCGTTTTGCTGGACGAAGCCAAAACCCAAACCCACAAATGACTATCACAATAAAGGAAAGGCCTAGATAGGCAACACTTACTTCTCACTTGTTATGCTATTGAATACAGAATTTTGTGGGGCGCCTGGGTGGCTCAGTCTGTTAAGCATCTGACTTTGGTTCAGGTCATGATCTCAGTGTTCATGAGTTTGAGCTCCGTGTTGGGCACTGTTGATAGATCAGATTCTGGAGCCTGCTTCAGATTGTGTCTCCCTCTCTCTCTGCCCCTCCGCTGCTCATGCTCTGTCTCTCTCTGTCTCTCTCAAATATAAATAAACATTAAAAAAAAGATTTCAGAATCTTGAAAATATTAAACAAAGACACTAAAACCTGTTGAATAAATGAACCTCATCGATTCAAGATGCATAGCTTCCCATGACAAGCCAGGAAGCTTCTACTAAAAAGAACCAAATATAATAATCACAAACAAAGTGATAACCTATACCTAAAATGATGGTTATAAGCAACTTTAAAAAGATTGATATCAGTAGGCCAGCCAGCATTTACACAGCTTAAAAGATAGACAAATACATGTGCTCTGTATGTGTAAATATTATAAAATATTAACAATGGTAACTCTGGTTTAAAGAAATGTTACAAGAGGGGCGCCTGGGTGGCTCAGTCGGTTAAGCGTCCGACTTCAGCTCAGGTCACGATCTCACGGACCGTGAGTTCGAGCCCCGCGTCGGGCTCTGGGCTGACGGCTCAGAGCCTGGAGCCTGCTTCTGGTTCTGTGTCTCCCTCTCTCTCTGCCCCTCCCCCGTTCATGCTCTCTCTCTGTCTCAAAAATAAAATAAAAAACGTTAAAAAAAAATTAAAAAAAAAAATAAAGAAATGTTACAAGAGAAACACCCATGAAAAGACACTTACTTCAATAATATCCTGAAAATAAGGAAAGACCCACCAAGAAGGAGCCTAGTTCTATCAATATGAATCGCTGATAAATGATCAGAATTATGCATTAAATTATAAAGCTTTCTCAAAGTAATCTACAGATTGAATGCAATCTCCATCAGAATACAATGGCATTTTTCATAGAACCAGAACAAAGAATCTTATTTGTATGGTATCATAAGAGACCCCAAATAGCCAAAGCAATCTTGAGAAAGAAGAACAAAGCTGGAGGAGGCACACTCCCTGACTTTGAACTACACTGCCAACCTGTAGTAATCCGAACAGAGAAGTTCTGGCACAAAAACACATGGATGAGTGGAATCGAATAGACAGCCCCAAAACAAAAGCCATGCTTCTATGGCCAATTAATCTAGGACCAAGGAGATAAGAATGTACAATGGGGAAAAGACAAGTCTTTCAACAGATGATGTTGGAACAGCTGGACAGCTACATGCCAAAGAATGAAACTGGACAACTAGCTTACACTATATACAAAAATAAATTCAAAATGAATTAAAGACTTACCGGGGCGCCTGGGTGGCTCAGTCGATTAAGCGTCCGACTTCGGCTCAGGTCATGATCTCACAGTCCGTGAGTTCGAGGCCCACGTCGGGCTCTGTGCTGACAGCTCAGAGCCTGGAGACTGCTTCAGATTCTGTGTCTCCCTCTCTCTCTGCCCCTCCCCCGTTCATGCTCTGTCTCTCTCTGTCTCAAAAATAAATAAACATTAAAAAAAATTAAAAAAAAAAGACTTACCTATAATACCTCAAACCATAGAACTCTTAGAAGAAAACATAGGCAGTAAGCTCTTTGACATTGGAATTTTTTTTTTTTTTTGGACCAGTCTCCTCAAGCAGAGGCAAGAAAAAGCCAAAATAAACAAATGACATTACTCAAACTAAATAGCTTTTGCACAGTGAAGAAAACCATCAATGAAATGCAAAGACAAATTACTGAATGAGAGACCTTTGGAAATCATACATCTTGTAGGGTTAATATCCAAAAAACATAAAGAACTTATACAATGTAATATAAAAATGATTAAAAAATGGACCGAATAGACATTTTCCAAAGACACTCAGATGGCCAGCTGGCACATGAAAAGGTGCTCAATATCACTCATCATCAGGAAAATGCAAATCAAAACCACAATGAGATAGCATCTCACACCTGTCAGATTGGCTATGATCAAAAAGAAAAACTAACAAAGTAAGAATTATGTTGGCAAGGATGTAGAAAAAAGAGAATCCTTGTACACTGTTGGTGGGAAGGTAAATTGGTGCAGCCACTATGGAAGTCAACATGGAGTTCCCCCCCCCCCCCCACCATATTAAAAATACAACTACGGTATGACTCATCTATTCCACTTTGGGGTATTTTCTGGAAAAAAACCCACAATTCAAAGAGATATATGTACCCCTATATTCATTGCAGTATTTACTGTAGCCAAGATATGGAAGGAACTTAAGTGTCCATTGATAGATGAATGAATAAAGGTGTGGGATATATATATATATGTATATATACGTATATATATATATATATGTATATATACATATATATATATATATACGTATATATACATATATATGTATATATATATATGGACTATTACTCCATATATAGATATATATATATATATATATATATATATATATCTATATATGGAATATTACTCAACCACATAAAAGAATGAAATCCTGCCGTTTGTGACATGAGTAGACCAGGAGGGTATTATGCTCAGTGAAATAACATGACAGAGAAAGACATATACCACAACGAGTTCACTTATATATGGAACAAAAAACATTTTTTTTTGTTGTGTCTGCAAAACAGAAACAGACTTATAGATACAGGAAACAAACTGTTGGCTGCTAGATGGGGGAGATATGGGGGGGGGCAGGTGAGATAGGTGAAGGAGATTAAGAGGTACAAACTTTCAGTTACAAAATAAATAAGTTATGGGGATGTAGTGTACAACATAGGAAATAGAGTCAATAATATTGCAAGAACTCTGCATGGTGACAGATAGTAACTAGATCATGGGGATCACTTTGTAATGTTCAAAAATATTAAGTCACTATGATATACACCTGAAGCTAATATGATATTGTATGCCAATTATATTTCAATTTAAAAATTACAAAGCTTAGACAATAGAATATAAACTAGAAAAATGACATCAAAAGTGACCAAGCAATCCAAGGGATACAGGTGTGCTGTTTCAAAGGGACACATGCACCCCCATGTTATAGCAGCACTATCAACAATAGCCAAAGTGTGGAAAGAGCCCAAATGTCTATCGATGGATGAATGGATAAAGAGAATGTGGTATATATATATATACAATGGAGGATTACTTAGCCGTCAAAAAGAATGGCATCTTGCCATTTGCAGCTACGTGGATGGAACTGGAGGGTATGATGCTAAGTGAAATTAGTCAGTCAGAGAAAGACAAATATCATATGACTTCACTCATATGAGGACTTTAAGACACAGAACAGATGAACATAAGGGAAGGGAAACAAAAATAATATAAAAACAGGGAGGGGGACAAAACAGAAGAGACTCATAAATATGGAGAATAAACAGGGTTACGGGAGGGGTTGTGGGAGGGGGTGATGGGCTAAATGGGTAGGGGGCACTAAGGAATCTATTCCTGAAATGATTGTTGCACTACATGCTAACTAATTTGGATGTAAATTTAAAAAAATAAATAAATAAAATAAAATAAATTTTTTAAAGTGACCAAACAATAAGTTATTAAAAAAAAGAATCAGTTTCCCAGGTAAGGAAAGGAAACGGGATGGGCTTAGGACATATTCCTGAGTGAGGTCATAAAATTCAAATTCTGCAGGGCATTTGAAAAACTATATCAGAACCACCTATGTTACATTAGCTTGAGTTTAAATTCTTGCCTACGTAACTAGGAACTACTATGAGTAACTAGGTAACTGTAAATGACTCATAATCTATGAGTGCAAGAAAGAATGTGAATGTAGGCAAAAGATAAACTGTTAGAGTAGAGAGGCTGGGAGAAAAAGAGTATCTACATTACAAACACATTACAAGCATACAAACAAGTTCTCCTCCCACATCTTTAACTGAGGAATACTTCTTCAGTTAGATACAGTTGGAACTTTCTGATAAATTAAAAGGAGGGGCGCCTGGGTGGCTCAGCTGGTTAAGAGTCCGACTCCTGGTTTCAGCTCAGGTCATGATCTCACGGTTCCTGGATTTAAGCCCCGTATCAGGCTCTGTGTTGACAGTGCATAGTCAGCTTGGTATATCCTCTGTCTCCCTCTCCCTCTCTCCCCCTCCCTGCTCTCCCTCTCTTTCTCGCAAAAATAAATAAATAAACATTTAAAGGGAGATTTAAATGTGAGTCTACTAGTCAATGTTGACCCCAGTACCATATGGGAATACAAATGATTTGGCAAATATCAGCATGTTTTCAAGTATGTTGTCACCAAGAAAAGTGGGAAATAATGAATTTTGGGATGCCATTGTGTATTGATGTATTAAATTCTGGCTCAGTCTAAGTTCCAGTTTTACTTGATTCATAATACAGGTTTTATTTTTAGTGTTGGTTCTTGGTTACAAATTAATTTTGTAAATTGCTTAGCAAATTAGCGTAAGCCATCTCCTTTTTTTTATTTTGATTCACAGTTATTAGGGTATAAATTCTCCATGGCTTATAATTTACTATAGGCATCTTGGAGGAGTTAAGTAACTAACTACCTCACTTACCTGGTGGACACAAACTGTTGCATTTATTTATTTATTTTTTAATTTTTTTTTTTTTTAACGTTTATTTATTTTTCAGACAGAGAGAGACAGAGCATGAACGGGGGAGGGGCAGAGAGAGAGGGAAACACAGAATCGGAAGCAGGCTCCAGGCTCTGAGCCGTCAGCCCAGAGCCCGACACGGGGCTCGAACCCGCGGACCCGCGGACCGCAAGATCGTGACCTGAGCCGAAGTCGGACGCTTAACCGACTAAGCCACCCAGGCGCCCCTGTTGCATTTATTCTGAAATACAAATGTGGCTCTGTGCTGACAGCTCAGAGCCTGGAGCCTGCTTCAGATTCTGTGTCTCCCTCTCTCTCTCCCTCTGCCCCTCCCTGCTTGTGCTTTATCTCACTCTCAAAAATAAACATTATTATTTTTTTTAATTTAAAAATAAATAGGGGTGCCTGGGTGGCTCAGTGAGTTAAGTGGCCGACTTCGGCTCAGGTCATGATCTCACGGTCTGTGAGTTCGAGCCCCGCGTCGGGCTCTGTGCTGACAGCTCAGAGCCTGGAGCCCGTTTCAGATTCTGTGTCTCCCTCTCTCTGACCCTCCCCCGTTCATGCTCTGTCTCCCTCTGTCTCAAAAATGAATAAACGTTAATAAATAAATAAATAAATAGATAGATAAATAAATAAATAATGAGAGGAAAATAAGAAACTTCAGTTTGCACAGAATTTCAGTTAGAAAAGAAACGGAATGGGATCATTCATAGCATAATAATTTTAATATAAATTTAATTAAAGGAAAATAAATTGTGGAATCACGTTGAAAACAAGATCGTGTATTACCTCAAATAGACATCTCATGCTTGCAGCATCTGAGTACTTTATCACCAGTTGAAAGTTTGATTTCTTTTTGATAAAAATTGAAAAACAACCTTGGGGAAAAGGCCCACCATGAAGAAAAAAACGGTATATCTGTCTGCTTAGGCTATTTCTTCACCAAATGCTCAGGATTTCAAACCCAATAGGACACAGACAACGAATAAGGCAGGATTACAAGTTGAAATTTAATTATCTTTTTAGACATTGAAACAATAGGAAAGAGTGTTTTCTTGTTTAAAAATAAGTTATATTTCATTATTTTGAAGGATTATTTCTATATGGAGTATTTGAAAATTTTTTGTTTGTACTGTGAAAAAAGAGACAACAGGCCCAAAATGGAGTCATTCATGCTAAGCACCTGTCATGAAACCAAAACTTAATACCTAATCTGACTGCAGTTTTGATCTCCCCAAGAATACAATCTTAACTGGTCAGTCAAGAATGTTCTGGTCAACCCTAATAAGGCAATCCACCTGATGGCCCATTTTCATGCCCTAAAGAAAGGTGACCTTGCCCCAAATAATCTTTTTATTGTTTCTGATTTCCTTCTGTCACCCCATCTGCCTTTAAAAAACCTTTCCTTCTCTGTAGCTCATTGGAGCTCTTTTTTTACTTGCTTGGTGGGATGCTACCCAGTTCACGAATCATTGAATAATGCCAATTATATCTTTAAATTTCCTCAGTCGAATTTTGTTTTTTAATAGTATAGAAAGGAAACAAATTTGCATTCCGCTAAAAAAAAAAAAAAGATAGGCACTATTATCCATATGCATTTGCTTCAAATCTTTGTTTAAATGCACAGATTTGTTTTTGTTGTTCAGACAGCGTCTCTTTGGCAAATGCCACTAAAGTTGGAGTTACAGTCTTCAGAATACACCTGATTTCTTGTTGTGACAGCACAGCTTGTGTGATCCGTTGGTCCAATCATGAGAAAACTAGGAGATAAAGCATAGACATTAGAGCATTTCTCTTAAAATAACGGTCCCATTTCTTTTTTTTTTCTTTTTTTAAAATTTTTTATTTTTAAAATTTTTTTAACGTTTATTTTTGAGACAGAGAGAGATAGAACATGAACAGGGAAGGGTCAGAGAGAGAGGGAGACACAGAATCTGTCAACACAGAGCCCGACGCGGGGCTCGAACCCACGAACTGCGAGATCATGACCTGAGCTGAAGTCGGACACTTAGCCAGCTGAGCCACCCAGGCGCCCCTGTGGTCCCATTTCTTAACATTTCCTCCAACCCAACTTGTATAGGCAGCCGAGATGGAATGTTCCAGAGGTTTTAGAATGGACCCTTCTTTTGTGGTCAATGGTTGCATTTGGGCACTCTTGATTTGCATACCCTCCACACCCTCTCTTTTGGGATGTCTCTCTTACCAGAGGAACATTACCATAGAACCTCAAGCCCAAAGATTACAAGCATCCCTGTCTCTTCCTACCCCCTCACCTTTTCAAATTGCATGTACCAGCAAATTCTGGTATTCTACATCGAGATTGGTCCTTATACCCATTCACTCCCAGCCTAGGCTGCGATTGCCTCTCCCTTGTCTCTGGTCACAGCCTTCCTACTGAACTTCAGTTTCAGTTTTGCTTCCCATCTATTCCTTCTCCACACAGCAAAATAATTTTCTATAAAAGGTAATTAGACGTTAAAATGTAAGTTTTGGGTAATGACTGCAAGGTGATAGATATCTTATACCAATGGGAGTTACAAAACAGTAACCCGCGGGGGAAATGGCTTTTAAGTTAAAGTAAAACCTGTTTAGATGACTTAAATTCTTCCTTACCTTCAATAGTATGATGAGGAACATATGTGAAGAGAATATTTTTGGAGAAAACTATTTCCTTACCTATACTTTCTAGTTGCGATCACAGCTTTGAGATTAGGACCTGAGCCGAAATCAAGTCGGACACTTCACCAGTGTCCAACCGAGCCACCCAGGCACCTCTAAATAAAAGCTTTATATAATGCTCCAATAATATGTTGGTTTCCAAAAAAAAAAAAAAGTCTAGGTATTCCTTACCAATTTTTGTCTTAAGATCGCTAGCAAAGCAGGGCCCAAGAATAAATACTGCTTCATACTTGAGTTTTATGTTCAGGAAAGATGATACTCTGTGGAGAATGGAAGAGTCTAGGAGTACATAAATAGCCAGACCAAAATGGACTATCGCTCCATGGCCTTTGCTTCAAACTTGCCACAAGCCGGGTGCTCTAGTGATGTGTAAAGAAAACAGGGGCGCACAAGAGAAAGCGTAAATATGTGTGAGAGTTTTAAAGCACCCTTACATGCATTACCTTATATTGGTCACACAAGAACATTGTGAGGGAAGCTTTGCTATTCTTTTCATACAGATGAAGAAATTGACGTCAACCAATTGGGAGAACACGCAGGGAGCAAGCTTTCAAATTCACACTTTCTCACTTCTGAGACATTTGTATACATTCTGGATGCTTTTATTTATAGGGGCATTTGATCTGCGCATTTACTATATACAATAAAAATTATTTTAAATGAGATTTAACTTGGCTTAAAAATTATAAAGTCGTTATTATTTCCTGACCATGAAAATTTCCAGACGCCATCGTGAGCACTTGCTAGCCCTGTTTCTCATTAGTGCATGTTAAAAGAAAAAAAAGGGGAAGCAAAAAGAAAGAGAAAAAGGCCTGAAAAAGAGAGATAGGAAAGGAAAAGGGGAGGGGGGAAGAAGAGAGGAAAGGAGGAAGAAATATAAAAAGACTGGAAAGTATGGAAGCTTATTAAAAATACTTTGGGGCACCCGGGTAGCTCAGTTTGTTGAGCACCTGACTTTGGCTCAGGTCAAGATCTCACAGCCCATGGGTTCAAGTCCTGCATCAGGCTCTGTGCTAACAGCTCCGTGCCTGAAACCTGCTTGGGATTCTGTGTCTCCCTCTCTCTGCTCCTTACCTGCTTGTGCTCTGTGTCTCTCTCTTTCTCTCAAAAATAAATAAACATTTTAAAAAATTTAAAAAAAAAAAACACCTTTGTAGGGGCGCCTGGGTGGCTCAGTCTATTGAGCCTCCAACTATTAATATCGGCTCAGATCATGATCTCAGGGTTCGTGGGATCGAGCCCGGGTCAGGCTCTGCACTGAGCTCAGAGCCTGCTTGGGATTATTTCTCTCCCCCTCTCTCTGCCCCTCCCCCCTCGAAATAAATAAGTAAACATTTTTTAAAAATACTTTGAAAAATACTATCCTATAGGGGAGTCTGTGTGGCTCGGTTGAGTGTTTGACTCTTGATTTTGGTTCAGGTCATGATCCCACGTTCATTGGATGGAGCCCCATGTTGGGGTCCTTGCTGAGTGGAGCCTGCTTAAAATTCTTTCCCTTTTTCCTTCCCAACCGCCCCCCCACCCCCACCCCACGCTCCGGCATGCTCTCTCAAAAACAAAAACAAAAACATAAAAAAACCTGTCTATAAATAAGGCAACATGACTGCCACCATTCTTTCCCCCCAAATAATTACTTACTTGTTTTCTTCCACAAAAAGGTGTTTATTTATCCACATCCATTGTTTTCCTGGGGATGCAATATGTAGTCCAATCCAAGCAGGATCTCCAGGTTTTAAACTCTTCTGTATGAACTCCTATCAAGGACATGGTGTATTCATTTATAAATTTATTCAAAAATATTCCAATGCCCTCTATAGACTAAGGCACTGTGCCAGGCACTGATGGAATGGTAAATAATCATTTATTTCACAAATGATAGGGTTTTTTTAAAAATAAACAATAGTAATTATATCATGGCTACCGAACGTTCAAAAGCAATGATTCTAAACCACCCACACTTCTTATAACTGCACCTAGAAAGTCTTCCTTGGGTACTTAGATCCTGTTTTCGATTCCTCACCAGCTCTTTCAAACTTTGGATCACCGGTAAATGTGCCTGTAGGTATGCACAATCATGTTGACTCTCATTCCAAGTTTTGGAAGGCATTGAAAACCTGTAGCATTTCCCTTGGTTCAGCAGCCAGTCTTTTGGGCACCCATGATTATTTCCTGAAGGAAAATGTAGAGAAAAAATTAGACTCCACCCTGAATAAAGTGTGAATAGTATCCTGTATGATTCAAAGGCAGCTCTATTAACAGAACGAGAATGAGATTGATTCATTAATATGTCTATTTCTGGAATGGGGGCAGGTTACTGGGTGAGGAGTTGGGGAGAAAGAAGCATGCGAATTCTGACCCCCACAACTAGAGGACACCAATATGTAACATTTTGCTTATTCATAACTAACAGAAGTGAGAGCCTGTTGTTTAAATCTCCCTACTGTCTGGTCTATTTCCTTTTTCTTGAGGTCGTCTTCACAGCCTGGATTTCATTTCTATGAGATTACTTACCATTGACATTACTTACATGATTGCATTGGATAGTTTGATCCTCTGTTCAATTGCATTTCCACCTCAAAAGTAAAGCCTTTAACCAGTCATAATTTCTGCTTCCTATGGCCTAGTCATTTGTGAACGTCTCATTCCTTGTCTTTTACCTGCCTGGAAGGTTGTTGAAGTGACTGTCTTTGACTTTCCTATCATCTAACCCTTCTTAAAAACTTTCTTAATATTTATTTTCGAGAGATGGATAGAGACAGAGCACCAGTGGGGGAGGGGCCAGAGAGGGAGACAAAGAATCAGAAGCAGGCTCCAGGCTCTGAACTGTCAGCACAGAACCTGACACAGGGCTCAAACTCACAGACATCGAGATCATGACTTGAGCTGAAGTTGGCCACTTAACCAACTGAGTCACCCTCGTATAACCCTTTTGATTTAATGGCTGATTTAATTGTTGATTGGTGATGACTGAATTAAATGCCCATATGTTAAAGCATGTCATATTTTTCATTGCTAATATTTTAGTCAGTGATAGATAAGCCTAAATCTTTGTAAAAAAATTATTGTAGGAAATTGAATGTATATTGTCCAGCTAAAATGGAAAATAAAAGTAACATCAGGAAATACTACTTAAAGAAAACTATCCAGGAATAGTTTTCTATATATAAAACTTTACATATATTCTTAACTCATTAATACATTCTGTACCAGGGCAAGTATTGCCAATCCTGAATAATTACAGTTTTGCCAGAATATTTGAAGACTCAGGATAACTGGAGTCTCACTCAGTTCTACCAGTACATAGTTGTGTGTTAAAAAGTATAAAATGACCTCAAGTATCCTTTCCAATTTATGATTTGAAAGGGGCTATCTATTCATTATTATTATTGAGAAAGAGGCATTAGGACTAAGTAATTGCATTACGTGGCGATTGACAGTGGTCAATAAAGTACAGCTGTAGAACTACGAAGATACTCTAAAAATGCTCCAAATGATCAGTGTCAATGTTGAAATATCAAAAAAAAATGATGCAAAATGTGGATATTAATTGTCGAAAAGAGTTCTTACAGTTAATTCAGATTCAAGTGCCATCTTTTAAAACAAGAAGAGGGGCACCTGGGTGGCTCAGGCGGTTAAGCGGCCGACTTCAGCTCAGGTCATGATCTCACGATCCGTGAGCTCGAGCCCCGCGTCCGGCTCTGTGCTGACAGCTCAGAGCCTACAGCCTGTTTCAGATTCCGTGTCTCCCTCTCTCTGACCCTCCCCGTTCATGCTCTGTCTCTTTCTGTCTCAAAAATAAATAAACATTTAAAAATAACAATAAAAAAAATAAAACAAGAAGAAATATCCTAGGGATCAAGATGGAGGAAAACATTTAGTGAGCAACACTTTGTATCAATTCCTGTATCAGATGCTTTACATAATAATAACAGCAGACACATAGAGTCACTATAGTGGACCAGGCAGGTTTCTAAGCACCTAACATACTTAGTTTTTAAAACTACTTGATAAGACAGAGGAACATGTTAAATGGACACGAACATATGAATAAATACCATGGCCATATGAACAGAAAAATCCAGAATATGAGAAATGATACATAACCACAATCCGGTTTTTTTTTCTAACAAATAAATGACAAAGAAACTATGAAAGGGAGGTAAAGAGGACCTACAGATTAAGTGGCTGAAGAGACATTTTAATCAAATGCCAATTATGGTCTTTGTTCTGAGTCTGATTCTAACTAATCACATGAAAGAAAAAAAGACATTTAATTTAAAAAAAAATTTTTTTTTTAAAAAAAACCACGAACCACGAGACCATGACCTGAGCCGAAATCAAGAGTCTGATGCTTCACCAACTGAGCCACCCAGGCGCCCCAAGGGAAAAAAAAAAAAAAAAAAAAAGACAATTTAATGATGATTGGATCATAGATGATCTTAAGAAGATATCGATGATTTTGTCTTAGGAATTAATGGCAGACAGAAGTCAAACGTTCTTAGGGAAATTTTAAAATCTCCCCCAATTCCTAGCATACCTGCTGTATGAAATTCACTTTCTTTGGGTGTGAGTCAACTCTCTGAATATGATCAGATATCACTCCCATGATTAAGTTATATCGTAGGATAAGATGAAAGAGTCTTGAAGACTAGAGAAGGATCCCCAATCAGTTGATTTTGAGTAAATGAAGAGATTATCCCATGTGGGCCTGGTTTTTTTGGTGTGTGTGTGTGTGTGTGTGTGTGTGTGTGTGTGTGTATGTTTATTTTTTTTAGAGAGAGGGAGAGGCCATCTCAAGTAGGCTCAGCAACAGAGCCCAACGTGGGGCTTGATCTCACAATGCTGAGATCATGACTGGAGTGGAAATCCAGAGTTGAGTGCTCAACCCACTGGGCCACCCAGGCACCCCCCACCCTACATGGACCTGATTTCACCAGGTACCAGAGCTCAAGAAGGGGACTGGGCCTTTTCTAAAGAGAAAGGTAATTTCGATTTTCTTCGAAGCATTACGCTTTCACGTCTTGAGGGCAGGTGCAACAGTGACACGATGCACGGAAACGCAGGGGCCCTTTTGGAGACTAGAGCAGCCCTGGGTGACAGGCAGCGAGAGAGCCGTGATCTCAGTCCTACAATTCCAAGTAACTGAATTGTCGCAACAACCACGTGAGTCCACAAGAGGAACCTCAGCTCCGGAAAGGTGTGTGATCTCATCAGCACCTAAACTGTATCCCGTGAGACTCGGAACAGTAGACTGAGTGGAGCCGTGCCCAGGCTCCCCTGGAATGTGTGAGGTAATTAGTAGCTATTGCCTTAAACTGTTAACCGAGTGTTAATTTGTTACGCATCCAGAGAAAACTAGCACAGGCTGTGTGGCGATATCGCGTTTGCGTTTTGCAAAAGGAGCTGGGAACGGTAAAAATCACGTACTGATATATTTAAGCATTAAGCTGTATGATATCTGACAATCGCTTTTAACGGAACCTGGTCTGGAGAAGTGATGACAGGAGGAGACGTAAATAATATTATGTGCCAGTAAATGTTGATGCTGTTTGAAAGGGAATTATGGAGCTTCATTATAACAAGTCTCTACTTCCACTTTTATTTTCCATCATAAACGAATCTAAGAATATGATAACAGAAAATCGTATGAAATAGCTTTTGTCATCTAATGTGCGGAACAGGCTGGCAAGCTGGAGCCCCAGGGAAGAGACGATATTGCTGTTTGTGTCCAAAAGCAGACTGGAGGTCAAATTCCCTCTTCCTTTGGGGAACCTTCGTATTTTTTCCTCTTAGGGCCTTCAGTGGATTGGATAAGGCCCACGCACATTGTGGATGGTAATCTGCTTTGCCCAAACTCTACTGATTTATATGCTAATCTCATCTAAAAAGTAATTTCACGGTAACACCTACGCTAGTTTTTGATCAAACATCCGGGTACCAGTATGTGGCCGAGATGACACTCAACCATCACATTGGATTTAACCGACGCTACATATTCTATGGTGTAAGTATTATATCCCCACTTGAAAGTTGAGAAGACTCATGGTTAATTTGCCTGAATTCACGTGACCAGTTGGAATCTCTTCATTCAAGCATAGAGCAGACAAAAAAAGAGAGCATTACCTGCTAGACGGCTGATATTTACTTTCTGGGAGAAATCCTTTTTTTCCTCTGTACTCAGTGCAAAGAAAAAAAAATACAATGAGAAACATGCGAAAATGAATAGCCATCTAGGTATGTGAGAATAAAAACAGTAGCACAAAACGAAGACACGCAAATAAAAATTCACTCTCTTCTAATCTGCCTCCGTTCCTGTCTTTGCCCGCTTTTAACCATATCTTTAGATGCCAATCACAATTCTAAATATTGTATGCATTCTTAAACCTCGTATCTATTACTCTTTTGTAAATTATTTTCTTCTTATCAATGAATTTTTTAATTAATGCTATTTCTTCTTGGTCCGGACCACCCTCCCCCCTCCCCATCTCCCTTTTACTATATCAAGTCCCTTCAGTATCTTGTAGCATCATTTGTAGATGGTTTTTGTATAGACTGAAATCATTGCTTTCCAGGAACGTAGAACACCTGATAACCTGAAATGGCTTTTTACCACATTCTTGGGCTGGCTTCAGTCTATCTAAAACCAGCATGCACACACACACACCCTCTTTATTTGTTTAAAAATATGCATTGAAAAATTATACTGCTTGATTACTCTTTTTTTAAAGTTAGGTTAAAATCAATTTAGCTCATAACTTTGAAGGCATTGCTACAACAGTGTCCTTTTATGTACATTTAAAACTCCTGGTGCCAATATGTTTCTCTTTGTTTAGGGAGGAAAGCAATTCTTTATGTAAAACTTTAGGGTCATGTCTTTGTCCATGGTGCCCTAAAATATGATGAGGATCTATCTATCTACCTATCTATATCTATCTATCTATCTATCTATCTATCTATCATCTACCTATTTCTATCTATCCATCCATATCTCATCTTCTATCTATCATCTATCTATCTATCATCTACCTATATCTATCTATCCATCCATCTTTCATCTTCCATCTATCTATCATCTATCTATCATCTATCTCTACCCATCCATCTATCATCTATCTATCTATATCTATTTGCATATCCTATTCTGAATTTGGTAGGCTTGCATAAGCTGGAAACTCATAGTTTGGGGTTTTGCTTTTCCTCCCCTGAAATTTTTTTAAATGTATTCTTTTATTATTTCACATCTGCTTTCCCCCCTGTTCTCTTCTTCTGGGAATTTGTTAGAGACATTATCTTTTCTAGATGGACAATATTTTGTGTTTTTGTCTCGGATTACTTACAGGTGTTTATATTTATCGATTTTTCTTCTGGATGCTTTTCTGTACCCTCCGGGGTATTTTGTTCGCTATCATGAATTTTTAGATAGAAAGAAGACAGGAAATAGCCAAGCTATGTGGAAATCAACACACTGTGCCCCTCTCCCCTTCCGGTACAAAAATAAGGGGACACATGCTTATTGCACCAACCACCACTCTCGAAGTGACGAGCCCTAAATTGTTCTGGTGATGTATCTCATTGTTTCTTTTTTTTTTTAACTTTATTTATTTTGAGAGAGAGAGAGAAAGAAAGAGAGAGAGAGAGAGAGAGCATGCCAGCGGGAAGGGCAGAGAGGGAGGGAGAGAGAGTCCTAAGCAGGCTCCACGGTGCCAGCACAGAACCTGATGTGGGGCTCAAACTCACGAACCATGAGATCATGACCTGAGCCAAAATCGAGAGTCGGAGGCTTAACTGACTGAGCCACCCGGGCGCCCCTGTATCTCATTGTTTTACAAGGATTTGTTTTTGTTTTTATTTTGGCATGATATAGTAGCAAATGCTACCGTGTGAGTGGAGTAAGAGGTTGTCAAGACAACAGTCTGAACGAGCATTCCCTAGAAAGTCTTCTACCTACTTATTTCCCTTTAGACTTCTCTTTACACTCTGTACTGTCCTTTCTGAAAAGAGTGCTGCCTGGGTTTTGCCGTGAGGAATAATTTCATCTACACTGAGCCGTGTGCTGTGCCTTCTCTACACTGATTCTCTCCGTTGATTAATCCAATAGCATTATCCTGTCTGCTTCTCATTTCCTTTCCAATTTTCTACCCTTTCCATTCTTTGTGCCTTTATTAATTTATTCTATTTTGATGTCTTTTACTGTTCTAATCCAGAATCTCAGGAGAGGGCAGATGTATGTATGTATGGTCAATACTTTGTTTTGAACTGGAGGCCATGGAAAATATTTTTAAACTGGTAAATTGGAAGCACAAGGGACGCCTGGGTGGCTTGACTGGTTGAGCCTCCACCTTTGGCTCAGGTTATGATCTCACGGTCGGTGAGTTCGAGCCCCGAGTCGGGCTCTGTGCTGACAGCTGGGAGCCCGGAGCCTGTTTCGGATTCTGTGTCTCCCTCTCTCTGCCCCTCCCCCACTCATGCTTGCGCGCTCTCTCTCTCTCTCTCAAAAATAAATAAGCATTTAAAACAATTTTTGTAAAGCGTAAGCACAAATTTAATATCACTAAATATCACTAAAACAATATTACTAGAAACATATATTGTCCCTACTAATATTTCATCAATGAGTCAAATTCTATTCATCTCTTCTCAATAGCATCGTTTTCTAAAGCAATGATTATTGCACCAATTATATTATCATTTATCTTCTACAGAAAAGATAACTGAGTTACAAGAGGTCAGTGGTAGCCTATATATACCATATTTAGTGTCTAACAAAAGACCATTTGCTCCTGAATTTTAAGGACTTAAAAAAACTGATAATTATTACAGTATGTACAATTTCTTAGAATTGCTGGTTAAAAGACAATAATACTTACGGACTTATAATTACAGACAATAATACTTATGGACGTATGAAAACCAATATTAATAACCTAATATTGACTCTCAAATAGGCTGAGAATCTCATTTTATTAGTTTGATTTCAATATAAATTTGAACACATTTGAAAGATATGATTGGTTGGCAACTTCGCGGCCAAAATGTTGTGCAAAGTACAGAAAAACTAAATTAATTAGAATATTCATTTGGTCTTAGAAATAGCTGATATTTTCCCCCTGCTCTATCAGGAAAAAAAAAAAAAACTAATTTAATCGCGTGATACAAAAATAGACTGTTTATTTTTCGTCTCCCTCAGGGAAGTCGCCTTGGGGCTCACCCATGTTTAGCCCTCTCCTCTCAAAAACCACAAGTTTATGTTTCCATGTCAGCATTACACATAAAACAGAGCCCCTTTTAGCCCTACATTTTTAAGAACGTTTCAAAGAAAAACAGAAAATTGTCGAAATCCATGTATCAGTCTAGTTGCTTCAAAAAGAACAACTATAGATTATGCACATTAAATATCACTTCAGGAAAAAGAAAAAAAAACAGTACAGAGGTACATCTAAAATGGTTTTCAAACAGGTTCTTCGTCTTGTTCAACCATCACATTAATCACATTAGTACATTCAACCATTATCTCTGAAAATAATACCAATGAGCATTTTATAAAAATACATCACTAATTTTTTTATAAAATAAGTTAACTTTTTAGTAACTGCTCTTCATAAGAAAAGATGCCGAATAAATGTTAATTTTATATTTAACTTTCTTAATTTTTTAATTTGAAATAATTTCGAATATGACATATATGGCTGGTCAGTTTAATTTACCAATTTGGGGCTACAATGTGGTGTTGATCTTGATAGTAAGAAGAATTAAAAATCGGGGCACTTGGGTGGCTCAGTCAGTTAAGCGTCCCACTCTTGGCTTTGGCTCTGGTCATGATCTCAGGGTTCTTGAGACTGAGCCCCATGGCAGGAGTGCAGGGAGCCTGCTTGGGATTCTCTCTCTCCCTTTGCCCCTCCCTGGCTTGCACACGCGCGCTCTCTCTCTCCCTCTCTCTCTCTCAAAATAAATAAATAAACTTAAAAAATAAAAAAAAAATAGAAGAATTAAAAATCAACATTTATGTTCTCAAAGTGTAAAAGTTAATGAAAACTCCATACTCACCCCAAAAGTTCAGGCAAATCAGTGTGATCATGATAATAAGGATCCCAGTGCAGCCACATACTAGCAGAAGACAATAATACCGTGGATACAGGGAACATTCTGAAATATTGAGTTTTTTTGGTGAATTTTAGAGTTCATTTGATTATTCACTTTATAAATATTTCCCTGTTTATTTTGATTACAAAAATAATCTATGTTCATTTCAGATATGGCACTAAAATTATGATTAATTGAAAATTTGAAATTAAAAAATATTTATAGTCCAGACACAAACAGATGTTACCGTTATTTAATGTGTTGGATTGTATTGTCATTGTCTTGCTTTGTTAATTATTTGGCAATGTTTTTGATGACTTAAGAATGATTTATTAAATTGTATATATTATGTATTAATATCATACACAATTTATAGGTGGAGTGTTATATATATATTTATATTGCCTATATATAATATTATATATTATATAATATCAATATATTACATATAGAATAATTAATTCTATATAAAATAATTCTAGATATAATATATATAATGTTATAATGTTATAAATGGAATTGTTTTTATTAATTTTATTGTTGGACTTTTTATTGTCAAGTGTATATATGTTATATGTATTATTTAATTTTTATCACAACATGATTTTTGTCTATTTCTGCCCTATTTTATTTTTTTAAGTTTCTTTTTATGTAGTATTTATTTTAATGATGCACTGTTAGAAATAAGAGAAGGAAAAAAAAAACATGTACTGAAGTTCTATTATGAACCAATCACGGCACTGGTGATGTTCATGCTATTTCACTCTTACATATGCTATGTAGTATTTTCCTGGCTTGACTTTTCAGACAAGAATCGGTGTCAGCCTAAAGCATCGTAGATCTTTAATTTACAGGTACTTGTATAGAAATTATGCCATAGTACTCCGCTGGATCAGAGTTGGGAGGAGTGGTCTCTTTACACAGGAGATAACAGGGAGCATCCAAAGACATTAAACAGGGATATTTGTTATTATTGTCCTTCAGTATTATCTATTGTCTTCCACGTCTGAGCACTTTTGAGTAAGTTAGATATATACACTCTTTCCACAAACGAAATCCTTTTACATGCAGATATCATTGGAACAGTATCTCAAACTGGCCATTCTAGCCCATTTGGCATCCGGATGGCCAAAGAGAAAGTTGAATACTCTGATATTCAGATAATTATTCCCAGTTTCATCAGCTTATAAATAAACAAGCACTTAGTTCCATAACCTTGGTTGTACATTTCACAAATAATCTGTCCTCTAAGTCGTAATGAAAAGTGCTATTTCTCAAATCTGGGTAATACGTGTATGTTTTACTTTCATTTTTATGGACTTAGTGCATCTGATTATATGTACTATACACACAGAATGTCCTGTATGCAGTAAAACTTCCGAAATTTATGAAACAATTGTCGGTATTACAGAATAAATCCAGAATACGTTTCTTTTTTTTCCCTTAGCCTATGGGTATTTATTCTACTTAAGCAAAAGTGAAAAGACCTCTACTGAGCTGAAAGTACTCAAAATACATTTCTGCAATTTTATAAGAGACACCAGTCCTAGGCATACAGATTTGCAGTTAACTGGTTCCATATTTGCTAGAAAGGGAAATTTTAAACTCATTCCCAAATATTATAGCTATAAATTAAAACATGATTTTTTTTATATATAAGCCAAAATATAGATGTTGTATAAAGCCAGGTGAACAGAGAGCTGAGTGCATAGCATGGATTGCCCTGGCCCTTTCTGGAATCACTCAACCGGGTGCCATTGGCCTATGTGGGGTAATACTAAGAAATCACTCTGAAACCTGTTTTTGCTCCTGCAAGAGCACTATTGTGTTATTTGTATCTGCTTTATGATGGGAAACTTTTCTTTTTGTTTTTAGTACCAAGATTAATCATATGTCTTAAGTATAGGTGTAACTCTGATGCAAGCTGAATAATTAGCAAGGTTTTTCTTATCAAAACAAAGAAGCTTAGAAACAAACTTACGACAAGCATAAACATGCTTATATGACATAGTTTTTACTTGATTGCAGGTCTCATTTATGTTTCCAGCCCTATCCTTCTTTCACTCATAATTTAAATGTATGTTTATTTCATATTTTATGTACTTATACTCAGATTTCATATATTTTTACTCATTTTATTCCAAGAATTATTTATTCCATTGAATTAGAAATTCAAAAAAACCTAGTAGTTTGGTTTAACACCCACATAAGCAATCACAAGATAGATCTGCTTTATTATAAGTGAAAATTATGGATTTAAGAAGACAAAAGATTTTCCTCAAGGTGGTCCACTTAGTCTTTGGGCTTTGGGGTCCAATTTAGTCAATTTGACTCCAATGGTCCTATTTTTCACTACATCAAAGTCAGTTACTGGTGAAGAAGGAAGTATTTGCATCAAAATTGAAACTACGAGAAAGACCCTAAGCCTTCAGATGATGAGAAAAGTATCATGTTTTTGAAAACAAACAAAAAAAAAAACACTTAAATTTGCGAGATGGAAACTGGAATAGTACATAAAGATCTTCAAAAGAAGTCCACATGGCAGAGCTGTGGTTGTGACCAGTAATTCCAAATCCCTGGCCCATGTCATCCCTGCTTGGATCATGGCTATTTCAACACAATCATTATACAAATTCATTTTAGACAGACTGCACTTAGATGTCAATATGTTATTTCTTAAACTTACCTAGAGAACCTGAGACAGATCTGAAAACAAGGATGTGCAAAAGCAAACCTTGACCCAAATATAGCAGCCCTAAGTAGTGAGGGTTAGTTTTATTTTGCCCTTCTCTCATTTCCAATGGACTATCATCCTGCCAATCTTGTGGATCTTTTGTGAAGATTAAAAAATACAATACATATACATAAAAATGCTTTTTATGCTGTAGAACACTATAGAACTATCCCCATCATTAGCACTGGATATTTACCTTGCCAATATATCATGTATCTTCATATAGATACCATACCCAAATAGCTTCCAAATACCTTATATTTTGTAAGACATATAATTTCTGTAAAAATACTATTTTTGACCTTTTACCTGAAAGTTATACTTTCCTTTTCTTATGCTATAACATTGGGGGAATTATACATTATTCTATTCGCATTTAGGCCCCATGGTTACAAAAACACTGCCTTTTTATTTTTCAGGCTTTCATGAGTCTAAATAACCTTAGACAGTTTTTAAGTCCAAGAACATAGTTAATTTTAACTCTTTAAAATATTCAAAAATAAGAATCTTCCTAAGAGAATAATTCCATTTTAAGCTGCAGTCTGAATGGGGGGAGACAATCTTCCTACCTTTAGAGCTGGATTTGAAACGATTCTTGGAATCCAGGACCATATAGCCATCTTCATTCTCCATCTCCTAAAATATTTTCATGTGATAATACTCAGAAAATAATATAAAGAAAAGGGAGAATAGCCTTAGCCTTAGCTATTTCTCCTAGACGCAACTGAAAGGAAGTCCAAAAATACTCAAACTTTACTCAGGCATGGCTGTTGAAAACCACACAGGATGTGTTGGTAAAATACAAATGGATAGCCACGTTAATTTCTGGCTAAAGTTCTGTGTCCTCCAGGTAAACGTGGCTATTTTATTTCATTTTTTTTTCAACAGATATTTATCCTACATTTACCATGTACCAGTCACTTGTCTGCAAAGTAGTAGGAACATAACAGTGAACAAGACAGATATGCTTCCTACCCTCATGTCCTTTATATTCTAGTAAAAGAAAAAAAAATGAAATAAACCAAGTACATACCAAATAAACAAAAGAACAGTGTCTAGCTAGTTAAGAATAAAAAAATTTAAATAAAAATTTTTTTTAAATGGTCATTTTGCTATTTGGAAGCGTATAAAATGTTAATAGAAGCAAGTAGAGGAGACAATAGGGCTTGCGTGAGGCAAAACAGGAAAATAATAGATCAATCAGCCTCAGATTGTTGGGAATTACTATGAATACAATAACGTCAGAAATGATTTCCAGAAAAATTCCTCGCAAACAGATTTTTCCTTCAGTAAGTGTGGTAGTCAATTTTATGTGTCTGTGTGCCTGGGCTACGGGGCGGCCAAGTATTTGGTCGAACATTCTGAGTGTTTTTGTGAAGGTGGTTTTGGATGAGACCCGCACTTAGAGCAGCAGACTCTGAGGAAAGCAGATCGCCTTCTATGAGGAAGGTGGAACTCATCCAATCATTTGAAGGCCTGACTAGAACTAAAGACTGGCCTCCTCTGAGCAAGATATTCTCCAGCAGTCCATTGTGTGTTCCTGCTTCATCTGCAACATTGGCTTTTCCTAGGTTCTACAGCAGATGACCATAGCAGTTTATATTTTGGAATCCTCCAGTCTTGTCGAAGATCATCTGATCTGCCGATTTACCCCTCCTGCTCTTCCCTATACGAGCCTGACATGTGGTTGCTCTTGTTTCAGGGGCCTTATTATAAAGAAAATTTCATCCTCCTCCAGCATCAGCCCACACGAACCTTCTGGCACCAGTTTAAAGAAAATCAACTCATTTAAATCATCTATGACTTCCCAGATGCTAATTACACTACATATATCTCGTATATTATCTTTTTTTTTTTTTAATTTGAGAAAGAGAGAGAGACAGAGATTGAGCATGGGAGCAAGGAGAGAGGGGCAGAGAGAGAGAAAGAGAGAGAGAGAGAGAGAGAGAGAGAGAGAGAGAATCTTAAGCAGTCTCCATGCTCAGTGTTGAGCCCAAGGCAGGGCTCTATCCCACGACCCTAGGATCATGACCTGAGCTGAAATCAGGAGTTGGACTCTCAACGGACTGAGCCACGCAGGCGCCCCTCAGCCCTTATCTTATCAGAAACTCAGAATTATGAAACTTTTGAAAGAGAAAATCCCTTCTGTTTGAAACAGTCTTCTCAATTTTGTGATACTACATTCTTCTGGTATTTTTTTTATCTTCTCTGACAGCTTCTTTTTTGAGGCAGATTTATCTTTCTTTCATTGACAATATACTGTTAAATTCCCCACCATCTTAAATAATTTCCTCTCCTCATTCCACTTCCTCCTCAAGAAATTCTTATTCATAACCATGGCCTAAATTAGTACCCATTTTTCAGCTTACCACTGAAACTTCCTTTGTGCTACATATAATACATCCAACTGATTTCTTAGTCTCGATGGCTCAAAACAAGTATTTCTAAAATTGAATGATGATTCGCTCCCCCAAACTGGTACTCATTCAGGGTTTCCTATCTAACCAGCTGTGAAAAAAGTTGTTACTCCATCCTTCAGCCCTAATTCAAGTAAGCACCAAGTCCCGCAGATTTTGCTCCTGAAATATTTCTCTAATCTATTTACTTCTCTCCATCTCAATAGCCTTATCATAGTACAAGGTACCCTCATCCCAGGCCTCCAATATTTCAATGACCTCCATATGAGTCTTCAGGCATTCAGTGTCGTCCCCTCGGGGACCCAGCATCTGTTTTCCTTTCTTCAGCCAGCCAAATCTTTAATAAACTTATTCAGCTCCCTATCATCTCTTATTAGCTCTTTCAGTGAATACAAATTGCTTGGCGTGAACTATAAGCACTGTAGTGTTCAGCAGTGTTTTCATTTCAAGACCCTGCTTTCTTCCCCCAACCCCACATAAGGACATCATCTATACTATTCATGGATTCACCTTCTCTCCAAGAGTAGCTGCCCTTGACCAGATCCAGGCACAGCCATTTCAAGATATTTAACACTAAACACATTAATTATTGTGTCCATCATTTTCAGATTTTTCTCTATCAGACTTTGCGTTACATTCGTGAAAGTCTGGAAAATGCAGACAAAACTTAGCCTTTATTCACTGCTATATTTTTACAGTTCTGTTACGTTGCAACCTAGTTTCGCTTTCACTAGCAATTTTTCCAACTCTTTTTCTCCTATGAAAATTCCACCTATTTAGCATGATGTTTAGCTACTATTCTTCCCAAATATTATAAAATTAGAAGTGTTTCCCTTTGGTCCCAAATATCTGCCTTTTCTTACTGTGTCTTATTTTCCTTTTCCCTCCAAAATAAGTAATTTTTGACAGTGCTATTCCTAGCAACAAATCAAAAGTTGTCACTTATAAAAGTTATGGAACTATCCCTTGCGAAATCAGATATCTGTGCTTTGATGACTCATTTAAGGGATGGTGAAACCCAAGAATAAGGCCTTTATATATTACAACGATTTCATCGACTCTATTTTGCACGCAAATCAACTGTTGTTCAGACAACTTAAGTAATTTTACATACACCCACACACAAATTCTACATTACAGAACTAAGATCTAGATCTAAGCCTTCTTTGTTCCCATCACCACCTCTCTGAGTCGGAGCAGACGTTAGCTATCTCAGGACTGTGTCATGCATGGCATCAGCTTTGTCTTCCAATGGCCATTTGATGGAGTCTGAGATTATCCAGATCCTTCGTGCTCATTTTCCGTGAACACACCCACAATAAGAGAAAAATTAGCTTAAAATTTGCAAAATTGCATCTGCAGAAACTTTGGCTAGTGAGTTATAGAATAAACAGATCTTATTTCTAAGATAAGATCTAAGATCTAAGTTTCTCAATACCTATAATTATAAATTTTGTGTGTCATCTTCACTGGGACATGGGACGCCCAGATATTTGGTTAAATTTTTTTTCTGGGTGTGTCTGTGAGGGTATTTTTGCAATAAGTTGGCATTTGAATTGGTAGAACGCGTAAAGCAGATTGCCCTCCCCCAATACGGATGAGCCTGATCAAATCTGTTCAAGGATTAAATAGTTTGAAAAGGCTGAGGAAGTTAGGAATTTTCTCTCTCCATATCCAGTTTGTCTTTGCGCTGTGATATCAGTCTTCTCCTCCCCTTGAGCTAGAACTTACATCAACAGCTCTCCTGGTTCCTGGGCCTTCAGATCGGGACTGGAGATACACCGTCATCCTCCGTAGAGGTCTTCAATTCACCAATTGCAGATTGTAGGGCTTTTCACATTTTATAATTGCATGAGCCAATGGAGTTTCTGGGATTGGTTCTTTTACATGATTAGAATGAGACACTAATGACTCTATTTTCAGTAGTAAAGAGAGTAGAGTACTGATAATCCATGGCAATAGAGATATGCAAAGTATCTCCATGGATACTCCTAATCAACTATTTATAAGAAACCAGGAGCTAGGTGTTTGCATATATGATACTTTCATTGATGATATGATACAGATATTCTTGGAAAACTAACAAATATAATGAGATTGGCTGGCTGCTACTAATGTTGTTACTCAGTGTGATGAAAGGAAAGGATGAGCTCAGGGATTCAGATTCCCAGCTCAAGCTCCACATGAATGACCTGAAAGCTTCTATGTGTGTCTTAAAAAACATCCTTGGCTTCTGGAGCTGCAGAGTTGAAATTACTGAAAACCAAATACAAAATCTATTGGGTGGGACTGGATGAGGGACAACACAAGTTGACGACCCAGCCTTGCAGAGTGTCTACTGCTAAAGTGAGGGCATTGACTGGGAGAGAATGAGATCTTGTTAGTTGAAATGGGAACATATGAGAAGACCTTGGTAAATCTGGTGACCTATTTGGTCTGTGCTGAAGATAGATCTTGGAGAATGACAATGGTTCACATCGAGCCTCTAAATTCTGATGAGTTTCCTTACCAGTTAAAAAAGTTTCCCTACCCCCACTGGAGTGGCCTCTACAATACCAATGGAAGTGGTTTCTCTACCCACAATGGTATCAGCCTTGCCACTAACGAAGGTGTAGGCTTTTCCACATCTGTCTGAGGGGATTAAACTTGCATTGCTTGAGGAAGTGGTAATAGCCTTTTATGAGGAAGTTGGCATGCGAGACAATATTGGTTCTCTTCAAAACCTACCACCACCATGTTTTTTGCTTCTAGACCTATAACTAGACTCAAGTCCCAACAAGCTCCTAAAGGTGAGGTACAAAGTGTGGCCCATGAGGAGATGCATTACACTCCAAAAGAACTACTTGTGTTTTCTGATTTACACAAGCAGAAATCTAGGGAACATGTGTGGAAACTAAGGATATGGGATAACGGTGGAAGAAACAGAAAGTTAGATCAGGCCAAATTCACTGACATGGGCTCATTAGGCAGAAATCATACGTTAAATGCTTCAGCTTGAGGAGTTAGAAAAGACTCTAACAGGTTGGTTGGTTGGCTGAAACATGGACCGAAAGGTGAGCATTGGAAACGATGGACCTGCCTTGTATTAATGTACAAGAAGGAATCCAAAGTACTAGAGAGATTGGAATGTCAGCTTGCCTTGCCCTTTTAAGACCTATTCACCTACCCTGGGAAGGTCCGGAAAAATATCTCTCACCAATCTGTGAAAAACTTCACCAAATGAAATTGGCGAAGTAAGCTCCAGCACTCTTGAAGAGCTCTGTAATTGATCTTTTCTGTAGGCAAGACTTCACAGTGAGAAGTGATATCACTGAACTGAGAAATATAAATGCAATGGGACTACTTTGATCCCTGAGTGACAGGGGCCCCGTGGCAGCAATCACAAAAGGCAAGGTGGGTGTGGTTACTGCAATGGACAGCAGAGTCCAGACAGCAGCCAGAATAGTCTGACCCTAATAGACCTATGATGGTATCTAGTTGATTATGGTTTTCCTAGAAATGAAATATATAGGAAATTTATTAAATTCCTGTTTGTTCTATATAGTTAGAAAAGCTCTAGGTCAAGTGAACACAATCCCAACCTCAATCATAAAAACAGAGTCACAGTCTTTCAATCAATTCCCAGACGTGAGCCAGTGTACAGACCCAGACCCCTTGAATAAAGAGGAGGTCAGGTTCACTTGAGAAAGAACCCCAGTACCAAAATCCCCACCACCCAAAATTGACAGTGTTAAGTTCTTCTCCCAACCTTCTCCAAAAAGACTTATGGTCTTTTGCCAGGGTAACTATAAATGGGGGGACAGTAAAAAAGTCTGAACTTTCAGAGAGTAATGGACTCTGCCTCTAAACTGACGTTAATTTCAGGCCACCTAACGTGTAATTGTGGCCCACCAGTCAGAGCAGGAGCCTACAGAGGTCAGGCGATCCATGAAATTTTAGCTCAGGTTCATCTCGCAGTGGGCCCAGTGGATCCCGGAACCCTTGGCTGTGGCTGTTTCTCCAGCTCCGGAAAGCATTACTGAAATAGATACACTCAACTGCTGGCACATTGGTTCCATGATTTGCGTAATGGGTGTTACTGTGGTGAGAAATGCCAAACGGGAAGCCACTAGTACTGCCTTTACCTTGGAAAATAATAAAGGACAAAGACAAGGGGGTGCAGAGATTAGTGCCGTCACCAAGGACTTAAAGATGTAGGGGTGATGATTCTCACTACATCCCCATTCAACTACCCTATTTGGTCTGTGCTGAAGATAGACGGACCTTGGAGAATGACAATGGTTCACGCTAATCTCAACCACTAGGGCTCCTGCAACTGACGCACCAGATAGGGGTCCATCGCTTGAGCAATCAAATGTCTTTTTCTCCATATTTGTCCACAGACCCATCAAAAGCAGTTTGTTTTCAGCTGGCAATGCCAGCAAGGCATCTTTCCTGGCCTAGCTCAGCGTTGTATCTATTATATCATGTATCAGTCTGCCGAGATTTTAATCACCTTTACCTTCCACAGGATATCACACTGGTCCATTACACTGATGCTACTGTGTTAAATGGACCCAGTGAGCAAGAAATAGCAGCAACTCTCGACTTAATGGTGAGACATTTGCATGCCAGAGGGTGGGAAATAAATTTGACTGAAATCCAGGCTAAAATTCCTAGAGTTCCAGTGATGTGGAACGTGTTGAGACATCTCTCATAAGGAGAAAGATAAGTAGTCCCACGTGACTTTTCTCGAAATCTAGAGAGACGCACAGCTCCTAGCCAACCTCTTTGGATTTTGGAGGCAACATATTCTTCATTTGGATTGTTACTCTACCCTATTTACTGTAGTTTTGGGTGGGGGAGGGCGGGGGACAATGGAAGGCTCTGCAACAGTCCACTTTCTCGCTTGGGCCTTATGGTTCAGCAGATCCTCTGGCACTTAAAGTGGCAGTGGCAGATGGGGTTGCTATTGGGAGTGTTTGGCAGGCCCGTATAGGTGACTCACAGCACAGACCCTTAGTATTTTTAGAGAAAACCACTGCCATCCTCAGCACATAGTAATTCTCCTTTTGAGAAACAGCGCTTGGCATACTGGGCCACCAACCCATAAACTTGGGCAAGGACGACCGCACTCTATCATCAGGTGGAAGTGGTATTTACTGGATTGGAGCTGAGCAAACCCCAAAAGCACAAATAAGTTACGTGAAGAAGGAGCCCCAGGGCTCATGGTCCCCAATTCTGTTATGTTTAATTATTTCTCCCACCCGGTGCCTACGACCTGCTGGGGGGAGTTCCTTGACGTCGGTTGACAGAGCAAAAGAAGACGTGGGCCTGGTTTACAGATGGTTCTTCATGAAATGCAGGAGGGCACTTGAGAGTGGACAGATGTCACCCTACAGCCTTTTTTTTACCCTCAAAGACAGCAGTAAAGGGAAATCGCCCAAGGGGGCAGAATGTGAAGCAGTGCATCTGGTGACTCGTTTTGTTCAGGAGAAATGACCGGATGTGCAATTGTATGCCAAAACATGGGCCGCATCCAGTGGTTTAACTGGATAATCAGGGGCAGGCAAGGAACATAATTAGAAAACCGGTGATAAAGCAATTTGGGGAAGAGGTGTGAAGATAGATATTTCTAAACGGGCAAAAAAAAAAATGTGGAGGTATTTGAAATGCATCTGAAATGAATGTTCACCAAAGGGTGACCTCAGCAGAAAAGGTGTTTAATAATCAGGTAGGTAGAAAGACCTGTTCTGTGGGTATCAGTGGGCTTCTTTCCTTAGCATTTCCTGTCATTTTCTAATAGTCTCATGAGTAAAGTGTCATGCTAGCAAATTTGGAGGCAACGCATGGGCTTAGAACATGAACTTCCCCTCACTGAGGCCAACCTGGCCACGACCACTGGGCATGCCCAATCTGCTGACAGCAAAAACCAACACTGAATCCCAAAAGAACACCATTCCCCATGTGATCAGCTGACTGGTTATATTTGACCACTTCCACCACGGAAGAGGCAGTATTTTGTTCCTACTGGAATACACAGTCTGGTCTCAGACTTACCTTCCTGTATGCAGTGCTTCTGCCAAAACCACCATCCATAGACCCACAGAATGCCTTATCCACCATCATGGTATGACTCCTGATCAAGGAACTTATCTCAGAGCCAAAGAAGTGCAGCAGTGAGCCCATGTTTAGGAAGTTCACTGGTCTTACCATGTTCCCCACCATCCTGAAGTGGCTGGCTTGATAGAATGGTGGGTGACCGTTTGAAAATTTAGTTACAGTACTAGTAAGGGACAATACCTTGCAGGGCTGGGACAAAGTTCTCCAGAAGGCTAGATATGCTCTGAATCATCATTCAGTATAAGGGGTTGTTTCTCCTATAACCAGTAATCATGGGTTGACGAATCAAGATGTAGAAATCAGAGTGGCACCACTCACTCTTATACCTCGCAATCCATTAGCAAAATTTTTGTTTCTGGTTCCCATGACATTATGCTCTGCTGGCCTCGAGGTGTTAGTTCCAGAGGGAGGAATGATTCCATCAGGAGATCTCCTGAAATCTCCTGATTTCATTGACTTGAAACTTAGATTTCATTGACTTGAAATTTAAGACTGCCACCTTGGACTTCTCATGTCTCTGAATCAATAGGGAAGAAAGTTACTGAACTGGCTTGAAGGGTTGATCCTGACTACCAGGAGGAAATTGTGTTATTACTCCACAATGGAAGTAAAGGAAATTATATTTGGAATATAGGAGATCCTTTAGTATTAATCATGCCCTGTGAGAAAGGTCAAAGAAAAACTATAATAACCTAATCCAGGTAGGCCTATTAATGGTCCTGACCCTTCAGGAATGAAGGCTTGAATTATTCCACCAGGCAAAGAATTTATGACCAGCTGAGGTGCTTGCTAAATGAGAAGGGAATACAAAATGGGTAGTAGAAGGATAGAAGGAAACACCAGTTATGGCCAGATGACCATTTACAGAAATGAAGTTTGTGATTGTCATACTTTATTTTGTGTAAATGCATTTATAGACAGATAGATGATAGATGGATAGATAGATAGATGGATAGATAGATAGATAGATAGATAGATAATAGATAGAAATACCTTTAAAAATATCTTAAATATATCTTAAATACTTTAAGATACCTTAAATATCTTAAATACCTTAAAAATATATTTTCTTTCTTCTCTTATTTATCATGTAACATAAGATGTATTGACTTTATATTATAGTATTTAAGTACCATTAATTTCACACCATGATATTTAAGTTATGATGTATCAATTAGAAGAGTAAACTTTACAGGGCGCCTGAGTGGCTCCGTCGGTTAAGCATCCGACTTCAGCTCAGGTCATGATCTCATAGTTTGTGGGTTTGAGCCCTGCATCAGGCTCTGTGCTGACAGCTTAGAGCCTGGAGCCTACTTCGAATTCTGTGTCTCCCTCTCTCTCTGCTCCTCCCCGGCTCATGCTCTGTCTTTCTCTCTCCTTCAAACATAATAAAAATTAAAAGAAACATTAAAAAAAAAAAGAGTAAACTTTACTCAAGCTCTTTACTTCTTTTTCTGAGAAAGGGGTTAGTACATTTTCAGTTGTATACAGGATAATTATGTACTGTTAAACAGAATTATGACCTTGTGAATGTCTTTATTTGGAGATTAAGCAGGGTTTAAGGAGGGGGAACTGGGTGGCTCAGTCATTTAAGCTCCCACTATTGGTTTCGGCTCAAGTCATGATCTCACAGTTCGTGGGTTTGAGGCCCGTGTTGGGCTCAGTGCTGACCGCTCAGAGCCTGGAGCCTGCTTCAGATTCTTTGTCTCCCTCTCTCTGCCCCTCCTCTGCTCTCACTCTGTCTCTCTCTCAAAAATAAATCAATGTCAATAAATTCTTTTAAAAAATATAGGGTTTAAGGAGATGTGTATGGGTGCCAGCCAAGTTGACAAGAAATGGGCTTGTGATAAGTTAATTTTGTGTCAACTTGGCCAGGCCATGCATTGCCCAAATAATCAGCATGATTTCTGGATGCATCTGTGACGGTGTTTCTGGATAAGATTAGCATTTGAGTGGGTAGATGACTGAAGCAGATTGCTTTCACCAAGGTGGCTGAGCCTTGAGGGGCTGATAAAAAGGGCTAAGGGAATGAGAATTCACTCTCTCTCGTCTTTGAGCTGTAACATCAGGTTTCCTGTCCTTGGACTGAAACTTACATCCCTAGCTTTCCTGATTCTCAGGCATGTGCCCTGAGATTGTAGTTTACACCAGTGACTCTTCTCAGTATGTAGCTTGCGGACTACAGATCGTGGGACTTCTCAGCCTCCCTAACCATGTAGGCCAGTCCCTTACAATCTTTCTCTCTTTGTCATTTATTTATGAAGTTGGCTTGAATTTTCTTCTTCCCAGAAGATTAATGCTGCAACTAGTAAAGTTTAAGAATTTTGTGTTTAGTACCCGAGAGTGCTTTCTTAAAAGTGTGCTTCGCAAATTCTGGCATTTCTACCTCATTGAGGGCAGATCCCCATATGTTCCAGTTTCATATAGCCAACCCAGCAGATTATTAGACCAGATAAAAATTTCCCTAATGAGCATGTAAAGTTTCAAGTTATGAATGAGGGCCCCCATATCAATATGATTTAAGCGTCTCTTGTACAGCCCTATGTTTCTTCTCTCCTTACACCACACGACTCCATACATAATATCCCAGTTACTGCCAGGCCCCATAATTTTTTTCATCATGTAAATTATTACCTCTCAAAACATATACTATTCTTCCCTATTCAGATTATGTTCTTTGTCATCTGGAAGTTATCATCTAGAGGCATTGGCAATAAGGAGAAGACTCATCCTACGAGGTACCTGCTAAAGGTAAGATTATTAAATGGGTTCCAGTCGTAGAAAGACTACTATTCTCTGGCAGCAGATTTTTTAAAAAGTTATAGTTTCTGAGGGCACAGAGGAATTTTGGAATCCAAGATTCACAGACTCATCTGGCCTAATAGTCACATGTCAGGTCTCTGGAACACGATATTCATTTTTTCTACTCAAGGCTAATTTTTACTGACAGGCATACATGACTTTTCCAATGGGGTTTTGAGCCAAATTCTTATCACAGTCTACCCTGAAGATCCAGAACAGGAAAATTTTCATCAGAGCTGCCTTAGAGACACCGCAGATTTTGTATAATTCATTCAATTTTCAGCTAGCGACTAGAAGCTTTCATTTCCTTTTTCTAAGTTTTCTACTAGCCAGCCCTCACCACAATGCCTATCATTACCTCCATACCAACCACGGGCCACACTTTCATATATCCCAACTCTTCATCTTCCACGCCACTCACAGAAATTGACGACAGGTAAATATCTTATTGTTTTGAGTCCTCAATGGAGTCCTCCTTGTCCTCACCCTGACAGTTTAATTTCAAAATCCCATTTAGAAAATCCACTTCTTGAAACCACTCAGTTACCAGTTTTTCTAAGAAGTGTGGTACCTAGAAAAAAAATGCTGAGTCAAAGGCATCTAATACTTTTTGCAGAAGTGCAACACAGGACAACAGGAATGAGTGCAAGGGAAATGAGATAGGACAAAAGAAGGAGTAAATAGAAGGGGCACATTAATGGATATCAAGGGTGATTTTTTTTATCTCAGGATCATCTTTAGAAAAGCCATTTAGACGACTTTGTCTCAGGAGCGGAAAGCAGAACAAGGGAGGATAACTTATCCATAGCTGTAGTCTCACATTGGTACAAAGTTTACATGCATGCTACTGTCTTTACCACATTTGTGCTCTGTGCATGCATGCACACGGAGGAAAATGTCACTCTTCCGTGGCAACTGGCAAGTCACAGGTTGGGAGGTGAGGAGTACATAATGAGGGCACGAGAAAAGGTAACCTCAGGCATGCTTTGAATCAGTTGTCCTAACAATTAGTCTAAATAATTGTCCAGAATCCCTGAACGAGGTATGGCCACAAGGGTCTGAGGTTCTCAAGGGATGGTCAGTACAGAAACGACGGTAGAGTGACTACAGGGGAGATGGTTATCATCTGTCGATGATAACCCTGAAGAAGATCTGTGGGTCCCAAGGCAAATTCTTTTTTTTTTAATGTTTATTTATTTTTGAGACAGAGAGAGACACAGCATGAGCAGGGAAGGGGCAGAGAGAGAGGGAGACATGGAATGTGAAGCAGGCTCCAGGCTCTGAGCTGTCAGCACAGAGCAAATTCTTTAGAAGAGTATGAGTCTACCTTATCAAACATAGTGTTGCCCCATTCAATATCATAAAGTGTCAGTGTAATCAGTCTGCCACCAGGCTAGCCAGCTGTCCCACCCTGAATTGGTATTTTCTCTGAGACTCAGATTCAGCCTCTGTCTTTGGTAGCTTAGGCATTCATCAATTGCAGGCCATCCTTGGGTAGTAGAAGACCATGTTGATTTCATGAATTGTCTGCTATTCATAATTGTCTGTGTGGCCACTCCATATTCGTCCATTGATCAACTGTCAGTGTGTCTGAAGAAAGAAACTGCTAGATGGCCACAGCACATATCATTTTATCTTCCTGATTATTGAGAGTGCCCTCCTCGATTGTGGATATAATTTGTTGGAAGTTACATGGGAATGAGTATCTTCACAATTTGTGTCCATTCGAATCATCCTTATATATTCTTCTCTCCCAAATTTCTTTGTCCCTAATTTTCCGATTTTGTTCTTTTTGAGTTCTCAACCAGCCATCTAACCTGTCAATCTCTGACAGTGAGTCAGTTTAGATTTATATCTCTAGGTATTCATCTTTCCTGCCAGATGGACAACCAGATATAACACCCAAATCTCTACTGAATGTGAAGATTTAACTTCCCCTTTGTCTTTCAAAGTCACCCCCCAAATGGACCGTGGTGTGGCATCTATTTCTAGCTGGCGTATTTTTCATTTCCACTGACAAAGATTTTCTTTTTACTTCTCCACATATGAGCATATGGAACCTTTTCCAAAACCACATCCGACCCTACCCCAAAGCCTGATACATGGTTGGAGTGAAGAGAGAAAATTAATACAAGATGTACCATGGGAGTCTGAAGCATCTCTTCATGCAGTTTACTGAACCTTTTTAGAACTGCTCAGACCTAGACTCCAATATAGCCCTTTTGAGTTTATGATAGAACACGGCTGTGCATTTCTAAATTTAGGGTCCCCTGGGTCAAATTGGTCAAATTAGATCAGATTCTTGCTGGTGAACATATACTGTATTAAAGTTATAGGATGTTTACTGCTTATTGTTCACTGGATACAATTAGCATAATGTCATCATCAAAGAAATAAATATATTTTGGCAATAATTTCTGAGCTATATCAAGACGATCTAGTTCCTTCTGGGATATCTTATGGCAGAGATCAGGGCAGCTAATATATACTTAGGTTAGACAGTAAAGAAGTGCTTATGTTGTTTATGCTTGTAAATTAAAGGGAGCAATCCACTTTTTCAGAATGTAATCATCCAAGATAATGGCTGGAGGTTTTCTTTCAGGCTAGGTTAGGTTTGGGGGAAGAAGTGTCATAATGATACCTGTGGCCATGTTACAGTGTCCTCCAACAAAAAGGCTCAGTCTGTCTTTTTCCCAAGTGAGGGATTCCTGATCTGGAAAGAGCTTCTGATAGTAACTATGTAAGTGAGGGACTGGATAAAGGACAGGGAGTCCTCTCTCTGAAAATTTAAGTTTAGATTCTGGCCACTATTTCTAGCATCTTCTCAGCATATCAAGCAGCTACTTAGTCCTCCCCACCAACCCCATTTCTAGGAATCAACCCCAAAATCAACTATCCATTGTCACAGATCTCTGTGAATCAACACCCTGATTACCAGTCAGTCTCTCTGACTTATTGCAGAAATTGAATACACCTCACCTTTAAAACCAGCTAATTACCAGTGATCAGAAACCTGATTCCACTGTCGCATCTTCAACTGTATCTCTGGTCTCCAAAAACAGTCGTCACAACAGGCCATCACCAAATGGGTTCTTAAGGTGTTGTTGCAAAGTATGCCCTCTGAGCCCTCCAGGGGAATATCACTAAAAAGTGGTTGAGTAGGTTGCACAGATTAGATTCATTTCAGCATAATAATTTCCCGGAGACTTAAGATTCTTTCCTATATGTTGTGCTCTGGAATTTCCAATATTTAAGCGTCATTAACTATATCCGGGTTTTTAGTAGCCAGCCAAGCTAATCATTAATTCACCTCCTAGATGATGAGGCAAACATTACATCCTAATTCGGTGTCAAAAATATTCATCTCTGTCAATTCACCTATTTATCCCATTGCAATGACATTCTTAGAATTCACTCTGATGTAGACTCTCAGGCTCTTGGCAATACAAATTAGCTAGTTGTGTGATCCTACCTCATAAAAAAAAATCCTTTATCTTCTCTGTTCAGGCTCTGTTGATATCTAATTCTCTAACAATGAGTCTGATTATAATAAGAGTCAATGGGATTGAATGCTGATATAGCTCAGAGATGTCTCATTGAGAGAGATCTCTATTTGAACATATCTAAAATTTGTATCATAATGATTACCCCAAACTTTAGATTTATCCAGCGTTTTCTACTCAGTTAGTCATAACATCCTGTCAGTTTAATCCCCTGCACATTTCCCTAGTCAATTCACCACTGCCCATCTTAAGAGGTGTCATTTTAGTACATCATCCACCTTGGTCAACGCATATGCTATTTCATGGTAACATTTAGTCTACCTTGGTCCTGTCCTCTGGTTGACACGTGCAAAACAAAAGACGGAGCCATTCCATACTAAATGTTATACCAAATCAATGTGATGATAAAGAAAAGATGGTAAAAAATAAGTTTCTGAGAGGCTCCTGGGTGGCTCAGTCGGTTGAGCGTCCGACTTCGGCTCAGGTCATGAGCTCGCGGTGCATGAGTTCGAGCCCAGCGTCAGGCTCTGTGCTGACAGCTCAGAGCCCAGAGCCTGCTTTGGGTCCTGTGTCCCCCTCTCTCTCTGCCCCACTCCTGCTTGTGCTCTGTCTCTCTCTGTCAAAAAAAAAATTGTTGAAAACTTACACCTTTTACAAACTTCGTGTCATCATTTATGAATTAGTCAGTAGAAGAAAGCCTTTATCCTCTCCAGAAATGTTATAACTATATTCCCACTGAAATTGAGGGTTTCCCCACACCCATACCAAATCATCACTTTAATCTTAAAGGCACATTTTTTAGTCTGATAAGCTGTTTTATCATTCCACTTTACATTTCTCGGATATCTCTTGTGTTGAAACACCTTTGTCTACATTTATTGACTATATTTATTTCATTATTTGGGTAAACTATTCATTCCTTTACCCTTGTTTGTTACTAACTTCTTAATCCTCATTTATATATATGTGTGTGTGTGTGTGTGTGTGTGTGTGTGTGTGTGCACTCATCATATATTAATTCATTCAATAAGACTTTTTGAATACACATACACATACACACACACACACACACACACACACATGCACACACACACATAGAGTTCCAGGCGCTGTCCTAGGCACTGAGATAGACCAATAAATGAAACAGATAAAAACTTTTGATTTGGAACTTCCATGTTACTGTAGGAGACACACAATCAGCAAAATGAATAAGTAAATATGTAATCACACCATATATATGTACATGTTCCTGGCTGGAATTAAGACTTACCTCTGTGAGTAGCAAGTGGGGTTAGCTTGAGTTTGCAATTTAAATAGAATTATCATGAACAACTTCACTGAGAAGGTGACATTAAGCAAATGCTTGAAAAAGTGATGCAATGAACCTCATTGCTGTTTGAGGACATAAATCTCTAGGCAGAAGGAAACTCAAAGTTCATGAGACCGTGAAGTCACTGTGGCTGGTGTGGACTGAGTAAAGGGTAGAATTGTTGGATCAGTGAGTCCATGAATATAAAACTAAAATATGATGAGCACTTTGGAGGAAACATGTTTGGTCACTAATGAAGACATTATTAAGCGAAGAGGCAGGATGAAATAAGAGAAAGTTCACAGTCTTCTGGGGTTCTGGAGAGCTATTCAACTATGAACACACTTTATCTTTGAAGAAAAGAGAGGGGTAACCCTAAAGACTATAAGGGATCATCAGGGCCACCACTCTGACTGCAAGCCCGGAAGATACAGCAAAAGGAGGAAGGGGGGCAGCGGGGCAAAGCTGTTTCCTTCTCAACTTCAGAGTGTGATGCCACCTCCTGAGTTTCAGAGGCCCCTACTCAGGGCCTCAGGGACAAGACTGCCCCCCAGAGCTGAGAAAGCAGGGCCACCACCTAGGACCCTGGGGATGACACTGTTGTCCCAGGGGGACCACAGGGCAGAGCATTCAGCCAAAGAGAATTACCCTTGAGCCCTAAGAGTGGTGGAATTTTCCTAAGTTTTAGACTGGCTTGGGACCTATCACCCCTTTATTCTTTCTGATTTCTCTCTTTTGGAATAAGAATGTCTATCCTAAGCTTGTTCTACCATTGTATCTTGTGAGTATATAACGTACCTGTTTCAGTCTCACAGCTAGAGGGTTGTTGTGTCCCAACATGAATCACACTTGGAGGTTCACCAGACATAATTTAGATAAGACTTTAGACTTGGAACTGATGCAGGATAGGTTAATACTTGAGGCTATTGGGATGAGATAAAAGTATTTAACATGCAAGAAAGATACACAGTTTGAAGGGCCAGAGGATGGAATATTATGAACTAAATCTTGTCTCCCCAGATTCATATATTGAATCCCCCAAGGTGCTATATTTGGAGACAGGGCCTTTAAGGAGATAATTAGGGGTAAATGAGGACATAAGAGTTGGGACCTAATCTGACATGACCGGTGTTTTCATTTTTTATTTATTTAAATATTTTAATGCTTATTCATTTTTTAGACACAGAGAGACAGAGTGTGAGCAGGGGAGGGGCAGGAGAGAGGGAGACACAAAATCAGAAGCCGGCTCCAGGCTCTGAGCTGTCAGCACAGAGCCCGATGAGGGGCTCAAACCCACAAATCTTGAGATCAAGACCTGAGTGAAAATCACACACATGCCCCATGACTGGGGTTTTCATAAGAAGGGATGAGACAGCAATGAGATCTGTTTGTCAACGCATGCATGCAGACAAAAGGTAATATGAGGAAACAGCGAAAATACAGCCATCGGCAAGCTAGCAAGTAAAGTTTCATCGGACATCAATTCTCTGGTAGTTTGACCTTGGATCACCAGACCCCAAAACTGTGAAAAAATTAATTTCTATTATTTAGAAATACCACCCAGCTGGTGGTATTTTGAAATGGCAGCCTGAGAAGACTAATATAAATAAATCCCTTTGGGATTGGATTGAGGGAAGCAATATGGTTTATACTAGCCATAGTATGGAAGGGGTCTTCTCTCTGAGGACTTGCCTTTTTCTCTAACAACTGGGTCCTGAGTCAGAAAACTGACTCAGCAGAAGTAGGACAAGGTAATAGTTTATAACTTTGGGGGAATGGTTTCCCTTAACCTAGTGATCACCCAGTTTTGATTTATTTTTATTGTAGGTGTTGAGCAAAACCCAGTGGTATGCTTGCAAGATCTGATTGCTAAATTTTCAGGATCTTGTGAGCCAGTCATTAAATATAGTTGTCATTAAAACTTACATTATCAGGTGTCTAGGTGGCTCAGTTGGCTGAGCATCTGACTCCTGATTCTGGCTTAAGTCATGATCCCAGGGTCATGGTATTGAGCCCCAAATCGGGATTTGCACTAGGTCTTTTGGGGTGCCTGGGTGGCTCATGATTTTGCAGCTCGTGGGTTCCAATCCCGCATTGGGCTCTGTGCTGACAGCTCAGAGCCTGGAGCCTGCTTTGGATTTTGTGTTTCCATCTTTCTATGCTCCTCCCCTGCTCACACTCTGTCTCTGTCTCTCTCTTTCTCTCTCTCTCTCAAAAATAAACATTAAATAAACATAAAAATTTTTTTAAGTTAAAAAAACTTTTAAAAGATCCTCTCTCTCGCTTCCTCTTTCTCCCACTCATACTCTCTCAATAAAAGAAAATAAAATAAGATAAAATAAAATAATAAGTTACAGTATCTAACCCTAAAATTAAATAAATTATATTTTAAAAAAGGTAATACATACTTAGCATAAATCAATTTTTGGTTATTTTTTTTACTGTATTTTACCATTATCTACACATGAAGTTTTTTACGTCTCCTATGTCTATATAATAGAAATACTATATAACTATAAACTACTGCATATCTCTTTTCAACTTTGGTGTTACATCACAGAAATCAGAATTATACAACCTTTTTTTTTTCTTCTCTGTTAGCACCGGGTTAAAGACCAGCACATAAGTAAAAATATCCTTTTTAGCTCAAGACAGATCAATCTGTCTTGCCTCAGGAACATTTAACGTATCTATAACTTTCTCTTGGTCAGTAGTCTAGATGCTACTCCAAACTCAACCCTCATTACAATATTGTGACAACTTTGTTTTAGAGTTGAGCTATGCCATTTGACCTTTAAGACTCCAAGATCCTATCAGTCTCAATGCTGTCCATAAATCCAATTCTGTGAAGACATCTACTATTGTAATCCTTGGCCTGGGAAGGAAAGCTTCAGTAAGCTTCTTCCTGATGCTTATGTTCTTCTTACATTCTTATCACTTTAATAGGGTGTCCATAATACCATCCCATAGAACATTTGGTGGATTTTCTGTCCATCCAGAGCATATCAACTATGGAATGCCAACTGCTCTAAGTACTGTTGTATTTTTATCTTCAACTAACTCCCATAGCAATTCTGGCATTTTACTCTGCTTAGCATGAACTGTTACTTTCTTCAATCTTCTTTGAGTTATTTCAGCAGTTTTTCAACACTGTCTCACAATATGTTGTCAACTTATTAAATTTTATGACTAAGAGAGGACCCCATTGTTGATAAAATCTCCCTCATCCAGCTTTGTGTTTCTCTCTTGATCTAGCACCCTTGGAATCCAACCCCATTTTGTACTCTCTAGGTTGTCATTACATATTGTTAGGTCTGAATTTCTCCTGAGTATCAAGGGTAACAGTTAATCTTAGTTATCAGCTTTATGGTCAGTAGGGGAAGGAAGGGATCTTCATAAGGAAGGTGTGTATTTTCTTTGATGACAGAGGATTCAGAATCGTATTTAAGCAAGGATAAACTCTAGACTTTAACAATGGAGAATATGCCACTTTCAAAGGTCTACAGAACTCAACATTTACAGGGTTCTAGTTTTTTTTAAGGTTTTTGAGAAAGATTTTGTGAAAAGACACTACAAATGGTGGAAAGTATTTTTGTGTGTGTGTGTGTGTGTGTGTGTGTGTGTGTGTGTGGCAAAGGAATTATTTCCATATTGTTTAAATACTATTTTACAACTCATTATATATATTTTATGGGATTATTTGCCTTCTTTTTAGTGAGCTGTAAGATATAATGGATATAAGATATATATCTTACACCTCACTAAAAAGAAGGCAAATAATCCTGTAAAACTGGTGAAATATTTGAATACAGAATTCACCAAAAAAATATATATTAATTGCCTTAAGCATATGGGAAAATGCTCAACAGGTCTTCAGAGATATGCAAACTAAAACTATATTTAGATATCACCACATACCTACTGGAATGATGAAAATGAAAAAGATGGACCAACCACATCAACTTTTGCTGTTGATATAGAGCAAATGCAACTGTTGTACGTTAATCGAGGGAATAGTACAAACTCCTTGGAAGATATTATATGTCTATAAAATTAACCACATATTTTATTTTTAAGAACAGCTTTATTGAGGCATAATTTATATACAAAAAAAAAACTATACGTATTTAATGTGTACAATTTGATGCATTTGGACCTATGGAAACACCCATGATACCATTGCCACAATCAAGGAAATAGACATATCCATCATCTCCCAGATGACATGTTGAGTGTTCTTATCACAAAAAAGAGGGAGAGATACAAATATATTTTCCATATGACCTAGGAATTCCACTACAAGGTATTTCCTTGAGGGGCGCCTGGGTGGCTCAGTCAGTTAAGCATCTGACTCCTGATCTTGCCTGGGATCATGATCTCACGGTTTTGTGAGTTCGAGCCCCACATTGGGCTCTGGCCTGACAGCACAGAACCTGCTTGGGATTCTCTCTCTCCCTCTCTGTCTCTCCCTCTCTCTTTGCCCCTCCACCCCCTCTCTCTCAAAATAAATTAATTAACATTAAAAAAATTTTTTTAAGGTATTTCCTTGAAAGATTAGAAAATAAATGTCCACAAAAAGACTAACAGAAATATTTATGCTGCTTTTAGTTATGATAGTCAAAATGTGGAAATAGCCATATGGAGTAATGGATAAGCAAATTATTATATATTCACACAATGAAATTCTCCTCAACAATGAAAAGGAATGAACGGCTGGTCTGCCATAATATTGATAAAACTCAAAAACATTACACTGTGCAAAAGTTACCAGACTCACAAAAGTGCACACTGTGTGATTCTGTTTACAGAACATTCTAAAACCAGCAAAACTCATCTCTGTTGATAGTAGGTTAGTGGCTGCCTCGTTCTTGGGATGAACCGCAAAGGTACATTAGCAAACATTTTATGGTGTTGGAAATATTTTATATTTTGAATCAAATTTTATATCTTGACTGTCGCTCTTCAGGAACAAAACCTAAATTTCACCAGCCATCATAGTGCAGTCCCTATATTCCCTTCTATATGTATTTCTAATAGTCCTAAGGGTAGAATATTTTGGTGACGAGATAGATAGAATATGTTCAATTCTCCCCAAACTTTCAGTCTTCTTTCTGTCCCAAAAGGGAAGGAACCCTTTTGTTACCTGCATTTCATCTTGCATAATTTTGTTTTGAGAGCTGATAGACAGGACCAGAGCTATATATTTAAGCCCATCCAGAAGAGTTTAATCCTGTGTTAAACAGGATTATTCTCTTCACATTTTTTTCCCCTTTTCATTTCTTTGTACTCTACTTCTTCTCTGTTCTCAATCCCTTTTCTCTTCACAGTGTACCTGTCAGAACGAACGTGGTGTTAATCCTGAAACAGCTTGTAGGAAGTCAGCTATTTCTCTGTAGTTTGTTAACGTATTTACTGAAAGAGAATATGAAATCGTTTGAAAATTTTCTGCTGAGGACAGTTTTGAGAAGGAAACTGTTTCCTGCTACCCTAATATTAGCATAATAGCATTATCATCTTCAATTTTGATGATAACGTTCTGAGCGCCTTTTAACTTTATTTGCCTCTTTTTCTTTTGTTCAGTGTGTGTATGTGTGTGTGTGGTGGGGGGGGTGGGTGGTGGTGTAGGTGTGCCTGTGGCTATGATTGCCACTGAGAGAGAAAACAGTTTTTGTTCTCGTTTCAGTAACCCATTTAAAACACAGCTTTCTTATCTTTAATTTCATCACCTTTAAGACAGTCTTTCTAAACACAGGATCATCGAGACAGAATGACTTAAAGTGTGCCTTTTAATCAATTAATATTCTTATCTCCCATGGCCCTGGAAGGATGCTAGTTAGGTGCTGCTCTTGAAACAATTGAAAAATAGCCTCTGGAATATTTTTTTGTTCGAAAGTTTCGATGGGGCTCCCCTGTTGAGAAAGTCAGAATCTATGAGTTTGTTACTTCTTTACCATTTAGTTAACTTCCTCCTTCTCTAGTAATGGTTTTTTTTTTTTTTTTTTTCATTTTACAGGAAGATATTGTGGTGAGAAGACAACAGTTTGACTCAATCATAGATGAGCTGTTAACTTTCATTTTGTTTTTCCAAAGTAGAGTAACCGTAGTGTGAAGCTGCTATAAAAAGAAAATAAATAAACAAATAATAACATTTTTACACTAAATTTAAAACTTTGAAGAGAGGTTTTGGACGAGATGACACAAAGCTCCCCTGTAGTTACCCAGACTGCTGGCAGCAATCAAGGAACTGACGAAAAGAAACAAGGTAAGGACATTCACAATTGTTCAGAACGAAGGTTATTTATGAAAATTCTGACATGCAGTGTTAAACAAAGCCTTCAAAGGCACGAAGTGGATTTTGTTGCTTTTTTCCCCATCAAGGCAGAAAAATCCTTTTTTGGGCTAACGTCTCCATAAAATGAAAATTGTGATGACAAAATTCAGATTTGCCATGGACTGTTTTGACTTCTTAAAGGGAGATCGACTTATCTTATCTGAACTGATAGTGGCGAGGGATTAACCACAGCTTAAACCTGTTCAAGATTTAATTTCATTTTTACTAAGTATTTAATAAAACCACTACTGGAGAAAATGTTAAATTTGATCCATGTCCACATTCAACATGCAGAATGCAGACACAATAGGAAAAGTCTGGCCAATTTTTCTCGTGTTTTAACAGTGAGTGGAGTCAAGATAAATTGGACTCTGGGGGTGCTTAAGAGCAGAAAGTAGCCTCCTCTCCCGCTCTCATTGAACCAATTGCTAGTGCTCGGATATCCTTGAAGATGTCTCTGGCAACCTTACACAAGATAAGAAAAGAAAATGTACCTTAAAAAAACGAGAACTAGAAAACCACTTGGGAGCTTTGGATGCACTAAATAGCAAGTTTGGACTATGTAAGATCTAAAGTCTAAATCTAGCAGAAAAATCTTTCAAAGTTATTTCAACAGGGGTCATAAAAAAGGTGAAGAAGAGAGGCAATGACACGAAAATGCAGTAAATACAACAATGGATGGTTTCGAGATGATGGTGGGTTTTGAACACTTGCCATTTAATGTCTTTCAACCTACTAGTTTATGCAGCAATCAAGAGTGCTGCAGTTCATATTAGAATGCGTAAATACTTTATTCCTCTTTTTTTGACAATGTCATCATTTTGTCTAAGGTTAGATCAAAGAGGGTTGGGGACAATGGGATCAAATATTAGCTGATCACATGAAAATATCGGAACCAAAAGTTTTACAGAAAGCTTTCTAGCCACTCATCCAATCAGTGTTAATTTCTATCTTACATCTCAAACAGTGTGAATTTACACATTTTATGTATAAATAAATTTTATATATTATGTATATTATGTATATGTATATAAATATATATAATTTATATATTATGTATATTATATATTATGTATCTTTTATATATTATGTATATGTACAAAATATTATGTATATTCTGTAATTTACTAAATAATATTATATACATTATATTTAACCTATATAGATGCATAATTTGAACTTCAAAATGCCCTTGTTAAATTTAGTGCATTGGACAATTTATTTTTAAATATTTTATTTTTTCATTTTTCTTTTATTTTATTCATTCCACTTGTTGGTAATTTATGATTTTTTCTATAGCTATCAACTAGGGAAAAGGGAATTTTATTTGGTTTTAAATTTATTGGTCACCCTAGATCTTTCCTCTTATCTCTCCTTGGAGAAAATTAGAGATGATTTTAGTATATGTGCTGCGGAAGACAGCTTGAAGATCAGTCTCAGAAACTGAAACTAATTACTTGAGTCCATGAAACTTTTCTGTGGGGAAAGTAATTGGAATCCTTAGCTGTTTAGATTACAATAGGGATGAGTGTAAAACTATTTTAGTTACATTTATTAATTAAATAGGTTTTTGCCGAGTTACCCTGGGATGTTATCTGTTTCTTACATTCCTTTGTTGAACAGATTATGAGGGCTGAGCAATTTCTTTGAAATTCATCTCTCAATACTAAATTCATAGCAGGAAGGAAACATTTTCAGGGTTTTGTTTGTTTGTTTGTTTTTTGGATAATTTGAGAGAGAAGGAACTTATAAAATGAAAGCTATTTAAATTGAACGTAGAAAATTAGATTTTAGGGCTCAGGAAATGGATAGATTAATTAGAGAATAAACAGGTAGCATGTTTAAACATGTACCTGCATGTTCAGAAGTGCAATAAATGTCCAATTCATTAGTGCCTTACATCAAACGAAATGCCACTCCAAGTCTCCATCCCGCTGAGCTGGCAGGACATTTAATCTTTGCCAGTTGGTGGTATTGAGAAAGTTGGGGGTGGGGGGAGGAGGGAGGGAGGTACTTCCAGGGTTATGTGAAGTTTCCCAGCTTTTAAGCAACATAGAAGCATCAAGAGTCTTGAGTCACTCCTTTTCTATGATTATTTGTGACCAGATAGATCCCAACAGTGATTAGCCTTTTGATTTTAGTCCTGCTAATTCTGTGCTACGCCTATAACAAAAGTCACACTGTTTCTTTGCCACATTCATGGCACCAACATCTTTATTGAGGCTGATATGGTCTGCCCACGGGATCTGACGGTTGTCACATGCACCACAAAGTTACATCGTCTACCAACTCTGCCCTGGAAAGGACTCTTGTGTCATAATGCAAATTAGCATTTCTAATAGTATCAGGAGGTACGTGCCCTTCTTTCTTTGTGTTGGCTTCAGAGGCATTTCCTCTTTTTAAAACTCCTCCATGATTCTTAGATTCAGCCACTTAAAAAGCTAGATTTTTTTTTTTTTTAATGAAGGGTCATTGATTTCAAGCAGCTTTGCGTTTCTTCCGGCAATCATTCTGTAGGCAAGGATTCCAAAGAGCCTGGCTACCCACTTAAAATAATAAATTACATTTTAAAAATTCCACTTAGGGGCGCCTGGGTGGCTCGGTCGGTTGAGTGTCTGACTTCGGCTCAGGTCATGATCTCACGGTCTGTGAGTTCGAGCCCCGCATCGGGCTCTGTGCTGACAGCTCAGAGCCTGGAGCCTGTTTCGGATTCTCTGTCTCCCTCTCTCTCTGCCCCTCCCCTGTTCACATGCTGTCTCTCTCTGTCTCAAAAATAAATAAACGTTAAAAAAAAAATTTTTTACATAAAAATTCCACTTAATATTGAGGTAAATAGTCTTCACACACACCACAAGATAAATAAAATATGGAAAGATGGGAGAGCTATAACATGAGAAAAAAAAACACCACAAGCTTTCTTTTAGTTACTTCCTACGATAAGCCTGACCTTCTGAAAACATATCAACATATATATTCTTTAATTAAAGCCAAAAAGAAAGATAGTGTCACTTAATGGATAAGGAGATAATAGGCCCACAATAGGTAAGAAAATAAATTTATACGCCAGAAACCTTTGATCAAGATCTTGAACCTGAGGCTCTTTGGTCCACTCTGCCAATTCCCAGACAAACAGAATGGCATGGTGACATGTTGACTTAGTTGATGACGGAGAAAAAGGAGAAAACGTCTTCTTTTCTTGACACCTGACACTTAAAGAAAACTAATAGGGAAACAGGGAAATGCATAAGGTGACACTTGCAAGGCGATTACAACCCCATTAGAAAGAACGTGGACTCAAGTTCTGAATTACGGCATGTGCGGAACCAAAAGGTTGAAAAGACAGATGTGCGTTTTGTTTCTTCCCTTTTGGACTTTTGCCGCACTGGATGTAGGGTCATTTCTCTTACCTAGAAATCTCTCCATTTGTACTTCAGACCACAACCCCTCTGCCCTCTGCGAGAAATCTTTTTTTTTTTTTTATGTTTATTTGTTTATTTTTGAGAGACAGAGAGACAGTGTGAGTGGGGGAGAGGCAGAGAGAGAGGGAGACACAGACCCTGAAGCAGGCTTCAGGCTCTGAGCTGTCAGCAGAGCCCCCCGACCCATGAATGGTGGGATCATGACCTGAGCCGAAGTCGGATGCTTAACCGGCGGAGCTACCCAGGCACCCTGAGAATTCTTTTTAATTTGATTATTGCCTCTCCCTCCTGCCTGCATTGACAACCTATCCCTTCCATGTTAACCATCCCCAAATGCATGGAAACTTGAAGTGGTGCATCTTTTTTTGTTTTTTTTTTTTAATCCTACAATAACCGCTCATCTCATTCTGACTACCTACCTCTTCCCTTCCTCTAATTCCCACAGCACAAGTTTTTGGAATCCACCTGCTGATTTTGCTTCCTTACTTCCAGCAGTCTAACATTCTTCTGTATGACTCTGAAACCACTCTATCAAGGATACCGGTGGCCTCCAAGGGTTCTATTTTTGCTTCTATCTCCACAGCTGCCACCCCTGTTTAAGAGATCACCGTAACTTGATTTGTCGGAGTTATAGCTCCCTAAATAGTCTCTCCGCTCACGGGTCATAGGGAACTTTAAAAACATAAAGGTGGCCAACGCCAAACACCTACCTAAAACAATTCAGTGGCTTCCTGTTACACCTTGAAGAAACTCAAGCTCTTTCGCAGGGGTTTCAAAGCTGAGCATCATTTTCCTTCTACCTAGTTGCGATCCTCTGCTATTTCGGGCTCTATCACACGTGTTACTTTGCCACATTCTTTTCAGGTTTTCCTGATTCAAGGCATTTGCTGGTCTCTTTGCTTAAAAGGCGATTTCTGGTTTATTTCACATAAATGGCCGCTGTTCATGTTCTCTGTCTAGGTGTTAATGTCATTTCCACAGAATGGCGCTCCTGGCTACCTTTCCCTGTCATTTTCCCTTTTATCAATCAGAGCATCCCGTTTATTGCCTTCCCACACTTGTTGCAACTTGTAACTTTTAAATTCGGTTTCATCAGTTTACTGGGTCTGTTTCACCAAATATAAGTTCTAGGAGGGCAGAGATTTTGCATGTCTGGTGTGGACTATTAAATTTATGGAAACTAGCACATCGTAGGTGATTACTAAATTTTGGCAAAGAATGAACAAAAAAACAAACACAATGCTGGTTCAAAAGTGATGCATTGTAGATACTACAGTCCTTGCTGACTGCAGAGCTTTTGAAATTGCGGATGCTCAGAAGAAATGCACAGCTAACGACCAGACTTTTCAGAAATTTGGCAGAAATCCACAAAGTTAGACACAATTCCCCATTATCTTTCTCACAGAGTTGAAATAATAACACTTTGGTGGCTCAGAAACAATGCTAGTTTTCTCTTTGTTGCAGTCCCTCTCCCTCCTTACGGTACTTAAAAAAAATACTTTATTATGAATTTCTATGAGTACCAATATCTTCATATGTTACTCATGATGGTGTAGATTACTGCAGTACTTGTGGAAGAACATCTAATTGATATACGCCAATTTGTTTATTGTTGAATTTTTTTTCTTAAGGTAATTAGACAAGTATGTGAGATATTTAAACTATGCTCATGCTAGTTCTGGTTAAAACTAAAAAGGGTAGGGCAGCCTAAATACCCATCGGAACACTTTTATTTTTTTAAACAGCATAACTACATGAAAGTATTATCAGCCATTAAAATTATGCTGTTAAAAGGGGCGCCTGGGTGGCTCAGTTAAGTGTCTAACTTCAGCCCAGATCTCGATCTCCGGTTTGTGAGTTTGAGCCCCGTGTTGGGCTCTGTGCCGACAGCTCAGAGCCTGGAGCCTGCTTGGGATTCTGTCTCCCTCTCTCTCTGCCCCTCCCCTGCCTGTGCTGTCTCCCTCTCTCAAAAACAAATAAACCTTTAAAAAAAATCCCATAAAATAAATAAATAAAATTATAATGTCAAATCATTCTTTTACTTACGTATAAATTTAGCCATTGCTCTGAATGAACAACCACCCCAAATTTTCGTGTTTTAAGACAATCCTTGTATTGCCTGTGGTTCTATGGTTTAGGAATATGGATACATTCAGTAGGAATGTCTCCTGTCCCCTCTGTCATGCTGGGCTCCAGAACAGTGAAAGTAGAAATTCTAATGTCCCGTAAGCCCTGGGCTCTAAAGTTTCAGTTCTCTTCTACCACCGTCTTGGTTAAAACAAAGCATTAGGCAATTCATATTCAAGGGTTGGGAAACACTGTATATCTTTTGATGACAGGAGCAGCAAAATGTGGCAAAGTGATGGTGGGCACAGGGGGACATGATTCACTGGGGGGCCATTCTTAATGGTCAACCACACATGAGAAGAACCAATTGTTAACCGAAAACATTAGAATATAAAACAGTGGGTACATGATGATGGCACTCGTTTAAAATTGGGTGTTTGTGGGAGATGTTGTACATGTGAAACTATGGATAGAAGGATGTTAACCCAAAAGATGATGCTGATTATCTCATATATATATATATATATATATATATATATATATATCTTATATAAATTGATATGTGCTTTAAATGTAATATCTTTCACTCATCCACAAAGGAAAAACAGTTAATTCAACAACAGAACAGTTCTTCACTAGGTGGAAAAGATAGGAACGATAAACGCCCTCCATAAGTATGCCCGTCTATTAAAGTAACTCCTGTAATTTTTAGAATTTAATAAAACTTTACAATAAGGGCGGATACTTTCTAATCATATAAAATAATACAAGATACAAGTGTTTTATTTCAAAAAACCTATATGCCATTTTTCCCCAAATGGGCACTCATAAAAGAAAAACAATTCTTCACTGAATATTTTATTCTGTTCTCCTGACTTTGCAGAGGAGGAACTATCAGACCAAAAAAACAAAACAAAACAAAACAAAAAAAACTGTATTGTCCAAGTTCCCTTTGCTTGTTTGTAGCAGAAAGCTCAATTCCAAATCTTCATGAACTTTCATGTATGACATACTATCTATCCTTTAAAGCAAAGTTTTCATTAGTTAGAAAGTAGAATTTCTTAGAAATATTTAAGGACTGTTAGGATGTACTGATATTGCACCATGGAAGAAAGATACTGAAGGCCCTGGGGGTGGCTCCAGGCCTAAAGAAATTCTACCCTAAACAATTCTATTTGATTCCTTGGACTATGGCAGTAAAATCCACAGCATGGTAACACGTGGATTGAACATAACGATCCTAAGGCATTTAAAAAAAAACCAAGGTTGTTCTCCATAACACGCAGAAAGAGTATGTTTGTGTCATCTTGTGAAATATCAGAATAAATTGCCTAAAGAAGTTTGTTAGTTATGATTATGAATACAAATTTTGTATTTCTTTTACCTGTCTCTAAATATAACTTTTTTCAGGTATTAAGGACAAGTATAAGATAACTCGTTTAATGTGCGTTTTATTGACAATATTATCCAGCACCATCCTTCTTCTTCTTCTTCTAATTAGTTTAATGGGTGAGTAAATTACATTTTTTTATGTCTTTACTTATTTTTTTTCTCTCTTAGGGCTTCCTACTGAACGATCATTTTCTTTTCTGCCTCATTCATGATCTTTTCTCATTATTCTCACTCTTTTCCCATTATTCATGATCCGTAAGGAGTATCAATGAATGGATTGTTATGAATTACATGACCTACATAAAGCATTGGGAGACACAAAAATGATGAAGACGAAATCGTTCACCCGAATAATCTCACATTCCATCCAACATTCCCATACCAATGGCAATCACTGTCTTGATTTCTGTTGCATAGGTTGGTTTTGCCCATTTAAGCATTTTTCTATGAATAAGATCATGCAATTTTTATGTATTCTCTGCATCTTGTTTCCTTTGTTCCACATCATGTTTGTAGGATTCTTTCGTGTTATAACATGTAGCAAAAGTTCATTGACTCATTCAAGGGGTTGGAAAAATGTTCATGCAAAGAACCAGAGAGTAAATAAATTTGGTTTTGTTAGCCATACAATCGGTATTGCAAGTTCTCCATTCTGCATTTGTGGTATGAAAACATTGCCCATGATGCACAGACAATTGAGCTTGTCTGTGTTTCACTGAAATTAGACATGGAAATTTGAATATCGTATAATTTGCACATGTCACAAAATATTATTCCTCTTTTAATTGTTTTGATTTTTCTATTATTTTTTACTGTGTTGACTATTTTAAAATGTAAACACCTTTTCATCTCTGATTTTGGCTTCAGGTTGTACTTTTCAGATCCTTGCTATAGAGTATTTCATGCTCTATATCAATCACTCTATTTTGACGGACATTCAGGTTGGGCCACATTTTGACTACTGCAAATGATGCTGCTTTGAACATCTTTACACTTTTAGCCTTTTAGTGACTAGTGGATATTGTGTAGGATATACTTATGAGAAGAATTATTAAGCCATGGAATATGCATAGGTCAGTTTTAGCAAATATTTCCATAGATAGTAGATAGTCCAGCCCAAAGTGTAAGAGAATGCCAGTTTTTTTTTAACATACTGGTCAACACTTTGTTGCCAACTTTACCCATTTTTGCCATTCTGATAAGTGTGTGTTGATACCTTATTGTGACTTTAATCGACATTTTCCTGATGACCAATACTGTTAAACTCCTTGTCATATTTATTGCTCACTTAGCCACAGTATTTTGTGATGGGTATATTCAGATACTTGGTCCATATTTTTGTTGAGTTACCTCTTCGGTTTTTGTTTGATTCATAGTGTTATTTAGTATAGTAAATAAAAATATTTTGTAAATGTCTTCTACTATGTAAATATTGTAACTATAGTAAAAATCTTCTTTAGCTATGAAGCTTAAGTTTATTTTCTGTATGATGTCTTCCAATGAATGGAAGTTCTTAATTTTTAGACAATTTTAATCTAAAAATTTATTTTCTTGGGACGCCTGGTTAGCTCAGTCAGTTAAGCGTCTGACTTCACCTCAGGTCATGATCTTGTGTTTAAGAAACAAAACAAAAAAAGGGAAAGAAATGGGAGAGAGAGAGAGAGAGAAACCAAGCAATAGACAATTATAGAGAATAAACTGATGGTTATCAGAGGGGAGGGAGGTGGGGGATGGGTTAAATAGGTGGTAAGGATTAAGGAGTGCATGTATCATGATGAGCATAGGGGGATGTATGGAAGTATTCAATTACTATATTGTACACCTGAAGCGAATGTATGTTAACTAACTGGAATTATAATTTAAAAAAAAAGAAAAAGGAAAAAAAAAGAAAAAGGTGTTAAAGCTTTCACTTCTATAGGTGCTTGGCATCAGGTGACTGCAGGTGATAATTTAATTGTTTTACCTTCACATATCACCAGCATCCCATTTACAACTGGTGTTTGAATCCATGCCTCTAAAGAGAATCACATGGACAATTAATACTCATCCTTAAGGTTTTTTTCCTTTAGACCCATTTTTGGTACCAAAAACTGATTCAGTCTGGGTGCTTTCAAGAAAATAGTCTCGGAAAATGTTAGAACAGGACTTTAATATGAGAATTAGGGATAACATGGCTGTGGAAGGAGCCGGGGAGTGATGATCTGGAAAGCTGTGTAGCTGGAGGAGGAATAGTTACTGATGACTTTGGCTTAAAGCATTAATGTGTTTGGAGGACCTAGAGATTTGGGGAAAGTCTAAAAATACATCTAGCTGTCAAGAGTACCAAAGGCAAACTCATTAAAAAGCTTGGGACGACCCGTTGGGATGAGCACTGGGTGTTGAATGGAAACCAACTTGACAATAAATTTCATATTAAAAAAATAATAAAATAAAGCAAAAAGTACTACAAAAAAATAAAAAAGGCTTGGGACGTTCCTATGCCCTATGTCTCTGAGAATAATGGCTCTGCCCTACTTCCGCCTTCAAAATCTCATGTAGAGTCTTTTCAATGGTTAACCCAGAGCCATAGAGTGATGGCGATACCTAGTTGACAATAAGCAGTCAACATACATAATGTTAATTTTGTATTCTGTTTTATTATTTTCATTGCTTCCTTAGAGGTTAAAACATGTGTCCTCCATTATAACAGTCTAATATAAATTAGTATTTTTATTACCCCAGATAATGCTAGAATTTCATTATATTTCACTTGCCCCAAGACAGTAAAGGTGACTTAACACGGATAAACTCACACTAGTAGCCCCGTGAAGGCTGATGCATTACTGGGGTAGGAGTTGAAAGGAATATCAGCATCCTGTCAAATCCTGAACTGCTATCTTTTCAACTAACGTGACATTTGTTTTTCACCTTGTTGTGTGATAGATGTGCAATTCTGGTCGTGATCATGATCTTTTGCCTCATGACCTTGTCTTCCCCAATTGATCTCAAAATACGGTGGCATAGTGTTTCATCTGGTCTTTGATATATGTGTCTGTCTCATTTCCAGCTACACAATGTCCGCGTACTCATCATTTCTGCCCAGATGATTGGATTGGCTTCCAAAAAAAATGCTATTATTTCTCTAAAGAAGAAGGGGATTGGAATTCAAGTAGACATGACTGTATCACTCGAGGTGCAGACCTAACTATCATTGACACGACAAAAGAAATGGTAATTTAACGCACCATTCTTACAAAATTTCTTAAGAAGGGGCATTCAAATGATATGATAATGTAAATTTTTTTCACACATGCCTGTCTATGAAGAAGATGTTTAGAACATGCCATGTGAGATAAAGTTGGAAAACCTGCTGATGTTCGGTTTGAATAGGGTTAAGACTTAACATCAAGCAATAGAGTTGACAGCTGTGTTTATATTTTAAGGAGTATAAATAGAATAACTTCACAAAATTTGGAATCCTTTTATTGTTTTTTAAGTTATTTATTTATTGAGAAAAAGAGAGAGAGAGAGAGAGCATGAGCAGGGTAAGGACAGAGAGAGAGGGAGAGAGAGAGAGAGAGAATCCCAAGCAGGCTTCAACCTCAAAGCCCGACATGGGGCTCAAACCCATGAACCGTGAGATGATGACCTGAGCCGAAACCAAGAGTCAACACTTCACCAACTGACCCACCCAGATGCCCCTGGGATCCTTTTAAAAGCCAACACTCCACAAAGACATAATTGTTTCACGAAGGATGGGATTCTCCAGGCTACCCCCTTTGAGGAACCTTCCTCTGACTTCTCAGTCTTGCTTTGCTGTCTGTCTCTGAGATCCCTTAGCGGCTTTCGTTGGAGTACTCACAACCAGCAGATGTGATGGAAAGTTTTCTTAGATTGAAGCATGGGCTTCCAGTGAACACACACTGTGTTTTATTTGAAATTGTTGCATTTGCTATACCACAAAGGCAGGTACAAATTAAAAGCTTTATGGATCTTTGTTTAATAAATACTGATTTACATGGCAAAAATCCCAGGAGGGAAAGAAATCTCCAAGAATTTTAATAAAGGATTGCAAAACTACATACTTCTGCACTTGTGAAATCCACTCTTTCCCTGAATCATGTATGCAATAAGCAAATGCTTCTACTCCTGTTTAGTCTTTTTAAAAGCCAAGGGGTCAAGGGGCGCCTGGGTGGCTCAGTGGGTCAAGTATCGGACTCTTGATTTTGGCTTAGGTCATGATCTCACAGTTGGTGAGTTCGAGCCCCAAGGACTCTGTCTGCACTGTCAGTGTGGAGCCTGCTTGAGCTTCTCTCTCTCCCTCTCTCTCTGCCCCTCCCCTGTTCTTCCTCACTCTCTCACAAAATAAATGAATAAACTTAAAAAAAAAGTGAATGGTTAAGATATGATTTCACTCATGTGTGGAATCTAAAAAAAAAATGGGGGCGCCTGGGTGGTTCAGTCAGTTAAGCATCTGACTCTTGATTTCAACTCAGGTCATGATCTCACAGTTCGTGGGATCGAGCCCCCCATGAGGCTCTGCACTAATGGCATGGAGCCTTTTTGGGATTCTCTTTCTCCCTGTCTCTCTGCCTCTCCCGTGTTCATGCTGACTCTCTCTCAAAATAAATAAACATTTAAAATAATTAAAAAAATAAATGAATAAACAAAAAGCAGAAGCAGACGTAGAAATATGAGAACAAACTGATGGTTGCCAGAGGGGAGGAGGATGGGGGACTGAGCAAAATGGGTGAAGGAGACTGGGAGATCCAGACTTCCAGCTACAGCATGAATAAGTCACAGGAATAGGAGGCACAGCATAGGAAATACAGCCAATGATATTGTAATAACCTTGTATGGTGACAGACAATAGCTACACTTGTCATGAGTATCGCATAATGTATAAACTTATTGAGTCACTACCTTGTACTCCTGAAACTATGTAACAATGTATACCAACTATCCTCAAATAAAAAAAAAATTAAGGGTCAATATAAGAAGAAATATAACTTGAATAATGTACAATTAAAAAAGGCTTACAATGTAAAACAGCACAGCACGGCATTTAAAATTGTTAAAAAGAGAATTTTCTTACTTCTGTGGGGAACAAAATATATTTCTGCCCTCTACCTGAGATTGGTTCAAATTCAAACGGGTGCAAACCAGACTGGGGCAATTTACAGATCAATGCGAAGAAACTCAACTTTTGTTTGCAACAAAAGGTAGAGAAATCTGAATAAAAAAAAAAAAACAAAAAAAAAAACTAGGTACGTTAAGAGCAGACACAGCAAATCAACAAGTTAGATGCCGACTTAAATTAATAGGAAGAGCATCCTTAGTCAGTAGTTTCACTGCCGAATTTTGCAAGACTTTTGCAATGAATGTTCTGGGAAATTCTTAAATTTCCCTTTACAGTTCCTCCTGGGGAAAAAAATGTCTAAATTAGCATAAAGGTGGAAAAGTAACGAGTGCTCGTAAAAGTTTTGAGGGACAAAGAAATATCAGGCAAAATATTTTTAGAATTTTCACTCACAGGAATCTTGACAGCACAGACTTAAAAAAAATAGTGAATATCATGGGTCAAAAGCATACCAAAATATTAGGTATGAACTTAAGAGAAGTCATTAAACATCTGATAAGAATCATTGCACTTTTTGGATCAAGAAAAGAGACTTTGATTCTACAATTTCCTGGTACATTTTGAAGGTGATAGATGCCTACCATGTACTACACGATCTGGGCAAAATTTAAGTGACAAAATGAGGTAAAGCAATCTGTGAAGGAGTGATAAAAATAATCTATGGAAGAATTTTAAAGGACTGTTTATTTAAAACAGCTTAATTAGAATATTATATATGCTTACTTAAATTACAAAATGTTTTCTTTAGTTAAAATGAGATGAAGCTTGTTTCATGAAATATTGCTCATATTTATTTCCACTAATGTAGAGTTGTCTTGCATCTTTAACAAGAGGCCACATTGGTATTCCTTTAGTGAGCAAATAATAATTAACATTTTTCATGGATAGGTTTTAGGACACTCACCTCCCTGTTCCCTGTCACTAAGACCACAACTACCGAAACTCATCCAATTTTCTTCTTTTGTTGTTCTCTTTTCTTTTTCTTTTTCTTTTTCTCATTTCTTTTTTTTGTTGTTGTTGTTGTTGTTGTTGAGAGACAACTTGTGCCCATTGGAGGAGAGGCAGAGGGACAGGGAAAGAGAGAGTCTCAAGCAAGCTCCATGCTGAGCGTGGGCTCATCACTGGGCTCGATCCTACAACTCTAGGATCATGACCTGAGCCGAAATCAAGAGTTAGAAGTTTAACCAACTGAGCCACCCAGGTGCCGCTCAATTTTCCCAATTATGTGATGACATATATCCTGTTGGTGGTCAATACAGTTATCCTTTCTCGCATTTTTTCTGCCTTTAAACAACCTTTTCCCAAAGCCTAAAATATGAACTGTCCTCTTCTTCCTTGTCCTCTGTATTTATTATGGAATATTCTATTCTTCTCTTCCAGATACACCTCTTAGATCACATCCGATGTGCAAGTGTCCCATAAGGATTCAAATACTTCTTTCTTGTAAAATAAAATTTCACTTTGTTTTTATTATAGCCATAATCTTCTCTTTAGCCAGGAAAATATTTTCTAACTCTATAGTTACATAAATTTCTTCAACATAAATGAAACCCTATGAATCCAGGGGCAGTGTTTGATTAATCGGGTTCTTTTATAAACCCAAAGCTTAGCTCAATGAGAAATTTTTTTCAAATAAATTTATGAAATGCTGCAGAAAATGGTATATTAAAATGCAAAGATTATTAGTGTCACTGTTATAGATGGGAATGGACCACAGTGTTGTGAACCGTATCCCTTATATTTATCATAGAATTGAAACATGGAGTGATACAATGTCAAGGTTATGGTTTCCCAGATATTTAGTGGCACGATAGATTCAATAACCTTCTATATATAATTCTATGGTAAAAATGCTCCAAGGTAGCAAGAAATTTCAACATTGAATAAGGAGAAAAGGAGAAATAGGGTAAAATTATATTTTTTTACTGAATGATCTCATCAGAAGTAGAAATTTTGGGGGCACCTGGGTGGCTCAGTCAGTTAAGTGTCCAACTTCAGCTCAGGTCATGATCTCACAGTTTGTGAGTTCAAGCCCCACATCGGGTTCTGTGCTGACAGCTCAGAGCCTGAAGTCTGCTTCAGATTCTGTGTCTCCCTCTCTGTCTGCTCTTGTCCCCCCCCCCTTTCTCTCAGAAATAAATAAACATTAAATTTAAAAAAAAAATAGAAATTTTTGGCAGAAAAAAATTTGAGAATTAAAGTCTGAAGGAATTGGCTATACGAAGGGTGTGTGTGTGTGTGTGTGTGTGCACATATGCACATGTGATCATTTTGGGAGAGAATTTGAAGTAAAATATAACTCTAAAATGAATATTTTAGTAATTACTGAGAAGTGGAAAAACATTATAATAAATATCTGATGATTAGAAAGGCTGTGCAACATCTTCCTTATAAGGAAAGGAAAAATAAGATAAAAACATGGAGGTAAACCATAAGAGACTCTTAAATGCAAATAACAAACGGAGGGTTGATGGGGGTGGGGAGTCAGGGGGATGGGTAAAACAGGTGATGGGCATTAAGAAGGGCACTTCAGATGAGCACTGGGTATTGTATGTAGGTAATGAATCACTGGGTTCTACCCCTGAAACTAATACTACACTGTATGTTAACTAACTTGAATTTAAATAAATATATATATATATATATATATATATATATATATATATATATTTTTTTTTTTTTTTTTTTTTTTTTTTTTTAAGAAAGGCTGTGTGAGAAATCACTTGCAAACTCTGGCTTTCCAGAAGTTTAAAATTTTAAAATCCTGGAGGAATAGATTTCCATATTGAATATAAATTTGGAATCAAAAAAGGATCTTAAGAAAATTTATCTCACATCTTTGTTTACAGATAAGAAACCTAAGGGTCAGAGGGTAAAATACATTTTTCAAAATCCCATAGCTATTTTTTGGCGACATCTATTGTCTTGCTCCCCATAAACTGCAAAGCAAGAGGAGCACAATAGTTTGTACTAAAAACTAAAAAAATATATCCAATTTATTTTGTCTCTAAAGGATTTTCTTAGGCGATACAAATGCACTGCTGATCACTGGATTGGGCTGGAGATAACCGAAAATCAAACACTACAATGGGTAAATGGAACCATGTCTAAAATATGGTGAGTTTCTTTCTTTGGGGAATTATTTAAATTTAGATAGCACAATCCTCTGTAGAACCTCAGCATTAGCTATATTTCTCTAAAACCCAAGAGTTCGGTATGTGTTGGAAAAATGGGATCGGGAAAATTGTATCATGTATTGAGATCAGTTCAAAGAGTCAATAAGGGAGGTTGGAAATCAGGATCTAAGAGGAAAGGTCTTAGCTGGTTATTTTGAAAATATGAATTTTGAGATTCATAAACACAGACCAAGAAAAAGCCAAAAATCTTTTGCCTGATTTTAACCTATCTTCTCCAAATTGTATCTATTCTTCAAACTTCATGCTCCCTGTTTGCTGATATCTCTTACAGTTCAAGGTCAACTTACTGTTCATTTTAACTTGAATTTATTTGGGCTTCACATCTTCCATTTTGCAATATAGAAAGCTGGATCTAAAGACCTAAATTTACTGCACACGTGACCTTAGTGTAACAACTCACATGGTGACTGCCAGCTACTTAGCCACTTAGTTTATGTTAGAATTTCCCAACAGCAACACAACGGACATTTTGGACTGAATAATTCTTTGTTGCGGGGAGGGGGTACTGTCCTGTGCATTTGAGGATATGAGCAGTGTCTCTGGCTTCTACTTATTAGGCAATTCCTCCCCAACCTCTATTGCGACAACCCAAAGTGTCTCCAGATGTTGCCAAGTGTCACTTGTGTCTGTGTGTTTGGGGAACAGAAGGCAAATCACCCTGGCTTAAGGACTATTGGCTTATATAAACTGATAGTTGCACTGATTACATAGAACTGTGTTAATGGCAGTTTAACAGGTATAAACTCTTGGAAGAGAGACTGTTACAGTCCAATTTGGTACAGATATCTTCCCCTTAGCAAGAGAAGTCTGTGCCACACCACATTTTTTTAGGACTCTGGACACATATTTTTTAAAAAGGGTCATTGGGCAAGAAGAAATCATGGGAGTTTTTAGCAAAACTGTTTTTTATTTATATTTTAGAGAGAGCATAAGTGGGGGAGAATAACAGAGGGGGGGGAAGAGAGAGAATCTTTTTTTTCCCCAATGTTTATTTATTTTGAAGGAGAGAGAGAGAGAGAGAGAGAGTGCATGTGGGGGAGAAGCAGGGAGTGGGGGGGGGTGGGGCAAGAGGTTGGAGGTGGGGGGGGTGGGACACAGAATCCAAAGCAGGCTCCAGGCTCCCAGCTGTCAGTACAGTGCCCAACATGGGCTTGAATCCATGAACTGCAAGATCATGACCTGAATGGAAGTCGGACGCTTAACCGACTGAGCCACCCAGGTGCCCCGAGAGAGAGAATATTAAGCAGACTCTATGCTCAGTGCAGAGCCAGATGCAGGGCTTTATCCCACGACCCTGGGATCATGACCTGAGCCGAAATCAAGAGTTGGACACTCAGCAGACTGAGCCACCCAAGGGCCCCCAAGTCACAGGAATTTTTAACACATAGTGTTTAACCCCTTTATCATAGGTTTCCTGTGAGAGGAAATGAAAAGTGTGCTTACCTCGATCACGTTGGTGCGGCGACAGCTAGATGCTACACAGACAGAAAATGGATTTGCAGGATGCAAATGCACTAAATTCAGGTTTCTATAGTGGAATTACAATACAGGTACAATGATCTTTGTAGCTGGTTTTCTCTCCTTCTGTGTAAGTTAATTTTCAACACTCTACTGCTTTAGCCTGATAATACATCTTGATAGTTGTTAAAATAATTTCCTTCAACTTATTTTTCTACTCTTCACATGGCCTGTACCTTTGCTTTTCTGTAACATTTTAGAAGAATCTTGTAATTTCACAGGATCTCTAGGTCAATTTGAGAAGTGTGTATTTATGGTGTTATTTTTCTATTTATTTATATGTTTTGTATTGTGTTGGTCTTCTTGAGTGATCTGTAATTTTTCTAATGAGTCGTGAATGTTATTTATTATATGTGCCCATATTGAATGTATCTGATGTTTATGTTATTGCAATTGTATGATTTTATTACTTTTTAAAATAGTTACTTTATATATGGAAATGTAACTGTTTTGGCTATTCTTCTGTTCAACATACATTCTGAAAACGTCCAATTTCTAACAATTGGTGGATTCTTTTAAATATTGTAAAACAGCACTTTTATTTTTTCTTATCTTATAACTGTTACTTAATTCTTGTCTAATTAAAATGTGTAGGACTGCCAGGACAATATTGACAGTGAACATTTTTGGTGTGTTTCACATGTTAAAGAAAATGCTTCTAACATTTCCACCTTACCAGTGTTTTATCTCAGTGTTTTTTTTAATGCACTTTTATAGGTGAAGGCAGATCTTTTCTCTTCCTGTTTCCTAAAAAAAAAAAAAAAAAAAAAATGTTTTTATAGAAAGGGACTTTGAATTTTCTCCTGTTTTTTGTTTCCTGCATTTGTTTTGATGTTCTTCCTTAATCTTTCAACGTGGTTAATGACACAAGTTTTCTAATATTAAATAACTACTCTGTATTCCTAGATAAAATTTAAATCGGTCCTAATGCTATATTGTATTTATTCCAAATTGATTTATTCTGATATTTATTTTTAATATCTCATGTCTAAATTCATGAATGTGACTGCCCTAAAATTTTCTCTGGATAAGCAGGGACCAAGGTTTCAACAAATCAACAAAGACATGATTGGAAGATTGTTGCTTTACCTTTACGGTATAAAATTGCGAATGATGAATTTAATACATCTAAAACATTATTGCCCATATTTTATGCATATCTTAGATTAGATTCACATTTGTGATCGTCAATGCACCACAACGCCAACCTTTGAGAGAATCACTGGAAAAGAATATTTATGAAGAATATGGCATGATGATGAAATCAGAATGAAGTAGACAGTGCTAGACATGTGCAAACTCAAGCAGATGCATGTTGTTTCAATTTTTTGTTTGTTTAAAAATGTGTTTGAAAGCACATTTTTAAGAGCCATGATAGTGTGAATAATAACAGCATTGCTAACTTTTTCTCATGAGGAGTGAAACTAGCCAGGAAAGACACACTTAGCAATAAAGAAGGCAGAGGGGGTCCTTGGACCTGGACGGGAAGAAGTGATGTGTGGACACTATTACAAACCTGCTTCCACACTCACTGGACAATAAGCAAATGCATAATCAATCTCCTCTATCCCTTGTTTTGAAGATTTACAGATAAGTCATAATACCTTTCGTGGGCTCGTGAATTCTATAACACATTTTAATCAAATTGTTTGCTTAAATGGAAGCTCTCCCCCACCCACCCCAAAATTCCCAGAATCTGCCAGACATTACAAGATCAAATATTTATCAGTCAATAATCACACAACTTCTTTTCAGCTGTAGATCATAATAATTTTGTTCGGTTATTTAATAGTTATTTATACATATTATGAAAAACAGTGAATTCTATTCCATATGGTAGTAGTAATATTTATAAACTTTAGTCATGTGTAGTTTTAATAAAATTTTATTTCCTCTCTGTTATGGCTTTAATTACATCGCCAAGTGGAAGTCCTAACCTTCAGCATCTCAGAATGTGACCTCATTTATAAATAGAGCCATGAAAAATGTAATACAAAATGAAATCATTAGGATCGGCCCAGATCTCTCTAAGACTGGTGTCCTTATAAGAAGGGAAAATTTGGATTTAGTGATGAACACTCACAAAAGGAAGATTATGTGAAGACACATGGAGAAAAAGTGGCCATGTGACTGAAGTGATATATCTATAACACAAGGAATGCCAAGGATTACCAGCTACCAAGAGAAGCCAGAAGTGGCAAGAGAGGATTCTCCTCTAGAGCAGTCTGGGAGAGCATGGACCCTGTAGACACCTTGATCTTGGACTTTTAGTCTCCCCATCTATGAGACAATAAAATTCTCTTGTTTTAAGCCCCGCAATTTGTGGCACTTTGTTACGGCAGCCCAGCAATCTGATACTTTGTATTATCAAGATCAGCTTATTTCCATTTCTATGTTCCATCTTTTTCAGATATACACCTAAGCTAGGGTGTCCCTTCCTTGTTTCAGGAGCCTTCTTTAAATTAAAGAAAATATGTCCTCCCAGCATCTCAGCCTGGTCACATTTGGTTTTATCTACCATTCTGCAAAAGCGGCTCTCATCAAATCATGCCAATCTGTATTTCCATACCCAGTGAAACTGCTTCAGTTAACATCTCACAAGTCACCTCAAGCAGAATGTAACATTTCTTTTCTATTCGTTCCTTCTTTAAATACTGTCTTCCAAGAATTTTTGTGACATCATATTCCCCTGATTTCTCTGCTCTTTTCAATTTATGTCTCTGCCAGATTTGTTAGTCTTCCTATAGTTTTAGGCCTTTCATCTTCTCTCTTCCTACTCCTCCCTGGGAGGAGGGATCCTTTATACATTAGGGATCAACGTCTACTCTAAGGGATCCTAAATTTACATATTCAACAGTGATACTTTCTTTGAGTTCCATATTATCTAACCGTGGACTCCATTTTAACATCTGAATTGTATCTCTTTTCCTCAAACTTTTATTTAAATTCTAGTTAGTTAACATTTAGTGTAGTATTGGTTTCAGGAGCAGAATTTAGTGATTCGTCGCTTACATACAGCACCCAGTGCTCATCACAACAAGTGCCTTCCTTAATACCCATCACGTAGCCCATTCCCCACACACCTCCCTCCATTAGCCCTCAGTTTGTTCTCCATTAAGAGCCTCTTATGGTTTGCCTCTGAATATGTCTATAATTTATCATCTTTCCCTCAAAATATAGCTCTCCTCAGTCTTCCAAATGTAAACACCATCCAACTAAGTGTATAAAAACAGAAACCTGGTTTTACCCTTAACATTGGCTTTGTTCCTCATCTACCATTTGTAGTCAATTTAGTAGGAATAAATAGAAATACTCGGCAGGTAACCCACGAGCAGAACTGTTTGCTGGGTGTGTATTGCTGGGGGAGGAAGGTGTGAATCTGAGATGAAAATTCTTGAAGTAAAGTGATGGTTGAAGGAGTAAATGAAACAAGTACATTCTCAAAACCTAAGCACAATTTAAAATAGTACACCTCTCTTTCAAGAAAGTTAAATTTTTACTGTTCATAATAAATCCTATTAATGTTTATATTTCAATTCACTGCATCTCCAAAGCTTTCATACCAGCCCATCATCTGTTGCCCAACAGTCGCCTAAATTAATTCATAACTGGAACACTTCTTCATTTTCCTTTTCCCATGTGGTAGCCGGGGTAATGGTACTAAATCTCGAAACTGACCTGGTTACTCTGCTAACTCAAGCTTTTTATTGGCTTCCAATTGCTGTTGAAATGAAAGTGAAAATGTGTGACATTAAGACACCTCTTATTTTCCAGCATATTTCACATCCCGTTTATCCTTTCTTGGGTCCAGTAACACTACCTTTGCATTTTTAAAAAGCATAACATGCTTATAAATCCAAAAGTTTTTTTTTTTTTTTTTTCCTATTGGTGTTTTATCTGGGACTTCATGGAAGCTTCCCTCTTCTTCTACCCATTTCTACTCACTTAGATCTCAGTTCATTTGTCACACATTTAAAGATGTATTAGTTAAATTAAGGGACAACATCATATCCCCCTAAGTTATATCCTCATAAGTGACATGCAACTTTTCTCCACAGTACCTATCAATTGTTATTCAACCAATATTTATTGAGCATCTATTGTGTATCAGACATTGCTTTAAATAATTGGGATATGATAGGAATCCAAATAAGGAAAAACTCTTGCACATAGAGCTCAAGTTGTAGATGAGGGCTCAGAAAATAAAGTAACATTTTAGAAGGCACAAAGAAAAGCAAATTGTTTGAAAAAAGAAAAAATATATCGTTTTATTTGGTTAATTATTTTATTAGTATTTATGAATCAGACTAGAACATAAAGGTCAGTTCAAACATTAGAAAAAAACGGTCACTGGTATTCTGTTGATGCTATTACCATAAAACAAACAACATTGCAAACCAGAAAAGGATCATGGTGATCAAGGATACAAATGTCACCTCAAAGCTAACTTTTATGACTAGGTCTGGACAAAGAAATACCCCCAAGATAGAGAATACAAATTGAACAAAACATGAAAATGAGAGTCCACCAAGAAACAAATACAAAAATGAACAGATTGAAGTTCTTATGAAGAATGGGGCACTTACAAAATCTAAAAGCACCTCCTTCCCGCCAAAGCAACAATTGCACTCAACAATATCAACACTGGAAAAGACTTTATTCAGGGTTATTGCCATCAGGGAGATAGTCCAGAACTCAACCTGAGCTAAAATCTACTGAGAAAAAGAGTAGGATTGTGAGGAATAAGGGAGATGATTCATTTCAGAAAGACGAAATAAAACCTGTGCTGCTTAGTTAGTAAGTTTACAACCTATTTTCCCAGGCTTTGCAACCAGCAGGTGCTAAAGAACTGAAGTCTCTGTGTCACCTCAAAGAATGTACATCTGTTCCAATCAGACAACCTTTGCCTTACATGGGCACGGGCAACTTCCAGTAAGGCTGTAACCTCTGTAGTACTCAGTCAATGAGGAACCAGGGGCGGAACTTCTCCCTAGGAGATAAATTGTCCGCTGTGACTGCCCCCTAGTGTGCCTTTCCATCAGAAACGCTCTTGCCAGAACGTCGATTAAAACCTTGTTTGTTTGGGGAGCCTGGGTGGCTCAGTGGGTTAAGCGTCCAATTTCGGCTCAGGTCATGATCTCACGGTCCGTGAGTTCGAGCCCCGAGTCGGGCTCCGTGCTGACAGCTCGGAGCCTGGAGCCTGTTTTGGATTCTGTGTCTCCCTCTCTCTCTGACCCTCCCCTGTTCATGCTCTGTCTCTCTCTGTCTCAAAAATAAATAAATAAAAACAAAAAACAAAAAACTTTGTGTTAGAGTCTCTGCGTCTCGCCTTTGATTGGGTCAGCGGGCTTATTGCGCACAGGGTTTTGCAGAGCTGGGGTGAAGGAGGGGTCCTACACCATGTGCGTCTGCTAAACAGCTGTACCCAGATGGAAACTAAACCTTTTCAGGTCTTCGTGATAGGCGATAGTTTTAAAACTTGGAGGTAGGTGCCCCCTGAAGTCAGCCTCCTACCTTCCCATAGAATCTAAGAAATAGAGGTGCTACTTTTCTTTTTTTGTTTTTGTTGTATTTTATTTTATTTTATTTCCTATTTTATTGATTGATTGATTGACTTACTTACTTATTTGATTCTCTAGTTAGTTAACATTCAGTGTAGTCTTGGCTTCAGGAGTAGAACCTGATGGGGTTTTGGAATGGTGGGGGGGAATCCAGAACCAACTGCCAAGAAAGAATTCTTGAGACATTTCTGGCACACACACACACACACACACATAAAAGATGATTTTATTTTTTTTTATTTTTTTTTTTTTTAATTTTTTTTTCAACGTTTTTTATTTATTTTTGGGACAGAGACAGACGGAGCATGAACGGGGGAGGGGCAGAGAGAGAGGGAGACGCAGAATCGGAAACAGGCTCCAGGCTCCGAGCCATCAGCCCAGAGCCTGACGCGGGGCTCGAACTCACCGACCGCGAGATCGTGACCTGGCTGAAGTCGGACACTTAACCGACTGCGCCACCCAGGCGCCCCAAAGATGATTTTATTAAAGCACAGAACCCATGGTCAGGGAGAGCTGCCCCTGGACCATGAGGAGAGACTGGTTATATACTATGGGGCTGGGGGAGGTAAAGTCCAGGGGAAGTTTCCAGGGAGATTTTCATATGTTAAAGAAGACTCCCAGGATCCTTAGAGGCCTAGTTATTGTCAAGCTAAGGTTGTTTTCCTCTCCAGCAAAGCATTCACATTAAGACAGTAGGGAGTTCCTGGAGAAATGTTTTACTCTGCCAGCCTCAAGTTATCATCAGTGGGCTGCAGGCTATAAGGAAATTTAATTTTATCTGCCATTGCCTTCTGCCTTTGTTTTCCAGAACCTAGTGATTCATCACTTACATAGGATACTCCGTGCTCATCCCCACAAGTACCCTCCTTAATACCCATCACCCATTTAACCCACCCCCCACCCCACCCCATCAACCCTCAGTGTGTTCTCTGTATTTGTATCTTACGGTTTTCCTCCCTCTCTGTGTTTACCTTATGTTTCCTTCCCTTCCCTTATGTTCATCTGTCAACTTTCTCAAATTCCACATATGAGTGAAATCATATGATATCTGTCCTTCTCTGACTGGCTTATTTCGCTTAGCATAATTACCTCCGGTCCCACCCACATTGTTGCAAATGTCAAGATTTCTTTCTTGATGATTACACTTCAGAGGAATGACTCTCCCTTCCCTAAGAAAGACATTTCTGGGTGGTGAAACCTTAAAAAGCTTTTTTAAAGATTTACATTTCAAAAGAGCCGAGAAATATTTCCAACTACAAGTTTTTTTTGAAGTAAATGGTCTAAAAATGGGGTGGTCAGGGGCTCATAGATAGGAAGAGCCAAACTTGACTCGAAGTCAAGTTTGGTGAAGCTGAAGGGAATGTTAAGGCCATCTTTTTCACTCTCCACAAAATATTAACTAATTACAAAGGGAGAAGAGTCACTTTACATGAAGTCCAGTAGACATCACATTAACTGGGTGCACAAAGTGAATAGCATCAACAAGGGAACAAATAACTCTGAAAGGATGCAGTGAGAACTTCTCACTGTTTCTGCCAACGAGTCAGAATTTGAATCTACCACGAGGAATAATCAGACAAATTCAAATTAAATAGCATTTTGCAGACTAGCTAGAGGGGCGCCTGGGTGGCTCAGTCGGTTAAGCCTTCGACTTCGGCTCAGGTCATGATCTCACAGTTTGTGGGTCGAGCCCCGCGCCAAAGCTCTGTGCTGACAGCTCCGAGCCTGGAGCCTGCTTCGGATTCTGTGTCTCTCTCTCTCTCTCTGCCCCTCCCCCACTTGCGCTCTGTCTCTCTCTGTCTCTAAAAAATAAATAAACATTAAAAAATTTTTTAAAAAGAGAAGAACCTGCTATAGTATCCAGAAACATCAAGGTTGTGAATAATAAGGATGTCCAAAGAACTCTTCTAGATGGAAGGAGACTAAAGAGACGTAAAAACTATATGCAGAAAATGATTCTGAGCTAGATATTTTACTCTAAAGGACATTTTTTTTTAAACAATTGGCAAACCTTAAAGCGAGTCCAAGAATTAGATGGTAGTGCTGGGTCAATGTTAGAGGTGTGTGACTTTTGATCATTTAATTTGTGATTAAGTAGGAAATTTTTTTTGTGTAGAAAATATATACGAAAGTATCCAATGTACTTGAAATTCACCTGGGTGGTTCAGTCAGCTGGGGGTGGGACTTTGGCTCAGGCCACTATCTCACTGTTCGTGGGTTTGAGCCCCGCGTCGGGTTCTGTGCTGACAGCTCCGAGCCTGGAGCCTGCTTCGGATTCTGTGTCTCCTTCTCACTCTTTGCCCCTCCCCTGCTCACACTGTCTCTCTGTCTCTCTCAAAAATAAATAAAACATTAAAAAATTCTTTTTAATATAATAAAATGTATCAGTCCGGCAAGTAATTCTCGAGAGGTTCACGAAACAGGAAAGTGTTTTTGCTCTGTACCTGTAATCTTATCAGTTTGTAATTTAGATTAAAATTGTATAAAATCTAAAGCAAAAAAAAAACATATTTAATGTTTTAGTCAGAATTTCCACTTTTAAGGTTTATATCAAAGAAAAAGAAATGAAAGGGCTACCATTTAAAAAAAATATTCACAGGCATCTGAGTGGCTCAGTCATTTAAGCCTCTGACTCTTGATTTCTGTTCAGGTCATGATCTCAGGGTTTTGAGTTCAAGCCCTGCATTGGGCTCTGCGCTGACAGTGTGGAGCCTGCTTGGAATTCTCTTTCCCCTCTCTCTCTCTGCCCCCCGCCCTCTCAAAATAAATAAATAAACTTTAAAATAAAATAAAAAGATATTCAGAATGTTTATTGCAACATAGCTTACAGTAGCAAAAACCTGAGAATGAAGTTAATGCCCAACAAAGCAGTAAAACATATATAAATCCATACTACAATGCAACTCAGAATGATATGAAATTAACACAGAATATTGTTACACATAAACAAGCAAAATACAGAAAAGCAGATAAATTTGGTCACATTTGTTATAACATGAAAAATGAATAAAAGTCCTGAGTATAAATCCATGGACTCACATTGGATTATATTATCACATAAAAAATAGGAAGGGCATATTTTGGATTATTTACATGGGTTACTCTGAGATTAGGACCAATGTAGATGATAGAGAGAAAATGGAGAAGACCTTTTGTTGTCTTCAGTTTTAAATTCTCACTCCTTAAGGTTAATATTAGAACCTAATAGACAAAAGCTTTCATCATTGATTAGTTCACTACTAATTTTTTTTTTTTAATTCTAATATTGGCAAATCCATTTGAAAACACTGCTGCAAGTTTCAGAGTAAATTTTGTTTTCTTTGGTAGCAGCACAGCTATTTTCTTTAGCTGGTCCTTTTATGACAAATCTGTAGAAGAAATGATAAATACATTGTTAATCATCGCTGCTAACGACATCCATTTACGTTTTCGGCTAATTCCCTCCCTTAATCAAAACGTAACTCAGATTTCAGGGCATTTTCAAATCCTTTGATTCAGTAAAAGTTACAGTATGTCTGTTACTTAATATTGCTGTCTGTGATTTTGCAGAAAGTTCCCAGAGAGTCTGTTTAGAAGTGACTGAACTGAGAGTACATTTGTGCCCACATCCTTGGTCTAGTCTTCTTTCCATTGTTGCATATGGTGTAGTTTTTAAACAATAAATGCGCAACCATTATTCTTTTCTAGTCTTTTTGCTTTGAAAACAAAACCAAAGTATCCATCATTACTCCAGGGAACATTAACCTGATTTTCATCCTTTCAAATGTTTTAGTACCGAGAACTATTTCAGAGTTGATTTTGGTGGACCGAGAGGTGCTTTATGAAGATAAATTCTACGACAGACAGTAAATCAGATAGTCTTTTTGAAAAGACTCACGTCTTTGAATCTAACGGAGAACCATCCACCCAGGTCCATGCCCTTTCCAGGGATGTAAAGTTGAGCCCAATCCACACGTAGTTTGATTGTTTTAGGTTTTTCTGTATAAAAGCCTAAAAAGTGAGGAATGAGTGAGTGAACAGAATATTTTAATAGTTTTCAGACATATTAAAACAATTTAGGATTTTATTGGACAATTAGTATCCTGCATGAGCATTCTGATAGTAATCAATTCATAACTTATTTACACACATTGCACGTTTATTGTAAACATACATATACGTATACGCTACCTGTACATTGAATACAAGTATTCAGTCCAGGGCTAGCATGAGTCAAGTAAGGCACTGGCCTTGAGCACAAAATCTAGGAAGGTGCCAAGAACTCAGTAATCAAGGTACATGATAACTGACTGGAAGGGTGGGAAGAAATAGGACGTAAGTCATTTTTTTAAGTTATTTATTTACTTTTTTATTTATTTAGAGAGGAACAGATACAGCATGAGTGGGGTAGAGGCAGAGAGAGAGGGAGACAGAGAATCCCACGCAGGCTCCGCACTAACAGTGCAGAGCTGGGCGTGGGCCTCGAGCCCACAAAACCGTGAAGTTATGACCTAAGCTAAAACCAAGAGTCCGATGTTTAAAAGACTGAGTCACCCCGGCGCCCTGAGGTAGGCTATTTTTAACTCCACAGAAACTAACGCCATAACCCTGGCCCTAAACCACTAACCATTTCGATTTGGTCCTGAATGATTGGCAGATGAGATTTTCTTCCCAAACAATACCTATAACTGTCACTCCAACTTTTCATCTCATTAGAGAACCAATAACACTTTTTATGATATTTGAGCCATTCTGATGGGCACAATCCTGTGGTGATACAAAGGAAACAAAGAAAATTAAATTACATATGTATCTCTGGACACCGAATACTTACGTGTTGTATGAGTAAGAGTGGAGCTGTATGATAAAATCACTCACAACAAGGGGTTCAGATTTACAAGGTTTTCAAAACACAAATGATAATTCTTGGGAATTAAGAAATCAATTTAGTAAGATGAAGCAAAACTTAGACAAAGGGGAATGTTTTTCATGCCCAGATCTAATGTAATTGCTAAAATAACATGAACCATTTAAGCTGTATATTGTGTTAATGCTACTTGAGAGATTAAATATTATTTATACCATTTTCTTATAATTTAACCAAATAAAGCTTGAAGACTTCTCTGCTTCCTTTATGTGCATAAATCCTTAATGATTCCCTTTTGATATTAACTAATATTGAGAATTTAGTTTTTTCAACCTCTATATAATTACAAGTTTATATTCCTCGATTTTCTTAAATTAAAATTAAACTGAGGTCTTAAATTGTAAATACCTAAGACTTTGGCATAATAATGAACGAAAGTAAATTGTATGTGTAAATATGACGGCAGGTCAGCATATCTATTCAAACTTATGGCCATTAAAATCTCCTTTTTTTATTGAAGTAAAATTCATGTAACATAAAAGCCACCATTTTAACCACTTTAACGTGCATGAGTTTTTAGCATGTCCACAATGTGCAAATACAGCTACTATCTAATTCCAAAATATTTTCATCACCGTGAAAAGAAACCCCATAAATATTAAGCAGCTAGGATTCATTCTTTCCATCCCCATTAAGTTTTGACATTGGAAAATGTGAATCTGCCAAATGTATTCTTCTTTTTCAAGATTGTTTTTAGTATTCAGGATTTTTTGCAACTTTATATGAATTTCAGGATCACTTTGTCCATTTCCTCAAAAAAAAAAAAGGGCATTGGAATTTTGATAGACCACTTTGATTGGTATTGCCATCTTAAACAAATTTTAGATATATACAAAGAGCGGAATATTAGTCATAAAAGGAAATAAAATGCTGATACATGATGTCACACGAATGAACCTTGAAAACATTATGCTAAGTGAAAGAAGCAAGACACAAAAAGTCAAATATTGTATGATTCCATATATGAAAATGCAGAATAGGTAAATCCACAGAGACAGAAGGCAGATTAGTGGTTGCTAAAGGCCTGGGTGAAGGAGTGGGGGATTTTTTTATTGGGAGTAGGAATTTCTCTTCTGGGTGATGAGAATGTTTGGGAACTAGATAGATTAGCCGTTGCACATTCAAATGTCCTCATGCCATTGAATTGCATTATTTTAAATGGTTAACTTCATGTTTGTATTTCTTCAATTAAAAAAAAAAGTAATAGGAAATTAATATCTCAGAATTGGATATACAGCATTTAGACTGACTTTAATAAAAGTTTAAAGGTGTCTATATGATTCCATGTTTACCTATCAAAGCTTTCTTAACATCTAATCAGAGTGTAAAATATGTGTTAAAATTACAGTATCTTAATTACTTTGAGACTTATACATATAAAACAGATACATAATCCAAAAGCAAAGAGTACCAATAAGTAAACCATAATATATATGACATTTTCATATGTGATCAAGAGAAAAACACAAACTAATGGAGTAGAGAAAACCCTTTGGCAAGTAATTATAAAATAAATTAATCAACACATTTTTCACATAAACCATAAAGTAAATGTTGAAGGCTCAAAAAGGTAAGTGTTCTAAAGTTAAACTGAAAACAATTGGAAGCAGAAGGGACAGTTTTCCAAAATTTTGCATGATTGCAAGTTCTAAGCATAAAATTGTAATGGATAATTTGTTATGTATAATAACTTTTATTCATTTTGTATTTCAAAACAGAATAAATAAGAGACAAAAATAGTTATTTGCAGCTTATTTATACACTGCCTTATAATCGCAGTTAACTTTCCATATTTATACACTGCCTTATAATCGCAGTTAACTTTCCATATTTATACACTGCCTTATAATCGCAGTTAACTTTCCATATTTCAATTTGATTTTAAGTTCCTGAAGGGAACAGACTATTTGTTTTGTTCTTTTTTTACAGCTTTCCTCCCACTGGAAAAAGAATAATCAATATATATATGTACATATACATATATACATATATATGTATGTATATGCATATGTATGCATACCTGTTAAATAGGATTTTTCAAATTTTGAAAGCCAAAACAATTAAACTCAATATAAGCCAAAGCCTTGAGAGATACCTGTATGGTCCGTAGCTTTTGAGCCACAGTGGCTTGTATCCTTATTACTTAAATTTCCTCTTGTGCCATTATTCATTTTTGGGTTTCCAATGTCATCGTGTTGGGTGAGATTTGAATTATTTCCTTTTTGGCATTTTTGCAATACTCCCTGAGAAACTTAAAAACAGGATTATTTTAACATAGGGGAAATATCTTTTCTGCGCAATGTTTGAGAGACAAATTCTTTGGAAAGATTCTGATGATTGGAACAAGAAACATCTGAAGGGGTAACTGGGAAGTTTCTTATTTTCATGTTCATTTAATGAAAAATAACTTCAAGGATGACATGATTGAATCGTTTTTAGAATACATATTTGCTGCGGATCTATTCTGTGCCAGGCATTGTCCTAAGAACTGGTGATACAGTAGGAAATAAAGCAAAATTCCTCCTCTAGAGAGCCTACATCCTCTTTCCATGCTTTCTTAATGCCTTACTGAAACCTATGATACTGTGTTTAGCCTATTCTACCATAATTATTTATTTAAAATCTATTTCTTTCATTAGAGATTCTTGACCCTGATTATTCCTTTTTTTGGGGGGTGGTGGTGAAAATTTGTGGTAATGTTTGGGGTATAGTAGCTGTTCAGTAAATATTTGTTGGACAAAAAAATAAAATAAATGTAATCTTAGATAAAACATATAAATATTTTTAAGAAAAATAATGGAATTCTCTTTATTCACAGTTTTCTAAGAAATCCAAAACACGGTTTCCAAATACATCCCTCTCTCTCTCTCTCTCTCTCCCTCTCTCTCTCTCTCTCTCTCTCTCTCACACACACACACACACACACACACACACGTTTTCTTCCTATTAGAATGTATGCCACTTGAGAACAAGATACTCACCTGATTTGACTACAGATTAAATACATTACGATGGAGAATGCTATATGGCTTTATACACAGTAGCTTCTAATTAAGCCTTTGTTAACATGACAGAAAATGAATAAGTGAATGAATGAATATGAAAAGAGTAGTAAGAAGAACGTAAACATTTCCATACTTGTATTTAAAATCTTTCAACTTACCCAGTAAACACAGGGAAATCAAAGTCAAAACCAGAATACCATTTATGGTTCCAGATATTCCCAGTAAGATTTTAGACCAAGGCAACATCACAGAAGAATCTGAGGGATTAATCAAATGAATTAGCTTAGAAAAGTAATTTCTAAGAAGTGAAAGCAACTATAAGACGAGGATTGCAAATAATATTGGTTTTGAATTTCAAATGATATCAGGCAATCAAAAGTTTAAAACCTAAATAAACAGAAAAATAAATATGTATTTTATTCGGTAATAGTAACACTACATGGTTAGAGCTATGATGCATGTTATATCAGATCTTAAGAAATTGCTAATATTTGACATAACTGACCAGAGGGATAAAGAATTTTATGTATACACCTAATAATTCCCCAAGCACGCATGCATACACACGCTCATTTGTGCACTTACAAATACACACATCTATATTGACACAAATAGATACTTTGAATTAATAAATTTGCTTTAATGTAATAATATTCACAAGTCATTCAGCCCATCTCATTTACTAAGAAAGCAATACAAATCAAAGCTAAATACGACTCCTGGTACCAGCTATTTTAATCTAAAAAAAAAAAATCCTAAAATCTTCTCTAACTCATGTAATAATGATGCTTCAGCTTCTCTTTAGACGGTAAATTCTTTAAGAGTGACGACTATTTTCTTTTTCATATGTATGAAAATACTCATTTTATTTTCCATATACTGCTAGGTTCAAGATAAGATGTGCATTCAGTGATGGCTGTTATCAACAAACTGGTGTCATAATACAGAAAGTAAATAGTCTCATCCAGCGCCTCAATTATATACGTTGTTATTTTTCTCAACCTCATTAAAAAGGACTTAGGTTGGTGAACATTAGCTTGTGGAATTATATGAGCAATTATTTTATGTTGAATAAATGAACATCTATATTTGCACAACATTTTATGTCATCAAAGATAATTTTTGCAAATGTATCACAATAATTGATAAGAAGCCACTCCCTATAACTATGATCATCCTTATTGTTCAGTCAATAAATTGAATTATAAATGCTGAAATTCATATTCCAAATACCCTTTAAATCTGTGGGAGTAAAAAACCACATTTGAAGATGCTGAACCTGGTCGAGAAAGAGTATCATAAACCATATAAAACAGTATGTCAGAAAAATAGTACATAGCTTTTATCTTATCATAGTATTCACAAGACAGTAAAATAAGATATGTTATATTCATTCAATTAATGGATTCCCTGTATTTCCCAGATTATTTTTTAATATTTTGATATGTTAAAAGTTATCATCAAAAAATTCAAAGTATTCAACACATGTAATAAAATGTCATTTATTCATTTAAAAAAAATCAAACACATGATTATCAGAAAACATTAGGAGAAAGGGTGCAGAAGCCTTTTCAAACTGAGGCTCAATTATTTCTCTTAAGCATCATGAAAAGAGTTCCACGGTATGAATTTGAGCCCTATTAAGGTTTACGATTTTGGAGGAAATAACATTTTCACTATCTTGTGTTTTCTCCTGTAGAGAAATTGTAGAGAATTCTCCTGCACAGAATTTAACATACAAGACTTTAACATCAGAAAATAAAAATAAAAATAAAAATAACTTTAAAAATCCACAATCACTCCTAAGTGTCCATACAAAAATCTTAAATATATTATTGTAGCCCAAACATAAAATGACCATGGCAGATTTATACTAGGAATCCAATGCTATTCAATAGTAAGATTTTCATTTTGTCTTATTAATAGAGCTAGAAAGAAATGTATGATCATCTCAATAGTTGTAAAAAAATGCAACTGATAAAACCCAACAACTTTATGCTAGAAAATAAAGCAGGAATTGATGGATACTTGTTCAATATGCACACCAGTAACAGGTGTTTTTTGTTTGTTTGTTTGTTTTCTAATGAAGTTAATTGAGAAACACTGGAAGTTTCCCACAGAAGTTTGGAAAAAATTAATTAACTCTCATATAAAAGTTAAAGGAGAAAAAAGTCTTTAAAATAACTATAGATAACAATAATTTGTTATTGAATACACACTACAAAAGGCAAATTCTGACATCGAAAATGTAAAAAGCAAGCATTAAAAAGGAAGAGTTTTTGTATGCGATTGAAGTTGTTATCAGTGTAAAATAGACTGTTATATCTATAAGATGTTTTACAGAAGTGGATGGTAACCACAAAGCAAAGCCTACACATTATTAAATACATGCACTAAAAACAGAGGGAATCAAAGCATACCGCTATGAAAAACCAACTCACAGAGGAAGGCAGCAAGAAAAAGAGAAAAGAATAAAGGAATTACAAAACAGCTAAATAGCAGGTAATAAGATGACATTAGTAAGTCTTATCATATGAAGAATTATTCTTAGCATAACAGTCTCCAGTTCCATCCACGTTGCTACAAAAGGCCATATTTCATTCTTTCTCATGTGGCGTGGAAACCAATTTGACAATAAATTTCATATTAAAAAAATAATAAAATAAAAATAAAATAAATAAATAGCGTCTCAAAAATAAAAAAAAATTAAAAAAGAATTATTCTAATTATAAATGGATTAACTCCTCCAATCAAAAGACATGGAGTGGCTGGATAGATTAAAAAAAAACAAAACAGGATACAACTGCATGCTATGTACAAAAGACTCACTTCTTCCTTAAGGATGCACATAGGCTCAAAAAGAACGGATAGAAAAAGATATTCTATGCAAATGGAGACTAAAAGAAAGCAGAGGTAGCTACAAGATAGACATTAAGTCAAAAACTACCAAGAGACAAAGAAGGTCATCATCATATAATGATAAAGGAGTTAATTTATCAAGAGGATATAATAATCAGAAATATATATGTACCCAACAACAAAGTGGATAAATACATTAAGCAAGTATTAACAGATGTGAAAGGGAGAAATAGACAACAATGCAATAATAATAGAGGGCTTCAATACCTCATAGTCAACAATGGATAGACCATCCAAACAAAAAATCACTATAAGAACGTGGAACTTGAATTATTACTTTAGACCAAATGCACTTAACAGACATACCCAGAACATTCCATCCAATAACAGAAGAATACACATTCTTCTCAAATGCACACAGAACGTTCTCCAGGATAGATCATATGATAGTTTATGAAACAAGTCATGGCAAATTTAAGAAGATTGAAATCATATGAAGGATTTTTTTTTCCAGTGACAATGGTATGAAGCTAGAAATCAAGACAGCAGGATAACTGGAAAATTTACAAATATGTCAAATTAAGTAACACGCTCTTGAACAAATAATGAGTCAAAGAAGAAATCAAAAGGGAAATTTTTAAAAATCTTTAAAAAACAAACATGAAAATACAGCACAACAAAACTTATGACAAATAAACATGAAAATACAGCACAACAAAACTTACGGGACACAGCAAAAGCTCTTCTAAGAGAGATGTTTATAACCATAAATACCTACATTGAGTTAAAAAGAAAGATCTGGGGTGGCTGGTTGGCTCAGTAGGTTGAGCATCTGACTTCGGCCTGACTTTGGCTCAGGTCATAATCTCGCAGCTCATGGGTTCGAGCCCCACATCAGGCTCTGTGCTGACAGCTCAGAGCCTGGAACCTGCTTCGGATTCTGTCTCTCCCTCTTTCTCTGACCCTACCCCGCTTACACTCTGTCTCTCTCTCTCTCTTTCAAAAATAAACAGTAAAAAAAATTTTTTTTAAAGGAAGATCTCAAACCACCTAAATTGAAGACACAAGGAACGAGAGAAAAAAAAAAATTAGAGGGAGAAAACATTTGCAAATCTATATCTTATCTGATAAAGGGCCAACATTTAAAATATATAAGGAACTCATACAACTTATGCAAATCAATTGCAAAAAAAAAAAATCTTATTTTTAAAGAGGCAGAGGATCTGAATAGACTGTTTTCCAAAGAAGGCATACAAATGGCCGAGTACCTGAAAAGTCTTTCAACATCACTAATCATCGGGTAAATGCAAACAATTCCATAATGAGATACCACTTCATGTCTGTTAGAATGGCTATCAAAAAGAGATAACAGGTGTTGGTGAGGGTGTGGAGAACTTTGAACCCTTGCACACTGTTGGTGAGAATATAAAATGATGCAGTCACTATTGGAAACAGGATGACAGTCCTTCAAAACAAGAAAAATAGAGCTACCATACCTTTCAGCGATCCCACTTCTGGGTATACCAAAAGAATTGAAATTAGTATTTTATTTTATTTTATTAGTTTATTTGTATATTTTTGAGAGAGAGAGAGAGAGAGAGAGAGCAAGGAAGGGGCAGAGAGAGAGGGAGAGAGAATCCCAAGCAAGCTTTGCACTGTCAGCACAGAATCCAATGTGGGGCCCGAAACTCACAAACCATGAGATCATGACCTGAGCCGAAATCAAGAGTCAGACGCTTAACCGACTGAGCCACCCAGGTGCCCCATTGAAGTCAGTATTTTAAAAAGATATTTGCCACTATTAGATTCATCATGGCATAAAATGGTACCATCATGTGGAGCAATATTTGGGGGAAAACGAGCAAAATTACATGAGCATTTGCATTGGTATCCAGCCATCTCTCTTCTAGGAATACATCCCAGTGACATGTTGGCAAAACATCAAAAGACATATGTGCAAGGCATTGCAGTGCTATTTATAATAGGAATACAATAGAAAAGCAATGCAAACATCTTACATGGCCAATAATGGAACTAGTGGAACAAACTATGGCACATCCACTTAATAGAGAAATGTTAGGCTGTATGTAGGATTGAAATGTGTGGAGGAGAGAGCAGGGTGAAAGCAAAAGATGGAATCTGGATTTTGGGGAGTTGGAGATCTCTGGAAGTACCTTGTTATCTAGGTTTGACTTTGAAAATATATAAATGTTTTAAATAATTATAAAATAATTATAATTATATTGTATAACAGGCATTATATATATTATTACAATTGCACAGTGTGTATACTTATACATAATCATAAAATGAACTAAGTCAAGGTGAAAAAAAGGTGATCCCTAAAAATAAAATGGAAGATGAAGTAAAGGGCCCTAACTGGATATTAAGTTAGTGGCTTAACCATGAAGAGGAATTATTTCAAGAATTTTTTTTTAACATGTATTCATTTTTGAGAGGCAGAGACAGAGTGCAAGCAGAGGGTGGGGCAGAGAGAGAGGGAGACACAGGATCTGAAGCAGGCTCCAGGCTCTGAGCTATCCGCACAGAGCCCGACGCGGGGCTCAAACTCAGGGGCCGAGCAGTGAGATCATGACCTGAGCCGAAGTCGGAAGCTTAACTGAGTGAGCCACCCAGGCGCCCCCAAGCAATTTTAAAACATAATGGGACTGTGCATGGAATATACACTAAGGGCAAGAAAAGAAAAACCTGCAAAAACATCTCAATCTATATTAAGTAACTATATTATTAGTAACTCTATTTCTACACTGATTCTGAAACTTTAGATAGTGGCAAAAATGTAATGTCTTATTTTCATTACCACCAAGATACGAGGAAAAAAATACACAAATATATAATCACAAAGTTAAGTAAAAGCCCTGTGTATCATGACAGGACTTAAACTGTCAATTAGACTCAAATGTATGTCACACCCCAAGCTTTACTAAATGTTAGAAAACTTTACTATTAGCGAACGATGCATTTATTGGTAAAGGATGAATATTAGCAGATGCCACTTAAATAGCTAGGAGTTGCACATTCATCATTTGCAACCACCTGAGCTCCTTTTCTGCACCAAAACCCATTTTGGTTTCAGAGTGATATCTACAAACTGTGAAAAAAAATTTGCACAGAAGAGCCATTACATTTTGTGGTCTTTCAAGTCAGTATCTCTATTTTCCAAACTGAAATTTTTCCACCTGGTGAAAAATACACTCTAAAGTTTTTGACAAGCTGAATTAAAAACTAGTACTAATGATGCCATTTTTATGAGTGAGAAGGAGGTGGATGATTGGAGCTAAACATCCATCTCAATTTTACTAATTTTGTGTATTTTTTTTCCTGAGAATGTCCTTAGGAAATTATATGACACAAAATTTTTCTTAATAACAAGTAAGGGTGTATTTTGTCCTGAGAATGTCCTTAGGAAACTATATGACACAAAATTTTACTTTAAAAACAATTGTTGCCCTCACCTTGATAAATGAGAGCGAGAGACAGAAAGACAAGATGGGGACAGACAGAGAGAGGAAAGCACCAAAAAATAAAATAGCCCAAGAACAGTAAAGACTGGAATGTTGGAAATTACCGTCCGTATTCATATTCAGATTAACCCACATTGAATTCTTATTCATATTAACCCATACCAATTGGGGGAAAAAAAGGAATACCATACCTTTAAATTTAAGTTGGGATGTTTCGATAGAACTCCTTTTTTTCCATTGTAAATTCAAGGTCATGTATCTTTCTTCATCTTGCATCTTCAATGTGGGTGAATATATGTGTGTATATGTGTACGTTTTGTTTTCCTAAGTATGATATATAATAAGAAAATAATAAATCTGCTGCTATTCAGAGCTAGTCCTCAAATTGTTCACTCAGGGTACAGACAAGGGTACACAGTTTCATCTATCGGTGAAAACCTCAAAGGAAATGTTTTCTTTTTTTTTTTTTAAGTTTATTTCTCATGACCTACATAACACATAATTTCTAAACTGTCCACCACATATTGAATTTAATATCATTTATGGTTCTTTGAAAAATGTTTCCTGATAATCCCATAAAGTCAGGGAAATGGAAATTGTACCCCTTTCAGAGTCGAGTTAAATGATACATAGGTGCCTTTCGGTTTAGTTACAATACATCAATTTTCAATTACACTTCCTGATATAGTGATATTTGATTTAACATAATAGCTTGCAATTACCTAACAGTTAAATTTCCTGACCCTAAAACAAGATTGATTATAAATCATGCTAATAATTTAATAATATAATTTGAAGAAAAAAATACTGGCAACTTTTGACATTCTAAAGACATCTTAAATACCAAAAAAAAAAAAATGTGGGGAGAATTTAGGAAAGAAACCATATTTTTCAATGGCCTTTTCTGGTATTTGAACAGAATATACAATATTCATGAGGCAGGACAGAGATTTCAGATTTTTTTTTTCTCTTAGCTTCAGTGAGGTCTAATTTACATACCATAACATGGTATGTAATTACATGATTGTATGACTTTTAGAAAATAAATAGATGTGTGCAACCATCACCCAAATGCACTTTTGGAACTTTCTTATCCCTCTAAAAAGTCCCCTCAAGCCCAATCTAAAAAGAGTAATACAGTTGTGGAAACATTCATTTTGTAAGTTGAGATGAAGTTTAAAATTTTGGTGCATAACTCCTAAATCTTTGGCAATTGTAGCAAGTCGAGAACAGAAACCTAGAACTTTCCACAGGAAGGCTTCACTGGTGAGGCAGAAGATAGAGGAAGGTGAGTTGGGTAGAGCAGGCACCCCTGGCTGGAGTACAGTCAGTCCTAGTCTCCGAGAGGAGGCCCAGGGCCATGAACCCTGACTCCTATCTCATTCCTCTGCCTTCCTGCCCCCAAATCAATTGGCTAAAGGCAAGTGGAAGCCACGGGGCAAAGTTGTCTGCACAGGTCACTCTCCCGAGGCAAAGAAGGAGATGCAGAAGGTGGGTGGTGGAGAGGGGTGAGCTAATGCTACCTGTACAATTGTCCTTTTGAATTTACTAGTGACTCAATGATAATTTTACTTGATATTTTCACAGTTACCGTAGGACTATTTTGTCTAAAAATTCATGTTATAGTCCTGCTATACGTATTCTACCTAGAGGCTTCAACTTTTGGCTTATTTATCAATAATTGGGTGGAAAAAGTGCATGTCCATCAGCGTCTTTCCTCAGACATGCTGGAACTTACTAAAGGGACACCTGTAACATTGGCTGGACAGCAGGGATGGAAGCTATAGATGCTCAGATAATAACCTCTTCCCTTCTCATGGCCAATTTTTTTTAATGCCTCTGCTGAATGCCCAGCCTATCAAGGGCAAATTCCAAAGAGCACAAAGTTCAAAGGAAACCAGCTAATGACCTGATGGCAGATCTTCTACTTAAGCGTCTTCCATCATGGACTGGATAGTGCTTTGTGTTTGTAGGAATGATTACGGATTTTAGGAGCAGATTTGACCTCTGCACCTGTAATGTCCGCAAGGATCGCCATTCACAAAGTTACAGAATGTCTGATTTGTTGTTATGATTTTCCACACAATTTCGCATTTGGCATTTTGCAGAAAAGAACATCTGCTAATCCATTCATGCCTGAAGAAGTTACTTATCTATAAGTGACTTGCTGGGCAGGATGCTGACATGACTTCCTGAATGCACACTAGTGACACCAGCTGGTGCCCTAGACAGAATAGACAGGTCTGTGAATCAAAACATGCAGTTAGGGTTCACAAAGTGCCCCCCCTCCCATTATTACACCTTATTTCTCCCATATGAAGAAAATTCCTTCCTTTCCCCCAGATCTTGGGGGTGTGTTTTTACATTTTTAAAAGTTTTTACTTAAATTCCACTTAGTTAACATATAGCGTAATATTAGTTTCACATGTACAATATCGTGATCGAACACTTTCATACCCGGTGCTCATCTCAAGTGCGCTCCTTAATCCTTATCTCCTGTTTAACCCAAGACCTTGTTTTTGTTGGGTGTAGAGCTCCTAATGCCCACAGGAAGACTGTTCTAATAAGGAACATGATCAAGGCCCTGATGAATTAGAAGCTAAGACTTCCTTTTTTGCATTTGTGCCTTCTCAACCCTTGAAACAAAAAGCGGAGAACAGCATCACTGCAGTTGGGTTACTGTTATACAAGGTGGTTAGGAGAACTATGCCTTGAACCCAGGAGATTTATAAAAGCAAGTTTTCTTACAATTTCCCCTGATGGTTCTGGTAAATGAAATACTGGGCCAACAGAATAGAAATACCACCAAGAACTTAGATCCTACAATAATGATAACCTGGGTCATTATATGAGCTGCACACCTTGTACAATTAGGTTGACAGAGAATAAAGGAAAAGAAACCTGAAATGGATAACAATCTAAACATTGTCTCCAGTGCCGGGAGTGGTGGATGTCTGCTGACTGAGAAACAGACCTCAATGATATAAAAGGACCAGAGAATTCCATTTGTGGCTTAAATAAAATCATCTGGGATGTAGGTTGCTCCTAGGTTCCAAAATCCTGTTGTCAAATCCTCTCTCAGAGTTAGTGTAGTAATGATAAAATAAATCAAATCCACCGCAAGTTGAGAAGTTTCTGTTGCTTCCACAAAGGGTTTTTGATTTACTGTAATAAGTGGCTTTCTAAACTTAAATTAGAATCTAGCATATTAGAAAATTTGTACGATTCAGGATTTGCCGCGCCAAGCTAACCTGAATGTACAATTTCTGTAATTTCTGTTATTTACATTCAAAGTTTATATTTACATGTAGGGTTTTTTTTTTTGGTATTATGGAAATATGTAACAGAATCTAAAGTGTCACATTATAGGATTACTGTATTATTTATTAAAACTGCCGCAAAGGTCTTAGAAATAATTGGTAAACTAGAATTCATTAAAACTAAAAATGGCTCTACCAAAGACACCTTGTCAAAAGAATGACAAGGCAAGCCATTGAGTCGGAGAAAATATTTGCACTTCACATTTGATAAAGGGCTGTTATCCAAAAGATACAAAGAATTCTTAAAGGTCAACAATAAGAAACAAAAACCTGATTAAAAAGTGAGCCAAAGACCTTAACTAAAGATAATATACAGATGGCTAGCAAGCTTATGAAAAGCTCCACGTCGTATGTCCTGGAGACAATGTCATCAAACAATGGGATGCCAGTTCGCACCTGTTAGAATGGCTCAAATCCGGAACACTGGAAACACCACATGTTGGCCAAATTGTGGAGCCACAGAAACTCTCCTACATGGCTAATAGGATTGCAAAATGGTACAGCCACTTTGGGGAACAGTTTGAAAGTTCCTTACAAAACTAACCACGCTCTTACCATACGACCCCGCAATAATGTTCCTTGGCATTTACTCAAAGGAACGGAAAAACATGTATCTACACAAAAGCCTGCAGGCAGATGTCTATAGCAGCTTTATTTATAATCGTTAACGCTTTGAGGCAACCAGGATGTCCTTTAGTAGATGAATGGCTGCATAAGCTGTGGTATGGGCAGCTTGTGAAATAGTATCCAGTAAAATAAAGAAATAAGTATCAAACCAGTAAAGGGCATGGAGAAACTCTAAATGCATATTACTATATAACAGAAGCCAATCTGAAAAGACTGCCTACTGGTACACTATATGATTCCACCAGGACATTCTAGAAAAGGCAAAACTATTGATGCGCTATGAGATCAGCAATTGCAGGAGTAGAGGGAAGGATTAATAGGCAGAACACAGAGGATTTTTAGGGCAGTGAAACTACTCTGTATAACGAACACTATACCACTGCATCCAGGTCATATATATTTATCCAGACCCATAGAATGTACAGAAGCAAGAGTGAACCCTCATGTAAACTCCCATCTTGGGTGCTAATGATGTGCCCGCATAGGTTCATCGGTTTTAACAAATCAATCGGGGCAGGTATTGATAGTGACAGATGCTGCACATGAGTGGGGGCGGGAGGATGTGGGAAATCTGCACAATTGTCTCTCGATTTTGCTGTGAACCTAAAACAGCTCTAAAAATACAGCCTTTAACATTTTTTTTTTGAATCTAGCTTTTCAAAATTAACTTTAAATCCAAGTAACCGCGAAGAGTTCTAACAGCAATAAAAAGCCATCTTAGTATACTACAAAAATATACTGATATTTGGGGCCAGTAAATCAATTGCAACATCCTTTTCACATGATACTTACTTGAACAATTGAAAACACCAAATTTCTTCCCAGCCTCCCCATTCCAGGTTCTCACCGAGTAGTCTGAGCTATAACAATGTGCATTGATTTTATCTCAGATTTCTCCATGACTTGAACACTATCTTATCTTATTTTGATAAGGTCACTCAACTTCCCCTAGTGCTTTTGCAAGCCTCTATAAATCAAGGTAATTCTCCCCACCGTGTTACTTTTTCAGTTTAGATTTTAACACAAGCTTCGTTCATCGTGTCAGATTCTTCATTTGCTGAATTTCAGAATGCTTGGCATGTATGAATCTGTCACTGAGTGCATTAGCTATCCAAGTTGCGTGCCCTCTACAAATTTATTTATGTGACTTGAAGCATTCATAAATGTGACAGAGGATGGGACCAAAGACAATGCCTGTGGCATAGAGCAAATGATCTCTCTCTCAAGTAATGGCAACTAATCTGAGTAAAAGTGCTTTCATGTAGATTAGTATTATGATAGATTTTGTCAAATATCTCAAAGGAAACCACATATACTTTATCGTGAGTAGTTTTCAAACCCACTAGTGTAAATATACCAAGAATCTGATCTCATTATGGTATGACTTGTCTCCATATGTGTATAACACCCATGACTGTTTACTAAGACTTAGCAAACTACATTTGTAATAATTCACTCTGCCCACTGTTGCCCTAAAGTTCTCAGCTCCCAAACTATCTGATACATTTTGCCTTATGTCCTACAGAGACCTTGTTTGATGCCTACATATTTGTGAATTTCCTGGTTTCCCTTCTGCTATTGATTTGTAATTTCATTCCTTTGTGGTCAGAAAAGACAGCATAATGTCAGTCTTAAATGTTTTAAGACTTGTTTGTCACCTAACATGTACCCTGTCCCAGAGAATGTTCCATGTGTGCTTGAGAAGAATGTGTGTTCTGCTCTATATGTGTCTGTTAGGTCCATTTGGTCTAATCAAGATAGTTGTTTTCTTTATTGATACTCTGTCTAAATGTTTCAATCTGTTGCTGAAGAGGAGGGGGGCAGAGGGAGAGAGAGAGACAGAGTGAGAGCGCGAGAGAGAATCTGAAGCAGTGTCTATGCCCAGCATGGAGCCCCACCCAAGGCTCGATTCCATGACCCTGGGATTATGACCTGAGCCGAAAGCAAGAGTCAGACACTTAACCAACTGAGCCACCCAGACACCCCAGAGAGAGAGACAAAGAGAATCTCAAGCAGGCTCCACACTCAGCACAGAGCCTGATGGAGGGCTTGATATCACAACCCTGGGATCAAGACTTGAGCTGAAATCAAGAGTTGGGCACTCAACCGAGCCACCCAGGCACCCCCACCTTGTGAAAGGTTTTGACTGAAAGTCAATTTTATCTGATATATATATATACCCACTCCTGCTCTCTTTTATTTACCACTTGCATGAAATATCTTTTTCTACCTCTTTACTTTCAGTTTATGTGTGTCCTTAAATCTAAAGTGAGTTTATTTTAGAAAGCACACAGATGGGTCTTGTGCTTTGTCCGTTTATCCACTCAAGTACTCTATGACTTTTTATTGGCGAGTTTAATTATTTACATTTAAAGTAATTATTGATAAAGAAGGATTTACTGTGGCCATTTTGTTCTTTTTGGTTAGTCTTATTCTTTTCTCCGTATTTTTCTCTGATGTCTGCCTTCATGTTTTTTTGATTTTTTGCACTGGTATGCTCTGATTTCTTTCTCTTTGTGTGTGTTTAACTTCTATACACATTTGGTTTTGGTTGTGGCTAGAGGTTTACATAAAATGTTTTACAGTTATAACAATTTATCTTTCATACCAGATATCAAATTTACTGGAAAGCTATATGAATTAAAGCCATGTAGTATTTGTGTGAGGATGACAGACCAACAATAGAGAAAAAGATCCCAGAAACAGGTGCATGGATACACAGACAACATACAACAAAGGTGGCTCTGTAGGTCAGTGGAGGAAGGACTGACACTTTAACAAATGATGGTAGTACATCTGGGTATCTATATGTGAAAAAAGGAGGGGAGGTAGGGGAGGTAACAGGTGGAATAAATAAACAAGATTAAGAGTGCATTTATCGTGGGGCACCTGGGTGGCTCAGTTGGGTAAGTGTCCAACTTCACCTCGGGTCATGATCTCATAGTCTGTGAGTTCAAGCCCCGTGTTGGGCTCTGTGCTGACAGCTCAGAGCCCGGAGCCCGTTTCAGATTCTGTGTCTCCCTCTCTCCCCACTCATGCTCTGTCTCTCTCTCTGTCTCTCAAAAATGAATAAATGTTTTTAAAAAATGTTTAAAAAAGAGTGCATTTATCTTGATGAACACTGAAAAATGTATCCGATGGTTGCATCATTATATTGTACACATGAAATGAATACACCCTGTATGTTAACGATACTTGAATGAGAAAGTCTATGCAAATGCAAAATGTTGAACTATTTTCAATTGAACTATTTCATTAAATATTCAAAAGAATCTATAATAAAACAACATTTTGATTTATAAAATTCCTTGAATACTTTAATACTGTATTTCACAGCTAAAATATGCAGGAAGAAGCTACTTCCTGATTTCCTGTAGCTTTTACTTCTTTATTTCCAAAACCTTGATGTATACTTCCGTAAGGAAGTGACTCATGCAAAGAACCACATTATGCCATAAAGTTTCCTACTGACCTTTTCTTTTACAGGAATCAAATCAAAGATTTTGTTACCATCGAACTCAAAGACATCCATTAACTGTACTGTAAATGGCCATGTATCCACTGATGGATGCACCCATATTTATTCTACGCGCCTATTTAATTTGTATTAATATAAGCAAGATGTCACCTTAAGCATCATTTCCTCCCGATCTTCCTTGCCAATACAAACCCGAGTAATTCCGTTGTTTTACTTTCTCAATAGCATTTATCTAAGGACATCAACGGCAAAAGTGTCTTAAGGGCTCAAGAGTTGGTTGAGTATCTGACTCTTGATTTCAGCTGAGGTCATGATCTCAGTTTGTGGGATCAAGTCCCTTGTCAGGCTCTGTGCTGACAGCATCGAGCCTGTTTGGGATTCTGTCTCTTCTTCTCTCTCTGCCCCTCCCCTACTTGTGCTCTCTCTTTCTCAAAATAAATAAACTTAAAAAGATTTTCTGATTTTTTACATTTGCTTATTTTTGAGGGAGACAGAGACAGTGGGGGGGGCGGGGAGGGGTAGAACTAGAGGGAGAGAGAGAGAGAGAGAGAGAGAGAGAGAATCCCAAGCAGGCTCTGCACCGTCAGTGCAGAGCCGGACGTGGGGCTCGAACTCAGGAACCGTGAGATCATGACCTGACCCCAAATGGAGAGTTGGACGCTTACCCTGATGGCACCACACAGGCACCCCTAATGTGAAGTGATTTTTAAATGTGTTCCACATGCATGATATCATTCGAATTTACGATCACACTTTTGGGTCAGCTTAGATTGTTGCCTCATTTTGAAAATAAAGAAAAGGGATATAAGAGAGATTGTGTTATTTTCCCAAGATAACCCACGGATGGTGATAATTTGAAGCTAGAACTCAGAGGCTTCAGATTTGGTCTTTCCCTCCACACTAGCTTTCCCTACAGTAACAGGTAATACAACTGATATTACGCCCTCTTAAACCTTCATCAGAGACCTCCACAGCCACAAACACACTGCTCTACAAACCAGATACTTGCTTAAATCAGGCCTTTTTTTTTTAAATGTAAACAGTGACTTCCAAAATGAAGAAAGACCCTGTAGTACTTGTATGTGTCCAGAAACAGTAGATATTATGCAATCAAATGCAATGGATGATATCATCTTTGAAACACTTTACATCATACAAAAGTGCAAATTATTTTTAAAAATATATTGAAACCATATGAGTGAGCACTCACATAAAGTCAAAAGAAGACATATTTTAGAAAATGAGATGCGCCTGGGTGGCTCAGTCGGTTGAGCATCCGGCTTCGGCTCGGGTCACGATCTCGCTGTCTGTGAGTTCCAGCTCCCCGTCGGGCTCTGTGCTGATGGCTCAGAGCCTGGAGCCTCCTTCAGACTCTGTGTCCCCTTCTTTCTCTGCCCCCACCCCCTCACTGTCTGTTCCTCTCTTTCAAAAATAAACATTACAAATTTTAAAGAAAAGAAAAGAAATTGTGAAGTTCTCTTTTCCTTGTTTTTGCTTGCATATCCAAGTCTTTCCTCTTGGTCAATAAACTCTGAATAGACGGAGCAGGTAGCTGTATTCTGAATATTAAAGGCTGTTTTCTCTAAAACAGTTTCCACCATACATGCATTCATTCATTTGCTCGGCGTCAATTTAATATCTAGAATGTTCCAGGTCTCAAAAGTACAATAATTAAGAGTAATAACCAATAATTGAGAAAGTAAATACCAAAGGTCAGTAACAGAATTTATGCTGAGCTAATCTCTCCTTTTTTTTTTTTCAGACATAATAATTTATAAAACACGTGAAACAGGAAAAAGTCCGTAATTTTTATGTTTGTATTTCCAGCAGCCATCAGTCACGGGCCTACTCGCTTGTGCCTAATAACTGTTTGGCGAATGACTGGATGGGAAAGTGGGATTTGGTGACGGTGTTCAGGTGGTGGGGGGGGGGGGGGTGAGGGAAGGAGGCTTTTTGCAAGAAGACCGGCGCCAGAGGCCTGCACCTGCTCTCCACACAGATCTCATGCTCCCAGAGTAGCTGGTCTTGTTTAAGGCCTCACACAACCACTAGGGGGCACCAGTTGGCAAGCAGAACGGAGGCGGCCAGTGAGAATCCCTGCGGAATACAGAAAAAGAAAGCCTGAGAGCAGCCTCTTACAGAGTTAGCCATTCCTCTGCGGATCTCAACGCCTAGGCAACCATTCAGAACACAGAATCATGAGTGTGTGCTCACTCACTGCCTCGTGGCTTCTGAATTCATCCAATTAACTTTTAAGGCATACAAAAAACAATCAGTCAAGTGATGCTTGCTTAGTAGTTAATAATTACCTCTACTGATCTGTTGGTCTTTGCTTTCAGGACCGCCACATGGTCCACCAAGTCGGCACTGCTGGATCATCAATCATTCTTCTAAAATGTAGTTTTTAGGAGGCACCTGGGTAGCTCGGGGGGTCCAGCCTCCAACTCCTAATTTTGGCTCAGATCGTGATATCATGGTTTGTGGGTTTGAGCCCCCCACGGGCTCTGGGATTCTCTCTTTCCCTCTCTCTCTTTCCCTCTCCTTCATGCTCTCTCTTTGTCTCTCTGAAAATAAATAAATAAATAAATAATAAATAAATAAATAAAATTTAGTTTTTTAGGAATAACTTCCCCAACCAAAAACGTAAATTATTAAAATAAAATAAAGTAATTTAAGTTTAGGAGTTTTCTGTATTAGTAAATACTGCATGAGATATCTGAATATGCATTTCAAGTTATGAAAATACTAACATCTAAAAATAGTAAACATCTATGCTATTGATTCATAATTCCATTAAAGTCAACTTCTCTGTAACCAGTAATGAAATTAGTGTTTCTTTTTTTCAAATTTATTACATGAGAAATATATATGCCACAAATAAACAAATTTTATTGCTTTCTAAAGGTATTTCCTCTTGAGAATGCTGAGTAGAAATAACTTACAAAAGTTCAAGATGAAATACTCTCAATGCCAACCTGCTTTGGACACTCTATGTCAAATACCCTTCAACAGGCCCTGAGACTCTAACAATCCTGTAAAATTAATTAATATTCTTTCTTTCTATAAGGATTAAAAAATGGAACTAATGAATTATGTGTTCAAAGTAAGACACACTAAGATCTGTGTAAACTTTTGTTAAAAAGTAACATGTCAAAAATTGCAATAAATAAAAATATATAATTTTAAAAATTTTTCTGAGAAGTCATTGTCCTAACTGATGTTGACTTCCTGTTTCATACTCTACCGAGAAAACAGTGGAACATGAACTTTTAACACAGCTCAAGTTAAATAATGAAGTTAGCATGAGAGCTCATCTCATTACAGTCGATGACTTTTGCTCATGATATAAGAATAGTCAAAAGACTGATTACTTGCCCCACCCACTCCCCACTCCCTGCTTTTTGAAACAGTGGCCTAATTGTAAACTGAAGCATTTAGTTCCACTAACCCAAAAAGTGTGGTGGAACATTTTTGCAAAAGAAGAAAGAAAATTTATTAGCTGAGGTCTGAAACCAGCCAGTCCAGATACTATTTGAATGTTTTATATTGTTTTGAACTGAGATCGAAGGAGCAGTGAAAAAATAAAGTGAACCTATGTCTAGTTTTAATTTATTCAGTATCCTGGGATTAGTCTATTGTTTGCTTGTTTGTTTGTTTAAAAAGATATAAAAATTAGGACTAACCCAGTGAATTGAGATATAATTCTGGACTACTTATATATATGGAAATACTTATTGGAGGAAATTAACAAAAGAAATCTCACCAGTGAGTGAAATTTCGATGCAGGCTTAGGAAAAGAGCAATTTGCATAAATCCTCCACTGTCAAATCAGATCACATAGAAAACCACATATTATAGTTACAAATATGACTAATTAAAAAAAAAAAACACCCAAGAAAGTCAATATGAAACCAAGAACTTTTACACAAATTTCACATGGGAAGATTAACAGCGGTAGAGTCAGGTTTTCATAAACTAAAAAACAATCACCATCTGGGTTTCAGCTGAATTTTAAATTTTTGAATGATCAGACGGGATGTGAAGACAACATTTTTGGTCAGGTAGATCTGCCTAAAAGCCATGTAAAGCCCAATGGATTCATCTTCACAGTATCTCAGTGGTCTATATACCACTGTTCCGTGACTCTCCATTATTCTCTTTTGGACAAGACATGGAAAGTCTTGAGAATGCAAATTTAAATCATGATAAATGTTTGGTGGTTAACCGATGCCAGAGGAATCAATATGATACAAACTCTAGGAAACATTTTGATTGTTCAGGCTAGACTCCCTCCCAAGACACTACCAATTTCATCTGTCTGGGCCAGTGGGGAGGGGAAGAGCAGGAGACTTTTCAGCAAGCTCAAGCTGGGTATATAAATGAACCATTGGAAATGAAGCTTTTGAGAGCTACCATGTCATGTACTTTTCAAAGCAGGGTACAACCCAAAGAATTCTTGGTGCCCCAAAGTTATAAGGCTCTGTGTATTATTTCTAGGCGTTGGTATCTGCACACTACCTCAGAAGTGCCTGATTCTTTCCTGGGCACTCTTGTAGTCCAAATGCAAAGCCTGGAAGAAATCTCCCGCACGATTCAAGGAAGTCCTTTATGAACGGTTTTTCTAGTGGGACCACTGCGATAGACTCGCTTCATCGCTTCCTACCCTACACACACATTGATTTATTCATTAACTCAACAAATACTGTTTGAACGCCAAGTGTCTGCCCGTCAACGTTCCAGTGGATATAACAAAACTGTTAATGTCATGCTGCTTACATTCAAATGGCGGGAGGTGGCAATAAAAATGAAATAAAGTAAAAAAAAAAAATGCAAAGCAATTCGGATGGTGAGCAAGTGCCCTGAAGAAAAATAGAGCATAAAAAAAGGTATAAAAATAAGGAATTGCTTTGCAATTTCTGCAAGGGCAGAAACAGAAAGATCCCAATTAAAACCTTATTACAGTGACAGGCCAGAGTGACAGTGCAGTGACAGAACTGCGGATGGATTCTGTATGTATGGAAGAAGGACCCAAAAACTCATAGATAGGTTCAATGTAGAGTTTACAAAAAAGAAAAGAGGAGCAGAGAGCCTGGGTGGCTCAGTCAGTTAAGCATCCGGCTCCTGATTTAGGCTCAGGTCATGATCTCATGGTCTGTGAGGTCAAGCCCTATATAGGGCTCTGTGCTGGCAGTGTGGAGCTTGCTTGGGATTCTCTCTCTCCCTCTTTCTCGCCTCCTCACTTGCTCCCTCTTGTTCTCTCTCTCTCTCCCTCTCTCTCTCTAAATAATTAGTTTTTAAAAAAAGAAAAGGAAAAGAGACAGAAATGACTCAGTATTTTTTAGGCTCAGTTACTAGGATGAAAATACCATTGAGATATGAAAAACTAGAGAATAATTTGGTACGAAAGGCAAAATTTCAAGATTAGTTTTGAACATTTTAAGTTCATGGTGTCTATCTGACATTGAATCAGAGAGGGTGAATATACAGTTGATAGATAAGTATGGAATGTAGCAAAGAGATCATGGCTAAAAAAATATAGGTTATAAGACTATGGATAATATTAATGCCAAGGGGCTAGATGGGGTCACCTAAGAAGTTGACGTAGAGTGTGGATGTAAGAAAATGAAAGAAGGTAGAAAGAGTTCTGAAGAAGAAATAGAAGGGATTGTCAGTGACTTGGAAAGTTTTATGCAAGCCAAATAGAGGAAAATGAGGGAGAGGAAGAAAGAAAGAGATGGGGTTGGGGAGAGAAGGAGAGGCTAGAGAGAGGGGGGTAAGGGAGGAAGGAAGAGAAAGAGAAAATCTACAAGGTCATCGCCTGCCGATGGGTTAAGCAGATAAGAACAGAGAATCAGTCATTGGTTTGGCAACATGAGGGTCATTTGCTGACAGAAACAGTGTAAGTTGGAATGCGATAAAAACCTGTTCAGAATTGTATATATCTTCACAATGAAACATTTCAACATGCTTTTACGCTATGCCTCAACTAAATGGATCTACTCAGGTGCTATTTGGCTATAGTATAACAGAAAAGTGGATTTAATTGCAAAGGAGTAGCCACATATTAGTCAAGTCACATAGCTATGACAGGAGACACTGATTTCACTACTGACATGATGCACAGGCGATCCTGCTGTCACAAAAAGAATTTCGCAATCCCAGTCCACTTGAAATGTTTTGCTCTGCTGGATTTTAAGGTACATGGGGTTCTATATGTATACTCTTTGGTAATGTTCTCATTTTTTATCTTCTTTAAAATTAATTCAGTTATTTGCTAGTTTGACATACATTTTGTATCAGGGTTCTCTTATACTAATAAGAACAGGGCGCCTGGGTGGCTCAGTTGTTAAGTATCTGACTTTAGCTCAGGTCATGGTCTCACAGTTGGTGAGTTTGAGTCCCACATTGGGTGATCTTGGGTTAGCATGAGCCCTGCTTTGGGTGATCCCCGCTTCTCTCTTCTCTCTCTCTCTCTCTGCCCCTCATTCACTCGCACCCTCTCTCTCTCCCTCCAAAAAAAAAATAAGTTATAAACTATGACCTTAATTAAATAATTATTTTCACACCCTCTCTCTCTCCCTCCAAAAAAAAAAAAAAAAAAAAGCTATAAACCATGACCTTAATTAAATAATTATTTTTCTTAAACCCAAAATAAAGGTATAAACTTCCAGTACCCCTAAAAAATACCCCTGAAATTTTGTAACTTCTTGTTTCTAAGTAAGTAAGTTAAATTGACTTCCCATAAATTACGTAGTTTTTGTGGTCAAATCAAAAGAAACGTGTAAAGGAAACAGATGTGGGGCGTTACATCCTTACTTAGCTGCAAATGAATTCTAAGACTTTAATGAAAAGAGAAAGGTAGGCTTTCCTAAAATCTGGCCGGTTGAAAAACTGTTTCAACATTGAAACTAAGATTGTTAAATTCATTATGTACAACTAGTTTATCCTGCGGTCCCCTAGCAAGGCTTATTATTAGATCTCTCCCTTTTACCATATTGTGTAATTGTATCATTTTACAATTACGTTTTTACAGGTAAAATGATTTCTATATGAGGCTTATAATCTAAAATTAGACTGTAGACCTCCAGGGCGGGAATCATGGCACTCGTCTTTTCCGCTTATGGTTCTTACTTGTCTGTTTTTTATTGAGAAGTTTAGGACACTAGTGCTTCGGAGTTGAAAGCCTGGACAAATAAAGATGCTTCCTATTTTATTCATTAAATTAATATTGGATCTTCTCTGTTGTGCTTGTGGATACTGGGTGCTCATTGACGTTACCATTCAATCACATTCAATTCGGTACACCTACCATTTTAATCAATCACTCATGTGGTCAATGAAAATAGTCTCAGCTATGATAGTCATACTGATAAATTATGTCTTCATATCCTCTTCCTTTCTGTGTCTTTGTAAAAATATTTGGCTCACATAATATGGTCTTAGGAGGTTGTCAGCCAGAGTATACCGTTCCCCTGGCTAAAGTGACTACTTAAAAATGGGCAAATGCAACTGCTGATAAGATGAAATATGAACCTACATACTCTGATCTCAGTAAATAGAACCATTTTCGCTTTCCTTTCGTAGGAGTAATTTTTGTGGCTTCTGCAAATATGATAGGTTTCATGCAAAAGATTCATTTCCATGTGTTTACTGAAGAGCCAAAATATTCGTTATAATTATCCCTCCAAAATGTCACAGTCAAGGAGGGAGTTGGAAAAGCGGCTGTTGTCAAGATAGAGGCTGCAGAAAAATTCTACATTTGCTCATTCCTTTGTAGCACTAGCTCCTAAGGAGTAAAGATTGCATGCATCATTCAAAAATTTAATAGATCAAGGATGGAACTCTACTTTTTTGCGAGGATATGTTCCTGCTATTTCTTCTGATTGTGGTGTAGGTAATGTTCCTCAAGAGCCAGACTCTCAGATAGGGGTGTGCATGCAGGGTGTTAATTAGGGAGGTATTTCAAAATCAAAACCTCTGTCTGGGCGGAGGAAACCTTTGAACTGCGATTCAGTCCCAACAAAAGCTTTAGCGGACACCACAGGGAACTCTGGAGCCGAGAGGCCCCTTTCAATTTGTCCCGGCATAAGGCGGGAGGTCCAAGCGTCTGTAGTCTCACATGAACCGGTCATTCGCTTCAGTCGGTCCTGACAGAGGGTATGACTTTGAGAAGGTGGGACCCTTTGACTGAAAGTCATACCACAGAGGTTCAGCTAAAGCCTTCAGTTGCCAACTCTTGGGCAGCGGAGGGAATGAGTGCCTTAGCCCAGAATGAAAATACACCACTGCATTCACTGCGGATGAAAAGTCACTTTCTAAACCAGAAGTTAGAGAAGACAGGCCCTTGCCCTTTTTTCTTTTTTTTTTTAATTAAAATCCAAGTTAGCATACATAGTGTAATAATGATTTCGTATATAGTGTCATAATAATTGTCAAGAGTACAATTCAGTGATTCATCACTTGCATATAATATTCAGTGCTCATCCCAACAAGGGTCCTCCTTCACGCCCATCAACCATTTAGCCCACCCACCCACCAACACCCCGCGAGCAACCCTCAGTTTGTTTTCTGTATTTAAGGGTCTGTTACCTTTTGTCTCCCTCTCTGTTTTTATATTATTTTTGCTTCCTTTCCCATACATTCTTGTTTTGTTTCTTAAATTCTATATATGAGTTAAATCATATGTGTCTTTCTCTGACTTATTTCGCTTAGTGTCATACACTCTAGTTCCATCCATGTTGTTACAAATGGCAAGATTTCATTCTTTTTCGTGGCTGAGTAATATTCCTGTGTTTATGTATGTGTGTGTGTGTCACTTCTTCTTCATCCATTCGCCTGTTGATGGACATTTGGGCTCTTTCCATACTTTGACTATTGTCAATAGGGCTGCTATAAACATTGGGGAGCCTGTGCCCCTTTCAATTAGCATTTTTATATCCTTTGGATAAATACCTAGTAGCACAATTGCTGGGTCATAGGGTAGTTGTATTTTCAATTTTCTGAGGAACCTCCATACTGTTTTCCAAAGTGATTACACCAGCTCAATTATTTATAGATTTTTGATACTAACTGTTTATCACTTATGTCATTTGTGAATATCTTCTCCCATTCTGTTGCCTTTTAGTTCTGCTGATCATTTCCTTTGCTGTGCAGAAGATTTTATCTTGATGAGGTCCCGGTAGTTCATTTTTGTTTTTGTTTCCATTGCCGCAGGAGACATGCCTAAGAAGTTTCTATGGCTGAGATCAAAGAGGTTGTTGCCTCTTTTCTCTAGGATTTTGATGGCTTCCTGTATTATGTTTAGGTCTTTCATCCATTTTGAGTTTATTTTTGTGTATGGTGTAAGAAAGCAGCCCAGGTTCATTCTTCTGCATGTTGCTGTCCAGTTTCTCCCAACACCATTTGCTGAAGACAATGTCTTTTTTCAACTGGATATTTTTTCCTGCTTTGTCAAAGATTAGTTAGCCATATGTATGTGGGTCCGTTTCTGGGTTTTCTCTTCTGTTCCCTTGATCTATTCTGTGCGTCTGTTTCTGTGTCAGTACCATACTGTCTTGATGATTACAACTTTGTAATATGTCCTGAAGTCCAGAATTGTGATGCCTCCAGCTTTCGTTTTCTTTTTCAACATTATTTGGCTATTTGGGGGTTTTGTGGTTCCATACAAATTTTTGGATTGTTTGTTCTAGCTCTGTGAAAAATTCTGGTGTTATTTTGATAGGGATTGCATTGAATATGTAGATTGCTTTGGGTAGTATCAACATTTTAACAATAGTTTTTTTTCCAATCCAGGAGCATGGAATGTTTTTCCATTTCTTTGTGTCTTCTTCAATTTCTTTCACAAGCTTTCTGTAAATTTCAGTGTATAGATTTTTCACCTCTTTGGTTAGGTTTATTCCTAGTATTTTATAGTTTTTGGTGCAACTATAAATGGGACCGATTCCTTGATTTCTCTTTCTGCTGCTTCATTACTGATGTATAGAAATGCAACCAATTTCTGTACATTGATTTTGTACCCTGCAACTTTGAAGTCATGTAACAATTCTAGCGGTGTTTTGGTGGATTCTTTTGGGTTTTCCATGTAGAGTATCATGTCGTCCGCAAATAGTGAAAGTTTGACTTCCTCCTTGCCGATTTGGATGACTTTTATTTCTTTTTGTTGTCTGATTGCTGAGGCTAGGACTTCCAACACTATGTTGAATAACAGTGGACATCCCTGTCACGTTCCTGACTTTAGGGGGAAAGCTCTCAGGTTTTCGCCATTGATGATATTAGCTGTGGGTCTTTTGTATATAGCCTTTATGATGTTAAGTTATGGTCCTTCTATCCCTACTTTCTTGAGGGTTTTTATCAGGAATGAATGCTGTATTTTGTCAAATGCTTTTTCTGCATCTATTGGGAGGATCATGGTATTCTTATCCTTTCTCTTATCGATGTGGTGTATCACATTGTTTGATTTGCAGATATTGAACCAGTTCATGATCCCATTTGATCATGGTGAATAATTCTTTTAATGTATTGTTGGATCCACTTGGCTGGTATCTTGTAGAGAAATTTTGTGTCCCTGTTCATCAGGGAAATCTGTCTGTAGTTCTCCTTTTTAGTGATTTAGTGGTTTCTCCTTTTTTGTCTGGTTTTGGAATCAAGGTAATGCTGGACTCTTAAAATGAGTTTGGAAGTTTTCCTTCCATTTCTATTTTTTGGAACAGCCTCAAAAGAATAGGTGTTAACTCTTCTATAAATGTTTGGTAGAATTCCCCTGGAAAGCCATCCGGCCCTGGACTCTTGTTTCTAGGGAGATTTGTGATTACTGATTCAATTTCTTTACTGGTTACGGGTCTGTTCAAATTTTCTATTACTTCCTGTTTCTGTTTTGATAGTTTATATGTTTCTAGGAATTTGTACATTTCTTCCAGATTGCCCAATTTGTTGGCATATCATTGTTCATATTATTATTTTTGTATGTACTTCTGCAGTGTTGGTTGTGATCTCCTCTTTCATTTATGGTTTTATTTATCTGGGTCCTTTCCTTCTACTTTTTGATCAGTCTGGCTAGCGGTTTATCAATTTTATTAATTCTTTCAAAGAACCAGCTCCTAGTTTCATTGATCTGTTCTACTGTTTTTTTTTATTTCTCTATCACTGATTTCTTCTCCCATCTTCATTATTTGCCTCCTTTTGACAGTTTTGAGCTTTTTTTGCTGTTTTTTTTCCAGCTCTTTTAAGTGTAAAGTTAGGTTGTGTATTTGAGACCTTACTTCTTTCTTTAGAAAGGCCTGGATTGCTATATACTTCCCTCTTATGACCACCTTTGTGATATCCCAGAGGTTTTGGGCTGTCGTGTTTTCATTTTCATTGGCTTTCTATGTACTTTTAAATTTCCTAACTTCTTGCTTAACCCATTCATTCTTTAGTAGGATGTTCTTTAATATCCAAGTATTCTTGGTCTTTCGACATTTTTTCTTGTGGTTGATTTTGAGTTTCATAGTGTAGTGGTCTGAAAGTGTGCAAGATATTATCTCAATCTTTTTATACTTGTTGAGGGCTGATTTTTGACCCAGTATGTGATCTGTTATGGAGAACGTTCCATGTGCACTTGAGAAGAACGTGTATTCTGCTGTTTTAGATGAAATGTTCTGAATATATCTGTTAAGTCCATCTGGTCCAGTGTGTCCTTCAAAGCCCTTGTTTCCTTGTTGATTTTCTGCTTAGATGATCTGTCCTTTGCTGCAAGGGGGGTGTTGAAGTCCCCTACTATAATGATATCATTATCAGTGAGTTTCTTTATGTTTGCGATTAATTGATTTATATATTTGGGTATTCCACCTGGGGGGGCATAAATATTTACAACTGTTAGATCTTCTTGGTGGATAGACCTCTTAATTATGATACAATGCCCTTCTCCATCTCTTGTTACAGTCTTGGTTTGAAAATCTACTTAGTCTGATATAAGTATGGTTACTCCAGCTTTCTTTGGATGATCACTAGCATGATAGGTGTCTCTCCATCCCCTTACTTTCAATATTCAGGTGTCTTTAGGTCTAAAATGACTCTCTTGTAAGTAGTGTACAGATGAGTCCTGGTTGCTTATCAATTCTGCTACCGTATTATCATTTTTGATTGGAGCATTTAGTCCATGTACATGTAGAGTGAGTACAGAAAGGTATGACTTTAGTAAGATGTCTATTTCCAAATATCTGTTAAAGTACTTGTTGAACCTTTATTCTCGACTCTATTTAAGGAATGCTGCCCCGTGAATCAAAACATGGGGATGACTCCTGACTCTGACTCTGTACCTTCTCTCCTTAAATTCTCTCATCCAATCGATCAGACTACTTTTATCAACAGGTCGTTAATTCCATGACATTCCTTCATCTCTACTGCCACTGCACGAGTCTTGAATATAATAATCTCTCTATGGTAACAGCTCACTACAACCACACTGGATTAGTTAGCCTGCCTGAATGATACTTCTAAAAATGAATATCTGATCTCAGCCACGAGTTTATAGCATGTTAGAGACTTCCCACTACGGTTAGAATGATTCTAGATTATTTAGCAGTATTTATTTGGTTCTTTGTTTCTTGCTTCATGCTTGAGTCCTGCTTTCATCCAGATTCCTGAATTTTTGTCAGTTCCTTGACTGGACCATCCTTCCTCTCATCTATGAGACTTATACCAGCTGTCCCTATCTAAAAAGTTTTTGGGATACCTGGGTGGCTTGGTCAGTTAAGTGTCCAACTTCAGCTCAGGTCATGATCTCATGGTTTGGGGGTTTGAGTCCCACATTGGGGTCTGCACTAACAGTGTGGAGCATACTTGCGATTCTCTCTCCCCCTCTCTCTCTCTCTCCCTGCTCCTCCCCACTTACAGTTTTTCTCTTTCAAAAATAAATAAATAATTTTTTTTAAATAATGATAATAAAAAGGCTTTCTCCTGCCTTATTCACCTGGAAGCTTTCTGCTCATTTTTTTACTTTTCATATTAATGTTAATTTTTTCATAGTGCTACATTGACACTAAAGCACATTCCCAATATATGCTTCTATAGCTTTTTAAAATTTTTTCCTATCAAAATACTAAGCATATTTTATCATAATTATTTGTTTAATTTGTCTGGCCAGATATCAGCAGGGAGGGTGGCATTGAGACATACAGAAAGCTATCCCCTCACAAAATCAACAAGACCAATAACAAAATTTGTTACCAATACCAATTTTTTCAAGATGCTGGGAATTAACCAAAGAGTGACAAAAACCTAAAATAATTTACTCAAGGAAATAGATGAATCTCCTAAAGAACAGTGATATTTGGGGTGTTTTGATTTGTTCTTTTCCCATCTCTTTCTTCTCAGCCTCACAGTAATCTTGAAAACCAACAGTCTTTCAACCACAATAGCTGGGGAAAATAGTAGCCTAACAAGAACCAGAGGGGACAAGAAGAATTTGGAAGTCCTCAAAAGAAAACTTTCAGAGTAGTCATTCTTTGAACTATCAGGCATTTTTCTGGAAAGTCCTGCCTATAAGGCATGTCTTTATTTGACTTGCAATCATCACACAGAGCTTGCTTAGTGCAAGCAGATATTCTCCAGGGGCATTTGTCAAAAACCATTGAACCCAGTTGCTGAACATTGTTGCTGCCTGAGGTGGCAGTAAGAGTTAGGGCAAAGGAAAGATTGACAAAAAATTATGAGTGAAATTTGGGGGATAGAGGGTCTTGGAAAGGTCAAACACATTGCTAAAAACATAGAATTCTGTACACATGTGTAGGGTTGTGAAGACACCCAAGAAAGACCCAAGAAGACCCTAAATTCTTCCATCTGACTAAACTTAAGGCTCTGTGAAAGCAGAGATTAAGGGCAAACATTTTAGATCAGATGTTTTAAATATTTTCGAAGGAGAAAAGCAAACATATTTAAAGAAATAAAAGAATTTTGATTAGCTGGTTTCTCACTAGAAAACATGGAGGCCAGGGGTGCCTGGGTGCTTCAGTCCGTTAAGTGTCCGACTTCGGCTCAGGTCATGATCTTGCAGTTCGTGGGTTCTAGCCCCATGTTGGGCTCTGTGCTGACAGCTCAGAACCTGGAGCCTGCTTCAGATTCTGTGTTTCCTTCTCTCTCTGCCTCTTCCCTGCTCGCCCTCTGTCTCTCTTTGTCTCTCAAAAATGAATAAACATTAAAAAATTTAAAAAGAAATAAAAAAGGAAGAGAAAACATGTAGCCAGAAAAACAGTGCATGACATATTCAAAATCCAAAGTGCTAAAAGAAATTTCAACCAAGAATTCGATATCCATAAAAACTATCGTTCAAAAATAAAGGAGAGGAGGAAGACATTGCCAGATAAATAGAAAGTAAGAGAATTGGTTACTATCAGACTTGCCACACAAGGATGCTGAAGAGAGTCCTTCAGGCTAAAATGAAAAACACTAGATAGCAATTTGAATTCACACGAAAAAAATTAAGACCATTGGTAAAGGTAACTATATAGATAAATATAAAAGGCAGGGCATAAATATATTTTTATTATAATTCTATTTTCTCCTATCTGAAACAAAAGATTTGCATATACGTATAATTTGTAAATTTGTGCAGATGTGTAATGCATAGCGATGTAACTTTATGACAGTAGTACAAAGGGAGGGACAGGGAACAGAGCTATGTAAGAGCAAAGTTTATGGATCCTATTGAAAATAAGTTTTTATTTATTTATTTATTTTTTATTTATTTATTTTTTTAACGTTTATTTATTTTTGAGACAGAGGGAGACAGAGCATGAACAGGGGAGGGTCAGAGAGAGGGAGACACAGAATCTGAAACAGGCTCCAGGCTCTGAGCTGTCAGCACAGAGCCCGACGCGGGGCTTGAACTCATAGACCGCGAGATCATGACCTGAGCCGAAGTCGGCCGCCTAATTGACTGGGCCACCCAGGCGCCCCGAAAGTAAGTTTTTATAACTGGAACTGGATTGTCATTAGTCAGGATGTGAATAATAAGCCCCAGGGCAACCACTAAGAGAATTACTTGGAAAATGCACAGTAAAGTGAATCAAAATAATTAAATTGCACACTAGAAAATATCTATTTAACGCAAAAGAAGACAGTAATGGAAAGTAGAAGTACGATAAGATCTGAGACACATAGAAAACAAATAGCAAAATAGGAGACCTAAACCCTAACAAACAAGTTATTACGTTAGATGTAGCTGGATTAATTAATAGTACTATATTGTATATTTGAAAGTTGCTAAGAGAGTGAATCTTAAATGTTCTCATCATAAGAAAACTAACAATTGTGTGGTGGTGATAAATGTTAACTAGATGTATAGAGATGATCATTTTGCAATATTTACAAATATCAAATCGTGATATATTCCTGAAACGAATATCATATTGTATGTCAATTATGTTTGAGTAAAATATTAATTCAGTGACAAAAAGTGGACATTTCAGTGTCTCAATTTCTGTAATAAATAAGACTAAACAGAATAACAACCAGACGGTGGAAGATTTAAACAACACTATAAGCCAGTTAGATTTAACAAACATCCATAGAACTTTTCACTTAATGACAAGAATTATTTTCAAGGGGACATATTCTCCATAATGACCATATGTTAGGTCAAAACACATTAAGACAAGTCTTAATTGATTTAAAATGACTAGAGTCGTATAAAGTATGTTGTCTGACCATAATGGGATGAAATTAACAACTAATAACAGAAGGAAATTTGGAAAATTCATAAATACGTATAAACTAAACAACACACTCCTAAATAACAATGGGTCAAAGAAGAAACCACGTGATGAGTTAGAAAATACTGTAATATGTACAAAAATAAACATACAACATCAAAAGGAAAAAAAAAACCCTTATAGGGTGTAGTGAAAGAATTTCCTAGAGGAAAATGTATTGCCATATAGCCAATAATTTAAAATAGGAAGTCCAGGGGCGCCTGGGTGGCTCAGTCGGTTAAGTGTCCGACTTCGGCTCAGGTCATGATCTCGTGGTTCGTGAGTTCAAGCCCCGCGTCAGGCTCTGTGCTGATGGCTCAGAGCCTGGAGCCTGTTTCAGATTCTGTGTCTCCCTCTCTCTCTGCCCCTCCCCCGTTCATGCTCTGTCTCTGTCTCAAAAATAAATAAACGTTAAAAAAAATTTTTTTTAAATAAAATAGGAAATCCAATCAACAACCTAGCTTTCTACCTTAACAAACTAGAAATAAAGGAGCCAACTAAACCTAAAATAAGAAGAGGCAAGGGAATAAAAAATTTGAGAGAAAAATAGAGAATAGACAAACAGTATAGAAAATCAGTAATATCACAGATTTGGTCGCTTTTTTGTGTTTTTTTTGTTTTTGTTTTTGTTTTTGTTTTGTAATCAACAAAATGTTAAACCTTTAGCTAGAATGACCAAGAGAAGAAAAAAGACTAAATTACTAATGGTCTGGTGTCCTTGCTAGACTGCACATTCCTTAAAAGCACAGATATCATGGTTGTTTTGTCCAGTTCTGTGGCTCCAGTACCTATGTCGGTGTTGGGCAGAGTGGTTGTCCGTTAAATATTTGTTAAATAAGTGAATGAATAAATGAATTAGTGGAATAGAACTATTTCCCAAAGTTTATACATCATGAGCAGTCAATCTTCACATCGCATCTATTTTTGATTTCCAACCCAGGATTTTACCACACGCATCACAAGATATGTAAAGCCTCTTCATTTCAAGTTTTTGCCACTGATGTGCACCGGATCTATTTTGTTTCCTTTTTATCTGATCTTGCTACTCCCCACGCACTTCTTTAAATTCTGTATCGTAGAAAACCTCTATGGTGTTGGACAATAGCACTTAATTCTTTTTTTTCAAATTACCTGATGTGGTTTTCAATTTCCTGTTAGGAGACTAAGATCAATGTAAGCTAGGGACATAAAGTTCCAGAGCTTGAATCTGAAGATCACTAACAAAGATTTCTTTTTAGCAAATCTTTTTAAATAATTGTTGCAGGTCATAATGATTTTCTACCCAGAAGGCAATTGCTCCCTGTTACTTTTCTAGTATGAATTAAGAGTCTGTTCAGGCATTCACTCTCTTCCATGTGGCCAAGGCATTTCAAGGATCAGTAAATACAATCATTTAACTGAGGAGATGAATCCCAATTGGTCTCAATAGTCATGGTAACATCAATTCTTTGCCAGCAATTGGGTTATGAAAACGAGTGAGTTGTAAAAGCTAACATTTGTTAAGTACCAACTTTCAGTCATGCACTATTTTAAGTGTTTCACACGTAGTGACTCATTAAACCTTTGCAACTACCTTATATTATAGTTACAATTATTTCCATTGTAAGTAATATAATTGAGGGACAGCTAGAATACCTTGATAATTATTCAGATGTGACAACCCTTAATAAAGAGGAATTGGGCAGATTACCTAAGTAAACTTTCTCAGACACATATAACATCTAGTCTAGAACTTTGGGATCACTAAAGGTTCTGGACCTGTGTAAATAGGTCAAGGGGAAATATGCTAAGAACTAGAATGTGAAGTGTCTCCAATCAGGAAGAAGAGTGTGAAACAGGAAGACGTGGAAAAGAAGGTTATTTCAAAGGCTATGGTATTAACAACAACCTGAGTGGTATGAGAATTTGATCAGACAGGAAAACAGAAATGCTTATAAATCCTTGTAATCTCTCATTGACAGACCACTGACACTTTATCCAACAGCATACGCAAAAGATCACATATTATAGAATATACACTCCTCGTCCTCACTGGTTGCCTTTATGTGTGTATGTGATCCTTGGAACAGATACAGCCATCTTGTGACCATTAGTGAAAATAATTCAACCTAATCCACAAAAATACCAAAACAGGTAGACTGCTCTTAATACTTGAACTACTGAAATTACCCTCTCTGAATCTACCTCCAGATAATGTTTAAGACATCTTGGGTCAAATTCCCTGTTATGTACATCCAGATGATTGTATTTAATACCGAAACCTTACCTCTGACTATCTTGTTTCAGGAGACACTGATTCTTAATTGTTTTAGTCAATGGACACATAGTTTTTGTTGTTTCTTGCAACTAAAGTCACCTTTGTTTTTCTTGGAATGTAAATTCAGAGATATTAAAGATGAAGGGTAAATAGACACAAAACCATCCTAAAGAGGAATCTCAATGTCTAAGAAGTGATAGGTTGAATATTTAGACATTTCTGCTTCCATTATGTTAATGTTACCCAATCCACCTCCCACACATACAGACCCATACTTTTGCTCATTAAATTATACGAACTGTACTAAATTTAAAAAAAAAAAAGGCTAAGTATCTATTAGAGTAATTAGTGGCGATCATACTGTGGAAATAAATCGCAGCTTGGAGAAGATACTAACATGAAGATGAGTTTCTCAATGTTATTATGGTTTTGTCTCTGGGCATGCAGCAGATTGTCCGGTATGGGTGGTAATCCTAATAGAAATTATAGAATTTTTCTGATTAGAGGATCCAGGGAAAGTATGTTAGTTTGGCTAACAAATTCTTAGAAGCAAATTCTAAGGAAAAACTAGACACGTAATAGGTTTGTGAGGGAAAATGCAGGTAAAGACAAACAGGGAAGATCCAGGGAAAGACAGTAGGGTCATTATATTCTAGCATGTAAAGAAAAGAAGGAAGGAAAGTTGAGTGGAAAAAAGCTAAAGACTGTAGTATAGTTCAAAAAACTAAAACACAAAAAACCAAAAACAAAAATGAAACAGCAAGTCCACCCTGACCAGAATTCTTCAAAGCAAAGTTGTCTCTCAGAAAAATTCCACATCTCCTGGGAATACACTTCTTTCAGTATCTCTCTAAACTCATTCATTGGCTGAGAGAAGCCTGTGAGAAGTGTGGCTTTGGTATAAATGTGATGATAGATTTCAGAGGGGAAAATATGATGTCATCAAATGACTAAAGATGAAGATTTGAAAGGCCCACTTTTATGACTGCCACAGAAAGGAATCAAAGCAACTGTGGCTACGAGAGAGAGAGAGAGAGAGAAGGAAGAAGAAGAAGAAAGAAGAAGAAGAAGGAGGAGGAGGAGAAGGAGGAGGAGAAGGAGAAAGAGGAGAAGGAGGAGAAGGAGAAGGAGAAGGAGAAAGAAGGAGAAGGAGAAGGAGAAGGAGAAGGAGAAGGAGAAGGAGAAGGAGAAGAGAATCCCAGAAAGGAGAAAGCCAGAAAATGCTTTTTCATAATCTATGTATAAGCATCATAAAATACCCAGGCTGGTCCCTGAAATTGGCATGTGCAGGACATGTTTACATACTTTAAATATGAATGAGCTTAATAACATAGACAATTCAATAATCTTCACAAATAATTTCAACTTTCCTTCTATCAACAATTGATAGAACAGCTAGTCAAAACATCAATAAAACATTGGAGATTTGAACAAAACTATCAGCCACCTCGATCTGATAATTATAGAACCATGCATCTAACAATTTCAGAACACTCTTTTTCTTTCTTTCTTTCTTTCTTTCTTTCTTTCTTTCTTTCTTTCCTTCCTTCTTTCTTTTCTTTCTTTCTTTCTTTCTTTCTTTCTTTCTTTCTTTCCTTCTTTCTTTCTTTCTTTCCTTCTTTCTTTCTTTCTTCCTTTCTTTTAATGTTTATTTATTTTTGAGAGAGAGAGAGACACACACACAGAGTGCTAGTGGGGGAGAAGCAGAGAGACAGAGAGACATAAAATCTGAAGCAGGCTCCAGGCTCTGAGCTGTCAGCACAGAACTCTCCGCGGGGCTTGAACTCTCCAGGGGTGAGATCATGACCTGAGCTGAAGATGGGCATTCAACCTACTGAGACACCCAGGCACCCCAGAACACTCATTATTTTTTAATGCACATGGCACATTCACCAAGATATATCATATGTTGGGCAATAAACAAGTCTCAGTATCTCCCCTGCAAAGTGAAAAACCCATATTTGCAAATTTAACAACTTTCTTCTGGATAACAGATCGTCATAAAGCAGTTAAAAAATAGTTTTCCTTAAAATTGGGGAGATGGATTTAAAGTAATTTTTAGAGGTGAGGCAGCTGGGTGGTTCAGTTGGTTAAACTTCTGGCTCTGGATTTCAGCTCAGGTCATGATGTCACAGTTCATGAGTTTGAGCCCATGTTAGGCTCTGTGCTGGAACTGCAGAGCTTGTTTGTAATTCTCTCTTCTTCCTCTCTCTCTGCCCCTCCCCTGCTCATATTCTCTCTTTCTCTCAAAATAAACTTTAAAAAATAAAAATAAATAAAAATCAATTTTTAGAGGCAAATTTCTAATTTTAAATCAAACATCCACAAACTTTTTGGTATAAAAAGCCAGATAGTAAATATTTTAAATTTTGAAGGACATATAATCTTTGTCACAAAAATTCAGATTTGCCTTTCTAGCTCAAAAGCAGCCATAGATAATAGGTAAAAAGAGGGCATAACAGTATTTCAATAAAACGTCATTTATTAAATGAGGTATGAGATGGAATTTGGCCCACAGGCCACAGCTTGCCAGTCTCTACTTTGCGTATGATTATAAAGGAAGAAAATAATTCTATAATCAATGACCAAAAGTACTACCTTAATGAGCTAGAAAAATAAAAGCAAATTTAACTCTAAGTGTGTAGAAATAAGGAAATAATAAAAAGTAGAAATCAGCAAAACAGAGAAGAGAAAATTGACAATATAAAGACCTATTTATTTTTTTAAAGATAGGCAATTAGTTAGACTAATAAGAGTAATAAAAAAAAAAAACGGAGAGAGAGAGAAATGAAGAGAGAACAGAAATCATCAGTATCCTGAGTGAAACAACTATTACTACCTATTATGTCAACATTAAAAGGATAATAAAAGCATATAATCATATAATAAACCAGCAAAGTCAACAACTTAAATGAAGTGGCCAAAAACTTGTTTGTTGTTTTTCTAAAGATTTCTTTGGCTATTCAAGGTCTTTTGTGGTTTCACACATATCTTAGGATAGTTTATTCTATTCCTGTGAAAAACGTCTGTAACTTGATAGGAATTGTATTGAATCTGTAGACTGCTTTACGTGGTAAAGACATTTTCACGTTATTAATTCTTCTGATCCAAGGCTATAAAATATCTTTCCGTTTATTCAAGATTTCTTTAATTTCTTTCATTAATGCCTAGTAGTTTTCAACGTACAGGTTTTTTTCTTGTAGTTTTCAATATATAGGCTTTTTACCTCTGTGGTTATATTTATTCTTTAGGTATTTCATTATTTTTGATATGATTGTACATAGGATTGTTTTCTTAATTTCTCTTTCTGATAATTCATTATCAGTGTAGAGAAATGCAATAGATTTTTGCCTATTGATTTTTATATGAGAAAAGACAATAGCTGCAATCACTATGATAAGAGAGAATAATCTTAAAGTTGTTAGATGCTAGAATTATCTGACAAGAAGTTTAAGGTAACCACCATACAAAATCTTCATCCAGTGATTATGGGCACATTTGAAACAAATGAATAAATGGAATGTCTCAGTAAATAAGATATAAAGAAGAAGTAAATGAAAATTTTAGAACTCAATATTACAATAACCAAAAAAAAAAGCTTTGTTTAAATGAATAAATAGGATCAACAGCAGAATGCAAAGGACAGTGGGAAAAAAAACAGTGAACTTAAAGACAGAAAAAGAGAAATTAAACTGAACAGAGAGAAAATAGACCAGGGGCATGGGGGAAAGCTTTAGAGATCTGTTGGGCCATAACAAATTGTGTAGCATCCATATCACTAGAGTTCCAGAAGGAGAGAAAAAAGGGTAGAGCTAAAAATGTATTCTAAAAATTAAAGGTTGAAATCTCAAATTTGGCGAAAAATAGAAACTTTCATATCCAGGAAACTGGGCAAACCCTAAAAAAGGGCAAATACAAAGAAATTCACAGCAAGACATATCATAGTCAAATTTCTAAAAATTAATACAAAAACAGATTTTGAAAGCAATGAGACAGAAACAAAACCTTACCCATAAGGAAGAAAACTTGAATGACAGGATATAGGACTACCATTATATTTTCCAAGTGCTGAAATAAAGGACAGAAAATTCAGAATCCTATACCTAATGAAAATATCCTTCAGGACAGAAAGGGAAATCTAGACATTCTCTGTTAAAGGTAAACTTTGAATTCGTCACCAAAAGACCTATCCTAAATAAGTAGAATAAGGAAAGAAGAATTAAAAGAATAGTTAAAGGAAGTTCTCTAAATAGAAAGATAACACTTCAAGAAGGAACATTTGATCATAAGGCAGGAAGAAAGAACACAATAAGAAAAAAATATGGATAAATGCAATAGACTTGACTTCCCATCTTGTGTTTTCCAAATCACTTGATGGTTGATGTGGTACTAAATATATTTAGAGGGAACGTTTTTAAATTATATTTAATTAGGGGAGGACAAAGAGAAATAAAGGGAGGTACATTTTCTACACTTTACTCAAACTGGTATATCAACACCAGTAGATTGTGGTAAGTTGTGCATATAAAATGTAATACTTAGAGAAATCACTAAAAAACACATGCATTCAAAAATATTATAGAGAAACCAAAAGGCAATTCTAAAAAGAATGTTCAAGTCATCTACAAAAATACAAGAAAAAGAAAACAGGGAAACATAAAACAGGGAACAAACACATATCAAAAAATAAAGTGACAAAGCCCTAACATATCAGCAACTACACTAAATGTATATGGTCTAAACACTTAGAAAATAGAGATTGACAGAGTGGATTAAAAACTATGACACAAATGGGGCACCTGGGTGGTTCAGTCACCCAGCTCAGGTCTTGATCTTCAGCTCAGGTCATGATCTCGCACTCCGTGACTCACTCTGTGAGTTCAAGCCCCGCGTCGGGCCCTGTGCTGACAGTTCAGAGCCTGGAACCTCTTTCAGATTCTGTGTCTCCCTGTCTCTCTGCCCCTCTCCCACTCATGCTCTGTCTCTCTCACTCTCAAAAATGAATAAATGTTAAAAAAAAATTTTTTAAAAACCGTGACACAAATATGCCGAGAAAAGTTAATTATTTTTAGTTATAATGTTACACCTAGGTTGAGAGAAAAAGAACAGTGTTAATAAAAAGAAAGCAAGGGCAGCTATTTAATAACAGGTAAAATAGCCTTATGAGTTGAAAAAATTATTGCCAGAAATAAGTTAATGATAAAAGTTAATTTACCAAGAAGACATAACAATCTTAAATATAAATGTTACAAAAACAGAGCTGTGAAATACGTGAAGCAAAATTTACAGACATGAAAGGAGACGAAAGCATATCTACAATCATAGTAGAAGATATTAACGCTTCTTTTTCAATAATTGGTAGAATAACTAAACATATAGTGAATGATAATATAGAAACACTCAACACCACCATCAACCAACAAGACCTAATAGACACTTATATAATACTCAACCTAACAAGACTAGGATATACTTCCTTTTCAAAAGCCTGATAAACATATATCAAAGTACACTATATCCTGGGCAAGTAAACAAACTTCAATAAATTGAAAAGTATGGAAACAGTACAAAATTTGCTCTGACCTCAATGGAATCAAACTAGAAGCTGATAATGGGAAGATAAGAAAACCTCCAGGTACTTACAAATGAAACAACATATTTCTAAATCATCCCTGGATCAAATAGAAAAAGAAAATGGGAAAAGATATTGGACAGAATAAATACAATCTATCCGTCTCTGTAGGATGCAGCTAAGGCAGTGGTAAGAGGGGGATTTATAGCACTAAATGCTTTTATTATAAAACAGAGAGAGTGAAATCAATGACCCAAACTCCTATCTCAAGAAATAGAAAACGAAGAGCAACATAAACCCACAACAAACAGAAGGAAGGACATAATAAATGTAAGATTAAAATTTAATGACATTGAGGGGTGCCAGGGTGGCTCATGCAGTTGACCATTTGACTCTTTATTTCAGCTTAGGTCGTGGTCCCAGGGTTGTAGAATCAAGCTCCACATAGGACTCCACATTGAGCATGGAGCCTGCTTCGGATTCTCTCTCTCTCTCTCTCTCTCTCTCTCTCTCTCTCTCCTTCTACTCTGTCTTATTCTTCCCCTCTCCCCCACTTGCACTCTTCTCTCTCTTTCTAAAAATAAAAATTTAAAAAAATTTAAAAATTAATGAAACTGAAATCAGAAAAATAATACACATTCAATAAAAATGGCAATTAAAACTATTGCTCTGTAAAAGACTCCATGAAGAATATGAAAAGGCAAACTGCAGAGTGGAAGTAAGGGTGTTAAAACTGGCTTGTGAGCATAATTGGCTCCAGAAACGTGCTTGTAATCCGAAGTGCTTGTATATCAGATTTCCCCATAAGAAATGGTAGAAACTCAGATGATTCATTCCACAACCCCAAAATATTTATGTAAAAATGACTGTGATACTGGAATAGAATACAAAATAATAAAAGAAATACAAAATATAAAGAAAAATAAACAAGTTAACTGCACTTACCTTTGAAAACCTTTGTGGCTGGTGTGAGCCTTCGTGACAAGGGAGGAGGGTTATCGTGTGGGACAATTTTCATTATCACTCGTAGAATCACTGCTATCTATTGGCTCAAGGGAATTTTTTTCCTGTCATGCAACTTTAACAAGAACCTATTCAACGACACTTGCTTTTGCCTCCTTTTGAGGATTTCGCAGAACTGTGACGTTGCATTGTCATTAAACCGATTCATCACTTGCACTGCTACTCTTTATTCAGGTGGTGCTTGTCTACAAAATTTTGCACTGTTTCCCACATTTGACACATCTCCCTAATGTCAGTTGAAGTGAAGGTGTCTTTTGCCTTTTTCTCCTCCTCATGTGCAGATGAGATGCAGACGTAGACTCCTTATGAAATCTTGCAATTTCGGCCACTTGCTTACCTCATTCATACTTCTTGCTGATATTCTTTTTAACCTCCACCGTAATCATATCCTTTTTCTTATTGCCTTTCTTTTCAACCTTTTTCTGCATGGGGGCCATTGTATGAACTTGTACGGATGTTGACCCCAGTACGGTATTAATAAACTCTTGTCATATACTGTATTTAATGTACCTGGCAATAAGGCAGCAGAGGAAAGGGTCTATATCTGCAGGTAGCCTGACCTCGAATGAAACAAAACATTCCTAAGCTTATTCTTGTATGGAAAAACAAAGGACTGTCCGTAGGTGCTTTGAAGTGACAAAAAATACACGAGTTCCGGTTGGGGTCACCTTCCAACGTTCTGAAATATCACTGATTTCTGGCAAACACCATAGCCTGACTGAGCATCCAAGCCTGGGAGAGGATCACCCACTGTCCTGAAGTGAGAGAGAGAGAGAGAGAGAGAGAGAGAGAGAGAAGAATCAGTGGCTCGGTTGTGAGCACGTGACATTCGGCATCCCGTGCTACTCACATTGCAAGATACGGCTTGTTTATCGAGTGAAAATTTATTAGAAATGTTTGCTCATCTTGCAGAACACTCGCAGAGCAAGCTACTCGCAATCCAAGGTTTTACTCTATTTGTAAACACGTTTCGAACAATCTAATGAGTTTGGGCAAAAGACACAGACATTTCATTGCAGAAGACATACAGGTGACAACTAAGCACTTGAAAAGATGTTCAACATCCTTAGCCATTAGGAAAATACAAATTAAAGTCACAATAAGATGTCATCGCATACCTATCAGTATGGCTAATGGAAATGTAAAACGCAGCGCTAATGGGAACATAAAATGGTGCAGCCACAGTAAAAGAGTTGGAGAATTTCTCAATAAGCCAACACACAACTACCAAACCATCCATTAACTGCATTTCTGGACATTTATTCCAGAGTGATGAAACCTTAACTTCATACAAGGCTGTATACACAAATGTTCATAGCAACAATTTTATTCATAACAGCCCCCAAACTGAAAACACACCAAATGTCTTTCAAAGAGTGAAGGGTTCGTCTGTGGTACATCTATACCATGAAATACTATTTAGCAATAAAGAAGAAACTATTGATGCTTGCACCTACTTGGATCAATTCACAGAGAATTATGCGGAGCAAAAAAAAAAAAAAAAAAAAAAAAGGCCAGCCCCCAGATGTTACGTACCATATGATTTCATTCCTATCACATTCTTGGAATGACAAAAACATAGAGATAAAGAATAGGTTAACGGTTGCCAGGGCTTATGGACAAGGGCAAGGGCAGATAGAAATAAGGGAGAGGCAGGAAGGAAATGCATTTGCCTCTAAAAGGACAACCAAAAACAAAACAAAGCAAAAAAATCATAAGGTAATGGATTTGTTCTATATCTTAACTACATTTGGTGTCAACATCTTGGTTGTGATATTATATTATAGTTTTTCAAAATGTTGCTATTGGTATGAATTGGTTAAAGCTTACAACTGCATTTGAATTTAAAGTTATCTCAACATTTTAGAAAACTAATTAAAAATGTTTGACTCTTCAATTTTTACGTTTATTGTATATATTTATTTATTATTACTGCATTACTATATCATGTCTCATTTCTGATTTCACAGGAAATCTTCTCAATTATTTATCCTTTAGTATGATATTTGTAAATATCGTTCCTCTCTAATCTATACATTAAGGAGGCTCATATAATTCTTAGTATATTATAGGTATCAATCACAAATTTATGGTTAAAATTTCCGTTTTTAAATATATTTTTAATGTTTATTTATTTTTAAGAGAGAGACAGAATGTAAACAGGGGAAGGGGCAGAGAGAGAGAGAGAGACACAGAATCTGAAGCAGGCTCCAGGCTCTAAGCTGTCAGCACAGACCCTGATGTGGGGCTTGAACTCGCAAACTGCAAGATCATGACCTGAGCCAAAGTCGGACGCTTAACTGACTGGAGCCACCCAGGCGTCCCGTGGTTCAATTTTTCAAATACTTGATTTTATACTTTTTGAGTTAGTTTTTTTCCTTTTGATTTGTTAATGTGGTAAATTCAGTTGATTGATTTTTGAATGAAAAACTAGCATTGTTTTCCTGGGATGAAACCAATATTCTTGTGGTATATTATTTTTTACGTATCATGAGTTCAGTTTTCTAAGCTTATTTTTTAAAATTATTCATCTCTCTTCATGAGTAAGATTGACTGGCCAGGTTTTGATTAGTGTTTTCCTGATTTGATCTTTTTATCTTCTTTGGAAGAATTTGTAACTTCTTTCTTTCATATGTGTTTGGTAAATTGGAACACAGAATTATCTGGGCATGGAGTTTTTGTTGGTTTTGTTTTCATGATTTATTTATTTCCCAAAAGGATGTATTTAGTTATGGATTGAATTTATTTAATAGTTACAGAAGTATGCCAAGGTAGAAATATCTTCTTGTTCCAAGTTTGGAAGAGGTGTTTGTCTGGGATGTGTCCGTTTTACTTAAATTGTCAACTATGCTGGTCTTAAATTATTCGTAATACACTATTATGATTTTTCGCGTCTGCCTTGACTTCTCCTACTCTTGGCAAAATTCCCTTTTAGGGGCTCCATTTTCCTTTCCTAAGATCTTGCCTCAGTGAAGACCAATCCAATTCATCACAAATATTTCAACTTCAAAAAAAAATTACTTTATATATATATATATAGAGAGAGAGAGCACAAGTGGAGGAGAGGAGCAGAAGAAGAGAGAGTAGGAGAGAAAGAGAGAGAGAATCTTAAGCAGGATCCACGTTCAGCCTAGAGCCCAACACAGGGCTCGATCCCACAACCCTGGGATCTTGCCTGGAGCAGAAATCAAGAGTTGGACGTTTGATGGACTGAGTCATCCACATGCCTCAGAAATATTTTAATGCATTTAAACTTCAAATTGATTGGGCAGAAGAATGTAATAATCCCTGAGCGTCTTCTACCTGGAGGCTCTTCTCTCAGTACATAAGTACGTGCAAATAGAGCCATAGGAGGAAGGATAAGCAGTTCTGTTCAAATTCCTTACGCATCTATCAAGATTCAAAGGCAAATGGATACATTTTAAATCACTCAGTGACCCGGGCCCTGGGCTGCCTAAAATTTCTATACGTTACATTTGGTATTTCCACACCATCGTCTTTGAGAATATTCCCCCCAAATGTTTGCTACATGTCAAGAAGCCTGGGATTAATTTCTGTAAAGTACCGAGGGATGGTGAAGCACTAGATCTCATCTTTGTTATCATTCTTCTACATCTTTTCCTTTCAAAAAGTGTCAGATTTTTCATAGTCCAGGTTTATGTATACGTGAACTCCGTATTTTACCTTCACTGTCTCAAGTCAGGGAGAAGAAACACAACAGCTCATACTTTCCAGACCAACTCATTTCTGGTGTTTAGGAGTTATTCCACCAGAGAAGAAAGGTAGAAAGTTCAAAGAGTAAATTCAAAGAGAAGAGCAGAAGGTTGGAAAGTGTTTAGAACGGGAAATTCCCCCACTTACTCATGGTTACCTGCGTTGACTCTGTAGAATAAGCAATCAGAAGGCACACACACATCTGTGACTTAAAAATAAATGTGACCAATTTGCATAATTTATACGAATTTGAGACCAAACAGTAAAAACTGAAGTTTTTGATTCCTGAGCAGATTAAAAGCCATTCAGAAACCTAATTCACCCATTGAAAGAAAAAAAAAATGTTTCAGACAAAAAAAAAAAAAGAAGAAGAAGAAGAAGACGAGGAAGAAAAAGGATGAACACTCTGTCTCCGGAAATTGTCTTAGGTCGGAAGTTTGCGGTCTCTGTGACCATGTGCTACCAAAAGCATCCTGCTGAGCTGCTGTCTGATAAGGACTGTATATCCTGTCTTCTCTGCATCACTTTGCATCTAGCTCACATTACTTCATTTCCTGTTGGGGACCTTGCCCCGGATTCTTCATATAAGGTCAAACACGACAGAGGCTCTGCTGCTCTGACTCCTGGTGTCCTGAGTGGCTTCTTCCAACTTTGCCCAGGCACTCCTTTCTCTAAGCCCCAGTCTATGAAATATTAATGACCATCTCTGCCTTCGGCGTGTATGTATGAAATAAGATATACAGCATCTCTGAGCGAGTATACACCATTATGTGTATTTTACTAAGAGGTTGAACAACGTTTAGTTGTGCTAGTTTGGTTGCTTTAGTTTCCTATGCGATGCTTTGCTTTAGAGAGTTGAATCCCTCGGGGCTGACCACACAGGAAGCTGGCTTCCATATTTAGATGAGTAAGGGGTAACTGAAAAACCTGACCCCAGAATCTCTCCCACACTTCATCCTGACCCTCTACACTTTGCTTTGTCTTCTTTCCTGCAATGCCACATACAGAGATGCCTTTCTTGGATTTACCAAATACTGATTAGCAATATGAGCATGTAATCTATTGTGTCTAGCAAGACCCTCTTGCAAGTGAAATGGCATGCCTTTTTAAATGTTTATTTATTTATTTTGAGACACACAGAGAGAGAGAGAGAGAGAGAGCAGAGTAGGGGCAGAGACAGGGGGAGAGAGAGAATCCCAAGAAGGCTTCGCGCTGGCAGCACAGAACCTGGTGCGGGACTCGATCCCATGAACCATGAGGTCATGACCTGAGCTGCAATCAAGAGTGAACACTCGGGGCGCCTGGGTAGCTTGGTCGGTTAAGCGTCCGACTTCGGCTCAGGTCATGATCTCACGGTCCTTGAGTTCGAGCCCCGAGTCGGGCTCTGTGCTGACAGCTCAGAGCCTGGAGCCTGTTTCGGATTCTGTGTCTCCCTCTCTCTCTGACCCTCTCCCGTTCATGCTCTGTCTCTCGCTGTCTCAGAAATAAATAAACATTAAAAAAATTAAAAAAAAAAAAAGAGTGAACACTCAACCAGCTGTGCCACCCAGGCACCCTGAGATGGCACGCTTTTAATAATTACATCAGGACAAGTGTCAACCAGATCTTCAGGGCAAACCCTATTCACTGTTCTTTCACTCTTTTGCATACATTTAGGTTGACTGCTTCCTCAAACCTAAGGGAGATTTCTTACACTCAAAAAAACAAGGACTGTGGAAGCAGAGGAGGATTAATGGGACAATATTAATTTTGTAGTGAAGTTCAGGTTATTATAAAGGACTTGCCTAGCAGGAGGTCCAGTAAATACCTAGAAGGCCCACTGATGACATCCGTTCTCAGTAATCTGACTGGTTTTCATGTTTGCAGAGGCCGTCTGCTGTCACCTATATACTAAGTGCTGAACTCAACAGAATACTTGGGCTGCTCCCATAAAGACAGAGGCAAAATGACTCCAAAAAAGAAATAGCACAGGTCTTGATCATGGTTATAAGGTTTACAGATAATCTTTTTCCTCCTTTTTAAGTTTAGTTATTTATTTATTTGTAACCAATTGAGCCACCCAGGTGCCCCCAGATATTTATTTTCTGAAAATAAGATCTCTGGTTATCATTTCTTTTCTCTGTCCAATGGCCTACTTATAGATGCGTTACATAAAAATAACATCAATAGTAGATGTCACATATATATATATGCATGTGTTTATAAATGTAAGCGTATCTAAATGTATACATATAGCATCCATTCACTTGACTACAGCTGAAGAAGCAAGAAACCTCGAGCACACAGGCAAGCATCTCCATATTATGAGCGCTGTCTGAGGTGGAAGTAAGAGAAGGCAGCTTCCTGTCTGTATCCTAGGCAGACAAGAGCCACGTTGCATCCCATCAGCAAGAATGCTGCGACTTCTCAGCTTTGTCTCTTACCACAAATGAAAAACTCTCCCCTTTTAGGACTTCTATCAAAGTGATTCCTTCATACATCATTCAATGCCTAATATGTCCCAAACCCCATACTAGAACACTGATGTTTTTAGTTTATAATTTTCTTTCCTCACCAAACCGTGTAAGTTGGATGTTAGTACTTTAAGTCTACAGATAACAAAGCCAAAGCTCAGTGGAGTTGTGCACTTTCCCAAAGCCATGCAGTTAGCAAATGCTTGAGCCGGTATTCGCACACAATCTGTTGTGTGTCTGCCCAGTAAGTATTTTGAACTCTTTCTATATTCTAGGTGCTGTTTTATACTAGAGATTCATTGTTGAATAAGTCAGCCATGCCCCTGCTCTTAAAGATGCTATTTTCTAGAAAGGGAAATAAATGATAACAGTGAATTTTCAAAACTAGATATATATACATTTACATTATTTATTTATTCATTTATATATGTATTCGTTATATATATATATATATACATATATATATATGTGTATATATATATATATATGTATATATATATATATATATATATATATATATAATGAACTACAAAATTTCAGAGGAGAATATATTTTATACCATTCTTCTTCTTTTTAAATGTTTTTAGTTATTTTTGAGAGAGCCAGAGCTTGAGTGGGGGAGGGACAGAGAGACAGAGAGAGACACAGAATCCCAAGCAGGCTCCAGACTCTGAGCTGTCAACACAGAGCCTGATGTGGGGCTCTCAAACTCATGAACCGTGAGATCATGACCTGAACTGAAGTCTTATACTAACTGACTGAGCCACCCAGGCACCCCTGAGAAAAGATTTTATAAAAGAAGAGAGTGAGGTAATATTGTGGCCAATGGAAGGTAAATTCTACAAGGGGTTGGGGAAGGTCTTGCTGAGAAGGTGACATGTGAGGTAACATAAACAAGAAGAAAGTGTTAACCATGGAAAATCTGAGAGAACAAGGGCAAGAACACACTCCATAAAACCAAAATAAGTTTAGCTTTTCTCAAGGAACACAAAGAAGGTCACCATAGCTGACCTATAGGGAGTAGGAGAGAAAATCGCGGGAGATGATTATTTGACTGTAAAATCTGTACTTTTTTTAAATAATGCTAACCAACCTAACTTTTCTGGAATATTCAAATTTCAAAAACAGTGTCCCACTAAGAAAACTGATTTTCACACTTACGTGGGAGTCATCAGAGGGGAAAAGTCACGTTAGTAAGTGGTAAAACTGGACCAGGATTTCTGTGGTTGCCCAACGAACTGCTAGAAGTCGCTTTGTAGGTGGGAAACACACATGGCAAGGATTATTAGTGTGTGTAAGAATATTTGCTTTCTCCCCCCCATCATACCCCACAGACTTGGAAGGGTTCAAATACTGTTGTAGATTTATAACTGTTATATTATCCCGTCACCCGAGCCCCAAGACCAGGTTCTTGAGTAAGAATGTCATAGATATGAACACTGAACTTAAGAGAAAGAAAACAGCTGGAGTTTATCAGAGATAGCTTGCATACAAGGGAGCCAACAAGAAAGAGGAATGCTGCTCCCCGAAGGGGCAGCGTGCAAGGCTTATAGAGAGGTACTCTTCCAAAGAGTGAGGCGCTGGGAGTGGGGAAGCATCCTTCAGTCCTACCGTCATTATCTTGTGGTCTTTACTTTTCAACGGACATGAGACAATCACAGGCTGACTTTCTCCATGGTCCACCTCCTTTCAGGGCTCCTGAAAAACAGAAATCCTTGTGCAAGCAGGTTTTAAGTTGTTATTTCTAATTTTGCCCAGACTACCATTACTCCCTAACAGCTGTTATCTCTCATTTGTTTGCTTTCCCAGAAGTAGGTATTTGTCTCTAAGAGTATGGAAACTTTCAACCCTTGGCCCAGACCAGGAGTTTCACAGGAATTAAGTCCCTCTTGCTTTCCCTACACTGTCTCGACCCCATACATTCTTCATGATACAGTGTGTATAGTCAGTGCCAAGGTGTGGACATTAACCCAGGTCTCCCAACTTTAGGAGAATAAACAGAGGACCTAAGTTGTTTTAACACAAAGAAATTAGTGAACGCAGCAGATGTTTCCCTTAAATACCCAACTTGCCTCCTCCATCCCTCATCTGTAATATTCAAGGGTGTCCTTGCTACCCAGTGGCAGTCTACAATCCCCCACACCTCCCTGAGTGGCACTCTGTATTCTGGAACTTTTACAGTTCTTTAATGTTTATTCTACTTTAGAGAGAAAGAGAGCTCAAGCGAGCCCGATATGGGGCTGGAACTCACAAACCGTGGGATCGTGACCTGAGCTGGTGTCGGACGCTCAATCGACTGAGCCACTCAGGCGCCCATGGAACTTTTATGGCTTTTATACATATTCTTTCATTAGTTCATATTTATTTATTCATGCACTCAACAACTCTGTGTAGTAAGCACATACTAGGTTCCAGTTGTTATGTCAGGTGTTAGAGCCATAGAGGGGGTAAGCCAGAAAAAGTTATTGCCCCCAAGCAGCTTACTTAGTCTAGAAAGGAAAGTAGATGATAAACAATGATATAATGTCAGCTGTCACCATGTGATATAAAGAAAGATAAAGGTATACGGTGGCATAGAGCGTGAGGTTCTATTTTACATATAGAAAGCACATCGAAGACCTTTCTGGGCAGATCATAGTTGAATAATAAATGAAATGAGTTAAAGGAAGAGACAGACATGCAAGCAGATGAAAGAAGAACGTTTCAGAGAAAATGCACAAATTCTGAAGTGGGAGTATGCTTGACATTTTTGTGGTATAGCAGAGGTTACAGTTGGAGAGGGCAGTGACTAATAGGGAAAATGGCAGGAGAGGTAGCCAAGGGCTAGATCAGAGACCTTCTCAACTATAAGAAGGTCTTTGGATTTTTATGGTGATTTTGATAAGAAGGCTTTGCGGGTAGGAGTGGGGAGGAGATGAACATCTCAACAAAGTGATAGGACTTAACTTTAAACAACGCTTCTTGCTGTCGTGTGGAAAACATACCAGGAAACGGACTGAGAGTGGAAGCAAAGAGAACCCTTAAGACCAACGTGTAACTCTTAACGTCTTAGGTTAACAAATAAATACAATGGCCTAACTTAGCCACAGTCGATGAGAATTGCCAACCCATCTAAGCATAATACTTTCACGAAGTCTTTCTTTTGAAACCAGATTGTCTTTAAAGAAGAGGTACTAATGACAAAAATTGTGGCAGCAAGATTGGTAACCAGAGTGATATTTTGATCCCCTCTTTAAGTCACCACGCACAGACATTCTGGCTTCATTTTGTGTTGATCTTAATAGCTTAGATGGTATTAGATGCCATGGCAATATATTTTTTATAAATCATACTCCTTGGGGAGCCTGGGTGGCTCAATCAGTTAAGCCTCTGACTCTTGATTTCAGCTCAGGTCATAATCTCGGGGAACACGGGGTCCATGATGACAGCACAGAGCCTGCTTAAGATTCTCTCTCTTTCCCTCTATCTCTCTCTGCCCCTCCCTCACTCGTGCTTTCTCTCTCCTTCTCAAAAATAAAATACATAAAATTTATGACAATCATACTCCAGATGTCTGACACCTCAGAAATACATGAAAAATAATCACATAAAAGAGGAGAAAATTAGAGAAGAATAAGATACTAGGGGGAATAAGGGCAATCTAGATGACAGTAAAATGTGGCAAAAAATTAACAGGAGGTAAATGAAACAGGTAATTTAAGACAAACAATTTTAGACTATCGGAAGTTCCAGACCACAAGGTTTCTATTTCTTGAATTAAAAGCAAGCGTGTACTAAATGGTAACGTAGAAGAACTGGTCCCTGGGGAAGCGTCAATGATACCCTTCTGACAGCCGATTTATAGCTTCCTAAGTAAAATTCTTCCAGAGTGGAGAGAGATTCATGAGGACAGAGATCTTAAAATTCTTACTTAACAATGACCCCTCTAGCCCCAAACAGTGTCAGGGTCAGAGTGCATGCTCAATAAATATTAGTCGTTCATTAACTAAATGAATCAGAATCTAGGGGAAATATTACTCTCCAAATTATTTCCACCTCAAAGATAAGAAGCCTTAACCGTTCTCTCCTTACTTAAATACACCGTCTCCTAAACTATCTGTGTTTTTTACAAACTTAAAGAAGGATGTCTCAGATGCTGGAAAAATCCCGCTTGTCGCTTCATGCTACACCTACGGTTGTGAGAAAGCACATTTCAGACAGCAGGGAAAACCCGCAGCTCACCACCACAACACGGTGTGAATTGTCTGGGCCGCTGGAGCATAAATTAAAGAGAACTGATGTAGTCGAGCGGGTATAGGTGGCAAGAGGAAGGGGGTGGAGACAATATAACAATATAAACGCTGAGGTACCTCACAGACTCAGAGACGGGACAAGAGGTCTAGCAAAGACTTTTGCTGTAGTTGGCTTGGCCTGGGATTAGCCGGGGACTCTTGACTAGAGCAAAGATGAATTCTGAAGAGTGTTCCATAACAGAGAACAGCTCCTTGCATCCGGAGAGAGGACAACAAAGTAAGTCAGACCTTATTTGTTATATCCTTGTAACAAAACTCCTTTTCCCTCTCTGTCCCTCACACACACATACATCTATCTGTCTGTCTATCTATCTATCATCTATCTATCATCTATCTATCTATCTATCATCTATCATCTAGCTAGCTAGCTTATATATTACAGTACTTTAAAAAATGAGCCTTTGTCTTTAGAAAAACTTGGTTACATTTTGCTTCAGTCCAGGAAAAGGAGAATATGGGAACAAGTAATTATTTCTCTATCTACCTGAAACATGAGAGGAGACCACAGCGTTGGATTTCAGAAGGCCTTTAAAGACCTGTTCCTTTGTTTCAATGTTCAATGTTTCAATGTTCCATATCAGTTCTTCAGATTTACCTGGAAAGCTCACTGGCCCAGTGCATTCCGCATCCTTTTTCCATATCCATCTGTAGGCACTTCAGGAAGCACAGCCTCTCTTTACAAAACTTTTCTGGGCCTTCCACATGAACAATTACATTCTTCGTTGTCTTCACCTGTGTCTTTGTAGGCTTTCTGTTTGCTTCGTTGTATTCTCGTGACAGCATCCTCCAGTTGCTGGCAATGAAGGTTTCCAACCTTTGAGAGGATAGACGGACGCATATCTGAACATTTACCGGGCCTGGTGGTAGTTTCTTAGGAGAAGGTCACGAAAAGTTCTTGAAAGGGCAATCTTCTGCTTCTGCACCCTTCATAGAACTCTTCCTCTATTTCATCATTCTGCTTCACCCTCTAATCACTGGCTTCAGATTCGACATGAGTCACACATGGTTCTTCCTTTCTTCTGTTTTTCATCTAAATACATCAAAATGTGATTATCTTAGCTATTTACTTTTTCCCCTCTTCTCTTTGCCTATTCTGTCCACAGAATTTATTCTCTTTCCTGTTACCAGAACGCTCCCATTTTTTTTTTTCTTATAATGTGTTTCTGTGAGGCTTGTTTGTTTTTTTTTTTTAATTTAGCCTTCTTTCTCTCCAATTAATGAGGTGCCCCCCAAACTTACTTTTAGGCAAAGTTACCTGGTAATCAAGGGGTGCATTATAACATGAACAGCAGAGCTGAACGGTCTGGAGAGTGGGATTGCTTTCTGAGCCTGTGTCTGCTAGACTGGTTTATGTTAGGAAGACACCAATTGCTTCTGATAAACCCATCTTGTACTAAGTACACACAATCAAGTGTGCATAAGAAGTGCAAGCCGCAAAGATTCCTGGTAGCTAGGTAACCATAATGTTATGGCCCAGTTGAGCTGCTGAAAAGAAATAACGTACATAATAATAAAATCACCCAGTAAGTAGAGATCATAGTTGCACAACGAAGGACCTAATTCAGGAATCCGCAACTTTTCCCGAGTTCTCCAATTTTCTATTGAGTGTTTAGTTTATGCTGCCCTTGTAGTTGCTTTATTACTGTAAGCCATCATTGGGCATCACCTTTGGATGACTTGGTATTTAATCGTGGATTTAGCTTCAATTTCTTCATTAATGAACAGGGCCCATAATCAGAGCGGAAGTATCCTGTAAGGGGAGTGTTTTGTTGCCTAGGTGATAAATCAAACAGTGAGTAACAATAGCCCTCACTAATGGAGAAACATACAGTCTGAGAATCACCTCCACCTTTTGCCTGTGGATAAGCCAATAGACTGAGCTAGGCTGGCTCTGAGTTCGGGAGCTACATAGATGAGTTAGTGTTTGCCGAGGAACCACAACTCTTGCTGCATTGAGTCTAAACAGCCTGATTGACTCTCACATGGGGAGAAGTGAAACTAGACAGACAGTTCTGAACTTGCTACCCTATCTACCAAGGGCAGCTTCCGGTGATAGTTGTATGCTGGTTAAAAAAAAAAAAAAAAAAAAAAAAAAAAAAGGAAGATTTGCTTTGAGAACTGAGAGAAATAGAGCTAGAGAGGAGTGAAGTAAAAGCTTCTCTTGCAAAACCCCAATGCAGACCTATGCTGGGAAAGAACAATCCCCAGAAGCAAAAATGATAACCAGTGAACAATGAAAGAAAACACACCTCTGTGCTCAGTTTCACTTCGGAGAAATGTTTTTAGGAAAAGAAATACAAGAATCTCAAGATATGTCCTCTTTTAGTATGCTTTTAATTATGGAAATCATAGCATATAGAAAAACATGATATGTTTGCATTCGATGCTATTTTGTATGGTAATTTCTAGTATCATTCAAGTGGCCATTTTACGTTTCAGTTTTTGAGAACCTAATAGGGAACTATGTATCTCTTGTGAGGCCAAATTTTAGAAACCCTGAGGGGTCATCCTAGCAAAAATCAAATTCAATCACTGGTCACAAAATCTTCTTCTCTCCGTTCTTGATTACTTATTTATATTCTAAAGCAGATATTCTTGTAGTTTTTTTTTAAACTAAGAATCATCATTCACATCATGTTCATATTCCACAAAATTATTTCTTATTGGTGAAATCAAGTCAAATTTTTGCTTCGTTTCAGCATTATACAGAAGGTACATGAAAAAAATCAACTTCTACCTAACATTTGCTGTATAATATTGTTATGTTTCCTCTACTATCTTCTCTTGAAAAATTCAAATATTTTGCTCTTCACTCAAATATCATTTTAATTGAGGCATAATTGACATGCCACAGACGCACAAATCAAAAGTATGCCATTTAATGAGTTCCATAACAACTCCAATCAAGATTTGAAATTTCACCCTAGAAAGTTCCCCTGTGTTTCTTTCCAGCCAAATTACTTTTCCTACACACATAAAAGCAATTACTTTTCTGATTTCTGTTGCCATAGTTTAATTCAACTTTTTTTTTTTTTTTGAGTATAGGTAACACATAATGTTACATTATTTTCAGGTGTACAACATAGTAATTCTACACCCCTTTATGTTATGCTATGCTCACCATAATGTAGGACCCTCTGTCACACCATGCTCTTACACTACCACGGATTATATTTCCTATGCTGTGCCTTTCATTCCCGTGAATTATCCATTCCATCGCTGGAAGCCTGTATCTCCCACTCTCCTTCACCCATTTTGCGCATACCCCCATTCTCCTCCCCTCTGGCAATCTTCATTTGGTTCTCTGTATTTATGGGTCCGATTCTGCTTTCTGTTTGTTCCTTCACTTGCTTTGTTTTTTAGACTCCACCTATAAGTGAAATCATATGGTGTTTGTCTTTCTTGGTCTGACTTCGTTCAGCTATCCTTGCGTGTCATATAAATGGAAATCTATAGTTTATAGCCTTGAATGTCATATAAATGGAAATCTATAGTATATAGTTGTAGCTGCATTTTTTTCACTCGACATTTTTTGAGACCAATGCATTTTGTTGCATTGATGAGGTTTTTTGTTTGTTTGTTTTTGTGGGTTTTTTTTTTTGTTTGTTTTTGTGTTTTTTTCTGCTGAGTAGAATTCAGATATGCCATATCTTGTTTATCCATATTCCTACTGATGGACATGTGGATTCTTTCTAAGATTTGGCTGTTAAGAATAAAGCTGCTATGAGCATTCTTGTTTTGTACAAGTCAAACTCTCAATCAGAGGATAGGTATATATTTCATTGTATGAAAAACAGCTTTCCAAATTATCTTTACATTTTACTCCCCCATCAGTAATATATGAAAATTTCCATTGCTTTACGTATGTACTGACTTCACCAAAAAGTACCACCAGTCTTTTTTTTTTTTTAATTTTCAGTCATGGTACTTGTAGATATTTATATATCAATTCAATATTTTTTATTCATCATCCATATTTATTACATTTAAGTCAACTTTCTTAAACAGGAACTACAGAGAGGTTAAGGGATTATGCTTAGGATGTCCTTTTTATGTGTCTCCTAGGGTAATCAGATATTTAATAAATGTTTTTGTGATTCAAACAATAAAATCATCATAAACTTAGAATTTTTGTAGGTACTAAGTGCACATATTAGGCAGATATTTTATGATCTCATTATTATCCCTGGATCGTTTCATTTCTAGCCAAAAATAAACTGTCCAAAGTCACTCAAAATTGGGGGAAATTAACTTATAAATTTCATCTAAGAAGATAAGGAGGTATTGAAAAGCTAATGCCTCAGGAGAATATCAAATGTCCCTTTCCTACTTCCACAGTTGACCTGAATTCATCATGAACTTTCTCCCTGCAGGTACCACCGCCAGCCCTCAGTTTGCAACACAGCATGAAGGGTCCCTTCAAGTTCCTATCCCATGTGCTGTATTGAATGTGGTCTTTATCACTTGTTTAATCATTGCTCTCATCGCTTTATCAGGTGGGTCTGTACTTCATGAATTCATTCTGCTGTTAGCATTCCTGTCCAGCTGAAATCAACAGGGATTACTGGCACTAATTAATCTGAAATTCTGATTAATTTAGAATCACCCCCATTTTTTTTTTAAAAGCATCATTTTTGTTTTATTTGTTTGCTTTTGCATGGAACTTAATCTAAAAGCCTTTGGTTTAATCTTAATAGTAAAGCCTTTAGGCAAGGGAGGGTCAGGGATTGTTAGCTGCCATTGTACAGAAAGTGAAATGTGTAACATGCCCAACTCTAGCCCCAGAACCCTCACAGAGGAGGATATGGTCTCACATGAAGGAAAAAAAAGCGGTGTGTGTGTGGGGGGGGGGGGGGGGGGGGGACTCTCATACTTTGGAATCTAGAAATGGTCTCTCTCTCTCTCTCTCTCTTTTTTAGAATCACCCCCATTTTTTATACATGGCTGATTTCTTTGAACATCCCAAATATAATTCCATATTCTTTAGATAATCAATGCAACGCTTTCTCAGTTGCCTAGAACGTCTTTAGAAGTATTAAAGGTGTCTATGATTTAAAAATTATTGTGGGATGGGGGAAGGGAAGGAAAAAAAATAAGTTAAAAATTATTGTGGGAGAAAATTACACGAGCAGATTTTTAAATCTGAAGTGAAAGGGACTGATTTAGATTCTAACTAAACAGACATTTAGCTAGGGGGAAAATGTGGGCTTCACATTCATTTTTGATAGAAAAAAATAATATCTAAGCCATAGATTAATCAGGAATTGACCAGTCTTTTGTTTTTTATCTCAAGGGCAACAGAATGGTGCTTACGCATAATTAAAATATATATATATATCTAGAAGCTCCCAAAGAATTAATTGGGATACGGTATTCAAAACATAGCAATACCAAGACATTTGCCTTTAACAAACATGAAATCTTACAATTTTATGAAATGTCCCCAGCCATAGTTCTTTCTGTATTCTGAATTATTTCCCTACAAATTATTCTCTCCTTCTCCCAATTTAGTGTTTCGTTGGCTGCATTGGAATTTATAATGCCCTTTACCCTTTTTAGTCCAAAGACTACTGGCAGGATTTTTCTATTTTCCTACCCCTTTCGGAAATTATGGCCCAAAGGACACCTTCTTATTTCTTGCATCCTGACAGTGGTAGTTAGGCACAACAGGAAATTAGATAAAGTGAGAACCTGCCTTCTTGCTCTTCTCAGAATTCACTTCTTGCCTCTCATCCTTGTCATTGTCAGCTAGTTTCTTTTATTACTAAAACAAACCATTTTCCTGTTCACAGTTGGCCAATACAACTGTCCAGAACAATATTCACACCCACTGCCATCAAATAGCCCTGTTTCTTCATGCTCAGATGATTGGATTGCATACCGGAGGAAATGCTACTTTATTTCCACTGTAACAAAGGACTGGAAGTCAGCACAAAACTTTTGCTCTGAACATTGGGCTACTCTTGGCTTCGTTGATTCTGAAGAGGACATGGTAAGATTCAAAAACAATTTCCTAAATATTTGCTATTTTTTGATAGAGATAATCTGTGATTTCTTTGAAGACATTGTACCTATCTCCCTTGTAGGGAAATTTAGTTACAGAAAAGCATGAGATCAGTCTGAGGTCATAATCAGGGTTCCGTTTAACCTTGTAAATTTGATTTGATTATTTAGCTTCAATGGCCAAAAGTTCAAACGAGCTGGTCCCAAATAGAGCTAATAAGTGAGCAGCTTAGCCATCATGCCTTGAATTGCAGCTTTTGAGAAATGTAATTTATTACATACTTACCAGAGGGGTTGTTTAACATATGCCTTCTTTGTGCTTTCTTCAAGATCTTTTTAAAACGATTTGTGGGTAGAGCCGAACATTGGATTGGGCTGAAAAATGAAGATGGCCGGACATGGAAATGGTCAGATGGCAAAGTATTCAATAACAGGTAAGTTTTTAGATGTCTCTTCATCCTCCCCAGAATGGCAGCTCAGGGAAGCCATTTTCCTTTCAAATCAAAGGTTGTGCCCTTTATGAGCAGAGCTTTACCAGTCTGTTTTGTACGCTTATACTCTTTCAAATTCTTCAAAGAACGGTTTTAATATTGCCATTTTTCTCTTTTTATCTATTTGGAAATCATACAATAAATGCTTCTAGCATGTTTATCTCAGCAAATTTCAGTGTGAGTGACAGACTCAGAAATTTTCCAGAAATAATTGCAATGCTGCAAAAAGAAAAAAATCCAACATTTCCAATCTCGTATATATATTTTCCTGATAAGCTGGAGTTTTTCTTTTTTCTTTTTTTTTAGAAAATAATTCCCTTTGCCCTCTCCCAATTCTCATCACCACAGAGATAAAGAACAATATTTCTAATCATGAATTAGAAGCTTCTGTGAACCTAAGAGAAAACTTGCCTCAGAATGAAAGATATTGCCTAATTTTATTACCTGTAATTAATGTACATTTTAAAGTTTAAAGGACATTTTATATGTTTAGTGTTAATCTTTTCATCTGAAAACTCAGAATTGAATAAATCTCTAGGTATCTAAATAGTTTCATGATAATTACTGATATGGAGAATAAATTTAAAAATCTCTAGAAAAAGAATTCTTAATATATGTCCTATGGGACTATACATGCAGATGGGCTTTAGGGGCCATAAACCTAACTCAGCAACAACCAAGAATCACTCTTCTGGTGGTATGCCAACCGAAGGAATGGAACTGTTACTCTCTGCTCTGTATCCACCCTCCACATAGTATTTCTTCCAGTCTCGGTCTACTGTCTTTACAAGTTAGTTTATGGTCAACTTGACCAGCTGACATGCTTCATGAGGTCCTACCAAGCGAAAAAAAAAAAAAAATCACAGACTACCCTCACAAAGTTCATTCTCCTGTAACTGAATGGAAATAATGAACTGAAAATAATGCTGACTTTCTTTATTGTTTGCCAGGTTCAACCTTACAGGATCTGAGAACTGTGCATTTCTGAATAGCACAGGGGTCATCAGCACAGAATGTGAAAAGAATTTATACTGGATATGTAGTAAGCCCTTCAAATAATGAGGAAACATATTTGCTTCTAGACTATGGTGACTTGGAACTCGAGGAAATTTGTGTTGATGGATGCTGCTTTATGGTCAGAAATTTTCCATAAAAACTTTGTGGGAAAAAAAAACCTTTGTATTATTTTGGAAACCTTCTTCCAAATGAGACTATGGAAAAAAGGAAAAGAAATTCCAGGTTATCCAGCCATGAGCTGAAAAAGGCACAGGTTGCCTGACCATTCATTACGCGCAAAAATGAGAATGACTTTAAGCCTTATGGATGCACTTTATATTTTAAAATTCAGAAATAGTAAAATAACTAGGCTTAGAGTTATTATTTATTGTTGAATGACTACCGAAACTGAGTGTGCTCCTCATATTTGCACTATTTGAAGATGTTAACTGATGGTATTAAAAACCAAATGTCAACATAAGAAATTTTAACCAGTAGTGCAGACATTTAGTCTAAATGCATTTTTTGAGAAAAAAATCAGAGAACATTTCTAAGTGGACAAATGCTTATGAAACTAAGCTTCATAATATTTTTCTCTTTATAGAGAAGTTTGCCAAGTTACTTTGTCATTTTCCTGCCAAAAGAGTGGGATAATCATGTATTTATATGGTTTGTTGGTTTTTGTTTTTGTTTTTGTTTTTTTAGTTCTACGTAACTCATCTTTTCCAATGGTACATACTTCATTGTCTTAAAAATCTTACATGTAGCATTTTACAGAGACACAGACAAAAGCAAAGACTATAACGGATATTTGTGAAGCAGATGAAAGTGTTGGAAAATGTGCAATATGTGATGTGGTAAATTTCTACTGGGAAAAAGTCTGTATTCTTCAAACCTGGAATAGTCAAGTCTTATCTGACTATAAATTTGTACCTTTCCTAATCAATTCTCCCACGTGCAATGCTTCATATGAAGTATTTTCTGAGTGCAATAGTGTTTCTTTGTCTTTTGTATTCACTGCCATTATAAGCTGATTTTGTGTAAGTTAAAATAAAAGTAGAATCCACAAAACGGTTTCTAAGAAGTGTTCATTCCTTCAAAATACACTAATATATGTCATAGTATCAGAAAACAGAACATTAGAACATTTTTTAAACTTATGTACAGTAGAAACTTAGCTTTATAGCACAGTTTGTACTTTTGGTTTTTGGAATTTTTTTTAACATCTATTTTTAAGACAGAGAGAGACAGAGCATGAGCCGGGAAGGGGTAGAGAGAGAGGGAGACACAGAATCCGAAGCAGGCTCCAGGCTCTGAGTTGTCAGCACAGAGCCCGACGTGGGCTCGAACTCACAGAGCGCGAGATCATGACCTGAACCGGAGTCAGATGCTCAACCGACTAAGCCACCCAGGCGCCCCTAGTTTGTACTTTTTGAATTGTTTTCATATGTGCTTCCAAAAGGGCTCTATTTATTTTTCTGTAGAGCAGATGTGCAGTGAACATTCAAATTGACTTGAGAGGAATGTAGGTCATTTAAATTTCTGACTCTGTTATTTTCTTCCTTTCTGTTGTTATTCATCACCCTCATACTAAAGAGACATAGAGAAATTAGGAGACATCTAGAGTTATTTTGCAAGGGCCTATTTATAAAGCTCATCTTCTCTCAGGCCTGGTGCTGACAGCTCAGAGCCTGGAGCCTGCTTCTGATTCTGTGTCTCCCTCTCTCTCTCTGCCCCTCCTCTGCTCATGCTCTGTCTCTCTCTCTCTCTCTCTCAAAAATAAACATTAAAAAAATTTTTTTAAATAAATAAAGCTCATCTTCTCTCCAATAAAAGTATAATTGGCCCTCATAACTGATGCTCTGTATTTTAGTCATTTACACAAAATAATCCATAAAGTAGAAACAAGGCGCTATGTTAATCTCTACAAGATACTCGAGTCAGGAAAAATTCTGTTACCTTCAAAATTGTTTGATGAATGCGTTTCACAATATGCTTCTCCGAAAGCTGCAATGTATTTCATCATATTCTTCTCTGAAGGCTTCTCTGAATGCCATTCTGATATCTCTAAACTGTTATCACTAGAATGCCATATTGGAAAGAAATGTGGGTTCCAGACACTGCCTATAGTGATAAAAAAAAAAAATAGAGGTTTCTTAATTTCAGTGTCCTTCAGTTCCCACAGCTGCAAAATAAAACAAATGGCTTTCAAACTCTAATATCCTATCGTTAATAATAACAAAGCACTCTTGAGTCACGTTAGAAAACAAAGTCTTGTGATTTACCTGTTATGAAATGTGTAGGCGGAAAGTGTAGCTAAAGGCCAAAGCACAGGACAAGTATTTGTTTCGCTTCCGCCCCGCACCGTCACCGTCACCAGTTGTCCAGCTGTTTTAGTTAGCACTGGTCAGAAACTTACTTACAATTGGGTAGAAATTAAATTAGTTAATACATGGAAACGAACTTAGAAGAGTCCCTGCCTCAAAGTGAACCCCCAGGATGTATTAACTTTGAATAATGATTGTTATGTCATTAAAGGTCCAGTATTGACATAGAGCAGCATTTCTACATAATATGTTTATTTCTACAGCATGTTTTTTTTTTTAATTTTTAATATTTATTTATTTATTTATTTATTTATTTATTTATTTTTGAGATGGAGAGAGACAGAGCACGAGCAGGGGAGGGGCAGAGAGAGAGGGAGACACAGAATCTGAAGCGGGCTCCAGGCTCCGAGCTGTCAACACAGACCCCAACTTGGGGCTTGAACTCAAGGACCGTGAGGTCATGACCTGAGCTGATATATATACTCGATTTGCTCCCGCGTTCAAGCTTTTACGTAATTTTTAAAATGTTGAATTTGCAGGCTATATTCATCTTGGATAATTATGTTAATGCGTGCTGAAGGCACCTACCAATTATCTGTGTTTTATTTGGCATTTGCAACACAATTTCAATTCCTTCCTCTGGAAAGAGGAATAACAGTTCACCTGCTTATTTCACATAAATACAGGGACTCAATAAAATGACAACTACTTTTAAAATGATAGAATGCCATTGAAATGCTGGATCCTATAGTCAGTATTGAACTGATTCAACATTTTTATAATTCTAATATAGAAATGATCTTTCTAAGCTTGCTCTCAGTTTTCATAAATTTGACTAGATTTTAACACATGAAAATCTATGCTAATAAAATTCTAGAGAAAATGTTGGAATATATATGATTGGAAAGATTGCTGATGATCAAACACATTGGTATAGTTTAACCTTTGGAATGCAGTTTTTAAAACACTTACCAAAAACCCTAAAAAGATTCCATGTTTCTTTTGATGTGACCATTTTGGGGGGGAGAGAGAAGACTTTAAAGGAATAATCTCTGATGTTCAAGATATAACCACAAAATGTTATCAAAGAGCTATTTTTAATAATGATAAATTAGAAACCACTTAATGGTCCAAAATTAAAGATTTAGTTAAGTAAATATGATTCTACTACATGATGAAATAATATGACGACAATGAAAAATAATAATAAAAAAGAATGTTTAGGTATATGGGGGAATGTGCAAAGTATTATTGTTAGGCCAGGTGAAATATATATCCAGTAAGATTTTATCCTGTTAAATATTAAATAGAAATACACACATTTTGTGTTTCTATATCTTAAAGACAGAAAACTACAAAGGTGAAGACAATGGTTTTCCCTGAGTAATAGGAGTATAGATAACATTTGTTTTCTTCTTTATGTTTCTTCATAGTTTCAAGATATTCTATAAGAGAAATTTATGTTAATAAGCCCTAATATAGTATCATTAAAGTAGCAATTTTATTATTTAAAGTATGACTCTATTTCCTAGTGACCAATTGCCAATATTAAAAATGAATTTGGGGGCACCTGAGTGGCTCAGTCGGTTAAGCATCCAACTTCAGCTCATGTCATGATCTCACCATTCACGAGTTCAAGCCCCATGTTGAACTCTGTGCTGACTGCTCGGAGCCTGGAGCCTGCTTCATATTCTGTGCCTCCCTCGCTCTCTGCCCTCTCCCCCCTTGGGCTCTGCCTTTCTCTCTCTCTCTCTCTCTCTCTCTCTGTCAAAAATAAATAAACATTAAAAAAATTTAATAATGAGTTTGTTTGCGGTGCCTGGATGGCTTTGTTGGCTGAGCATCCAGCTCAGGTCATAATTTCGTGGTTCCTGAGTTTGAGCCTTGCATCAGGCTCCTGTTGTCAGCGCAGAGCCCCCTTTGGGTCCTCTCCCCCCAACTCTCCCCCCTCTCCCATCCCGTCTCTGTCCCTCCTCCTCCTCTCTCTCTCTCAAAAATAAATATTTTTAAAAAATGGGTTTGCTTTGAAACAGTCCCATAAATACAGAGAATAAGCTAATAGTTGCCAGAGGGGATGGGAATGAGGGGATGAGAAAAATGGGTGAAGGAGCATGGGAGAAACAGGCTTCCAGTTATGCAATGGATAAGTCTGGGCATGAAAGGCAAAGCAAGCACAGGGACTATAGTCAATGATACTACAATAGCCTTGTATGGTGACAGATGGTAGCTACACTTGTGACGACCCTAGCATAATGTATCGACTTGTGAAATAACCCTGTTGTACACCTGAAACTAAATCAACACTGTGTCAACTATACTTTTTTTAGTATTAATTTTTGAGAAAGAGAAAGAGGGAGAGAGAGAGAAACAAGCTGGGGAGGGGCAGAGAGAGAGAGGGAAACAAACTCCCAAGCAGACTCTGCGCTGTCAGTGCAGAGCCCGACGTGGGGCTCGAACCCACGAACCGGGAGATCATGACCTGAGCTGAAGTTGGACGCTCAACTGGCTGAACCACCTAGGCATCCCTCAACTATACTTCAATAAAGAAAAAATAATAATAATAATAAGGTTGCTTCAAGAATCTCCTCTATCCTAATTTAACTCAAGTTCCCCCACTCTTATGGGCACGGCATGGTGCAGTGTCACCTAGTGGCGGGGCAAAGTCACTACACTTTTGTTTTGTTGGGTTGTTTCTTGGCTCGGAAGATGTGTTTAACGGGAGAGAAACTGCAGGTTTGTTTTTCTTTTTAAACGCAGTTTAAACCCGGTTTAAGTGTCATGGGTAGTATAATCAGCTTTACGTATTTCATTATAAAGACATTGCGTCTAGTTTCTGCTCCACAGTGCAGACCAAGGAGATGATCTACACCACAAATAATGCTACCTAACGTGTAGCTTTGTTTTAGTTTGTTTTGTTTTCTAGATTTATTTGAGGTATGATTAGTATGCAAGAAAATGGCACATAATTAATATGTACAATTTGGTGCCTTTGGTCACATGTACATATATGCTCATGTTACCATCACCACAATCCAGGTGATAAACATATCCATCACCTCCCAAAGTTGTTCTCTTGGATTTTGTTTGCTTGTTTGTGTTTCAAACTCACAACATGAGGGGGGTCTGGATGGCTCAGTTGGTTAAGCCTCTGACTCTTCGTTTCGGCTCAGGTCATGATCTCCCTGTTCATGTGTTTGAGCTCCGCATCAGGCTCTATGCTGAGAGCACAGAGACTGCTCAGGATTCTTCCTTGCTCCCTCTCTGCCCCTCCCCCCACTCATTTTTTCCCCCTCTCTCTCTCTTTCAAAATAAATAAATAAACATTTAAAAAATCACAGCATGAAATCTAACCTCTTAACAAAGTCAGTAGAGTTGCAGGTTACAAAATCAAAATACAACATCACTTGCATTTCTATACGCCAACAACAAACACTAGGAAATTAACAATCCCATTTCAATAGCTCCAAAAAGAATTAAAAAAACCTTAGAAATAAGCCTAACCAAAAAAGTGAATGACTTACATGGTGAGCGCATTAATAAAAGAAATTAGAGCAGATACAAATAGCTGGAAAGACATTCTGTGTCCACGGATTGGAAGAGTTAATACTATTAAAAGGCCATATCACTCAGAGCAATCTACAAATTCAGTGCAACCCCTATCAAAATCCCAAAGATATAGTGTATAGAAATAGAAGAAAAAACAATCCTAAAATTCAGATGGAACCACAAAAGACCCCCACATGGGCAAAGCAATCATGAACAAGAACAAAGCTAGAGGCTTCATACATCCTCATTTTAAAATATATTACAGGGGCGCCTGGGTGGCTCAGTCGGTTGAGCGTCCAACTTCAGCTCAGGTCATGATCTCGCAGTCTATGAGTTTGAGCCCCACACTGGGCTCTGTGCTGATGGCTCAGAGCCTGGAGCCTGCTTCTGATTCTGTGTCTCCCTCTCTCTCTGCCCCTTCCCTACTCATGCTCTGTCTCTCTCTGTCTCAAAAATAAATAAAAACATTAAGAAAAAAATTTTTTTTAAATAATAAAATATATTACAAAGCTACAGTAATCAAAACAGTATGGTACTGGCATAAACACTGACCTAGAGATCAGTGGAACTAGAGAGCCCGGGGGGTGGGGGGAAGCATGCATATAGAGTCTTTTGATCTTTGACAAGGGTGTCAAGAAAACACAGTAGAGAAAGAATAGCCTTTTGAATAAACGGTGTTGAAAAACCTGGATATCCACATCTACAAGAATGAAATTGGATCCTTATCTGACGTCACCATACATAAAAATTGAGTCAAAATGGATTAAAGATGTGAAAATAAATCCCAGAAAAAAAAAAATTAGGGAAAGTCTTCTTGACATGGGTCTCCACAATGATTTCTTGAATGACACCAAAAGCACAGGCAGCAAAAGCAAAAATAGATAAGTAGGATTACATCAAACTAAAAGCTTCTGCGGAGCAGAGGGAATGGCAGAATAAAAACGTAACTGGGGAATCTGGGCGTCTCAGTTGGTTCAGCGTCTGACTCGGTTTTGGCTCAGATCGTGATCTCACGGTTCGTGGGTTCAAGCCCCACATCGGCTCTGTGCGGATTGTGCAGAGCCTGCTTGGGATTCTCTCCCTCTCCCTCTCTCTCTGCCCCTCTCCCAGTCATGCTGTCTGTCTCTCTCAAAAATAAATAAACTTAAAAAAAATTTGAAAAGGTAACCTATTGAATGAGAAAAAAATATTTGGAAAACATACATCTGGATAAAGTGTTATATGCAAAATATATAAGAATTTTTTTAATTCATAGCAAAAAGATAATAATAGTGATAACCTGATTTAAAAATGGGCAAAAGACTTAAATAGACATTTCTCCAAAGAACTCACTTTTTAAAACCTTTTTAATGTTTATTTATTATGTAATATGTGCAAATATGCTAAAGTACTTTGTATATGCTAAAGCCTCTACTACCAAAGTCTATATTACCAAAACATACTTCAAAATGTCTAGTTTTTGAGACCTGAAAGTCACCTTTTTCTTATTATATAATATGACTAATTATCAATATTAATATAATGATGAATATTATATAAATGTGATTATTAATAATATATACTATAGTGAATATTAATATCTTATTTTATACATATGTTATACGTGTTTAATAGCTTGCAATGAACACAATACTGTATTAATTAATATTAATGAAATATATTTAATAACTTGTAACCAACATACAGACAAGGGTACAACACATAAATGTAGGTTTAACAATTTTTTACAGAACAAATATCCATGAAAACTGTACCCAAATCAAAAAGCAGAACATTGCTAGCACCAAATGACACTTTCTTGCCCTTTTTTCGTCTCTACCCCTTTCATCTCCCCCAGAAATACAGAGATACCTGTTTTCATAACTTCTAAAATTGATGTTTGCAGTTTGTTTTTGACCTTTGTATGAATGGAATGAAGTGGTGAGTGTTCCTCTGTGTCTAGTTTCCCTCAGTATATCTCAAGCTCAAACTCATAGCCAACATCACGTGGGTGAGTTTCATCCACGCTGTTAGGTGTACCTGTTGTTAATTACTTTTCATTCTTATATGTTGTTTCTTGTATGAATAGGCAGTATTGATTGATATTTGGGTTGTTTTCTGTTTTTTACTGTGGACGGGGAAAAAGAATTTCTTTCTACCCTTCTAACCTCCTTGGCAATCAAATTAACGTTAGACAGAGTAACAGGAGAAAAACTAATTTAATTGCAAATGTGCAGGGACCCCATAAAAATGTAAGACCCAAGGACAAGCCGGGCAATGGAGACTTCTATGTCATCTTAAGCTAAGGCCTGGGGCTTCAAAGGGAGGAAGAATAATTCACAGACCAAAGAGAAGAACAGAGATGTTTGATAAACAGACATTTGACCTGCCATGCAAATAAGTCATTCACGTAAAAATGTTATCTCTTGTTAATGGCTCTCTTTCTGAGCCAGGTCCCATATCTAAATATTTTTTAGATAGTTTAAGGGAGAGGTAAAGCTATTCTTGAGTCTGTTGGGTCTTGATTGACTTCAGCTTGCAACAGTCTGCTTGCCCACGTGGCACATTTTGGAGAGACTTGTTCTGAACCCCTTTACTCCTATTTAAATAATGTTGTGATTGGCAACTACAGGCTTCTTATGTCGGCTGTTTCTCAACCTGTTCTGCTCTCACAGGAGAAATGGAGACATGTGGATGTGAACATTATCGGTGGCAGAGGTCATGAGATGTCCCAGACTTTCAAAATTTCAACTTAATCTTGTCCATAAAAATCTCCTTATGTTATGCGGCAACAAAGCATAAATGGGGTTCCTAACTACGTGGTCAGGACAATGTGATCTTGGATATCTGGTTCCTTTCTGTGAGTTAGCACTCCAGCTAACTGCCTGCCAAATTACAAACCTGTGCTCCTTTGTTCCTAAAATTGTGCCCCATAAATGCGTCCCTCAAGAAATCATAGAAAATCCATTAGTATATCACAATTCCAAATTCTATTCAGCACTAAAGGTCCCATTAGTCAAATTTGGGAGATAATCAGTCAGAAAAGCAATCCTAAGTCTCTCCATGGTCATGGAACCGGAGTTCAATACCACAAAGTGAACTTTATAAATACTCAGAAGTTAGGGGAAAGTGGGTGATGGGCATTGAGGAGGGCACCTGTTGGGATGAGCACTGGGTGTTGTATGGAAACCGATTTGACAATAAATTTCATATTAAAGAAAAAAAAAAAAGAAATACTCAGAAGTTAACAGCTCAGCCTCTATGGTACTCCAACGCCATCATGCAAAGAGGAGCTTATGCCATCATCAGTGAAAAATGTTGCTTCTCTGTAAACAAAGCAGGACAAATAATATCTAATTTAAATCTGTTAAAAGAAAGAATTAATATTTTTTTGTCAGATAGAAGAAGTACAAGTATTCTATAGACCTGATCTATTTCTGGAGCTTGGACTGGCTTAATGGGATATGGGAAATGGGCTCTGATTTGTTCTTTTCTGTTTATTCATCCTCAGTCTTTTTTTTTTTTCAGAGAGAGACAGAGAGAAAGAGAGAGAGAGCACAAGCAGGGGAGAGACAGAAAGAGAATCTCAAGCAGGTTCATACCCAGTGTGGAGCCAGACATGGGACTCCCTCCCATGACCCTGGGATCATGACCTGAGCCAAAATCAAGAGTGATGCTTAATTGACTGAGTCACCCAGGCTCCTGTGGGTGCTCCTGACAGGCGCCCCTGTCAACTTCATTCTAATCTATGTTGTTTCTACTCTCTGCAGATCTCTTCCACGCATTTACTAATTCCATTTCTCTCTCCACAGTCACCAGATCAGCTTTTAGTGTGGAAGTTTCCAGGGAAGCTAGAAACTGTAGGGGCCCAGGGCAGGAACTAGAACTGTAGAGGCCCAGGGCAGGCCATCCCAAATGTGCCACAATGGCATATTGATTGTTTTGAATTGAAGCTATTTGGAAAACAACCAACACGAGGACACTTAGACCCTCCCTTGTCCCCCTGAAAGCAGGAAATAAATCCCCCATGTGAAAAAAATGCCCTCCCCATGATAGGAAGGAAAAAGACCTCCTTATCACCAAAGACAGAGACTTTGAAGTTGAGAAATTTGTAGAAAAAAACCTCTCATTACTCTTTTACTGTAATCTATGACCTCAGCCCAAATTCCACATAGAATTAAAGCTACTAATTAAAGCTCAATGGAATACTACTTGGCAATGAGAAAGAATGAAATCTGGCCTTTTGTAGCAACGTGGATGGAACTGGAGAGTGTTACGCTAAGTGAAATAAGTCATACAGAAAAAGACAGACACCATATGTTTTCACTCTTATGTGGATCCTGAGAAACTTAACAGAAGACCATGGGGGAAGGGAAGGAAAGAAAAGAGAGGGAGGGAGCCAAGCCATTAGAGACTCTTAAAAACTGAGAATAAACTGAGGGTTGATGGGGGGGTGGGAGGTAGGGGAGGGTGGGTGATGGGTATTGAGGAGGGCACCTGTTGGGATGAACACTGGGTGTTGTATGGAAATCAATTTGACAATACATTTCATATTTAAAAAAAAAGCTCCCAAACACCTGTTGTTTTCTCCTTCTTCTTCTTCTTCTTCTTCTTCTTCTTCTTCTTCTTCTTCTTCTTCCTCTTCTTCTTCTCCTTCTTCTTTTTCTCCTTCTTCTTTCTCTTCTTCTTCTTTTGAGAGAGAGCACGTGAGCAGGAGAGAGGCAGAGAGAGAGAGAGGGAGAGAGAGAGAATCCCAAGCAGGCTCCATGCCCAGTGTGTATGGAGCCCATCAGGGGGCTGGATCCCATGGCCGTGAGATCATGACTCGAGCTGAAATCAAAAGTCAGACACTTAACTGACCCAGCTATCCAGGTGTCCCTATGTTTTCTTTATCCGGTCAATTCCTATTGTCTCTTTTCTAAAATGTGTAAACACTGTCTGCCTTGGTCATTTCTTGGCATCTCAATGTCATAATTGAGTCTCCGCAGACATGTTATAAAACTTGTGTCTTTTTTTTTCCTCCTATTAATCTATCTCATATCAATTTAATTCCTCACTAGCTAGAAGAACCCTGGGGGTGGGGAAGAAAAGGAAATTTTTCCTTCCTCAACACTGGCAATCTGGCATCATTTCCCTTCAATTTTAGTGACTGAAAAGTTTGAAGTTGACCTTCATCTCCTTCAAAGACCAGCCACTCTTCCTTGGCCTTACTCCTAGCGCAGTGTTTAGAGGTATTTTTGGTTGTCCAACATGGTGGGCAGTCAATGGTGGGGAAAGCTTGATACTGGCCTCTAGAAGGGAGAAGTAAGAGACGCTTCTAAACTACACAAGGCACTGAACAGCTCCCGACAACAAAGAATAATCTGATTCAAAATGTCCGTGGTATCCAGGCGAGACCATCTTGTCCTGGGGTGTAGCTTTCTGGTGAACCAACGAGATGTACTGATTTTTCAATGTCCCTACCCCTGCCCAAGCTCTTAGACTGCCCCAAACCCTCTTCTGCTGCTCTGATTCTGTCTTTGAGAATCTTGTACAGGAAAGGCAGCTCTTCTTTCTGGGTTTTAACTTTCTTTTGGACTTGCCTGGGGTTACTTACTAATTTGCTATCTCACTGATGCCGTTAATATATTTAGAATATTTTGCTGGCTCGACACGTTTTCCTTTGTGGAGAGAGGATCGGTATTACCTAGTGAGAAAATCACCCTGTTTCTTTTGAATAACCAAATGAAAGTACTGGAAGTCTCCTCCTGCTTTTAAGAAATCTTCTGAGAAATTCTCAGACTCAGTGCTCAAAAAGTTACTTGTTGCTTAATACCTCTCACCCTTAATTGTTGTTGCCGGCTTCTCCAAGAGTCACATTTTGCTGGTTCATACCTGCATCCACGTGGCACAGCCTTCGACCCCTACTACTTTGTTAAATGTGACGATACTCGCTCCCTGCATTATGCAAAGCACTCAAAAATATAAAAGTAAGGAACGTTTGTATTGAATGACGATATGATGATTAATAAGGATAATAAAAACATAGCAATAATTATAACCAACATTACATCGTGCTTCTATGCTTCTATCAGCCAGAGACTAAACGCTTACCATACAATTAATTTATTTAATCTTCCCAACAGCCCTGTGCCTTAGGTGTTATTAATGTCTTATTTTGTATATAAGGAAACCAAGTTACATAGAGAGTAAGTACTTTGCCCAAGGCCTTAAAATTTTAGATCGAGTATTCATACCCAGGCCGTCTGACACTTTGGGACATAGCCATTGAGAATGTGTCACGCTGAGAGTCACGGGTCACTGCTGTCAAAGTTTATGGCAACCACAATCACTTAGGGCCCCCTACCGACAAAACAGCTCCTTTTCCTCCAGGTTACACCTGCTGCGAAAGCTTGCTTAGTCATCTTCAGACAAGACTTCGTCAAAACCGTCTAGTCCTTCCCCATTTCCTGCAGGTGTTTGTTCAGAACTTCAGTGGCAATTGTTTTGCTTCCAGTGGCAACAATAACAATGGGCATGAAAAGCTGACCAAAACATCCAAGCGAAAATTTTGTTCATTAGTAGAGTTTTGGTACTTGTTTTGCTGCATGTGGGCTTTGAACACCTGTAGCGGACTTTGAGAAGTGGGCTTTGAACATATTCCTGGGACCCTAAAAGGTTATACACATGTGTAGGGTGCCAGGCCAGGATCGGACGCATGCCCAGGAATGACCTGGGGGGGCGGGGGGGTGGGGGACTAAGCTTTCACCTCTGACTGACCTTGAGAGTCTGCACAAACAGGAAGGGAAGGCTGAGAAAAGTTGTAACCTGCCTGCCCGAGTGTCGAAGATGCGTCTCGACAGGCACACAGGCTCCCTCAGCGAAGACTGAAAGATTTGTAGATGAAGAGTCGAGAAATCAGCAAGAAGGAAAAACACGCACATTTTTGAATGGGCAAAAAGACTTGAAAGGTCATTGCGCGCGCGCGCGCACACACACACACACACACACACACACACACACACACAAACTGACATGGCAAATACGCTTATCAAAATCGTCATCAAATAGAAATTAAAACTAAAAGGAGTTATTGTAAGACCGACTACAATGTCTAATATTTTTTTAAAAAAATAAACAAAAACAGAGACTAGCAAGCATTGGTGAGAATTTGTATCAGTTGGAACTCATGTACAGTTGACCTTTAAACAACATGGGTGTCCACTGTGTGGGTCCACTTACACACAGATTTTTTTTCAATAAGTATAGTACAATATTATAAATGTATTTCCTTCCTTTTGATTTTCTTAATAATATTTTCTGGTCTGTGTTGCTTTACTGTAAGAATACAGTATAGAGGCGCCAGCGCAGCTCGGTCAGTTGAGTGACCCACTCTTGATTTCGGCTCAGCGTATGATCCCAGGGTCGTGGAATTGAGCCCCACGTCTGCCTCTATGCTGAACTTGGGGCCTGTTTGAGATGCCCTCTCTCCTACTCTGCCTCCACTCGCGTACACACACACACTCTCTCTCTCTCCCAAATAGACAAAAAAAAAAAAAAAAAAAAGAATACAGTATATAATGTATATAACACGTAAAATATATGTTAATTGATCGTCGATGTTATTGGTAAGGCTTTCTGTCAAGAGTAAGATATTGGGAGTTACGTTTCTGGGCGTTCAAAAGTTGTACACAGATTTTTCAACTCTGTAGGGTGGTCTGTCCCCCTAACACCTGTGTTGTTCAAGCGCCTACTGCACTTGTGGAAGGAGATTAAACTGATAGCTACTATCTTGGTTGGCAGTCTCTACCAATGGGACACCTTATGACCTATTAATTCCATTCATCTGCTAACACAAATAAACGTGTATGTGCATGCAACGAAAGATACAAAAATTTCAGAGCAGTTTTATCCATTCTAGCCCTGAACTGGAAACAACACAGGTGTCCCTCGACTGGAAAATAGATACATTGTGGTGCATCTATACCATAAAGCACTGTATTTATCACACCGGCAGCGACACAAATATGTATCCAAAAAACCGATGATCAAAGAAGCTGGACACAAAAGACTCCAAATTGCGTGATTCCGCTTTTATGAAGTGTTTTAAAAAGTCTGGAGTGGCAGGGAAAACCATCCTAACACCAAAGGCTGCGTATCCTGAAAATATTTGACGGCACGTTGCAGCGTGACTAGGGCACTTCTTCATTAGCTTTGTTTCCTAAGAAAATAAAAGGTTCTTTTCTTTCAAAATTCACCCCTGCTTGTGAGTGTCAGTTCCTTTCTGGTGTATTTCTAGGTGGCAGTAGAACTTTGTGCATACTCTGTGGCAGAATTCTTTTGCTTTATATATTAATTGTTAGCGAATGGTTTGTCTCCCTCACTAGAAAATTCACTTCCTATAGGGAGGACACCATATTCAATCTCAGCTTCTAGTTTCAGAGAAGCAGTTAAGTTTAGTTATTGAATGTATAGGCTTTGATGTCAAATAACCTGGTTTAACATTTCTGTGTACTTTGGGTAAATTGCCTTGTGTGCCTCATCAGTAAATAGGGGTAGTCAAAGTACCTAGCTCTTATATTTCTTGTGATGCTGTGAGGTTTAAGTAAGTTAATATCTGAAGTATATAATAATCTTAATAAATGTTAGCTCTTTGCTAATAAAATCATCAGAGTATTTTGTAGGTTTCATGTAAATTTAGGTTACTCCCTTTCTGCGAATATGTTTACCTTAAAATTGTGCAAATTTCATACAAATACTATAAACTTTATATAACATTTTTTGAAAATTAATCTATCAATACAAATAAACCCAATGTTTCCCTGAATAGAAAATGTTTTGGTATATATACATATGCATACCACCTATATATATATAATTTAAGGTCTGTATTTATACTTCTATAAATTTATAATATTATATAAATATCATATAGGATTCAAACCTAATTAAGTAATTAGTATTAATTAGTATTAGTAGTAATACTACTACTAGTAATACTAGTAATACTACTACTAGTAATACTAATTAGTAGTAATTAGTATTATAATTAATTAATTAAGTAATTAGTAAACTAATTAAGTAACATCATAAGTTATTCGCCCTTTAATAAAACTAAATGAAGCATTAAGTGTAATGTGTCTATGTTATTCTTAAGATATCATGGATTTTTGTTGTTGTTCTTGTTGTTTTTGGTTTTGTTTTTTTTTTTTGGATTTTTGTTTTTAATTGCTGAACAAAGTTTACTTAAAAATTCAGTAGAGGACTTTCAGGTGTATTCATAATATTGAACAGCTGTATTTGTTTCTGCTTTGTTCAAAAACTCCATTAAAACAACATTCATTGAAAAACAAGAAATGGACTGGAAAGGATTAGGAGGAAATGAACACAAAAGATAAATATTTATACATTTTAGAATATGTCAAGTGACTTAAGCCATAGAACTCTGAATGCTATGAAATTATAGAGACTATGCATCTCTAAAGTTGGATGTGGTGGGCAGACTGTAGGATAGCCCCACAATCTCTCTGTTGTGGTCTTTGTGCCCTTGCGTGATCCCCTCTCCTTAAGTGTGGGTGGGAACCATGACTTGCTTCTACCCATAAAATAAAGGAAAAATACATGAAATATAATAATGTTACATAAGATTGTTAATGCCTGTCTTGCTGGAGGAGACTCTCTTTATTGCTGGCTTTGAGAAAGCAAGATACCATGTTGCAAAAGTCTTTGTGGCGAGAAATTGAAAGCTATGGTCAATGAGAAATGGAGGTTCTAGTCTGACAGCCTACAAGGAACTGAATGTTGCCAACACAAGAGGTTGGAAGTAGATCCACAGTTGAGCCTCAGATAAGACCACAGCCCCAAGCAACACTTGAATTGCAGCCTTGTGAGAGGTTGAAGCATAGGACCCGCCTAAGCCATGCCTAGACTCCTGGCATAAGCAAAATGAGATAATAAATAAGTGAAATTATTTTAAACCACTAAGTTTATGGTAATTTGTTGGTCAGAAGTAGAAAACAAATACCGTAGGGGGAAAACTGGAGTATTAGTTGAAAATACACATAAGAAACGTTTCAGTCTTTTGAGCTCCTTTCCACCTTGAACAACCAAACTCCAATCTGATATCTCTGCAGGAGATTGGAAGTTTGCTGCCTGGAATGACTGAACCAAAAAGAAATCTGAATTCAGGTTGGGAGTCTTTAGGAAAGGCTAAAGGAGGAGGTATTTTATTAAAAAGAGAGAAATTAACTGCAATTATGAATAATAAGATCAGAGACTCTTTCATTAGTTTCAAGATCCTTAAGATCCAGGCTTAATACAACCAGGCTGAAAACCAGAGAATTGTACCAGAGAATTATACCTCTAATTGAGGTATAATTGACAGATAACATTATATTAGCATTAGGTGTACAAGATAATGACTTGATATGTGTATATACTGTGAAATCATCGCAATGTCTAGTTGACATCTCTTACCACACTTAGCGACAAGCTTTTTTTTTTCTCGTGATGAGAATTTTTCAGCTCTACTATCTTAGCAACTTTCAAGTATACAATACAGGATTATTGACTCTAGTCACTAGGATATAAATTACATTGCCAGGACTTATTTATTTCATAACTGGAAGTTTGTATCTTTTGACCACCTTCACCCACTACGCCCATTCTAACCCTTCACTTAAAGCAACCACCAATCTCTTCTCTATATCCGTGAGTTCTTCTTCTTGTTGTTGCTTTAAAGATTCCACACAGAAATGAGATCCTATCATATTTGTCTTACTCTTTCTGAGTTATTTCACTCAGCCTAAAGTAGAATTGCTCTTTGAGAAAAGTGACGAATACAAAAGACCTATTGAGAATAAGAAGACATGAACAGTCTCTGCCTTAATATCCGTAAGGATGTCGGCGGGTTCCAGATACATAATGTTCTACTGTTCATTTAGTATCTCACCCTCACATATTAATAGGCACTTATGGGACACTAGATATTTAGGAAAGTCCCTTAAAAGAACAGAGACCAGGGGCCGCTAGATGGCTCAGTACGGTAAGCACCTGACTCTTGATTTCAGCTCAGATCGTGATCTCACAGTTGTGAAATTGAATCCTGCATGGGAGTCCACGCTGGGCATGAAGCCTGATTGGGATTCTCTCTCTTCTCTCTCTGCCCCTCCCTCCTCCAAAACAAACAAACAAATAAACATAGAGGCCAAAGCAAGCACATATCAGATAACATTCGTGTAAAAGTTGATGGCAAACAACAAGAAAAATTCTAAATGTTCTTATAATTAATATATTTGGTGGGGGAAGTAGGGGAAAAAAACTTCATTACATAAGTAAGAAGAGCAAACTGAAAAGAGGACATTTAAAGAATAAGAAAGAATGCTTGGAAATTAAAGTTATAATAAATTCAGGAAAGGAGATTCTATGAAGAGAGTGGAGGAAAACTTGAGGAACTAGCCTAGCTAGTAGAATCTAAAGAGAAACGGATTTTAAAAAATGGGGAAAAGTTTAATGATATTAAAAAATCAAGGGTGCCTGGGTGGCTGAGTCAGCTGAGCGTCCTACTTCAGCTCAGATCATGATCTCGCAGTTCGTGAGTTCTAGCCCCACATCGGGCTCTGTGCTGACAGCTCAGAGCCTGGAGCCTGCTTCGGATTCTGTGTCTCCCTCTCTCTGCCCCTTCCTCGCTCATGCTCTGTCTCTCTCTGTCTCTCAAAAATGAATAAATGTTAAAAAAGAAAAAAAAGAAAGAAAGAAAGAAAGAAAGAAAGAAAGAAGAAAGAAAGAAAGAAAATCAACCCAAGAGCACCAATATCTCACTAATAGGAATTCTAGAAAAAGACATGAGGGAAAAGTTGGAAGAAAATTATAATAGAAATATGAAAGAAACTTTCTCAGAAACGAAGGACATGTTTCCCATTTAAAATGTCCCATTGAATGTCCGACAGAAAGAGGGAAAATAGGCTGACAGGGCACCTCATTAGAGAATTTCAGAATTCAAGGGACAAATTAAAGGTTCTTAAAGTTTCCATATGGAAAAGTTAGGCTACAGGAGTGCCTGGGTAGCTCAGTTGGTTAAGTGTCCCACTCGATTTCAGCTCAGGTCACGATCTCATTGTTCCTGGGTTTGAGTCCCTGGTCCAGCTCCGTGCTGACAGCAGGTGGCGCTTGCTTGGGCTTTTCTCTTTGTCCCTCCCCTGCTCGCTCTCTCTCTCTCTCTCTCTCTCTCTGTCAAAAGAAATAAACTTAAAAAAAAGAAAAGTTAGGCTACAGACACAGACTCAGAAATTGGAACAATAATTGTAATTTTTAATAACGATATGCCATCTGACAGAAAGTGCCACTAAAATTCAGAGGAAATGTGATTACTAATCTTAACTTTGTATCTAAACTGTATTTCAAGTTCACACGTATAATAAAAATCCATTTCAAACAAACTACTGAAAGCTGTAATCTCTCCTCTCTCTCTCTCTCTCTCTCTCTCTCTCTCTCTCTCTCTCTCTCTCCTCTTTCTCATATATATCTCATGCTTGGCAAACATCTCTTAACCCTAATGTGAACAAATTTCTGTGCTGATAAGTAAATGTCTTTGAGTTACTTTCAACATCACGTTAGACAATATTGCTCCCTCCACTGATGATTAAACCTAATTTTCTTATCTGCATTCGAAGTTAATAATTCTATGGTTTCTCTGAAGCTAAAATTTTACTCTGTTTCAGAACATTCTTCCTCTTTTTGTAACTGTTTAACACTCCTGATTTCACAACTTCTCTTTTCTCAGACTTCCCCCTAAATGTGGTTACTTACTTAACACACTATTTTTTGATGTTTTTGACATTTCAGCACTATTGACATTGGATCTTTTATTGTGATGCTGTATCTTATTTTTCTGCCTTGTACTTTAAAGACACTGGGAGAGAAAGGGAACTTTACAAATTGTTACGATGTGTTAGAATAACACTATTTTTTTAATAACTATTTTTTATTAAATATTCTTCCTTAAGTGTTACTATGTTCAGTCTTTTTTTTTTCTAAACACAAAAATGCCTCTTTGAGAACATTAAATTAATGAAAGAGGGAAAATGAAATAAAGCACCAGAGCTTGAGGGAGGTCTTTAAAAACTACTAGAATAAATGTCACAGAAAGTCAGTTGTGTGGACCCAGGGCAAGAAAAATTTGCCACAATGGCATATTGATTATTTGAATTAAAGCTATTTAGGAAACAGCCAGTGCAAGAAGGACATGCTGACCCTCCTTTGTCCTGCTGAAAACAGGAAATATTTCATGTGAAAGGTACTCTCCATGTACCGGAAGGTAGAGGGATATCATTATCATTTATAAATAAACCTTGTAACTGTTTACTAATTTACCGCCTTAGCCCAAATTCTGTTTAGAGATCCTTATTAATTGAAGTTCCCAAACATAACATTCTTTGTTCTGTCAATTCTTTACAAATGTATTGCCTCTTTATCTGAAATATATCAAAACTGGCTGCCTCGGTCATTTCTTTGGGTATCAATTTTGTTATTGGGTCTCTGTGTGCATTTAATTAAACTCTGGGTTTTTTTCTCCTATCAAACTGCCTTATGTCAATTTAAGTCTTACACTAGCTGGAACATGCTTAAAGGGTAGAGGAAAATTTTTCCTTCCTCATAGTAGTGAGCAAGAGAAAAACAACAATATTTGTATAGTTCACTAATGGTTACAATGTCGCATATGTTACAACAGTGCTTTAATATTATTATATATCTGTTGTAGATAGAAACATTGGCATTAAAAAGATAAATTTGCCCAAAGTTGTTTACCTAAAACAATTTGAAGTCAGGACTCAAGCTCAGGTGTTTTGAATTCCAATCTCCCTAGTCTCATAATGGATTATGATGGAAACTCAAAAACAAATCACAGAGAAAATAAAAACAAAATATTAGCAATATAATAGTCATCTTTTCAAAAAATTTGTTTATTGGGGCATCTGGGTGGCTCAGTCGGTTAAACATCTGACTCTTGGTTTTGGCTCAGGTCATGATTTCATGGTTTGTGAGATTGAGCCCTGCATCAGGCTCTGCACTGATGGCATGGAGCCTGATTGGGATTCTCTCTCTCCCTCTCTTTATCTGCCCCTCCCTCCCCTAATTAAGTACGTAAATAAATAAATAAATAAATAAATAAAATTTGCTTATAGAATATAATGTGAGTGCAAATATGTTTAAAAAGTATAACACCACTGGCCATGATGGATTAACAAGAATCATTCTTAACCTCCCATTGTAATCAAGTAGAAAATTCAGCAAACCTACCAAAAAAGGCTTTCAGAAATTGTACAACAGATAGCTCAGATCGTGTCAGAAAAGGGAAATAAGTAAGATGGGCACTAAGATGACTCCAGATTTCACTGGGAATAATCTTCCATAATGCAGGCACAGGAAAGAGCATCCAAAGGAAGCTAGCAGTCTCACTGAAATTGAGGACACACAGATACAGAGTAGGACTTTGAGGCAGCTGGAAGTTGCAGGCAGAATTTCAAAAAAGAATCTCCCTTGATTCTGCTGAATACTACGATGCTTATACATAACATAAAAATGCACCAATCCGGGTAAAAAACAACAAAGCGGTTATCTGCAGACCAATTCTCAGAGCCCAAACAGGGTGAGGAGACATTCAAGCTCTTACTTGCCCAACTAGAGAGTCATTAGTATTCACCAGGGCCATCACTACAGAAGCCTCAGACCTTAGTGGTAGGAATAAACTAACCCTGACATTAGTTCGTACCTAACCTAACAACAATGAAAAACAGGTTTCAAAACTGTTAAACTTATCTGCAGGTAACTTGACCCATGAAAGGAGGAAGAAAGGAAGGAAGGGGAAGGGGAAGGGTCAGCTCAGGTCATGATCTCACGGGTTCATGAGTTCGAGCCTTGCATTTGGCTCTGTGCTGACAGCTCAGAGCCTGGAGCCTGATTCGGATTCTGCGTCTCCCTCTTTCTCTGACCCTCTCCCATTCGCACTCTCTCTCTCTCTCCCTCTCTAAGATATATAAACATTAAAAATAAATAAATAAATAAATAAATAAATAAATAAATTCTTATTAATGTATAATTGACATATAATTCTATATTCCTTTCAGGTGGGCAACATAATAATTCACTATTTGTATTTATGGGAAAATAATCATCACAATAAGTCTAGTTAGCACTATTGCCATGCATAGTTACAGAAATTCTTTTTCTTTGCGAAGAAAGCTTTCAAGATCGACTACCTTAGCACCTTTCCAATATGCAATACAGTACTCTCACTGTAGTCACCATGCTGTGCATTACATCCCTGTGACTCATTTATTTTTTTTTTCGTGTCTTATTTTCATTTCTTGTTCTACTAATAGGAGTGAGATAGATTGAAGGCTTTGTTGGTGATACTTTTCATTCATTTTCAAATTTATTTTTATTTCAATTTATTTTTTACTGAAGTATAGCTAACACACAAGGTTACATTTGGGTATACAACGTAGTAATTTGACACTCCTATGCTATGTGTAATTACCAGTGAAGTTACCATCTGTCACCACACAACACTATTGCAATACCACTGACTGTATTCCCCTTGCTGCACTTTTCATCCCCATGATTTATTCATTCCATAACCGGAAGCTGGTATCTCCCACTCTCCTCCACCCATTTTGCCCCCTCTACCACCCTCTCCCCTCAGGGAACCATTGGTTTGTTCTCTGTACTTTGGGGTATGTTTCTGTTTTTCATTTGTTTGTTTTATTCTTTACATTCCACATATAATTGAAATCTTATGCTATTTATTTTCCTTTCTGGACTTATTTTACTTAGCATGAATCCCATTAGGTCTACCCATGTTGTTGTAAATGTTGCAAAAGGCAAGATCTCATTCTTTTTATGGCTCAGGAATATTCCATTATAAATAGAAAAATATACACATATATAATATATCGCATCTTTTATATCCATTCGTCTATCAATAGGCACTTAGGTTGCTTCTATCTCTTGGCTACTGAAAAAATGCTGCAATAAACATAGAGGTGCATGTAATGTTGCAAAGTATTTTTTTTTTAATTTTCTTTGGGTGAATACCCAGCGTAGAATTATGGAATCATATGGCATTTTTATTTTTACTTCCTTGAGGAATCTCCATAGTGTTTCTACCATGATTGCACCAATTTATATTCCCACTAACAGTGCACAAGCGTTCCTTTTTCTCTACATCCTCATTTTTTTAAGGCTTTCCAAAAGTTTTCAATGTTCAGACAAGGTTAAGAACCACTAACCCGGAATAATTAGATAATTAGATAATTGTTATAGATTACTGAAAAAGGGCAAAAGGTGTCATTTTCATGTAAAATGAAATCTTTTCACACACTTTATAAAGTGTATATATATATATATATATGTATATATATATATATATATATACATATATATATATATATAGTTGACCTTAAAAATATGTATGTGCACACACACACACACACACACATAAATGGATACAAATATATCATAGAACAAACAATTATTTCCCTGTCCCCATGCCCCAGCCAACCTGCAAAATAAAACCTTTTCCCCCCCAGAAATATTCAGAGAAAACATGTACATTTTTCTGTTTCTCACTCTTACCATCACAGGAAGAGTTACTTGTCTGACTGGTAAGCTTTTAATCATTCTCCAGATTTACCTCCCTGCCCTCCCACAGCATTATATTTCTCTGAATATGTTCTCAATCCCATGCTTGTCTGAGGTGAAGAGGACATTTTCATCTTAAATGAATAAATTATTATATACGACTCTCCATCACTCACCCACGCATGCACACTGGAACGTGACAGAAGGAGGTATACAAAGGGGAGATATTAAGTCTGAGTTTATGCAAAAGTAATGGGGCCACCAAAAGAAAGAGGTGACACGGTGGAAGGAGAGGTGAAGTTGGATTACTTTGGATCATTTTGAGTTTGAGATATTGGAAGGCAGTTGGAAATGAGGACTTGCACTCCAGGAAGTGAGCCAAGATGGAGGATTCCACTTGGAATCCAGGCCCGGAACCATGATTAATAAAATTATGGTTAAAGTTAGGACAGTAATAAAACATATTTCAAATGCATACTACTTAATTACTTAGAACTGGCATCTATCAATAATGGTAACAGAAGGAGCGCCTGGGTGGCTCAGTCGGTTAAGCATCTGACTTGGGCTCAGGTCATGATCTCCTGGTTTGTGAGTTCAAGCCCCGCATTGGGCTGTGTGCTGACGGCTCAGAGCCTGGAGCCTGCTTCGGATTCTGTGTCTCCCTAGCTCTCTGCTCCTCCCTTGTTCATGCTCTCTCTCTCAAAAATAAATAAACATCAAAAAAAAAATGTTTTTAAATAACAATGGAAACGGAACAACTCAACATTCAAAAAAGTTATAGCCCAGGGAAGTTGTCACCAAGTTTGAGAACATCATCGTATGCGTATAATTTTCTTTATACGATACAGCAGCCTAACTAAATATCTGTTATGCTTTCACATCTTTACTGATGAATATTTCATGAGTCTAGTGTACCTAACTGAATAGCTCTATTTTGTTTCCAGACATATTTCTATTATTTAATCACATACACCACAAGACACCACAACTTTTAATATCCCATTTTTCAATTAATCCATAAATTGACTACCTATAAAATGGTTTTTCTGGCTAAGTGAGTCCTATACCTACAAGAATCATGACAATCAAAAGTTAAATCTCACCAAACCTAGAGATTACTCCATAACTCATACCTTGGTGACTTACTTTGGGCAAGGAGAGAAGGCAGAGATTATTAATATCAAATGTGGGGGTTGCTACATGGCTCAGTTGGTTAAGCATCAGACTCTTGGTTTTGGTTCAGGTCATGATCTCGTGGTTTGTGAGTTGGAACCCTGCCTCGAGCTCTGCTCTGACATCAAAGAGCCTGCTTGAGATTTTCTGTGTCCCTCTCTCTCTGACCCTTCCCTGCTTGTTTGAGCACTCTCTCTCTCTCATAAATAAATAAACATTAAATATATATATTTATATATATATATTTATATAATCATATATACAATATATATTAATTAAATATATAATATTTATTATATTTATATATATAATGTTATATATATATATATATATAACTGTAAATTCCAAGGATTTATTACATAAATTCTCCATATGCTAGGATTTTATATATAATAAATTTTCCACCTGCTAGGATTTTTTTTTTAGTTTTAGATGGCTGAATCTCTGATAATATTTTTTATACGAATAGAAGTCTACTTTTTAGTCAAAACCGATTGCTCTCATTCTGGAAAAATGTTAAGAGTTCGGTAATAAAATTCAGTGTAGCCTTAACTGTTTTGGTAATTCAATACATAATTATTAAGTGTCTGTTATGTTTCAAGCATAGATTGAGTGATGGATATAACAAAGAAGAAGAATAAAATGTCATTCTCACCCTCAAAATCTAGAAGGCATTATTGTATTATACTATGGACTTCAGACTGTTTGACGTAAATTCAAATCCTCACTCTAAAAATGTGTGGTCATGCAACCATCTTCATATAACCTCTCAAAGTCAGTTTTTCATGTATAAAATTCAGTTCAACATATAAAGTTTTAGAACATCCCAAGAAAGAGAGAGTGTCACAGTGGTCATGAGGTCAACTTATAGCCCATCCTGGGTCAGAAGCCTTGTGAGTCAGAAGCCATGAGGGAACCCTCGATGCCAGAAAATCAAGATCTGTTCTCTAGCTATTTGGTTAATATAGGTAAAATCCTTGGATCTGAGGGATTAAGGATAACTACAGTTTAAATAATTCCATGCAACGTATTTGGGTGAACATTGAGGAAACCAATTCCTTCCGGTACAGAAGCCCATTTAATCTACTGCTTATGAACTAAAGCTTTCTGTCATTTTTCATATCTGGCATTTCTGACCTCTGAGTCTTATGAGAATTTCACAGGTAGTTGGGCTCTCTCCTCAGTTATTTCCCTACGAATATTCTAGACGTCACTATCTTCTACTTTGTTTCATCAATGATGATATCTCTATCTTCCATGAATTGACTGATTTTTTTTCCTTATCTGTTAGAACTCACTTCTTTTTTGTTATTGTTTGAGACTTTTACATTTTTATTCCTTTAATATAATTTTAGTGTAACTTTAGAAAAAAGAGGAGAACAAAATTTACGTTTTATACATTGCATTCAACAGGAAATTTCTATGAACCTTGTTTAAACATAAGATTTATTTTCTTTAATGGCATAACCTTGAATTATTTTGACATAGAATTTATTTCTGTGCCTTAAATATAATTATCAGCTTGGAAATCCTCTGCATGATCCATGTTTTAACTCAGTTTGATGCTCATATTATAAAACATAGAAAAGAAGGAATAGGTCTAAGGGAATTTTTACCTAGGTTAAAAAGGTATTACCTAGGCAAATACGATGCATTTCAAGATGAGAAGTCTATCAGTTATTTCTATCACATCCATTATAAAATCCCTCGTTTTCAGGTACCGGGGTGGCTCAATCGGTTAAGTGTCTGACTCCTGATTTCAGCTCAAGTCATGACCTCATAGTCATGAGATCAAGCCCTGCGTTGGGCCTTCAGGGCCTTCAGTGCAGGGCCTTCTTGCGATTCTCTCTCTCCCTCTCTCTCTGCCCCTCCCCTGCTCATGCTTTCCCTCTCTCTCAAAATAAATAAACATTTTTTTTTAAATCATTCTTTTTCTTTGTCCTCCCTTCCAAATTGCTATTCCACTTTGGAGAAAATGCTGAATGGTCACAGAATTTCTGCCAGAGAATATATGTCTGAACTAAAAGAGGAAGTAGTTTATAGAAGAAAAAATGGCAGGAGGTCATCTGTGGTAATATCAAAAGTGAAAACTATTCCAAATTTAAGCAGAAAACTAACTGTAGAGCAAGAAACTCCTGTACGAATAGTAGTTTTCTTCCCTATCGTGAAGTGTTTGGAAATCTCTTGTCTTGATTGGTAAGACTGAACACATTGCTTTGTCATTTATTCATAGGAGAAATCCACCAAATTTGGGAGAACAAAAGAAAATTGTTCATCTCAGTTTATTTGACTTACCGGAAATTTATTTGCAGAACTATGAAACTCCCTTAGCAGAACATCATTTTTGGTCTCTCTTTTTTTAGTATGTGCAATGGCTGGAGATATAATCTATGCGGATATTAAAACTGATGGGGCTTTTTCTCTAGGAAATTCATCTTCGCTTCAGAAATCTGGTAAGTTGGATTTAGGGGTCCTTCTAAAATTAATATTTTACTTCTAATCTCCTTTATTTCTGTCCTGTGCTTGTATATGTCTTACTAAAAAATAGAAAAATGCAAGGATAAGAGTGAATGTTTTTAATGACACAAATGTTCATAAAGTTAATTGTAATTTATGCTTTTCTTTTTCAAATTTTTATAAATTCCAGTTAGTTAACATCCAGTATAATATTAGTTTCAGGTGTAGAATTTAGTGATTTATCACTCACATATAACACCATGGATGGAGTTGGAGAGTGTTTTGCTCAGTGAAATAAGTCAGTCAGAGAAAGACAAATACCCTGTGATTTCACTCATATGTGCAATTTTAAAAAACAAAACAGGTCAACATGGTGGGGGGAGTGGAGAAAAAAGGCAAACCAGGAAACAGACTCTTAACTATAGAGAATAAATTGAGGGTTACTGGAGGGGAGGTGGGGGTGGGGGTATGTGTTGAATGGGTGATGGATATTAAAGAGGGCACTTATGATGAGCACTGGGTGTTATATATAATTCTATTCTTAATACACAGAACTTCGCTTTTGGTTTTTGTAAACTTTCTATTCTTTGCATTTCTTGCAGTGACCATTTATACTCATACAGTGACATCTGTTCTCATGACCCCTTTTTTCTCTACACTTTGTATACCCCTGATTAAACCTGCCCTTTTAATATAGAATGATATATTTATTTATACAGAGGGGAAAATTCCTGGCTACTATTCACATTGTTAATTATCTTTTTGAAACTTGCAAATTGATAGGGTAACAATGTTAAACTAAACTAAGGAGACATGAAATGCTAGTATTTTATTTCATGAAGTTTAGAATTAGTGACTATCTGAGTAATAGAATATTTTTGGAATATGAAGAGATAGGCATATAGCTAAAGATAACATTGCACCTTAATCACAAACCACTCAAAACTGATAGATTTTAAAATTCAATGTGTCTTTTATCCTCCAAAGTACTAGGGAAAATTTCATGTTGCATTTCCATTCTTTTCTCTAGGATAGAGGTTGATGGGGGGTGGGAGGGAGGGGAAAGTGGGTGATGGGCATTGAGGCAGGCACCTGTTGGGATGAACACTGGGTGTTGTATGGAAACCAATGTGACAATATATTTCATATTAAAAAAATAATTAAAAATAATAATAATAAAAAATAGTTTATATAAAATATTTATGTAATTTAAAATCTCCTCATTGCGTTTGCCCTTATAGAATGAATATAATGTATGATTTTCTATATTTCCACAGAATGTATTTCTTCTTTTATATTTTTAAATTTGTTATGAAATGAAACTGATGTGTGATTTTCTCCGATTGCAAAAGCATATTATTCCCTACTTTTAAATGTCACCTCTCTAACTTGCCCAATAGAAGCTTATCTGCTTTCTTTTCTCCCTACACTGGGTGCTTTCTTTTTCGATGAGAAGATAGAACTTAATTTGAAAAATAACGTGTAATAGAATTGCATTCTTATTCTCCCATTGTGAAAATTCTCACACTATTAGTCCATTTTTCTAGCATTATTTTAACTCACTTCAAGCAACAAAACCAGTGTTTTCAATTCTACATTCCAGGGTTTGATTTCCTTTTTGTTTACAGATAGAACTTTACTTCCCTCCAGGCTTAGAGATTTGAAGATAACATCTTTAATGCCATCTAGTTCAATATTCCAGTATTAAAGAGAGAAAACATAAATATATAAAGATTAAATTACTTACCCACAATGGTGCTTATGACCAGAAATCAAATACTTTATTACTCTTTCACTGCATATCCCTGGTGTTGGATAAATACAACTTCTGTTCTCATGTGTCATATCACAGTAGAGGGAAAAAATTATTTGGTACACTGAAATGTCATGTCCTCTAGAGCCCTACATACGATATGTCAGGTTCTTAGTCTTCTTCTTACTCCGTATGTTTTACTTATTTTGCTCTGGCTATTGTCTTTCTCTTTGCTCCTTAAAGTTACCATATTCCTTACTTCTTCAGAGCCTCAAAAATGCTGAGACCCTGTCCCTAATCTCTTAATCTTTGCATCCCCAACACCTCACATAGTACCAAGTACCTAACAGGCCATCAGTAGATGCTTGGTAAGTGGATGAATGTATAAATGGATAAATAAATAAACGGATCTCATGAGACCCTCAATAGATATTATAGGTTCATTTGTTCTTTAAGATATAAAACAAAGAGGTCACGATGAAATTGAGCTGAAGCGAAAAAGTGGAAAAGTATGATGCCACTGAGAATATCCCAGGCTAAAATTGAGAAATTCACACTTTTGGTAAATCGTACCTTGAGGGTCAAAAAAATGAGCTAATATCCCTTATGTCAGTCCCTTCATAAAATCTGAAATTTTATTCTGTAAGTTTTTAGGTCTGTAACCTGAAACATGTTATTAAAAACATGTCTATTTTATATTAAAAATGTGTGTAGGGATACCATCACATTCTTCTTGAGATTATACCTTGACTGGCACCATTCTCATTGTTGTACATGATAAATAAAAATACACAGCCTTTTTTATCTTCTGACAATTAAAATCCCACTAAAGATGTTTTATTCAATAACAGTAAGAATTTGAACATAGAACAAAACACTCTATAATAATATACCACTGGGGCGCCTGGGTGGCTCAGTCGGTTAAGCGGCCGACTTCGGCTCAGGTCATGATCTCGCGGTCCCTGAGTTCAAGCCCTATGTTGGGATCTGTGCTGACCGCTCAGAGCCTGGACCCTGTTTCAGATTCTCTGTCTCCCTCTCTCTCTGACCCTCCCCCGTTCATGTGCTGTCTCTCTCTGTCTCAAAAATAAATAAACGTTAAAAAAAATTAAAAAAAAATAATATACCACTAAATAAGCATTCAGGTTAACCAGTCTTGACGCTTGACTTTGTAATTGGTTATGTATCAACATTAATTATTTTATTACTTTCTCAGTGTATATATCATCTATCTAGTGGAATTGGTATGCTGCAATTATTTTGCATTAGAGATTGCCCGTTTAATTATCAGCCAAAGCTAATAAGTCCTTTTTTTGTGATTTATTATTATCTTTTGACTACTCCAAAGACAATGAGATAGAGTGAACAGCAAACCAACTACTGGTTTGGTAGTCAGTCAAGACAGCTGAGGCCTGATCTCAGCTCTGTCATCAAATAACTATGTGGCTGTGGACTTGAATATCCCCACTAATGTGCAGATGTTGGGTGAGGTCATCTCTAAGAGTACTTTATTTTAAAATAAAAATGAATGAAACATATGAAATCACAGTTATGTATCACAGTAAGTAGGCATGTTACATAAGAGAGAAAAGAATGAATCAATCCACATCAGTGGGTGCTGTCAATAAACTTATTAGAGAATCTGGAGAGTCTCAGTCTTATATAAAAATTTAGGACTGCTCACAGTAGATCATTGTAATGCTGTGGAATAAGTGCAATGAACCCATAAACAAAAATTCATACCTATTCAAAGTTTTATAAGTCCCCTCTTCACAAACCAGAAAAGTATATATGTTATGCGTGAGTGCGTATGTGTGTGTGCATGCATCCGCAAAAAAGAAGCTGGGTGTATATATTTCAAAGGAGAGTAACTTAGAAGCATGATAACCAAGAAAATTTATTGAGTCCCCTCTTACCTCTCACCATATAAGGAAATATCTGCTGGAGTTACTATCCAATTTTATCTCTCCAATCTATCCAATTTTGTAGATACTCACCATCATGGAATTTTCTTGAAAGTTGGATGTGCAATTATCATCATCCTTCTTGTAATAGTAATTGTGTTGAGCATTTTGGGTAAGTAATTATCAGTATTATTCATTTATCCTGAAGTATTTTTCTCTAGTGACCTGTTGTAATTGTGTTTGCTGTTCAATGGTTCCCTAAACAATGCAGTACAACTTCACAAAAAGTATGAAATTTGAAACAATTAAAATGAAAGATTCTCCATAGAACTTCAGTATGTGATATAATTGTGGATTCTTTTCATTGAGAAAAGAAACAGATGTCAAGAATATATTTATATTTTATGATTGAACCGCACAATGCAGTTTAATATTGAGCTATACACAAGCTGCTCTAAAACTATTTTCCGATGAAAGGAAATTAAATTTATAAGTTTAAATTTGTAAGTTTATTCACATGAGCTAGTCCTGGGCACTATCAATCTTAAATCAATATGTGAAAACATTTCTTAATAAACCATTTAAAAATTCTACTCATGTACTTTGAACATAACTGAGCATAATCCAATTATTCATATGGCAAATATTTTTAATTATTGAATAAATGCTTGGAGAAAAGTTCTTCACAAATGTCTATAGAACTAAGGTAACACACAGAGTGTATATATTGCAAGGAATCCAGGTTTCCAGATTAAATCAAACTCTAGAACAGGCCAAGGCATACCTGCCTACATCAAGAATCCTTGTAAATAGTATTAGCAATTATGAATGGCCTTGGAAGTTACGAAGAAATAGGCACAGTGATAGAATTCCAGAATGGGAAAGACCTAGAAGTCCAGGTCGAACCTCTAGTTGAGATGCACACCCAAAACCCCAGAAAGATCAGTTGTTTCATTAGTTTAATATAACTAGTCTATTGTCTAATTGCAGCTATAAAATTAGGGAGGAGGGAAGCAAAAATAATTAGCATTAAAAACCTATTCTATATATGTTTTTATGTTAAGCTAATAGATTTGTTTGTTACTAAAACATCAGTTTGTCAATAAAACGTATTTTTTACCAATAGAATTGTTACCAAAGTAGATTTTAAATATTTAATTGCCTAATACACATTATTATGAAATTATAAATTACCAAAGGTAATTTCAGTTCAATGGCCATCAGAAAGACAGAAATATTTGTCATTGTAGAAAAAGTACTCCGGGCTCACCCTATACTTCTATATATAGCATTTACATGCAAAGTATTGAAACAATTATGAACCAAATCAAAACATATAAAATCTTTTCCCTGAGGGGAGCCTGGGTGGCTCAGCTGATTAAGGATCTGACTCTTTTCTTTTTTTTTTTTTAAGTTTATTTATTTATTTTGTGAGAGAGAGAAAGAACATGAGTAGGGGAGGGGCAGAGGGAAAGAGACAGAGAGAATTCCAAGCAGGCCTGTGCTGTCAGCACAGAACCGGACTTGGGGATCCATCCCACGAACCATGAGATCATGACCTGAGATCATGACCATGAGATGATTTCTTGATCATGAAATCAAGAGTCGGGCAGTTAACTGACCACACCACCCAGGTGCCCCAAGCATCTGATTCTTTGACTCTTGATTTTAGCTCAGGTCATGATCTCATGGTTCATGAGATGGAACCCCAATTCTCTCCCTCACTCTTCCCCTCCCCTACTTGCATGTGCATGCACACACTCCCTTTCTCTCTCAAAATAAATAAATAAACTCATAGAAGAAAATAAAATCCTTTCCCTGAATCAGGTGACACTTGATTGAAACAAGTGTCATTAACACGATATAATTGTGTTTCATTAAATGCAAACTCTCCAAATGAGGCTTATATCCATGGCTGGTTATTTTGTGCTTATTAAAATAAGTATGAAGCCTCCAGGAAAAAATCAGGTGAACAACATCTGGTCCCAGATAGTATCTTTTCATTTTCACTAAAGTTAACATTAATAAGATTAAGAGTCCAAAGGAAAGTCCAAATCTTGGGGGAAATAATGTTGTTTTTCCCCTTAGAATGTTAATTATTTAAGTTCCTATAGAGTTTCTACATGATTGAACTTTAGTCACTAGAACCCAATGGTTTTGTGTTTTTTATTTAGTTAGGAAAATATGTTTCTTCTTTCATCAGTTTCCCAGTTCAAATCTGCAAGACATAATACAATGGATGATGAATCAAAAGAGAAATTCTGTGCTGGGGAAAGTAAATCTGGAACAATCGCCTCAATAGGTAACATTACTATATATTGTCTAATCCCTGAATAGCCAGGCATTGACAGTAGCTTCAGTTTTACCTGAATATATCTGAATAGAAAGGTTCCTCTGCACCTGCAGAGGTATGGTTGAGATCATTACTTTCTATAGACCCATTACAGTCCATGACAAAAATACTCAGAGTTACAAGGCAAAGGAGAAAAATGAGCTTATATAGAGTTCTAACTAAATGTAAAGGTATTTCATTGAAATATTTGCATTTTATTCTTTTTATTTCTAGTGGGGCATGTGAGGATGTAGAATGTGATCACAATATTTTCATTTTTAAAGTCCATGATTATCCAAGGTAGTTTTTTTTTCTTACCAGGTGATGTTATTAAATGCAAAATAATTATAAATGGTAATCTTACGTTGGTCTTTCTCTTGCTGTCTCATATGAATGTATTTGCATTCTTTTATTTCTTTAAAGTTTATTTATTTTTGAGAGAGAGAAAGAGAGAGAGGGAGAGGAGCAGACAGAGAGGGAGAGAGAGAATCCCAAGCAGGCTGCGCACTGTCAGCCCAGAGCCTCACGTGGGACTCGAACCCACGAACCGTGAGATCATGACCTGAGCCGAAGTTAGACACTTAACCAACTGAGCCACCCAGGCGCTCCTGTATACTTTTAAAAGTCAAGAAAACACTCAATTACTTTTAGCCTTTCTGCTTTCTATTTTCCAGAGACCTTATTACATGTTTAAATCTATTAATTTAATTTTAACTATATACCGTTCTTCTTCTGAACATCCAGGTATAATTCTATTAGAAAGACTTACCAGTCCATAATACAGAGTACATTCAAATTCTGAGAATTCATTAAAACCTTAAATTGGATTTTGATATTTCCAAGCCCCCTTGACCACATTCTAAAAGCTGTCTGATACAACACATGTTAATTTTTTTTTAACTGGTGTGATGCTGAAGGAAAATTTTGTGGGACGCCATCCCCAGAGCAAGAGTACTATAATGTACTATACTGGAGACACAGGTCATACTAGTGTTATTAAATAAAGCTCTAGCTTTAAATTTTGTTAGACTTGTTTTCTAATCCTAATCCTATTGCTATAGATGTATGTCACCTCTCCTAGATTCCTAGATCAATTCATCAGGAAAGAACATCAATTCTAAATTTGATCTTAATAAAATAATAAAACTTAAAATATGTAAAATAAAAATAGATCTGTTCAGCCATCAATTCTAATTTTTTGTCCACCTTCTATTTTCTTTCTAGAATTTAAATTAGATGTGCAATAGGCTTACCCTCCATTTCTCTTAGCATCCCGTTGTGTCCTCAAAGTTATCGATTTGTGCTGAAGGCAATGTTTTCAGATATGTTTTGCAGTCCACACATGCTCTCTTTTCCTGGGTCTAAACTACAGACTCATTCATGGAGTCTGATTTCAGGGATTATAGTGTTCAATTCTAAGGACTTAATTTCAGTCACACTTGTGTTAGCTTTCAATAGTCTCCTGTTATCTGATCATTTTTCTACTTATTCTTTTATTCTTTAAATAATTTAAAACATTATGATTTTTGATACATATGATGAATTAAATATCTAAAGTCTTTGGTGACCAAATCTGCTCTTTGTGTATCCTGCAACGTGGCTTGTTTTTTAAAGCATTTAATATGTTTTTATTCTAATGTGAATGATTTCAATTGATGGAATTTCTAAAAGAAAAATACTTTCTGGCAAAGATTGGTTGCAATTTCATCTGCGCGGAGGGAGTGAGGGGCTAATGGTTAAATGACTTGAGATGCTTTTGAAGACACTGGACTGGTGTTCCTGGGTGGCTCAGTCGGTTAAGCATCCCACTTCAGCTCAGGTCATGATCTCACGGTTTGTGGGTTCAAGTCCCAGTCAGGCTTTGTGCTGACAGCTCAGAGCCTGGAGCCTGCTTCAGATTCTGTGTCTCCCTCTATCTCTGCCCCTCCCCCACTAACGCTCTCTCTCTCTCTCTCTCAAAAATAAATAAATGTTAAAAAAAATAATTGAAGAAACTGGACCAACCAGAATCTCACTGGCTCACTCTATCACTTTTCAGCAAACCCAAGGTCTGGATTTAGGACCCTAGAACTGATATAAATCATTAGCTTTGAATTAGGGAGGATACTTGTTGGGATGAGCACTGGGGGTTATATGTAGGGGATGAATCATGGGAATCTACTCCTGAAATCATTATAGCACTATATGCTAACTAACTTGAATGTAAATTTAAAAATAAATGAAGTTAATACAAAATACACATAAATTAAAAAATAAAATTTTAAAAAAGTAAAACTTTCAGTATTTCACCATTAAGTATAATACTTTCTATATGCTAATCCGATTCAGGAAGTTACCTTTATTCCAAGTTTGCTGAGAGTTTTTATCATGTATGGGCACTGAATATCGTTAATATAAATAAATAAATAAATAAATAAATAAATAAACACATACGTGTTAAGATAAAAATAAACAAATAAATCATTAGCTTTGAGGGCAACCTGGCTTTATGAACTCGTTTATGGAAATGCTTCCTATTCGGCTTCTAGCTAAGTGCCTCCCTTCAGCGATTTTCCTTATTTCTTACGAGCGAAGCAATACTTTTATTTTCATATTTTAGAGAGGGAGAGAATGAGACAGCACAAGCGGGAGAGGGAGAAGGAGAGAAAGTATCTCAAGCAGCGCAGAGCCCTATGTGGGGTTCGATCCCACAACCCTGAGATCATGACCTGAGCTGAAATCAAGAGGTGGATGCTTAACTGACTGAGCCACCTGGGCTCTTCTAAGCAATACGTTTTTATCTAATTCTTTTAGGATATAATTATCTTCTAGAAAAGTATCTTTAAAAGAGAGTTTTTTCAACACTGCCTTAGCATTGGTATGCCTTAAGCTTCTTGAGCTATAAAGATCTAGGTGACTAATTGGTAAACCATAGACTTTTATTTTTTTGTCTTGCTACACTTCAGAAATTTTTTTATATTCCATAATATAGAAATGGTTAAGAAGCACTGGTTCACACTATCTGATCAAAGTATCTACTATTAGAAATATAGAAGTACAAATATAGTAATTTCTTATTAAATGTATCCTTAAAAGTCCTAGTTGCATTGTTGCTGGCGTCTTTTTTAAAAAATATAATTTATGGTCAAGTTAGCTAAAATACACTGTATACAGCATGCTCTTGGCTTTGGGAGAAGATTCCCATGATTCATCGTTTACATACAACATCCAGTGCTCGTCCCAACAAGTGCCCTCCTCAATGCCCATCAACCTTCCTCCCCCTCCATCAACCCTCAGTTTGTTCTCTGTATTTAAGAGTGTCTTATGGTTTGCCTCTCTCTCTGTTAGGAACTATTTTTTCTCCTTTCCTTCCCCCATGGTCTTCTGTTAAGTTTCTCAAATCCCACATATGAGTGAAAACATACGATATCTGTCTTTCTCTGACTGACTTATTTCACTTAGCATAATACCCTCCAGTTCCATCCACGTTGTTGCAAATGGCAAGATTTCAGTCTTTCTCATTGCCAAGTAGTATTCCATTCTATAGATATACCACAACGTCTTTATCCATTCATCAGTAGATGGACATTCGGGGTCTTTCCATATTTTGGCTATTGTTGAAAGCACTGCTATAAACATTGGGGTACACATGCCCCTATGCATCAACATTCCTGTATCTTTTGGATAAATTCCTAGTAGTGCTACTGCTGGGTCATAGGGTAATTCTATTTTTAATTTTTTGAGGAACCTCCACACTGTTTTCCAGAGAAGCTGCATCAGTTTGCATTCCCACCAACAGTGCAGAAGGGTTACTGTTTCTCCACATCCTCGCCAACATCTGTTGTTTCCTGAGTTGTTAGTTTTAGCTGCTCTGACCGGTGTGAGGTGGTATTCCAATGTGGTTTTCATTTGTATTTCCCTGATGATGAATGATATTGAGCATCTTTTCATGTGTCTGTTGGTCATCTGGATGTTTTCTTGGGAAAAGTGTCTAATCATGTCTTCTGCTATTTGTTTTTGGGGTGTTGAGTTTGGTAAGTTCTTTATAGATTTTGGATACTAACCTGCTATCCGGTATGTCATTTGCAAATATCTTCTCCCATTCTGTACACTGCCTTTTAGGTGTGCTGGTTGTTTCCTTTGCACTGCGGAAGCTTTTTATCTTGATGAGGTCCTAATAGTTCATTTTTGCTTTTACTTCCCTTGTCTTTGGAGACATGTCAAGTAAGACGTTGCTGTGGCTGAGGTCAAAGAGGTTGTTGCCTGTTTTCTCCTCTAGGGTTGTGATGGTTTCCTGTCTCATATTTAGGTCTTTCATCCATTTTGACTTATTTTTGTGTATGGTGTAAGAAAGTGGTCCAGTTTCATTCTTCTGCATGTTGCTGTCCAGTTCTCCCAGCACCATTTGCTAAAAAGATTTTTTTCCATTGGATACTCTTTCCTGCTTTGCCAAAGATTAGTTGGCCATACATTTGTGGGTCCATTTCTGGGTTCTTTATTCCATTCCATTGGTCTGTGTGTCTGTTTTTGTGCCAATACCATACTGTCTTGATGATTACAGCTTTGTAGTAGAGGCTAAAGTCTGGGATTGTGATACCTTCCACTTTGGTTTTCTTTTTCAACATTACTTTGGCTATTCAGAGTCTTTTGTGGTTCCATACAAATTTTAGGATTGTTTGTTCTAGCTTTGAGAAGAATGACCATGTTATTTGGACTGGGATTCCATTGAATGTGTGGATTGTTTTGGGTAGTATTGACATTTTAACAATATTTGTTCTTCCAATCCATGAGCATGGAATGTTTTTCCATTTCTTTGTGTCTTCTTCAATTTCTTTCATAAGCTTTCTATAGTTTTCAGAGTACAGATCTTTTACATCTTTGGTTAGGTTTATTCCTAGGTATCTTATGGTTCTTTGCATCTGTAAACGGGATCAATTTCTTGATTTCTCTTTCTGTTGCTTCATTATTGGTGTCTAGAAATGCAACCGATTTCTGTGTGTTGATTTTGTATCCTGCAACTTTGCTGAATTCATGTACCAGCCCTAGCAGCTTTTTGGTGGAGTCTTTCAGGTTTTCCACACAGAGTATCAGGTCATCTGTGAAAAGCGAAAACTTGGCTTTTTCTTTGCCAATTTGGATGACTTTTATTTCCTTTTGTTGTCTGATTGCTGATGCTAGCACTTCCAACACTATGTTAAACAACAGTGGTGAGGGTGGACATCCCTCAGTTGTGTTCCTAATCTCAGAGGGAAAGCTCTCAGTTTTTCCTCATTGAGGATGATATTAACTGTGGGATTTTCATATATGGCTTTTATGATGTCAAGGTATGTTCCTTCTATCCAGACTTTTTGAAGATTTTTATTAAGAAATGATGTTGTATTTTGTCAAATGCTTTTTCTGCATCTATTGACAGAATCATCGCTTTCTTACCCTTTCTTCTATTAATGTAATGTATCACATTGATTGATTTGTGAATATTGATCCAGCCCTGCAGCCCAGTAATGAATCCCACTTGATCATGGTGAATAATTCTTTTCATATACTGTTGGATTCAATTTGCTAGTATCTTGTTGAGAATTTCTGCATCCATGTTCATCAGGGATATTGGCCTGTAATTCTCCTTTTTGGTGGGGTCTCTGATTTGGGAATCAAGGTAATACTGACTTCATAGAATGAGTCAGGAAACTTCCCTTCTGTTTCTATTTTTTGGAACAGCTTGAGAAGGATAGATATTAACTCTGCTTTCATGTCTGGTAGAATTCCCCAGGGAAGCCATCTGGCCCAGAACTCTTGTTTGTTGGGGATTTTTGATAGCTGATCCAGTTTCTTCACTGATTATGGGTCTGTTCAAACTTTCTATTTCTTACCGTTTGAGTTTTGGTAGTGTGTGGGTGTCTAGGAATTTGTCCATTTCTTCCAGGTTGTCCAGTTTGTTGGCATATAATTTTTCATAGCATTCTCTAATAATTCTTTGTATTTCTGTCATGTTGGTTGTGATGTCTCCTCTTTCTTTCGTGATTTTATCTATTTGGGTTCCCTCTCTTTTCTTTTTGAGAAGTCTGACTAGGCATTTATCAATTTGGTTTATTTGTTCAAAAAATCAGCTCTTAGATTTATTGATCTGTTCTATTGGGTTTTTTTGGATTATGTGTTGTTTATTTCTGCTCTAGTCTTTATTATTTCTCTTCTTGTGCTGGTTTTGGAGTCTTTGCTATTCTGCTTCAAGTTCCATTAGGTTAGGTGTGATTAGGTTTTGTATTTGGGATTTTTCTTGTTTCTTGATATAGGCCTAAACTGCAATATATTTTCCTCTCAGGACTGCCTTTGCTGCATCCCAAAGGATTTGGACTGTCAATGTTTTCATTTTCATTTGCTTCCGTATATTTTTAAATTTCCTCTCTAATTGCCTGATTGACCCATTCATTCTTTAGTAGGATATTCTTTAACCCCCATGCATTTGGAGGCTTTCCAAAATTTTTCTTGTGGTTGACTTGAAGTTTCATAGTGTTGCGATCTGAAAATATGCATGGTATGATCTCAATTCTTTTATTCTTTTTTATTTATTGAGGGGTGTTTTGTGACCCAGTATGTGATCTATCTTGGAGAATGTTCCATGTACACTTGAAAAAAAATGTGTATTCTGCTGCTTTTGGATGAAAAATTCTGAATATATCTGTCAAGTCCATCTGGTCCAGTGTATCATTCAAGGCCATTGTTTCTTTATTGATTTTCTGCCTAGATGCTATGTCCATTTTTGTAAGTGGAGTATTAAAGCCCTCTGCCATTACCATATTCTTATCAATAAGATTGCTTATGTTTGTGATTACTTGATGTATATATTTGGGCACTTCAAAATTGGGAGCATAAACATTTATAATTGTTAACTCTTCTTGATGGATAGACTCCATAATTATGATATAATGCCCTCCTTCATCTCTTGTTACAGCTTTTAGTTTAAAATCTAGTTTGTCTGACATAAGTATGGCTACTCCAGCTTTCTTTTGACTTCCAGTAGCATGATAGATGGTTCTCCATTCCCTCATTTTCAAGCTGAGGGTGTCCTCAGATCTAAAGTGAGTATCTTGTAGACAGCATATAGATGGATCTTGTTTTCTTTGTTGTTGTTGTTGTTGTTGTTGTTGTTGTTTATCCGTTCTGATACTCTATGCCTTTTGATTGGAGCATTTGGTCCATTTAAATTCAGAGTAATTATTGAAAGATATGGATTTAGTGTCATTGTGTTATCTGTAGGTTTCATGCTTGTGGTGATGTCTCTGGTCCTTTGTAGTCTTTGCAGTGTTCCACTCACAGAGTCCCCCTAGGATCTCTTGCAGGGCTGGTTTGTCCTTCAGTTTTTGTCTGGGAAAGCCTTTTTCTCTCCTTTTATTCTGAATGACACCCTTGATGGATAAAGGATTCTTGACTGCATATTTTTCCTATTCATCACATTGAATATTTCCTGACACTCCCTCCAGGCCTGCCACATTTCAGTGGACAGGTCTGCTACTGTGCTTATGTGTCTACCCTTGTAGGTCAAGGCCCATGTGTCCCTACCTGCTTTCAGAATTCTCTCTTTAACTTTGTATTTTGCCAGTTTCACTATGATATGCCATGGAGAAGGCCCATTCTTGTTGAATCTGAAGGGAGTTCTCTGTGCCTCCTGGATTTGGATGTCTGCTTCCTTCTCCAAATTAGGGAAGTTCTCAACTATATTTTGTTCAAGTAAACCTTCTGACCCTTTCTCTCTCTTTTCTTCTTCTGGAACTCCTATGATGCAGACATTATTACTTTTCACTGAATCACTTATCTCTAATTCTCCCCTCTTGTTCTAGCATTTTTTATCTCTCTTTTTCTTAGCTTCATCATTTTCCATAATTTTATGTTCTATTTCACTTATTCTCCCCTCTGCTTCCTCCATTCTTGCTGTCACTGCGCCTAATTTATTTTGCACCTCACTTACAACATTTCTTAATTCATCATGACTGTTTCTTAGTTCCTTGATCTCTGCAGCAATAAATTCTCTGCTGTCTTCTATGCTTTTATTAAGTCTAGCTATTAATTTTATAACTATTATTCTAAATTCTTGATCAGATAAATTGTTTACATATGTTTTGAGCAATTCTCTAGCTGTCATTTCTTTCTCAAGTTTCTTTTGAGGAGATTTCTTCCGTTTCACCATTTTGGCTAGTTTTCTGTCTTTTATGTGTCCTAATAGCTTGTTATATGTCCTGCACCTGTGAGCACTACTATTATAAAAGGGGGTCATACACTGTCCAGGGCCTGGCCCTTCAGAAGGTCTTTTTGGAGTGTATTGTGCCCTCTTTCTTGTTGTGACTCTGTTTGCTTTACTTCCCTACTCATAGTAGTGGTTTTGACCTTCCACCAGGTGTGCTTTGATTTGTTCTTTGAAGTAAACCTGGAAAACATTTAAAAATGGGGTGATAGTGGAAGAAGCCTTATCCCATACAAAGACAGAAATGACAGGGGCAGAGAAAAAGAAAAGAAAAAAAGAGAGAGAGAGAGAAAAATTGACCAAGCAGATAATCAGAGAAACTCTACCACTTAATCCAGAGAAAGAGAAAAGAAAATGAAGAAGGAGATACAGAAGAGGTGTAAAAAGAATAGATTAAAAATTTCTGCTTAAGCAAAACAACAACCAGAATAGATAAAGGAAGAAAAGAAAGACAGAAATTATATATATATATATATATATATATATATATATATATGTAATAAGAATTGACCAAGAATCAAATCAGAAAATGCAAAACCACTGGACCAATATCTGATTAGTTTCAGCTGTACAACACAGGGACTCAACACTTTCATACAACACTTGGTGCTCATCACAGGTGCACTTCTTAATCCCTATCACCTACTTAACCCATCCCACCATTCACCTCCCCTCTGGTAACCATCAGTTTGTTCTTTACAGTTAAGTGTTTCTTGGTTCTGTTCAACAATTTGAAGATGTTTTTCACTATATTCTGCCCCCCATAATTCATTATGTGAAAGGGCTTTTTTTTTTATGTTTCCCTATAAATGGCGTGCAATTTTTCTCTGTTTTCAAGATTTTTCTCTGTTGTAAGCAGTTTATTTTATTTTTGCGTATGTAAAAATACCTGCTTAGGGTTTGATTAGCTTCTTGAAAGTATAGATTTATATATTTAAATAATTTGGAGGAAATTGAACTATTACCATTTTTCCCCTTATTTTCTCTTTCCGATGGTTCTAGGATTTCAATTTCATGTATGTTAAATATTTTTATATTGCCCTGCAAAACATTGAGACTTTGTATATTTTTTCCAACTGTTTTTCCTTGTTTTTTTATATTGGACAATTTCAAGTTCCCTAAACATTTTTTTTCCTGCTAATTCTCTGCTTTTAAGCCCAATCTAATGAAATTTGCATATCATGCATTTCTTAATTATAAATTTCATTTCTTAACAAAAGTAAAAATTCTCTATTTCTTAGAAGTATCCCATTTTTTAATTACAAACATATTTTCTTTTACATACTTGTGCCTAATTAGAACAGCTGCTTTAGAATATTTGGGGATAATTCTCAGCCTGCATCATTTTCCTGTTGTGCTGCATTGATTTCCTTTCTCATTTTAATCGGTCATATTTTCCTGATTTTCTTATGTCAAGTATTTTGAGATTGTGCCCTTGGATATTGTGCAGGCTATGCTGAGCGTCTGTATGCTGATGTATTTCTCCAAACAGTGTTGATTTTCCTATTTTAGCAGGGACTTGGTATAGCTGACCTCAAATTTAAATTTCTGTCTTTTGGGAAGTTCCTGGGTGGCTCATTTGGTTGAGCGGTTGAGGGTCTGACTCTTGATTTCGGTTTAGGTCATGATCCCAGGAATGTGGAATTGAGCCCCACATGGGGGCTCTGCACTGAATGTGGAGTCTACTTAAGATTCTCTCTCTCTCTGTCTCTCTCTGTCTCCCATTGCCACTCTCCCCCACTTTTGCTCTCTAAAACAAACAAAAATATCTATCTTTTGGGCAGTAGCTCAAATCTCAAACAAATTCTTTTTTTTCCCCAAATAAATTATTTTATCCTTAGCTATAATGTAGCTTTCACATGCATCAGGCAGCGACTTGGAAAACTTTTATACTTGGAACTTGGTGTACATCCTTTATGTTTTCTTCTTCATGGGATTCATCCTCCATTTTCAATATCTGTGGTTGCTTCAAACTCTGTTCTCTGTTTTGTTTTGTTTTGTTTTTGTTTTTGTTTTTGTTTTTTAAGTCTCAAAAGACTGCAGATTGTCTATTGAAATTTTACTCACTCTACATGGCACCAACATTGGGCTGTCTTAAGCTAACAGTTGTAAAAATAAAAAATATATACCTTTCCATACCTATTTCAAGTGTCACTTCCCCTCCAAAATCTGCCTGCTTTTGTTCATGTTTCAGTGCCTTCAAGTCATTTTCTGTGTATATGTATGTGTGTTTTTAAAGGATATTTATTTCAAGGGCAATAAATTACCGGTATATCCAGGATGGCTATGTGTCATCATCTAAACCTACTGGCAAATATTATAAATCAAAACTACCTGTTACAAGCACATTTGGGGATGTCAAGATCCTTTTTGTATGGGAGGATCAATCTATCTTAAGCTTTGGGGGCCACTTATTATGCAAATTTTGTCCAAGAAAATATATTCCAGTGTGATAGATAACTCCCAAAATGTCTGGTGTAATGGTGGACCACTAATTAAAATCTCTAATTTGTATTTTACTTTAAAATTTTTATCTGCCTGAGACTTGAGTGCAGGCAGTGTCTGCATTGACCCTATACAGTCTTGATCCTAGTGTCTTATACATTGCCTTGCTGATAGAAAATATGATATATTTTTAAGTGAATTAAACAGAAAAAGAATGGAAGAATGAATGAATATACACATGGTTGAAATTCTGTTAATCTTTATTCTTTCCAAATCCACCTTGAGAAAAGCATATACTTTTGTCAAAGAAAGCTTTAGACCATAATTTAACAAAATTTGAGAAGCTTGTATGTGGTATTAGGGATATAGTTCTAAGTCTCTTTTAATTACTTATCCTTTTTCCTTCCAGTTTCTTTCAACTCTTCTACCGCTCATAAATCATGCCCTTCGAAAGACTGGAGGCTACACGGGGGAAAATGTTACTGGGTTGCTAAAGCTAATAAATCTTGGCATGAAAGTAAAAATGACTGTGCCACGAAAAATTCACATCTCATGGTGATTCGAGACTTCATTGATATGGTGAGATATCAAACTTGGAGATTATAGCATCCTCACACTTTTCATTACAGTTATTGTGCTACATACTTGGAAATTTCTATGAAAATAATGTGAAGCCTCATTCCTGTTAACTACATAAATGTTGGTTGAATGAATTGTTGAACTACATGTTTATTTTTAAGCTTTTTGGGAGGGAGTGGCTATGGATTGGAGGAATTCATTTGCTACTCTACACCTAACTTCTCCACCAAGGATCCCCATTGCTTACTAGATTCCATTTTAAAACGTAAGACGGTAAATATCTTCCCTCATCTCTCATGTTTATTGCAATATTCACAATGGCTGCAGTCAGATATCATGGCAGCTAAAATTAAGATGATGCTGAGAGAAAAGAAATACAGAATAGTCCTCATTAAGGACCTTCTTCCTTGAGCAGAATATTTCTCTAACTGGCTTAATTTAAATTGAAGTTTTGTGGGGCACCTGGGTGTCTCAGTCAGTTGAGCGTCCAACTTCAGCTCAGGTCACGATCTCGCGGTCCATGAGTTCAAGCCCCGCGTCAGGCTCTGGGCTGATGGCTCAGAGCCTGGAGCCTGCTTCTAATTCTGTGTCTCCCTCTCCCTCTGCCCCTCCCCCGTTCATGCTCTGTATCTCTCTGTCTCAAAAATAAATAAACGTTAAAAAAAAATAAAAAAGAAAAAAGAAGTAAACTATCTTCTCACCGTAACCGGTGTAACACCAAATCTCAACCTGTAAGACTGTCTATCAGATGCAGTTCAAATTGACTCAAATATGAGCTGAATCCAGGATAGAGTAAGAATTGTATTCTCCTTGAGGTCAATTTTAAGGCAAGAAAGGGGAAGCAGGTATCAACTGGAAATCTCATAAGAATGCTCTGGAAGGGATAAATAACAAATCAATGCATGAAGAAATTGTTCAATAAAATATTTCACTAAGAACCTCATCTATTTCCCTCTCACCATCAAAGGGAAGGATGCTGAAATACAGAAAAAACATATCTTCTAGGCAATCAATAAACCAGATGGGGGAGACCAGTAGACTGAGACAATATATTTTAATAGAAAATTCCTTCTTCCAGCTCAGATTACACCCCTTCACATTATTCCTAAACAACTGAATGGGCCAGGTATAATTGTTCTCTTTCAAGGATAGATAAGAATCTAAAAGGAATCAGCATAGAATTTATACATAAATATTTCCGTTTCCAAATTTCTCCAAAGAGGGCATGTAAAAGTCAGATAGATAAGATATATATTACAGAAGAATAATTACTCCAAGAAACAGAAAATAATTTCTCTAGCAAATTCATCTCTAGCTTTCAAATAAGTTAAGAATAAAGTGAAAGGAAGAGAATTATAAGTCCACCTAGAAAACCCATGTGTCACCTATGGCAAAGAAAAAAAAAAGAAAGTAGAAAGAAGGAGAAAAAGGAGGGGTGGGGGAGGAAGAAGAAGAAAATGAGAAAAAGAAGTATTTAAGCAAACAAACCAACAAAAGCAAGGAGATTTTTCACGGCAAGGTGCGAAGATCGTGAAGAAATGTCACTACAACTTTTAGAATAAGAAATAGCCAGTCAACTATAAATTGCCAACTTGTTTCAGATCCATGGGAAAGGTAGGGTTGCAGAGCCAAAATCTATGTTGAAACAGGTACCTGTGGGAAAGAGAAGACACATCCTCACTCACTTGGGATACACAAATCAGGCATTATGCATCAGAAAGAAGAGTTCAGTCAAAATAATTGAAAGATGAGTTCAGGCTGATAGTAAGGTGCAAGAACAGTGTGAGGCTCCTGGGCTCTTTAGAAATAAGGGAATTCTACAAACCCTGAAAGACTATTTTTCTGTCAACGTCACTGGCTCTCAAAGAACAGATTGGAAAGAGGGGCGCGGGGCACCTGGGTGGCTCAGTCGGTTAAATGTCCGACTTTGGCTCGGGTCATGATCTCGCAGCTTGTGGGTTCGAGCCCTGCGTCGGGCTCTGTGCTGACAACTCAGAGCCTGGAGCCTGCTTCGGATTCTGTGTCTCCATCTCTCTGCCCTTCCCCACTCACACTCTGTCTCTCTGTCTCTCTCTCTTGCTCTCAAAAACAAATCAACATTAAAAAAAGAAAAGATTGGAAAGAACCATAAAAAAAATGTCCATTGTGGCACAGACCTGGGAGGAGAAAAGAGCAGTGATGCGGAAGTGGCAAGAAATTCCCCCCTAGATCCTTGTCCCCCTGTCTGTTAACTGTGCTATGGCACAAAAGCCTTAATGTGCGTGCCGGTGACAAGGACAGCTGCCTTTAGGGCGCTGGTGAAACCCACTGCAGGTGAGAAAGAGGACTGGGAACCGAAAATACTCCCGTGGGAGGGTCAAGAATACACAATGGGACCATGACTACATTCAGAGGAGGGGCAGCAGAACAGAGAAAGCCGCACAGAGAAGACAGGGGTGAGTGCCTGCCTAAGACTGAGGCATAATCAGAACAAGAAAGACCATTGCCTCTGCTGCCTTTTATTATCAAGCTAACAAGTTTCAAATAGGAAGTCAATAAGGGAGAGGGACAAGGGAGGAAGAAGAATGAGCAAAGAGATCTTCATGAGGCATGGTGAGAAGGGAGACTTAAATTCTCAGGTCAAGGAGACATTTCCCTGGCACACAGACAAACGAAAACCACTGAACACAAGATGCCACCGCAGGAATTTGAAACCCGAGGTGCACCAAGGATTACCAGAGCAGCAACAGATGAGAAACCCACCCTCCTAACTATTAACTTCAACCCTAGGACAAACTAGTAACCTCGTTTCATTACTACGCACAAAACCAGTGGGTTTTGTCAAGTCAAGTTAGCATCAAATCATTGGGTATGAGGTAAATAAAAAGACCCAAAGAAACAAACAAACAAACAAGCAAAAAAAAAAAAAAAAAAAGGGAATACTGCAAAATGATAAAGGAGTTGTATGCGGTTGCTGGGGCAGCCGTGACAAAGGACCACAAACTTAATGACTTAAGCAAGAGAAATGAATTTCTTGCAGTTCTGAAGGCTGAGTCCCAAGATCAAGGTATTGGCCAATGCCTCTCTCCTTGGCTTTCAGACGGCCACCTCTTACTGCGTCCTCACATAGTCTTTCCTCTGTGTGGGTGTATCTGTGTCTCTCCGTGTGCCCAAATTTTTCTTCTTATAAGGACAGCAGTCAGATTGAATTAAGATCCACGCTAATAGCCCTAGTTTAGCTGAATCAGCTCTTTAAAGGCTCTGACTTCAAATGCAGTCATATTTTGAAGTCCTGGGGGTCAGGGCTTCAACATAGGAATTTTGGAGAGACACAATTTGGTCCATAATATTCTACCCTTTGGCCCTTGAATCCCACAACAGGAGTCAATTATATATATATATATATATATATATATATATATATATTTATATTTATTTATATATTTAAAATATATATATATATTTAAAATCTTCAAAGATAGATCTTCTACAAAGCATGTCTCAGACCTTCAGAAAATTAAACTGGAAATTAGGAACAGAATAGTGTTTGGAAAGTTCCCAAACGTTTGAAAATTCTGCAACACACTTCTGAATGATGACTGGGTCAAAAAGGAAGTGATCAGAGCAAAATTTTTAAACTATATTGTGAATTGAATAAAAACAGCATCTTAATGTGTCTGAATTTACAGGTTTCAACTTAAGCAGAGCTTCGAGGGAAATTTATCGCATTAAGTGCTTATGTTTGAAAAGAAAATAATGTAGAATCAGTCATCTACACTACTTAAAAAAAAAAAAAAAAGAAACTAAGAAAAGAACAAACTAGCCCCAAAGCAAGCAGAAGAATGGAAGATGTACATTACTCGATCTCAAGTCTTACTATAAAGCAAAATTAGTTAATATGGTGTAGAATTGGCAAAAGACAGATAGACCAGTGACACTGAATAGAGATGCCAGAAGCAGACCTACAAAAATTTAGTCAACTGATTTTTTTTTACCATAGCGCAAAGATAATTCAATGGAACAACACTACGTTGTCTTGTATGCGTGCATAATGACTTTATTTTCTTACAAACAGTTATGACATTTAGCCTATGAGTTCAGCTGCATGTGACAGAGAACCAAAATCACCGTAGCTTAAACAAGGTAGATGTTCACTTTATTGACTCTAAAACAGTTTCACTTATAAGATATCCCTTTGGTACACTTAAAAGCGTTAGGACAATTAGAAAGCAAAAAGAAAACTCCCAGTTAAACTACTATGAGCCATGGATTGTCTGATGTTTCCAATGTTGAAGTGTTAAAATAGGGGGAAAATGTATCTATTCCTCTATGCAATTGGTTATGTCACTCACGTTTTAGTCCGTACAGCTATGGATTCCTAGTCTTGTCTGTGGAGTGCTGTCTGTGTCCACCTATTTCCGGTTGATGGACCACCATATGGACGTTCTAGCCATCAGAAAAGAAGGAAATAATGAATGGAAGGATACAGCCCTACCTTTTACGTGCTTGATTAGAATTTCAGTATCGCTTGAATTGTGTTCCATTAGCCAGAAATTAGTCACATTGTCACACTTCGCCAAAAGGGAGCCTGGGAAACATATCCTTACTATGTCTGGCCATAGATATGGCTCAGGGGTTTTATTACTATAGAAAAAGTTATTAAGAACTATGAACAATATGTACCATGTCAGCTCAGATATTGCTTCCTTTCTTCCCTGTATATTCTCTTGCTTCTATCTATTTTTTCTTACCTGTAATTAATTATAACCACTAACATTTATGTAATGAGAATTTATTATGTTCCAAGCAGTGTATAATAATGTTATTTAATAACAAAGCTCTTTGAGATAGGTACTACTCAGATAACCTGAGTCTCAGAGATTGGGGAAAACACAAGTAAAAAGATTCAACAACTGTGCCAAGATGCACAGCAATCGATCATCGAGCCAGGACTCAAATTTGAAAGTTCATCTTCGCAGTCTTAGGATTCCCGGCAACCACGCATACTTTACGACATTGTAGTGCAGTACTTTGTCCCTCCAGTATGATCCGTTAGAAAAGTGTGAAGTTCAATCCCTGTTTCTCGTGTAGGACCAGCATACAAAAGGTCCTCTTGAGAAATTTATTTTGTGTATCTATAAGAATCGATCAGTTGTTTCCTATAATATTTCCTATTCTCTTTAGAGTTTCCTATGGAAGCACCTAAATACCGGAGTGTTTTACTGGATTGGCTTGACTATTCCACCTGGAGGGGAATCATGGACCTGGGTAGACAACAACCCTTTTGACTCCCATCTGTGAGTTTATTGTATTTTAGCTTTTTTGTGATTTTAATCCCATACTGTATGACAAGAAAGAGTCGTCTGATGCTGTTGGGCTTGAACTGAGGAAACAGGTATACATTTCCTAACCGAATCATATGATCTGGCAAATATTCATATAAAATGGTCTACTCGGAAAGTTGAGGGAAAAAAGACATCATATTCCACACACTCAGAAGATTTAGGGATGGGAAGCAGGATTTGCCAATAGCGTTCTTTTATTTTATTAAAGAGGCAAATTGACCAGTGTGAAATCTCTTGTAAGAGCACAAGTTTATGGGCACCTGGGTGGCTCAGTTGGTTGAACATCCAACTCTTGATTTAGCTTAGGTCATGATCCCAGGATCATGGTGTTGAGCCTCATTTGGGGCTCCTCACTGAGCATGGAGACTGCTTAACATTCTCTTTTTCTCTCCTTCTGCCCCCTCCCCTACTCATGCTCTCTATCCCTCTCTTAAAAAAAAAAAAAAAAGACCACAAGTATAGTTTACAAAATATAAATTTCTGCTCTTTTCAACAGTTTTTATTTTTATTTTTTTATTTTTTGAGACAGAGAGAGACAGAGCATGAACGGGGGAGGGTCAGAGAGAGGGAGACACAGAATCTGAAACAGGCTCCAGGCTCTGAGCGGTCAGCACAGAGCCCGACGCGGGGCTCGAACTCACGGACCGCGAGATCATGACCTGAGCCGAAGTCGGCCGCTTAACCGACTGAGCCACCCAAGCGCCCCTTTTCAACAGTTTTTAAATGAACAAACCCAGAAGTGCCATTTTAGCATTATCCACATAACCTTGACTAATACTCCTTAACTATTAACTTCTCTTGCAAAATAAAACTGAGGGGGGGAAGAATTACCTTACCCACCATATTGTATATTGTTTAAATTGTTTAAATACTCATGTTTTTATTTTAAAAATTAGAAAATATTTTCTGAGGCCCTCTTTAGTCTCTGGACATTTGCTGTTGTAAAGATAACCATTTTCTTCCTTCATAGGTTTTCAGTAGAAGAAAAATGGCGGACCCGGAGCATGAAATGTGCCCAGGTGTCTCAAATTAAGATAGCTGAACAAAAATGTGAGAAAATTAATCCGTGGATTTGTCAACTGTAACCCACACTGCAGGAAATCAGTCTCCATTTCTCTGACGGAAAGACACCACATGAAGTTTGAACTCAGAATATATCAAAGTCCAGAGGGCCACGTGTGTCCCAGAGGGGTGTGTGTGTGTGTGTGTGTGTTCATTCGGGTGGGTATAGTACTATTTCTCAGAGATTTAGGAAGGCTAATAGAGAAAATGAAATGTTGTAGAAACTGAGAAGATAGAATGAACGTATTTTTTCGTCTGAATTATCAGTTATTCAATCCCCATTCTCATTTTGCATGTGGTTTCGAAACTTCCGTCTTTATTTTCTCCACAGCTTCCCTCTATAATATCCTTACCTAATTACATTTTTACGAAGAAATTCATATCAAAATCAAATTTACATCTCTAGCCCAGACTTTTCCCGGATCACCAGACCCATATACGGTACTGCTTATATAACATATCAAGTTGGGGCACCTGGCTGTCAGCTGGTTGACCATCTGACTCTTGATTTAAGTTCAGGCCATTACCTCATGCTCATGAGATTGAGCCCCAAATCAGGCTCTGCACTAGGTGTGGGGTCTGCTTAAGATTCTCTCTCTCCTTCTCCTGCCCCTCCCCTGCTTACGAGCAAGTGTGCATACACTCTCTCTACTATATCAAAGAAAGTTAGTTCATAAATGACATTTAACATATGAAATCTGAAATCTCAAAGGCATCTCAAACTCAATATATAAAAATAGTTCAATCATGGGGCGCCTGGGTGGCTCAGTCGGTTAAGCGTCCGACTTCGGCTCAGGTCACGATCTCACGGTCCGTGAGTTCGATCCCCGCTTCGGGCTCTGTGCTGACGGCTCAGAGCCTGGAGGCTGTTTCGGATTCTGTGTCTCCCTCTCTCTCTGCCCCTCCCCCGTTCATGCTCTGTCTCTCTCTGTCTCAAAAATAAATAAACTTTAAAAAAAATTCTTTAAAAAAAAAATAGTTCAGTCACTTTCCTCATGAAAGGAACCATCCTCCAGCACTCAGTGTCTCAGTCAATGGCACACCACACAAGACAAGAAATGTCACAACTTAGAGTCCAGCTGTGTCGTCATCACCCTCTATCTGGCCTACCTTTCTGTATTGCTATCCACTCTCCCTCCCACAAAACCAAGTATTGTTAGTGTTTTTACTAAATATCTCTCAAATCTCACCTCTTCCCTTCATTGCTTTCACAACCTTAATACAAAAGTACCAAAGTATTAAGTGACTGAACTAACAAGGCCTTCCTGTTTCTACTCCTAATCCATTTCAGTTATTCTCTACCACGTAACCTAAGTGATATTTTAAAAATACACATACTGACAATACAACCCTTCTTTTGAAAAACACTGCAACATCGTTCTTAGACTAACACCAGGGATGCCTGGGTGGCTCAGTCGGTTAAGCGCCGGACTCTTGATTTCAGCTCAGGTCATGATCTTACACTTTGTGAGATAGAGCCCCGTGTTGGGCTCTGTACTGACATTAGGGAGCCTGCTTGGGATTCTGTCTCTCCTTCTCTCTGCCCTCCCCCTGCTCAGACACTCTCTGTCTCCCTCTCAGAATACATAAACTTAAAAATGTATGTCAAAAAAGTAATAAATTTAGAATAACACCAAACTCCATAACACAGCCTAGAAATCCCAGTCAGCTCTAATCCTCGCTTACTTAGTGTCTTTCTACACAAAACTTATCCAAACTCCCAGTACCACGACCATAGTAGACTAATTTCAGGAACTCATCCACAATTTCACCACACTGTCTGACAGACATTTTCCCTGTATCTGGAAGTCTCTTTTCTCTATTCTCTATCAAGTGAACTCTCAACCACTCTCCATAAAAAGCTGAATTCTTAAGGATCTTCTCTGAGCTCCACGATGAGGTCAAATATCCCAACATTATATACCCCTTCCCAGAGCTTATCACATTTTTGGTCTTACCTATATCAGTATTTGAGTGAATATTTAATTAATGTTCTCCACCCTCACTTGACTATAAACTACGTAATAACTGGTTTTATATTTCCAGTGTCTTTTAAAATGTCTAGCACATAAATGCTCAAAAAACTACTTACGATGTTGTTTTCCCTAAATGATCACAAAAGTAAAATGCTGATATGAGGCTGGAAAGATAGGCTGCAAAAGACCAGAGGCTCAGACAATGGAGGCCTCACCGGTAAGTCATCGAGTGCCAAGGGAAAACTGGAGAATTTTTCTGCGTGGGCGATGATATTGACAGAGAATCCTATGAATGCCAAATGAGTGTACGTGGAGGCTTAAATGCTTCAGAAACAAACTTTCTCGTGACGTTTATGTTCACCTCTTTATGGCGGTTACATCCTTAGAAGCTTTCTTGTAAGTCATATCATAACGTAAGAATCCTACGTCTGTATGTTGAGTTGGACACTGTATATGAACGGATGGGTAAAGCATTTGTGTTATGGCACGTTGGCGCTACATTCCAACAAAAATGTTTTATTTTATGAGCACAGTGGTGTTCATAGGACTATAAGAATGTTTATTAAACTTGTTTTCGGACTAAACCACTTGAAAACACAGAATATTGTAAGGGATGCTAAGCACCATGGACTTGTGCATGGGGAATAGACACAAAAGTAGCTAAGAGTTTGTGCTGCAAGTAGTCTGGAAAGGTCTTGGGATTCAGACACTGCTGATGACTGTGCAGGGACTCTGGTTTGCAATCAGTTCACTAAAAGGCACGGGGTGGGCGTGCTTTCTGCTCATGCGACTCTACGCTGAAGTCTAGCAAGTGATTCTCTGGTGGTCCTAGAATAATTCATTTAGTAATCTTGGCTCAGATCCTTTGGAAATGAACCTTTCTTATTTTCTTTCTCCTTTCAAATTTGGAAGCCTATCCCATTTGGACATATACATCCAGGAGTTCTTGGATTATAGTCTTCAGGAAATAGAAGCTACCAGCATCCACATGCCTAGTCAAAGGGAGAAGTCTGTGATGGATGAAGAGAACAAAACTCGGGCTTGAGGGACCAGCTGGACTCACTGTGCGGCAGACAGAATCCATAATCGCACTCATCATTTGACCTACTTATACTGTTACTCTGATCAGTATAAAACACTGATGGCTTGGGTCTCCTGAAATCAGTGTCCATTCTGAGCCACTGCCCAGCAACTCCTCAAAAGTTCGATTATTTCTCTTTCCTCAGTGTATAGTCACCCAGGTAAATGGTCATAGATTTCTTTGGGGAAGAGTGGGGGAAAAAGATGAACTATATAATTTCTTTTTGTTTGTTTAGTAGAGTTCTTTCTCAAAGGCTTTCTCCCCACTCTAAATTACAGAGATTCTGGGTCTGTAAAATGGCTCAGGTCTGGGAATTGATGGAGGGAGCATGATCTCCTATTTTTAGAATTAAGTTAGCCTCCTAAGAAAGGGCTACATTTACTGACAAAAAAGACTCAATAGAATTTCGGGTTCCATGTCCCTAGCTTGAGTGGAATCTTCCTGTATGTTCCCATTCCAGTTTTCAAGATCTCAGTCCTTCTCGACCGGTGCCCTCACTTTAACAGAAGACATCTTGCAATGCTGAAAATCCAGAACATCCATCTCTTCAGTCTCTCACAATGCTGTTAGCAGTGGTTTCATCTTTAGGCCAATTTCCTTGGAAAATTTCCAGCTATGTGTAGGAACTTTCCTAGCTTGTCCCCCGTCGTTGTATCAGATAACAAAAACAAGCAGTGCAGACTCTCTCCAGCAGAGGGAGCCATTAAACAAACGTGTTCTTAGGGAGACGGTAGAAAACTTCCCGTTTTCTCTATGGTCTTCTGAGACATTGAGAGCAACTATTAACATCAATAACGGACTTACTACAGCTTAGTGATAAGAAAGGAAAAAGAAAAAAAAAATTAACTAGTAGACACCATACAAAAGCTTAGAGAATGAGAGAAAATAATTCAACTTTTATCTGTTTAAAAAAAAAAACAAACCCGGAAACAAACTGCAGACGCAAATGGATATGGAGGCAAGAGCATAAAGGCATGAGCTGACCTGTCTTGAGAGCTTAGTAACACCTTGTTGTCTCTGGTGATTCCCAGGAAATAACAGGAGGGAGGTGTGTGTGCACTTCCTAGGGAATGAGGGTGGGAGGGGCCTGGGAAGAGGGTTTATTTAAGGTCCCTACAGCCAGGTAAGCCATCCACTGACATTTCTGTAACAAAACTTGTACCTAATAACTGAAAACTGGGATATGTGAAGGTTCACAATGAAGCCCAGACAGTGCAGTGGAAATTCGCCAGTGTTCTAACACAATTTTGTGTTCTCCTTGTCCCTTAATTCAGTGTTTAATAGACCCATTGTATGTTGCTATACAATGTCAGGGTTTGCCATTTCAGAGCTATAGTACATCAATTTGAATGACGACCAACACTTTATATTACTATTCATTTATTTGGGGGACACATTGTTACTATTTTTTTTCTATTATATTATAGAAAGAGAGTTGACATTTTTAAAAGTCCACCTATTATTAACAATAATGAGTTTATTAATTTAACAGCTGCATGTTTTCTGCTAATATAAACCCTTTCTCTCAAATATCTCTGAGAAGAAAACTGATTTGACTTTATGGACTAGACTGACTCATGAGTCTGTTAGTTAAAAGAGGTCTTAAGATGAGCATTAGAATGTGATCTCTTTAGTCAAATTTTATGAATTCATTCTAGGTAGTGTATATACTAAATACCTGTTAGTTGAATGAATAGAAGAGTAAATGAAAGCAAGGAAGGAATCTGGCTTTTACAGAACCCTGTTAAGTGATAATTACCCAGTGGTAATGTGATTTTTATGTTAGAAAACTAGTGAGTGACCATATCAAATGTCAAGCGGGAGAAATGATAAATAACAAAATTTAAGGTCCTAAAGGAATTTTCATTCGATTGGATCATAGTAAAGTATTTTTCTCAGTTTGTGGTACTAATCAGAAGGCCTCGTGTATGTGATCAATTTAAGAAACATCCAAATATATCAATTCCTTGTTAACTCCAACTTACAATAGTTTAAAAATTCAAACTGAGGACGTAGTGAGATTTGGAGAGAGGTGATCCCGGGCTAGCAAGATGCTTGTTAGATCACCTGGTGTTCATGTCCACAATTCATCGGATTCCTTGTACAAGCCAATGAAATAAGTTAAATTAGCCTTAAATTTGGGAAGGAAGGGAAGAAAAAGAGAAAGAGAGGGAAACGAACCACAGGAGATTCTTAACAATAGAGAAAAAAACTGAAGGTCGATGGAGGGAGGTGAGTGGAGGACGCGTTAAATGGTGATGGGTATGAAGGAGGACACGTGCTGTGATGAGCACTGGGTGTCGTAGGTGAGTGATGAATCCCTAAATTCTACTCTTGAAACCAACTAAATTGCACTGTTATGTTAACAAACTAAAATTTACATTAAACAGATTTTTGTTTGAAAAAAGATGAGCATGGAAAACCTAAGTAAATCAGTATTACCACATCTCATTTTTTGCAGTTTCCGTTAACCAGTGAATCCTTCCACTCCACTCTCATATAGAAGTGAACAGTATTGGGGCGCCTGGGTGGCTCAGTTGGTTAAGCTTCCAACTTCGGCTCAGGTCATGTTCTCATAGTTTGTGGGTTCGAGTGGGGTCTGTGCTGACAACTTGGAACCTGAAGCCTGTTTCATATCCTCTGTCTCCCTCTATCTCTACCCCTCTCCCACTTGCATTCTGTCTCTCTCCAAAATAAGTAAACCTATAAAATAAAATAAAATAAAATACTATAAAACTGACACACAGACTGTGAGAATTAAGTTGTTATAATAAGAACAGTGGCAATTGAACCAGGACAGTAACTCTGAACTATACCAGTTGGGGGAGGGGGGGGAGATTAGGGCGCTCCAAGATCAACATGAATACTAAAAATTGGATACTGTCGTGGAGAAAAATTGGCCACAGAGATATGAATTAGAAATTACTTTCATCACGACGCTTAAAAGAGCTGAAATGAACAGGGTCTCTGATGTAAATTGAACAAATAGAAGGTAACCATGAAAAATCATCACAGATTGGCTTTAAACAACTGACTCTTGGGGCGCCTGGGTGGCTCAGTCAGTTAAGCGGCCGACTTCGGCTCAGGTCATAATCTCACGGTCTGTGGGTTCGAGCCCCGCATCAGGCTCTGTGCTGACAGCTCAGAGCCTGTAGCCTGTTTCAGATTCTGTGTCTCCCTCTTTCTCTGACCCTCCCCTGTTCATGCTCTCTCTCTCTCTGTGTCTCAAAAATACATAAATGTTAAAAAAAAAAAAATTTAAACAGCCGACTCTCTTGGGTCCCAAACTCCAACACTAAAAAAGTCACCACTTAAACAGCACATACTGCTTGTTGAGCATAGTTTTAAGTGCTTTAAGAATATTAAATAGGTTTGAACCATATCAAAAAGTTGCTAAGTGGATACTGTTATGATTCTCATTTTATTTTTATTTATTTATTTATTTATTTTTTTTTTTTTTTGAGAGAGAGAGAGAGAGGCAGAGAGATATGGAAAGAGATATCAAGCAGGCTCCATGCCTAACATGGAGGCCGACACAGGGGCTATATCTCATGACCGTGAGATCATGACCTGAGCCAAAATCAAGAGTCAGAAATTCAGCCCTACCAAACCACCCAGGTGCCCTTGATTCTCATCTTAAAGATGAAGAAACTTATCCTTCTGGAAAATCTGAGTACATTTTACGAAGTCTCACATTTAGTAAGTGGCAGGGCAGAAATGTAATTACCTCTGGTAATCTGGTTTCAGAACCCACGCTTAGCTACTGTTATATTGCATCTAACTTCCAGAGAGTAAAGGTAGTTGAGTAAAGATGAGCATTTGGGGGACGGTGGTGAACTTCGGTAGACATTCAAAATTAGTATTGATATTTTCTATTTAAACCTCCTCAATCGCAAGCCAAAATACCCTGGCTGTCTTTGGTATGCAGTTCACCTTAGACCAGCATTGTATAAGGTTGATCATGAACATCACACCTACGTCTTAGCCCAGAAACATTAATAGCATCAATCATTAGCAATTCTTTTAGTTCTGAAGGAAATACTTGTATTTTGGTGATGGAGCGTCAACCAAATAAGAGTTTGTCTATGATATAATATACCTCAATACAGAAAATTTCATGTGAGAGATACACTTCTGAGTATTAAAAAAACTAATTTCACAACCCTGAGGAATGGGTATGTTCTATAATTTTAATAGTGACAAACATATAAACAATCATGCTTTCCTCCCACTTTTAGCTACCAGAAAGCTCGAAGTTAGATTCAGTCTTTAATAATCACAACTTTTGTCTAGTTTTATGACAATATATTAAGTTGCCTTCCCATTCTTTGGTCCTGATAGTGAATAGAATATTTCCTCTAAGTGTATATATTCCTGAAAATCAGCTCAGAAACGTTTAAAATAAATTTTTGTAGCAATAAGTGTGTTTTGTTTGTATTGTTTATTGTGTTTGAGGCACCTCCAGGATAGTTCTTCTATTTGTAGATGCCAAGATTTGGATTCATACCAAAGCATCCTCCAGAATAATTTGAGAGTAGGTTACTGAGTACCAAGAGCCTTATTTTACATGCATTGCTTCCTGTCCCTTGAGGAACTATGTATTTTGCCTCTCCTGTACCACTAACTCCAATGCTACGAACACAGTAGGGATTTGAATGAATTTATTAATAAATGAGTGAATGAAGTAAATACCTTCATTCTCAAGATGCTTGGAAACACCAGTTAAGCTTCTAACTCTCCTTTCTTTGTGTAAGCAGCAATTCTATGAATTCAAAGGATTCAGTTGTATCTCAAGTTTCTATCAGAAGAGTCTTAAGGAGCTCATATGAATAACTGGTGTAGGAATTGAGTCAATTACCAGTTTATCGCCTCTTTGCTCCAAATCTATCATTCACCATCTCCTCTGTTATAATGGACATGGCCTGTACGTTTTTCTGCCATGCCAGCTGGCACAGCGTTAACGTTTGTCAGTTGAAGGAACTGAAGAAGGAAGGCAGTCAGGGGAAGGAGTTTCTCTTCCTGGTTCCAGTGTCCTTTGTTCACCAGGCTGTTGCACAGTTGGGTTTCCTTCAGTACCCGATGGCCAGCTGCATGTAGCACTTGCCCCCTGGGGAACTTTGAATCACACCTTGTCAGGTGCCTTCACAACTGAGTGGTCCCAGCAGGGCAGCTCTGATGGTGGGCTTCTCCTCATATAGGATCCGGTGGCTCTGGAATGAATGGCCAATTGTAACACCTTCCTGTGGACGCCCTAAAGGCCAAATTTTCAGATTCCTGCTGACGTGGCACTTCAGCCAGCATCTCAGATATCTGCTGAGCCATACTGGTGTCCTCTGCCGAGGTCAGGATTTCGGTCTGTGGTGTGGTATGGGAAAAGCCTCTTCTTTCAATGTACTGTCTCAGCCCAAACGCTGATGGGTGCTCCCTGTGTCTGATTTTGTATTCTTTAGAGTTTTCTTTACCTCCTTTTAACCAAGGCCCTGTAACTTTAATCCTCTACTAATAACTTTATATATTAAATTTTCCCAGTTCCAATTACCGTGGGTTCTAGTCCCTTGATTAGAATTTGATTGATGTAAGAATGATTGATTGATATAAGAATGTAGTTCATTCAACAGAAATTTTACGTGAGCCATTTTTTTTCGCCTCCAGAACCTCTTGAAATTTCCCTCTGATTCAGTGGTATTCAAATTCTTTAAGTAATGGAATCCTGTTTAGAGACAAAATCCCATGTGGAATACCAACATGGATAAAATACCAACATGGATAAAAAAAAAAAAATGGAGGAGCTTTGATTTCAGTGGGATTGGCTCACAAGATGCCCCAGGTATGACTTCTCCTCCTTCTCCTCACTCTCTGTCCATGATGGTCTTGAAACATCTCTCTGGAACACAAAGGATTCTCAAGACGCTGTCTTAGTCAGTTAGGGCTGCTGTAACAAAACACCACAGACCGAGTAACTTAGAAACAACAGAAATTTAGTTCACATAGTTCTAGAGACTGGAAGTGCAGACCAGAGTGCCAACATAGTCGAGGGAGGGGCCTCCTCATCCAGGCTTCAGACTTCCAGTTGTATCCTCACATGGCGAAAAGAACCAGGAGCTCTGTGGGGTCTCTTTTACAAGGCACTCATTCCATTCATGAGGGCTCCACCATCAAGAACTAATCACCTCCCAAAGCCCCCACCTCTTGATACAATTATATTGGGCGTTAGGATTTCAACATACGAGTTTGGGGGACTACAAACATTCAGACCACCGCACACAACTTGAGAAACAGCTCTGACTCCATCTTGTGGGCAATAAAATAACCCTTCCTCTAAATTTGACAAATTATACTGGCATATTCACTGTAACCAGTAGGCGCTGGATGGATATCCTGTTTCTGTTTCATTCAAGAAATAAAATAATGTCCTTTTAGATTGATCCAACTATCTAATCCTGGAGCAATAGGATATAATAGCCAGAACTTAAGGATCTCGGGAGGAAATGTCCTTATTTCTATTAAACCAGAGTTGACTCAAGATGAGAGACAGCGATAGGGCAGGATGGAATATTTAAAGGAAATAGATTTCTAACCTCAGTGCTGAATATTTAAGAACATAAACTTCTGCTTTCACTTCTTGAGTGGAAGACTCAGAAACTGCCAGCTTTTCTGGAAAGTCCCTATTCTTACTGGGGCAAAAAAGAAAACACTGGGGGAAAACATCTTCTCCTTTCATAGAGGCATATTCAGCCTATAGTAGACCTACCTTCTCAGAAGTCCTCAGCCTGAAAAGTCCTCACCTCAAATCTTCACCTTAACTTAACTTTATCCCCTTAAATTCAGAGAATGAGTAAATATGAGCAACACTGCAGAGGTCTCATTCTATAAAATTAGCATCTGTGGACTGGACCCAGCACAGCCCATCAATATTTTGAAATAAAGTGGAATAAAATTATTCATTTTTGCAATTACTGGCTTTCCTGACATCAACATAAAATATCTCTGGTTTACAAAACAGTATGGAGAGAACTGCGGTGTAGTGATCATACGGTACAGATTTTGGTGTTCTGGAAGAATTTCATGGAAGGAGGGAAGCACAAAATAAATTAAGAATGTCCTAAAAATAAGATTGCATTCTCGTAAGTTTTCCATGTAATTGGTACATTCTGGAAACAACAGATCACCAGGTTTCATGTTTGCAATCATTCACAAAAGCAAAAAGACACAGAGAAAACACTTGTCCCCAGCTCCTCTTATAAAAAGAACTATAATAGAAAGGCTCACAAACTCTAATTCCTAGACTGTGCATTGATTATTTCCAATTTGATTCCACACATTTGAAACAGGATGACATAATATTTTGAGTGTAAGGAAAATGAAAACCAATGAACTTTAAGTTATTGAATGCAGAAGTTCAAATTGTCAATTGAGTTAGGAGTGGAGAATGTGATAGAACAGAATTGACAACTCAAACTTCTACAAAAGTCAGGGAGTCATGTGAGTGTGGAAGTTTAGTGAAGACCATGGAAAATCAAAGAACACATATGCCACATTAGTGTCTGCACATAGAGTTAAGTATGGCTGAGCCTCCATTCAAAGATTACCATGAAGTTGGTCACAAGTGGGACCTAGGCATGTGTGTTTTAAAATCAAAGTGCTTCTGTAGCCAAGAATTCCTTATCCAACAAGGCTGTCATTCAAAATAGAAGAAGAGATAAAGAGTTCCAGACAAAAACTAGAGAAGTTTGTGACCACTGAAACAGCCATGCAAGAAATTTTAAGAGGGGGACTCTGAATGGAGAAAAGACAAAACAAAACAAAAGAAGACCAACAGCAACAAGGACTAGAAAGGACCAGAGATCATCAGTAGAAACACCAATTCTACAAGCAATACAATGGCACTAAATTCATATCTTTCAGGATTCACTCTAAATGTAAATGGACTAAATGCTTCAATCAGAAGACATAAGTGGTCAGAACGGATTAGAAATCAAGAACCATCTATATGCTACTTACAAGAGACTCATTTTAGAACTAAAGACACCTGCATGTTGAAAGTAAGGGAATAGAGAACAATCTATCATGCTAATGGTCATCAAAAGAAAGATGGAGTAGCCACATAGCAGCCACACAAACTATATTTTTAAATAAAGACTGTAACAAGAGATGAAGAAGGGCATTATATCATAATTAAGGGGTCTATCCACCAAGATCAAATAATTGTAAATATTTATGCCCCCGATGTGGAACACCCAAATATATAAATCAATTAATCACAAACATAAAAAAACTCATTGATAATAATACAATAATAGAAGGGGACTTCAGCACCCCACTTACAACAATAGACAGATCGTGTAAGCAGAGAATCAACAAGGAAACAATGGCTTTGAATGACACACCGGACCAGATGGACTTAACAGATATATTCAGAATATTTCATCCTAAAACAGCAGAATACACATTCTTCTCAACTGCACATGGAATGTTCTCCAGAATAGATCACATACTGAGTCACAAATCAACCCTCCACAAGTACAAAAAAGATCAAGATCATCCCTTGCATATATTCAGACCACAACACTATGAAACTCAAAATCAACCACAAGAAAAAATTTGGAAAGACCAGGAATACTTCGAGATTAAAGAAAATTCTACTAAAGAATGAATAGGTAAACCAAGAAATTAAAAAGGAAATTTAAAAGTACATGGAAGCCAATGAAAATGAAAACACAACCGTCCCCAACCTTTGGGATGCCACAAAGGCATTCATAAAAGGGAAATATGTAGCAATTCAGGACTTCCTAAAGATGGAAGAAAGGTCTCAGATACACAACCTAACCTTACACCTAAAAGAGCTGGAAAAAGAACAGCAAATAAAGCCCAAATCAGCAGAAGAAGGGAAATAATAAAGATTAGAGTAGAAATCAATGATATTGAAATCAAAACAAAACAAAACAAAAAACAATAGACCAGATCAATGAAACCAGAAACGGGTCTTTGAAAGAATTAACAAAATTGATAACCCCCTAGCCAGGTTGATCAAAAAGAAAAAGGAAAGGACCCAAATAGAAAGTGGAGAAATGACAACCAACACTGCAGAAATACAAACAATAATAAAAGAATATTATAGCAATGATACGCCAACAAATTGGACAATTTGGAAGAAATGGAAAAATTCCTAGAAATATATAAACTACCAAAACCAAAGCAGGAAATAATAGAAAATTAGAACAGACCCATAACCAGTAAAGAAATTGAATCAGTAATCAAAAATCTCCTAGCAAATGAGAGTCCGGGGCTGGGTGGCTTTCTAGGGAAATTCTACCAAACATTTAAAGAAGAGTTAACACTTACTCTTTTGAAACTATTCCAAAAAATAGAAATGGAAGGAAGACTTCCAAACTCATTCTAAGAGTTCAGCATTACCTTGATTCCAAAAGCAGACAAAGACCCCACTAAAAAGGACAACTACAGATCAATTTACCTGGTGAACATTAATGCAAAAATTCTCAACAAGATACTAGCCAACTGGATCCAAAAATACTTTGAAAAAATTATTCACCACAATCAAGTGGGATTTATTCTTGAGATGCAGGGCTGGTTCAGTATCTGCAAATCAATCAATGTGATACATAACATTAATAAAAGAAAGGATAAGAACCACATGACCCTCTCAATAGACGCAGAAAAAGTATCTGACAAAATACAGCATCCTTTCTTGATAAAAACCCTCAAGAAAGTAGGGATAGAATGATCATATCTCAAGATCATAAAGGCCATATACAGAAGACCCACCACTAATATCATCCTCAATGGGGAAAAACTGAGAGCTTTCCCCCTAAGGTCAGAAACACAACAAGGATGTCCACTCTCACCACTGTTATTCAATATAGTGTTGGAAATCCTAGTCTCAACAATCAGACAACAAAAAGAAATGAAAGGCATCCAGACTGGCAAGGAGGAAGTCAAACTTTTACCCTCTTCACAGACAACATGATAGTCTATGTAGAAAACCCAAAAGACTCCCCCCAAAAACTACTAGAACTGATCCATGAATTCCGCAGTCACAGGATATAAAATCAATGTACAGAAATCGGTTGCATTTATACACACCAATAATGAAGCAGCAGAAAGAGAAATCAAGTAATAGATCCCATTTACAATTGCACCAAAAACTATAAAATACAAAGGAAGTATAAAGATTGAATCCCATCGATAAGTCACCTGGTTGTAACTTTTGAATTGGAGACTTCCCCAAGGAGATCTAAAATATACAAAAGGGAATTTGGCTTTGGAAGAGAAACGCAATGGAAAAAAACATGAATTTGGGAATCAGACAACCTATTTTTAGGTGTGTCAAACCGAGTTGCTTAATCTTTTGGTTCCTGTTCTCTAAAATGCACATAGTAAAATATTTGCTACCTAGAAAACAGAATTTTCATGAGGATCAGCTTTACATGGGAAAGTAGATTGTACTTTTCTGAAACTTTGACAAATTTTTTTTAGGTTTGGGGTTACATGCCACACTTTTGACCTCAAACTTTCTTCCTTTTGGAAAACAGGAAGATGTAAAAAATAAAATAAAACCAAAAAAAAAGGCAAAAAAAAAAAAAAGAGAAAGGAAAGGAAAGGAAAGAGAAAAGAAAAGAAAAGAAAAGAAAAGAAAAGAAAAGAAAAGAAAAAACACAGATGCAAGAATCTTCTCACTTTCTCACTGTTATGCAAGCCCTACCATCATCTGGACCATCTTTTCCCTCTGATGTTACTTACCACTTCTCAAAGTAAACCTACACTCCAGCTGGGTCAGTCACCTCTCTGTTAATTAAAAAAGACATAGCCATAATTATTCCAAAAGTAAGGGCCTCTGGTATTTGCCTAGGTCTGGATTAGAAGAGCAATTGTTCCAATAAGGGAAGGGAAGCAAAAATAATAGAAAATCAGGGAGGGGACAAAACATAAGAGACTCTTAAATATGGAGAACAAACAGAGGGTTACTGGAGGGATTGTGGGAGGGGGGATGGGCTAAATGGGCAAGGGGCATTAAGGAATCTACTCCTGAAATCATTGTTGCAGTATATGCTAACTAATTTGGATGAAAATTTTAAAAATTAATAATAATAAATGAAATAAAATAAAATAAAACAAAATATGAAGAAGAGGGAGAAGAAGAAGAAGAAGAAGAAGAAGAAGAAGAAGAAGAAGGGCGAAGAAGAAGAAGAAGAAGAAGAAGAAGAAGAAGAAGAAGAAGAAGAAAGGCAATTGTTCCAGAGAAGGTGAGAATTGTGATCCATGAACAGGTGGCCAAGCATCTGCTCCCTGTAGGGAAAGTAGAAATGAGGTAGCAAAGTAAAACTGAAACACTAAATGAAGGCCCCACTGCAGCAGAACATTAACCCTATCTTGTCCCTCCAAGAGGCATATTATTGCCTGAATTTGGGACCGCTAAGGCAGCAATGGAAACAGCTTCTGGGAAAGGAAAAAAAAAAAAAATTCGTCTGTTATAGTACTAGCCTAGGGTCAAGGTATGAAGAAGTTTAGGGTGATGGAAATAGCAAGAAGGAAAAAAATGCTGGTTACTTTTTCATGAAGGCCTCACAGGTCTGTACCTTCTTTGCCATCAGTGTAAATTATCTGGTAGAATAATGCCAGCTGATACAAACTCCCTTGTATAGATAGCTTCTGACGATGATCCAGAATTCATATGCCCCGTCTCCCATCTCCAATCTTAAAAACAGAAGATCACATCCTGGATTACCCCGAGGTCAATGCTATCAAGTAAGGAATGCACAACACCTGTACTAAAGAGGTAACATCTACTTCCACTGGCCTTTTTTTTTTTTTATCTTTATTAATTTTTGAGACAGAAACAGAGTGCAAGTGGGGGAGGAACAGAGACAGAGGGAGACACAGAATCCGAAGCAGGCTCCAGACTCTGAGCTGTCAGCACAGAGCCTGACGCAGGGCTTGAACCCACGAACCAGGAGACCATGACCTGAGCTGAAGTCGGACGCTTAACCGACTGAGCCACCCAGGCTCCCCCATTGTCCTTTTGTAATGAGAAAATAAACACATTAAAAATAAACATTAAGCTAGTTTTTGTCTGTTTAAAAATATGTCAATCAAGCAATCTAGTGGCAGGTAGTGAATTAGTAGATAGCCCTCCAAACATCAAATGCTTTAAAGAATGCTGAGTTAAAGAAAGTTAAATAACTGGTAATCAAAAAACAAATTTGAGGCTAAAAGAAAAAATAAATTATTTCACATCCCATATACGAGGTTTGAAACGCAGTGCAGTAGATCTTAACTTTACAAAATTGCATGTGAGATATTTATTTATATACATGTTGATTCTTTTTTTTTCCCTAGGAATGGAGGTTTTTATTTTTATTTATTTTTTATTTTTTAAATATAGTTTATTGCCAAGTTAGCTAACATACAGAGTATATAGTCTGTTCTTGGCTTCAGGAGTAGATTCCCATGATTCATCACTTACATATAATACCCAGTGCTCATCCCAACAAGTGCCCTCCTCGATGCCCATCATCACTCATGGTAGGGAAAACGGGTATGTGTTGATTCTTAAAGGTAAAAGTTAACGTGACATAGAAAAATTTCATATGTACAAATAGTTAATTCTGCATTAATAAGCAAATTAATAAATACTTTGTGTTATAGAAACAAAGTTAAGAATAGTCTATGAAAATGAAGGTACCATATTTGTTGCAAAGAAAATTGCTCGAATTTTGTCAGTGAGGATTCGACTTTCGTTATTTTCTATTGCTCTGAAACAATCCACAGAACCCACGAATACAAACGTAATAATAAAACATTTGTTCTTCCTATCCGTTGGTTCAATCTATTTATAGATAGGAGCTCAGTTTCTGCAAAAAAATGGAACTAAACTGAATTGTTGACTGGCAGTTAGCTTTGGCCTGGGACCCAGGTTTCACACAAAAGAAGGAAGCCATGTTGCCTAATAAATCGGGGAGAACAAAGGGGAAGCGGTTCAAAGAATAAGATTGGGCAACATATTAGGGAAAAAGTATAAAGAATTTCCTTTTAAAAGTGAAGCAAAGTTTTTGGAAAAAAAAATGTTAATTATAAAATAATGTGAGTAATATGATACTCCTATATAAAAATTTTATGCTTACTCCATACACTATTTATATGTACACTTGACCCTTGAACAAATGGCAGGGTCAGGGGCATGGACCTACCTACCACACAGTCAAAAATCCAGTTAACTTTTGACTCCCGGAAAACCCGACTACTGATAGTCAACTGCTGATCAGAAGCCTACTGATAACATAAATAGTTGATTAATATACATTTTATATATATACTTTATTCTCAAAATTAAGGAAGGTAGAGAAAAGAAAATGTTATTTTATTAGTATATTTTATATATATAGTATATATATATATATATACTAATATATATATATATATTAGTATATTTTCTATATACTATTAGTCAACTGCTGATCAGAAACCTACTGAAACGTAAATAGTTGATTAATATACATTTTGTATATATACTTTATTATCAAAATTAAGGAAGGTAAAGAAAAGAAAATGTTATTTAGAAGATCATGAAAGATCATGACTGTACTACATTTATCAAAAAAATTCTTAGAAAGATCATGAAAGATCATGACTATACTACATTTATCAAAAAAATTCTGCATATAAGCATACCCACGCAGTTGCAACATGCGTTGTTCAAAAGTCGACTAGGCTTTTTTCCATACCCAAAGCTTCTGCCGACTCCTACATATGGACAATTTTAAGCCTTTAGCTTTAATTATATCTCTTCCCTAAAATCTGGAATCTTGTATACCAATGCCTACTAGACAACTTTACTTAGATGTTCAGAGGAACTTTAATATCGTTGTGCCCCACATGAACTATTTATCACTATGTTTGTTCTGTATTTCTTTTCCATTCTCTTCTCTTCTCTTCTCTTCTCTTCTCTTCTCTTCTCTTCTCTTCTCTTCTCTTCTCTTCCTTTCTTTCCCTTCCCTTCCCTTCCCTCCCCTCCCCTTCTTTTCTTTTCTTTTCTTTTTTCTTTTCTTTTTTTTTGAGAGAGAGAGGGAGACAGAATCCCAAGCAGGCTCCTCACTGTGAGCACAGAGGCCAATGTGGGCTGAGCTGAAATCGAAGGCTTAACTGACTGACACACCCAGGTGCCCCTTTTGTTCTGTATTTCCTTCTTTCTTTTTCTTTTTTTTTTTTTTAATTTTTTTCACATTTATTTTGAGATGTTTATTTATATTTGAGAGATTATTTATTTATGAACGGGGGAGGAGCAGAGAGAGAAGGAGACACAGAACCTGAAGCAGGCTCCAGGCTCTGAGCTGTCAGCCCAGAGCCCGACGCGGGGCTCGAACTCGCAAACCGCAAGATCATGACCTGAGTCAAGTCAGCCGCTTAACCGACTGAGCCACCCAGGCGTGCCTGTGTTTCTGATCATAGCTCTAGCAAACAAAATCTGCTAGCACCAATGGAAAACGTTTTTGGCCCCATGAACGCACTGCAATTTAAATATTGCTCATGTTATTATGCCACTCCTACCCGAGACTGACTTCCCCACTTCCAATGCTTCTGTGCATAAATAGCTCCCTACTCAAGGTTTGACTAGGGCACATCTAAATGGACATAGCCCATATGCCCCTCAGCATCCTAAGTTCCAGGGGAGGTTGGGAAAGTGAACAGCTTTTTTAGCTTCTATGGTGGGGAAGGGCTTGCCTACCATCTGGATTCATGTGGCAAAGACCGCCTCAGCAAAGGAGAGTGACTCAGTTGCTGCACATCTGAAATGATGACAAATAAATATCCACTACACCATATTCTTTCCAGTCACCCACATCAAATGCCTGCAAGTTATCCTACAATTATCTGTCTCCACGCATAAATCTTTGATGGGATGTATCTTTTTTTTTTTTTTTGAACTTTTTAAACTTTATTTATTTATTTTGAGAAAGAGAGGGAGAAAAAGAGAGAATCCCCCAGCAGGCTGCACGCTGTCAGCACGGAGCCTGACACGGGGCTCGCTCTCAGGAACTGTGAGATCATGACCTGAGCCAAGATCAAGAGTGAGACACTCAACTGGCTGGGCCACCTGGGTGCCCCTCGATGGCATGGATCTTGATGGAGACAAAGAAAAGTGGAGCAGAGGGCCTTAGTATGACATTAAAGAGGGTCGACAGAAAGACAAATTTTATTTATTTTTAATTTTTTTAACGTTTATTTATTTTTGAGACAGAGAGAGAGAGAGACAGAGCATGAACAGGGGAGGGGTAGAGAGAGAGGGAGACACAGAATCTGAAATGGGCTCCAGGCTCTGAGCAGTCAGCACAGAGCCGGACGCGGGGCTCGAACTCACGGACCGCGAGATCATGACCTGAGCGAAGTCGGACGCTTAACCGACCGAGCCACCCAGGCGCCCCAGAAAGACAAATTTTAAAATAAAGGCATACTAAGTAAATACATTTTAAAATACAGGGATACATGACACGATAAGTCTATGTCTTAAGGCTACCAACAACTGACAAATATCTCTTACAGGAAGGTCTCTAGGGGTCCAGTGAAAGAAATGGCACAGAAACGTGTAAAAACAGACACGTAAACACACTCACACTTCCAGATGTCTGTAATTGTTCATATATTTCTTGAAAGTCAAGACCTTATTTTATAATGTATATTTAACTATACTTCCTTTGGCCCTTTAAAAAAAAAAAAAAAAAAGGACAGGGGCACCTCGGTGACTCAGTTGGTTGAGTGTCCAACTCTTGATTTCAGATCAGGTCATGATCTCACAGTTCATGACATGAAGCCCCATGTCAGGCTCTGTGCTGTCAGTGCACAGCCTGCTTGGGATTCTCTCTTCCCCCCCGCCCCCCCCCGTCTCTTTCTCAAAATAAATAAATACACTTAAAAAAATTTTTTTTTTTTAAATTTTAAACAGCACAGAGCTTGCTTGGGCTTCTCTCTCTCCCTCTCTCTCTGCCCTTCCCCCGCTTACACTCTCTTTGTCTCTCTCTTTCTCAAAATAAAAATAAACAAGCATTCTTAAAAGTTATAAGAAAAATCTTTTTAAAATGACAGTACGCAGCACAGTTTAAGTTGCATGGCCTCAAAAAATTTCTGGTCTTGACTAGAGTTTCTATATTCAGTATTAATGAATTGAATTCCCATGTAGAATTCAGAAGTTAAACTCATAAATTAGAAATATTAAAATCAATGGCATTTTTTCCCCGAACAAAAAGAAATCTCAAATAGTAGTGATTGCTTGGGCACAGTGAGCAAAAGCATGGTTTTTTTTTTTTCTGAAAATATGAAAAGTGATGTAATGGAGGTGGAAAAACCACCTGCCCTAATATTTTATAATAGACTTCTCATCTTCAACAGCCTTTATGCATGTTATGCGTTTTATGCATAAATGCAACAGCATTTATGGTTAGCTGTAAGAGGAAGAGCGCAATGAACAAGAATTTGAGAAACCCTGGTCTTTCCTTCCCTTGGACATGTACTAAAATTCTCTATCCTGAAAGACTCTACACACTGGTTCTCTCAAACAATATTTATATAGTAAAAGAAGGGAGGTCACTCATATAAAAATATCATTACAAATACATGCATATATGAAGAGTTCCAAATAAGTTCTATCGACACTATGAGAGGGTACAACTATTTTGAAGGCAGATTAGGGGCACCTGGGTGGCTCAGTCTTGAGCATCTGACTCTTGATTTCTGCTCAGGTCATGGTCTTGCGGTTCGTGGGATCGAGCACCGGATCAGGCTCCGTGCCGGGTGTGGAGCCTGCTTGGGGTTCTCTCTCTCCCTCTCTCTCTGCCCCTCCCCTGCTCACACTCTCTCTCTCTTTCTCTCAAAATAAATAAATAAAACATTGGAAGAAAAAAATGTGCATGTTTGGAAAATGATGCAAAGTCCACTATGGAAAAGAAGGAAAAGAAATGACCTGGATGATGTAATTTCACATTTGAATTGCTTGGAGTCATTCCAAGGAGCCTACTTTTTATTCTGGAGATGACAGAGAAGAATTGAAAACAATTAAGCAACGAGACTTCTGAAGAGATTTATGATGTAGGAGAAAAAATGAGAGTAATGTGAAAGTTGGACTGAAAGAGAAGGAAAAGATTGGGCTGGAGGAAAAGTAATTAGTTAGAGGCTGTCATAGATGTGTGGTTGAGAGACGGTAAGACGCTAAAATATTTAGTAGAATTGGAGTGGGAAAGAAATATACACATTAGAGAGATATCTATGTATAATTGTGACCAATCTTATTTGTGGGAGAATATTTAAGTTGAATATTAGTCCTCAGTCTCTGGTTTGAACGTCATATGAGAGTTGAGAACAGGCTTTCAAATCCCAAGCAAATTTATCTACAAAGTTGGACATAGACGCTGGAGAGAAAATGAATTGGCAAACAGAGAGTCAGAAGCCTTTACCAATCAGCTGAGTACCTTGAATAATTTATGCATTTATGCCTGGATTCATTTCCCTTATCTATAAAATTCAGTGGTTGAAATAGGGTCTTTTGTCTCTAAAATCATGACTCTACTTATATGGATTAATTTTGCATTGCTATACAACTTTGTCCTTGCAGAGTTAGATTACTGGATCTGCAACATTTATTTTTGAAAACATAACAGAACCAGCAGGAAATGGACATATAGAGGAGTGAAGGAAAAAGGAACGTGATAATAAACAGAAAAAATATGAAAAGTTTACATGGAACTAATTTTGAAAAAAAGATTAATCTTACTACTTAGTATAAAGATGCTATCTCCCATAAGGGAAAATCAGAGGCAGAAAGCAGCACTCTTAGGTAAAGTTCTTCACTGAAAACCAAAACAAAATCAGGGCACCTGGATGGCTCCGTCAGTTAAGCATCAGAGTTCAGCTCAGGTTCACACGGTTGGTGAGTTCCAGCCCCGCATCGGGCTCTGTGCTGACAGCTCGGAGCCTGGAGCCTGCTTCGGATTCTGTGTCTCCCTCTCTCTCTCTGCCCCTCCCCGACTCGGGCTCTGTCTCTCTCTTTCTCCCTCAAAAATAACCAAACATTAAAAACAAAACAAAAAAGACCTAAGAGACTGATTCCAAAAAAAAAAAAAAAAGGCAAAATGTGACCAGGAGGGTTCAAGAAGTGCTCCAGCAAGTTAGGTTGTGGCCCTAGTTCACTCCTTGTACCCATACAGCTTTGCAATTCCTCTTAAGGGTAGTGAAGTGCACTTCCCCATTCCTTGCCTTTGAGGTCAACCAGGAGATAACCTTCAGCCAATGAGATGTTAATAGTGACTTGAAATAAGCGGAATTGATGAGCTTACCCTCTTGTACCTCTGACATCTCTGTGCGAAGAGCTTCTGGAGTAGTGGCTGACTTTTCCGCCTGGACCCCGGGGTAGCCAAGAAACCAGCACACCAGACTCACGGCTTGAGGCAGGGTCACAGCCGCAATCAGCCTTGACCGGACAACGCAGACAACTCGGCCAACGCAGCACAGACTAGCGAGTGAGCCAGGGTTTGGGGCGTGCTTTGTAAAATAGCCTGAATACGGCAAGAGCTAATCGGTAAGCAGGGAAAATGTATGCTTTTTAAGTAGCACGTAGAGTGTTGGGATAATCTTTGCTTCGGATAAAGGCTTGAAAAATTAACCTAGCCATAGATTTCCCCATTCTCTCACTCTCTCTCTCTGTCTCTCTCTCTCTTTCTAACACATAGCCATGGCTCCTGAAATAAACGTTTTATTTGGGGATATGAATTAATAATCATATATTAAAAACATCAATATGCAAAATTAGAGAGAACTCTGTTCCTTATAATCCAGCTTTAAAAACTGTCAACCCATTACTTTCCGTTTGTCTCCCAAGGAGGGGACTTCGAAATGCTGTTGTTGGGGCACCTGGGTGGCTCAGTCAGTTAAGCGTCTGACTTCGGCTCAGGTCATGATCTCACAGCTCGTGGGTTGGGTTCGAGCCCCGCGTCGGACTCTATGCTGACCGCTCAGAGCCTGGAGCCTGCTTCGGATTCTGGGTCTCCCTCTCTCTCTGCCCCTAACCCACTCGCATTCTGTCTCTGTCTCTCTCAAAAATAAATAAACTTAAAAAAAAAAAAAAAATGAAATGCTGCTGCTGAATGGGAGGTCTGCTTTCTACATCTGGAAATAGAAGTTCAGCATATGAGAACGCTCACAGAAAGGACCAGAACAGACAGAAGCAGTACAGTAGAGCAGAGTCGTTCAGTGATCAGAGCCAACGAATATATAAGTTTGGCCACATACTGGCTATATTACTTTAAGAACCCTTTTTACCTCTCCGTTACTTTCAGGAGGTTACTTCCTCTGTAAAGTAATGATAATAATAAGCTCCTGTTTCATTTCATTGTGAGTATACATTAAGTCCTAAAACCGAAAAGCTCAGAACCAGGGCTACCATAAAGTGAACACACAATACACCTGAGGTATGATTGTTTCTATTATTATTATTAGAGTAAAGTGATGCGATGTTCTTTTCACTGCAGTGTAAATTGCTATTTCACGCTGGACTTCTTTAGAATTGGTCTGTGGCTTGGATCCATCATGGTCAGAATTAACTAAAAATTTTGGTAGGTCAAGGTGACGGTGTGAAAACTCTATCTGTCGGCCTCATAAACTACTGGACCTCACTTCCTTTCCACTGAACCCCACAGTCAAAAGAATCATTTCGGAGGCCCCCACCACCTCCAGTGGCTCCTCAAACCACAGGGAAGCTGAATGATTTCTGGATGGCAATGTAGCAAAAGGACGGGAGTCGCATGATTGCTCAGACTTCCGAGGCGGTTTGTCATAATTTTGATATTCATGTGGAATTCTCATTTTAGTTTGCCTTAACTTTACGTTCTCATTTTAGCTTGTCTTCGTATTGCTGACACTAAATCCAACCGGCGGGCGGAGATCTGGAATCCTGGGCATTCCCTACGACCAATCTGTATCGTTCCTTTGCTGAAAAAGAAACATGGACGATGGACTATCGCTGGGGAATTCAGATTACCAGTCTAAGGGTAAGAAACGCATGCGTGACAGGCTCTAGGTGCTATGTGTGCAGTAAACAAATTTACATTTGGTGGGCACCTGCTATCGATTCTGAGTCCTAACTCTCCTCAGAGAGTTGGTATCTCCCTGCTCATTTCTTCTAGCCGTGGCATATTATTTTCAGCTATCGGTCCAAAGTATCTTATAACCAGATCCACACTGTGTGGATAAAAGATAACGAATTTCTGTACTATTTTTAACAGCATCATTAGATAAAATTGACATACATTGAAATGCTTAGAAACAGCTTGCCAATTTCCACCCCCCCCTCCAAAAAAAAAAAAAAAAATGCCGGCTGAGAATTTTGTTTGGGATTGTGATGAAGCTATACATTCATTTGAGTGAAACTGACAACTTCACAAAGTGAAGTCCTCTGACTCACAAAAACAGTATCTTTCTCCATTTATTCATGTCTGTAATTTATTTCAGCAATGTTTTGTCGTCTTCAGTGTACAAGTTTTGCATGTCTCTTGTCAGATTTATCCATAAGTATTCAATATTTTATGCAGTACTGTAAATGGTATATTTTAATTTTCCATTGATCACTGAGAGCAGATAAATATGACCAGTTTGCATATACGGATCTTGTTCTTCTACCATTCCAAACTCGAGTTAATAATGAAAAACTGATTGATTTTTTTAATAGGAGACATTATCACTTTCAACCTTACCAACAAACCACAAGGACCCTCAAAAAGGAATAAAGAGAGGCTTTGTATCTGTAAAGTTATCACCATTGTCATGTTCTTTCTGATGATTTTGATAACTACCCTGGCCACAATTTTAGCAGGTGAGTTGGCCACTTCCCAAATATGCTCATGTTAACTCTACTATAAAATATTTCACCGTATGTGTGTTTTAAGGGTAATTCTTGAACATCTTTGTGCATGGAATGGACATATGTTTCTTCTTCTATAAAATGAGGATAATAGCTATATTTCATACTGTGAAGATAACAGTAACACAAATGAAACTTTCTTCTAAACTGGTGTGACTTATAGTCCTTACAAGGTAAGGGGCTCATGGTAAAATAGTACATCTCCATACTGCATCCTTCATCAAAAAAGTCTCATTATGAAGAAATATAAAAATAACTGCACAGTATATTTGTAGCATAGTTAACAGTGAATCACCAGGTCCTTACTCCCTGTGGACTGGTAGCAATTTATGGAATATTATCTAGTTGGGGACTACCTTGCCCTAAACCATATACTTTTACATATATATTAGTATTTTTTTTCTAAACTGCTTCTAGTTAATGACTATGTTGATAAGAATGGAAATTGAGTTTAAGGTGCAAAACATTTGATCTGTGTCTGGTTTTGCAGCTTCCAATGACGGGGTCAGATTACCAAACTCCAATTATAATTCACAGCTATACATATGGGCTACAGAGAATTGGACAAGAAGAAATTGTTACTAACCTAGTGACCGTATTTTGTACACAAAATATCAATTACTCTTAGATTCTAAAAGGAAGTTTAGAATGGTATATCACCCTCTCATGATAGCAAACTATGTACATATTTTCTGAAAATAACTTGAAACAATTTTAATGAGATGTTTCAAAATATATGCATAAGTATATATGCATTTGGTGGGCATATATTCATGTGTATATGATTTACACATGAATATATGTATTATACATGTATATATGTACATATATACGTGTTTATATTTCTATACACATGTATATGTATATGTATATACATGTATACACATGTATATGATTTACACATGAATATATGTATTATACATGTATATATGTACATATATACGTGTTTATATTTCTATACACATGTATATGTATATGTATATACATGTATACACATGTATATGATTTACACATGAATATATGTATTATACATGTATATATGTACATATATACGTGTATATATTTCTATACACATGTATATTTATATGTATACACATGTATACACATGTATATGATTTACACATGAATATATGTATTATACATGTATATATGTACATATATACGTGTATATATTTCTATACATGTATAGATAGAAAATATATACACATGTGAATACCCTGTATGTATATAAATAGATAATTAGATAAGGAGATGGAGAAAGAAATCATTATATCAACTCGGCAGTAGGCTGTGTGTTGACAACAAACAAGACAGATACGATTCCTGCCCTCATGGAACTTATTCAACAAAGCAAAGTCATGAGTCAAATAATAATAATGATGAGTTCCATGAGGAGGAGATAGGTAATGAAGTCCAGGTGAGTAAACAGCTTTGCCAAAAAGACTATGACATCCTATTAGGGAAATGGGCTTAAATATTTACAGTAAAAATGTTAGCACCAAACTACTCCTCTTTGAGGCATGGTCTAAAGTTATAATTTATACCTAACTACAAACTAAGGAGACTGTTGCCCAAGTAAAAGCATAAATGATATCTATTGGTCAAGTTAAGGAAATAAACATTATTGATATTTTTACTCAGCTTAAATTACACTGTAATTGCAGTCATATAACTTCTCTGGACAAAATAATAAAAATAAGAGGAAGGAGGAGGAGGAGGAGAGAAGTTGGAGGGAGAGGAGGAGAAGGAGAAAGATTTTTGATAAAACAAAATACATATTTGTGAAGTGTTTTATGCTTTATAAAATATTTTAATACACAACATTTTACTTGCATTTTCTAGTGACCCAGAGCAGTAGTAAAGTATTAGTGTTCTTATTTTCTTTTGCTATACACAAGGACTTTGAATGTCAGAGATAGCAGCTGTCTAAAGACCGTTGAGTAGACCCAAGTTACAACCTGAATCCAAGTCTTCTGCATTTTATTCATCATTCTTACAATATCTACAATGCTGTCTCTCTCTTTTTTGTTAATTTTTTTTTAATCTTTATTTTTACTTTTGAGAGGGAGAGAGACACAGAGGGCAAGCAGGGGAGGGGGCAGAGAGAGAGAGGGAGACATAGAATCCGAAACAGGCTCCAGGCTCTGAGCTGTCAGCACAGAGCCCGATGCGGGGCTCGAACTCATGGACTGTGAGATCATGACCTGAACCGAAGTCAGACACTTAACTGGCTGAGCCACCCAGGTGCCCCTAATGTTGTCTCTTTCTAAGTGAGCTTATTTCCTATGGTTTATATAAAATAAATACCCACTTATTTGTTAAAGGAGCTGAAATATGTGCAACCTGTTCTTAGAAACGTAGGGTTTCTTCCAGGCCGCCTACTGCAGTCAGTACAGGCCATGCTCACAGATGCTCCTAGTTTTCTCTCAGTGGAATTTATTCAGTGGACTTCCTAAGGATCCTCATTTGTGTTCTCTGATTCAAGCCATGTTCAAGAGAATATTTTATAAACTGGGTCATACAACGCTATAGACAGTTTATAAAGGTTAATATGCTTTATCTTGTAGTGATATTGAACTGTGGGACCAGAATTCCATCTCCCGGTTTTATCTTTGGTTATAAGTCATCCAGCGTCTAGCATCTCAGTGTCCCTATTTATACAGCAAAGGACTGGATTCAATAGTTTTTAGTGCTGCTTGTGATGCTAAAACTCACTGATTTCCTAAAGCTATCAAGCAAAAGTAAAGGTTATTTAACACAACCTAGGATGCTAAATTCCTGTGACCCAGATCAGATGATGCAGTTTGTGCGTTGATGTAAAAACGAGCTTTTCTTACTTAATAGATATGAATACTTAGGTTAAAATAGGCAAAGGTCTAATCAGGTCTAGAATAAAAATTGTTCCTTCACTTAGGTATACTTGAGAACAGTTATATAGATTTTTCTTGGATGGGTATGACTGCTATATATTCTGTTGATTTATGCAGCAATCAGACATGACATAATCACCAGGTATAACGATTTACCTATAGAGAGGAATAGAGAGATAGAGATAGATGAGATAGAGAGAGAAGAGGCAAAAATTATATATATATATACATATATATATATAATATATATAATATATAATAATGTATATATGAATATAGCTATAGCTATATATATAATGTCATAGCTATAATGTATTAAATCTGGTAGTCTATTAGAAGCCAAGAGCATGGAAAGTAGAGTATGATCAATTCCAATGGGATGGAGTGGAGGAAATTCATAGAGGAAATTGTGCTGTAACATAATAGATCATTTAAATACAAGTTGGACAGGATGAAATTGTTTTATTGCAAGTTAAGGTGGGGGTATGGCATTGAGGAACACAGAGCAGCGTGAGCAAAGGCCCAGATATTTCCTAAAGTAACATGATATGTATAAGGGACTAGGAGAAGTTTGGTAAACAAGAAAATGGAGACAGAAACAAAGGGCCTACAGAAAAATCAGATGAAATAAAGCTGCAGATGTAAACAGAAATCAAATTCTGATGCACTTTTCATTAAAGTTCAAAGAAAAAGTTAGACTTGAAACATAACTTAAGCATCATAGAAGCATATGCAGAACCGGAACAAGTATCTCCCACTTAGTTATTTTGTGCATTTTATTTTTTTATTATTTTTTAATACATAATTTATTGTCAAGTTAGCTAACATACGGTGTATACAGTGTGCTCTTGACTTTGGGAGTAGATTCCCATGATTCATAGCTTACATACAACACCCAGTGCTCATCCCCACAAGTGCCCTCCTCAATGCCCATCACCCATTTTCCCCTCTCCCCCGCACCTCCCCCCCCATCAGCCCTCAGTTTGTTCTCTGTATTTAAGTCTCTTGAACACTTGTCTTTTCCCCAAATCTATTTTTCTTCTAACAAGAATTTTAATGAATCAACAGGCCATCAATCCAGTCCATACATCATCACCTATCTCTAATTTTGAGACAATCCTTTTAGTGTAAGGTATAAAACCTTAACCACGTGTATAAGCAACACCTAGCTCCTGTTCGAATTTCTGGCCTTGGTTATGGTCCACTCATGCTGATTTCCCTTTCTCAAGTGAAAAGGACCTTTACCCTCGAGGACCTTTACACGCTTACTTCCTCTTTGCTGAGAACGTGCTCTCCTCACCCTTAGTCTAGTGAGCTAGCTCTCTGCATCCTTGAAGTGTCACCTGAAATGTCGACTCCAACCCCCACCCCTGAGCGGGACCAACTCCCCTCAACTCTTGTTCTCTTAGTACCTGTGGCTATCCCTTTTGTATCACTCCTTGAAATTTGTTAATTACTTGCTCACTCTCTATCTGCCCCACTAGGCTCTCAGCACAATGATGGCAGGGACCATGTCTGTAATAAATACACACAACGATGCTTAACATAGGGTACAGTCACAAATATTTTCATTTTATTGACTGGATGAGTGTCCATTAGGCAATTGTATATAGGAGATCTCTGACGAGAGGCCTGGGTTGGGCACATCAATTCAATAATTATCAGTATAAGCATGACAGCGTCATGAGAATGAGTGTGCTCACCTAGGAGGAGTGTGTCACCGGAGAAGAGCAGGGAGTCTTGAATCCGAGCAATGCCAGCATCTACACGAGTGGCATCTGCCATGGATTTCTTTCAACTTAGCAAGAAAATAAATACGAGAATTTACGATCTGTCCTCATTTGGAGAAAAACGAAGAATGACTAAGGAAATCCCGAAACTTCAGACTGAAGGGCCAAAAGCTAATCTGGTGAATTTCGTATCTAGGGATAAGATAATCGTTTTACATCAAATTCTAATGTGTCTCAGAGCAGAACATTCAGGGCGTGCCTCCGCCTCGGTAGTTAATATATCAGGAAATTGTTTTCAGTTGAAAAACACAAATCTTCCGCTGAACGCGTGTCATGCTTGGATGGCTGGATTGGTTACCTAGGAAAGTGCTTCTATTTCTCCGAAAGTACAAGAACCTGGACAGCAAGCCAGAACTTCTGTGCCTCTCATGCAGCCACTCTTGCTGTCTTCAACACCACTAAAGAACTGGTAAGGCAATTCTTTTAAATTATGATTATGTTCTTGGGGGTTATAGCTGATACGGAGGATGCACACTGGAAATGGAAATGGTCCAAAAAAGACCCTCTCATCCATCATAGAAGAAACCCCCCCCCCTTTTTTTTTTCCACATCAGCTTAATCAAAGAAAGAGCTCACGTCAGACCACACTCACCTCCCAGGTCAGGTCAGATCAACCCTTAGAGTAAAAATTATTAGACAACATTTAGGACATGACTTTCCCCACCTGACTTTTCCAACTGGGAGTAGAAGGATTTAGAAATAAGTTACATACTAAGCATTTTTCCCTATGCTTAATATAGAGCAGCTTATATATTCCTGCCTAGACTCTAAAAGCAGGGTTAGAGTGGTATATCTCCCACCAGAAAGATCCGACTATTCTTCAAAAAAATGCAACTGCATAATTAGCTAGCTCTATATTTTTGAGTGAAATACAGCAGCAAAATCCAGGGAAAGTCCAAAACCACTTCCCACGAAGCTCAGACCCATGAAGCCATAATAAAGCCCTCAGTAATGAACTGTTATTGCCTACCTGTTTTACACCAAATTAAAGTTGCTTTTTGTGGAACTATATTCAAAAAATAATAATAAGCAGAAATTCATGGCAAACCAGGTGTCAGAGATACTGGAAAGGATTAATAAAGGAGTCAAGCATAACCAAGAAGGTCTGGTAGGTTCAAGGCATAGAAAAGGGTTAATGGAAAAACTTAAAAGCACACAGTACAAACTTCCCCCAACCAGGAATAATAGAGATAGAGAACAATAGAGGTGGCAAGAGACAAAACAGTTAAGACCTCAAGGAGCACAGGGATGTATTTAACATTTATGGAACCCTTACTCTACCAGGAAAGGACAGAAGAGGGATTGTCCTAAATTTGAACTAATTTTGTAGCTCGTTCTGACAAGGATTTTTGGATAAGTACATTCAGATGGCTGAAAAGTAGAAATGAAGTCATACATTCCATTCTATAGAATAATAAACCAAGAAACTAAAGCAGTGAAAAAACGGGAAGTATCAGATGAATACGGAAACAAAACAAAGGAAATACTTTGACTGAAAAGCACAGTCACTGAAATAATTTTTGCAATAAACAAACAAGAGTTCAACAAAATAATGAGGATATACAAAAGCAATGCTGCTTCTGTACATAGATAGAATTGATCACAGAAAAAGAAAACAGATTTATGCACCTGATTATAAACAGTAGAGATTATAAACAGTAGAGATTTTTTTTTAATTTTAAAAATTTTAAACTTTTTAATTTTAAAAATTTTAATTTTAAAAATTATAAACAGTAGAGATTTTTAAAAAAAAATTTAAATGTTTATTTTTATTTTTGAGACAGAGAGAGACAGAGCATGAACGGGGGAGGGTCAGAGAGAGAGGGAGACACAGAATCTGAAGCAGGCTCCAGGCTCTGAGCTGTCGGCACAGAGCGCGACGTGGGGCTCGAACTCATGGAGACCATGACCTAACCCAAAGTCGGATGCTTAACCGACTGAACCACCCAGGTGCCCCTAAACAGTAGAGGTTTAAAAGCATAAAATCTTACAAATAATTTTATGCTAATGAATTTGAAAACTTTGAAGAAATGGATAATTGTCTAAATAATTATTTAAACAGTTGTGTAGACAACCGAAATTTGGATATGTATGGACAGACATATTTTTAAAAAATTGAATTGTAAGCATCAAAGGGTAAAAAGTGTTCAAACAAACTAAAGCGTTCAAATAAATTAAAGACATAGAGAAAGTATCAACCCAACAGAATTCACAAAAAGCTAAAATAAGGGGAAAAAAACTAGTAGTCAACAAACACGACACTGACAAATCCAAATACGACAGCAATCGTGATAAAATGATTTTTAAATGCTTTTAGTTTCTTAAATGAAAAAAAATTATCAGATGGTTTAAAAAAAAAAAAAAAAGCAATAAAGTCCGGTAACGTGCTACTTACGGAGACATACTTAAGTGCATACGCATACACACACGTGTGAACACACACATAAAAGTTAGACAGAAAAATGAAAGGAAATATATGCAAAGCAATTACTAACCAAATCCAAACAAAACGTAAAAGCTAGGCTATTGGTAATAATATCAGAAAATATAATGTATCAGAATGAATTACAAAGATATATAAAACCAGAATGAACCAATTGTTCAACATATTTTACTGCTAAGATTGTCCTGTTCCAAAAGGCACCAAACCTAAGATTTACTGGCAAATTTGACCAAGCCATCACAGAACAGATCATGTCTGTCTTCCAACAATTCTTTTAGAAATGAAAAAGAGGGGCACCTGGGTGGCTCAGTTGGTTAAGCATCCGACTCTTAATTTCGGTTCAGGTCATGATCTCATGGTTCATGAGTTTGAGCCCTGCGTCGGGCTCTGTGATGGCAATGCGGAGCCTGCTTGGGATTCTCTATCTCCCTCTCTCTCTGCCCCTCCCCTGCTCTCTTTCTCTCTCTCTCTCTCTCTCAAAATAAACAAACACTTCTTAAAAAAGGAAATAGAATAGGAAGAAAGCTACCCAATGCAATTTACTAGGGTAGTTGTTACAGAAGTAACTGAACCCATGAACTAACCTGTGAACCAGATAAGGACACTGCCGCCTTCCAAATATGAAAGTCTGTGTTTCTCCAAAAAGTATAACGAGACAAAAGAAAATCCAACCGAACGAAGCATTTGCTATTCATCCTAATATACTTTCTTAAAGGATTTCCTGAAGCGATATTCTGACCACTCTCAATATTGGATTGGACTGAGTCGAGAAGCAGGACAGAGCTGGAAGTGGATAGATGGAACCATATACAGTGGTTGGTAAGTCCTGGGTCTGTAATTTATCCACCGAAAGCTGGGGCTCTAAGCCCTTTACCACCACAGAGAGATCTGAGCTAAAATCCATACACACCATTCTCCTGGAAGTTTCCTTTGTGGTGGAGAGTAAAATGAGCCCAGAGAAAAAGTGGTAATATAAATTATTGTATAGAGTAAAGGGGTGCCTGGGTGGCTCTGTTGCTTGAGCGTCTGACTTTGGCTCAGGTCATGATCTGACCGTTTGTGGGTTCGAGACCCACATCGGGCTTTGAGCTGGCAGTGCGGAGCCTGCTTCAGAGTCCGTCTCCCTCTCTCTCTCTCTGCCTCTACCCTGCTTGTGCTCTCTCGCTCTCTCTCTCTCAAAAATAAATAAACATTAAAAAAACGATTGTACAAAGCATTTAATACTTGTAATATTCCAACAATGTTTCATATCATTTGACTTCCACAACAGCCGTGGGAAATAGGCATATTTATCTCCACTTTACGGGGGCGAGACATCAATGTTCAGAGATGTGAATGCTTCTAGAATTTCACAACGCATATTTAACACGTACTTAGCGGTAAATCCTGCACTTCTTCACCATATAGGTTACAGGTTTTTTTGAGTTTCTGAAGCCGCATTTAAGGCCAACAACGCATATGAGTTCACTTTGCGTTATATTCAAACACTACCGTGTTGGGTAAGAGTAAACGCTCCCAGCAGAGGAAAATTTTTCTGCAGTCACTCCAGTCAGGACTCACTCATCCTGTCGCCTTTGTTTTTTCCCCCTTCTGTGTTTTGTTTTAGGTTTCAAGTCATTGGAATTGGAGAATGTGCCTATCTACACAAAACAGGGATCAGAGGCTCCAGTACCCGCTTGGTTAGAAAATGGATTTGTAGCAAATCAGACATATGCATACCCAGAAGTTAAGACATCATGGATCTAAGATATTTTACGTAAAATAGTGTAAAAGGGATAATTTTTATTCCTCTTGAAGGAAACATATTATATTAATATGAAAGTACATGAGATTCATGTTTAGAAATTTCCATTGGTGTTTTACTCCGCGTCTCTAAATCCATGTTTATAAATCTTCTAGAGTCTTAGGATTCAAGAAATACATGCCCCAATGTCCGTTCCCAAATCTCACAGAATAAAACTTCTGATATGTAATACATTAAATACGAATGAAAAACTTAAATGACATTTTACGGTATTTACTCCTATGGATTCAGATTAATGTCATTTAAAGTGGCTTGTTCTTCTAAGAACTGTAATATTTTTGCCCTGCCTCCTTACTTTTATTATCGATACTAGTTGTTGATGTTCTTTCGGTTTTGCAATATGTATGAGAGTCACTCGTGAATGTAGCGTTATGGAAACACAAGCCTCGTGTTGAAATGCGTTGAGTTACTAGCTAAACGAATCGCTTTCATGCGCCAACCCCACAGGCCATCATGTTCAGACTATCAGGATTTTGAGTAAATAGTCTGAACTAGCACCTGTCTAGTACCGAATGCCAGGAACCTATTGTACAATGGACAATATCAATAGTATAAATTTGGGGAACAAATGGGTGAAAGAGGTATTTGAACTCTGCTGCTCAAGCCTCTAGTTGAGAAAACGACAAATCAGGTTCTGTGGCAGAATGTGTAAATTTTCAGAGAATATGATCTTCCCATTTACTCAAGGTTAACCAGATCTGTTTGTTAAAAATGATCCTTGCATTAAAGTGAAATCCGTGATCTGCATCTTATGGGTGCGTAATTTATGTTCACTGCTAGAAATGAAAACAGTTGTCACAGAACACAGACTGGAGAACGGGACAAGTAAGAACTTAGGAAAAGAGCAGTGGGGTCTCATTCTTGTATCTTTTCCAAGCCAGGCCAAAGTTTCCATGTTTTCATCCCCTCTCCGCACCCTCATTTTCACTTCCTTTTCCTCCCTGTACTTCCCTCTCTCCTATTCTTCAGAAAATCAGAGATGGGACAGATGAACCTTTCACGTTTAATTATCAAACAGTAGAAGAAGTGCACAAACAAATGTATATCTTGTATGGAAAGGTTCAGCGGCAACAGAAGGAAGTGCGTGCCCAAAGCCGAGAAGGAGGCTCCCAGTGAAATCATTACAGGGGAAATATTGTTTGTTTTTTAATTTTTTTTTAATATTTGTTTATTTTTGAGAAACAGAGTGAGACAAAGCGTGAGCAGGGGAGGGGCAGAGAGAGAAGGAGACACAGAATCTGAAGCAGGCTCCAGGCTCTGAGCAAGCCGTTGAATGCACAGTTCTGGAACTCATGAGCAAGTCTGGGCTGGATACACGACATGGACATGAGTAGAGCCCCCAGAGGTCCGAGGGAATATGTTGACCTGACGAAAGTAGAAAAGCCCTTCGTAGCAAAGAGTCATTGCTTGCCTAATGAGAAAATAATTTTCTTTTACAAATGCTTGTTACTTGATTTTTGTTTTATTTTTTAGGTAGGCTGTAAAGCTAGATTGCTTAGTCTTAGTCACAAAGCTGAATCTGTGAGCACTAATAGAACAATAGTATAATTTCAGACAAATAAATTAGTTCATATGTATTTACAGAACTATTAAATGAGAGAAGTGCATAGTTTTCAGAAGATGAGATGCCGAAACATTTGAAGATGGTTGGACTTGCAAAACTTCCAATACTGGATAGTGTCCAAGATCACATAGGGAAATGTAAAATGTTTCTTTGCCCTTTCAAGTTACAGTTTTAAAAATGAGGGGATCATTGTATCTATATAGTAAAGCAAAAATGTCAAGAATCCCTTTGTATGACTCATGGCTTTTATGGCATCCAATGCTATTGCATACAGATTTTAAAGTTGTCTGCCTCAAGTTTACTAATTAATACTGAAATAAAGCTGTTCCTGTGAAAACAAGTTGAGAGTTTTGGTGGTTTGGTTTTTTAAGTTTGTTTATTTATTTACTTGGAGAGAGAGTAAATGGGGGTAAGTGAGGCGGGGCGGGGAGGGAGACCGAGGATCCAAAGCAGGTGCTGCACTGTCAGCACGGAGCCTGGCATGGGGCTCGAACTCACAAACTGTGAGATCACAACCTGAGCCGAAATCAAGACTTGGAGACTTAAGCGACGAGCCACCCAGGCCCCTCAAGTTTTGGTGTTTTGTAAATAAAATAAAAATATTCGTACATCTTTCTTCCAAGACAATAAAGAATAATTATGCTTCGAAGTGCATATCCCTGAGATTCTAGAAAGACAAGTTCTTTTTTTTTTCTTTTTACCATCTTATTTAATTTATTTTTTAAATTTACATCCAAGTTAGCAAATAGTGCAACAATGATTTCAGGAGTGTATTTCTTAATGCCCCCTAGCCATTTAGCCCCTCCCTCTCCCGCCACCCCCTCATTAACCCTCTGTTTGTGCTCCATATTTAAGAGTCTCTTATGTTTTGTCCCCCTCCCTGTTTTTATATGATTTTTGCTTCCTTTCCCTTATGTTCATCAGAAAGACAACTTGTAAGAGTTAAAATATGTTTATACCTGATGAAAATTTTTTTATACTTTTAAGTATACTATCTATATGCACTTAAGTAGGAGTATATATGTATATGTTATATATATACACACACACACACGAAGTATATATTTTTATTTTTAGTATGTATATATTTATAGTATATATATAATCAATAGTGTATATATTTTTATACACATACAAGTATTAAAAAGTATGAAAGTAACATGGCAATTTATACAGTGATTAGTGGAGAAGCCAGGGTGTTCAAGACAAATGAGGATAAATGAAGAAAAAAAGATATTTAGGAATACAACGTTATCATTGTGTAAGAGTGAATATATGATACTTCATTTGACTTGAAAAATGCTTACTTGGAAATGGGAATACTAATCCAGTTGCTATACAGTATCTACGGGGATATGTTCCCAGAGTAGTAATTTAATACTCATGAACAGCTTACTGTTGAGGGTTTATTGAAAGATTCTCTTCTTCTTGCGAGTTCTGCGTTTGATCTGGCCCAATGCCATATCTGATATGTATCTCAGACCTACCACTTTGGAGTTGCCATATCATCCAATGTGCATTTTAACTATTAAAATAATCTCATTTTTTGGTCTTTTTTTTTGGGGGGGGGGATAATCAAACTGGTTTCTGGGAATTAAAAAAAAGTTCAGTGGGAAAATAATAATGGCAGAAAGGGAACCCTCAAGAGTAGAGAAGAAGAGTAGTATGGAGAGTTCCTTAGCCAAGGCTATTCCAACAGGTTCACCTTGGTGACCTGGCTACCCAGCAAATCAACGCGAAGGGGGCCATCCACTGAGGTGCACCTTCCTATGTGAACACAGTGTTAGAGAGAAACGTGCTGAGAGGGGCCGGGGTGCAGTACAACTGGTTTTCTCTTTTTCACACTTCTAACCACCCTAATGTTAGGTCTTTTTCTGTTATTAGAGGTAACATACCAGATGAGTTGAAAATTGTCATATAATATAAAATTTGTCAAAGAAGGGAAGAAAGGGCCGGGGAACAATGGGAGCAGGAAATGACATAGTAAAATTTCAGGAGCAAAGGAATCTCAGCCCTTCTTCCTTTCTGGGGAAAGGGAGGCAGATTTGGCACTCGACTATAATAGGAAAATAAGTGGGAAGTTGAAGGTGGTCTCATCAAAGTCTTTACCTACTGAAGCAATAATTTTCTCCAAGCCACATACATACACAGAAACATACATGAATTCCAAAAGAAGTCTGAAGCTTAAGGATAAAAACTTTTAAGGTGTCATAAATTATGAATTTATTCCTAAAGGATTTTTCACTCAGAATCTTCTTTAAAAAAAAAAAAGTTTTAATGTTTATTTATTTTTGAGAGAGAAAAACAGAGTGTGAGCAGGGGAGGGGCAGAGAGAGAGAAAGACACAGAATCTGAAGTAGGTTCCAGGCTCTGAGCTGTCAGCACAGAGCCTGACGTGGGTCTCCAACTCCTGGACCATGAGATCATGACCTGAGCCAAAGTCAGACACTTAACCGACTGAGCCACCCAGGCTCCCTTCACTGAGAATCTTCTAATTTACATTATTTGATATACTCCCTTCCCAACAATTAGAATCACTATATAATTAAGAACACTAAATTGGAGAACTGGGTAATCTAAAAATAACTTTAGTTGTGATTCAGGTGATCTAATCCCTTAAAATATACACATATGTAGATATATAATGGAAATAATGACAAGCTTTGCTTTCTATTAGGATTTTTAGACATGGCTAATTAAATTCACAGTAGTTTTAGAATTCTCATATCAAAATTTCACCAGTTTAATATTTCCTTATGTGCAAACACACATTTTACAACTTAATCAGATATATTATTTTGAGAATACCCCTTGGATAGGAATTTTTTAAACATCCAGGTAGACTAATTGTTGTATGTTTTAATATTTAATTATTTTAATGCTTAAAAGTTTAAACCAAAATCTGAGTTTCAAGGAGCATTGATAACTTGGCTTTGAATTTTATTTATTTTTTATTTTTAATTTATTTTTGGGAGAGAGGAAGACAGAATGCATACAGGGGAGGGACAAAAAGAGGGGGAGACACAGAATCCGAAGCAGGTTCCAGGCTCCGAGCTGTCAGCGCAGAGCCCAACGCGGGGCTCGAACTTACGAGTTGTGAGATCATGACTTGAGCCGAAGTCGGACGCTTAACTGACTCAGCCACGCAGGTGCCCCTTGACTTTCAATTTTATTTTATTATTTTTTTTTTAATTTTTTTTTTTTTAACGTTTATTTATTTTCGAGACAGAGAGAGACAGAGCATGAACGGGGGAGGGTCAGAGAGAGAGGGAGACACAGAATCTGAAACAGGCTCCAGGCTCTGAGCAGTCAGCACAGAGCCTGACGCGGGGCTCGAACTCACATACCGTGAGATCGTGACCTGAGCCGAAGTCGGACGCTTAACCGACTGAGCCACCCAGGCGCCCCTCAATTTTAAAAAGATCTACAAAGTGGAGGTTCCTCAAAAAATTAAAAATAGACCTACCCTATGACCCAGCAATAGCACTGCTAGGAATTTACCCAAGGGATACAGGAGTACTGATGCATAGGGGCACTTGTACCCCAATGTTTATAGCAGCACTCTCAACAATAGCCAAATTGTGGAAAGAGCCTAAATGTCCATCCACTGATGAATGGATAAAGAAATTGTGGTTTATATACACAATGGAGTACTACATGGCAATGAGAAAGAATGAAATATGGCCCTTTGTAGCAACGTGGATGGAACTGGAGAGTGTTATGCTAAGTGAAATAAGCCATACAGAGAAAGACAGATACCATATGGTTTCACTCTTATGTGGATCCTGAGAAACTTAACAGAAGACCATGGGGGAGGGGAAGGAAAAAAAAAAGAGGTTAGAGTGGGAGAGAGCCAAAGCATAAGAGACTCTTAAAAACTGAGAATAAACTGAGGGTTGATGGGGGGTGGGAGGGGGGGAGGGGGGGTGATGGGTATTGAGGAGGGCACCTTTTGGGATGAGCACTGGGTGTTGTATGGAAACCAGTTTGACAATAAATTTCATATATTGAAATAGAAATAAAAATAAAAATAAAACAATCCTAACAAGAAAAAAAATAATAATAAAAAATAAAAAGATCCACAGACTCTTGATCTTTCAGCATTTTTTTTCTCCCTTCCTCTTAAGTGTAACTTCTCTCCTATCATTTTTTCCCACATTTCTCAAATGTTCACATTAATAAAATAATATGTATATTTGCATTCATTATACTAAATAAACACGGATTTGTGCTGTGTTTAATTTTTAAAATGAGCTGAAGTTTTTATATTTCATTCCCTGTAAACTATAATTACTTCTGTTCACACATATCAATTTGGAATCATTTTTCTTTTAGAAATTCATGTATGACCTTTCAGTTTTACTCCTAGTGGATCTAAGACCTTAAAGCAGGTTTCCCACTGATGAATTTATATTTAATTAACAAACATTAATGTAATAATCTCTCTGCTCCAAGTCTCCATATAGGCTCTAGGTTAGAAACAGAAACAAACAGACAATAAACCTGGAAAATATCATCTATTAGCCCATGTAAACCTAACACTGACCTTTCCTGAAAAAAACAAAACAAAATAAAACAGAGTGGTTTATTTGTCTACATGCAGATTGTGATTATCTAGACCAAGGGAAGCTCTCCACAACTAGGAAAAGTTGTTCTGGGGAAACATTAAGACATGTTACAAATAATACTCAACAACATAACAAGAGCTTACTCTTCATCCATCACCCCGCAGGCATCTTGTCCCTCCCGTACAATAATGGGGATCATTTTCCTCCCAGAGCTCACAATACAGATAAATAAACAGTGGTCAAAAATCCAGTATCAAATATTAGGATTAGATAAGTACAGGAAACTATGAACATATTCACAAATGCATGTAATTTAGTCTGGAGCGGAGAATGGTTAAGGAAATATTTTCCACCAAATGGCGTTTAACTGGCCATCTGAACAATAAGCAGGAGTTCAACAGGGGAGTACGAAAGGGAAGAATGTTAAGCTGAGGCAGACATGAGTAGATTAGAGGCAAGAGAAAGCATGACACATTTGGGAAACTGAACAAAATTTAGTGTGTTTGCATCATCAGAAGCATGGCAGTGGGAAAGAAATGAACACGGGCGAAGACACACAGGTTCTGGTAAGAGATGATCAATGAAAAACAAGGTAAAGCAATGAAAAGTCCCTGAAGGAAATCAAGTAGTGAGTAATGTGGCCTGAAAAACAAGGTAAAGCAATGAAAAGTCCCTGAAGGAAATCAAGTAGTGAGTAATGTGGCACAATTGCTATGATCACAAGATAGAGAATGGACTTTGGCAGACAAAACTAAAAGCAGACAAAAAGACTGTTGCAGGAATCGAGGACAATAAGGTGGCTATGAGGACATATAGATGGATTCAAAAATAATTATGTAGTCACATTGACAGGATTTAAATGAGTGAATATCGAGGGTAAAAAGAAAAAAAAAAAGTCATGTTTGATTCCAAGGACTCTGGCTTAGGCTAATGGGCACATTGCTGCCATTCACTAAGCTAATGAGTTTAATTTTTAACATGGGAAGATTGAGGGGCTTTGAGACGTCCAACCAGAGATGTCCAGTGGGCAATCTGCTGTAATAAGGTCTGGGTTAGAAATATGGGCTTGGGAGTTATCAATAAATTGATGGTAACTGTACCTACAGAGTGGATGAATTTAGCCAAGAATTGTGTATGAGAGAATTCACGCAAAACTCCAAGGAATGTCAATATTTAAGAGATCAGAAGAGAGAAGCAATGCTTCAAACAAACAAACAAAAAACTGAAGAGCAATGGCAAGGAAGGTAGATACAAGTTGAAGAGAGCATTGTGTCATAGATGCCAACGTCAGAGAATATTTCTAGAAGAAAGGATAGGCCACAAATGAACAACACTGCTGAGAGTTAAGAGGAAAGCTAAAAAGCTGTCATTGTGTTTAGGCAGAAGAAAGGCATTCTTGACGTGATGAGAACACGTTAGTGAAATAGTGGGAAAAGCAGAAACCAGATTGCAGAAGAACCTGGAGTGGGAGGTGAAAAGAGGAAAAAGCAAGTATAAACAATTTCTCGGAAGTTTGATTGAAAACAGGTGGGAGACACTGGATAGAAACTGGAAGCCACAAGTGGTTCAGGGAAAATTTTCTTGCGTTCTTGCATTTTCATTGTCGAAAGAAAAGGAGGCGTAAGAAGAGAGAGGTTAGAAGTGGAGGTGATGAAGGAAGGAATCTCTTTGAAAAAATGAAAAGAGATGCGATCCCGGCTGTAGACTTTGAGATTTGATTTAGCCAGACAGAGGAAGACCCCTTCTTTGGAAATAGGAGGAGAAGGAAAAGAAATAAGTAAGATGCAGACAATTGTGTAGACTCAGTGGTGGAAAACTCATGAATGTATCATCTGACGGCTTCTCTTCAAAAAAAAAAAAAAAAAAAGCTCCCCTGCTAATGGTGAATGGGGCTGTCGGGAGAGAATTGTTGAAGAGATGAAAGGCCAACTTCTGTCTAAAAGAGCCACTATGATGAATGGGGGATGACTGCTGAATTATAGCACCAGTGACAAGAGTGACAAGGCCAAAAAGAATGAGTTAAGCCTGATTGCCCAGAGTTATAGTGACACAAATCTACACCATTATCATCATCATCACCATAATATTTGTTGTAAAAATGATGTACATCTACAAAAATACATAAATAAAAAAAGACTTCCGATTTTTTTTTTTTTTTTTTGATAGGAAGGATAGACTGCAATCAATTTAGAAGTCATTGTCTGAAGAAATCACATGTTGACAAATCCAGTAACTCTCATTACAACACTTTTCGGAAAACACACCCTTCTTTGTTATTACGGCACAGGCGTTATCTTCAACTTGGCCCATGACTTGAAATCTGTAGATGAAAAGACAATGTTCTGTTCTCATTCTGCTAAAAACACAACTGTGAAATTTTGTGTGTTTATCTCCTGCCTTGGGAGGCATGTGCTCTCCAAGCTGGAGATCTAAGACTCTAAATTTTCAGACAAGGAGCACCCGTTAAAAAATGACATCTTTAATGAAGGTAGCTGTTCCAAATAGTTTCTTAACCAAAAATGGCCATTGGTAAATGGAAATGCTGCATGGAATTAAAATAAAAATAAAAATGTGAATAAGAAACACTGGTTTCCCAATGTCATGCCATCATACAAAAACATAAAGATCTTAGAGGGCTGTTACTTGTTGTGGTCTGAATGTTTGTGTTCCCCTCCCAAATTCATATGTTAAAATCCTAACCCATAAAAGTGATATATTAGGAAGTGGAACCTTCGGGAGGTGCTTAAGTCATGAGGTGGAACTCTCATTAGTTCCTTATACAAGAGACTCCAGAGAGATCCTGACTTCCTTCCACCATGTGAGGTCATGGTGGATGGAATGTGGCTACCAACCAGGAAGAGGGCCCTAACCCAGACATGACCATGCTGATATTTTGATCTTGGAATCCCATTTTCCAGAACAGTGAGAAATAAATTTCTGTTGCTTATAAGCTACCCAGTTTGTGGTGTTTTGTCATAGTAGCCCAAATGGACTAAGACAGAGGACGATCCTGCCCTTTTAGGAGAAAAATTCATTTTATTACTCAAAAGATTCCAGATTCAACTTTCTGAGTATGTGCAACAATGGAATGATACCCCCTTTAGAACGGACAATCTCATATTTATCATTCTAAGATTTAGAAATGTCAACACATCTAAAAACATCCAAAACATGCATGTTCTTCAAAAAGTACTAAACTGACTTTCTGAGGAAAGCTGAACTGTTAACCTTTTTCACTTTCCAGACCCAAATCCCAAGTATCACACCTTTCAAAAATCTTCCTTCACTGTTTGCCTATAATAAGCAATCTGGCTTCTACAGAAGATCCTAAGAAAGAATACTCTGGTACCTCTATACTTTACATGTTAAATGTAACCCCAGACAGAATGGGGGAAGGAGTGAGTGTTGGGGTGAGCAACCAGGAAGAAGACCTCCCCATTTTTAAATGTTTTAAACTCACACAGACACCTCAGCAAGAGAATTTCTGTTCATTTGTGTACATATGGGCATACCCAAATCCTTTTACCCTTTATACAAAAGAAGGAAAATTCCCCTAAATTCTTTTTTTCCATGATATTTAAGCCAACCTTTCTTGTCTTAGACAAATAAGCCATAAGACATCTGAAAAGTCAGACAAAGGGGCACCTGGGTGACTCAGTCGGTTAAGCTTCCGACTTCAGCTCAGGTCCTGATCTCACAGTTCGTGAGTTCAAGCCCCGCGTCGGGCTTTGTGCTGACAGCTCTGAGCCTGGAGCCTGCTTCAGATTCTGTGTCTCCTTCTCTCTCTGACCCTCCCCGGCTCATGCTCTGTCTCTCTCTCCTTCAAAAATAAATAAACATTTTTTAAAAATTAAAAAAATTAAAATAAAAAATCAGACAAAACCCCTCAATTAAAAAAAAAAAAAACAACAGATAATTCTAAGCCAGTTTGCAAGTGGGTTGACAGAGCATCGCTTTAAAAACATGATGATAGATTTCTATTAGCGATAAAGATCAAGTTTTAAAATTATTTTAGCGTGATGTACAGAGAGTAGGCTATGGGTGGGTATAGAGTGCAAGTTTTAAAAGAAATATTATAAATAGTCTTTGGGTAAGCATATTCATTTATAGGGTGACTTTCTGTTTCAGAGCATTTTTTTTTACTGCCCCTCAGCCAGTCCAGTGGGCCTGCTCTATCACTCCAGACCATCTATAGTCTCCCTAAACCTCCTTCACATCTCTTTGAGATGACACAACAAAACTCCAAATTTTCAAGAAGTGAAATTAACTTTTGATGATCCCCAAAACCTTGATGCTGAAAGTAGCAAGTTTTACCCTGGACCCCCAGGAGCTTCTGCCTGTGTTCTGGGGATTAGTTAGTGCCTGGCGCCCAAAGATTTTAGCACTCTCTACCCATGGAGTTTAAGCAAAAATGAATGAGTAGAATGAATTAAGCAGAATGAATGGAACGGAAGCAGAAAGTAGCTACACATATTGTTGATTAGGGTGACAGTATTAAAAACAAGTCAAATGGCTATTTGTTGTATTACCCATAACATATTCCTTAATATTTGAAATATTCCCACTAATTGAAATCTTCCTGTAAGTTAAAATAAGGGTTGTTTTGTAAACTTTTAAGAAACACTTCAAAAGAAATGAAATTTAGAGAATTTCAGGTTAACTACAATTTTCCATTTACATCTCTAGCATTATGGATAAACTAAAAGAGAACCCAAATAAGCCAATAAATTAGCTTCCTTTCTGTAAGGTAAATGGCTTAATCACTCACACATTAACAAATCAAAGTCTTCCATCTCTGGGAACCATTTTGACCAGCTGGAGTTTCAGGCGGGCATCCCCCAGCACGAGTTGGCTGGTGAGAGACTCCAATGCCAAATACTCACAACTGTAGATTTAATGGGGTGCCGTCCAGCCAGGTCCATGCCTTTTGTGGGTGCGTGATGTTCAGACCCATCCAAAAGTAAATTCCATCCGGTATACTACTCTGTATGAAATTCTGTGAAAGAGAACCCAGAGGTAACGGAGTTAAATGCAGTAAAATAGCCTCTTCTGATCTTCGCCCAGACTTGAGAAAGTTTTGCCAGATACTGATAATGCTCAAAGAGCTTGTATCTTTCTCCCCAAGAAGTGATGTGGAAAGACAGCATCGATATCCCAGCTTTGCCATTGACATGTGAAATAGCATTGTTACACAACCTGTCAAGTTCAGCGGATTCTTCTTATGAAAATGGAAAATACTGCCTATTTCGTAAAGTTATTGTGAGCACTAAGTTTTATATAATTTGTGGCATGCCTACCACAGTGCTTGGTATATGCTAGGAATTCAATAAATGGCTGTAATTATCAGCAGTATAATTCCTTTATCATAAAATGTACTTTGGGGGCGCCTGGGTGGCTCAGTCAGTTAAGCATCCGACTTCAGCTTAGGTCATGATCTCACAGCTCGTGAGTTCGAGCCCCGCGATGGGCTTTGTGCTGACAGCTCAGAGCCTGGAGCCCGTTTTGGATTCTGTGTCTCCCTCTCTCTCTGCCCCTCCCCTGCTCATACTGTCTCTCTCTCCTTCAAAAATAAACAAACTTTTTTTTTTTTTTAATTTACTTGTTTCTCTCGGTTTTAGAAGCGTTAATTTCCCTGGCAAATTAGCTCTTACCAGTTCAGCCATGTCTTGGATCATCAAGAGATGTGATTTCATTATTAAACAGGATTTTTGGCTATCGGTCCATGATTTAAAGGTTTTTAAGAAATTATAGCATTTCCCTTTTTTCTGCAGCCAGTTATTAGGGCATAAGTTTAGCGTGGACTTTGCTGAAATGGAAAAAAATGGAACAAACAGAAGAGTAAGGTTTGAATATCAAAAAAATGCACTAATTTCTAAACTTTTCCCTTAAAAATAAAGATTTTGCCCCAATTTTAAGCAATGAACTCCCTTGGGGCACCTGGGTAGCCCAGTCAATTGAACATCCTGTTCTTGGCTTTGGCTCAGGTCATGATCTCACCGGCTGGTGGAATGGAGCCCCGAGTAGGGAATCCCTGCTTGAGACTCTCTCTCTCCCTCTCCCTGCCCCTCCCCTGTTCACGCATCTCTCTCCCTCTCTCTCTCTCCCTCTCTCTCTCTCTCAAAAATAAGTAAATAAACTTTAAAAAAAAAAACAACGAAATTTACATGAGACAGCTTAACACAAACAAACACCAAAGTGGGCATGCACGGAGGCCCAGTAATGAATTTGAGACCCAAACAAATGACCGAGTCAGGCAGTTTTTATACATTTTAGACTAAGAGACAATAAATTTGTGAAGCATTGACAGGATAAAGCAAACGTGTTTGGGAGCTTTAATTAGCAAGGAATTCTAAGAAGTGGGGCTAAGGTAGTGGATTAGAAAAAAAGGAACGAGGTTTGTTTTAGATTTTTTGGCATTAAAGTTTCTATCTCTGGTGATAAGGATGTCTTTCCACTTCTTAGTAAAAGGGGTACCTTTGGGGGCTCCTAGGTGGCTCAGTGGGTTGAGCCTCCGACTTGGGCTCAGGTCTCATCTCACTGTTCATGGCTTTGAACCCGGCTTCGGGCTCTGTGCTGACAGCTCAGAGCCTGGGAGCCTGCTTTGGATTCTGTGTCTCCTTCTCTCTCTGACCCTCCCCCGCTCGCACTCTGTGTGTGTGTGTGTGTGTGTGTGTGTGTGTGTGTATGTCTCGAAAATAAATAAACATTAATTTTTTTTTAAGGAGGGTACCTTTGATACAGGAGATTTATTTCCCGCTTTCAGGGGGACAGATATTTCCCAAGTAGCTCCAATTTAAAATAATTAATATGCTATTGTGGTACTTATGGGCAGCCTGCCCTTGGCCCCTACCCTGACTCCTATGCCCCCATTTTCTTTTGTCTTAGCTGGAGATGGTACGTAAGGTGGTGGCTTGGGCTATTTTGGGGAGTCACCCAGTTTTCCTGGGTATCTTTCATGATTCCAGATATATAAGTGTTATAAAACTTCCGTATTTCTCCTATTAATCTGTCATTTATTGCACGGGGGCGGTCTGAGTCAAAAACCTATCAAGGTAGAGGGGAAATTATCTTTCCTCGCCTACCGTGCCCTGGCCACTGGTTTGCATTTTAGAAAGATCCTACTGGCTGCGGTGTGGAAACGAATAGAAATCTAGATGAGAGTAAATTGGTAATTAGTAATCCCCTTCTTCATGAGCCATACTGATCTCCAAATGCCTTACAATTTGATCTTTCCATACTGATTTTTAAAGAGTGACCTAACGCCTTAATCACATAGCATAACAAATAATAATTACAAAAACGGCAACCGATATAGTAGAGAAGTGACATCCACATGGGTAAAAAAAGGTACATAATCCTGGTATAATGTCCCGGGAAAGTTTTATCAAATTGCATATGGCAGTGCCATTTGACTTTATGATCTCACGCATTAATCATGAGGTGGGTAAGGGCAGGGACTTTTGCTTAAATTCTTTGCTATCTTGTCAGTAAACCAATTATTTTGTATATGCCTAATGCAATCAACAGGTGCAGAGAGAAGCCTCTTCGGAGCATCCCTTATCTGACTAAAAATAGAAGCTTCTGAGATATGAGGCTGCCATAAATTCCTCTTTGGAGTGGTTTACTCCCAGGGGTAAAAAAAGACTAAGAACTCTACCATGAATCCCCTTTCTGGATGAATTTATGACTATGAAGAGGGAAAGACTACTCACCACCTGTATATGCAGATATCATTACTAACTTCATTTTCTCCAATTCGGTCTCCTGAAACACCTACTTGCTTGTCTTTCCTGTGGAAATGTACTTGTTTTTCCCAAAGAAATTCTTCCCCCTTCCTTTCTCCTATTAAGCTAGGTATGGAAACCTTTAACTGTAACCAGGCAGAGGCAGCTACTTCTTTTGTTACCTCTCCTATGACTGCAAATAAAACTTTTCTTCTTGTTCATTGGTCTTCTGACAGTTAATTCACATGCCCCCTGGTAGTAACTTAAGAGGGTGGAGGAAAAGGTTTTCCTCCCCTACAATGCAATGAAATATAACCACTTACTTGTGAAGTTTGTATTGTCCTGTTGTTTCCTGGGAGAAATATTCATGCCATCACAATCTTTGGTTCCTTTCTCACTACTTAGGCGACATACTAGCAAATAAAGTAGTAACACCAGTTAGATTTCTACAGGTACGACCTTGTGCCTTTTAATTATCCACTAAAGCAGAACTACAAGTGAATGTTCACACTGCTGGTTGAGAAATCGGTCTATAGCATTTCAATACTATAATGTGACAAAGGACGAATAAACTTAGAGACTCTGGAGATTTCCACTTGAGAACAAGTAAGTAGAAACAAACAATAACAAATTATCTAAATAAAATGAAACTATATTGAAATTTGTATCTGTTAAGTATGATAGGTTAGACTGCTGTGTGATCTTGAACAGATTACTAGCCTTTTCTGTTTCTCAGTTCCCTCATATATAAAAGGGGAAAATGTTGAACAAACCTGGAGTGTTTTGAGGCTAAAAAATAATGCATGTAAAATGCTTAACACAATTCCTAACACTTAAAGGGTCACAACAAATAGAAACAATAACAGATATAATTACCCATAGCTCTTCTTGAAGCAGAGCTCATTTTAGGACTATATCTTAACTTTAACTGGGCCTTAAATTTTTAAGCAGCTCATAAATTTTGTCAAAACGTCAAAAAATCAAGTTACCCCTAAAGTCCAAAAGTTTTATGTAAAGGGCCAAATCAACTTCCACAAAATGAAGTGCTTTTACCAAAATACAAAATTTCAATTCACAGAATTGTGACAGCCATACCCACACTATTTACCAATTGATTATAAGTGGGGACACCTTGGGTGGCTCGGTTGGTTAAGCATCAAACTCTTGATTTCAGCTCACCTCATGATCTCACAGTTTGTGGGTTTGAACCCCGTGTCTGGCTCCACTCTGGGCAAGGAGTCTGCTTAAGATTCCCTCTGTCCCTCTCCCCCACTCATTCTCTCTCTCTCTCTCTCTCTCTCTCTCTCTCTCTCTCTCTCCCCCCCCCCGTCTCAAAATAAATATATAAACTTAAAAAAAAATAACTATGGGGTGTCTAGGCGGCTCAGTCAGTTAAGCATCCGACTTTGGCTCAAGTCATGATCTCATGGTTCACGAGTTCAAGTCCCGCGTGGGGCTCTCTGCTGTCAGCACAGAGGGCGCTTCGGATCCTCCTCTGCCCCCCTCTCTCTGCCTCTCCCCCACACACTCTCTCTCTCAAAATTTTTTTAAAATTAAAAAAAAATTAAATAAATACAATTATAAGCAGAATAGACTTTACAAATTAACAAGTTTGTTGTTTCCTGTGTATAAGAAAAAAAATACTTGCATTAATGAAATTATCAACTGTGTCCTTTAATATCGATGCAATTGAAGTAACAGGTAAATGTGAAAAATGATTCTGGAAAAGTTAGAGAAATGAAGGTAAACGCCAAGGAAAACGTATTAACCTCTCTAGTTGAACAGAGAGCTTTCAATTTACTTACCCAAAATGGTTAGTCCTATCACTATGGCAATGAGTATAACCAGTGCAATGCTGGACAATCTCAGAGCAGTCTGATGCCACTTGGGACATTTAGGGTAATCTGTAATAAATAATTTTTCTTTTTGAAACATATAGGCATTAAAAATGAACTTGGAAATGTGTCGTAGAAATGTAAAATTCTGAGGGTACACTATGTCTTAAGGAGGGGGGAAAGAAATATACAGCCTCTGTTTAAATTACCTTGATATGATCACATACATAATTATCTTGAAAGAATTGGATTTACTGATTCTAAGAGGTCAATATCTTTTATTTACTATTTATTAACTATCCTTTTTATGTAACACTTCTAGGAGAAAACTCCAATCCACAAACAATCAAATGGATGGGGTATTAGCTGATCAACTGCTTAGTTAAAACATTTCCACTAAAATTTGTCCTCTACCTTCATTTACATCTTTTCTCCATCACACAGGTAATATTCAGTGGGTTTGAAGTCCGGGAAGGCAAAATATAAGTAATACCAAAATAACTGACTAATAATAAAAATGAGCATCCAAAAAAGAAACGTAAGATTGAGTATTGTAGCCGCCTTCTCAAATGTTGTTTGAAATAAAACTTTTATATTTATATCAATTAATGAAACCAAACTCAGATGCTAACTTTTATAATTACGTACTTTGCCTAATACAGCAGCATTATAACACTTTCACAATCTTCAACCCAGGTCAAATCACACCTGATCAATTACATTCAAGTTCACAATATTTATAAGGACATAACTACATACCAGAGGCTGAAATGGGTGTGAAGCTACAGATATAGAAAAGGGTACAGTCTAGTGAAGAGGTATCTATGTAAACATATTTAAAAATAAGATAAAAACTTTTCTCAACAACAGATTCTAGTTCAAGTTCTTAAAATTTCTCATTAAAAGTCTAGGATTAAAAGACCCACAGAAAATTCTAGCTATATTATAATCTGTGGTCTAATGGGAGGTTATGGATTCCTACCTTTGCATGTCCACTTGTGTTGACAATGATAGGGATGTTTTCTTGTCTTCTGCATCATTGATCCCTCTGTGTTTTGCATCTGTCCAAACATCCTATAAATAGAATAATCCATATTTGAATGAGATGGAAAGAGAGGCATTACCTGATCAAAGCAGAGTCAGTTTCTCAGAACTGTGGCATTGAAATAAACCCAACAGCTGTAAAACCACAAAGGATATGATTTAAGAGTGAGGTGACCTTCATTTTTTTTTTTTAAATAAACTATTCCTTTCAGGATCATTTTAGGTAGGCAGAAAAATGGTGAAATTAGTACAGAAAATCCCCATATACACAGCACCCAAATTTCTCTATTATTACCATGTTACATTAGTATGGGACATTTGTCAAAATTAATGAATCAATATTGATGCATTATTATTAATTAAAGTCTCTACTTCGTTTTTACTTACTACCTTTTCTATTGAAGGACCCCATTTTGGATACCACAGTATCTATTTATTCTTTAAAAATTTTTTTTTAATTTTTATTTATTTTTTGAGAGAGAGAGAGACAGAATGTGAGCAGGGGAGGGGCAGAGAGAGAGGGAGACACAGAATCTGAAGCAGGCTCCAACTTCTGAGCTGTGGGGCTCGAACTCATGAACCACGAGATCATGACCTGAGCTAAAGTCAGACGCTCAACCGACTGAGCCACCCAGACACCCCATATTCTTTATGTCTTCTTAGGATAATCTTGGCTGACAATTTCTCTTGTTTTTGATGTATAGTTTTGGGGTTTTTTTTACGGTTTTGAGAACTGTTGATCATATGTCTTGTAGAATATTCTCCAATTGGAATAGTCCGATGTTTTTCTCATCATTACACTTGGGTTAAAGGTTTTTGGAGGAAGACCATAGGGATAAATTGCCATTTTTATCACATCTTGTAGAGTGCGTAGGACCAACATGGCTTATCACTATTATTATCTTTGATCACGTGGCTACAGTCGTGTTTTTCAGTTTAATCTACTATAAAGTTACTCTTTTTTCTCCATTTCCATACTGGACCCTTTGAAAGGAAGTCAATATGTACAGCCCACACTTTAAGAAGTGGAGAGTTATGCCCCACCTCTTCCATGACAGAGTATCTACATAAATTATTTAGAAATCTGCAGGTGATTTTTGCATAGTCTCCCATTTACTTATTTATTCAATCATTTGTATCAGTAAAACTCATTCAAATTCATTTTATACTTTCCGTTCTTGCCCAATACTACCTCATTTATTTTGCTCCTCACACCGTTCCAGTTTGGCCATTGGAACTCTTTCAGCTGGTTCCATGAGTTCATGCGGAGGAACTTCAATAAATTACAGCACGGATCATCCTAACCCCCACCCTTCCACTTCCATTACCTCCTACTCCAGCAGGTGAGAAACATGGCTGCCACCATCACCATTTATTTACTTTATTGCTCAATTCCAGGATACATTTTTTGTGGCTTTAGAATTGTTATCTCGTACCTTGTGGGAAACTACCAAAGACAGTGCTTATGTACAATTCCTTTTGTTACTAGTCTTACAAGTTAAAACTACACATTTTCAAGATTACTTAGATCTACAGACTTTATCCCCACATCCTTCAGTGAGGCTGTTTCATACGTCTACAATACATCAGATTCTTTTAGCAGTTCTTGCAATTCATAGTGGGGTACCATGGTGTGCTTGCTTGTGTTTCACTGAAATAAAAAGATAGGGAAATAAAGGATTTAGGAGACATAATTGGAAAAAGACTGATATGATTTTGGACATAAATGTGAGATATCTATTAGATATCCGGAGGGAAATGTCAAATAGGCAGTTAGATATTTGTACCAGGAACTCAAGAAAAAGAACCGTACGTGAAGCAGAGGGAGCTCACCTAGATAAAGAGTACTGACACGGGGTTGAGTCCTGTCCTTTGAGGATCATGACCTTGACTGTTGGAAAGCTAAAACAGAGGGGAGCCAGTAGGTAAGACAGAGAAGGGGCAGCTAAGAATAGAGGAGGAAATACAAAGGCATGTTCAGAAATCCATAGAAAAAAGTTTTTGTCAGCTGTATTATATGCTGCTGAAAGGTCAAGAAACGCAATGATAGCAAAATGGCCATTGAATTGGCAATGTGGAATTCCTAGTGACGGTTGTCAGAAATGATTTTGTGAAGAGAATAGAATGTATTGAAAAGAGAACGGAAGGTGAGGAATTTGAGGGTGTGAACTTAGCCAACTCTGTGACAAGTATACTCTGAGAGGAATAATGAGATAGTAGCTAGAGGAATATGTCTGATCAGGGTGGTTTTTTTTAATGTTTATTTATTTATTTTGAGACACAGAGAGAGAGACAGAGCATGAGCAGGGGAGGGGCAGAGAGAGAGGGACACAGAGAATCTCAAGGAGGCTCCACACATCAGCGCAGAGCCTGACACAGGGCTCAAACCCATAAACTGTGAGATCATGAACTGAGCTGAAATCTAGAGTCAGATGCTTAACCAACTGAGCCACCCAGGTGCCCCCGGTCAAGGGAGTTTTTAAAAAATATAGCGAGTGCTGGTGCATTTTATGATAATAGAAATGAATCAGTGTAAAGAAAAAAATCGACAGTGCAAGAAAGAGTGGAAGAGGAATAATTCAATAGCTTTTTGAGAGGTCAAGAGAAAATGGGTTTCAGAGTACACGTAGCTGGGTTGGCTTCTTATAGGAGCAAAAACATTATTTCTACTGGAACAGTGGAGAAAATAGGTCAGGATAAAGGTTTTAAATATATACTGTTGGTGACTAGAACAAGGATGATTCTATGCTTTGAATTCTAGACATGTTTGGTTCAATCTGCCGAGAGTTGTGTGCAGAACTACAAATTGTTTTTGTACATCAAAGAAAAGCAGCTGTGGAAGGCAAGCACAATCTCATCCTCTGCTGGCTACTCATTTCCTCTCTGCAGTGGTTCTGGCATTTCTCAGGTATATTCTGAAGACTGTGGTTAACCTAAAACTTTCATATATGTCCTATGCTTTCGTGATTTGTTTGAAATTTTGCAGAAAAAATAACAAATTAGACCAGCACGCATTTAAATGGAGATGACAGCAAACTGACTGCTTGGAAGCTAACTATATTATCTGTGTGTGTGTGTGTGTGTGTGTGTGTGTGTATAATATCATGTGTATTATATTAAAAGGAGAAGATTTGGAAGTAAAGGAGAGGCTCTTTCAACGGTATCGTTGCTTGAAGAGACTACTCTCCAAAAGGCTGGAGGGCAGTGAAGGAAATAGAGGGCAGAATATTGGGGGAAAATGTGAAGAAAAATGACAGAGGCTTAAAAAGAAAATGGTAACAAGATTATGGCAATAGAATTCCTAGTAATTTAAAAAGCAGAGTAAAGGGGCGCCTGGGTGGCTCAGTCGGTTAAGCGGCCGACTTCGGCTCAGGTCATGATCTCACAGTCCGTGAGTTCGAGCCCTGCGTCGGGCTCTGTGCTGACTGCTCAGAGCCTGGAGCCTGTTTCAGATTCTGTGTCTCCCTCTCTCTGACCCTCCCCCATTCATGCTCTGTCTCTCTCTGTCTCAAAAATAAATAAACATTAAAAAAAATTTAAAAAAAATAAAAAATAAAAAAAATAAAAAGCAGAGTAAAAAGCTAAGATTAACTTCCAAGATCATTGAGTAACTAAGAATTTTTTGAATTCTTCTACTTACCTTATGAATATTGGAGTTAACCTGTATAAGTAGTAGACATAATTTCTTGTCTATCTTCGGATTTACATCACCTGGTAGAATGACTGACAAATGTACTTGAAAAATAGATGTGTGTTGGAGGAACCTGGGTGGCTCAGTTGTTTGAGTGGCTGACTTCAACTCAGGTCGTGATCTCATGGTTCATGAGTTCAAGCCCCATTTCGGGCTCTGTGCTGACAGCTCGGAACCTGGAGACTACTTCGGATTCTGTGTCTCCCTCTCTCTCTTCCCCTTCCCTGCTCATGCTCTGTCTCTCTCTCTCTCTCTCAAAAGTAAATAAACATTAAAAAAATTTTTTTTAATATGTGTGTTGAATAAACAAATACATGAATGGGGTTGATGAAGTCCAGTTGATGCAAAGGGCGGTTTGTTTACACAAACACACTCTGATTTGTGTGCCTTATGACTGGAGACAGAAAATGCAAAAGATGAGATAGGTATGCATTTATTTTGAAATAATAAACACATAATTTATGACTTCCATTACTTAAATAATAGATATTATTTTTAAATTGTATTTTTAAATTGTATTAAATTAAATTGACAGCTGGGTGGTTCAGTCGGTTGAGTGTCTGACTTCAGCTTAGAGGTCATGAACTCACAGCTCATGAGTTCGAGCCCCGTGTCGGGCTCTGCGCTGACAGCCCAGAGCCTGGAGCCTGCTTCAGATTCTGTGTCTCCCTCTCTTTCTGCCCCTAACCAACTCGCATTCTGTCTCCATCTCTCTCAACAATAAATAAACATTAAAAAAATAAATTACATTGATTATTTACAATATTAAATAGACACATATTATCTCACTTAACCATTCAAACCACTCTATGAGAGCTAGAATGTGGATCTGTACAGTCTGATGCAGAGTCTGAACTCTTAAACCTATGGTTATATCATCTCTCAAAACACACACAAACACACACATTTTCCCAAAGGCATCTATTCCAAACCATCTAAAAGTCTCCATTATCTGTTTACTCTATGAGAAATTTTACCTGTTATTATCAATGTGTGAACAATCATCTTTTTAATCACCTACTGTGCATTTGGTTCAACCAAGAATAATATAATAATAATAAAATAATAATAATATAGTAATATAATAACAATTAGTTGTTATTAAAGAAACACTTTGATAGGTAAAATAGTCAAAATGAGCATGAGGAACTTCAGGGTCTCCAAGACTAAGCGAGCAGAGCAAAGTGGTCTTTGGACAACCACACAACAATTTAGTCATGTGGAGGCTAGATCAAAAGATTCAAGAAGGAGAAATAGGTTATAAAGAGAATGATTTTCTATAACTGTCTAGAAAAGACAGGATCCATAAAGAAAAGACAGATAGATTTACAAACAGATAGATAAACAAATGTAAAACTTGTGTATACCATACCAAAAATGAAAGAAAAATAGTATGGAAAACATCTGCAATGCATATATAAAATAAGGAGTCTTGATACATAAGAGGCTCTTTCTAATCAGTGAAAAACAAAACAAAACAAACAAAAAGAACCCCACAAAAAGGGCAGAAAATATGCACCAACCATTTATGAAAGAAGAAAATACATTGTCAGTCCCACCTGAAAAAAATTCTTACTTGTATGAGTAAATAGCCCATCTGAGAACATTGACTGTCTCTCCATTTGTTTAGACTACAATGTATAATTTTATTAAAGATTATAGTACCCCACAAAAATGCATGAAATGTTATGGAATTGGTAGATTCCTTCCCTTTTCAATACCATTCGCCACATAGTGAAATAACAAAGCAGTATTGGAAGGCAAGCAGGTAATTTATTCAATGGTCAGAGAATGTGTAAGGGGAGCTCGTATTCTAAAGGCACCTTCTCCTGAGAGGTGGGGGGGGGGGGGGGGTGTGTATATGACAGGGCTCAGGCAGACCCGCTCTGTTTGATGTCAGCCAGATTCCAGGGGGAGGAGGTGGAAACTTCCAGGAACATGGGCCACTCCCTTTTTCTTTCTTATTTGGCCAAGGGTTGCCTGTCATAACGCTCTGGGGGAGGAGATCTTAGTATGTTAAATGTAACATAGTGGAGGAATCATGTGATCTTTGGCCCACTTTGTCATCCTGGGCGTGTCTATTTGAGATACTAGAAAAACACCCAGCTTTTAGAAAAATTCCCTGTGGAGTTCTTTGGGGACTCACCTGATGACAGAAACACACCTTTTTATATGTTAGTTGATTAATTATATTTTCTCTTATATTTAAAATTTTTTAAGAGATCTATTGCGGTGTAATTGGTATAACATAAAAACCATATGTTTATGGAATACAAATTGATAAATTTCCATATATGTATGCACCTGACACCATCACCACAACTAAAATAACTAACATACCCATTATCTTCGAGACTACTTCTGCTCCTCTGTGACCCTCCGAAATGCCCCTCTCTGCCCCACCTCAATCACTAGGCTATGTCTTCTGTCACCGTAGTGAGGTTTGAACTGTTTTTGGAATTTTATGCACGTTGAATAATAAAGTATGCACCGGTTTATAAACAGACTTAGTTCCTTCACTACAATTATTTGAACACTCATTGGTGGTATTTTATATGCCTTATGTCATTGCTATTCTATCACCGAATAGTATTCTTTTATATGAATATACCACAATTCCTTCAACCAATTCACTTGTTGTTGGACATTTGGCTTATTTCCGGTTTGGGCTTGTTACAAATGAAGTTGCCATGAATATTTGTATACGAGTCTCTGTATGAACGTGTGGTTTCATTATTCCTTAAACAAAACCCAAAGAGTGGGATAGTTCAGTCATATGATATGTGTATGTTACCTTTTAAAAAATAACTTTATTGAGACAGGATTTACATACCATAAAGTTCATCAGCTTAAAATGTACAATTCAAAGTTTCTAGCATACTCACAGGGTTGTACAATCATACATAAAGCTCTGTACCCATTACTAGTCACTCGCTCCCCGTCTCCACCCCGGTCCTTACCTACCCCAAACCCTAGGAAACCACTAATCTACTTACTATCTCTACAGATTTGTTTATTCTCGGTGTATGGACATGTTATATAATACGTGGCCTTTTGTTGCTTAGCACATTTTCCTTTTCAAGAAATGGCAACGTTGTTAAAAAGAAAAAACCACCACCAACAAAACACCGAAAGAAAGAAAGAAAGAAAGAAAGAAAGAAAGAAAGAAAGAAAGAAAACCAGCAACAAAAGAAGAAATGGCCAAGTTCTTTTCCAAAGAGGTTGTACCATTTTCTGTTTCCCCACCAACATCGTATGAGTTCCAGCAGCTGCGTGTACTTGCCAACAGTTAATGTGATCAAATTTCTTGATTTTGTATGTTATAATGCAGGCGTCCTCATATCAGATTTTTGCTTTGATTTTCATTTCCTTAATGACCAATGATGGTAAGCATCTTTTCACATGTTATCTACCACCCATGTATCTTCTTTTGTGTAGTGTCCACTCAAATTTTTTTGTTAGTTGCTGGTCTTATCATCGAGTTTGGAAGGATATAGATAAGAAATATCAATATATAAATATGTTTTATCTATAACAGATATAAAATACATATTTTTTAGCCTTTTATGAAAGGCTTTGCAAAAATGTTTTTCCTACCCAGTGGCCTGTCTTTTCTTTCTTTAAGAGCATCTTCCAAAGACCTGTTCTTAATTTTAAGTCCAATTTATATTTATTTTTTCTTTTGCATATTCTGTATTTGGGGTTGTATCTTGAAAATATCTTTACTTCTCTCAAGCTCAAAAGGGTTTTTTCCTGCTTTCTTCTAGAACTATAATAGCTTAAGGTTTTATAGTAGATCAATGATTAGTAGATTAATTTAGAGATAATTAACTTTATCCCCAGGCTAATATTTGTATATGGTGTGAATCATAGACTTAAGTTCATTATTTTTGCATATTGATGTTATATGCTACAATATCGCTAAACTCATTTGTTGATTGTAGCAACTTTTTTCTATTTTCTCTAGTATTTTCTACAAGTCACCTACAATTCTGCCTTTCCAGTCTGGATACCTTTTATCCTCTTGTCTTGGCTTCCTGCAGTGACTAGATCTTGTACTTTTAGTACAAAATTTGGAGGACGTTATGATAGCAGACATCCCTATCTTGTTTATGCTAATAATTTTAGGGAGAAATCATTGAGTCCTTCACAGTTAAGTATACTGTTAGGTGTAAGGTTTCTGTAGATACTCCTTATGAGGTTAAGAAAACCTCCTTCTACTAATTTGCTGAAAAGCTTTATTAAGAATGAATGTTGGGTGTGAAAGGATCATATATTTTCCTTTTTTTTCTCTATTAGTAGGTGAATAGATTAAGCCTCACATGCATATATAAACTGTACTTGGTCATGATGAATTATCTCTTTATATCTACATTTTCAATGCTAAGAACTTTTGCATCTATATTAATGAGAAATAATAATTTCTGTTATACTTCTCTTGTAATGTCATTTATCTTGCTATTGGATTAATGTGAGCTTCATAGAATGAGTCAGAAAATATTCCCTCCCCTTCAATTTTCAGGAAGAACTTGTTTTATTTCTTTTTTAAATGTCTTCAGTAAAGTTCTCAGTAAAGTCATAAGGGCCTGGAGGTCCTTTGTGGGAATATTTTTAACTGCTAATTCATTTTTATTATGTAGGTATAGGGATATATCCAAAGTATCTATGTATGAGTGACTAAGCTTTGATAGATTGTATACTTCAAGGAATTTGCTCATTGCATCAAAGTTGAATTTATTAGGATAAAGTTGTCCATAGTATTCCCTAACTATTCCTTCAGAGTCTGTAGAATTTGTAGTAACATCACTTCTCTCAGTTTTGATAATCGAGCTTCTGTCTTCTTCCTTTTTTTTTCCTCATCCATCTGGCTAGAGATTTATCAATCTTAATGTTCTTGACAAAGAACCAGCTCTTGTTTTCATTGATTTTTATATGGTTTTTCTGTATTCTATTTCATCAACTTTTCAATTTTATCTTAAGGCTTTCTTTTTTCTGCTTACACTGGATTTTATTTGCTTTTCTTCCAGTTTTGTAAGACAAAATCTGTAATCCTTCATTTAAGATTTTTCTTCTTTAATTTGGAATTTAGACCTATAAATTTTGGAGTAAGTATTGCTTTACTAGCATCTTGCAAATGTTTGTGTTTGTATTAATTTATAAATAGTTTCTAATTTTTCTCCAGATTTCTTATTTGACCCACAAATTATTTATAAATGTATTGTTTAGCTTACAAATATTTAAGAATGTGCTAGATATCTTTCAGTTGTTGATTTCTAATTTATTTCCATTTTGGTCTAACAGCATGTTTTTTATAATGAGTAATTCTACATTTGTTAAGATTTGTCTTGTTTTATGGCCCAGAATGTAGCCTATCCCATTAAGCATTCCGTCTGCACTTGAAATATATATATATATATATATATATATATATATATATATACATATATATATATATATATATATACTGCAGGTACTGGGTGGAATGTTCCATAAATGCCAATTCATGCAAACCACAGGTTGGGAGAAAATATCTGTAAATTATATATTTGATAAAGACTGTGTAAAGAACACTTACAGTTCAATAATAAGAAAATAAGGAACTTAAATGAAAAGTGCTCAAAATACAGGAATAGACATTTCACCTATGAAGATATATAAGTAGCTAATAAGCACATGAAAAAATGTGTCCAGGATACCACTTATGAATGTGGATATTAAAAAGTTAATAGCGGCACGCTTTTCTCTTGTCCTGAAAATTCCAGCAGCCTTTGTTTCTCCGGTCTTCAGGCTTCTTCTCAACTCAGGGAGACGACCAGGAGGGGCTTTATCTGGAGTCTCACTGCACTGAAGCCTGGAAACATCCTCAAGTCAGTAAGCTAGAGCAATCGCAGAGCATACCTCATTTATTTCCCATTTCTCAGTGATGACTGTCGCTGATGTGCAGTGTTCCTAAAAGCCATTTTTGTAGATACAGTTTGGTTTTTCACTTGTTTCAAATGGGAGGAACAGAATTAATAGGAGATATTTGTTTGTTTGTTTGTTTATTACAGTTTATTACTCGTGCAGTTATGGAGGCTGAGAAATCTTGCAATCTGCTGTCTGCAGACTAGAAAACCAGGAAACCTAGTGGTGTAATTCGGTCTAGTTCAAAGGCCAGATAGCCACGGCGTCTAAAGGCAGAGACAAGATGGATGTCCCAGCTGAAGCAAGCAGAGCAAATTCACCCTTCTTTTTGCTGTAATTCAGGCCCTGAGCAGATTGGATGATGTCCACCTGTATCGATGAAGGTGACCTTGTTTATTCAACCTGCCAATTCGAATGCTAACCTCTCCCAGAAACATTTTTGCAGACTCAAGCAGAAGTACACATCTATGGCGTAGCCCGTCGCCTGGTTAACACACAAAATTAAGTATCACGTGCACCTTAAATTGCTTGGTTACAGCCTGAGAGAGAACTGGTTTAGCAAGTGTGAAAAATTTAAAGGTTTTCATTGACTCCAAGCTTAATGTGCATCAGTGTCATAGCAAGGTTGCCAAAGAGAATGAAAGGAAATAACCCAGCTAAGCAACTTTAGTTTGGCTTCACAGAGATGAACGGTCTGGAATGGCCAAGACAATGTTTCTGCTTTGCCTGCCTTGCATGAAGTGGATTGCTCCCAGAATACTGCACTCAGTTCTGGGCATTGCTCTGAACTGGATGTGGCAAACGTGGGGCACAAATGAAGGAAAGGGCCCCAGCAGGTCTTTCCACTCACTTGGAGTGATCTGTCTTCTCAGCTCCCAGTTTAGACTTCCACATTAAGAGTCATTCATTCATGCAGCGCTTACTCTCCGAAAAGCACAGGAATCTGTCCCCCAGTGGATCTACTCCAAAGCTGGTGAGGCTGAAGATTCAAACTCCTCTCTTGCCTGACTCCCTTCTAAGGCATTGGATGAACTTTGGCAATGTGTCCTCACGGCTGTGTGTCGTCACGGGTTTGTAAGCCTAAGATATAACTCATCCATACTGCATCTTTCTGTTCTGATCTGCCTTCCATTGCATCACATTTCCTTCCACTTGTATTGGATGGCATTGGAGGCCAGTATTTTCTTCTTCTTTTCTGAAGGAGAAGTTGAGATGGCATTTTCAGCTTAGTCAACTCTCATGAATCTATGTAGTTTTCTGTCATATCAAAGTCTATTCAGGGATCAATATATTCTTGCTAGCCTTCGTGATACAAGTATGGCTTCCAGGAATATTCTTAACTGCCCTGTATTCCAGGAATACTCTTAAATACCTTGTATTAGGACATAGAGATGTAAGACTAGAAATCATATCATGATATGACTGGATCCCATGGCAGCCAGAACCAGAAGCACGTAGGAAATGAGGCGGAAACAAGATCTGAAATGTACAAAGACATAACTTAGTCTGTGGAAAATTCTTCCAAGAGTCACACAAGTAAAACTGTAAGCGGAGGACGGATTCCCGTCCACTCTTAGACAAAATATTTCTTTCCTGTAGGATAACATAAAAATATACTGGCATGAGGACATCTATGACACATTGGAAAATGAAGGTCATCAAGTCAAAGAGTATTTAAGATTCATCCCTGAACAAGAATACTTGAAATGTTCCCAAATCTTACAGCTATTTTAGGAAATAACTTGATAAGCATTAACATTACCATTAACAAGTTGTGATTTTCAAAAAGAAAACATTTTCAAGCTCTTAATCATATAAAACAAGTGTTGGTCAACCATGCTGATATCAAAAATACATTACAGATTATTTTTATTTTTTTATTTTTTATATTTGTTTTAAATTTTTTTTTAACGTTTTATTTATTTTTGAGACAGGGAGAGACAGAGCATGAAAGGGGGAGGGTCAGAGAGAGGGAGACACAGAATCCAAAACAGGCTCCAGGCTCTGAGCCATCAGCACAGAGCCCGACTCGGGGCTCGAACTCACGGACCGCGAGATCACGACCTGAGCCAAAGTCGGCCGCTTAACCGACTGAGCCACCCAGGTGCCCCAAGATTATTTTTAAATAGGAGGGTTTCCCCTTGTTCCAACTGAAGAAGAAGCAGAATCTGCATTACAATTTAAAAATCAGAAAACATCACCGCTGTGAACAAATCTAGTGTGGGAATGACACACATCTATATTTGTGGACAGAGGCGGAGGAAACAAATGTAGGAGGGAATAATCTGCTGCTCTTGAGACTAAAGAAGTGACTTCTAGAACATAAGGATATATAACCTAAGTCTTTCGAGAACCGTTTTAGCTCTCAGTCAAAAATCAAAACTTGTGACTGGTGGTTTATGGAGAAGTAACAGGATAGGATCTCAGATGGATTAAAGACATGGTAAGCCAACATTACTTTATTAAGAGAATCACTGAATTTCTACTAGATATCAGAATATCCAGAGAAGTTAAAGTACCAGTTTCTCCTCTCTGATAGTTTATCTACAATTTGAGACCAGAAAAAACTCATTATACTACTGTTTCAACATTGAGATTATGTTCCATTCATTTTCTTCCATTTTTAAAAAATTTAATCATACATGAGAGAATTTTATATCTGTTTAAACCTTAAGATTGTTTTATTCCTTATTAATAAGGTAGTTGAAATCATGAAATGCTTTTCCTCTCATAAAATTATTAAAATTATTTGCTTCCTATTTTTCTATGATGAATTCTAATTCACATCTCACAAATAGAAAGACTGCTTTTCATTACTGAGCTATAGTGAGGAAATATATAGGATGGGACAGAAATATATGCACTTTTTTTTACTTAAAATGTTCATTCAGATTCTTGAAACATTTTGGCACACTCCAATAGTCTTATACTTTGAAAGAAAAAAAAAATGGGTCTCTAAGTCTCAAGTCCGAAATGAGCATTTAATCTATTAATTTACTTTTTTTTTTCTGACCAAACAAGTACAAATATTCTTATTTGGTTTCATACTCTAAATAATCTTACGAAAGATAATGATCAGGTCACCTTTGAAACAATACTCACTGAATGAAAGAGTTGATTTCCTGAGTATTAGAGAAAGGAAGCCCTGGTCAGAGAATCAAGTGTGATTTCTGTGAAAAGGAAAAATCGCATCACCTGTTCACATGTAACCTGATGTTATTTCTACACGATCAGCAGAGAAAAGCCGACCTCAATCACAAACTCTTACAGGGCTTGGTCACGGCAACTCATTATGTGTGGAAAAATTTCCTTTGTTCTTCGTGCGCTGATGAAAATTTAACACAATTGACAAGAAATCCTAAACTAACGGAACTAAAACATTCTTTTAGGATTGCGTCTCATAACTCCTCTGGTACCAATGTGTTAACATAAAGATTTGAGTTGTTGATCCTGGAAGACAATATATATGGGCACAATGTAGAAATAATTACAGTGGTGTAAACAGTGTCTTAGTAACTAATGAAATACACAACTGTGAATCACAGAATTTGAGTGTACAAGGAAACAATGAAATGGACTACTTGCATAACTTTGAAGCTGAAATCAACCGTAGATATTAAGCGTTGCTCCAAATTTGTCATCATAGCTCTTAAAAAGTGCCGATTACTGGTCCCCAACCCAGATGATTCTAGTCCAATAGACTTGGGGCAGTACACGTGAATATATATTTTAAACAAAAACTCTACAGATTATTATGACTCACATCATAACATGGAGCCATCGACCTAAACAGTTCGGTTTTGAAAACGAAAAGAAAACACACCTTATGATGTTAACTGCTCACCCAGATAACTGTGATAAAGAAGAAACTGGAACACAGCCTACCCGACTCTCTCCAGCATTCTTCTTATCATACAATATTGCGTTATTAATTATTGCATGTTATTGCAAAAGTGATCCTTTCACTTCCATAAGTGTACTTTGACTAAAATGAAAGCGATAGCTTAAAAGAGAAGTTAAGTAAAATACAGCATCTTGCTATTTTTATTACCCCAAATATCTATCTGTCTTTACTAGCCAGGTCATATGCCAGGTCATATTTTCATTTAGTGCCCAAATCACACTATTCCAAGCTCTATTCTTTTTTTACAGAAGAACGTCAGCATTCACAAGGTTCCCCTTCTCAAATCTGATTCCAGGGAGATTTTTACCTTTTTTTTACAAATAGGCATTAAATATTTATTACTTCGGCCAGGATTGTTCTAGAAGGTAAAACTCAACTAGGTAGAAGTTGAGTAGCTTGCCCAGAGTCACAGAGGAAATAAGCAGAAAGTCGAGGCTTCCCCCCGGCAGCCTGGTTCCTACGCTTAATATCAAGCCACTACCCTCTGTGGTCGAGATGCTGGAGCTCTTGGCAAAGCTACTCCCCAGGCAAAATCAGAGGGGCCTTCCCAGTCCCAAGAGGTTGAGATTCCACAATCTCTCACCTCCCTCTTGGTTTCTTAGAGTTGTTGTTGATGCACTTCCCTCAGGGAAGCCCCAAGGGGCCCACGGTCTGAAGCTGCCTTCTCAAATACGACTGGAGAGAATTTAACTGCCAGAGTAACCCCCCTGTAAATTCTGGGGGGCTGAGCCACGACCACTGCTGCCCATGTGGTTGGTACCCTTCACACAGAGGAGAAAAGTCTCCCCTGGTGGAGGACGGAGTGGGTAAGGATACTTTTCCTAAAGGTATCTGCTCTGTGTTGAAGAATTACATAAAGGTGCCCCAGCTGGGCCTGGGGTAGCGCCGCCTTCGCAACCCACCCAGATGCAGGATTTCTGGGTTTTCTTACACCTGATCGCTCCTCTCGCCGTTTTCTCTCTATACAGCTTTGGCAGATTTTTTTTAACCCAAAACTGTTGGCTTTAAAATTACCTTCGCCACTGGCTGGAGTATTTTGCCTCAGAGATGCCGTTCTGTGCAACTGACAAATATAGGGACTGTGCAGCCGGAAGGCTTTCATGATATTGGGCACACAGGCACAACACCGTTGTGCTCACTCCCGGGACCAGCGGTAAGTTTGATGCGCCTCCCCGTAAAGAAATCAGTGCTCTCCGGTGTGTTTTCTTTCTGTTCCGTGATGAAACTGGAGGGTTCTGCAGAACCCTCAACGGAAGAAACAACGTTATCGGGTCTCAGCCGGAGGAAGTGGTGCACCAGCTTTGCTTAGTTTTCTCCTTGCAGAGGCGGTGGGAAGCAGGGGAGCAGGGGGTGGGGGTGGGGACATGAGGTGGGTGGGGGACATGCGGCGCTCGCGGGTCCCCGCAGTGCAGGGCGCGCTGCCGGGTCTTTCCTCCGCGCGTCCCCCGGCGCCTCTGCGTGCTTGCGGTGGCGCTCTCTAGCCGGGACTGGAGGAGTCGGGGGAAGTGGCGATATCTCCCTCCTCTGCCCGGCGGGCGAGTTCCCCGGAGCTCCACGGGCGCTGCCATCCCTCCTACCCCCTCTCACCCTCAGCTATTTTGCTAACCAGGGCTCCTGCCCCGGTGCCATCCCTTCAGAAGGGGGGGTGGGGCGCGCTGGCCGGGGAGGAGACTCTGATTCTGGATTAAGGGAGGCCCCCGGTGACCTGGACAGGGCCAGTTTTGGTGACGTGGTAAGGGAAAAACAAAAGCAAGCAAACAAACCAGACTCACCCCTATGGGTTCAAGAGAGGACCGAGGAGAAGTGAAGAGGGGATTGTAGGCCTCCTTTCTGAAGAGCTGTAACCGCTGGGAATTGTAATCGACACAGTGCAATCGTGGTTAAAGCTATAGATCTTTAACCCGAAAGGATCCTTAACTTCTCTAGACATTGGTTTATGTTAACTTATTTAAGAGTTAAATCGGTTTGCTTAAAACCATCGTTTTACCCCTGCCAGAGAATTAATCTCCTGGGCACTAAGGCGCAAAGTGAGTTTGGATGGAGTGGCTGGCTAACGATCGAGAGTAATCTGGTAAGAGCAACATTGTTTGCAAGGGTGGGTCTGGTCACAGGGGACTGTGGCGGGACTGTAGCATCGAAGTTTCAAGATGGGGAGTAGAAACTGGGAAGAACACTGAAAGAATAATGTTGAATGGCAATAAGAAAAACACAATATCCTTCACAAGGCTTCCGGAGGCTCCCCATGCTGACAGTCGTCACGTTATCTTATTTACATTTTGCCACCGGAAGCCTCTAGGTCTCTACTTGTTCATCAGAGAGATCGCCTTACCAAGAAACGTGCTAGTGGTTTTCAAAGAAGAATGACACCTGGTTGGAGAGCCGAACAATGTGCAAAGAAAAACATAACTGCTGTGGTCATGACCCAGAATCCAAACAAACACGTGAGGACCTGAATACATGCCTGGAAATGTCCATAGTTAGTTAGTTAGTAAGGGAATTGTCTCTGCAGTTATGTTTTTGTTATTCCTTTCTGTGACATAACAAAAAAAAAAAATACTAATAATCCATTGTGAGACGAGGATTTTGAGTCCGTCATTGAGTAACTACCCATTGGTTACTATCTTTAGTTCCTAGGAAACATGACAGGTGCCTCTCCACCTGAGGGTATCATAGAGTGAACTAGCAGAGATAGTCAAGGATTTTTTGCTGTCAAAGAGCCTTTCGGAAAAATGCTCAAATATCCTATCAGCAATGCTGATAATGTAATTTTGCGGTGTTCAAGTTTAGATCTTCATTGCTGTTTCCCAAATGAAGTATGACCTGCTCTTCACACACGGCTTCTAATGGGGATGTCCTTAGCTCCACGACAAAGCATTGGCCGGAACTTGACTCTTACCTGTACCCGCCGGCAGTTCTTTATTTTCACTGCTCGTTGGGCAGGAGTCAACACCATCCCCTGTCACCATCACAAATCCTTCATTCCAGAGCATAATAGGACGCATATGTGTTACTGAAGGTTTATAGAGAGTTTAATCAGAGAGGATCATAGTGCATAGGATACACCATTTTTTAAAACGACATCATTTCTTGCTTCCATGCCATTTATTTCTTGAAAGCAGAGCAGACAGCTGATCTCCTTGATGTCACCCCTGCCTTCTAGGTATTGCTTCAGGAGAATCACACAACTTTAAGGGCATCTGGCTCTTGAAGTTAACCTACCCAGCAGCATGCCTTGAGTTCACACTGCCGGCGTAAGCTCTAAGAACCTTCCCTTTATTTATCTTTCTTCAATCGTGTGTTTCGTGTCTACACATTCTAGTCCATTCTTCTTAACCTACTGTCTTAAACGGCGTATGGAACAAAATGATATGTGGGCTAATGATTTACTCTGAACATGGACTTTAAAGCCATACCGTAATATAATGAAGGCTTCAAGAAAAACGGGTCCACAGAGTTGTACAACTCCAAATTAAGGGACTCAAAGTGACAAGACTTTTGTGTCAATGCGTCTGCTTTTTATTGCTGCTGTCATCCCTTGCTGCTTAAACTCCTGTTCCTCTGTAGGCATATTTTCATCCCTTACTTCTCATCCACTGTTTATATATAGCTTGTGAACCGATCGAAGAGTCAAGCCCATTGGAATTGTGCATAGTGTAACTACAAAACTGATTTTGAATCCAGATCGGAATGGGACACTCTTCTGAAAGGTACATATTAGCTTTATTTTGAGCACATTGTTTCAGCAGACCTCTATAAATTGACAGGGTATTTTAAAGTATTTATGTCTCTGCTTATTAATTTATATTTTTTATTTTGAACTCAATTACGGGACTTTTTCCTCAAATAAAACTTAGTCAAATGTTTTAACTCTTGAGTAGTTTCTGGTGACTGAATTTACATTTCCTAATGTATAGAAGCAGCGTGTGTCAAAGATGTCCTGGGAGTGATTCAGTTAATAGGGTCCCATATTTTCCCTTTTACAAATAAGGCTGCGGGGCGCCTGGGTGGCTCAGTCAGCTAAGCATCCGACTTTGGCTCAGGTCATGATCTCGTGGTTTGTGAGTTCCAGCCCCAGGTTGGGCTCTGTGCTGACATCCCAGAACCTGGAGCCTGCTTCAGATTCTGTGTCTCCTTCTCTCTCTGCCCCTCCCTTGTTTGCACTCTGATTCTCTCCTTCTCAAAAATAAATAAACATAAAATGTAAAAGGAAAAAACAGATAAGGCTGCAAGATACATTACTGCATGGGTACTTATTCTGAGATTTTCTCCCCATTAGAAAAGTACAAGTACATATACATTCATATACATATATATATACACACACACACACACACACACACACACATTGCAAGTACATTCTTCAACTTTATTGGATATTGACAAATTTTTCTTAAAAAGTACAAGTATATATATTCTTCAATATCTATATCTATATTTGTAGAAAGTATATATATATATATATATATATATATATATGTTCTTCAACTTTATTAGATATTGACAAATTTTTCTTAAAAGTAATTTAACTGGGACACCTGTATAATTGAGTCTATTAAATGTCTGACCCTTGGTTTCAGCTGAGGTCATGATCTCACAGTTTGTGGGTTCAAGCCCCGTGTTGGCCTCTGGGCTGACAGTAATCATTTATACTTTTATTAGACAATAATGAGAATTATAGAAAATGATTGATCCTTGACTCCTCAAATATTGCCTCTCTTATTTTTTTCTTTTATTTTTTTCCCCTAGAATTTTTATTAGACATTTTCTGGAATGTTCTCGTTCATCATTCAACTTTTGAAATGTCTTACATATTTTTAATCTTTTCATTATCCTCTGTTTTAACTGAATCAGTTGTTCTCCACTTCATTAAAAAATTTACTATTATGTTTTTCATTTGTGAAAGCTGTATTCACTTATGTAAAAATGTTATTCTTGAGGTGCCTGGGTGGCTCAGTTGGTTGAGCATCCAACTCTTGATTTTAGCCCAGGTCATGATCTCAGGGTCATGTGCTTGAGCCTCACCTCAGGCTCCGTGCTAAACACGGAGCCTGCTTGAGATTCTCTCTCTGCCCCTCTCTGCTGCTCACATTCTCTCTCTCTCTAAAAATAAATAAGTAAATAAATAAATAAGTTCTTGTTGTGGGTTCTTCTGTTTCTAATCCTCCTGTTTGTTGTTTCTGTTGACTCAGATAGTGTTTTTGGTTTTCTATTATGAACTAACCTTCAGTATGAATTTTCCCACATTGTGGAAGTGTCACTCCAGAATAGTTTTTTTTTTTAATTTTTTTTTAATTGACATAAAATCGTCATAATGTAAAATCAACTCTTTTAAAGTGAATAACTCAGGGCTCCTGGGTGGCTCAGTCGGTTGAGCATCCAGCTTCGGCTCAGGACGTGATCTCACGGTTCATGAGTTCAAGCCCCACATCGGGCTCTGTGCTGACAGCTCAGAGCCAGGATCCTGCTTCCGATTCTGTGTCTCCCTCTCTCTTTCCGCCCCTTCCCTGCTCATACTCTCTCTGTGTCAAAATAAATAAACATTAAAAAAAACAAGTTAAAGTGAATAACTCAGTGGCATTTAGTTCATTCACAACATTGCTAAACCACCACCCCTACCTGGTTCAAAATCATTTCGATTATCACAAGAGGAACCCTCATACTCGTTAAGCAGTTGCACCCCATTTCTCACCACCACAGGTAGCCCCTGCCAACCACCAAGCTGCATCTGTTTCTGTGTTTTCACCTCTCTGGATATTTCATATATACGGAATCCTACACTGGGTGACCTTTTTTGTGTGGCTTCCTCCACTTAGCATAATGTTTTCAAGGATCATCCACATTGTAGCGTGTGTCAGTGCTTCATTTTTTTTTATGTCTAAATAATACTCCAATTCCAGAATCGCTTTGTATTTGTTTCTGCTCATCACCGTGGACTTATCGATGGTTTAACATCATTGTGTGTGTGTGTGTGTGTGTGTGTGTGTGTGTGTGCATGTGTGTGTCAGTTTCATGCCCCCGTGTGGCAAGACCAAAAGCAAACAAAACATAAATATCAAAATCAAGAGGAGAAGCTCCAGCCCTTTTTTGCTTTCTGCTGTAAGCTCGAGTGCCTTATGTCAAGATGGGCAAGTTCATGGAACCCAGAAAAGTGGTGCTGTTCCTGGCTGGACATTACTCTGGACACAGAGTAGTTATGGTGAAGACCATTGGTAATGGCGCCTCAGACTGTTCATAGAGCCATGTTCTGTTGGCTGGAATTGACTGCTATCTGCTCAAAGTGACAGCTGCCATGGGCAAGAAGAAAACGCCTAGAGGTCAAAGACCAAGTTCAAGTCTTAGGTGAAAGTTTGTAACTACAATCAGCTTGTGCCCACAAGGTACTCTGTGGATATCCTCTTGGACAAAAATGTCACGTGAGTGGGGCAGGGGCAGAGAGAGAGGAAGACACAGAATCTGAAGCAGGCTCCAGGCTCTGAGCTGTCAGCACAGAGCCCAATGTGGGGCTCAAACTCGGGACCATGAGATCATGACCTGAGCCAAAGTGGGACACTTAACCGACTGAGCCACCCAAACACCCCTACAGGGACCATGCTCTTAAATGTAAGGCCCAACAGGGAGGAGCCAAGATAGCAGAACAGCAAGGAAGTTTTTGTGTGTCTCGTGTCCATGAAATATAGCCAGACCAACACTAAACCATCCTACACACCTAGAAAACTGATTGGAGGATTAACACAACAATCTGCAAAACCTGAACTACAGAATTCAGCAGGTACATGGTGTGGAGAGGTGAAGTTGGGAAGACAGAAGACGCGGAGGGCAGGGAGCCACTTTTGCATGCAGAGAGAGGATGGAGATGGGGCGGGGGTGGGGGGGAGGCGGGGAGAATACGGGAGAAGCACCACTCCCCAAAAGCAGCTGGAGAGAAGTTGAAAATTGGAAACAGCCACAGGGACTGAACTAAAAAGGGAGAAAGGAGAAAGGATAGGGTTTAAATTCCATTAAGACTATAAACAGGGGGAGTACAGAGTCTGAAACTCCACAGCTCAATACGTGGCGCTGATCTGGTGGGAAAGGCAAATCCCCAGGAGCAGAGTAAGTCCAGGAGGTTTTCGGGCCACACTGGGAGAAGTGGTTCCACTGTTGGAAGCACATTTGGTAGAGGCTGTGAGGCCACCTGGGCCCAGCAGACCCCAGAGAACAGCCACATTCGCTGGTGCTAGAACAAGGTCGTTTGGGTGCCAGATGTGTGTTGTGATTTTCCATAATCTCTGAAAAGCTGCTGCTACACAGTCTCACGAACTTTTTCTGGGGCGGGATGGCACCTGGCTGCAGTCTCTGGGCATCAGCAGCAGCACGGTTCTGCAAGCGTTCCTGGGTGTGGCCAGCACCCAGCCATTGCTCGGTGAGACCCTCCGCAGAGGGGCAGAGCGGGTCAAAGCTACAGTCCTTCAGAAGTGGGGGACCGGGGAAGGCAGCCACATCTGAGACAAAACACGGGAGGGAGGTGCTACCTGGGGCTTGGTCACAGACAGCGGTGGAAGTGGGGAGTAGAGAGAAGCTGAAGATGAAGGATGGGTGCATGATTGCTGATCGGGGAGAACAGAGTTCTGATGCTAGAGACTGGATAGCTGGGTGACATCATTTTCACCGCTCCCGCACACGCACATACACACCTACAAGCACCACAACAATCCACCCCAGTAGGCTAGCAGCGCCATCTAGTGGAGAACGGAGCCGTTACACGGAGCCCCGCCCAACTGGGCCAACCTCCCTCTTCAAGAACACAAGTCTCGGGGCGCCTGGGTGGCGTAGTTGGTTAAGCGTCCGACTTCAGCCAGGTCACGATCTCGCGGTCAGTGAGTTCGAGCCCCGCGTCAGGCTCTGGGCTGATGGCTCAGAGCCTGGAGCCTGTTTCTGATTCTGTGTCTCCCTCTCTCTCTGACCCTCCCCCGTTCATGCTCTGTCTCTCTCTGTCCCAAAAAAAAATAAATAAAAAACGTAGAAAAAAAAAATTAAAAAAAAAAAAAAAAAAAAAAGAACACAAGTCTCACTGCTCGCTTAGTTTATGGACTATAAAGCACTTCATTGTTTGACTTCTAGGGGAAAACAAAGTAATTTCAGTCGTACTTCAGTTTGTTAGCTGGTCCAACCATTCAATTTATTTTCTTTTCTTTTTTTTTCTCTTTTTCGTTTCTTTCCTTTTTCTTGAATACAGAAAGAGAAAAAATTCATTTTTATTTTTAATTTTTATTAAAAATATTTCCTTTGATTTTTTTCTGCTATATTTTTAACTTATGTGTAAATTTTTTCAAATTCTATTTTACTTCCATCATTTCATTTTAGTCTACTTCAGTGTATTCATTTTTTCAAATTTTCAAATGATTTCCTTTATTTTTCTTTTTTTACCCTTTTTTCTCTAATCTATCAAACCACTTTCAACACCCAGACCAAACATACCTAGGTTCTAGCATCATTTATTCAATTTTGTGTGTGTTTTTTTTTTAATTTTTTAATTTTAATAGGTTTTTAACTTTAATTTTTTTAATTTTAATTTTTCTACCTCATTAATTCCTTTTTTCCCTTAAAAATGATGAAACGAAGGAATTCACCCTAAAAGAAAGAGCAGGAATACACGACAGCCAGGGACTTAACCAACAGAGAAACAAGCAAGATGTCTGAACCAGAATTTAGAATCAAGATAATAACAATACTAGCTGGAGTTGAAAATAGATTAGAATCCCTTTCTGCAGAGATAAAAGAAGTAAAAAATAGTCAGGATGAAATAAAAACTGCTATAACTGAGCTGCAATCTCGAATGGATGCTGTTGTGGCAAGGATGGATGAGGCAGAACAGAGAATCAGTGATATAGAGGACAAACTTATGGAAAATAATGAAGCAGAAAAAAAGAGGGAGATTAAGGCAAAAGAGCACAATTTAAGTATTAGAGAAAACAGTGACTCATTAAAAAGGAACAACATCAGAATCATAGGGGTCCCAGAAGAGGAAGAGAGAGAAATAAAGGTAGAAGGGTTATGTGAGCAAATCATAGTGGAAAGCTTTCCTAACCTGGGGAAAGACACAGACATCGAAATCCAGGAAGCACAGAGGACTCCCATTAGATTCAACAAAAACCAAGCATCAACAAGGCATATCATAGTCAAATTCACAAAATACTCAGGCAAGAAGAGAATCATGAAAGCAGCAAGGGAAAAAGAGTCCCTAACCTACAAGGGACGACAGATCAGGTTTGCAGCAGACCTATCCACAGAAACTTGGCATGCCAGAAAGGAGTGGCGGGATATATTCAATGTGCTGAATCAGAAAAATATGCAGCCAAGAATTCTTTTTTTTTTTAACGTTTATTTATTATTGAGACAGAGAGATGACAGAGCATGAACAGGGGAGGGGCAGAGAGAGAGGGAGACACAGAATCTGAAGCAGGCTCCAGACGCGCGGGGCTCGAACTCACGGACCGTGAGATCGTGACCTGAGCTGAAGTTGGATGCTTAACTGACCAAGCCACCCAGGCGCCCCTGCAGCCAAGAATTCTTTATCCAGCAAGACTGTCATTCAAAATAAAAGGAGAGATAAAAAGTTTCCCAGACAAACAAAAATTAAAGGAGTTTGACCGCTAAACCAGCCCTGCAAGAAATTTTCAGGGGGACTCTCTGAGGGAAGAAAAGATGAAAAAAAAAAAAAAGATGAATGAATGAATGAATGAATGAATAACAAATAAATAAATAAATACCAGAATCAACAAAGATTAGAAAGGACCAGAGAACACCACCAGAAACTCCAACTCTACAAGCAACATAATAGCAATAAATTCATATCTTTTAGTACTCACTCTAAACATCAATGGACTCAATGTTCCAATCAAAAGACATAGGGTACCAGAATGGCTAAGAAAGCAAGATCCATCTATATGCTGTTGACAAGAGACCCACTTGAGACCTAAAGACACCTTCAGATTGAAAATAAGGGGATGGAGAACCATCTATCACCCTAATGGTCAACAAAAGAAAGCCGGAGTAGCCATACTTATGTCAGACAATTTACACTTTAAAATAAAGACTTTATCAAGAGATGCAGAAGGGCATTATACCACAATCAAGGGGTCTATCCATCAAGAAGACCTAACAGTTGTAAACATTTATGCACCAAATGTGAGAACACCCAAATATATAAATCAATTAATCACAAACATAAAGAAACTCATCGATAGTAATACCATAATAGTAAGAGACTTCAACACCCACTCACAGCAATGGACAGATCATCTAATCAAAAAATCAACAAGGAAACAATGGCTTTGAATGACACGCTGGACCAGAAGGACTTAATAGAATATTTCATCCTAAAGCAGCGGAATATACATTCTTCTCCAGTGCAAGTGGAACGTTCTCCAGAATAGACCACATAGTGGGACACAAATCAGCCCTCAGCAAGTACAAAAAGATCAAGATTATACCGTGCATATTTTCAGACCACAACCCTATGAAACTCAAAATCAACCACAAGAAAAAATTTGGAAAAGTGACAAATACTTGGAGACTAAAGAACATCCTACTAAAGAATGAATGGTCCAACCAAGAAGGTAAAGAGGAAATTAAAAAGTGTATGGAAGCCAATGAAAATGATAACACCACAACCCAAAACCTCTGGGATTCAGCAAAGGCAGTCATAAGATGAAATTATATAGCAATCCAGGCCTTCCTAAAGAAGGAAGAAAGATCTCAGATACACAACCTAAACTTACACCTTAAAGAGCTGGAAAAAGAACAGCAAATAAAACCCAAAACCAGCAGAAGACAGGAAATAATAAAGATAAGAGCAGAAATTAATGCTATCGAAACAAACAAACAAAAAAAAAAACCAGTAGAACAGATCAATAAAATCAGAAGCTGGTTCTTCGAAAGAATTAACAAAATTGATAAGCCACTAGCCAGTGTGATCAAAAAGAAAACGGAGAGGACCCAAATAAATAAAATCAAGAATGAAAGAGGAGAGATCACAACTAACACAGCAGAAATAAAAACAATAAAAGAGAATATTATGAGCAATTATATGCCAATAAAATGGGCAATCTGGAAGAAACAGACAAATTCCTAGAAATATATACACTACCAAAACTGAAACAGGAAGAAATAGAAAATGTGAACAGACCCATAACCAGTAAAAAAAATCACATTAGTAATTAAAAATCTCCCCAAAAACAAGAGTCCAGGGTCAGACAGCTTTCCAGGGGAATTCTACCAAACATTTAAGGAAGAGCTAACACCTATTCTCTTGAACCTGTTCCAAAAAATAGAAATGGAAAGAAAACTTCCAAACTCTTTCTATGAAGCCAGCATTACCTTGATTCCAAAACCAGACAGAGACCCACTAAAAAGGAGAATATAGACCAATTTCCCTGATGAACATGGATGCAAAGATCCTCAACAAGGTATTAGCCAACCGGATCCAACAATACATTAAAAAAATTGTTCACCACGACCAAGTGGGATTTATTCCTGGGATGCAGGGCTGGTTCAATATCCGCAAGACAATTAATGTGATTCATCATATCAATAAAAGAAACGACAAGAACCATATGATCCACTCAATAGATGCAGAGAAAGCATTTGACAAAATACAGCATCCTTTCTTGATAAAAACCCTCAAGAACATAGGGATAGAAGGAGCATACCTTAAGATCATAAAGGCATATATGAACGACCCAACGTTAATATCATCCTCAATGGGGAAAAACTGAGAGCTTCCCCCCCTAAGGTCAGGAAGACAGGGATGTCCACTCCCACCACTGTTATTCAACATATTATTGGAAGTCTTAGCCTCTGCAATCAGACAACACAAAGAAATAAAGGGAATCCAAATCAGCCAGGAGGAGGTCAAGCTTTCACTCTTCACAGATGACATGATATTCTATATGGAAAACCCAAAAGATTCCACCAAAAAACTGATAGAACTGATTCATGAATTCAGCAAAGTTGCAGGATATAAAATCAACACACAAAAATCTGCAGTTCTCCCAGCACCATTTGTTAAAGAGGATGTCTTTTTTCCATTGAATATTCTTTCCTGCTTTGTCAAAGATGAGTTGGCCATACTTTTGTGGGTCAAATTCTGGAGTGTCTATTCTATTCCATTGGTCTATGTGTCTGTTTTTGTGCCAATACCATGCTGTCTTGATGATTACAGCTTTGTAGTAGAGGCTAAAGTCTGGGGTTGTGATGCCTCCCACTTTGGTCTTCTTCTTCAATATTACTTTGGTTATTTGGGGGTTTTGTGGTTTCATATGAATGTCAGGATTGCTTGTTCTAGCTTAGAGAAGAATGCTGGTGCAATTTTGATTGGGATTGCATTGAATGTGTAGATAGCTTTAGGTAGTATTAACATTTTAACAATATGTATTCTTCCAATCCCTGAGCACGGAATGTTTTTTGATTTCTTTGTATCTTCTTCAATTCCCTTCATAAGCTTTCTATAGTTTTCATCACACAGATCTTTTAAATCTTTGGTTAGGTTTATTCCTAGGTGTTTTATGATTCTTGGTGCAATTGTGAATGGGATCAGTTTCTTTATTTGTCTTTCTGCTGCCTCATTAATTGTGTATAGAAATGCAACTGATTTGTGTACATTAATGTTGTATCCTGAGACTTTGCTGAATTCATGTATCAGTTCTAGCAGACTTTTGGTGGAATCTATCGGGTTTTCCATGTATAGTATCATGTCATCTGCAAAAAGTGAAAGCTTGACTTCATCTTTGTCAATTTGGATGCCTTTGATTTCCTTTTGTTGTCTGATTGCTGATGCTAGAACTTCCAACACTATGTTAAACAACAGCGGTGAGAGTGGACATCCCTGTCGTGTTCCTGATCTCAGGGGGAAAGCTCTCAGTTTTTCCCCATTGAGGATGATATTAGCTGTGGGCTTTTCATAAATGGCTTTTATGATGTTTAAATATGTTCCTTCTATCCCGACTTTCTCGAGGGTTTTCATTAAGAAAGGATGCTGAATTTTGTCAAGTGCTTTTTCTGCATCGATTGTCAGGATCATATGGTTCTTTTCTTTTATTAATGTGATGTATCACATTGATTGATTTGCAACTGTTGAACCAGCCCTGCAGTCCGGAATGAATCCTACTTGATCATGGTGAATAATTCTTTTTATATGCTCTTGAATTCGATTTGCTAGTATCTTGTTGAGAATTTTTGCATCCATATTCATCAGTAATACTGACCTGTAGTTCTCTTTTTTTTTTTTTTTTTTTTTGCTGGGTCTCTGTCTGGTTTGGGAATCAAAGTAACGCTGGCTTCATAGAATGAGTCTGGAAGTTTTCCTTCCCTTTCTATTTTTTGGAACAGCTTGAGAAGGATACGTATTATCTCTGCTTTAAATGTCTGGTAGAATTCCCCAGAGAAGCCGTCTGGTCCTGGACTCTTATTTGTTGGGAGATTTTTGATAACTGATTCAATTTCTTCACTGGTTATGGGCCTGTTCAAGTTTTCTATTTCTTCCTGTTTGAATTTTGGAAGTGTGTGGGTGCTTAGGAATTTGTCCATTTCTTCCAGGTTGTCCAGTTTGTTGGCATATAATTTTTCATAGGATTCCCTGATAATTGCTTGTATCTCTGAAGGATTGGTTGTAATCATTCCATTTTCAGTCATGATTTTATCTATTTGGGTCCTCTCCCTTTTCTTTTTGAGAGGCCTGGCTAGAGGTTTATCAATTTTGTTTATTTTTTCAAAAAACTAACTCTTGGTTTCATTTATCTGCTCTACTGGTTTTTTTAGATTCTTTATTGTTTATTTCTGCTCTAGTTTTTATTATTTCTCTTCTTCTGCTGGGTTTTGGGTGTCTTTGCTGTCCTTCTTCTAGTTCCTTTAGGTGTGCTGTTAGATTTTTTATTTGGGATTTTTCTTGTTTCTGGAGATAGGCCTGGATTGCAATGTATTTTCCTCTCAGGACTGCCTTCGCTGCATCCCAAAGCGTTTGAATCGTTGTATTTTCATTTTCATTTGTTTCCATATACTTTTAAATTTCTTCTCTAATTGCCTGGTTGACCCATTCATTCTTTAGTAGGGTGTTCTTTAACCTCTATGCTTTTGGAGGTTTTCTAGACTTTTTCCCGTGGTTGATTTCAAGTTTCATAGCATTGTGGTCTGAAAGTGTGCATGGTATGATTTCAATTCTTGTATACTTATGGAGGGCTGTTTTGTGACCCAGTATGTGATCTATCTTGGAGAATGTTCCATATGCACTCGAGACGAAAGTATATTCTGTTGCTTTGGGATGCAGAGTTCTAAATATATCTTTCAAGTCCATCTGATCCAATGTATTATTCAGGGCCCTTGTTTCTTAATTGATTCTGTGTCTAAATGATCTATCCATTGTTGTAAGTGGAGGATTAAAGTCCCCTGCAATTACCAAATTCTTATGAATTAGGTTGCTTATGTTTGTAATTAATTGTTTTGTATATTTGGGGGCTCCCATATTCAGCGCATAGACATTTATAATTGTTAGTTCTTCCTGATGGAATTATTATATAATGCCCTGTAATAATTATACAATGCCCTTCTTCATCTCTTGTTACAGCCTTTAATTTAAAGTCTAGTTTTTCTGATATAAGTATGGCTACTCCAGCTTTCTTTTGACTTCCAGTAGCATGATAGATAGTTCTCCATCCCCTCACTTTCAATCTGAAGGTGTTCTCAGGTCTAAAATGAGTCTCTTGTAGACAGCAAATAGATGGGTCTTGTTTTTTTATCCATTCTGATACCCTATGTCTTTTAGTTGAAGCATTTAGTCCATTTACATTCAGTGTTATTATTGAAAGATATGGGTTTTGAGTCATTGTGATATCTGTAGGTTTCATGCTTGTAGTGATGTCTCTGTACTTTGTGGTCCTTGCAACACTTCACTCACAGAGTATCCCTTAGTATCTCTTGTAGGGCTGGTTTAGTGGTGATGAATTCCTTCAGTTTTTGCTTGTTTGGGAAAACCTTTATCTTTCCTTCTATTCTGAATGACAGACTTGCTGGATAAAGGATTCTTGGCTGTGTATTTTTTTCTGTTCATCACATTGAAGATTTCCTGCCATTCCTTACTGGCCTGCTAAGTTTCAGTAGATAAGTCTGCTACTATTCTTATGTGTCTACCTTTGGATGTTAGGGCTTGTTTATCCCTAGCTGCTTTCAGAATTCTCTCTTTATCCTTGTATTTTGCCAGTTTCACTATGAAAGTCATGCAGAAGATCGATTCAAGTTATGTCTGAAGGGAGTTCTCTGTACCTCTTGAATTTCAATGCCTGTTTCCTTCCCCAGATCAGGGAAGTTCTCAGCTATGGTTTGCTCAAGTACACCTTCAGCCCCTTTCTCTCTCTTCTTCTTCTGGAATTCCTATGATACGGATATTGTTCCGTTTGATTGCATCACTTAGTTCTCTAATTCTCTCCTCATACTCCTGGATTATTTTATCTCTCTTTCTTTCAGCTTCCTCTTTTTCCATAATTTTATCTTCTAATGCACCTATTCTCTCCTCTGCCTCTTCGATCTGTGCAATGGCTGCTCCATTTTATTTGCACCTCATTTATAGCATTTTTTTAATTCCTCATGACTATTTTTTGGTCCCTTGATCTTTGTAGCAATAGATTCTCTGCTGTCCTCTATGATTTTTTCAAGGCCAGCGATTAATCTTATGACTATCATTCTAAATTCTTGTTCTGTTATATTGCTTAAATCGGTTTTGATCAATTTGTTAGCTGTCGCTACTTCCTGGAGTTTCTTTTGAGGAGAATTCTTCCGTTTCATCATTTTGGGCAGTCCAAAATGGCAAGATAGGGCAGTTTGGGTAGCTCCAAACTGCAGGGCACTTCCCCTGTGCTGTCTGGAGTAACTGGTGCTGTTGGGTGGGCCGCAGTCAGACCTGATGTCTGCCCCCAGCCCCCCGCTGTGGCCACAGTCAGACCAGTGTGTACCTTATCGCCCCCTCTTCCAGGGGCAGGACTCATTGTGGAGTGGTGTGGTCCCTGTCTGGGCTGCTTGCACACTGCCAGGCTTGTGGTGCTGCTTCAATGGGATCTGGCCAAGGGCATATTAGACGGGGTGGATCCGCAATGTGCACAAGGGCAGGAGAGGCAAGCTTAGCTAGCTTTGCCATCGGTGGTCCCCTGTGGGGGAGACCCTGCAGCACCAGGAGGGAGAAGACTCTGTTTTTTTGTTCGTCTCTTTCTTTGTTTTTTTTTTTTGTTTGTTTCTTCAACTCCACATATGAGTGAATCATATGGCATTTGTCTTTCTCTGACTTATTTCACTAGGTTATCATATCCTCTAGCTCCATCTGTGTTGTTGCAAATGGCAAGATTTCATTCTTTTGTTAGCAAGTAATATTCCATTATATATATATATATATACACACACACACACACACACACACACACACACACAGACCACTTCTTCTTTAACCACTTATCTATCAATGAATACTTGGCATGTCTCTAGAGGCAAGGTAAACAGCAAAAATGCACTACTGGGATTTTGTCAAGATAAAAATTTTCTCCACAGCAAAGGAACAATCAACAAAACTAAAAGGCAATCTATGGAATGGGATAAGATATTTGCAAACAATATATCTGATACAGGGTTAGTATTTAAAATCTATAATGAAGTTATCAAACTCAAAAAACAATTCAGCCATAAAAAAGAATGAAATCTTGCCATGTGTAATAACAGAGATGGGGCTACAGTATAATGTAAGCAAAAGAAGTCAGAGAAAGAAAATACCATAGGTTTCACTCATATGTGGAATGTAAGAAATGAAACAAATGATCAAAGGATAAAAGAGAGACAGACTCTTAACTATAAAGAGCAAACCGATGGTTAGCACAGGGGAGATAGGTGGGGGCATGGGTGAAATAGGTGAAAGGGATTAAGAGTACATTTATCACTTTTTAATCTTTTTTTTGTTTGTTTCACATTTTTATTTAAATTCTAGTCAGTTATCATATAGTGTAATAATATTTTCAGGAGCAGAACTTAGTAATTCATCACTAAATTACATACAACACCCAGTGCTCCTCACAAGTGTCCTCCTTTAGGAAGTATACTTACCATGATGAACCCTGAGTAATGCACACAATCGTTGAATCACTGTATTTACACCTGAAACTAATATAACACTGTGTGTTAACTCTACTGGAATTAAAATTAAAACTCAATAAAAATGAAAAAAAAGTTAACATTTTAATGAGGTTGAGGAGAAAAAAAATGCTGAGATTTTTGATGTTTAAGGAGTATCTTCCAATCAAGAGGAATTAAAACTTGTAAAGTACGCAAGGACTTTTCAAAAGATGTTTCCCTTTTCATTCAGTCTCATATTTTATGTAAGTGAGAAGGCACGTAAAGAATGTCACCTTATGTTGCCAACACTAGGGAATGTTCTGAAAGTGCAATCAGGCCAAGAAGTTATGTACAAAAGAAACCGCTTTTATTCTCTCAATGAGGATTCTAGAAGGAAAGCTTTTTGGGTTGCTCGGGGTTTTCGGAAAAAAGTTACAAAGGTGAGTAACACAACAGCACCCGGATACAAAGCAATTATATGTGGCAGTCTCTCCGGGTGCTCATTTTTTATAATGTTTCTTTTTGATGGGGAGCAAGAGAGAGAATCCGCAGCAGGTTCCACACTGTCAGAGCTAAGACACATTAGGGAAGGAGTGCAATTCACAAGGGAAGAGTTACGTTGCATTTTGCCTCCTGATCTTGGTGTATGTGTCCTCTTTGGCACAGATCCACTTTCTCTCCGTGTAGTGCCTAGCACTACTGGCACCGTTGTCATTCAAATAGGCACACTCTCCTCCTCCTCTAATAGGAAAACTGCAATGAAAAAGCAGAGTCGCTCAGTTGGCAGCCGGATAGTTCTTCAAAAGCACAGGGAACACAGATGAGGAAATCAGGAAACTAACATTAATTCAGCCTCTAAAATATAAGGTGCATCGCCCCGTATTCTCTCTTCGATATTAAAGATTACCCTGTGAGATACAGATCATCTCTTTTTACAGGCCGGAAAAAAAAAAAAAAACCCACAACAAGCCAACACACAAAATTCACAGAATTTCCCAGGATTCTATAACAAATGAAACGAGGATTCATAACTAAATCAGTGAAAATACAGGGTCCACGCTATTCCCACCTTCTTCCCTTTGGGAAAGAGGAGAGAGAATGCTTGTCTACTCAGCATTTAAGCAGCCTGGCTCAGACATCTGGGTCAGCATTTAGACTAGAAGTTTTTCCCCTGTACTGTTTGAAATTGCTCAGGGTGACATGATTTGCCTTTTGTTAAGACACGCTAGCCCTTAATAAATGTATTTTTCACTTCTATGGTGATGAACCATTTTCAATGGCTGAACAGTTAGCAATATATTTGCTCCTTAGACACTAGAGAATTAGATGAAGTAAACATTACTGTTTCACTATTATAAAGGGAGAAGTAAAGGTCAATCCTAAATATTTATCAAGCACCCACAATGGGCTAGGCACTGCAGATGCAACAGTGTATAAATATAAGCTCTAATTCCTAAAACTTAGTGACTGTCCGAGATCAAAAAGCTAATAGGTAAGAACCAGTTTTCAAAATTACCAATGTCTAATTCATTGCTCTTTCCACTAAATAAAGTGACATTTCCAATGCTGACTACTTTATCATCATAAAGCAACTTTTCAAAACCTCCTCATTATCTTCAGATAAGAAAACATGTAGTGAGGCTGCCTGAATCCAAGACTTCCGACATTATCCAAAATTCTTCTAGTGATATAAAGATCCAACAGATATGCAGTTGAGATTAAATGTGACAATGTTAACTGCACCTGTTCTAAACATTGTAATGATGATCTTATAAATAATAGACATTATTACCATCCCTCATAATCCCTATGTAAATGGTTGAAGACTGATGCAGCGATCAACGAAAATAGTAATTTACCTTGCATTGATATGACATTTAAAGTTAAATGGTGCCATGGTAAATATCAAAATCTCTGATTCTCATATCAACCCTGTGAAATCAATTGGGCAAGTACGACTAATTTTGTTGTGGAGTAAGCAATGGACTTAAAGATAGTGTGTAGTTTGCTCAAAGTGAAAGAGCTGGTAAATGACATAGCCGAGGCTGGAGTCAAGTTCACCACCATTCTACTGTGCCACCTATGATAGATTTTGTAGCGGTTTGAGGACGTTGCAAAACCTTTGCAGTCTACACTTTTTCACTTTGTTCCTTTATGACTAATCGCAAAATAAAAATTTTTAGAGAACACACTGGTTTCTGTGTTTGGTTTCCTGCAAAGTGAATTCAAAATATTTGCTCCTTTAAACACTAGATATGTGCACAGTATGGTACAAATATTGCCACCATATTTTTCAGAACTCACCATCTGGTCCATTCAGTGCCATTTATCCATTTCCATGGTTGGCCTTCTTCTCTGCTGAGCCCAATCCAGTGGTCAGAGGGGCCTTTATACCGCAACAGGAAATCCTTTCAGAAAACAAAGATGATATGCATTAACCCGACATTATCTGGCCTCTCCCAGAAGAAATGTTTCTTCTATGCTATCTTCTCAACTGCTCTCACAATTTTCTTCTTTTTAATTTTGTATTGTTTGATAATACATACAGAATAGATATGCTACAGTAGCACACACAAATGAATATTAAAACGGAGAGAAATTGCTGATAACTTGTTTGCTTTTAATTCAGCATAGTGCCACTTTGTCTTACTATTTCATAATTTGTTTATCTATTCTATTATTGATTTCCACTAGTATTATTTCAAGTTTGAAGCTATTATGAATGCTTTCATGGCATTCGTGGCCCCTGTCCTCCTGTCCTGGAATGAATGATTAGGCCACAGTAACGGTTATTGTCAATTTTACCAAATGACACCTAATTATTTTCTGATTCTATAATTGTAACAAATCGTATTCATACCAGCATTGTAGTTTTCCACGTTACACATCTCTGTCAACAGGCAGAGTGTCTTTTTATGATTACGAGTATTAATTTCTATATAATTCAATGTATCATTTTCCTTTACGATTAGTGGACTTCTCGGGGAAATCTTTACTCTTTGAAGATGACATTTATTTTGACTTCTCCATTTTTAGTTCCTTGACGTGTACAGTTGGGATACTGACTTCAAGTATTTATTTATTTTTTTCTTTAAGGGATGCATTTACAGTTATAAATTTCCCACTTAGTATTGCTTCTGCTGCATACCATAGGTTTCGGTATGTTACAAAACACTTATGTTTTGCATGTTTTCGTTTCATTTGTTTCAATTCTAGTTTCCCCCTGTGATTTCTTTTTTGCTCACTGAATGTTTAACAGTGGGCTGTTTAATTTCTATGTATTTGTGAATTTTCCAATTTTCCTTCTGTTGTTGATTTCTAGTTTCATTCCATTGTGTTTACAAAAGGAACTTTGCATGATTTCAATCTTTTCAAACTTACTAACTTGTTTTGTGGCCTATCATATGAACTATCCAGAAAAATGTTCCACACACACATGAGAAGAATACGTACTCTGCTATTGTTGGGAGGTGTTCTCTGCAGGTCTTTTAGGTCAAATTGGTTTGCAGTACTGTTTAAGACTTGTATGTCCTCATTGTTCCTTTGTCTGGTTGTTCTATCCATTATTGAAAGTGGAATCATGAAGTCTTCAAATATTATTATAGAACTATCTATTTCTCATTTCAATTCTATCAATTGTTCCTTCATATATTTTGGTGCTGTGGGTACACTATGTTCATAATGGTTATATCTCCTTGCTATAACAAAATTTTTATCAAGATATAATATTCCTTGTTTCTTGTAAACTTTTTTGCTTTTATCTGTTTTGTCCAACAAAAATATAGTCACACAGCTCTATTTTGGTTACTGTTTGCATGCCATATCTTTTTCCAGCCTTTTACTTTAAACTTCTTTGAGTCCTTAGATCTATGGTGAGTCTCTAATAGCATATAGATGGATCTTGTTTTTTTTTTAGCCAACTGCCAGTCTCTGCTTTTTAATCAGATAGTTTCATCCATTTACATTTAATGTGATTATCATTAAAAGACTTAGTTCTACCATTTATTTATTTTTTATATGTCTTATATGTTTTTTATTCTCTAATTCCTCTACTATTGTGATTTTTATTTAATTGAGTTTTTGTAAGTACCATTTTTATTCCCTCCTTCTTTTACTGTATATATTTTAGTAATTTTATTAGTGGTTACCTTGGGGATTGCCATTAACATTTTAAACTTATAACAACATAGTTTACAATATGAACTTGGTTATAATGGCAAATGAACATTTTGCCCCATCTCCAACCCTCTCTTCATAATATTGTCATAGACTATATATGTATATGCTATATACCCATTAACATAGATTTATAATTATTGTATTATGAATTCACCTGTTAAATCATATATGAAAGGAGATAAGTTACAAAGTAAACCAAAAGTATATTAATTCTGGCTTTTATATTGATCTATGTGGTTACTTTTATGAGTGTTGTTTCTTCCTTTGGCTCTGAGTTACTATCTAATGCACTTTAATTTCAGCCTTTATCATTGTTTATAGGATGGGTCTACTGATAAGAAACTCACTTAGCTGCTGTTCTTTTAGAAGTACCTTAAATTTTTTCCCATTACTAAAGATAGTTTGGACACATACAGAATTCTAGACTGGCAGGGTTTTTTTTAGAATTTAAAATACGTCATTCCACTGTTTTCTGGATTCTATGGTATCTCAGGATAAATCAACTGTTAATTTTATTGAGGATCCTAGGTACATGACTAGTCCCTTCTCTTGCTGCTTTCAAACTTCTCTCTTTAGGCTTTGATAACTTGACTCTAATTTTAGCCTTCATGTAGTTTTCTTTGAATTTATCCTGCTTGGAGTTTGTTGAGATTCTTGGACATGTATATTCATCTTTTTCCTCAACTTTGGGAAGTTTCTGTCCATTATTTCTTTACATATTTCTTCTACTTCTTTTTCTCTTTTCCGTCTAGGATTCCCACAATGTATATGTTGGTTTGCTTGGCGGTATACTACACTTCCTTCAGGATGTTTGTTTTTATTTTTAAATTTTCTTTCTATTGCTAGAGAGGATACTTTCAACTTTCTTATCTTCAAGTTTGCTGACTCTTTCTTCTTCCTGTTCAAATATTCTTTTGACTCCTCTAGTGAGTTTTTCATTTCAATTATTATACTTTTCAGGTCCAGAATTTCTATTTGGTTCCTTTTAATAATTTCTACCACTTTATTGATATTCTTACTTTATTTACATATCATTCTTCCTGATTTCTTTTACTTTTTTGGTGTATGGTTTCCCTTAGCTCATTGAACATATTTAATACAATAGATTTAACATCTTTGACTATATTTCAAATGTCTGGACTCCCTCACGGATGGTTTCTGTCAGATATTTCTTCCTGCGAATAAGCTATGCCTTCCTATTCCTTTATATGTTTTGTAATTTCTTTGTTAAAAACTGGACATTATGAATACTTTATTGTGTTAACTCTGGGAATATACTTCTTTTCTTCAGTGATTGTTGAATTTCGATTACTGAGATTCAGAGCCACCTGGTTGTGACTTTTCCAAACAATTTTTGCAAAATGTGCATTACCTACCGTGTGTGGTCACTGAAATTTCTATTCTGTTATTTTTATGGTCAGCCAGTTAACTGCCACAGGTTTTCTTAAATGTCTAGCTCCCAAAAGGGGTGGGGGGGGGGGGTGGGAAACAAATACTGTTTCTTTAAATGCTCTGAAAATCACTTCATTCGGTAGGAGTTGAATGAAAAATGGCAGCCCACCTCTGTGTCTGTCCCTCAGCAAAGAAAAGCAGCAATAAAAAATAACACCACAAAACCACAATATTTGAAGCACAATGTTCTTATTCACCATCCTGGCTCCAGCAAGCTTTACCAGGAACGTGGCCAGGAGTCCCCATGGCTGTAGAACATGATGGTGTATGGGGAATGGTAACCACTGAGTGGGAAGGCTGAAATTCATGGAGATTAACTGAAATTTACTAACCTCTTCATTAAGTTATCCCTTGGATGCTGCAAGACTCCAGAGCTCCAGATTCGTTGAGAGTTTCTGCCAGTCCAATAGGTGTTTAGGTGTAGGTACAGATTTCAAAGCTTCCTACTCTGCCATCTTCTCTGACATCACTCCTGCCTGATTTATTTTGAAGCAATGTTAACTTCATGCAGATTTAAAATGATGTTTCCCTCTTTAATTTTCTAATTCTGTTTGCACAGTTCTTGTTCATTAGTCAGAGAAAGCACTGTCTTGCTCTCTGGCCACTTTCCTGCTATGAATGTTAAGGTAACTGTAGATGATCTGCTGCAGAATGTAGCACCTGCTGGTTTTCTCTCCTTATGTTAAAAAAATCAATGTCTAGGCAAGTGTCTAAACCTGCACCTTAGACATTCTCACATAGAATTACGTAGTGTATTGGTGGGGCACATTATTTTATTCTAGACAGAACTATTTTCTTACCAGTTCCTGGAGGGTTTCAATCTGAACAAGATCAGCACCGTGTGAGACACAAAACCTCTGGCTGAATGTCCAATTTTTGATGTCATCAGAAAAATAGAAACACTTTCTTTGGAAACCAATCCAGTTTTCTGGGCATGCAGCTTCAAGGCACTCTGGCGGGATTTGATGGAATTTTCTTCTAGTTACTAAAAATAAAAACAACTTACTTTTATATGTTCCTATATGTACATTATCAAGTGCTTTCTAATACACTTTTCCATAGTTGTGTGATAGGCTAAATATATGATCCTTATTTTTCAAACAAGGAATATGATTCTGCAAGTCATTGCATATATTACACAGCAAATGTCAAAGCTGAGATTCAAACTAATGCCTTAGTTAGTGGATGAGTTGAATAAAGAATTACTAATGTCTTAAAATCTGGACTATAGACCTGCCTACTTAGATTTCAACAATGCTACCTTTCTTAAAATACTAGGCACATCAGTAACATTTTACCAGCCTTAGAGAACAGATAGTTCAAGAGCTCTAGACGCCTTCCTAAATAAAATGAGGGACAGGGCATAGATACCTTTTGTGAATAAAGTTTCTGGAAATGAAATGGTCGGATAGATGTGTAAAGAGTCCCATGATGATGAAAGAAGTGGGTTTACCCTGCGTGTCCTTCTACTAAAGAACTTCCTTCAACTAAGGAAGTTTTGTGATGCTTTCTCTATTTTGAAGCTGATAGTACTCCATGGGGTAAGCTTTTCTGATACACTTCCCATATAACCAGGAGAGATGCTCTCTAAAGGTGAGATTAAAAAGAAGAAAAGTCTCTCCAGGTGGCCTTTACTGATTTGCTAGTAGGTGAGGCTTTTATTTCTATAACCATTTTCTCTAAGTAACCTCACAGCTTCTTTCTTAAATAAGTAATGTTAATTTAAATCTCTGTAGCTTTATTTTTGCTTCATCGATGTATAAGAGATTTTCTTTTTGGTAACAGAATGGCAAGAATAGATCATTCTCTGTGGAATCATAAAAATATTAAAAAAGAAATACGGATCACCTGGAACATGGGAGAGTCCAAAGTAAAATAAAATCTTTGTCCCCAACTTTCAAACTAGACAAGAGACTGCTGCGTATGTTGACCAATTTCAAACGAGTCTCCCCTCTTCGTCTTTGTTTTGCAAAGTTCAAGTTTAGGCAGAGAAAGTGATAAGCAATCACTCTACTCGGGGTTTCTGTCCGGAGGTAATCCTGAGCAACTGTCGCACTGAGAAATCTTTAAACCGAGGATGACCACGGTGGATTATTACTTGTTTTATCTTTTCTTTATCTGTAAGCTTCTAACATTTCCATTAAAGATGGTAATGGTGATAGTGATACCGATTATGATAACAAAATAGCAGCAAACAGTTTTTGAAGATTTTATTTTTTATTAGGTGTATCCAGTTATTTAATGCATCAAATTATCTAATCCTGATTATATTTCAATACACGAAATTTACAATTACTTACTCCATTACCTTTCCATTTTAGAGTTAAAGGTAAATTCCATGTGTCTTGTCTATTAGTGGCCTTTTGCAACCCAGATATTTAAAAGCAAAGAAAGAAAAATACCATATGATTTCACTCATATGTGGAATTTAAGAAACAAAACCAAAGGAACAAAAGAAAGGTAAAGAGACGAACAAAAAGCAGATTCATTTTTTTTTTAATTTTTTTTTAACGTTTTTATTTATTTTTGAGACAGAGAGAGACAGAGCATGAACGGGGGAGGGGCAGAGAGAGAGGGAGACACAGAATCGGAAGCAGGCTCCAGGCTCTGAGCCATTAGCCCAGAGCCCGACGCGGGGCTGGAACTCACAGACTGTGAGATCGTGACCTGAGCCGAAGTCGGACGCTTAACCGACTGAGCCACCCAGGTGCCCCACAGATTCATTTTTTAATGCTCCTTTATTTATTCTGAGGGAGAGCGTGTTTACACGTGTATGTGCAGGGAGGGGCAGAGAGAGGGAGAGAGAGGATCCCAAGCTGGCTCTGTGGACATGGGGCTCGATCTCACGAACCGTGAGCTCATGACCTGAACCAAAATCAAGAGTCAGACACTTAACTGACTGAGCCACCCATGTGCTCCCCAAAAATAGACGCTTAACTATAGGGAACAGATGGTTACCAGAGGGGAGGTGAGTGAGGACATGGGTGAAATAAGTGAAAGGGATTAAGAGTATATCTTGGAGGGCCTGGGTAGCTCAGTCGGTTGAGCGGCCCACCTTGGCTCAGTTCATGATCTCATGGTGCATGAGTTCGAGGCCCACATCCTGCTCTGTGCTGATACCTCACAGCCTGGAGCCTGCTTCAGATTCTGTGTCTCCCTCTCTCTCTGCCTCTCCCCTGCTCATGCTCTGTCTGAACATTAAAAAAAAAAAAAATTTTTTTTAACGTTTATTTATTTTTGAGACAGAGAGAGACACAGCATGAATGGGAGAGGGGCAGAGAGAGAGGGAGACACAGAATCAGAAGCAGGCTCCAGGCTCTGAGCCATCAGCCCAGAGCCCGACGCGGGGCTCGAACTTGCGGACCGCGAGATCGTGCCCTGAGCTGAAGTCGGACGCTTAACCGACTGAGCCACCCAGGTGCCGCAAAAAAAAAATTTTTTAAGAGTGTACTTAGTTTGACAAGTACTGAGTAATTACAGAAATGTTGAATCACTCTATTGTACACCTGAAATTAATATAACACAGTATCTTAACTATACTGGGATTAAAATAAAAATTAAAAATAAATTAATAAAAGCAGACTTGTTTTCAGCTAACAGAGTCTGTATAATCTCTTACTGACACCAGAGGGCAGTCACAGATTTCAAAACGTCTGGTATGACTGAATAATAGCAAAATTCACAGTCCAAGGTAGGGCAGTATTAAGTTGTTTTACCCATCAACCATGCTGAGTGGTTTGGATCACAGGGCTCAAAATTAGTTTTCTGTCAAAATAATATGAGAAATTTAAAAACAAATAAAAGTGCAGTAGTCTACATAGGATTGAAAAATTAGTCCCTCACCTATCAGCCATAGTGGCTATACAGAACATGCAGAAGAAAACCAGAGCAGAAAATGATTTAAAAAAAAAAAAATCTTTATATACTTTATTTACTGGTTTATATACTTTATTTATATTAACTTATTAATGCTCATAACAGCCTTATGAAGTGGTTTGATTTATCATCCCTATTTCACAGATGAAGAAATTAGGAATAGACATTTAATTTTCTGAAAGTTCCACAGCTCACAAGTGCAGATTTGGGATTTGAACTCAGATAGTTTGGTGGTGAAAATGTGGATGTGCCTTATCACTAGACTACACCACTTTTCTAACTTTTAGAAGGAAAAATCCCTATCCAAAATTATAGTATGGATAGTATGATTAGAGAAGTTGGAAAACTGGAAGTGAAGTCGCGTATTTAAGATTATATTCAAAAGGATAAAAATATTAGAAATCTATACAATCAGTGATCATTTATGGAACACTTATTCTGTACTAAGCTAGGGACTAACGATATAGGAAAAAAATAGTATTTTTCCCTCAAGTTGCTCACCACAAACGTAAAAAATGCACATATAAATTAATAATTATAACCATCAGATAACAAATGCTATGAGAACTCAGGGATGCAATCAATATTAATATATTATTCCTGAAAAATGGAAGCACTTTATAAATTTGTCTGAACGTATACCTGCTTTAAAAGGAAGTCAATTCTAATGGAGCCAAAATAATTAGTCAGAGTCCTGCCTGTGCCATAGATGAAATACATGACTTTGGGACAATTATTCAACCATTTCTGATTTTCATCACATTTATGGTGGATTCACATGATTCTATGAAATTTTAAATTTTTTACCAACATGCAGAGTCCGCTACCGTGTTTTAACTGAAAAAAATTTGAGTTTTCTAACAAGTAGCAGTAGTCATCGTCTACCAGCTGTGCTCCAGACATTGTCCAAGTTCAATCATACACAAATTTACTTCATTATTTCAACAACAGTAAGCAAACTGAAGCACCGAGAGGGTGTTAGAGCTGTCCAAGTTTACAAAGCTGCACAGACGAGAGAGCTAGAATTCAAACCCAAGCCATCTAAATCCAGAATCTGTACTCATATTTGTGCTTTTAAACTCTGTACTCTGATCGACCTATGAAGGACTAAGAAGTAGGTAATTAGGTGCGATGAGGATGAGAAAAGACATAAAAATGGAGGCGGACGTGAACGTAGTACTTTAACCAATTATTACCTGCGTGTGAATTGCATCACGGATTTTGTTTTATGTTACTCAAGGGCATAATTTTCTGTATTGTTCTGCTAACGCCAGGGCTTATCAGGGAGTCTGACCTTCTGTGAACCATCACTGTCTCCTGGGGCATGTAAGTTTGACAAGGCTATGATTCAACAGTAGACCTTTCACTGAGAAAATGAATGAATAACTTTCTTTGGCGGACTGCTCTTCTATCACAGTAATTCTCAAATATTCTTTGCAGTCAGAAGGAGAAAACAGTGGAAGGCAGCATGCACTTGCATACTTCCCTCAAAAGTATCTCCCCATCCCCAGGAGTAGAGGGCAGTACGATGGCGAACTGGGAAACCCCAAGTTCTTGTTCCTCCACAAGAACAACTTAAAAAATAAAAACAAACCAAAAAAAGCCCAAGAAATTAGCTGACTGAAACTGGTAAGACCTCGGGAAAACAAAGGTTTATAAAAGTCTACACAAATCAAGCCAACACCCAATCAATAAAGGCCATCTTCAAAATGGTAGGAAAACGTGTTTTCTTCTCATGCATGGAATACCTTCTGACTAGTGCAGCGGCAGTTTGGGCCTAAAGTAGAAGGCAGCCCCGTCCCCTGTTCCTTCTCTCAAAATGGAGGGAGCAGGACAGACATTTCTCTTACTAAAAAGGAAAAATTTCAGAAGGACTTAATATCAGATTTGAGCAGCAGAAGAAAGATTCAGGGAAGTTACCAGTAGGACAACTGAAATTATCAAGTAGGAGGAGCGGACAAAAAAAAGAATGAAGAAAATGAACAGAGCTTAAGGCACTTGTTGGATGCCATGAAGCAAACCCACATATGCATCACAGGGGTCTCAGAAGAAGTAGGGAGACAAAGAGTGGCAGAGAGATTACTGGAGAAAGTAATGGCTGTAAACTTCCCAAATGTGATGAAATACATGATCTAAACATTCAAAAACTCAGCCAATGCCCAGTAGGATAAATACGCCCAAACCTCACCCTGAGACAAATCCTAATAAATTGTCAGGTCAAAGACAGAGACAGAGTTTCATTTCCGTGGGGCTTTCTTACTAAGTTTCCACAAATGAAACTTGAGTTGGAAGGGATTTATGCTACTTTCTGTCCTGGACCTTAAAAGACTGAGCAGCCCTCCTCATTGTACCCTATTCCTTTCTTTCAGGAAACCCAGCCTTGATGGTGGCACCTTACAGAAGCCAATGATATCTTAAGAGAATGATGGAAAATAGCAGCCCCACGGTCTTATTCACTCACGACAGCATTGAGAGGTCAAAGAAGTCTCTATTTTTTAAGCCACCATGGTTTTGTGGTCCTCTATTTTTTGAATATTATCTCAGCCTAGATCCTATTAATACATTGTTTAAAAATTACTGTGGGTGCCTAGGGAGGTCAGTCAGTTTAAGCATCTGACTTCAGCTCAGGTCATGATCTCACGGTTCAGAAATTCGAGCCCCAAGTCAGGCTCCGTGCTGACAGCTCAGAGCCTGGAGCCTGCTTCAGATTCTGTGTCTCCCTCTCTCTCTGCCCCTCCCCTGCTCACGCTCTGTCTCTGTCCCTCAAAAAAGTCAACATTAAAGAAAATTACTGAATTCTTGGCAAATATTCAAGCACAAATGCAATTTCATGAATCAAACACATCAGTTTCTACAGCTCTCTTTGGATGCGTCCTCCATCAGGACCTACACACAAGATCTTTGAAGTAATTTTAATTGAAAATGTAATTTCAATTATATTGTATGTCTGAAACTTACATAATGTTTTATGCCAACTATAGCTCTTTTTTGATATATCCTTAACCTAAGAAAATTTTTAAAAAGAAAATGTAATTTGAGAGTAAATTTATATATAAATATATTAAATATATAAATATATATTTGTAAGTAAATATTTATACATATATAATATATATATAAATGTATACATATATATAGTAAGACTACTTGATAAAAGGCCTAGCAATAATATAAATTAAAGCACAATATAACTGGCAATTGGGTTCTACCTTCTGCAAACTCTGAGCATTCTATTAAGTTTGTAATAATGTGACCTTTATATTACACAACTAAAATCTTAGACCCCACTTACAAGGTTATTGGAATTTAACTCAACTGGTGAAATGAAAAAAAAAAAAAAACAACTTAGGAACTGTAAAGAACAGAGAAATCATCAATAACTCCTCTCTTCTTTTGGAAAGTGGACTTCTCTAGATGAACAAAGATTACAAATTACTTACCTACAACATATATAATTATTCCACTCAATATAAGTATGAAACATGTGATGATGAAGGAAAAGGCTCTATTTGGTTTAACTTTAGTAGAATGCTTTTTTGAAGGCAGGTAATCTGGAAAAAACATAATGAAAAACACGTTTTTGTTTTAGGTTTTTTTTTTTTTTTTTTTTTCCCACGTTAACTGCAGAACAGACGTCAGACTGCTAGAAGCATTAACCGTCAAAATGTTACTTCCTCTTCATTCCTTTTCACTACAGGGGACAACTGGCCTGTCGTTTTATGAATGTACAATTTTGTCTCTGGAGTTTACTTACTCACAGAAGAACTGATCTTAGTGCACAAGCCATGAAGTGGCTTTGCACCTGTCCCCCAAAACTAAATACAAATCTTATTCTATTTCCAGATCCAGCTACTAATTTAACAGAAATGTAAGAGAGGGAGAATCATGTTAATTAAATGACAGGAACGAAATCAACAAACTTGAGACTGTTGTAAATTCTACATGATAAATTATCTTGAAACTTAAAAAAACACGGAAAGCACATTTTAAAAAGCAATCACGGGGGTATCTTTTCATTAAAAGGGACTTAAAAGTCTTTCTATTTAAGTCAAAATTAAAGTGAGAAAATGATTCTCATAAAAGTCAATTTAGTGTTATTCCTAAAGACTGACTAGAGGGCTTCTGAGATGGGTGGCAAGCTTCTTTATCTGACAAAGATAGTATTTTTTTTTTTTTTTTATTGAGAGAGAGAGAGAGGGAGGGAGAGAGAGAGTGTGTGAGCAGAGATGGGGCAGAGGGAGAGGGAGAGAGAGAATCCCAAGCAGGCTCCACACCCAGCATGGATTGTGAGATCATGATCTGAGCCAAAATCAAGAGTCAGCTGCCCAACCAAATGAGCCACCCAGGCACCCCAGACAAAGATAGCATTTAACAAGGATGCTCACCTTAGAATAATTCATTAAGCTGTATATGTGTTTTGTACACTTTTCTATATTTGTGTTGTATCTCAAAAGATCCTATGTTATCTAAAACCTGCTGTAAATGTTTTTTTTTAAAATGTTTATTTTTGAGAGAGACACCATGAGCAGAGGAGGGGCACAGAGAGAGGGGGACAGAGGATCCGAAGCAGGCTCTGTGCTGACAGCAGAGAGCCCGATGGAGGGCCTGAACTCGCGAACCATGAAAACATGACCTGAGCCAAAGTCAGACACTTAACTGACTGAGCCACCCAGGTGCCCCTAAACCCTCTTGTAAAATTTCCTGTTGGAACCCTCTTCAGAGTCCATCACGTGGCCACCATACACACTTTTAGCTACTTCTTTTAAAGACTTTCTTGATGAAACAGGCATATTTTCCTGTAACATTCTATCCACACTAGAAAGTTTCTCGTTAATGTTTCCCAGAACGATCAATGGTTGATGCACACCCAGGAAAGATCTGAATAACACTACAAAGGATCCAAACACCGAGCCGACATTGGAATTAGAGCCCACAGAATGCTGAACCAAGCCAGAGTAATTGCCGGCTAAAACCAAAAATATCAATACACCCCAAAATTTAAACAAAATCAAAAGTCTCGTAACAAAATGTTCATTCAAAATGTCCAGATGCCGTGAAAATTTCAACGAACGTGGCCAAAGACAGTCAACGGAAGCCAATGCTGCGATGACAAGATGTTGGAATTATCTAACATATACTTTAAAGCAGCTCTTATGGAAATATGCAAAAATCCCAAAGGAATAAAGAAATAAATGAAGTCACTCAACAAGGATTAGACATCGTCTTCTCCTCATATGAACTGCCTTTTCTCTAAGTCGAGGACAACTTTTATCAAAGACAAAAGAAATTTTTTTCATTCCTAAATTATGCCACTTCGATTTTCTGCAGCTGGTCCAAAACGGTTTTTTTTCCCCCACTTACTAAGTCATCACATAAAGCCTTGAATACAAGTGGTTTTTTACAGTTTCAAGCTTTGTATAAATGTATAATATATATAATATATATATAATGTATAATATATATAATATATAACGTATCTCATATAATATATATGAGATTATATGTGTGTATATACATTATTTTCTTCTTACTGTGCCTCCAATTTTAGATAATTCCATTTGAATGCTGTACTGTTTTTCCTTTGCCTTCTGTTTACTTTTTTTACTTGCTAAAAAACTCCATACTGTTTGCCTTTTCTTTGCTTTTTATTTCTATCTTTCCTATGTATGAGCTTCCATTGTAGATTTCCACCTCATTTTATTTATTTGTTTGTTTATTTATTTATTTTTAGAGAGAGAGAGAGAGAGACAGTGAGTAGAGGGAGAGAGAAAGAATCCAAAACAAGCTCCCTGCTGGGCATGGAGCCCTACATGGGGCTCAAACTCACCACCCTCAGATCATGCCCTGAGCCAAAATAAAGAGTCGGACGCTTAACTGACTGAGCCACCCAGGCGCCCTTATTTTCTACCTTATTTACCAATGATAATACCCTGCATCTGTATGACACTTTAAAATTCGCATTGTTCTTTTCAGTGAAATTCACTGTTATTAACATTTACTAAGTTTTAACCTCGTAATTTAATTTTTAATTCCATTTTCTTACGTTTGAATTTTTACTATTTGTGAACTGATATTTATTAATAAAATATGACTGTATATGTCAGTGAGATTCATTGTTACAAGGTTTATCCTCTGTCATCAATGTAACCGGACTCGACTCTCTGACATCTTTCCTTAACAGTTCTCCCTCCTCACTTGTTGGCGCAAGTGTACCCAAGTAGCTGCATATTTTTATACCAATCGTAAACCTGCAATTTATAACCTCTAGCATTCCATCTCTCAGCCTTGAAAACTCTCTCCAAAAGACTGTCTTCCCTGTGCAGAAACCAGAACCGCATTACTGCTCTTATCTTACCGCCCCAATTCCCACAGTCACTGCATACAGACCAGCTTCTTACTTGGGTTTCTCAGCAATTCCACCGGCACACAGGCTTTCTCCACACAATTGCTATCACGCATTTTGCCCCTACATCGCAGACAGCTAACAAGTGGCTTCAGATCGCTTCCAAGCCAAGAGAACAACCTCTCCTTTCGGTTTAGAACTTCCTCATTTACACACCCGCCTCACAAAAAGACAGGGGACCACATGAGTCAGAAAGCAGCTTGCCTTCAGAGAAGGTGGGTGCTTAGCAAAAATTTCTTTTCTTTTCTTTCTTTTTTTTTCTGCAAAAATTTCTTTAAAACTCGGTCACGGGAACAGTCAAATTTGTTAATGCTTGAGCATTACCAGAAGTATTGCTGTGAGGATGGAGGAGGTGATTCTCAGGGGCAGTAAATATGACGCACATAAAAAAGCAAGGGCAATCCTAATCTCCAATTAAAACCTATTCTCAAGAGTTCATTCTCCCTTTAAAAAAATTTTTTTTAAATCCAGAATCTTTGCTGGTCTTCCAGTTAACCCTGAAAACTCTCCAATACCTTAAAAGACGTTTGCTCCAATGCCCTCAAAGAGGTGTTTCTGGTTTGTTTTTTGTTTTTTTTTTTTTTAATCGGCCCCTTCTGGTTCTCAGTGTAAGCTTGGGGTCTCTCAGCTTGTAATACCATCGGCAGAGTAAATATGAATTGTCAAGCTGGCCCTTTTTGTATTTTTTCACGATTTTGTCGTCAAAGGGGACAGAAAGTAAACTTTGATAGGTTTCACACTATACTGGAGTTCCTACATAGGTGGCACAATTAAAAACATCAGTTTTACTATTATTATCATGGCATGATAACAAAAACCTACAGTTTATTACCCTTTACCATGATCTAGGAACACGCAGAAAAGATTTACACACGTGTTCTCATTTAACTGGTGCCGCTAAATAACGGGGCTGACATTATTACTTTTATTTCCAAATGAGCTCCTCAAGTTAAGGGCAAAGGCATTTGTCTACATTAAGTTACTGATAGATGCCATGATTAAATGATCTGTCTGAGGAACTAGTTTGAAACTAAGACCCTCCATAGTCAGTAAAGGTCAAATGTTGACCTTGTTAGTCAAAAAGCCACAAAAAACCGTCTCAGTTTCTGTTCCTGAAACAGCTCCTCTTAATGAGCAAAAGAAACGGAAAACTAGTGCATACAGTCCTGATGATGTGTTAGCTACATGAAAAACTACATTTCTAAAATACAAGGGCTCTATATTAAACTGTGTGAATTTCATGACTTATAAGCCCTAGGATTCTGTTCACTCTTCTTATGAAATTCTGTGTCTAACAGGTGTCACCCTATACACGATATACTGGCATGTTTTTACACGGTGAAAAGACAGAGTACCCAGACAGTTATTTCAAATTTCACTTAGAAAAAAGAATTTTTTTTTTCTTTTCCCAAACAGGATTTTTTAAAATGAGGCCTATATTTAAAAGGCACAGATGAGTGACTGTCTGGCTGTGGCGAAAAAGCCCTTCAAGGTTCCCGTCACTACTCAATAGAAGGGACTCTCTCAAGTGACTAATGTAAAATTAATTTTAACAGATTTTGTTTTGTTGGAACAGCTCACTGATAAGAAACTATAGGAAAGAGCAAAACCTCATGAAAAGTATTTAGTCCTACTTTACCTCTGCCCCACTTTTCTTGGCCTTTCTGGTTTTGACAACAGAATGGATGACAGATGTATTCAATGTGAGGAAACATAAAAGATTGTGTGAAAGAACATGGCCTTTGGAGCAAAATACTCTCAACTCAAACACAAGTCTTATAGCCTGGTAGTTGTTTAACTTTACGTGTATATGGTAGGCAGAATATTGGCCCCTCAAAGATTCCCCGTCCTAATCTCCAAGCCTGTGGATATGTTACCTTACATGGAAAAAAATTTAAAAATGTCTTTAAGAGGGGTGTCCGGATGGCTCAGTCAATTAAGCATCCAACTTTTGACTTCAGTTCAGCTCATGATCCAAGGCTATGGGATCATGGCCCTCATGGGTCTCCATGTTGAGCATGGAGCCTGCTTGAGATTCTCTCTCTCTCTCTCTCTCTCTCTCTCTCTCTCTCTCTCTCTCTCTTTCTCTCTCTCTCTCCCTCTGCCCCTCTGCCCTATTCACACTCTCTCTCCCTCTAAATAATTTTTTTATTTAAAATAAAGAAAGTTGAGGCACCTGGGTGGCTCAGTCAGTTAAGCATCTGACTGCAGCTCAGGTCATGATCTCACAGTTCATGGGTTCGAGCCCCACATCGGGTTCTGTGCTGACAGCTCAGAGCCTGAAGCCTGTTTCAGATTCTGTGTCTCCCTCTTTCTCTGCCCCTCCCCTGCTGGCACTTTGTCTCTCTCTCTCTCTCTCTCTCAAAAATAAATAAACATTTAAAAAAATAAAACTAAATTAAAAACCAAAAAAGATCTTTGAAGATGTGGTTAAGAATCCAGAAGTGTGGTCCATATATACAATGAAATATTACTCAATGGTCAAAAAGAATGAAATCTTGCCATTTGCAACAATGTGGATAGAACTAGAAGGTATTATGCTAAGCAAAATGAGCCAGTCAGAGAAAGACAAACATCATATGATTTCACTCATATGTGGAACTTATGAAACAAATTAGATGAACATAGGGGAAGGGAAAAAAAGAGGGAAGCAAACCATAAGAGACTTAACTATAGAGAATAAACCTAGACTTGCTGGAGGGAAGGTGCATGGGGAATGGCCTAAATGGGTGATGGGTATTAAGGAGGGCACTTGTTGGGATGAGCACTGGGTGCTATATGGAAGTGATGAACCGCTGGGTTCTACCCTTGAAACCAATACAACATTATATGTCAACTAACTTGAATTTAAATAATTAGATTTTTGAAAAATTAAAAAAATTTTTAAAAATGAAGACTGTTGGGGCGCCTGGGTGGCTCAGTCGGTTAAGCATCTGACTTCGGTTCAGGTCGTGATCTCGCGGTCCGTGAGTTCAAGCCCCACGTCAGGCTCTGTGCTGACAGCTCAGAGCCTGGAGCCTGTTTCGGATTCTGTGTCTCCCTCTCTCTCTGACCCTCCCCCATTCATGCTCTGTCTCTCTCTGTCTCAAAAATAAATAAATGTTAAAAATTTTTTTTTTTTTAAAAATGAAGACTGTTAAGATGGAGAATTATTCTGGAATATGTGAGTGGCTCAATTTAATCACATGGGGATCTTTGTTCGAGGAAGGTGGCAGCGTTACCCAGAGAAAGGCTTGAAGGAGCTGTGCTGCCATCTTTGAAGATGAAGCAAGAGGCCACAAGCCAATGAATGCAAGTGGCTTCTAGAAGCCGCAAAAAGCAAGGAAATCGATTCTCCCCCAGAGTTCCAAAGAGAACAAAGCTCTACCAACACCCTGACTTTTGCCTATTAAGATCCATTTTGAAACTCTGACCTCCATAACTATAAGATAATAATTCATATTGTTTTTAAACCACAATGTGTGGTAATTCATTATTTCACAAATTATTACAGCACATTAACTAAATTCTCTCATCCGCAAGATCTATATGGTGACAGGCTTGCTCTGAAAAACGAAATCTATGATTTAGGTAAAGGTGTCCAATAAACTTCAGCTTAATACTTAGTATCCAATAACTATTAATTTATACCTGCTTCAGGAAACATTATGAACTTTAGTATCTAACATCTTCCTGCTGAAGCTTTGGTCTGGAGAATACCGACAACCTTTTTTCTGCCGGGTTCAGATAAAGCCATTTTCCCCAAGTGGACCACTGGCCATAGATTACTCTGATTGGCTCATGCCTGGGTTAGAATATTCTGAACATCAATGTTTCTTCAAGGGTAAGAGTCATGGCGGGGGGGGGGGGGGGGGGGCGCCTGGGTGGCTCAGTCAGTTGAGCGTCCAACTTCAGCTCAGGTCACGATCTCATGGTTTGTGAGTTTAAGCCCTGTGTCGAGCTCTGCGCCGACGGCTCGGAGCCTGGAACCTGCTTTGGATTCTCTGTCTCCCTCTCTCTCTACCCTTCCCACCTCCCTCTCAAAAATAAATATTAGAAAAAGCCGGGGGAGGGTAAGAGAAATGGTGTGTTTCATCCTAGTGCATCATGAAAAGAATCTGAGAAAAATGAGGGAAGCCTTCCAGACAAAGCGACTATTGCTAAGTAGCTCAGTAAAGAAAGCACCCTCTTCAAGAAGCAAAAACACTGAACATGAGCAGTTAATGATGAATTGTAACTGGGGAGAAAAATGACTCTGTGCAGGACCAGGTACATGGACATCCAGTCTGTCCAGGAGCCGATCTCCATGCTCAAAGGGGCTTTATACTCAGTTTAATATGCTACCTTCAATGCCTTCAACTTATTACTAATATCTAAACAAGACACTCCACGCTTTTATTTTGCACGTGACCGTGCAAATTATGTAGCGGACCTGACCCTTTGTGCATAAAAGAGGTGGCGTAGTTTTTGTCTCGTCCAATATAGCTTTCATTTTTTTTTTTTTTAATTACACGTTTTTAGGCACACCTGGGTGACTCGGTTGGTTAAGCCTCAGATTCTTGGTTTCAGCTCAGGTCACGGTCTCATGGTTTGTGGGATCAAGCCCCACGTCAGCTTTCCATTAAAAGGAGTTGGACCACACAAATCACATGACCACTTTGCCTGCTCGCTTTGAGATGTTACCATCAATGTCTAACTTGCCTGCCTCAGAAAGCTAATGAGGCCAAGAAGATGCTAATTCTGATGGAGCTTGGCATACCTGAAACTTCCGGGGGTCACTAAGAACAAAGACCAGGGTTTAATGAGCAACAGAGTTTAAAATATCGTGACTTCCAGTCAGTTAAGCGTCCAACTTCAGGCTCAGGCCATGACCTTGCAGCTTATGAGTTCGAGCCCCACGTCGGGCTCTGTGCTGACAGCTCAGGGCCTGGAACCTGCTTCGGATTCTGTGTCTCCCTCTCGCTCTATCTCAAAAAACATGCTCTGTCTCATGCTCCCCCTCTCATGCTCTGTCTCTGTCTCAAAAAAAAAAAAAAACATTAAAAAAAATGAAAATATTGTGACTTCCAGAAAGACTGGTGGAGTAGGAGAATCCTGAGCTCACCTGGTCCCATTGGTACACCTAAATAACACACACATTAGTGTAGCTCACCTAGAAAATGATCCCAAACTTGCTGAACAGACTCTTTTTAATTTTTTTATGTTTATTTATTTTTGAGAGAGAGAGAGAAAGAGACAGAATGCGAGCAGGGGAAGGACAGAGAGAGAGGGAGACACAGAATCTGAAGCAGGCTCCAGGCTCTGAGCTGTCAGCACAAAGTCTGACATGGGGCTCGAACTCACGGACTGCAAGATCATGACCTGAGCAGAAGTTGGATGCACAACTGACTGAGCTACCCAGGCGCCCCTCTCCACTCTTAATCATAGAGAGGAGGCCACATCAAAACTGGAAAGATGGCCTGGAGACAGGCTGGGAACCAAACTAACCTGCAAGGCTCATCGCAATAGGGAGGTACACCATAGGCATGGAGAAGGGAGAGGAAGAGACCCACGCCGGGGACACCAGACAAGGGGGACTTGCACTGAGAAGATGAATCCCCATCATGTCTGCCTTTGAAAATCACAAGGGCTGGGGCGCCTGGGTGGCTCAGTCGGTTAAGCGTCCGACTTCGGCTCAGGTCATGATCTCGCGGTCCGTGAGTTCGAGCCCCGCATCAGGCTCTGTGCTGACAGCTCAGAGCCTGGAGCCTGCTTTGGATTCTGTGTCTCCCTCTCTCTCTGCCCCTCCCCTGTTCATGCTCTGTCTCTCTCTGTCTCAAAAATAAACGTTAAAAAAATTAAAAAAAAAAAAAAAGAAAGAAAGAAAATCACAGGGGCTTAACTTCACACGTTTTTATAATCAGCAGGGCTTAACACCGGAAACTCTAACAGTTAGTAGGTTTGGTTCTGAGGGAGCTTGAGGGTGACAGGGAAACTGAGTTCCAACTCTTAAAAAAAAAAAAAGCATAAGAAACAACCCCATCTATACAGATAGAGCATAAGAGCAGCAGTTTTGAAAAGCATAGCATATGGGGTATGCAGTAAGGCAGACTTATTTCCTGGCCTCAGAGCATGTACAGGAGGGGCAGATATCTTTGGGACACTTCCCTAAGAAGTGCCATCTGGCTGGTGCCATCTCTCTCCTCGGCCCACTAGCCTAGATACATGGACACCTGTGGGAATCAGCCCAAAGACTCTCCACCTAGCTTTGCTAACGGTGCACCCTGCCCCCACATTCTCCTGCAGACTACACCCTCCAACCATCCTCATTCAGCAGAGTCCCTCTAAAGTGGATGCAGGTCTCATCCCCAACAATGGCCAGCACCACTCCACAGTGACTTGTCCTGGGGAGAGGGTAAGATAACCACACACGTAAGTATGACTCTAGCCCCAGCAGTGGGCTGAGACCGGGCGTCTATCTGGTCTGACCCAACTCAAGCCCAAGGTGGCCTAAGACTGGCCCTTTAACATCATGGAGACCAAACCCTGCCTATAACAGGCCAAGAGAGCCATTGCAGACAACTAGACTGAAGGCAAACACATCTCAACCACAATAATAGGGCAAACCTCTTTGCTCTGCTAATTTATCACCTTCTAGCCCCCCACTACCATAACCACTGACCTTTTTATTGTCTCCATGGTTTTGCTTTTTCCAGAAAGTCATATAGTTGGGATCATAAACTTTTTCAAATTGATTTCTTTCACTTAGTAATGCGCACTTAAGTTTCCTCCAAGTATTTTCATGCACTGATAGCTTATTTCTTCATAGCTGTGAATAATGCTGCCTTGTCTGAATGTTCCGTAGTTTGTTTAACCACTGAGCCACTGAAGGACATCTTGATTGCTTCCCAATTTTGGCAATTATGAATAAGGCTGCTGACATCCTTGTGCAGGTTTTTATGCGGATGTAAGATTCCAGTTTCTTTGGGTCAATACTAAGGAACATGATTCTCTATTTTGACCATTACATTTGGAGACTCTGGGAGCTATACGTCCTTATTTTAGTAGGGAGTCAGCTTCTTTAGATGTAGCATGCACACTCTGGCCCACTTTTGAGTTCTGTGGTTCCAGTGACAATTTTCAGAGTCAGGGTTGTTTTGGTCTTGGTTTATCTGGTACCACAGGGGCTCTCGTGGTCTCTCCTAGTGCTGCAGGAGGGGGGCTGAAGGAGCGTTCTCAACCCGCCCAGCCTGGTGCATCCAGCTGGAAGAAGGGAGCCTTCAGCCACAGAAATGAAGAAAACTGCCTGGACAGTGTGCTCATTAGGGTGTGTTCACCCCTACTGGCGTTCCTGGCCTTGTGGTGTCTCTGCATGGGAGAGGAGAGTCTCAGGTCTGGAAGGGTGAGTGCTTTCTTCAGCTGCTTACTGACAGTGGGGATCCCAGTAGATCCCTTTCACTAGCCCTACTGGACTTGCCTGGTAGTGTTAGTGGGAAGCCATCCATCAGTGCAAGAGAAGAATCTACCTGGCTTGTCTTTTATTGTTAGGTTGGGGGTCAGGAAATACGAAGCTGTAGTTGACTTCTTTTAGGTACAGTGGGAAGGGCATACAAGGTGCCCTGCCACTGTGTTAGTTCTCCAGTTCTAGGATCCCAAACCAGCTCCCTTTCATCTCACCATCTTTAAAAATTCTTGACTGCCTATCCCTGGTGTGATTTTCAGATGGGGATCACGGAGAGATAATGCTAGCCCAGACTGTTCTACCAGAAGTTATGGCCCCACCCACATTTTCTATCTGAATTCCTGTTGTGATAAATCTTATCCAAGTTCACTTCCTTTGTCCTTCTCTCCTTTTCCATTTTTATTACTTTGTGTCTTCCCACGTCTTGCTCTCCACCTATTCTGTGGTTATCCCTGCTCTTGAGGTCTCAGTGGTCTCTCTGGTTATTACATTGTATTCTGAGAGACATAGAAGTCCAATCTTAGACCTAACGGGAATGCTGAAAGAATCTGATTTTCTGGGGTGCCTAGTGGCTCAGTGTCCGACTCTTGGTTTGGGCTTCGATCGTGATCTCACGGTTCGTGAGATCGAGCCCCAATCAGGCTCTGCACTGACACCGTGGAGCTTGCTTGGGATTCTTTCTCTCTCTCTCTCTCTCTCTCTCTGCTCCTCCTCCCCACTCTCTCTCTCTCTCAAAAATAAATGGATGGTGAGTTAATATGGCAGAGCAGCTTGGAGACTCTGAGCTTGTATTTGTCCCTGAAACGCAGCTAGATCAGTACCAAACCATTCTCAACTCCTAGGAAATTGATCTGAGGATTAACGCAACAATCCATATAACTTGAGCCACAGAACTCAGCAGGTACCTGGTGTAGAGAGGTGAACTGGGGGAGAGAAAAGCCACAAAAAGTATGGAGCCACTTTCACAGAAAGAGGACAGAGAGAAAGAGAAAGGGGGGAATTGTGGCGCACTGGGATTGCGCAAGAAAAGTACTCCCCATGAAAGTAGCTGGAGAGAAAGAGTGAAAACGCTCGCAGGGGACTAAATAAGAAATCTTTTCCCCAAAATCATCGATGGGGAGAAAGGAGAGGGATTCAATACCACCAGGATTCTATAAACAGTGGAGTGCAGAGTCTGAAGTTTCAGAGGTTAGTGACTGGCGGTGCTCTGGTGAGGAACTAGGGTGAATTCCCAGGAGCAAGCAGCGAGGTCTGAGGGGTCTGTATGCCAGAGAGAAGCGGTTCCCCTGCTTGGAGGGCCTTTGCCCCCCTACAGGCAAAGGTCCCAGCGGACCCTGGAAAGCAGCCACGTTTGCTGGTATTGGGATGAAGAAACCAGAGTGCGGCAAAACCTGGCATCGTGCTGTGGGTTGTGACTTGGCATCTCTGAACCTCTGCTACTACATGATCATAAGAACATTTTCTGGGGCAAGCCATTGCTCGGCGAGACCCTCCCCCAGAGAGTCAGTGGGGGTCCAAGCCACAGGGATCTCTGAAGTGTGGGGTTTGGAACACAACCCCATCTGAGATAAAGCTCTGGAGTGAATTGCCACCTGACAGGCAAACAGCTTGGACATGGACAGGGTAGAGGTGGGGAGTAGACGGAGGCCTGAGCCAAAGGGGAGGTGCTTGAATGCAGGTCAGTGAGAGCAAGAAGTTCCTTCCCCAGAGACTAGGGAGCTAGGTGAAGCCATTTTCACCTCTCACACTCACACAGATCCACAGCAGTAAGTTAAGCAGCAACACTTAGTGGAGAAAGGAGCCATTATACCAAGCCATTATACCATTAATCCAAGCACATCCCCCAGAAGACCAGCACAGTCCCTCCACCTGCTTAGCGTATGGACTATAGAATGCTTCATAGTTTCAGTTCTAGGGGAAACAGGATGTAACTTCATTTGGGTTTCATTCTGTTTGCTGGTTCATTTATTTGTTCATTCTCTTTGCTTCTGTTTTTGCTTAAATTGTTTTCTTTTTTCTTTCCTTCTTTCTTTCTCTTGGACACAGAAAGAGAAAAAATTATTTCCTTTTATTTTATTTTTTATTTTTTTTTAAAGTTTTATCGGATTTCATTTTATATTCTATTATACATTTTTTTAATTTTTTAATTTTTTCTTTCCTTTCCCTTTTTTTCTCTATCAAGCTTCTTTCAACAAGGACACTGAAACACACCTAAAATCTAGCCTCCTTTGATTTTTTTGTTTTGTTTTTAATCTTTTAAAAGTCACAGGATATAAAATCAACACACAAAAATCTACTGCATTTCAATACACCAATAATGAAGCAGCAGAAAGAGAAATCAAGGAATCGATCCCATTTATAAATGAACCAAAAACCATAAGATACCTAGGTGTAAGCCTAACCAAAGAGGTGAAATATCTATGCACTGAAAACTATAGAAAGCTTATGAATGAAATTGAAGAAGACACAGAAAAATAGAAAAACATTCTATTCTCATGGGTTGGAAAAACAAATATTGTTGAAATGTTGATCCGACCCAAAGCAATCTACATATTCAGTGCAATCCCTACCAAAGAACACCAGCATTCTTCACAGAGCTAGAACAAACAATCCTAAAATTTGTATGGAACCAGAAAAGACCACAAATAGCTAAAGTAATGTTGAAAAAGAAAACCAAAGTGGGAGGCATCACAATTCCAGACTTCAATCTATATTACAAAGCTGTAATCATCAAGGCAGTATGGTACTGACACAGAAACAGACGCATAGAATAGATCAAGGGAACAGAAGAGAAAACCCAGAAACGGACCCACATACATATGGCTAACTAATCTTTGACAAAGCAAGAAAGAATACCCAATGGAAAAGAGACAGTCTCTTTAGCAAAGGGTGTTGGGTAAACTGGACAGTGACATGCAGAAGAATGAATCTGGAGCACTTTCTTACACCATACATAAAAATAAACTCAAAATGGATGAAATACCTAAATGTAAGAGGGGAAGCCATCAAAATCCTAGAGAAGAAAATAGGCAACAACTTCTTTGATCTCAGCCATAGCAACTTCTTACTTGACGTATCTCCAGAGGAAAGAGAAACTAAAGCAAAAATGAACTATGGGACTTCATCAAGATTAAAAGCTTCTGCACAGCAAACAATCAGCACAATTAAAAGGCAACCAATGAAATGGGAGAAGATATTTGCAAATGACATATGTGGTAAAGCATTAGTATCCAAAATCTATAAAGGACTTGTCAAACTCAACACCCAAAAAACAAATAATCCAGTGAAGAAATGGGCAAAAGACATAAATAGACATTTTCCAAAGAAGACATCCGGATGGCTAATGGACACATGAAAAGATGCTCAACATCACTCATCATCAGGGAAATACTAGTCAAAACCACCATGAGATACCACCTCATATCTGTCAGAATGGCTAAAATGAACAGCGTATGTTGGTGAGCATGTGGAGAAAGCGGAACCCTTTTGCACAGCTGGTGGAAGTGCAAGCTGGTGCAGCCACTCTGGAAAACAATATGGAGGTTCCTCAAAAAATTAAAAATAGAACTACCCTATGACCCAGCAATTGCATTACTGGGTATTTATCCGAAGGATACAAAACTGCTGATTTGAAGGAGAACATGCACCCCAACGTTTATAGCAGTGCTATCAACAATAGCCAAATTATGTAAAGAGCCCAAATGTCCATCGACTGATGAATGGATAAAGAAGTGGTATATATACACAATGGAATATTACTTGGCAATCAAAAAGAATGAAATCTTGGGGCGCCTGGGTGGCGCAGTCGGTTAAGCATCCGACTTCAGCCAGGTCACGATCTCGCGGTCCGTGAGTTCGAGCCCCGTCAGGCTCTGGGCTGATGGCTCGGAGCCTGGAGCCTATTTCCGATTCTGTGTCTCCCTCTCTCTCTGCCCCTCCCCCGTTCATGCTCTGTCTCTCTCTGTCCCAAAAATAAATAAAAAACGTTGAAAAAAAATTTAAAAAAAAAAGAATGAAATCTTAACATTTGCAACAACGTGGATGAAATTAGGATTGACGATGCTAAGTGAAGTAAGTTAGGCAGAGAAAAACAAATATCATATTATTTCACTCACATGTGGAATTTAAGAAACAAAACAGATGAACATAGGAGAAGGGAAGGAAAAATAAGATAAAAACAGAGAAGGAGACAAACCATAAGAGACTCTGAAATACAGAGAACAAGCTAAGGGTTGCTGGAGGTGTTGGGGGGGGGATGGGCTAAATGAGTGATGGGCATGAAGGAGGGCACTTGTTGGGATGAGCACTGGGTGTTCTGTGTAAGTGATAAATCACCAAATTCTATCCCCGAAATCATTATTACATATATGTTAACTAACTTGGATTTAAATAAATAAATAAATATTTAGGAAAAAATGTAATCCTTTCCCTTTTTATTGTGATCACGAAACTGAAGGAAACCACAATACGTACCCCAAAATATTAATTAACTTAATTGAATTACTACTGTCAGGGACCTCACAAAGCAATGAGAACATAAGCAAGAAGTCACTGTGACTTCTCCTTGCATGCTGCAACACTGTTATTGGGAAATAAGAAAACTGGGTAAGTAACAAAAACAGTGTAATGAGGTTTCCGTTGGGGAAGTAACAGCTTTGGGAACACAAGCATGTCGAGAAACTCAGAAAGTATCTCCACGAAAGGCCATGATTAAATGAAGACTAAGGATGAGTTGACAAAACTCCTCTATGGTTGCAGCTCTCTACACATAAACCACACCCCCAGTTGATCCACTCCTTCAGTCTCTCTCCATCGTCTACGCCAGAATTCAGGTCTATGGAACCCCAGCTGCTGACGCGACTATAATCCCAATTACTCCTAGACGGCTGCGCCCTGAATGCTTCTCAAGTTGCTAAAAAAGCAATGCAGCAGTCCCCCTGTATCCACAGGGAACACGTTCTAAGATCCCCAGTGGTTGCCTGCAACTGCAGATAGTACTGGGCACACACACACACACACATACACACACCCCTACGACAGAGGTTAACTTACAAACTATGCACAGCAAGAGATAAGCAATAACAATAAGAAAAGAGAACAACTGGAACAACACACTGTAGTAAAAGTTATGCTGATGCGGTCTCTCTTTCAATTGATCTGCTTTTCTTATACTCACCCTTCCTCGTGCGATGGTTGAGACGATAAAATGCCTATGTGATGAGATGAACTGAGGTGAATGATGTAGGCAGGCAGGGAGATGTAGTGTTAGGCTACTGCTGACCTTCCGATGTTATGTCAGGACAATCGTCTACTTCCAGACCACAGTTTACCAAGGGTCTCTGAAACCACAGAATAAAGAGACCGTGCGTAAGTGGGCAACTCCTGCTATCATTTCCAGTGGACGTGAACACCACGGAGCTCTGGCTTGACTACTGCACATTCTGGAACGCTTCCACCAGTCCGGAGGTATCCAGTGGCCGGAAATGTATTTAGGGTACGATTTCTTTTATTTATTTATTTTTTGGTAACAAGGTCGGGGAGATGGGGCACAGGCATTTTAGAGATGGAAAGGAAACAGTGACATAACTCTATCATGTGGCCTTAGCTACTGTTAGGAGTTTGGGTTGCACACTGAGAGCAGAGGAGGAATTATAGAAAGATTTTATGCAAGAACGTGACCTGATCTATCTGTATTAAAATGATCTCTCTGGTCACAATGTGAAGAATGAATCAGAATGTATTTAAATTAGGAAACTGGGTAAGTCCCAAATTACCTAGACTTTTTCTGTTATAAACCGTGTACTTTTGCAAGCTTGTTCTTATAAGGACATGTTTCACACATGCACTTTGAATGATTAATTGAACTAATCATGATTTCCACAGAAGTATCAGCAATTGACTTAAACAGCCCACTGACTTCCTGCTGGGAGGAGCAGAAGATGGACGATGAACTTAACGTCACTTTGAATTCCCCACGCTGGTAGCAGAACTATTGCTGGTATTTTATTTTTATTTCCATAGAGCTATAATGGAAGAACAACACATTTTAACATTTACTATGAGCTTCACATGCTGGTAAAGACTTTCATGTTATCTCATTTGAACCTTGTCCCTAGGCAGTGAAACTGCTCTTCTTATACTTACTGTTCATATGAAAACATTCTGCTCAAGGGGCTTGGTCATGGATCAAGGTCACAGCCGGTTGAGAAATAGAATCCATGCTTTAGACATATGCCTCGGAACCTAGTTTGTGAAAGAACACCAGGTTAGGGCCACGCTTTGACTCAAATTTCATCTGTGAGTCAGTCACACACAGTTTATCAACGTAAAGTCTTGGGGTTTTTTGCTTTGTTCTGTTTTTTACTCTCCAGACATCTGGAGAAATTTACCCGTCTTTGTCAAAAAGTTCACAGGAAGAGTCTTATAATAATGAAGGCATGTCCACAGACCAGTCTCGAACATGTGCTATATTTGAGACACATTGCTAGTCTCTGAGGATACAGACGTGAACTAGATGGGAGTTCGTGCCTCTTGGAAACCCTGAGCTATAACAGATTGGATGGCAAAAAGCATCATATTCAAGGTGAAATAAAGTTACTATTCACTGGAAAAAAAGATTTAATACCTGAATGAAATGTATTTGCATGCAGCTAATAACATAGCCTTAAAGGGTATATAATAAAAATTTCATGGAATTACAAGAAGAAATTGACAGATACACCAACAAAGGAGGAGAAATGGAATAAGGGAAAATTGCAGTGTCAATTCCTATTTGTTCTTTTGGGGATTCATCAGTCCCGTGTAGCTAACGCTATAAGGATTTTTAACATTTTGTTTTTTAAAACTCAATGGTATAGAAACAGCCTTGACATTGGGTGCTGAGTGCTTAAAGCGTTCGAGAAATTAACTCTTTGTGATTTAATCTGGGATAAAAGCAGAATTTTAAAGCTAAGAAAGGGTAAAATAAAGAGTGCTATTGGTTTATAGGTATAATATTTATTTAGCACCCTGTAATTTAAGACATAAACACCAAGAATTAAAGTGCAAAAAGCACTTTTCAGTGTTTCTAAGTTTTTAACATACAGAGGACAAAGTAAAGAGTTTCAGCACTTTTCAAATTTTCCTATATAATTGTAATGGACAATGAGAGAATTTTGAATGTGTTAACACTTTTTAAAGGCCAGTTGCAGGCCAGTTTGTAATTTTTCTCATTGGTTATCAAAATAATTTAATAAATGGAAGAGCGCAAAAAGAATTTATATATCTTATCCCATTGTGCAATACGTGTTCCATGAGGTTAAATTTTTCCCATAAATACAATGTCCATGTGTGAGCCATACATAATCCCAGTAGAAAGAAAAGAAAGCTCAAAATATACCAGACGCTATATTCAGTGTTGTCTGTACATTTCCAAGTGTGATGGGATGATTCTCTGCTAAGGCCTATCTGAAGGTCAGAAGGGCTTTTTATCTTTACAGGAAATTCTATTCTAAAAGGAAATTCTACTTACAGGAAGTAAGTACATGTGTTATCTTTCTGTCACATTGCTCTTGGGCCTCTCTTCTCTACAGCCTTCTCTCTTTGTGGGTGGTAGCATGGTAATAAGGAGAAGCACAGACTTTGGGGTTTGACTTCCCAATTTCGAGCTTAACTCATTCAATGTCTCTGATTCCAGCTTACTTTTGTGAAACTGACCAAAAATCCCAGCTCAGGGAAGTCCCAGTTTATGCCTGTTGTGCTACAGAACCCTCTGGTCATTTTCACTTCTTAAATGAAGATGATTAAGATGATATTTAGATGACAAACTATACGATCACCATACTTCTTCATACAGTGGGAGCGACAGAGCTAGTCTTGTAGGCTAATTATGCAGATTACATGAAAGAGTTGATCTAAAATACCTCACAGGGTTCCAGGAAGAGAATACAATAAATGTTAGGTACTAATATGCACCCAGGCTCCCAAGTCTGCTGGAATAGGGTTCTTCCTTATCCTTCAGCTTTAATCCTACGCAGTCTACACCTCTCAGAGGGCGAAGTATTCAACAAACAGAATGATCCAAAAACATTTTTTACCAGTTCTTCCAGGGTTTCAAACTGAACCATGGCAGCTTGAGTCACAGAAGGTCTAAGTGGCTCCCTGCAGGTTCCCACTAACCTAGGGCCTCCCCCCCAACAGTGCCAGCCAGCTCCAGTGACCAGGATCCGGGCAGCGTCCCGGAAACCCAGGCGTCATTTCATCCAGGCACCTGCTGTCTCCAATGGCCCCAAAGCCACTCCTGTGACTCCCCTGCAGGCTCCCAGGAATCATGAAACCAGCTCATCCAGCACCTGCCTGATCCAGAGGTCCCAGACACCATCCACGGCTCCAGGCAGCTGCCAAGGCAAGGTTCCCTGCAGGCTCCCAAGAATCTAGGCCTTCATTGCATCCAGGAATCTGGCAGCCCCAGCAGCCCCATGTGGCTCCAGCAGCCTCACGTGGAATCCTTGACTCAGGCAGGGAAGCACCCGTGGCCCTAGGCAGCTCCCATGGCACCAGGTTCTACGACGCTCCCATGAGAACAGACCCTGGTTCACTCTGGAACCTTCCAGTTCCAGTGACCCCAGGCAGGCTACACGCTCTAGGCAGCTTCACTGGCCCGGCCTCACAGAGGGCCCCTGGGAAATGAGGCTCCTGGCCCACCTTTATACCAGCTAGCTCCAGTAGCCCCTAGTGGCTCAGTGGCCACAGGGAGCCCCCATAACTCCAGGTATCTTTTACTGTTCTCATGAGTTCGGGCCCCTGATCCACTCCATCACCTATCAGGCCCCTATGGCCCCAGGTAGCTCCAGCTGGCTCCCATGGCTCTGGGTGACTCCTATGAACTCAGGCTCCCAATCAATACCCACAAACCCTAGCTCCATGGGAGCAACACCTATGAACCCAAGGTCCCACTAAGGGTCAACATCAGGGTGAATACAGCTGGTCCAGACATACAACCATTTTCAGCATCAGGTCACCCAAGGACTCCAATAGCAAGCCCACCCCTGGATAACACTAGACTGCCCACCTGAATCTCTGGACAAGCTGAGTAGTGAAAGGCTGGCCTTCCAATACTAGTTTGTGAAGACTGGAGAGGTGCCTATATCCTCAAATGTACAGACACCAATACAAGGCCACAGTAATCATGAATAAGCAAGGAAACATGACACCATCTCCAAAGGAAACTGATAAAATTTCAACGATGGACCCTAAAGAAATGGAGATCTATGGACTGTCTGGTGAGGAATTCAGAAGAATCCTCCTAAAGAAATCCAGTGAACTCTAAGAAAACACAGATAGACAACTAAAGAAAATTCAAAAAACAATGCATAGACAAAACGAGATGTTCAACAAAGGAACAGAAAACATTATAATAAGTCAAGCAGAAATTCTAGAGTCCAAGACTGCAATGCCTGCGCTAAAGAACTCAAAGAGAGCTTCAACAGGAGACTGCAACAAGCAGGAGTAGTGAACTACAATACAGGTCTATTAAAATCATATGGCCAGAGAAGCAAAATGAAAAATAATGAAAAAAAGAGTGAAGAAAGCCTATATGAATTATAGGATATCATGCAAAGAAATAATCTGTGCATTGCCGGACCCTCCAAAGGAGAAGAGTGGGCAAAAGGAACAGAAAGTTTGTTTAATTTTTTTTAATTTTTATTTTTTAAAATTTTTTTAAATGTTTATTTATTTTTGACACAGAGAGAGACAGAGCATGAACAGGGGAGGGGCAGAGAGAGAGGGAGACACAGAATCTGAAGCAGGCTCCAGGCTCTGAGCTGTCAGCACAGAGCCTGATGCGGGGCTCGAACTCACGGACCGTGAGATCATGACCTGAGCCGAAGTCTGACGCTTAACCGACTGAGCCACCCAGGCACCCCAGAAAGTTTGTTTAAAGAAAGAACATCTGAGAACTTCCCAAATATGGGGAGGAAATTAGATATCCAAGTTCACGAAGCAATTAAGTCACCCCACACTTTCAACCTAAAACAATCTTCTCCAAACCACAAAATAACAAAACAGTATAAAATCACAAAGAGAGAATCTTTAAAGGAGCAAGAGAAAATGAGTTTTTCACAAATAAAGTAACCCCCATAACGTTATTAGATTTCTCAGCAAACGCCTTGCGAGCCAAGAGAGACTGCGATGACATATTTAAAGAGCAAAAGAAAAAACCTGCAAACCAAAATTACTTTACAGGGCAAATTTGTCTTTCAGGAATGAAGGAGAGATAAAGACTTTCCCAAACCATCATAAACTGGTGGTGTTCACCACCACTGGACCTACCTCACAAGAAATGCTGAAAAAAGAGTTCCTCGGGATGAAACAAAAGGATGCTAATTAGTAACAAGAAAACATGAAATTGTAAAACATCCTGGTAAAGACATATACAGTAAATATATATAGTCAAGTTCAGAATATTCAAATACTGTACTATGGTGCTATGTAACCATGGCTTTAGCATAAAGGCTTAATGGGCAAAACTGTTAAGAAATAACTATAGTTACGAGACTGTTTTCATGGACCCACATCATAAAAAGAAATAAATTAGGACACTGAGAACACAAATCATTGAGGGGTAAGTAAAAGGGTAAAGTTTTTGTGAGCGAGCCAAGTTTTCAGCATAAAACGCTCTGTTTTATATGCAACACATGTTATGTAACCTTCATGGTAACCACAGACCCAAACCCATGGTGAATTCATCAAGCATAAACAGACCAAATCCACTGCATACCCCTAGAGAAAATCAATCACCTACAAAGAAAGCCAACAAAAGACAAAGAAAGGAACACAGAACTCCAAAAACAGTCAGAAAACAACAGGACGGTGTTAGCAAGCCCTTACTGATCAGTAATTACTTTAATTCTCCAATCAAAAGGCACAGAGTCGCTAAAAAGGATTTAAAAACAAGTTGCAACTGGTCATTTCTTATCCAATCACCAAATATTTGTAGAATGTTTACTGTTGTGGCTTGAGAAAGGAAAGTTTTGCATACTCTGAGGGGGGCGGGGAGAGGAGGGGAGCAAGCACCTTTGACCTCTGCAAGAGAGGGCTGGACAGATTTTCCAGAATGAGCCAGGCAAGGTGGGTGGTGTCTAGTCAAGAGAAGGATATCTCAAAAGGTCATGATTATATCGTACCCTGAAAACCATGGCAAAGCCAAGAGCAATACGTTAGGAAAACAGTGTCACAGATCAGCTGCCTGATAAAGGAACTTTTTTTTTTTAACACACCCCTGCTCTGCCACCAGGGGCTTGAGGACACCCAGACCCACTTTATTTTTATTATTATTTTTTTTAATGTTTATTTATTTTTGAGACAGAGAGACACAGAGCATGAACGGGGGAGGGTCAGAGAGAGAGGGAGACACAGAATCTGAAGCAGGCTCCAGGCTCTGAGCTGTCAGCACAGAGCCCCATGCTGGGCTTGAACTCAGGGACCATGAGATCATGACCTGAGCCGAAGTCGGACGCTTAACCGACTGAGCCACCCAGGCGCCCCAAGACCCACTTTAAAAACAAGTCTCCCCCCAAAAGTTAGGGTATTTGTGTTCGTGGAAAAGGAGACAGGGACCAGTTCCAAGTGGATCTCTACCTTCCACTTAAAATACCAACGCTTCTTGAGCAGCTTTCACAGATTTTCCACCCAGGAAGGCCAAGGAGTTGGGGACGAGTGGGGGGAGGACGATATTGAGAAATAAGAAGGGCAGGGACCCTGAACTGGAACACTAAACACTTGTTTCCCCCTGCAGCCTTTCCAAAAGTCCTGAAGCCTCAGCCCATGGGGTCTGTCCCAGGGACTCCGTTACTCGCCCCCCCCCCCCACCCCGCCCCTAAGTTCTGCAAACTCTGATGAACAGAATAGGTCAGGGGCTCAGGACGTCTGGGGTGGGGGTCTTAGGTCGTATTTTTTCAAGTGGCCTGGCCAAGGCATGTTCACCAGGCTAGGAAGGCCCTCCGAGGTCACACCCTGGGCGAAACCCGGGTAGCCTTTTCTTCTTCCGCCTTTTTTGGCTCCCGATGCTGGTTCCTCCTTCACTCTCTGGGAACTCCGGAGAAAGAGGAAAAGTGGGGACGGAGGAGTCTTAGGGCTGCCCACCTCGGCAGGCCTTGCCTTGGCGTCTGCAGAAGCCCTGTGCTCCGCGCCCCAGCTTCTAGGCCGCACAGGCCTGTCCAGGGCCGTGCCAGGTGGCGCCGGCAGCCGCCCAAACCACGAACGGGGCCTGACTGCCACCTGGTCGGGTTCTTACTCTCAGTTTCACTTCTTTGTGTTTCTATTCGCTGCGACGAGTTTTGAAATAGACAAAGAGGAAGAACGGAGCCGCGCAAGCCTGTAAACAGGAAGCCAAAGCGGTTCACTGGCTCCTTGCCACACTCAGCTGGGCCGCTCGACCTGCTGTTTGGGGTCCTGGTGGACAACTGTGGGGACGCCTTTACCCTTGTCCTGAGTGGGGACGGAGCTCCTCCCAAGGCCCCTGCCATGCCCGGCTGGGCCACTCACTGCAGGGGAAAAGTCTGCTCCGGACTCTACATCGTGGGCGTGGCCTGGCCTAGCAAAGATGGCGACAGGGCTCTGCCTCTTTGGGTTAAGTCTGTCTCCATCACCCTCTCTTGGATTTTCTTGGGGGGGGGGGGGGGGATTAGATTTCAAAGCCGACGATGGTCCACAGTGAGATTTGTCCAGTTGGAGCAGCAATGACACGTGTTTCTATTAAAACAAGACAGTAACTGAGGAAATCGGTCTTAGTTTCAACATTTTTCCCCTCCGTGGACTGTTTTAATTTCTGATACATTTTAGAAGTTTCAGCAGGTGATGATAATAACAAAGCACTTGACTGTGAAAGGCAGCAGTTTCTTAAGAAACTAAATATGCTTATCTTAGGATCCAGACCTCGGCATTTCACAAATGAGTTTCATTCTCTGGGCATTTCACAAATGAGTTGAAAATGGAGTTGAAAACCGATGTCCACGAAATACCTGCCCAAGCTTGTTTGTAGCAGCTTGTTTGTCTGTCTGTCCCACAGCCACCATGTCTGTCAGTAGATGGATGGATAAGCAGTGTGGAACATCCAAACAATGGCATATTATCTAGGGACTTAAATAAGGAGTGGGGGGGGGGGGGGGGGGGGGCAGTCCTTAGGTCAAGAAAAGACCTAAAAGAAACTGTAATGCATGTTGCTAAGTGAAAGAAGACGATCTGACAAGGCTACATACTATAAAACCCCAACAATTTGGCATCCTGGAAAAGGCAGAACTATGGAGACAGTGAAAAGATCTGTGATTCACAAGGCTGAGGGGTAAGAGAAGGGAGGGATAAAGAGGCAGAACCCACGGGATTTTCAGGGCAGTGAAACTATTCTGATACTGTAATGCTGGACATGTTCTTATAGATTTGTCAAAACACAGAGAATATATAAATAGAGACAACCTTAATGGAAAGTATGGATTTTTTTGGCAACAAATGCACCACGCTAATGCAAGATGTCAGTAAGAGGGGAAAATGGGAAGGGAGGGGAAAGTTGGCATATGGGAACTTATTTTCATCTGTTACTATGTGGACGTAGGTTGGTAAGTGGACATACCCTGACCTCTAAAACTCCCACCTTCTCCTATGACCGGCTCCCTGGAGATATCACCCCATTGTTGAAAGGTAAACTGAAACATATTTAAAATGCTGAGGGTTTATTTGAACGAAAATGGATTCGAGTCAGCAGCATCCAGTCTAGCAGACGGAAGGAAGCTTTGAAGAGTTTTACAAAATGAAAGACTCTACAAGATAAAAGAAGGGAGTAGCATCAAGGAAGTTGTATTAGGAAAAAAAGTTAGGTCGATCTTCACAAAGTTACCTTCCTTTAGGGGATCGCAGGGGTCTATCAGGCAAATAACCTCACTAGCACTGATCAGGCGATTTCTGATTGCCTGGCTTAAGATGCCATTTCTGGGAAATCTGAAATTATAATTAAGTCTTTTCGGTAATGTGGAGCTTAACACAAGTGACTCCATTTGGGACCTGTTGTTTTGTTCTTAACACCACGAATGCCATTCCATAAACCTCTAATTCTTTCCACATACTCTTGAAGTAAATTTCCCTTTATGCACGTCCCAGATAGCCCAGAGGCAGGGGAGGAGTACCCATAACTGCCAACCATACCTCCTCTCTTAACTCACTTTCCTTATAGACTCCTCACCCAGTGAGAAAGTCGCTTCCCACGTCTGTCTCCATCACCTTCAAAACCATTCAGTTGCTCTTTCCCTCTTTCCCCATTGCCAGGCTCAGAAAGAAGTGTAGTTTTAAAGAGAAAAACTTCTTGGGCTTTAAAGAAGTCTGAAACTGACTCTGAAATCTTTGTTAGGTAAGTAATCTGCATCCCTCCTTGTACCTGAGTTTTGCATAGCTGTATACCGAAGTAAGAAAGTTAAAGCTACCTGCCAAGTGCCTAAATCCACATTATTTAGTTTGATGCACCAATAACTGTGTTGTTGACTGTGCAGATGAGGGCTACACCCTGCGATAAAGTTTAGTGCTTCCTGTGCAAAACTGCAAAGAAGCCTTTGCAGATTAAAAATCCGATATGCACAATAATGACTTTCCTCCCTACTTCACAAATTACTTAAAAGATAACAATAACACCCTTTTCCATGACTTTTTTTGAATGATCAAAGGACGTTATATATACTTTTATGGATAATTTGTGTGTGTGTGTGTGTGTGTGTGTGTGTGTTTATTTTTGTAGAGACTGTAACTTAGCATAGGCAACATATATTAGGCCAACAGAGGAGTGAACCTACCACCAGCCAGAAACTTTCTTTTTTTTTTTTTTTATTTTTTTTTTTAACGTTTATTCATTTTTGAGAGACAGATCATGAGCGGGGAAGGGGCAGAGAGAGAGGGAGACACAGAATTTGAAGCAGGTTCCGGGCTCCGAGCCGTCAGCACAGAGCCCGATGCGGGGCTTGAACCCACAAACTGTGAGATCATGACCTGAGCTGAAGTCAGACGTTCAACCAACCGAGCCACCCAGGCGCCCCCCAGAAACTTTCTTAAACCCATTACACATGTGGTCTCAGTCTCCACAAAGCACCCTTATCTCCCGATTGTACTGGTTGTACTAAGAAATCTCCTCATCGTACTAAGAAATAGGTCTGAAAAGATTACTATATCTTGTCCAAGGCAACAAAATAAGTAAACAGGAAAGGGAGAGCGTGAATCCTCACAATTTGATTCTAGGGTTTATACAAACTGACAGTTGAAAGACCTAGTATGTTGTAACTACTAAGTGAAACCTAAGTCAGGCACAGTTCTGTGGGTCTGAACCACAACTAGGCTTAATCCTTTACACTCTACTAAGGTACATTCAAGCTAAAAGTATGAATGAATGATCCCTATGACAACAAAATGACTAGAATAAAGTACCAAATAAGTGAGTACCATTTTCACCTATTAAGCTGGCAAATATTAGAGAAATGAAAGGAAAGTTCTTGGGGATGTTAAGAATGAGAAGTGGCACTGTTATGCTTAATCAGCATGGAATTTAATTGACACAACCTTTCTAGAAAACAATTGGCAAGAGATCGAGGATCTTAAAATTTTTGAGACCTTAAAGACCCAAAGATAAACAGTGTGGACAAAAATCCATCTCTCCTCATTTGTATGACAGTGTACATTTTGTTTATGGGAAGCTTGTCTCCTTAATTTCTCAGATCTGTATACCTAGAGAAACTGTACTTAAAGAACTATGTCCATGGGGCGCCTGGGTGGCTCAGTCGGTTAAGCGCAGACTTCAGCTCAGGTCACGATCTCGCGGTCTGTGAGTTTGAGCCCCGCATCGGGCTCTGGGCTGGTGGCTCAGAGCCTGGAGCCTGCTTCCGGTTCTGTGTCTCCCTCTCTCTCTCGGCCCCTCCCCCATTCATGCTCTGTCTCTCTCTGTCTCAAAAATAAATAAACGTTAAAAAAAAAAGAAAAAAAAAAAGAACTATGTCCAAAGAAACATCCACCTAAGAACCTGATTTATCTGATAAGATTCCACACTAGGAGCTGATATTTTAGTGGGATTAGATGTTTGGGGCTTTTGGGAGGGTGAATGTATTCACGTAGGAGCATGGGCTGGACCTGGTAACTAACTTCTAATGCACAGAATACAACAAAATGATGGAATGTCACTTTTGACATTAGGCTACAAAAAACTGAATTCTTTGTGCCATAAACTTTCTTCCTCTTTATTCCTAGGACCCTATGGAGAGATCCACATGTCAAACAACTGATATCTACAGCCAAAAGGCATTGAAGATCGGAAGCCAGCTAGCAGCCATGTGAATGAGATTGGAAACAGAACGTCCTCCAGTTGAACCTTGACATGCCTATCGCCCTGTCCAACATCTTGGGAAACTCTCAGGCAGAGCATCTCACTGAGGGACACTCAGATTCTTGATCTAGAAAGACTGCAATATAATAAATATTTGTTGTTTTAAGAGGCTAAATTTTGGAGGTGACTTGTTAACAACGAAACCAAAAAACCCATCAAAGAGGAGTCAAGAAATAGAAAATGTGAAGTGGGTTAGGAGAGGATTAAATGTAGGTTATGGACTGCCAAAGTTTCCAAATTCGAATAGTATTATTATTAATACTTAAAATACTTTTCTCATAAGTGAGACATTAAGTGTTAAAGAAATCACTTGGGTATGTCCACTATATCTCAATGAAATAACTAGTTGGAATAAAATAAAAGAATTCACTCAGGGTTCTGGAGGTGAAGACCATTTGAATACCATCAGAAAATGGTGGGGGGTGGTTAAAAAGTTTGGAAAATGAGCTGATTTTAAGAGCTCTCCATAGGTATTTAGAGACAAACAATGGATTTTTTTTCCCTATCAGTTGTTTCAAAATGGTATCATATTTATTTATATGTTTTTTTCCTTCTCTATTCCACACAAATTCTGCTTGCATTGTTCTTAATGTGTGTCTATATGATTTCCCTCTTCACTAAAATCTTTTGATGGTTTCATACCTTCCCTGGTATAAAATTGAAAATTTCCGGATCATCTATATTATTATACCCATCCCTTCCAAAACTATCTTTGAACAAATGACTGGCTTGAAAAGCTGCCCCATACAACATGAACAATGTCCAGAAAGAAGTTCCAGGGGATCCATGCATAGACACCCTCTTCACCTTGTTTTATTGCTGTCCCCACTAAAATTAGCATAGAAAAGCAGGTGAACACTTTGTATGAGAATCCATGTTTCGGGAGAAATTAGGTAATTGCATAGAAATACTTTTTCATACTTGAAGAAATTATGGGCAACTCAGACTGGAAAAAGAACTCCTCTAACAGGTAAAATGGAAAGGGTAAAGACATAACAGAGAGACGAAACATGAGCTGGAGGCAGTCAGCACAGAAAAGGGAGGTGAAAAATACCTCTGATATTTTTATCAGAAAGATAAGAATGCCTTCTGATATCTCATAAAGGAAAACTACGTTAGAGATATCATGATGTCAAAGTGACTCTGTGAACCAAGTCAAAGCAATGAGAAAATGGTTGTCAAGAAAGAGTAAGCAGTTCTGACATGCATAAAATCGGTGTTCCTGAAGACCAGCCCACAATGGAAAACGGCTAAGCATTAATAGAAGAAAACTTCATTGAAATAAGAAGACAACTAAATCCGAGCATTGAATAAATAAATAAAGCAGTCTGGGTAAAGTTTCTTATTTTTCGGTACAAAGAAAAAGTCTGTTGCTTACAATGCAGAATGTGAACCCCACCCTAGACTTTGCCGCAGGCCCATCAATGGCGGGAAATAGAAGAATAATGTCTGAGAAAAACAGCGAAAGAGACAAGTTCTTATATCCATTGAGTTGTCATGCAAATTAAAACCAAAACTTAACATTAAGAACTTATTGAATATGATAAATATAACATATATCGTTCTAAAAATAAACAACTTGATGAATAAGCCCAGCCAACTAAGGGATGATTAAAACTAAGGATCTCAGAAAGGATAAAGACATCGTATGAAATGACTAGAAGTGCAAATTGTTCACTGGGGTTAATGATTGTATTTAATATGAAGTTTAAAGTAGGTGCTGTATAACTAATATTAACACTATGTATGATGAAGTAAGAACTAAGGCTGAGCTACAATTGAAATTATCATGACCTAAATATATATATATATTATATATATTTATATATATATAGTAAATGTGGCTAAATTCTTCTTCTGGCAAAGGTAGAAATTCGTGTGATAGACTTTTGGTCAGCCAACAAATATGAAATTAAGAAAATCAATTTAAATCATAAAAGTTACGGAGCAACATCATAGCAGCGTAAGACATTCCTCATTTGCCCTCTCTCAACATCTAAAATTGGGCATCTATCCAGGAACGAAAGTGCTTCCGTGGGAGCCTGTGTTATCTAGCACCACATGCCAAGGGATTTAGGAGAAGCCTTACTCACCTGTGAACTGGATAATAGGCAGATAGACCCCAGTGGAACCAGCAGGATCCTGTGAACCAGATCCAATCCCTTTTGGTCGTGGTGCCTGGAAAACACAGACTTGGGCAGATATTTACAGACAAGAGTGCCTTCGTGAAAGTTCAGTTTTATGGAGGAAAAGTTCCAGCGCGAAAAAACAAAAAACAACCCATAAGAGTTTGGATGCCTTGGAGTGGGTGGGAGGAACTTTGCAAGCATTATTCCTCCCAGAAGGTGGCACACTTTAGAGAAAAAAAAGAAAGCTGGTATTCCTCCCATGAGAAAAAAAGGAAGACCAAGTGAGCGCCTGGCTTACCCAATTTGTGCAGGACATTGCTAGAGAAGGCCTTCTCTCCCACACAACCCAGAGCATAAACGTACGAATTCTGTGAGTCCGAGAAGGGAGATTGGGAGAGAGGGAGATGAGAATATCAGAGACACTGATCTTAAAGTGACACTGATCTTGCCAATTGCCTTCGAGGCTCCAGCAGGAAGTCTGGCCAAGAGCTGGGAAAACCTCACCTGGGCATTCCCCGAGCTGGCCCTAAGTACCAAACTCACACTTCATCCCACTCCGTGACTGGCATTGTGTGTGCACTTCCCAGGGTGGAAGCAAGAGGCAGCTAAATAGACAAAGAGAGGATGTGCAGAAAACAAGCCAGAGTTTGACGCAAGGGAGGAAACACAGGCTTCAGCTGTAGCACCACCTTCAGGAAAAGAAAAGAAAGGTTACCAAAGCCAGCTTGCTCTGTTTGTTATAAAGTGAAGAGAAGATATACAAATTTAAGAATTTTGCCAAACTAGGAGCGCCTGGGTGGCTCAGTCCCTTAAGCCCCAGACTCTTGATTTTGGCTCAGGTCATGATCCCCATGGTTCGTGAGATTGAGCCCCGTGTTGGGCTCCATGGTGAGCATGCAGTGGGCTTGGGATTCTCTCTCTCGATCTCTCTCTGCCCCTCCCCTGCTTGTGCTCTCTCTCTCTCTCAATAAATAAACAGTTAAAAAAACAAACAAAGTGCTGAAAAAAAAAGTTGCCAACCAAGAATACACAAGCTGGCTAAACTGTCCTTTAGAAATGGAGAAATCGAGATTTTTTAGGCAAACAAAAACTAAGGCAGTTCATCACCATTAAAACTACCTCATAAAAAATGCTGAAAGGAGTTCTTCAAACTGAAAATGAAAAGATGCTAATTAGTACCATGAAAATATACTAAGTTATACAACTCACTGGTAAAGGTAAATGTGTAATCAGATTCAGAAAACTTCAATTCTGTAACATGATAGTGTGTTAATCACTTAACTACATCACAAAAGTCAAAGCAAAAGAGTATTAAAATCAATTAGAGCTACTATACTTACTTAAATACAAAATGTAAAAAGAGGCAAATTGTGACATTAAAAACAAAAAAGGAGAGCTGAAAGGGTAAAGTTTCTGTATGCAATCTAAGTTAAGTTGCTATCAGCATAAGATGGACTATTATATCTGTAAGACATTTTATTTAAGTCTCATAGTAACTACAAAGCAAAAAAAAAAAAAAAAAAACAAACTATAGTAGATTCACAAAAAACAAAGAGAAGGAAATCAGAGCACGCTGCCATAGAAAATCACCATTTCACCAAGGTAAGCAGCAGGTGAGAAAAAAGAAGAACAAAATATTTTGGAACTACAAAATAGAAAGCAGTTAATAAGATGGCATTATGAAGTCCTAACATATCAATATTTACTTTAAAAATAAATGGATTTCATTCTCCAATTAAAAGATACAGAGTGGCTAGATGGAAAAAAAAAAAAAAAAAAGACGACCCAACAATATGCTGTACGAGATTCACTTCAGCTTCTGATAGCACAGAAATACAAGAATCCTAAAAGACTACTATGAACAATTATATGCTAGCAAGCTGGATAACAAGGAAGAAATGGATAAATTCCTTTCTACCAGAAATGAAGCACAAAAAAATAGAATGTCTGAACAGACCAATAGCAAGTGAGAATATCAGGAATCAAAAGCTTCCCAACACAGGAAAGCCGAAGACCAGATGATCGCACTGGTGAATTCTACCAAACATTTAAAGAAAAGTTAATACCGGGATGCCTGAGTGGCTCAGTCGGTTGCGCGTCTGACTTCAGCTCGGGTCATGATCTCACAGTCTGTGAGTTCGAGCCCCGCGTTGGGTTCTGTGCTGACATCTCGGAGCCTGCTTCCGATTCTGTGCCTCCTTCTCTCTCTGTCCCTCCCCTGCTCACACTCTGTCTCTCTCTCTCTCAAAAATAAATAAACGTTAAAAAAAAAGTAAAGAAGAATTAATACCAATCTTTCTCAAACTTTTTTTTTAAAATTGGTCAGGAGAGACTACTCTCAAATTCTCTTCACAAATCCAGCATTACCCTGATGAAAACTGACCAACATCCCTGATGAATATAGATACAAACGCTCTCAACAAAATATTAGCAAAACATGATCAACAGCACATGAAAAGGATCCCATGGCATGATCAAGTGGGATTTATTCCTGAGATGCAAGAATGGTCTAACATAAGTAAATCAATAAATGTGATACCCCACACTAATATAATAATTTTAAAAATTATATGATCATCTCAATAGAGGCAGAAAAAGCATTTGACACAATACAACATCATTCCATAAAAAGACTCAACAATTGGGCATAGAAAGAAGGTATCTCAATATAATAAAGGCCATATGCAGCAATCCCAGAGCTAGCATCATAGTCTATGGTGAAAGGTTAAAAGCTTTTCCTCTAAGATCAGAAAGAATACAAGGGTGTCATTCTCACCACTCACTCAACATAGTACCACAAGTACTGGCTAGAGCAATCAGGTAAGATAAAGAAATAAAAAGTATCCACAACAGAAAGGGAAAAGCAAAACTGTCTCTATTTGCAGATCATATGATCTTATTATATACAGAAAATCCTAAAGATTCAACCGAAAAAACTGTTGGAACTGATCAACAAATTCAGTAAAGTCATAGGATATAAAATTAACATAAAGAAATTAGTTGCATTTCTATCTACCAACAATGAAATGTGTGAAAAAGAAATCAGGAAAACAATCCCATGTATAATAACATCGAAAACATAAAGTACTTAGGAATAAATTTAACCAAAAAATAAAAGACCTGCCCAATGAAAACTACAAGACTTTAATGAAACAAATTGAAGAAGCCACAAACAAATGGAAAGATATCCCGTGTTCATGGATTGAAAGAATTAATATTGTCAAAATGTCCATAATACCCAAAGTCACCTATAGATTCTATGCCATCCCTATTAAAATTCCAAGGGGCATTTTCCAAAGAAACAGAAAAAAAAATCCTAGAATTTGTATGGCTAGCCAAATAGCCAAAGTAATCTTCAGAAAGAACAAAACTGGAGGTATCACATTTCTTATTTAAAAGTATACTGTAACCCACAAACGTATGGCCAACTCATCTTTGACAAAGCAGGAAAGAACATCCAATGGAAAAAAGACAGTCTCTTTAACAAATGGTGCTGGGAGAACTGGACAGCAACATGCAGAAGGTTGAAACTAGACCACTTTCTCACACCATTCACAAAAATAAACTCAAAATGGATAAAGGACCTGAATGTGAGACAGGAAACCATCAAAACCTTAGAGGAGAAAGCAGGAAAAGACCTCTCTGACCTCAGCCGTAGCAATCTCTTACTCGGCACATCCCCAAAGGCAAGGGAATTAAAAGCAAAAGTGAATTACTGGGACCTTATGAAGATAAAAAGCTTCTGCACAGCAAAGGAAACAACCAACAAAACTAAAAGGCAACCAACGGAATGGGAAAAGATATTTGCAAATGACACATCGGACAAAGGGCTAGTATCCAAACTCTATAAAGAGCTCATCAAACTCCACACCCGAAAAACAAATAACCCAGTGAAGAAATGGGCAGAAAACATGAATAGACACTTCTCTAAAGAAGACATCCGGATGGCCAACAGGCACATGAAAAGATGTTCAACGTCGCTCCTTATCAGGGAAATACAAATCAAAACCACACTCAGATACCACCTCACGCCAGTCAGAGTGGCCAAAATGAAGAAATCAGGAGACTATAGATGCTGGAGAGGATGTGGAGAAACAGGAACCCTCTTGCACTGTTGGTGGGAATGCAAATTGGTGCAGCCGCTCTGGAAAGCAGTGTGGAGGTTCCTCAGAAAATTAAAAATAGACCTACCCTATGACCCAGCAATAGCACTGCTAGGAATTTATCCAAGGGATACAGGAGTACTGATGCATAGGGGCACCTGTACCCCAATGTTTCTAGCAGCACTCTCAACAATAGCCAAATTATGGAAAGAGCCTAAATGTCCATCAACTGATGAATGGATAAAGAAATTGTGGTTTATATACACAATGGAATACTACGTGGCAATGAGAAAAAATGAAATACGGCCTTTTGTAGCAACATGGATGGAACTGGAGAGTGTGATGCTAAGTGAAATAAGCCATACAGAGAAAGACAGATACCATATGGTTTCACTCTTATGTGGATCCTGAGAAACATAACAGAAACCCATGGGGGAGGGGAAGGAAAAAAAAAAAAAAAAGAGGTTAGAGTGGGAGAGAGCCAAAGCATTAGAGACTGTTAAAAACTGAGAACAAACTGAGGGTTGATGGGGGGTGGGAGGGAGGGCAGGGTGGGAGGGAGGGCAGGGTGGGTGATGGGTATTGAGGAGGGCACCTTTTGGGATGAGCACTGGGTGTTGTATGGAAACCAATTTGACAGTAAATTTCATATATTAAAAAATAAAAAAATAAAAAAAAAAGAGTTAGTATCCAAAATCTATAAAGAATTTATCAAACTCAACACCCAAAACACAATCCAGTGAAGAAACGGGAAAAAGACATGAATAGACACTTCTCCAAAGAAGACATCCAGATGGCCAACCGACACATGAAAAAATGCTCCACATCACTCATCATCATGGAAATGCCAATCAAAACCCTAATGAGATAACACCTGACACCTGTCAGAATGGCTAACATTAACAACTCAGGCAACAACAGACGTTGGCGAGGATGCAGAGAGAGGATCTCTTTTGCATTTTTGGGGGCAATGCAAGTTGGTGCAGCCACTCTGGAAAACTGTATGGAGATTCCTCACAAAACTAAAAATAGAACTCCCCTATGAACCAGCAATTGCACTACTAGGCATTTCTCCACGGGACACAGGTGTTCTGTTTCAAAAGGACACATGCACCCCCATGTTTATAGCAGCACTATCAACAATAGCCAAAGTATGGAAAGAGCCAAATGTCCATTGATGGATGAATGGATAAAGAAGAAGGGGTAAATATATACAGTGGAGTATTACTCGGCAATCAAAAAGAGTGAAATCTTGCCATTTGCAACTATGTGGATGGAACTGGAGGGTATTATGCGAAGTGAAATGAGTCAGTCAGAGAAAGACAAAACTCATATGACTTCACTCATATGAGGACTTTAAGAGACAAAACAGATGAACATAAGGGAAGGGAAACCAAAATAACATGAAAACATGGAGGGGACAGAGCATAAGAGACTCATAAATATGGAGAACAAACAGAGGGCTACTGGAGGGGTTGTGGGAGGGGGGATGGGCTAAACTGGTAAGGGGCACTAAGGAATCTACTCCTGAAATCATTGTTGCACTATATAATAACTAATTTGGATGTTAATTTTTAAAACTAAAAATAAATACTAATTAATAATAAAAAAAAAAAAAAAAAAAAAAAAAAAAAAGTATACTGTAATGCAATAATAATCAAAATGACGTGCTACCAGCATAATATGGAGACATAGACCAATGGAACAGAATGGAGGCTCAGAAATAACCCTCCAATTAATGTCTACCAATATTTGACAAGGTAGCCAAGAAGATCCAGTGGGGAAACAATATTCTGTTCAATGAATAGTATGGGGAGAAAATGGATACCCACATGCAGGAAATAAAATTAGGTAAACACTTATACCTCTCAACAGTTAACTAAAAATGGATAAAGGGCTTAAACATAAGACCCCTAACTATAAAACATCTAAAAGAAAACATAGGGAAGAATCTCCTTTACATTGGTCTTCAAAATAGTATTTTGGATATGACACCAAAAGCACGAGCAACCAAAGAGAAATCAACAAGCAAGACTACAGCAAATTAAAAAGTTCCTGTACAGGGGCACCTGGGTGGCTCAAGTCGGTTGAGCATCCAACTTCAGCTTGGATCATGATCTCATGGTTCATGGGTTCAAGCCCTGAATGGGGCTTGGTGCTATCAAAAGTTCCTATAGAGCAAAAGTAATGATCAACAAAATGAAAAGCAACCTATAGAACTAGAGAAAATATTTGTAAACCATCTAGCTGATAAGGGGTTAGTATTCAAAATATATTTAAAAAAAAACTCATACAACTCAATACAAAATGAAAACAAGCAAACAAAATGGGGAGAGGATCTGGATAGAATTTTTTTTTTTTTTCCAAAGAAGACATACACATGGCCAACAGGTCAGTGAAAAGATATTCAATGTCACTAATCATCAGAGTAATGCAAATGAAAACTACAATAAGATATCGCCTCAGACCTGTTAGAATGGATACCGTCAAAAGGCCAAGAAATAACAAGTTTTAGTGAGGATGTGGAGAAAAGGGAACACTTGTGCCCTATTGTTGGAAATGTAAACTAATGGTTTAGCCAGTATGGAAAACAGTATGGAGGTTCCTCAAACAATTAAAGATAGAACTACCATATGATCCAGGAATCCCATTTTGAGTTATATATCCAAGGAAAAGAAATCATTATCTTTAATTTTTAATTTTTTTTTTACATTTATTTATTTTTAAGAGACAGAGTGAGACAGAGCGTGAGCAGGGGAGGGGCAGAGAGAGAAGCAGACACAGAATCTGAAGCAGCCTCCAGGCTCTGAACAAGTGGTCAACGCAGCCTGATAAGGGGCCCGAACCCAAGAACCATGAGATCATGACCTAAGCTGAAGTCGGAAGCTCAACTGACTGAGCCACCCAGGCACCCCAAAATCATTATGTTGAAGAGATATCTGCACTCCAATGTTCACTGTAGCATTATTCACAATAGCCATGGTATAGAAACAAACTAACTGTCCATCAACAGATGAATGGGTAAAGAAATATGAAGTAGACAGATATTATAAATGATATTATATAGACAGGTAGATCTATCTATCTATCATTTATCTATCCAACTATTACCTATCTAACCATCTATCTATCTATCTATCTACCTCTCTATCCATCTATCTACCTACCTAATGGAATATATTATTCAGCCACGAAAATACGGAAATCCTACCATTTGTGACAACATGAATGAAACTTAAGGGCAGTATGCAAAGGAGTTAAGTCAAACAGTGAAAGACAAATACTGCATGATATTACTTATATGTAGAATCTAAAAAAACTGAATTCATAGAAACAGATAATATACTGGTGGTTGCCAGAGGCAGGAAATGTGGGTTGAGAGAAACAGGGAAGGTGGTCAAAAAGATACAAACTAACAGTTACAAAATAAGTAGGTTCTGGATATATAATGCACAGCCCGGTGACTACAGTTAACAATAATATACATTTGACAGTTGCTAAGGTAAAAGATTTAACCACAGAACAAAAGTTACAACCACATGAGGTGATATACGTTAACTAGATCCATCATGGTAATCATTTCAAAATAGATACATTTATGAACTCATTATGTTGGATACCTAAAGTAATACAATGTTATATACCCATTACATCTCAAGAAAAGTGGGGAGAAAAAAGACAAGATAGCTGCAGGCCCATGTTTATTGCAGCCTTATTCACAAAAGCCAAGCTATGGAAATAACCTAAATGTCCATCAATGGATGAATGGATACAGAAGATGTGGTAAGTATTTAAGATGGGATTTATTAGTCGGCCAGGAGAAAGAAGGAAATCCTGCCCCTTGCGAAAGCATGGATGGACCTTATGATAAGTAAGGTAAATCACACAGAAAGACAAATACTATATGATAGCAATCCCTATGTGGAATCTAAAGAAGTCAAACTTGTAGAAACAGAGAATAGAATGGTGGTTATCAAGGGCTGGGTTTCAGGAAATTGGGTTTCAAACCTGCAGTTAGAAAATGAATTCACTATGGAGATCAAAGCACAGCATAGCACTTATAGCTAATGCTGTATTATGTAGTTTAAAGCTGTTAAGAGACTAAATCTTAAAAATTCTCACTACACAAAAGTAATAATAATCATATGATATGTCAGAAATGCTATGAGGTAATCATATTGCAATATATAAATGTATCAAATCAGCATGTTTTACGCTTTAAACTTACACGGTGTTATATGTTGATCTTATCTCAATTAAAAAAAAACTCAAATAAAAAGCTCTTTATTTCCAGATATTTAAATGTGAATTAAGTATGAAAGTCATATACCACGAAACATTCTTTAAAAATTTTTTTCAGCAATAAAAAAGGTAAAAATAAAAAATGTTTCCAGTTTGCTGGCTATAAAAAAGCAGGTGGCAGGAAGATTTGACCCATTCCTTGATTCCTGATATAAAAGTTATAAATTAGAAGAGCTTGAACAAAGTGAGGTAGCCAAGAAGATGCAATGGGGAAACAATATTCTGTTCAATGAATGGTATGGGGAAAAAATGGACACCCACATTATCATGTCCCTTAACTGTTTGAGTACAAACAGAATAACTGTTACATATCAATCTGAGTTAAATGAGTTCATTTCTTTAATATATTAAGAGCCTTAAATATTCACTAAGGAAACCTCTAGTAATTCAATATAGAAATAGTCAAATGACCAAAACAGAACATTTACCAGAAGGATCTATAAATGGCTCTAAAGCATTGAGCAGATACTCAGCTCCCTCAGAATAAAAGCAACGTAAACATTTAACAAAATAAATAAAATAAATAGATGCAATATTACCACTAAAGACCTTAATAACATTATAAAACTTTCAAATTTCCAAAAGATGTGCACCTATGTCCTAGGCAAACAAAGAAAACATAGATCATATAGCAAAAAATAATCATAAAACACATATGCACAAACACACACACAAAATAAAGAGATGAAATTATGGGTAAGCTGTTACATCAACAAAAATAAATGGGATAAAGCATCCGTTGAAGTTGCTGCTTGTATAAAATAAAAATTGCTGATTATGAAATGCATGTAAGCAAAATGACTAATGATATTGAAAATAAAAATATGGCCAATACCTGTTTGGGATTTATAGTAAAAAAATTAAATAAATTAGTGATTCAATAAAATAATGCCTCGCATATGTAAGAAATCAACACTTTTGCACACAGTTCACTTGCGTCAAGTTAAAAACTGAACAAAATTTACAGATACCACTAAAGCGATTTGTTTTTCCTTTTCTTTCTCCCAAAGTTACCATCTAAACTGAGGTTGATGCAGATAATTTGCAGGCATGTTTTTTATGCATTTACCATAAATATTTATTAATAAATAACACAGAAAACCATTTTATGTATTTTTTTACATTGCATCGTGTTCAAAACCCAAGGCTCTTTTGTTTTAAGACTTTTTTTCTTCAGATAAATGCTCTTACTTTCACCACCATTTCCTATACCACAACCACCCACCCAACATCAGCTGCGAATTTACCCAACGCTTTTATTTCTTTTTTTTTTGAAAACCTAAATTGTGCTTAACATTTGCTGTTGCTAACTTTGTATTGTGTATTTGTATTTTATATTTAAATTTTGCTTATATAACCCTCCAAGCAAATAACATGAAGCATAACATAGTAAATGCTTCATGAATATGGACCAAATACCAGTAGAAGGATTCACATGACAAGGGGATCATATAACTTTATAAAAGAAAGAATTTGTGGGGTGCCTGGGTGGTTCAGGCAGTTAAGCATCCATCTTGATTTTGGCTCAGGTCATGATCTCATGGTTGGTGAGTTCGAGACCTGCATCCAGCTCTGCACTGACAGAACGGAGCCTGTTTGAGATTCTCTCTCTTGCTCTCCCTCTGTCCCTTCCCTGTTCTCTCTCTCTCTCTCTCAAAATAAATAAATATTTTTAAAAAAGACTTTGAGAATTTGGTAATCCATTTAAATTCAGAGTAATTATTGAAAGCTATGGATTTAATGTCCTTGTGTTATCTGTAGGTTTCATGCATGTGATGATGTCTCTGGTCCTTTGTAGTCTTTGCAGTGTTCCACTCACAGAGCCCCCTGTAGAATCTCTTGTAGGGCTGGCTTATCCTTTAGTTTTTGTTTGTCTGGGAAAGTCTTTATCTCTCCTTCTATTCTGAATAACAGCCTTGCTGGATAAAGGAGTCTGCATACCAGATCATAATGCTATGAAACTTGAAACCAGTCACAAGGAAAAATATGGAAGGCCTCCAAATGCATGGAGGCTAAGGAACATCTTACTAAAGAATAAATGAGTCAACCAGGCAATTAAAGAAGAAAATTTAAAATATATGGAAGCAAATGAAATGAAAACACGACAGTCCAAACTCTGGGATGCAGCAAAGACAGTCATCAAAAGAAAATACATTGCAATCCAGGCCTAGCTCAGGAAACAAGAAAAATCCCAAATACAAAACCTAACCACACACCTAACGGAACTAGCAGCAGAACAGCAAAGAAACCCCAAAGGCTGCAGAAGAAGAGAAATAATAAAGACTAGAGCAGAAATAAACAATATAGATTAATAAAAAAAGACCATTAGAACAAATCAATGAATGTAACAGCTGATTTTTCTTTTTGAAAAAATAAACAAAATTGATAACCCACTAGCCAGACATCTCTCAAGTCTGGGAAAAGAGAGAGAACCCAAACATAAAATCATAAATGACAGAGGAGAGATCACAACCAACACCACAGAAATACAAACAATGATTAGAGAATCCTGTGAAAAATTATATGCCAACAAACTGGACAACCTGAAGAAATGGACAAATTCCTACACACCTACACACTCCCAAAACTCAAATGGCAAGAAATAGAAAATTTGAACAGACCCATAACCCATAACAGACCAAGTGAAGAAATTGAATGACGGAGCAAAAATCTCCCAACAAATAAGAGTCCCGAGCCAGATGGCTTCCCAGGGGAATCCTACCAGACATTTAAAGCAGAGTTCATACCTATCTTTCTCGAGCTCTTCCAAAAATAGACATGGAAGGAAAGCTTCTGGGCTCATTCTATGAAACCAGCATTTCCTTGATTCCCAAACCAGATAGAGACCCCATCAAAAAGGAGACTTACAGGCCAATATCACTGATGAACAAGGATGCAGAAATTCTCAAAAAGATACTAGCAAATCAAATTCAACAGCATAATAAAAGAATTTTTCACATGATCAAGCGGGATTCATTCTTGGGCTGCAGGACTGGTTCCATATTTGCAAATCAATCAATGCGATACAACACTTTAATAGAAGAGAGGATAAGAACCATAGGATCCTGTCAATAGATGCAAAAAAAAGCATTTGACAAAACATAGAATCCTTTCTTACTAAAAAAAAAAGTCACGATAGAAGGAACATACCTTAATATCATAATAGCCATATATGAAAAGCCCACACCTGATATCATCTTCAATCAGGAAAAACTGAGACCTTTTCCCTGAGATTATTGACATGACAGGGATGTGCACTGTCACCACCCTTGTTTCACATAGTGTTGGAAAGTCCTAGCCTCAGCAATCAGACAACAAAATGAAATAAAACACATCCAGTTTGGCAAAGAAGTCAAACTTTCACTTTCCACAGATGACATGATACTCTCCATGGAAAACCCAAAAGACTCCACCAAAAAGCTGCTAGGACTGATACATGAATTCAGCAAAGTTGAAGGATACAAAAGCAATGTACAGAAGTCAGTTGCATTTCTATACACAATTAATGAAACAGCACAAAGAGCAATCAAGAAATCGATCCCATTTACAATTGCACCAAGAACCATGAGATACCTAGGAATCAACCTAAGCAACAATGTAAAAGATCTATATGCTGAAAACTATAGAAAACTTATGAAAGAAATTGAAGAAGACACAAAGAAATGGAAAAACATTCCCTGCTCATGGGTTGGAAGCACAGATAGTGTTAAAATGTCAATACTACCAAAGCAATCTACACATTCAATGCAATCCCAATCCAAATTGCACCAGCCTTCTTCTCAGAGCTAGAACAAACAATCCTAAAATTTGCATGGAATGACAAAAGACCCCAAATAGCCAAAGTTATGTTGAAAAAGAAAACCAAAGTGGGAGGCATCACAATCCTGGACTTTAACCTCTACTACAAAGCTGTAATCACCAAGACAGTATGCTATTGGCACACAAACAGACACACAGACCAATGGAATAGAATAGAGAACCCAGAAATGGACCCACAGAGGTATGGCCAACTACTCTTTGACAAAGCAGGAGAGAGTATCCAATGGAAAAAAGACAGTCTCTTTGGCAAATGGTGTTGGGAGGTTAGGACAGCAACATGCAGAAGAATGAAATTGGACCACTTTCTTACACCACACACAAAAATAACTCAAAATGGATGAAAGACCTAACTGTGATACAGGAAACCATCAAAACCCTAGTGGAGAAAACAGGCAACAACCTGTTTGACCTCAGCCACAGCAACGTCTTACTTGACACATCTCCAAAGGCAAGGAAAGTAAAAGCAAAAATGAGCTATTGGGACCTCATCAAGATTAAAAACTTCTGCATTGCAAAAGAAACTATCAACAAAACTAAAAGGCAACCAATGAAATGGGAGATGATATTTGCAAATGAAAGATCAGATAAAGGGTTAGCATCCAAAGTATATAAAGAACTTACCAAACTCAACACCTGAAAAACAAATAACCCAGTGACAAAATGAGCAAAAGACATGAATAGACATTTTCCAAAGAAAATATCCAGGTGGCCAACAGACACATGAAAAGATGCTCAACATCACTCATCATCAAGGAAATACAAACCAAAACCACATTGAGATACCACTTCACACTGGTCAGAGTGGCTGAAATTATCAACTCAGGAAACAACAGATGTTGGCAAGGATGTGAAGAAACGGAAACCCTCTTGCACTGTTGGTGGGAATGCAAACTGGTGCAGCCACTCTGGAAAACAAGGTAGAGGTTCCTCAAAAATTCAAAAATAGAATTACCCTATGACCCAGCAAGAGCACTGCTAGGAATTTACCCAAGGGATACAGGAGTGCCAATGCATAGAGGCACATGTACCCCATTGTTTATAGCAGCGCTTTCAACAACAGCCAAATCATGGAAAGAACCCAAATGTCCTTCAACTGATGAATGCATAATGAAGAGGTGGTATATATATACAACGGGATACAATTTGGCCGTGAGAAAGAATGAAATCCTGCCATTTGCAACAATGTGGATGGAACTGGAGCCTATTATGGTAAGTGAAATAAGTCAGTCAGAAAAAGACAAATATCATATGTTTCCACTCATATGTGGAACCTCAGAAACTTAGAAGACAATGGAGGAAGGGAAGGGGAAGAAATAGTTTCAAACAGAGAAGGAGGCAAACCCATAAGAGTCTCTTAAATACAGAGAACAAACTGACTTTTTTTTGGGGCGGGGTGCAGGGGAGGGGAAAAATGGGTGATGGGCATTGAGGAGGGCACTTGTCGGGATGAGCACTGGATGTTGTATGTAAGCAATGAATCATGGGAATCTACTCCCAAAGTCAAGAGCACACTGTATACACTGTAGGTTAGCTAACCTGACAGCCAATTATATTTAAATAAATAAATAAGTAAGTAAATAAATAAATAAATAAAGTGAATGGGCAGCGCCTGGGTGGCTCAGTCAGTTAAGCGTCCGACTTCGGCTCAGGTCATGATCCCACAGTTTATTGGTTCGAGCCCCACTTCGGGCTCTGTGCTGACAACTGGAGCCTGGAGCCTGCTTCAGATTTTGTGTCTCCCTCTCTCTCTCCTCCTCTCCTGCTCCTGCTCTGTCTCTCTCTCATTCTCTCTCTCAAAATTAAATAAACATTAAAAAACTAAATAAAAAAAAAAACAACGTAAATGTTTCAGGGCACCTGAGTGGCCCTAGTCAGTTAAGCGTCTGACTTTGGCTCAGGTCATGATCTCACAGCTCTTGAGTTTGAGCCCCACATTGGTCTGTCTGGATCAGCACAGAGCCTGCTTCAAATCCTCTGTCCCCCTCTCTCTTTGCCCCTCTCTGCGCATGCACTCTCACTCTCTCAAAAATAAACAAACATTTTTTTGAAGGGTAAAATGTGTAAATGTTTCTAGGAAGATATTTGTGGTACATATTTCCTGTGCATCAAGGCAACTGGCCTAATTTTGTTCGCAGTGGAAATTTCTGAACCTCGAACAGAAATCATTTGTGTGCAGTATCATTATTTCATTATAATGTTGAAAACATTCTCAGCATTGGCGTAACTCCTTATGAAACGAGCTATAGACAGTGCATGAACAATTTGGAAGAGTTTGTATTTTGCCTTGGGTTAATCAGTAGGTTCAGTTGGTGTTTAGATATCTTTAATTTTTGCAGGATGATCAGCTTATATTAATAATTCCAAGTTTAGTCACACACACACACACAAACCATCTACAGTCAAATATAACCATTACCCTGATTTAGGATATTTTATGAGCTGAACTATACTCCCCTCCCTGCCAAAATATCCATATATTCAAATCCTAGCCCTAGCGCCCCAGTTGTGACTGTTTGGAAAAATGGTCTTTAAAGAAATAATTAAGTTAAAATGAGGCTTTTAGGGTGAGCCTGTTTCCAATATGACTGGTGTTGTTGTCAATAGAGGAGATTAGGACATAGATGCAGAGAGGAGATCACGTGAAGAAATGGAGAAAAGACAGCCGTTTCCAACCCAAGGAGAGCGGCCTTAGAAGAAATGAACCCTGCTGACATCTTGATCTTGGACATCCAGCTGCCAGAACTAAGCCTTCCGGTCTGTGGCACCTTTTTAGTGCAGCCCTAGCAACCAATACGGGCAGTGTTATGCATCTAATCCCCACTGCAAATACGCAGCACAAGACAATCACAACAAGTGCATCATGCATTCATTCATCCCTTCAGTATGTACGCATGTAGTTATCCTCTGGCATTACAAAACAGTCATGGTTCAAGGGAAAATTTCAATCTAACAGCCAAAACATAGATACTACCATATTGCAAATAAATTATAAATGTGCTTTGCATGCAAACTCTGCAGGCACACAGAAGAAGGCACCAAGTGTACCTGTTTTCATGGAACACTGAAGTCCTGAGACTTACACAACAACAAGAACAAAATTGCTACTTAAGCAGGGCAGCCGGACAGGAATGAGCGAGAAAGCAAAGCAAAGCGATGACAACCCACAGCCAACTGATAAGTTGTTTAGTGGTTAGCATTTATTTCTCTCAGTTCTCTGAAACCATGCCTAAGGCTCTTAATATCTTAAAACATTCTCAAAAGGCAATAGGTTTAACTGTTTGAATCCGGCAGGAATCATTTTGTTCACATTTCTGTATCTGAAAAAAGCTAGTGAATGGTGCGTACAGGTCCATGTGTCATTGTTAAATGAGGGGAACGTGAGTGGGGTGATAGTGCTGCACTCTTCACTTCTCTCTCACCTTCCAATACCCCTCTGCATTCCTCCAACAATCGACCATTCTCCAATTCTCTGGGCGGGAAGGGGGAAGACACTCTACTGAAAACACCGTCCTTGCATCTTGAGGATTTTTGGATAAGGTCACCTCTGTTCCCCTGTTTCTCATTACTGAACACCAGGTCAGAAATTTTTTTTTTTTTTCTATTGTGGTAATAACACCAAAAATTTACCTTCTTAACAGTTTTTAAGCATATGGTTCGGTAGTGTCTGTTAACTATATTTGCATTGTGAATCATTTCATCTTGCAAATCTGCAACTCCAAACCCATTAAACAAAGTACTGCCCACTGCCCCCCCCCGCCCCCGCCCACCTCCAGCCACTGGTAACCAAGTGGTCTCCTTGCTGTTTCCGTGAACTTTACTACTTTAGATAATTCATATAAGTGAGCCAATACACTATTTGTCTTTTTTGAAACTGGCTTATTTCACTTAACATAACATCCTTAAGATTTACCATATGGTGTTGTGCTATGTGCCAGAATGCCCTTCCTTTGCAAGGTTGAATAATATTCTATTGCATGTATATACCATATGTTGAGGTCCTTTCTTTTTTTCTTTCTTTTAATTGAAGTGTAATTAACATACAATGTTATATTCATTTCAGGAATACAACATATTGATTCAACGATTTCCTACATTACTTGGTGCTTAACCACGGTAAGTGTGGTCACCATATAACATTATTACAATATTCTTGACTATATCCCCTATGGTGTACTTTTTGTCTTCATGACTCTTTATTTTATAACTAGAAGTTTATGCCTCTTAATCCCTTTATCTATTTTACCCATTCCCCCACCCATCTTCCCTCTGGCAACCATCAATTTGTTCTGTGTTTAAGAGTGGGTTTTTTTGTGGTTGTCGTTTCTTTTGTTTTTACGAAACAAAAATGGGACATTTATTTATAACTAAAACAAAAACAAAACAAAAACAAAAAAAACCCTCCAAACACACAGAGTGAGAGATGAAATATAAACACAGCAAGTTCCACCCCACCCTTATTTCTCCAAGCCTCCATGGTCAAATAGAATCTCTGGAGAGAATATCTGGACAACAGAGTTGCAGTCAGTGCTGCCTCTAGTCTGGACTCCTGCTGCGTCTTCGGTCACCTCTCCCCTTGCCCTTGGGTGGACCTTGAACAAAACACCAGTCCACACTGGTGGTGCATAAATGCTGTCCCATAAAATGCTGGCCACTGAGTTCCTCCATAGCAACCTGGGTCTCCTTGAATGTTTCTTACTCAACTAGAATATACCCCTTCAGGTATCCTGTGTGCCTGTCCACGTTGAGGTGGATGTTTTTTTATTTCCGCACACTCTCCAAATTTGTCATGGGTGTCTTCTCCGGTGGCTTCCTCCTGGACTCCAGTGACAAATAGAATTCAGCTTTCAATAGAGTGCTGTGGTCCAGGTTCATGGCCATCCTGTTCCACACTGTCATAATCCTCCCACGTCCTGCTCGAGACCCTTCTTTGAAGCCAAAGCCATGTCCCTTCCATTTCTTCACCTTTTCTTTCAGTTTGTGAATGCTTTCCTCACTGTCCTTATCCGTGGCGAAATCCTCGTTCCTGGCCTCATAGGACCCAGTTCTTGAACAGTGTTTTTTTATTCATTTATTTCTTTGTTTTGTTTTTTAGGGCCCACATATGGGTGAAATCAGGTAGTATTTGTCTTTCTCTGACTGACTCATTTCACTTAGCATAATACCCTCCAGCCCTCCAGGACCATCCATGTTGTTGAAAACAGCAAGCCCTCATTCTTTCTTATGGCTGATTAATATCTTTATCCATTCATCTATCTATGGCTACTTCTTGGGTTGCTTCCATATCTTGGGTCTTGTAAATGATGCTGCTATAAGTGTAGGAAGGCATGTATCTTTTCAAATTAGTGCTTTTGTTTTCTTTGGGTAAATACCCAGTAGTAGGATTACTGGATCGTATGGTATTTCTGTTTTTAATTTTTTGAGGAACCTCCATAAAAAACCCAGTTTCCCACAGTGGCTGCACCAATTTACCTTCCCACCCATCTCACATGAGGTTTTGCTTTTTTTTTCCCCTCTACATCCTCACCAACACTTGCTATTTCTTATCTTTTTGATTCTAACCATTCAAGGTGTCAATGTATCATATTTTCTTTATCCATTCATCTCTCAATGACTCTATGGGTTGCTTCCAACTCTTGGTTATTGTGAGTAGGGTTGTTCTGAACATGATTATGCAAATATCTCTTTGGGCCTCTGCTTTCAATTTTTTTGAATGTATCCCCAGAAGTGGGGTTAAGATGTCATATGGTAGTTTCACTTAAAAATTTTAAGGAAGGTGTGATGCAAGCAAAAACACCCTTCGGACAAGCATAGGACCTGACGTGTCTGACAAGATGCAGGGAAGAAAAAGACAGCTGAAGGGGAAATAGATCGTGAGGTGAGGAGTCAACATGGTAGAAAAATAGGGGGACCCGAAGTTTCCTCATCCCTCAAACACAGCAGTATAGAGGCCAGAAGACTTGGAATTCTGGGCATCCAGGCTACAGAGTGACAGAAACATCTCCAGGGGCCCACGGGAACACCTTGGCGGTCCATAGGTGCATGATTGCAAGTTGGGAAAAATAAAATGGGTGGTGTAGGCACAGAGAGGAGGGATCCCCTTCTGTGGAGAGACACAAGGAAGAGAAAAAAAGGCTGTGGAAGTGTAGGATTGTATTTGGACAAGAGAAAAATCATGGAACAGGGAACGGAAAAAAAGAGAGAGAGAGAGAGAGAGAGAGAGAGAACCAATTTCTAACATGATCCAGGGTTGCAGGACTTTCTCCGAACTGGGGCCTGCCATCCTGTACGCGTGCCTATGGGAGAAGAAGGACCAGCTCTGGGATCTGTAGTGAGCTCAGAGGTACAGTTGGACAGAGCAGTCCTCTCCCTTAAGTGCTATGGGGAAAAAACATGTAGCCACTCACCAGCCCACCAGCCAGAGGCCCTTTGTCAGCTTGCTGGGTGGAGTGGCACTACCCTGGAACAGGGGCACACAGATCAGGATCCTTTAAGACACTGGGGTTTGCAATCCAACCAAGCACCTGGGAGGCATGGGAGACTGTGAAGCAGGATAAACCACCTGATTCATGCCCACGAGGCACTGTGAGGACGGCCTGAACAGAGTGGTCTGGGACACCCGGTCAGGGGAGGAGAGACGGGGGTGTCACGATTTTTCTCCCCATCACCAACAAAGTGGGGCTTCAGGGAATGGGACAGAGGGTCCACAGTGGAGGCGGGGCCAACCTACACAAACCACGCCCCTTCTGGTAACCTGCGTATCTAATGGAGAAAGACTGACCCTGACCCAGCCAGATGGCCCCTCCTCTAGACCAGTGCAGCCACTTGTTCCAAGTCACCATCAGATATTGGTCCAATGGTTTTGCATTTTCTGATTTGATTCTCGGTCAATGCTTTATATATACATATATATGTATATATTTCCTTTTCTTCCTCTTGTTTCTTCCCTTCTCTATTCTAGTTGTGGTTTGTTTAAGCAGACATTTTTGATCTATTGTTTTGCACCACTTCTGTATCTCCTCCTTTATTTTCCTCTCTCTCTGGATTAAGCCATATAGTTCTTCTAATTCTCTGCCTGGTCAATATGTTTTTTCCTCTTCTCTCTTTCCCCACCCCTGTCATTTCTCTCTTTGTAGGGGATAAGGCTTTTTCTGCCACCTCCCCCCCCCTTTTTAATTTTTTTCCGGGGTACTTCAATGAACAAATCAAAGCACACCTGATGGAAGATCCAAATCACCACTATGAATAGGGAGATAAATCAACCAGAGTCACAACAGCAGAGAGCATGCAACATACTCCAAAAACACCTCCTGAAGAGCCAGGCCCTGGGAAGTGTATGACCCCTTTTAATATAATAGTGCTTACAGCAGCAGGACACATAATAAGCTATTAAAACACATAAGGGACAGAAAACTAGCCAAAATGGCAAAACAGAAGAACTTTCCTCAAAAGAAATTACAGGAAGAAATGACAGCAAGAGAATTACTCAGAACAGATATGAACAATATATCTGATCGAGAATGTATAATAATAGTTACAAGATTAATAGCTGGGCTTGAAAAAAGCACAGAAGACATCAGAGAATGTATTGCTACAGAGATCAAGGCACTAAGAGACAGTCACGACAAATTAAGAAATGCTGCAAAGGAGATGCAAAATAAACTACTTGCAGTGACAGCAAGGATGGAGAAGGCAGAGGGGAGAATAAGTGAAAGAGAGAATAAAATTATGGAAAATGATGAAGCTGAGAAAAAAAGAGATAAGAAAATACTAGACCACGAGGGGAGAATTAGAGAGTATCATAGGAGTTTCTGTGTCATAGGAGTTTCAGAAGAAGAAGAAGAGAGAGAAAGGGGCAGAAAGGTTACTGGAAAGTCTTATCAAATTATAGCTAACAACTTCCCTAATCTGGGGAAGGAAGCAGACACCCAAGTCAGGAGGCACAGAGAACTCCCTTCAGATGAAGAAGAATAGGCCTTCTCCATGGCATATCATAGTGAAACTGGCAAAATACCAAGATAAAGAGAGAATTCTAAAAACAGCTAGGGACAAACAGGCCTCAACCTACAAGGGTAGACACATAGGTACTAGCAGACCTGTCCACTGAAATTTGGCAGGCTAGAAGGAAGGGGTAGGAAACAGTCAGTGTGCTGAATAGGAAAAAATATGCAGCCAAGAATCCTTTATCCATCAAGGGTGTCATTCAGAATAGAAGGAGAGATAAAGGCTTTCCCAGACAAGCAAAAACTAAAGGAGTTCATGACCACTAAACCAGCTTGCAAGAGATCCTAAGGGGGACTCGGTGTGTGGAATGCTGCAAAGACTACCAAGGACCAGAGACATCACCACAAGCATGAAACCTGCAAATAACACAATGACACTAAATCCATATTTCAATAATCACTCAGAATGGAAATGTACTAAACACTTCAATCAAAAGACATAGGGTATCAGAATGGATTAAAAAAAATAAAAAATAAGATCCATCTATATGTTGTCTACTAGAGACTCATCTTAGACCTGAGGACACCTTCAGATTGAAAGTAAGGGGATAGAGAACAATCTATCATGCTACTGGAAGTCAAAGAAAGCTGGAGTAGCCATACTTATATCAGATAAGCTAGATTTTAAACTAAAGACTGTAACACAAGATAAAGAAGGGCATTATATCGTAATTACAGGGTCTATCCATCAAGAAGAGCTAACAATTATAAATCTTTATGTCCCCAATGTGAAAGAACTTAATCACAAACATAAGCAATTTTAAAGATAAGAATGTGGTAATTGCAGTGTACTTTAATACTCCACTCACAGAAACTGACAGATCATCCAGGCAGAAAATCAATAAAGAAATAATGGCCTTGAATGAGACATTAGACCTAAAACTTGACACATACGTTCAGAACTTTACATCTAAAAGAAACAGAATCATGGGGCGCCTGGGTGGCTCAGTCGGTTAAGCTTCCGACTCCGGCTCAGGTCAGGTCTCGCGGTCCGTGAGTTCGAGCCCCGCGTCAGGCTCTGTGCTGACAGCTCAGAGCCTGGAGCCTGTTTCAGATTCTGTGTCTCCCTCTCTCTCTGACCCTGCCCTGTTCATGCTCTGTCTCTCTCTGTCTCAAAAATAAATAAACGTTAAAATAAAAAAAAGAAAAGAAAAGAAAAGAAACAGAATCCACGTTCCTCTAGAGTGCACATGGAACATTCTCCAAGACAGATCACAAACTGGATCACAAAACAGCTCTCAATAAATACAAAAGAATTGAGATCATACCATGCATACCAGATCATAATGCTATGAAACTTGAAACCAATCACAAGAAAAATTTGGAAAGCCTCCAAATGCATCTTACTAAAGAACATCTAACTGAAGAACATCTTACTAAATGCATCTTACTAGTAATGCATCTTACTAAAGAACATCTTACTAAAGAATGAATGGGCCAAAAGCCAATTAAAGAAGAAATTTTAACATATATGGAAGCAAATGAAATGAGAACACAACAGTCCAAACCCTTTGGGGTGCCACAAAGACAGTCCTCAGAGGAAAATACATTGCAATCCAGGCCTAGCTCGAGAAACAAGAAAAATCCCAAATACAAAACCTAACCACACACCTAACGGAACTAGCAGCAGAACAGCAAAGAAACCCCAAAGGCTGCAGAAGAAGAGAAATAATAAAGACTAGAGCAGAAATAAACAATATAGATTAATAAAAAAGACCATTAGAACAAATCAATGAATGTAACAGCTGGTTTTTCTTTTTGAAAAAATAAACAAAATTGATAACCCCCTAGCCAGACTTCTATGAAGTCTGGGAAAAGAGAGAGAACCCAAATAGATAAAATCATGAATGATAGAGGAGAGATCACAACCAACACCACAGAAATACAAACAATGATTAGAGAATCCTATGAAAAATTATATGCTAACAAACTGGACGACCTGGAAGAAATGGACAAATTCCTACACACATACACACTCCCAAAACTCAAATGGCAAGAAATAGAAAATTTGAACAGACCCATAACCCATAACAGACCAAGTGAAGAAATTGAATGATGGAGCAAAAATCTCCCAACAAATAAGTGTCCCGGGCCAGATGGCTTCCCAGGGGAATCCTACCAGACATTTAGAGCAGAGTTCATACCTATCCTTCTCGAGCTCTTCCAAAAATAGAAATGGAAGGAAAGCTTCTGGGCTCATTCTATGAAACCAGCATTACCTTGATTCCCAAACCAGATAGAGACCCCATCAAAAAAGAGAATTTCAGGCCAATATCACTGATGAACATGGATGCAGAAATTCTCAACAAGATACTAGCAAATCGAATTCAACAGCATAATAAAAGAATTTTTCACATGATCAAGCGGGATTCATTCTTGGGCTGCAGGACTGGTTCCATATTTGCAAATCAATCAATGTGATACAACACTTTAATAGAAGAAAGGATAAGAATCATAGGATCCTGTCAATAGATGCAAAAAAACACATTTGACAAAACATAGAATCCTTTCTTACTGAAAAAAAAAGTCGCGATAGAAGGAACATACCTTAATATCATAATAGCCATATATGAAAAGCCCACACCTGATATCATCTTCAATCAGGAAAAACTGAGACCTTTTCCCTGAGATTATTGACATGACAGGGATGTGCACTGTCACCACCCTTGTTTCACATAGTGTTGGAAAGTCCTAGCCTCAGCAATCAGACAACAAAATGAAATAAAATGCATCCAGTTTGGCAAAGAAGTCAAACTTTCACTTTCCACAGATGACATGATACTCTCCATGGAAAACCCAAAAGACTCCACCAAAAAGCTGCTAGGACCGATACATGAATTCAGCAAAGTTGAAGGATACAAAAGCAATGTACAGAAGTCAGTTGCATTTCTATACACAATTAATGAAGCAGCACAAAGAGCAATCAAGAAATCGATCCCATTTACAATTGCACCAAGAACCATGAGATACCTAGGAATCAACCTAAGCAACGATGTAAAAGATCCATATGCTGAAAACTATAGAAAATTTATGAAAGAAATTGAAGAAGACGCAAAGAAATGGAAAAACATTCCCTGCTCATGGGTTGGAAGCACAAGTAGCGTTAAAATGTCAATACTACCAAAGCAATCTACACATTCAATGCAATCCCAATCCAAATTGCACCAGCCTTCTTCTCAGAGCTAGAACAAACAATCCTAAAATTTGCATGGAATGACAAAAGACCCCAAATAGCCAAAGTTATGTTGAAAAAGAAAACCAAAGTGGGAGGCATCACAATCCTGGACTTTAGCCTCTACTACAAAGCTGTAATCACCAAGACAGTATGCTATTGGCACACGAACAGACACACAGACCAATGGAATAGAATAGAGAACCCAGAAATGGACCCACAGAGGTATGGCCAACTACTCTTTGACAAAGCAGGAGAGAGTATCCAATGGAAAAAAGACAGTCTCTTTGGCAAATGGTGTTGGGAGTTTGGGACAGCAACATGCAGAAGAATGAAACTGGACACCTTTCTTACACCATACACAAAAATAACTCAAAATGGATGAAAGACCTGTGAGACAGGAAACCATCAAAACCCTAATGGAGAAAACAGGCAACAACCTGTTTGACCTCAGCCTCAACAACTTCTTTCTTGACACATCTCCAAAGGAAAATAAAAGCAAAATGAACTATTTGGAGCTCATCAGGATAAAAAGCTTCTGCATTGCAAAAGAAACAATCAACAAAACTAAAAGGCAACTGAAAGAATGGGAAAAGATATTTGCAAATGAAATATCAGATAAATGGTTAGCATCCAAAGTATATAAAGAACTTACCAAACTCAACACCTGAAAAACAAATAACCCAGTGAATAAATAGGCAGAAGACATGAATAGACCTTCGTGGGAATGCAAACTGGTGCAGCCTCTCTGGAAAACAGTATGGAGGTTCCTTAAAAAATTAAAAATAGAATTACTTTACAACCCAGAAATAGCACTGCCAGGAATTTATCAGAGGATACAGGAGTGCTGACGCATAGGGGCACATGAACCCCAATGTTCATAGCAGCACTTTTGACAATAGCCAGATTATGGAAAGAGCCCAAATGTCCATCAACTGATGAATGGATAAATAAGATGTGGTTTATATATACAATGGAATGCTGCTTGGCAATGAGAAAGAATGAAATCTTGCCATTTACAACACCACAGATGGAATAGGAAGGTATTGTGCTAAGTGAAATAAGTCAGTCAGAGAAAGACAAATATCACATGTTTTTGTTCATATGTGGAACTTGAGAAACTTAACAGAAAACCATGGGGGATACAAAGGGGAAAAAAAGATTCAGAGAGTGAGGCAAACCCATAAGAGACTCTTAAACACAGAAAACAAACTGAGGGTTGATTTGGGGGTAGGGGAGAGGGGAAAATGGGTGATGGGCATCAAGGAGGGCACTTGGGATGAGCACTGGCTGCTGTATGTAAGGGATGAATCATGGGAATGTACCCCCAAAACCAAGAGCACACTGTATACACTGTATGTTAGCTAACCTAACAATAAATTATATTATAAATAAGTAAACAAACAAACAAACAAACTTTTAAGGAACTCTATTTTATTTTACTTAGTAGTTGCACTATTTTACTATTCCAGCAACAATATACAAGCATTCTAATTTCTCCACATTCTTGTCAACACTTGTAATATATATTTTTGTAATAACCATACTAACTGGGTATGAGGTGATATTTCACACCAAGTAGTATGGTTTTCATTTGCTAAGATGATTAGTGATGTTGGGGTGCCTGGGTGGCTCAGTCGGTTGAGGGTCCAACTTGGGCTCAGGTCACAATCTCGCGGTCCGTGAGTTCGAGCCCTGCGTCGGGCTCTGTGCTGATGGCTCAGAGCCTGGAGCCTGCTTCCGATTCTGTGTCTCCCTCTCTCTCTGCCCCTCCCCCGTTCATGCTCTGTCTCTCTCTGTCTCAAAAATAAATAAACGTAAAAAAAAAAAAAAATCAAAAAAAAAAAGATGATTAGTGATGTTGATCATCTTTTTTATATACTCATTGGCCATTTTTACGTCATCTTGGAGAAATGTCTATTCAAGTTTTTTGCTCATTTTTTTAATCAGACTCTGATCTTTTTGTTGTTATTATAGATGAGTCATAGAAATTCTTTATATATTCTTCATATTAATCCCTTATTAAATATATGATTTGCAAACATTTTCTCCTATTCTGTAAGCTGATTTTTCACTCTGTTGATTGTGTCCTTTGATGCACGAAAGACTAAAGTTTAATGTAGTACCCATTTGTCTATCTGTGCTTTGGTTGCCTTTTTTTTTTTTTTTTTTTGAGTATCATATACAATAAATAATTGTCAAGTTCAATGTTATTAAGATTTTCCTGTATGTTTTCTTCTAGAAGTTTCATAATTTTAGGTATTACATTTACGTTGTTAATGCATTTGGAGTTAATTTTTATATATAATGTAAGATAAAATTCTGACTTTGTTCTTTTGCATGTTGGCGGATACTTCCCAACATCATTTACTGAAGAGACTCTCCTTTCCCCATTAAGTAGTGTTGGCACCCTTGTTGAAGATAATATGGCCAAAAACATGGAGTTATTTCTGGTTCCTATTCGTTTTTATTTGTTTATTTGCCTGTCTTTATACCAGTTTCACACTGTTTTTATTACTGTAGCTTTGTGATGTGTTCTGAAATCAGAAGGTATAAGTTCTCCAACTTTGTTCTTCTTTTTCAAGATTGATTTATTTGAAGTTCTTAGCGATTCCATGTGAATTTTAGGATGATTTCTTTCTATTCTGAGAAAAAAAGTGTTACTGGAATTTTGATAGGAATTGCATTTAATCTGAGTTAAATGTGCAGTATGCACATTTTAGTAATATTAAATCTTCCAATCCATGAACATGGGATATCATTCCATTTATTGGTGTATTATTTAATTTCTTTCAGCAATGTTTTGTAGTTTTTAGTGTTCGAGCTTTTCATTTTCTGAATTAAGTTTATTCTTCAGTATTTTCTTCCTTTTGATGCTTTTGTAAACATAATAATTTTTTTCATTTTCTTTTTTTCCCACGTCTGCCTGCAGTACCGCAGCTCTGCTTGCTGCTCACATCAGTTTTCAGTGGCTTCTAAAGTTGACCCGGTCCCCTAAGCACTCTGCCCTAAGCAAGACAAAAACCAGTCCCTTAAGTAGTCCTCAAACAACCTGGAATGTTGGATGCACGAGCCACTCTTTCCCCCCCCACCCCATCATGAAGAAACTACATGGGATTTCCTCACGATATCTCCACAATATGCTGTGTAGGAGTAAGGGCACTAATGAGTGTATCAAATGCCGGGAGCGATCATGCCCCTTTTGTTGGAATCTCTTCTTAATTTTACAATGCCTCTGGGTGCTGCGACTTCTCAGCTCATCTCTGGAGTTCTTACTGAGGTGTTCTTGTCCACACATTGTTGTTAATTCAGTGGAAGAAGATGAGCCTGTAGCTTCCTGGTCTGCCATCTTACTGCAGTCACCATTTTCTTTTATATTTTCAGCCTAGAGTGGTTTCTGTTATCTCATGATTACCACTTACTGCCTTTTGTGTTTTCACCTCTGGTACCGAATTATGCTTTTATCACTCTTTTCTCCATTTCCTAGCCATATTCTGGCCTCTACTATACTTCTTCATATTTAAAAGTATTCCTGTCCACCCCAACTCCCACTATTAATCTAGGAAAGCTCAATGTCAAAACAAGACATATAGTAAAAAAAAAAAAAAAAATCTGCGTTTTTGAGCTATTCAATATCATTGCTACTGTTGCAAATTCTCAAGTTCAGAGTTACTTGTAATCACTCATTCTCTGAAATCTTCAGTTTTAACATCATATATATGAAGTGTGTGCCTATCTCTGTATGTGTGTGTGTATACTACATATATATATATATATATATATATATATATATATATATATATGACAGTATATTCCTAAATTCTGATAAACTTTTTGCAAAAGTGCCAAGTGTAATTAGATGAACATAACTAAAAGCATTCTGCACGTATGAATTCAGATGAAGGTTTTATTTTTTATGTATACAATAGTGGTTACACAATAAAAGTCTTTTGTGATAGATGATTGTGAAGACAGCTGTAGCAAACAAAATGAAACATCAATGTGTTGCATATGTAGTATGGACAACTAAAGACTCTTCTTTGTTTCTACTTCTAGCCAGTTTATTCTTTCGTAGCCCACAAGACTTCTACAAGTTTTGCTTGAAGGGAAATGTCTTTGAAGGGAGCCCTCAAATAAATTAGTTTTCATTTGGCTACTGTGGATTCCAAAAGTCACAGTCATGCTTCATTTAAATGAAACTCTAGTATGCCAAACCATGATTTAAATCCCCTGAATTATCAGACTTCTGTTCACTCTGTTGATCTTTCTCAAATATCCTCACACTTTTCACTTGCTGCATGATTATTTCTTTGTGTGTGGCTCGTGAACCACCTCATTAATCTGGGATGATTTTTTTTAGCACATCCCCCACCTTAGCCTAACTGTGTCTTAGGAAAGGAAGAATACATGTGGCAAGATTCTACAATACTAACAAGTTTTCGGGTGGTCCCTATATAGACACTAAAATTTGAGGAACAGTATTCTATATAGGTGACCCAGTATACCCTTCCATAATTCTGGCAGATTATGTTTACTTTAAAGATTTAGATGAAGTATGTGACAAAACCAAATATCATAGCACAAATAAAGTGACTGCTAGTTACCAAATAGTCAGATACTCAAGGAACATTGTCATTGAATCACTGAAGAGAGCATATCAACCTAAGCTTGTTTTAGTGATTCAATATATTATACTCAAGACTTTCAGAATTTTGGGGGAAGGTGAAATATCCACCTTCTAAATATTGGTGGATAACCATTGGTGCATCACTCTAAAAATTAAACTCTCACAAGGAAATAAAAAGAAATAGCTTAGAAATTTCTTAAATTCAGAATATTATCATCAATCATGCTGGATATATTTTTATAATACAGGAAAATATATTTTTCATATGTTTCTAAAAACAGCAACCCTTTTTATTTTTCCCACCATCCACTTAAAGATGCATAGATTGTAAATGTCATATGCGTTCTTTTCAATTCTCACACATGCTTACTTTTTTCATAAGTATCCGTAGCATTTAAAGAATAAGCGTGTGTCTCTGTAACAGGCGCAGAATGAAAACTTTTCTTCTATGAATAGCCACTTCCTCCTTCTGGGGAATCAAAGCCGGGAGACCACTTTCAGTGTTCAGTGATTCTGAGCATTTGGTACAATTCTGCTCTGATTACAGCAAGTGACTTTGAGGAAATCCCTGGTTTTCTCTTGTATCATTTGCAATGTGGGAATGTCAGACTTGGTGGCATCTAAGATCCTGCTCTAAGGTTCTATGCCTGAAAATCCTTGAAAAAAAGGAAATTCTACAGACTCAAGGCCTCTACTTTCTATAATTCTGGTAGATTTCAATTTTGTGCTTATGTGGAGACTCTGTTATAGTCATGAGTGCCTTTAGAACTAAGCTAAGCATGGTCTATGGATCTTTAGCTATTTGCTTTTTTAAATTATGTTATTAAGGGGCCATGTCCACATTTACAATGCCATTTTTCATATTTCGTAGCTTGATCTACAGCACAAATATTTCACAAAGAATTTAGAACTTTTGAAAGGCATCCTGCCATTTTTGGCATAAATGTTTACTTTTTACAACATTTCATTAAATGTTATTTCTCTTGATTACTGAATCTTTTCGGAGAGTCCTTTAAATTTGCACCCTAGATGAATGTCTCATTTGTCTCATGCCAGTCCTGACCTGGAGAAAGATACTCAAAAGGGATGATTAGAACAACAACAACAAGATCTTCCCCAAATTTTGTCAAACAGCTGACCAGTTAACTACGCAAAGTAGACGTTACATATCTAAGTATATTGGAAACTCAGGAAGTGGATTGTCTTACTAATTTACGAGAGAATTAGTAAATTTAGGAGAAACCTCGCAGCTAAAAGTGTAGGTGGGAGGAGATACAAAAGAAACAAAAAAGCATTTCAGACTGGGCACTTCCTTTCGCTGATCTTGACTCATAGCACTTGGAGTCTGTCCTTACGCACAAGCTTTGTGCCACGTTCTCCTGCTTGCAATGGACAGACAAGTGACATATGCTGATTTAAACTTATCCAGGGGTCTTTGCCTGGAAAGTTCATCACCCCCATCTCTTCCTCAGGGTAAGTGCCTTTTGTTTTCCATTTGGCATTTGTTTGTCTTTCAGAGTTAGATTTTTCTCTTATATTGATGGTTTTAAATCACAGCTCTGAGGATAAGCAGCAGTCCTATATATATAGGATATATATAGGAGATATATATATATATATATATATATATATATATAGGATATATATATGGATATATAGGATATATAAGATATATATATATATATATAGGATATATATACCATATATATGGATATATAGGATATATATATATATGATATATATATATGGTATAGCTTAGCTTATCTGTAGGTAACAGTAACTGTGACGAAAAGCACACACCTTGTAGGTTTCTTCTTTTATCAAGATATTAGTGTGAAGAGTGAACATCACTCCTATTCCTGAGCCTTGGTTAAAAACCAGGAAGAAATATTTTACACGTATGAACAAAGTAATATTTTAGAGACATAATTATCTTAGAGACATAATAATTTAGAGACATAATTTTACACGTATGAACAATGTAATATTTTAGAGACTTCCTATCATGGTAACGTACCTTATTCCAAATCCTTCCCCAAAATACTAATGCTAACTTTTACTGCACTCCCTCCCATAGTGTTTTTCCCCCCAATATGAAGTATAAGGGCGATGATTAATATCCTTCGCTATCCAAAGAGAAGGAGAAAATTTTTTCTAGAAGAATATCATATTCAAGATCAAAGACTTCAACGTAATTATAATCTGATAGTTTCTAACTTTGAAACTTGATACTTGAAATGTATCCTGGTTTCGACGGAGATAAGCCATGAGACACTGGAGAATATCATTAAAAGAACCTATTTGACACTTGTTGGAATCAGCACTTTTCTATGTCAGAGGAATTAGTATTTTCTATGTCAGTGGGAAAAAAAAAGGGGGGTAACGGTCATGTGAGGTAATAGGTGACGGATGCCAATAGCCTGGAAATGGATGAAAAAAGACCAGAAACTAGGCAGAAAATATGCACGGAATTACCATGACGTTCTGAAATCTAACCAAATGTACTACTGGGATTTTTATCCAACCTGATATTCATTTCATATTGTGCTAAACATTGGGCTATAGCCTTTTAAGATGATTTGGTATAGGTTTGAAACTACTAAATTATCAATGTTCTAAATCGGGAAAAAAGGCTTAGGGTTACCAAATAAGTTTCACTATACTCTTCATTATGGGGGTTAAGGGGAATTGGAGGATCTTGATAACTACAGTCAGGGTTTGGTGTGGCCACAGTTATTTTTTAGGGAAATAATGAGACTTTCTCTTACCCTATTCAGATCTAGCAAAGGTGGAGAGGGAGGAGGCTGGTGTTTAAAAGGGATGACCTAAAGTGAATACAGAGAAAGGCAGTGAGATTTTCCTCAAAAATTACTATCTATGACCCCAAATCAGTGCGTCCAGAAAATTTGTCCAGTCTGATCATATTTTTGTCCTATTTCACCATCGTGAAAGGAAATCTGAAACAAAGTAGAATAAGGCCAACAAAACGTGTAATTTAAAAACACTGATCTGATATTACAATTATTGCGAAACCACTGCTGAGCTCCTTGGCTAAACTCTTCAGGTTGTGGTAACTGTTAAACAGTGAATGCACCAAAAGTAGTCAGCGAGCTAGAGGGAGATGTGAGCTGTGACCTATTTTGTTACAGCGAATGGTTTGCTCCCTTAGAAAAGTAAGTAAGGTGTTGGTAAAAATGCCTCTAGACATTGTTTATTCATTCAAAAATAAACTATTGGTTTTGAAGCTACAGCAGGGAACAAAATAGAGAAAAAATATTTTCCTTTATTGCAATTATACTACTATAAGAGACATAATAAACAAATAACTGAGTATATGTAAAAAGATCATGTGATATTTAAAACATTTTTTTTAAATGTTTATTTATTTTTGAGAGAGACAGAACAAGCAGCAAAGGGGCAGAGAGAGACACACAGAATCTGAAGTGGGCTCCAGGGTCCAAGCTGACAGCACAGAGCCTGACGTGGGGCTTGAACTCACAAACTGCGAGACCGTGACCTGAGCCAAATGGGACGTTTAACCAGCCGAGCCACCCAGATGCCCCAAAAGATCACGTGATATTGAGTGAAATTGAGAAGAATAAAAAATAGAAGTAGAATTTAGTTTGGTGGGGGGTACTGTATCAAATGGATTACAGGAGGTGATGATAAGAAGACTTTTGAATCAAGACCTGTCAAGACTTGTGGGACAAAGTCATGCTTTCTGGGAGAAGAGTCTTTTAGGAAGTTGGACACACAAGTGCAACCTCCCTGACATCAGAACTTACCTGTCATACTGTAGGAGAGCACGCAGATTAGGGTGAAATATCAGCATGTATATATGGAGAGCCACAGGAGATGAAGTTAGAGAGGTCATTCGAAGCCAGATTGAATAGGGATCTGCAGACCACTTTATAGACTTGTCCACATTCAAATCTCCATAGAAAGCCTTTGAAAGGTTTAGAGCAATGGAGTAGAATGGTTTAATATATTGTTTATACCCAAAGAGTAGCCCAGAGTGGGTATTTCCCAATAACCAAGGTTTACTTGGCCTCTTCAACTTGTTATCGTAACTCCATTAATTTCAATCTCATACAGTGCAGCAGAAGAACTTAATACAGAAGAGCATCCCAAGCACAGGACCTTCCATTCAATTCCTTAAGTTTTATCAAGAATGAAGAAGTATCTTTAAAAGTCACTTCAGGCGTGCCTGGGTGGCTCAGTCAGTTAAGCATCCAACTCTTGATTTCATCTCAGGGATGACCCCAGGGTCATGGGATTGAGCCCCATGTTGGGCTTTGTGCTGAGCATGGAGCCTACTTAAGATTCTCTCTCTCTCTCTCTCTCTCTCTCTCTGCCCCTCTCCCAGGCGTGTCCTCTCTTTCTCTCTCAAAAAAAAGTCACTCCAAATTTCCTTTGAGCTATACAGATGGTCCCCTACTTACTAAGGTTCAACTTGCAATTTTTGGACTTTCCAATGGTGTGAAAGCAATACACTTTCAATAGAAACCATACTTTGAATTTTGAATTCAATCTCTTCCCTGGCTAGCAAGGAGCGGCACAATCTTATTGCGTGATGCGGGGCGGTGGCAACCACAGGTCCCCATCAGCCACACCATCATGAAGGTTACAGCCAATACAGTCATCCTGTTCCCGTGCAACCATGCAGCTTTTCACTTTCAGTACACTATTCCCTAAATTATGAGATTTTCAATACTTTATTCTAAAATAAGCTTTGTGTTAGATGATTTTGCCCAAGCTTAGGCTAATGTAATTATTCTGAGCCCTTTTAAGATAGGGTAGGCTAAGCTATGATGCTCAATAGGTTAGGGATAGTAAAACTATTTTCAAATGACTATCTTTTCAACTTTCACTGGGTTTATGGGGATGCAAGGAATATACATAAGGAATAAATTGAGGAAGATTTGTAGTTTTTAAAAAAGATTAAAAGAAAAATAACCTAATATTTATTGAATAATTACTATGTGCCAGATACTATGCATAGCATTTTAGAAGAATTGTTTCATATAGTCTTTTCAAAAACCTTAAGAAGTAGATATTAGTCTACATCTTATAAATGAGGAAATTTGTCACTTAGGAAGCTAGAATACCTTGCCCAAAGCAACATGCTCAAATACAGATGTGCTAGATTTGAAAGCCTCTGCTTCTAACCACTGCTGTGCTTCCATAATAAATATTAAAATAGTCACTATATGTCTCCATTTTGCAAAGTTTCAAGGGAAAAAAGGACAAGGAAGGAAAGAGACATAAAGGTAAAATAATATACATATCTACAACCAGAAAGAATTATATTTTAGGGCCAGTCTTAGGTTCATTGACTGCATTTAGCCATTCTGTATCACAGTGGTTTTCATTAGAAGTTCTAGGTCAATGTTAATCAAGTTTGGTGTTCTCAGATCCAGATGTATGCCCAGAGTTTAGGAGTCTCCTCTGGGTACTTACTCATAGGTGATAATCTATGTGTCACTACCTTGAATCTTACCGATCATCTGTTTCTTCCCATAATCTTTGATCACATTAGCTATTCTAAATTCCATCTACTGGGGAACATTTTAGAAAGAGCTAAGATATGAATGTCAACATACTAACTAAGGGGACCATTAGTAGTTTTCTGCAAATTGGGTTGCACAAAATTATTGCCAGGGACAGTGTAAACAAACAAAGTGCAAATGGAATTGTAAGTCACTCTGGAACATTTAAGAAGAATAAAAGATAGCATTTTAACAAACCTGGTACTAATATTCTTAACAACTGACTCAAAACAAATAAATGTCTATATAGAGAAATATTAGAAAAAAATATAAAAAGAATAGATAATATAAATAAATCCAGAGCTTTAGATAAATTAAAAAAACCTTTACTTGTAAAAGCCCTCTGCTCTAATAATATAATTTAGAAAACAACTTGTAATATATCTTACAGCTATATTATATGTATGTGTGTGTATATATATATGTATCTATATATGCATGTTATGGCTATATTACATATATATGTTATATATGTGTGTATATGTGCATGTGGGTGTGTGTGTGAGTGTGTGTGTGTGTGTGTGTGTGTGTGTTACAAACCAAACGAGAGCAAAAGGGGTCTTATAATTAAGTCAGAGGTATAGGCATTACCTAAATACAATTTCAAGTGCAGTAACTAAGGTATGAATTACTAGACTAATTCCTATCAGAGCTGATTCAATTTTGGAATCTGAGCTGGTGTTTCCCTGAAAGTTTTTTTATTAGAACATTACTCTCAGGGGCACCTGGGTAGCTCAGTCAGTTCAGCGTTTGACTTTGGCTCACATCATGATCTTGCGATTCGTGAGCTCAAGGCCCATGTCGGGCTCTGTGCTGACAGTGCGGAGCCTGCTTGGGATTCTCTCTCTCTCCCTCCCTCTTTCTCTGACCCTCCCCCACTCACACTCTGTCTCTCTCTCTCTCTCTCTCTCTTAAAAATAAATGAACATTAAAAATTAAAAAAAATTACTCTCATTATTTTTCCCCACGAAATTTATAGTTTTAAAGATGTCTAGAACAAAATATATTGATAAACTTATGATTAATTTATGCTTCCATTTCATTAATTAATATAATCACAATTTCTTTTTTTAATGTTTATTTATTTTGTGAGAGAGAGAGGGAGCAAGAGCATGTGTGCTTGCAAACAAAGGAAGGGCAGAGAGAGAGGGAGAGAGAGAATCCCAAGTAGGCTCCATGCTGTCAGCACAGAGCCCAGTGCAGGGCTCGATCTCACAAACCATGACACCATGACCTGAGCAGAAATCAAGAGTCAGATGCTCAACCAACTGAGCTACCCAGGCTCCCCCATAATCATAATTTGTGATAAACATGATAAACATGAGACACAGTATACTGTAAATGATATGATTGCAGAGAAAAACGAATGTATTTGATATTTTGTTAGACTATGCAACATTGTAGACATAAGCTCATGTTATGTTATATTCATCGAAATACTAAAATAATATGCAGCCTCATAAAACACTCTTCTCTGATTCAAGTTGGAGATAATTGCTTTAGACAACAATAAAGCAGAGGAATCCATGTCTAAGAATAGAATTGTTGTGTGTCACAAGAAGCTAAAATGGTACTTAGCACAAAATAGAGCCTCCATAGAACTCATTCTAACATATCTTGACTGGATGAAGGCCATCCTTTTTAGACAAAATTCTTTGACTTACTTCCTACAATAGGGCGTGTGCTTCATTTTCATACAGCACTTGGCAATTTTCGAAACTTTTCACATCTATCCCGTTTGATTGTTACACCAATCTTTTGTACCTAAGACAAGCGTAAATATTTCTGTTTTACTCATGAGCCAAATCTCAGGTGGATCTGACTGAGAACCCATCTCGTGGAGCTCTAACATGGCTGATAAGCGTTCTTTCCTGCCCCCAGCTCCCAACTTGAATCTGTCTATATGCGACCCAAACCACCTTTGCTTTTTGTTCCAGATGGACCCAACCAGTTAACTAAGTGTATTTTCTTAACTTCTCAGACATCTGTCAAGGTCCACCTTGGCATCAGTTTGCTCTGAAACTTGGTTGTACTGGGGTTATTCTTCTCACCTTGACTGTGATTGGGTTGAGTATTTCAGGTAAGTGATTCAAGATCATTTGCTTCAGAATACATATTTTGTTCCTATCATTAGAGTATCAAATAATTTGGCCACCCCCAAACTTAGCGAAAGACCGATGAAAGAAAAACAATTACAAAACAATGCTTTTAACAATGCTCAGCCCAAATCTACTCTGCGAACTTCAGCCTTTTGGATTTCTGTTCCTAATTGTTCTGATCATCTTCATGAGGTATTTCAGATGTGCTCCAGAACTTAAAATTAGATCACCATTCTAATAAAGACATGACAATAACAAATAAAATTTAAATTTTCCATTATTTACAGTTTTTTCAGTACCTATTATATTCCAGATTGCACTAGGCAATCTCTCCCATGGGGTAGGCATAATTGTATTCCTCCCGAATATGAGAAAGCTTGGTCAGGAGTATAAACAACTTAAGAGTAGATAACAGGTAACAACGTCTATGTAAGTTCATTGTTAGGTGTTTTTTCTTGTTTGTTTGTTTACGTATGCTGTGTTCTAACTAGACCCTTTGTTACTACATAGCTATTGCCTTTATATTCTACCCACATTCAAGCTGGTTGAGATAACAGAGTTTCCCGAAGTGATAATAACATATCCATTTTGCCACATTCAGCATTTAATCTTCTTACTGGTTTCTCCTTATTTACTAGTAATATTCTTAAGGCAAAACTCATCAATAGAAGAAAGCGGTGTGGATGTTCAAGAGAACAGGAATGAAACAACAGGTAATTTTGTAGCTTGGAAGTTCCTAAAAATAACAACTCGTATTTGACCGATACCATACATTACATTAGTAAAGGCTCCTAACAACCCATATATTCAGATAGTATGAGCTTTCTGACTTTATGTTTGACAAACCTGGGGAATGGGAGGGTTAAGCAACTCACTTAGGGTCAAATCTCACCAAGTAAGAGGCGACAATGGAAATTGTACCTGTGGACTGACCTCAGAGCCGATGATCTTAACCACTAGGTCACACTTCCACACTTAGAGGAAACAAAAGAAGTATTCTGAAGCCAATGATCGTGAATCACTTACCTGACACACTCCAGCCCAACACAGATGTTGCTGCTAGAATATTCAAGAATTAACAGCCAAATATCAAGTTAAGAAGTAATATACGCACCTAAGTGAAATAGTGGATGATTTTAGTGAGCATGTCAAACAGTTAACTTTTGACTGAAGTTAATTAGTAAAACTGAAATATAAAATAAGTTTCTAAATATTTATCATATTCACGACTAGAAGGTTAATCTTGCTTCACGAAGCAGTGTGCGTTAATAAAGACACTGTGGTTGAATGACTGTAGTAAAATATGATTGTGGATGGTGCACATGCTCCCAGATCATCAATTTTAAGTAACCTGGAAATCCTTCTGGAAAATGTTACCCAACAGATTGCACTAAGTAAGCAAGTATATACTTTGGCAATTAGAAATTTTCCGTAGTACTGGTCATCAATTTAGGGCGATAAATTATATTTGCTTTGCAGTTTACAAGTTGTTTGAGGTAAAAAGTCCTTTCGATAAGTTTGATATTGTTGGATATGTAGTGGGATCAACACTACTGATGAGCTTGAGAAAATTCAGCAATAGTTTTGACTCTTCACACCATCTGATTATGTGCACTTAAATTATTCTGTCAGCGCCTTAAAAAGTAAGATGTGGCTGCGTAAATGATTTTAATGGTCTTTTCCTATTCTAACACTCTATGATTCCATTTATGCCCCATACAACTGGTCATGGATTTCCAATTCTTGATATCAGAATGAAGAGTGTCAAAAACCTCAAAATTATAGCCAATCCATTCATTGTTCTCACAATAATAATCAGAGACTTCTGTGCATTTATAATGACTTGTGCGTGTGTGATTGGTTGTGGTGGGTGGAAACAGGAGAGAACTATAACACTTATTTATTTCATCTTTCTCTTTACTTCAGAGAAACCAGATCTGTTAAAGTGCCCAAAAGATTGGCGTCTACTCCGAGAAAAATGTTTGTTTTTTTCTCTCGCTTCCGATACTTGGAACTACAGTCTAGCTGACTGTTCCACAAAAGAATCCAGTTTGCTGCTTTTTCAAGATCCAGAAGAATTGGTAAATAATTAAATAAGATACCTTAATAGAACTTAGCACTTTTTTCTAACCTTACCACGGCCTTTGGGGTTCAGCCCAAAGGGGCTATGCAGATACAAGTAGCAACTTTGACTTCAAGAAGCTCACAATCTGAGAGAAGAAACAGACATATAAGGAAATAATTGAATGTAATTTGATGAATGCAACAATATAAATATAGAGAGTAATATCACAAAGAAGGAATAATCAACTCTGATGGGGAGTTAGGAAAGTCATCATAGATGAGGTAAGACTTGAACTCAGTTTTAGAGAAAGAGTAGAAAAATGCAAACCATGAATAGATCATACAGATTCAGTATTCTGCCATTTTGTTTGCTTTATTTATAGAGACACGTACAAAGCCTGATACCTAAAAAAGAATTTCTGTTTTGGATTGGATTAAATTTAACATTATCAGAGAAGAAATGGAAGTGGATAAATGGGTCATTTTTAAATCCAAACGTGTGAGTATTTGATAAGCCAATTTGAATATTCACTCTATACCAGCTTTGTATTTCGAGAACATAAAATTGTTATGAAAGACTGAGTTTTGTGGTTTCCATTTGGCTTAGAAATTTTCAAGACGTCCAGAATAGACTTAGAAGATGAACGATTCTGAAGCTGGTTGGTTGAAAGTCCCATATGGGAAAAGACATCAGCCCTTTAGAGCAATATATATATGTGTGTATATATATATATATATATATATATATATATATATATATTTACCTACAACGGAGATTTAGGAAACAAGGAATAGATAATTTGGTGGCGGGGTGGGGGGGATGGGGATCGCATTAAACCATCTCTAGCTGGAGGCTTTTAGCATGCAGAATTATTTAAGTAGTGTTTTTCAGTGAATTAAAAAAAAAAAAAAGTAAATATCAAGAGTGTGGAACCCAGACAGGCCGGAAAGCCTTACTGATAATGTAAACAGTCGATTAACATATATTTTAAATACATTATAGTTATTCTACACTGTATTCTTGCAATAAGCTAGAGAGAAGAAAATGTTATTAAGAAAACCATAAAACTAGAAAATACACTTACAGTAACACACTGTATTTATCAAAAGACCATGTGAAGTGAACACATATAGTTCAAACCCATGATGTTCAAAGGTCAACGGTATATTTTAACAAGTGGTGCAAAGGAGACAATTATTTGAGGGGATGTGATAAATATGGCATAGGCCACAAAGGATCTATTAGCTATTTTCTATTGGGTGTCTCATTGTAGTTTTTTGTGTAAGATGTCCAAGAAAATTATCGGTTCAATAGGAGGGTTGATACTACCCAAATAAATTATATATTTTAACAGAATTAATGGATAATTGTGTAACAAAGGCAGAGAATTTTTTCCTCGGAAGCAAAAGTATGCATTCAAATAATGTTTCTGTGAAGAACTTCTTTTGATAAGTTGTTCAGAAGAGAGGATGTTGTGTTGCTTTATTTTTTAACTTATTTTAATGTGTATTTATTTTTGAGAGAGAGACACAGAGCGTGAGCAGGGAAGGGGCAGAGAAAGGGAGACACAGAATCTGAAGCAGGCTCCAGGCCCCGAGATGTCAGTGCAGAGCTGGACGCGGGGCTGGAACCCACAAACTATGAGATCGTGACCTGAGCTGAAGTCGGACGCTTAAACAGACTGAGCCACCCAGGCGCCCCTGTGTTCCAGTTTTTGAGTCTATGAAGGCTTCAATCACATTCTATAAATGATAGTTAAAACTTTTTTATCATTCAAAAAACATGAGGAAAATGAGGAAAACACATGAGACTTAAAACACAGGAACAAGTCCAAGTTTATCTAAGCTATAGTGTAAACGTATAAGGGAAAGTGTGAAACATTGAAACATATGTGGGTTTAATTAGCAAATTTTTATGCTGTTTGACACATGTTCTAAAATATTTTTTAAAGGTGATTCTTCCAAAAAATTATTTTAGGGGCGCCTGGGTGGCTCAGTCGGTTAAGCATCCGACTTCGGCTCAGGTCACGATCTTGGGGTCCGTGAACTCGAGCCCCACATCGGGCTCTGTGCCAACAGCTCAGAGCCTGGAGCCGGCTTCAGATTCTGTGTCTCCCTCTCTCTCTGCCCCTCCCCCGCTCATGCTCTGTCTCTCTCTGTCAAAAATAAATAAACATTTTAAAAAAAATTTTTTTAATTATTTTAAAGTCTAAGTGTTCCGAGGTAGAATAAATTTATGAAAGGGCAAGCCTACTCTTTCTGGTGGATAAAATGTGCTTTCACACCACACATGTATACCACACACACACCAAAAACAACATACACACATCCAACACACATCACACATACACGACACAAGCCACACACAAAATACGCTGACTACACGTATACAACACACGTACTCCACACATACACCACACACACACCACACAAATTCCAAAAAAAAATCTACCTTCATTTTTTACATGTTTTCTGGTGATTACTCTCTGTACTTTATTCCCATATAAATGAAAATTTAATGTTGACTTATTTTTCTTTGTTCATACCCAAATTAGGGTTAATGGAAATCAGTGTGTGTGTGTTTATTTTATTGAAGTTTATAATAAAATTGGAGAACACTGAAGTGTCCGTGAGTGGAAATATAGGTAAAGCGGATGGATTAAATTCAGCTGAACATCCCATTTTACTCTGAGATAAAAATTATGCTTTAATTAAATATGGCAGTGATCAGGCAAACCTGGAAGGAATGGGGTTGTAGTAGAAAGAGTATTCATTAAATTCTGCTTTTATTTTAACTGTCAGCCTGGCTTTCAGGTAAAGAAAAAAATAGAGGGTGATAGTAATTGTTTTTGCAGGATTAATAGGGATTAAATGAGATAAGGTAGAGAACCAGGCTGAGATCTGGTTAAGGAAAGCCTAGGAAGCCATTGACGATCTTTCGGAAAGAAAGTCTTTGATTTGGCCATGTAAGCATTAAAAAGTTATCTTGTAAAGCGGAAGAAGGAATCAAATGGGTAGAAGAGATAAAACATGGCGGACTTTGGCAATAGCCCAGTTGAGAGAAGTTCATAAGTTGACTAGGGTGTCAGGCACTAGGAAGGAATCGGATTGGCTGCTCAGGCCGAAAGGGCTGCATGGAGAAATGCAGTGAAGGAACAAAGAAAAGCTGTGACAGAACCCTATCCTCTTTGTTTGAAATGGATAAGAGAGTCTTGAACCATCCTATCCTGGCACCTTACCCTAGTGCTGCCTATTTCCAATACTAGTCCCACCCCCCCACCAGCAGTGAGCCATAAGCCTCATGTGTGTTGGAACCAATGACATTTTGAAGCAGACACCCACCAATTTCTGTTTGGAATGAGGAAAAATGGAAGCCTCTGGCCCTGGTCACATACCACACAAACTAAGCCTCTTTTTTTTTTTTTTTAATGTTTTTATTTATTTTTGAGACAGAGACAGACAGAGCATGAGCAGGGGAGGGGCAGAGAGAGAGGGAGACACAGAATCTGTAACGGGCTCCAGGCTCTGAGCTCTCAGCACAGAGCCCGATGTGGGGCTCGAACTCACAGACCGTGAGATCGTGACCTGAGCCAAAGTCGGACGCCTAACCGACTGAGCCACCCAGGTGCCCGGCTAAGCCTCTTTTCTAAGCCGATCCAAATTCTGTAGACCCTGCATGTCCGTCATATGCTGTTGTCTACTTACTATGTTTACTGAGTGCAAACTTGAAGCATTGTCAGACCTTCACATGGGCTATCTCAATGCCTCCCCCAAATATCAGGTGGTCCTGTCCTCTCTATTTAAGAAAACTGAAGCTCAGTAAAGTTAAGAAACTTTTCACATGTATTAAGGACAGAATAAGAATAAGAAGAGAACCCCAGTTTGCAAAGCTTGGCGTTTGTTTGTTTGTTTGTATATATTAGTTTGAAGCTTCTTGGTAGAGAATGCTTTTCCAGTGAAGATAAACTGGCAAGGGCTGGAGATTTATTATTAGCTTTAAATTAAAAGTTTACACCATTAGGTTTGTGACTGTGTGCTTGCTCTATACTCAATACTTTAGCAGCCCATTGTTTCCTGAAAGTTGTAGGAGACGCTGGCTGGATGAGGAGAATTACGTGAGAAAATTCCAAGCACTAAATGACGCTTTTCGTTTGCTCCACAGATTACGTATTGTTGGCTATACTAAGAAAAACAGCTGTGTTTACGTCTCACCGACAGGAATTTTTTCTGAGGACTGTGACACAGACAATAAATGGATCTGCCAGAAAGAACTACAACCTGTCAGAAATAAGGCGTGTTCTGGCTCTTGACTATGCATTCCCTCTCAATTTCTCTACTTTCCATCACAGGTCTCCGCATCTATACAGCTAACCTGGCCCGATGTATATCTAGAAGCACAAAGTGAACCAATACTGACTCTTCTAAAACTGTCGTGAATCTTACAGAAGTTCACGGCTAACCTACTCATTGTATGAATGAGGAAGCAAATACATAGGGAAACCAAGTATCATTTTAAGATACAGTGACGTTCCATGGAGAGAAGCCCAGACCAGCTGACTGGTTTCCAGTCTTGGCCTATACATGTGGCCTTCCTTGATCCCCTCTATGCTTTAGCTCACCTCTAGAAAAGTTACAGTAAAAGATTTCTAAAGTCCTGTGGATATTTCATAGTCTATGATTTTTCATATTATCACACAACTGGATTGTTCCAGAACATTGGCCTAAGTCCATTCTCTTGACTCTGATATCAGAATCTCATGACCAAAGGATCTTGGGAAGGGACCTAAACTCTTCCCGCCATTCCAGTGTTCTTCCTATTTTAATTTTCTCATTACTTCTTTATTTTCCTTCTATGTCCCTTTCTCTCTAGGCTCACACACAGGCTGTAGGAAATATGTAATTAAATTTTTCATTATTTAGTGGAAAATAAGTGATTTTTTTCATCAAAAGGGAAATATTTATTCAGATAAATGTCGGGAGTGTTCACTTTTTAAAAATATGCCACATTTTCTATGGAGATCAAACAATAATAATCCTGGACTTATTGTGTAAGGAGGTTTACAATAAAATTTCTGAAAAATAGGTATTTACTTACTTTGATCATTCAATGCCAATTTGAATTACATAAATTCAAATACATATAATAATGACCTAAATATTTCAATTTCTGTTTTTCATGATGATTTATAATACTAGTTAACATAAAATTTTGAATATATCCAAACCCCAAAGCATAATTCATTTTGTGTCAGATACTTGGGAAATAAATTACTTAGGGAGACATTCTACACAAGAGCGTCATTACAAACGATGTAACATAAAAGTGAGACTATGAAATGTTTGGCACCCTTGAGGAAATGACCTGCAAAGAACAGAAACCTGCGTTGCAAGAAAAAAGTGTTTCCATAACTGATAACATACATTTCCAACCCTTGGATGACATTCAGTTGCACCTTCTAAAGCGAATCAGGATGAGGCTAAGTGCATCCAGTTAAACCAGAATGCATTCCAAACATGGGCCTGTTGCTTCTCCTACACCTGTTAGATCTGAAACGAAGTGCCCCAAAAGTGCACGTCCATAAGAAACTTTTACAAAAAAAAAAAAAAAATGACTCCAAGAACTTAGGGTCTTGGACTTTTGCTATTGCAGTATGAGCTTATCAGTGAGGCTTACCGGTGGACGATACCGGAGAGCATCTCTGAGACTCAGACTGTGAGGATGCAGTTTCCTGAGGAAGGCAGGTCTAACCGTATTCTAGGAAGATTAAGAAATATTAGGTCTAAGGAACAATTTTGGTTACGGTATTTGAGTCAGTGTTTGTTGACAATAAGCCGACTGCAACTCCAAGACACGTCAAAAGAGATCCCGTGTCATTCAAGATCTGCCATCTACATTTTCTCTAAGCAGCCCATACGCTCCAGGCACAGACGCCTTGCTTGTCTCCAGACACCTCCTGATGTTTTAGGATTACGGAGTTTCATACCTGTTGTCCCGCAAGGGTGTGACGCTGTTTTCATGCAACATCTTTATTCTTTATCTAGAAGAACCCTAGTAGTTGTGGAAGGCTTAACTCAAATGGTAGTTCCTTTCTGAATTTTTGTTCAAACTTCTCTGTCTCCCACAATTTGTCATTTATTTCTCTTTCCTCCTCTGAAATATAATTACATTCCTCCTTTGCTGTCTTTTCGTGCGCTGCTTTTACGTTTGTAAGGCTGGTTCCACTGCTCTCCTGGCTAGTGTTGGACAAAAACCAAGATAGAACAATGGAGGGAAGAAAAGAGAAGTCCCTGACTCCTTTTGATACAGTGAGCTAAGCTGACCAACTGGCACAGTAACAGTCTGTTTATGTTGTAGGAGATTGACCTTGAAGCTGAACCAGTGAGACCCCCTCTGTTTCTTTTCTATGTTACGTGCTTGGATTTGAAGTCCATTTGCTTCTGTTTGACCTTCCTACCTATTCACTTCACAGCTCTCTTCATTAGGCACCTTACCTGTTAAAAAGTAGGTCTCATGGGAAAACATGGTGGAAAAAACTAAAAACTAAAAATAAAATATCCTCGATACCTTAACCTAGCTTTGTTTTTGTTTTTGTTTTGAGAGAGAAAGAAAACACAAGTGGGGGATGGGCAGAGAGAGAGGGAGACACAGAATCTGAAACAGGTTCCAGGCTCTGAGCCGTTAACGGGAACTCATTGGGCGGGGGCTCAGAATCACAAACCCTGATATCATGACCTGATCCAAAGTCAGCAGCTTAACCAACTGAGCCACCCAGACACCCCAAACTTAGCTTTTTCAAAAAGTCGTTGTTTCCAATGCACAGATGTGTAGGCAGCCAGCTATGAGATTCTTTTCCTTTGTAATGCAGGTATGGGTAAACCAGAATAACTTTTGACTTAGGTACCAAGCCTGGAAACTTGAAATACAAGGCCAACAAGGGATATGTACGTGTACTTCAGTGGTTTGCTGTGGACTCCATTCTGCCCCCTTGTGGACTTAAAATCACGTACAGTAGAATTTGTTTATTGAATGGGTTTGCCTAGATGGCTCTTGCTTGGAGTGTCTTAAGGCAGTTTGAGTGAAACGGCCATTGGGGCTGATGTTATTTCAAATCCTTCCGCCTAACATCTGGGGCTCTTGATTCTGACCACAGACCTTTGCAAGGTGGCTGAATTACAAGAACAGTTTTCCTAAAAAGCCCATTTTTCAAACAACAATACAAGCTGCATAGAATGACTTGTCAACATTCGGGAAATGACCCACTGAGAGAGCTAGAACCCAAATCGGACCTCCCAGGTATAGGAAGCCAATTGCGTGGCTACCTCTCTATCTATCCCAACACAATCAATCAGGGCCTTTTCAAAACAAACATCCGAACATTGCTACCCAGAGTGTGCTTTGGATTTATCATTTGTGCTCCCTGGGAAACTTGCAAAATTCTACTTTAGGTAACTGCCACGTGGCTACAAATTCCCAGGTGCAGGCATTCAATAGGCATAATCTCTCCATGTAATTCCAATTCTGATTTCAGTTTCTCTCCAGATAGTTTGTTTCTCCAGGCTTTTATTCAGATATTTTTATTCATTAGTAATAACTTTGGGGCTGAAAGCACCAAAAACAGTATCCAATTATTAGTACTTTGTTTGGTGCTAATGAGGACATAGGATGATTTAAATTAATGATTATTTGTTAGTGAAGTGATTTTGCCCAACTAGCAATGGAAGAGTGGATCCAGAATGCAAGCTTTTGAATCACAATTCTCTCTGCTTGTTTCTTCACTGATGTGTCCCAAGAACCTAGAAAGATGTCTGGGATATGGCAGGTACTCAATGAATAGTGCATGAATGACGATTTAAGAAGAATAAATATTTTGGGGTGCCTGGGTGACTCAGTAGGTTGAGCATCCGACTGTGGCCCAGGTCATGATCCTGTGGTTAGTGAGTTCGAGCCCCACTTCAGGCTCTGTGCTGACAGTTTAGAGACTTCAGGCTCTGTGCTGACAGTTTGGAGACTAGAGCCTGCTTCGGATTCTGTGTGTGTCTCTCTCTCTCTGCCCCTCCCTAGCTTATGCTCGCACTGTCTCTCTCTCTCTGTCAAAAAGAAAAAAACTTAAAAAAAATTTTTTAAATAAAAAAGAAAGAATAAATATTCTATGTCAGAGTTTACTTTGTAGGAAATTTGGGGTAGTTAATAAAACAATATTTAGGAGCTGATATATGGGATGTGAATGCCTTTGTTCATGCTGCTTTTCTGAGTGAATGCCCTTCTTTCCTCTTTACCTGTTGGGAACTTCCAATATTTTTAACACTCAAATGAAGTCTATCTTCTAGAAAGTGACCTGTGATTGTTTCGGCACAGTAGATGTTGTTTTCTATGAAATCTTGTACTTTCAGCCTTACCCACCTGCTTTGTATTACATATATTATCAATTCCTTTCTTCCTCAATTTTGTCACTATGCTAAGACAAATTCAGGTCTTTCGGGTCATTTATCTTATTTTCAAATTTTCACACTACTTAGGGGCTCAGCATATAATTGAACTGCTTCTGGCTTATCAGTGTTTTTTCCTGAATTAATATCCATTGCAGTTACCAGGCAGCGACAGACAAAAACAACACAGAGGAGGGATTGCTACAACCAACCGAAATAATGTCCCAAATTTCTAACCAGTTAAATCAGAGCAAAAGAATCCTCAGCAAATTATTTTTAAAATTTTTCACATTTAATTAACGGGATTATATAATGTCAAAATAGACTTATAAGAGAAACAGTAAGTACAAATACAACCGTATTTTCTACCTGCATCAGTTAAGTTTTGCTACGTGACAGATCACCTCAAAACTCAGTGGATTAAAACACAATGATTTAGTTTGCTCACCAGATTATGGGTCAGCCAGAAGCTTCTACTGATCTGATCCTGGTTTGGCTGGTCTTGTCTGGGCTCACTCATGTACCTGGGGGCTGCTGACTGACCTACTGAAGGCTGACTGGGCTAGGAGGATCTTAGTCAGCTGCGGGCCAGTTGGCTTACTGTCCACTTGGCTAATAGGCCCACGCGTTTCTTATTCCCCGTCAGACTATCTCAAGTTAATCAGACGGTGGCTGGGAGAGTTCCAAGAGGTAGAAGCTCTAGGTTTGCAGCTGGACTTGTTACTCTCCCCGCATTTGATTGGACAAATCAAGTCAAAAACTAGCCCAGAGTCAAGGCGTGGAGGTAATAGACTTTTGGTCTTAATGGGAGGAAGTTCAAAGTCCCACTACAAAGGGCGTGGGTACAATGGAGGGGGACAGAACCAGTATCGGCGTTCTTTCTTTTCATTCAATTTGCATATAACCCTTTAAAAAAACTTTTAAGTGTTTATTTATTTTTGAGAGAGAGACAGAGACAGTGCAAGTGGGGGAAGGGCAGACAGAGAGAGAGAGAAAGAGACTGAGAGAGAGAGACACACAGAATCCGAAGCAGGCTCCAGGCTCCGAGCTGTCAGCACAGAGCCCGATGTGGGGCCTGAACTCACAAAATGCTAGATCATGACCTGAGCCAAAGTCGGGCACTTAACCAACTGAGCCACCCAGGCGCCCCTGCATATAACCCTTTAAAGTGATTTCTGGTTGTACCATACTTCACATAGCGTATATGCAGAATTTTCTCCTAGTAATTGGGATATTGGTACTAGATGTCCACAAAGGCATTTTTCAATGGAAGGATTCAATAATTCTATGGCTTCAGGCCCAGAAATTAGAAGGGGGGGGGGGAGGTATAAAAGGGACTTCCGATCAGTAAAACTTGTCACTTAGTTTGAAGATATGTTTTCCCTATGGAATGGACTTGAGTTTTGAGGAGGGAAAGAGCTGCAAATGGGTTGATAATGGTGGGCATGATAAAAGAGGGAAGATCTGGTTGCTTTCAAAGCTCCCCGAAAAGATTAAAAGGACACCAGCTTCCTGGTTATAGCATGTCAGAAAAGTAGCACGGATCATGAACAAGATGAATTGGTGCAGGGTGAGAAAGACGAAATTCGCAGGATAATTTGTTCAGAGCGAGTTCTATTTCCTTTCCTCATCAAAGAAATGTATCATTTAAATCTTTCCAGATCTTTATCTTGTGGCTTATTGCCCACTCCTTCTTCATCCCTTATAGTTTTGTTCCTTTACTCTCTCCACGTGGCTTACACGTGGGGTGACAATGCATAAGAGCAGAAGAGGAGTGATTGGCTCTGATGAACTGTCCACTATATATATGTATATATGTTTTCAGAAACACCTATGCATGCATAGCAAACAGATATAGTGCACAGGAATATTTTATGGCATCTCCTATCATATATGCATATCTTTTTTTCTTAAGTTTATTTATTTATTTTGAGAGAGAGAGAGAGAGAGAGAGAGAGAGAGAGAGAAAGCAAGCAAGAGAGGGGCAGAGAGAGGGAGAGAGAGAAAATCCCAAGCAGGCTCCACACTGTCAGTGCAGAGCCCCATGTGGGGCTCAAATCCGCAAACCACAAGATCATGACCTGAGCCAAAACCAAGAGCTGGTCGCTTAACCAACTGAGCCACCCAGACGCCCCTACGTACAGTATATCTTAAGAGGAATTATGTTTCCTTCTCCGTAGGAAACTAGTCTCAGCAACAGAAAGTCAGTTATCAGGCATTTCCTTCTAGCAGCGTCAAGGTCTCTGAGGAGTTAGACTCAAGAAGTTCATTATTAGTTACCATATGCAAGTTGGACCAAAGAGAGACGTGACTTTTTTGACACATGAAAAGAAAGTGAAAGATCCCTGAGTCTATTTTGTTTTTTGTTTTTTGTTTTGTTTTGTTTTTCATTTTACACATGAGAGCTACTTATAGGTGACTTGGGTAAGGTCACAAAATTAAACATTAATTGAGCCAGGACTAGATACTGGATTTCTCCCAGTCAGTCCTTGCTTCTTCCTGTTTCCGTGTTTCTTCCACTTTCCTGCATGCCTATGTGAATGTTCACTACTCGATCTTAAGTGCAAATTTTTTCAGGGATTCTTAACCTCCCGAGATTTTTTACACATGTCATCTCCTAGAGCTAACAGTTGAGGATGTTTTGTTAAGTATTTTTTTCTGGGGACACCTCAGTCGGTTAAGCATCTGACTTCAGCTCAGGTCATGATCTCGTGGTTTCTGAGTCCAAGCCCGGCATCAGGCTCTATGCTGTCAGCAGGGACCCCACTTCAGATCCTCTGTCTCCCTCTCTTCTTCTCCTCCCCGTTCACATTGTCTGTCTCAAAAATAAATAAATATATATGTTTTTAAAAGTATTTTTTTCTGGATACTCCTTTCACAGCAGGAGTGTTCTTAAATTCAAAGCGAATCTATCGCCACCTTGTGACTATAATGTGCCACTACAACTGGAAAAACAGTTTGGGGTGGAGGGGGAAGTTTCACATTCATAAAAAAGATTCTTACCTAGATTTTCCTTACGTAGATCTAATAATTGTTAGAACTTTTCCACATTGAACTTTACCTCTCTCTTCCGTTTTATGCTCTTCTTTTCTGAATGATTTGAAAGTAAGTTGTACATAGAAATTAATCTATACAAAGCGTATATTGTAAGATATATTTCAATCCAAATTTTCCCAAGTGGTCTTGGAACTACCTTCCTCAATCCACTTCCTTCCTCAATCCAGGATCTAATCAAAGTTTACACTCTGCGTTTGGTTATTACCACTTTGATCTCCTATAATAAAGAATAGTCTATATGCTTTTTCTTTCTTATGCACAGCATTTATATATTGAAGAGTCTGGGCCAATTTTATTATAGAACGACCTGCATTATGAATTCTTATATTTTTTGCTTACAATATCAGTGTTAATTTTAATATGTTCCCCTTCCCCCCCCCCCTTTTTTTTTAACATTTTCCATTTAGGGCAGAGGTCTGAGTTTCCCCACCCTTGAATGTGATCAGGCTTTGACGATACCAAATGTGACATCAGATGCTAGATCACAAAACTCAGGGTAGCTTCTGCTTACACTGAACAGCTCATGGGAAGCTTGCTCTTGGAATTCAGCCTCCAGGCTGAGAAGTAAGACAACATGGAGGTGTTCTGGACAACTTCGGTCTAAGCTGAAGTTTCAAGTGACTGCCATCTTCAATTGCCAGATACCTAAGTGAGGGAGGCTTTGCAATGACTCCAGACCCAGTGACCTTCTGGCTGGAATTGCACTAGAAAGAGAGAACCGCCTGGCTGAGCTCTGTCAGCCCTCAGAATTGTAAGAGATAATAAAATGACTGTGGCTGCTCTAAGCCACTATGTTTTGTGGTAATTTGTTTTTTGGCCACGCTAAACTGGAACAGTGTTATTTACATTGCTTCTTCATCCCCAACTTAAAATCGTGATGCAGGTGTCACTAATGCTACTTAATTATAACGACCTGATACTTTAGTTTTCTTAAAACAAATTTTAAAAAACCCTCGGTCTCTGGAGTGCCTGAGTGGCTCAGTCGGTTAAGCATCCGACTCTTGATTCTGGCTCAGGTCATGACCTTGAAGTTCATGAGTTTGAGCCCCATGTCAGGCTCTGTGCTGACAGCGTGGAGCCTGTTTGAGATTCTCTCTCCCTTTCACTCTGCCCCTCCCCATTCTCTCTCTCTCAAAATAAATAAACATTAAAAAAAAAAAAAGTCTTTGGGAATGCAAGCTGGTGCAGCCACTCTGGAAAACAGTATGGAGGTTCCTTCAAAAACTAAAAATAGAACTACCCTGCGACGCAGCAATTGCACCACTAGGTATTTATCCAAGGGATACAGGTGTGCTGTTTCAAAGGGACACATACATGCAGCCCCATGTTTATAGCAGCACGATCAACAATAGCCAAATTATGGAAAGAGCCTAAATGTCCATCAACTGATGAATGGATAAAGAAATTGTGGTTTATATACTCAATGGAATACTACGTGGCAATGAGAAAGAATGAAATATGGCCTATTGTAGCAACGTGGATGGAACTGGAGAGTGTTACACTAAGTGAAATAAGTCATACAGAGAAAGACAGATACCGTATGTTATCATCTTATGTGGATCCCGAGAAACTTAACAGAAGTCCATGGGGGAGGGGAAGAAAAAAAAAAGGTTAGAGAGGGAGGGAGCCAAAACATAAGAGACTCTTAAAAACTGAGAACAAACTGAGGGTTGATGGGGGGTGGGAGGGAGGGGAGAGTGGGTGATGGGTATTGAGGAGGGCACCTTTTGGGATGAGCACTAAGTGTTGTATGGAAACCAATTTGACAATAAATTTCATGCTTAAAAAAAAAAAAAAGAAAACCCAAAAATGAATAAACAGAAAAAAAAAAGATGTGGTATATATATACAATAAAGTATTACTCTGCAATCAAAAAGAATGAAATCTTGCCATTTGCAACTACCTGGATGGAACTAGAGGGTATTATGCTAAGTGAAATTAGTCAGTCAGAGAAAGACAAAAATCATGTGACTTCACTCATATGAGGACTTTAAGAGACAAAACAGATGAACATAAGGGAAGGGAAACAAAAATAATATAAAAACAGGGAGGGGGACAAAGCATAAGAGACTCATAAATATGGAGAACAAACAGAGGGTTACTGGACGGGGTGTGGGAGGGGGGATGGGCTAAATGGGTAAGGGGCACTAAGGAATCTCCTCCTGAAATCATTGTTGCACTATATGCTAACTAATTTGGATGTAAATTTAAAAAATAAAATCAAATTAAAAAAGAAAAAAAGTCCTGGTCTAAAGGAGCTCCTACCCAATCATTTAAGTCATTACAGTACATATGCATTTGGTTTTTACGTGTCTCAGCAAAATGTTTCAATCTGGAAAATATTGTCCCTCAGTGTTACATATGAGCACTGTCTGATTTTTAATATCAGTCCCAATTCATTTATTTTTAAAAAAATTTTTGTTTGCTTCAGAGATGAGATAGGAGTTCTGAGAGACTGTTGGTTAGCTATTATTTTGTTTTCCAAAAATCTTTTCTAAACAGAAATGTCATATAGGTTATGCAATGAGACAATAAATGGGTCCAAGTCCTAATCCAGCAAGAGGAACTGTATGATCTTGAGTGAGTAAACCTCTTGGATATTTAACTTATTCATCAGTAATAAGAACACTCAAGACAATGACCGTCTTTCTGGGTAGGAACTTGGCCCCAATCCTACACTTGGCCCCTATCCCAGCAATGCTGTCAATATCATTTATTGTAAATACTCTGTAGTTATTGTTTGAAACTCTCTTCAGTTCAGGAATGATTTAAAAGAGTAATTTCCTTTTTCCAAGTATTGAGTTTTTTGTTTAAAATCCTTTAGTGGTTTCTAAAATAATGACAATACATTTAACTTTATGCTTTGCATTTTTTGAAAAAGAAATGGTGTATTCTCTGAGGTACAGAACTTAAAGAGTACATAAATCTGCCTTAGTAGTTGTATTACAGTCTATTATATCCAAAGAAGTCTTTAGTCAAGTGAACCTAAAAACTACAAAGTCTGGTGGGTCAAAGCTTCCCAGTGTCATTCTGATTCTACACATTCCACACCTATTTTTAAACATTTCTGTAGGTAATCTGTATGGGGTCCATTAAAGTTCAGAATTAATTCTTCACTGAAAAAATACCGACTGACCTACGATGTCTACCAGTTTTTGTCACTTGGGACATGTCAGTGAATACAGTGGAGAAACATCCCAGACCTTGTAGAGCTTACATCCCATAACGGTCAGATTAACAATAAATAATTGCTATAAGTAAATGCATAAAAGGCAATAAAATAAGAAAAAAGGAAACAAAGGGTGAAGGATTTGAGGGATGGTGGTGGTTCTAAATAAGATGGTCAAGGGGCGCCTGGGTGGCTCAGTTGGTTAAGCGTCCGACTTCAGCTCAGGTCTCACAGTCTGTGAGTTCGAGCCCCACGTCAGGCTCTGTGCTGACAGCTCAGAGACTGGAGCCTGCTTCAGATTCTGTGTCTCCCTCTCTCTCTGCCCCTTCCCCACTCATGCTCTGTCTCTCCCTGTCTCAAAAATAAGTAAAAACATTAAATAAATAAATAAATAAATAAATAAGATGGTCAAGGGCAGATATGTTGAGCAAAACTTTGGAGAGATGAGGAGATAAGACAGGCAATGGAATATCACAGCAAAAGCAGATCTAGGTGAAAGGAAGAGCCAATGAAAACCAAAAGTATGGCCAGCATATTCCAGGAACACCAAGAAGGTGAAAATGGCCGATCTATGTAAATGAAGGCACAGTAGCAGGAACTGATGTCAGGGAGATAACAAGGTGAGATCAGGTAAAACCTGTCGGTCACTGTGGAGACTTTGGCTTTTCCTCTGTGGAAAACGGGAAGCCATTGTGGGGTTTCGAGCACAATAAGGGCTTGATTTGGTTCACGTTTTAGTTTTCGGTGTTCAACTGGATTTCTGTATTGACAAAAGACTATGGAGGGCAAAGACAGAAGCAAGGAGGCAGGTGAGGAGGCAGTTGTGATAACACAGGAAGGCAATGAAGGTCGCTCAGAGCAGCGTGACAGCAGTGGGGATGGTGAGAGGTGTTTAGATTCTGGATATATTTTAAAGGTAAAAGTAAGGGGCACCCGGATGGCTCAGTCAGTTAAGCATCCGACTCTTGATTTCAGCTCAGGATATGTGGGCTTGGTGTGGAGCCTCCTCGGGATTCTCTCTCTCTCTCTCTCTCTCTCTCTGCCCCTCCCCTGCATGTGTACCCGTGTGTGCTCTCTCTCTCTCAAAAAATAAATTAACAAATAAATGAACTTTAAAAAATAAAGGTAAAATTAAAAGAGTTTTCAGACAGATTGGTATGGGACACGGAGAACAGTCCAGAATGGCTGCAGATTTTATGGCCTGAGCACCGGAAGGGGAGATTTGTTTTCAAGTGAAACAAGGGAAGGCTTTGGGTAGAAGCAGGTTTGGGGTAGATTGAGAGTTCTGTTTTGAATAAGTGGGACCAAGATGTTCATTAGATATACCACTAAAGATTCCCCGTAGGTAACTCAATACACAAATTTCAAATTAGGGTGAGGGCTCTGGGCTGCAAGCAGAAATATGGGGGTTATTGGCATCAAAAGCTAAGGAACTACATGAGGCCACTGAGAAAGGGAATGAAGGGTTATAGAGAAGAGAAGAGGGCTTAGCCCTGGTGGCACCCCACACTGAACAACGGAAACAGAGGACTCAACAAAGACTGTGGATAAGACGCTAATGAGAAGAAGGAAAACCACAGAGGGCGGTGCCCCAGTAGGCAACTGAACAAGGGCATCAGGAAAGAGGAAGCGTGTCAAATGGTGACGTTTCTTTTCCACGAAAGATACCTTATGGTTTACGTTCTTAAATCGGTTAGGTAGAAACTAGATAAGACCCGGAGAAGGAACGTCCAGAGGCAGAGTCCCGAGTCCGTGAAGGGGAATGATGGAGACCTGAGCTGGGACGTAAGAATGGTGATAAATAAACTACACATTATAAGCCAGGGAGCTCAACATCCTGACTTTGTGGCTTCCCAGACCTTGGGCCTGACAGATCAAAAATGGCGGTGGGGAGCATGCGTACTCCTCTTCCACCCCTGCCCCAGGATAATCTCTAGGCTCCTTACGATGCATTTGCATTGCAAGAACAGCCCAGCCCCAAGGAGAGAGGCTGCCACTCCTGTTCGGTACCTTGTAGGATCAAAAACCCCCCCTCCCAACCTGTGGAAGGGACTTCCCAAAAGATTGGAAGCAGCCTCCGTTAGAGACCACTTGGGTGAGCCCCCCTTATACAACCTGCCCCCTCTGCTACCTTGAGAATGTGCTTTCGCTTTAATAACCCCAGGTGTGATTGCTGCTTTCCCTCTGGCTGTCATTGTTCCCAGCCCGATCCCCATTCACACGCCGCGGACTCTCACCTCCCACAAATCCGTGAATAATTTGATAACGCTCCGTGTAGTATTCTCAGGTCAAAATCTTAATACCAGCCTACACAAAACCTCTGTGGGGGTTCACTTGTAGACTTCTGGTTATTATAGCCTCGAAGTGGAGACCAGCCTTGTTTTTGTCCTTGGAAGTCAATCTGTGTGCTTCTCTGCTAGCCCCCAGTTTCCAGGCCCACCTGTACCCTTTTCTTAAAATAAAAAGGCAATTGTATAGTCTATGATTAGGCATCGATCTCTCTTAAGGGAGAGCTTTAACTGTATGCTGATTTTCAGTTTGTGTCAGCGAAATCCAAAGACGGACCTAATTGCTCTGTTTTGCCGATCTATACTTGATTCTAAAATAGAGCAGTATTAGTGGGATTATGGAAGAGTCTTCTAAACATTTCCCCTGGGTTTTACTGCTCTTCTAAATAGAGACCATCAGATCAAGGTCTTTTTTGCATCTTTTTTTTTTTTTTTTTTTTTTTTTGTCTTTCTCCACTGGATCTCATATACCTACAGAAGACAGTCTAGTGTCCACTACTCATGCAAGTTTTCTATTTTTGTTGTTCATTCTTCTTTATATTTGAGGGTTCTGGAAGAGAATAGTTCTGTGGCCACATTTATACTTCATCTCTATCCTCTAGCTAGCTAAATTGCTGCGTCATTTCCAGCTGTCCTATTTTACTATCCTTCAGGAAAAACCAAGAAAAAAATATCTTAAGTCTCTTTTTTCTTCCTTTTTTGTTTTTAGAGAGAGAGGGGGAGAGGGAAAGGGCCAGAGGGAGAGAGAGAATCTTAAGCAGACTCCACTGTTCAGTACAGAGCCCAAATCAGAGTTCAATCCCACACCCTGGGGTCATAACCTGAGCTGAAATCAAAGGTCAGTGCCCAACCGACTGAGCCACCGAGGCGCCCCTAACAGTCTTTTTTTTTTTTTAACGCAGAGCAATTCAGTTCTCTTTAGCTGTCTCCACGAACATTTTTCTTTTATACATGCAATGATACATTAACGTTCTCTTCTAAACTCAGCCATATGCTATGGTTCCACCCGTTTTCTCTCCGAACGCTTTGTTCAAAAGTAAAATGTAGTATAGATATACGTTTTCCACTGATGTAACCTATGTCTGTCTACTTTAGTGCTGAGATTTCTACCCTTGATTTCCCACATTGACGTCTACCAGCTTCAGACAAGAACAAATCTGAGTTAGGGGCGCCTGGGTGGCTCAGTTGGTTGAGTGTCCGACTTCAGCTCAGGTCTGTGAGCATGAGCCCCGCGTCGGGCTCCGTGCTGACAGCTCGGAGTCTGGAGCCTGCTTCGGATTCTGTGTCTACCTCTCTCTCTGCCCCTCCCCCACTCACGCTCTGTCTCTCTCTCTCTCTGTCAAAAATAAATAAACATTAAAAAAATTAAAAAAAAAAAAGAACAAATCTGAGTTAAAGCTGGGTTATTATGTGCTATTGCAAGGGATGCCCACACCACGGGTGCAAGATTTTGGACACTTTGAATAACTGAGCAATTATAAGACTCCACAGAGCATACTCATGTCGGTCTTTCACCTAAAAGCCACAGATATAGTGCAGCCAGAGAAAGAATGTGTAGGAAACATTTGGGGTCCTTGGAGACTTCCATGGTCAGTCACCCCAGGGTTCTCAGTCACACATGGTTTGCATTCCATTTCCAGATTGAATTACCAATATCTATGCAAGGGAATGTAACTCTGGGAAAGCTCAAAACGGAAGTTTCCACCTATTTCCCATCCCTACTCCATTGGTGACATTATCGTCAGGCTGCCTAATTGGTTGGACCAGTTGAAAACCATCAGTCAACACACTAGCCCTAGGGGTCACCATGGACGTTTTGAAGTTTAAACAGCACATCACAAATCCTACTGAGCTTTTTTTTGCCAAGAGTCAAAGACGGACAATCAACAGTCGTCAGAGATAAGGCTACAGTTTTCTGTTCCAGTTCACCTGTGAGTCAACTTTATCCTTCCACGGCAGACTATTTTAGTAGGAAAGTATTAGGAAGGGCTTGTTAAAGGACCTGGTGTTATGCTACGTGATTTGGGGGAGGGTTCCATAAAGTTGATCTTGCTCTATATTTGATGCTTTCAGAAACTAGCATTTTGGTCCACAAATTTGATTGTTGAGTGTTGATTTTGATTATTGAGGGATAGAGCTAACTTGCAGCTGTTTTGTGGTAGCTCTATCATTGTCTCCAGGGGTGCCTGAAGAAATTCACTAGTTTATAATTTATAATGTGAGGTTTAAGGTGCCAAAAAGCACATGCATGTGCCCTCTATCAGCTCAACTACATTTTTTACTGAAAACATACAGATTGATGTTCTGTGCTGGGTTTACCTGGTTTCACTGGTAGGTTTTGGCTATGTGACCAGTGGGAGATAAGACACCTCTCTATAGACTTGTCCCTTGATTTCCCTGAGACGGAAGTATCATCCACATGTCATGGTGGTTCATGTTCCAGAGACAAAGCATGTTCTCTGTGGATGGAAGAGGACCCTGGAAGATGTGCACGGATATCTAGAATCTTCGGGGTATTTGCCTATGTTTTCTTTCTCCTGTAAGCATAGATCTTCTGTCTTTATCAAAACTTTATTTAAGTATGCTCTTTGGAGATTCCTTTCACTGCATAATTCCTGAAGGTTTCTTAACAGTCTTAATGTAGGAGGCAGGAAGAACACAGCAAGACCTGAGGTGTAATTGAGAAAGAAGCTGGAATCACGTATGTAGCTGAGAGAAGGAGATATGTGATCAGTTTGCCCAATGTGCTGATCTGTGTCTGTCTGAAATATGATTAGGCCTTGCTTTTGTCTTACTTTAACATGATCCCAGAGTGATCTTGTGTAATGTTTGTATTCTGTAAAATTATTATGTTCAGCAGGAACACCAGCTAAGAGCTGACAGGGATGCTTTTTTTTTTTCTATCTTAAGCCCCTGCTTTTGGTTAAAGGAAGATGAATTCAAACCATAGGACATTAATCTGTGATATCCAGGTCTTTGCCATTGCTGAAATTCTGTGAATCTGGAGATTTTCTAGAGAATGTTGCTTGCACTCGTTCGTGCTGTTGTTAGAAGTTGTGGAATCACGTGATGTAATAATAACTATGCAGTAGCACCTAAGACCCTGGATAAAACACAGTCAACCACAACACAGACTGCCAACAAAATGATATTAATCCTTGAAATAGATCACAGGGCAGGATCCTAGATAACTAAACCCAGACCATTAAAACATGTCTCAATATCCTTCTAGGTTGGTTTCAGAGAACCATGTGCCTTTTTCTGTTAGTTTAGTCATGCGCTGTTTACTGACTATATTCGTGAGGTACAGAAAGAAGATTTGCCAAGGCACAAACACCCCCCACCTTGGGAGTTCCTTAAGAGGAAATCATAGGCCATGCTAAATCTGGTTGTGAGTTTAAAATGGCGTGTTGCGTTTTAAGAGACGAAGTGGTATCGATGTTAAGCAGTGATGCCTTAGATGGGCACCGTCCCCGTTGGTAGTAGAAGTGTCATTCATTTTAACAGGAGTGAATCAATCATCGGTCCCTTAAGGTGGTCACATTTTCTGAGTAGAGTTCAATAATTCCTGCAAAGTCACCAGGGGTGTCTCTGAGAAAACAGAAGAGATGCTATTTTCCAATGATAGTTCTGAAATAAGCACACTTCTCATGGGCTGGATTTAGCTGATTAGAATGCAGTGACCTCAATAGAAGTATTCTGTTGGGGAACGGGAGAGTCAAGGCCCAAGTTTTACAAGACTAAAGGTTACAATGAATAATGTAACGGTAATTTAAGTAGCGGACAAGTCCTGCAAAACAAAATCTACCTTTTGAAATCTTTTCACAATGTTTCCCAATCGTTCTTCAATTTTGTCCCCCTAAGGAGCCCTTTGAAGTGGTTTGTTTCTAATTGTCATACCCAAGAAATTTTAATACCATAAATTTAGATATGCTGTATATCTATTTATGCCCTGTATATATAATCATGCTTAAACTTAAAAAAGTAAGACATTTTCAACCCATTAGAACTATTTTTGCTCTCTTAGAGGTGGTGTCACTCCTGTTGAGAATGTATACTTTAAAGAAACAGCTATTGGTTGTGTGACAGGAAAACAGATGGGGGATAATAGACCCGCCAATCAGTTCTTTGCTATGGTCTGCAGAAAATGCATAAGGAAATTTTGCTTTTCTTAATGACAGAAGGCCACAGCGTGTCAACAGTAAAAAGATGTAGAAAGACTCCCTTGGCTGAGCTTGTTGGGAAATCATTCAGCCAGTCAATATGGGGTGGTAAAATACAGTCGGAGGCAAGATTAGAGAAGAGAAAACAGAAAGAAAGGAGATGGTGGGTAATCAAAAATTTTATTTTATTTTATCGCCTTGTGTGGGAATGTTTTACTCCGGGCAGCTGTCTCTTTTTAGAGGACTTGTAGGAATCTCCAACTTCAAGTCCCTCAATGAAGAGGACCACAGTGATCAGACCAAGAGGATATCTGGTATAAAGAGAAGATGGCGTCTGTCTTCTTGGTTGGGAAACATGGATCCAGTGATCAACAGTTTGGAGCTTTACTGCTGTCCTAGTTGTTCCAATACCACGTAAGATCCTTTTCTGGCGCTTAACCAGACCAGGATGAATTGTTTGTATAGCGTTTCTTTGAGAGGACTCAATGTCCATGTTCAAGTTATGAAGGGATGTGTTGAGTGGTTATTCGAAAAAAACTGTTTGTACCTATTTAATAACACTGGTTGTATCTTGTTATATCTGTTCATAATAGGGAAGTCGCCTAATACATGGGGCGGCCTGTTATTAATCTATAAGAGAGAGTCTGTATCCTGCGTACCATCAAGGTTTGTGGCAATCCCTGAGGCAAAGGAAGTTCTAGACTCTCTAAGAGCTTTACCAATTTTTGGTGTTGTTTTTTTTTTTAATTCCATTTGGTCTACTTTGCACTGAAGATGGAGGATAGAACAATGAAACTTTTTAAGCAAAAAGTAAAGCCTTACAGAGGGATTTAAGAATCTCTCAGTGAGGGGAGCCTGGGGGACTCAGTCGGCATCCGACTTTGGCTCAGGTCATGACCTCACAGTTCGTGGGTTCAAGCCCGGCATCGGGCACTGTGCCGACAGCTTGGAGCCTGGAGCCTGCTTCGGATTCTGTGTCTCCTTCTCTCTCTGTTCCTCCCTTGCTCTCACTCTGTCTCTCTCTCTCTCTTAAAAATAAAGATTAAAAAAACAAAAACAAAAACAAAAAAATCTCTCAGTGAAAGGCATTTCCGAAAATAAGCAAATAATGGCCAGATATACGGGAACATGATCATTGTGTAAATGTTGATCTTTATCTTTTTTTTTTTTTTTTGACCTTGGAAAGCCCAGATGAAGATTATTAACTCCGTCAGGTGGATTGATTTAAATGCAGGAAGCGTATCAGGTTGCAAGATTGAATTTGAATCCTTAATGGATAGAGGATGATTTCAAGTTTTTGTTTTGAAGTGTAAACCACTATAAAATAAAATTAAATCAGGATTATCTAAGAGAACTACAAGAGGCCTGTGTACAGGATGGAACATTTTCTAGCAGAGATTAAACCACTGAGGAATTTCCTCAAGTAGAGAAAGGAACACTCCTGAATTCAGCATGCTACCATGGTGGATCTGATATGTAAGGAAGAATCAAATAAAATGGGGACTTGAATATAACTCCAAGTGCCTGCAACTAACAAGAGTATTTAAATCCAGAATCCTAGAAGCAAAAGCTTTTTGTAAATAATTATTATACCAGTCTTTGTGCTGAAACATGAGTGTCCTTTTTTTAATCTTTTGTTTTGTAATCCTTTTTTACAATCGCTGTTAATTCACATTAAGTTATTTGACTTTTATGTAATAAATCCAGAAAGCTGTACTTTCTTCTAGATTTACCAGGTCTTTTAAGTTCAGTAAATAAAGTGTTCTCACGGTACTATGAAATACTCAAATTTTGAGGCTGACAATCATATTTGATTATTTTTATTATTCCTGCCTTATCCCTTTCAATAAAATTAAGGAATAAATGTGTTACCCGGGGCATTGCCAGGACCCAAAAATTGATTATACATAAAAAGATATCTTAACAATTATATTATTATTCCAAATTTGGGACCTAAATTTGAGACAGGCAGATTGACGACAAGAGAGAAACAGCATACTGTGTTTTAAAAACACATCTCCACAGAAAGCAAAGATTAATAGGAACTTTTAATGTTAAAAGAAAGAATTTTGTTAGAATACATCAAGATCAAGTTTAACAGAATAGATTGGTAAACAAACTGAGCATTTGTTATCTGGGCACAGAAAAATAATCATTTAAGGGGCGCCTGGGTGGGCTTAGTTGGTTGGGCATCTGACTTCGGCTCAGGTCATGATCTCACACTCTGTGAGTTCAAGCCCCATGTCGGGCTCTGTACTGACAGCTCAGAGCCTGAAACCTGCTTCAGATTCTGTCTCCCTCTCTCTCTGCCCCTCCCCAGCTCACACTCTGTGTCTCTCTCAAAAATAAAATGAAATAAATTTTTAAAAAAATCTCTGTGTTACAGAACACATTTTTTAAAAAATAGTCATTTTACAGAAAAAAAAAATCCCAATTTTGCTCATGTATACCATTTGTGTGAAAATTTGCAGTGAAAGATGATTAACATATTTCTATTTCTAACATATTTCTATGCAGTAAAAGATGCATAAAACCCTGAGTAAAAACTCAGGGTTCGCAAGTTTGAGCCCTGCGTCGGGCTCTGTGATGACAGCTCAGAGCCTGGAACCTGTTTCAGATTCTGTGTCTCCCTCTCTCTCTGCTTCTCCCCTTCTTGCACTCAGTCTCTCTCTCTGGAAAATAAATAAACATTAAATATATATAACACAAAGTATATTAAATAGAACATTGTCTATAGTATATTACAATATAACAATGTTACGCTGATAATTCATATTGTATTGAAATCACCATCTTAATAAAGTGTAAAATGTCCTTAAGGAGCAGATAAATCATATCATCTTGTGTATAAATCTATGTTTCTCAGCAAACACGGGACCAAAAATATTTAATCACCTACGTTAATAACCATGTTCAACCTCGCTGATAATTCTCTATATTATGGATAGGAGTTGAGTAACTAGTTTCTGGATTTCTCTCAGAGAGAAGCGATCCACCGCCTAGCTGTATATTTGGCACGTCCACAGGAGCAGGAAATTCAGGAACTGCCTGTGTTTCCATCTTGGTGACATCTGTCTTCAGTGCATTACTTGAGCCAAGACTTTAGAGCAGCCTTTCTCAACTGGGTTATAAGAGAGAATTAAGTCCTGGGGTGCTTGACTGATGGGAATTATTTTATCAATACTTCCAAAGATGACACATACAAAGTACCATTCTGAGTGCATAGGAGGGAAGTTAACTCATTGCTTCCAGTAGGGATTTGGGGATGACTTCTGTTACAGACGTAACAGATGGGAAAGGTTGATTTATTAAAGTTCTGGACTTGTCATCCTTTTTCTTTAATTTTCTTAGCACTCTAAGAACTAGTCAGCCCAGTCTTATACCACAGTGGTGGAAATGTGGTCCTCACTTACTTGTTCTCGATGAGTACTTCATTAATGGGGAACAGGAGATTATTTAATTAGCTTTTTCACAAGCGTGTGATACGGACTGCTGAATTTTTATCTAACAATAGCTACATGATTTTTACTAGTTTCCACCTCGGTTAGGGTGGATAAGCCATACCTATGATCTTCCTGCTAGCTTTCCCAAAGATAAGTGGCCTGATCAGAGCACAGATCTGTCTCCTGATTATAGATCCAGTTTCCAGATATGGTTATAACTGATAGGCCTAGCAGTGATTAGAACCCCCCGCCTTTGGCTCATCGGTCTGTGAAACAAACACATTGGACTAGACGTGAAAAGGTTCTTATCTGATCCTCAAGGAACTGGAAGTTGCCTCTCACATCACACGTTGCCCCACTCCCTTCTCATTTCACTCACTTTTGATTTCCAAGTCTCACCACAGTGCCTGTGATTGGTCAAATTTACATTACCTCCCTGCTCCCTGAATTCAAGCTAATCCAGGAATGGAGCTTTCTAACTTCTTTTTTGGAAGTGAACCACATGTGTTGGAAAATTACCCAAGTCTATGAAAAACCCAGCAAATGGCCCGAAGTAAAGGTCTACACCATGTTATGAGCCTTGACAAATGTGTTGCAAGATGATTATAGAATTAGAACAAGATTTATTGGGGGATTACTGCAATTGTGACTTAGGGATGAGAAATGTTGGAGGGCCTGTCCTTTATGCCAGAGATGGAATGTGGGGTGATTCTGGGAGCCAACGTGTGAATATGGCAGTAGCTATTGCAAAATGCTTGTTTTCCATTCTTTGGGAATATGAACTTTTCTGGTTTAGATGTTTTAGGACCCAGGAAAGAAACGTATTTAATGTTTATGTTTTGTTAATGTTTATTCATTTTTCTGAGAGGGAGAGAGAGAGAGAGACAGAGACAGAGCACAAGCAGGGGAGGGGCAGAGAGAGAGAGGGAGACACAGAATCCGAAGCAGGCTCCAGGCTCTGAACTGTCAGCACAGAGCCCGACGGGAGGCTCAAACTCACGAACCGTGAGATGATGACCTGAGCCCAAGTCGGACACTTAACCAACTGAGCTACCCAGGCACCCCTATTTTTGTTAATAGGCTTAAGAATTCCATTGTGTTGGAAGCTGTTATCTGGATATTTGTCCACGTCTCTGGTATAACACATACAAACTGTCAAAAAACAATAGATTTCCTGACACACAATGGGAGTAGGTGTATGAATGGAACCAAGATGATCTCAAGAAGCCCCCTCCATGTACCACCATGCAGTAATCACATTTAACATGTGCCCCTGGGTGCCCCTGAATCACCAATTTCAAATGCAATGTAATACAAAGGAGAAATCATAAGTAGTGCCATGGGTACAAATATTAATTAATTAATTAATTAATTAAAGGGGGAATTATGCTAGTTTGAAGATTTAGTTTACTAATATATTATCTTAAACCTGATGTCTAGGATAGGTTTTCCAAGAAATGAAAAATAAAAGCATCTTTGTTATACAGCATAGCATGGGTAAAAACCATGTGGTGAAAAAGACCTTCCTATTTGAGGAATTGAAAGAATTCAATTCCTTAAGGTTTTAAGAGTGGCAAATTTAAAAAACAAACAAACAAACAAACAAACACGTTTGCTGTGGGGCGCCTGGGTGGCTCAGTCGTTTAAGTGTCCAACTTCGGCTCAGGTCATGATCTCGTGGTTCATGAGTTGACAGCTCAGAGCCTGGAGCCTGCTTCAGATTCTGTGTCTCCCTCTTTCTCTGCCCCTCCCCTACTCACACTCTGTTCCTCTCTTTCTCTCTCTCTCTCAAAAACAAATAAACATTAAAAAAATTTTTTTAAATAATAAAAACACATTTGCTTTTGTTCCAGACTTTTGTTGAGCTTGGACTGTGTTATTATAAATTGGAGATTGAAAACTAAAGGCAAATTTTACTAGAAAACTTATGTTATTCTAAAGCTAAATGAAATCTGTATAAAGCAAAGAGTGCCAGTTCTCCGTAACTTCGAAGAAACAGACAACCTCTGTTTATTTAGGTCCTGACCTCCATCAGTTACACTGGGTTCATGCAAGGTCAGCTCCTCCTGTTCAGCACCTCAAGCCTCAGGGTTATTCTTGGTAATATTCATAAGTACAGTAAAGTCAATAGTCCAAGATATTATAAAAGTGAATGCGATTTCACTTAAATATTGAAACAGGAAGTATTTTCGTCTATTTTTGGCTAACATTTTTTGTTCAATTGCACATTGCAAAGGCATTATCAAGACTGCATTCTTATAGATACGATGAGGCAAGACCTCGTTGAGTCAACATATTAGCTTTTTTCAGCCATGGACCAATTGTTTAAGAAGTACAAGTTCAAAGACACGGACAGAATGGGATCCAAAATACAAGTGGAGGAATATTTAATCTTCTGACATCATAAAAAAAAAAAAGGAATTGAGGAAAAACGAATTCAACTGTATTTGAAAGTTTGTGAGAGATGTGGAGTGATATCATATGCGATGTTCTCAACTTTACTGATGCAATGGGATAAAACTGAAAAAGTAGAAGAATTCACAGGTAATACTGAATGTCTTGCCTACCTCCACCATTACCAGTTTTGCTCTACAGAGGATTAATTTGTGTAGTTGTGTTATTTCTTCAGAACTAGGTCATGATTAAAAAGAATAACACACTTCTCTTGGTCTAGAATAATCAGTTTTCAATTAAAAAAAAAAGCTCCATTTCTTTCTTTTTGTTTAAGATAAGAGATTGGTGGCTTCTCTCTTTACTTCTTTATAATAAAGATATCACAGGTCAACAGACAAAAGAAAAAAATATATACACCATTCAGATCTTTAAGAGGCTTTCAACAAAGGCTTAGCGACTTGTGACTCTAGAATGTTTTCTCATTTACACAGTATTTAGTTTGCAAAGGAAAATGCTTGGCTTTCTGAAAACTCAGTTACCTTTAGATTTTTTTTTTTTGTCCCAGTGGATGGATTGGTAAGGAAATCTGCCCATGTTTGTGTTGGACTAGATTAATCAAATATGGCTGTACTAATTTGCACAATTCCAGACCAACTAGGCTGAGCCCATGTCATAGCAAGCAGCTGATTCTCCTTCCTCCTTCCTGGAACAATGCAAATCACTGTCCTGGCACCAAGCAAATGACCACCTGCTGTCCTAAACAATTGATTCTATTTATTTATTGGAATATCAATTAGTCTAACTTCAGAGATAGGATGTATAAACATAGAAGGAATGATAGACATTATGTATGGTTCAATGACCACATTCTACAAAAGCAGACATGAAGCCAGGTCAAAGAGTTTTACTTTGCTTACGCCAAATGTGTTAGCTCACCTTCTATGTCCTAATATTTACTGAGTTTTTATTATGTGACAAGGATTGTTCTAGGCACTGTATCTCTAATAACACATTTAATCTTCATAGGAACTCTAAAAGACTGATATTCTGTGCATTTTGTCGACGAGGATGTCAGTTTCCAAGAGGTTTCAACATGTCCAATATCGATCGGTTTGTAAGTGAAAGAGCCTAGATTTGAACCCTGTCAGGCTCCACGGCCCATACTGTAAACACAATTATTCTACCTCTCTTAATACTAGCAATATTGTCTAAAGAATTTACTATATGTGTAAAATCATACACACGTATTTCCATTATTGTATCAATACAACATAGTCACATTTTACATAGCTTATTTTTCAATGGTAGGAACATCATTTAAACTATACTTACTTAAATCTACTTTAACATATATTGTTTTTATTTGTTAAGACAATCGTCAATCCCTATCCAATGTCTGTACTAATCACAAATGCATTTGTGAAATGTAGCAAGCTGTTTACACTAAATCCATTAAATCCATTATCCCACAAAAATGTGTCTTTAGCAATTTTACACTACAGAATTTTCTCCCTTTTCTAGTCAGTTAATACCAACAAATCTCAATTACAATGAATATGAATTTTTTTTTCCTAAGGCATAAACAAAACCCAGCTTTTGTTAAGTTTGTTTACTTATTTTGAGAGAGACAGAGACAGTACAAGTAGGGGAGGGCCAGACTGAGAGGGAGACAGAGAATCCCAAGCAGGCTCCGCGCTCCCGGCTATGTGGGGATTGAACCCACAAACTGTGAGATCATGACCTGAGCGGAAATCAAGAGTCGATCACCTAACCAACTGAGCCAACCCAGGCACCCTTAGAATACATTAAAAATTTTTATCATGTCAGTGGGTGCTTGTTAATTTTGCATAAGTGGATAGTTAGACCGAAGAAATGAAACAGCAAAACAAGAAATAAACCCATGTATATATGGAAGTTTAGAACTTGATATAAACAACATTCAAAAAAACAGTGAGGTAATGAATGATGTTTGAACAGCTAGATAGTCATGTGGAAGTGGAAAAAGTTGGAACTAAACCTGACACCGTACATCAAAATAAACCCCAAATTGATCAAAATGTAGATATTAAGAAATACATACATATATATATATATATATATATATATATATATATATATATATAAATTCTAAGACAATAGAGGGTAATCTCTTCCTTACCTTGGGTTGGAGAGCTTTTTAGAGATAACTCAAGATCCAGAAGCCAAAAGAGAAAAGATTTTTAAAAAATTCATCTACATAAAAATAAAGGTGGCTGCATCATTTAAAGAGGTCATTAGCAATGTCAAAAGACAAATGAAAAAATCTCAACATAAAGAGCTAATTCTGGTCCCCATATAAAAAAATTATGTGAGAGGTTATTGCAGCCCTGTTTCTAAGAGAAAAAGATTTGAATTAATCTAAGGGTCCACATAGTTATATCTCTGTTCCTGCAAAAGTCAACGATGGCGCACTCCATGTAATGATTCAGCAAGATTTCTAAGACAGATTAGCAAATGAAGAAAGAAAGAAGCAAGACAATGCATGGAATGTGCAAATATTATTGTTAGGTAATTCTCCACAGAGAATTACCTCTGTGCACATTTTGGGAACAGAGACACTAACGATATTTTCTTCTGGACTGTCTTTTCAAGGATACTTGTAGAGCGAACAGCCTTGGATAATACAGACGGTACTTCTCTCTCTAGAGCAGAAAGCAGATTCATTTGCCATCCGATATAATAAAAAGAATGTCTCCTTTATTTTTTTGATTTTATTTATTATTATTATTTTATTTACTTTTTTTAGAGAGAGAGAAAGCATGAGCAGTAGAAGGAGAAAGAGAGAATCTCAAGCAGGCTCCATGCCCAGCACAGAAACTGATGCAGGGCTCAATCCCACGACAGTGAGATCATGACCTGAGCTGAAATCAAAAGTCAGATGCTTAACCGACCCTGCCACCCAGGCACCCCTCCATTATTTTTAAAATAATTTATTTAATCTATTTTTAGTATTTAAAAAGAATGACCTATGTCTGAAGTAAAGAACAGGTAGGCTTGTTCAAAGCCTACTGCACAAGATCAAGGTTTCTTAAGGTGGGGACTGCTGAGCTGTGACTCAAACCCACTACTTATGGAGAATATCTCTGGGTCACTCCTTGTTGGCCCCGTGGAGCTAGGAGGGACCACACAAAACAAAGTGAACATGTAATTTACACAGCTTATCACGAATAATAAAGTTGCTTTGTCTCTGCCCCACGAATCTAATGTCTTCTGCTAGCATTCCTGAAATAGATGGCTACCTTGTTCCCCTGGAAAATAGGATAAAATCTCAGATTCTTCACAGTTTTTGACACTTTTGGAGGTTGAAATGGGATACTGACAGAAGCGTGCCTTCCTAGAAGAGAAAGGACAAGAGTTCCATGCATCAGGCTAGGGAATATCAGAAAAGTCCCTAGGATCTGCTAGTGAATGCTCTCATTCAAGTGGTCAGTGAGTAGAAAGGAGCAAGGGTACTTCACCATCCTAAATGTTAATGAATGCTTAAAGGCTGAGGGGCTAAGAGGTAGAATTGAAACAAGTCGTTTGAATGGTACCTTACTTGTTGCTTACTCTCTTCCAGGTAAGAGGAGGAAGGGACGTGTGGTAAGCAGAGGTCTCCAGAGCAACAAAAACAGTAAGGGGTGTGTGTGTGTGTGTGTGTGTGTGTGTGTGTGTGTGTGTGTGTGTTTTAAATAATGATGCCAGATCATAGATAGATACATGGATCATATATAGATAAAGTAGAGATGTATTATGGGAATCGGTTCACTTGATTGTGGAGGCTGGGATATGCCACAATAGGTTGTCTCCATCTGGAGGACCAGGAAAGGCCAGTGGTAGAATTTAATTGGAGCCCAAAGACCTGAGAACCCAGAGCTCTGATGTCTGAGAACAGAAGAAGATGGATGGGCCAACTCAAGAAGAGAGAGAACTTGCCCTTGCTCTGCAGTTTTGTTCTGTTCTGGCCTTCATTGGATCGCATGATGCCTGTCCACACGGGCCAAGGCAGATATCTTCTTTACCCAGTCTACTGATTCAAATGCTAATCTCTTCCCAAAACACCCTCACAGACACGCCCAGAAATAATGTTTACTGCCCATCCTTTAGTCAGGCTGACACATAAAATTAACTATCCGGGATGCCATTATGAAAATAAGGCCTGAAGTCTTGTGATCCCAGCCAAACTCCAATGTGGTTGTAGCTGCTAAGTCAGAGTCCTTAAAGTTGAAACAAATGGTGTCGGCAATAAATATGTCTAGCTTTGGGTGGGTAGAAGTCACTAGTACTTCCTTTGGTTGAGCCAAAAGCATTCACCATCTTCTCAGAACGGAAAACAAATGTTCCTTCCTTACTAATACGGAACTTATTTCCTTCCATGCTCTCTGACCCCTGCCACACCTTTTACTGACCTCAGCGGCTCTAAGAGGAAAAGTGATGGGAGGTGGTGCAAAGGTCCCTCTGGCCCCACGAAGGACCAAAGACCATATGCACCTGTATGAGTATGCTGGGAACCTCTGGAGAGGGGAAGGACTCAAACTTTTTTGACAGCCCATCTGAAACCAGGCGGATACCCAGACCATCATCCTACCCAATCCTTTGGAGAGTGGGGACATCCAAAGTCAACTGATAAGGGTCGAGCCTAAGGGATTTAACCTTAATTGTGCTCCAGCCATGTGGATTGTCTTTTTGGACTGACAAGGTCCTGGATTGGAAGAATAATGACCACTTGGTTGAGGATATCGCTTGCTGAGTTCCCGTACAATAGTCCATGCGGGCCAAAGTACAGCACATAATAGGTCTCTGTAAATTCTATTCTTAAAATGCCCTTATTTGTCTTGTACCTGACAGTTTGGAACAAAAGATCAGGGTACACCGAAGGGATGATTGAGAAAAATATATGAGGTTATAGCTACTCTAATGGGACACACTTTTTGGAAGCTGAAATAGAGTATGAATTCTAACTCCTAGGGAGGACATTTTGCAGACCCCAAGATGTATGGGGAAAGGAGGAATATTAGTGATCTTTGTCTTTCCAAACACCTAGGTGTTTCCTCATGAAGGAACACGCCCTGGGTGCAGCTCTCTCCAACTGCTTCAAATGCCCTAATTTTAAATCAGGGCCTCATCTGTCATCCTCCACCAAATAGTTCTAACCACGATTGGTTGTCCTTTCCCTTAAGTTTTCTAGGAAGTCCATTGGAAATGGGAAGGGATGGCTTCAGCTCCTGTATCTCTCATGCAAAACTCCTGCCACCTCTCCAGTGTATTGCCCATGCCTGTCCGGTATCTTTTAGTAAGTGGCATCTATGCTGCCCAGCTGTCAGCTTGGACAAAGGGAAAGTTGGTATGACTTTCTTCGGGCAGTCCCTCCAAAAAAAAAGAGTAGCCTCAATTATTAGAACTCAACTAGGACTCTTAAGGTATGTCCGGGGCACTGTCAGTCTATGCCTTAAGACTGATAGCAATCCCACTTGGGTGCACCAACGACGGTAAATAATACTGTCTTCTTAGGCACATAATTCCACAATTATGCCTCTTGTGTGGAAATCAGGCATTAATTTGCCTTCCTCCCCAATACACGGTGATTGTCGTAAGGGTAGTTAGATAGACTGAAATGTATGGGGTGCTAAGGGAAACTTTTGCTATTTCCTATTTAGTTAGAATTAGCCCAATTATTTTCATCCCAGATATTCTAAGAATACTTCTGCTTTGATAAGATGGTCATTACATTTCCTCCATAGATGAGGACAATTTGGATTTCATAGCTCAATAAAATAATATAAAATAAAATAAATAGGAAGTTGGCAAAGGTGGCTGAGTGTTTTTTTAATTTTGCTGCTTAAGGAATGAAAAATTAAGAAGTATGATCATTTATTTTTACCATTATTTTGTAAAAGAAAGGACATATGATACCAAACATGCAGGAAGACCGTAAGCTCAGAATAAAGAGCTTAATGTTCCATCAGGTGTCCTTATCTCCCCAAGGATTAACGCACACTCTGTCCCCAACACCAGTATCTGATTCTCAGCTATTCTTGCATTATCATTTGACAAATACTGTTCCTGGTGGTTCTCAACTGGGGAAAATTTTGCCCCCAGGGGATACTTGGCAACGTCTGGAGACATTTTTGGTGGTCATGACGTACCAGCCGCTAGTCAGTAGAAATCACGGATTCTGCGAAACATCTTACAAGGCACAGGACAGCCCCCGCCACAAAGAATTATCCAGCCTCAAATGTCAGTAGTGCCGAGGCTAAGAAACCCTACTCCAGGGGATAAAAAGAGTGAAGAAATTCCTATAAAATTACTATAAAAATGGTAGCTCAGTTAGCACCACAAGGCAGCACTGTTTAGAAAGGAACGTTGATGTCTTGTTTCCTGGGATTTTATGACTCTAGTTAGGGACTGTTACCTGTCCCTGAAGCCACGTGGGTCAGAGCTAGTTATCATTGAATCCAGTTACATTTCTTATTACCCAACTTTCCTCAGGTTAAATTTTCAGGAGAAAGTATACCTGAAAGACTCCGGCACGATGTCTGGTAGGTAATTAAGTCTCAATAAGTGTTGCTTTCCTTGTTTTTTTTTTTTTTCTAAACCTTTTTTTCTAATAAACCTTTTTTTCATGTATAAATCCATTACGGAACTTAATAACCTATATGAAACAACTCACCAAACATCCCCTCTCCAAGGAAAAATGATCATCTTCCCTGCCGAAAAGATGAAGGATGGATGGACAGATGTAAATTTGTCCAGGTTTATCCGACACGTTCTGAATATTTTAATTAGCAAATTTGAATGCTAACCAGCCTTAGGACTTCTTTGAACACAATTTGAAACACCTGTTCCTGTCACTCCCACAAGGAAAACACTCTCACGGATTACAGTTGCCCTTTGAACAACATAAAAACAAAATGGCCACGTGATTTGGCCCCTCACTTTGCTGGCTGCCTCATATTTCACTACACCCTGTTCTCTCTTTCTGCGTTCCACCTACTCTGGCCACTCTGAATCCTTGTACTTGACAGACTTTCCCTTACTTTTATGTTGTGCACACTTTTTACCTTCATTCGAGACCGACTACTTACCCCAACAACATATGTCTACATTACAAACATATACCTTTCACTTGTATCCTACGTTTAAGGAGGTAGACTTCCCTGATGCTCTGGTCTGTGGTGGGCACCTCTCTTACTTGCTCCCTGTACACCTTGCAATCCTATCAAGGCACTTATCACACTATATTATAACTGCTTTTTAAAATGTCTTCCCCCACCCGGGGCACCTGGATGGCTCAGTCGGTTAAGCATCTGACTCTTGATTTCAGCTCAGGTTGTGATCTCACAGTTTGTAAGATCGAGCCCCGTGTCTGGCTCTGAGTGGACAGCATGGAGCCTGCTTGGGATTCTCTCTCTGCCCCTCCCTGACTCTCTCTCTCTCTCAATAAATAAATAAACATTAAAAAAATTTTAATACAAAATTAATAAAATAAAATGTCTCTCCCATTAAGTTATAAAAGCTTTTACAGTGGGAATCACACCATGCCTTGTTAATTGTTAAATTCCCAATACATTTTTCAAGGTTTACCAGATAGTAAATGTCCAGTTATTATTTGTTAAATAAATGACAAATTCTCTTAAACAAATTAACCTGCTTTTTACAGTCTTCCTTAGTTAATTCTTTGGAGGACTTCTCGAGCAATACTTAACTGATAGGCATTGGCAGGAGTCCAAAGACAAGAGGGAAATGACAAACTCTCACACATTATACAGAAGTAGGAGTTTGGCAATCATGCCCCACAGGTATCCCTGAAAGTTCATGACCAGTTATGAATGGAGTGATTGTAGAATGGCATTTGAGCCAAATTACTGAAGTATGTCTTAATCTTGTTCCATGAATGTCAGGGTAGCAACTCAGCTTAATATGCTTGAGATTTATCATCAGAGACACAGAGTCAGAGTTAGAAAGATATTTGGACCAGCCTTGGGCCAAACAGACTGTTAGAAAATATATTTGAAATTATAACTCAGGCCATACCAACATATATTTCCATTTAATGTATCTTTCCTGTATTCCTGTGATATTAGGAAAGAGTAGAAAGACTGATTCACAAAATTACATGACATAATGTGGCAAGAGTCATATATAAACCTATTCTTCTATCACCATGGTCATCACTATGAGCTAGGTGTCTAGACCAGAAAGGTCTACTAGAATCATCAAGGTAGCTCGATGATTGCCCAGATAGTCACAGTGAACTAGGTCAGATCCCCTCAGCTAAGGTTATTTTACTTTACTATCTCGTCATTTACCCACTAAGGAAAGCATACACAAGAAAATAAGGATACAGCCTCCCAGGGCCTCCCTTGTTCTTTGAAAACCTTATTTGGTTTTATCCATCTTGTTGATGATAGAAGGAGAAAGAGACTGCTAGTTCAGAGGAATCCAGAAACCTGGATTTTATACCCTTTTATTCTGGGGAAGAAAGAGAAAATCATACCTTATCCCTCATGCCTACCGTCCAGGTTCCCCTAGCCTTTCATAACCTAACTTCTTCCAGGTTCCATGTACTGCTACAACTTCCGGTCTATTCAAGTTAAAATGTAACAGCAGTTCTGGGTAAGGAGTACATCTAGTTGAGGCTTCTGAGTTTTAGCTAATAATAAAATTAAAAGCCTGAAGATTCTTAAATGACCCCTCTTTGGTGGGATCCTCTTTGATCCTGCTCTCCTCCAGGCAGAAAGCTTCCTAAAACCCATGCTTCCTTATTATTCCATTTGCGTGGTCTGGAGTTGATTTTGCATTTATCTCAACAATTCAATCACCATATTCTTGAAGAAAATAAGCTTTGTGGTATTATTATTACTATTTGATTCTACCCAATCACAAGACCTATTACTGATATGCAGTCATATGAAATGTATTCTGAATATTTTACAAAGCAATCAACAAGTCTCTGTGTTGAATAATGTTAGTTGGAGTCTAAATGTCTTGCTAAGGCCATGTTTCCCCAAGGACAGTCACAGAAATTTCCAGGCGGATGGTTGTTCCAGTGAAGAATAACGTAACTATGCATACTGTACTATATTGTTACCATCATTACACATCCTTTCTCCATCTCATCTACCCCTCACCGCAACCTTTTAATATTTTCTCTAGTAAAGAATAGGGCTGTAGAACTAAAGATGTCTGAACCACAATATGGGTGGTAGCATTTGGTAAAGACTCCATTTGACATTTGTCTGCTTGGATGGAGTGATATTATTTGAGATTGGTAGTGGGTGCTTAGGCAAACAGAAGGGCACAATTGACATTAAACAATCTTGGATAATCTTATCTTTGACACTGTTGAGTTTGGTTTGCAGAGTTGAAAAACGTGAAAAACGTGGCTTTGTAAACGTAGCCATGCCCTAAGTATTCAAGTGGTCATTCATCATCCATCTGGTTTTTTCCCCATTACTTTTTTTTTTTTTTTTAATCACTCATCCACAGGTGGGTATTGTGTGGTTAGAAGTTTCTTGGCCACCTTCCCAACCAATCAGTGAGGCAGGAGATAAACATCTGAGAATAAGAAAGGCAGTTTCACTCGTCAAGTAGGTTGTTCCTTTAGGAGGGAAAGGTGACTTCCCTTTCAATGGATTGCAACATCGGGAACTGAACAGCTTTATTTTAAAACGGAATTAACTGCCTATATATTACGGGTCTTGGGCAATGCTCTTATTTCTAATGTTGACTTAAACGTTTCACAAAGGTGAACTAGACGTTCAAGACTTTCTCAGGAACGCTGAAATAGGCTTTACACTTTGCACACGTAAAATGCGCCGTTATTAGTTAGGTAGCTAAGAAAATCAAGAAGTTTTCTTGCTGTTGAAAGAATTCGTAAAACGCATCGTGTCAAAACATTTTAAGGTATTGCCTCAGATTCATCTCATTCCCGCCCAGGTGAGATATATGTGATATTCCTCGGACACTCGTGGCTGCCCAAGAACAAAAGAAAGGAAAGGAAGCAAATGGTTGGCTGATAGAGATCACGGTCATGCAGGACAGGAGTCTCCCTCAGTTCACGGATAACTCAGTAAACTGCAAGAAAAAGACAATCTTATCCATAGCCTAATCTCCAGAAACCTATAGACTCCGTTGCTGGGGGCCCTAGTCTTGTCCTCATCAAGATGTGAGGGGGTTTAAGTGCTTGCTATGGTGGTGTGGGAAACAAAGGCAAATGAAAAATGATATTCCCTTACTGCCTACAGGCAGATTGACCTTTCTCAAGGAGCTCAGCTGCCTCGATGATGACACTTTGCTCCGGGGCAAAAGGGAATCTTAGCTTAACACTATCTTGACCCCCCCCACCACAGCCCCAGGATCCTGTGAGTCTCCTTAAACACATAACAATTCCTTTGCAAACCTCTTTTATCTTTCACCCCCAAGTATATGTTGGCAATTATACTCCAAGCATATGGCCCCTGATATACATCTGAAGGGTCTCACGACTGAGGTTTTACTAAATGGTGATAAATGACGTCTTCCTAACAACAGCTAGCCTCTCAAGGTCCTGGAAACCTTACTTCCAAAATTCCTTGGAGATGTACACTGTCCCCAACCCCCTCCCGACCTAATCAGTCATTCTTCACAACTCAGGTGCAGCTCTTTCCGCCCACGTGTCCTGTCCCCGTGCTTTAATAAAATCACCTTTTTGCACCAAAGACATCTTCAAGAATTCTCTCTTGGCCATCACTTCTGAACCCCACCATCACCACAAGCCCCCATCAATCTCTACATTCATTTTGCCTTTCCTGTCTTGTCTAATTACAATGGCACTCACGCTTCGTGTCCATCTCGCCCTCTCCCATTCCTCATCTCCATGTCAAAACTCACCAAGTTCTAACACCTGCAGTATCGAAAATGTTTCTTGAGGAGATACTGTCATCGTTCAATCCCTTACCTGTGTAACTTAGAATAGTCTTTGAGCAGACTTCCACATGGTTCTCTTACCACTATTTTGCTCACTCCCGTTTTCCAAGGAGCCCAGTCATTACATCCGTTACCCTCCAAAGTGACATTCAATCTCCTTGGCACAAGGAAAAGACTTCTCCTAAGCCAGCCACAACCTTTTTCAATCTCCTTATCGAATGTCATGTCATACCACCACCTTGTTTTCTCACCAAAACTGAACCTATTATTTTGAAAATACGCATAATATTTTATTACAGTCTTACAATTTTCTTCCAAAAGCTGTTGCTTCAGAAACAACAAATGTTGGTGAGGATGGGAGGAAAAAGGAGCTCTCAAGACAGTATGGAGGTTCCCGAACAATTTTTATTTATTTATTTATTTATTTTTTATTTTTTTATTTTTGAGACAGAGAGAGACAGAGCATGATCAGGGGAGGGGCAGAGAGAGAGGGAGACACAGAATCTGAAACAAGCTCCAGGCTCTGAGTGGTCAGCACAGAGCCCGACGCGGGGCTCGAACTCACAGACCGTGAGATCTTGACCTGAGCCGAAGTCGGACACCCAACCAACCAAGCCACCCAGGCGCCCCTCCCGAACAATTTTTAAATAGAATTAAAATATGATCCAGTAATTCCACTACTGGGTATTTGCCCAAAAAAAAACAAAAAAACAAAAAAAACTAATTTGAAAAGATATATGTACCCCTATGTGTTTTGCAGCATTCTTTGTGACAGCCAAAATATGGAGGCAACCCAAGTGTCTACCCACAGACAAATGGATACAGAACTTGTGGTGTCCATATATACGATGGCATATTCCTCAGCCATAAAGGAGAATAAAATCTTTCCATTTGCAACAACAATGATCGGGTCTACAGGGTATAATCCTAAAGGAAATAGGTCAGTCAGAGAAAAACAAATACCATATGATTTCACTCATATGTGAATTTAAGAAACAAAACAAGTGAGCTAAGAAAAAAAGGGACAAACAAACAACAGACTCTTAAGTATAGAGAACAAACAAGTGGTGGCCAGGAGGGAGTTGGGTGAGGGGATGGGTGAAATAGGTGAAGGGGATTAAGAGTACTCTTATCATGATGAGCCCTGAGTAATGTAGAGAACTGTTGAATCATTATATTGTACACCTGTTATAATCTAACACTGTACAGTAATTATACTTGAATTAAGAAAAAACTTTTTTTAAAGCTGTTATAACAGTTTCTTTAATTTCTACTATACCTGGAAAATTCATAATCATGTTAATATTTCCAACTCAAACCTTATTAAACTTGTTTCCAGCTTTCTAATTTATCATTTTAATATGATTCCACTGAGCATTGCTCATAGTTTCAGTATAGGATAGTCTTTGTGCCACATGGCATTGTAATTTATGTTTACATTTCCTGATGAGTGGACAGGGAACTCTTCTAGGAAAAGAAGTGATAGTACTCGGGGCGCCTGGGTGGCTCAGTCGGTTGAGCATCCGACTTCGGCTCAGGTCACGATCTCGCGGCTCGTGGGTTCAAGCCCCACGTCGGGCTCTGTGCTGACAGCTCAGAGCCTGGAGCCTGCTTCGGATTCTGTGCCTCCCTCTCTCTCTGACCCTAACCCACTCGCATTTTGTCTCTGTCTCTCTCAAAAATAAATAAACATTAAAAAAATTTTTTTTAATTAAAAAAAAAGAAGTGGTATTACTCATCTGTTTATCACCAGGACTTAGTTTAATACTAAGTACATCCCAACATACATTCTCATGGTGCCCTATAGTTGTTTCTCCTCTGTGAGACTTACCGTGATTTTAATGACTTATTAGTTGTTAAGCCTCTGCCCTTCCTGATAGAATGATAACTCCAAAACTTACATTCACCTCTTCCTTTCTACCATCTACCACAATTCTAGCAGATAGTAGTTACTTAATAAACATGTACTGAGTGAATGAGTCAATAGAGGTATTCCCACAGCAGTAAATACCAATAACTTAAATAGTATTGAATCTGCCAAAAGATGTTGATGTAATATCTGTTTTCTATTACATATGGCTTTGCTCAGCAGAAACCTACTGAGAGTTTAGAACAAAGTACACTAATCCATGTCCTTTCGTATTCTTACCTATGAACATATCCTTTGATCTCATTCAATTTATGATTGCTAAAAGAAATTCTTCCCTTGGGGCACCTGGGTGGCTCAGTCGGTTGAGCGACCGACTTCAGCTCAGGTCATGATCTCACGGTTTGTGAGTTTGAGCTCCACTTCAGGCTCTGGGCTGTTTCCGATTCTGTGTCTCCCTCTCTCTCTGCCCCTCCCCCACTCATGCTCTGTCTCTCTCTCAGAAATAAATAAACATTAAAAAAAAAAAGAAATTCTTCCCAACCCCACTTAACTGTCCGGGAGACCCTATGAAAATTAATGATATTTTCCAATACTGTATTTTTCTTATCTGTACGATGAGAATAAGTGATACATTTAAAATTGTATTTTCTGAGGATTAAATGAGATACTGTCCATATCAGCACCTAGTACACTGCCTGCTATGTATCAAGTACTCAGGAAATACTCTCTCTTCTCTATCATATCCCTTCCTTCATCTTCACTCTGCCCCTTCCCTTCTCCCATGTCTTTCCCTCTCTCCTTCTCTCCCTTTCTGCCTCCATTCTTTTCTTTCTTCATTCTCTTCTTCTTTCCTCCCTTCTTCCCTTGTCTACTAGAAGGTAAACTGCTTTAGAGAATTGTGTCTTACTTATCTTTTTATTTCTAGAACTAGCACTTTTGCCCATATATAGCAAGTCTTCAGTAGATAAGTTTGAATCCATACCTGAATTCTCTGGAGGAAATGTTCATCAGATAAAATTATATTTGAGGAAAGAAATGTCGTAAAACCCTGCTAGTCTTAAGATGAATGAAAAGAATGCGAAAAACCCACATTCTTGTTAGCAGTAAATTCCCTCGATTAACGTTAAGATCAACAGGCATTTACCCAACATAAAGTTTTACATTTGGAGGGACGCCCAGATGGCTCAGTGGATTAAGCGTCCTAGTTTGGCTCAGGTCATGATCTCACAGTTCGTGGGTGTGAGCCCCACGTTGGGCTCTGTGCTGACAGCTCAGATCTGGAGCCTGCTTCAGATTTTGTGTCTCCTTCTCTCTGCCCCTCGCCAGCTCACACTCTGTCTCTATCCGTCCCCAAAATAAGTAAATGCGAAAAAGAATTTTTTACGTTTTACACTTGGAAAAATGCAAATATTTTAGGGAAGTTTCAAGCTCTTTGGATTTATCATCCTTGGGAATAAAGAATTCGTTGCTTTGATCTATCAACAATCTGGGAAGCTAGTGATTTAATTTATCTTATGATATCAGTATGGGGAGTGGAGTGGAAAGAGTGGTTCTAATAATAAGCCTAAGGGGCTATCAGAGGGAAGGGTGTTGGTCAAACACAGAGATTAACAGTCTGGGGTTCCAGTGGAAAAAAAATTAAATCTTAAAAATGATTGGACAGGTCAACAAGTGAGAATTAGTGCCGAAGCAGAGACTTTATTTTTTTTTTATTTTTATTTTTTAAATATTTATTTATTTATGAGAGACAAGGAGAGACAGCATGAGCAGGGGAGGGGCAGAGAGAGAGAGGAAGACACAAAATCATAAGCAGGCTCCAGGCTCCGAGCTGTCAACGCAGAGCCCGACACGGAGCTCGAACCAAGGAACCGTGAGATCATGACCTGGGCTGAAGTCGGGCGCTTAACCGACTGAGCCACTCAAGCCCCCCCACCCCCCTGCATGCAGAGACTTTAAAAGAGTTGGCTTCCTCTGCAGGAAGAGTTGGCTTCCTTTCTCTTCCTTTTAGAGAAAAGACAGACAAACACAAAAGTCTTAACGTAGAAATGAGGAAGGGAGCAAGGTCTCACTTGTACTGAGAAAGCAACATGGTCAGAGTTTTGGGGAACACACTTCTGCACTGGAATTCGAAATGGGGTCAACCAGGAACCCTTAGTCTCCCATTCCTGAGGGCTCTTACTACTTCATTACAGCTTCTCATCTATTATAACTGCTATTTTTTGTTTGTTTGTTTTGACTTTGCATTGCCTTTGCAGTGTCGTGGGCCTATTTCTTTCAGAAACGAAGACTGAAACCAGCTCCCTTCATCATACAACGTAACATTCTTCAAGCCAGATGTACTAACTCCATCAATACTTGAAATAGAAAATATGTTTAAAAGAAAAAAAAAAGGAAAGGAGACAAGTGGGAAAAATAACACACCAGAGACACAAGTCAAGAGGTTGCCAGTTTCTTTGGCATGGCTCATTTTCCATTTAGAAATGCTTTGCAATCAAAATAAGGGTGAAGTGACTACTGGGCGTGTATACACACGTACATGTATTTATTACTTTTGCTTGAATTTTTTTCTTATTATATTTAAATTTTTTTTTAACTTTTTATTCAGTTTGTTGAGAGATGGAGAGAGACAGAGCATGAGCGGGGGAGGGGCAGAGAAAGAGGGAGACACAGAATCCGAAGCAGGCTCCATGCTCCGAGCTGTCAGCTCAGAACCTGATGCGGGGCTCGAACTCACCAACCGTGAGCTCATGACCTGAGCTGAAGTCGGACGCTTAACCGACTGAGCCACCCAGGCGCCCCTTTTTCTTATGACATTTAGGGTAGAAAAGGATATTGAACATTGTCAAAAAAACCTCCCTAAGAAAATCATCGTAAATGTTGAACACACGTCAACATTTTAAAGGTTCCATTCTGCATTTTGAATTTATAAAAGAATAAAAACAGTATCAATTATCCATAAAACGAGCCTGTATTGAGATATCCATTTCCACCTGTGTTTTGATAGCATCGGATATTGCTACTTTTCTCAGCAGCTTAAAAAATGTACCTTTTGGCAATCAGAATGATAACAGCTTTTTGGAGGGGTATTTTTCTGCCCAGTGCTAATTCCTATCTATCAACGCTTTCTGATACTGCGGTCAGCCCCGGGAGGGAAGTGCTTAATTAAATGAATGAGCTCTTAAGTGTTGCACAACTGTTTTCTTTGTTTTCTCTTGCTTCCTGTCCAACCTGTGCTGCTGATTCCAAAAACAGAGCAGCATCCAATGAACTTAAGAAGGAAGTTTTATATATAAAGCGATAACACGCTCCTCCTTGCTCCAGAAGTAATGGGAGAGGCTATTCTACGTGTGATTGATGGGTCCCAAGTGACTTGTTCCAAAAAGTAACTGATCCTTCATCGTGCCTGACTATAAAAGCAACAACGTACAGGGAAAGGCAGAGTGGAAGGAAGAAAAGAAAGTGGATAATTGGGGCAGCTAACATCGAATAAGAAGAAAAGAGAGAGAGAGATTGAATATTTACCTTGAAGTCTTTATTGTTCAGACACTGGGATAAAATGGTGCCCACCATTTTTCTGAGCACCTTCTTGCTTCATTTTACTGTTTCTGTGGCTTCAGAACCGTAAGGAAATGTATACCCTGTATTCTTACCCTGAGTCCTGGCAAAGTGACCAGGGGAAATGCGTGCTGTGTTAAAATATGATTCTACTTGACTGTTTCAACTTCTGAGACTGAGTGCTGGTTTGCCTTATAAATTTTAAACAAGCATATGAGGGAATTAGGACCTTTTTCTTAAGATGCCTCTCTCTACATACTCAAGTTTATCGCAATGCTATGAAAAATGTTTCAGAAACATTTCAATACGTTAAAATTGTTTCTTATGCGTGTTCTGCATTTCTGCTACACTTGTTTAAAGCCTTGGTTACTTTCTTTGCACAGGCAATATATCCTATGGGTGTCCTCCGTGATGCAGAGTCATTCTACAGACAAGGCTTGTCTCCACCTTTCAAACCTTAACGAATCTGTATCCTTGAGTGTTGTCCTAGAATATGATGGATACAACACCACGATTTTTGACCAGTATGTGGACGACGATAACTTCTACGCTTGTGCAGATTTCAAGGTGAGGCACTGAACTTGCCGTTTCCGAACTTCAGCGCGGGTGAGGAAATTATTACTGAAAAATTATTTTTAGAGAGGGGTCCCTGAGTGGCTCCGTCGGTTCAACGTCTGACTTCGGCTCAGAGATCATGATCTCATGGTTCGGGAGTTCGAGCCCCACATCAGGTTTGCTCCCGTCAGCGCAGAGCCTGCTTGGGACCCTCTGTCCCCCTCTCTCTGCCCCTTCCCCAACTTGCGCTCTCTCACAAATAAGCATTAAAGCATTACTTTTAGAGAGATAACAAACCTTGATTTTGGATGCAATGTGGAAGCTAGGGAATGGGATCAGAGACTTCCTGAGAGGCAAGAAACAAAAGGAAAATTTACCCATGCAACAAAACCTGTGAAATACTGCCATTATTCTTTCATAGGCAGTGATAATCAAGCACAATCACTGCCCTTTGGATAGAACCGTTTAACAATATGAGGAAAGAAAATACAGGTAAAAAGAAGCAAGATTGACAGTGAGGGCAACACACACACACACACACACACACACACACACACACACAGAAAATAGAAGGCTAGCGGACGTAAAAATAAGTTTGTCAGAAACAGTCCTCATGCTAACTAAAGCAATTGTAAAAAGTGGTCTCTGAGTCTCCCTTTAAGACATAAGGTCCTGGGGCGCCTGGGTGGCTCAGTCGGTTAAGCGTCGGACTTCAGCCCGGGTCACGATCTCGCGGTCCGTGAGTTCGAGCCCCGCGTCGGGCTCTGCGCTGATGGCTCAGAGCCTGGAGCCTGCTTCCGATTCTGTGTCTCCCTCTCTCTCTGCCCCTCCCCCGTTCATGCTCTGTCTCTCTCTGTCTCAAAAATAAATAAACGTTAACAAAAATTAAAAAAATAAAAAAAGACATAAGGTCCTCTCTAGAGGCTCGCGGCCTGAGAAGCCAGTTTAAGACCTTATTTACCAGCTCAATGTCTACAACTTGTTTTCCCATTCTCTGCTCTTTAACATGAACAGGTGTCTCAAAAGTCCTCTGAGCCCTTGGCCTTTGTGACATTGCGGGCTAAGGGAGAGACTCTTAAAATCTTCGAGAGGAGGTCCGTAGCACTCGCTTCAGAGGAGACCGTAACCTTTGTGCAGACAGATAAGCCCATCTATCAACCTGGACAGAAGGGTAAGTCAGTGTTCTTGTTTCCTTTGTTTCACTGGCCTCAGGAAAACATTCCTCAAATTTAGAGCACCCCGAACGTGTGAATGTCAGTCTCAAGTTTATTCTGAATGGTACGGGATCACAGATTTCTCGAATTTCTACTGGCCGCCTAGGTCAGTTACATAACAGTGCCCTCCAGCCCCAGGAACTGAATGCTTTGCTTCTTAAACGCGTGCATGCCACTTTAAAAGTTTAAAAGTTCTAGTGACAGACTTTCGTAATAAAATGGATACGAGCCTGGAATGCAAAACGTTTGGTTTCACTTCTTGCTCCATAATTTACCAGTTGGGCCAGCCAAGTAAATCTCTGTGTAGACTCAAGTCTTTTCATCTGTAGAATGGAGGGAATAAAAATGCCTCCCTTCTGGAAATAGTGTGAGAATAAAATGAGACAGTCAATGTAAAATAGGACCTAGCACAAAGACTCCTTATTATTATTATTATTCGTGCCAGTAGAAATAATCACTAATCTGATAACCTAAGCAGAGTTCTTCTATTTTCTTTAGTATTGTGGTAAGTAAAAGGTGGCAGAAAGAACACCAAACTAGGATTCTGTTTTTGTTTTGGCTGTACCAGTAAATTATTGGATTTCGCCAAGGAAATTCTGCTCTTTGAGATCTTTAGCTTTCTCATTTGTAAAATTAGGGGGTTGGATGACAGCATCTATGTATTTTCTTCTAATATTACATATTTGTATGATTTATTTTGAAAAGAAATAAAAGAATTAAAACAGAATTCCTATACTGAGATTTTTTTCCCTGCATTATATTCTCTCTGTACTTATTAAAATGTTATCATGACTGTTATGTATATAAAGGTAGTTAAAATGATCTTTCTGGAATTCTGCTAAAATTAATTTAATGTTTGCTAACGTTACTATCCTTTTCCAGAAAATTATGTTTAACTTCTACTATACATACTTCACATTTTTCTTTCTACAATTAATTCTGGCACCAATTTTTTATAACGTTTATTTATTTTGAGAGAGAGAAAGCACGTGCGTGCATGCGCACACATATGCAAGCCGGGGAGGGTCAGAGAGAGGGAGAGAGATGCCGAAGTGGGCTCCACACTGTCAGTGCAGAGCCCCATGTGGGGCTTGAACTCACAAACCGTGAGATCATGACCTGAGGCAAAATCGAAAGTCAGATGCTCAACTGACTGAGCCACGCAGGTGCCCCGAGGCTCCAATTTTTAAGGTGTCCCTGTGGGCCATTTAGGGCAAAACTTTCCAGTTGGTGGTAGCAGCTTTGGTAATAATAGAGCATCGTCAACAGTCAACAGAGGAATTACAAATGTGTAACGAGAGCTCTTTCCAAATAGGACCCAAATTTCAAAGGGTCACATCAGAGCTAGGGGACACAGGGCAGCATTCCGTGACAGCAAGACAATTAATTGCTATGTCTATTTACAAGCATTCGTAGACATACCTATGTCTATTTACAAGCATTCATCCCTTCTTCCTCTTTTCTTTTAGTTCAAATTCGCATCGTGACACTGGATACCAAGTTCAGACCTGTTGAGGAATTGGTGAGTTCATTAATTTCTAACGGTACAATGAAATCGAAGCAAAGTAAACAAATCCATTACCATCTAAAGTGTCACCAGGAGGCTTTGCATAAGTACGGAAATTGATTCTAACATGGAATACTGTACAGGTGGAGTTTCAATGCTGACCCCCAAATTTAGAACTTGTCTTTACTGGGAGTTAGTTTGTACTTCTTTAGGTCTTTTCATCATATAAGGGGGAAAAAAATGGGTTGCATGGAACCTGCTTTCCACTTCCCTGATGAGGTTCAGGATCTCTCACATTTGGGGTTTTCTTGGCACGCTTAGCTACGGAAACTTGGTCTTCTGCGAAACTTAAGGCCGTCTCAACACGAAGCCAGACGATCTTAACAATGCAATTCTGGCAAAAAAAAAAAAAGAAGAAGAAGAAAAAAAAACACTATTACAATATTAACCTGCATTTTTTTCTTTTCAGTATCCATTGATCACACTTCAGGTAAGCGATCTGCTTTATCACACTCATTATTTTGAATATTCAGATAAATAAGGATGTGTGTGTGTGTGTGTGTGTGTGTGTGTGTGTGCGTGTGTGTGTAGTTTTCATTACGTGTAGTTAGAAAGTAAGGGAACTGAAATAAGGGGAAGAGAAATGTTTATCTACTTACAATGTAAGGCATCAGCCGAAGATGTAAATAAAAAGCTGCCACTTTGGTATTGATCCTGTGTGGCAAATGCAGTAATGGATTTCCACAGAAAATGAATGATTGGGCTCCTTCTAAGGGAGGTTTATGTTTAAAATTGCTTCATTTTGGCTACTGGCCCTTCTCAATGTTAATTTAACCATATCTTATTTTAAGGAAATAGAAAACACAAACACCTAAAGGTTTGAAATAGAGTCGGTGATATTATTACAAAATGGACCCTTTGCTTTCAGAAAATAGTTAATGGAGTCTCCTTCTACAGTTCAAAGCTCTAGTGCAGTAGAGTGTGACTTAATTTCAGATCTTAAGTCTGTCAGTAAATCTTTTGTGCCCATCAACTCCAACATATGTACTTTAATTTCTACGTGCAATATGTATTATTACTATTAACTAAGTCTAAATGTTAATATACTGAGGGGCGCCTGGGTGGCTTAGCTGCTTAAGCGTCTGACTTCGGCTCAGGTCATGATCTCGTGGTTCGTGAGTTTGAGCCCCCCGTCGGGCCCCGTGCTGACAGCTCAGGGCCTGGAGCCTGCTTCGGATTCTGTGTCTCCCTCCCCTCAGCTCCTTCCCTGCTCACACTCTCTCTCTCTCAAAATAAATAAAGATTAAAAAAAAAATTAAATGTTAATACACTAGGATCTAGGTTCATTGTCATTATATATGTATATAAATATTCCAAATTGTCTTTATAATACGAATTTTTTTTGTCTTTATAATGCGATATATAATATAATTTTGTATATATATATATACAATATAATTTTGTCTTTATAATACGAATTCCTTCTTACGTGGGTGGCAAATAGCTCATCCTTCCAGTAGGATAAATATCAAGTCAGCCATTTTCATGTTTTCCGCATCCTTCGTAATCTGTAAATAGCATTATCTTCACATCCTAGTGTGAACACTAGGATTCTACCTTCACAGTTACCTTCACAGCTAGTGTTCCACTGAAAGCAACAGAAAGCTTAACCAACATTGGTTTAAATGAGTAAAAGTTTTATTGTTTTCACAAACCACTAAGTCTGAGTGCAGGCACTTTAAGGTCTGGACAAGAACAACATAATATTACGAAGGATCCGGGCTTCTTCTATGTAACCTCTCGGCTGGCCTCAGTGTGTTGTTTTATTCTCAAGGCCAGCCGCATCTGATTCTTTTAGAAATAATGTCTACTCGGTGACTTCTACTTACATTTCATTGGCCAAGCTGGTTACATTGGTCATTTCATTGGCCAACTTGGTTACATTGGTCATATGGACAATCCTTACTGAAAGGAAGCCTGGAAAATTAATTTAGTTTTCTAGGTTTTATTGTAAAGGAGAGAAAAAAAAATTAAATTAAGTGAGTAGTAAATAATGTTTTTGTTTCTTTGTAGAAATCTTTTTATCAGGAATTCTTTAATCACAACTGGTTGATATCTTTAAATAGGCTTATGGAAGCAGGCTCACATAAGATGTAATATGCTAAAAACAAATAAAGAAGAAAATGTAGAACTCCCATTAAACAGCTCTTGCATGCATTGTGTAAATTCATAACCAGTTTATTTATAGACCAAATAAACACCAGTGACAAATAGAAGTATTTGTTAGAATAAATCCCTCCTTATGCATCTGTTGGAGTGGGTCCACTCTACTGTGGAAAGCACTACTCTGGGGCAGGCATGTTGCGTTTTATTTTTTTTAATTTTTTTTGTGTTTAATTTTATATTTGAGAGAGAGAGAGAGAGAGACAGAGTGTGAGCAGGGGAGGGGCAGAGAGACAGAGACAGAATCTGAAGCAGGCTCCAGGCTCTGAGCTGTAACACAGGGCCTGAAAAGGGGCTCGAACTCATGAGCAGCGAGAGCATGACCTGAGCCAAAGTCAGATGCTTAACCGACTGAGCCACCCAGGCGCCCCTGTGTTTTATTTATTTTTTTATTATTATTATTTTTTTATTTATTTTTGAGACAGAGAGAGACAGAGCATGAACGGGGGAGGGGCAGAGAGAGGGAGACACAGAATCCGAAACAGGCTCCAGGCTCTGAGCGGTCAGCACAGAGCCCGACGAGGGGCTCGAATTCACAGACTGTGAGATAATGACCTGAGCTGAAGCCGGCCGCTCAACTGACTGAGCCACCCAGGCGCCCCGCCCCTGTGTTTTAAACTTGTTAACTATGGAACTCTGGTTCAGAAGGACAAAAATCCAAAGCAATAGTTAGAGATTGTTGTTCTTATCCTTTTGGGGCTTAACAGAGACATACTGTAATATTGAATTTGTATACCCGAGGAAGTTATGTTATTGTCACAGTGCAAGATATTAGTGCAATAAAATGGTAGTTTTCTTTACTTCCAATAACTATAGAAGGTACTCAGAATAAACAAAGAAGGGATAATACTCTTCATGACCTCTAATTTTATTTCTTCTTTATTTCTAGGATCCTCAACACAATAGGATTTTTCAGTGGCAAAATGTGACCTCCTTTCAAAACATTACCCAACTCTCATTCCAACTGATTTCAGAACCAATATTTGGAGATTACTCTATTATCGTGAAAGAAAAATCAGGAAAGACATTGACACACCAATTTACTGTTGATAGATATGGTAATGAATTACTACTTATGGTTGTTTCCTTATAAAGGAAGAGTTCAAAGGGCTGAACAAAACAAATTTTATGTTAGATTTAGCCAAAAGATTTAGGTGAGGCTTGATTTGATTTTCTGCCATTTTCCTTTCTTGGGGTTTTCTGCTTTATCATCCTTCCTTCTTGCCCTGTATCCTTATTCTAACCCCTGACCTTCCTACCTGGGAAATGTCTCATCTTCTAGAATCCAGACAATCTTCTAAGACGATCTAAATGATTACGATAAATAACATGTGAAGTTCTGAGAACAGGGAAGATAAAGGAAAGGCCCTATCACTTACTGGTGCCACACACAGAATTGGAGGCAGTTGAAATGTGGGCTATCGAGATGCATACATAGGAAAATGTTGTGCACAGAAACTTACCTAGTTACATGATTAGTTACATGATTGCCATAAGTTTTTCTCACCAATGATTGTAGGGGCTGAAGTCTATTTCTTTTTCTTTCCAGTGTTGCCCAGGTTTGAAGTTAAGGTCAGTGCACCACAAACAGTAACTATTTCGGATGATGAGTTCCAAGTGAATGTATGTGCTAAGTAAGTATTCAGGAGATTTGACTCCAACGGTCAATATAGAGCTCAGAAAGAATGAGAAATGAGATTAACCATGTAACTTTATTTATATGCTTCCTTTAAGATTGTTAGAGAAAGAGTGAATTCTCGTTGTAAAATATTTTAAAAACAAAGAAAACCATAAGAAATTACCTGTAATTAATTCTGCCGATTGCCATTTACATTGTAAGGTATTTTCTTCTAGTCTTGTATGAATCTTTTCATATTCATCAACTGCAATCATCCTTTTCTATACACTATAATTAAGAAAACACGTCTTCATATTCAGCTCATCTTTTATGAATTCCAATTCCTTGCTGCATAAACATAACTCTATGTGGCCATACCAAATTAACTTTTCTTTATTATATAACATGGAGGCTATTCAGCTTTTTTCCGTACTATTATAGTATATGTCTTTGTGTATAAGTGTATAAGAAGTATCTTCTGAATTAAAAACGATTTACTTAAGAAAGATGTCCAGAACTGGAATTGTCAAGACAGAATGTATAATATTCTTTTAGTTTTTTGATTGCCATATTACTCACTAAATACGTTGCATCAGTGTAAAGTTCCAGCAGCTGATACAGAAGTACCTGCCTCACTAAATCTTCACCATCATTGATATTTTCATTTTAAATAAAAAAGAAACTCTTCAAAATGTCATAGTGGGGGAAAAAAGGTATTTTTAGCAATTAGAATTAATTTGAATCTTCCTCGTGTGAAGAAAAATCCTGTATGATTTGAGAAATTTTAGTTTTCTTTTTGGGAAATGATTTCAAATGCCTTTTACATTTTTAAGAGTATGATGCCTTTTCTCAAATTTCTAATAATAATTAATATAGTTAATATTTATTGAATGCCAATTTCTGTGCTGAGCATTGCCCTTATTATATTCTTACCCCCATGCTATGTGATAGGAGCTGTTATCATCTTTATTTTAGAAAAAAAAGATAACAAGACACAAAGAACTGAAATAATTTATCAACAGTAATGGCGCCTTTTGATGGCCGACTTAGGATTTAGACCAATACTATTTGACTTCAGAAGTACTCTTCTAACCAAGACCTCTGTTATAATTTATATAAACAATTAAAAATTGTAATATATGACATATTTGTTCCAACTTTTTATTTAATTGGCGACATGGAAATAGTTTGCTTTAGAGCATTTTCAGAGGGTTTCAAAGTAGATTTTGACTTTCAAAATATTCTTGAGTAGAGTCAAGGTACTTTAAAGATATATTGGGTGAAAGGTTGACAGTATCTACAATGTTCTTTGGACTCTAGTACAACTTTACGAATGTTTTCTTGTTTTGGTGAAGAGTACCTGACACGTGCTAGAATTTCATAAACGTAATATATGAAAGATGTAGATATGTGTGCTAAAAATAAGGAGGTAATCAAATAAGCTTCAAAAAATCCAGGCTCCTAAACTAGTTTCACTCATAAAATCCCACACAAGCCAGAATTGTCAATGGGATTAATACCTATAATTTATCTGCCCAGGGGTATGCTAAAAAAAAAAAGTACGACACAGATATCAGGAGAGCCAAAGTATTTATCAAGTATCGCCTTCATAGGAGACTTGCTAAACTAACTGTTGATACAGAATTGGGAGTTCTCAAAAACTTCTTGAATGTTACATTTCATTTAGATTTGAAATGACATGGTATTCAGTTATCAGCAATCATGATGCCCTGCAACAGGACCAGGCAGTTGAGACAGAAGCTCTCGTGGCTACAGAAATATTTCTGGGCAGGTTACAGGAACAGGATGAATAAAATCAGTATGTCTAGGAGTGAACATCCATGCATGAGTTGCCTACTTCAGGTCGCACGCACTACGTCTGTGCCTTGTTTCTTCAGGACTCCCTGGCACTTAACTTGAGAAAACAACAGCAAGCCAGGGTATTTTGGCAAACGACCTCCTTTTAGCAAACAGGGAAGAAAACGCACCTATAGGCAAAGACACCTTAATAAACTGCATTAGTACCCACCAAAAGCTTTTCAAATCACAAAGGGAAAATGTTTATTCTTTCTGATCTGTACGAACATTTAAGCTACATATTTCACAGGCATGTGTTAACCCCTAGAAAATACGACAATGAGAGTTTTATTTTGTAAGCAAAAGACAGTAAGAAGCAATAATAAGATATGTTCAGTTGTGTCACCTGTGGCCTGATCTGAGTCTTGCCGCTGAGTTATATGTAATTGATCTTTAAAGCTCACGGATGATTTTAGCGATTTGGCTCGAATCGAATTCTCAGAAGCATTGACAATTTTTAAGTAGGGAGAGAAAAGCAACTTAGTGGAAGAGCCCGGACTGTGGGAAGGGAGGAAGATCAGAGTTTGAATTTCAATTCCGTATCTTACAACGTAGGCGAGTTGCTTGACCTCAGTTCACTAATCTGCGCAATGACATTATACACCGACGTCTCAGGATCGCTTAAAAAATAAATTAGATCATCTGTGTAACCACCAGATACAGAGTAGTGCCCAAAAATTAGAAAAAAAAAATCATTGATAAATTTAATTATTTTCAGTTTTACTACTTACTAATTTCACAGGTGCTATGTTTTTCTAAATGAAGCAATCCTCAAATAACAAAAAATTTCAAATCAACTGTATTTGCCTTTGATTGAAATTAAAAAAAAAAAACCCACCTTGTGTTGTGGTTTTCTGTGTGTTTTAGGAGAAAATGAGATATTTATTTAATCTCACCCCACAAGACATACTTTTGATCAAAATTTATCTAGTTTATGCCAATCTCCATACCTGCTGCATTTGTTGGATGTACAATGAGAATTGTTGTTTAAAGTATTGATCTGGGGGAGCCTAGGTGGCTCAGTCGGTTAAGTGTCCAACTTTGGCTCAGGTGATGCTCTTCCGGTTCGTGAGTCACAGACCAGTGTCGGGCTCTGGGCTGACCGCTCAGAGCCTGGAGCCTGCTTCAGGTTCTGTCTCTCCTTCTCTCTCTGCCGCTCCCCTGCTCGCATTCTGTCTCTCTCTCTCTCAAAAATAAATAAATATAAAATTTTTTTTTTAAGTATTGATCTGGAAGTATTTTAAGATCCTAAATAATCCAGGAGCGCCTGGGTGGCTCAGTCGGTTAAGCCTCTGACTCTTGGTTTCTGCTCAGGTCATGATCTCATGGTTTCTTGAGTTCGAGCCCCACATCGGGCTTCAAGATGACAGTGCAGAGCCCGCTTGGGATTCTCTGTCTCCCTCTCTCTGCCCCTCCCCTACTTGCACTATCTCTGCCTCTCTCAAAATATAAATAAACTTAAAAAAATGTATCCTAATAATCCACATGTTACTTAGATCCATATATATTTTCTGCTAAAAAAAAAAATGGTGCTGCAGACAAATTTTATAATATTTCTATCAGGCTAAAATGTAATTTAAAAAACTCGATGTGATCATTAAATCCCTTTTGCTGAGACTTTAGGTTCTACATTTCCCTGAATTTGATTTTTGTTTTCTTTTAAGTAGGCTCTGCGCCCAACGTGGGGCTTGAACTCACGGTGCTGAGATCAGCCGACACATGCTGTATCAACTGAGCCAACCAGGCACCCCTTGAGTTTGATTTTTAAAAAGGCAGCCGAATCCTCATAACAGATCACATGCCTAATTGAATTCAAATTCGGTGGGGAAGATAGCACTAATAGATGATGATTGCTAATAGAATTCAGTCATTGGGGTAGCCATACGTTCCAGATTTCATATACAATTTCTGAAAAAGCCCATAAAATAGGCCCATGGTATTGATCATCTATAATTGTCACTACACTTTCTCCTACCAGGTACACCTATGGCCAGCCGGTGCAAGGAAAAGCTCAAATCCGGGTGTGCAGAAAATTCTTTTCCTCCGAGAACTGTGAGAACAACAACAATGAAATATGTGAACAATTTATTGCGCAGGTACAGATCATCATTATTATTGTCATTATCATTATATTTCATTATTATTCTTTCTTCGATTCTGTAGAGAAGGAAAAAATCCTCCCTCTACCCTTTAAAGTCTTCCACTGGACTAAATAGAATTAAGTTTACATGAAGCAGGTTAACAGGAGAAAAAAACCCAAAATTTTATTAGGTACATACAGCGGTCCCATAATGAAATTGAGGTCCAAAAAGATGACCAAGGCAAGCAGCTTTTATACTTTTTGACAGAGGGACAATAAATTTGTGAGGAATTGACAGGACAAAGAAAACAGGTGTTTGTAAGCTTTAATTAGTAAGGAATTCGAATTGGAATTTGGGTCGAGGTAGTAGATTAGAAAAAAAACAGCAAGGTTTTTTTTGGGGTTTTTTGGTTTGTTTTTTTTTTTTTCTAGAGCTTTCTTGGCTTTAAAGTCCCTGTCTCTGGTGGTAAGGATGTCTTTTTACTTTTTAGTGCAGCGAGGGTGCCTTTCACCTGGGAGTTTTTTTCCCTTCTTTCAGGGGGACCAAGGAGGATCTAAGTGTCCTTGCACCGGCTCTTCCTTAAGTAACTTTTATGTAAAATAATCAATATGCCTTGGGGCGCCTGGGTGGTAAGTTAAGTGTCCGACTTTTGATTTTGATTTTGACTCAGGTCACAATCTCATGGTTGTGAGATCGAGCCCACATCAGGCTCTGTGTTGACAGCATGGACCCTACTTTGAATGCTTTCTCCCTCTTTCTCTATCCCTCCCCTTCTCTCTCTCTCTCTCTCTCTTTCTCAATAAGTAAACATATAAAATAAAATAATAAAATGAAATTAAAATAAAATGAAATTAAATGATAAAATAAAATATCGATAAGCCCATGTGGCATGTTTGGGGGGAACCTGCCCTTGGCCCCTACAATTCCATTTATAAAAGGGACTTAAAAACATTATTTTCATTTCGTGGGTAATGGAGGCTGCAGCTAGATAAGGTGAAGAATAAGGAGCAAATACAACGTCCACCAATAGTCTCTTTCTCTAGGCCATGTAAATGGTTACCCACCTATGGATTCATAGAATTTTTAAATTTGAAAAACCTTATTGGTTTTCTTGTTTTATATACCGTCTAGATGATCTCTCTGGTCTTCCCATGTGGAATCATTAGTCATCTGTTAAATTAGCAAATCCCTGATAAGACCCACCATGCAATCTAGAATTGTCCTTGTGAAAAAAGTTCATTCGCACACACCTGCGATTCGGAGTATCTACCTGCATTGCTTTAAATTTGAGGTTCATTTCTGAAGCCGCCACCTGCTTTCCTGATCTGTGGCATCTTAATCTCAGTAAACAATCCTGCCCATTTATTTGAGAATCAACTTAGGACCTCGAAAATGAGATTTGCATATATTTCAGTTTATAATTTAAGCCTGATCGTCCTGAAGTTACTCACCAAATTGATGAACATCAATTGGTAAATATCAAGATTTGCTAAAGACAAGCAGAACTCCTGTAGATAAGAATTGCAGGCAAAGAAAGGCTGAGTCGACTTCTTCCATATCAGCAGTGCAGTTTTCTGTAGTGTGATTTTAATGTAATTTAGTCATTTTACCAAGTGATGGGTGTTCTCTCCGCGAATGGCTTTTTGCTCCCCAGTGTGACAAATATAGCAATAAATAATCTGCTAAAACTATCTTTCTATATCAGTGGTTTTATGTATTTCATACAGATTCCTTCGCATGGATTTCATGAATCAAAGTAGATGATAGATAGATAGATGATAGAATCACACACAATTTTACATTTAAAAAATATTGTCAAAAAAATTTTTAAGCATTTAAATTCCTGTCAGCAATGTGTGAGAGGACTATAGTTCCCAAGTTACTGCCGGCAATATGTATAGCAGGTTTTAAAATGTTGCCATTTTGAAAGAAGTTTCTTTTGGTTTAATTGGTATTATTTGTGAACTTGAGTGTATTTTCATATTTTTGTTATGAGTTTGAATTTGTTCTTTCAAGAATTCTTAATGGTCCTTGTTTTCCCTGTTTGTGTGAAACTGAAACTTTCTTTTAGTATAAATATTGCCCTCTATCCCCTAAGCAAATATTTTTTCAAGTCTGTTATTTAAATATTGACTTTGATTGTGTTATTTTTGAAATACCAAAGTTCCTGATGTTTACAGGTTCTCAGCCTTAGAAAAAGTTCTCACCTATCACCATGTTGTACGTGTAGCTATCTAAGCGTGATTTTAACATTTTAAAAATTTCTCTAATCAACATAAAGTAGTTTTTATTATGTTGTAAAATAACACATTTTGTTTTCTTCTAAATGGATACTAAGTTGTGTTGTATTAGCATCTAATCTTATACAACTTTGGTCTCCCTCTTTATTCTAAATAGTGCTCGTAAAAGGTTATTCTGTTTTGTTGGATTTCCTCTGACTTTTGTTTTATTATTTCCTTTCCGATATTATTTTTTTGTTCCTAAATCATTTTTTTAAATTTTTTTTTATGTTTTATTTCTTATATTTGAGAGAGACGGACAGAGGGACAGAGCACAGGTGGGGTGGGAACAAAGAGAGAGGGAGACACAGAATCTGAAGCAGGCTCCAGGTTCTAAGTGGTTAGCACAGAGCCTGATGAAGGGCTCGAACTCATGAGCCATGAGATCATGACCTGAGCCAAACAAAGGAGAATGTCCAACCGACTGAGCCACCCAGGCACCCCTAAATCATTTATTTTTATAGTCATCATATTCTTTCTTTTCCCTGAAATTTTAGTTTATTTTGGTGGCTTTAAAAAATGTTGTTTCTTCTCGTTAAAAACACATTGTGTTTTACTTTCTCTTTTAACCATAGCTTAATACCATAGATTTTGATGCAAAACACTTTTTTCCGTGTCTTTAATGTCGAGATTCTTATTGATTTACGTTATATTTTCTCTTTGACTCAGGTATTACTGAAAAATGGTTTTTTTCTTAATTTCAAGGCATGTAAGATTCTTCTGATTACATTTTATTTTCATTTTTTTAATTTTTAATTTTTGTTTTTTTAGAGAGAGAAAGAATGCATGAATGGGGGGTGAGGAGCAGAGAGAGAGAGAGAGGGAGGGAGAGAATCTTAAGCAGGCTCCACATCCAGGGCAGAGCCCAAGGTAGGGCTCGATCCCACGACCTTGGGATCATGACCTGAGCTGAAATCAAGTGTCAGACGTTCAACCAACTGAGCCACCCAGGCGCCTCTGTCATTTCTTTGTAATTTGATTGTATTATAAATAGACAAAGTAAAATTGCCTGTTTTTGTTGTTAACATTATAGCTGATGGTTCAGAGGAGCACATGTTCTGGGATCAGAATGCCTAGCTACCACTTTCTATCTGTGTGACCTTGGGCAGATTATATATTTCAATTTATTCATCCATATAATGGTGATGACAATCGTGTCTCCTCATGTGGTAGTTTTGAGAGTCAGATGAATTGATCTATCCCTCTACCATTTTAAATTTAGAATTAATAGTACCGTTCATTTTAAAATATAATTAAATCTACGTTTCTCTCGTTCCTGATGTCACCAATGAAAGATCATCTATAGATTTGTTCTTCATTTTAAATAACAATTTACCTTAAAAAGAGTTCTTGTGTGACACACTTGAAGACTCAAGATGATTTTAATCTCTAATTCTTAAAATAGGATTCTCATCTTTAATTTATTGCCATCTACATTGTTGTCAATAGAATATCCCTGAAGTCTGTAAAATACACATTACCTCCTTCACTTGTTGTAATTGCTGATGGACTCCCAGCCCTTCTTTTGGAATTCTTGGTCATTTCAACAAGTTTGTGAGATGAAACCATGGGGTGGTGGGGGAAGGTAGAAATCTGTGCTAAAAGTCTATATCCCTTTAAGACTTTTGAATCCCTAATCTTTTCATTATACCTTCTCTTCATTTTTCAGTTGAGAAATGGTTGTGTGACTCAAATTGTGAATACGAAAGTCTTCCAACTCTACCGTTCAGGATTTTTCATGTCATTTCAAACCGCTGTAACAGTTACGGAATTTGGGACAGGTAATGATCATGTTTTATGGGCAACCTGGGGGTATATGCAGCTTCCTAGGGAGAAGTGTATCTAGTAAGCAAGATTCACCAAATAGAGATCAATAATTGTTCCACATAGTAAAGTGGAGTACATTTACCAATAGGTCAACTTGAAGGTTGCTTCTGAAAAAAGATTTTCCTCCTAATGTTTAAAATAAACTTATTATGTAAATGTTACAGGTTTGTATCTACTTCTGTGCCTGCATCAATCAGACAGAGATTTCTTCTGAAGTAGCAAGCTAAGCTAATAAAGTAGGCACTCTTTTTAATTTTGGGTAAATCAGTTGATAACCAATTGACCGGGTCTGAGCTTTGATTTAATACAAAAGTTCACAATCTACAGCTAGAATGTCAAACCCAGCTCCACGCTTCTTTATGTAAAGTTTACTAGAACATGACCCCATTCGTTTACCTTGCTTAACAGCTAAAATGCCAAAGTTGTGTAGCTTATGGTTCACAAGCTTAGAATAATAACTGTGAGGTCCTCTTCACAGAAGTTTGTCAACTTCTGATTTAATACAAATGGAGACATTTGCGGGTATAAAATATCATTGAGAAATTTACAAGATGGCACATGAGTGCTCAATAAATAATTGTTAAAAGAATAACAAAGAAAAAGAGGAAAGTGGAATTTAATTTGGAGTGGAGAAAGCCAGATTCAATTGCTATTTTTGTTGCTTAAAAATGAGTGAGATAATATTATTTATAAAGTGCTTTGTATAAACACACTTGATCAATAGCGTGATGGCATTTGTTATGGGTATTTCTCGCATTGTAACTTAGCTAGGTATGTTTACCTCTGCTTATCACAATCCATTCCTATTTACTTTGCTTTCAGATATTTTTCTTATCTGGGAAAAGTCTAAAAGCATAGTTATCTTGACAGGCTACAGAAAGATTTAAAGGAAGTGAAAGCCTTCTCTCAAGAGATGTCTGTGACATTCTCTGCTATAAAAGGAGTTACAAGCCAGAACTGAGTAGAATGGTCAGAAGAAAGAAATTAAAAGCATTTTCTCCTGCTTCTGGTCCAAACATTTTCACATTGATTATGTTATTAAGTTTGATGTATATTATAACCAGATAGATACAGAGTATTCTAAAACATACTCCAAAGCACCTACGCTTTCCTTTCAATGTCGAACAAGAATGTAATTCTCTGCATAGAAGTTTGTACATATCCCCTAAGCTATTTGTTCTTTTGAGATTCTAGATTAAACAATTCATCCTCCCTCACACTATTTTTTTTATTTCTTACAGGTGTGCAGATCAGTGAAAAGACTTCCATTTTTCTCACTCAATTGCTTGGGAGTGTGAGCTTTGAGAATATGGATTCTTTCTACAGAAGAGGCATTCCTTATTTTGGAACTGTAGGTTTGACTTAAAAATACATATTCTCATTTCATTTTCTTGGATCATGGATTGCCCTTTGAAAATTTCTGGACATCTTTTTCCTACTTTTATAACACACTTGTAGCCTCAGATGTCTGATAGATGAGAGAAAGTCCCCCACGGGGGAAGGAAAGCGATCAACACAATTATAGCTGTTTCCATTTTATGTATCTATTTAATAGACCATCTTTCTGTCTATTGGATTTTAATAAAATTACAAATAAGCGATCACATTTATGAATAGAAAATTCTCTATAGAAATGTGATGTTTTGAGTTTTAAAAATTAATGCCTGTTTTGTTTTTTTTTTTTTTGGCACAGCTTAAATTTTCTGGACCTGATAATGTACCAATGGGGAACAAGCCATTGCGATTGGAGCTAAATAACAGGTTTATAGGAAACTACACCACAGACGACAATGGGGAAGCTCTGTTTTCCATCGACACTTCAGATATATTCGATTCAGAGTTCAACCTGAAAGTAAGACACCAAAGAGTAGACAAGATCCCACAAAGTATTTGAGTGTTAGGAATTTTGAACATTAGGAATCTCTTAAAAGATCATTTATATTAAGAATATATTTTAGGGTCACCTGGGTGGCTCAGTCGGTTAACTGTCGACTTGGGCTCAGGTCATGATCTCGCGGTTCATGAGTTCGAGCCTCATGTCGGGCTCTGTGCTGACAGCTCAGAGCCTGGAGCCTGCTTCAGATTCTGTGTCTCCCTCTATCTCTGCCCCTCTGCCACTCGCACTCTGTCTCTCTCTCTCTCTCTCTCTCTCTCAAAAATAAATACAAACATTTAAAAAATTTTAAATATATATATTTTTAAAAAGTTGCAAAATTTCACGTATTTTATATGTCTCCTTGTTCATTAAATAATATGTAAGAATACTTACTCAAGAGGATGAGATAATAGCCTGGTACAATTGTTATAAAGTCTGTAACATCCAATATTTTCCTCTGAGACACCAGAAATAGTTCATGAAGATGATTTGGCCTTTTTATCCCCTTTGACTTCCATTTTTCTGCTTCTTGAACAGAATTTTAGAGTTAAACAATTCATCAAATTCATTCAAATGTAGCTGAAAGATACAGGGTGTAAGACTATTCCCTGACTTCAGTTACAAAGTAAAAATAAACTAGCGTAGGCCTAATAAAATATACATACAACTATGGTCATGTTTTGTACGCCAAAAAAGAAGAAAGCGTAATTATTATTTTACTTCCAATAACTTGATATTTGAAACGTCAGCCACAAACTAAGATTCCTCTCTACTGTGAAGAGATAAGAAGCCTTCCATTCTGGAATAATCCCTATCCTTAAAAGTCTTTATAGCTCTAACATCCTTTACTTCTCTTTTCCTATTAGGCCACGTATATTCGACCTAAGAACTGCTATCCTCCCAGCTGGTTAGCGCCTGAGTATGTGGATGCTCATTTCTCAGTTTCACGCTTTTACTCCCGAACCAACAGCTTCCTGAAGATTGTTCCTGAACCAAAACAGCTTAGATGCAATCAACAGAAAACTGTTACTGTGCATTACACCCTAAACAAAGAAGTATATAGGGATGATTCCAATATCAACTTTTTTTATTTGGTAAGTCTCCACTGATGGATCCTTGGGTCTTGTCTGATTGTCTGCTTAGCACAGGGCAGCTTGGAACGGGGACATCAATCATGTCATTGTTCCTGAGTGTGCAGACCCCACATGGTTGTGACTACCCTTGGATCTGCTAAAAACAAACACAGAAGCAAGTAAATGAACACATAAAAACATCCAAGGCAATTTCAATTTCCCTAAGGTTGAAAAACCTGCCACTCAGAGTCTGCTCTTTTAAACATTCGGTTATAATTCACATCGAGTATCCGTGACCCTTCATGAGAGTACAACATTAGGCAGAGACAAGAGAGTAAAGGGGAAGGCTAATTTTGATAAGCAGTAAAAGGAATGAGCCCTTTTGGCTCTGTCTCCATATTTATCCATTTTGTCCTTATGAGGCAAAGGGAAAAAAAAAGTTACACTGAATTTTCAGTTTACAAATAAGGGAACAGTGGTGGAGAAGTGACATGACTTGGCTTCCTTGAAGCGAGACAGTCTAAATAATTCAGGGCTTTGTACACTCCCTTGCCTGGTGAATTGCATATTATTTACCAAGTTTCTAGCACATAATAGACTTTCAATTCATCGTTGTCAGTTTCTGTGTTCTTTTCCAAGTGGTGCAGTTTTGCATTTGTTCGTAGAAGTTTCTGTGTTCTTTTCCAAGCGGTGCAGAGTTTTGCATTTGTTCGTAGAAGCTACCTTATCTTTGGAACAGAATTATCATCAGACCGTCATTAGCAATTCTTCAGATTCTGTTAGATAGCGTGATGTTACACGTCGTGTTTCCTGTGTTCTGTCCAGGTGATGGTAAAAGGGGCTATCTTCCTCAGCGGACAAAAGGAAATCAGAAACAAAGGTAAACATAATACATTCTTTTTTTTTTTTTACGAGGTACTCTGCCTTCATTTTTCTTTCCTTCTAAGAAAATGTTATAGGGATAGAGTCAAGAGCACTTAACGTTAACGATTAGTGGGTGGAAAGCAATAGTATGACCCCAGGGTATTCTTCCAAATATTGCAGAGAAAGTGATTTCAACTCCTTTCAATCGTTGCCAGGCTGTCAAGCCCATTATAGAAACGTGCTCCGCCAAACCCAAATATTGTTGCCGCCTAAATTATGCAGTCTTTTTTATCTGCCCACGTCGTTCCCACTATTTAACTTGTTTGACTTTAACACAAAGCCCAATTCGCTCCCGCTATCCATCAGCCATTCTCTTTTATCCAAGTGTAGCCAGTGAGCCAGGAAAGTTTTGGCACTAAAATTAATGACATCTCCTACTACACAGCCTGGAATGGAAACTTCTCGTTCCCGATCAACGTCAGTGCCGATCTTGCTCCTGTGGCTGTCATGCTTGTCTACACCCTTCACCCCAGTGGGGAAATTGTGGCTGACAGTGTCAGATTCCAGGTTGACAAGTGCTTTAAAAACAAGGTGATGTTTCTTCTATTTCTTTCCTGTCCTGAGAGAGAGGAGCGAAGCAGTTCTCTCCCCGCTCTCTCTTTCTTTACATGACTACTATCGCCTTTACGCGGTGATCTCACAATAAATGTCGGTATGATTAAAACAGGAGGGATGAGGGGCGCCTGGGTGGCTCAGTCGGTTGAGCGACCGACTTTGGCTCAGGTCATGATCTCACGGTCCGGGAGTTCGAGCCCCGTGTTGGGCTCTGTGCTGACAGCTTAGAGCCTGGAGCCTGCTTCGGATTCTGTGTCTCTCTCTCTCCTTGCCCCTCCCCCCCCCCCAAAATAAATAAAGATTGAAAAAAAAATTTTTTATAAGTATCTTACTCTCCTTTTCTTCCTCCACTTTAGGTTAGCATGAAGTTCTCTAAGGAGCAGGGGCTACCTGGCTCCAACACGGATCTCTACCTTCAAGCAAACCCTGACTCATACTGCGCACTCCGGGCTGTGGATAAAAGTGTTCTTCTGCTGAAATCAGAACAACAGCTGTCAGCCGAAAGTGTAAGCTCTCTGATCTCCTCCTGTTCCTCGTTTTCATCTGGACTCCTTGCCTTTCAGCCGATGTGCTTTATTTGAGACGAAACAAGTTTTAGAATATCAAGTATTCTCCTTCTTTTTTCTCCCAGGGATTATACACTTTATTTTTCTTGAAACTTAGAGTTAAATCTCTGTGTTGGAGGAGATGCTTGGATACAGTCTACAGTTGTCTATTACCTGTTAAGAGATCTTATATTCTCGTAAGCATTTCCAGACCAGCAATTCTAGAATTTCACATCAAAATTGTTTCCATTAATAACTGTTGGCTATTTTCCCTTTTTTTTTTTTTTTTTTTGGCATGAGGACATATAAATATTGAAAGGTATGATCCCATTTATGACTAATTGAATAACTAAAAATTTTTCTTATGATTAAAATTATACTTATTGTCTGAAGCTATTTGAACTGCTACAAGAAAATACCCCCAAACTAGGTAGCTTATAAACAATAGAAATATTTCTCACAGTTCTGAAGGCTGAAATTCTGACATCAGGGAGCTGGCATGGTCAGGCAAGGCCCCTCTTCTGGTTTGCAGACTCCTTGTGTCCTCACATGGTGGAAGGGACAAGGGACATCTCTCAGGCGTCTTTGATAAGGGCATTAATCTCACTCTCTACCCACTCCACCGAATCACCTCCCCAAGGCTCCACCTCCAATTCCATCACTCTGGGCATGAGGATTTCAACATACAAGTTCAGACCACAGCACCTGTGTCCTGCGGAAAATGTGCAAAATACACAAAGGCAGAAAGAAGGAAATCTTTAAAATCATTCATAATATTAACACTAAGATAATTTGTTTTAATTTCACAAAATGGACTTTTATTATATAGATATGGACATTTCTGATGTAATTTTTTAAATCTCTTTTCTGAAGGCATATATATTTTACAAATGGGATCTCACTGAAAAACACAATTTAGTATTCTGCTTTTAACAATCTATAGTACATCCAGCTTTAAGTATAAATTATAAAAATTAATGACTTAATATACTAACAATTAATCATGACATAAGCTATACATTTTTTCCCAATGTCAAAGTTGAATACATTTAAATTTCTTATTGGGGTTGAGAAGCTTCTCTTTTTTTTTTTTTAAGTTTATTTATTTTTGTCAGGGGGAGGGGCAGAGAGAGACAGAGAATCCCAAGCAGACTCCGCACTGTCAGCACAGAGCCCAATGCAGGACTTTCGAACTCAAGAACCAGGAGATTGTGACCTGAGCCGAAATCAAGAGTCGGATGCCTAATGGACTGAGCCACCCAGATACCCTGGAGCTACGAAGCTTCTAACTGACTTCAGAGTCAGAAAAGTATCAACAAATAAAGGATAAGCTTACCTATAAACATAGAAAATCTATATATACTTTTCTTCTAAGAGTTTCATGGAGCCAGAGTAAATCATCTCTACTCATTCTTCCTACAACTGGAGGTAGCAAGGTCTTAGAAAAACCACCTTGAGAGGGGTGTCTGGGTGGCTCAGTCAGTTAAGCCTCCGACTTCAGCTCAGGTCATGCATGATCTGTGGCTCCTGAGTTCTAGCCCCGCATCAGGCTCTGTGCTGACAGCTTGGAGCCTGGAGCCTGCTTTGGATTCTGTCTCCCTCTCTCTCTCGGCCCCTCCTCCACTTATACTTTGTCTCTCTCTCTCTCAAAAATAAACAAACATTAAAAAAATATTAAAAAAAAAAACACCCTGAGGAAAAACCATCAAGGGTCCACCAGTAGAAAATTCCAGAAGCATTTCACCAGACCAGAAGATACAAGTGAATCAGAATATATCAGAGCCAAAGGAAGTTGCCCTTGTTTATTATCTATGGCCATATTAACAGTGTAAATCAAGCGATGTTATATAAAGGAGAATGTTCCTATTCATATTAAGTTTATAGTACTTTCAATATTATGTTATATAAGTTTAATTTTTAGTTTTAAATAATGTTAAAAGATATAAGGATTGTATAGAGAACTCTCATGTACTCTCTACCCAGATTCACCAGTTTCTAACATTTTGTCACATCTGTTTTCTCTTTCCCATTCTCTCTCCCCCCTTTCTCTCTCTCTCTCTCTCTCTCTCTCTCTCTCTCTCTCACACACACACACATATGTATATAGCATTTCAATTTTTTTTCTAAACCATTTGAGAGTGAGTAGAAAACTTCATGCTATATTATTCCTTAATATATCAGTGTTCATTTCCTAAAAGCAAGGATATTCTCCTGCATAATTACAATACAGTTATCAAATTTAGGATACTGCACATTGTTTCAGTACTTTCGATCTAATCTGCCAGCTATGTTCAAGTTTTGTCAGTTGTCCTCTATACCACACATTTTTCCTAATTTAGTGCAAGATCCAGGGCAGAATCGCATACTGCATTTGGTAGTCATGTTCCTTTAGTTTCCTTTAACCTGGAACAGAATCTTTCTTTGTCTCTAATAAAGCTGACCTTTTAGAACAACGTAAGCCAAGTAGTTTTTTAAATAGGATGTTCCTCTTTTTAAGTTTGTCTGATGTTTCTCATGTTTGGGCCAAGATTATGCATCTCTGTCCGGAATACAGTGTGTAAGATACTGTGTGTTTTTCAAGGTACACAAGATTCAGCCGCGCATTTGGTGATGGTAATTTTAGTCACCTGATAAAGGTGTTTCCATATATCTCCACTGGCTATTTTGTTCCTTAAACTAATGAGCAATTTGTGCTTATTAAGACTCTTTGTACATCCTGCTTCTCATCAGAATTTCCTTGGAGTTAGCATCCATTGATAGTTTTTGCCAAAACCAATATTGGTATGAGAGTTGGAACATGATTTTCTAGTTCTCCCTCTTCCTCTTTACTTATGGATGCAGGAATATTTATTTCTCAACGTTTATAATTTTGAATTAATAATTCACAATTCAGGGGTGCCTGGGTGGCTCAGTCGGTTAAGCGTCTGACTTCGGCTGAGGTCATGATCTCATGGTTCAAGAGTTGGAGCCCCGCGTCGGGCTCTGCGCTGAGAGCTGAGAACCTGAAGCCTGCTTCGGATTTTGTGTCTCCCTCTCTCCCTCTTCCCCTCTCCCACTCATGCTCTCTCTCTCTCTCTCTCTCAAAAATAAAAATAAACATCACAAAAATTTTTTAAATAATAATTCACAATTCATTACTATCCTTTATTTTTATGTTACAATTATCTTAAATTTTCCCAGTGGGAACATCTTCAAGTCGGTGCCCGTGTTCTTGTGACGTGCCCACATCATGGTTTTAGCAATTGCTGATTTTCTGGCGCAAGATGCTAGAGGCCCATCTTGTACTTTCTTTGCTCCAGCCTTGAAAATAACTATTTTTCCAGGGATCCTTAATTCACTAGACAATGGAATAGTACTTATTTTATTTCTCTCTTCTTAAAATTTAGTATCTATCCAGTTGATACAACATTATCTTTGCTGTGCTGGTTTGCAATACTTTTCCATAGACTGTATTTCTATTTGCAATTATATTTATTTCTGGAGTTTATATTCTATTCCACTGGTCTGCCTGTCTATTGATGGGTCAGCACCACAGTTTTAATTATGGAAGCTTTGTAGGGTGCATTAATTTTTGGGTAGAAATCAACTCCTCTTTCTCATCCCCCAGCTCTTATATTTCAGAGTTTCCTTAGCTATTTTGCCATGTTTGATTTTCTGTAGCAATTTTATCTTCAACTTGTCTAATTCCAGAAAACGTTCACTGATATTTTTTTATTGTGATTGTATGGAATTTATAAATCACATCAAGTACATCTTGATGGTGAAATGTCACATCAAGAACATGAAATGCCTTTTTCATTTGTTCAACTGTACTTTTACGTCTTTCATGAATTTTAATTTTAAATAACTTTTATGTAGTTTCTTGTTAAGCTTATCCAGAAGCAGGTTAACTTCTTTTGTTGCTATTGTGAATGAAGTTTTCTCTTCTATAATACATTCTAACTTGTTATTATTTGTGTATATGAGAGGTATTTTTTTTGCAGAATAATTTTATAATTTTGCTAAATTGCTGAAATCCTTTAGTGATTTAGTTCTAGAAGTTGTTCTCTAGGCTTTCTAGGGATACTGCCATATTACCAACAAATAGCACAGAGCCTGATGCGGGCCTCGAACTCACTGACCGCGAGATCATGACCTGAGCCAAAGTCGGACGCTTAACCGACTGAGCCACCCAGGCGCTCCCCTGATGATCTATTTTTTTTTTCAACGTTTGTTTATTTTTGAGACAGAGAGAGACAGAGCATGAACAAGGGGGGGGGGGGGGGGGGTGGCGGGCAGAGAGAGAGGGAGACACAGAATCCGAAACAGGCTGCAGGCTCCGAGCGGTCAGCACAGAGCCCGACGCGGGGCTCGAACTCACGGGCCGCGAGATCATGACCTGAGCCAAAGTCGAACATTTAACCGACTGAGCCACCCAGGCGCTCCCCTGATGATCTATTTTTAAAAAATTGTTTGCCTAATTGCAGTAGAATATTAAATTGCAGGAGGAATAGCATCCTTGCCTTGTTCTGGACTCTAGCAGAATATCCTGTGCCTGGTGCTTTGTGCATGGTAGCTTCTTAATAATTTTATTTCTTTTGTAGAAATTGGTCTGCTTAAGCATTCTCTCTCTACTGGTGTCACTTTTGGCAATTTATATTTTCCTAAGAAATTCTTTCTATATAGGCTTTCAAATTTATTTGTACTGAGAAGTGCAAAGAAATCTCATGATATTTAAAAACTCTGTGCTGTATATCAATCGTTACACCCTTCTTTTCTTTAATTTTTTCCTCTTTATGTAACTTTTATTTTGCATATTTTTAGTTTCTTCCTTTTTTTTCTCCTTATTAATATGTTAGTGGTTTACCTGTTGTGTTGATTTTTTCAACTTCAGATTTTGATTGATTAATTTGATCTAATATGGGCTTTTTGAAGTATTCTAACACATTAATTTTTGCTTGTGTCCATATAACTTCTTTATTGTTGCTTGTTTTGTTGATGTTATTTGTAACTTCTTTTACTTAGAAATTTGCATAATTTTCATTTACTTATATTTATTGGTTTAAGCGTTAAGGCCTATGAATTCTCTGATCTCTACTTTTAAAGTATCTCTTAGATTGGATCTGTAGCAATTACATCATCATTTTTCAGAAATTCTATACTATCTGCATTTAGCCTTTCCCTGAAAACTTACTTAGTGAAGCATTCTATAATGTATATGTAGACAGGCCTACCTATATGGGGATTTTCGTTTTAATTTCAAGTTATCCTGCCTCGTGATCAGTAATCTTTCTACTTTATGGAAACTACTGATTTTTTTTCTGCGTGCCCAAATGTATCAACAGATTCTGAGAATGCTTCACTTGTATTCAAAAGATGCAATCTCTTTTATCAGTTTGTTTTCTATCCGTAAGATCTAATTTGTTTCCAAGTTTTTATTTATATTCCAGATAGTTAACATACGTGCAATATTAGTTTCAGGTGTACAATATAGTGAGTCCACACTTTCCTACAACACCAGGTACTCATCATGGCAAGTGCACTCCTTAATTCCCTTCATCTATTTAACCCATCCCCCATCCACCTCCCCTCTGGTAATCGTCCGGTTGTTCTCCACAGTTAAGAGTCTGTTTCTTGGTTTCTCTCTCTCTTTTTCCCCCCTTTGCCCATTTGTTTTGCTTCTTAAGTTCCACATAAGAGTGAAATCATATGGTGTTTATCTTTCTCTGACTTATTTCGTGTAGCATAATACTCTCTAGCTCCATCCACGTCATTGCAAATGGCAAGATTCTGTTGTTATTTTTTAAATACACTTGTCTTGTACTGAGAGTAGTGTGTTAAACTACTCTGTAAAGAGTGTTTCTGTCTACCTCCCCTTGCACCTTCTGCTGTTTCCACTTTGCATAAATGACTGCTGTATTATCTGGTGCACAGATATTCATTACTCTTGTCCCTTTATTGTGCAATGGGGGTTTTAGCACTACAAAGTTCCCTTTTCTATCTTATTTGATGCCTTTTGTCCTTAATTCTACTTTGTCTAATATCAAGATAATTACAACCTCTGCTTTCTTATTAATTTCATTTACCTACACTTTAGTCCTAGTATCTTGAAATATTGTATTTTATAGGTTTTTTCTAGAAGTATAGTGCTGGATTTTGCTTTAAAAAAACTTTTTAGAAAAGAATTAAGTCTATTTACTTGTATTGATATGAGTGATATCATCAACTCTATCATAACAGGCATCAACTCTATCATAACGTTTTTGTTATAATTACTGTGCAACATTTAAATTTACTTTATTTCTTTTTTTAAATGTTTATTTTGGAGAAAGAGAGTGAGCGAGGGAGGAACAGAGAGAGAGGGAAACAGAGGATCCAAAGCGGGCTCTGCGCTGAGAACAGAGAGCCGAATGAGGGGCTCGAAATCACAAACTGAACCTGAGACCATGACCTGAGTGGAAGTCGAACGCTTAACTGACTGAGCCACCCAGGCACCCCAAATTTATTTTATTTCTTTAGCTTTTTGAGTTTTTCTTTGCTCTAGATGGTTTCAAATTTCTTGCATTTAACTGAGGTTTAATTTTTATTTTAGTGATCGTCTTTGTGTTTATATCTTTTATAGAACTCTAATCTCACTTTTTTCTTGCCTAACCTTTAAATCTAAGCAGTCATTTTTAAGTAGTATCTTTTGACTCCTTCCTATTATCTCTACCACAGTCAATAATTTTATTGTACTTTCACCTTTTCTCTCATGTTAAAGTTGGATCTTTACTTCTTTGTCAAAACATCCTATGTTTACATTCTACTTTTCTCTTCAAACGCACCAAGTTTCGCCCATTGCCTTAGCCATCCTTTGGTTGCCCAAAGCTCTTTTATACTAGATTCCTCAGAAGGTCACCTGGGTAGAGAATTCCCTGAATTTCGCATTCACAATTCTTTCACTAAAGCTTTGTTGTGGGAAGGACAAGTTATCTATATTTTAAATTCTTGGTTCCCACTTTCTTTAAATTTCTTGAAAATGCTGCTACCCTATTGGAATTGCTTCAAATCTTCCTTTTAAGGACACTGACATAAGTCTAATTCGTGTGCCCTTGTAAATTATTTGATTTTTTTTTTTTTTTTTTTTTTTTTTTTTGCCTGAAGGGCTTGGCTTTTTCCCTTTATATTTAAAATCTAATATTTTTAGTAAAACACCTCTCAGAATCTGTTTGGGAGATGTTTTACCAGCTAGTCAGTAGGCCCATGCATTGGGTAAACTCATTTTTTATTTCCAGAATTTGTCTTGAATTATAATTTTAAATATTAGTTTTTCCATTTTCCTCTTTCTAGAAAAACTCTGTAAGCAATATTGGATCTTCTTTGCCTGCTTTCCAAGTCAACTGCTTTGCCTATGACTCATTTTAATTTATTTTCCTCTCATTTTTATTCTTTTTTCTTTATTTTTATGTTGCTTTTTAAAGTTTTCTTTCAATCTATTTTTTCTTGAGCTCTGTATAATTTGGAGTTTATATCTGATATTAATTTGACTATTTCTGACTTTAATAAATTATCATTTTATTTCTTCCTAGGTCTTTCTCATTTCCTTTCTTTCTTTATTGAATTTCCAATTCATGGTGCTTTTTTTAGTACCCCCAGTGAATGTTTAAGAATATTTGATTTAGGGGTGCCTGGAGCCAGTTAAGCATCCAACTTTGGCTCAGGTCATGATCTCACTGCTCATGGGTTCGAGCTCCATGTGGCAGGCACTCTGTTCGAGCCCCGTGTGGGCTGACAGCTCAGAGCCTGGAGCCTGTTTCAGATTCTGTGTCTCCCTCTCTCTCTGACCCTCCCCTGCTAGTGCTCTTTATCTCTCTCTGTCTCTCAAAAATAAATAAACATTAAAAAAAAATTTAAGAATATTTGATTTATATGAAATGTTTTTGGTTTTTCTTTTTTTTGGTATAGCTTTTTCTCTATTTGTTCAGTTAGTGACTTTAGCAGACAAGTTGCATCAGCTGAAATGTTTTGATTTTCATTTTCTCCTTTATCTTATAGCAGTTTGGTATGGAATTAATTTTTTCCAGTTCTTGATATGTTTGTGGACAGTGTTCATTGATAAAGAGTGCCTTTTCCAGTTATTTTAATGAAACGCTATTTGTTTAATTACAAATATTGTTGCTGATGGAAATAGGAGTGGAGAATGCTACCCTACATGCTATCCTAAATCCTGAACCGAAGCGGAAAACTTTATGAACATGACACTGACCACCTGAAACAAAATTGAAGTTTCCCTCTTCTGGAAGGATGAGTTGACAAAAAATGTTGGATTAAATATTATGACTATGCTCTTAAAATAAAGAGAAGATTATTATGGAACTAAAAAGTATTTAAAATACTTGCCAATTTTGTAAAAATAAAAGAGGAATGCTTAAAACCATTGGGAACCATGTGATTTTTCTCATAGGTGTACGATCTGCTTCCACGTGTAGAACTGTATGGTTATTTCTATCATGGCCTCAACCTTGATGATGGCAAGTTTGACTCTTGCATTCCTCAGAAGGATATATTCTACAATGGTTTGTATTATATACCTGTAAGCAACTATGGGGATGGAGACACCTATGATATTCTCAGGGTAAGATCACTTAAGACTTTAAAAATTATTTCATTTCAATTTTAACTGTAGTATTCATAATGCATATCTGTGTTTTATTAAATGTGTCGTTTTCTTCCTATTCTTGGAGACTGGTGTCAGTAATCTCTTTCAAGATGACTCAGAAACTATCTTATAAAAAGATATTAAGGGGTGCCTGGGTGGCTCAGTCAGTTAATGGTCTGACTTTGACTCAGGTCATGATTTCATGTTTCATGAGTTCGAGGCCCACGTCGGGCTCTGTGCTAACAGCTCAGAGCCTGGAGCCTGCTTCGGATTCTGTGTCTCCCTCTCTCTCTGCCCCTCCCCTGCTCATGCTCTGTCTCCCTCTGTCTCTCAAAAATAAGTAAAAGATTTTCAAAAAGGTATTAATTTTTGTTGATTTTCTCCCTCTTTTGTTAAAAATAAGTGGCAGTGAAATTATAAAACTTTGTGTTCGAAGTAATGAGCCAGTCTTCAATTTATTGCAATAAGTGTTACACAGAAATTACCAAACCAAGAAGCTGAAATATAATCCAGGCTCCATCAATTAGATCCGCTGAAGTCTCCATAAGAGGAGTCAGAAGGCATGGAAGAAAAAGGGCTAGACAGACTTTAGTTTAATCTACAAGGGGCTGTGCAGTGCATGTGTATATATCTATGTGTTTGCATCTGTTTGACATTAATTATGGTGATGATAGTGCTTACCTCATAAGTATTTTTCCCTTTGCATTAAATGGAGAATGACTTAAAATACTTAGCAAAATCCTGGCACATACATGCTAGATAAATCATAATGCTTATCATTTTTGTTCCAAATTAAAGACTTTCCATACATCAAATAGAGCTGACTTGACTTCTAAAATCCCACACCCTTGCTGGCAGAGGAAACTTCTATCATCTGTTTATCATTATAATATATAGTTGGTAGGCCTTTTTTTAGGTCTTGCATGAAAGAAACACACAGCTTTCTTTTGTTGTTTGTTTCTTTGAAGGCTATGGGTCTGAAAGTCTTTACCAACCTTCATTACCGGAAACCGGAAGTATGTTCAACGGAGGGAAGGATGCCATTCCTCAGGCCATTGCATCTAGACGCAGAAGGATATGGGCCAATATACAGTGCCCCAGCTAGAATTGCATGTGGGTATCACCTCACGCCAGTCAGAGTGGCTAAAATGAACAAATCAGGAGACTATAGATGCTGCGAGGATGTGGAGAAACGGGATCTCTCTTGCACTGTTGGTGAGAATGCCAACTGGTGCAGCCGCTCTGGAAAGCAATGTGGAGGTTCCTCAGAAAATTAAAAATAGACCTACCCTATGACCCAGCAATAACACTGCTAGGAATTTACCCAAGGGATACAGGAGTGCTAATGCATAGGGGCACTTGTACCCCAATGTTTATAGCAGCACTTTCAACAATAGCCAAATTATGGAAAGAGCCTAAATGTCCATCAGCTGACGAATGGATAAAGAAATTGTGGTTTATATACACAATGGAATACTACATGGTGATAAGAAAGAATGAAATATGGCCTTTTGTAGCAACATGGATGGAACTGGAGAGTGTTATGCTAAGTGAAACAAGTCATACAAAGAAAGACAGATACCATATGTTTTCACTCATATGTGGATCCTGAGGAACAACAGAAGACCGTGGGGGAGGGGAAGGGGAAAAAAAAAGTTAGACTTGCATGTGGGTAATCTAGAATTTTATGTCTTAGAGATGGCTAAAAGAGTTTGTGGAACTGGGTGTATTTGTGATAAAACTATAAAAATTGGGATTTATATGTGAATTAGGCCATGTTTTTGACTACAACTAGACATCCTGCAGGATAAGGCAGACTAGAAATGGTTTTTGGGTTTTGGTTTGGGTTTTTTTGTTGTTGTTGTTCAAAGGAAGAATTACCTTCGGATGTACAAGGAAGTTTATTTTTATCGGTAGAACACAGAATCAGAAGTGTTTAAGAGCAGGCAATGTGTCGTGATGCGGGAGGGACAATCATTGTAAGTGAGTGTGATACAGGAGAAGGTGTCCTGATGGGGCCCTTATACCTGTATTACGTGTAAACCACAATCCACAGGGTTCAAGACAGAAGGCATTTTGATTCCCAGGTAGCCAAAAAGCTGGCATCAGAGACGTGAGTTCAAATAGTAGTCCATTTTCTATTGAAAGGGCTGTAAACACAAAAATCAGCCATCATCTTAGGCGAATGAGGTAATGAGACAGATGTTCAAAACGGGAATGTAGTCGGGAAAGCAAATGAAACAAGATCATCGGAATGGGACTAAAATCAAAGCTGAATTCCAGATCTGAAAATACGTGAATGACACCCACAAATCCCCCTACACAATATCGAGTGAGTCCAGTAGTCGAAGTGGGGCTGATCCTGAAGATGAGTACCAGAAACTACTGGAGAAAAATGAAAGCCCTAACAACTTCATGCAAGGGTGGATTCAGCAGGTACTCAAGAGACCCTAGAAGTGTAGAGTTTAAAACCGCTTCGAAGTCCTAGTCAAGAGGTTGAAGCTCTGTACTTTTTTTTCTGCTACTCGATGACACTACATTCAGTAATCTTTATCAGACACATTTAAACTGCTTAGTATCTTTCAATGAAATATACTGAACCCCAAAGTCATTCCCTGTAATGTCCTCCTTCTTCAGTTATTCATTTGTTAACTCACTCAACAAACATTTATTGAGGCCAGGTACGGAGTTACGCATCGTAAAGGCAGTGGCTTCATCTCGGCTTTTCTGGAACTTTTAGTCTCACAGGGAAGCATGACAAGTGAAGCAGGAACACCAAAAGCCTGGGAAGAGTGCACGGAATGGGAAGAATATAAACAGGAGACATAAATTCCTCCAGGGCCTGTTAAATCCTTGGCATTTATGCCAAGACCTGAAAGATGAATGATTGTACATCGCAAAGGAGTTAGAAAACGCATTCCAAGCAGTGAGGGAAGCACTATGCAAGACCAGCGAAGAAAACAAAAGTGTTTCAGGGTGGCAGAAGGATGGCTCAAAGGCAAAAGTAAAGATAGGCCAAGCAAGAGGGATAGACAGCTCAGGAAGACCTTGTAGGGCATTGAAAGCGCTTACAATTCATTTCAGTGAAATAATACACGATTGACAAGTTTTCCGCCATCTAATATGTGTTTTTAAAAGATATCTCTGGCTGCTCTATGGAAAAGGGGATTGGGATTTGGGCTGCTTGTATGAAATATTCTAAATGCTAGTAATTAAACTGGGAGACGGCAGTGCTAGGACTACCATAAAAAGGCAGTGGAAATAGAGAAACATGGATAGATCTGAGAGCTCTTTTCAGAGATTGGTTAGGATAGAAAACGCAGAAAGGAGGTCTGGGATCAAGGGCAATTCTTAAGTCTCTGATTTGGGTAAGTGAGTGGATTTTGGTACTTTTCAGGGAGACAGGAAATACTAGAGAGGAGAAGGGGGTGTCTATAATGAGTTTACTTTTGGAACAGTTTCATTTGAAATGCCTGTAAAGTATCCAAGAAGAAATGTCCAGGTTGGAGATGCGGGGGGGGGGGGGGGGGGGGGGCGCTGGGGGAGACCTCAGCACACGTATTGTAATGGCGCCATGTGTGGGGATGTCAATGGGGAGACAGTGCCTAAAGAAGAGAAGAGGTCTTAGAAACCAGAGCTCTTAGAAACCAGTCAAAGAGGGGGAGATCACAGAATGGGGAGAATGGGAGTGGCCAAAGAGAAGAAAACTAGAAGGATGTGGTGTCACGAAAGTTAACAGGAGTGTCTATTTAAAAAGGATGCAGTGAGGGGCGCCTGGGTGGCTCAGTCGGTTAAGCGGCCGACTTCGGCTCAGGTCACGATCTCGCACTCCGTGAGTTCAAGCCCCGCGTCAGGCTCTGTGCTGACAGCTCAGAGCCTGGAGCCTGTTTCAGATTCTGTGTCTCCCTCTCTCTCTGCCCCTCCCCTGTTCATGCTCTGTCTCTCGCTGTCTCAAAAATAAATAAACATTAAAAAAAAAAATCAAAAAAAAAAAAAAAAAAAGGACGCAGTGATTAAGAATGCCGGTTACAGCCTAGAGGCCAAGTAAGTGCAAGATACCAGAATGTCAAATGAGAAGCTCAATTCAGGAACAAACATCACTTTCTCTAAATCTGGCCCTGGAGGCACAATGTAGCCCGGTTGTTATTGTTGTCGGTTTGTTGTGGTTTTGGATAATGGCAGAGATTTGAACATCAAAATGCCGATGCCTAGGTGTAGATATACATTTATTGGCAATGAGCCCCGGGAGCAAAGCCCTATTTTGCTTCACATTAAGCATGTGTGATTAACGACATAGCTTATAGGTGTGTGCCTTTGAAACACATACCTTTATTCTCTTGTCTAAAGCATTTCTCTTGTCTTTTAGCTGGGGGAGGCCTGAAGGAGAATTTTGACTATGTAGAACAAGCTATAATAGAAACGGTAAGAACAAACTTTCCAGAGACGTGGATATGGGACCTCGTCAGTGTCGAGTGAGTTTTTGAGTTTTCTCTCCTGTGTTTATTTCTATTTTCTTTTCGTTGTTATTTCTTAAACTTCACCATCGGCCGTATAAAGCAATACCGTATTTGTAAAATAGACGATCATTCATTGTTATGTCCTGATCACGTTATTTTTTTTTCTCTAGCATTGTTTCTCATTTATTAATCTCATGCAGGCAGATGCAAGCTGCTTCAACTTTTTTTTAAATTGTGCAGTGTTCAAAGAAATTTGCCATTTTTAAAGATAAATTTGATAAAAATACGGCTTTCAAGATTGTTATCTAATGCCCTGTCTAAACATTTTAACTTACTTTTAACCTTCAGTTAATACGTTTTTGCTTGCTCTGCACGACTTAGGAAGTTTAGCTTCCTTGTTTAGACAAGGAATGCATTTTATCAATGATGTCTCCTTAGTTCCTCAGGTTCAGCAAACATGTCCTTCCTCGTCCCTGATACCATAACCCAGTGGCAGGCAAATGGCTTCTGTGTGAATGGTGACGCTGGATTTGGCATTTCATCAACAGTCACTCTGGAAATCTCCCAGCCTTTTTTTGTTGAAATGACTTTGCCCTTTTCAGTTGTTCGAAATGAACAATCCGATTTGGTTGTCAGTGTCTTCAGCTACCTGAGTACGTGTGTAGAGGTAAGTTGTTCCCTTCGATCTGGACACGAAATCTACCAACGCCAAAAGATCTCTCAATATTTTCCTTGAATATTACCCTAGTCTCTTTATTCTCAAATGCAAAAATGGCACTATCAAGTTATAAGACCTGTTCCCATATTCCTCAGGGAGAAATACTTACTTTAGGGAAGCCTGGATGGCTCAGTCTGTTGAGCAACCAACTCTTGATATTGGCTCAGGTGGTGATCTCCCAGTCGTGAGACCGAGTCCCACACTGGGCTCTGCGCTCACGCTCTGCTTGTTTTTTTTTTTCTCTCTCTCTCTCAAAATAGATCAATAACCATTTAAAAATTTAAACAACAGCTGTTTTAATTCACAGCAATGATTTGAATACAACTCTGAGAATATCATAACATACTGCTGTGTGTTTTACCATTGTTTATCTTCTTGTGAGAAGTAATTTGGTGTCTTTTGTTTTTGCTAGCAAATTGGTTAATTTTCTCAAGATGGGAAGAGGAATCGTAGCAACAAAGTTTTTAGAATGCCACCCTCATTGCTTGACTTTTTTTTTTTTCAGATTTCAGTTCGGCTGGAATCATCTCAGTATTTTGAAGCAAATATCAGCACCCCTAAAAACAATGGCAGTGAGGTTATCCAAGCTGGAGAGAAGAAAACGTATGTCTGGACTCTTCTACCGAAGACATTGGGTAAGTCAATGGGTATGCCAATCCCTCATGGAAAACCAGCCCTTTTGTTTTTCAACTTTTTTTTTCTTTACTTTTATTTCCAGTATAGTTAACACAAAGCATTATATCGGAGTCAGGTTTACAACAGAGTCAACAATTCTATACATTATTCAGGTCTCATCATGGTAGGTGCAGTCTTAATCCCCAGGATGGGTGAAATAGATGTAGGGAAAAAACAGCCTACTTTTATGGCCTTCATTTATTTTCCTTAAATCCTCTATACAAACATAGTTTTCTCCCTCACATTTTGTAAGTCTCATTTTTGTAAATTTTCTTTTAAAAAATTTTTTAAATGTTTATTTATTTTTGTGAGAGAGCACACAAGCAGGGGAGGGGCAGAGAGAGCAGGAGTCACAGAATCCAAAGCAGGATCCAGGCTCTGAGCCATCAACACAGAGCCCGATGTGGGGCTGGAACCCCTGAACCATGAAATCATTACCTGAGCCAGAATCAGACGCTTAAATGACTGAGCCACCCAGGTGCCCTTCCTCTTTGTAAATTTTCAATTAAAAATCCTATTTTGATAATCTCTTTTCCAGTTGCTAATGCAAAGCCACCATTCATTTGTATAAAAGCATAACATGATTTAAATACAATATAAATGCCAATTTCCATGATCTATCAAATCCATATGTCATGTCCCAAAAGGAGGTTATATTGTTATTAATGTTGCTCAGGTCCTCCACTTCTAACTTGCTCCTTCACCTATCATCAAGGACATACATGCGTCACCTATACCAAAATTACTCCTCAATCATGATGATTGCCAGGACTTATAAATTTGCTAGATATATCATGAAACATCAAAAACAGTGAACCCTTGGATGGAGATCAGACACTGAGAAGAGTATTTTCTTCATGCATGTGTTATCTGCAATATAGAAAAATAAATTTGCAAGTATCTTGTTGAAAATATAAGGGAAGGGAAAGTTAAAAAAAAAACTAGTAAACAAAATGCTAGATGTGATAGAGCCGTGATACTCGTTATCGCTGATGTCAAAAATTGTCATTAAAATTTCCTTTATTTCATGTTCCATGTTCATTGTGTTATTGCAGGCAGCAAAGAGTTTATTTATGAGATCATTTTGGTTCACCTGTGATGTTGGTGTGACTAAAACTACTTTCCCTGTTAGATTTTGTTTCTCGATTTTTCTGACTACACTTAAGTCTTCAAAAATCTTACCCTGGCAATTGAGATAGAATACTATATGGCATTTTTTATGGTAAGTTTTATGGCATTAAGTGGGGGACACAGTTCTAAGAATAGAGAATCAAAGTCGTTCTTAAAAGGAAACAAATGAAACAAAACACAGCAACAAGTAAAAACAAGAACAGTAATTGGTTATATATATTGGTATATAGGCATACAGTAATAGGAAGCCAAAAGAATTATCTTTTTCAATCTTCCAATTTTTACAATGAAACTGAAGATCAGTGTTAATTACATGACCCATGATTCACGGGGAGTTAAAAACAATGGATTCCTTGCTAGCACTGACTTAAATCCAGTGCCCTTTCCACTATGTCATATTTTACTATTTGTGTTTGTTCAAACTTGGGAAAAGTGAGGATCCCTGGTTATTTGATGTTCTGTCCCCATATTGGTATACGTAACCTTTATCGACAACCAATTATCAAGGAATTTTCTCTGGTGGCTTTGCAAATTATTATTTTTCCTTAAAATATTTTACTTTTTAATTAAATAAATGAATCATTTATTATCTTTGTTGGGTTGGTTTTTAACTTCTTTTTTATTTGAGTAGAGTAGGCACACTGTGCGACATTAGTTTCAAGTGTAAAACTTAGTGATTGAACATCACTATGGTATAACCACCATCCGTCTCCATACAAGGCTACTACAGTGTCATTGACTATACTCCCCATGTTGTGCCTTTTATTCCCATGACTTATTCATTCCATGACTGGAACCCTCTCCTTCACCCATTTTGCCCATTACCCCACCCCCTTCCCTCTGGCAACTATCAAGTTGTTTGTATTTAGATCTGATTCTTTTTGTTTGTTTGTTTTGTTTTTTACATAATGAATCGTGTATTTAACATAAGGATCTTGAAACAGCTAAAACAGAGCATATCAAATCATCTTCAGGCAGGAGAAAGAACAAATTATTTTGGTCAAGCACAAACACGATGATAGTATGTATTCAGGTCATCCAATTCAAGATGTGGTTCGTAGAGTCTAACCATTTCCCATTACAGAAGAGGCCTATGGTCAACAATTTAACTTACATTCAGGAATGTTTTCCAGGTAAAGTGAATATCACGGTAGTTGCTGAGTCCAGACAAAGTAGTGCCTGCCCCAAAGAAGCAACTGATCAGCAGAATCTAAACTGGAAAGATACTGTGGTCAAAAGTCTATTGGTGGAGGTATGTACATGCAAAACTGTCAGGCTCTTTCAGATAAGCAATGGGTTAAATACAGGGAGGCATTCTTCTTGAATATACTTAATGAATTGAGTATAGTGACTTTTGACACAAAACATATCATTTTAGATGAATTAAAGCAGCAGGAAAATTCATCCTTTCTTTAATTCATATCTGACCCAGGATAGTAAAGCTTAATATTTGAAACAGGCTTGATGATTTTTTGCTTGCTCCCGACTCATGGTTCCTGTAGACCTGTTGCTCTTCCTTTCCTTTTTTTTTTTTTTAATTTTTTTTTTCTTTTTACATTTTATTTATTGTTGAGAGAGAGAGAGAAACAGAGCACAAGTGGGGGAGGGGCAGAGAGAGAGGCAAACACAGAATCCGAAGCAGGCTCCAGGCTCTGAGCTCTCAGCACAGAGCCCGATGCAGGGCTCGAACCCACGAACTGTGAGATCATCACCTGAGCCAAAGTCAGTTGCTTAACCGACTGAGCCATCCAGGTGCACCTTCCCTTCCTTTTTTTTAACCGACTCTTAAATCTGAGACAAATCTACTTGTCCTACACTCCGGTGTACATCCCATCATCCTCAAAAAGAATTAACAATTCTCAGTAGATAATTCTCACCTCGCCTCTTGGTCCTACTCCACAAAACACTGTCATTTGTCATTGGAGATGCTGGACGGGATCGGGGGGTCGACAGTGTCCCACAATGATATCGAAGTTATCTCTGTTCGAACAACGGGAACACAGGGTCTAAAGTAGATCTTGGTACTATACAGTGACTTCCAAATTTAAACAAAAGGGGTCAATGAATGGATCATCTCCCGGGGACAAACATGGGCCAGTCATGCCTCTCTGAGCTGATTCTGGATTACGTTTCCTACATGGAAGGTGCCCCAGACTCATTACTTTGTGCTTGTCTTTGTTTACTCTTTGACAGCCTGAAGGTATTGAAAAAGAAATGACTCAAAGTTTCCTTATCTGTACACAAGGTAAGAGACTCTTTTAGGTGGTCAAATTAGTCCCAAAGAAAATTTGTCAACAGAGTCAACTTATTTCCTTTCCTTACACGTTAGTTCCCTGGCCACACTGAGTAATTTCAGTGATTTCATGTTAAGTACCTAACGGGGGATGATTTTATTCCATCCCTTATCTTCATTGTACAATTTTGGCTGACCAAAAGTATAATTTGTGAGAATTTTTTTGTCAGTTCATCTATGACATTGGTCTGCCTCAACCCGTTTTCCCATTTTACATATTTTTTGGCTCCTCTTGCCATATGATGTGTTGCACAGCATTGGACAGAGGAAGATCAGGACGGGGAGAAAGCAACCCACAGACACATCACCACCCCTCAGTCACCTGCTTTGTGGCCATCTTGTTGATGATGATCTGATGTTAGTGGGAATCTCCAAACTTTGCCTTCTATGTGTGCTGTTTTATATGTCATAGTCAGTAGCTTTTTACATTTTTTTTTCACACATAAGGAGTTTAGGCACTCTACTAATGGAAACTAAGGGCCATTATCTAATACACACACACACACACACACACACACACACCATTCTCTGAATGTATTATTATTCTAACTGAGATCAGAGATTTCAATTTCATCTTTCTAATAAGCAACTTGCAAAAAAGAAGTCAATAATGAAATCTATTTCCTAATATGTTTGTCCCACGTATCTGGCTGCTGTTGTCTGTAAAAGAAAGTTATCACATTATCTTTTTTATCAATATTTTCCATCTAGGGACCAAAGTCTCCAATCAGGTCGTTTTGGACTTGCCAAACAATGTTGTAGAAGGATCGGCCAGGGCCTTTTTCACTGTTGTGGGTAAGTTGGCTAAATCTTGTCTTTCACAATGAGTTGAAAATTTTGATTGAGGTGATCTTAAAAAAAAATAATCCTTAAAATAACAGAATGGAGAGATTTCTCTAAACTATTAGTTGGAGGGAAGGATTGTTGAAGGTCATTCTCTATGCTTATTTCCATGTGGGATCTGAAAGGAGAATGGTACCATTTTCTTTTTTTTCTTCCACATTTTTTATTTAAATTCTAGTTAGCTAAGGAGCACCTGGGTGCCTCAGTCGATTAAGTGTCCAACTTCGGCTCAGGACGTGATCTCATGGTTGATGGGTTCGAGCCCCACATCGGGCTCTGTGCTGACAGCTCAGAGCCTGGAGCCTGCTTCAGATTCTGTGTTTCCCTCTCTCTCTACCCCTCCCTCACTAGTGTCCTGTCTCTCTCTGTCTCCCTCTCTCAAAATAAATAAACATTAAAAAAAATTCTAGTTAGCTACATATAGTGTAATATTGGCCAGGAGGAGTAGAATTTAGTGATTCATCACTTACATATAACACTCAGTGCTCCTCACAAGTGCCCTCCTTAGTACCTATCACCCATTTAGCCCATTCCTATAGTAGCCCATAGTAACAGGCAAAATCTATTTTACAAAAGGCAAACTTCTTTTTCTAACATTAATGCTTTTGTGGGAGGGATGGATTGCAGTTATAATTCACAGGCTCAGTTTCTCAAAAAGCTAACAAGCAAACAAGCAAAGACACACTTTTCTAACTTCCCCCTGTCTCTGGTAAGGAGATTTTCAGAAATATTTTGTATGCTTTGGGGCACCTGGATGGCTCAGTCGGTTAAGCACCCAACTCTTGGTTTCGGCTCAGGTCATAATCTTGCAGTTCGTGAGTTCGAGCCCCGCGTCGGGCTCGGCGCTGACAGTGAGGAGCCTGCTTGGGATTCTCTGTCTTCCTCTCTCTCGGCGTCCCCCCCTCTCAAAAATAAATAAACATTTAAACAAAAAAAAAAAACATTTTGCATACCAGAAACTCCTTTAACTTCACCGGCTACGCCTATCTCCTCTTTAGAATTACCTCAGGAGAACGTTCCTTGTTTCCACCATTTAAATGCAATTTTAGGGACACCGAGGTGGCTCAGTCAGTTAAGTATCTGGCTTTGGCTCAGCTCGTGATCTCAAGGTTTATGAGTTCGAGCCCCGTGTTGGGCTCTGTGTTGACAGCTCGGAGCCAAGAGTCTGCTTCAGATTCTGTGTCTCCCTCTCTCTCTGCCCCTCCCCTGCTCGTATTATGTCTCTCTCTCAAAAATAAACAACCCTTAAAAAACAATTGTAATGCGATTTTTAATATTTCCTACTTCCACTGTGTGTCTTTTATCTGCAGTTGTTAATGCTGAGGTACCAACCATAAGCGGTGGTAACCTTCTGCTTTTCTTATTTTTAGGGGATATTCTAGGACTTGCGATGCAGAATCTGGAGAATCTTCTCCAAATGCCCTATGGATGTGGAGAGCAGAATATTGCCCTACTCGCATCGGATACCTATGTCCTAGACTATCTACAATCTACTAAACAGTTGACCGAGGAAGTTAAATCTAAGGCTTTCTTTTTCTTGTCTAACGGTGAGGCTATTTGCGTAATTTCCACCCATAATAAATAAAATCAATTGTCCCTGATACCAAGATGTCCTAAAGCTATTATTATGAGGTGGTCTCGTGGGGGGGGGGGGGGCAGGTAGGTATTTATTTTTGACCCATAATAGTGGGTCTGGACTCCGAACTGAGGTGGTCTGAGTCCTAGCTACTTTTTCTTTTTACTTCAGTATCTATGCGGTCATTCGGCTTCACAGATTAGAACAATAACTTTTAAAATTATGAGCCCAGTTTTTTTTTCATCTGGACATTGTGCCACCCTACCTAGTTTGTTGCTCTTGTTACTAATAGCTATAAAAAGCTCACTCATCAAGTTCTGTATTCGTTTGCCCAGTTGTATTCCATTGTAATGAAGTGACTGGATTTGTATGTAAAAAAAAAAAAAAAAAGGATATACAAACCTTGCAAAATGTGACACCAAGGAGAGATCCAAGAGGAAAATTTCTCCAGGTTTACTTTTCAGAAAGATATCACAGAAATAAATTAACCTTAAGGAAAAGGTATTAAATAGTTAAGTGCCACTTATTAAACTAGGCATAGTCACATGTCATATCTGGTCATTAAAACCCTGTAAAGCATGACTTACTTCTTCTCACTATGGATAGAGAACCCAAATTTCAGAAATTAAACTTGAAATGATCCTCCTAGTAATTTCTGTCTGTATAAAACCCAAACACAGGGCTTGTACTATGCCGTTCTTTTTCTTCTAATTTTCGTAGCTTGAAAAACTAATTTCCTATTTTTTTTTTATTTTAGGTTATCAAAAGCAGTTGTCTTTCAAAAATTTTGATGGTTCATATAGTGTGTTTTGGCAGAGTAACCGGAAAGGAAGTCTATGGTAAGAGATGAACATTTTATTTTAAATAATGTAAGAGTGATCCGAAGAGGGCTTGTGACAGTCTGAGGGGGCTGAGTTCGGTGGGATTTGGAAGCAAAATGAGTTTCAAAGTGACTTTACAGAAATGAATCACATTGACTAAAATGTTTGACTATTCTGTCTCTAATACAACCATATACCTAAAGTACCGTGGCAATTTGCCTAGCAGTCTCATCATTTAATGACACCCCCCTGTACCCCCACAGCCTAACATTGTGGCAAGTGACACAGGTTGGTCTACACTTCTCAGAGAGCCATGTAGATTCAGGAGAGAGGAAAGTAAAACCAGAAGGCCCCAGAGCATCTAATTAAACCCATTCTGTCTCCGTGTATAGATAATCCAATGAACCACAAAACAAGAATTTTGAGTGGAAACACGCTGGAAATTACCTACGTGTATGTTCACATATTGACGTTCACAGCATTTTACTGACCTAGTGGAAAAATCCACTCTCAGTAAATGTTCTTTGCGGTCAACATGAGCCAAATCAGACGCAGCCACTCTTGAAGGGGAACAATGCTGATGAACCTGTTGGAGAAATGACGTCTCTTTCTTATCTAACTGTTGTCTAACTAGTGATTTGTATTACAGGCTCAGTGCCCTTACTTTTAAGACATTAGAGAAAATGAAGGAATATGTTTACATTGATGAACAAGTTCAAAAACAGACCTTGCTCTGGCTTTCAAGCAAACAGCAAATCGATGGCTGCTTTAAAAGTGATGGCAAGCTTTTCAACAATGCCTGGGAGGTGAGAGATGAACAGAATTAGGCCTTCCTCGCGTCATTGCATTGCCTACCTTTCCTACTTCTGGTCTAACTCATCTAAAACAGGAATATTTTTCCTGGGAATATTACCCCTTCTGAGTCCACCAGAGTCGTAGGTCCCTGGCGTACTGGTCAACAGCCTCATTCCCCTGCATGCATGTTAACCACAGCTAGACTAACTTTTCTTGAACCTGCTGTTTGCCTCATGGTCTTTAGTTCTTCCATAGAACTTCCATAGAACTAGTCTCCTGCAGTGGATAAACTAAAAATAGGAGAGAAGGAAGAAAAAAGGAACCTAGAAGGGAAACATTCATAAATTTAAAGTCAGACAATATGTTAAAGAATGGGGCCCTAATTAGGGAATTCATTTCTATTTATGGATGGCAAGAACGTTCAGGAAGAATATCCAGTCATTCACAGCATTTCAGTGAAACTCTTTCAATGTTTTCTCAAGTCAAAGGATGAAGGCTTAGGTTGCTGTAGGTCAAAATACAAATGAGATGAACTATGTCCTTGAAGGTACCCACCCCTTCCCTTCCCCTGTGCATATGTAGGTAAATCACTAGGCATTTTCCCTTCTGGTTTCCCTTCTTTGAGGATACCTGTACATCTCCATTCCATCCTCTACATTCTTTTTTTTTTAATTTTTTAATGTTTATTTATTTTTGACAGAGAGAGAGAGAGCATGAGCAGGGGAGGGGCAGAGAGAGAGGGGGACACAGAATCTGAAGCAGGCTCCAGGCTCTGAGCTGTCAGCACAGAGCCCCATGCCGAGCTTGAACTCACAGACCGTGAGATCATGACCTGAGCCGAAGTCGGATGCTCAACCGACTGAGCCACCGAGGTGCCCCTCCGTCCTCTATGTTCTTTATTCTCCTAACCTTTGTACTTCCCTCTGAAAACAAGCCCTGATCATGATTTTTTTAGCATGCCATAGTATCGCCTAAAATATTCGGGGCTTTCCCTCTTCATTGTTCAGAGTCACCACACCTATTCTTGGATTTGAAACCTAAAGCTAATCCACTTCAAAATATGGACAAATGGCCACTCTGTATGGTATTTCATTTTAATGCAATTTTCTTCAAATTGTTATACTGTTTGTAGTGTAGAAAAATGTCTTTATCTTTTTACTGTTTTTTTTTTTAATTTTTTTTTTAATGTTTATTTATTTTTGAGACAGAGAGAGACAGAGCATGAAAGGGGGAGGGGCAGAGAGAGAGGGAGACACAGAATCGGAAGCAGGCTCCAGGCTCTGAGCTGTCAGCACAGAGCCCGACGCGGGGCTCGAACTCACAGACCACGAGATCGTGACCTGAGCTGAAGTCGGACGCTTAACCGACTGAGCCACCCAGGCGCCCCTCTTTTTACTGTTTTAAAGTTTGTTTTTGAGAGAGAGCACGCACGCAAGCGTGAACAGGAAAGAGACAGAGAAAGAGGGGGAGAGAATCCCAAACAGCCCTCGCGCTGTCAGCACAAAGCCCAAACCTGTGGCTCGATCCCACGAACCGTGAGATCATGACCTGAGCCGAAATCAGGAGTCGGACACAACTCGCTGAGCCACCCAGGCTCCCCTAGACAAATGTCTTTAAATTATTTCAAATCTCTTCTTCACAATAGGAGCACCCTGGTAGAGAAGAGCTCTTGTCCTTACGTAGAAAATGAGAATTGTGTATGTTCTTTTCTAAAACATCTCTGCAAGCTTTCTTCTTACTGGGCCCGTTACTGATCACTGCTTCCGTTTGTCTGATCTTACCCAATCCCTTTTCCAGGATTCTGTGTGTGTGTGTGTGTGTGTGTGTGTGTGTGTGTGTTGAGTTGGGAAGGATTAAGAAGCAACAGAAAAACAAGAACCCATACTGCAAGAGAATGGTGATAGAACCTGTTATAATTTAAATGGATTCCCACAGCTTATTTTGGTGTTCCTTTCTACAGTTATTTGCACCTTGCAAACTGAGCTCCTCAGATGTTCATTTTCTGAAGAAGAAAGAGGTCACCTTTTGCTTAAATAGAGAAACTGAGAGGTTTATGCCAGATCAGAGGATCTCAAAAGCCATCTGAAGGCTATGCACCTATATCATTAGAGCACCCATTCATTTCCCTGTGTCTTATTCCTAACTTTTTGAATCAGAATCTCTTGTGTGAATGCTGGTTTATCTAATGCTTAAGTTCCCCACTGCATTTTTATGCATTGTCAACTTACAAATTGCATAACTTACAGATGCTTTTCTGGTTTTACACTCTACGAATCCTTGAGACCTGACTATCGTTACCTCCTAGGATACGTCCCCAGGGATGTTCAGGCAGCTTCGCAGCAACCTTCTGCTCGAGGGCAGCAGAAATTCTGTGTTTATTTTTCCAAATGAACAACAAATAAAGGAAAATAGAGCCATGGGAGTTATTTGGAATTCATGCTCAATCCTGGGTCATGTAAACAGATTGTCATTTCGTGTACTTGACATTAATTGTATTTTTGTTTATTTCATTAGTGTAATGAATCTTGGTGGATTCTCACTCCGATAGCATAGTTATTAACCATCACATTTTAAAATTACATTTAGGATGTTTTCATAAATAAGAGTATTGGTTCCAGTGTTTCTAGCATACTTAGTTTCACTTCAGAAGAATAGCTCTTTTTTGTGTGTGGTCTACTATCCTGTGTGATTAATTGTTCCCTTGTGTTTAGGGTGGAGAAGAAGAGGACGTTTTACTCACTGCCTATATTGTCGGAGCGTTCCTTGAAGCTGGACTCAATTTCACCGTACGGATTCTTATCATCCTTGAGTTCCAGCCAGTTGAATGCACATTAAATGCATTATGGGTTCAGAGCGATTTGAAATCCTTAGACTGAATGAAAATCGGGAGAGCATTTAATTCATTACCCCTCCTTAAGTTAAAGCTGCTCAAAGTTTTTCTGATTCATAGAAACCTCTGATGAACGCTTGCGTTTCTCTCTAGGGAAAATACACATAGGCACACATCCGCAAGCTTTTCATACCATTTCAGGTATTGAGATATATCTCCTTATGTCCAGCCATGAATTTCAGGTTAAGAAGTCCTGTTTTAGGTGTAGACGTAACCGAAGAGTCTGTTTGTCAAACCAGTTTAGTATGTAAACATGTTCAACTTAAGTGTGATCATATTGGCTACCCCCGAATCCCAAATTCAGATTATCTGACTGAAAAATCTATTCCTGAACTAAGTGAAATAGCAGGAATTTTTAGTCACTAGTATATCTCGAAAAGCATCCTTAGAAATATAATGCATATTACTTAGCTTTTATTTCCCAAACACTAATATTGTCATTAAAACTGAATTTTAACAATATTTATGAACTATCATACATACGTGTATATGAATAAGTTTATATGTAAAATATACTTCAAGGACATATTGTATACGTTTTACAGAATGATTAGTTTAAATAGTCAGCAAGCTTATAAAGTATTCAGGTATTATTTTAAAATATATTATTCTTCGCCTTGACTAGTTTCCTGCTCTACGAGATGGGCTTTTTTGCCTAGAGGAAGCACTTCAACACGGCGTCACTAATGGCTATAATCATGCAATTCTAGCTTATGCTTTTGCATTAGCTGAAAAAGAGGAACAAATGGAATCCTTACTCCAGATCCTGGATCAATCTGCTACCAAAACAAGTAAGCATTATTATTCACTCTTACTAATGAGGATGGCCTTGAAAATAAAGAAATGAAACTTACTTATAATCATATAGGAACCCTGTCTTCACTGGTCTGCTTCCATTTCTCTTGTGGAATTTCTCGGCGCCCCTTTATCTTTAAAGAACATTCCATAGGGCACCTGTTGGCTCAGTCAGTTGAGCATCCAACTCTTCATTTCAGGTCAGATCCTGATTCTGGAGTCAAGGGATCAAGCCCTGCTGAGCGCAGAGCTTGCTTAAGATTCTCTCTCCCTCTCTCTCTCTCTGTCTCTCTGCCCTTCTAAAATTAAAAAATTAAATTTAAAATTAAAAAAGTTTTAAAACAATAAAAATAAAATCAAGAACGTTACATGTTTTCTATTTCCCTCTTTCTCCTTTCTGTTAGTTTCTTTTCCAATGAGTAAAGTAGAGAAAATCAAGCATGGTGACCATGCCATCGACCAAAATTACTGTTTGTGTGACTTAATCACATACTGCTTTTAACCTTAGGGAATTGCTGTTGGAAGCTATATGGGTTTTCTAAGACTGCCATAACAAAGTACTGCAGACTAGGTGGCTGAAACAACAGAAATTTATTATCTCACAGTTCTAGAGGTTTAAAGTCCAAGATCAAGGTATCAACAAGTGAGGTTTTTCTTCTTGGCTTATAGATGGGCATCTTCTCCCTCTGTCTTCTGCTTTCTTCTGTGCACCTGTCTGTCTGGTGTTCCTTCTGTGTATCCAAATTTTCCCCTCTTATCGGAATACTAGTCATACTGGAGTAGGGCCCACGTTAACAGTGTCATTTTCACTGAATCACCTCTTTAACAGCCCCATCTCCAAAGAGAGTCACATTCAGAGGTACTGGAGATTAGGGCTTCAATATGTGAATTTTGAGAAAACACATCTCAACCCACAGCAGAGGTCAGAAATGGAATTCGCACTGTTCTTATGTGTAATCAGCGGTATTTATAGGGACTATGTGAAAATTCTTCCTTTTCCTTAGATAATGTCATATACTGGGAACGAGCAAAGAAACCCAAGACAGAAGCATCCCGGTTCTTTATTCCTCATGCACCTTCTGCTGAGACTGAGAAGACTTGTTATGTGCTCTTGGCTGTTCTTTCCAAGAAAACTCCTGATCTCACCTATGCGAGTAAAATTGTGCAGTGGCTTGCCCGGCAGATGAATTCCCATGGGGGTTTCTCCTCCACTCAGGTGATTGACATGGGCCTGATATTAATCATATGTTTCATGCGAAAGATGCTAGCCTTCAATAATCTAGATAGCAAAGGTAATCATAGAAAATACCTTCTGAGATGAAGAATATTTGATATTGTGTATGCCCAACGATTTGTTAGGCAGTTCTTGTGCAACAGAGACTCTACCAAGAATTCTTCATATACAGATGAATAAACTAAGGCCTCTGTTCAAGGAATTTGTGACTGATTTTTACCTCCATTTGCACAGTAAAAGTAGAATATGAGTCTAGAATGGATTGTTACTGTAAGCACCAGAGTCTTGATGATGTTAGATATCCAATAATACTATGATACTACATATAGGCCAAGAAAAAAAATTTCTCTCTATTTATGTGGTGTAGACATTGGGAAAAACAAGTGGAAGTAATGAGTAACAAAAGAAACGGGTATAAAAAACAGTGGCTTATGTCTTTCCTTAACAAGAAAAAAGTAAAATTCAAAGAAATGCAGTTTCATTCCTATGAAGGAAATTGTTACTTCCCTCCTTATTTGCTTTAGTCTTAGTATCTGAATAAAATCATATGTTAGTGAATCTCCCAACATCCTTTTCTGATTCTGACTCCTTTTCTTGAAGATTGTTGGGCATAAGCATTATTCAAGGCAGCCAAAGTACATAGAACCTTAATTTTTAGAAAAGATTTGACACTATTTCAACAACAGAGACTACATTTCATTAAATCCTTTAAACTAAAATCTAATTAAGATGGGTTGAAGAAGATTAAATGGCAATCATTGCTTAAGCAAATGTATCTTCCTATGACTTAAGATTTGTTTCTTGGTCCATTGACCTGTCTTAGGGATATTTTTACGGATTGATTTAAAGTTCATGGTCAAGTGATGACTAATATTGCAACATAACAGAACTTAGATCTTGGCTTCTACTGTTCTTTGCAGGACACTGCAGTCTGTCTTCTTGCCATGACCCGCTACATGAAGTTAACCTTCTCTGATGACCAAAACACCGTCACCTTACACAGTGAAGAATCCAGTGAGATTTTCCAGGTTAACAGTGACAATCGCTTACTGGTCCAACGTTCTGAACTAACAAAAGCACATGGACAATATACAGTAGATGTGGAAGGACAAGGTTGTACATTTATCCAGGTAATGGAAATCTACCTGAGGCAGAAATAAATATTTGCCAGTTAAAAAGCAAGACTATCCTTTTAGTTATAGATAGAGTGTTATTTTACCGTTGTATATTTTCATTATTATCTCCATTCTTTCTCTCACTGATATTTCCTAATCAAAAGCTGAAAATGCAAGTTATTTTATGAAGAGACACTTACAACTAAAGATAGCTGGGTAACTGAGAAGTTTCTCGAGGAATGTCACTGTTAGAAAAAATTCTGATATTTCCATTAAATTATGTAAAGGTTCTTACATCTTCTGAAAACTGAACAATTACATTTAGCTTTATTCCCTGATGGTAAAGATATAAAATAAAGTGCATTAGAAATAAATATAGAAGGGGGGTGCCTGGGTGGCTCAGTTGGTTGAGCGCCTGACTTCAGCTCAGGTCATGAACTCACAGTTTGTGAGTTTGAGCCCCACGTCGGGCTCTGTGCTGACAGCTCGGAGCATGGAGCCTGCTTTGGATTCTGTGTCTCCCTCTCTCTGCCCCTCCCCTGCTCACGCTCTGTCCCTCTCTCAAAAATAAATAAACGTTTAAAAAATTAAATTTAAAAATAGAGGAAACAGAAGTCCTTCAATTTTTACTTCAGGATAAATTTGTCTTATGATTTTCTTACGATTTGCTTTTCTTTTTAGGCTACCCTGAGGTATAACGTACTCCTACCTAAGAAAGCATCTGGATTTTCCCTTTCCTTGGAAATGATAAAGAAAAACTCATCGGATACATTCCAGAGCAATTTTAACCTGACTGTAACCCTCAAGTGAGTGTCCCATTTTGACATCAACTCCCAGCTTAGACAGAGGGCGATAGATCAAACAATAATTATTTTAAATAGTAGCAAAATAAATATTAATGATGGCATCCTCAATGAGTTCATATGTTGGTGGTGATATTTCTACAGCATAGTTACTTTATAGCTCTCTCTGTACACACCAGTTTAGTACTTATGCAAGTATGATTTGTATTATAGGCAAGTATAAATTTGAAAGCTTCTGCTGGAAATATATTCCAGCAATGCTCCCATTTGTGTGTGTGTGTGTGTGTGTGTGTAAGATCTGTCAGATTTGGGCAACAGAGATACTATTTTTTTTCCTCCTGAAGACCACACAGTGGGGCCAGCACAATGAAACTTACAAATACTGGTTCTCTAACTATGCAGAGCAAAATTTTATATTTTTATTATTTGGAGTAGACAAAATCATTCTCTTGAATTAAAATATAATTTATCGATGCCGGAGAGCTTTAATCCTAGTTAATATGTGGAGAAACACCGAGTAAAATTAGTTTGGGGGATTTTTCTTAGGATTTCCGAATGAAAATCTCTTAAACATCAGAGCTAAGATAAGAACTACATACGCTGTGGAACCCTCAACTTCATGTCCAAACAATGCTGTCCAGAGTCAGGGACATAATCTAGGGACATAATCTAGTAGTCAGGGCACGACTACTCTAAGATTCTGCCAACATCTTGCTTTCTAAACAAAGATATCCTTTAAGTATTGTGCAAATCTAAGGCTAACATAAGTATATGTCATATAAATTTATCAGCTTTGTTTAAAATTCATGATTTTGAGGCCTCGGGTAAACTTAAAAGAGATTGGAGAGATTCTGGGTCCAGATAATTCACTCTTTACTCCAAATTACACTCCTTTGTATCTTCTCATCCATTATTATTCTAGTTGTGCCTATTCTCAGATGTTTGAGAATGACTTTCTTCGCCCTGTTCCCTCTTCAGTTCTTGCCTTTGCTCCAGACGTACAGACAGTTGGCATCTACGTCTCCATCATCCTTGCCTTAATATAGGTCACTTTTCCAGACAGTTGTCTCAACTTGTGTTTGTTTTTAAATTTCAGATATACTGGAATCCGCAATAACTCCAATATGGCCCTTGTTGATGTAAAAATGCTGTCAGGATTTACTCCAGTCATGGCATCTATTGAGGAGGTAAATAATAGAAGCCTAAAACTTGAGCACAGGAAAGGCTATAGTGTATACACGGAATAATTCGTTAGCAAAACAAAATAGTGCAATTTTTCCTTTAAACAAATATATGCAGAGTTCATTTATTTTTGCTGTCACACTGGAGGGACGGTGTTCTTAATTTGTAGCAATTAGAAGTCATTTTTTCCCATAGTTCATAATTAATTTCTTTATTTAGTTCTTACTTGTGTTTATAAAAATATCATGGCATGGAACACCCGGGTGTCTCAATTGGTTAAACATCTGGTTTCAGCTCAGGTCATGATCTCACAGTTCATGAGTTCGAGCCCTGCATCGGACTCCACGCTGGCGGTGAAGAGCGTGCTTGGGATCCTCGCTCTCTCCTTTCTCTCTCTCTCTCACTCTCTGCCCCTCCTCTACTTGTGCTTTCTCTCTATCTCAAAATAAATAAACTTTAAAAAATATCATGGCATGAGGGAACATCCATAAAATGGATTCCTGACAATCAGTTAAGTAAAAAGCATGAAACATTCAATACTAGAAGATATTCTTTAATATCTATTCTCCATCCCTCCCTGCCAATTTCTTTAAAGCTTGAAAATAATGGCCAAGTGATGAAGACTGAAGTCAAGAATGATCATGTTCTTTTCTACTTGGAAAGTGTGAGTTGAGCAATAATTGTTTTTTTTTTTCTTCCGTGGCTTTCTTTTGATTTCTGAAGGTAATTGGATGCTTGTATTTTATTCATACATATATGAATTTTTATCCAGTTGACCTTTGAATGACACAGGTTTGAACTGCATGGGTCCATTTACACAAGGATTCTTTTTTTTATAAGTGCAATACAATACTGTAAGTATATTCTCTCTTCCTTATGATTTTCTTAATAACATTTTCTATAGATTTAATGTAAGAATACAGCATATGATATAACATACAAAATATATGTTAATTGGTTATGTTATAGGTAAGGCTTCTCTTCAACAGGAGGCTATTAATAGTTAAGTTTTGGGGAGTCAAAATATATATGCAGATTTTCAACTGCACAAGAGGTCGGTACCCTTAACCTCCATGTTGTTCGAGGGTCAACTGTATATCTGATGGGGTTTATTAGAAAATATGGGACATTAAAGATGCTCAGTGTTCTTCCATTCCCACTTCTCCCTCTTAACTCTAAATGTAATTAGATATTTAAGATATTTAATGATATCTAAATATCACTAGATAATAAGAGTTAACAAGCGTGTTCATATATGCTTTAGCTACTTTACTAGAATGACTCAAGTCAACAATATCATTTTCCTGTTTTTCATTCCTCACAGCATCTAACATAGTATGGACACAGAGTCGTAGAATTCATGTAGAGTTTAACTGGAACTCCTAACAAAGGCTGGCATAAGTTTTAGAGTCGTCCCTTCTATGTGTACATCATTACCTTTCACATAAATGCCTGCATTACACTAATGTTCTGAACTAGATTCTTTTCACTTCAATATAAGCAATGGGACTTCAAATTTCTTATAATTTAATGTCACCTAACACATGATTTTGGCATTATGTGAGATACTGATACCCTAGTTCTTTTTTTTTTCAATATATGAAGTTTATTGTCAAATTGGTTTCCATACAATACCCAGTGCTCATCCCAAAAGGTGCCCTCCTCAATACCCATCACCCACCCTCCCCTCCCTCCTAGCCCCCATCAGCCCTCAGTTTGTTCTCAGTTTTTAAGAGTCTCTTATGCTTTGGTTCTCTCCCACTCTAACTTTTTTTTTCTTCCTTCCCCTCCCCCATGAGATCCTGTTAAGTTTCTCAGGATCCACATAAGAGTGAAACCATATGGTATCTGTCTTTCTCTGTATGGCTTATTTCACTTAGCATCACGCTCTCCAGTTCCATCCATGTTGCTACAAAGGGCCATATTTCATTCTTTCTCATTGCCACGTAGTACTCCGTTGTGTATATAAACCACAATTTCTTTATCCATTCCTGATACCCTAGTTCTATTTAATTGGGTAAATCATGAACTTCTGGATATGATTTGCTCAATGATTTTCTCTTTGCAGAACTGCTGATGTATTTGTACCTAATGTATTTATCATTTGCGTCTTCGTGTGATGTAAACCTGATGTATTTACCATTTGTATCTTTCTAGGTTTTTAGTACAGTGAACAGTTTTACTTTCTCTGTTGAGCAAAGCAACCTCGTGTCCAACATACAGCCAGCCCCGGTTATGGTCTATGATTATTATGAAAAAGGTAGGCAAGCAACGCCCTTGCCCTAAGGCTACTGAACATGACCATGATATCTAGATCTAAGACTCCCTGAGCCACTAAATTTTCCAAAATCAACCTCAGTCATCAAATACTAAACAGTAACTGGTTTTACTTTCTATATTGCTTTTTTCCCCTCCCTGTTATATCTTCAGACTGGGCCATTTTCGAGTTACCAAAGATTTTCGGCACCTAGAATCTTTTTGATATAGTGTGAGAAAGCGCCCCTTTAACTTGAAATACAAACCATTCGACACTTCCAGTCTCTTTGTTGCTCTTACCATTTCATGCTACCTTTATGGACTTTGATTTGAGAAGGAGAGTGGACAATACTCTGAAATGTTATAAAAAACTCTTGATAGATTAGGTTCCAAAACAGTTGCTAAGATGTTGTAAGGACCATAAAAATTTTCCATGGAAGCTCAGTGCTATTAGTTTCTCATTGAATGACACATGAAATTTGTCAAGTAGCATTTGAATTCCTGCTCTTGTCACTTACTAATTGAATGTACTTCATCAAGCGCTTTAAACTTTAATACGATATTTTTGGATTTAGAAAATGGAGAAGTGATTGACTGTCTTACAAAAGTATTGGAAAGATAAGACCTAATGTATCTATATAGTCTGACATAATCTGATTATAGAAAGTTGGAAACTTAATAAGGGGCGAACTTTCTCTTTATTTTCCAGATGAATATGCCCTTGTTACTTACAACATCAACAGTGTTTCAGATTCCTCGTGAGAAAAAACAAAGCACCGGAAAAGGTAAGGAAATTACAAATACTGAAAATATATCTGCAACGAAAGCCTAAAAAGATAAAAACAAAGATGAAACAAAGGGAAGTCTGCCATATGTCACAGGGTTTGAGTAGCTATGTGTACTAAATGAGTATCCTGATAGTCAATAAGATTTTATTTCTTTCTTTAAAATAGCTTTAAAGAATTTCCAGCTGTATACGTGGCTTTTGTACATGACTCATTTTTTAAAACCTCTCATCTTTGTTTTATAAGTTGATAAGTCATCAAATATAGATGCACATACATTTATACACATTCACATATAGATTAGATGTGTATGTGTATTTGTGTGTGTGTATATATGTATGTTTGTTCAGCAATGTCTATACCTATCTATCCATCTGTCTATCTATCATCTATCTATCTCTCTCTCTATGCACACACAGTTATTTATTGTTTAACCTATGTTTTTAAATTCCAGATGGAAAGCTATTTACTTTGAATAAACTCATCTTTCTGTATCCAACTTGGAAGAAAGCCATGCATCACCTCCCATATTGAAGAGACCACAGTCTTCCGTGACTTCTTATCAGATTGTATTTTTTATTGTCCCATAAAATGCTTTCATGTCTCATCTGAGTCTGTGAGTTTCTCTTCTTTCAATACATTATATGTAATTTTCATCCTGGGAAACTTAGGACTTTCTTTGATAGCGGCTCTCATAATTTGCTTTACTGGTGTCAATTCTGAAGTCTAGTTTCTAGACGCTATGGTGTACAGACTATGGGATCCTCCAATATCCAGAGAAAGGGCAAGAAAGCCAGGGTCAGTGGACGTGAGGGAAAGAGATGAAGTTAAAGAGGACTTCATATGGGCTCAAGGAAATAAAAGAAACACAGGCAACACAAAACACACAGACTCTTCTCCATGAAAGATCATCAGAGAATAAGAGGAAAAGTACTTAGAAAGTCACAAATTAATTGATGAATTTATTAATTTCCTTTATATAATTGAGAGGGAAGTCCAATGGCATTTGATCTTTTGAAAAATTATTATACTGATTAACACAGGCTTATGACTCTGCTGAGATACTACTACAAGTAAGAAAAAGATACAGATAAATTCTCCAGTTGCTGAGCTGAAAAAAAAAATGGAAACAGAGTATCCTGGACTCTACCAGTACCCCCAAAATTAAAAATATAGTGTTTGAAAAGAAAATGGTTAAAACTTATTTTTGTAGTATCTCTGCCCAATGTATATTGCTCACAGGGCGTCAATTACAACTGGGCCCTTACTAAATGTTTATTAATTGATTCATCATAGATACACTGTTGGGGTGAGTCCACAGGTGGTGCCACAAAAGTTTATTTGATTGGGTTAAGAATTGCTTTATACCTTCTCAGTTCGCTTATTTTACCAAAACATGGCACATCAGATGTGTAGATACAACATCAGTACTCCATGCTTTTAAAGACACCCTAGGCTCTATTTAAATTCAAGAGTTTCATTCAAGGAAAATATGACTCCTTGGTACATGGTAAAATAAGGGGAATTTATTTTGTGGTAAATAATGTCCCTATGTGGGAAACTTTTTTTTTTTTTTGGTGCCTAAATAAAGAATTCTCAATCCTCATTTTACGTGGCACGTATTCAATAGTCTGCGGACATAATAAAATCGTTTCCCCAATTCTAAGGAGGCAAGGAGGGCACGATGCAGTCTGCTAATGGCTGTATTTCAAGGCACAGAGAAATTCTAGAATTTAATGTTTACTTTTCCAAAATGTCTTGGTGTCACAGTGAGGATGAGAGGTAACAGGGAACTGAGATCTATGTATCTTCTAAAGAATGAAAGACTATTGATGAACAATATAGCTCTGTTACTTGCCCTTTTCATTGAAACCTCTGTCCAGTTTATGTTGGACAGAAAACCAAAATAATTTTCCTGGTCCACATTTCAATATAAAATGGGACCTAAAGGAGTACTTGGGTGGCTCAGTGGGTTAAGAGTCTGACTCTTGATTCTGGCTCAGGTCATGATCTCACAGGTTTGTGAGATCGAGCCCCACATTTGGCTCTATGCTGACGGTATGGAGCCAGCTTGGGATTCTCTCTCTGCCCCTCCCTTGCTTGCACACGTGGGCATGTGAACTCTTTCTCAAAATAAATGAATAAACATTAATTAATTAATTAATCAATTAAATGGGGCATACCAGACATTCCAGTTTAGGAGTATTGAATGGGAAATGCCAAGTTTTGATGCGATTGTGTGTGTGTGTGTGTGTGTTTAAGAAAAGATCTTTAGTAAACTAGACCACCATGGAATATTTAACGGAGGATATACAGCTTTGATCTAGGTGACACTTGCATTATCAAAGCATCATATGACACTTGTCCCTCTTGCCCCTCTACACAAAAGTACTTGGACAACAGGAATAATTCATTCCATCATGTTTTTATGTAACCATCACACTTTTTTGTGTTTGCAGTTTGCTATGTTGTGTTTACATTTAACTGGTACATGAAATACTTAACCCTAACATCCCCTTTACTGTCTTCTAGAAATCTCATCCTATTTGGCCTCCTCCTCATTCTATCAATTTTTCTTATTTCTCTTGTCTTGGCCTCTTGCCTTTTATTGTTTTATTTTTCTCCCATCATCCCTTAAGGATTTGATCCCCTCCCATAATATACACCTTTTCCTTCTCACTCTCTAGATACCAATTGATCTTCTTCTTTTTGGCCCCACTTTCTTTCTCCAAACATTAAATAATATTTTTCATCATGATTCTAGCAAGCCCTCTTCTCTTCTCTTTATACAGACTAAAAATCCTGTGATTTAATTTGCATCTATATTTTTTATGTTTCCCAAATATATGCCTCTCTTTCTACATTTCAGCCCCGTGAATCCCACTGCCTACTGTACTTCGTTAGCCACATGTCCCACAGGCGCTTCAATAACATTCATTATTTACCCCCAAACTAGCTTATTTGACAGAGATCCTTATCTCAGTGTGTGACAATATGATTGCTAAACAATTATCTAAGTCTCAACCTTAACTCCTTCCCTGTCTCATCTCTTTCATTTTACTTATTTACTGTTGGTAATGGACCTGTGTTGACCTATCACATGAATGATTCACTGATCCATTTGCTTTTATCCACATTGCCATGTCGCCTTAGGTCAGACCACCAGTCTTGAGGGCCCACATGTGCCAAAAATCTCTTCGAGATGGTGGGGCTATAGCAATGAATGAAAATAGTAAGAAATGGCTATCCTTGTGGAGCTCACATTTGAATGGGAGATATACACAATATATGTAATCCAATCAAACAATATATGTAGGCATAAAATTAACATCAGAGAAGCAAAATATAGGAAATGGGAAGGTGATAAGTGTTAGGGAAAAGAAAAACTGTAGAGATGAGTAAGAGGACCCACAACATCCAAGGAGACAGGAAGAGGAGAAGGACTGAAATACTGAGTAGATTTAGGTCCGACCTCCTTAAGGCAGTGACATTTGAAGAAGGGTCTGGAGGAGGTGAGGGAGTTAACTACATAGATGCATTGGGGAAGAATCTTCCAGGCAGTGAGAGCAACTAGAAAAGCAGGAAGGGAGGAACATGTGGTGGAAACGTGTCTTCTGTGTTCACAGAGCAGCAACTACTTCAGTGTGACTAGAATTGAGAGAGCAGAGGGGAGCATATAGCAGGGGGGAAGGAGGTGGGAATCATAGCGGGGAGTTAGATCAGGTAGGGCATTGAGGGTCACCATTGGGACTTTAGCTTTCCCATCTCTCGCAACTTTTCTTTCTTTTTACAAAAAGCATGCATATATACACAAGATATGGTGGTCCTGGGGGAGACCCCCCCAACACACACACACACACACACACACACACACACACACACAGCTTTCGGATGTAAAAGTGCAAGAGTAGAAGTGTGGAGATCTGGTAGATGCAATCATGTAATCCAGACAAAAGATGACAGTGGTTTGGACCAGAGTTTGTAGCAGTGGAGACAGTAAGAAGTGATCAGATTCTCAGTGTATTTTGAAGGTAAAACCAGTAGAATTTCCTCCCGGATTGTATATAACAAATGAGAAAAAGAGCGGTCAGAAATTATTTCCATGCCTTTGGTCAGAGCTACTGGAAAAAAAGAATCACCATCACCTGAGCTGGCTGTGACTGAAGGTTGAAGGAGGAATTCGTGTTTGGACTTGGTGAGTTTGTGATGTTTATATACTCAAGTGGAGATATCAAGTTGGAAACTGAACAATCGATACAGGAATTTGGGCGAGAGCTCTGGGTTAAAAAAAAAAAAACTAATTTGGGAGAGATTAGAACCTAGAGAAGAGTCAATAAGAAGAGATTGCTCAGCAGTTAAGTCTGCTGTGAGTACTCGAACCTTAAGAGGTGGGTTAGGGGCAGGTTAAGGAAGAATCAGTAAATATGACTCTGAAAGAGAGACCAGCGAAATAAGAAAACCAAAACAGTGTGCTCATGAAGGCCAAATGAAAAAATGTATCAAGGAACAAGGGGTGATCGACAGTGTCGAGCGCTCATGATTAATCAAGTAAAAGAAATATTGCAAATTGATCATTTACCGACTTGTAAAAAAACATTACCCACAAAGGGACATCATAAACCAAAGTAAATTGCATTCATTCTTTAGGACAAACGTCTTAGAAGAGTCATGTTTTGGGAGGAGTAAATTTTTCCTAAACTTCCTAAGAGTCTGTGGTGTTAATAAATAAATATATATATATATATATATATATATATATATGGGTGCTGATCTCTTACCTAGACCAATTTAATTAGAATCTCTAAGGCAGGAGTATTGCCAAAAGTCTATTGGAAATGCAGAATGTCATGTTTTACCCAAACACATGGAAACAGAATCCACATTCAGACAAGACCGTCAGAGGACACACGTGCATCTGAAGGTTTGCACAGACCATCCCTGAATTATTCCCTTGGAGAAATCTGCAAAAGTTAGGATAGCAATCATTCTTGCTGGTCCTCGATCTTTGAGAGCTTTCACTCTCTCCCTGCTGTGCCAAATAACATCTCATCACTTATCTTGCTTACAACTGTCTTACTTCTCCTCTTCCCCAACCATCTGCAATATCTGAAATAAAACATGCTGGAGAATGCACCCTTCTGTGTTTGCGGTTGCTCGCCCAAGAGTATCCTTCCTTCTTCAATTTAGAGAACTTGTGTTTTGCTCCGGCCCCGGGGTGGTTTGGGATGAATCATAATTTTAAGCCAATCACATTATCACAGTTCTCACTGTGAGTGAGTGGTGTCCGTGGGTCAGGTTCCCTGGGTGTAGACTCTGGGTGGAGGGGGTTTACTGAGGAGAGCTTTAAAGAACAACACCCGTGGAGAAGAAGAGAATCTGGATTGTATAGAGAGAGCGGTTGAGCTGCGATGGGCCCCAACAAAAGTTTCAGCCCCCAGAAAGCTTTGGTGCTGGGATCGGCTTTTAGAATTCTCCCACTTAAGGCAAGGGAGCCAGGTCTTGATATCACCACTGTAGTGGTTATTGGATACCAAGCTTACCCTAAGGAGAAGGGGGAACTTGGATGAAAAGTCTCTCTGACACTGAGGGAAATTTTCAGAGCTGAATTCATCGGAGAGCCAACAGTCGCCAACACGTCTAGAAGCTGGGATTAGGAGTATTTCTGTCATAGAGAAGAGTATCTAAAGGACACATCCCAGGTCGCTACTCTGGTCTAGCAGTGAGATACAAGAACCAGATCCGACTAAGGACCTACTACGGGGATGTCTCCTGGCACAGCATCTGGGATGGTTTTGCTCCTGGGTAGAAAAAGAGAAAGAGAGAGGGAGGGAGAGATTCAGGAGATTTAGGAGAAGAAAATTCTTCTTCTGCTGCCCCCTCCCTTTAAGATCGAGATATTATTGGGAATAAATCACCTTTGGTAGCGCGGAAGCCAAACTGGGACTAGAAAGGCAAGACGATGCTGACCCATCAAGTGGCAGAGCAGAAAGAATGACAGAAAGGGACAAGCTGCTGAATCAGGGCCAATACCACCCTCCTCAGAATTTGTGCCACATGAGGTAAATGTTTGATATTTTTGAAGTCTCTGTTAGTTAAGCATTCTGTTCCTTGCAGCTGGTGAAGATTTTCTCATCGTTTTTTCCCCAATTCTTCATCTTTTTTTCCCCCTGTCGTATCTTTCTAGAGAACTTGTGATATCTCCTTTTTTAAGTTCTTTCTTGATTCCTAATCCCGGGGAGATCATGTTGGAGAGGGGCCAGTACAAGGCTGACTGACTGACATGAATCATCCGTTGTTCACAGTATTGTTCTTTACAGCTAGAACTTGAAGGATGGCAGGGCAAGTGCATGTGTGCGTGATATTTAGTCTCGGTAGGGACTTATCCTATGTTTTCTCTGTGCCAGGCACTGAGCTAATCACTTTAAATATATTAATTTAGGGGCACCTGGGTGGCTCAGTCAGTGAAACGGCCAGCTCTTGATTTCCGCTCAGGTCAGGCTTTCGTGGTTCGTGAGATCAAGCCCACATTGGTCTCTGTGCTGACAGCACGGAGCCTGCTTGGGATTCTCTCTCTCCCTCTCTCTCTCTCTGTACCCCCCGCCCCCCGCACTAGCTCTCTCATCAGAAGTAAATAAACTTTAAATTAATTAATTTATTTATTTATTGAAACCCCCCCACAAGCTTATAAAGTTTCGTTATTATTCCCATTTACGGACAAAGCAAGAGAAACAACAGGGAATCTAAGTGACTTACTCAAGGTCACTCCTCTAGTAAGAACCAGGATCGAAACACTGGCTTGGAGGCCACAGAGCCTTCGCACTGTAACCGCTTTGCAAAGAAAGGGAGGAAAATTCCACACACAACCCAAGTCCTTAACATACGACTATTTAAAAGACAGGGTGTGGGGGCGCCTGGGTGGCTCAGTCGGTTGGGCGGCCGACTTCGGCTCAGGTTATGATCTCGCGGTCCATGAGTTCGAGCCCCACGTCGGGCTCTGTGCTGACAGCTCAGAGCCTGGAGCCTGTTTCAGATTCTGTGTCTGCCTCTCGCTGACCCTCCCCTGTTCATGCTCTGTCTCTCTCTGTCTCAAAAATAAATAAAACATTAAAAAAATATATTTTTTTTAAATAAAAAAATAAAAGACAAGGTGAGTAAATGGAGTTTCCCCTGGGCTACAGCAAAAGTAGAACTTCATTTAGGCAAAGGGGTTGTAGTTACTGCAAACCGGTCCCAGAGGGGTGCGTTTGCTCCCAGTCCCGCTCTGCCTGAAGGACGAAGTCGGCCGCGGCTGGCAGGAACCTTCTGGAAATTTTTATAACTTGCTTGCAAAACTTCGATGCCAAAATCAAAACAAGTTTACAGACACCTCGTTGTTTTCAGGAAGGGCAATTCAGAAGAGAACACCGTGAGCTCACTCCCCCTGACAGAGGCCCACCACAGGTACGTACTCTAGTTCTGCACACAAAGAGAGGTCTGAAGGGAGAACACGGGTGAACATCGCTTACCATCGACTGCCCGAAATGTCTGCCTGCTGGGGTTGTGGGTAGACTTCTCCTCAAGAACAGGTTCCACAGAAGAAAGGACAAGTTCTCATTTGTTACCTGACTCATAACAAGTTCCTGGCAGATCTCTAAGCCTTTTGGCCTCTGTCCTAACACTCGATGTTATGCAATAATGACAGTCAAGGTTTGCAAAAATGGTTAGGGTTCTTCCCAGAAGTTTCATGTTTTACCATTAAAACTTATGAACAACACCTGAGGAGCCCCACTTTAAAGAAAGTGAAACAGGGAAGGTGCGAAGGACATAGCACAAAACAGAAGTTATACTTCACAATTAGCTTTGAAACTGAGAATATATTTTCACTAAGATGGGAAACATAATTCCATCCTTTTCTTTCTTATTTTGACTTTTTCTTTAAGTTTATGTATTTTTAGAGAGAGAGAGAGAGAGAGAGAGACCAAACGAGGGGGGGCAGAGAGAGAGGGAGAGAGAGTCCCGAGCAGGTTCCACACCGTCAATGCAGAGCCTGACGCAGAACTTGAACTCACAAACTATGAGATCATGATCTGAGCCAAAATTGAGTCGGACACTTAACCGACTGGGCCACCCAGGCACACCTTATTTTGACTTTTCATGAGTATTTATTACCTGCTTACTTTTTAACAGTATCTATTGCCTATATATTTTAAATCCAATATAACTGGATTTAAAATGTCCTTGTATGTCGCATACACAAATATATTGAAATAAAAGCACACAGTATCAATTAATAATATTATTATAATATATTCAAAAACATACAGACTTGGACTTAAGTCTTGTTTATATCTCATTTTGACAATTACTGGACTCATTTTCTTGCTTTCGTAAAGGAAGTTGCTGTTGTTCTTTTGAAAACATTTCCCATAAAGGGAATCCCAAGATGCATTTTAGACCAGAGCCATGATCTTGAAATTAACGGCATTAGTTTAGATTCTGTTCGCACCTCTTTATTAGTAACTACAAGGAGGCCTTATCCCAAATTTACTCTTTTATACTTCATGATGATTTCATCTCTACAGGATGAAAAATGAAAATTTCTAGGTAAATAGAAAAAGAGGGAGGGGCACCTGGGTGGCTCAGTCGGTTAAGCGGCTGACTTCGGCTCAGGTCATGATCTCGCGGTCCGTGAGTTCGAGCCCCACGTCGGGCTCTGTGCTGACAGCTCAGAGCCTGGAGCCGGTTTCGGATTCTGTGTCTCCCTCTCTCTGACCCTCCCCTGTTCATGCTCTGTCTCTCTCTGTCTCAAAAATAAATAAACATTAAAAAAAATTTTTTTTTTAAAAGAAAAAGAGGGATTTCCCACATGTTGGAAAGATTACACCAGTTTTGCCTGATGCAAAACCCAAGCCATCATTTTCTCCACTTTCTCCACACCCTGAACTTTACAAATGAAATCCTTCCTTGCTGGCAAAAGCTTTCCCAGGATAGAAGGGAATTTCCCCATGCGATAGACTGAAAATCAGAAGCCACCGTTCTGCATTTCCTATGTAAACAACATTCTTTTTTTTTTAATTTATGTATTTACATTCAAGTTAGTTAACATACAGTGTGATATTGCTGAGTACATATGACACCCAGTGCTTCTTAGTCATTGAATTTATCCCAAAAACCTTGTGTGTATCTGGTTTTTTGTGCACATACATTTCTGTTATTGTTACTGTTTCACATTTAAATTTCACACTTAAACATCTAGGTAACTTTTACCAAATTTAGAGGGTGTGTTTGAGAGAGACACTCACGCACATGTGCACGCGCACACATTTACACACAACGTCTACCGTGCAAAATTCACTTTGGAGGTCCGCGAGGGACATCTCAAAGCAATAAGCAATCGTAGTCTCAGTCAGATGCAACTGAATTACAATCACAGGCAAATATAAATAACATTAAGAGGATCATTTTCTAAGTTATTATAATTCCATGAAGAGAGAAAATAAACCATAATTCCAAACATGAGCCCCAAACAAGAAAATTATAGGGTAGATACTACAAATTTTAGTTGCTAATTGTCAATCTAGAGAATTCTCATATGGGGAAGTCAGTCGAGTGGGCTTAATGGTAGATATGTATTTATTTATCAGAGGGGTATGTATTCCAATGTTTCATAATTATGATTGTCTCCACCAAATCAGATCAGATTACATGCATGGGTGTAAGTACAAACTCAATTCACCTTATTAAAAAGAAGTGCTATGTGAGGTTTTTCTCTCACTTAACAAACTTAAACATTTACAGCAATTACCTTGTGTTTTTGAAACTCTTCATGTTGAATTTCCTCTTACTGATATTAGATTTCAGGCATCCAAATTATAATATGGTAAAAAAGTCTTAGAAAGCATTTGACTTCCAGGTATGCTGGCTGCTGCTATGATTGTGTTCTGCATTTTGATTAACAAAGGTGTTCTAAATATAGACACCACTTTGGAATCACAGCTTAGAGTGAGTGTTATAACACGGGGCAAAGAAATCCCAAGGAATCAATAACGGAAAAGCATGGAGGGAGGTAGATTTTTGTTGTCGCTTTTTATAAGGGATAACATAAAGGATCACCAGCCCGAAACTAGATCCCATCTGTGATAGAAAGAAGCATGAGGTTAAAGGCATAAAGACAGTCTTCATCAACTAAATGGGACCAAATTTCTTTAGGTTTGGCCAAAATCTTTAAGGTAAAGAAATATACAATACAAGGCTGTCTTTTTTTAGAAAGAGGTGAGTGAAAATATAACAAGAAGAAAACGCAAGTCAATGCCTCATGAAGTTGACCATACCGTGCGTCAACCTTGTAAAAGAAAAAGGTGAGCGATTCAGCCAGCAGAATTGAGTTTATTAAAAAAAAAAAAAAAATGGGGGCGCCTGGGTGGCTCAGTCGGTTAAGCATCCGACTTCGGCTCAGGTCACGATCTCACTGTCCGTGAGTTCGAGCCCCGCGTCGGGCTCTGTGCTGACTGCTCAGAGCCTGGAGCCTGTTTCAGATTCTGTGTCTCCCTCTCTCTGACCCTCCCCCATTCATGCTCTGTCTCTCTCTGTCTCAAAAATAAATAAACGTTAAAAAAATTGAAAAAAAAATGAGTTTATTCAAGAATAGCAGAGGGATTGCAATTCGAGACAAGCAAATTATGGCCAACCATAGACAAGTCCAGAGAACAAAGGAGGAGAGCATCCTTCCATAGAGGAAAGGAGGAAGGTGGAAGGAGTCGTTTTGAGCAAAAGTGTATTGAAGGAAAATGAGAGTTCGAAGCAGTGGTGACTTCTCATTGCCGCCAAAAGAAAATGATCCTACTTCCTGCTGGACTATGCAAGCTGGGACAAGTGCAGGTGCCTAAAAGCCCTCCTTTCATGGCTTGCCAACTGCCATTTGACTTAATATATTTTTATACCTGAGCACTGGATAATTACTGGCTTTAGTCCTTTTCATTGTCTGGAAGGTGCAACAGTCAGAATCCAGCAAAAACCACTATTGATTGGAAAGGTGCATCTTTCTGCATTAAAAGGACAGTGTCTAATTCTGGATTACACTGTCTAACCACTATAACACCACTGTCAAAATGGGTTTTTGCTTTTAAAATTGGGGGATCAAGAGTGCTTCCTTCATTGTGATATATATATAGTGAAACATTATTCAAAAAAAGAGAATGAAGAGAATCCTACCATTGTTGGACCCTAAGGGCATTATGCTAAGTGAAATAAGTCAGAGAAAGACAAATGATGTGTGCTCTCACTTATATGTGGAATCTAAAAAAAGAAAGAAAAAAAGAAAAGAAAAAACACAGAAAAAGAGATTGGATTTGTGGGTACCAGAGGTGAGGGATAGGGGATGGGGGGTTGGAAGAAGGTGGTCAGAAGGTACAAACTTCCAGTTAAAAGATGAATAAATACTAGGGATGTATTGTACAACATGAGGACAATAGTTAACGCTGTTTTACGGTGTGTTTGAAAGCTATTAAGGAAGTAAATCCTAAGAGTAAGAAAATAAGAACGTTTTTCTTCTTTTTCTTCTTTTTTTGTATTTATATGAGATGATGAATGTTAATGAAACAATATGGTAACCTTTTCATAATGTATGTTAAGTCACATCATTATACTGTATACCTTAAACTTACACAGTGCTGTATGTCAATTATATCCTAATAAAACTTAAAAAAAAAAGAGTACTTACTTCAAACACACATAAGGTGAGTTCAATGAATAGCAAGAAGTTTTCTTTCTTGCTAGAATTAAACTCTCCTACTTTACTCCCTAAGAATATGCTACCTTGTGAGCAGAGGCAAAATTCTATGGAAAATCTGAAACTGACTAAAAGCCATAAGTAATTCAAAAGGGGCTTTTATTATACAGAGAAAGACAGATACCATATGTTTTCACTCTTATGTGGATCCTGAGAAACTTAACAGAAACCCATGGGGGAGAGGAAGGAAAAAAAAAAAAAAAGAGGTTAGAGTGGGAGAGAGCCAAAGCATAAGAGACTCTTAAAAACTGAGAACAAACTGAGGGTTGATGGGGGGTGGGAGGGAGGGGAGGGTGGGTGATGGGTATTGAGGAGGGCACCTTTTGGGATGAGCACTGGGTGTTGTATGGAAACCAATTGGACAATAAATTTCATATATTGGGAAAAAAAATAAACATCTAAAAAAAAACAAAAGGGGCTTTTATTAATTTATTTTAATTATTATTTATTTTAACTAATAAAATATTAATTAACTGTTTTAATTATTTATTTTTATTAATAAAATATTGATAACTAATTTAATTATTTATTTTAATTAATAAAATATTAATTAACTACTTTAATTATTATTTATTTTAATTAATAAAATATTAATTACATATTTAAAATAGCATTAGCGTTTATTAAAGGCTTGTGATAGTCTAACCATTGGAAAGTTAGCCATGAATAAAAACATACCAGCTGTGCGTTTGAGATTCTGACAGTCACGTGCAGACATAACATAAAAGCAATCATTCATACGGGAATATGATATTCTATAATGGAGATATCTACCTGGAGTAGATACCTATCTACCTGGAGTCTAAAACAGTGTCAACTAATTTCATCTGGAGAATCATGAAAGTAGAGCTGGCAGAAAGAAATTCATAGGGAGACATTCTAGATAGAGGATTTGGCACATTATACATATTCATGGAGAGGTAGAGTGTGTGGTTCATGTAAGAAATTGCTCAAGTTTTCATGGAAATTAGCAAAGAGTGTCTTAAGGAAGTGGAAAGTGCTGAAGGGTGGGTAGTTAAGGACTTCTTAAGAAGAAACTCGCTAAAGAGTCTGGGATTTATCCTGTAGGTAATTATGGACCATTAAGGAGTTTTTAAAGAGGACGTGATATTATTAATTTACCTTTTTGGGGGGAAAGTTGATCTATTGGCAGCATAAAATGATCTCCTGCTGTTTTCAATAGAAAGGCAGTATTCGAGGCAGAGCCCAGCAGAAGAAATCCTTCGTGACCCGTGATGACATCACAGCCATCACGTGAGTGGCTTCCAAGAGTTTCTTACTTGGCAATACTCTTGGAATGGAAAAGAAGATAATACAATGCAAAAAAAAAGGGGGGGGGGAGGGGTAATGCTTCAGTGTCCTGCCAAGATACCTTTATTTCACAGATCACGAGGCCTTGATAAGGTTTACCTCGCTCCACTCGGATTCATCTTTCCATGTTTCCCTAACTGTGAATGCTAAGGTGATGTCTTTATCTCCCAGAAGTCTTCTTATGGTTCTATGGCAAATTGCTCCCACGACCTTCCTGACCTCTGTTTACTTACCAAGGAATAAAAAGAGATGTACCTTGAAAAAATATTGGGGTGGGGGACACATTTAGACTGCCGTGACCTCGTACGTGACCACCATCTATCTGGGTTTTGATATTTGGACATTCTTCTTGCCCTCTTCCTCTGCAAAATTACAGAAGACATAACATCAACCCACACTAAAGATTTTACAGGAAGTTACTGATGGCGAAGTAGTTGCCACTTGAGCCATTTAAAATTCTTAAGACTCGTAAATCATCCAGATGCATCTTCTAACTTTACGTTTTCCAGCTTCACATTTGGCATTTACCATACATGGAAATTCCCTACGTTTGTAATTAATGAATTCTTGGAGAGCCGGTTTCACTAGAATCATCTGCCTGGCTGAAAAACTGAATACGTGTTTAACTCTTCTGGAGTGTTATCACCGCTTCTGCCCAAATTTGCCAAGGACAAGGAAAAAGCAAACAATGAAATTTCACTCAGCGATCAGAAACAAGGACAGGCTGACTAATGTATTTGCCTGTGGTCTTACAGGCAGTGACAACAGGGTAGGCCTCGAGAAATTTACAGTCTATTTCACCTTGTATAATTTCCGGTTGCAAGGCCCTCTGACAAAATGATCACCACTACTAGTCCTTGAGTCCCGAAATTCTGTAGCAAGAGCTTCAGTGCATTTATTTAAAGTGTTTATCCTGCTAGAACACAAACTTAAGACAACGAGCTATTTTCTTTATGGAAACTCAACAAATTTTAGTGTTTTTCTTAAAAATACATACTCACAGGTAAAGAGAGAGAGAGAGAAAAGAAATGCTCATCAAAAACTTGAAAGATGTTTTAAGCTCCGAAAACAACCATCTAAATGTCATTGAATGAGGAAGGGAAGGTTATTTGCACTTACCCCTAGGAGCCCAGAAAAAAACAATAGGACTGCCTAGAAAAGAGTATTATGTTTATACTGACAAGTATTGTCATTCTATCAAGAGAGTTTTACCCTATTTTGGCAATTTTGTGCTATCTGGTTGTTATTTCACTAGAAATATCTGTGAAGTATATGATTTTGAAAGTGTTGAGGTGAGTGTGTGTGTGTGTGTGTGTGTGTGTCTAAATCCCACTCTATCTTCATAGTCTTAGTGAATGAAAATACCCCCTCATATTTTTCAACTGACAAAAATGTTTCAGTGCTCATAGTTTTAAAGCTGGCAAACTGAGTGTTCTATAAGCTATTTATGCTATGGCCAGATGGGGACTAGAATTTATTCCACAAAAAACACATGTCATGAGATCATGACCTGGGCGGAAATTAAGAGTCAGGCACTTAGTCAGGTGCAAGAGTCAGACTGAGTCACCCACGCACCCCCTGAATGAGTTTTAAATTGAGATTTTCAAGAACATATCTCTTACAAGAAGGGTGCCCTCTTATAAAAAAAAACAGTAATAAAATGTATCTGTTGTGATCTAATATTACGTAGCTGTCTCAAATGTTTCACACAGTGTTAACACAATTCTAAAGCACCTATTTTATTCTGTTGAAAGTTTTAAAAGAAGGAAAAATGCAGTATCATTAAGGTGAGTCTACATGGAAAATATACACACAGGTGTAAGCCCCCAAACCATGAACCAGTTTAGATACTGTTTCTATAATTCATTCATAATGAAGTTGTTTTCATCTTAGGACTTTTCTCTTAATTTTCTTTAAGGAGCATGTGTTATGTAATGTTAAACTTCTATAATAAAATATAAATATCACCTAAACCATTTGACACTATAAAAAGCATTTATTCATTATTCAGTAGAAATCTGTCCTTCAGGGGCTCCTGGGTGGCTCAGTCGGTTGAGCGTGGGACTTCAGCTCAGGTCACGATCTCGTGGTCCATGAGTTCGAGCCCCGCGTCGGGCTCTGGGCTGATGGCTCAGAGCCTGGAGCCTGCTTCCGGTTCTGTGTCTCCCTCTCTCTCTGCCCCTCCCCCGTTCATGCTCTGTCTCTCTCTGTCTCAAAAATAAATAAAGGTTAAAAAAAATTAAAAAAAAAAAAAAGAAATCTGTCCTTCAAATCAACAGTGAATAATGCAGTAATAAAATAGCTGGTAGAATTTCCATTTTTTAATATGGTTAAAAAAATCAACGAACTGATTGAACACTTGTTACGTGCTGGGTAAGCCGACATATGGTAGCAATACAAAGGTGAATTAGCGATACAAAACTCATAAGCAGGAAACTGATCAGGGAGCCCAAATAAAAATATTTATAATTTATAATTTACCATGGTAACTGCTTATACTGGCATGGATAAAGTATAATGGGAAAAGTACAGTTGAAAAAAAAATAAAATGACTAATTCTTCAGGCAATAAAGAAATGTGTTAATGGGAATGTATAGGAGTAAATTTGGAGAGATAAAGGATAAGGCAGTTAAGTAATACACAAAGTCTTTAACAGATTCCAATTGTGTTTCGGAGAATTAAAGGGGCTGTCCCATGCTTCCAATGGTAAAAGAGAAAGTGGCCCCTTGTATGGAAGGAAAAGGGCAGAATACATCATATTTATAGCAATGAAAGAAGTAAAGCTAATTCTAAAGAAGGAATAACTATAGGAAACTGTGGCATCAGTTTAGGTGGCATCCTAAGGAATGACTGGATAGGAGCTTTCGGAAGATGGCCAGGCCAGGACTCGAACAACAAACAATGTGTGACCGGCTTCCTATCAAGGTATGAAGACACGGATATTTACGCAATGGAAGGCTTTCATCAGAGAAGAGATAAGATCAGGAAGTTAGTTTTTGAAAGGTTAACACTGATAACTATGGAAGAATTAGCTGATCCAGTTAGAGACTTTTGCAGGAGACCAAACAAAAGAAGATTACGTCTTAAACAAAGACAATGAGTAAATGGTGTTAGAGCAAAGGAGAAGTCGATTGTATGTCACAGATGACAATAATCTAATGCCTTCTGATTTATCTAAATAATTTTGTAAGAAAGTTCTTAAGACACAAAAAATAAACACTTTCTTTACCTTACCTTTATTTCCTTCTCAGGGGGTGTGTTGAGTTGTGTCTCTAGATGATCATTTGAAGCCTGTTGAAGAAATTGTAAGTTATAATTGGAAATACGTAGGTATTCATTATGCACATTTTTGTTTCTCATGTCTTAAAAGTAATTCACAAAAAATGAGGTAGGCTAGTCTAAATTATTGATTCTGTATTCTTAGTAGCCTTAGGGCCCATTAGTCAGTGGAGCATGTGACTTGATGTTAAGGTCATGAGTTGGAGCCTCATGTTGGGGGTAGAGTTTATTTTAAAATAAAAACAAGTAAATAAGTAAATAAATAAAATTCACTCCTTTCTTCTTTCTTTCTCTCTCTCTTGGGTGAGCAAAGTTAAATATATTTCCCAATTCCTACAAGGTTCCTAATTTACTGAACCCTTACTACATATAAAGCAACGTGCTAGCTAAGGTGAAATCAAAATATAGGGAAGATACTGTTTCCCCCTCAAAATGATGTCATAAGAAGTACATGGAGACCAATATAAATAACCACAATCAAAGTGACATTAGGAAAGTATAAATAAACAAAATGTATTTCTGTATCCTTGATATCTGGAAGAATAGGACTTGGCATATAGTAGTCTCTTAATATTATATAATGAATAAATTATATAATGAGTAAATATTACATAGTGATTGAATTATGTGATAAGTAAATGAAAGCCCTAGGGATGCTTCATATTTTAGTTATCAAGGAAGTTATTATCTTAGGTCTGTGTACCCAGAGTCAGATTATGAGACAGAAAGAAATAAGCCAGTGAGTTATTAAGAAAATGCTCCCAACAGAAACCAAAAAGAATGCGGAGGAAAGCAAGACAGGGACAAGAGGAAGCCAGTCAAGTGGGCAGTTGATTTTGGACAGTGTCTTAACTTCAGCCTGATCTGGCCGGAAGCTCCAAGGCATAAATTACACCTCAGTTCATTCCACATTTAGGTAAGGTAGCTAGGTTTTTATACTGTAGCACCAGGCAATTACCAGTGATGGGCGATTCCCAAGGTCGAGGTAAACCCTTAGGGACTTGCCAACGGGCCCAAGGACAGGCCTCTTAAAAAAAGTTCACAGATGCAAGCTGTTAGAAGCAAGCAAAGCACAATGAAGCTGGGAGTAGGACAAAGGGCTAGTAAAAAGGGATCTAGGACATGCGGGTGGGGGATTGACCATAACAGCTACGTGCATCACCGGGCAGATGAAATTTAAGAGACCTTAGAGAATACAGATGATCAGTGTTTAAATTAGGGATAGGAGGATATTGTGAACAAAGGAGCAATGTTAGTGAAGGCACAAGCGTGGAGAATCAAGAGAACCTTGGGACTAGTAATAATCCAGCTTTGCTGAAACATACAACAAACAGGAAGTCACGGTGAAAAAAATTTGGAAAGGAGACTTGGTGCCGTGTTGTGAAGGCTCTTGATTTACAGTTAGTCATAAAGGCACCCTTTGTGATTAGAGAAGAGGGATAAAATGATTGGGGAAGTGTTCCAATGGCATTACTCATTATTTATGCTAGGATGGTAAAAGAGGGAAGTGTTTTTATTCATTCAGAAAAGTGACCCCACCTTACAGAAATACTGGGGAATTATTTTAGAGATACTGATCCACAGTTAAGGGACTAAATAACAAGAATATCGTGAGGATAGTCTAAAACGAGATTTTTGTCAATGGGAGAGTACTATCCAGCTAGGGGGTGGTAATAATGAAAATGGTCAAAAGAACATGAATCATGACTAAATGAATCACGACCTCGAAGAGATAAAGTTGTGGTAACAGGATACCTGACGTGTTTTACAATCCAGTATGTTAGACATAACCATTGTACTTTGGTCTCCCATGTCAATCTGTCAGCTGAACACAATTACATAGATGCCTGCTAAGCTCGCTCGTACACTTACGCAGAAAATAGGCGTGTAAAAACTGGAAGCTTAAAAATATACCAAGTGTTATAATATGTAGTTGTGTGAACCCAGACAGGAGAGTCATCAATTCTCCCTGGGGAATCAGAGGACATCCCCATGGTTTCAATCAGTAGGCTGGAATCTTAATAACTCGGAAGCTCCTTACTGACATTTTCCGATAAATTAAAAAATCCAGCATGCAACGAAATACACCTTCTTTTTTTTTTCTCCAGATCCACATGTTAATCAAATTCAGCGGGCGAATGGGGAACCTCTGAGAGGCAACTCTCCTTCCAGTTACCCTCAGAGCCCATCCTTGGCTGGTGTGAAATCACCATGGAGATGCTCTCGGAAAAGAAAACACGTTATTGCTTCTCAGGGGGAGGGCCAGATGTAGTAAATAATAGCTATGGAGATGTTATCCACCAATGATAAGAAAAATAATGAAAATCTGTCCCGTTTTGGAAGGGCATGATTATTAAATAGCACTTTTACGTGTGCATTTCTTCCTTGCCTCCTTCCTTACCCTTTGTTATTATTTCAGCATCCTTCACCTGGTATGTCTTTATCCCCTAGTTCAGTCTATAATTTTCGTGTAGTTCTCTGCTAACCTAGGATCCCCATCATAAGTTCTTTTTGTGGTATTTGGAATCCCGTTTATATGATGGTTTCTAAAGCTTTACCTCTCTTTTTAAGGCAAGTTTATGCTTCAAAGCACTCTGTATAAAAGGACTGGAATTAACATTAGTTATGGAAGAATGTACTCCCTTTTTGTTGTCTCATAAAATCCTCATAAAATTTCTATTTTGGTGTCATTATTCCCATTCTACAGACAAAATATTGAGACTCACTTTGCCAAGACTAATACCTGAGAAGTGATGGATTTGGAATTCAAATACGCAGTTTTCTAAGCAACTCCAAAATTCACGTAGTGTCCTCTGAACATCATTTATTAATAGCAAACATAACAAAAGCCCATGGTTTGTTAAGGGGAAAATAACCTCTATATGAACACTTATGTTATTTTTTTTCTTCTTACTGACAGTGTCCCCCAAATGACTACGGATGTGCCAGAAAATGTCTCCTTTGTGGACCCTGAATTCAAAGTTGATGTCTGTGCCTTGTCAGTTTAAATTGCACACGGTAAAATAACGCATTTACAGAGTAAGATGAAGACAACTAAAAAGAAATATAGAAATATGTAGCAGGCAAGGGGGAAAACGTGTGAAATGGTAGTGCTGATTTTATGAATTCTTGCTATATGTCAGTAATTATTTACATATGGGTTGTGGCACATGGTTTTAGGTAATAGTTTAAGACTATCGGGGTACCTGGGTGGTTCAGTCGGTTAAGTGTCCGACTTCGGCTCAGGTCATGATCTCACAGTTTGTGAGTTCGAGCCCCGCGTTGGGCTCTGTGCTGACAGCTCAGAGTCTGGAGCCTGCTTCACATTCTGTGTCTCCCTCTCTCTCTGCCCCTTCCCTGCTCATGCTCTGTCTCTCTCTGTCTCAAAAATAAATAAACATTAAAAAAAAGAACTTTAAAAAAAAAAGACTATCAACTACTCTCTGATTTACATCACGACATAATACAGTGATTTGCACTGTCTCACACAACTGAGATTCAATTAATTAAAATTGAATAAAATTTAAAATCCAGTCTCTTGGTTGCACCAGCCACATTTCAAGTACTCACTAGCCACCTGTGAATTGGAAAGCACAGGTATAGAACCCAGAACATTTTCATCATTCTAGAAAGTTCTATTGGACAGTATCATGTGATTGACTTCTTGATTAAATCCTTACACGTTACATGATTAAAGAACAAAACTGTAGCTCGGAATTCTTAGAAAAAGCCATGAGCAGAGCTGGAAGTGACTCTTGGGTAATGCTGATGCACTGTGTGGAGGGGATTAAAGGCAGACAGGGACTTTGGCGCAAATAACAGGGCATTTTATTCGTGTATGATGGAGTACTAGCCAGGTAGTTCAAACTGATTTCTTACCCCCTCCTCACTAAGTGCAGAAGCATTCGCAGGGCCTGTGTAACCAGCAATGACAGCTAACTAGTGTGCAAACAGAAAGCATTGTCTCCTCAGACCTGATGCGAGGATTAATTCTTTCTCTACGAATCAAATCTCATGTCTATTACATTCCTTTTCCTTTTCCTTTTGGATAATTAGAAAGAAAAAGTACCTGGTGATTGCTAGTGATAAGGACAGTCTCATTCTAATAATATAAAATTCCATGCTAAACTTCCAGGTTAAAGCCTTGCCCCCTCTCTAGCTTCTCTGCTTTAGGCTGGAAGTCCGTAATGGTCAAGAAGGGGCATGGCCAACCTTTTTATATCCCTATCGTGTGCTTCACCTCCAGAGTTGGAGCCACAGGAGGCAAAAGAAGTACCGGAAAGGAAAGTCCCATTTTAATCAGGTGGAGAAGGCAGGACATTACCAGCTTTGCTGGAAATACCCCTGGGCAAAGGAAATCCCCAAAGCCCAGGACGAGGTACCACCAACCATGCTTGGCTGAATGTAAGCATCTGTGTGGTCTTGTTGGAGAAATCTTGCAATTAGCAGACAGGTACTCTGAGACCGGCTCCAAACATAAATGGTTGAAGACTCTAACAACTTGAAATAAAAGTATTTAGCTGAAAAAAAAAAAATTGAGCAGCTAATACCTGAGAAAACGGTTGGAGACCAAATAAAACAAGAACTTAGAAATAAGTAAGATTTGTATACTCAGAAATGAAGGGGCGACGTATCTTTTTAAAATACTCAATGAAAAATCTTGGAATTCAGCATATCGGTTTTTAAAATAAAAATGTATAGATGGAATGATTAGGAGAATGGATAGCGCTGAAGAGAGAATTAGTTCGTCGGAGGATGAAACCAGAGAATTGTCACAGAATGTAGCCCAGAGGAATCAACTGTTATTCCTTACAGACAATTTTGTTCTTTGCCTTTTCTACCCATTATTTAAATTTTTTAACAATTAAAACATGTATGTAATCTGTGTAATTAAAAATAAAGGTAATTTATACCTTTTTAAAGTAAACATGAAACAACGTATGCTCATTATAGCATATTTTGGAAATGAAGAAAAGCTGAAAGGGGCGCCTGGGTGGCTCCGTCAGTTAAACGTCCGACTTCAGCTCAGGTCATGATCTCACAGTTCGTCGGTTCAAGCCCTCTATCGGGCTCTATGCTGACAGCTTAGAGCCTGGAGCCTACTTTGGACTGTGTCTCATCCTCTGTCTGCCTTTCCCCCACTTGTGCTCTGTCCCTCTCTGTATCTCAAAAATAAATAAATGTAAAAAAAAAAAAAATTAAAAAAAAAAAAAAGAAAAGCTGAAAGATGCAAAATATTATCCTAAAAACTTAAAGCCAATGATCATTTTCTTTCTTTTTTATCAATATTTTTTCTGTTTATATTGTGCTTTGGCTACTTAGACATATGGGCTCTACATGTTATTGCTAATTTTTTAATTAAAATCTATCTTTGTCTAAGGCATTTAACTCAGTTTAAATCGCATTGTTTTAGATTTCCTCCAGAAAAATAAAACTTAAAGTAATTAGCTATTTAAATATAAGTGCACTAATGGTTTTAGCCACCAAAGAAAGGTTTCACAACAGGCTGCACAGATTAGTAACGCAATTAATCTCTGTAATTTTATTGTTTTTATTTTCCTTTGTTAGATATATAACAAAGGGCAAACCTGCAAAGGGAAACATTCAGCTTAGTGGGTGCAAGGAATCTACTTCTTATTGAAAGTAGCTCAGATGGGGCGCCTGGGTGACTCAGTTGGTTAGGTGTCTGACTTTGGGACAGGTCATGATCTTGCAGTTCGTGAGTTCAAGTCCTGCGTTGGGCTCTGTGTTGACAGCTTAGAGCCTGGAATCTGCTTCAGATTCTGTGTCTCCCTCTCTCTCTCTGCCCTGCTCTCCCTTGCTCTCTCTCTCAAAAATAAACATTTAAAAAAAAAAAAAAAACTTAAAAAAAAAGAAAAAGAAAGGAAAGTAGCTCAGAAAATTGAAAATAAAGAATTAACCAAAAAGTATTTATGTCAACAACTCAGAGATAACCATGATTAATTTTTGGCATATTTTCCTTGTGTCTTTTTTTCTTGGCTGTATAAACATAATTGAGATCATCCTGTACTGAATTTTTAGTCTACCTTTTTTAAAACCTCATGTTATCTATAATGACTTTGCCATATTATTAGAATAATTTAAAAACAAGAAATTTATACCTTTGTGATATAGTATCATATGGATAAGCCATAACTTAGGACTCTTGTTGAACTTTCCGTAATGTTAAAGGAACTCAAAATTATGTTGTATAAACATTCTTACAAATAATTTTTGCCCCTACGTCATTATTCACGTAGAATAGGTGAAATTTTTAAAGTTCTGAGATGATGTCACCAGACTGATATCTAGTAAAGTCATGCACGTGTATACTCCCATCATATATGCAGCGTCTATCCGACTTATAGCACTGTCAGCAGCATTGAGTAATGTAGGTATTAAAACAAAAATCTTCACAAAGAGCAACAAAGGGGATGCTTCACATCCCTTTTGATTTCTAGGACGAGTCCAGAAAACAGATGTTTTTTTGTACAATTATTTTCAGTTTTAATTTTCTCCTTTGTAATTGCCCTTGAAACTTTTGCGTCTACTTTGATTTTATTTATAACTAATGCTATGGACCTAGAATTTATTTCAGTGTATTGTACGATCTGTACATGATTTATTTCTAAATAAACCTCTTGTTCGTTAATGCTGTCTGTCCCAACTGAGTTTTGAAGCCAACTTTATTATGTTGCTTACTAGCTTCTCTACCAGTTCTGTTGTTTGACCTGCCTTTCTATTTTATACTCTACTCTTTTAATGACTGTAATAACATAGCACACATTTCCTGCGCTACTTTCTACGTTATTTCTAGGGTGAGGGTGAGGATGAGGTTGGATGAGACCTTTGCAGAATATTCTAAAGATCTCCATAGGCCCATAGTTATTTTTAAAAATTGGGTTCCTGCTCCTATAAATTCCCTGGACTTTTGGGTGTTTTTTTTTAATTTTTTTTGTTTTTATTTATTTTTGAAGGACAGAGAGAGACAGGGCATGAGCTGGGGAGGAGCAGAGAGAGAGGGAGACATAGAATCCTAAGCAGGCTCCAGGCTCTGAGCTGTCAGCACAGAGCCTGATGCCGGACTAGAACCCACGAACTGTTGAGATCATGACCTGAGCCGAAGTCAGATGCTTAACCGCTTGAGCCACCCAGGTGCCCCGGTTTTTTAATAAATAAAAGATCAAAATAAATTTTAAAATATTGTAATGAACAAAATCCTATTTTCCTGATGTTATAAGCAGTACCTTTTGAAGACATGAAAAACCTCAGCCCGAAAGTGTGGAAAGAAAGCAACCAATCTGAGTTTTCACGATTTTTCTTTTATTACGATGAAATGTAGTCCTTCCTCTGAATTCTGTGTTACTGGCATGTCACCCCTATGCTTTATTCAAGGGGAAGAGAATAATGAAATCTCTCTCGTGGCAAATGTTATCGATACGCTGCTGGAAGCTGGTTAGCCCAAACTCAGCACATAGCCCACTGGCGATACTCAAGATTTGCATCCTATGACTGAAAACATTTTACCCCAACAAGCAGTAACCGGAACTAGAACTAGATGTTTGCAGCTACCACAAAATAATGCTCAATCAGTATCTTTCTTAACAGTCAAATCACACTTTGTAGGGGCAACTGTACAAAAATTAAAATGTATATGTTGAATTTGCCCTTTGAACTTTTCAGCACAGACAAGAATCATTGCTGATTTGTCTCCGGTGATGAACCCATCTTCATATGTGTTTGCACATTAGTTTGTGTGCATGGTGGAGGGGTGGTCATCGAGAAGACATGACCACAGGTTGACCTGTAAGCTCAACCTCCTTGGTTGGAAACTCCTCAACCTTTCCTCTGTCCAAAGACATGGCCTTGAGACAGTCATGTGGTGTTGAGAGCGTCTGGCTGGTATACAAGACTGAACCCAGGTAAGACCTCCACATAAACTTTTGGGGCGCCTGGGTGGATCGCAAAGTTAGGCGTCCGACTCTTCATCTCAGCTCAGGTCATGATCTCACGGTTCGTGAGTTCAGACCCACAAAGGGCTCTGTGCTGACAGCACGGAGTCTGCTGGGAATTCTCTCTCCGTTGCTCTCTGCCCCTCCCCCCCTCATGCTCTTTTTCCTTCTCAAATTAAATAAATAAACTTAAAAAAATTTTTAAAAAAGAAAAAAAACGCCACATAAACTTTTAAGATTTGGTGGATGGGTGCGGGGACTCATCCGTCCTGCGGTTGCCCAAGACAAGCCTCGTGTGTAAGTCCCCTTGTTTATTAAACCTACCACCTACAATCCGGAGTGGCTTGCCCTTTTCTGTCATCTCTCTGTGCCCTCCACGTATGAGGGACTGGTTTCAGATTTTACCCGAGAAGTGCCCGAGGGGATTGTGAACCAATTGATGAGGCAGCCAGGAGACTGAAGAAATGGGCCTTGGGAAAGAGGCATCTGTGGGTGAAATCCCATAATGGCCACCTACCTCTGTGTGGGAAGAGGTGGCTTCTGTGTTAGATGCTTGTGGACTGCAGTGTGAGTCCTGGGACACCATATAAATACCAGCTCCTGATACGGTACACTGATACCCACGCTGAGTCCCGCTGTGGGACAAGACCTTACGATGGGTAATCTTTTGCTGATCTGGGGGAGCCTGACAAATCCTGGGCACAGACACAAGCTGTGAGAAAGACCGGAGACAGAGAAGGAACTCAGAAAGCCAAGGGGCTATCCTGATTGGCTGTAAAGGGCCAGGTGAAAAAAATAAAATAAAATGTGGTTGACCTCATTGCTGTGGGGACTCCATCTGAACAAATGGCCAGACAACCTAATGCTGTGTTGGTTGTCCTGTGGGAAGCCTTAAAGCCTGAGCAACAGTTCAGACCCGCTGCACCTGCCTCTGTCATCTCATCTGCTCCAGCAGGGGCCTCAGGGATACAGTGCTATTCCAGGTGGGTGCCTCCCACACCCTGGGTATAGACTGCAGGCCGAGACTGCCTCTGGATGAGGGCCGTTAAGGGTGACCAGAAGCCTCACCAAGGGCAGGAATAAACAAAAGGTGATGGGTGTGGCAGACACTGGAGCTGATAATACACGGTAACCCTCAGACGTTTAGTGGCTTCCTTGTGCCATTGACACATATGAAGGGCGCACGGTTATGGCCAAGAAGTTCCTTCTGACACTTGCAAATTGGATGTCCCCAACTCCCGCCCAAGAATATGAGATGTGTATCTCCCCGATACCAGAGACCACGTTGGGCATTGATATCCTCCAAAGTCAAACTCTGCACCCTTGTATCAGTGGATCTGACAGCTCGGTCAAAGGAATCAAACCAGTGCTGACAGGAAATGCCAACCGGGAACTGGTGAGCTTGCCACTCCTGTGAGGGGTGGTAACGGTCAAGCAATGTAAATTCCCTGGGGGCAAAAAGAGATAGGAGAAACTATCCAAGAACTGCCCTGAGTGGGCATTGTGTGCCCTGCCCACAGTGTTTTCAATAACCAGGTAGGCCCTATAAATAAGCCTCATGGCAGATGACAGTGAACTACTGAAAACTGAACACGAAAGTGCCCCCCCCATCCGTGTCGCCACTCTATGTTGTCACCATCTTAGCTACCTTGGCCAGGGTCCTAAGAGTATGTTATGCTGTGCCGCACTTAGCAAATATCTTTTTTCAGTATACCCCTAGCCACTGAGTCACGAGACGAATTTGTCTTCTTCGCGTGGGAGGGACAACAATTTTCCTTTCAAGTGCTTCCCCAGAGTTACCTGCACAACCCCTATGTCCTAGGACAGTAGCCCCAGATCTGTCCCTGTTCTCCCTTCCCACATCAGTAAAATGGGCCCATTGTGGGGCGCCTGGGTGGCTCAGTCAGTTGAGCGGCCGACTTTGGCTCAGGTCATGATCTGGCAGTCCGTGAGTTCAAGCCCTGCATCGGGCTCTGTGCTGACAGCTCAGAGCCTGGAGCCTGTTTCAGATTCTGTGTCTCCCTCTCTCTGACCCTCCCCCGTTCATGCTCTGTCTCTCTCTGACTCAAAAATAAATAAACGTTAAAAAAAATTTTTTTTTAAAAAATGGGCCCATTGCATTGATGGTGTAATAGTAACATGTGAAGACTTGTCTCTGCTGCAGGACCCTCTGAAGTTTTTGCTGGAACATCTGTGAAGAAGAGGTTGGACAACGCACCCGCAAAAAATTCAAGGACCAGGCACCACTGTAAAGTTGAGGGCGTTGCTTAGTTGGGTGAGACCCATGTTGTCCCAGAAGCTGTGATGGATAAGGTGCAAGCCTATCTGACACCCAAGAATGTGAACAACCTCTGTAGGGATCTAAGGGTTTGGGAGGACTTTTATTTCCTACTTGGTGCCCATCCCTTATACTGTCTGGTAAATAAAGGGCATTTGTGGGACCAAAGATAAGAGCAACAAGCTGCCTTTGAGAAGGCAAAGGTACTAGTAAAACAGATGAAAGCTTTGGGCATCCCCCAAGCAAGGCTACCATTTGAGTTAGATGTTTCCATGACTCCAGAGGTATGGGTTGGATACTATGGCAGAAACTGAAGGAGTGAATACTCCCAGGTTTTGGTCTCAGCTCTAGAAGGAGGCAGAAACCTGATATACCCCATCAAGTTCCTAGCAGTGCATACAGCCCACCGAAGTAGAGCCTCTCACTAAAGGACAGCACATTATGGTAACTTTCCGGTCGATGGGTTGACAATATGTTCCACCAATTTCCCTTTGCTATGGCTCAAACCCCTACTTTGACTAAACGACATGTGTCTTTGCAGCAGAGGAGCACTGTCTCTAGAAAGGGCGGTGCTACTAGCCCCTGTAAATTATGTAGATCTTGCAGAAGGATCAGGATAAATTCCTTCTGATGCCTGGTATACAGTGGGGTCTAGTCAAGGAAGCCTGTCCACACGAACTAAGGACGCTGTTCAGCCCAACACTGACACCATCTGGGTGGAAACAGAGACCAACCATAGCAGTCCGTGAGCTGAGAGCTCAGAGTTGTCTGACTGGTTCATGGATAGGAGCCCTGGCCATTAACCCTTAGTACTGACAATTGGGTTGTTCTAAAGAGATTAACCGCATGTCTTTCTTGGTCGATGGAAAGCCACAGGGTAAATGATCATGGGTGGGCCCTTATGGGGTCAGGATGTGTGTGGAGACATTTGGGTCCACCTGCAAGAGCCTGAAACAGTCCTCATTGTCTTCTATATCTTGGCTCATAAGGCCCTGACACCCCTTGGTGTCACCTAAGGAAGTTGACACCCTAGATCAGATAAGAGCCTTAGCAACTAACCCTCCAGTAGGTACAGCAGATTGAGTGCCTAGAAAAAAGCAACCACTGCAGTACCCAGGTGGGATGGCATATCACCAAGAATGCCAGACTTTCCTTGAAGTAGAGTAACATGATTCATGAAATGTCCCATGTGTTGTAAACAATGCCCAAGACAACTGCCAAAGTAGTCAGGGCCATTCACAGGAGTTCCCAACCAGTAAGAGATTGGCAAAACGATCGTATTGGCTCCCATCTTCTAAGGGAGGCCTCTAAATATTGTTTGGTTTGTGTGGGCAATGCATCACAACTAATTTCAGTTTATTATGAAATTATTCCAATATCAGAGCAATGAAAGCTATAAAGGCCATGATAAATGTTTGCAATAAAATACATTTTTACAAATTTTTTTTTAATTGTTTATTTATTTTTGAGAGTGAGAGAGAGACCGAGTGTGACAGGGGGAGGGGCAGAGAGAGAGGGAGACACAGAATCGGAAGCAGGCTCCAGGCTCTGAGCTGTCAGGACACAACCCAACACGGGGTTTGAACCCAGCGAATGGTGAGATCATGACCTGAGTCGAAGTCGGATGCTCAACCGACTGAGCCACCCAGGCACCCCTATTTTTTTTTATCTTTTTTTTAAAGTTTAATTTATTTATTTTGAGATACAACCAGTAGGGAAGGGGCAGAGAGAGAGGGGAACAGAGGATCCAAAGTGGACTCTGTGCTGACAGCAGAGAGACTGATGCGGGGCTCGAACTCACATACTGAGAGATCATGACCTGAGCTGAAAACAAGGGTCGATCGACAGAGCATATTTTTAAAACTCACAACAATTAATTATTCTTCGTAATTCTATGGATCAGCCAGACTGACAGGGCTGGACTGGCTCAACTCTGCTGTTTAAATTACTCCTTGTATCTGAGGTCAACCGGTAGATCATCTAGCTAAATGATCTAAGATGGCCTCATTCGAATGTCCAGCGGGTGGCAGTCCCTTGGCCGAGGTGAATTATTCTAGCCTCCGATCCTTCAACAAACTAGTCTGGTTGTCTGTTTGTATAGGTAGCTATTATCCATCCTTCCAAACATTTCCCAGTACACTGGGATTTATCAACTAAAATAATTTTTTTTTTTTTTATAATCAGGGCTACTTTGCCAAGTAATTTGGAGTTTCTGTTTTCTTTTTTCACCGAATTTTTATCATGTTGTTTGTTTTAACCAAAGCTCAACAATGATTTCTTACTTACATCACAAAACAAGTAAATGACAGAGCAAGGGCTCCAGACTGGGTATTTGACTTGAAACTGAAACTTATCTGTACAACAACAACACTTTGCTTTCCTTAGATAAAAAGTTACGTGTATGAAATCTCAGATTTCATTTTTAATATTTTTAACTCCTTAAAACTGACAGTGGATACTTTTACTAGTAGTTTTTCTTGATGAACACATTTAAGATTAGGAACATTCCTTGAAGTATTGCTTTCTCTTCTCCCCTGTAGATTTTGATAAAAATGTTAGTCATTTTTATTGTATCGTAAATATTTTATAACTCGGTTTTGATTGTTACTTTTCCAAGGATTATCCATGAATGCATTTCTTAAATTCTACAGCAAATGATTGCTTGCTTGCCTGTTTTTTGTTTGTTAATTTGTTTGTTTTTTGGATCAGGGAACAAAAGCCTTTGATCATTTTTTCTATTATATTGATTATGACCAGAGACTGTGGACAGTAAAATCAACACTTTATAAAACCCATTAAAATTACATTTATGACAACATAAATGACCACTTTTTACAAATAGAGACTCTTGAAGGCACGTGACAGTCCTTAAACTTATTGTAAATCAATGTGTTGCCCATGTCATTGACTTTTTCTCCCTGCTTACTCAATGCTGTTACTCTTTTTAGTAACTTACGTTTGTAATGTTCGTCTGATGTTTACACACTTATGTTCTCTGATTTAATATCTTCTTGACAAATTACAACTTTTATTGCTGCATATTATGTTATGTTGGTCATTAACCAATTTATTGTTTTTAATATTAAATAGCATCTTGTATGCCGATGATACCACAACTCCTAATTTGTTTGGGTACATTTTCCAGGTCCCTCTTCATATTTCCCTTTCCTTTACTTTTGACTTTCTTGAACATTCTTGTTTTCAATGTTTCCTGCAAACTGTTTTAAGTGGAATGTTCTTTTTTAGCCCTATCCCATAGTCAGTGTTGTGTCGTGTTGTGTAGTAACCTATGTATTCGATATTATTTCTGGTTTACTTCCCATAAATTAGCAATAAAAGCACTGACTCAGGAACCACACTAAAATTTCAACCCTACCATTTGCAATATGGACATATTATTTAACGTCTTCTGCTTCGGTTTTCTCATCTGCAAAATATGCACTATCACAAATGGGTGTTTGTGAGAGAGGAGAGAGGTAGGGACAACCTTTGGCAAGGGAGGTCAGGCTCAGAATATTGCAGGAATGTATGTGAAATAAGACGCCAAAGTCAAGTAAGCATGGCTAAAAGAGTCAGTCAACACAGGGTCAGGAGGATATTGAGGAAGCAGGACCTAAGCATGGCTCCTGTTTCAATTTTCGGAACACCGTGAACTTTCTGCTTTTGTCAATTGCAACTTGTCAGTTATACCTGGACCACCTTGTGGAACACATCCTCCTACTTTGGAGTGAAACAGAGATAATGTAGCTTCTATTAGAGAAATAGCAATTGTGTCTCTGATGGTCTTTTTAACTCTATCAGCACCAATCCTAATTCCTTCAAAACAAGTTCTGTAACCTTGTGGTTTTTGCCTTTACAAGCCTGTACTCTCCACTTGAAATTCAGAGCACGCTTTGGATTTAGGTCCACTCTTGGTCTTTGGAATTGTAATCCATAAGACCCCAAATACATGCTTTTGGTTGCTTTACAACCTCTTCTTCTTGGTCAACACCTACTGCCAGATAGGAGTTCTCCAGGTACCCACCCCTGCCCTCTTGGACTTCCATGGTGGCCTTGGCTGCCCAGATGTGAATCTCAGCACTCTTGAGGCACTAGCTACAAATATCATCTCCCCAAGTCCCCTCACCTCCTTCCAGCAACTTCCTGGAAAAAAGCCTTCATGATTGCATTAGGAGGCCCTCAGCTTCCCCCCAGGTTGTACTATCTCCAGTAGCCTGAAACAGAGAGCAGAGAGCCCTGAAACAATATTTGGCCTCTGGACTACCGGCGGGGGGGGGGGGGGGGGGGGGGGGGGAGGGCAGGGAGGGGGTTTTGGGGGGAGGTGTCAGCTGTTCACAGCTGTTCAGTCTTCTGGTCACCCCCTTCCCACCCCTGTGCCCTCCTGGCTGCTCAGACAAAATTTCTGCATCTTCTGCAGAGCGATCTCCACATCCTACAGTGCCCCCTGTGGAACCTCTCTCATTTCGCCATTATCTGTACCCTTCTCATTTGTCTAAGAGTGCGCCATTGGTATTGAAACAAGCAGGTGTGAATTTCTAACAACAAAAATCTACCCAAGAATAACACGCCAAGAATAATCTATCCAAGAATAATTGATCATTTTTGGAGTTTGGAGTTAATTGCTTATCTAATAACCTGAAGTTTTCCATCTGTTGAGTAGTCTTGGCTGTTCTCAGCCCCAGCATAACTGATGCTGTTTGAAACCACAAACAGCAGTCTGGAGGTAAAATCTGAGATACACCCCCCGTTGGCATCCTAGGCCTCTGAGCCCACATGGAGGGGAGATGGTCCTACCGTTGTCTACATTAGTTTGCTAGAAATGCTGTGACAAATACCACACACTGGCTTAAACAATTGAAATTTATTTTCTCACAGTTCTGGAAGCTAGAATTCCAAGATCAAAGTGTCCGCAGGTTTGGCTTTTTCCAAGTCCTTTTCCTTTCGTTCGAATGTGGCCACCGTCCTTCTTACTATATACTCACATGGTCTTTCCTCCAAGTACTAAATTCCTGGTGTGTCTAGATGCCCCTGGGTGGCTCAGTCAGTTAAGCGTCTGATTTTGGCTCAGGTCGTGATCTCACGGTTCATGAGTTCGAGCCCCGCGTCGGGCTCTGTGCTGAGAGCTCGGAGCCTGCAGCCCGCTTTGGATTCTGTGCCTCCCTCTCGCTCTGTCCTTCCCCAGCTCACGCTGTCTCTCTCTGTCTCTCAAAAAAATGAATACATGTTTAAAAAAAAATTTTTTTTAACTCCTAGTGTGTCTTTGTGTGTCCAAATTTCCTCTTGTAAAGACACTAGACAAATTAGATTAAGCCTACCCTAAAACCTCATTTTACTAGCCCTCTATGTAAATACAGTCACAATCTGAGACACGGCTCAGCCTATAATATCATCACCATAAATAAGCTTCTATATTGCAATACAATATCTTCTCCACTCTCCCTGTAACCATTTATTTCTTTAAAAAGGGGGGGGGGGCAGAGAAGATAATGCTAGTACTTTTCTTTAATATTCCATAAAATTGTTAAGGTAGGGTTTTCCACCCCCCTGTTTGCTTTGAAGCCTAACTTTTATTTTCTTAGGCACTCCTAGAGAAGAATGAGAAGGATTGTCTCTCCAAATGACCAGACAGTAGAGTCTTCAGACAGTCTGGCAGTCAGTTGCAAAGATTTTGATTTATTTGATAATAACTGAGATATTTTGTGAAGACTTACTTTCCTTCATAAAGAATTTCGTGTCTGTGACCGCAACTGCTTCTATTTCACCGTAAAACTTTAGTAATCGTACAAGCATGTTATTCTCCATAACATTATTCTTAATTTAAAAAAAAAAACTGTTTTCGTAAACTGCCCTTTATTTTCGCTTGTATCTGTTTTTTGTTTTTTTGTTTTTTTTTTTTTTTGAGTATATTAAGACTCTTGGCTTGAGTGTATTTACTTTTGATCAGATAATTTTGTGGAATCGTCTTATTAACTCTAGTATTTCTTTTCCCATTGCTGATGTCAGCTTTACCTTTAAATGTGGAAGTTAAAAACATCATCTTTGAAATGCGTCTGACTAGGCTCAAATCCCAGTCTGAGCAATTTGCCCGTCTATCTGTGCCTGAGATTTCTTGCTAGTAAAACTGAGATAATAGTATTAACAACAGCATTGGCCTACTGTAGGATTAAATGTGTTCATAGTGTTACATTCTTAGGAGAGTACCTGTTCTATGGCAAGCACTTAGCAAATTATCTTTGTAGAGTGCTATAGCAAAATGACGACAAGTTAATCTCTTCCTTATTAATTTTCTGCTGAAAAACAGATACATTGTTTGAGAAAAAAAAAAGGCTTTTCAACTAATTATCTTTCTTACAGCTCTGAATAAATAAGAAGTGGATGAAAGGGCATTTATTGCAGAAGCTACTTGTTTATCCTGTGACCCTCTGTTCTGCAAATCGAGCAAGTCTGTAAGAGTCTGTTTCGTTTGGTTGTTTTCTGTTTTTGTTTTTGCTTGAGTGTTTGCTTTTCACTTTCAAACTGAGTCTAATGTGTTCAGCAGATGTTTTTAAGTATGGTAAGGTTAGATCTCAGAAGTTAAACTATTTATTTTTAGAATATTTCCCTCCCCTCTGCTTTTTCTCTGGCACCTTAGATCATTCCAAGACCAAGGCAAAAAAGAAAACAGACTCAAAAAAATTTGTTGACATAAGAGCAGGGCAATAAGATACTCACGCAGAGCCAGATTTTTCTCTCCCAATGTCTCAATAAGAGTAGATACCCTAACGGGACGCCTGGGTGGCTCAATCGGTTAAGTGTCGGACTTCAGCTCAGGTCATGATCTCATGGTTCGTGAGTTCGAGCCCCACATCGGGCTCTGTGCTAACAGCTCAGAGCCTGGGGGCTGCTTCGGATCCTGTATCTCCCTTTCTCTCTGTCCCTCTCCTGCTCATGCTCTGTCTGTTTCTCTCTCTCTCTCAAAAATAAACATTAAAAAAAGAACAAGAAGAATAGATACCCTAGAGTGACCAACAATCCTGATTTACCAAAGTCTGTCCCACTAACAGTAATGAAAATCCTGTTTCCCAGGCAGTCACTCCCCAGGATGGAAAAACATCCAGAGTTTGTTTTTTTTTTTAATTTTTTTTTAATGTGTATTTATTTTTGAGAGAGACAGAGAGACAGAATACGAGTGGGTTAGGGGCAGACAGAGAGGGAGACACAGAATCTGATGCAGGCTCCAGGCTCCGAGCTGTCAGCACAGAGCTCGACGTGGGGCTTGAACTCACGAGCCGTGAGATCATGACCTGAGCCAAAGTCGGATGCTCAACCGACTGACCCATCCAGGTACCCCCAACATCCAGAGTTTTAGAGATGAGTGTGAGAAGTTGGAGAGAAAGTACAAACCACATATGATGATACAAAATATAGGGGTTGGAAGCAACACTGTTTTGAATGTCAAGTGGGTAAGGCATTGATTATCAGCCTTTTGTTGTTACTGGTTTTTCCCAACCACTGATCTATAAGCAACCATGATCTGTGGGTCACAAAAAGGGACCCTCCATTTTTCTCATCACTCCAAGCGATGCTACTTAAACATACAACTTAAGTGTGTTGTAATCATAAACTTGAACCATCCATCTTTAACTTGGACGGTGAACATCAAAGTTGTGCCCTGAATTAAGGTAGTGCTACTTTAGTTTTTGACATTGTGAATACTTTACGTATCATAAGAGCTCAGATAATGAAAATGAAAATGGTTATAGTATCTTCTTAGTCAGTTTGGGCGGCTATAACAAAACATCATAGGCTGTAGGGTAGACAACAAACATTTGTTTCTCATAGCTCTGGAGGCTGGAAGTCTGACATCAGAGTGCCAGCGTGGTCCTGTTCTGGTGAGATCCCTCTTGCTGGTTTACGTGGATGGTTGCCTTCTTGCCATGTCATCACCTGGTGTAAAGAGAGATTTGGTGTTTCCTTCTCTCTTAATAAGGGCAGTAATCCCACCATGAGGGTCCCAGTGTCATGAACTAATCTAACGCTAGATGCCTCCCAAAGGCCCCACCTCTGACAACCATCTCACTGGAGATGAAGGCCTCAACATGTGGTCTTTGGGGAGACACATTCAGCCCAGGGCGTATACCAAGGCCGGTATCCCCCAGACGTTACCAAGAAAAATAAATAAGTAAAAGCTAAATGTGTTGTTTTAATGACAGACGAAAGGATACATGCAAATGGATTAGGGAGTCGACCGAAAGAGTGTGCTGCACAATATCCAGAAAAAGGATGTGGGATTAAGCATGGAGGAGATAAGTATATAAAAGCACATGAACTGAATCTCTCAAAAAATAAAAAGAAGAGGGTGGGAGGAAACTTTTGGAGGTGATGGATATGTTTACGGCACAGACTCTGGTGATCATTTCACAGGTGTATATTCATCTACAAGCCCCTTACTGTATGCATTAAATATATACAGCTTTTTGCATATGTTCATCGTACCACAAAGTGATTTTATTTTATTTTATTTTTTAATGTTTATTTATTTTTGACAGAGAGAGAGACAGAGCATGAGCGGGGAAGGGGCAGAGAGAGAGGGAGACACAGAATCCGAAGCAGGCTCCAGGCTCCGAGCTGTCAGCACAGAGCCCGATGAGGGGCTCAAACCCACAGACTGCGAGATCACGACCTGAGCCGAAGTCGGACGCTCAACCGACTGAGCCACCCAGGCGCCCCCCGCAAAGTGATTTTAAAGAAAAAGACCGAATTTCGCAGTAAGACATGTGCCCACAAGGCGATGGTCATTTTTGCTGGCCAAGTCAACATGTGGAGTGTTGGCTTGTCATAAACTTATTTTCAAAATTACAAGACAAAAAGATTGTCCTTCTCTGGCTTGGAAATACATTGAATATGAGAATGGAGAAAGAGATAACAGTATGACAGAAATTTATATGTGATTTCTCCAAAACTGTTTGATGATCCTTGAAGAAGCCGTATACAGCCCAGAAAAGGATAAACCGACTGAACCCAAATAACTCGGTGTTATAGGTACATTGCAATAGAAACTCACACAGTGAGGCCCCTGGGTGGCTCAGTCAGTTAAGTGTCTGACTCTTGATTTTGACTCAGGTCATGATCTCCCAGTTCCTGAGATCAAGCCCCTCCCACTCCCACCTGGGCCAACAGTGACAGCTCAGAGCCTACTTGGGATTCTCTCTCTGCCTTTTGCCCCCCTTCCCCCCACCCGACCCCCATGCATGCTCTCTCTCTCTCTCTCTCAATAAGTAAACATAAAAAAAAAAAAAACCTCACACAGTAGAAAAATTACTTCATTTCAGAAATTAGACTATTTCAGAAAAACAATGACAAAAAGTCACCAGAAGAGAGCAACCAAGTAAAACTGGACTTAATTACTAAAACTGTAACCTATTTGAAATCACCAGTTGGGATGAGCACTGGGTGTTGTATGGAAACCAGTTTGACAATAACTTTCATATTAAAAAATAAAGAAAGAAAAAGAAAGAAAGAAGAAAGAAAGAAAGAAAGAAAGAAAGAAAGAAAGAACTGTAAAAAAATAAAGTCATCAATTTCAATTTTACAAGTTCGAATTCTATCTGTGTTTTAAAACTATTTCCCTGAGAAAAGAGGTTTAAGTTCGATGACATCCAGCGTGCTTGGGAGTGTTTTAAAATGCTGGACATTTGGGGGTGCCTGGGTGGCTCAGTCGGTTAAGTGGCCGACTTCAGCTCAGGTCATGATCTCGCGGTCCGTGAGTTCGAGCCCCGCGTCGGGCTCTGTGCTGACAGCTCAGAGCCTGGAGCCTGTGTCAGATTCTGTGTCTCCCTCTTTCTGACCCTCCCTCGTTCATGCTCTCTCTGTCTCAAAAATAAATAAACGCTAAAAAAATAATAAAATAAAATAAAATAAAATGCTAGACATTTGGATATGAATATCCTATATGAAAAGTTTATACATGCACAGAACCCTATTGACAGCCAGTGATGTTTCCAGAAATCATCAAGGAAAAAAAAATTATAGGCAGGCTGATTTGGGATTTGAAAAACTAAAAAGACATTAAAGGAGGGTAATCAAGGGCGTCTGAGTGGCTCAGTCAACTGACTGAATGTCTGACTTTAGCTCAGGTCATGATCTCACAGTTCCAGAGTTCAAGCCTCCCATTCAGGCTCTGTGCTGACAGCTCAGAGCCTGGAGCCTGCTTCAGATCTGTGTCTCCCTCTCTCTATGACCCTCCCCAGTTTGCCCTCTGTCTCTCTCTCTCTTTCTCAAAAAAAAAATAAATACTTAAAAAATAAATAAAATGAATAAAAATAAATAAAAGGGGGTAATGGAAACTTGTGAAACATGGATGCTAGAAAGATCTTTTTGCCCAGAGATCCACGGAACTGCATGAGAAACACATCTTCCCACAGGGGTAGAGAAAGAACTGAAAAGCATAACTGAACAAAAGGCCTGATGTCCCACTCAAGAATAGCAAGAGAGAAAAAGAGAAATTTAAACCTTGTTATGCAGATTAACAATATGATTGACACAACTAAGTTTGCAAACTATTAACAAGAAAAGAAAATCAATGACTCTTCTTACCACAACCACCAGACAGAGAAAAGTAGCACTCTGAGGAAAAGGTCTGATAAAAGCTATGCTAATAAAAGAAAGACTATAAACAATTACCTTAATAATACACGTTATGATATTAAAACTGTTAACAGGGGCACGAGTTATGACATTAAAATTTTAACAGGGGCCCGTGGGTGACTCAGTCAGTTAAGCGTCCTACCTTGGCTCAGGTGGCGATCTCATAGTGCCTGAGTTCAAGCCCCGAGACAGACTCTGTGCTGACAGGGCAGAGCCTAGAGCCTGCTTCAGATTCTGTCTCTCCACCCCTCTCCCGCTCACACTCTGTGTCTCTCTCTCTCTTTTTCCCAAAAATAAATAGCCATTAAAAAAAAAATGTTTTTTATATACAAACAGTGAACTTTCAAGAATTTGAAAGAGTGACCTAATAAAGATCAAAGTAAGAAAAGATAAAATAGAAAATAGCACTTAAAAGAGCAATAAAATCTAAAAGTGGACTTTTCTGGGGGGGCCTGGGTGGCTCGGTCAGTTAAGCCTCTCACTTCAACTCAGGTCATGATCTCGCAGTTCGTGGGTTCGAGCCCCACATCGGGCTCTGTGCTGACAACTCAGAGCCTAAAGCCTGCTTCGGATTCTGTGTCTCTCTCTCTCTCTGCGCCCCCCCCCCCGCCCCCACTCATGCTCTGTCTATCTCTGTCTCTCAAAAATAAACAAGTGCTAAAAACGTTTTTATTTTTTTTTATTTTTTTTTCAACATTTATTTATTTTTGAGACAGAGAGAGACAGAGCATGAACAGGGGAGGGGCAGAGACAGAGGGAGACACAGATTCTGAAACAGACTCCAGGCTCTGAGCGGTCAGCACAGAGCCCGACACAGGGCTCTAACTCACGGGCAGTGAGATCATGACCTGAGCCGAAGTCGGACACTTAACCGACCAAGCCACCCAGGCGCCCCAACTTTTATTTAAAGGTAGACTTTTCCTGATATAAGGTAAATGGGTAAAGGTGACACAAGATAATCCAAAGCTAGAACACAATCAATACCCAGTAAAGTTTACCAAGTTTACTTTCCTCATAAAGACATCTAAATATGGTTTCCTAAGTCAGTTATATAGTTAACCTTTACAGAGCTGGGCACTTACAATAATATATCAACTGTTATCCCAACAAGGGACTCCCCTTCATTTGATCAAGTCAGCTAGATGCCAAAACGCTGAGATACGGCTGCAAAAATGAAAACTAATCACTATCGATTAGGAGTACACATAACAATTCTAAATAAAATGTATCAAATACAATCTGGCAATATAGCAAAACACACATTTTATTCACAGATACAATAATCATTCAATATCAACACATCTTTTTGATATAATTTCTTATATCAACACTGTATATTCATTGGACTCTCCACTTATCACAATTGCAGTTGCCTTTAAAACATAATTTCTCAAATTTCGATGTGGCCGTCAGACCTCTAATGCCGCTGGTGACAAGTAAGCCCAAGTCGAGGTAGACAAAAGTAACACGTATTCACAGTGGTGCACTCTCTGAAATCTTGAGTCAATGAAAGGAAGTCCACGAATATTTCCAGTGGCTGATCTTCTATAGGCAGTGGTCATTTGAGAGCATGTAGCATATTTGAAACAAGTTCTTCCTGGAAGAAAGGTTTAAAACATGTTAAAATTAATTGTGCACTTCCGGGACGTTGTGGGCAGCTGGAGCCTTGGAAGAAGTCCACACTTCAGAAACAAAGTGTGAAAAGAAATATTCTCTTCAGTGACCTGACACTTGTGTTCTATATACTCTCAGAGTATTCTCAAGATGAACACAAGAGATTAGATTAGTATTTGTAAGACTTTGCATCACAACACTCAGACACACAGGGATGTCTGGGAGCTAAGTTGGTTAAGCCCCCAAATCTTGGTTTCAGCTCACATCACGACCTAATGCTTCTTGAGACCGAGCCCTACGTCCGGCTCTGGCATGACAACATGGAGACTGTTTGGGGTTCTCTCTCTCGCTCTCTCTCTCTCTGCCCCTCCCCCACTCATACCCTAGCAGGCATGTTGCCTCTCTCCCTCTCTCTCTCTCAAAAGAAATAAATAAAGTTTAACAATATATGTATTTTTTAAAAAGTAAATAAAATGGGCAGGACAAAGACTGTTGTGTCTTATGGGTTTCATTGTCGTGTGAATCTCAGCCCACGGCGGCTGGTCAAGCCAAATAAACCGCAAAGAAACACATAAAGGTGTTGGAAAAACACAGAATTCAGGGACCATGGAACAGCTTGGGACTACTCACACAGCTCTTCACTTCTTCCATTGTTTCATACAACATTTTGAGAAACTTTCTCCTCTTTTTATGGTGCGAGATTACCTTAAGGAAAAGACAATCAAATGGGACGTATTATTCAACCTTATTTCATTCAAAATTTTGAAAACTCTATTCTTTCATTGTTCACAATTTCGTCACTGCAAAATGTTCATGTTGCTGTACTCCCCAGATGACTACAACTCTGGGACATTTCAGCTATTTGAAACGACTCTCTTTTCTTTCCTAATATCACCAACTTAGAGGCAATTCTCCTTGGAAGGAGACCTCTGACATCAAGACAAATGGCCATTTTGGAGACATGAATTTTCCGCACGACTTGCCATTGGCCTTACTTTTTCCGGCCATGGTGGCGAGTTTTCCTGAGTTTCTTCTCTGTTCTTGATTCCCACATTCCATCCTGGTCCCTCTCAGGAACCAGCGATGTTCTGTCTGCCTCCTGATCATCCAGCTTCAAATCTGACACTTCAAAGAAAGATAGCTCTGAAGGGGAGATGAAGAAGGTCAGGTTTTCCAGAGCTGGGGATATTTGAGATTAAGCTCCACCCATGTAGAAATAGATACATGAAAGAGTGACTATGTGCATGAACAATCCAACTGATAGAGGCTAAAATCCCGAAATCTGTCCTAAGCAAATGCAAGAAACCAAAAATACATCTGGTCTCTGATGTCTCATCCCTAACTTTTGCCCCACCCCAGTCACCTTCCAAACCTCTTAGAGACTCAAACTAACCTCGTGAAGCAGCTTGACACACATCTTCCTTTCCTGTCATTTCTTTTTCTCCATTTGCTGGCATCTCCAACAGCATTTTAATATCATCTTCGATTTCATAGTTTTGGAGAAACTGGGCTAGAAACTCATCGCCAACAACGGGTTTATCTGATGATACAGAAAAGAAATGCTGAAATTTGGAGACTCCGGGGAAATTAGATTTCCCCAAACATATTCTTCTTGTACAACACTCAGTAATACCCCTACGTCATGAATTAGAGTTAAGCCATGGGTGGGTGCTATGGAAAACAGAGCAGAAAACAGTTAGATAATGAAGAGAGAGGGGCGCCTGGGTGTCTCAGTCATTAAGCATCTGACTCTTGGTTTCCAGGAAGGTCATGATCTCACAGTTCTTGGGATCCAACCCGCGTCCACCTCTGCACTGACAACATGGAGTTTGTTTGGTTTTTTCTCTCCCCCTCTGTCTCCTGCCCTCTACCCCCCCCCCACCCACCCCGACACAAATAAACAATTAAAAAAAAGAAAAAACCTGCGGGATACAGGTATCATCTGAGAGCGATATATTCACTCAGGTCTTAGACTAAAAGACAAGTAAAGATTTCATTTCATACAAGGCTAAAAGCTCTCACATTGAAACATATAGTCTTGTCCTTGGCATCGAGTTCTTCCTTTGCCTAACCAGCAGAGAAGTGTTGAAAGGTCAATAGATAGACATTAAGGATCTGAAAGGCAACAGCTTAAAGGAATAACACACACAAATTCTAAAGAGAAGGACAGTGTTGTCAAAAGAATACCTGTATGGGAGATCTCCTCTCTTTGACGTATGTTCAAGGGAATTTCCATTGAATGATTCTGGAAAACAAAATGGAGAAGAGTTTCATTTTGATGGGACTTCTGAGCCCAACGGAGCACATAGATTTCTTAGACATGGTGGACAACCAAAGGCGATATTTGTGAGGGTCTTTTGGCTGAATACTGTCACCCGGAAGGTGAACTGAAACTAAGGCTGTAATCTCCACAAACTTTAATGGTATCTGATACGTTTTAGTCCGGACACTCGTAGGCAGTTAGGTCCTTGAAGGCAAGTTGGAGACAATTCCACAGTCTATGGCTTTGCCCTGATGCCACCCGCTGTGACTCTGGGCCCAGTATTTGGCTCATGAAAATCCAATACAGTTGCAGAGAATCCAGCCTCCATTGTTATACTGCCATACTCCTCACAAGCACCTTTACAATTCTAGGTAATTCTCCAGAGCCCCCAAGTGTTAAGTGGTGCCATAGTTCAATACTAATCTTTCCTTCATGCAACGGCCCCTCCATGTTAAGCATGCCCTCGACATGGACTTACTAGTATTTCCACGTGCCCAAGGTCAAAACTCCCCTAGGCATCTCCAGGATGCTTCTTGGCCCTCAAAGTATTCTACAACCTGCATAGTAGTTTTCTGCTCGTCCCATTTTCCTCTAACTCCCGGGGAAAAGCCATAACCCACCTGGCATGGCAAGCTCTCCATCCTTGAAATGGCTGAAGACAGATTTCCACCTGGAGACTTCCGTTTTTAAAGGCAAGGAAATCACATTAGTATTAACCAAATCAAATCCATCAAGTCGTTACAGGAAGCTTGGCTCTCACCTTTATCCCTGATAACATGAGGACCTTTCAGACTCTTTCACCATGAAGATGATACTCCCACTTTGATTTGAGTGCATACGTTTTCTATGGGTACCTTGGATCCCTGAAGCCCATTGATGGAAGTCACGTGTAAACTCCCTGGATAAGTGAATTTTCCCTCCCGAGTCTAGTTCCCAAACACAATCATATGGGCCCCGCACCTAAATTTTAGGAAGATTCGTAGCAGAGCCCAGGAAGACTGAGTGTAACCGTAACTATTGAGAAGCTAGCTACAAAAGAATTCTTCAGTTCAAATTGTCTGTTGTTCCCTTCTTGAATTTTGATTTCAGAAAGAAAATACAAATTTGGCATGGCAGAGTTGGCTTTAAAATATTTGATAACCTCCTAAGAATTTATGCGTTTACTCTGTCAACGAATACAATGGCAGTGTTTTTGTCAAGGCGATACAAGTTTTTCGTGTATTTTTAACAGGCTCAGCCAACTGAGATCCTACGAGGAAATCAACTAAAGTTCCTGTCTCCCGGGCACCTGGGTGGCTCAGTCAGTTAAGCTTCCGACTTCAGCTTAAGCCATAATCTCATGGTTGGTAAGTTTGTTCCCCCCGTGGGACTCTGTGCTGACAGTTCAGAGCCTGGAGCCTGCTTCACATTCTGTGTCTCCCTCTCTCTCTGCCCTCCCCCGCTTACACTCTTTGCCTCTCTCTCCCAAAAATAAAGAAACACTACAAACGAAATTGTTTTAAACCCTTCAACAAAACTACAGACAAATCATATTGATTAACATAGATTTGTTAAGATCTTAAAAGGTTGCTTAGAAAAGGAATGTGTTAGGGGCTCCAGAATGGCTTAGCCGGTTAAGCCTCTGACTTGGGCTCAAGTCATGATCTCAGGGTTAGTGAGCTCCAGCCCAACTTCCTGTGAGCCCTGCTTCTCTCTCCCTGCCCCCTTCCCCTGGCTCACCTGGACCCAGGCTCACTCCCTCTCAAAAAAAGTAAAAAAGAGAAGCAATAAATTAGGAAGAAGTGCACTTTACTGCAGGAATTCAAGGACGGTTCAGCATATAGGAATCAATTAACATTATCTGTTTAGGTTGCAAATTAACACTATAAACTGAGGAAGACAAGTCCCGGTGATAATACTGATAGGTGTCAGAGGAAAATATGTGATGCTCTACAACAACTTTCACATTTTAAAAAATTCTCATCAAATTAGATGCAGTGAAGCACTTTTTTTGTTTTTAATTTCAGACAAGTTAATTAGCATATAGTGCAACCATGATTTCAGGAGTAGATTCCTTAATGCCCCTTGCCCATTTAGCCCATCCCCCCTCCCACAATCCCTCCAATAATGCCCTGTTCGTTCTCCATATTTAAGAGTCTCCGACGTTTTGTAATACTCCATTGTATATATTTATCACATCAATGTATTACTCCATTGTATATATATATATATATATATATATATATATATATATATCACATCTCCTTTATCCATTCATCCATCGATGGACATTTGGGCTCTTTCCTTACTTTGGCTATTGTTGGTAAACCCTTTTTAAAATATGAATGAATATAGATAGGACAGGTATTTTAACGCTGATGTTTTTTTCTTCTCTTATATTTTTCAGTATTTCTTCTTTTTTAAAATTTTTTACATTTAATGTTTATTTATTTTGAGAAAGAGACAGAGACAAAGAGCAAGCAGAGGAGGGCCAGAGAGAGAAAGAGGGACACAGAATCTGAAGCAATCTCCTGGCTCTGAGCTGTTAGCACAGAACCTCACGTGGGGCTTGAACTCATGAACCGCGATATCATGACCAGAGCAGAAGGCAGGTGTTTAACCGACTGAACCACTCAGGTGCTCCTTTATCTACTTTTTCTAGACCCATGGTCTGTTCTTTCCAAGCCTTTGGTCCCAGTCCAATGGAGATCATATCTTTGCGTTTTGCTCTCTTGACGATGAGCAGTTTTCGGTTTAACATTCTGTCCAATATTTTTAGTACATCGTTTAATAAACTGAGCTCTTTTTTAATTGTGTGATCCTCCTTCTTCATATTTAATACTGTTTCTTTCTCTTACTCCGGGTTGTAAAATATTTTTATTCATCTTCAAATGGGTAGGATTCTTGCCAGACTCCCGGGCTGAGAGGCATGTAGATTTCCCTTGGCTTATTGCATTTGATAAGCATATGTGTGGGTTGAATGCCCTTCAAGGAGCAATATTTACCAGTCACTTTGTTGTCATTAGCACTTACCTCAATTCCTAGTGGTCTACCTCAAACCTTTCATCGAAGGCATTGTTTGTTAAACTAAAGATCACAACGTATTAACAGAGCCTGATATCACTTTAGAAAATCACAACTCCAAATGTCCATGTGCATTGCACGTAACTGTGTAACGACTGCTTAGCCATGGCTGTTTTCAGTTGTATGTACATATTCATTGTATGTGCGTAAAATGCGTTTCTTACTGTGGTCATAGTCACAAATGTTGAAGAGCACTGCTCTTGGCGGATATGCTCTGCTAAAATCGGTTGATCCCTTAGTCCCACTTCCTGTTTCTCGAATCCTTTGAAATACAAGAACATAGCAAAACCTAAATCCACCTTCTGATGCACGTGTTTGTCACACATCAAAATAGATTAAAACTTTCTCTGATACTCTGACGCATCCCTCCTTCCCTATTTCCTCAAGCCCTGCTGGCCCTGGCCTTTGCGAAGACTGCTTTTCAACGCAGTGATAAAGGATTAAATGCAATGGACAGCGTCCACAGTTCAGGGACAACTAACTGTTCCATATGATGCTTTAACAGGACCCAACATCTCTCAACAAGGGAGAGGAAAGGAGGCAAGAATAAAGTCTCTTTCAGGCTCCTGTCAGGTAGATGGAGCTTCTGTATCTGTTTAGAACACATCATCACCATCTGTGCATTCAGTGGAAGGAAATCGTGAATTGCTAGTAGTCTTTTACTTAACCTTTTTTTTTTTTTCCCCAAACTCGTCTGTTTCATGCTACATATTTCCTGGAGAAACTGCAGTAAAATTTCCGGTCTCACGACATTTGAAAGCACCTATTTTATTTTACTTATTTTTTTTTTTTAACATTTATTTATGTCTGAAAGACAGAGAGACACAGAGTGCAAATGGGGGAGGGGCAGAGAGAGAGGGAGACACAGAATTCCAAGCAGGCTACAGGTTCCAAACTGTCAGCACAGAACCCGACGCGGGGCTCGAACTCACGGACCGCAAGAGCGTGACCTGAGTCGAAGTCAGTCGCTCAACCGACTGAGCCACCCAGGCGCCCCTTCTTTGATTTTATTTTTAAGTTTATTGATTGATTGATTGATTGATTGATTGATTGAGATAGAGACATTCCCAAGTCAGGGAGGGGCAGAGAGAGAGGGAGACAGAGAGAATCCCAAGCAGGCTGTGTGCTGCCCCCACAGAGCCCCATGTGGGGCTCTAACTCACCAAAAGGTGGGATCATACCTGAGCCAAAACCCATAGTCTGACACTGAATCGACTGAGCCACCCAGGTGTCCCCGAAAGCATCGATTTTATGTATTTAAAATTGTCACCTGCCTGTTTTGTGTATCATTATATCCACTTTTTTTCCCTCATCTTTGTCTCTTTCTTTTTGTGTCCTTTGCAACTTTGCGAAAGATGTTCAACCTCAAATGGACCCAGAGGATCCAAAAGGAAATATCTCCTGCGTACGTGCTCTGCACTTAGGAAAACAACGTGTAAGAACTACGGGGCTGATTTTCCGTAAGTGCCCGAGTTACAGAAAACGGATAACATTGACATCATCTGAAATGACAGGGATGTGGTCAGGGGTTACCTTGTGTGACCCTTGTGATGTGCTGTTTCACCTACAGTGTCCAGACACGTGAACAAGAACCACCCCCGATCAGGTGGGTCTCACCAAAGAAGCCCTTGTGAACTGCATTTGGATGATTGGATTGCTTTTGTCCACTGGGGGAATTTTCAAAGCTGCTCTCTGTTTTTATTCTAGCAGATTCTGAGTGCCTCTCCCCTCTTTGGATTCCCAGCTCATTAACACAGCCTCTGCCACGCCCTCAACTCACCCACCTGTAGCTTGCCTCACTTTGCCCATTTCAAATTGCAATTCCTCCCTTATTCCCAAACAAAGTCATCTGTTTTGAGTTTGGAGCTTCTTTTTTAGGTCAATATTCCCTGGATCCGAAGTAGGATTCAGGGGGGTGCCTAGGTGGCTCAGTGGGTTAAACGTCCGACTTCGGCCAAGGTCAAGAGCTCACGGTTGGTGAGTTCAAGTCCCACATCTGGCTCTGTGCTGACAGTTGGGGGCGTGGAGCCTGCTTCAGATCTGTGACTCCCTCTCTTGGCCCTTCTTCTGATTGCACGCTCTCTCTCTCAAAAGTAAATAAACATTTTTTAAAAAAATTTTAAAGTGACTAAAAGGGGGTAATAGAAACTCTGAAACGTGGGTTCTAGAAAGATCCTACTGCCCAGAGATCCATGGAACTGCATGAGGAAGACATGTTCCCACATGAGGAGAGAGAGAACTGAAAACCATAACTGAACGAAAGGTTTGATTTCCAACTCAACAACAGCAAGAAAGAAAGAGAGAAATCGAAACCCTGTTATGCAAATTAACGATAGGGTTGACACAACTAAGATTACAAACTATTTAAAAGGAAATGAAAATAAAGACTCGTCATACCACAACCACCAGGACAGAAGAAAAGTGGCACTGTGAGGACAACGTCTGATTTAAAATATGCTAATAGAAGAAAGACTGTAAAGAATTATCTCACTACCACATGTTATGAAATTAAACATCTTAGGAGGGGCACATGGGAGGCTCAGTCTTTTAAGCATCTGACTTGAGCTGAGGTCACCATCACTCCGGTTATGAGTTAGAGCCACGGGTCCCCCTCTGTGCTGACAGCTCAGAGCCTGGAGCCTGCTACAGTTCCTGTGTCTCCCTCTCTCTCTGTCCCTCCTCTGCTCACACACTCTCTCTCAAAACTAAATGAAATAACAAAAACTTTGTGAATCTTACAAAAAGCTAACTTCCAAGAATTTCAAGAGTGACCTAACAAAGATCAAAGTAGGAAGAAATAAAATAGACAATCGCACTTAAAAGAGCAGTGAAATCTAAACCTAGACTTTTCCGGGAGACCTGGGTGGCTGAGGCGGTTAAGCCTCTTAAGTCGGCTCAGGTCATGATCTCCAGGTTTGTGAGTTCGAGCCCCGCTTCGGGCTCCGTGCTGACACCTCAGAACCTGGAGCCTACTTCAAATTCTGTGTCTCCCTCTCTCTCTGCCCCTCCCCCCACCTATTCTCTCTCTCTCTCTCTCTCTCTCTCTCTCTATAGTCAAAAATAAATACTTGTTAAATTTTTTTTTTCAAATGTAGACTCTTCCTAGGATAAAGTAAATGGCTACACTTGACACAAGGTAATCAAAAGCTAGAACACATTCCATACCCAGAAAAGATCACCAAGAACACCTGTATGGGAGATCTCTCTTTGACGTATGTTCAAGGGAATTTCCATTGAATGATTCTGGAAAACAAAATGGAGAAGATTTTCAATATGGTGGGACTTCTGAGCCGATTGGACCACATAGATTTCTTAGACATGGTGGACAACCAAAGGTGATATTTGTGAGGGTCTTTTGGCTCAATGCTGTCACCCGGGAGGTGAACTGAAACTAAGGCTGAAATCTCCACAAACTTTAATGGTATCTGATACGTTTTAGTCCAGACACTCGTAGGCAGTTAGGTCCTTGAAGGCAAGTTGGAGACAATTCCACAGTCTATGGCTTTGCCCTGATGCCACCCGCTGTGTCTCTGGGCCCAGCATTTGGCTCATGAAAAATCCAATACAGTTGCAGAGAATCCAGCCTCCATTGTTATACTCCCATACTCCTCACAAGCACCTTTACAATTCTAGGTAATTCTCCAGAGCCCCCAAGTGTTAAGTGGTGCTGTAGTTCAATACTAATCTTTCCTTCATGCAACGGCCCCTCCGTGTTAAGCATGCCCTCGACATTGACTCACTACTATTTCCACATACCCAAGGTCAAAACTCCCCTAGGCATCTCCAGGATGCTTCTTGGCCCTCAAAGTATTCTACAACCTGCATAATAGTTTTCTGCTCGTCCCATTTTTCTCTAACTCCCGGGGAAAAGCCGTAACCCACCTGGCATGGCAAGCTCTCCATCCTTGAAATGGCTGAAGACAGATTTCCACCTGGAGACTTCCGTTTTTAAAGGCAAGGAAATCGCATTAGCATTAACCAAATCAAATCCATCAAGTCGTTACAGGAAGCTTGGCTCTCACCTTTATCCCTGATAACATGAGGACCTTTCAGACTCTTTCACCATGAAGATGATACTCCCACTTTGATTTGAGTGCATACGTTTTCTATGGGTACCTTGGATCCCCGAGGTCCATTTATGGAAGTCACGTGTAAACTCCCTGGATAAGTGAATTTTCCCTTCACAGTCTAGTTCCCAAACACAGTCATATGGACCCCGCACCTAAATTTTAGGAAGATTCGTAGCAGAGCCCAGGAAGACTGAGTGTAACCGTAACTATTGAGAAGCTAGCTACAAAAGAATTCTTCAGTTCAAATTGTCTGTTGTTCCCTTCTAGAATTTTGATTGCAGAAAGAAAATACAAATTTGGCATGGCAGAGTTGGCTTTAAAATATTTGATAACCTCCTAAGAATGTATGTGTTTACTCTGTCAACGAATACAATGGCAGTGTTTTTGTCAAGGCGATACAAGTTTTTCGAGTATTTTTAACAGGCTCAGCCAACTGAGATCCTACGAGGAAATCAACTAAAGTTCCTGTCTCCCGGGCACCTGGGTGGCTCAGTCAGTTAAGCTTCCGACTTCAGCTTAAGTCATAATCTCATGGTTGGTAAGTTTGATCCCCACGTGGGACTCTGTGCTGACAGTTCAGAGCCTGGAGCCTGCTTCACATTCTGTGTCTCCCTCTCTCTCTGCCCTCCCCCGCTTACACTCTTTGCCTCTCTCTCCCAAAAATAAAGAAACATTACAAACGAAATTGTTTTAAACCCTTCAACAAAACTACAGACAAATCATATTGATTAACATAGATTTGTTAAAATCTTAAAAGGTTGCTTAGAAAAGGAATGTGTTAGGGGCTCCGGAATGGCTTAGTGGGTTAGGCCTCTGACTTGGGCTCAAGTCATGATCTCAGGGTTAGTGAGCTCCAGCCCAACTTCCTGTGAGCCCTGCTTCTCTCTCCCTGCCCCCTTCCCCTGGCTCACCTGGACCCAGTCTCACTCCCTCTCAAAAAAAATAAAAAAGAGAAGCAATATATTAGGAAGAAGTGCACTTTAGTGCAGGAATTCAAGAACGGTTCAGCATATAGGAATCAATTAACATTATCTGTTTAGGTTGCAAATTAACACTATAAACTGAGGAAGACAAGTCCCGGTGATAATACTGATAGGTATCAGAGGAAAATATGTGATGCTCTACAACAACTTTCACATTTTAAGAAATTCTCATCAAATTAGATGCAGTGAAGCACTTTTTTTGTTTTTAATTTCAGACAAGTTAATTAGCATATAGTGCAACCATGATTTCAGGAGTAGATTCCTTAATGCCCCTTGCCCATTTAGCCCATCCCACCTCCCACAATCCCTCCAATAACCCCCTGTTCGTTCTCCATATTTAAGAGTCTCCGACGTTTTGTTACTCCATTGTATATATTTATCACATCAATGTATTACTCCATTGTATATATATATATATATCACATCTCCTTTATCCATTCATCCGTCGATGGACATTTGGGCTCTTTCCTTACTTTGGCTATTGTTGGTAAACCCTTTTTAAAATATGAATGAATATAGATAGGACAGGTATTTTAACGCTGATGTTTTTTTCTTCTCTTATATTTTTCAGTATTTCTTCTTTTTTTAAATTTTTTACATTTAATATTTATTTTGAGAAAGAGACAGAGACAATGAGCAAGCAGAGGAGGGCCAGAGAGAGAAAGAGGGACACAGAATCTGAAGCAATCTCCTGGCTCTGAGCTGTTAGCACAGAACCTCACGTGGGGCTTGAACTCATGAACCGCGATATCATGACCAGAGCAGAAGGCAGGTGTTTAACCGACTGAACCACTCAGGTGCTCCTTTATCTACTTTTTCTAGACCCATGGTCTGTTCTTTCCAAGCCTTTGGTCCCAGTCCAATGGAGATCATATCTTTGCGTTTTGTTCTCTGACGATGAGCAGGTTTCCGGTTTAACTTTCTGTCCAATTTTTCTGGTACATCATTTAATAAACTGAGCTCTTTTTTAAGTGTGTGATCCTCCTTCTTCATATTTAATACTGTTTCTTTTTCTTACTCCCCGTTTTAAAATATTTTTATTCATCTTCAAATGGGTAGGATTCTTGCCAGACTCCCGGGCTGAGAGGCATGTAGATTTCCCTTGGCTTATTGCATTTGACATACATATGTGTGGGTTGAATGCCCTTTAAGGAACAATATCTACCTGTCACTTTCTTGTCATTAGCACTTACCTCAATTCCTAGTGGTCTACCTCAAATCTTTCATAGAAGGCAGTGTTTGTTAAACTAAAGATCACAACGTATTAACAGATCCTGATATCACTTTAGAAAATCACACCTAGAAATGTCCATGTGCATTGCACCTAACTGTGTAAGGACTGCTTGGCCAAGGCTATTTTCAGTTGTATGTACATACTCATGCGTGTGTGCGTAAAATGCATTTCTTACTGTGGTCATAGTCACAATTGTTGAAGAGCACTGCTCTTGGCGGATATGCTCTGCTAAAATCGGTTGATCCCTTAGTCCCACTGCCTGTTTCTCGAATCCTTTGAAATACAAGAACGTAACAAAACTTAAATCCACCTTCTGATGCACGTGTTTGTCACACATCAAAATAGATTAAAACTTTCTCTGATACTCTGACGCATCCCTCCTTCCCTATTTCCTCAAGCCCTGCTGGCCCTGGCCTTTGCGAAGACTGCTTTTCAACGCAGTGATAAAGGATTAAATGCAATGGACAGCGTCCACAGTTCAGGGACAACTAACTGTTCCATATGATGCTTTAACAGGACCCAACATCTCTCAACAAGGGAGAGGAAAGGAGGCAAGAATAAAGTCTCTTTCAGGCTCCTGTCAGGTAGATGGAGCTTCTGTATCTGTTTAGAACACATCATCACTATCTGTGCATTCAGTGGAAGGAAATCGTGAATTGCTAGTAATCTTTTACTTAACCTTTTTTTTTTTCCCCAAACTCGTCTGTTTCATGCTACATATTTCCTGGAGAAACTGCAGTAAAATTTCCGGTCTCACGACATTTGAAAGCACCTATTTTATTTTACTTATTTTTTTTTTTTTAATTTATTTATGTCTGAAAGACAGAGAGACACAGAGTGCAAATGGGGGAGGGGCAGAGAGAGAGGGAGACACAGAATTCCAAGCAGGCTACAGGTTCCAAACTGTCAGCACAGAACCCGACGCGGGGCTCGAACTCACGGACCGCAAGAGTGTGACCTGAGTCGAGGTCAGTCGCTCAACCGACTGAGCCACCCAGGCGCCCCTTCTTTGATTTTATTTTTAAGTTTATTGATTGATTGATTGATTGATTGATTGAGATAGAGACATTCCCAAGTCAGGGAGGGGCAGAGAGAGAGGGAGACAGAGAGAATCCCAAGCAGGCTGTGTGCTGCCCCCACAGAGCCCCATGTGGGGCTCTAACTCACCAAAAGGTGGGATCATACCTGAGCCAAAACCCATAGTCTGACACTGAATCGACTGAGCCACCCAGGTGTCCCCGAAAGCATCGATTTTATGTATTTAAAATTGTCACCTGCCTGTTTTGTGTATCATTATATCCACTTTTTTTCCCTCATCTTTGTCTCTTTCTTTTTGTGTCCTTTGCAACTTTGCGAAAGATGTTCAACCTCAAATGGACCCAGAGGATCCAAAAGGAAATATCTCCTGCGTACGTGCTCTGCACTTAGGAAAACAACGTGTAAGAACTACGGGGCTGATTTTCCGTAAGTGCCCGAGTTACAGAAAACGGATAACATTGACATCATCTGAAATGACAGGGATGTGGTCAGGGGTTACCTTGTGTGACCCTTGTGATGTGCTGTTTCACCTACAGTGTCCAGACACGTGAACAAGAATGCCCCCGATCAGGTGGGTCTCACCAAAGAAGCCCTTGTGAACTGCATTTGGATGATTGGATTGCTTTTGTCCACTGGGGGAATTTTCAAAGCTGCTCTCTGTTTTTATTCTAGCAGATTCTGAGTGCCTCTCCCCTCTTTGGATTCCCAGCTCATTAACACAGCCTCTGCCACGCCCTCAACTCACCCACCTGTAGCTTGCCTCACTTTGCCCATTTCAAATTGCAATTCCTCCCTTATTCCCAAACAAAGTCATCTGTTTTGAGTTTGGAGCTTCTTTTTTAGGTCAATATTCCTTGGATCAGAAGTAGGATTCAGGGGGGTGCCTAGGTGGCTCAGTGGGTTAAACGTCCGACTTCGGCTAAGGTCAAGAGCTCACGGTTGGTGAGTTCAAGTCCCACATCTGGCTCTATGCTGACAGTTGGGGGCGTGGAGCCTGCTTCAGATCTGTGTCTCCCTCTCTATGGCCTTCTGCTGCTTGTGCTCTCACTCTCTCAAAAATAAATAAACATTTTAAAAAAAATTTTAAGTAAATAAAAGTGGGGTAATAGAAACTTTGAAACGTGGGTTCTAGAAAGATCTTATTGCCCAGAGATCCATGGAACTGCATGAGGAAGACATGTTCCCACATGAGGAGAGAGAGACCTGAAAACCATAACTGAACAAAAGGCTGGATTTCCCACTCAACAACAGCAAGAAAGAAAGAGAGAAATTGAAACCCTGTTATACGAATTAACGATAGGGTTACCACAACTAAGAATACAAACTATTTAAAAAGAAATGAAAATAAAGACTCGTCATACCACAACCACCAGGACAGAAGAAAAGTAGCACTGTGAGGACAAGGTCTGATTTAAAATATGCTAATAGAAGAAAGACTGTAAAGAATTATCTCAATACCACATGTTATGAAATTAAACATCTTAGGAGGGGCACATGGGAGGCCCAGTCTGTTAAGCATCTGACTTGAGCTGAGGTCACCATCACTTGGGTTATGAGTTAGAGCCACGGGTCCCCCTCTGTGCTGACAGCTCAGAGCCTGGAGCCTGCTTCAGTTCCTGTGTCTCCCTCTCTCTCTGTCCCTCTCCTGCTCACACACACACACACACTCTCTCTCTCTCTCTCTCTCTTTCAAAAATAAATAAAATAACAAAAACTTTGTGAATCTTACAAAAAGCTAACTTCCAAGAATTTCAAGAGTGACCTAACAAAGATCAAAGTAAGAAGAAATAAAATAGAAAATCGCACTTAAAAGAGCAGTGAAATTTAAACCTAGACTTTTCCGGGACACCTGGGTGGCTGAGGTGATTGAGCCTCTTATGTCAGCTCATGTCATGATCTCCTGGCTTGTGAGTTGTAGCCCCACGTCGGGCTCTATGCTGACCGCTCAGAGCCAGGAGCCAGCTTCACATCCTGTGTCTCCCTCTCTCTCTGCCACTCCACCCACTCATGCAAGATCTCCCTCTCTCTGTAGTCAAAACTCAATACTTGTTAAAAGTGTTTTTTTCACAATAGACTCTCCCTAGTAAAAAGTAAATGGCTACACTTGACACAAGGAAATCGAAAGCTAGAACAGAATCCATACCCAGAAAAGATCACCAAGATTACTTTACAAATAGAGTCACCTAGACATGGCTTCCTACCTGAGTTACATAGTTAAACGTTAGAGAGCTGGGCACTTACAATAATATTTCAACTGTTGTCCCAACAAGGGACTCGACTTCACTTGATCAAGTCAGCTTAATGCCCAAACGCCCAGATATGGCTCCAAGAAAGAAAACTAATCAATACCAAGTAGGAGTAGAGATGAACAATTCTACCTAAAATGCAATCAAATACAATCCAGCCACACATCAAAAAAATACATTTTATTTATAGATATAATAATCTTTGACTATCAAGACACCTTTGGGTACAACTTCTTATAACAACACTGTATATTCATTGGACTCTCCACTTATCACAATTGCAGTTGCCTTTAAAACATCATTTCTCAAATTTCGATGTGGCCGTCAGACCTCTAATGGCGCTGGTGACAAGTAAGCCCAAGTCGAGGTAGACAAAAGTAACACGTATTCACAGTGTTGCACTCTCTGAAATCTTGAGTCAATGAAAGAAAAACCACGAATATTCCCAGTGGCTGATCTTCTCCAAGCAGTGGTCATTTCAGAGCATGTAGCATATTTGAAACAAGTTCTTCCTGGAAGAAAGGTTTAAAACAAGTTAAAATTAATTGTGCATTTCCGGGGTGTTGTGGGCAGCTGGAGCCTTGGACAAAGTCCACACTTCAGAAACAAAGTGTGAAAAGAAATATTCTCTTCAGTGACCTGACACTTGTGTTCTATATACTCTCATGGTATTCTCAAGATGAACACAAGAGATAAGATTAGTATTTGTAAGACTTTGCAACACAACACTCAGACACACAGGGATGCCTGGGAGCTATGTTGGTTAAGCCCCCAAATCTTGGTTTCAGCTCACATCATGACCTAATGCTTCTTGAGTTCGGGCCCTACGTCCGGCTCTGGGCTGACAACATGAAGACTGTTTGGGGTTCTCTCTCTCTCTCCCTCTCTCTCTCTCTCTGCCCCTCCCCCACTCATGCCCTAGCAGGCATGTTGCCTCTCTCCATCTCTCAAAAAAAAAAAAAAAGTTTCACAATATATGTATTTTTAAAAAAATAAATAAATTGGGCAGGACAAAGACTGTTGTGTCTTATGGGTTTCATTGTTGTGTGAATCTCAGCCCACGGCGGCTGGTCAAGCCAAATAAACCGCAAAGAAACACATAAAGGTGTTGGAAAAACACAGAATTCAGGGACCATGGAACAGCTTGGGAGTACTCACACAGCTCTTCACTTCTTCCATTGTTTCATGCAACATTTTGAGAAACTTTCTCCTCTTTTTATGGTGCGAGATTACCTTAAGGAAAAGACAATCAAATGGGACGTATTATTCAACCTTATTTCATTCAAAATTTTGAAAACTCTATTCTTTCATTGTTCACGATTTCATCACTGCAAAATGTTCATGTTGCTGTACTCCCCAGATGAGTACAACTCTGGGACATTTCAGCTATTTGAAACGACTCTCTTTTCTTTGCTAATATTACCAACTTAGAGGCAATTCTCCTTGGAAGGAGACCTCTGACATCAAGACAAATGGCCATTTTGGAGACATGAATTTTCTGCACGACTTGCCATCGGCCTTACCTTTTTCCGGCCATGGTGGCGAGTTTTCCTGAGTTTCTTCTCTGTTCTTGATTCCCACATTCCATCCTGGTCCCTCTCAGGAACCAACGATGTTCTGTCTGCCTCCTGATCATCCAGCTTCAAATCTGACACTTCAAAGAAAGATAGCTCTGAAGGGGAGATGAAGAAGGTCAGGTTTTCCAGAGCTGGGGATATTTGAGATTAAGCTCCACCCATGTAGAAATAGATACATGAAAGAGTGACTATGTGCATGAACAATCCAACTGATAGAGGCTAAAATCCCGAAATCTGTCCTAAGCAAATGCAAGAAACCAAAAATACATCTGGTCTCTGATGTCTCATCCCTAACTTTTGCCCCACCCCAGTCACCTTCCAAACCTCTTAGAGACTCAAACTAACCTCGTGAAGCAGCTTGACACACATCTTCCTTTCCTGTCATTTCTTTTTCTCCATTTGCTGGCATCTCCAACAGCATTTTAATATCATCTTCGATTTCATAGTTTTGGAGAAACTGGGCTAGAAACTCATCGCCAACAACGGGTTTATCTGATGATACAGAAAAGAAATGCTGAAATTTGGAGACTCCAGGGAAATTAGATTTCCCCAAACATATTCTTCTTGTACAACACTCAGTAATACCCCTACGTCATGAATTAGAGTTAAGCCATGGGTGGGTACTATGGAAAACAGAGCAGAAAACAGTTAGATAATGAAGAGACAGGGGCGCCTGGGTGTCTCAGTCATTAAGCATCTGACTCTTGGTTTCCAGGAAGGTCATGATCTCACAGTTCTTGGGATCCAACCCGCGTCCACCTCTGCACTGACAACATGGAGTTTGTTTGGTTTTTTCTCTCCCCCTCTGTCTCCTGCCCTCTACCCCCCCCCACCCACCCCGACACAAATAAACAATTAAAAAAAAGAAAAAACCTGCGGGATACAGGTATCATCTGAGAGCGATATATTCACTCAGGTCTTAGACTAAAAGACAAGTAAAGATTTCATTTCATACAAGGCTAAAAGCTCTCACATTGAAACATATAGTCTTGTCCTTGGCATCGAGTTCTTCCTTTGCCTAACCAGCAGAGAAGTGTTGAAAGGTCAATAGATAGACATTAAGGATCTGAAAGGCAACAGCTTAAAGGAATAACACACACAAATTCTAAAGAGAAGGACAGTGTTGTCAAAAGAATACCTGTATGGGAGATCTCCTCTCTTTGACGTATGTTCAAGGGAATTTCCATTGAATGATTCTGGAAAACAAAATGGAGAAGAGTTTCATTTTGGTGGGACTTCTGAGCCCAATGGAGCACATAGATTTCTTAGACATGGTGGACAACCAAAGGCGATATTTGTGAGGGTCTTTTGGCTGAATACTGTCACCCGGAAGGTGAACTGAAACTAAGGCTGTAATCTCCACAAACTTTAATGGTATCTGATACGTTTTAGTCCGGACACTCGTAGGCAGTTAGGTCCTTGAAGGCAAGTTGGAGACAATTCCACAGTCTATGGCTTTGCCCTGATGCCACCCGCTGTGACTCTGGGCCCAGTATTTGGCTCATGAAAATCCAATACAGTTGCAGAGAATCCAGCCTCCATTGTTATACTGCCATACTCCTCACAAGCACCTTTACAATTCTAGGTAATTCTCCAGAGCCCCCAAGTGTTAAGTGGTGCCATAGTTCAATACTAATCTTTCCTTCATGCAACGGCCCCTCCGTGTTAAGCATGCCCTCGACATGGACTCACTAGTATTTCCACGTGCCCAAGGTCAAAACTCCCCTAGGCATCTCCAGGATGCTTCTTGGCCCTCAAAGTATTCTACAACCTGCATAGTAGTTTTCTGCTCGTCCCATTTTCCTCTAACTCCCGGGGAAAAGCCATAACCCACCTGGCATGGCAAGCTCTCCATCCTTGAAATGGCTGAAGACAGATTTCCACCTGGAGACTTCCGTTTTTAAAGGCAAGGAAATCACATTAGTATTAACCAAATCAAATCCATCAAGTCGTTACAGGAAGCTTGGCTCTCACCTTTATCCCTGATAACATGAGGACCTTTCAGACTCTTTCACCATGAAGATGATACTCCCACTTTGATTTGAGTGCATACGTTTTCTATGGGTACCTTGGATCCCTGAAGCCCATTGATGGAAGTCACGTGTAAACTCCCTGGATAAGTGAATTTTCCCTCCCGAGTCTAGTTCCCAAACACAATCATATGGGCCCCGCACCTAAATTTTAGGAAGATTCGTAGCAGAGCCCAGGAAGACTGAGTGTAACCGTAACTATTGAGAAGCTAGCTACAAAAGAATTCTTCAGTTCAAATTGTCTGTTGTTCCCTTCTTGAATTTTGATTGCAGAAAGAAAATACAAATTTGGCATTGCAGAGTTGGCTTTAAAATATTTGATAACCTCCTAAGAATTTATGCGTTTACTCTGTCAACGAATACAATGGCAGTGTTTTTGTCAAGGCGATACAAGTTTTTCGTGTATTTTTAACAGGCTCAGCCAACTGAGATCCTATGAGGAAATCAACTAAAGTTCCTGTCTCCCGGGCACCTGGGTGGCTCAGTCAGTTAAGCTTCCGACTTCAGCTTAAGCCATAATCTCATGGTTGGTAAGTTTGTTCCCCCCGTGGGACTCTGTGCTGACAGTTCAGAGCCTGGAGCCTGCTTCACATTCTGTGTCTCCCTCTCTCTCTGCCCTCCCCCGCTTACACTCTTTGTCTCTCTCTCCCAAAAATAAAGAAACACTACAAACGAAATTGTTTTAAACCCTTCAACAAAACTACAGACAAATCATATTGATTAACATAGATTTGTTAAGATCTTAAAAGGTTGCTTAGAAAAGGAATGTGTTAGGGGCTCCAGAATGGCTTAGCCGGTTAAGCCTCTGACTTGGGCTCAAGTCATGATCTCATGGTTAGTGAGCTCCAGCCCAACTTCCTGTGAGCCCTGCTTCTCTCTCCCTGCCCCCTTCCCCTGGCTCACCTGGACCCAAGCTCACTCCCTCTCAAAAAAAGTAAAAAAGAGAAGCAATATATTAGGAAGAAGTGCACTTTACTGCAGGAATTCAAGGACGGTTCAGCATATAGGAATCAATTAACATTATCTGTTTAGGTTGCAAATTAACACTATAAACTGAGGAAGACAAGTCCCGGTGATAATACTGATAGGTGTCAGAGGAAAATATGTGATGCTCTACAACAACTTTCACATTTTAAAAAATTCTCATCAAATTAGATGCAGTGAAGCACTTTTTTTGTTTTTAATTTCAGACAAGTTAATTAGCATATAGTGCAACCATGATTTCAGGAGTAGATTCCTTAATGCCCCTTGCCCATTTAGCCCATCCCCCCTCCCACAATCCCTCCAATAATGCCCTGTTCGTTCTCCATATTTAAGAGTCTCCGACGTTTTGTAATACTCCATTGTATATATTTATCACATCAATGTATTACTCCATTGTATATATATATATATATATATATATATATATATATATCACATCTCCTTTATCCATTCATCCATCGATGGACATTTGGGCTCTTTCCTTACTTTGGCTATTGTTGGTAAACCCTTTTTAAAATATGAATGAATATAGATAGGACAGGTATTTTAACGCTGATGTTTTTTTCTTCTCTTATATTTTTCAGTATTTCTTCTTTTTTAAAATTTTTTACATTTAATGTTTATTTATTTTGAGAAAGAGACAGAGACAAAGAGCAAGCAGAGGAGGGCCAGAGAGAGAAAGAGGGACACAGAATCTGAAGCAATCTCCTGGCTCTGAGCTGTTAGCACAGAACCTCACGTGGGGCTTGAACTCATGAACCGCGATATCATGACCAGAGCAGAAGGCAGGTGTTTAACCGACTGAACCACTCAGGTGCTCCTTTATCTACTTTTTCTAGACCCATGGTCTGTTCTTTCCAAGCCTTTGGTCCCAGTCCAATGGAGATCATATCTTTGCGTTTTGCTCTCTTGACGATGAGCAGTTTTCGGTTTAACATTCTGTCCAATATTTTTAGTACATCGTTTAATAAACTGAGCTCTTTTTTAATTGTGTGATCCTCCTTCTTCATATTTAATACTGTTTCTTTCTCTTACTCCGGGTTGTAAAATATTTTTATTCATCTTCAAATGGGTAGGATTCTTGCCAGACTCCCAGGCTGAGAGGCATGTAGATTTCCCTTGGCTTATTGCATTTGATAAGCATATGTGTGGGTTGAATGCCCTTCAAGGAGCAATATTTACCAGTCACTTTGTTGTCATTAGCACTTACCTCAATTCCTAGTGGTCTACCTCAAACCTTTCATCGAAGGCATTGTTTGTTAAACTAAAGATCACAACGTATTAACAGAGCCTGATATCACTTTAGAAAATCACAACTCCAAATGTCCATGTGCATTGCACGTAACTGTGTAACGACTGCTTAGCCATGGCTGTTTTCAGTTGTATGTACATATTCATTGTATGTGCGTAAAATGCGTTTCTTACTGTGGTCATAGTCACAAATGTTGAAGAGCACTGCTCTTGGCGGATATGCTCTGCTAAAATCGGTTGATCCCTTAGTCCCACTTCCTGTTTCTCGAATCCTTTGAAATACAAGAACATAGCAAAACCTAAATCCACCTTCTGATGCACGTGTTTGTCACACATCAAAATAGATTAAAACTTTCTCTGATACTCTGACGCATCCCTCCTTCCCTATTTCCTCAAGCCCTGCTGGCCCTGGCCTTTGCGAAGACTGCTTTTCAACGCAGTGATAAAGGATTAAATGCAATGGATAGCGTCCACAGTTCAGGGACAACTAACTGTTCCATATGATGCTTTAACAGGACCCAACATCTCTCAACAAGGGAGAGGAAAGGAGGCAAGAATAAAGTCTCTTTCAGGCTCCTGTCAGGTAGATGGAGCTTCTGTATCTGTTTAGAACACATCATCACCATCTGTGCATTCAGTGGAAGGAAATCGTGAATTGCTAGTAGTCTTTTACTTAACCTTTTTTTTTTTTTCCCCAAACTCGTCTGTTTCATGCTACATATTTCCTGGAGAAACTGCAGTAAAATTTCCGGTCTCACGACATTTGAAAGCACCTATTTTATTTTACTTATTTTTTTTTTTTAACATTTATTTATGTCTGAAAGACAGAGAGACACAGAGTGCAAATGGGGGAGGGGCAGAGAGAGAGGGAGACACAGAATTCCAAGCAGGCTACAGGTTCCAAACTGTCAGCACAGAACCCGACGCGGGGCTCGAACTCACGGACCGCAAGAGCGTGACCTGAGTCGAAGTCAGTCGCTCAACCGACTGAGCCACCCAGGCGCCCCTTCTTTGATTTTATTTTTAAGTTTATTGATTGATTGATTGATTGATTGATTGATTGAGATAGAGACATTCCCAAGTCAGGGAGGGGCAGAGAGAGAGGGAGACAGAGAGAATCCCAAGCAGGCTGTGTGCTGCCCCCACAGAGCCCCATGTGGGGCTCTAACTCACCAAAAGGTGGGATCATACCTGAGCCAAAACCCATAGTCTGACACTGAATCGACTGAGCCACCCAGGTGTCCCCGAAAGCATCGATTTTATGTATTTAAAATTGTCACCTGCCTGTTTTGTGTATCATTATATCCACTTTTTTTCCCTCATCTTTGTCTCTTTCTTTTTGTGTCCTTTGCAACTTTGCGAAAGATGTTCAACCTCAAATGGACCCAGAGGATCCAAAAGGAAATATCTCCTGCGTACGTGCTCTGCACTTAGGAAAACAACGTGTAAGAACTACGGGGCTGATTTTCCGTAAGTGCCCGAGTTACAGAAAACGGATAACATTGACATCATCTGAAATGACAGGGATGTGGTCAGGGGTTACCTTGTGTGACCCTTGTGATGTGCTGTTTCACCTACAGTGTCCAGACACGTGAACAAGAACCACCCCCGATCAGGTGGGTCTCACCAAAGAAGCCCTTGTGAACTGCATTTGGATGATTGGATTGCTTTTGTCCACTGGGGGAATTTTCAAAGCTGCTCTCTGTTTTTATTCTAGCAGATTCTGAGTGCCTCTCCCCTCTTTGGATTCCCAGCTCATTAACACAGCCTCTGCCACGCCCTCAACTCACCCACCTGTAGCTTGCCTCACTTTGCCCATTTCAAATTGCAATTCCTCCCTTATTCCCAAACAAAGTCATCTGTTTTGAGTTTGGAGCTTCTTTTTTAGGTCAATATTCCCTGGATCCGAAGTAGGATTCAGGGGGGTGCCTAGGTGGCTCAGTGGGTTAAACGTCCGACTTCGGCCAAGGTCAAGAGCTCACGGTTGGTGAGTTCAAGTCCCACATCTGGCTCTGTGCTGACAGTTGGGGGCGTGGAGCCTGCTTCAGATCTGTGACTCCCTCTCTTGGCCCTTCTTCTGATTGCACGCTCTCTCTCTCAAAAGTAAATAAACATTTTTTAAAAAAATTTTAAAGTGACTAAAAGGGGGTAATAGAAACTCTGAAACGTGGGTTCTAGAAAGATCCTACTGCCCAGAGATCCATGGAACTGCATGAGGAAGACATGTTCCCACATGAGGAGAGAGAGAACTGAAAACCATAACTGAACGAAAGGTTTGATTTCCAACTCAACAACAGCAAGAAAGAAAGAGAGAAATCGAAACCCTGTTATGCAAATTAACGATAGGGTTGACACAACTAAGATTACAAACTATTTAAAAGGAAATGAAAATAAAGACTCGTCATACCACAACCACCAGGACAGAAGAAAAGTGGCACTGTGAGGACAACGTCTGATTTAAAATATGCTAATAGAAGAAAGACTGTAAAGAATTATCTCACTACCACATGTTATGAAATTAAACATCTTAGGAGGGGCACATGGGAGGCTCAGTCTTTTAAGCATCTGACTTGAGCTGAGGTCACCATCACTCCGGTTATGAGTTAGAGCCACGGGTCCCCCTCTGTGCTGACAGCTCAGAGCCTGGAGCCTGCTACAGTTCCTGTGTCTCCCTCTCTCTCTGTCCCTCCTCTGCTCACACACTCTCTCTCAAAACTAAATGAAATAACAAAAACTTTGTGAATCTTACAAAAAGCTAACTTCCAAGAATTTCAAGAGTGACCTAACAAAGATCAAAGTAGGAAGAAATAAAATAGACAATCGCACTTAAAAGAGCAGTGAAATCTAAACCTAGACTTTTCCGGGAGACCTGGGTGGCTGAGGCGGTTAAGCCTCTTAAGTCGGCTCAGGTCATGATCTCCAGGTTTGTGAGTTCGAGCCCCGCTTCGGGCTCCGTGCTGACACCTCAGAACCTGGAGCCTACTTCAAATTCTGTGTCTCCCTCTCTCTCTGCCCCTCCCCCCACCTATTCTCTCTCTCTCTCTCTCTCTCTCTATAGTCAAAAATAAATACTTGTTAAATTTTTTTTTTCAAATGTAGACTCTTCCTAGGATAAAGTAAATGGCTACACTTGACACAAGGTAATCAAAAGCTAGAACACATTCCATACCCAGAAAAGATCACCAAGAACACCTGTATGGGAGATCTCTCTTTGACGTATGTTCAAGGGAATTTCCATTGAATGATTCTGGAAAACAAAATGGAGAAGATTTTCAATATGGTGGGACTTCTGAGCCGATTGGACCACATAGATTTCTTAGACATGGTGGACAACCAAAGGTGATATTTGTGAGGGTCTTTTGGCTCAATGCTGTCACCCGGGAGGTGAACTGAAACTAAGGCTGAAATCTCCACAAACTTTAATGGTATCTGATACGTTTTAGTCCAGACACTCGTAGGCAGTTAGGTCCTTGAAGGCAAGTTGGAGACAATTCCACAGTCTATGGCTTTGCCCTGATGCCACCCGCTGTGTCTCTGGGCCCAGCATTTGGCTCATGAAAAATCCAATACAGTTGCAGAGAATCCAGCCTCCATTGTTATACTCCCATACTCCTCACAAGCACCTTTACAATTCTAGGTAATTCTCCAGAGCCCCCAAGTGTTAAGTGGTGCTGTAGTTCAATACTAATCTTTCCTTCATGCAACGGCCCCTCCGTGTTAAGCATGCCCTCGACATTGACTCACTACTATTTCCACATACCCAAGGTCAAAACTCCCCTAGGCATCTCCAGGATGCTTCTTGGCCCTCAAAGTATTCTACAACCTGCATAATAGTTTTCTGCTCGTCCCATTTTTCTCTAACTCCCGGGGAAAAGCCGTAACCCACCTGGCATGGCAAGCTCTCCATCCTTGAAATGGCTGAAGACAGATTTCCACCTGGAGACTTCCGTTTTTAAAGGCAAGGAAATCGCATTAGCATTAACCAAATCAAATCCATCAAGTCGTTACAGGAAGCTTGGCTCTCACCTTTATCCCTGATAACATGAGGACCTTTCAGACTCTTTCACCATGAAGATGATACTCCCACTTTGATTTGAGTGCATACGTTTTCTATGGGTACCTTGGATCCCCGAGGTCCATTTATGGAAGTCACGTGTAAACTCCCTGGATAAGTGAATTTTCCCTTCACAGTCTAGTTCCCAAACACAGTCATATGGACCCCGCACCTAAATTTTAGGAAGATTCGTAGCAGAGCCCAGGAAGACTGAGTGTAACCGTAACTATTGAGAAGCTAGCTACAAAAGAATTCTTCAGTTCAAATTGTCTGTTGTTCCCTTCTAGAATTTTGATTGCAGAAAGAAAATACAAATTTGGCATTGCAGAGTTGGCTTTAAAATATTTGATAACCTCCTAAGAATGTATGTGTTTACTCTGTCAACGAATACAATGGCAGTGTTTTTGTCAAGGTGATACAAGTTTTTCGAGTATTTTTAACAGGCTCAGCCAACTGAGATCCTACGAGGAAATCAACTAAAGTTCCTGTCTCCCGGGCACCTGGGTGGCTCAGTCAGTTAAGCTTCCGACTTCAGCTTAAGTCATAATCTCATGGTTGGTAAGTTTGATCCCCACGTGGGACTCTGTGCTGACAGTTCAGAGCCTGGAGCCTGCTTCACATTCTGTGTCTCCCTCTCTCTCTGCCCTCCCCCGCTTACACTCTTTGCCTCTCTCTCCCAAAAATAAAGAAACATTACAAACGAAATTGTTTTAAACCCTTCAACAAAACTACAGACAAATCATATTGATTAACATAGATTTGTTAAAATCTTAAAAGGTTGCTTAGAAAAGGAATGTGTTAGGGGCTCCGGAATGGCTTAGTGGGTTAGGCCTCTGACTTGGGCTCAAGTCATGATCTCAGGGTTAGTGAGCTCCAGCCCAACTTCCTGTGAGCCCTGCTTCTCTCTCCCTGCCCCCTTCCCCTGGCTCACCTGGACCCAGTCTCACTCCCTCTCAAAAAAAATAAAAAAGAGAAGCAATATATTAGGAAGAAGTGCACTTTAGTGCAGGAATTCAAGAACGGTTCAGCATATAGGAATCAATTAACATTATCTGTTTAGGTTGCAAATTAACACTATAAACTGAGGAAGACAAGTCCCGGTGATAATACTGATAGGTATCAGAGGAAAATATGTGATGCTCTACAACAACTTTCACATTTTAAGAAATTCTCATCAAATTAGATGCAGTGAAGCACTTTTTTTGTTTTTAATTTCAGACAAGTTAATTAGCATATAGTGCAACCATGATTTCAGGAGTAGATTCCTTAATGCCCCTTGCCCATTTAGCCCATCCCACCTCCCACAATCCCTCCAATAACCCCCTGTTCGTTCTCCATATTTAAGAGTCTCCGACGTTTTGTTACTCCATTGTATATATTTATCACATCAATGTATTACTCCATTGTATATATATATATATATCACATCTCCTTTATCCATTCATCCGTCGATGGACATTTGGGCTCTTTCCTTACTTTGGCTATTGTTGGTAAACCCTTTTTAAAATATGAATGAATATAGATAGGACAGGTATTTTAACGCTGATGTTTTTTTCTTCTCTTATATTTTTCAGTATTTCTTCTTTTTTTAAATTTTTTACTTTTAATATTTATTTATTTTGAGAAAGAGACAGAGACAAAGAGGGAGCAGAGGAGGGCCAGAGAGAGAAAGAGGGACACAGAATCTGAAGCAATCTCCTGGCTCTGAGCTGTTAGCACAGAACCTCACGTGGGGCTTGAACTCATGAACCGCGATATCATGACCAGAGCAGAAGGCAGGTGTTTAACCGACTGAACCACTCAGGTGCTCCTTTATCTACTTTTTCTAGACCCATGGTCTGTTCTTTCCAAGCCTTTGGTCCCAGTCCAATGGAGATCATATCTTTGCGTTTTGTTCTCTGACGATGAGCAGGTTTCCGGTTTAACTTTCTGTCCAATTTTTCTGGTACATCATTTAATAAACTGAGCTCTTTTTTAAGTGTGTGATCCTCCTTCTTCATATTTAATACTGTTTCTTTTTCTTACTCCCCGTTTTAAAATATTTTTATTCATCTTCAAATGGGTAGGATTCTTGCCAGACTCCCGGGCTGAGAGGCATGTAGATTTCCCTTGGCTTATTGCATTTGACATACATATGTGTGGGTTGAATGCCCTTTAAGGAACAATATCTACCTGTCACTTTCTTGTCATTAGCACTTACCTCAATTCCTAGTGGTCTACCTCAAATCTTTCATAGAAGGCAGTGTTTGTTAAACTAAAGATCACAACGTATTAACAGATCCTGATATCACTTTAGAAAATCACACCTAGAAATGTCCATGTGCATTGCACCTAACTGTGTAAGGACTGCTTGGCCAAGGCTATTTTCAGTTGTATGTACATACTCATGCGTGTGTGCGTAAAATGCATTTCTTACTGTGGTCATAGTCACAATTGTTGAAGAGCACTGCTCTTGGCGGATATGCTCTGCTAAAATCGGTTGATCCCTTAGTCCCACTGCCTGTTTCTCGAATCCTTTGAAATACAAGAACGTAACAAAACCTAAATCCACCTTCTGATGCACGTGTTTGTCACACATCAAAATAGATTAAAACTTTCTCTGATACTCTGACGCATCCCTCCTTCCCTATTTCCTCAAGCCCTGCTGGCCCTGGCCTTTGCGAAGACTGCTTTTCAACGCAGTGATAAAGGATTAAATGCAATGGACAGCGTCCACAGTTCAGGGACAACTAACTGTTCCATATGATGCTTTAACAGGACCCAACATCTCTCAACAAGGGAGAGGAAAGGAGGCAAGAATAAAGTCTCTTTCAGGCTCCTGTCAGGTAGATGGAGCTTCTGTATCTGTTTAGAACACATCATCACTATCTGTGCATTCAGTGGAAGGAAATCGTGAATTGCTAGTAATCTTTTACTTAACCTTTTTTTTTTTCCCCAAACTCGTCTGTTTCATGCTACATATTTCCTGGAGAAACTGCAGTAAAATTTCCGGTCTCACGACATTTGAAAGCACCTATTTTATTTTACTTATTTTTTTTTTTTAATTTATTTATGTCTGAAAGACAGAGAGACACAGAGTGCAAATGGGGGAGGGGCAGAGAGAGAGGGAGACACAGAATTCCAAGCAGGCTACAGGTTCCAAACTGTCAGCACAGAACCCGACGCGGGGCTCGAACTCACGGACCGCAAGAGTGTGACCTGAGTCGAGGTCAGTCGCTCAACCGACTGAACCACCCAGGCGCCCCTTCTTTGATTTTATTTTTAAGTTTATTGATTGATTGATTGATTGATTGATTGAGATAGAGACATTCCCAAGTCAGGGAGGGGCAGAGAGAGAGGGAGACAGAGAGAATCCCAAGCAGGCTGTGTGCTGCCCCCACAGAGCCCCATGTGGGGCTCTAACTCACCAAAAGGTGGGATCATACCTGAGCCAAAACCCATAGTCTGACACTGAATCGACTGAGCCACCCAGGTGTCCCCGAAAGCATCGATTTTATGTATTTAAAATTGTCACCTGCCTGTTTTGTGTATCATTATATCCACTTTTTTTCCCTCATCTTTGTCTCTTTCTTTTTGTGTCCTTTGCAACTTTGCGAAAGATGTTCAACCTCAAATGGACCCAGAGGATCCAAAAGGAAATATCTCCTGCGTACGTGCTCTGCACTTAGGAAAACAACGTGTAAGAACTACGGGGCTGATTTTCCGTAAGTGCCCGAGTTACAGAAAACGGATAACATTGACATCATCTGAAATGACAGGGATGTGGTCAGGGGTTACCTTGTGTGACCCTTGTGATGTGCTGTTTCACCTACAGTGTCCAGACACGTGAACAAGAATGCCCCCGATCAGGTGGGTCTCACCAAAGAAGCCCTTGTGAACTGCATTTGGATGATTGGATTGCTTTTGTCCACTGGGGGAATTTTCAAAGCTGCTCTCTGTTTTTATTCTAGCAGATTCTGAGTGCCTCTCCCCTCTTTGGATTCCCAGCTCATTAACACAGCCTCTGCCACGCCCTCAACTCACCCACCTGTAGCTTGCCTCACTTTGCCCATTTCAAATTGCAATTCCTCCCTTATTCCCAAACAAAGTCATCTGTTTTGAGTTTGGAGCTTCTTTTTTAGGTCAATATTCCTTGGATCAGAAGTAGGATTCAGGGGGGTGCCTAGGTGGCTCAGTGGGTTAAACGTCCGACTTCGGCTAAGGTCAAGAGCTCACGGTTGGTGAGTTCAAGTCCCACATCTGGCTCTATGCTGACAGTTGGGGGCGTGGAGCCTGCTTCAGATCTGTGTCTCCCTCTCTATGGCCTTCTGCTGCTTGTGCTCTCACTCTCTCAAAAATAAATAAACATTTAAAAAAAATTTTAAGTAAATAAAAGTGGGGTAATAGAAACTTTGAAACGTGGGTTCTAGAAAGATCTTATTGCCCAGAGATCCATGGAACTGCATGAGGAAGACATGTTCCCACATGAGGAGAGAGAGACCTGAAAACCATAACTGAACAAAAGGCTGGATTTCCCACTCAACAACAGCAAGAAAGAAAGAGAGAAATTGAAACCCTGTTATACGAATTAACGATAGGGTTACCACAACTAAGAATACAAACTATTTAAAAAGAAATGAAAATAAAGACTCGTCATACCACAACCACCAGGACAGAAGAAAAGTAGCACTGTGAGGACAAGGTCTGATTTAAAATATGCTAATAGAAGAAAGACTGTAAAGAATTATCTCAATACCACATGTTATGAAATTAAACATCTTAGGAGGGGCACATGGGAGGCCCAGTCTGTTAAGCATCTGACTTGAGCTGAGGTCACCATCACTTGGGTTATGAGTTAGAGCCACGGGTCCCCCTCTGTGCTGACAGCTCAGAGCCTGGAGCCTGCTTCAGTTCCTGTGTCTCCCTCTCTCTCTGTCCCTCTCCTGCTCACACACACACACACTCTCTCTCTCTCTCTCTCTTTCAAAAATAAATAAAATAACAAAAACTTTGTGAATCTTACAAAAAGCTAACTTCCAAGAATTTCAAGAGTGACCTAACAAAGATCAAAGTAAGAAGAAATAAAATAGAAAATCGCACTTAAAAGAGCAGTGAAATTTAAACCTAGACTTTTCCGGGACACCTGGGTGGCTGAGGTGATTGAGCCTCTTATGTCAGCTCATGTCATGATCTCCTGGCTTGTGAGTTGTAGCCCCACGTCGGGCTCTATGCTGACCGCTCAGAGCCAGGAGCCAGCTTCACATCCTGTGTCTCCCTCTCTCTCTGCCACTCCACCCACTCATGCAAGATCTCCCTCTCTCTGTAGTCAAAACTCAATACTTGTTAAAAGTGTTTTTTTCACAATAGACTCTCCCTAGTAAAAAGTAAATGGCTACACTTGACACAAGGAAATCGAAAGCTAGAACAGAATCCATACCCAGAAAAGATCACCAAGATTACTTTACAAATAGAGTCACCTAGACATGGCTTCCTACCTGAGTTACATAGTTAAACGTTAGAGAGCTGGGCACTTACAATAATATTTCAACTGTTGTCCCAACAAGGGACTCGACTTCACTTGATCAAGTCAGCTTAATGCCCAAACGCCCAGATATGGCTCCAAGAAAGAAAACTAATCAATACCAAGTAGGAGTAGAGATGAACAATTCTACCTAAAATGCAATCAAATACAATCCAGCCACACATCAAAAAAATACATTTTATTTATAGATATAATAATCTTTGACTATCAAGACACCTTTGGGTACAACTTCTTATAACAACACTGTATATTCATTGGACTCTCCACTTATCACAATTGCAGTTGCCTTTAAAACATCATTTCTCAAATTTCGATGTGGCCGTCAGACCTCTAATGGCGCTGGTGACAAGTAAGCCCAAGTCGAGGTAGACAAAAGTAACACGTATTCACAGTGTTGCACTCTCTGAAATCTTGAGTCAATGAAAGAAAAACCACGAATATTCCCAGTGGCTGATCTTCTCCAAGCAGTGGTCATTTCAGAGCATGTAGCATATTTGAAACAAGTTCTTCCTGGAAGAAAGGTTTAAAACAAGTTAAAATTAATTGTGCATTTCCGGGGTGTTGTGGGCAGCTGGAGCCTTGGACAAAGTCCACACTTCAGAAACAAAGTGTGAAAAGAAATATTCTCTTCAGTGACCTGACACTTGTGTTCTATATACTCTCATGGTATTCTCAAGATGAACACAAGAGATAAGATTAGTATTTGCAAGACTTTGCAACACAACACTCAGACACACAGGGATGCCTGGGAGCTATGTTGGTTAAGCCCCCAAATCTTGGTTTCAGCTCACATCATGACCTAATGCTTCTTGAGTTCGGGCCCTACGTCCGGCTCTGGGCTGACAACATGAAGACTGTTTGGGGTTCTCTCTCTCTCTCCCTCTCTCTCTCTCTCTGCCCCTCCCCCACTCATGCCCTAGCAGGCATGTTGCCTCTCTCCATCTCTCAAAAAAAAAAAAAAAGTTTCACAATATATGTATTTTTAAAAAAATAAATAAATTGGGCAGGACAAAGACTGTTGTGTCTTATGGGTTTCATTGTTGTGTGAATCTCAGCCCACGGCGGCTGGTCAAGCCAAATAAACCGCAAAGAAACACATAAAGGTGTTGGAAAAACACAGAATTCAGGGACCATGGAACAGCTTGGGAGTACTCACACAGCTCTTCACTTCTTCCATTGTTTCATGCAACATTTTGAGAAACTTTCTCCTCTTTTTATGGTGCGAGATTACCTTAAGGAAAAGACAATCAAATGGGACGTATTATTCAACCTTATTTCATTCAAAATTTTGAAAACTCTATTCTTTCATTGTTCACGATTTCATCACTGCAAAATGTTCATGTTGCTGTACTCCCCAGATGAGTACAACTCTGGGACATTTCAGCTATTTGAAACGACTCTCTTTTCTTTGCTAATATTACCAACTTAGAGGCAATTCTCCTTGGAAGGAGACCTCTGACATCAAGACAAATGGCCATTTTGGAGACATGAATTTTCTGCACGACTTGCCATCGGCCTTACCTTTTTCCGGCCATGGTGGCGAGTTTTCCTGAGTTTCTTCTCTGTTCTTGATTCCCACATTCCATCCTGGTCCCTCTCAGGAACCAACGATGTTCTGTCTGCCTCCTGATCATCCAGCTTCAAATCTGACACTTCAAAGAAAGATAGCTCTGAAGGGGAGATGAAGAAGGTCAGGTTTTCCAGAGCTGGGGATATTTGAGATTAAGCTCCACCCATGTAGAAATAGATACATGAAAGAGTGACTATGTGCATGAACAATCCAACTGATAGAGGCTAAAATCCCGAAATCTGTCCTAAGCAAATGCAAGAAACCAAAAATACATCTGGTCTCTGATGTCTCATCCCTAACTTTTGCCCCACCCCAGTCACCTTCCAAACCTCTTAGAGACTCAAACTAACCTCGTGAAGCAGCTTGACACACATCTTCCTTTCCTGTCATTTCTTTTTCTCCATTTGCTGGCATCTCCAACAGCATTTTAATATCATCTTCGATTTCATAGTTTTGGAGAAACTGGGCTAGAAACTCATCGCCAACAACGGGTTTATCTGATGATACAGAAAAGAAATGCTGAAATTTGGAGACTCCAGGGAAATTAGATTTCCCCAAACATATTCTTCTTGTACAACACTCAGTAATACCCCTACGTCATGAATTAGAGTTAAGCCATGGGTGGGTACTATGGAAAACAGAGCAGAAAACAGTTAGATAATGAAGAGACAGGGGCGCCTGGGTGTCTCAGTCATTAAGCATCTGACTCTTGGTTTCCAGGAAGGTCATGATCTCACAGTTCTTGGGATCCAACCCGCGTCCACCTCTGCACTGACAACATGGAGTTTGTTTGGTTTTTTCTCTCCCCCTCTGTCTCCTGCCCTCTACCCCCCCCCCACCCACCCCGACACAAATAAACAATTAAAAAAAAGAAAAAACCTGCGGGATACAGGTATCATCTGAGAGCGATATATTCACTCAGGTCTTAGACTAAAAGACAAGTAAAGATTTCATTTCATACAAGGCTAAAAGCTCTCACATTGAAACATATAGTCTTGTCCTTGGCATCGAGTTCTTCCTTTGCCTAACCAGCAGAGAAGTGTTGAAAGGTCAATAGATAGACATTAAGGATCTGAAAGGCAACAGCTTAAAGGAATAACACACACAAATTCTAAAGAGAAGGACAGTGTTGTCAAAAGAATACCTGTATGGGAGATCTCCTCTCTTTGACGTATGTTCAAGGGAATTTCCATTGAATGATTCTGGAAAACAAAATGGAGAAGAGTTTCATTTTGGTGGGACTTCTGAGCCCAATGGAACACATAGATTTCTTAGACATGGTGGACAACCAAAGGCGATATTTGTGAGGGTCTTTTGGCTGAATACTGTCACCCGGAAGGTGAACTGAAACTAAGGCTGAAATCTCCACAAACTTTAATGGTATCTGATACGTTTTAGTCCGGACACTCGTAGGCAGTTAGGTCCTTGAAGGCAAGTTGGAGACAATTCCACAGTCTATGGCTTTGCCCTGATGCCACCCGCTGTGACTCTGGGCCCAGCATTTGGCTCATGAAAAATCCAATACAGTTGCAGAGAATCCAGCCTCCATTGTTATACTCCCATACTCCTCACAAGCACCTTTACAATTCTAGGTAATTCTCCAGAGCCCCCAAGTGTTAAGTGGTGCTGTAGTTCAATACTAATCTTTCCTTCATGCCACGGCCCCTCCGTGTTAAGCATGCCCTCGACATGGACTCACTAGTATTTCCACGTGCCCAAGGTCAAAACTCCCCTAGGCATCTCCAGGATGCTTCTTGGCCCTCAAAGTATTCTACAACCTGCATAATAGTTTTCTGCTCGTCCCATTTTCCTCTAACTCCCGGGGAAAAGCCATAACCCACCTGGCATGGCAAGCTCTCCATCCTTGAAATGGCTGAAGACAGATTTCCACCTGGAGACTTCCGTTTTTAAAGGCAAGGAAATCGCATTAGCATTAACCAAATCAAATCCATCAAGTCGTTACAGGAAGCTTGGCTCTCACCTTTATCCCTGATAACATGAGGACCTTTCAGACTCTTTCACCATGAAGATGATACTCCCACTTTGATTTGAGTGCATACGTTTTCTACGGGTACCTTGAATCCCTGAGGTCCATTTATGGAAGTCACGTGTAAACTCCCTGGATAAGTGAATTTTCCCTTCAGAGTCTAGTTCCCAAACACAATCATATGGGCCCCGCACCTAAATTTTAGGAAGATTCGTAGTAGAGCCCAGGAAGACTGAGTGTAACCGTAACTATTGAGAAGCTAGCTACAAAAGAATTCTTCAGTTCAAATTGTCTGTTGTTCCCTTCTAGAATTTTGATTGCAGAAAGAAAATACAAATTTGGCATTGCAGAGTTGGCTTTAAAATATTTGATAACCTCCTAAGAATGTATGTGTTTACTCTGTCAACGAATACAATGGCAGTGTTTTTGTCAAGGCGATACAAGTTTTTCGAGTATTTTTAACAGGCTCAGCCAACTGAGATCCTACGAGGAAATCAACTAAAGTTCCTGTCTCCCAGGCACCTGGGTGGCTCAGTCAGTTAAGCTTCCGACTTCAGCTTAAGTCATAATCTCATGGTTGGCAAGTTTGATCCCCACGTGGGACTCTGTGCTGACAGTTCAGAGCCTGGAGCCTGCTTCACATTCTGTGTCTCCCTCTCTCTCTGCCCTCCCCCGCTTACACTCTTTGCCTCTCTCTCCCAAAAATAAAGAAACACTACAAACGAAATTGTTTTAAACCCTTCAACAAAACTACAGACAAATCATATTGATTAACATAGATTTGTTAAGATCTTAAAAGGTTGCTTAGAAAAGGAATGTGTTAGGGGCTCCGAACTGGCTTAGCCGGTTAAGCCTCTGACTTGGGCTCAAGTCATGATCTCAGGGTTAGTGAGCTCCAGCCCAACTTCCTGTGAGCCCTGCTTCTCTCTCCCTGCCCCCTTCCCCTGGCTCACCTGGACCCAGGCTCACTCCCTCTCAAAAAAAATAAAAAAGAAAAGCAATATATTAGGAAGAAGTGCACTTTACTGCAGGAATTCAAGGACGGTTCAGCATATAGGAATCAATTAACATTATCTGTTTAGGTTGCAAATTAACACTATAAACTGAGGAAGACAAGTCCCGGTGATAATACTGATAGGTGTCAGAGGAAAATATGTGATGCTCTACAACAACTTTCACATTTTAAAAAATTCTCATCAAAAGATGCAGTGAAGCACTTTTTTTGTTTTTAAATTCAGACAAGTTAATTAGCATATAGTGCAACCATAATTTCAGGAGTAGATTCCTTAATGCCCCTTGCCCATTTAGCCCATCCCACCTCCCACAATCCCTCCAATAACGCCCTGTTCGTTCTCCATATTTAAGAGTCTCCGACGTTTTGTGTTACTCCATTGTATATATTTATCACATCAATGTATTACTCCATTGTATATATATATATCACATCTCCTTTATCCATTCATCCGTCGATGGACATTTGGGCTCTTTCCTTACTTTGGCTATTGTTGGTAAACCCTTTTTAAAATATGAATGAATATAGATAGGACAGGTATTTTAATGCTGATGTTTTTTTCTTCTCTTATATTTTTCAGTATTTCTTCTTTTTTTAAATTTTTTACTTTTAATATTTATTTATTTTGAGAAAGAGACAGAGACAAAGAGGGAGCAGAGGAGGGCCAGAGAGAGAAAGAGGGACACAGAATCTGAAGCAATCTCCTGGCTCTGAGCTGTTAGCACAGAACCTCACGTGGGGCTTGAACTCATGAACCGCGATATCATGACCAGAGCAGAAGGCAGGTGTTTAACCGACTGAACCACTCAGGTGCTCCTTTATCTACTTTTTCTAGACCCATGGTCTGTTCTTTCCAAGCCTTTGGTCCCAGTCCAATGGAGATCATATCTTTGCGTTTTGTTCTCTGACGATGAGCAGGTTTCCGGTTTAACTTTCTGTCCAAATTTTCTGGTACATCATTTAATAAACTGAGCTCTTTTTTAAGTGTGTGATCCTCCTTCTTCATATTTAATACTGTTTCTTTTTCTTACTCCCCGTTTAAAATATTTTTATTCATCTTCAAATGGGTAGGATTCTTGCCAGACTCCCGGGCTGAGAGGCATGTAGATTTCCCTTGGCTTATTGCATTTGACATACATATGTGTGGGTTGAATGCCCTTCAAGGAGCTATATTTACCAGTCACTTTGTTGTCATTAGCACTTACCTCAATTCCCAGTGGTCTACCTCAAATCTTTCATCGAAGGCAGTGTTTGTTAAACTAAAGATCACAACGTATTAACAGAGCCTGATATCACTTTAGAAAATCACAACTCCAAATGTCCTTGTGCATTGCCTGTAACTGTGTAACGCCTGCTTGGCCAAGGCTGTTTTCAGTTGTATGTACATATTCATTCATATGTGCGTAAAATGCATTTCTTACTGTGGTCATAGTCACAATTGTTGAAGAGCACTGCTCTTGGCGGATATGCTCTGCTAAAATCGGTTGATCCCTTAGTCCCACTGCCTGTTTCTCGAATCCTTTGAAATACAAGAACGTAACAAAACCTAAATCCACCTTCTGATGCACGTGTTTGTCACACATCAAAATAGATTAAAACTTTCTCTGATACTCTGACGCATCCCTCCTTCCCTATTTCCTCAAGCCCTGCTGGCCCTGGCCTTTGCGAAGACTGCTTTTCAACGCAGTGATAAAGGATTAAATGCAATGGACAGCGTCCACAGTTCAGGGACAACTAACTGTTCCATATGATGCTTTAACAGGACCCAACATCTCTCAACAAGGGAGAGGAAAGGAGGCAAGAATAAAGTCTCTTTCAGGCTCCTGTCAGGTAGATGGAGCTTCTGTATCTGTTTAGAACACATCATCACCATCTGTGCATTCAGTGGAAGGAAATCGTGAATTGCTAGTAGTCTTTTACTTAACCTTTTTTTTTTTTTCCCCAAACTCGTCTGTTTCATGCTACATATTTCCTGGAGAAACTGCAGTAAAATTTCCGGTCTCACGACATTTGAAAGCACCTATTTTATTTTACTTATTTTTTTTTTTTAACATTTATTTATGTCTGAAAGACAGAGAGACCCAGAGTGCGAATGGAGGAGGGGCAGAGAGAGAGGGAGACACAGAATTCCAAGCAGGCTACAGGTTCCAAACTGTCAGCACAGAACCCGACGCGGGGCTCGAACTCACGGACCGCAAGAGCGTGACCTGAGTCGAAGTCAGTCGCTCAACCGACTGAGCCACCCAGGCGCCCCTTCTTTGATTTTATTTTTAAGTTTATTGATTGATTGATTGATTGATTGATTGAGATAGAGACATTCCCAAGTCAGGGAGGGGCAGAGAGAGAGGGAGACAGAGAGAATCCCAAGCAGGCTGTGTGCTGCCCCCACAGAGCCCCATGTGGGGCTCTAACTCACCAAAAGGTGGGATCATACCTGAGCCAAAACCCATAGTCTGACACTGAATCGACTGAGCCACCCAGGTGTCCCCGAAAGCATCGATTTTATGTATTTAAAATTGTCACCTGCCTGTTTTGTGTATCATTATATCCACTTTTTTTCCCTCATCTTTGTCTCTTTCTTTTTGTGTCCTTTGCAACTTTGCGAAAGATGTTCAACCTCAAATGGACCCAGAGGATCCAAAAGGAAATATCTCCTGCGTACGTGCTCTGCACTTAGGAAAACAACGTGTAAGAACTACGGGGCTGATTTTCCGTAAGTGCCCGAGTTACAGAAAACGGATAACATTGACATCATCTGAAATGACAGGGATGTGGTCAGGGGTTACCTTGTGTGACCCTTGTGATGTGCTGTTTCACCTACAGTGTCCAGACACGTGAACAAGAACCACCCCCGATCAGGTGGGTCTCACCAAAGAAGCCCTTGTGAACTGCATTTGGATGATTGGATTGCTTTTGTCCACTGGGGGAATTTTCAAAGCTGCTCTCTGTTTTTATTCTAGCAGATTCTGAGTGCCTCTCCCCTCTTTGGATTCCCAGCCCATTAACACAGCCTCTGCCACGCCCTCAACTCACCCACCTGTAGCTTGCCTCACTTTTCCCGTTTCAAATTGCAATTCCTCCCTTATTCCCAAACAAAGTCATCTGTTTTGAGTTTGGAGCTTCTTTTATAGGTCAATATTCCCTGGATCAGAAGTAGGATTCAGGGGGGTGCCTAGGTGGCTCAGTGGGTTAAGCGTCGACTTCGGCTAAGGTCAAGAGCTCACGGTTGGTGAGTTCAAGTCCCACATCTGGCTCTGTGCTGACAGCTGAGGGCGTGGAGCCTGCTTCAGATCTGTGACTCCCTCTCTTGGACCTTCTCCTGGTTGCGCGCTCTCTCTGTCACGCTCTCTCTCTCTCTCTCTCAAAAGTAAATAAACATTTTTTAAAAAAATTTTAAAGTAACTAAAAGGGGGGAATAGAAACTCTGAAACGTGGGTTCTAGAAAGATCCTACTGCCCAGAGATCGATGGAACTGCATTAGGAAGACATCTTCCCACATGAGGAGAGAGAGACCTGAAAACCATAACTGAACAAAAGGCTGGATTTCCCACTCAACAACAGCAAGAAAGAAAGAGAGAAATCGAAACCCTGTTATGCAAATTAACGATAGGGTTGACACAACTAAGAATACAAACTATTTAAAAGGAAATGAAAATAAAGACTCGTCATACCACAATCACCAGGACAGAAGAAAAGTAGCACTGTGAGGACAACGTCTGATTTAAAATATGCTAATAGAAAAAAGACTGTAAAGAATTATCTCAATACCACATGTTATGAAATTAAACATCTTAAGAGGGGCACATGGGAGGCTCAGTCTGTTCAGCGTCTGACTTGAGCTGAGGTCACCATCACTCAGGTTATGAGTTAGAGCCACGGGTCCCCCTCTGTGCTGACAGCTCAGAGCCTGGAGCCTGCTTCAGTTCCTGTGTCTCCCTCTCTCTCTGTCCCTCCCCTGCTCACACTCTATCTCTCTCAAAAATAAATGAAATAACAAAATCGTTGTGAATCGTACAAAAAGCTAACTTCCGAGAATCTCAAGAATGACCTAACAAAGATCAAAGTAAGAAGAAATAAAATAGACAATCCCACTTAAAAGAGCAGTGAAATCTAAACCTAGACTTTTCCAGGAGACCAGGGTGGCTGAGGCGGTTAAGCCTCTTAAGTCGGCTCAGGTCATGATCTCCAGGTTTGTGAGTTCGAGCCCCGAGTCGGGCTCCGTGCTGACACCTCAGAGCCTGGAGCCTACTTCAAATTCTGTGTCTCCCTCTCTCTCTGCCACTCCCCCCACCTATTCTCGCTCTCTCTCTCTCTCTGAAGTCAAAAATAAATACTTGTTAAATTTTTTTTTTTCAAATGTAGACTCTTCCTAGTGTAAAGTAAATGGCTACACTTGACACAAGGTAATCAAAAGCTAGAACAGATTCCATACCCAGAAAAGATCACCAAGATTGCTTTACAAATAGAGTCACCTAGACATGGCTTCCTACCTGAGTTACATAGTTAAACGTTAGAGAGCTGGGCACTTACAATAATATTTCAACTGTTATCCCAACAAGGGACTCGCCCTCATTTCATCAAGTCAGCTTAAGGCCGAAACGCCCAGATATGGCTCCAACAAAGAAAACTAGTCAATGCCAAGGAAGAGTAGAGATGAACAATTCTACCTTAAATGCGATCAAATACAATCCAGCCACACATCAAAATAATACATTTTATTTACACATACAATAATCATTGAACATCAAGACACCTTTGGGTACAACTTCTTATAACAACACTGTATATTCATTGGACTCTCCACTTATGACAATTGCAGTTGCCTTTAAAACATCATTTCTCAAATTTCGATGGGGCGGTCAGAGCTCTAATGCCGCTGGTGACAAGTAAGCCCAGGTCAAGGTAGACAAAAGTAACACGTATTCACAGTGTTGCACTCTCTGAAATCTTGAGTCAATGAAAGAAAAACCACGAATATTCCCAGTGGCTGATCTACAAGCAGTGGTCATTTCAGAGCATGTAGCATATTTGAAACAAGTTCTTCCTGGAAGAAAGGTTTAAAACATGTTAAAATTAATTGTGCATTTCTGGGGTGTTGTGGGCAGCTGGAGCCTTGGACAAAGTCCACACTTCAGAAACAAAGTGTGAAAAGAAATATTCTCTTCAGTGACCTGACACTTGTGTTCTATATACTCTCATGGTATTCTCAAGATGAACACAAGAGATTAGATTAGGATTTGTAAGACTTTGCATCACAACACTCAGACACACAGGGATGCCTGGGAGCTATGTTGGTTAAGCCCCAAATCTTGGTTTCAGCTCACATCATGACCTAATGCTTCTTGAGATCGAGCCCTAAGTCCAGCTCTGAGCTGACAACATGGAGACTGTTTGAGGTTCTCTCTCTCTCTCTCTCTCTCTCTCTCTGCCCCTCCCCCACTCATGCCCTAGCAGGCATGTTGCCTCTCTCCCTCTCTCTCTCTCAAAAGAAATAAATAAAGTTTAACAATATATGTATTTTTTAAAAAGTAAATCATTTGGGCAACACAAAGACTGTTGTGTCTTATGGGTTTCATTGTCGTGTGAATCTCAGCCCAAAGCCACTGGTCAAGCCAAATAAACCGCAAAGAAACACATAAAGGTGTTGGAAAAACACAGAATTCAGGGACCATGGAACAGCTTGGGAGTACTCACACAGCTCTTCACTTCTTCCATTGTTTCATGCAACATTTTGAGAAACTTTCTCCTCTTTTTATGGTGCGAGATTACCTTAAGGAAAAGACAATCAAATGGGACGTATTATTCAATCTTATTTCATTCAAAATTTTGAAAACTCTATTCTTTCATTGTTCACGATTTCGTCACTGCAAAATGTTCATGTTGCTGTACTCCCCAGATGAGTACAACTCTGGGACATTTCAGCTATTTGAAATGACTCTCTTTTCTTTCCTAATATCACCAACTTAGAGGCAATTCTCCTTGGAAGGAGACCTCTGACATCAAGACAAATGGCCATTTTGGAGACATGAATTTTCCGCATGACTTGCCATCGGCCTTACCTTTTTCCGGCCATGGTGGCGAGTTTTCCTGAGTTTCTTCTCTGTTCTTGATTCCCACATTCCATCCTGGTGCCTCTCAGGAACCAGCGATGTTCTGTCTGCCTCCTGATCATCCAGCTTCAAATCTGACACTTCAAAGAAAGATAGCTCTGAAGGGGAGATGAAGAATGTCAGGTTTTCCAGAGCTGGGGATATTTGAGATTAAGATCCACCCATGTAGAAATAGATACATGAAAGAATGACTATGTGCGTGAACAATCCAACTGATGGAGGCTAAAATCCCAAAATCTGTCCTAAGCAAATGCAAGAAACCAAAAATACATCTGGTCTCTGATGTCTCATCCCTAACTTTTGCCCCACCCCAGTCACCTTCCAAACCTCTTAGAGACTCAAACTAACCTCGTGAAGCAGCTTGACACACATCTTCCTTTCCTGTCATTTCTTTTTCTCCATTTGCTGGCATCTCCAACAGCATTTTAATATCATCTTCGACTTCATAGTTTTGGAGAAACTGGGCTAGAAACTCATCGCCAACAACGGGTTTATCTGATAATACAGAAAAGAAATGCTGAAATTTGGAGACTCCGGGGAAATTAGATTTCCCCAAACATATTCTTCTTGTACAACACTCAGTAATACCCCTACGTCATGAATTAGAGTTAAGCCATGGGTGGGTGCTATGGAAAACAGAGCAGAAAACAGTTAGATAACAAAGAGAGAGGGGTGCCTGGGTGTCTCAGTCATTAAGCATCTGACTCTTGGTTTCCAGGAAGGTCATGATCTCACAGTTCTTGGGATCCAGCCCGTGTCCACCTCTGCACTGACAACATGGAGTTTGTTTGGTTTTTTCTCTCCCCCTCTCTCTTCTGCCCTCTACCCCGGCCCACCCTGACACAAACAAACAATTAAAAAAAAAGAAAAAAACCTGCGGGATACAGGTATCATCTGAGAGCGATATATTCACTCAGGTCTTAGACTAAAAGACAAGTAAAGATTTCATTTCATACAAGGCTAAAAGCTCTCACATTGAAACATATAGTCTTGTCCTTGGCATCGAGTTCTTCCTTTGCCTAACCAGCAGAGAAGTGTTGAAAGATCAATAGATAGACACTAAGGATCTAAAGGCAACAGCTTAAAGGAATAACACACACAAATTCTAAAGAGAAGGACAGTGTTGTCAAAAGAATACCTGTATGGGAGATCTCCTCTCTTTGACGTATGTTCAAGGGAATTTCCATTGAATGATTCTGGAAAACAAAATGGAGAAGAGTTTCATTTTGGTGGGACTTCTGAGCCCAATGGAGCACATAGATTTCTTAGACATGGTGGACAACCAAAGGCGATATTTGTGAGGGTCTTTTGGCTGAATACTGTCACCCGGGAGGTGAACTGAAACTAAGGCTGTTACCTTAGTTTGATACCACAAACTTTAATGGTATCTGATACGTTTTAGTCCGGACACTCGTAGGCAGTTAGGTCCTTGAAGGCAAGTTGGAGACAATTCCACAGTCTATGGCTTTGCCCTGATGCCACCCGCTGTATCTCGGGGCCCAGCATTTGGCTCATGAAAAATCCAATACAGTTGCAGAGAATCCAGCCTCCATTCTTATACTCCCATACTCCTCACAAGCACCTTTATAATTCTAGGTAATTCCCCAAGTATTAAGTGGTGCCGTAGTTCAACACTAATCTTTCCTTCATGCAACAGCCCCTCCATGTTAAGCATACCCTCGACATGGATTCACTAATATTTCCACGTGCCCAAGGTCAAAACTCCCCTAGGCATCTCCAGGATGCTTCTTGGCCCTCAAAGTATTCTACAACCTGCATAATAGTTTTCTGCTAGTCCCATTTGCCTCTAACTCCCGGGAAAAGCCGTAACCCACCTGGCATGGCAAGCTCTCCATCCTTGAAATGGCTGAAGACAGATTTCCACCTGGAGACTTCTGTTTTTCAAGGCAAGGAAATCGCATTAGCATTAACCAAATCAAATCAATCAAGTCGTTACAGGAAGCTTGGCTCTCACCTTTATCCCTGATAACATGAGGACCTTTCAGACTCTTTCACCATGAAGATGATACTCCCACTTTGATTTGAGTGCATACATTTTCTACGGGTACCTTGAATCCCTGAGGTCCATTGATGGAAGTCATGTGTAAACTCCCTGGATGAGTGAATTTTCCCTTCAGAGTCTAGTTCCCAAACACACTCATATGGACCCCGCACCTAAATTTTAGGAAGATTCGTAGTAGAGCCCAGGAAGACTGAGTGTAACCGTAACTATTGAGAAGCTAGCTACAAAAGAATTCTTCAGTTCAAATTGTCTGTTGTTCCCTTCTAGAATTTTGATTGCAGAAAGAAAATACAAATTTGGCATTGCAGAGTTGACTTTAAAATATTTGATAACCTCCTAAGAATGTATGCGTTTACTCTGTCAACGAATACAATGGCAGTGTTTTTGTCAAGGCGATACAAGTTTTTCGAGTATTTTTAACAGGCTCAGCCAACTGAGATCCTACGAGGAAATCAACTAAAGTTCCTGTCTCCAGGGCACCTGGGTGGCTCAGTCAGTTAAGCTTCCAACTTCAGTTTAAGTCATAATCTCATGGTTGGTAAGTTTGATCCCCACGTGGGACTCTGTGCTGACAGTTCAGAGCCTGGAGCCTGCTTCACATTCTGTGTCTCCCTCTCTCTCTGCCCTCCCCCGCTTACACTCTTTGTCTCTCTCTCCCAAAAATAAAGAAACACTACAAACGAAATTGTTTTAAACCCTTCAACAAAACTACAGACAAATCATATTGATTAACATAGATTTGTTAAGATCTTAAAAGGTTGCTTAGAAAAGGAATGTGTTAGGGGCTCCGGAATGGCTTAGCCGGTTAAGCCTCTGACTTGGGCTCAAGTCATGATCTCAGGGTTAGTGAGCTCCAGCCCAACTTCCTGTGAGCCCTGCTTCTCTCTCCCCGCCCCCTTCCCCTGGCTCACCTGGACCCAGCCTCGCTCCCTCTCAAAAAAAATAAAAAAGAAAAGCAATATATTAGGAAGAAGTGCACTTTACTGCAGGAATTCAAGAACGGTTCAGCATATAGGAATTAATTAACATTATCTGTTTAGGTTGCAAATTAACACTATAAACTGAGGAAGACAAGTCCCGGTGATAATACTGATAGGTGTCAGAGGAAAATATGTGATGCTCTACAGCAACTTTCACATTTTAAGAAATTCTCATCAAATTAGATGCAGTGATGCACTTTTTTTTTTTTTTAATTTCAGACAGGTTAATTAGCATATAGTGCAACCATGATTTCAGGAGTAGATTCCTTAATGCCCCTTGCCCATTTAGCCCATCTCACCTCCCACAATCCCTCCAATAACTCCCTGTTCGTTCTCCAAATTTAAGAGTCTCCTACATTTTGTAATACCTCATTATATATATTTATCGCATCAATGTATTACTCCATTGTATATATATATATATCACATCTCCTTTATCCATTCATCTGTCATTGGACATTTTGGGCTCTTTCCTTACTTTGGCTATTGTTGGTAAACACTTTTTAAAAAATGAATGAATATAGATAGGACAGATATTTTAACGCTGATGTTTTTTTCTTCTCTTATATTTTTGAGTATTTCTTCTTTTTTCAATTTTTTACATTTAATGTTTATTAATTTTGAGAAAGAGACAGAGACAAAGAGCGAGCAGAGGAGGGCCAAAGAGAGAAAGAGGGACACAGAATCTGAAGCAATCGCCTGGCTCTGAGCTGTTAGCACAGAACCTCACGTGGGGCTTGAACTGATGAACCGCGATATCATGACTGGAGCGGAAGGCAGATGTTTAACCGACTGAGCCACTCAGGCGTTCCTTTATCTACTTTTTCTAGACCCATGGTCTGTTCATTCCAAGCCTTTGGTCCCAGTCCTATGGAGATTATATCTTTGCATTCTGCTCTCTTGACAATGAGCAGTTTTCGGTTTCACTTTCTATCCAATTTTTTTAGTACATCATTTAATAAACTGAGTTCTTTTTTAAGTGTGTGATCCTCCTTCTTCATATTTAATACTGTTTCTTTTTCATACTCCCCTTTATAAATATTTTTATTCATCTTCAAATGGGTAGGATTCTTGCCAGACTCCGGGGCTAACAGGCATGTAGATTTCCCTTGGCTTATTGCATTTGATAAGCATATGTGTGGGTTGAATGCCCTTCTAAGAGCAATATCTACCCGTCACTTTGTTGTCATTAGCACTTACCTCAATTCCTAGTGGTCTACCTCAAATCTTTCATCGAAGGCAGTGTTTGTTAAACTAAAGATCACAACGTATTAACAGAGCCTGATATCACTTTAGAAAATCACAACTCCAAATGTCCTTGTGCATTGCCTGTAACTGTGTAACTCCTGCTTGGCCAAGGCTGTTTTCAGTTGTATGTACATATTCATGCATATGTGCGTAAAATGCGTTTCTTACTGTGGTCATAGTCACAATTGTTGAAGAGCACTGCTCTTGGCGGATATGCTCTGCTAAAATCAGTTGATCCCTTAGTCCCACTGCCTGTTTCTCAAATCCTTTGAAATACAAGAACATAACAAAACCTAAATCCACCTTCTGATGCATGTGTTTGTCACACATCAAAATAGATTAAAACTTTCTCTGATACTCTGACGCATCCCTCCTTCCCTATTTCCTCAAGCCCTGCTGGCCCTGGCCTTTGCGAAGACTGCTTTTCAATGCAGTGATAAAGGATTAAATGCAATGGACAGCGTCCACAGTTCAGGGACAGCTAACTGTTCCATATGATGCTTTAACAGGACCCAACATCTCTCAACAAGGGAGAGGAAAGGAGGCAAGAATAAAGTCTCTTTCAGGCTCCTGTCAGGTAGATGGAGCTTCTGTATCTGTTTAGAACACGTCATCACCATCTGTGCATTCAGTGGAAGGAAATCGTGAATTGCTAGTAGTCTTTTACTTAACCTTTTTTTTTTTTCCCAAACTCGTCTGTTTCATGCTACATATTTCCTGGAGAAACTGCAGTAAAATTTCCAGTCTGATGACATTTGAAAGCACATATTTTATTTTTTTAATTTCTTTTTTTTAACATTTATGCGTTTTTGAAAGAGTGACACATTGTGCGAATGGGGGAGGGGCAGAGAGAGAGGGAGACACAGAATTCCAAGCTGGATCCAGGTTCCAAACTGTCAGCACAGAACCCGATGCGGGGCTCGAACTCATGGACCGCAAGAGCATGACCTGAGTCGAAATCAGCCGCTCAACTCAGGTGCCCCTTCTTTGATTTTATTTTTAAGTTTATTTAATTATTTATTTTGAGATAGAGACATCACAAGTCGGGGAGGGGCAGAGAGAGAGGGAGACAGAGAGAATCCCAAGCAGGCTGTGGCCTGCCCCCACAGAGCCCGATGTGGGGCTCTGACTCACGAGAAGGTGGGATCATACCTGAGCCGCAACCCACAGTCTGACACTGAATCGACTCAGCCACCCAGGTGTCCCCAAAAGCACCTATTTTATGTATTTAAAATTGTCACTGCCTGTTTTATGTATCATTATGTCCACTTTTCTTCTCTCATCTTTTTTTCTCTTTCATTTTGTGTCCTTTGCAACTTGTGAAAGAATTTCAACCTCAAATGGACCCAGAGGATCCAAAAGGAAATATCTCCTGCGTACGTGTTCTGCACTTAGGAAAACAACGTGTAAGAACTACGGGGCTGATTTTCCATAAGTGCCCGATTTACAGAAAACATAATAACAGTGACATCGTCTTAAATGATAGGGAATTGGTCAGGGGTTACCTTGTGTGACCCTCATGATGTGTTGATTCACCTACAGTGTCTAGACATGTGAACAAGAAACGCCCCCGATCAGGTGGGTCTCACCAAAGAAGCCCAAGTGAACTGCATTTGGATGATTGGATTGCTTTTGTCCACTGAGTGAATTTTCAAAGCTGGTCTCTATTTTTATTTAAAGAGATTTTGAGTCAACTCTCCCCTCTTGATCCCCTGCTCATAATCACAATGGTAATATCCACTTCTTTCAGGATGCATACGCTTCTGCCTTTAGAAATAATTACAGGACAACTGAAGCACTTAAGGCCCTCCCCACACACACTTGTTCTTACCCACAACTAATGAAAGGGCTTATACTAAATCAAGCACTTAGAAAACATTTACGCTCTGGTAGAACAATCTTTCCACAGTCCATTCCAGATGAAGACACACATCACAACTTACAGCCTGGAAACTTTTTCTATTGGAAAGACAGCTCCAAAAATACTCTTCAACATCACTGGCAAGGCCTCTACCAGCTATTATTATTAACCAATCTCTGTGCACCCAGACTTCAAGGCACACACTCCTGGATTCATGGGTCACACCCCAAGTAAGCCCCACATCTGCATAGACTTGTACACCAACTAGTGACCTGGCACTGAAAATTTCTAGGAACTGAAGCAGACAGCATCTGAAGTAGACAACTTACCCGAGATATACAGACCAGACCTGTATAACTTGACATTTTTTTAAATTACTCTATGCTTAATATTTCATCCTATTCAGGCCTTCCATTGATCTCTCTCTAGTTTTCCTGACATTCTTTACTTTAGCTTTAACACATCATTTTATCCCTACCTTACAGAAACTCTGATTCTGCTACCTTACTGATTATTGGATTTGTGCCAGAGCAAATAATGCTCATGATGAACCCGAATTGTGGCGCAACTATTGTCTTTAGAAGGATGGCGAAACCTATCTGGCAAAGATAATGGATCTTCCTGTGGTAACTTTGAAACCATTCATGTCCTCTTTCTAGAAGTCTGGCACTAAATATTATGGCTTTCCATTGGGTTTCCCTTACTCATAAAGGGATACCCTCACTCAGGTCTGGACTCTTACCCAAAATTTGTTTTGAAAACTATTATGAAAGTGGAAACACTCTAGGATATCTCCCACTAACTACTTATAACTATGTTATTTTATATAACCTAAATAAACATGAGGGAAACTTGATTCAACTTGCTTCTTCCCTAGATATCTTTTTCCCCAGATATCCAGACTTCCAGCAAAATCTTACTGATATTACATCAACTCACTTGTTACTTCAGGTCTATACAAATTTAAGATGTTCACATAACCATTCCCATAATGCTAGTAAACCAGATTATCATATGCTCCATGTAAATGATTCTATTTCTGATCATGCTATTCTCTCATTTTAGGAAAAAGAATTTGGTCAAAGGGACCCAATTATGCTCGACTATGCTTTATGCTTAGAATACATTGGATATTTCTTTTTATGTGGGAAAAAAAAAAGGTATATTCTATCCTTTCCCTTAATTGGAAAGGACATTGTGGGATCATTGCCCTCACCCCTGATGCCAAAATTAGAAACCCTCTTTCCTCTATTGCTTATATATCTAATCTAGAGTCTTTCTCCTATCAACTTAAAAGGACACAGCAGAGCTGGGAAGTTTATAATTTTGAGTGGATATCTACAAATAACCCTATAGAAATGGTTTGGGGCATGCATTCTCCAGGGACTTTTGAGCTTGGATTGGAGTAGCAGACCTTGAAAAAGCAATCTGTGGTCTTTCTAGAATCATGTCTACCACTTTCAATGCTTCTGTCTGAGCTTTTAACTACCAACAAGCCCAAATAAGCCTCGCAGGAACAAGCTTTACTACAACTTTAGGCTGCAGAGCCCTAATCCTGCTTAGCAGGGGGGAGCATGTGCCCTCCTTAGAAAGTAATGTTGTTTTGATGTCAGTAACCTGGAAAAAATAACACAAGCACTAAAAATAATGAAAGACACTATCGGGCAGAATACTGCCTTCTTCTGCTAGCGGAAGTTGGCCAAACTCTTGGAACCTGGGACACGTTTGATCTACTAAGCATAGGCAATTGGGCAAATTGGCTGAGAAGTACATTTTAATCACTAGCTATCATTGAGGTTTTGGTCATCAGTTTACTTGTTTTCTTAAATCTCTATTGTTTTAGTAAGCAAATGTCTTCTTCCCAAATGTAGGTACAAAATAAAATTCTTTCCTTTTCAAAGGCTTTTCCTGGAACTCAACTAACCATGGAAACTAAACCATACACCCTAGAGGGACATAACTGGGATTCTTCGTTTTCAACCCTCTTGTTCAAATAAGGCCAGTGAAATCCCATATCATGTTCCTCCTCTGTGGGACAAGATGCAAAAAGATGGTCCTTCTCAGCTTCATGGAAAAAGACCCCTGCACCTGAGAACAGCCCTTCTCAGCTCCATGGAACATACAATACAATCTGCATTGTATACAAATGAATACAATGAATTGTAACAATGAATGCAACCAACATTGTTTTCTATGAAAGATCTTGATCAAAGGAGGAAATGGGGGGGGGGGGGAGAAAGGAGGAGAGGGATATGAAAGAATTTGTAAATGGAAAGTGGAGAATGGAAAGTCTCATGTATGTGCCCTCAAGGGGAAAAAACATAAGGAATGAGAGAGAGACTGATATCCCATAAATGCCTGATTTACAGAAAACAGATAATGTGGAATTTTCTTAAATGATAGGGAATTAGTCAGGGGTTCCCTCTCATGAGCATTGTGGAAATTTTTGCTTATGGTTTCCAGAGACACGAACAATGAACCGGGTCAGGACGATCTCACAAAAAGCAGACTTGAGCTTTATGTGTATGATTGAACTGGTTTTGTCTGCTAGGGGACTTTTCAAAGCTGGTCTATGTTTTTCATTCTAAATGAATTCTCCCCCCTTTCTATTCCCTGCCCATAAATGCAGCCAATCCCAAACCCTCAACAGTAGCTTGCTAGAGTTTGTGTGTCCCACAATGCGATTTCTCTGTTATTCCCAAATAAATTCATCTTTTTTGAGCCTGCCCCCGTTTACTTCTTTACTAGGTCGACAATTTCTTTCTATTTTTTACTACTTTACCTTATATTTCATATTTGACCTTTTTTCTTTAGCATACATCTATTTTCTTCTTTTTCAGTTTTCACTTAACTTGTTCATTGTTTTAATAGTTTGTTACACTATTTTAACCATGTCTCTATTTATTTCATCTTTTCATGGACTTATCCATGTTTTGCATTAGAAAACGTTATCCTGAAAGCACAGTTGTTTCAATTTCTGGACTTTTCTTCTCACAATCTCAAAAAAGTTCTAACTTCCTTAATAGTCACTCTGTTATCTCACTTGCAACTTCCCCTTTCTCAATCCCCATGCAAAAAATTTGAAATTGTAATTCTAAAGATTTATAACCCAAAATCTGCACCACGATCCCATGATACTCACACATCAGTGACCACTGTAGTGTCTTTTTTTTTTTTCCCACTCCACGTGTAGTCCAATTCTTCCAAGAGAACAAATGAAATATAAAATACGTAATATCTTACATAGGATCATTCAGCACTGATTAAATCCTGAAGAGGCATTACTGCATAATAGGAAAGAGAGATTACAATTTATGAGAATCTTCAAAATAAATCTCAGATTTAACCATTAAGAGTAATCAGCTTACTTCCAAAAGCTTCGTGAGGGTTGCCTTCCCTGTTTCTTATAATCAATTTGTCAGTTGATTTGCCAACAGATAATTAAGAGTAAGAACCTATTTCTGTTACTCTACGTTTTTGGAAAATAGCGTTCCATCTTTCTGTTTCTGATTTGGTGAAAAATAATAATAATAATATCATAAATACAATAATACAATAATAACGTTGGATTGATTTCTCAGGCAAGATGTGAAATGAAACGCATAAGAGGCTCTTCTGGAATTTATTTTAAACACTTAAAACTTTGGGGGCCTGGGTGTCTCGGTCAGTCATCCGACTCCTGATTTCAGCTCAGGTCTTGACCTCAGGGTCGTGAGTTCAAGCCCTGCATTGGGCTCGGTGCTGAGTGTGGATCCTAACTAGAAAGAAAGAAAGAAAGAAAGAAAGAAAGAAAGAAAGAAAGAAAGAAAGAAAGAACAAATAAAGCACAAATGACAAAATAAACAGTTTTTTGAAAAAAAAAAAAAAAAACAACACTTAACAACTTTGCAATATTGTGCTGTCTCAGAATCTTGACTCTGATAAATCCCCACAGGAATCTGTGGAAAATCTGGAAATCCTGCACAAGGAAATGGAGGGTGGAGAGGAGATGATCATCCATGCAACTGCCCTTGCCTTGCTTCCTGGCATGAAAAGTTTCACCAGGCCTGATGTTCTCAGAAGTCTTCGATGGAAAGATAGCAATTCCTCTGTTCGTGGATTTTCCTTGCCCGAAGGAGGGACATTTGCCCTGATGCAATTGCCCCATCCTTGAATACAACCTCGTAGTTGGAGAAGGCGCCTAGGGCTTCCCAACATCTGTCCCTCTGTCCTCTAGCTTGGAGCTCCTTTAGGAGATCTGGGTAACTAAAAGATCCCTTTTAAAAAGATTTTCAACCTAGAACATCTGTCTCTGAAAACAGTAAGCTTATCTTTTCTGAGTAGTTCCTTAAAAATGTATGCTTATTGGGGCGCCTGGGTGGCTCAGTCGGTTAAGCATCCGACTTCAGCTCAGGCTATGATCTCACGGTTCATGAGTTCGAGCCCTGCATCAGGCCCTGTGCTGACAACTCAGAGCCCGGAACCTGCTTCGGATTCTTTGTCTCCCTCTTTCTCTGCTCCTCTCCCACTCCTTCTCTGTCTCTCAAAAATAAATAAATAAATGTTAAAAAAAACAAAAACAAAAAAACATTTTTTAAATGTAAGTTTATTGTCTTCTTAGAAAATTGCAAAATAGCATCTCTCAGACTCACATTTTCGTCTGGAAAAAAATCAGCGTTCAAAGATTGTTATGTTACTCTTAGTTATTGCTGTATAAAATCATTTTATTACAAAATCAATCAGGAAAACATGTTTATCACTGAAACTGACCTTTGACATCGACTCTCCGGTCATTCACTGACTATGGAATAAGCTACCTGGACTCAAAAAAGAGTTTTATATCATTTTACAAAATCTTTATTTTCATACTACCTCAAAAATATTATTACATAGCAATATTCCACCATCAGAAACAATAATAAAGTGGAAGAGTGCAACAGAGAACTGCCTGTCTATCTTTCTTCCATTAGCTAATATCTTAACCATTTAAAAACATGCTTACAAAGGAGCACTTGGGTGGCTCAGTCGGTTTAAGCGTCCGACTGCAGCTCAGGTCATGATCTCACGGCACATGCGTTCGAGTCCTGCGTCGGGCTCTCGGCTGACAGCTCAGAGCCTGGAGCCTGCTTCAGATTCTGTGTCTCCCTCTCTCTCTGCCCCTCCCCCTGCTCAAGCTCTGTCTCTCTCAAAACTAAATAAAAAATTAAAAAGAAACATGTTTACATGTACAAGATAATGTATTTTTACCCGTGTCCTTAGCAAAAAGGAAGGACTGTTGTGTTCTGTTGATAAAAGTATGTAATTGAATCTTGTTAATTGATTTCTTGCAGAAAGACAAGTTTAACAACATATTAGGTAAATCTTAATTCATTCTCCTTGAAATATTATTGTTCCATATCAAATATATACATACAGTTCAATGGATTCCTTTATAATTTTTATTTATTTTGTAAGAGAGAAAAAGCAAGTGTCACATCTCATGGGCCCATGATTCTTCATTCATTTACTCAACAATGATTGAACGCTTGCTGTTATTGGATATGGTTCCCATTCACAAGGATCAGTGATCCACAAAACTGCATTTAAAATGGCAGTCTACCCCCCTATCTTGTGGCATTACTGACCTCCCTTGTTCTGCTAGGAACTGCAAGCATTAAGTCATTATTGAATAAATGGATGAAGAATCATGTGCCCATGAGACAGGACACTTACTTCTCATTGAGAAGATGACGGGTGAGCAAAAGCAGAAGAGAGGAAGTTAGCCATGTCAGTATCTGGGAGAATACTGAAGGGTGAAGGGAATAAAAAGCACAAAGTCTTTAAGGCAGGAAAGCTTCTAGGTTCTGGAGGAAAGCAAGTGCCGTATGGCTAACGCAGACAAGGTAGAATCAGCAGTTTGGGCATGAGGAGACTGGGGATCACAGGACCGTGGGGGAGGGTTGTGCGGGCATAGAAAATGGCACACTCCTGAACAAAATTTCCAAAGATTATTCAGAGGCAGGAAATTGAGCTGCATCGAAAGTTATTTTGCCACTGGGGCAGTTTTTAATGATGTCCATGAAGAAAATACTACTGCCATCTAAAGGAGGAATCACAGCTCAGCTGACAAGCCCATTGGCCTGATCTCTGAATCATCATGGTGACATTAAACATGAGTCTTTCTAATAAGACCCCCCCGAAAAGCATCTTCTTTATATTCTTATTATCATTCACCTTGCTTCTCAAAATCTGACTGGAAATCCTTAATGGATAGAAATGTGTCCTTTATGCTCCCGAATTTTCCAGCTTGCTCTCTACTATAAGGATAAAAATGTGTCCTTTATGCTCCAGAATGTTCCAGCTTGCTCTCTACTAAGCCAAGTATTCACGGGGAGAAAAATATATATATACCCCAAATCAGCAAGTTACTATAGAGGATAAATTATCACAGCCAGGATTTCTGGTTCTTTCATCCATTAAAAGCATCGCTATGAATGTCCCACGTGTGTTAATACAAGTTTCAAGTTTATTCTACACCTGGCAATGCTTCTAACTCTACCTCCCTACTCTACGTACACTAAGGTGGCAAGGACACTCATTCACATCCGCTCACGGTTGCTCAATGTTCTGTAAACATACTTTTCTTTGAAAATAACATTGGTTTAGAGCTATGTCCAAAGGTAATGATGTCTTTCATAGAGTTTTTTTAATAGCTTTATTTTAAGAATTGTTAAAAATGTATTTGTTCAATTAACATTATATCAGCATTGGGGCACCTGGGTGGCTCAGTCGGTTGGGCGGCCGACTTCGGCTCAGGTCATGATCTCGCGGTCCGTGAGTTCGAGCCCGGCATCGGGCTCTGTGCTGACAGCTCAGAGCCTGGAGCCTGTTTCAGATTCTGTGTCTCCCTCTCTCTGACCCTCCCCCGTTCATGCTCTGTCTCTCTCTGTCTCAAAAATAAATAAACGTTAAAAAAAAAATTAAAAAAAAAAACATTATATCAGCATTATCAGTGATACAAAGTCGACTTTTCATGTTTACTTACTCTCCTCTAGTCTTCGTTTATGTAAATATTTAATGCCATTATTAGAGCCATAACTTAGCTTTTGTTCTCTTTTTCATGTAGCAGTAAATAGCAGTAATAATTTACATGTTAACTAGTGTAATCCAATCATGCAGGAATTATTGTCACTAAGTCAATGTTACAGGTGAAGAAGCAGAAACACTGAGAGGTTGCGTAATTTGCCCAAGACGGCACAGGAAGTGAGGAACCTGGGATTTCATCCCAGACGGTTCGGCAAGTGAGTCTATTGTGTGAACCCCTGTGCTGTCCTACCTTAAGTCCAGTTAAAATATTCTCACATTGTATTTCAGATTTCTTCTTTTCCAGACACTTTTCTTGCTTATATGAACATGATTTTAGCCAGGAAACGCTGTCAAATTATTTTATTTATTACTGCATTCAACAAATATTTATCAAGTGTCTATTAAACTGATGCTTGGAATTCCGTTACTGTATGTTCTTTCATGTGAGTTTAGTGGCTACCTACTATTAAAAATTGGAATGCTGGGACACTGATCTCTGACCTTAACATTTGGCTAAAACCTGCCATTCGGGTTCAGCCTTGGCCTCAACCTATTTCAACATCATTTCTGGATCCCTCAAATTGTGCATGATCAATAATCCAATGGTCTTTGTGGGTCATAATTATATAAAATCATTATCATAATGTTGATAATATAATCCAAGTATGATTTGTGGATCTATTTTAATATAGGAATTTTCACTTACAGTTATATGTATTTTAGATCTATCTTGCAGTGGAAAACTTCTTGCTCATCTCTTCCAAAAGGACAAATCAAAATATTGATATTTGCAAAAACTCCCTTGAGACATCAAAGCCCACTGTTGACCTTATTCATCCATCTGTCCTAAACATATTCCTGGTATAAAAAATATAGCATTATAAATGGGTAAATTAGGCTCACTTTTGAATTTTCTGTACTCACACATTTCATAAGGGTGGGTGGCAGATATAATGACAACTTTTATGTAAATCCCCACCTCTTTTCTGCAACTCTTGTCAATGTCTATTGCCCCTGAGAGTTCTGTAGGAATAAAGCAGAGAGCATGGGAAGAAATACTGAAGCCTGGTGTCTTCATCTAGGCAACAAATCCCCAGCAAGACCCTACCTTATCTCAGAATTTAGAAGTCAGACAATTGCCACAGGGATGTATATTTATCGGTTTAAGAGAATTAAAAATGAAGCAATATCTGTCCTATCAGAAATGTTTCATTCGACCAATTATTTTGACAATGAGGACTGGCTTTGCAAAATTAGCTTATCGGTAAACATTTTCTAGAAATGTAATCAGCTAAATGTGTAAGTCATCATTTAGAAAATAGGTTAAAAAATTTTATAAAGTTTTATATTTTAAAAGTATAATTGAATTAATATTTCAATTTTCCAAAATTTCTTGAGTGTATTAAGTGTGTGTCTTTAAGTGAGAAAGTAACCATCAGTAGCCATTTATAAGTGCTGATAAGTCTTTTTCTAGAGACTGAATATGAGGATGATTCTAATGGCTGAGTTCCAAATTCTTTAGCAATTGACCTAGTTTCCAGTACTTTGCTTTCAACAAAATTAAGGAGGCTATTTTTTTTTCAGCTGATAGATAATTAAAATTATATTTAATGATGATTATAATGTGACTTTTGGTTTATAACCTAGATGCCTAAATAATTAAATGATATTGTTATAATAGAACTTCTCTCATATTTGTCTCTTTATGTGAAAAAGTTGCCTTGGTGTCTACACCTTTATGACAGAAAACAGAGCAGGAATATTCTAGAATAGAAGTAGAATAGGATCAGGTTGCCTGCATGGCTCAGTCAGTTAAGTATCGACTCTTGCTTTCAGCTCAGGTCATGATCTCATAGTTCGTGGGTTCAAACCCCACATTGCATTCGCCCTAACAACGTGGAACCTACTTGGGATTCTCTCTCTCCTTCTCTCCCTGCCCCTCCCCTGCTCATGCTCTCTCTCTCTCTCTCAAAATAAATAAATAAACATTAAAAAGATTTTTAGAATAGAATAGAAAAAAACAGGAAGTAAATAAAGAGTGGAAACTTGTCTCAAGCAATAAGTAATATTCATCCAAAGATAAAAAATCTGATTGGGGGAACCAGATGGATGAAATATACAATTTCTTTCATTAAGAAATTATTTTCATACAAAATTTTATCTCTTGTGTTTAACATTTATTAAGATTGTAGTAGATATGTATGATCTTGATAAGTAATATACTGATAATATTTGTAATGATAACTCAACCCAAAAAATCGTATTCCTACTCAGAACCTTATAGCAACAAAAAACTTTTTTTATAATTCTGATTATCTTTAGTTATAGAAATGAATGATAAGGTATTCATTAAGGTGTATTGAAGAATAAAACACCAGGATAAAATTATGTGGGGAATTAGAATGGAAATACAAGATCAAGAAGAAACAAGATTGATGTAAAATTTCCAGCTGGTAACAAAGGAGTTCATGTGTGTTTTAAATGGATGATGACTATACCAATAAATGACTGTGGTATTCACATTTCACTGCATGTATTTGAAAAGCGATATTACAGTTTTATTTTTAAAATATCATTATTTATAACATGGTTTTTGGCATCTTGCACATGATGAAAAAGTTTTAAGTTAAAGAAGTGTGAGGATTTATATGTTTAATAAAATTCTTTTAAGGAATATAAGAAAAAAGGTTGAAGACCAAAGTGTATAAAAGCCATCATTGAGAATCCTGAGAAAGAATTATTTACAACATATAATAAATATTTTAAGTGTACCTAATAAAATTTGCAATTAAAAATCAAAATGATAGGGGTGCTGGATGGTTTTGTCGGTTAAGTGATTCACTCTTGACTTCAGCCCAGGTTATGATCTCACAGTAGTGGGATTGAGCCCCGGGTCGGGCTCCATGATGAGCTCCAGCCTGGGCTTCTCTCTCTCCCTCTCTCTCTCTGCCCCTCCCCTGCTCATTCTCTCCGCCCCCCCCCCCCCGCTCTCTCTCAAAATAAGGAAATAAACTTAAAAAGAATCAAAATAATAAAGTTTTCATGACATCCAATATGTTCTTCCATTCTCAAAGTTCAAGCTATGAGTTTTGCTTCATCCAAATATGGATTTTTATTTTCCATTATTAGGCATTTGGCCAACATATAGGGTTGTTGCACATCCAAAAATCTTAATTATGCCTGGGGAAAATAACATGGAGACCTCTTAACATCATTTATTATTTATTATAAGTTAATTTATCCCACATGAAGTCTGTAGAGTGTAAAAGTATTATTTATGACAGCGCAGGAGTGAAGGAGGAAAGCACTGAAGAGATCGGTAGAAAAGAACATAAAGATTCTAGTGAGGGCACAACCCAAAATGAAACAGAAGAGATTTGTACTCATTCAGCAAGCATTTACTAACTACTAAGGGCCAGGACAATGTGTTATTATGGTTTATTCTATTTGACTTGGCATTATATCTCCCATTGAATTTATTACCCTCCTTGAAGTTTTAATATCTTAAATATCTATAGTTTTACAGTTCACAAGAGGTGCCATGTAAATTATCTTCACTTCTCACTCTTTCAGATTATTTACAAAAATGTATGTCAAAAACAAAATATACTTCATCCACAGAAATGCCTGTTTCTCATCACATCATATTTTAGAGTTTAAATTGATTCTCTATTCAAAACATGCACACTTCATTTCGGGTGGTGTTAAATTCATGTAATAGTATGGATCTTTCATATTTTCAGGATTTCTTACAAATAGATTCTAACACCGGAATAGCTCTTGGGAAATCAATAGGATGCTGAGTCACTATTGATAAGATATTTTTATATTGCTCAAGGTAAAATTAAACAAGAACGTTCATCAAATAAAGGTCATTTCCTTAGGGAATAAAATGAATTAATTGGCTTTATAGTCTAGATGTTCAGTGAACTAAGAAACAATAAGAATGTATTATATGGGTGGTATTCTAATGAACTACTATTTTCTTTATAAACAAACATAGGGTTACTATAAAACGCAAGCTTTAAACTGCTAAACAAGGGAGAGATTGTCTTTAGAGTTATTGTGTTTAAAATCCTGTGATAAATTTCACTTCTTTGTTTCACCAAAGAACCATATGTATCACCCAATAATTGCACTACTAGGCATTTATCCACGGGATACAGATGTGCTGTTTCGAAGGGACACATGCACCCCCATGTTTATAGAAGCGCTATTGACAATAGCCAAAGTATGGAAAGAGCCCAAATGTCCATCGATGGATGAATGGATAAAGAAGATGTGGTAAATATATACAATGGAGTATTACTTGGCAATCAAAAAGAAGGAAATCTTGCCATTTGCAGCCCTGTGGATGGAACTAGAGCTAAGTGAAATTAGTCAGTCAGAGAAAGACAAATATCGTATGACTTCACTCATATGAGGACTTTAAGATACAAAACAGATGAACATAAGAGAAGGGAAGCAAAAATAATATAAAAACAGGGAGGGGGACAAAACAGAAGGGACTCTTAAATACACTGAACAAACAGGGGTTGTGGGAGAAGGGATGGTCCAGATGGGTAGGGGCATTAGGGAATCTACTCCTGAAATCATTGTTGCACTATATGCTAACTAACTTGGATGTAAATTAAATAATAATAATAATAGATTTAAAAAAACTTAAAAAAAAATAATAAAGAACCAGATGGGATAAAGCTTGTTCCCTGAACTACCAAGAAGATATTTAGGACATGTGTTTACATTAATAGCTATTTTTTAAAAAATGAAAGTCAAGAATATTCACTGAGGGACACCTGGGTGGCTCAGTCGGTTAAGGATATGACTTCTGTTCAGGTCATGATCTCACGGTTCACAGGTTCGAGCCCTGCATCAGACTCTGAGCTGTCAGCTCAGAGCCTGGAGCCTGCTTGAGATTCTGTGTCTCCCTCTCTCTCTGCCCCTCCCCCACTTGCATTCTATCCCTCTCTCAAAAATAAATAAACATTAAAAAACCTTTTTAAAAAGGAATATTAACTGTTTTCATCAAGTCATATAATTTATTTTGCTTCTTCTTCAAAATAGGTTAGGTACTGATTAATAATCAGAGACAGTGTAGCCTGAAAGTAATATTTTTCAAGGACAGAACATTTGAGAAAGCGGATAAAAGAATACTGATGGTCATAGAAATAATCTGGAATTGATTTTTTTATACTGGAAGTAGTTAATATGTTACAAAAATAAAGGGTTAGCAGTTTACTTTCACTGCCCATCAGGTAAAATAAAAACCAGTGATTCTAGGACAAGACCAGAGTTCAAGGAATCAAGGGGCTCAGATTCCTGTTATTTCCTATTTCTCTCCACACCATGAGGAGAAATCAGCTGCCCAGTCCAGTCTTGATTCTACTTTTCCTGCTTCTTCCCAGAGATGCTTTCACTGCTTCAAAACCGTAAGCAACAACATTTTCAGAAAATTCTGTTGTCCTTCTCTTTCCCATTGTTTTATCTGCTTCTTAATGTCTCTCTTATTTGTTTTCTGATTTCCTGTGAATTTATCGGCTGTTGAAGGGGCTTAGAAAGGTCAATAAGTTGTTATTGGTCATGTGGAAGAGGCATCCTCTAATTCTAGAAAACACAGAGACATGGGGCAGTAACGTTTACGAAACATTCACTGAATAAGAATACAGAATTATACAACATTTATTAAATAATAATATAGAACTCCTGCCAAAAAGAAAAAAAAAAAAAAGGATACATCCTTCATTGGCTCACGAAAAGGGCTGCAGTGTCCATCCAGTGTGAAATAACTCAATCTCTGTATTTTCCCCTGGTCAGAGATCACCAAGATGAATACATGACTTTCAGAGAAGCCAGGATTTTTGTGTCAGATCACTCAAATTCTTGAGCAAACCCGTAGGGGCTGGTGTTTAGATCTTGGGAATACACAGATAACACAATGTGGACCCTGTCCTCAACACTTCACGGTATAGAGAATAGAAAAAGTGTGCAGGGAAAGGAATACAGTGCAAAACCAGAAGCTAGCCTTGCGGGATTCTGTGAGAACAGTCGCAGAGAAAACCTACCTCCTCCTGGAAGCTGTGAGCCATATAAGGGAAGGGACGTCGCCTAAGTCTTCAGAGAGAAACTTGTTTGGAAAGAAGTCTTATGAAGCAAATAGAACTTATCCAGATAGACAAGGACACTTCAGGAAGAGAGAGAGAGAGGCGTGGACAACCAGAACATTGCAAAGTGAAGCATGTTTGGTGGTAGTAAATGGTGGGCGAAACAACTGGAAAGTGGTAGTTTCTTCTGGGTGTGCATGTTAATATATTTGGTGACTAGCCTCGCATGGCTCGATCGACTCCGCTTCCCTCATCACAGAGCGAAAGAAAGAAAAGAGCCAACATTGCTTCTGAAATAGTACTGAGAGGCAATGCCACTCCTCCTTATCCATTAAATATCATCTATTTAGTGTCCTAGAATAAAGAAATTCATATCGCCCACATGAAACCCAAGACCACATGTAGACAGGTTCTTAAGGCTTTCAATGATAATTAATGGGTTAATCACATTTTGTTGTTGCTCAAACAAACATTGTTTTAGCTTCATAGGCATACAATTGACAAAATTATGAAATATCTAAAAAGTACAACGTGATGGTTAAATTTACCTATATACTGGAAGGATTCCTCCCATTGGCTTAATTCACACATCCATCTCTTGAGTATTTATTTACTTTTCCTTTTTGTGTGTGTGAGAACAGTCTAATTCTCCTTCCAGCAGATTTCATTCATACAATGCAGAGTTATCAACTGTAGTCACTGTGTCACACATTATATCTTCAGACTTTATTCATCTTATTATAACTGAAAGTTTGTACCCTTTTACCAACTTCTCCCTATTTCCTTCAACCGCGCCCCCTACCCTGCCCCGCCCCTAGTAATCACAAAACCATTGTCTCTTCTGTTTCTGTGAATTTGATTTTATTTAAAAGGGTCTATATAAGTGGCAGCATGCAATATTATCTTTCTCTGGCATATCTCACATGTATATATTTCTTTAGAGAGAGAGGGAGAGTGCACATGAATGGGGGAGAGGGGCAATAAGAGAGAGAGAGAGGGAGAGAGAGAGAAAATCCCAAGCAGGCTCCACACTCAACACGGAGCCCAACACAAGGCTCAATCCCACCACCCTGGGATCACAACCAGAGTCGAAATCAAGAGTTGGATGCTCAACTGACTGAGCCACCCAGGCACCCCTGGCATATTTCACTTACAATGTCCTCAAAGCCCATCCATGTTGTTGCAAACAATGGGATTTCCTTTTTTTAAGGGTGAATAATATCCTATTATACATCATCCCATTTTCTTGATCCATTTCCAAATTTCAAAGCACATAATGATTCATGGATTGCTTATCCATAGCTTAGGAATAGTTCTATGATTGGTGATTACAGAAAAGATTATCTAGAAAACAGCCACAATCATGACGTCTTTTTAACCTTTCCATGGTTGACCCGGAGCCCTCTTCTCCACAGGCAGTACCTGGTGCTGGTCCCATCTCAGCTGTACACTGGGGTTCCTGAGAAGGCCTGTGTCATGCTCAATCACCTGAATGAGACGATGACACTGAACATAATTCTGGAGTATGGAATGCAGATCAGTACCCTCCTCACCAAGCTGGTGACAGAGAAGAACTACTTCTCCTGCAGCACCTTCATTGTCAGTAGGACTCTTTGGGATATGGAAGCTCGTTAGAGAAAGAGCGTATTAGCTGATGCCTTGTATTCTGACCCCCAGCAATAAAAAAGCATAATGAAGAAACACATGAGAAGTACAAAGTGAAAGTTTCTACTGAATACGCTTTCATAATATTTACAAACAGTCCTAGTGCAATATATGAAAAGTAATGGTAGTTATAGGAAAGGTTTCATTGGCTCCTACAATTCGGAGATGAATAAAGGCCATGCCGTCACCCATTACAAACACTGAAATTCATAAATTTAAGTGACTTATTTAAGATCTCACACGTGATTGATACTGTCCTTCTAACTTTTTGCTACATAAGGTATTAAATAGTTAATCACACTGGCTTACTACCAGTGATAATATGTAACGTTGACGTTGACCATTGGAAAATAACATTTGATAATTACTTCAATGCCATCATACTGCTGTGGAAATTAGAGTTTGTCATTGCCTTCACTGTCATGACTATTTGAAGACTTAGTTGGTTTTATTTCGGTGACATTTTCCCTTTAAATCAACAAAGTGTTCCTGTCATGTTACAGAAGCGTGAGAGTCTATAATTCTTGACTTATCCCTTACTAATTCTCTGGGACTAACCAGAGAAAGAACAAAGTCAGAAAGGCTGAGACATTCAGACATGGGTCTGGGCAGATTTTTCAGTGCTTTTCTGTTTTACAGATTCCAAAGCTGTTCACTTCCTCAGGGTTCATTACCGTGGAGGTGAAAGGGGCAACCCAGGAATTCATAAAGAAGAACATAATACATGTAAGGAGAGCAGAGACCGTTGTCATTGCCCGAACAGACAAACCCATCTACAAACCAGGACAAAAAGGTATAAGGAACCAAGCTGGCAAGAGCGACTTTAAGGGGTGGGTGTGTGGATATCTATTACTTTATGCTGCAGTCATGAAAACACAAGCATGCTGTTATCTGTGTTACTGCCTTGGATTCCCGCAGTAGGGTTTCATGGGGAAAATCTCTGTGTTTCAGTGAGATTCCGCATCGTCTCTGTGGATGTCAATTTTCACCCTGTGAATGAAACGGTAAGTCTCCTGACAGTGGATGAGTGTGGGGAAAACAAGCACAAACTTAAGGCCCATTCTTTTGAAAAACATGAGACCAATATGATCTAAGTGGTACCACTGCTGGAGAATGAGATCAGTTCATCAACCACATTATCAAAATAAAATATTCCGTTGAAATTATCTTTTTAAAGAGCCCAGTCATTTTGGGGGTGCCCAGGTAGCTCAGTCTGTTAAGCGTTCAACTTCAGCTCAGATTATGATCTTGCAGTTCCTGAGTTCAAGCCCTGCCTCAGGCTCTCTGTTGTCAGCCCAGAGCCCACTTAGGATCCTCTGTCTCTCTCTCCGCCCCCCTAACCCCCCTCCCTTCCTCTTCCGCTCCCGTGTGTGCACACACACTCTCTCTCTCTCTCTCTCTCTGTCTCAAAAAATAAACATTTTAAAAAATGTTTTTTAAATGTTTATTTATTTTTTGAGACAGAGAGAGAGAGAGAGAGAGACAGCCTGAGTGGGGGATGAGCAGAGAGAAAGGGAGAGGCAGAATCTGAAGCAGGTTCAAGGCTCCCAGCCATCAGCACAGAGCCTGACACGGGCCTCAAACCCACGAACTGTGAGATCACGACCTGAACCGAAGTCGGATGCTTAACCAACTGAGCCACCCAGACGCCCCAAAAATAAATAAATATTTTTTTAACCCCAGTAACTTTTATTAAACAAAGGAAAGTAAGTGAACTTGATTTCTCTCTTAGAGAGATGGAGAATTTCTCAGAGATAAATTTCATCTGCAAAATAAACTCACTCTTTTGACCTTTTTACTTAAGTGTAGGTTTCCTCCATTGTACATTATTTCATAAAAGGAAAGTCATGACTTCTCAAGAGATATATATATGAGAACTAAACATGTAAAACTAAACTAAACATGTAAAATGCATGTGAACCAAATTGGGGCACATTTCCTTGTTTGGATAAAAAATATATACAGACTCACTTCCCCTGATCCAGATAGGCTATCAATGCTGAGATCATGGCTTTCTTTTTCTAACCTCCATCCCACACTCATACTATCTTTTTTTTTTTTTTACAGTTCTCAGTGGTTTATATTGAGGTAGGTAAGATCTTATGCATCTCCGTTGGGATGTGAACTTACTACAAGTTAGGTTCCACTGCCTGTCCCGCCTCCTCCCTCCCCTCTAGCACTCCACCAAAACTAAACACTGTTTTCCCTATCTATCTTAAATCCTCTGGAGACTGGGTAAGATGTAAATGAAAGAACAAAATCCCCTGAGGTGATACAATTTAGTGACTTTTCCAGTATTTCTAACCAAAATGGATACCCGTTGTAATCTTTAACATCTCATAGCTAGTAACCTTGATGTCCTTTTCTGAGCATAGAATTCCTAGAAAACTTTGTTCACTACCTTTGATTTGTAGCAAAGTACCTTTGATTTGATTTGATGTAGTCAATTTGCCAGCCGTCTACTATCCGACTCCCAATGTGCCCTCCCTGGAAAGCTGCCCCTCTACTCAAAATACCTATTTCAATGGTTTCTATGAACTCATGTTTTTACCTATAGAATCCCAAGAGGAATCGAATTTTCCAATGGCAAAATGTCAGACTGCAAGGGGGACTCAGCCAGCTCTCCTTCCCACTCTCGGTGGAGCCCACCCTGGGTACCTATAATATTATGATGCAGAAGGAGTCAGGGGGAACACTACAGCACTCCTTTGAGGTGAAGGAATATGGTAAGAATTCTGCATGTGCTCGAGACATTTATGACATTAGAGTATTTAAGAGCTTAAGAGTTTTTATACATAGGTACAAGCAAAAATCTAGCATATAGTAGGTGCAAATTAGCAAGTTTTTTATTTATCTAAATATTCACTAAGTGCTTTTCATGCGCTATCTTGTTTAATCCTCACATCACCCCTCTGAGGCAGAGACTGTATTATCCCCATTTTACAAATGAGTACATGAGGACTAGAACTGTTAGTAATTTGCCAAAATCACAGAGCCAGCAAGAGGCAAGAAATATTTTATTAAGTCCATTTGACCCTATTCAATCAGAAATTGTTAACCAATACAATAAATATGTGCATGCATCTGTTGATCTATATCTTATAACTGAGGGTACCTCTGGGCCGCACCTATGACCTAGACCTATACTACTCCAACCAAAGTAGTCAGACGTTGAAGCCACCTTACCAGTTATCAGTTATGTGGATTTTCTCATGCCAATTGAACGTGGGTGAGGAGACTTGATCAACAAAAGCATGATTCCCCAAATTCACCAGACCTGCCACGGGAATTATAGAACAAAGATCTCTTGCAGGAACAGCTAATCTTACACAACTGTGAGAGAGGCCGGAAAAGTAAGGGTCCAGCAGGAGGAGCTAATGAGTCAGAGGAAATTACTAACCAGTTCTCCGGAAGCATGGGTGGGGACAAATAAGTTAGCACCCACAAGGGTCCCTTCAGATGCCAAAGTGGACCCCCAAGGGCCACCGCCATAGAAGAATCTATGGAAGGCCGTACATATACATATCTCTTCATATCCACTGCTTCAGTATTTCTGTAGTCAAGCGTCTAGTGGTAGATCTTGGGCCTCTATCAGTCAGCAGGACTCGCAGCTGGGAGGAAATGGACACAGAGAAGGACAGAATTAGGACAAATTGGAATCAACTGGCTTCTCTGTACCTTTCACCACATCCAACCATGTGGATCTTTAGAGACTCAGGGTGCTTCTTTCCTTCCGTCTTTGAAATCTTAAACAAATTCAGAGGAGATGCTAGGAAAGGTAATCCCAGCTTAACCAAGTTAACGCAGGACAGACTACCCGTGGTCAGAAACACATCACCCTCATCAGAGGTGGCTCTGCTGCTCCTTATTGCCGTTGACATCATTTCATGTGATCTTACATTATAAGGTTCTGTAATAGAATCATTACTAATACTTGCGAGATATCCCGCCCACCTTCATGTCTTTCTTCCTTCTGTTGACAACAGTTTTGCCCAAATTTGAGGTCCAAGTGAAAATGCCCAAGGTCATCGGCTTTCTAGATGAAGAATTTGTGGTATCCGCCTGTGGCCTGTGAGTTACATTTTTTTTTTTTTCATTCCAATTCTATTTCCCGGCTCTATTTGCATTGGTAACTGGACTTCAAGGTATTTTAATTCGAGAATGACTTTCTCCAACTAGGGAGCATGAGAGGCAGCATAAGACATCCTACTAATAATAAAAGTATTGCCTGACCCCTGAAAATGTGCAAGACCGTGTTTTAAGTGCCTTGCCCCTGTTAACATTTATTCTCACACTAACCTTGTGAGATGGGGATAGTTATCCTTAGTTTGCAAATGAGGAAACTATAACACATAGAGGATAAAAAAAACTTGCTCAAGTTTCTACAGATAGTAAATGACAAACTGGAATTTAACCCAACAGTCTGGCTCCAGGGCATGAACTCTTCACCCCTATCCTATATTCCTTCTGCAATTAAATAAAAAAAAAAAAAATCTAGTTTCATGAAACTTTCTACAACCGAAATTGAATGCAAGATGTCCAACTCAAGGTCATGCTCATGCTCATAAATTCTGTGTTATTCTGTGTCATACAATCCCCATTTTTTTATTGCCCCTGATTTCCTAAACTATGGGAAATTAGAAAAAAATTAAGAACTTTTCTTAAGTAGATATATAGATATATAATGTATAGATATATAGATATATATAGATGTATACATGTGTCACAGTTATTTCTTCCCTGGTTACCTTTTGGTGTAGTAAGACATTCTTCACGTGTACTGAAGAGACACTTTACCTCTTGGTTTTGAAAGCAGTGTGAGGATCATCATATCTTCATCTTTCTCACCAGTTTTGATGCCGTAGATCTTTCCCTTAGAAGGGGGAGCACTTTCAGTCAGGTTTAAAGATTCCTCAAAGTGAGAGTTAGTAAATCATTTATTGCTTTATCAGCATTGCTAGAAACTGGGGTGGGGAGGACTATAAGAAGAGGAGACTCGGGGCCATTGAAGCCAACTGTCACCTACCCCACAGTTTTGGCTAAAGCAATAGGTCTCAAACTTAAGTGAGCAGCTGGATCTATTGAGGTGATTAGCTAAAATGTAGTTTCCTTGGCCACGCCTCTGGAGATTCCAATCGTGAACCTAAGGAAAGATTGAGGACTCCGAATCGCAATACCTATCTCAGGTAATTTCAGGGTAGATGGTCCATGAAGCATACGTTGAGAAAGAACAGACTAACCTGGCTTCACATCATATCTTCATTCAGCCTGCTCTGACACATACCACAGAATGGTTAGTTTATAAACAACAGAAATTTGTTGCTCACAGTTCTAGAGGTTGGGAACTCCAAGGTCAAAGTGCTGGCATGGTCACATTCTGGTGAAGGTTCTCTTTCTTGCTCATGGCTGGTTGGCTTCTTGCGATGTCCTCATATGGTGGAAGGGGCAAGCGATCTCTCTGGAGCCTCTTTTATAGAGGCACCAATCACATTCATGAGGGTTCCACCCTCATGATCTAAGCACCTCCCAAAGACCTCACGCCTAATGCTTTCATCCTTGGTGTTTAGGATTTTCACATACAAATTTGGGGGGTGCAAACATTCAGAGCATACCATAGCATATCCTTCCCTCAGATTTGGCAGAATCAGACTAAGTCATTATGATACTGTTCATTTATAACATTTCTGTTCGATAGCTAGTGCTTTTGAATATTCAAATTTCCAGTTAAGTTCTCATTTATCTTCTTAAAATATATACGAATTAGAGATGACTTAGAAATACACCATCTAGAGACCCTTAAATTTTTCCCCCAAACAACTTAGGAGGCATTGTCAAAGGTGGAATTATAACTTAGATAATCTGATGGCAGAGAAAGAAGGAAATAAGACAGTAAAACCCCAACTGGAAAGGAGGAAAGATCTGAGAAAAACCACATTGTTAATTTTTCATTTGGAGGTGTTTCAAAAAGATTCAGTAAGTATTTTCTCTTAGAGTTGTAGATGTATATCCACTTGGATAATTAAGACGGTTTCAGAACAAGTGCTTCTAAAGAACAAATTCATATGGAAGGAATTACGACAGCTATAGATGAACAAGATGGATATACGAATGGATCAAATTATGTGAAAAAATATCTGAGTTATTTATATTAAACATATTCTCATCTATAACTGTTTGACTGTCATAGATACACATATGGAAAGCCGGTCTCTGGTCTGGTGACAATTAATGTATGCAGAAAACATTCACGATACCATTCCAACTGCCATGGAAGATATTCACAAAAGATCTGTGAAGAATTCAGTCGACAGGTATATGGAAACCACTCTCCCCAGGACACTAACAACAGATCTTGTTTTCTCAGGGATTCAAATGCAATAAGGAATATCATACAATAGAATACAATATTGTATTGTGAAAACAGTATAACAAAGAGTAGTGTTTGAAATGGTCCCCTAGGAAAAAATGTAGAATAAGGGAAACATTGTAAGATTGCCTGGCAACGTTAGGAGGTTTCTTGATAGTTGGGTTCATGAATTTATACTGGTATTTATGCGGCCAGCAGAGAGTGGCAGTGAGTGGGCCCTGTAAGGGTATGGAAAAGAAAGTTATCAGAGCTGCAGAGAGCAAATGAATGAAAGGCTAGGATGATGAATATGATAATGAATGTCAAGACAAGCATCAATAAGCAACATAAACATGAGAGGAATTTAGTTACAAAACCTTTAAAATATCAGGGATAAGGGATGAGTTTTTATTTTCAAGTGAGTAAATTAAAATACGATTAAGTAAATTAGATGTAAATTAACTATGATTACATTTTATTATGCAATGAATATTTTCATGGAGATAAATAAAAAAATGAAAACAAATCTTTCTTAAGGTATGGATCCCAATATTTAGTTGGGAAATCTATTATAATGATTCATATATTCAATGAATATATGTTTTTATTAATGTCCTAGACATGGAGAAATACAGTGAAGAAAACATAATCCTCAGTCGATGTTTAGATAAAGGTAGTCACAGAGGAGATGTTACATCTTTTTTTAATTAATGTTTTATTTATTTATTTTGAGAGAGAGAGAGAGAGAGAAAGCAAGGGAGAAGCAAACAGAGAGAGGGAGAGAGAATCCCAAGCAGGCTCCACGCTGTCAGCACAGAGCCTGATGTGGGGCTCGAACTCACAAACTGTGAGATCATGACCTGAGCTGAAACCAAGAGTCAGATGCTTAACCGACTGAGTCACCCAGGCGCCCCAGAGATATTATGTCTGAGCTGAGTTTAGAAGAGTAGTAACCGTTAGCCCGGATAAGAATGGGAGCAAGAACGTCATCGTCTGAGGAACAGCATACGCAGAGAGGCAGAATTACAAAATACAGTGGCGCATTTGGAAACTAGGAAGTTTAATTGGGCAGAAGCAGAATAGGCTTTCAGAAGAGGAGAGAGAAGCCAGAGGCAATGAGTAACTCGATTAATGAAGAAATATGATGTCTTCTTTGGCTTGGGAAGGGATAAGCACCTGAAAGATGTTCAGAACATTTGTAAAATCTCCTTTGGCAGGAAATGTGGAGCACAAAATTTTCGTAGATTGCTAACTGCTTTTTGTGGCAGCAAATCAGAGGACCCAGGAATTCTCTTTCTTTCCTTTCAGGCAGACGGTAAAGGCTGTTTCACACAACTCGTACAGACGAAAATATTCCAGCTGAGACAAAAGGGGTATGACATGACAATACAAGTGGAAGCCAAGGTCAAAGAGGAAGGAACAGGTTGGCATTGTTTTTAAATATTGATTAATTCATTACGTTACTAGTTTATTACCCTTTTTTCAAGGTTATGTATGTATGTGTGTGCATGTGTATGTATATATGTGTGTGTATGTGTGTGCATATATTTATAACCATAATAACATTTTCACAAGAAATGTAAAAACTAGGAGCCCCTGAGTAGTTCAGTGGGTTAAGCGTCAACTCTTGACTTCGGCTCAAGTCATGATCTCACGGTTGGTGAGTTCGTCAGGCTCTGCACTGACAGTGTGGAGTCTGCTTAGGATTCTCTCTCTCCCCCTCTCTCTCTGCCCTACCCACACTTGCACTCTCTCTCTCAAAATAGATGAACATTAAAAAAAAAAAGAAATGTAAAACCTAAAGACCAAATGAGCATGAAGAGAATTAATTCTAATAGAGAGGCAAAGTTTATAAAGTAGCATGTGGGCTGATTTGTACAGAATGGATAATATTTTGAAAGCTAGCAATGGACTGAGAAAAAAGCATGATTCACGTAAAATAAATGTGTTTGGTCTCAGAAGGATTTGAAAATGCAGGTAGGGGCTAAGATGAGTAAAAAGTAAATCATATGCCAAAAAGGTTAGACTTTATTATGAAAAGCCTTGGATATCTTCAGATATATTGGAGTAGAATGTTCTAAATAAATTGATATTTTAAAAATACAATTCTAGCAAACATGAAGGGGACAGGCTAGATGAAACAATTTTAAGGTATCACAGTGTGATACAGCAGATTATTCAAAATGGCTTCAAAGATTACAAATCTGGGGCCTGGAAAATGGAAATGCCATTAACCAAGATAAGGAGTAGATGTGAAAAAGTTATGGTAATGAGAATGTGTCAAAGATAATTAATTATAATCTGGAATACCAAAGTAGAATATGATTCGTTCATCCTCAAAAATAATTTTAAAAGAAAACCAGAGCAAAATCAGAACCATAAATGTATATCTGAAACAATTCCTATTGTATCTATACCCTTGTAAGGGTAAATGCAATTGTTCTGAAAGAGAACTCACTTAGCTTTGCTAAATTGAGGCTAGAGGCAGACAAGGAGAGGCCCAAGGACAGAAATAACTACATTTAGGACATAGTATCAAATCAGTCAGAATAATAAAATTAGAAGTCATAGGGATGGGGGGAAATAATAAAATAGAGTTTCTTAGAAGACACTGGAAAGGTTTCAGTGGTACTGATGTATGAAGTATTTCTGAGAACTCACTTGGATGAAGTCTGAGATGAAAATACTATAGTGGGAGAAAATAAGGGATCTTTTAGACTTTGATAGAACAGTGCTTTAGATGATGAAGATAAAACACAGATTACACTTCAATAAATGGAAAGGCACCAGGTGTTGGCTATACCTTGCAAGGGCCATACAAGTGAAAAGAAGGGTCTTTCTGGGTAAGAGGTTTGTGATAGAAAATAAGCATATTTTAAACATGATTCCAATGTAAAGAATCATGTTGCATGCAGAAAGTCATGGGGAGAGGGCAAGGATCTGAGAGAGATGGAAACAAAAATGGCGCAAGATCACAGAAGAGGTGAGGAGCTTAAGAACATAGAGCAAGTAGGATACTTGCAAAACCAGAGGAATTGGGGAATGAGGTAAAATAATTTTTTATACGAACGTGAAGCTAAGGTCATGTTGCTTATATTTTCTAAGTGTGAGAAATTCTAGAGAGGAGAAGATATAGAATAGAGATAGTAATTTGTTATGATGGAGTGAAGCTGGCTTGGAGGTAGGAGGTGAGTTGAATATATAGAACAGTTCAACCTCGCTTATTTCTTTTTCAGAGTTGGAATTAACTGGGCATGCATCATGCATAATCACAAGCACCTTAAGCAAATTGAAATTTATAAAAGTGGATACATATTACAGACATGGGCTCCCTTTTTTTGGACAGGTAAAATATCTTTTCAATAGAATCATAATTTGGGGGATGTGGCCTTTAAGAAAATGAATTTTTGTACCCCAAAGTATAATTTGTTATAAAAATAAATATTTATTTTGAGTGAGGAAAGAAATTATGGCAAATGACAAACTTAAAAGGCAAACACTATCACATGCAGAAAAATAAAGCACACTTACTAACTTCTAACACATCTCTAGAATACATTTTTCCCTGTGTAGTTTGACTGCAGACTCTTTACCTGTTTATAAACAATGATTTTGTTTTATAATTTTTTAAAGATACTCTTTCATCTAGATGATTGAGATTGAATTTTTCATATTGATAGTTTTAAACACATTTTTGTCAGCTTCAAAGATCAGTATCGGTAATCACATTGGTAAATTTTCAGACTGATATCCAGCTAAGTAAGTAAGCTATCAGTTTTCTTTCATATAAGAGATAGAAGTTTTCTGGACATTTAAAATTTTCTTCTTTAGTAACTAATCTTTAACCTGACAGTTGATAGACAATTTCCTTATTTTAGTGATGTTGTGAATTGTATATTTTCTTCATTTATTGCAGTATTTTGCATCAAATTGGCAAAAAATTAATAAATGTATAGATGTGGTTGTGTAAGACCATTTCAAACCAAGAGGAGTACATGAGCAAACTGAGGGCTTAAAAGATGAATATGACTTGGCCAGAAATTTAAGAAAGAGGGGAGAATGGCCAAGGCTCTAGGTTTTAAATAGCTTTTAAAGACCAAGGAAGCGGGGCGTCTGGGTGGCTGAGTCAGGTGAACGTCCAACCCTTGATTTCGGCTCAGGTCATGATCCCACAGTTCATGAGATCGAGTCAGCGTCAGGCTCAGAGCTAACAGTGAGGAGCCTGCTTGGAATTCTTTCTCTGCACCTCTCTTTCTTGTGTTCTCTGTCTCAAAATAAACAAATTTTTTTTATTTAATTTAAGCAAATTATTTTAACTGAAGAGCGAAGAGCTAAGAGGTAGCCAGGGTGACTGGCTGAGATAGAAGATATAACTGGATGGACTGTATAGTTGTAGGTAAGCCAGAGCAGCCCTTGAGGGCCTTTTAGAATAAGCTCAGAATTTTGTACTGAGGAGTTACTAAAGGTTTTAAGGAGAATAGCATGATCAGTTTAGCTGAGGCAGTATAGAGAATGGTTTGAAGCCAGCAGGAAGCAGGAAGAAGGCGAACTGTGTAAGATTCAATAAAATGGTATTGGAAACCAGACGGAGAAAAATATTGTGTCCTGTCATCTGAGAAAAGAGGTAGAGTTAAAATAAAAACAAAGCTTTTCAGAATTGCAATTTGGGAAACATGGATTTGGGCAACAATTCAAATAGTGCCCCCTGGCCTGCAAAAACAAAAATCAACAGTTTTTCAAGACAAAGGGGAATTCTAGTACATGTCTTTTATGAGGAATTTCGATTGGCGTTGGTGGCAGAAGACTAATCTTGACTGAATGTAAGCGGTTACTAAGGATATCATCGAGCAAAATCTCCTGTAGCAGGTGGCAGGTGTTCGGGCTGAGTTTGGTCCAGTTCCGAAGTTCATGGTTCTTCTGCTGAGGACCATCAGCCTGAGTGCCTAAGGCACTCAGTGCCTAAGTGCCTAAGGCTGATCTCCCTAATGGCCTCCCAGCTCCATTGTAAACCTTTTGATAAGAGACCTCATTTTATTTCACCTTTCACAGGTTTTAACTGGAATGGCAGCAATGAATCTAGAGAGAAATGAATAGGAATAAAATGTGTTCAACAGGGAAAGAGATAGCATTTGGCCAATGGTTAGATACAGTCAGTCAAAGAGAGAAAAATGATTTAAAAAGAGAAGAAAAAAAGCCTATGGGATGAATAGAAGCACCATATACTGAGACAGAGAACAGCGGGGAGGAAGAAAATTGGGAAAGGTAATATCACGAGTCCATTCTGGGATATTCGCAGTTGTTTCAGGCTCAGGGAATATCTATATAGAAAAGTCAAATAGTCTAGAGCCCAGAAAACAAGTCTAATTTTCAGATTCTAAGATCTTCGGTAAATGACAGCAGCCACGAGGTCAAGAGGTGAATGCAACAAAGAACGGAAGATGCCATTGCCACGTAACCCTTGACACCAGCTATCTCTTCCTCACTTCTAGGTTCTTCTAGTCAATGAGAAGGATCAGCCAATCCCCAATAAAACTGTAGTCGTCACTGTGGATGGAAATGCATATCATTCCAACTTTATCACGGATGACCATGGTTTGGTAGACATTTCCATTAATACCACCAGGTTCACATCTTCTTCATTCACAGTTTCGGTAGGTGGGAAGGGGCATCTGGGGCTGCAAAAAGATTGCTGAGGCTGCATAATTTAAGGGTATGTGGGAAGCATGTAAATTCTACGGAAAAAGAAATGGCAACACAGAGGAAAATAGAAATTAAGCAATGTGGAGACCTAACTCAGAAGAAAACATGATCTGCCAGAAACCTTTTACTTTAGATTGACTCCATTTACAACCTGCCGTAGACATTTATTGGCTCATCTTGACCTTCCCTCGTAAAATTCAATGTTTTCACAATTCTGTTACAGATTAGATTTTCTTGATTTCTTCGATGTGCCGCTATTGTTTGTTTTCTGTAGAAGGTTCAAATAACTTTATGCAGTTTATAGGCATAAGGGTATTAAGAAAAAGTAATTGGTCTTGACTGTGAGTGAATATCATCTACTAAATCAGTATGGCACAAGCATGAATAAAGTTAAGGAAAAGTCACTCACAGATTATGCTTTATTTGGGAAAACAAACTATAATGGAGCCAAATAAACATGGTTCACATAAAATCTTTAGTAAATGAGGGAAACCCTGGGTGGCTCAGTCAGTTAAGCGTCCGACTTCAGCTCAGGTCATGATCTCACAGTCCGTGAGTTGGAGAGCCCACGTCGGGCTCTGTGCTGATGGCTCAGAGCCCGCGTCGGGCTCTGTGCTGATGGCTCAGAGCCCAGAGCCTGCTTCTGCTTCTGTGTCTCCCTCTCTCTCTGACCCTCCCCGTTCATGCTCTCTCTCTGTCTCAAAAATAAATAAACATTAAAAAAAAGAATCTTTAGTAAATGACAGAGTGACCAACACGTACATAATGTATTTTCAAGACCTTTATTCTTTCCACTAGGTCACTTACAAAAAGAACACCCGCTGTTTTGATAACTGGTGGCTTGAAGAATATCATACGCCAGCACAGCACACTGTAAAGCGTATTTCCTCCCCGAGCAAGAGTTACCTACACCTTGAACCTGTTACTGGTACTGTGGCCTGTGGACAAATCCAGGAGATCCGGGCACACTACATCCTGAATGAACAGATTCTAAAGGATGAAAAAGATTTGACCTTCTATTATTTGGTAAGAATAGAAGTACCTCTTCCTTATTACAAGACCTCAAAAAGATTGAGTTCTTATCGAAGTGATACGCTTTGTAAGACATCAGTGAAAACCTTTTCTTGTCCTTGTTTTTATGCTTGAAGAGAAGTAGCTTCCTAATACATTATCAATGCTTTCATTTCTCATTTATGCTCTGGTCTCCACTGGAATTTCTAAGCTTTTTTCTGAGTTCCAATGGAAAATTATTGAAGGAGAGAGGAAAAAGCCAGGGAGAATGCCTTGTTAGACAAAAATAATGTTTTTCTTAGAACTCAATAGGTAAATAAGCAAAGGGCAAGAAATCAAGAACTTATTCAACAGGAAATAAAATTATAAACAAGCTTCTGGAAAATATTCAGTTTTGACATTAATTGAAGAAGTGAAAAATAAAACAATAAAGCAGTAGCAATACACCTGTAAATCTTCTAAATAGTTACAAACCTTATGACCAATGTTAAATGAAGGGAAAAAGGGCATTGACAGGCATATCATAAATTGATATGATACTTTTGAGGCCAATAAACCTATTTGTGCCCTGAGATTAAAAATATAATCCCAAACTGGCAGTTACTCAGATAAGTCACTTTAAGAAAAAAAAAAAAAAAAATTACATGTAAGAGACTGTGTATAGGAAGATTAACTGTAGACAATATGTTTTTAATTTTTTTAATGTTTTTATTTATTTTTGAGAGAGACAGAGACAGAATGTGAGCAGGTTAGGGGCAGAGAGAGAGGGAGACACAGAATCCGAACCAGGCTCCAGGCTCTGAGCTGTCAGCAAAGAGCCCGACGCGGGGCTCGAACTCACAAGCTGTGAGATCATGACCTGAGCCAAAGTCAGATCCTCAACTGACTGAGCCACCCAGGCGCCCCGTAGACAATATTTTTAAAAATTCTATTGAAAAGTTTTTTAAAAAGTTGACAGTAAGTCAGAATCTTAGTTTTATTGCTTGTTAGTTACGTGACGTTGGGCAATTTACCTGATCTCGTTTGTAAAGACAAACGTCAATCATCTTACCTGAATACTAGGGATGAGATTTATACCCACTTCATGGGAATACTGTGCACATTAAATAAAATCCTATAACTAAATAATTTAGCTCAATGCCTGGCACAAAGAGAGTGTCAATACCTTTGGCTTTTTAACAATAAAGAATACTTACATATATTTTATATCTATCTGCTTTTAGTACATATTGCCTTGTGTATGTTTAAAATATTTGTTGAAAGAATATGCAAATTTGAAATATCAATATTCAAGAAAAATAGCAAATACTAAATAAAATACTAAAACATTGCAAAACATGTATTTGTTATTTAAAGTATGTAACTCTACACATAGGAAAATACTGAAAGAGAACTTTAGTGTTCAAAACTTCTGGGTTGCAGTAGTGAGATAATTTATTTATATATTTTGAATAGGCTCTTGTGAGTTTAATATGTGCCTTTTAAAACGATAATGGATATCTTTCCGTCTTCAGATCAAAGCAAGAGGAATCATCTCCCGATCAGGAATCCACGTGTTGTCCATTGAGCACGGAGAAAGTAAGTACTTCCAGGATTTCCCCCCCTTTTTTTTTCTCTCGTATACTCAAATTCTGTACATTTTAGCAAGACGGAGCTACTTTTACATTTTACATTTACATTCTACAGAGGTCATGGTCTCCAACCTTCTTCAATCAACCAAAGACGAGGATAAGCTAATACAAAACAAATAAACATTTTAAAGGTTGCGGGGGGGGGGGGGGGGCGGGGGGCACCTGGGTGGCTCAGTTGGTGAGGTGTCCGATTTTTTATTTCAGCTCAGGTTGTGATCTCACAGTTGTGAGATCCAGCCCTGTGAGACGGAGCCTGCTTGTAATTGTCTCTCTCCCTCTCTCGCTCTCCCTCTCCTCCTCTCCCCCACTAGCCCTCTCTCTCTCTCTCTCAAATAAATAAACATGCAAAACGATAGCATACTAGGTTCATTTTAGTCCATTTAGTAATTTCTCTTATTTTTGTAACATTTCTATATTTTAAATTTTATTCCTAAAGTAAAATATATTCATTTTATAATTAAATGTTTTAAAATGCATATATTTTTATTAAAATGTTAATTTTATTAACGTATTTATTTGAAAGTGCAGAAAATCACCAAGGAAAAATTTTACTGTGTACGTCTTTGAATTCATTTCCTATTGCTGCCGTAATACATTACCACCCACTTTCTGGCTTATAACTGCAAATTTATCATTTTACACTTCTGTAGGTCAGAAGTCTCACTGGGTTAATATCAGGGTGACAACAGGACTGGCTGCCTTCTAGTGCTCTAAGGAGTTACCCGTTTCCTTGCCTTAGAACCTCCTGCATTCCTCAGTTTGTGGCCCCTCTATCTTCAACCCCGGGAGCACTTCATCTTCAAATCTCTCTCTTACATTTCTGCCCCCTTTTTAAAGATCACTATGATTCAGGGGTGCCTGGGTGGCTCAGTCGATTGAGCGTCCGACTTCGGCTCAGGTCATGATCTCACAGTTGTCTCTCTCCCTCTCTCTCTGCCCCTCCCCGACTCATGTTCTGTCTCTCTCTGTCTCAGAAATAAATAAACATTAAAAAAAAATTTTTTTTTAAGTAAAGATCACTATGATTCCATCGGGCTCACTTGGATAACCTAGAATGATCTCCCCCTCTCAAAGTCCTTGACGTAATCACATTTGCAAAGTCCCTTTTGCTGTGTAACATAACATGTACACAACTTTTTCAGATTATGATATCTTTGGGGAGGACGTTAATCTGCCTACCACAAACTGCCCTCTGGCCCCAAAGATTCACATCCGTCCCATGTGCAAAATGCACTCACCCTATCCCAACAGCCTTAAAAGACTCCATCCTTTACAGCATTAACTCAAGTCCAAAATCTCATGTAAGTCTCATCATCTCAAAAGTCCCAAATATCATCTTATTGTCTAAGTTAGATATTGGTGAGGCCTTAAGTGTAACCCTTTCTAGGACAAAAAGAGTTATCAGTCCCAAGAAATTTTGAAAGCCGTTTGGACAAACAACGTTAGGTTTCAGAATACTGCTTAAGCTGCATCATACAAGTATTTGCATGTGATATTTTCATTTGTGCTCAGTTCGAAACATTGTCAGATTTCCCTTTTAATTTCTTCTTTGGACTCTGGGTGAGTCATAAAATAAGTATGTTTTTTAGTGTCTAAATATTGAGGTATTTTTCAGAAACTTTTCTTAGTGATTTCTACCTTCATGCCATTGTGGTCATTTCTTTTAAATTTACTGAGACATGTTTTATGGCCCCACATATGGTCTATCTTGATAAATGTTAGTATTTCTATTCTTCTGCTCTTCAGCGTTTTCTAAATGTCATTTAAGTCAAGTTGGTTCACAACATTTCTATATCTTATACGGCACTTTCCTTCTGAATTTTCTTGAATCACCAACATCTCTCGATTTCTGTTATCCCAGGAAGGATAATTAACCTTAAAAAAAAAGGGGGGGGTTTGTTCCAAAAGGTAAATACATTTGGTCTGTTTATTTGTTACATGTCCCTAGGCTAAATCTCATAAATAGCCTCCTTTTTTTCTGTTCATTTGATAATTATAAGCTATCATTTTACAAAAACAAAATAAAAATAAAATAAAAACTTTTATTAGCAGCATATTTAGGAATCAAAAAGCTCATTCACCCAAGGTGAATCAGTATATGCAGGAAAAAAATGAAGAGTACCCATTACAAAAATTAAAATATGTTTGTCTTTTACCTTTGAAACCCCATTTCCGTGTCCTTGGCACGGAGTGGGCACACAAGAAATGTTTTTAAAGTAATTCATAAATAAAGGATAAGATATCTCTTTGTCTACAACCTGTGGTAGCTAAACTTTATTTGAAGTTTACATATTTGAACTATATTTGAAGAGAACTAACTTTGAAAATAATATAGCTTCCTGTCCTGATATATCTCTATAATAAGAGTTTTGGATAAAAAGTCCATGCCCTCAAGATGTTGTTATGCTATTTTTTATGTTTATTTATTTTTGAGAGAGAGAGAGAGAGAGAGAGAGAGAGAGAGAGAGAATGCGAGCAGGGGAGGGGCACAGAGAGAGGGAGACACAGAATCCGAAGGAGGCTCCAGGCTCCGAGCTGTCAGCACAGAGCCCGACGTGGGGCTCGAACCCACGAACTGCGAGATCATGACCTGAGCCGAAGTTGGATGCTTAACCACATGAGCCACCCAGGCGTCCCTGTTGTGACACTTTTTATGTGCTCTTTATATGGTTTTAGTATTATGGTTTCAAATTACTTTATTGAAGTATAATTAACACACAGTGTTATAGTAGCTTCAGGTGTCCAATATACTGGCTTGACAATTCTTTACATTATTCGGCGCTCACCACGATAAGTAGAGTCACCATGTGTCATCATACAATGTTACTACAATATCATTGACTATATTCCCTAGGAGATCTGGCCATTAGCGACAACATGGATGGACATAGAGCATGTTATGCTAGATGACAGAAGCCAGAAGTTTCGAATTTATTTTGACCCTGCTGTTTCCGTGCTTCTTCACCCCAAGCTGCCCTCCAACTTTCTAAAGACACAGGAAAGCTATACTTTTGAAAGAATTTCCTGCTACCCAGAACTTAGCTCGTTTACGAGAAAATTAAGTGTGGACATCACATAAGCACTATGCAATGCACGCAGAAAGAAGCAACTAAGATAAATATAGGCAATTCCCTGGTAAAACTCAGATTCACACCTGGTTTTGTCGGTAATTATTCGTACCGTATCTCTGCGGTATTGAAAATGGCCTGATGGTCAGACGAGGTTGCATTCTTTGCCTTTTCCTCGTGCATATGACAGGAATTGTGTTGATGTGGATCAGAGGTAGAGGTAATTAACGATATCTAGAAGTTCTTCCCTCTTGATTTCTTTCTTAAGAAATCTTTTTTTTTTTTCCTTCCAAGATTTTATTCAAATTCAAGTTAGTTAACATATAGCGGAGCCACTGGCTTCAGTAGAATTTAAGTGATTCCTTACTTCCATATAACACCCAGTGCTCATCCCAACGAGTGCCCTCCTCGATGCCCATCCCCCATCTAGCCCATCCCCCACCCACTCCCCTCCTACAACCCTCAGTTCGTTCTCTACAGTAGAGTCTTAAATCTTTTTTTCAATTGAAAAACAGAAAGGCGCATTAAATGCGTTTTTCGACTTAAATGCACAAATGTATCCTACACTTTTCCGGGAAAACGTCATTGGCTCAGCATGTCTGCACTCAACACAACTGCATACACGATGGTGTAAATGCAAGTCTTCTCTTCCTTTAGTGTGCTCCAAATGTTAGAAGGAGTTAAGTCATTAGAGGGTCTCTTCTGTATAAAGTTGAGAACTCCTCCCTCTTCCTAATCAAGTATCTTGAACGTTTTCTTACTCTCCAGTGAAAGGAGTATTTTCCTTCTCCTTTCGAGTGGAGTCAGACATCGCTTCTGATGCCCAGTTGCTGCTGTATGCTTTTTTGCCTGATGGAGAAATTATTGCCGACACGGAGAAAATCAACATCGAAAACTGTTTTGCCAATAAGGTGAGTCACCTGTATCAGCAGTCCTTTTATTCATCTCCCCTTTTGAAGGGCGGAAAAGACAGATGTCGTGGCCGTTTCTAAAACTGCCATATAGTGTTCCTGGAACTTTCCTCCAAAGGACATCCAGAGGCCGAGAGTGATGCCATACCCTGAGAGGGCTGGTGAAGAAGTTCAAAGCAGGTGGCCCTAGACACACAATGTTTGACAAGTTTCTTGTTTTATCTTAAAATTCATGTGCAATTCAAAATCTATTCTGTTATACAACCTGAATAGCTTTAATCTTGACGTTTCGTTCCCTAAATTTTCAGTTAAAAATGATGTCTCCCGAGGATGTGTCCATTTTATCCCATCATACCCCCGACGCACCTCAGTGTGCTATTGCAGAAACCAGTAACTCATTGTGAGTTTAAATTCAGTTTGATAATACAGAACAGGGGTATATGTATGTGCCCCATGTTGAGAAACACAGCCTGGGCACTCTAATAATGACTATAGCATAAAAATATAACATACTTGCAAATGGAGTCTTCTCATGTTTCCAAAGAATATATAGTTGTAACAAGAAGCCTTTATCCCAACAGAATTTGGTGCTTAACATGAACAATCAGAGAGCATCCACCAACTTCACTTATCTTTTTAAAAATATACCTAGGACTCTTTAACATGAATTTTATGAAGATTCAAACTATGCAAGGTACCTGGGTGGCTCAGTTGGTTAAGCGTCCAACTTTGGCTCAGGTCATGAACTTGCAGTCCGGTGGGTTCGAGCCGCGAGTCCGGCTCTGTGCTGACAGCTCAGAACCTGGAGCCTGCTTCAGAATCTGTGTCTCCCTCTCTCTCTGCCCCTCTCTGCTCATGCTCTGTCTCTCTCTCTCTCAAAAATAAATAAACATTTAAAAAAATGTTTTTAAGAACAAACAAAAAAACTACACATTTAGGGGCGCCTGGGTGGCTCAGTCATTTAACTGCCTGACTCTTGATTTTGGCTCAGGTCATGATCTCACGGTTCATGAGTTCAAGCCCCACATTGGGCTCTGCAATGAGAGCGCAGAGCCTGCTTGGAATTCTTTCTCTCTCCTTCTCTTTCCACCCCTCCTGCACGCGCCCGTGCTCTGTCTCTCAAAATAAATAAGGAAACTTAAAAAAAAAAGAAAAACTATGCTTTGATGGCAAGTGAACATTTCTGCAATGCGAACTACATTAGATTATCTTTTTTAAAAAACATATAATGATCTAAGAAAAATACACAATGGATTCTGATATAAAATTTTAATTCTATCGTACTAAAGAATGCTAGTAAACAGGACAGGTGTCCAAGGGCATAGTTTCTTCTGCTCTATTTGGATGTTCTTTGTGTTCCATGTGAACCTAGAAGAGATTCCTGTCTCAAACTTCAATGCCCTTACTGCTAATCGTGGGTAGTTGGTTGTTGGTTACACCTTGGAATGGCCATGTTATGCTATAGCTTTCGGCACACTTTGCTTATTCCAGCAGGGGTTTCTTGCTGGTAGAAAACAGGTGACCATTCCTGAGTAACACCAGAAAATTTCCACAGAGGAGTGCAAGCCCCTGGATATCATTCTCAGTCTCTTCATATCAAATATCTCGTAACTTATTCATCACAAGTAGAGAGACGCTGTGAAAACCAGAAAAGTATTTAGAAGAAAGGTGACTATTTTCATTTACCACCAGCAGTTAGAAAAAAAGAGGTATTAAAAAGTTAAAAACTGAGGACCTTAGAAGGTAGACAGCCTGGCAGGCTGATGAACAAACAGAGGCAAGAACAGGCGGAGAATGGGAGGGAAGAACCAAGTCAGTCTGAGATGTGTGTTCCCTCAAACCAATAATATACTTCAAGTATTCTCTTCAGTCTTCATTAGGATAGAGAAAAAACTGTTTTCTATCCAAAATTTGTATCTCTCTTTCTTACTTTAACAATAACAGATCTAGTATATAGGTTAAATACCACATAACACTTTGCCTGTCATTCTTAACTGGATTGAATTATTTACGAAGGATAACATTGATTAACTCTCTCTCTTTCACAAATAAATAAACATCAAAACAAATTTTTTTAAGGGGCGCGTTAGTGATTCAGTCAGTTAAGCATCTGACTTTAGCTCAGGTCACGATCTCATGGTTCGTGAGTTCGAGCCGGCGTCAGGCTCTGTGCTGACAGCTCGGAGCCTGGAGCCCCCTTCGGATTCTGTCTCCCTCTCTCTCTGCCCCTCCCCTGCTCATGCTCTGTCTCTCTGTCTCAAAAAATAAATTTAAAAAAATTTTCTTAATTTAAAAAATAAATAAACATCACAAACATTTTTAAAGGATGACACTGATTAATATGGATAAGTGCAGACTCTCCAACTATGCCTTAAAATCCTTTGTTTGTTCGCGTATCAGTAAAGCATTTTACATTTTCTAATGTAGTCACTTCTTGATTAATAGTCGTTTCGGTGGATTATAATGCAAATAATTCATGTGTTCATTTGAAATAGGCACTCACAAACATGTTTTCATACGCTTAAATTTTCTGAAAACAAAAACAAACACGTTTAAAACAAAATTCTCCATACGCCATGTTTTCATAATATAGTGAACTACCGGGATGAATACTTCCTCATTTTGAGAATAAATCTATTAATTGTTTTTCGTGTAGCTCTCATGATACACGAATCCAATTGTTACATTAATTCACAGACCACATAGCGGGATGATCACGGTTAAATTCAGCAACGCAAGTGAGATATTATTTTAACTAAGCATACTGACATTTCATTCCAATCCAAATCACCTTGCCGTTCAAGAACCTGGAAAGTTTCCTGGTGCTACTACAGACTCTAGATTCTAAATTATTTTCTTTTCTATATTGAATATAAAATAAAACTCAGACTCTGCTCCAGAAATATTTACAGAAACATGAAGAACGGATAGGTTCACTTATCAGTGAGTTTCTCCCGGCCGAAGCTGCCCTGCACCCCTTTAGAATGTCAGACGACTAAGACTGCGACCTGGAGGAGGCTTCAGGTGGCTGGTCTCAGAGGTGGAGCGTGACTTTTCATGGCACCGTGCAAACTGTGCGCATTCACCACGAAAACACCGCACGGAGATAGGTCAACTGCATCAGAGTATGTATCTTTGTTAGCAGTGTGCGCTCTTTTTCCCGTCGGGGATTCTGTCTCAATGTGATCAAAACCAATGTACATTTCACCAGCTACACGAGGACCAGGAAATCTCAGTGAACTGGAGCTACATTTCCAATTTACCCCAGAGATCGTTCACTGGTAGTCCCTACCGGTTCGCACCTCTTAAGCCTGCTCCAAAAAGGATGAAGGGAAACCAAGCGTAGAAAGAATTAGTCCTCGTCTGGGGTAGAGGTGTTGAGGCTGTAATACTTAGAACATTTGCTGTCATAATCATATCCTTTTTACAGGTCAATTTGAGCTTCTCCTCAGCCCAGAGCCCACCGGCCTCAAACATCAACCTGGAGGTCACAGCCACTCCCCATTCTCTCTGTGCCCTCCGTGCGGTTGACCAGAGCGTCCTGCTCATGAAGCCTGAAGCTGAGCTCTCGCCTCGTTTGGTGAGTCCCCTTTCAGCCTTGGATTTCAGAAAATGCACATATGCTAAGACCAGTTATAACTGAGAGGACGTATCCTTCAGAGTGTCAGGCATACTCTGGTAAGTTATGTATGAATTGGACTTGAATTCAGTTCCACAAAAGACATTGCGCCAGGTGCTTAACATAATCTGCTCTCACTTCATTCTCTCTCTTGATATATTCTCAGTGAGGGAGCAATATTGTTCCCCACTGCATTCACCGCCTAGCACAGTACTTTATGAATAAAAGGTGCTCAACACATTGTTAGGGAATCAACACATGAGTAATAATTCCTTAAGGTGGTCATTATTACCTTAATTTTATGAATGAAGAAAACACAGCTATGACAGATAAAGCCACTATAGAATATATTAAAATATAATATCTATTATATATAACGTATATAATATATACTATATATAAATTATATTATATATATAATTTATATATAATATATTATATATATAATAACATATAATTTAAATATAATATATATGTTATATGTTATTATGTTATATATATAATATATATTATATATAACATATATATTATATTTAAATATAAAATATAATATATATCACATAAAATATATGTATTACACAAAAATATTATATAGTATATATTATATGAAATATATATTATATAATATATAATATAATTTATATAATATATATTTATATTTATATTATATTTATATAATATACTATATTTATATTTAATATAGATTATATATAAGTTATATTATATAATATAATTATAATAATTACAATAATAATATAATATATGTTGTTTATAATATATAATAATTATAATTATATATTATATATATTTATATTTATATTATATTTATATAATATACTGTATTTATATTTAATATAGATTATATGTAAATTATATTATATATAATATAATTATAATTACAATAATAATATAATATATGTTGTTTATAATATATAATAATTGTAATTATATATAATATATATTATATTATATTTATATAATATAATATATATTTATTTATGTATACATAAATATATAAATATAATATATATTTATGTATAATATATTATATAAAATATATAATATATATTATATGTAAAATATATAATATATATAAAATATATTTTAAGGGTGGAGTTTGAATCAAATCTCATTCCATGCCACCTTTAATGCACCACATCAAGATAGTATGTGAAATGCCTGATTTTTCAGCTTCCCCTAAAATCTAGGTGCTTGCTCACCGGTTTGAAGTATGGACAAAAGAGAGTTTCCATTCAAACTTGTCTTTTACAGATGTCTCTTGTAATAGAGCACTTTCAAAAAGGCCTTATAGTTTACTTTCTCTGTCTGTTTATTTATGTAACAAATCTTCACTGCCTCTTCCCTAGAGGCTGGATCCTGCTCTGGGAACAGGAGTTCTAATGGTAAACTTTCAGATGTCGGTTTTGACCATCTTAGACTAACGGTCTTATGAGGCATTAACATAAACAAGTAAGCAACAAAAACATAAACATATAATAGTTCCCAATTTGGGTGAGGATAGTGAAAGAAATAAAAAAGATGCTGAGATAAAGAAAAAAAGAGTTGGACATTGTTTCAAGTGGTGATTGAGAGTGTCTTCTCATGGTCAGAGAATGAAGGAAAAAGGACAAGTATTATGAAGAATGAGGGCAGCGCGCCCAAAGGGCTTGAGGTCAGAACAAGACTGGAGTGTTCTAAAAGGAAAAGGTAATAACCTAATAAGTAATGGGGAGAGACGAGGATGCTAGAGACTGTAGGTAAAATGGAAAGTAAGGAAGATTGTGACGAGCTCTGTTAGCCTGGAGTGGAGTTTGGAGGTGACGGCAAATGCTATGGTAAATCTGAAGAGTTGTAAACGGAAGAGTGCCAATTCCAATTTATCTGTTAAGGAGATCCTGTTTGCTGCTGAGCGAATGAGAGCAAGAATGAAAGAATGGGAACAATTAGTAGGTTATTGTAGTAGCATAGGCAAGAGGTGAATGCAGCCACATTAGAAGGTCTGCGTGGAGGCCTGTGTTTATTTAATGGCCTGGGTACTATGTGACTGAGCAGGTGGCCTGACACCAGGCTCTGGGCAAAAACTGAACTGCAATTGATTTATTTCTAGGTTGCCTGGGCACCTAGTTTTTGGTCAAGCTAGAGTTGGAACTAAAATAGTAGACTAAAACAAACAAAAACAAAAAACTCAGTAAGAGTTAAAAAGAACTTAATCATAGAAAATGGGAAAAGGAATGAATTGGGAATGTACGGAAATTATTTCTGACTGTTGGGATTATGAGTGGCTTTTGTGCTCCTGTCACACTTCGCTATGCTGTCCACATTTTTGGCTTCCTTTTAAAAGCAGGCATTTGGGGGGCGCATGGGTGGCTCAGTTGGTTAAGCATCCAACTCTTGATATCGGCTCAGGCTGTGAGCTCATGGTTGTGAGATCGAGCCCCATGTTGGGCTCCACACTAGGCATGGAGCCTACTTGGGATTCTCTCTCTCTCTCTCTCTCTCTCTGCCTCTCTCAAAATAAATCAATAAACTTCAAAAAAAAAGATAGGCATTTGGTGTAGGAGACAGGAGACGAGTTTTATTCTTACTCAACCAAAATGGGCTCTGAGACTTTGATCAATTAATTTCATTTCTCTATGTATTAATGTCTTTTGTACAACAACAGGATTAGGATCCCTAACATTTATTATCTCCCCATGATTTGTCTGTGGTTCTTTGTATCATTGGCATGGGAGTATTCAATAAACACCACAATCTTTTAAATCCCAGACTGAACATTATCACACTAAAAATGAACTTAAAAGGCAAGACAAAACAAGAAGTTTCCCTTTGTTCTCTCAACTTTGCAGGTCTATGATTTGCTGCCACCAAAGAGGGTCCCTAGCCTTACACACGGAGGTCCCCTGAATGCATATGGTGAAAAATGTATCAATGCAGAAGACATAGTTCACAATGGAATTGTTTACACACCAAAGTGGGCCATAAAAGAGGATGACGTTTACAGTGTTTTTGAGGTAATTCACCTTCCCAAAAGTATAAACAACATTGAGTTTTAAGTTTTTGTTGAAGTGGAGAACAAATGGGCTTCTAAGCTCTAGAATCTGATCCTGCACCCCCCCCAAAACAAAGCTAAGCTTAACAGAAAAACACTGAAACCTCAGAAGCACGGAGAACTTTGTACACATACGGATATTCAATCATCAATGTATCTCGCACTCTTTAGCGCAAGTGGTATGCTTTTAGGGCCCACAGCCTCAACCAGGTTGATCCCAAAGCTGTTTACGACTGCCATAGCCCCCTCAGCAATTGTCAGAGATTCTAGCAAAACATAGAAATGTTTCATAGAAACATAGAAAACTAGTGTGAGCATAGTGAAACATTTTCCACAGTGAAAGGTGAGTACCTTATTGGCGGCCATTATCGTCAGTCTGTTGCACAATACATACGATGTTGAATAAATAAATGACTGAATACACAAAGTATAATACTTTCATCATCTTTACTGCAGTAAAATTTCCGGGAAAACTGAAAGTAGTCTTTCACAAAGAAAAGATTTACAAAACTTGGGTCGGAATGTGAGCAGGCCTGGGGCAGGTTAAATGCCCCAGGTTAAATAAAATGCCTAGCTTTCAGATTAACTGTAACTAGACAGTGTTACGAAGGGAGAGTTTGTCCAGCTTTGAGATGAAGTCTTATCACACGACCAAAGAGGGCTTAAAACCCTTATTGTATCTTGAGGAAACGTGCCCTTCTTCCACAGCGTAGCGGAGAGCAATTTAAATCTCCTTCTTCTAGAGCCTCCGGGATCTTAAATCAGTTGGTGAGAGAGGGGTAGGTAGAGGACTCTTTAGGCTCATTAGCTAACTGTTTAATCTTTAAACATTTGCTTCTGACTTCTTTCTCCCTGTTTCATGTCACTGCCACCACTGATAACTGTGTCTCAGCCTCGCACAGTTTCCCGCGTATTTGGAGGTAAGACAGCGAGTAGTATTTCCTGGTGACAAATAGTGAGGAAAGAGGCCTCTGGGACCAAGTGGACTCGAGGAATCAGGCTACTGTAGGCATCTGCATGTATGTTTTGGATGCAGAGATTCAAGATGCTTGCAAGAAAATGAGAAAGAAAAGAAGCAAGACTAAATTAGGAAAGTGATGGGCTGAGCATAGATATTTAGGGAAAGACACATTTTCCAATAAAACTTAAACAACACAAAGTGTAACTAACTGTGAAGAAAAATCTCCAATGTGCAACCCTATAATTTCAAATGAAAAGAAACATAAACAATTATTCTGTGCACACACACACACACGCACGCACACACACACACTATATATATATATATATATATATATATATATATATTATATATATATATTTGTTTGGAGAAACAAATATTAGTTGGTTGGAGAAAAGGAAGGGAAGATAAACATACAGGTGCAAAATAGTTTCTTGGATGCAAAAGATAATTAAAGAGGCATCAGCATATAGCAACAAAATTCAGAAATAGGAATCAGTAGAATCAGGGTTCTAATCCCAACTCCTAGTCACTAACTGGATGAACTGGACTGTCTGTGACTCCGTTTTCATATTTATAAAATAGCTCTCTTCCTTTTTGTGTGGCACTTTCATGATGATCCTATGGGCTATATGCATGATAATAATGAAAGTGTGATCATGTAGGGAAGGAAAAATTCCTCCTCTGCGCCTCAGGGTGTTCCGGCTGGACTAAGAATTAGATTTCTAGGAGACAGTTTAACAGGAGAGAAAAACGGTTTTATTACATGCTCTGGGGGCCCAATAATGAAATTGAGACCTAAAGAAATGAACAAACAGGAAGCTTTTGTACTTTTTAGCCAAAGAGAAGACAAATTTGTGGGAAACTGACAGGATAAAGAAAACATGTTCGGGAGCTTTAGAATTCTAAATGGAATTTGGGCTGAGGTCATAGATTAAAAAAAATAATAACGGGGTTTGTTTCTACAACATTCTTGGCTTTAAAGTTCCTATCTCTGGTGATAAGGATTTTTATTTTCCTTACCCTTTCCATGAAAGGTTACCTTTCATGTGGGAGATTTATTTACTGCTGTGAGGAAGACAGAGGAGGGATTGAGTGTCCTTGAACCAAATGTTTCCCAACTAGCCTCAATTCAAAATAATCAATATGCTATATTCGCTTTGGGCAGCCTGCTCTTGACCCCTACAGTACAAATGTAAGAAAAGATCCCATTCTCAGGATTGGATTGCCAATATGCTTTAATAATCCATTTTCTTCCAGTCTGCAGGATTAAATATTTTTACCAACTCAAAACTCCACAGTCCATCTTTTTGTTGGCTGCCTCCACCATATCCTATAGCCTATGAAGACGGTAAGGGGGAGATACCTTTGCCTGCTAGGATAATAGGGGAAAAAATGATGTTTTGCTGGGGTGGGGTGGGATGAAAAGTTATTTTTCTGAGTATTGAATCTTGTGACTCTTGTGAATCTGCAGCGACTTCTTGGTGAGTTTTCTTCAAATAACACCCCCTCCCCTCCAAAAAGAAACAATTTTTAAAGCAATTATCGTTTCATTTTTTTACTCTGTCTCTGAAATCAAAGTTGACTGCTTTTTTGTCCTAGCCTGTAGTAGTCTTGCGATTTCAAATCCTCCTTATCCAGTGTGGGTTCAACACCTCAATTAGCATAAGACAGATTTTACTGCAATAACAACCAAACTCCCACAGCTCAGCAACTAAGATGATAACATTTGCTTTTCTTTGTTCGCTCACACACAACTGCATATGCATCCAGTAGCTGTCCAGAACGGCTCCCCCCCAATCAGTGAGTTAGGGGTACCCTTTCTACTTTCATCTTGTGACTCCATTTCCCATGTGCCATCCAAGACCATTACCATGAGAAAGGAGGGAAATGATTATTTTGTCCTGCTGTGGAAGTGGGATATCTGCCCTTCCTGCAAGGAAGGCTGAGAAATGTGAAAGATCGTATGGACATTAATTGTCTCTGTCATCTTCTTTTTATGAAAATCAAAGTGACTTTGATATGTTGAATGAAATAGAATAGCCCAACTTTTGGCAGTTAGACTACTGGTCTCCTTGTGTGTTTCCAGTATACCTGGCAATGAGGAAAATTTGAAAAGATTCTGAGTATTCTTTTCTATTGCTGTCACGTCTAGAGAAAGTTTTCTCTACGCATTTGTATATCCACTAGTCCTACTTTCTAATAAGAAATGTTCTAGAATATTGGGGCGCCTGGGTGGCTCAGTCGGTTAAGCGTCCGACTTCGGCTCAGGTCACGATCTCGCGGTCCGTGAGTTCGAGCCCCGCGTCAGGCTCTGGGCTGATGGCTCAGAGCCTGGAGCCTGTTTCCGATTCTGTGTCTCCCTCTCTCTCTGCCCCTCCCCCGTTCATGCTCTGTCTCTCTCTGTCTCAAAAATAAATAAACGTTAAAAAAAAAAAAAAGAAATGTTCTAGTATAAAGTGTTCCTTAAAAATAAAATAAACACGGACTTGAATACAGTAGACATGATTTACCTAAGAAGACAAAGAATAAAGTTCTAGTTGGCAATAGAGGAGCAAATCAGAATATTCCCTCAACAGAAAGAAAATTCTGTATAGTGAAAAAAGCAGTGTGCTAAGGGCCAAGGGACATGTTCTTATCTGTGTGGTAGGTCATATGGGACTTTCCAAATTCACAGACTAAGGCTCAACTTCTTCAAATCTGAAATCAGAATGACAACATCAAAGTTACTGAGCATGTGTTGTGAGCATAAATGAAAAAATATAATCATGTTGCCATGAATAGTATATGTTTAAAAAAATAATTGAAAAGAGGGGTGACTGGGTGGCTCAGTCAGTTAAGCTTCTGACTCTTGATTTCAGCTCAGTTGATGATCTCGCGGTTCGTAAGTTTGAGCCCCGCATCGGGCTCTGCACTGGCGGTACAGAGCTTGCTTGGGATTCTCTCCTCTCTCTCTCCCTCTCTCTCTGCCACCCAACCCCCTCAAGATAAAGAAATAAACCTAAAAAATAATAATGATAATAATAATAATTGAAAAGCACTATTACTTTATTTTCCTATCCCTCTTAATACCAAGTGTGTATTTTCTTTCCAAACATAAGAGAAAACATGCTCATAGAATGATCCAGAAAACCTAAAAACAGAGTAGTGTCATTACATTCTTACCCCAAATATTCTGTAAGACTCTATGCAAACTTTGCATTTGTATTTGTCACCTACCCATTATTTCCTTTTCCTTCTCAGTTATACCACCTTATTCTTGTGCCTCATTATTTCATAACGAAATTACTTACAAACTACCCTAATTTACTTTTCTTGCCTCCTGTCCTTCTTCACGTCAGTCTATCCTGGATACTGTGAAGGGCACTATCACCCTTAAACGTTGCTCTTATCATGTCACTTATTTCCCATAGATGGTCACCATTTCCAGAATTCATAGAATTATTGTACTTAAGGTTTTAAAAAGGCATGTTCCACTATATTATTTTATGTGTATGTAAAATATATATCATATTTATATTTATATATTTACACCTGTGATCTTTGGATCTTCTGATCTCTAGAGTGTCACTTTTATTTAAATCAAGCTAACTCCTGCATTAACAGATCTACTTTATTTGCCCTAATCTTCCTGGTACTTCATTATATAACTACACCTACTGTTTACTCAACAAACCCTCAAAATAGACATCTCACTCCCTTTTCCCTGTGGAGCATCCCTTCTGACCTCTGTGTACATACTTTTAGAGCCCTTTCCTTCAAATATCTCCTCGATTCTCCTTTGTTTCTCATCTTTCAATGATCATCTAAAATTCTACTTTGGTAAAGTCGTTTCTGGTCACTCCAAAGTTCATTTTCTGTCCTTTATTGAGTTTCTGGGGTCTATAACATCCTCTACTGTATTCTAGTGTTTGTGTCCCTATCTCATTCACTGTCAAGGAAAAAAGCGTTTCTTAAATCCTTTCTGTAGCTACTACTCATTCTTCTCGTTCAGTTCTCACTGCAAGTGGAGAACACGTGATCATCCTTTCAGTGTAAAGGCACTATTGGGTGTGTTATTCCTCCCTTCGCTAATTGAATAATCCACAGAGAGCTACATTTGTTTTCATTTCTGGAGAAAAATACATTTACCTCCAGACTCTTTGAAGGAGATAGGATTAGCTTTCTTAGAGAGCAAATAGGTAAGTGAACAAAGTAACAAGCTGATAGGTTAAATTGCTCTGATAATGAACATTCCCTGAGCAAATGACCTTATTCTGCTTGAGAAACTAGGCAACGCGAAGAAATTCATGATAAAAATGAGGTTTCTGTTGGGCCCTTCGTATTGTCTTTCCACAGCCCTTCCACAAGTCTTACCACAAGTAGCACCTGGTGTTGGGGGAAGAGCTCAAGCAATAACAATGAGTGAGAATGTTCCAGCCATGGTAGAACGTCCCAGGAAAGAGACAATCCGAAAGTACTTCCCTGAGACCTGGATCTGGGACTTGGTACCCCTCGAGTAAGTTGTGTGTTGCCCAGAATTTAGTTTAGGAAAAGATGTGACTCCTCCTCTTTGATTCTGGTGTTAGCATTGGTTCCTGAGCCTTTCAGTGCTGTTCCATTTCTTTCCGGTAAACATTTAGGCTCATAGTTCATTGACCTCGTAGATCAGCAATGCAAATTTTTTTCTAATTTCATCCTGAGATATCTAAAACAATGGAAAGTGGGAAGCTACCCTTGCCTCTAAAAAGAAAAGAAAAACTTCCAGAGACCTCCTGAGGAGTCCCAAGTTTGGCATTGGCCACACTGGGTTACTAAGATACCCCGCTCTAGAATCAGCTATGGCCCGTGTTAAAAAATGTGTTGACTCACAGTGTTCCTCTTTTTTCCTTCTCCAGTTTATCAGGTAGAAGTGAGTTGGCAGTGAAGGTCCCTGACACCATCACTGAGTGGAAGGCCCATGCACTCTGCTTGTCTGGAAACACAGGGCTGGGTCTCTCCCCCATCATCTCTCTTCAAGTGTTCCAGCCCTTCTTCGTGGAACTCACTCTCCCCTACTCTGTGGTTCGAGGAGAAGACTTTACCCTCAAAGCCACCGTGTTCAATTATTTGTCCCACTGCATTCGGGTAAGGGCCCTTCTCTGGGAGCAAGCAAGAGTACAAGGAAGGCACCCAGTCGCCACTCATTATCCCGGTCTCCTACATAATCCCCCGGCAAATCATAGCTGAATAATGATGTAGGCTAATTTTGGAATGGAATAGGTGCTAAGAGCAAAGCTACCTGGCCCGTCCAAGGTGGTAACGTTATATTTGCTTGGGGTTCTATATTTTCTGTGTATTCCTAAATTCAGATATTATTTCCACCTGATTCCTTCTTTTTTTTTCCCCCCTGTGTTCTTTCTCACACTTGTGGGCGGGTATGGGGTTCAGGTCAGTGTGCAGCTAGAAGCCTTCCCTGACAACTCGGCCGACCTAGTGAGAAAGAATGAAGCCAATCACTGCGTCTGTGGAAGCAGGCAGAAAACGGTGTCCTGGACTGTGACTCCAAAGTCACTGGGTGAGTGATAAGGTTGTTGGCAACTCCCACTTCCTGCGTTGTAGTGATTTGCTTTCCACCCTGACCCTGACCCGGATACGTGGGGTTTTTCCCTCCTCCTTCAACCATGATGCACTGAAAGAAAACCATTATATCTCCTGGAGAAACTTAAAAAGGGAAACCATTCAATATGGAATCACTGTTTAACTCCTTAAGGATCTTATTTTCCAGGCAAGGTGAATTTCACAGCTACCGTGGAGGCCCTGCAGTCTGAAGAATTGTGCGGCAACGAGGTGCCTACAGTCCCGGTGGTTGGGCAGAAGGACACTGTAGTCAAGCCCTTATTAGTTGAGGTACGTGGGTAAACTTCCTGAGTCTCAGAGGCCTTATTATATTATATAGCATTACCTACTATGTATGTGAGTGCCATTTCGTTCCCAAGAATAGAAATGGATCTGCAGCTCAGTGTCTTACTAACATTTTCTCCTCTCCTTTAGAGTAATTGGGTTTTTTTTTTTCTTCTACACTCAGTATGACTTTACTTTTTCACTTTTTTTTTTTTTTTTTCCCAACGAAAAGCCTGAAGGAATAGAACAGGAGGAAACTTTCAACACACTCCTCTGTGCATCAGGTAAGGGTCAAAAGTAGACAAAATTCTCAAGTTCAGCCACTCGCGCCCAAGTGTAGAGTTGTAGAATGCCATATGCGGTATGTTTTCCTCTGGAGAAAAAATATAGCGTACTCTCCCAAGGGCAAACCTCAGGGCATTTGATTCAGAACGGTCTTTTCCAGATGAAGACTCAAAGAAGTTAAAAGACTTACCTAAAAGCTTCCGGCTAATAAGGAGAACCAAAGCTGATGACCGCAGAACAGGATCCTTTCCAATGCACCTGCGTTTATCAAACTTCTCCCTAAATAATTTTCAAAGTATTGAAATACCTGTGTGGCAAGAGTAGTCATTATTCAATGACTAGCATAAATGTACTCAAATTTAACTTACTCATGTAAGTCATTTGAAGAAGAACTTCAGGTCACTAGCATGTATAGAAAACCAATATTTTACTAACACTATCAACAAAATGATATAAAAATTACCATGAAAATGTTCAACTCTGCACCATCTAGAATCATCTTGAGAACAGTGCTCCGTGTGCAGATCTCTCCTGTAGGTGAGCATCCCTTGATAATCTCATTCAGTCCCAGAACTTGAATAACTTGAATAACTCCAGCTTTGCACTGGAGACAGCAAAGTGTACAACTTGGGTCCACACTGCTTTCTTAATTCAGACTCGTGTATTCAGCTGCCCACTTATCAACTCCACTGACGGGCCTGTGGACTCATAGGTATTTCAAAACCAGCATGTTCAAAACTACACTTCTCCTGGTTCCCACAAACCTGCTCCTCCTGCCATTTTTTTTAAATCCATCTCAGATGATAAAAATCCCACTCTTCTACTTGCCTGAAGGAAAAATTTCATAGTCATCCTTCACCATTACTTCCTTACATTCCACACCCAATCTGTTTTCAACTATGATCGGCTCCACCTTGACATTTTATCCAGAATCTTCTTACTTATCGCCATGTGCACTTCTACTCTAGTCTTTTCTCTCCTGGATCATCTCAATAACCTCCTAACCGGTCGCCTGGCCACCTGCCCTTGATCCCTGACAGCAGGAGGGATTATTTAAAGCACACTTCAGATCATGTGCCCCGTCCGTTCAGACCTTCTGAGAATTTCCCATGTCCCCAAAAGTTACAGCCTATTCCTCCAATGTCCCCTCCAAACCCTCACGATTGCCATGACTTCATACCCTGTGACTCTCTCCCTCACTCACCCTCCTCTGGGCACAGTGGACTCCCAGTCTGGTCTTGGAACACAGCCAGCATACTCTAATCTCTGGAGTCTTTTCGCTTTTTGTTCCTTTTCCCTGGAAGTCTCTTCCCCCAGATATGTGTAAATCATATCCCTTGACATCCTTCAAATCTCCGGTCACCTATGATTTTATTGAAGAGAGGAGCTTACTTCACACCAGCTCTGTCTTTGCTTTGTCTTACCAGCTGTCCCATATAAACATTCTGCTTTAATTTTCTCTATAGAACTTCTTTTTTTTTTTAATTTTTTTTTTAACATTTATTTATTTTTGAGACAGAGAGAGACAGAGCATGAACAGGGGAGGGGCAGAGAGAGAGGGAGACACAGAATCGGAAGCAGGCTCCAGGCTCTGAGCCATCAGCCCAGAGCCTGACGCAGGGCTCGAACTCACGGACCGCGAGATCGCGACCTGAGCCGAAGTCGGACACTCAACCGACTGAGCCACCCAGGCGCCCCACTATAGAACTTCTTAACGCCTATCATACTAAATATTTGTTTGTTATCTGATTACTCCCGTTAAAATGAAAACTCTGGGAAGTCAGGAATTTTTTTTTTTTTTTTTGAAAATTGTTATATCATTGCACTTGAAGCAGAAGCCGGTATATCGCGTGCACTTAATGCATATTTATGGAATGGAGGTATTTTTAAAAAAACACTCATCATATATATCAGCATAAGCAGTTAGGGGAAGAAAATAGTCATAACATAAGGCATGTGCTCAGAAGGAAATCGGTACAAATTTAGCACAGACATATGTTAATATGGACTTCACTGCGAGAAAAACCATGACTTTAGGAGAAACTTAGACGACATCAAAGAAATGATACAGTGATCCAGAGAAAGGACAGGTGGGAATTTGATCAAAAAGGGGGAAGAACTTGAAACAAAAGTAGGACATTGCTCTCTTGTTGTCCCTCCCTTATACATATTTGTCTTCTTTCATTAGAAACTGGAGTGTCTGAAAAGCTGTCACTCAAAGTTCCTTCAGATGTGGTTGAAGGATCTGCCAGGGCGACATATTCGGTTTTGGGTGAGTCTGCCAGCCCGAGGCAAACAATTTTCCATCTCACTATTCTCGTGCACGCAGCCTCACTATCCACAGTTAAGACATTGGCTGTAGGCATTCGTTTGAGAGAAAGAGTGCTAAGCTAAGAATCGCATTGGGTATTAGAAGAGGGCTGAACAGATGTTGTGCTACCTTGACACACTCTAAAAAGTACCAAGGGTCACCTCTCGGTGCCCTCATCTTCAAGAGACTGACTAGGTGGTGAGGCATCCTGAAAGTTGGTTTTTCCCGGACAAGTTGTTTATCAGAAAAGATGGCTCCTGCCATTCAGTTTTTTCCATCCTTGAACCACTGACTTTATTTTTCCCACTTTTCTCTATCCTTTCTATTTCTTGTTTTTCTTCGCCTCTTATGCTTTCCTGTCCTTCTCTCCATAAGAGATTTGACCTCACATTTTGCTAGTAATCTATCTTCCTATCCCAACATAGACCAGCTCTGAGTGCCTCGGATTTTTTTTTTATGTTCTCATTCCCCAGGTGACATACTAGGTTCTGCAATGCGAAATCTTCAGAATCTTCTCCGGATGCCCTATGGTTGTGGAGAGCAGAATATGGTCCTTTTTGTCCCTAACATCTATGTTCTGAACTATCTGAATGAGACAGGACAGCTGACGGAGGATATCAAGTCCAAAGCCATCAGCTATCTTGTCAGTGGTGAGAGATTACCCCGAAAGGAGAAATCTTAACTGATTCCCTAAATAGCTCTTTCACTGAACTCCAATCAGTTTCTCCTTGGTTAAGATTTTAAAAAATCACCGTTGCCACGATAACCAATCAAATGTCCCACTATACCTCCAGAAAATTCAATGGCATTATCCAGTCTTGGAGATATCTTGATAAAATGGTAGTTTTCCTAAGATTCCTAACCAAGTTTTGAGGAAAAGACTGATTAATTCTCCAATGTTTCTGCTGTTTCCTAAACCTATGAATACTTCCTTTTCAGGGTACCAAAGGCAGTTGAATTACAAGCACAAAGATGGTTCATACAGCACCTTTGGGGATTATGATAGTAGAAGTCAGGGAAACACTTGGTAAGATAATTATTTCCATATGCTCACTGCAGATTCATTCTATTTGGGAATTCTGGAAATATTGATTCTCTGATACCTGGAGTTGTTTCATGGAATGCGCTATCCTTTAAAACTCCACAAGCCTGTCATCACTATCGTGTGATCTCACCAATTCATGTATGAACACTCACCTGTAAAATAAAGTAAATAGTAAACAGTAAAATAAAGATCCCCCAAAATGGAAATATAAGGCAGGAAGCATTATAATGTGAATGGTAAAAGAAGCTTCTATACTGTGTATTAAGGGAAGGAAGAGGGAAAGGACAGAAAGGGACTGTGATGTGATAAAGAATCATTTAGGAAATGGCAGTTTGGGTGATGGACAGCGTTGTCGGGCAAACATTGTGCACGAAAAAAAAGTGAAAAAAAAAGTGGAAAGTTCTTCATCAACTCTGAAGAAACCAGTTAAGTCTAGAGATTCAAGAAAGAACTCAGATAGCTGCTGCACAAACAAAAGAATATTTAGCGTGCATGTGTCCTGTCCCCACCAATGGGTTGCTTCCACTGAGTTGTGAAGACCAAAGTCTGAATGCCGTTGCCCAAAATGAGCTTTGAACGTGAGATGGTCCTCATGTCTGTCTCTTCTGTGCTGGACAGGCTTACTGCATTTGTGCTCAAGTCCTTTGCTCAAGCCCGGTCGTACATTTTTGTGGAGAAGTCGCACATCACGGATGCCCTCACTTGGCTCTCACAGAAGCAGAAGGAAAATGGTTGTTTCCAACGCTCTGGATCACTGCTAAACAATGCTATTAAGGTGGTGCCATTAATTTTGTTCTGGTCCCTGGAAATAGTCACATGTAGGGACAAAGATACTCCTACTGATTCCTCAAGTCTTGGTGACATAGATTTGAGGTAGGGCAGTAGGTTCTAAAAGCTTCTGCAACCTGACAACAAATCAGTAGTTTTTTAGGGAATTAAAATAGTGTGCGAAACGCCTCAGCATGTTACTAAGAGTGAGGGTGAGTGATTTGGAACCGATTCAAGAATTTTAGGGTGGAGGAGAAAGAGGGGAAAATCAATCATACTGCACAAGAAAAGATGCTTTCTGGTGAAAAGTGAGCAAGGGGAAAAGTAGAGTTAGCCAACTCCGGCTAATGAATATTGGGATGTTTGAGTATCTCTGCCTGTGATCTTTACAGGGTGGGGTAGACGACGAAGTGACGCTCTCTGCCTACATCACCATTGCTCTGCTGGAGATGCCACTGCCTGTCACTGTATGTACCAGCACAGTCCCTATATCCTGTCTCACAAATATAAGGAATACAAATCACGAAATTATGAATCTCTGAGGACAATGAGTCGTGGTTTTTATGTTATTTAATTTTGGTATATTTTCACTGGCACATAAAAGACTAGATACTTTTGGAAGCCGCAGAGGAAATTATTCTCGGGTCAGAACCGTGATGTTACGTGACACATGGAGACTATTCATCCGGTGTTAGCCTGGAGACCGTTCATTAGCCTGGTTGTGCTAGATAAAGATCTTTTTTCATCTGCTTTAGCACCCTGTTGTCCGCAACGCTCTATTCTGCCTGGAAAGTGCCTGGAGATCCATCTCAGAGTCAGAGGCCCAAGGAAATCTTGTCTACACCAAAGCATTATTGGCCTATGCCTTTGCCCTAGCAGGAAACCAGGCCAAGCGAAGTGAGCTGCTTGAATCACTGGACAAAGATGCTGTGAAAGAAGGTAAGAGCTGCTACGGTGAAAGGAGGTAGAATTTACGTCCAGAATCACCAGTGATCAAAAGAAGGAAGAGAACCTATCATGACTATAGTACATCACATATATCACATTATATTATTATAATGATGATAAAAATAATTATCATGGATCCAACGCTTCAATTCTGTAGGTGACATGGAATATTTTTTTCAGTTCACACATTATAGACTCTGCAGCCCGACCTCTAATATCACACCAGTATGTAATAGACACAAAGAAAAAAAACTGTGATTTACTGGAAACGTAAATTGGCAAAGCGTTGCTTGATTGGTGATTACTATTTTTACACCGGCTCACTACTACGTGAGCTCTAACGCTAATGAATATTCATGAATCAGATTTAAAAGTCATTCTTTAAGTTGAAGATCATACTCTTTTCCCTTTCAAAGATGAGTCGATCCACTGGCAGCGTCCTGGGAAAGTTCAAGAAGTTCTGTCGCTCTATTATCAACCCCGGGCTCCTTCTGTTGAAGTGGAGATGACCTCTTACTTGCTCCTTGCCTATCTTACTGTTTGGCCTACCCCATCTTCGGAAGATCTGTCTGTGGCTTCACGTATTGTGAAATGGATCACCAAGCAACAAAACCCCAATGGGGGCTTCTCCTCCACTCAGGTCTGTGGAGAGGCCCTGGGAAGAAAAATAAATACCTGACTACATATGTAGACACAACCATATTCTAGGAGTTGGATAATTGGATAATATTTCTAATTCATACTTTCTCCATTCCTCCATCAGCAGAAGGGTTCCAGCCCCCTGTCTTAATATATTCATTACTGCGCTGCCCTTTGTACAGTCTTTCTTATCTTCTCTCCTTAGTGGACCCCCAACTGTAAAATAGATCAATCTTTTTAACGCAGTATTTCATAAAATTACTTCCTCGTTAAAGTAAATCTTTTTTTCACCCAAAGACTAGAATCGTCTAATATTTTATGCAAAACATTTCCTCTCCCCAGTAAACACGAAGACTCCTATCTGCTTGGGCTGATCCCTTTGCTTTTTTCTGGAATTGGCTCCCTCCTTTTTCTGTGTCTTCCCACCCTGGTAGTCCCTGATGCCCCTCTTCTGTCTATATAAACCCTTCTCATAATTCATCCATACTCTTATGTCTAACATTCTTCACAGTCTCCTCTATCTAGCTCCGATTTCTTCCCCTTTCTTCGAATGTGTACACATGTATTATTATATAAATTTATAAATTATCGAGAAAGCCTCTGCTTTATGTCAAATATCTGGGTCGAATTTCCATGTGTTGAGTGTAAATTACTTGAATGGGGAAACTTTTTAATGTCCCCCCCCACCACCAAGGACATAGAATAGTTTATGATTAATAACAGGTCTGCGTTTGTCATTAAATAACTCCGAGAGAGAGTAGGGTTGATATGATTTACATCCAGTATGATTTTGGTACCTTCTCTCCCATGATTTCTGCCCCATCTCTTTTCAGGACACAGTGGTAGCGCTTCAAGCCCTGTCCAAATATGGAGCCGCAACATTCAGTAAAATGGAGAAAGCTGCTGTAGTCACTGTCAAGTCTTCGGAGACCTTCTCGGAAAAATTCCAAGTACACAATGCCAATCGCCTGTTGCTTCAGGAAATCAGGTTGCCAGAGATTCCAGGGGAGTACAGCACGACCGTGTCAGGATCAGGATGTGTGTACCTCCAGGTGAGACTACCAGGGTGTAAGGGAAAAGTCTCAAGAATTAGATACGAACCTCCAAATGGAAAAAGGCATGTGGGCTAAGAAGAGATATGAATCATCTAGAAGAGACAGACTATTAAAGTGCAAAGATAAGGGATGTTTTTAAATTTTTTCTAGACATCCCTGAGATATAATGTCCTGCCCAAGAAAGAAGGGAAAGTTCCCTTCGCTCTGAAGGTTGATACTCTCCCCAAGAATTGTGATGGCGTAGAAGCTCACAGGAAACTCCAGATTCACATCAACATTAGGTAAATCCTTGTGTAGGTAAGACCTTTCGTAGAATATTGAGAAACCGATTTTCTTGTGCGGGGAACTTCCGTTGTCCAAGATCACACATTGTGAATGTGTAATTCTTGCAATATTTACTAGTGAGAAAATGTTCTTCACTCTTGCTGAACAGCCTTAACATTGAGAACATGATGTTGCCATGCCTGCGGAGTGTGAGTTCATAATGGTGGGTTTTCCAAATAACAATAGCAGAAGCAAAGAAAGTAGATGGGGAAACTGCGTGGTGGTTAAGGATAGAAAACACCAGAAATAAAAGAGAAGGGGAGACTTCTGTCTTGAACAAACTCCAAAGGATTTTGTTTGAATGCCTTCTCCCGATGCCTTGACTTTGTAGTTACACTGGAGAACGACCAAGCTCCAACATGGCCATTGTTGACGTGAAGATGATATCAGGCTTCATACCTGTGAAATCATCAGTGAAAAGGGTAAGCCCTATATCCCTTACAGATATCAAAGTCATGATAAATACTGGCATTTGTGCTTGTCAATTTTATTTTACCGATTCAGTTTTACTTTATTTTACTGATTCAATTTTCAAGAGGTACTCCCTCAAACTTACTTCTCTAGAGTGTGCTTACGTCATTTTAATAGTGAATCATCCCTCTTATGTGGTATCAGGTATAAGACGTAAGTCCTAGACATGGTGAATAAGGCTCCAGCAGGCCCGGAGACATCTAGATATGTGGAGAGGTATTGAATTATCTTCCAATCGTGTATGTTAAAAAGGGAAAATATATCACATATATACACATGTATATGATATAAAAAGATGCCAGAGAGAGAGAGAGAGAGAAATGTGATACTCTCCCTTTTTATTTTTATATGTAAAGGATAATTCTCTCTCATATATTATGAAAATATATATGTTATGAATAGATTAGTTAGATGACAGATTGACAGGTAGGTAATAGATAGATACAGAGATACGGAGGTATAAATAATGGTAGATAATATAGAAAGGGCTTAATACATATTACTATATTCCTGAAGAAATCACAATTAGCAATTTGGATGTTTCCGAGCAGCCCATTGGATCATAAATACCTGAAAAGTACTCTCAGCCTGGAATTTCCTCATCTCATATATCTGCCTTATGGTCTTGATCAACAGCTCCAAGAAAAGCCTCAGATTCAAAGGACTGAAGTGAGCACCAACCATGTCCTGATTTACTTTGAAGAGGTGAGATTCTGTAGACTCTGCCAGATCCGGGAACACTACTAGAGGTTCCAACACACCAATCCAGATCCTAGATAATAATGTTTTTCAGACACACAGGTGAAGGAGGCTGAACCAGTCAACAAAGTTCAAGCTTACTACATTTCACTGTCCATAGAATCATCTTTTTTGTCCTTCCTGTATCTGTCACTGAGTCTCAAAATGCCATTCTCTCCAAAGGTTTTGTTACAGACGGATAGCGTAACCATAAGATTTGATGATATCGTAGGAAGAGAGGATGGTAACTGGTAACTAAGTTAATCTTGGATTCCAATTTGGTTTTCCTGTCTCTCCAGCTAACCAATCAAACCCTGAGTTTCTCCTTCTCAGTGGAACAAGACATCCAAGTAAACAATTTAAAACCAGCTACTGTAAAAGCCTATGATTATTATGAGACAGGTAAGTGGGATTCATACATGCTGAACCTTAAAAAGAAAGAACTAACCTGGTAAAGGGTCACCTTCACTGAAACAAAACTGCGCAGTCTTTCCCTGGAGGAAGAAGTGAGTCTGCAGTCATTGGATAGGTACAGCTCCAATAAGAAGAGCAGGGCTGCGAAGAGGGCTACCCGGTGTCCAAAGAAAGACAGCCTTCCATTTGTGAAACCTGGCCCTGAATTCTGTATCCAAGCCTAACTTCTTCTTCCTCCCCTCTCCACCAATCCTACATGGTTTAGCACAGAAGTTCTTAGTTTACAGCTTATTTATAAGTAACTGCCCAGATGCCTGTTTACTGGAGGTCTTCACTCTTTCTGTCTTCTCATTTTGTGTTTCAGAGGAATTCACTATTGAAGAGTACAGTGACCCCTGCAGTGCTGGTAAAGTATAAACAGTAAAATCTAGTGCCAAGATGAAAAAAAAAAAAAAAAAAAAAAAAAGCACCTGTCGTCTGCATAAGGCTGTTGCTTGAGTCTATCCTTGTCATATTATAAAGGTCCATGGTGTGGCATTTATGAAGCAAACTGTTTCAAATGTATTATCAAATTTCTCAGTAAGAAAAACATGCATGTAAAGTATAATTTCTGAATCTGGGAGTACTTGTTTGCAGATGAATCCAGGAATTTGCCACATATGAAAACTAAATCATCTAATATTTAGTTTACATTGTATACCCAATGGTGATATATTTGTCACCTATGACATTTTTAGGATGTTTCTGCACTTATACCATTTAAGGTCAGGAAGTTTTTCCCTGTAACCATCCATATAGCACAGCATAAGAGATAGGACCTACAAGATTTTCCCTTAGGCTGGTCAACGGTGTTCATCTTTGACAATATAACACTTGCTTTGAGACCTTCAGTTTTCCATTCTAAAATTGGCGGGGGGCGGGGGGGGGGGGGACAAGAACATCCCTATCATTGAAAGTAATTAAAATTTATTACATTTGAATATTTATGATTGAAATATGAAAATTATTCCTTTAGTAGATGACAGAATTTCCTTAATTTTCCTACCTTTTATTCTACTGTTTAGAATCTGAACACAGAAGTGCTTAAAAATGGAAACTTGTGGACCTCATCAGATGACCTTCTCTAGCAATGAAGAACAAAGATTGATCAGCAGAAAATATAGAGAAACAGGAGACAGGAATCGGAATACATAAAATTTGTATGTGGAATAAATTTATGACGTATACACATCTACAATTTCTTTTGTTCTTTATCAATGTTATATTTCCCTTCTGAAATCTGTATCTATTCCCCATAACATTTTTTAAAACACTATTAAAGCTCTACAAAAAGCTGCGCTCAAAACACTATAGATAAATCAAAATGGAATTCCAGTAAGTGTTCAGATAACCCACAGGAAGGTAGGGTAAAGAAAGCAATGTTTCCAAATATTGAAAACATCCAAAATGTCCATCAGTAGGTGAATGGTTATATTAACTGTGGTGCATTCATGCCGTGGAATACTACTCAGCAATAAAATGGAACAAACTACTGATTTACACAATAATTTGAATAGATCTCAAAAATATTATGCTGAATAGGGGCGCCTGGGTGGCTCAGTCGGTTGAGCGCCAACTTCGGCTCAGGTCACGATCTCACGGTCCGTGAGTTCGAGCCCCGCATCGGGCCCCTGTGCTGACAGCTCAGAGCCCGGAGCCTGTTTCAGATTCTGTGTCTCCCTCTTTCTGACCCTCCCCCATTCATGCTCTGTCTCTCTCTGTCTCAAAAATAAATAAACGTTAAAAAAAAAAATATTACGCTGAATGAAAATACAGCCAATTTCAAAAGGTCATAGTGCATGTTTCCTTTTGTCTAACATTACTGAAATGACAAAATGATAGAAATGGAAAACAAATTAGTGGTTTCCAGGGGTTATGGATGGTAAAGCAAGGGAGAATTGGCATGACTATAAAGGGCTAGCTTTAGACAGATCTTTGGGTTGATGAAATCCTGTGTGTGTTTCCTTCACAAGTAAAATTTTTGAATTTGTGTAGCTTAATAAAATACAGCTTTTAATAACTATTATGGCTGGTCTGTCTCATTTCTCTGTTTGCATCTTTTCTTTGCAATACTGTTTATTATTTACTCCAGGTAAAACTTTAAAATCCTTTGTGAAGTTAATTATCTCCCTAGTTTTACTGGGTACTATTTAGTATTGCATTGAATATTAATCAATTTCTAATGATTGTGAAAGTCAACATTTTACAATATTTAGCCTTCCCTATTCAGACACAGTTTATCTTCATTTATTCAGTTCACAAGAAAGTGAATTCTAAATTTGATTTACTCTCTGATTTTGGACTAAACTACAAAGTTAAAATTAGAGGTTGACTTCATAAATATATATAGTGTGATAAGTTAAAAGCATGAAGTGGGACGCCTGGGCGGCTCAATCAGTTAAGCACCCAACTCTTGATTTTGGCTCAGGTCATGATCTCATGGTTTGTGAGATCCAGCCCCATGTCAGGCTCTTCACTGACAGAGTAAAGCCTGCTTGGGATTCTCCTTCTCCCTCTGTCTCTCTGCTCCTCCTCTGCTTGTGCTCTCCCTCTCTCTCAAAATAAATATTTTTTAAAAATAAAAATAAAAAATAAAAGCATAAAACAATGTATATACATGGAGACAAATTAAAAGATAAATGCAAGAATAAGGTTACAAGGGGCTCCTGGGTGGCTTGGTCGGTTAAGTCTGACTCTGGCTGAGGTCATCATCTCACAGTTTGCGGGTTCGAGCCCTGCATGGGGCTCACCTGAGAGTGCAGAGCCTGCTTGGGATTCTCTCTCTCTCACTCTCTCTCTCTCCCCTCCCCTCCCCAAGCTCATGCTTTCTCTCTCTCTCAAAATAAATAAATAAACTTAAAAAAAAGAATACAATTACAAGATAATGAAAGACTAGAAACCGCTGAAAGATTTTAAAGCGAGAGAATATTTCAGACTTGCATTCTGAGAGTTCAACTCCTTGGCAAAGGGAAGAAAGGAGCTTTTGCTGATGTCCAAATACACAGGCCATTTGTGCACAGCCAGGCTATCTTCTTCACGCCTGATCACATGGTTTAGCACACATATCTCTCTTTCACACTTCTACACACTTCATATAAAACAAACTAAAAGATTATTTTCCTCTCATCTCCGAATCAGATCTCTTTGAAAACAAAACCTGGGAGCGCCTGGGTGGCTCAGTCGGTTAAGTGTCCGACTTCGGCTCAGGTCACGATCTCGCGGTCCGTGAGTTCGAGCCCCGCATCGGGCTCTGTGCTGACTGCTCAGAGCCTGGAGCCTGTTTCAGATTCTGTGTCTCCCTCTCTCTGTGACCCTCCCCCGTTCATCCTCTGTCTCTCTCTGTCTCAAAAATAAATAAACGTTAAAAAAAATTTTTTAAAAATAGAAAGAAAGAAAGAAAGAAAGAAAGAAAACGAAACCAGTATCTTAATCATGCCTGCGGCCTATTCACTTAACACAGTGCTGTGAATATCGTAGGCTCTCAGCAAAACAAAAGTGTGATGGAACAGGTCCCTGAGTGAGCCTGTTCCCAAACGTGGGTACGTGCAAGATAAATGCAGTAACACAAAGGTGTTGGAATACATCAGGAAAGAAAATGCACTAGAAAGATCATTTCACCCCAAGCTGAGTTGAATTGCTTAATGTGTCACAAATGTGTTACAGAAAAGATTTTCATACTTTTCCCAAGTCAAGTAGATGAGGAGAACAAGGAATTTGGCTTATTTATGAACACCTTAAAACTTGTTTAAAAGTACCTTTTATGCATTCACTGAGCTCAATGAGGAAAATTAGCGCCTCTGGCTTGCGAAACTAGCTGTCAGCAATCACCAAAGGGGTAAAGACACATTATCTCTGTTGTGGGTTGAATTGTGTCCCCCCAAGAAGATACGTTGAAGTTCCAATCCCTGGTACCTGTGAATGTGACCTTATCTGGAAATAGGGAATATCTGTATCTGGAAATACATCTGCAGATGTAATTTTGATGTAAGTTAAGACGAGGAGCACCGGGGTGGCTCATTCGGGGTTAAGCGTCTGAGCTCAGGTCATGACCTCGCGGTTTGTGAGTTCGAGCGCCACATGGGACTCTGCGCTGACGGTTGGGAGCCTGGAGCCTGCCTCAGATTCTGTATCTCCCTCTCTCTGCTCCTCCCCTGCTTGCTCGCAGTCTCTCTCCCTCTCTCTCAAAGAAATACACAAACAAACATACATTAAAAAAGAAAGGTGGAAATTAAGATGAGATCAGACTGTGGTAGGATGGACCCTTTATCCAATACTACTGTTGTTCCATAAGAAAAGGTGAAGATATACAGAGGCAAACATGCACAGAGGGAAGACGATGCCAGACTTGCAGGAAAAATGCCACGTGGTGATGGAGCAGGGACACAAATACCAGGACTGCTGGCAACCAATGAAGCTAAGACAATGGCACGGAAGAGATTGCCCCTGAAAGCATTTGGAAGGTGCATGGCCCGGGTCGGTCAATACCTCGATTTGTGACTTCTAGCCTCCAGAACTACGAAAGAACAAATTACCATTGTTTTAAGCCACCCAGTGTGTGGTAGTTTGTTATGGCCGTTGTAGGAAACTGCTGTAATGTCCCGGGGTCTAGTTTTTCACGTCTGGCTTTCTGCCATGTTGACAGCTTCTCTCATAAAAGATGAATCAGTTCTTGTTATTAAAGTTCTCCAGGAGGAAGTTCTTGTAGATTTCTCCTGTGGTCATAAGGAAAATAAAATGATCCAAAATAAAAATAAAGGAATCCATGGGTCATTCATATTACTTGACTTCAAGGCACATTTGGGTGAAAATGCTGGCAGATTTTAATCGGTTCTGGTACACTCCCTCAAGAAATATTTGGTACTTAATACAACACAAAAGTACTGTTGTAGACCTTTCTTCTTCGTGATTCTAAAAATATAAAGAAGTCACTGTTATTTAAATGGTAATAGTGTGCAAAATATCCTTACGCTTTTCACTTAATATCCTCAGGCATTTTTCTTATAAAATTGAGGAATCCGAATTCATGAGATAACATTAAAGAACACTCAAGCCACTAAATGCACAAGCTGTGCAAGGATTCACGTTATGGTTGAACAAAGCTTCGCCTGAAAAAATCTGTACCAAGATGTAATGTGTACTTAATCTGACAAAATGAAACTTGTCATGTTCAGTAAATGATCTTTGATTACCCAAACTCTGTTAATATATAAGCCACACAAAAGACTTTCATCCTCAGCAGGCTTAGCTATCATTTGGCCTAAAGGTTCTCTCTTCAAAGACAGTGAGCAGCCGAATATAAAATTAAACTGCCTCTTGATTATCAGATATCGAAAAAGAAAAGATTAAAAATAAAAGGGAATGCTTTTCCCAATTTGTGTAAAATAAAACAGCACCCTCTCTGTAAATTTTTTTATAATTTATACTGGGACTCATAGATGGATATTATTAACTCTGGTATCTCCTTATTTTACAAACTGTCAAAGTGTAACTTTCAAAAAGAAAATATATATTCATATACTTGTAACTTATATTCTGAGGCAACTATAAACTGAACACAGTGTCTAAGATCTTATTTAGCCTATTAATTAACCAGTAAAATGTTATAACAAGTCCAAAAAGCTAGGAAACTTACAAACAATTTTTAAAAAACTGTTAGGAGAAGAATGATGAGTTACGTACAAAACTAAATAATGTAAAATAAGCCATACAATCTTAGGGGTTATCTGTTCCACTGGGCAGAAGTTATTTGCGTGTGTACCTAACAAAAATCAACAAGTAACCTCACTGAGTCTAGAGCCTTTCATTTGTAGTAAATAATGAAACGAACTAAGCATATGCCCCTGGATAATCTTTAAGTGGTCCTTGACCCCAAGTTATATAGAAAGAATGTGCTACTCCCCATTTTTGCCTTACTGCTGAGTTTCTGATAGTTTTTCTGACGGTCTCCCCTCTATAAAATTATTCTTGATTAAAAAAAAAAAAAAGAAGTGACCATCTTATTAGGTTTGTACTCATTGTTTTCACAAGTGCCCGGGAAGGTTAATGAGGGTTAATGTAGGCCTCCTTGAGTTTGTCTGAAAATCTTGAGCCTTCAGTATTAAACAGCTATTAAGGCCACATAACTAACTTCTGTCCAGCAGCTTTCATAAGGAATCTTGGCTTAGACTTTTAAAAACCTCCATGACTTATTATTTCACCTATAGTACCTACAACGTTAGATGAATTCCTCTCACCTAAAAGTCCCCCAAATTCTGGGGCGCCTGGGTGGCTCAGTTGGTTAAGCGTCCGACTTCAGCTCAGGTCACGATCTCGCAGTTTGTGAGTTCGAGCCCCACGTCGGGTTCTGGGCTGATGGCTCAGAGCCTGGAGCCTGCTTCCGATTCTGTGTCTCCCTCTCTCTCTGCCCCTCCCCCGTTCGCTCTGTCTCTCTCTCTCCCAAAAATAAATAAACATTAAAAAAAAAAAAATTAAAAAAAAAAAAAAAGTTCCCCAAATTCCAAGATCTTTGGCTTGCCAGGGAATGATCTTGTTTATTCTTGTGAGATTGAAGCCCTATAAGTCAGGTACCAGGTCAGTTTCACGAGAGAACTTTGTAGGCACCACTGGTATTTCTCAATAGCGAACGTATCATGTCTGATTAAATGAGAATTATTTTCAAATATTATTGCTCCAAGTATGACTTGATTACACAATCAACCTGTGCAACTATATCCACGTTAAAAGAAACAGCAAATACTTATTAAACTATGCAATCAATGTTTGCTGTGCGAAGTATACAGATTCAGTCAAAGTATGTGTTTGAATTCTAAGGTTATCAGTGGGAATCAGCTATCATCTTTAAATGTTTTGTTTCCATCCACGGAAATAAAATCTGCTAAATTAGGGGTTAGGTATAAGGTAAAAAGAGTGAGAAAAAAACTTTTCCTATATTTGTTTAAAATACAACATTAAAATAATACCTACCTACCATATTCCAAAGAGATAACCACATTTTAATTTCCCTACCATATTCCAAAGAGATAACCACATTTTAATTTCCCTCTTTGGTTTAGTCAATCCTAGTAATTCTCCTTCTGCTTGATCTTAAGTCAAGCATTGTTCTCTCCTGGAGTATATTTGTTTCTAAACTGAAAAGAGTCCCAGAAATCTTGCCTGATCCATTAGGACAGTCTGAAAGTTGTCTAAGGAAGAACAGCTTAGAAAACTGTATCCAAGAGTCTGTTCTTTGAAGTACCAATGTCCATAGTATCTAGTAGGGAACTTTCCAGAAGCATTCAGCAAGCATCAAGCAGCAGACAACTGCTTGATGGTGAGATAAGTTAGTTTCTTACAGTAACTTATAATGTCATAGTGAAGGAGAGAAAATTTCTCATAGGCATACTTCACATAGCTATTTCACACAGGTTTGCTCGATGTTTTCATAAAAGTGAGAATATACACGGACAATGAAGACATTGACAAATCTCCAGTATCTTCACATAAAAGCTACAATTTCTGAAATATTTATATTGACATTTTGCCTGTGCACATTTAACCTAGAGAAGGCTGAGGATATCTTCCAATTTGATCATTCTTCTCAAGTAGGTCTTACAACAACACTGCTAAGCTAATTAATAAAGACAATGAAAAATATCCTGACTTTATAATTTCCTTTTAAAATCAGGATGCTATCTGAGGCAAGCAAAATAAAGTGGCCAGATTGATTAAATAGGGGAAACTAGATTAAATAGGGGAAAGAATACATTATTACTTATTACCTAATCAAAGTGAAAATATTTTCAAATTAACATAGAAGAAGAAAGATAACATGATTGCAAAGTCAACACAAAACAGAAAAAAATATTCCAGTGCAACACACTGAATAACTGCTATCTAGACACGTTGTAACAGAAAATAAGTAATATTCTCAACCATTGTTGAAAACAAAATCTACTAAATTGAGGGTTAGATATAGCATAAAAAGAAATAAAAGTAACTTTTCTTATATTCATTAAAAACACAATATTTAAAATAATGCCTACTATATTCCAAATAAATAATCACGATTTAATTTCTAGGACCACTATACCATTAACAGAGAAAGCCTAATTTTAGTTTTGCATTGATATAAAATTTTGCAGTAAATGTTTTACAAGTTTTTAAAAACTAATAAAGCCATCAAACTTGAGCTAAGAATAACATCAGCAAAAATGGTGGAGGAAGGAACTCCAAAATATCAAATGTTCATGAATTGAAAGACTTACATATTAATATAAAATATATTGCATACAGTAATAAAATATTAACATATAAATTGTATTTTACTAATTTATTGATATTAAGATGGCAATATCCCCCAAACTGATCTGTAGATTCAGTGCAATCCCCACCAAAATTATAACTGCTTTTCTTTAACAAATGGACAGGTTGACCCTGAAATTCATTTGGAGATGCAAGAAACTCAAATTAGCCAAAACAATATCAAAAAAGAAGAACAAAGAAGAAAGACTCACAATTCTCTATTTCAAAACTATTTTCAAAACTAGGTCTAGGATCCCAAACACATAAAAACCTCTTACAACTCATCCGTAAGAAAACAAATTAAACTATGATTTATTTAATTTATTTTAATTTATCAAATTAAACTACGATAAAGAAGTTAAATAGAAACGTCTCTAAAGAAGATATGCAACAGTCAATAAGCTCGTGAAAATATGCTCAGAATCATTAGTTATTAGGGAAATGCAAATCAAAACCACCATGAGATACCTCTTCACCCCTGGTAGAATGGGTATAATTAAAAAACAACAACAACAACAAAACAGAGAATGACAAGTGTTGGCAAAGATGTGGAGAAAACGGAAGCCTCATTTATCAAAGAGACAAGGCAAAAAGCCGCATGCAGCTGTCTGGGAAACAATTCTGCGGTTCCCCAAAATGTTAAACAGAGAGTTCCCATGTGACCCAGCAATTCTACTCCTACTTACATACCAGAGGCAATTGAAAACATATATTTGCACAAAAACGTTTACACAGCTGTTCAGAGAATTATTCATAACAGCTAAAAAGTGGAAGCGACCCAAATGTCTTATCAACTGATGGATGAATAAATAAAAGATAGTACAGCTGTACAATAGAGTATCTTTCATCCATATGAAACAATACTGATATATACCACAGCACGGATGAACCTTGAAAATACCGTGCTAAGAAGCCAGACACAAAAAGCCACATAAGGCATTATTCCATTTATTTATTTGAAATGTCCAGACAAATCCATAGAGACAGAAAATAGGTTCGTGGTTGTCAGACACTGAGGAGTAAAAAATTGGGAACAGGTCCAACATTTCTTTTGGGGGTAATGGAATCTTCAATAATTAGATAGTGGCAATGATTGCCTAACACCACGAATATCATTTAACTGTACATTGGAAAATGGTGACTTTTGTATTATGCGAGTTACGTCTAAATAAAAAATTTTTTAAAAATGTGCCAGCTATGGAAAAAGTTACCTTGCTTTTTTCCAGATTCAATGTTATAAATGAGGGTGAAAAAAATCATTTCCTACAGACGTTATTCCACATTCATTGAGATTTTTTTTCTTTCACTGTTCTATTTCACATTATGAAAGAACCAGGCATTTTTTTTTTTTGATGTTTTATTTATTTTTGAGAGACAGAGAGAGACAGAGACAGAGTACAAGCAGGGGAGGGGCAGAGAGAGAGGGAGACACAGAATGTGAAGCAGGCTCCGGGCTCTGAGCCGTCAGCACAGAGCCGGACACGGGGGTTCGAACTCATGAACTGCGAGATCATGACCTGAGCTGGCTGAAGTCGACGCTTAACGACTGAGCCACCCAGGCGCCCCAAGAACCAGACATTTTAAAACAAAAAATATTCTCTTTTTTCCCTCGGAAAACAAACACGCCGCTCATTACTCTGCATAATTGTGTTTATTCTGTTCCCAGAATAGTCAAAACAATCCCTGATTATGACTTTTAGCCCTATATACGGAAAAACAACGGCAAGAGAGATCATTAAGTTACCTTCTGTATCTCGCATTTTCACTGGCTAATAAAGCACTCAAGAACCATATAATACAATTTTCTATAGCCACACATATCCTTTTTACAACGTTTCAAAGTTTGGAGTTGTAAAAACAAGGAATAGGAAACAGGCAAGGAAAACGTGGCTGATGTGAAGAGAGACCAGCTATAAATAACTCAAGAAATAAGAAATGAACTCATGGAAATACAAAAGAAATCAGCTAATGGTTGAAGCCGTAGCTCTGACAGAAATAAGATGAAACGAACAACTTTATAGTCAGATGGGCGGAAATCACTCCCAAGGCAGAAGAGACTAATAAAGGGACACAAAATATCAAAACCAAGTTAAAGGGCAGAAAGCACCGAGGGGAGTCAACACTTACTTCCGACACGATGAAACACTAGCGCAGGCTGTTTCTTCCTCCTTCCAAACAACCCGGGAGAAACAATATAAGCAAAAGAGAAACATGGGTTTTAGGAATCAACAAAGTATCAGAAAAACCTGGAGAAATGAATGCACTCTGGAACTGTTGAGGAACTGGCAGGGGGGTGGGGGGGAGGGAGGGTTGGTAATCAACGAGAAAGGAAGCTGGAAACGGCCTGACTTGATAAATTCAAACACAGTTATTTAAATGCTGCCCTTGCCTTTCTTTCAAGTTGGTTTGGGATGGTCATTATCCCTTCACAGAAATCGGCAGCAAAAGCCTAGAGTGATATCCTGTTAACGGAAAAGCTCTGTAAGTGTAAAGATGAAATCAGATGTGGAATAACCAGCCGCCTCGGGCATTTGCTTTTCCGGTTTGTCCCCCTGTGAACCCTCAGAGCTCCAGGGAGATGATCTCTTTTCTTTTCTTTCTTTCTTTTCTTTCATTCTTTCTTTCATGTTTATTCATTTTTGAGACACAGAGCGTGAGCAGGGGAGGGGCAGAGAGAGAGGGAGACACAGAATCCGAAGCAGGTTCCAGGCTCCGAGCTGTCAGCGCAGAGCCCCATGCGGGGATCGAACTCACAAACCGGCGAGATCTTGACCTGAGCCGAAGTCGGATGCTTAACTGACTGAGCCACCCAGGCGCCCCGAGAGGATCGGTTTTCATTGCTGTCTCCTTAAACATATAGAAATGTAAAAAGTATCATTATTACACTATGTGTTAACCAACTTGGGTTTAAATTTTTAAAAAAATTAAATTAAATTTTTACAAAATGTAACAAGTAAAAGTGATCAATGGTGGTCCTTGATGACTGGGGATTTCCTCCCAGGACTCTTTCTCTCCCCAAACTTTACACTCACTCTCCAGATCACACACAGGATCTGATCCTTGGCTCTTCCCCAATATATAATACGAGACAAAGTATCCCATTTATAATGGGCTCACAGCCAAAATAACAATAAATTTCAGCTGTTCAAGTCCTATAAAAGAAACACAACAGGGGCGCCTGGGTGGCTCAGTCAGTTAAGCGTCCAACTTCCGCTCAGGTCTTGATCTCAGGGTTCATGGGTTTAAGCCCCGCATGGGCCTGTGCAGCCCACTTCAGATTCTGTGTCTCCCTCTCTCTCTCTGCCCCTCCCCTGCTCACATTCTCTCTCTCTGTCTCTCTCTCTCTGTCTCTCTCTCTCTCTGAAATAAACATTAAAAAATTTTTTAAACACAACAAACTGATCAACATATATTATCTGAAGAAAAATTATCAGAACGAAATACCAATATAAAATAAGCCTAATGAAGTAGACAATAAAAGGTATACAAAATGTAAATTAAACACAAGAAATCATAACACCAAAAAAGTGGAAATATTAGATATGAATACGTAGTATTTGAAATTTCTGAGATTACCATCCTGATGTGTAGAACTGAAGCAAAAAATAATGAGCTTGAAGGTGAAGTTGAGGAATTTTGCAAGAAAGCAGCAGGAAAGTTTAAACACATAGAAAAAGTAAACGGAAAGCTAAGTAATACGAAAGATTGAAGTAAAAGTCTGAACATTTACATCTTCAACTTCATGAGACGAAAGTAAAAAGGAAAAGGAAAAAAATATGAAGAAGTAATGAAAATAAATTTCCCAGCATCAAAAAAAAGTAAATAACTACACAAAAGAGATAAAAAAAAAAAAAAAAAAAAAAAAACCTGGACACATACTAAGCTTTTAAAATATCTAAGATAAAGAAAAATTCTAAATGGTTCAGGAGAAAAAGACTAGGTACAGGTTCTCAACAACACTGGACACAAGAATACAATGGGATAACAGGTTAAACCACTAAGGAAAAACTTCACATCATGAATTTTATGTCCATACAAATCATGACTCAAATGTGAGAACATAAAAATCTTTGTAGGTGTGCACAGCCTGGGAAGTTTTGCTAGATAAGAGCCCTACCCTGAAAACTATTCAAGAAAAAGTTTGCAAGCAAAACAGAGAAATAAACCAGAGTATGCTATAAAAGATTTGAAAGTTGGGGCCCTGGGTGGGTCCGTCAGTTATACATCTGACTCTTGGTTTCGGCTCAGGTCATAATCTCATGGTTTAGGGAGTTTGAGCCCCGCGTTGGGCTCTGTGCTGACAGCACGGAGCCTGCTTGGGATTCTCTCTCCCCTCTCTCTCTCTCTCTCTCTGCCCCTCCCCTGCTCACACTGTCTCTCACTCTCTCTCTCTCTCAAAGTAAAGAAGCTATTTATAGATTTCTTTAAATAAAGTGGGTAAAATCAAAGAAACTTGAGAAAAGTATAATTTTGAATCAAGCAAGGTACAATCAAGGAATCCAAACCACATGGTAATTTGAACAGGGAAGGTTTAAAATAAAGTATTAGAGGGGCACCTGGGTGGCTCAGTTGGTTAAGCGTCCTACTTCACTCAGGTCATGATCTCACGGTTTGTGAGTTTGAGTCCCGCATTGGGCTCTGTGCTGACAGCTCAGAGCCTGGAGCCTGCTTCGGGTTCTGTGTCTCCTTCTCTCTCTGCCCCTTCCCCACTTGTGCTCTGCCTCTCTCTGTCTCTCCAAAATAAACAAATGTTAAAAAAAATTAAAATAAAGTATTATAAGCAAAAACAGAGGGTTGGGATAATAAGAAATTATTTAATACAGAATAAAAAGAACTCTAAAAAAATACAGGAATAGCAGGCCTATGGAGCAGACACTGTGGAGCCCCTATCCATGGGCTGAAATAGCGCACCAAGGAAAAGACAGATCTAAAGTACAGCCAGAGAAGGAATTCCCGGGGTGCCTGGGTGGTTCAGTTGGTTAAGCGTCCTTCCTACTCTTGGTTTCCGCTCAGGTCACGATCTCACAGTTCGTGAGTTTGAGTCCTGCATCGGACTCTGCACTACTGGTGAGGAGACTGCTTTGGATTCTCTCTCTCTCTCTCTCTCTCTCTCTCTCTCTCTCTTTCTCTCTCTGCCCTTCCCCACCTCCCATGCACTCTCTCTCTAAAAATAATCAAAATAAATAAATAAACTTAAAAAAAAAAAGACAAAAACAAAACACACACACACACACACACACACACACACACACCGAAAAACAAAGAAGGAACTCCTCAATGCTGAGTACTAACCATTGTTGGAGAGGGAGCAATCCTGGCCCCCGGATGATAGAGAAGGTTCACTCAGGCTTTAAAACCAGGTGACAAGGGAGGGTGCTGGGCTGGTGGCACTCTTGCTACGAAGCCCTTCAGAAGGTGTTGGGAAAAGTCACCCACAGGTGACTGCTGTCAATGGGACACTCTAATAGCCTCGAGGTGCAGAACCCACTGGCATTGCTGAAGATGGGTATTAAACATATCATGCAAACTGCAGGAATCAAGACGCAGCCATTAAAATTATATGAGCATAAGTGGAAATAAATTGCAATGCAAAACAAGTATCACCTTCCCCTCTCAGCAACTGACAGAGACTACAGGGAAAAACAACAACAAAATATCAAATGAATAAGCTCCCCCTCTCTCCGTCTCCCTTTCTCTCTCTTTCTTTCTCTTTCTTCCCCTCCCCCTCCCCTCTCTCCCCTCTCTCTCCCTCCCTCTCTCTTTCTGTCTCTTCCTCTCTCTCCTTCTCTCTCTTTCTCCCTCTCTCCCTCTTTCCCTCTCTCTCCCTCTCCTTCTCACTCCCTCTCCCTCTCCATCTCCCTCTGAAAGATAAAAAGAAAAAGAAAACAAGAAATGAGTAAGCTCACTACATGTATATGGGGGAGATTACCGGTGCAAGAATGAACAAAAAGACCGGCGGTCAGAAACACAGAGTTCAGAGATAGTTCTATGCAGATATGAGACTTTAAAAGACCTTACAAGTGGCACCACAAGTCAATGGGGTTTAAAAAGATTGGTATGGGACACCTGGGTGGCTCAGTGGGTTAAGCTTCTCTGACTCTTGATCTCAGTTCAGGTCTTAATCTCAAGGTCGTGAATTCAAGCCCCACATTGGGCTTCACTCTGGGCACAAAGCCTACTTAAGAATAAATAAATAAAAATGGGGCGCCTGGGTGGCTCAGTCGGTTAAGTGTCCGACTTCAGCTCAGGTCATGGTCCCATGGTTTGTGGGTTTGAGCCCCACATCGGGCTCTGTGCTGACAGCTCAGAGCCTGGAGCCCACTTCAGATTCTGTGTCTCCCTCTCTCTCTGCCCCTCCCCTGCTTTTGCTCTGTCTCTCTCTCTCTCTCTCTGTCTCTCTCTCAAAAATAAATAAACATAAAAAAATTCTTTAAAAAAAAAAAAAAGAAGAAATAAATAAATAAATAAATAAATAAATAAAGTTGTTAGTAGAAAGGGCTAGGAAAATTAAAGGTTAAAAACATAACTTGGATCTGCAAAGAATACCACATACAAAGTGAGAATACAGTTAGCTTGCTGAAACACTTGTGATAAGTCAAACTATAAAATTAACAGAAAAGTCAAATTGGGACTGGGAGGAAATATCTTAAACCAAACTGCAAAAGCATAAATCACAAGGAAAAGAAGCTGAAGTTGATCAGTGAAACGTTAAGAAATAGAAGATACTATGGACAGAGTTACAGATGAGAAAATGAACAAAAATGTTTATAATGTCTAAAACTGACAAGGAATTGGTATGTAGATTTATACGAGAAATTCCAGCAAAATCAACAAGACTGGGATAGCAACTATAATTTTTCAAAATGAGAAAGGGGGTGGGGGACGCCTGAGTGGCTCAGTAGGTTAAGCATCTGACTTTGGCTCGGGTCATGATCTCATGGTTTGTGTGTTGGAGCCCACATCTGGCTCTCTGCTCTCACCTCTCAGTGTGGAGCCTGCTTCAGATGCTCTGTCTCCCTCTCTCTCTGCCGCGTGCCCATGCTTGCTCTCTTACTCGCTCTCAAAAATAAACATTTTAAAAAAATCAAAAAAATAAATATGAGAAAAAGGAAATGAACAGGCAATTTACAAAGTATAGCCATAGTTAAAAAACAAAACAAACCCTTGAAGTCATTGTTAGTCAGATAAACACAAATTCAAACAATGATGCAATATCACTTCCTACCCATTTATTTGGCAAAATGTAAAGACCAGCTGTTGGCAGAAGTTTGAGATTATGAAAATCCTTACGCACTAGCTGGTGGAATCACAGTGTGTTACAACCATTCTGGGGAGTAATCTGGCAGTTAAGTACACGCGGCAGATGGAGCCATCCCTCCTCTGTGCGTGCATCCTCCAAAAAGTTTCACCTACGTCTCTAAGGAAACACGTTAAAAAGACACTTATCCATTCATCGGTTGATGGACATTTAGGCTCTTTCCATATAGACAGTGGAATACTACTTGGCACTGAGAAAGAATGAAATATGGCCTTTTGTAACAACGTGGATGGAACTGGGGAGTGTTATGCTAAGTGAAATAAGTCATACGGAGAAAGATACCATATGTTTTCACTCTTATGTGGATCCTGAGAAACGTAACAGAAGACCATGGGGGAGGGGAAGGAAAAAAAAAAAAAAAGAGGTTAGAGAGGGAGGGAGCCAAAGCATGAGAGACTCTTAAAAACTGAGAATAAACTGAGGGTTGATGGGGGGTGGGAGGGAGGGGAAAGCGGGTGATGGGCATTGAGGAGGGCACCTGTTGGGATGAGCACTGGGTGTTATATGGAAACCAATTTAACAATAAATTTCATAATAAAAAAATAAAAAAGATACTTATCAAAGCATTACTTGTGGTGTCGGGGAGATGGAGACGATCTTGATTCTATCACCGGGCAAGTGGCAACATAAAATTTGGTTGGCCATGACCAAAAAGTGCTGCGCTGTAACAAAATAAACTGATTTACTGTATGTATAACATGGATGAATGCTTTAGAACTAGTCTCTCACCAGGAGCTCTGCCGTCAAAGTAAAAAGAAAGTTCATGACAATTAAATATGAATTTCATCCTCTGGAAATGCCCCAGAGCCGGTCAGAGGTTAGCCTTGAGGGTAATGAGGCAATCACTGAGAGCAATGACCTTTTTTAGGGAAGCTCTGCCCAACTCTGAGTGCTATTTGGAAGCCTTGGGGTGGAGCTTGTTTGCAAATAGCAGCCACAGAAAGCCTGGTAAATTTAAGACGTCTCAAGGGACCAGGCTGAAGGCAGGGAGTTGGGCATGATACAGTCCCTGCGCTTTGTCCCTCACTATGGAGAAAGGCAGACCTCCTCGTTCACGTTTCCCGCTACTTCTCCTTGTCCTGCTTTCTACCAATGCTTCAGACTCTGCAGAACCGTGAGTCTCTCTTAGAGTCCCCTCCTCAAGAGTCCGTTCTTTATCTCTGTCTCTTCTTTATATCTTTGCTTTGACCTTCCCATTAAATGCTACCCTTCCATTTCTTAGGATACCTTCCAGTCATAAGAGATTACTCATAACTGATTATTTTTGTCCTTTCATTTGTCGGACCCTTTTAATTTTTCTCATTGGATCATCACAGTCATAAATAGGGTAAGTAGTCACGAGAAGGGGTGATTTGGTCAGACACTGAAACCTCAGATCCCACCTTCCCAGAGTCATTCTTTAGGACGGAAAGTGTTGACTATAAACACAGTTAAAGTGTTGGGGCACCTGGGTGGCTCAGTCAGTTAAGCGTCCGACTTCAGCTCAGGTCACAATCTCACGGCTCATGAGTTCGAGCCCCGCATGGACCTCTGTGCTGACAGTTCAGAACCTGGAGCCTGCTTCAGATTCTGTGCCTAGCTCTCTCTCTGCCCCTCCCCCCACTCACACTCTGTCTCTCCCTCTCTCAAAAATAAACATTAAAAAAAACAACAAAAAGAGTTAAAATGTACAGTGGGGTGCCATTTAATTCATATTGTAGGTCACACATGCAGAGGGAGCATGGGTCCTTTTCTTTTTCTTTTTCTTCTGTTTTTCCAATAACTTACTGAGTCCTCAGCAAGAGACCCCGGTGACGAATCAGTCAGGGAGAGGGGCAAGGAGTCATTTAAAACTAGTCAGTTGTAAAGTTGGTGGAATCCAATAACTGCAAAGCTTCTCTTCCACCTCTCCCCAGTTCCTCCCCAATAGTATCTAGATACTAGATACGGCCTCCCCATAGTATCTAGAAGGTTGTGATCTCCATTCCTTGCTGGTGGAGAAAAAGACTCAGAGTCTGAAACCTGAGAGTTTTCATTCTTCCTCGGCCATTGCTAATCTAGCCTCTTCTTACCTGCCAGCATTCATCACTTGAGTCTTCAGCCATCTGGTTTGTCTCAGCTTGCTTCCTTGACCAAGAAGTCCCAGAAGCCCTCTCTGGCCGACTCTGATCCACCCTCAGCTCTTTTTTTATGCTATAGAACCCCGAACTTGTCACAGCATCCTTCCTCCAATCCCTTGACTGTTCCAATACAACCTGTATTGCAGAGTCACCTCTCCCGTTTGAAGTTCAGACCCCTACCCACTCCCCTCCTGACTGACGTAGCTACATCCCAGATTGATCATGGCAGCCTCCAGAGTCCTAAACGTGCAGAGGCATCAAAGGTCAGAATGCTGGCCAACTCACTTTCCTTTCTTCTTCAAATCCCTTCAGCATACAATCTCCCAGTAACCAGTCAGCGTACGTTTCTCTCCCATCACTCCTCTACCCCATCTCCAACTATGGATGGTACCACCAGCCATATGGTACCACCTCCCACTGCATTCCACCCAGAGAGGATCTGGAAATATGGCGGGGGGGGGGGGGGGGTGCTGTTCAGATTTCTGCGTGGAGGCTGGATGGATGAAGCAAGGGGCATTTATTGGGGTCGGAAATGTTAAGCGGTCTGTGTTTTCAGTCCAACACAACGCAGGATGACTCTGCCCACTGAAAACTGTTGCTTTACATCCCATCCACCATTTGATAAAGAACAATAAGCCTCATGGCCTAGTTGTCATAAACAGAAGAGGTATCGTCTATGTAGAAGACATTCTGCGTCGCCCCAACTTTATTAGCCCTCGATGCGATAAATCAGAGACATTACCCAAAAGCCCGGGTGACTGTTCTCCTTTGCCTTGGGGCAGTGAGCTTCAGAGTCATGGAGGTTTCAGGAGAACATGACGAAAAGAGAAAACTAAAAGTCCTCTGTTTAATATTTGCAAAATTCAGTCACTCCTACAAAGGCAAATATTTAAAATGCCAACACTCATGATTAGGTAATATTTTAAGGGTTTAATTGCTCACTTACAGAGGAAATCTTGGGCAAATTACTCAACCTGGATGGGTCCCAATTTCAATATCTATTAAATGAATGCTCAAGAGCCTTTATGAAATAGTTGTTTGAAATATCTGGTGTATATGGAATTACTTTTTAAATTATGATATCAAACAGGCTTATAACTAATAAGAACAAAAACAGTATATTGAATAAGTTATTATACACTCATGCCTTCTTTCCTATGAACATCAAAGAACTGGAGGAAAAAAGTGTGGACGAGGAGATAAAAACCAATAATTTTTATAAGTTATCACATGTTTGATAAATGTGATTTACATTATATATATATATATATATATACATATATATATACACATATATATATATATATACGTATACACACACACACACACACACACATATATATATAGTTCAGAGTAGATTATTCAGGTCAAAAACTACCCAGATGCCAGAAAGGGATTCAATGAGAGGTACCATCTGAATGATTATGGACAGGTTATTTAACTGCTCTGAGCTTCTTTACTTTAGAACAAAACTTTAGCACTTATCCAATAAAAACACCTGAGACTTTAATGAATTTTTTTAAGTTTTTGTTTACATTTCAGTTAGTTAGCATACAGTAAAATAGTTTCAGTCGTGGAATTCAGTGATTCATCACTTACATACAACACCAATGCTCATCACAAGAAGTGACCTCCTTAACACCCATCACCTATTTAGCCCATCACCCCCCAACCTTCCCTCAATGTCAATCTATTTTTTTTAATGTTTATTTTGATTTTTGAGAGACAGAAACAGACAGACAGACAAGGTGTGAGTGGGAAGAGGCAAAGAGAGAGGGAGACAGAATCTGAAGCAGGGTCCAGGCTCTGAGTTGTCAGCACAGAGCTTGACGTGGGGCTCGAACTTGGGAACTGTGAGATCATGACCTGAGCCAAAGTCATTCTGTTTTAAATGTTGGATCCTCTGTGTGTCTGAATCGTAGCTCCCAATGTGCAATGTTCAATATATTACTTCATAGTTTAATTATAAGTGTTTGTTGGTAATTTGGAGTGATTTGCCTTTGAAGTTTATTAAAAGAGAGAATATGTGCAGATTTTTCTATTTCTGCACAAATGTCATTGGGGTTTTGATAAGGATTGTATTGAATCTGTGTATGAGATTTTAATTATTGAAGAGCAGATCTAAAGATCCATGGCATATAGTTTGGCCAAGGAAAAACTTAAAACACATACAGCTTGATGAATGCGTTGGAAGAGACCCCTTGGAGAATGAGAGAACCAAATCTGACTACCAGATTCCACAACTAAACTGTCTCTGTTATTCTCTTCTGTGAGTCTCATACCTATTAATTCTGAAAAGTAATAAAATAGTGTTTCGTGTGTCAAATTGCCTGCTGTTTCTTAAGCGTAAGAGTCCATGTTGGAGGTAGAAGGGAAAGGCTAGTAAAACAATATAAGAAAAGAATAGCCCTGGTTTTTTTTTTTTCTTAATTGTAAATTGACGCCAATAAATTAAGGACTTAAATCTGCAGCTATTGAATCACTAAAGTTTTGCAAAGTCACATTTTGTGTATGATTTATTGGTTTAGTGAGTAGGCAGAGCAGGCAGTATCTTACTGTTGCGTATTCAAATTTGGGAATTGGCGAGGGTCTCAACGTTTATCATGAACATACAAAATATGATGCATGTACCACACAGGATTGTTAGGAGGCTTAATACAGAGACTGCTTAACACAATTCCTTGCAGGTACCAGGCACTTAGGAAACACATTTCAGCCCATAGGGGTTCAGGCTATGGGGAGATTATATGGCGTCGAATGTTTCATGAACAGTTTTTTGGTCAAACGTGTCACTTGGGAGGGTTCCTGAAAAATGGCTAGAATTGTGACTGGAACTATCCGGAGGGGGAGGGGGTTTGTAAGAATATAATAGATAAAGGAAACGTGTCAGTAAAGTCAAGAATGTAAACTCACAAGGGTGCCGGGCTGGCTCAGTCAATGGAGAAAGTGATTCTTGATCACGGAAATTCAAGCCCCATATTGGGTGTAGAGATTACCTAAAAACACAACCTTTAAGGGGCACATAGGTGACTCAGTCATTTGAGCATCCATATTTCGATTTCGGCTCTGGTCATGATCCCAGGGTAATGGGATCGAACCCTGAGTCAGGCTCCACCCTGAGCTTGGGCTCTGCTTGCGATTCTCTCTCTGGCCCTCTGTCCTCTCCCCCACTCGCACGTGCACTGTCTCCCTCTAAAAAAATAAAGAAAGTAAACTCACACAAAAGGTTGCCCATACCTCTGAATAATTAAATACATTCAATAATTAGCATAAAAAAGACTGTAAAGTAATACGTTTTGTGTGAACTTGGTTTTTTAATAAGATAATTTATTGACCCATAGAGGTTTGACCACAAGGATATATTTATGAACGTAGAAGTATTAATATCAATATATTAATATTGATTACCTCAAGAGGGTGAGGATGAAGGAGGATGTTAATCACGTGCAATGTGTCCTTGTGAGTGCGTGTGTGTGCATGCAAATTAATAACAAAAATTAAAACTTGTTGACAAAAATACCATCGATTTTGGCTAAGGTATGTCTGAAGAACCTTAGAGAAACAGCAAATACATTACGTCTTCAGTACCGCTGTTACAAAGAAAACGATTTCACTGAGGTTTTTCCAAATGAATGTATTCAGTCATGGTGTTCATGCACAAGGGATGTTTATAGAGACAGAATTTAATGTAAATCTTTTTATAAAGTGAATAATCATCAGCAATTTGTTATATATATGTACTTTTATGGGTATATATTCAGGAACTCAGATATTAAAGTCCTTTAATACAAAGAGTGCACATAAAACTATAACATCCTTGAAGCCAACTGCTGATATAGGCTGTGCGGGTGAGGGACTACTCAGGAGTGAAAAATAGAATTCTTATGCCTGGCAGCGATGAACCTTCCATCATCCTGTTCTTTGTTCATTGACACTTGGTATGGAATCAGTCGTAGCAAGAAGTACATATGGTTACGGAAAACACGTTTATGGTTGAAAATGCTTGTTAAGGGGCGCCTGGGTGGCTTGGTCGGTTAAGCGTCCGACTTCGGCTCAGGTCATGATCTCACGGTCCGTGAGTTCGAGCCCCGCGTCGGGCTCTGGGCTGATGGCTCAGAGCCTGGAGCCTGTTTCAGATTCTGTGTCTCCCTCTCTGCCCCTCCCCTGTTCATGCTCTGTCTCTCTCTGTCTCAAAAATAAATAAACGTTAAAAAAAAAGAAAAAAGAAAATGCTTATTATTCCCCATTTCTGTCTCTGACTCAGCCTTCTCTCCCCAGGCAGTATATGGTGCTGGTCCCCTCCCTGCTCCACACAGAGACTCCTGAGAAGGGTTGCATCCTTCTGAGCTACCTGAATGAGACAGTGACTATAAGTGCTTCCTTGGAGTCCCTCAGGGGAAACCAGAGCCTCTTCACTGACCTGGTGGTGGAGAAGGATTTATTCCACTGCGTCTCCTTCACTGTGAGTACTATTTGCCTGTCCTTGTTTGATACGTTATATCGAATCATGGTGACGGGAGCTGGTGTTGAATCTGCAAAGAACAACTTTAAGAATGTTAGTGAGCTGGGGCACCTCGCTGGCTCAGTTGGTAGACCATGTGACTCTTCATCTTGGGGTCACGAGTTTGAGCCCACGTTTGGATGTGGAGCCTTTAAAAAATACAATATTTTTTTTAAATGTTGGTGGGGACTTCACAACCTACGAAAGAGAGTGAGTTTTTAGCTACTAAGAAACAAAGCATGGAATTTCCATCCACAGAGGAGAGAAATATTTTTCTGCATGCCAAAGTTCAATTTAAATTAAAAAAGAATTCTATTGGCCATAGAAAGCATGACTTAGTCAAAGAGATGTTCTTTTCTTTTCTTTTTTAAATTAAGGTTGTTTATTTATTTTGAGAGAGAGAGAGAGAGAGAGAGAGAGAGAGAACCCCAATCCCAAGCAGGCTTCATGCTGTCAGCGCAGAGCCCGACACAGGGCTCGATCTCATGAACCATGGGATCGTGACATGAGCCGAAATCATGAGTCGGATGCCTGAACCACCCATGCGCCCTGACTTAGTCAAAGAGGGTTTCTAATTTTGATATGTAACCATCTCTTTAAGGTCAGAGCAAGCAATACCTAGAAAGAGATTATACAAAAATTTCATGGTAGGACAGCAGAATTTTGTAGCAGAATTTTTCTCCTATGGCGAAATGTTAGGTGTCTTTGTCCTCTGAATGTATTAATAGTACCAGAAACTCAAAGCAAACATCCAGTACCTCTTTGAGGTTGCCCTGTTTGTGCTTGGGATACTCAGCTCCCATATTCTCCCATATTTTTATAAAGATGCTTCTTTCCATTCTTTCTGCATAGATTTTGCTCTGTTAAAAGGAGTGTGATTTAATAACTAGAGTTCCAGGTTGGCTCTCTGGATATTTGGGTTCCACTGACGGCTGTTCTCACTGACATATCTCTCCTATATCTTATATTATTATCTTCATTCATGTCTGGCAAAATATTTATACTTACCTAGCCCTTGGTGAAGCTGAGAGAGAGGTAGAAAATAGTCATGGATGAAGGATTCAGAGAAAGAAGACTGTGCAACTCCTCGGTGGTATTTTTTGTTGTTCAGCTCCCAAGGAGCTCCTCCTTGTCAGAGATGGCATTTCTCAGTGTCCAGATAAAGGGACCAACACAAGACTTCAGGAAGAGGAACACAGTGCTGCTAAAGAATGCTCAAAGTCTGGTCTTTGTCCAGACAGACAAACCCATCTATAAACCAGGACAGACAGGTATGAAGGGAAATTCTACTACTGGGGCACTACTGAGAAGGAGAGGCCACCCCAAAGCTGGTTTTCCAGCCAGGCACCATTAATTATCCCCATCTCTTAGCCTCCTGCCCTATCACTCACATGACCTGCCTTATCATATCATGTCTGAGTCTTATCAGAGTATTTCTTTCTTTTTTAGTAAAATTCCGTATTGTCTCTGTGGATGAAAACTTTCACCCCTTAAATGAACTGGTAAGGATCTCAGTAGTTACGGTTTGGGTTGGTGGCGGGGATGGGAGGAGGGGATGGGAGTACTCACCCAAGCAGGGGCAGGAAGGTCCAGGAAAAGCAAGAAGATGAAACACATTCCTTTTGGAAACTGGGATCCTGCCTCCCTACAGATCTAGAGTCTTATGGAAGGCATTACAGAGGGGTAAACGATGGAGGAAGCTGTCTCTCTTATAACAGTAATTAATCAGCTCAACAGTAGTCAGCTACATTTATTGCTGTGACCATAATACATTAAACATAATGAAGAGTAAAAAAGTGAGATATTATCCATATCCATACTCTCAAGGAGTTTATGATTACTAAAAGCACAGAGTTTCACTGTTTCTGAATATATACGTAATAGATAATATTATAATATGGTAACAAATACATATATATACTATATACACATGTATTTGTCATAGATATTAACACATAATATAATATACAATATATATCACATGTAAAGATTTCACTTTTGTTAATTGGGTGATCCTTCCTCCAACTAGCTTTCAACAAGGAAAGAAACAAAGCTGCTGTAAAAATGCAATTTTTTAAATTAGGAAAAAATGTCCTTGGTTAACTGTTAACCAAAATTCTTATTTGGTCTAAATCATAATGACATATCACGCTATTAATATATAATTTATATAAGTAAGCAATATAGTCATATTCTTTACTTACAGGTCGTAAGTACCTAGTATTACTGATTAAAAATATGAGTAAATTAATAAATATTAATAAAACTTATTCACCAAAAATATTTTTCCGGGAAATGGCAACACAATGATTGTTGTAGAAATACGTTATTTATGCTTTTCACTTAGAACTATTTACTAGTTTCCCGAACAGTTCTAGCTCTTTAATGTTTCAGGTTAAATTTTGTTATAACTTACTACAGAATCCATTTTCCCATTTCCCTATTTGATCACAAGTCTGAAATCATAGTGTTTGGTGAAATTCTAATCACATCTCTTCTTTCCTTTTTTCATATAGATTCCACTGGTATACCTTGAGGTAAGCATCAGAGTCTTGTATAAAGAAATCAGTGCATTTAAGAATGGAAGTGCTGATACTCCTGACAGATGAATTACTATTAAAAAAACAACTGTCAGATCTAAAATCCCCTGCTCCCAGATGTCAGGTTTACTCTGTTTTATCTTCCTTCTGTGTTTATCTCTTCTGAAGGCAATGCCAGTTACCAACCCCAAAGTCTTTTGTTCAAGGGCTATCATAGCTACATGATTATTCTCCATGCTCCCTGTTTCTGTCTAGGACCCACAAGGAAACCGTGTTGGACAATGGCAAGGTGTCAAGTTGGAGAGTGGCCTCCAACAGCTGGCCTTTCCCCTCTCGTCCGAGCCCATTCAGGGCTCTTACAAGGTGGTGGTACAGAAGGAATCAGGCAAAAGGATAGAGCACTCCTTCACTGTAGAGGAATTTGGTATGGATTATGAACGATGAAAAGGACATAACATTTTGTTTCATACCAAGCATTCATTTAGATTTTTTGAATTCCGTGTAGGTATGTTGAACTTGGATTAGAATCAGCTTTAGCTGTTTGTAAAGTCATCGTAATTCTGTGCACCAGAAATTCACGAGAGTCTGATTTCCAGTAGCAAGTTGCGCTTTGCCAAGTATCAAAATTCTTATTTCAGTGGAACCATCATCATTTGTTTAGTGTCATTGACATCTGCTCTCACCACGAAGTCAGTTAAATTTTGCATGAGTTGTTAAACTTTATTATCTTAAAGTTGGCACATTGAAAAATGCATCTATAAGAGACTCTTAAAAACTGAGAACAAACTGAGGGTTGATGGGGGGTGGGAGGGAGGGGAGGGTGGGGGATGGGTATCGAGGAGGGCACCTTTGGGGATGAGCACTGGGTGTTGTATGGAAACCGATTTGACAATAAACTTCATATATTGAAAAAAGGAAAAAAAGAAAAATGCATCTAGGCCTTCAGGATATTATTTTGGGGAAAATTATAGACATGAAAATATTTGTATTTCCATTAAATATTTACCAACCTCCCTATTTCCATTATCTCTACCAACAGTGCTTCCCAAGTTTGAGGTCAAAGTTCAGGTGCCAAAGATAATCAGTATCCTGGATGAAAAAGTGAACATAACAGTATGTGGGATGTGAGTTAAATTTCTTTTGCCTGAAATTTCAGATTTTGCCTCCATTTGAGTCATTATTTAGCTAGGTACCTAAGTACAAATTAATTTTTAACTGAATTAAAAAACATTTCAATGACTTATTTCAGCTGCTTATTATTAAAATTTTCAAATATGCAGAGGAATAGAGGACACCCATAATTATGATTTAACAACTAACACCTTTCTATATCTGCTACATCATTTTTTTTTTTTGCTTTAACATTTCAGGATAAATTACAAAGATCATTACATTGTCCCCTTGATGCAGCACTATGTACCTTTAAAAATTATTGACATTTTCTGGGGCGTCTGAGTGGCTCAGTTGGTTGAGCGTCTGACTTCAGCTCAGGTCATGATCTCACGGTTTGTGGGTTCGAGCCCCACATCAGGCTCTGTGCTGACAGCTCAGAGCCTGGAGTCTGCTTTGGATTCTGTGTCTCCCTCTCTCTATGCCCCTTCCCACTTGCGCTCTGTCTGTGTCTCTCTCTCTCTCAAAAATAAACATTAAAAAAAAGTTTTTAAATAATAAAAATAAAAATTACTGACATTTTCCTACATAGTCATGATGTCATTATCATACTTAACAAAATTAAAAGTAATTTTCTTATACTAATTCTTATTTTATACTCAAGTTCCCTCAATCTTTCTAAAACTGATTTACTCATTACTCTTGATTACTATGACTCATATGTACTCCTTTTTTCCAACTCTCCACAATGGAAATTTTTTTGAATGCAAAAGTTAACAGAATAGTAAAATGAAAATCATGTACCCATCATGATTACCCATGGACCATTACACAATAATGAATTTTTGCTTAATTTGTCCCATTTGTTCTTTCCTCCCCCTTCCAGTTTTTTTCCCTAATATTTTTTAGCAAGCCATGGGAATCTATAAATATCTTAAAGTTTTAAAAGTCTGGAACCTCCTTTTCTCTCCAGGATGTTAACTTATTGGAGAGAGCGGCCAGTTGGCCTGTAAATATCCCTTTTGCTGGATTTGCCTGAAATGTCCCTTTTGCTGGATTTTTCTCAATGTCGTAATGAGACATTGAATTAATTTTAATTTCTCCTCTGACCAATTTTAAGAGGATCCTTGGAGTATTTTCTTTTCTTTTAATTCATTTATTATTTAATTTACATCCAAGTTAGTTAGCATATGGTGCAACAATGATTTCAGGAGTAGATTCCTTAATGCCCCTTACCCATTTAGAACATCCCTCCTCCCACAACCCCTTTTTGTTCTCTATATTTAAGAGTCTCTTATGTTTTGTCCCCCCCTCCTGTTTTTATATTATTTTTGTTTCCTTTCCCTTATGTTAATCTGTTTGTCTCTTAAAGTCTTCATATGAGTGAAGTCATATGATTTTTGTCTTTCTCTGACTGACTGACTTCACTTAGCATAATACCCTCCAGTTCCCTCCACGTAGTTGCAAATGGCAATATTTCATTCATTTTGATTGCCAAGTAATACTCCATTGTATATATATATACACCACATCTTCTTTATCCATTCATCCATCGTTGGACATTTGGGCTCTTTCCAGACTTTGGCTATTGTTGATAGAGCTGCTATAAACATTGGGGTGCATGTGCCCCTTCAAAACAGCACACCTGTATCACTTGGATAAATACCTAGTAGTGCAATTGCTGGGTTGTAGAATAGTTCTATTTTTAACTTTTTGAGGAAACTCCATATTGTTTTCCAGAATGGCTGCACCAGCTTGCATTCCCACCAGCAGTGCAAAAGAGATCCTCTTTCTCCACATCCTCACCAACATCTGTTGTTGCCTGAATTGTTAATGTTAGCCATTCTGACAGGTGTGAGGTGGTAAATCATTGTGGTTTTGATTTGTATTTCCCTGATGATGAGTGATGTGGAGCATTTTTTCATGTGTCTGTTCACCATTTGGAAGTCTTCTTTGGAGAAGTGTCTATTCATGTCTTTTGCCCATTTCTTCACTGGATTATTTGTTTTTTGGGTGTTGAGTTTGATAAATTCTTTATAGATTTTATATTAACCCTATATCTGATATGTCATTTGCAAATATCTTCTCCCATTCTGTCAGCTGCCTTTTAGTTTTGCTGATTGTTTTCTTCTCTGTGCAGATGCTTTTTATTTTGATGAAGTCCCAATAGTTCATTTTTGCTTTTGTTTCCCTTGCCTCCAGACACGTGTTGAGTAAGAAGTTACTGCAGCCAAGATCAAAGAGGCTTTTGCCTGCTTTCTCCTCGAGGATTTTGATGTCTTCCTGTCTTACATTTAGGTCTTTCATCCATTTTGAGTTTCTTTTTGTGTATGGTGTAAGAAAGTGGTCCAAGGTCATTCTTCTGCATGTCGCTGTCCTGTTTTCCCAGCACCACTTGCTGAAGAGACTGTCTTTATTCCATTGGATATTCTTTCCAGCTTTGTCAAAGATTAGTTGGCCATACGTTTGTGGGTCCATTTCTGGGTTCTCTATTCTGTTCCATTGATCCGAACGTTTGTTTTTGTGCTGTTACCATTCTGTCTTGATGATTACAGCTTTGTAATATGTCTTGAAGTCTGGGAGTGTGATGCTTCCAGCTTCAGTTTTCTTTTTCAAGATTGTTTTGGCTATTTGGGGCCTTTTCTGGTTCCATACAAATTTGAGGATTATTTTTTCTAACTCTGTGAAGAATGCTGGTGTTATTTTGATAGGGATTGCATTGAATATGTGGATGGCTTTGGGTAGTATCAACATTTTAACAATGTTTGTTCTTCCAATCCAGGAGCGTGGAATATTTTTCCTTTTGTGTGTGTGTGTGTGTGTGTGTGTGTGTGTGTGTGTGTCTTCTCCAATTTCTTTCATAAGCTTTCTATAGTTTTAATTGTATAGATTTTTCACCTCTTTGGTTATGTTTATTCCTAGGTACTTTATGGTTTTTGGTGCAATTATAAATGGAATCTACTCCTTGATTTCTCTTTCTGTTGCTTCATTACTGGTGTATAGAAATGCAACCGATTTCTGTGCATTGATTTTATATCCTGCAACTTTTCTGAATTCATGGATCAGTTCTAGCAGTTTTTTGGTGGAATCGTTTGGGTTTTCCATATAAAGTATCATGTCGTCTGTGAAGACTGGAAGTTTGACCTCCTCTTGGCTGATTTGGATGCCTTTATTCCTTTGTGTTTTCTAACTGCTGAGGATAAGAATTCCAATACTATCTTGAGTAACAGTGGTGAGAGTGGACATCCCTGTCGTGTTCCTGACCTGAGGGGGAAAACTCTCAGTTTTTCCCCATTGAGGATGATATTAGTGGTGGGTCTTTCATACATGGCCTTTATGATCTTGAGGTATGATCCTTCTATCCCTATTTTCTTGAGGGTTTTTATCAAGAAAAGATGCTGTATTTTGTCAAATGCTTTCTCTGCATCTACTGAGAGGATCATGTGGTTCTTGTCCTTTCTTTTATTGATATGATGTACCACATTGATTGTTTTGAGGATATTGAACCAGCCCTGCATCCTGGGTGTAAATCCCACTTGGTTATGGTGAATAGTTTTTTTTAATGTACTGTTGGATTCAGTTGGCTACTATCTTGTTGAGGATTTTTGCATCCATGTTCATCAGGGAAATTGTCTATAGTTCTCCTTTTTAGTAGGGTCTTTATCTGGTTTTGGAGTCAAGGTAACGCTGGCTTCATAGAAAGAGTTTGGAAGTTTTCCTTCCATTTCTATTTTTTGGAACAGCTTCAAGAGAATAGGTGCTAAGAGACTCTTAAAAACTGAGAACAATCTGAAGGTTGATGGGAGGTTGGAGGGAGGGGAGGGTGGGTGATGGGCATTGAGGAGGGCACCTGTTGTGAGGAGCATTGGGTGTTGTATGGAAACCAATTTGACAATAAATTTCATATTTAAAAAAAAGATACAGAATAGGAGCTAACTCTTCTCTAAATGTTTGGTAGAATTCCCCTGTAAAGCCATCCAGCCCTGGACTCTTGTTTTTTGGGAGATTTTTGATTACCAATTTGATTTCTTTACTGGTTATGGGTCTGTTAAAATTTTCTATTTATTCCTGTTCCAGTTTTTATTTACTTTTTATTTTTTTTAATGTTTTATTTATTTTTGAGACAGAGACACACAGAGTGTGAGCAGGGAAGGGGCAAAGAGAGAGTGAGACACAGAATCCGAAGCAGGCTCCAAGCTCCGAGCTGTCAGCACAGAGCCTGACGTGGGGCTCAAACTCACAAACCGCGAGATCATGACCTGAGCCAAAGTCGGACTCTTAACTGACTGAGCCACCCAGGCGCCCCCAGTTTTTATTTATTTTTTTAATTTTATTTATTTGGGTCCTTTCCTTTTTCTTTTTGATCACACTGGCTAGTGGTTTATCAATTTTGTTAATTCTTTCAAAGAACCAGCTCCTGGTTTCATTGATCTGTTCTACCGCTTTTTTGGCTTCGATATCATTGATTTCTGATCTAATCTTTATTATTTCCTGTCTTCTGCTGCTTTGGGGTTTTATTTGTTGTTCTTTTTCCATCTCTTTGAAGTGTAAGGTTAGGTTGTGTATCTGAGATCTTTCTTCCTTCCTTAGGAAGGCCTGCATTGCTATATAATTTCCTCTTATGACCACCTTTGCTACATCCCAGAAGTTTGGGGCTGTGGTGTTAAATATCCAGTAGTGGAATTATTGGGTCATATGGTAATTTTTTGAAAATCTTCCATAGTTTTCCACGGTAGCTGTACCAGTTTACATTCCCACCAATAATGCACAAGGATTCCTTTTTCTCCACATCCTTGCCAACACTGGGGTATAATATTCTAAATATGTTTCTTAAGTCCATGTAGTCTAAGATTGTTCAGTGTCACTGTTTCTTCTTGAATTTCTGTCTGGATATTCTATCTATTATTGACAGTGGGGTATTGAAGTCTCCTACTATTGTTGCATCATTGTCTGTTTCTCTTTTCTGTTCTGTCAGTGTCTGCTTCTTTTTTTTAATTTTTTTTTTTAACGTTTATTTATTCTTGAGACAGAGAGAGACAGAGCATGAACGGGGGAGGGGCAGAGAGAGAGGGAGACACAGAATCGGAAGCAGGCTCCAGGCTCTGAGCCATCAGCCCAGAGCCCGACGTGGGGCTCGCACTCACGGACCGTGAGATCATGACCTGAGCCGAAGTCGGACGCTTAACCGACCGAGCCACCCAGGCGCCCCGAGTGTCTGCTTCTTATAGTTAGATGTTTTGGTGCTGGATGCATATATTTTTATAATTGCTATATCTTCCTGGTGAATTGACCCTTGTATCATTATACAACTTCTTCTTTGTTTCTTGTGGCATTTCTTGACTTAAAGTTTATTTTCTGTGATGTTAGTATAACCACCCCTGATCTTTTTTGGTTACCATCTTTATGGAATATCTTTTTCTATCCCTTCACTTTCAGCCTATATGTGTCCTTCAGTCTAAAGTGAGTCTCTTGTATACAGCATATAGTTGGATCTTGTATTTTTATCCATTCATCCCCTCTATGTTTTTTTATTGGATAATTTGATCTGTGTACGTTTAAAGTAATTATTGATAGTGAAGGACTTACTAATGCTATTTTTGAAATTTTTTTCTGTCTTGTAGGGTTCCCTTCTTCTTTAACCTTTTGCATTTACAAATAGCTCTTACAGTTCATTTCAACCTTGAGAATTAAAACTCATTTCCTATAAATCATCAGTAGAAGAGGGAGCATACAGGGTACAAAAATATGCCCATCTAAATATTATATACCGGAAGCATCAAAGGATCTGGACCTTTGCCTCAAGGATCTTCCTAACTTAATGGCATCCTAGTGCTGATATCTGTATCTTAGAAAGGGGTTTCAGAATAAGTTGCTCTGATTTTATTTGAAGTGATATTGTAAGTATTTACATATAAAACTAATGCCCAAAGCAAACTGATTATTAATTATTCCATTTTTATCGAGAAAGGAAAAAAAAACTAATAGAGAAATAGAGTGCACACACACGCGCGCACACACACACACACACACACACACACACAATTTTGTTTTATATGCCCCATGGTTGTTTGGCTTTATCAGAGCTCTCTTTCCTCTCTCTCTCTCTCTCTCTCTCTCTCTCTCTTTCTGTGTGTGTGTGTGTGTGTGTGTGTGTGTGTGTGAAAGCACATTATGGTGTTAGCGTTATTATTTCTATTATTTATTTATTTCAATTCTATTTATTATCTAAGTTTCCCACTTGGTATAAACAACAAGTTTTGATTTTATAATGACAGAATAAAAAGAATGATAAAAAAAATAGGCTACAAGGAAGAAATTTTTCTAAATGTTTATTTATTTTGAGAGAGTGTGCAAGGGGAGGGACAAGGAGAGGGGGAGAGAGAGAATCCCAAGCAGGCTCTGTGCTTAGCACAGAGCCCGGCACAAGGCTCAGTCTCACAACTGGGAGATCACGACCTGAGCTGATATCAAGAATTGAACAGTTAATCGACTGAGCCACCCAGGTGCCCCAAAGGAAGAAATTTTTTAAATCCCGAAGGAAACTTGTTTGTACATGGCAGCACAGTTTCAAATGCCTTAATAAGTAGTACCTCTTGATAAAGATACTTTCCAGACATATTTCAACTTGATATGAGCCCAAAATGATAGAGAAATACAAGGAACTGCAAAGAGTATGTGTTTGATCTGTGGTGGGTTGATGTAGTGGAAAAAGTAGATACCCTTCCTCAGTTCCTGACTTGTTTCTTACATGACAGATACACCTATGGGAAACCTGTCCCAGGACTTGCAACTGTGAGCCTGTGCAGAAAATTACTTCATCATTCTAATTGCCAAAAGAACGAGTTCTGTGAGAAATTCAGTCAACAGGTTAGTCTACAATGTTCTCGCCAGGGACTATCATTGTTGACAATAGCTACCCTATTTTACTAACTAGAAAGAAGACATCAGAGCAAGCTTATCCCAATATATTCCCCACCAAAAAAAAAGAAAGAATTTCTATTCTTAGTCAATAAAATTCTCATTTTGATGACTAACCCTTAGAGAGCAGATGTGAATATTAAAGGCCAACTAACATGTTTAACCCAAAGAAATTGTCTCGGCATCAGAAAGAAAATGATAAATTTAGTCTCGGTCAGTATGGTCTTAATCAGTATGGGATTGATCAATTTTTTTTTCCTCTCTCAGCTCGACAGCAATGGCTGCATCACCCAACAAGTAAACACAAATGTACTCCAGATTAAAAATATGGGTTTTGAAATGAAACTTAAAGTGGAAGCCAAGATCAGAGAAAAGGGAACAGGTGTGAACTCCAAATTAATGTGGGGAGTGAAACCATAAGCATTGGTTTGTTTTCCATAACAAAACAAGGGTCATAAAGAAGGTGGAAGGACATGAATTTTAGGACTAAAGTAACTTCCAAGAGTACTTACTCTTCTCTACATATTTTTAGACATAGTACTTACTGGAAACGGGACCAGTGAAATCACAAATACTGTAACCAGAGTCAGGTTCGTGAAAGTGGATTCACACTTTAGACGAGGAATCCCCTTCTTTGGACAGGTAGAGTATATTGCAATTCACAAATAATGAAGTATCTAGTTGTACCTACCATCAGGGCATGATGATGTAGCCTACATCTAGTTAGCGATATCAATTAGACCCAAAACATGAAACCAAGAAAAAGGACCTTCCTTTGTAAATATCACCAATAAAATGTACAAACACATACGACAGTATTTTGAGAATCAGAGGTATTCTTTCTTTTTAGAACATGTAGCTAATGAAGATTCTTAATGTGATATGAAGTAGTGATTATGTCAAACCTTCTCTACCAACCGTCTTACAATAAATATATTTCTGACATTATCCAGCCAGCTTCAGAATTTTAAGAGAATTTCTCACAAATCATTCTCAATTATGGCTGCGAGTATCCTCCTTTATATCCGTCGTTCTATTTAGAAGCAAGTGGATAAGTGGTTTTATTTTTAGGCATAGGACCTATAAGAGCATATATTTCATGGCCATTATTATTAAATTATTCTCATGCCTAAGGTATACATGTTCATTTTAAGTAATAATTTTACCCTTTTTATAGTTATTTATAATTATTCACCCATTTTATAATAATGTATTTAAAATAACTTATAATTCTTCTCAAAAAGAAACACTTTTTGTGGGGCTGCTTATGGGGTTTGTCTGCAGAGACGAAAAGGACATGAGGATCCAAAAACAGAGTAAAAAGGTGAAAGAAATGAGGATACAGTGGAAAAAAATTTGATTTTGTAGTAAATATGGAAGGGTTGTTTTAGAGGTTGGCTTTTGCTTTTTTCGTTCAGTTATGGCAGCAAAGGAATTTGTTCCCATGAGTTCTGTCTTCTCTGAGTATTATCCATATAACTTATCAAGTACTTTTCTTCTCTAGGTGCTTCTGGTGGATGGGAAAGGTGTACCCATCCCCAATAAACTTATCTTTATCTCTGCAAGTGAAGCCAATTATCTTTACAATGCAACTACCAATGAACAGGGTCTTGTACAGTTTTCCATCAATACCACTAACGTCTTGGCCAACAAAATTTCTGTTGTGGTAAGTATGAAAGAAAAAAAAAAAACCAGAGGACAAAGAGACACCTCGGTGACCATTATTTATTCAAATACGAAGAAGCATACATTGTATTTAAGAGATAGAAATGAGAAGCTGTCCAACTTAGGGATAAACTTGGGAATTAAAATTTTCATTTAAAATAACAAAGACAGGGGCGCCTGGGTGGCTCAGTCGGTTAAGCGTCCGACTTCAGTTCAGGTCACGATCTCGCGGTCCGTGAGTTCGAGCCCCGCGTCGGGCTCTGGGCTGATGGCTCAGAGCCTGGAGCCTGCTTCCGATTCTGTGTCTCCCTCTCTCTCTGCCCCTTCCCCGTTCATGCTCTGTCTCTCTCTGTCTCAAAAATAAATAAACGTTAAAAAAAATTTTTTTTAAAATAAAATAACGAAGACATTAGAAGAGATACTATAGAAGTGTCTGATCATTTCATTCACATTATCTTTAAAATTTTATGTATCGTAAAAAAAAATAAAAATAAAAAAAATTTTATGTATCATGCAAAAAAAAAATGCATATAGGATTTGGTCCTGAACAATATCAGTTCCTCAATAGGTGAGTAATTCATGTAATTTGTTTTCTGTTGTTTTTCTCTACGTCTACTCAAATAACTTTAAAAGTGATTGGAACCCCCACACATTCTTCGTATATATTGCCTAATGATGAGGATCAAAAGATTTCTGTAACTAAAAAGACTTTGCTCTTGTAAGCTCAAGCAAAGAAGTGGTAAAAAAAGATAATGATTTATTGATTCCAGGTTAGATAAATAGCATTTAAATTATTTCCATTTCCCAATGTTGACATGTTAATTCAATTTAAAATATGGAATGATGCTTAATGTTTTCTATGTGATAAATACCTGCTCTTCCTTAGGATTGAAAGGATGAATAGAGTGTCCCTATATTTGAAACTCTACAATCATAGTTACAATTATTAGTATGATATATTTCAGGGCAATCATAAAAAAAATAGGAACTTTATTATGATAGCAAATACAAAGGTCCACAAAATACACCTAGTAAATTCAGAAAAAGAAAGGGTGTGTACTCAGAAAATAGCTAAGGAGCAACCACTGCGGGGGCAATAAATAGAATTATCTCCTAGACAACATTTTCAAGGTTTAAAGGTCCCAAAACTACAAGGGCTTAAAAATCCAAAGTCATAGTAATGATAAGAAGCATAGATGATAATTGGCTGGGATTATTTACAAACAACTTTGAAGCCCTTACAGTTATAAAATATTACATTAATACATACAACATAATTTCAATTAAACCAATTTACAAGGCACTTCTCTTATCTAAAGATTTCCTTTTATGCTTGTTAAGACTACTTGCCATTCTCACTGGGACGCCATTGTTCCTCCGGCCTTGCGCTACAGAAGAGAAGATAAATCAATGACGATTTGGCAAATTCAGGGCAAAGGAGATTAATTTCTAAATATTTCCTGTTAATCGCTGCAATTTGAGAGGCTGATAATTTGTTTATTCGGTGGTGAACAGGGATGAGGATGATGCACAGTATATGTTAGAAGGGAAGACACAAAATTTTAACTGTTCGTTTTGGTGGGAAGCTAAAGTGAAGAACTATCGAAACAATAATCTTTGTTTTTCTGTTTTATCAGGCCTTCCACGAGCAAACCAGCTTTTGTTTTAACTTTGTATGGTTAAGAGAAGAACACCAGGGTGCTCAGCACCTTGCGAGGCACGCTTTCTCCTTCAGCGGGAATTATGTTCACCTGGAGCCTGTGGCCGGTACCCTGCCCTGTGGCCAAACTCAGATTATCAAGGCATACTATACACTCAATGGGCAGGCCCTTGGGGAACCAAAAGAGCTCATTTTCTATTACCTGGTAAGGATAAGGCTACAAAATATATTTGGAGTTCATCGGTAGACGAAAGTGGTTAAAAAGCCAGGAATGTAAGAATTGCCTGTGCACCGCCATCTTGCTTTCTTACCCATGTTCCCCTTGATTCTTTGATTTTCAGGCAGTTGATTCTCTCTAGCAGAGATTCAAGGACAGAAAGCAGGTCTTGTGGGGAGTACGATGTTGAGAAGTGTGTTAGGCTCAAAAGGTTGTTTTTGTGTTGGTTTTTCATTTCAGTTCATGGCTAAGGGAAACATCATCAGATCAGGAACACATGCTGTGCCTGTAGAGCCGGGAGACAGTGAGTATCTTCAAATCCATTCCCCACCCCCCATCTCCTTCCCAACACATCCAGCTTTACACTTCAGTGACAGTTCACAAATAGGGAAATTATTCTCATTATCCCTTGTAACAAGGACACCAAAGAAAATATAGATTCTCCTTATGACTCTAGCATTTTTTTACTCAACACAGTCAACAGATAAATTTGATTGCCTACTATGTGTCAGGCATTCTGCCTGAGTCACACTTTTTTTCTCCCAGTCTGTCTCTTCCAGCTGATACTTAAATTCCAAAATTCAGAAAATCGAAGCTTCCTTCTGTTTTTTAACCCTAACAATAAACGTGTATTGGCCATCTTTAACCTTAGTATTGCAGAGGAGAGAGTTAGGTATCATGGAGAATTTTTTTTTTCCCTGATGTGCCAGACTCTGGGCTAGGCTCTCTTGTCTCTGGGAAGGCTCACTCCCTTCAGCAGTTAATGAGGATGCATACAGTGCCGCCAGCATGAACTTGGGAACCTCACACGTGAATCTGAGTGCACTTCATTAATAAGTCGTGGGAAAGGAAACCAGGATTATTTTCCATTCTAATTAAATCATGTCAAGATTTAAATCACCGAGAAAAGAGCCCATGAGCATGCTCATAATTAACTAGAATTAAGGCAAATATTTCACCAAACTCCACTGCACCCCAGAGCTAAACGTAACGATGCTTGAAATTATGATTTTCTTAATAGTTTCCTCCCCTATCACGCTGGAAAAATAAGACATCAATTATATTTTTATTTTTCCATATTGAAACAATATTGGAGAAGGTTTAATTTAAACGAAGTTACTAATTAGCACTCTCACTAATTAAAAATTATTTAGGGGGCACCTGGGTGGCTCAGTCAGTTAAACAAGGGACTCGTGACTTCAGCTCAGGTAGCGATCTCACGGTTTGTGAGATCAAGCCCCTCCCCCCCCATCGGGTTCTGAGCTAACAGGCTACTTGGGGTTCTCTCTCTCTCCCTCTCTGCCCCTCCTTTGCTCACACTCTTTCTCTCAAAATAAATAAACATTTTTTAAAAAATTGAATTAAACATTAAAGAGTGCTGCCAGCTTTGAATATCATTTATCCCAATATTTATATAGGGATACTTTGATGTACAGAATGGACCCCACGGTGTGCATTATTTGCCTTCCATGCATCTTGTTGCCTGCTTTTCTGTTTTCTACTTTCTAAGACTGCAGTGTGTAACCATTTATAGAAATAGATGACGGCCTGAAAACATTATGTGCTGATCTGATTTTTTTCCTTTCTTGACATTTTAATTCGTGCATCATTCAGAAAAGGAAGACTTTCTACATAGTAGTAGAGAGTTTATTAATTATTTACTCCATGAAGGTATCACAAAAATGTAATGAAATTAATTCTGCCAATAATTGAAAGGAATTTCTTTATATAACCAAGTGAATTCACAAGTATTTATAATAACACTATTTTAACCACACATTGTTATGTTATTCATTATCAATTTGTTCTTCATAAAGACATACTGCAAATCCTTGACTCTAATAGATAAAAGAACCAACTTTGTTCAGAGTTTGTCTAAATTCAACCTTTTTCATTGCTTACATTTAACTTACTCATATCATTCTTTTCTTATACTATTCTGCAGTTTTGATATCAAGGTGCAAATTACTAATTTCAGAACAATGTCTGAGTCTCTTTTAAGTGCAGAATTCAGATATTCAGTGACCAAGCCGTCACAAAATTCATTACTTAAAGGTTACTTTCTTTCCAGTATTCCCTGGGGGAAAAAAAATCTGCCATAATTTTTTTTTTTCTGTTTTTGTGATACTTCAACCTACTCTTACCTACCATGGTTCACTCCAGACACAGCAATACAAGGGTTGAAATCACCCTCTTTTCACAGCAAAACTTTCCTTTTTAGGGATCTAAGTTAAAACTTGATCCCTCCAATGAGACAATAATACGAATGCCATGACACTGCCTTGGCCATTCCAAAGGACTGAGGGAAGGGGGGAAGTGAGTGGTCAAATGGACATCGCATTTCAGATTTCCAACATGAGAAAGTTCTGGAGATTTGTTTCACAACAAAGTGAATATCCTTAATACGACTGAACTGTACACTTTAAAATGGTTTAACATGGCTGGGGAGCCTGGGTGGCTCAGTCTGTTGAGCGTGTGACTTCTGCTCAGGTCATGATCTCGCAGTTCATGAGTTCTAGCCCCGTGTTGGGCTCTGTGCTGACAGCACAGAGCCTAGAGCCTGCCTCAGATTCTGTGTCTCCCTATCTCTCTCTGCCCCTCCCCCGCTCACACTCTGTCTCTCTCTCAAAAATAAACATTAAAAAAATTTTTTTAAGAAAATAAAATGGTTAACATGGCGAATTTTATGTGTGTTTTTTTTTTTTACCACAATAAAGAAGACATGTATTTGGAAAAAAAGTAAGCCCTCTGATTATATCTTACAAATTATAACTCTGAGAATCACCTCTGGCCTGAAATGGTTTCTAAAAGGAATGGTTTCCATTCATCATGTAAATATATGATATAGATACTCATATATAACATATATAATAAATTGCTTATTGTAAAGTTTTTAAAATTTTTTTGAATGTTTATTTACTTATTTAGGGAGAGAGAGAGAGAAAGAGAGAGTGCAAGCAGGGGAGGGGCAGAGAGAGAGGGAGACAGAATCCCAAACAATCTCCATGCTGTCGGCACAGGGTGACGTGGGGCCCAATCTCGCCAACTGTGAGATCGTGACATGAGCTGAAATCAAGAGTCAGACATTTAACCGACGGAGCCACCCTGGCACCTCCCTTATTGTATCATTTTTGATTGAGCCCAGCAGCCTTTATGAAATATTCTTTGTACACATATATATGTAGAAAAACGTAGACCTACTCTAACTTAAGTCGCTTCCAGCCCTAGTTAAGTGGAAAATCAGACACAGACATGAGTGTAAGGGACTTTCACTTATTCCACAGTTGACGTTGCAAAGGAGAAAAATAGCCTGTTAATTTCACCAGATAATTAGAATGGCGTTAAAGAGACTACGCCATTGAAGGAGTAGCCACAGGTCTAAACTGGGTAAGATCTAACAGTAGTGCTCTGACCCATGACCGTCTTGTCTCATTCTCTCCACGTCCCAGGGACAGGCAGCTTTTCCTTATCCTTCCCTGTGGAGTCGGACGTTGCTCCCATCGTCCGATTGTTCATCTTTACTATTTTACCGGACGGAGAAGCTATTGGAGATTCCGAGAGTTTTGAGATCGAAAACTGTCTAGCCAACAAGGTGAGTGTCTTCGGCATGAAGTGACAACACCAAGAAATGGAACTATAGGCACCCTCCGTTTGCCTCAGAGAAAACTGAGCCCAGAAAATGAAATTAGTTGCACACAGGATCCCAGCCAGTTAACGGCAGAGCGAAACCTCCAGGCACCTAGTACAATAATTTGTCAATTATGCCAAAATGCTACCAAATTTGCTACCAAATTGCTACCACATAGCTAAAACATAGTCCAACCTTGTGTCCGTGGCGCCCTGTCCACTAATTCAATTGCATGAGGTACGTAACATGCTAAGATTCCAACATTCCAAAGACCTTAAGGACAGACAGAAATACCTAGAACCGCCTTATAATGGGTCAGAGGTAAAGACGGGCCTCTAAATATCAAACAAGCTACGTATCCCTTATGAGCTACCAGTTGTCCCTTTAGGAAAAGACTGAGCCATTGAAGGAACCTTTTCAACAGCAAAGGGAACTTGGGAAAATAGGTTCCTGACTTTAATGTAAAGATGACTCGGGAAATGTGGGTGACGGCAGGGTCCCAAAGGTCGAGGAAGCACTGACTGACTTTTCCCTCTGCTCTCACAGGTGGACTTGAGCTTCGGTCCAGCACAGAGTCTCCCGGCCTCACATGTGCACCTGCGAGTCTCAGCTTCTCCTCAGTCCCTCTGCGCCCTCCGTGCCGTGGACCAAAGCGTGCCGCTGGCGAGGCCCGAGGCTGAGCTGTCCCCGGCCTCGGTGAGTTGCCGGCAGCTTTGTGGGTCAGGAAGGGCCGCGTAAGGGACCACAGGAGGGTTGGCGGGGGGGGGGGGGGGGGGGGGGGGAGGATAAGCCCCTCTTAAGAGTAAACTATGATGGGGCGCCCGGGTGGCTCAGTCGTTTAAGCGTCCGACTTCAGCTCAGGTCAGGTTTATGGGTTCGAGCCCCACGTCGGGCTCCGGGCTGACGGCTCAGAGCCTGGAGCCGGCTTCGGATTCTGTGTCTCCCTCTCTCTCTCTGCCCCTCCCCTGCTCATGCTCTGTCTCTCTCTCTCTCTCTCTCTCTCTCTCTCAAAAATCAATAAAAACATTAAAAAAAATAAATAAATAAATAAGCCATTTTTGGTCAATGCAGTAAGCTTTTTAGACAAAATTGATATTTGCAAGCCTAAGCCATTTACCTCCCAGCAGATCTATTTATCTCTCTAGAGTGCTTCCGATCTGTGAAAATGGTAATAAGTGATTCGCAAGTTATTTTCAATTCAGAAAAAAGTGACCTACTCCAGCTTTGTCAGCAAGGATGAGCCCCAGACTACCTAAAATTTTAAGTTCCTTCTTTTTTTTCCCTAGAAGTGTATTAATTAATAGTGGTGATATTGGGGGTATCACATTGGTTTTGATTGCTATCATTGTCGTCATCATCATTTTCACCAGCTTGCAGGCCTACTATGTGCTAGGTCTGTTTTAGGAGCTGGGGAAATCGCAGTAAACAATCACAGTCTTTGTCCCTTACAGAGGTGTCGTTTTAGAGGGACGATAATAAGAAATTGCATGTGACTCCAAAAAATAAAAAGGGAAAATATGGTCAGTAATTAGCATCAGGTGAAAATACTTTCAAACATGCGGTTTTTGAAAACTATCAGAAGTAGAGGAAAATTCAGAAACTGCTTTTCTAACCTATTTAAAACTAGATTACTGGGGGCACCTGGGTGGCTCAGGCAGTTGAGCATCCAACTTTAGCTCAGGTCATGATCTCATGGTTCCTGAGTTCAAGCCCCACATTGGGCTCCGTGCTCACAGCTCAGAGCCTGGAGCCTGCTTCGGATTCTGTGTCCCCCCTCTCTCTCTGCCCTTCCCTTACTTGCAATCTGTCTCTCTCTCTCAAAATAAATTAACATTAAAAAAATTTAAAAAAAAACACTAGATTACTCATCTTTCGAAAATGCTCAGCATGATGCAAGAAAAATGACATGTTACTGGAATTTGATCATTGTCAAAAAGTTATCAGTGGTGAATTTTATAACCTTAATTGCCTTATGCATGAATGTTTAAATAGATTAACTCATTAACTTGCCTACCTGGGACTTATTATTATTTGGCAATACTGGAGGATAAATCAGTAATATTGAAGTTTCTTTTGGTTTTCTTCTGGTTTCTACTTCTCAAAATTCATTTGTAGGTATTAAATTTTAAAACTGTGGGATAACTATATCAAGAATCACTGTCTTGTTTCTAATCATCAAAATTAACATTCTTCGGAAAAAAGGGTATCATAAAAATTTTTTTCAACCTTAGCCTTGTATTAACAGGTCAAAATATCTCCTCATAGCATCATAATTATTAGAGAAAAAGACAGATTTCTCTTACTACAGTTTTCTATTTGAATTAGAAGATGGCATGATGAAGTTAACCTGAAAAAAAGGGACTTATTCTCTCTAGGTGCCTTCTTTGGAGAAATGCTTTTTTTTTTTTTTTCTTTTTTACACTCTGTATTTGCGTAGTCTATTCTGAGCTGTTTTTCAGCTCAGCTTGTATTGAACAAGTTTAGTCTACTTTTCAATATTTTTGTGTTTATCCTATTTTGTTTAGTTCTATAAATTTAACAGTCGATTCAATTGCATAACACAGCTTTCAACATTATAGAGATAAAAAAAAGGAGTATGAACATAATTGGAGACTTGGGCTCTTACAGTTGTCTTTATGTCACTTGCTTTGACAATAGCCTGGAAAATATTCGTTCATCCAAAACAGATGGAGCATGCTCACTTATGCGACCATTTGGTTCTCCTACTCAAGAACAAAGTAAATAGGTAAAGAAGTTTAGAGAGTGTTTGTGGTTAGTTATCAAGTGCTTCATAATGATGCTCCCCAACTGTGTTGGTGTTAAACAATAAACATGTATTGTCATTCGCACTTTCTGTGGATTAGGAATCCAGAAGGGACTTATCTGGGCTAAGTGACTGGCTTGTGATCGCACCTGTTCGTCAACATGGCAACATGTTACTAGGGCTTGGCTGAGGTTGGAAGTCTACTTCCAAGATGTGTTGCTCATACAGTTGTTCCTCACCACACTGACTGAGTGTCCTTGGGGTTACCTGAGTGTCCTCAGCACATGGCAGGTGATTTCCTCTAAAGCAAGTGATCCAAGAGACAGCAGCTAAGGCTGCAATATATTTTATAACATGGCCTTGGCATTTACACACTACCGCTTCCACAAAATGTTATTAGTTATAAGGACCCCTGGGTGGCTCAGCCGCTTAAGCCTCCGACTTCGGCTCAGGTCATGATCTTGTGGTTTATGGGTTCAAGCCCCGCGTCAGGCTCTGTGCTGACAGCTCGGAGCCCAGAACCTGATTCAGATTCTGTGTCTCCCTCTCTCCCTGCCTCTCCCCCCTCACACTCTGTCACTCTCTCTCCTTCAAAAATAAATAACATCAAAAAAAAATTTTTTTAAATGTTATTAGTTATAGATGTCAGCCCTATTCATTACAGGAGGAACTACACAAGAACACAAATACCAGGAGGTAGAGATTACTGGGGGCAATTTTGGAGGCTGTGTTCACAGTTTGCCCTCTGACTCCCAGTGACCTATTACCTTCCCACATGTAAAATACACTCACTTTCCTCCTATGACCCTAGAAGTCTCATTCCCAAATTAGGCCCAGGTACAGTTGATGTTCCTTGGGCGTTGTTCCTCAAGTACAATTCCTCTAGCTATGAAGACCTTGACCTAGCGTGTACTTAAGGTGTTTACCTCCACACATTCAGCATACAATGGTGGAACTGACATACTGATACTCCTGTTCAAAAGGGGAAACAAAGGCCCATAGGAGGTATCGGTCCGTGGCAGTTCTGAGATCCACCCAAAGGCTGAAAGCCCTTTGATTAGGACTCACTCTTACTCCAGCCTAGGAAATAAATATCCAAGCCCCTTGGCTCCACCCTACGGATTCGTGGTTCTTTCATTTAAGTCATCCTTCTTCAAAAAAAAAAAAAAAGGTGGCCTGAGCTTGCAATTGTGTAGACATTGTTCTGTTGAATATCAGTGATATTCACCTATGTACCTATGTGGTTTTTCTATCCAAGAACAAAGCTATACAGAAATAGAAGCTTAACAGATTGCAGTAATTCCTACCTAAATTAGCGTATTTTTTTCTTTTCTTTTTTTACAGCTCATTTATTTATTTTTGAGAGGGAGAGAGAATCCCAAGCAGGCTCCATGGTGTCAGCACAGAGCCCCACGCAGGGTTCAAACTCATGAACCGTGAGACCATGATCTGAGCTGAAATCAAGAGTCAGGCACTTAACTGACTGAGCCACTCAGGTGCCCCTAAATTTGTCAGGTGATTAACTATTCATCAAACACAGAGACAGTTCAGATCTTTCTTTATTTGGTCTAGTTTTACCTCTAAACACTAGAATGAATTTTTCAGTAATCCTTGGTAATTTAAGTTGTATAATCCTTGGAAACATTTTCCCAGGTAGGTTTTATGTCAATAGAACCACAAAAATAAATAAATTACAAACACAAAACACTGATAAAAATAAACAAACAAAAATTTTAACTTCTCTCTAAGGGACCGACTACTTCGAGGTACTCAAGAAAGGACTGATGGTGATTCTTATCACATTTCTCTCAGTTCAATGGCTATTTCAAAAGAAAAACAGGTAAGAGCTCTGTCTTTGATCGCCCCTCTGTTCCAGGTATATAATCTGCTAACGATGAAGGATCTTACTGGTTTCCCTGACAAACTGGACCAGCAGGAAGAAGAACATGCAAGTTGTAGCGATCCTTATATCATTGTTAAAGGAGCCATCTACATTCCCCTAGCAAGTTATGATGAAGAAGATATGTATGACTTCCTAAAGGTAAAATCCTTATTACCTGTTAATGTACCGGCTTATGAACATGTTTATGTTAGTAAAACTATATATATATATAGTTATATATATAGTTTTATATATATTTACATACACATTTATATATTTTTATATATATTTATTTATAAATATACATATATACATATATATATATATATATATATATATATATATATATATATATAATTTAGAAATATATAGTTTTAGAAAATGTTTAGCCTAACAGTTGATAACTCAGAGACAGGGCTAGATCCAACCTCTGCCATTTCATTGAAATATTTTAGTTATATTTAATTTGCAAAAGGCCATAAATTATAAAATCTTGATAAGCCATAAAGTATTATAATTTTACCACTCTTTTATTGAGTCTGTGTACCCCTAGGGAATTAATCTAACATTAAGGCTATCGGGGTTACATAGGGAAATTTCTAAGGAAAATATATTTCATGGATTCTAATCAAGTTTACAAACCTATTGAGTCACCATTTTTACAGGGTATGGGATTAAAGGTGTTCACCAACTCTAAAATCCGAAAACCACGGTCGTGTTCAGTGATCCAACCACCTGCAGGAGCAGAAAGGCAAGCAATGTATGGAGGTAAATAGCAAGTTGCTTTCAATTTTGTATAGCATCCAATGATATTACTTTGCCAAAAAAAAAAAAAAATGTAAAACGAGATAGATAATGTGGCCTTATCTCCATTTGATACATAGAGAAACTAAGATTCAGATGTTTCTTGCTGAGATAATTTAGCTGGTAAATGGCATAGACAGAACTGACCAGTTTGTTAAAGATCAGCCCAATATTTTATTTTATTTTATTTTATTTTATTTTATTTTATTTATCTTATTTATTTTGAGAGAGAGAGAGAGCACAAGCAGGGGAGGGGCAGAGGAAGAGAGAGAGAGAGAGAGAGAGAGAGAGAGAGAATCTTAAGCAGGCTCCACTCTCATCATGGAGCCCGATGCAGGGGTCGATCTCTTGACCATGAGATCATGATCTGAGCTGAAATCAAGAGTCAGCCACTTAACCGACTGAACCACCCTGGAGCCCCTACGTGAATCAGATATTTCAGGGCACAAAATCAGATGAAACACAAGATTCTACTATACTATAAGAAAGGAAAATGTTTACCATGTAAGGAGAGAATAATTCTAACTACGGAATCAGGAGATATTTTTAGAGATGCTATATCTTAAAGAATAGAAAGGAAGAGAACAGGCCTTGCTGGTGAAAAGAAATAATGTGAAGATGGCAGAAATATCTCCTAATCCAAAGCCAAAAGAAAACGAAATAAAACATCAAAGGAAGCAGCCTCTTTCTACACCCTCACTTTCCCATTAAAATACATGTTTTAATCCCCAGATCTATTTATACTTACAGCCCATTAACCAAACCTTTTTCCTCTCTCTCTCTCCCATGATTCTGTCTTTTCTTCCAAAATATTCTTGATGTATATTGTTAATGAAGATGAACATCTTCTGAGTTTTGTATTTACGAATCAGAGGTTTTATGTGCCCAGTGAACATGACAGATGGCTTTACTGAGATATAACTGATATAGAACATTAAATGATTTTAAGGAATACAATGTGTTTATCTGATGCACTTATATATTACAAAATGATTATCACTATAGCATTAGTTAAAATTTCTGTCACCTCATAATTTCCGTTTCTCCTTTTTTTTCTTTTAAATTTTTATTTTCATTCCACTTAGCTAACATACATTGTTATACTAGTTTCAGGTGTAGAATTTAGTGATTCAACACTTCTGTACATCACCCTGTGCTCATCATAACAAGTGCACCCGTCAGTCCCCAACACCTATTTAACCCATTGCTTTTCCCCCCTCTTCCCTGGTGACCATCAGTTTGTTCTCTATAATTAAGAGTCTGTTTCTTGGTTTCTCTCTCTCTCCCTTATTTTTTTCCCCTTTGCTTGTTTGTTTTCTTAAGTTCCACACATGAGAGAAATCATATGATATTTATCTGTTTCTGACTGCCTTAGGAGTACTACTCATCCATTAAAAAAAAAAAAAAATGAAATCTTGCCATTTACAACAACATGGATGGAGCCAGAGAATATAATGCTAAGTGAAATAAGTCCATCCATTTCTTTTTTATGGTTCTCAGCACTTTTCAAATGGAAAAACTGAACCCAGAAAGGTTAAGTAACTGAAGCTGTTAGGATGCCACAACCAGTAAGAGATAAGATGGAGATTCAGATCTGGCTGTTTGACTCCAGATCCATGTTTTTTAACCTCTACACTATTCTGTCTCTCAAAGGCTTTAAGGTGAGAGCTTACCTGGAATGTTCTAAGGGTAAGGAAACCAGCATGGTTGGAACAGAGTGAATAAAGTAAGTGCAGTTGGAAAGAGAGATCAGCGGAATAATTGAGGCCAAATGGTATAGGGCTTTGTAGATCATTGTAAGAATTTGACTTTTTACTCTGCATGAGATGGAAAGATTTTCAGAAGTGGAGAGTGACGTGATCTAATATGTTTCTTATAAGGATCACACTAGATACTGAATTTAGAAGAAAATTAAGTTTTCAGTTTTTATGCTTTTTTTGTTTGAAAGTAGCAAAGGTCAAAAATGAATACAAGAATTACAAAGCTAAATTGAGTGGCCCTTTCACAGCCATGAACAGAATATCCAGCTGAAAGTATTTTGTGATCAGCAGTGAAATAGAACGTAAGTGAACGTGTCCAGGGATCAACACATTTCGATGAAGTCAGATGGGAAAAAGAAGCAGAATAATAATAATAACGACCACAATAACATTTCATCTTGGGAAATGAATCTAAAGGCATTTAACGTAGAGTGTATGAGTTGTGACAAAGGAAGAATAGAATTTTAACATAAACACTGTGAAAGGATCAGTAGAGAGTTGAAGTTGACCTTGAGAATGAGACAATAAGGAAGGTACAGTCATCATCCAATACATGGAGTTAAAATAACACATTAAGCCACTGTTTGTTAACTGGAATAGCTGGAGAAGTTGAAGGGTCTTTGACATCTGTAGCAGAAACGAGAAAATAGCTTCTTTAGATGCATCATCCATTTAGATAAATTTAAGTACCAATAACAGATTTACATATTCAACGTAAGAGTAAAAACAGAGACAATAGAGCAACATCAGGGAGAAATCAAAGTCAGAGACAGAGATGGCTACCACGTGGAAGGACTTCTAGGAAAGAAGTTGTATGATATTAATTAAAGAAATTACTGTGGATGCTTTTTTACAGTTGAGAGAGATATCAAAGGAAAATACCTGGAAATTTTTTTTTTTAATTTATTTTTTTAATTTTTTTAAAGCCTTTTTTTTATTTTTTGTAATCTTTATTTATTTTTGAGAGAGAGACAGAGTACAAAGGGGGAAGGAACAGAGAGAAAGGGAGACACAGAATCCGAAGCAGGCTCCAGGCTCTGAGCTGTCAGCAGAGCCCGACGTGGGGCTCAGACTCACAAACAGTGAGATCATGACCTGAGCCGAAGTTGGACGCTCAACTGACAGAGCCACCCAGGTGCCCCATGTTTTGTTTTGTTTTTTAATAAATATTATTTCACAAGGCAATTCTGAAATATCACCTGGGGTGCCTGGATGGAGAGCCTAAGCCAAACTCAATTTATAAGCATGACCTCAGGCACAATAAGGATCAGAAAGCTTTCATGTTTAGTTCTCTATCCCCTCACTTTTGTAAATAATTTCTCTGTCTCCGTCGTAGCAAATGGAACCATCTTTCTATGGCATCTTGAATTTTTCATTTCTCCTTCCCAAGACATAAAGAGAAGAAAATCTAATGCTCTAGCCTTCTTATCAAGAGAACAATGAGTTTACAAGCTTCATTATAGTGCAAAGAATTGATGTTATTAAATTCTATTCACCCATTGGTAACTCAAACAATTGAACACATGTTGCCCGAAGAGAGTTTTGCATTTTCTGCTCAGTCCTTCTTATGGAGGAAACAATACTCTGTGACCTTGAAAACCCACTATATCTCTCACAAACTATAAACGCATGTCCAAGTTCTCTTGCTCTACGAGCCTCCACTCATACAAAATTATGCTATCTGTAGGGTACAGGGAATTTCTACCTTTAACAGAGACTCCTGTCTGCTCAAAGAATGAGGGCTCAACAAGTTATTTCCAAAGTTCTACAACTCTTAGGAGACCATCTGAGCAGGAAAAGTGAAAACTTGGTCTTCTAACTCTCACGCATGCACCATGAATGGATGCTTTTTCTTTAACTAGATTGTAATTTTCCTTTATTTTATCAGTGGGAATGGCAGCGAGTCCATACAGTCCTCAATTTGACGCATATAATATAATGCCCATAAATAATCCAGAGCCAGTCTCTGAAACGGTACGGACTTATTTCCCTGAGACCTGGATCTGGGAGTTGGTGGCCGTGGAGTAAGTAATTTCACTCTCCTCCATTTGCTGTGGGTGAGCCAGTGAGAATCCTCCAGCATTTTCAACTCTAAGATAACCTTTCTGAGAAATTCTAAATAATCATCTTAACCTCTCATCCTTTCGGGATAGGTCTAAGAAAATGCCTTTATTATAGAGGTTTCAAATATAATATAAAAATATATTTTACTTTATAGGTAAAATTTTCTCAGAGATGAGCAATTCTGAAATAACTGTTCCGGAGACTGCCAGAAAAGAGACATGGGTGCTAAAAATATCCAAATGCTAGACTGCCTAATGCTATGGGGGGAGCCTTCCGTAAACAAGATTGGAAAACGCGCATAAACAAATCAGGCTACGTAAATGTAATGGTCTGTTTGTTAGATTGTGATTCTTAAATATGCTTGTTTATGGGATTGTACAACAGTGAGGGACATCTATGGACCAAACTGAATCACATGCAAGTATTTTTCTTTTAAGGTACAGACATGTTGATAAGGGAAAGAGGCACCGTTGAGTACCTTCTATTTTCCCAACTCAGTTTCCCGATACATAATCTGGTGTACTCGTGTGGACATATTGATTCTCGCTTGAGAAAAGATGTTTCACCTGCTTACTTTCTGTTCTTCACATTTCTATCCTCCCCAGCGCATCAGGTGTGGCTGAAGTGGAAGTAACAGTCCCTGACACCATCACGGAATGGAAGGCAGGGGCCCTCTGTCTGTCCAATGACACAGGGCTTGGTCTCTCTCTTCCCGCCTCCCTCCGCGCCTTCCAGCCCTTCTTTGTGGAGCTCACAATGCCCTACTCTGTGATCCGCGGAGAGACCTTCACGCTCAAGGCCACTGTCCTAAACTACCTTCCCAAATGCATCCGGGTAAGGAAAATGAGGGTGAATTGAAACGGGGGATAGAATCAAAGACTTCTTCAGTCGGTCAGCTCCCGATTCCGCTCCCAAGACTGTGGATAACACTGGGAATTCTGCCCTAGAACTGCAAATAAATAGTGCTAAGCAGGGCAGAACCTGATCAGGAAGATAACACAATGACCTTTGGGCTACAGGTACAGGATCTCCAAACCACATACTTTTAAAAAGAAAATTGCCCGAATCTGGCCGAATCCTTTAACACAGGATAGGCTTTTTGCCAGGAAAATTCTTGATGCTGACAGAAAAAAAGTCAGTTTTCTTAATTCCATGAGTGTCATCCTTCAAGTTCTTATCTCTAAACTCCCACAATATGCTTGTAACTTCTACAGCATGTATTTCTTTGTAAATTTCGTCACGGTTTTGTATATAGATTATCCCCTTTGTAACACAATATCCTCAAGGTCCGGAAGCTCTTAATTTGCTCTGTCTTGTATATAGTAGACAGGTGATATTTGTTGAGGGAAGTGGGAAGAAGGGAAGAAAGAAGTCAGGAAGAAAATCTGCACGGGAGGTAGGAACCAACGGGTAGAACCAGTAGGTAATGCTCCCATGGGCAATCTTCCATTGCGGTTTTCCCCTCCCCTCCACTATTGCTATACCTGCAAATTTCTCCAATCTACCCTAATGCAAAGGCCAGATCCTCCTAGTAAGGAATCATTCTTGCTTTGTATCACTGCCATTCTTAAACTCCTCAAAGCATGCGTGGACTTACGTGACATAATTTTTTTCTCCAAGTCCCAGTCTAGTGCAGCATCTCATATGTGGTCCCAGTTCTGTGCATTCATTGTCTCTCCATATTCTGACCATTTGTTTCTATGCCTCGCTTGCAAATGATAGGTCAGTGTGCAACTGGAAGCTTCCCCAGCCTTCCTACAATCCCAGAATGAAAAGGGAGAGGAATCTCATTGCATCTGTGCAAATGAGAGGCAAACCCTGTCTTGGACGATAACTGCCAAAACACTGGGTGAGTGACGTTCCCCCAAAACGTTCTCCGATCAACAAGCGTGGCAGGTATCCTACGTACATCACGTTCTCCTTTCTGCTTTCCGCAAATATAATTCCGTAAGGTTAGTTTGTCGCTTCTTTTGATTTCTACCCCCAGCGGCCTCCCAGTACTCCCACTGCACCTGGGTCCCATGATCATTGTGGCTTGGGCACAGTGGACATTAGCCTTGAGGTCTTTTTCAGCTTTATTTCCCACTTCCGGCCAACAGTAAGGTTAAAGGGCAGCCCTTCAAGATGATGACAGAGCACAGAGTCATTTTCCGGGGGTAATAGCTCAGTGGTAGACCATTTGACAAGCACACATTCTCAGCTATTAGGGATGGCGTTGACTGCTCTCAAGGTGAACGTGCATGTTTTTCTACGTTTTTCTGTTCCAGGGAGTGTGAACTTCTCGGTGAGTGCAGAGGCAGTGCCGTCCCTCGAGCTGTGTGGAAATGAGATTGCTGAGGTCCCTGAGATGGGGAGAAAAGACACGGTCATCAAAACCCTGTTGGTGGAGGTAGGTCCGGTCCGGACCACTTTGCCATATTTTTCTGAGACCCTAACAATAATAACAATGAAAAAATATGGCCATATTCTTGAGATAATAAAGGATAATTATACCATACTCACACAATGCCCCTGGGAAGACTAGCGGTATTTCCTGTCCTAAAAGTTTACGGGAGTCAGTTAGGCACCCGACTCTTGATTTTCGTTCACGTCGTGATCTCATGGCCATGGGATCGAGCCCCGTGTCAGGCTCCACAATGTGGAGCCCACTTAAGACTCTCCTCTCTCTCTTCCTCTGCCCCTCTCCCCTGCTCACTCTCTAAAATAAAATAGAATATTAAAAAAAAAGTGTTATAGTAAACTTTGCTAACTAACCTTGTTAGCTTATTGTAAATACTTTTTTCATAGATTAATTTAGAACTATTCTCTTTTCTTGATCTCTACCTCTCTTCTAAGATTCACTTATTTCTCACCCCTTGTACCTTTGATTCTCTTTCCTTATTATCCCTCCTTTCCTCCTCTGCAGATCTCCCTGGTTTTTCGAATTGTATGGATTTATAGTAATTTGATAATAAGTGGGATGTGAAGATTGTTTAGTGTAAATTCCAGCCTTCAATGCAATGAATCTACGGTTGTCCCTCAAAAACCTGGATATTTATCCATTTTCTCCTTTTTTTTTTTTTTTTACTCCAGCCTGAAGGTATTGAGCAAGAAAAGACTTTCAACTTTATGATCTGTGCTTCAGGTAACAGTCAATCTTCATAATCATAGTGAGAATAACGCCTCACAGGGATATGTATGTCAAGTTACAATGCAAACTCAGTTCACATTTAGCCTTTACCTCCGTAGCCCAGGGACTGATCGTGAACCAGTCAAGACATAGTAGCTTAGAGTGTCATAGTTTAGGTAGAAGGAGAGCAAAGTCATGATAAGTTTGAATGACAATAATATTCCCTAAAATAGTTGATGATGAAATATGTGGCACTTTGTACTCATCTTACTAAAAAAAATGTTTTTCATGGCAAAGAGAAAACCCGTTTTACATCGGGAATTTGTCATGTCACTAAGAAACACCTGTACCTTGCAAATTACATTACCACATTCGTATTAGCGCTACGTCATAGTGTGTATGACGCTTTTCTTGTCACTTGAGAAGGACCATTTTAAAATATAAACTCAGAGAACAATAAAAGCAGAGAATTGTACCATTAAATCAAAGAACTGTACACCCTCACCAGTTCCCAGGCTCCTTTGAGAGAGCCACTATGCACGGCAACACAAAACATAGCAAAGTGAGAGGGGAAAGGACTCTGGTAGTCATACAGCACCAAGAAGAGCTGGACTATTAAAGGTGATCTCACCATAAGCCACAGTCCTTATCCCTTGGACCCCGAGTCCCTGAAGGAGACATAATTACACTACTGCTGAATATAATAATAACAACCATAATAACTGCTCACGTGTATTGAGATACGACATGTTGCAGAGGCTGTTCTAACGCACACGTGTTTCGCATGCATTCTTCCTTGAATCATCATACGAGCAAGTTGGACGATGAAGAGGTTAAGGAATTTGTCCAAGGTTTGTAGCTAGTAAGTGGCAGGACTGGTACCATATCCAAGCAGGGTGGCTCTGACCCCCTCCTAACCACTACATCATATTGCGGTAAGAGATGCCGTCTTTTGATATGGGTTGTCTGTTTCCAAAGGCACTGAAATATCTGAGCAGTTATCTCTGAAGCTCCCACCTAACGTGGTCAAAGAATCGGCCAGAGCCTCCTTTTCAGTTTTGGGTGAGTCAACTTGCACCCAGAAAACTTGAGACAAAAGATCAGCCATAATACATTTTTTTCCATCTATCTATCTATCTATCTATCTATCTATGTTTGTGCTTGAAATCTCAACTTATTGATAGTATCTATTTCTATTGGGATTCTGGAAGTCTCACTCTCTAAACAGAACTTTTCCCTTGCCTAAATGATAGTATCTATACTAAATAGGAAAATCACTTGTCTTTAATAGTGTGAGCTACTTACGAGCTGAAATTACTCTGACACCTAATCTTTCACATCCCCCAGGTGACATATTAGGTTCTGCTATGCAAAATATACAGAATCTCCTCCAGATGCCCTATGGCTGTGGAGAACAAAACATGGCCCTATTTGCTCCGAACATCTATGTTTTGAACTATCTGAATGAAACCCAACAGTTGACCGCAGAGATCAAGTCCAAGGCCCTTGGCTATCTTACCAGTGGTGAGACAAAGACGAGTTTACTTTGTTACTCTAATGAGATTTTTTCCGATTAAACTTGAATCATATTACCAGATATTAAGCTAATGATGGTGATTTTGGGCGAAATGACAACTTTCCCAACATTTGATAGGATGTTGTGTTGTGACATATCCATATCACCATGACAGATCCTATGCACAAGAGACCGTACAATGTCTGGGGCTTCTGACCAACCTTCACGTATGGGTGGCTTGCCTTTCTGTAATATTTCTTGAACTAATTGAACCTTTCATTCCAGGTTACCAGAGACAGCTGAACTACAAACACCAGGATGGTTCCTACAGCCCCTTTGGACAGCAATATGGCAGGAGCCAGGGCAACACTTGGTAAGAGAAGAAAATCTGAGTCTCAACGATGAGCTCACAGCATGTACATATGTTAGCCTATTTAATTCTTACAACTACCCTGTGAAGTGAGAGCCGCTTCATTTTACAGAGGAGGAAATGCTATACAACATGGATAAATAAATGTCTCTGGTATAAACGGCTAATAGGTGGCAGAAATGAGAACACTTGGAACTTGATTCTTTTTTATATCTAATATGCCAAGCATCTCTTCTTTCTCGTGTTGCTAAGAGACCATTGTAAGTTTGTGGTTTTTCCCTCTTAAGTTGTTGCTTAGCAGTGAGAGACACTAGAGACAGGCAAGAAAAACAGTAGCCATTCCTCACTGAGTGTCCTTTACTAACTTCTACTAAATGATTCTCTCTGTCTGTCTGTCTGTCTGTCTCTCTGTTTATCCATCCATCGTGGTCAGTCCATCCATCTATCTTCCATCTGTCCCTCCATCTGTCTACCTGTCTGTCCATCCACTCATCTATTTATTTTTCTATTCATTCATCTTGAAGAAGTCGGACCACAAAAGAAAACGAGAGGAAATCAATGACCCAGAAAGTGGTGGAGAAGCTGGGCGAGGTGAAATATTTACTGAGGCAGGACATTAAAAGCAGTTCATTAGACTACTAGCTGCATAAGAGGAGGTAAGAAATCTGTGAAAAGAGCCTGGGTAGCTCAGTCGGTTAAGCATCCGACTCTGGATTTTGGCTCAGGTCAAGATCTCATGGTTTGTGAGTTCAAGCCCCGCATCAGCACAGAACTGTCAGCACCAAGCCCGCTTAGAATTCTCTCTCTCCCTCTCTCTCTGCCCCTCCCCTGCTCAAGCACTCTCTCTCTCTCTGTCTCTCAAAATAAATAAATAACTTTAAAAATGGAAATCTGTGAGAAGAAATAAATACAGAAAGTCCAGAATGTGAGAGCAAATATCTCAACTGCCCAAGAACACTAGGAGACACCTGAATCTCTGAAGTGACACAGAAATGCTTTAGGAAGTCAGGACCAATTGGTAATGCATTCGACAACAGGTTGCGACGAAACAAAAAGAGTATCGTTAACAGACAAAGTCTCCAGACTCTCAGTAATAGTTCATTGACTCCTCAGGCTCACAGCCTTTGTACTGAAGACTTTTTCCCAGGCTCGAACCTACATCTTTATCGATGAAGCACACATCACCCAAGCCCTCAGCTGGCTCTCCCAAAGGCAGAAGGAAGACGGCTGTTTCAGGAGCTCTGGGTCTCTGCTCAACAATGCCATTAAGGTGAAGTGTTCTGAGTACTTGTCCCGAACCTCACGATGATACACACATGCTAACATTCCTCCAAAGGTGATGGGAGGAAAAAAGGCACAGAGGGGTTGCAAAGATGAAGTGCAGTATTTTGTGAAAGGGCATCAGGGAAGGAATGTTAAACCTGAAGATGTGAAACCTGAGAAGAAAGAAATGGTATTTGCATGAGGCTGTTAATTTGCTTGATAGAGACAGATACTGAGGAGAATCTCCATGAAACAGCAGAAAAGAATATACTAACATCTTAAAGTAGGATTAATAAAAATTCTCTCTCTCTCTCTCTCCCTCTCTCTCTCTCTTCCTCTTTACACAGGGAGGAGTAGAAGATGAAGTGACCCTCTCTGCCTATGTCACTATTGCTCTTCTGGAAATTCCTCTCCCTGCCACTGTAAGATTCACCTCAATTCCACTTCCTACCATGAAAACTACAACCCTGATGTCTGAACACGCCCTACAAAAAGCCAAGTCTCAAAGTTCCCTTCGCTCAATGCGGAGGCATTTCTCAGCTCGCAGAGCTCTGTGGTTAATCCAGCAAAGGGAACTTATACTTGCCTAGCAACGCCCTCAGGCTATGTACAAAACTCATCCTAAACACTCAGGTTCTGTGGACTTATTCTTTTAAGACTTAAGTATAAAGCTAAGAGATTTAAAACACTTTTTCAACTTCAAAATCGTGGATATTCGGCTGTCTACCTGTCTGGCTAACAGCCGTGAATGACATCTGTCACTCAATGTCCAACCCAGGGCCCGCTCCATCCGCGACTTGCCTTAGCTTGACATCATTACCTCCTGGTCTTTGCAGCACCCAGTTATTCGCAATGCCCTCTTCTGCCTGGAGTCTGCCTGGAACACAGCAAAGGAGGGGACCCATGGAAGCCATAGCTACACCAAGGCGTTGTTGGCCTACGCTTTTGCCCTAGTGGGAAACCAAGACAAGAAGAGAGAAATACTGGACTCTCTTAGGGAGGAAGCTGTGAAAGAAGGTGAGAGCGAATGGTCAACAAATGCCCCCTCCTCTTCCCCTGACATTGCAAAAAGAGAATTGTGTTCCTGCTGAAAGTAACAAGTCTCCTTATCCAACTCAGGTGTTATGAAATCAGAGCACCTCTCATAAAAATGTCGTCTCTGAAATGTCATACGTTATACAGTGTGTCACATAGTAGACAGTGCTGCAGGTAAATTGTGGAAGTTTATTCCTCACTGCGACATATATATATTTTTTAAATTTATATATATTTCCCATGGTATCTGCCTTCTTGAATGAAATTATACTCGAATGAAAAGAGGCACAACAAAAAAGCCATACTCAGGGAAGTGCAATAACATTTTCACAGTGTTTTTATCTCTATTTGCAAAAGAGATGATCACAAAAAGTCCTCTGGGATCAATGCGTAGGTTTTATATTCCAATTTATCCTCCAGTTTCCACGAAATATCTCAAGCAATAAGGGAACTCTCTTGGGTGCCTGGGTGGCTCAGTCGGTTCAGCGTCTGACTTCAGCTCAGGACATGATCTCACAGTTTGTGAGTTCAAGCCCCACGTCGGGCTCTGTGCTGACAGCTCAGAGCCTGGAGCCTGCTTTGGGTTCGGTGTCTCCATCGTTCTCTGCCTCTCTCTCTCTCTCTCTCAAAAATAAACATTAAAAAAATTAATAAAAATAGGATGTTCCGTGCTTTGTCCTCCAACAACATTCTTCAACTTAGCCCCACAGGACTAAACCAAGCTTAGTATGGAAATGTGACTCAGGGAATTTGTGGGGCTTGTGGCAGAGAGGACCATACTCCATCCCTGTATTATTTTCAGCTACCCATGATACAAATGTGTTTTCATGTATCATCTGCGAATCATCATCCTTTTTCTTACCCTTAAGGCAACTCAGTCCACTGGGAGCGACCTGAGAAACCCAGGGCACCAGTGGGGACTCTTTATCAGCCCCAGGCTCCCTCAGCTGAGGTGGAGATGACGTCCTATGTGCTCCTCGCTCACCTCACGGCCCAGCCCGGCCCGACCTCCGAGGACCTGACTTCGGCCGCGGGCATCGTGAGCTGGATCCTAAAGCAACAGAATGCCCACGGGGGCTTCTCCTCCACCCAGGTCTGTGGTTCCCAAATAGTCTTCTCTTCCAGATTCACTTGGCAGATGGGAAGCTTGAAAACAGAACAGTTACGAGGAAAAGAGAAGAGACCATCAAATCATGGGGAAGGTTCTTTAAGGATATTTGAGGACAGTGGGAATCTGAAGGAAACAGACCTGAGACATTCCCCCAAAACGCTTTTCCCAAGTGCTATGTTGACACCCTATCCATGTGGCTAATGACCATGAACATCAGCCCTCTCTAAAGCTTACACACATGGGTCGCTGGCCACACTCTAGACTAGGGTTTTTGAATATCGGTGCTCCTGACATGTTGGGGAAGATAAACACTGTTGTGAGGGGCTGTCCTGGGCACCAAAGATGTTTAGCAGCACCCGTGTCCTCTCCCCACTAGATGGCCCATAGCACCCCACCTACTCTCAGTCGAGATAAGGTAAAATGGCCACTGGATAAGACACAGTGTCCTTGGCTCCTGTAGGATTCTTCCAACAAGAAATCCTCTAAGGTGAACCAGAAAATTGTGTGATTAAAAGGAAAGTGACCGAGGCACCTGGATGGCTCAGTAGGTTGAGTGTCTGACTTTAGCTCAGATCATGATCTTGCAGTTCATGAGTTCGAGCCCCACATCAGGCTCTCTGCTGTCAGCAGCACAGGGCCTGCTTTGGATCCTCTGTCCCCTTCTCTCTCTGCCTCTCCCCTGCTCATTCTCTCTCTCTCTCTCTCTCTCTCTCTTTCAAAAATAAATAAACATTAAAAATTAAAAAGAAAATAAAAGGGAAGTGACCAAGTAGAGTTCACTTTGATCTCCACAGAATGATTGAGAAGTTCTAGCCAGCCTCTCCACGCCTTTCTGCCTGCCCTGAGAAATGTGTTCTCCCTTTAAACCAATTTTTGTTTTCAAAGCTGAAGTTCTTGGAATTTTCTTTTTTTCCTACCACAATTCTGGAACTATTTTACTGAGGATATGAGTGATTGTGTTAAATATCCAGGGAATCTGGGTTTTCCCTCCTACAAAGCTCTTTCAATATTTAGGATGTACATAGTGGGACTTTTATTTTTCAGAGAAATTAGGTGTAGGAAGTGAAAATACGCTATATAAAAGTGGGAAAGAAACTTGGGAAAGTGCAATGGTCTCATATCACCACTCACAGCCAATTTCAGTCACTCTTCTACCTAAATTAACACCATTCACTCTTTTTCCTAACTTGTCAATTTTAGACCCAATCTTGGACAGCTATAGCCAGGAGCACCATTGATGAGAAAGGGTAGGCCGTAATCTCTGGACGTAGGGGAATAGTCCCTTAGGACAAACCTAATACAAGTGAAAACAAATTGCCAGGCTAATTGGCATCAGAAATCTTTTATTTCACTTGCGGAAACTGTAGCATAACTTTGATGGTGCCTGAAAGGCAGAGAAAAAGGAAACACAATTAGCAGATGTATACTTCAGGGGGAAAAAGCCATCATCCCCTTGTGGTAACCCACACAGACTTTGGGGGCAGTCCCTGCTACCAAAAACTTACTCTTTGGGGGTGGGTTCTCCACTCCTCTCTTCCAGGACACGGTGGTGGCTCTCCATGCCTTGTCCAGATATGGAGCAGCCACATTCACCAGGACTGAGAAAGCTGCATGGGTGACCATCCGGAATTCACAGACATTTTTCACGAATTTCCAAGTGGACAAAACCAACTTCCTGTTACTGCATCAGGTCTCATTGCCAGAGCTGCCTGGGCAATATGCCATAACGGTGACTGGGGACAGATGTGTGTATCTTCAGGTGAGACTCAAGTTATGTTGGAAATTTTAACCTTACCGAATGAAAGAGGAGTCCTGGTCTCTCGTTTCTGAACATGGAAAGGGCAAATCTGGAGGAGTGAAATGATGAAAAAGTGAGGCGTTCCAGGCAAAGAGAGAAACTGATGGTGCATTGCCGTTCCACAGGCATCCATGAAATACAATATTCTTCCAGAGAAGGAGGACTCCGCATTTACTCTCAAGGTGCAGACTGTACCCCAAACTTGTGATGGACCCAAAGCTCACACCAGCTTCCAGATCTCACTGAGTGTCAGGTAAGACTTGTGGCTGAATCATGCAATCCTGAGTCTAAAAGCTACTTGGAACCATCAGTATTTAATAATATATTTTGAAGCTATGCTAGTAGGTGGGTATAATTTAAAGCTGTTATATCTACTAATGAAGTTAGCCTTCTATCACCATGAAGTGATTCTTTTATTTAGTAACTTTTTTTGTCTTAAAGTTTCAGTAATACTTCCAAAGCCTTTAAAAGCAAAGTCTGGTCTTAAACTGTCAAATAAAAAGTGTGGACTATTCGAATGTTAAAAATTCCCTACTTTTACACTAATTTTTGTTCAACGCATCACTGAAGAGTAAATTATTTTCCACAAAGATTTGTACTTTAGGTTGAAGAAAGTCTTCTTTACCTCTTCTGAATGATTATATTCTATTTTATTATTTTTCTAATCAGATAAATAGCAAATGCTAATATTAAAGAGAAGTATAAATTGCATATAAGATATAGAAATTGCCCTATAATAACCCATCAAAAATTTATAGGAACCCTAAGAAAACATAGCAGCAATAGAATACTATGTAACTAATATTAATGATATTGATATTGTAAAACAAATCTTACTTGCATAAAAGTATAAAAGTCTATCCGATCTTACAACACTTTGGAGCCTCTCTGGGAGACATGCTACATTCAAGTTAATTAAAAATATTAAAGTAATACCTACTAAATAACAAACATATAGATGAAGTGTCCAAAAACTATCATGTGTTAACAAATGCAAACTACTAAGCTCCATTCCCAAAGATTCGGATTTGATAGTTTGGGACTGGGGCTTAAACATCTATGATTTTAGTAAACAGTAGATCTGATATACATTCAGGGTTCCAAACATCAGTGTCATACATGTCTGGGGAACACAGATTTCAAGGAGTCATAATGTCACAGAAAACTTCAAGAAGATAGGTTTATGGTAGGTCTTGAAGGAGGGACTCTGGCTTTCTTTCACATACAAAGCCCTTACTCCTTTTCCCTTTGACACTATAGTTACACAGGGAGCCGTCCTGTCTCCAATATGGTGATTGTTGATGTGAAGATGATATCTGGTTTTATCCCCTTGAAACCAACAATAAAAATGGTAGGTGAATTTTAAGCCTAGTAAATTTCATACAAAGGATGCTCTGTATATTCAAACTAGAAGCCTACCAATAGCAAAGCCTTATCATTATCATCCTGCCCCCAAAATATTTTTCTCAAACCCAGGAAATTAAATTCAATAATTGTTTATTTGTCTCTAAGCCGAGGGACTTGTGTGATACCAGAGAAACCCAAGAGGAGTTCCTGTCCTTAAGCCATTCGCAGTCTAGTTAGGGAATTAAAGCACATGGGTACAAAGCTGTATTTTACTATAACAATGCAAGAAAGACAGACTTTGATTAAGTGTCAGATTGGCTGATATGCTCTCAAACATTTGGCAATGACAGAAGCAATGTGAATTAGAATCATTAAAGATGCCAGAGGGTCTAATGTGTTATTTGGATATTGAAGCATGATGGAAATCCTGATCTGAAAATACTGGCTTCCTTCTCATCACACAAAGCCAGATGATTTTTTCATGGTCAAGACATGATAACACTGAAGCCTGTATCCAAATGTGATTTCTGCCCCCCCGCCACCCATGTTTTATATCTTTAATGTACCCTGGCTATTTAATCATGAAAATGACTTATAAGAATCCTATCCCTGACATCATTTGGACATTTTTCCCTGACTACAATCTTCTCTCATTTGCTAACTTTTTAAATTTTCTAATTTTCTTCAGCTCGAAAGATCTAGTCATGTGAGCAGGACGGAAGTCAGCAATAATCATGTCCTCATTTATGTGGAACAGGTAAGAGCTCTGACATTTTGGCTGAGACTATACATCATGGTGGTCTTTTCAAGTGGGTCTCTTCATTAGAAAATAAGTAATATGAGGTAAGCAGTAATTAGTAGCACCTTTCCAGAAAGTTCCTTTATTCTAAAAGAATAAAAGTCTCCTTTTAGACCCATGGAGTGTTCTGCTCCCTTTAATTATGTTCAAATTGGAAAATGAATATGTCTATGAAATTGCAAGTAGAACATCAATGAACAAAAAGGTTATTGTGTCTGTTATTTCAAAGACCTCCCCCAAAGAATAAATGTACGATAGTGGTTGATTAATGATAGTGTAAACATCCTGATACATCCCTCTATAAGATAAAATAAAAAGTAGACTTCATGAATATCTTCAAATCTGACTATAAAGCAAAGGGAATGTCTTATCCAGTCACACAAAAAGAATAGCTTGATAATTACAGATGTTACGAAGCCAAGTCTCTGCATCTTGGCAAACCCTCACACAGGCCCAGAGAGTTAATCTCATAGCTAAGCCTACCAGAGAATGTAGATTGTCTCAGCTATTTAGGAGAAAATCTGGGGAATTTTGATCACAGTAAAGTGTTTCCAAAGTTGCATGTGAAATCCATCTTGTCACCCATAAATGTTTGCTCACCTAAAAGACACCATTGCATGAGGGTCAGAGAGCAAAGAAAGAATATAATTTACTCAAGGAAGAGGAAGGACACTTTCTAGACTCTTCATTCCTCCCACTTGTCCTTTTAGGTAACAAATCAGACACTCAGCTTTTCCTTCACGGTTCTGCAAGATATCCCAGTAAGGGACCTCAAGGCAGCGATTGTCAAAGTCTATGATTACTATGAGCCAGGTAAGTGAGAAGAAACTGAAACAACTAAATAAGTCTCAACCCAGAGCCAAGAAATAGAATCCGTTGTTACAACAGATCCTGGTTTTAGTCCATTCGGTCAGTGCTACATCTGTTTGTCTCTTTGCTCTAAGATACATATTGTAGCAACTATTAGTGGAACAAATTCATCACTATCTACTGAGTCAGAAACTTAGAAATTTAAGAAGAAAGATAATATCTGGACACTGCTCTCAAATATTTTAGAGACGTAGGGAACATAATCCACATAAAAAGATAATGTAACGAGGAAAGGCAGTTTATGACAGGTGAATGTTCGAATATAGATATTTTAACTATCCTGTTCAACACTTGTGTATTTATGTAGAGTTTTGACAATCCTGATGTGTACTTGTCTCCAAAAGTAAAGTGAACAGACTTAGTATGGGCTCCCGTTTATAGATTTGTTTTTTGTCTCCTTTCATCCAACGATTCTTTCAGATGAGTCTGCCATTGCTGAGTACATCGCCCCCTGCAGCATAGGTAAGAGGTCACACGCCAGGACCACCCTCATTCCGCATGAACTATGCTCCCTAAAGTTTCTTCTAAATTTAAAATTCTCTACAAGTCTTTTGCTAGACCCAAGACAGTTCACGTGGCACATTCTCACACAAAGAGAAAACCGTGGCCTCTCCAATTTCAGATAGCCACACCGTTATCAGTAAAGTCAATAGGTTTTGTTTGCGTGTTTGTTTGTAGGATAGCTATCACGGACAGGCAACATTTTACATCACAGTTAATCCGTCCCCTTCAGCCCAAGGGACAACTATTTAATTCTCCTGCCAAATCTAGCCCAACATCTATTTTTGTAAATGAAGTTTTTATTGGAACAGAGCCACGCTCATTGCATTATTTTCTACAGCTGTTTTCATATGTTGAATAGTTATGACATAAGCCACATGGCCTGCAACATCCAAAATATTTACCATACGCCCTTTCACAGCAAAAGTGTGCCAACCCCTGTTCTAGCCCAGGCTCAGCGGAGGGAATGTTCCTGAGGAAACCCCACCACCTTCCTATGTTTCTCTTCCCTCCATAGATGCAGAGCATGGCAATGTTTGAAGACCGTATTTAGGCTCCATATTTTGTTGGATTCCCTGTCCTATACTTCTGTTGAGAAGAAATGGAGTTGTTTGTCTCTGTGAAACAGACATCAAAGAGGCTTGTTGAATAAATATATGTTTCTGGGCAAGCTATCATTTGTTCAATCGTTCATTTATCAAATATCAATTACATGCTTACATGAAATGTTATGTTGTTTTAAATAATGTGAAGAATACAGATGTGTAACATCTGCTGATAGTTCAGCTGTGGCTATTACATATAAAGTCGAACAGAGAATAACTGAAAATAGTTTATGTTCTGAGAAATCTTAGGGAAAAAACTCATTCATTGGTCTAGGAAGCCTTTGTTTAGACGGAGGTAAGTAGTATTGATTAGTTAGGCATAAATATTTTTGGAGAGGAAGCAAGAAATGTTTATCTTCGTCCTTAAGAAAGTCCATCAGTTGGGGCACCTGGGTGGCTCAGTCGGTTAAGCGGCCGACTTCGGCTCAGGTCATGATCTCGCGGTCCGTGAGTTCGAGCCCCGCATCGGGCTCTGTGCTGACAGCTCAGAGCCTGGAGCCTGTTTCAGATTCTGTGTCTCCCTCTCTCTGACCCTCCCCCGTTCATGCTCTGTCTCTCTCTGTCTCAAAAATAAATAAACGTTAAAAAAAAAAAAATTAAAAAAAAAAAAGAAAGTCCATCAGAAATGGACTTCACAGGAGACTAAAGTGATTGGAGTAAGAAAATGTGTTGGTGACAGGCAGTATTGTGCAGTGGCTAAAATCTAGACACTGGGGCCAGACTACCTAGAGTCAAATTCTGACTCCATCCCTGTCTCACCAGCTGAATGACTGGGGCTGTTACTCAACTCTCTGCTTCGGATTCCTCACAAAGAAATGGGAATAACAGACCCTATCTCAAAGTATTGTTATGAGGATAAACTATTCTCATGGAAGAGGGGAAAGAGAAAGAGCTGAATCAAGCAGTGGCTCAGAAAGCTTTGGCTCAGGGGCACCCGGTGGCTCAGTCGGTTGGGCATTGGACTCCTGATTTGGGCTCAAGTCATGATCTCATGGTGCAGTTCGTGAGTTTGAACCCCACATCGGGCTCTGCACTGGCAGAGCAGAGCCTGCCTGGGATTCTCTGTCTCCCTCTCTCTCTGCCCCTCCCCCTGCTCACTCTCCAGTTCTCTCTCTCAAAAGTAAATAAACATAAAAAAAAAAAAAAAAGCTTTGCCTCAAATGTGGTGTATATAACTTTCATTTGCATTCTATTGGCTAAAGCAAGTCACATGACCAAGCCCAACTTTAATGGGGCACTCAGTATGTTCTCACTTACCCCCATGGGAAAAGTCGCAGGCCACGGGGGTCTCTCCTGCAACCAAAAATGTGCTGCTTTAGGGAACGGTGATGAAGGCAAAGTAAAAATATTCCTCTTACCTTTTTCAGTGCATCTATTCTTGGATTCTTTCCCAACAGTGGGCCAGAACTTCCCCATTGGACTTCCCAACTCCCCCCAGGGTACTCTCATAACTGCTAAAATCCATGTTCTGTGGAGGGTAATGGTGGAGAACTCTTACCTGATACCCCCTTTCACTTTCAGCCCTACTGTGTGTTTCTTCTTGTCTTCAGCATCCTTTAAAAGGGGTTGAGAAAAGAAAAGGAGGGAAATGGATGTACATTTTATTCAGAAGCCCAATTATCTTTCAATTGTTGTCCTCTTTATCAAAGAATTCTCAACCCATAAGGGTTGGAGGAATTTTGTCTATTTACTTTTTATTTCTCTCTTATGTGGGTCTCCTCCTCCTCCTTCATAGGAAAATTCAATATTGATGTAATTTTATACTTGCATAACATTTTAAACATCTCAGAGACTTTTCTATGTTTTCTAATTTTATCTAAACCCATTTTGCAACTCATAATGAAATAATGTATCTAAGTCTTGAACACCAATGATTGCTAACATCAGAAAGAGAGAAATAATTAGATATTCTGTGCATCCTGATGCATGAATATAATATTTCCCATGAAGTCGCATTGCCAAAAAAAATGAAATCTAATTCTCTGTTCCTGAAAAAAGGCTAGAAACAGTGTGAAAAACCATTCTCCTTGGCCTTCCTCAGAATCAAGGCACAGTGTTTCAAAATGGAAAATTTAGAAGAAATCTTTAAAGATGACCCAAAAGATCTGAATTCAAACGTGAGAATTTGGTAAGAAACAGAGGTTTCTCAATCACAGGGATTAGATGGGAAGACAAGAGGGAGGATGGGAGGGCAGGTCAGCCAGGAGGCTAAGAAATCCTTTCCCTAATCCAGAATGCTTTTTTATTTCATCCTAGGTTTTCCAAAGAGAGAAGAATAAACACAGTTTATTCGTAATTTATCACTACGAATTCTGATCCCTTTCTTATGAGGTCAAGATCCACTTTTACATAAGGAAAGGGAGAAGTAAGAACCAGAGATTAACATATTTTTCCAACATTTTACAGTTCCCAGAAAAAGAGTTAAGTCTTTTAATGCTAGGGCTCTTTATTGAATCCTAGGATTAAAATTCCATGTTTCTAGGACCATATTTTTGCTTGCACAAACAGGGAAAATATATGTGTGGGATAGTAACGGCATTATCAAATAGGGACCAAAGAAGAAATCAGGGAGATGGTAAATTTTTCCATGAAAATCATGACATGGGAGCCAAGCACCAGAAGTCTCTGCATGTTTTTATCCAATAATGTGAGGTTATAGAGATGTACATGTAAAAATGGAAATTACCAAAATGATAACTAGCCTGTTCTCTCCCTTTATCTTTTCCTTTCTTTTTCCCCCCAAAAGATATATATATATCATATATATGATATATATGATATATTCCACCCCCAAAATATACACACACATACACACACACACACACACACACACACAAACACATACACACACACATACTTGAACTGAAACTCTGCATGTTCATTCTGCTTCTCCCAAAATAAGTGAAATATTTCTGTTTCCCAGCTTCCTTCCCTGAATAACATGGAAGGGTAACTTATTGAAATATGAACTGGTGTTTTGTTTTCACTCCTCAAAAGGATTTGCAAAGAATGTGATCTGTGCTGATTCCGATCCCTTGTTTTTCCCTTCCCTATTTCAAAGCCTAGCCAGGACCTTGTGTTCTTTGGCCTTAAAAGAATTTTCAAGGTCAGAAGTAGAGGTTGCTTAAAGATAACTATGTGAAAGCCCTGCCTATCTGAGCAAATCACTCTAGGCGCTCATGAAGAGAAGAAAGAAGTCTTTTGCAGGGAGGGAAGAGTAGGAGCCCAGCTGGCAGGGAGAATCCAAAACCAGGAGGTGGGTGGAGGTTTGTGTGACCCGAGATAGTGGGCATCTGGGGTCCTCTCCCTCATTGCACCCAGGGGAAAGATAGGACCTCTGAGTTAAATGACTATGTGAGGCCACCCTGAACCAAAGAGCTCCCAGTCTCAGCAAACATTCTTGGGCCCAAACGGCCAGGCTTCAAAGGGGCTGAGGGGTTGGACAATGACACAGTCACATCAAGAGTAACCATTTCAAGCGAACAGTAAAGCAACCTTCCCAGACATTTTGCTTTACAAATCCCAGTGTGAGAAAAGCTCTAATAAAAACTGAGATTAATTCTCACCCAGAAATTTGGAAAAATGGAAACAGAATTAGATTTCATTTAAAAAGTGGTATACGTTTTGAATGACACGGTTTGTGGTTCCTAATTCATATCTGCTACAGCAGTAAGTGTTCTTAAAAATTGTCAAAACTTCTATTTCCTTACCCCAAAAGTTGAAATTTCTTATTCTTAGTTACCATTATTGTGAAACCACTATGACTAATTCAAGGCCTAGTGTAGTCAGTTAATTCCTTCCTTCCTTCCTTCCTTCCTTCCTTTATTTCTAAGTAGTTAATTTTCTTGAGTTATGATTGACATACAAAAAAGCCATATATAGTTAACGTATACATCTTGATGAGTTTGAAGATACGTATGTATATACTTATGAAACCACCACCATATACAATACCATAGATGTGAGTGTCATCCGTTTCTTCCCTCTTTCTTTTTTGATAAGAACATTTAATCTAAGATCTTCTCTTCTAAGAAATTTTTAAGCACACAATATTGTTAACTATATGCACTATGCTCTACAGATTTCTAACCTTCTTCATCTTGCGTGAATGAAACCATATACCCTTTAACCAACATCTCCCTGATTCTCCTTACCCTCAGCTTTTGGTAACACTACTCTCTGCCTGTTGAGTTTCACTGTTTTTGATTTCTGATATAAGTAAGACCATAGAGCATTTGTTCTTCTGTGTCTGGTTTCTTTCCTTTAGCCTGACGTCTTTCAAGTTCATCCATGTAGTAGCAAATGGCAGGATTTCCTTCTTTTTTAAAACTGAGTCTATTCCACTGCATGTATACACACATTTTCTTTATTCTATTGTCTATAGACAGGTTGTTTCCATGTCTCTGTTATTGTAACTAATGCTGCAATAAACATGGAAGCTCACATAGCTCTTTGAGATCCTGATTCCAATTATTTTGGGTATATACCCAGAAGTGAGATTGCTGGATCATGTGGTATTTCTATAAATACCTGTTTTCTGTAATGGCTTTACCAACTTACATTTCCACCGACAGGTATAAGGGGTCACTTTTCTCCACATCCTTCTAAACACTTAGCTTTTGACTTTTTCAGAATGGCTGTCCTAACAGTTGTGAGGTACTATCTTATTGTGGGTTTGATTTGCATTTTCCTGATGATTATTGATGTCGAACATCTTTTCACTTACCTGTAGGCCATTTGTATGTCTTCTCTGGAGAAATGGTCTTTTGCCCATTTTTAATCATTTTTTGGTGTTGTTTTGGGGGATTTGAGTGGCAGAGGGGTTGTTCTGGGGGGCTGTTGCTATTGAGTCATGTGAGCTCCTTATTACTTTGGATACTAACCCTTTATCAGACACATGATTCGTGAACTATTTTCTCCCATTCCACAGGCTGCCTTTTCACTTTGCTAATCATTTCCTTTGCTGTGCAGAAGCGTTTTTGTTTGATGTTGTCCCATTTGTCTGTTTTTGCTTTTGTCGCCTGTGCTCTTAGTGTCATATCCAAGAAATCATTGCCAAGACACTTGCTCTCTGTTTTCTTCTAGGAGTTTTACAGTTGTATGCTTAAGTCTTAATCCATTCTGAATTGATTGTTGTGTATGTGTAAGAAAAGGGCACAACTTTCTTCTTTTGTATGTAGATTTCCAGTTTTCCCCACAACATTTATTGAAGAGACTTTCCTTGCCCCATATGATCTTGCTCCCCTTGTTGAAGATCAATTTACTATAAACGTGTGGGTTTATATCTGCACTGTTTTGTTCCATTGGCCGATGCGTCTGTTTTTATGCCAGTACCCTACTGTTTTGATTTCTGTGGCTCTGTAATACAGTTGGAAATCAGGAAGTGTGATGCCTCTCATTTTGTTCTTCTTGCTCAAGATTGCTCTGGCTATTCAGGGTCTCTTATGGTTCCATACGAATTTTAGGTTTGTAAGTGGGCAATTCTAATATCTTGTGGATCGGCCTTTCACAGAATTCTTACTTTAGAAATGTAGGAAAGGTGGTGAATGAAAAGACTTCTCTTAATTTTCCGTATCACATTAGTAGTCTTTGTGTCTATCAGAGAACATACAATAGTTGCTGAAGGAGAAAAAAATGAAGAGAAGGAAAAAGTGGGTAGTAAACCCCTATCTTTGGAACTTTCTCTCTGTCTGTGCTCACTCCATGGGCATTTCACCCAAGGTTTATGCTTTAAACACTAGTGCCATCGGTATGCTGATAACCTCCAAGCTTTTATGTAGCGTGGGCCACCCTATATAACTATGGAGTTGTAAATACAACTGTCCACTCAACAACTACATGTAAATGTCTGTTTGACATTATAAACCTATCACATTCAAAACAGAAATCCTGACTTCTCCCTTAAAAAAAAAAAAAAAATAGGAAACTGCTCTTTCCAGAGCCTATCCAATATCAATAAATGGTAAATTCATTCTTCAACTAATCAGACGAAAACCTTGGAATTGCTATATCATAGCAGCTCTACCTCCAAAATATATCTAGAATCTGGTTGCTTCTCATTACTTCCATTGTTATCTCCCTAGCCCATGCTGGCTTTATCACTTACGTGGATTATTGAAGTAATTTCCTGACTGATAGCCCCCAGTTTAGCACCTCTGTCCCCACAATGTATTCTCTAAAGTAACAATCTTTTTTTCCGAACTTTTTAACGTTTATTTATTTTTGAGAGAGAGACAGAGACAGAACGTGAGCAGGGAAGGGACAGAAAAAGAGAGGGAGACAGAATCTGAAGCAGGCTCCAGGCTCTGAGCTGTCAGCACAGAACCCAACACGGGGCTCAAACCCATGGACGGCAAGATCATGACCTGAGCCGAAGCTGGACGCTTAACTGACTGAGCCACCCGGGCGCCCCTAAAGTAACAACTTTCCAAGTGATCCACAAAATACTTCAAATAGCTCAGAATAAGAGACAAAGCCTTGGAACAGCTTATGGGCCCCACATGATCAACATCCCATTCTCTACCTACTACCGTCTGACTTCTATCCTACTCACTTCCCTTCAGTCACCCTGTTCCAGCCTTCCCAGCCTCCTTAGTCTTCCTCAAACACCCTCCCGCCACACAATTCTGTTTCATGGAATCTGTATGTTTTACACCTTCACCTTTTTTAGGTCTTTGTTTAAATGTCATCTTGAAGGAGAAGGCTCCAACACAAAGCACATACACAAAGTATATACACACATGTGCACACACACACACACACACACACTCCCTGTCCACCTTATCCCGCTTTACTTTTATCCACAGCACGAAGCACCATATACCTACCATTTGTTTACAATTTTTCTCTCTCCTCAAGAATAGAGCTCCACCACGAGAATAGACTTTGTTTTAGTCACTGACATGTTCAGAACCTAGAACAACGCCTGTATGCAGTCAATAAATATATGTTGAATATCAGTCCCGCTTGAGTTTGAATGCTGATTCAACTACTTATAGGTCATGTGCTAATCAACTCAATATTTCAGTTTTCTTATCTAAAAAAGAGAGATGGGGCGCCTGGGTGGCTCAGTCGGTTAAGCGTCCGACTTCAGCTCAGGTCATGATCTCGCAGTCCGTGAGTTCAAGCCCCGCGTCGGGCTCTGTGCTGACTGCTCACAGCCTGGAGCCTGCTTCGGATTCTGTGTCTCCCTCTCTCTGACCTTCCCCCATTCATGCTCTGTCTCCCTCTGTCTCAAAAATAAATAAACGTTAAAAAAATTTTTTTTTAAAAGAGAGATAGTAACAGTCCCGACTTTGTGGTGTTGTTTTTAAAGTGCAAATTACATAATTCGCAATAAGAATTTGTTCAGCAAGCTCAAAAACTTAGCTTTAATTAATTAATTAAAATAAAATACAACTCGGGACGCCTGGGTGGCTCAATCTGTTAAGCATCTGACTCTTGATTTTGGCTCAGGTCATGATCTCCCAGGTCATGGGATCGGCCTTGTGACAGGCTCTGTGCTGATAGGGTATGACTTAGGCATTCCAGTGGAAATACTAGATTCTGTAAAATCCCAAAAGAGGACCGATTCAGCTATCTGCAGCTGAAACAAATGACACAATAATAAAGACTGTCACCACTAAAAATATATGGCCTCATAAAAAGCCCAATTAAAATCACAAGTTTCAGAAAAATGAGTAGAAGACAAAAGTAGGACAAAAACAATAAGGGCAACAAATGTAAAACAGTAGAAATTATCATAGATATTAACTCAGCTATATCAATAACAAACACATTAGACGTCAATGGTCTAAACATACCAGTTAAAAACAGAGGTTGGGATGCCTGGCTGACTCAGTTGGTAGAGCATCTGAATCTTGATCCCAGGGTTGTGAGTTCAAGCCCCATGTTGGGCATGAAGCCTACTTTAAAAAAAGGAAGAAAGAGAAAGAAAGAAAGAAAGAAAGAAAGAAAGAAAGAAAGAAATTGTCAGAATGGATCAAAAAATAAAACCCAGCTATGTTATCCTCAAGAAAACATAAGGTTATCTTCAAGAAAACATTTAGGGTTTCCTGGATGGCTCAGTCGGTTAAGTGTCTGACTCTTAGTTTCAGCTCAGGTCATGATTTCAGTGTCATGAGATCAAGCCTCAACTCTGGCTCCATGCTGGGAATGCAGGTGGCTTAAGATTCTCTCTCTCTCCCCTCCTTTACCTCTCCTCCCTCTCCGCTCTCTCTTAAATAAATAAATAAATAGAAATCCACTTTAAATATAAAGACACATATAAATTCAAACTAAAGGAAGGGAGAAAGACATAGCATGCCAACACTAACCAAAAGAAATCAGGAATAGCTATATTAATTTCAGATAGAGTAGACATCAGATCAAGGAAAACTATCAAGGATAGAGAGGACCATTCCAGAATGATATAGGGATCAGCTCTGCAAAAGAGTAACAGTTCTTACTGCGTATGTGCCTAACAACAGAACACCAAAATATATGATGGAAAAACTGATGAATCTGCAAGGAGAAATAGACGGATCTACTACAATAGTTGAAGACATTAACAACACTCTATCAGACATGGACCGTTACAGCAGGCAGAAGATCAGTAAGGATGTAGTTGAACTCAACAGCATCATCAATCAACTGGATATAATTGACATCTATACACGACCTAATTCCAAATCAGCAGAATACACATTTTTCTCAAGCTCACATGAAATATTCATCAAAACAGATCACATTCTGGGCCACACAATGCACCTTAACAAGTTTAAAAGGATAGAAATCATACAATGCTTGCTTATAAACCATGATGGAATTGAACTAGAAATCAATAATAGAAGGATAACTTGGAAATAAAATACTTGGAGATTTAAGAACATATTTCTAAATAATACATGAGTCAACAAAGAAATCTCAAGAAAATTTTAAAGTATTATGAACTAAATGAAAGTAAAAATACAACTTATCACAATTTGTGGGACACAGTGAAAACGGTGCTTAGATGGAAATTCACCACATTGAAGGCATATTCTAGAAAAAATAAACTCTTAAAATCAATAGTCAAAGCTTCCATCTTAAGAAATCAGAAAATGAAGAGCAAATTAAATCCAAAGTAGGCATAAGAAAAAAAATTATTTAACAATTAGAGCTGAAGCCAATGAAACTAAAAAGAGGAAATCAAAAGAGAAAATCAGTGAAACCAAAAACTGCTTCTTTGAAAAGATCAATAAAATTAACAATCCTCTTTAAGCTAACTAACAAAGAAAGATGACCCAAATTACTAATATCAGAACTGAAAGCAGAGACACTACTAAGATCTCATGGACCTCAGAAGGATAATAAAGGAATACTATGGACAACTCTCTGCCTACACACTTAATAACCCAGATGAAACTAGCCAATTCCTTGAAAGACACTTCTGAAAAAACTCACAAAAGTAGCAATGGACAATTTGCATAGGTCTGTATCTATTTTAACAATTGAATCAGTAACTAATAACCTTCCAAAACAGAAACCACCAGACCCAGACAGTTGACTGGTGAATTCTACCAAATATTTAAAGAAGGATTTATACCAATTCTCTATAATTTCTTCCAGAAGATGGAAGCAGGGGAAATACTTCCTAACTTATTTTATGAGCCCAGTATTAATTTGTTACCAAAACAAGACAAACACATTATAGGAAAACTACAATATGCAGTTTGAACTACAATATGTAGTTTGTACATATGAACAATATGTCTCATAAGCATAGGTACAAAAATTCCCAACAAAGTATTAGTAAATCAAATCCAACAATGTATAAAAGAATTATACACAATGGCTAACTGGGATTAATCCCAGGTATGCAAGGCCAGTTTAATATTTGAAAACCAATTAATCATCTCATGAACAGGCTAAAGAAGAAAAATTACATCGTCATATTAGTCTGCATAAATGCAGAAAAAGCATTTGAAAAAACCCGATACCCATTCATGATAAAAACTCCGGAATAGAGAACTTCCCCAAGTTCATAAAGAACACTTACTAAAAACCTACAGCCAAGATCACACATAATGGTGAGAAATTGGAACTTTCCCAGAAGATCAGAAGAAAGGGAAGGATATCCCCTCTCACCACTCCTCTCCAACATCATCCTGGAAGTCCTACCTAATACAATAAGGCCAAAAAAAAAAAAAAGAAAAAAGAAAAGAAAAGTTATATGGAGTGCAAAAGAAGAAAATAAAACTGTCTCTGCTCAAAGAGAACATGGTTGTTTGTGTAGATATGTGAAGGAATCAGCAACAAAAAACCCTCCTACAACTAAAGTAAGGTTGCAGGAGACAAGGTGAATATAAAAAGCCAACTGCTTCCCTATATTCCAACAATGAAGAAGCGGAATTTGAAATTAAACACACAATACCATTTACATAAGCACCCCACCCAAAAGTGAAATACTTAAGGTATATATCCCACAAAATATACATAAAACCTGCGTGAGGAAAACTATAAAACTCTGATGAAAGAAATCTAAGTGCTAAATAAATGAAGAGATGTTCCATGTTCATGAATAGGAAGATTCAATATTGTCAGGCTGTCAGTCTTTCCAACTTGATCTCATTACTAAATGCAATCCCAATCAAAGTTCCAGCAAGTTACTTTGTGGATATCAACAAACTAATTCTAAAGTTTATATAAGGAGGCAAAAAACCCAACACCATATTTAAGGAAAAGAAGAAGGTTAGGAGGACACCTCCCACCCAACTTTGAGACTCACTATAAAGCTAAAGTAATTAAGACAATATGGTATTGGGGAAAGAAAAGACAAATAGATCAGTGGAACAGAACAGAGAGCTGAGAAATTAATTCACATGATCTTTCACAAAGGAGCAAAGGCAATATAATAGAATGGACAGTCTTTTCAACCAATGGTGCTGGAAGGAAGGGAGGGAGGGAGGGAGGAAAAAAGAAGAGAGGGAAGGAGAGAGGGAGGAAAAAAAGGACAGGGTCCAGACACAGACCTTATACTCTTCACAAAAATGAACTGAAAGGGTATCATAGATCTAAATGTAAAATACAAAGCTACAAAACCCCAGAAGATAACATAGAAGAAAATCTAGGTGACCTTGGGTATGCCAATGACTTTAGATATAACACAATCATAATCCATGAAAGAAATAATTGATAAACTGGACTTCACTAAAATTAAAAATCTGCTCTGTAAAAGATGCTGTCACAAGCATCTGACCCACAAGCTCAGTTTTTGATGTTTAAGATCATCCTCTAAAAACAGCCAAAAACCATTCCTTCAAGAAATGCTGATTCCAGGTTTGGGGAAGATAAATTATAAGATGAGCCTGAACTATCCTAGACCTGAAAATAAAGAATTGCTCAAAGAATGATAAGGACATGTCACAAGGACGCAGAAGCCAACTTAAAAAGAGTTTTCCTGGCCAAATGGGGGACAGTTTGCGCACCCAGAGAATGGTAATAATAACGTATAACCCATTAAATAAAATAGGAAACCATGGCTCCATATTGGCATAAACAAATAAATGAATACATTGAAATTTTGATGAGTCTGGGAGTACATAAAATATTTATTAGTTATAAAGGAAAAAAAAAACATAGACCGGAAGTCTGGCCCATACCACCTTAATCAAGTGACCAAATTTAACGTTGCCAAAAATGGGAAAAATTGAAACATATGCCACCTGATAGGTTACAGTAAGAGCACAGTATCACTCTGGGACATTCCTATTAAAGATGGAAATGTCTTGTAGAGATCTCTACTTGGATGTCTCCTAAACACATCAACTCAACTCTTGCCCCCCTCCTTCTTACTTTTCCTCTCCTCCTACATCAACCGTCTTGGTAATGACAGTATCATGACTTAATGAATTATATTTACTCCCTCTACCTCCATTCTAGATCCTAACCTGAAACACCATTATCTTTCACCTTGTAAGAACCTTCTTTCTGATCTCTTCCCTTATCTTCTTGGTCTCTTAAATCTGTTCTCTACATAGCAATCGTGGTGTTTTTTGGTTTTTTTTTTAATGTCTATAAGATTATACCACTCTTTTGCTTAAATGCTTTTAAATGACTACTCACTACAATTGGAATAATATCCAATGCCCTTCCATGATCCAGACCTTTCTCTTCAAACTCATGTCACTTTCCTCCCTGAACAGCAGGCTCCATTCACACTGGCTTTCTTCCATTTTCTTTTATTTTTTTAATTTATTTATTTTGAGAGGGTATCGGGGCAGAGAGAGAGAGAGGGAGAGAGAGAATCCCAAGCAGGCTCCACACTGTCAGTGAAGAGCCTGATGAGGGACTTGATCCCATGAACCATGAGATCATGACTCGAGCAGAAATCAAGAGTCAGACGCTTAACTGGCTGAGCCACCAGGTGCCTCTCTTCCATATTCTTAAGTGCTCCAAGGACCTTAGTCTTTCAGGCGTACTAACCCATCTGCCTGGAAACCTCCTGTTCTCTAGTCTTTTCCTGGCTAGCTCTTACTCAGGGATCAGCTCAAATGTCACTTCCTTTTCTGGATACCTGCCCATCTGTCTCCCACATTGCTACCAGAATGATAGCTCTGGAGCACAAAACTGATCATGTCACTTCTCCATTTTAGAATCTTTTGGTCTGAAGGCCTCTACCTTAGTGCCATATCCCTACATTCTGCTTCCTGCCTCCTCCTCTGTTCCCAATTTCTCCTCTTTCTCCTCACACGTGGCCTTGACTGTGTGCAGGGCATCAGAGAGACCACGCCATTCACACCCCCATGTTGTCTCCTCTTTGCACTCTATCAGCTGAAGAACTTCTACTTTTCCTTCTAAATTCAGATCCGTGGGTATCGACCCAGGAACTTTTTCTCTGTCAGATTTAGGTGACCCCCTACGCCTTCCCCAACTCTCTAGATTTAAGTCCTTCAAGGCACTTGCTACACTGCGGCCTCATCATTTATTTACTCATCCATCACTCACTAGATTCAGTTCTGTCAGGGCTTTTTAGCTTCAGGAACTACAGAACACCTCGTGTAGAGTAAGTATGCAATAAATGATGGCACAATGAGTGACTTTTTTTTACACAAAGTGCCATGTGAATCTGCACAATTTGTTTTGTTTTTGTTGTGGGTCCATAAATTGTGCAGCTAAATGTCAGAAAATTGGAATGAATGTGTTCAGGGTTCCACCAACTTTTCAAAAGTCACTTAGCTTATTTTCCTTACATTTTTTTTAATTTATGTTTTTTTTTAAATGGGTAGCAGTCATGTGGCTCAAATACCAGAATATAAGAAAAGATACACAGTGAAAAGCTGTCTCCTCACCTTTCCTCCTGATTTGCCTACTTTTCATTCACTCCTCCCTTTAGGCAACCCCTTTTCTTAGTGTTTTATGTAACCTTCCTAACTGCCAATACCCAAACAAATATGCTTATTAATTCTTATTTCCACCTTGTTAACATAAAAAGTAACATAAACTCACATTTTATTTTCCCACCGTGTATCTTAAACAGGTTTCCAGATCTCTGGGGATTTTTTTTTGCAGCCTCACAGCATTACAGTGTATGGAGGTCCCATATTTTTATTAACCAACTCCCTTCTGATGTAAATTTGGGCTGTTTCCAGTCTTTTGCCACTACAAACAATACTGCAACGAATAATCTTGAACATACATCATTTTGCAAGAATGCTAGTAAAACAACAGATTGAACTCTTAGAAATATAACTGCTGAGTCAAATGATTTGTGCAATTATAGGGTTTTTGTGATTTAGTTTTGATAGATGTTTTCTATATTGGCAAACACTGCTGCATATTAATTTTACGTCCAGCTAACCTACTGACTCTCCTATTGTTTGATGTAGTTTCTTAGTTGGTTCTCTTCTATTTTCCAGGTATAACTTATCTCGTATTCAAATAATCATCATTTCACATTTTCCTTTTTTTTTTTTTAATTTTTTTTAACGTTTTATTTATTTTTGAGACAGGGGGAGACAGAGCATGAACAGGGGAGGGTCAGAGAGAGGGAGACACAGAATCTGAAACAGGCTTCAGGCTCTGAGCTGTCAGCACAGAGCCCGACGCGGGGCTTGAACTCACGGACTGTGAGATCATGACCTGAGCCGAAGTCGGCCGCTTAACAGACTGAGCCACCCAGGCGCCCCACCTTTTCCTTTTTTAAAGTTTATTTATTTATTTTGAGAGACAGAAAGAGGGAAGGAGGGAGAGAGAGAGAGAGAGAGAGAGAGAGAGAGAGAAAGCAAGCAAAGCAGGGGCAGAGAAAGACAGAATCCAAAGCAGATTCTGCACCGTCAGTGCAGAGCCCAATGCGGGGCTCGAACTCACAAACCGTGAGATCATGACCTGAGCCAAAATCAAGGTGGACATTTAACCGACTGAGCCACCCAGGCACCCCTCACCTTTTCCTTTTATTCTTAATGCTCCTAGTTTACTTCATTTGTATTTGCTGAAATGTGTAGAGCAAACTTAGAATAGTAAAGATAGCATTTTCGTCGTCTTTCTGACTTATTGTAAATACTTTGTAAAGACACTATATATGTATAATTATGCATGTATAATACTATATAATTATGGAATTAACCACTCATTCCTCTTTTACTGTGCTTTTATAAAGAGTGGATATTGTTCGAATCCCTTCCTACCTCTACAGAAATGAAATCAACTTGATCATGGTGTAAAATCAGTACTCCTTTAATGTGCTGTTGGATTATGTTTACTAACTTTTCAGTTAAGACATTTTATCAGTGTTCCTGAGTGGGATTAGTGTCTCTCTTATCTCTTCCAGGTCTGGATATCAATGTCATGCTCAGTTCATTAAAAAAAAAGAAAAAGAAAAAAAAAGTTTGAGTTTCTTGTTTTTGTGTACTCAGAAACAATCCACAAATATTTGAGCATGTTAAGTGACATAATTAAGGTAAGCTGCAAATGCCTGGCACATAGCACCTATAAAGATTAGCTATTAACCAATTTTCATTGATTCTAAGACACACATCTTTTCACATCTCCAAAATCAGGGTGTGTTTTACAATCAGTAGAAATTCGTAATTTAATTAGATGAGGTTTTTTTTTTTTCTTTAAATAGTAGCTTAGATAATGGTGTCCTTTATATCAATGATGTCTTACAGGTGATAAAATGCAGTCATTTAACTTCTCTCCACTGTGCTCATCGATATTAAACTACTAATTAAGTCATGTTTGGTATACTTCAAATCCATCTTTTTCCCCCTCTTCCCACTGTCACAACCTTACTTAAGCCCTCATTTTCTCTGACTTGAACACTGAAATAGCCTCCTGGTTGGTCTCCTTGTCTCCTAAATTGCTCTACTCCAACGCGTGTGCCCCCCTCCTACCAGAGTGATTGCGTTTCTGCCACAGCCAACTCATTTCACTGTCTACAAAATTGCCTGTGGAATGAAATCTAAATTCTCCCTTATGGCACAAAAGGTTCTAACTCTCCCTGCATATTACCTAACCCCCATGTTGTTTCAAAACCCGTGGTTTTCATCACACCGACCTATCTACCTAGAAAATATTTTGCGTCTGTCTCTGTATCAGCTAGGAATCCCTCTGGCAATAAATAACAGAAAAGCAACTAATAGTTGCTTAAACAAATAGGAAAGAAGTCCATAGGTTGACATTCCAAGGTTGATGCAATTGCCCAATAATGCTGGCCGACACCAAGGCCTTTTCTATCTTTTGGACTTGCTTAGCATGCAGACCTCCACCTCCTCCCATTGCTTCATCATATCAAGATCGTCACCAAACCTTCAAGCATTACATCCATTTTCCGTACAGGAAGAATGAGGAAAGACATTTATTGTGTGACCACTGAAACTTTCACTTTTTATTACGAAGACAAAAGTTTTCCATAAGCTCCCAGCAGCTTTCCACTTATATGTCGTTGGTCAGATTACATCGAGCTAGACCCACAGCTTGAAGATGGCTAGGGAGAAGGATATGCAATAGTCTGCTTGGCAAATATCTTCTCAGTTTTTGAGACTGAGCTCAAGAATTATATCTCAGGAATTTAGGGTATATATAGATGTAGACAGATATAGATATAGATGATATAGATATAGATATAGATATAGATATAGATATAGATATAGACATAGATATAGATAGATAGACAGATGATAGATATAGATATAGACATAGATAGATGGTAGATATAGATATAGATATAGATATAGATATAGATAGATGATAGACATAGATAGATATAGATAGATGATATAGATATAGATATAGATATAGATATAGATATAGACATAGACATAGATAGATGATAGATATAGATATAGATATAGACATAGACATAGACATAGATAGATATATTCATCATTAAATGAATATTAAACACCTAGTACATACCAGGTACTGTTCTGTCCTAGGCACTAAGGGGATATAGCAATGAACAAAATCCTTCCCCTTGCAAAACTCCTATCCTAGCATTACCCTTTGATCCAATATGTCTACTTCTAGTAATTTACCTTACAGACTACTCTTCAAAAACACAGATGTTCATGAATGCTATAACTTGAATAACAAAAAAAAACATTGAATATCAATATGGCATTGATTAATTATAATACATACATATAAGATAATTCAAATGAATATATCTCTCTTGATATAGATACTTATGTTGACATGGGTAGTTATCTACAATATATATTTTAAAGGAAAAAAATTATAGAGCAAAATGTATACTATAATAAACCCACACTTTTATTTTTCTCTTTTTGACGGAGAGAGAGATTGGGGTGGGGGGGAGAGAGAGAGAATCCTAAGCAGGCTCCACACCTCAGTGCAGAGCCCAATGTGGGGCTCAATCTCACAGCTGTAAGATCATGACCTCAGCCACAATCCAGAGTCAGATGTTTAACCAACTGAATCACCCAGGCACCCCAAATCCACACTTTCTAAAGAAAATCCCTAACAAAATTCATGTGGAATCTCAAAGGACTCTGAATAGCTAAAATGGCTTTGAAAAGAAGAATCAGTTTGGAAGACTTGACTTCTTAACTTCAAAAATATTACAAAACTACTACAGTAATCAAAACAGTGTGATACTGGCATGAAGACAGACAAATAGATCAATGGAAGAGAATAGAGAGCCAAAAATCAAATCCTCATAAATGATCTTCAACAACAATGCCAAGACCACTGAAGAGGGAAAAGATAATCTCTTCAACACATGATGCTAAGAGCTGGATATCGACATGCAAAAGAATGGAGTCAGACCCTCATCAAAAATTAACACAAAAATGGACTTAAGAAATAAATGTAGGGCCTACAACTATAAAATTCCCAGAAGAAAACAGAGGGGGGAAGCTTTATGATATTGAACATGCCAATGATAATTGCACTACCTCAAATTTAAGAACTTTTGTACATCAAAGACATGATCAACAGAGTGACAACATCTATGGAATGGCAAAAATATTTGCAAATCTTATATTTGATTAGGGGTTAATATCTATTATATATAAAGAAATTCTACAGCTCAACAATAAAATATCCAATAACAAGCTTTGTTAAATGAGCAAAGATATTGAGGAGGGCACCTTTTGTGATGAGCACTGGGTGTTGTATGGAAACCAATTCGACAGTAAATTTCAAATATTAAAAAATAAATTAAAATAAATAAATAAATAAATAAGCAAAGAGCTTGAATAGACATTTCTCCAAAGATGATATACAAATGACGAATAAACACACCAAAAAATGGCAGCGTCACTGGCCATCAGAGAAATGCAAATCAAAATCACAATGATATATTATCTCACACTCATTAGGCTTGCTACTATCAAAAACAAACACACAAACAACCAAAACGAGGATATGGAGAAACTGGAACCCTGTCCACTATTGGCGTCATTGTAAAATAGTGCAACTGCTACGAAGATCATAGTGGTTCCTCAATTAAAAATAGACCTACCATATGATCCAGCAATCTCACTTTTGGGTTTATATCCAAAACTATGGAAAGGAAGTTCTCAAAGGGATATTCGCACATTCATGTTCATAGCAGCGCCGTTCACAATAGCCAGAAGGTAGAAGCAACCTAAATGTCCATCAACGAGGGAATGGATAAACGAAATTCTATACAACGGGATCTCATTCAGCCTTAAAAAAGAAGGAAATCCTGCCACATGTTACAACCCAAATGAGCCTTGAGGACATTGTGCTAAATTAAACAGGGCAATCACAAAAAACAAATGCAGTGTGATTTCACTTATATGAGCTATCTAAAGTAATCCACAGAAACAAAAGGTCAGGTGGTAGTCATCAGAAGCTGGGGGAAGAGGCAAAAAAGACAGTTTGGTGGGTATAGAGTTTCAGATTTGCAAGAATAAAAAGTTCTGGAAATCTGTTTCACAACAACGTGACTATTCTTAATGCTATTAAACTGTAGGTTTAAAAATGGTTGAGATACATAACATATAGAGAAGTTGAATCCCTATGCTGTACATCTGAAACTAACGTAACATTGTGTGTCAAATCTACTCAAATAAAAAAAAAAATTTAAGTACTATAAAAATGGTTAAAATGGTAAAAAAAAAAAATCCATATCTGCAGGTTTATATATTTATAAATATATAAATATTTATAAATATATAAATATTTATATATCTTATTATTTACAATATTTATAGACTAGAGCTATTTGGAGTGGCAGCTCATGTGTTATTTTCTATTTTCTCCATGCCTATATATTTTATAATGAGTGTGCATTCTTTTCATAATCAGAGATATATTTGAAAAATGGAATAAATTAAACGTTACTTTCTTGTGGCTTGGTCGGTTAAGCGTCCGACTTCGGCTCAGGTCATGATCTCACGGCCCGTGAGTTCGAGCCCCGCGTCGGGCTCTGTGCTGACTGCTCACAGTCTGCAGCCTGTTTCAGATTCTGTGTCTCCCTCTCTCTCTGCCCCTCCCCTGTTCATGCTCTGTCTCTCTCTGTCTCAAAAACAAATAAACGTTGAAAAAAAAAATTTAAAAAAAGTTACTTTCTTCTCTTCAACTCTCTTCTTAAAAAATAGTGACCATTTATCTGTGCTTTCACTGTCACCAATAGAATGTATGATGTTTACTGAATGAATTAGTGAATTTATCATCAACTAATGATGATGATGATGAATAATGCTTTCAACAATCTATTTAGCATCAACTTGAGAATTAAATTTAATATGGTTCTTTATTTAATAAATATAGTTATTAAATTCCTATGATGTACCAGACTATGTAATTTTCCAGTAACTTAATATTGTTATTTCTTGAAACCATCTTTTAATGAAATCAGAGAAAAAGAAAAAGGGCTGATAACATTAAAAAGCAAGCCACTTAATGAAATCCTATAATAAGCCAAGATAACACACACCAGCTGTGGAATTTTCTGGTAGTTTGGTTTTACAAAAGAGCCTAAATATATAGTGAAGTGAAGAGATTTAACATCCTTCAAAAAGTGTAACTAAAAGAGCGAAATACCTTCTGAAAAGTTACCCCAGCCTCTGCCAGAGAAAACTGGTGGGAGAACAACTGTCTCTTCACTTAGAAAATATTGCATTCTGGGGCACCTGGGTGGCTCAGTGAGTTAAGCGTCCAACTTCAGCTCAGGTCATGATCTCACAGTTCATGAGTTCAAGCTCCGCGTTGGGCTTTGTGCTGACGGCTCAGAGCCTGGAGCTTGTTTTGGATTCTGTGTCTCCCTCTCTCTCTGCACCTCCTCTGCTCACTCTCTCTCTCCTTCAAAAATAAATAAACATATAAAAAAAATGTTGCATTCGTACCAACTGTAAGAATATTCGTGGTAAGTTATGCATTGTTCTGAAGAAATTAAGAAGCCTATATAAGGATCTGGTTCATGCAAATATGAGCCAGAGGAGAAAAGCAGAGAAAAACCAAAATTTTGTCTCAAAAGGTCCTATGTCACATGAAGAGACATTTCATAGAGTAGATTTTGTCATAAACGTGAAATCTTAATAATTATTATTCCTTTGAAATAAAGCTTCAATGGAATATATTGTTTACCTAACCTTTAAATGAATTATAGTAAAAACTTTCTTAACTACACCTCACTTAAAAGATTCACCAGATAATAGGGTGGAATAATCATTGGAATCTACTCCTGAAATCATAGCACTATGCGCTAACTAACTTGGATGTAAATTTAAAAAATAAATTTTAAAAAAATCACCATATAAAATAATATCATCCATTTCAAAAAATGAAATCAGTGAAATATTGAATGCTTGTAATTAATAATCATCCCTATTATCCCCACATACTTTTATTCCTAATAGTTGAGTTCTGTGCTTACTCGGAATTTTTGTAGTCAGTGCCAAATCTGTTATGCAGTTGCATTATTAGAATTATAAATTTTAGTAATACATTACATGATCTGATAAATACAAATGTGAAAAAAGAAAAGAGTTCCAATTTTTATATAAATGCCTACATAATAAAGGAGAAAGATACCAAATAATCCAGCTGTATTACCTCCAGAAGCTAGAAAATAAAGAACAAACTAACCCTAAAATTAGCAGAAGGAAGAATATCATAAAGATTAGAGCAGAAATAAATGAAACAGGGAAAAGAAAAACAATTTTAAAAACCAAAGAAATTATGAGTTTTTAGAAAAGATCAACAAAATTGACACACCCTTAGCTGAACTACTTAAGAAAAAAAAAGAGGACCCACATATCTGTAAGAGAAGATATTACAACTATTCTCATAGAACTAAACGATCACAAGAAACTATTATAAACAATTTTAAACCAACAAATTGGAAAACGTAGAAAAAAAACGGAAATTCTTAGAAACCTACAAATTACTCAACACCCAAAAAATGAATAATTCAAATAAAAAATGGGCAGAAGATATGAATAGACATTTTTCCAAAGAAGACAACCTAAATGTCATCAACAAATGAATTGATAAAGAAAAGCTGATATACATAAACAATGCACTGTTGAGCTAGATAAAAGCAGCAAATCCTGCCTTTTCTGAGGACATGAATAAACCTTGAAAGTATTGTGCTAAGTGAAGTGTCGGAGAGAGAAAGACAAACACTGTATAATCTCACTTGTACGTAGAATCTAAAAAAAATCCAAACTCGTAGGAACAGAGAGAATCATTGTCGCCGGAGGCTAGGCGTGGGGGAAATGGGGACATGTTGGTCAAAGGGAACAAACCTCCAGTTACAGGAGGAACGAGTTGTGCAGATTTAATGTACCACATGTGGAGACACTTAACGATATTGTATGGCCTATTGGAAAGTTACCAGGAGAATAAATCTTAAATACTCTCACCACACACACACACACACACACACACACACACACACACACTGGCAATTGTGTGAGGTGATGGAGGTGTTGACAACCACTACGGTGTTAATCGTTTCACTATATATATAGCAAATCATCATGTTATATGCCTTAAACTCACACAGTGTTATAGGTTAATTACATCTTGGTAAAGCTAGGGAAAAAAAAAAAAAAAAAGAAAATTGTGGAATAATTTCCAAAACGTTAAAATATGTTAGCAATCCATACCATACTTTTTAACGACGTGGAAAAGCTGCATCATGATGTCTAACCAATCAATAGAGTTTTGGGCCTCCGGGGCCCGATTTAATAGCCCCAATCGGTCCTACAAGACTGTGCCATTGCTACCCCTTCAGACACCCGTAGCAAGCCAGGCTGTTACCTAGGCTTCTGACTGCAAATTGGAAGTTCCAATGGCCCCTTCATTGGGTTAGATTAATTTTGCTAGAGTAGCTCACAGAATTCAGAGATACGTTTTACCTACTAGATTATCAGTATATTATAAAAGGACATAACTCAGGAACAGCCAAATGGAAAAGATGCATAGGGGCAAGTGATGAGGAAAGAGGCATGGAGCTTCCATGCCCTCTCTGCGTGCACCGTTCTCTTGGCCCCTCCACATGTTCAGAAGCTCTCCAAACTCAGTCCTCTTGCGGTTTTGTGGAGGCTTCATTACACAGTCATGATTGATTAAACCACTGGCCGTTGGTGATTGATTCGATCTGCAGCTCCTTTTCCCTCCCTATCACATGGTTAGTTCTCCCGGCAACCAGCCCCCATCCTTAGGGAAGGTATTATGCTAAGTGAAATAAGTCAGTCAGAGAAGGGCACATATCATATGTTTTCACTCACATGTGGATCTTGAGAAACTTAACAGAAGTCCATGGGGGAAGGGAAGGGGAAAAAAAAAGTTACAGAGAGGGAGGGAGGCAAACCCAAGAGACTCTTAGATCCAGAGAACAAACTGAGGGTGGATGGAGGGGTGGGAGAGACAGGAAAATGGGTGATGGGCACTGAGGAGGGCACTTGTTGGGATGAGCACTGGGTATTGTATGTAAGCCAATTTGACCATAAAGTATCCTAAAAATAAAAATAAAAGTCATCTCATAAGCGTAATAAGAAATACATTTGTTGCTCTCAACACTTAGAAAATTCCAAGGGTTTGGGGAGTTGTGAGTCAGGAACCATGGACAAAGAACAAATATAAATGGGAAATATATATATTTGGTCATCTTAATGACCATTTGGTCATCTTAATGACCAAATATATATATTTTTCTTATAAATCGCAATACTGCAGTTACCAAAAGCTGAAAACCACAATTTTATACACACACATTTATTAAAGGACTACCATTGTTTCACACCCTTTGCTTTGTACATAACATGATTTAGTTCCAAATGATACTGAAATACACATTATTTCAAAGTAAGTAAAAGGAGACTACATATTTATAATTTGCCATGAAAGTTTGCCATGAATTATAAGAACAACGACATTGAAAACTTAGCAGCTTTTAGTAATATCTTACAAATATATTCCATTGTTTATTTCTTACAAATTGCTATAGTACTAGAAATTGTGGGTTATTTAAACCACGCACAATTCAACCAATGGCTAACTAATAACCTTTGGGCACGACAAAAAAAAAAACACAAGAAAGAAATTAGAACATCTAAAGCTCTCAGAACATTACTCAGCTCGGGTGGCTCAGTCGATTAAGTGTTTGTTGGTTTTAGCTCAGCTCAATGATCTCACAACTCATGAGTTCAAGCCCCACATGAGGCTCTGTGCTAACCGTGGGGAGCCCGCTTGGGATTCTCTTTCTGCCTCTCCCCTGCTCACACTTTCCCGGTCTCAAAAATAAATAACATTAAAAAAAAGAACACAAGTATTGTCATTAACATCTAAGTAATTAAATAAAGCTCGATAATCAATTTCATGTTTTCCTATTCTTAAAATCTGATTCCAAGGTTTTCTCCCAGACCAACTATAACTCTCTAAAATGAAGGTTCTGCCACGAAAAAGCTCCACGGTGAACATGAGAGCCACGGAGAACAAAGTGGATTCATATGGCAAAGCGATGAAATAATCCTGTGTGTTTCAGGATGCACACTCACACACACACACACACATACACGGATGCATACATACACACATTTTTTCATTCACCAAAGGAAAATTCATCCTGCAGCATTATCTCCTACCTTGCTTCGTTATTCAACACTAAACTGCATACAGCAAAAGATAAAAATAGAAAATACAAATACCTAAATTAGGACAACAATATAGCAGAATATTTTTACAACTTGGGGTGCAAAAGGACTTCCTAATCAGAAAATAAAACTCCTACACAAAGTTAATATACAAGCAACAGTCTTCATACAAGTGTCAATGATGAAGTACATCACTAGTAATCATAGACTTAAAATAATGTACCCTTTTGGGGCGCCTGGGTGGCTCAGTCAGTTGAGCGACTGACTTCGGCTCAAGTCATGGTCTCACGGTTTGTGAGTTCAAGCCCCACATCGGGCTCTGTGCTGACAGCTCAGAGCCTGGAGTCTGCTTCAGATTCTGTGTCTTCCTCTCCTTCTGCCCCTCCCCTGCTTGCACTCTGTCTCTCTCTCAAAAATAAACATTAAAAAATTTTTTTAATAAAAAATAAAGTCAAAGATAAAACACTAAACTTTCTGATAATTTTGAGAAGCTATGGCAAGCATATTGTTTGGGTTTGTTATGCTTTTTATCTTTGTACATTCAAATATTTTTCTCATCAAAAATTATAAAAGGTTCTATACACAATAGAGTACTACGTGGCAATGAGAAAGAATGAAACATGGCCCTTTGTAGCAACATGGATGGAACCGGAGAGTGTGATGCTAAGTGAAATAAGCCATACAGAGAAAGACAGATACCATATGGTTTCACTCTTATGTGGATCCTGAGAAACTTAACAGAAACCCATGGGGAGGGGAAGGAAAAAAAAAAAAGAGGTTAGAGTGGAAGAGAGCCAAAGCATAAGAGACTGTTAAAAACTGAGAACAAACTGAGGGTTGATGGGGGGTGGGAGGGAGGGGAGGGTGGGTGATGGGTATTGAGGAGGGCACCTTTTGGGATGAGCACTGGGTGTTGTATGGAAACCAATTTGACAATAAACTTCATATATTGAAAAATAAATAAATAAATAAATAAACATTAAAAAAAAGAAAAGGTTCTATAGGCTAACCAATTTGGATGTAAATTAAAAAAAATAAATAAGACAAGTTAAAAAAAAACAAAAAACAAACAATAAAATAAAATCTATCATACTTGAAAAAAAATTAGAAAAGGTTGGGGCGCCTGGGTGGCTCAGTCTGCTGGGCTTCCGACTTCCGCTCAGGTCATGATCTCGCAGTCCATGAGTTCAAGCCCCACGTTGGGCTCTGCTCTGACAGCTCAGAGCCTGGAACTTCCTTCAGATTCTGTCTCCCTCTCTCTCTGCCCCTCCCCTGCTCATACTCCGTCTCTCTCTCAAAAAAAAAAAAAAAAAAACAAACCTAAAAAACAAATTAGACAAGGTTAATGTGATAGCACAAATAAGAAACACTGATCTTTGAGAACCTCTCTGTAGATACATATTATCATAACTTCAAGTTTTCTTCAAGATACTGGTACAAAGATAAAGCAAATGCACACTCTGATAGAGTGAACATAGTATGTCATTAATTAAGCTTTCTGACTTTGATGGTAGTTAACAAGTAACCAGCTGAAATGTCCTGCATTTTGCTCTCAGAAACTACACTACTCTAAATGTTCTCTTCACTGAGGCAAAATAAAAGAAGTGTAACAATTGTTACCGTTGGAGAAGATACATTCAGTCCCTGGCAAGCACTGTACGAATACAATGGAGACATTTCTTTTCTATTTATTTCTGTTAAGGGTCATATACTGTACCTCTAATCCTAGCTCTTCTCAATTCCCAAGTAATCCTCCTTTGTTCTTTTTTTTTTTCAATATATGAAATTTATTGTCAAATTGGTTTCCATACAACACCCAGTGCTCATCCCAAAAGGTGCCCTCCTCAATACCCATCACCCACCCTCCCCTCCCTCCCACCCCCCATCAACCCTCAGTTTGTTCTCAGTTTTTAACAGTCTCTTATGCTTTGGCTCTCTTCCACTCTAACCTCTTTTTTTTTTCCTTCCCCTCCCCCATGGGTTTCTGTTAAGTTTCTCAGGATCCACTTAAGAGTGAAACCATATGGTATCTGTCTTTCTCTGTATGGCTTATTTCACTTAGCATCACACTCTCCGGTTCCATCCATGTTGCTACAAAGGGCCATATTTCGTTCTTTCTCATTGCCCTGTAGTACTCCATTGTGTATATTGTTCTTTTTTTTTTTTTTTTTTTTTTTTTTTTAGTATTTGTTTATTTTTGAGAGAGAGAGAGTGAGAGAACAAGCAGAGTGAGAGAACAAGCAGGGGAGGGCCAGAAAGAGACAGACAGAAAATCCCAAGCAGCCCCTCCCCCCTCCCCCCCCCCCCCCCCCCCCCCCCCCCCCCCCCCCCCCCCCCCCCCCCCCCCCCCCCCCCCCCCCCCCCCGTCAGCACAGAGCTTGAAGCGGGGCTCGAACTCACGAACCCTGAGATCAAGCCCTGAGGCGAAATCAAGAGTAGGACACTCAACCCACGGAGCCACCCAGGGGCCCAATCCTCCCTTGTTCTTACCAGAATGAGTTTTCCTGCATTTTGCTCCCTTCCTTTCTTTTCTGTGAACCCCCTTTCTTCTTTCCTTTACTTTCTTGCCTAGCTTATCCCTTTACCCCAGCTTTTTAGCAGTAAATATTTGCTAACTCTTTCGAAAATGTATAGCATTTGCTCTCTTTTCTGTCAAGGACTTGTTCCCAAGGTACCCGAACTTGCGGTATTTGGATGCTCTTCTACACCAAAGCCCAGAGCCCTTCTTCAATCATTAAGATCCACTAAGGTTTACAGGTTAGAAAAAAACTGGGTTCCACCTTGCGTCGTGGGCAAAACTACCCCCACGAAGCGGACAGCACCCATATCACCGTCCCCGTATTTACCCGCGAGAAAGTTGAGACTCAGGGAGTCCAGCGAGTTTCCCAGGACGGCCTAACCGGGTCAGAACTAGGACGCAGGGTCTTGACCACGGATCCAGTAACTCTTTCCCCTCCCGCCCGTCTTTCTTCTCCCTAAGGAAAGAAAGTGACCGACTCCGGCTCAGGTCGTGAGCTCGCGGTCCGTGAGTTCGAGCCCCGTGTCGGGCGCTGTGCTGATGGCTCAGAGCTTGGAGCCTGTTTCGGATTCTGTGTCTCCCTCTCTCTCTGCCCCTCCCCTGTTCATGCTCTGCCTCTCTCTGTCTCAAAAATAAATAAACGTTAAAAAAAAATTTTTTTTTTTAAAGGAAAGAAAGCTCCGTCTTGGGGGGAGGGAGCATTGTAGAGAAAACGTGCCTCTTTATCTGGGAGTGTAGTAAAGTGGCTCCATTTCTCCCCAGGATAATTCCTCCATCCACTCGCTTACGTCTATCTCACGCATGCTCAGCCGCCTCTCCGGGGGTTAGCACTCCTCACCCCGCAATATCCAACCTCTCCCCTTTCGTTTGACTCTCCCACTCAGCGTGTAGAGAGGCAACATTTCACATAAGCTTGTACAAGGCTCTTGGCTCGTCAGAGAAACTCCCTCCCGCCCCACCTGTCTGCCCACGACTTCCCTCTCATGCCCTTCCCTTCAGACAAACTCAGTGACGCTGGCCCCTTGTTTTCTCTCACTCCACAAGCTCCCATCAGGCTTCCCACCAACCCAGACTCTGAAACTGCTGGGTCCCGGTGTCCTCCTTGTCCCCAGATGGAGAAAAAACGATCATGTGGTCTATTAGTTGCCTTTCTTTGAGTTTGTTTATTTTGAGAGAGAGAGCATGCGTAGGGAGAGGCAGAGAGAGAGAGAGAGGGAGAGAGAGAGCATCCCAAGCAGGCTCCGCACTCTCAGAGCAGAGCCCCCGATTCGGGCCCAGTCTCACCAACTGCGAGATCATAACCTGAACCAAAGTCAAGAGTAGGATGTTTAACCAACTGAGTGACCCAGGTGTCCCAGTTGTTTCTAGCTTCTTAAAAATAACAAGTTTTGGGGCGCCTGGGTGGCTCAAGTCGGTTAAGCGTCTGACTTCAGCTCAGGTCATGATCTCTTGGTCTTGTGAGTTCAAACCCCATATCGGGCTCTGGGCTGACAGCTCGGAGCCTGGAGCCTGCTTTGGATCTTATGTCTCCCTCTCTCTCTGCCCCTCCCCTGCTCCTGTTCTGTCTCTCTCTGTCTTTCAAAAATGATTAAATGCTAAAAAAAAAAAAAATTATTTTAGGAACTTAACTTCTGTTATATTTTGAATCGACACACAATAAAACCATGCAAACTTTTGAAATTATTTTTTTTTCTAATTCTGTATGCTATTCACAGATGGCTTGGCATCAGGCCCCAATAACTCAAACTCATAAAAGTCTTCTCTTGGTTATTCTCTTCTTATAACTGTCCTCAGTGGGCTGCCTGGGTGCCTCAGTTGGTCGAGCATCTGACTCTTGGTCTCAGTTCAAGTCTTGATCTCAGGGTCGTGAGTTCAAGCCCCAAGTTGAGCTCCGTGCTGGGCGTGAAGCCTGCTCATTACAAAATTGTCCTCAGAGATCCCACACTCTCCTGTGTTTCTCTCTCCGTCTTAGCCCTTCTTGTCCCATTGGGGGCCCCTGCCCATCACCTAGACACTGGTGTCCCATGGGGCTCTGTCCCGGACTCTCTTCTTCAGCATATCCTACCTGGGTATTATCCCTTTCCATGGCATCAGCTTTCCCCATTTGCTGCTAAATCTATAATCTGTATAAGTAGGCCAGATCTCAGTAAGCTGGCATTGTTCTGATTTCGACTTTAACCGACAGTAACCAATGTTGTCCATTTTCACCGGGCAGTTCACAATGGAACGCTCATCACATTCTCACAATGAAAGGACACCCAACAGTTAAGAACAGAGAGGATCGATCAAGACGGAGATAGTGACTGAAAAAATGATCTAGTTAGGATACATCTTTTGCCGCTCTAGCAAAGAGATCTCAAAATGCAGTGACTTAAATAAGGGAAAGCATTTTTCGGTAACACGAAAGTCTAGGCTAGAGTGGCCTTTGGATGATTCAGGAATGTTTCGTGCTCTGCCTTCTTTGACACATGGTTTCCGTCTTACGGTCGACAATAGAAGTTCTGAGCATAGTCATTGTGTCCACATTCCAGCCTGTGGTAAGGAACAAAGGGGGAGCACAGAACCCAACCCTTACTTCTGAAGTCGTAAAAAGCCACACACATCATGTTCCCCAACGCCCCAGTCGCCAGAACTTAGTCACATGCCACACTCAGCTGCGAGAGAGGAGGTGAGAAATGGAAGTTTTTAGCTAGGCAGTTTGTCCTCAGCTAAAACCCAGTTGTGTTATTAAAAATAGAATTGGAGAAGGGGTAATAAAATACAACCAACCGTTTCTGCTGCACGTGCAACAGATGTTTCTGAAGTTATTATTTTCACTTAGTCTTTTCACTACCTCTATTTCCTATTTTATTATATTCTGTTTCATTGTTTTAAAACTTGCTCATAATTCGCCCATCATATTATGACCACTGTAGATGAGGACCATACTTTGAAAAACATGGTTCTAAGCCTACTGTGTCAAATATGGTACCCAGTAGCCACATGGGCTATTGAGCACTCAAAATGTGATTAGCCTGAAGTGTTATGTGTTGTTAGTGTAGGATCCCATACCAGATTTCAAAGACTTGTTACCAGAAAAAGAACATGAAGCATCTTTAGCGATATTTATATTGATTAAATGTTGAAATGATAGGGGCGCCTGGGTGGCTCAGTCGGTTAAGCATCCAACTTCGGCTCAGGTCATGATCTCGCAGTCTGAGTTCGAGCCCCACGTCAGGCTCTGTGCTGACAGCTCAGAGCCTGGAGCCTGTTTCAGATTCTGTGTCTCCCTCTCTCTCTGACCCTCCCCCGTTCATGCTCTGTCTCTCCCTGTCTCAAAAATAAATAAACGTTAAAAAAAAAATGTTGAAATGATAGTACTTTGGATATTATGAGTTAAGTAAAATATATATTACCAAAATTAATTCAATCTGCTGATTTTTGTATCTTAACGTGGCTACTAGAAAATGCAAAATTACATAGGAGGCTCACAGTCTATATGTCTATGAAACCATACTGCTCTAAACCCTAGATGCAAATGTTAAACTCCCTCTGAATATTAATACTTGAATATTCCACAAGTACTTTCTAAAACTAGACTCTTTCTCTTCCCAGCCCTTAGCCCTCCTGTCTTCTTTGTGTCCCCACTCAGTGCATCCTCAGCTAAAGGCATTCAATCAGTTAAAGGCAACACAATCCACTCAGTGACCTACCAGGAAAACTGAAAGGCATATTCTCCTTTATCACATTCATGTATTCACTGTGTGCTGTAACGTTACCTCTTAAATGTGATATAAATCTATCAGTCATTTTCTAATCTCATCATGAATGCCCTAGTTCAAAATACCATCATCTGTCACCTAGATAATTGTATCAGTTCCCAAATGGCCTCTCTGCCTCCTGGGTTGTCTCCTTCCAGTCAGTCCTTCAAAGTGACCTTTCTGAGAAACAAATCTGGAGAAGTCACTTCACACCTGATCACTCCCCTAAACACCTTAATAGTGCCAACAAGCTCCTTTTTTATTTGAAGCCAGCTTGCTTCACTTTTTGGAATGCATGGGCCTCTTCTCTGTACCAAGTGCTTTCCATCTCACTAAATGTGTCATGATTATTCTTACCTCCTGAGCCTTTGTATACATCATTCCTTATGTGCTTAGAACGCATTTTTTTTAATCGCCTTCTTCCCTCTGGCTAAACACTACTCATATTTCAGAGCTTCATTAAAATTTTGCTTTCCCATTAGAATTCTTTTCCAAAGCCCAAGACTGGATTATGTGTCCCTCTTCTGCATTCCCAGAGCGTCCTGAACTTCGATAAGAATGTTTGGCCACTAAAAGGATGAGATCGTGCCATTTGAGACAGCACGAATGGACCTTGAGGGTATTATGCTAAGTGAAATAAGTCAGAGTGAGAAAGACAAATACCATATGATCTCACTCATAAGTGGAAACTTAAAAAAAAATGAATAAAAAGCAAAAAGAAGAATTGGACCTATAAATACAGAGAATAAACTATATTCCCCTCACCCACTGGTTGGTAGGCAAATGGGTGAAGGGGAGTGGGAGACACAGGCTTCCAGTTATGGGGTGAATAAGTCACAGGGATAAAAGGCACAGCAGAGGAAGATAGTCAATATATCTGTATAGCAACATATAGGGACAGATAGTTGCTGCACTTGTAGTGGACATTGCACAATGTGGAATGTATAAACTTGTCACTGTGTGGTATGCCTGAGACAATTGTAACAGTGTGTGTCAACTGTATTCAAATAGATACATAAAGAACATTGCATTAAAACGCACGTACAAAAGACATTTCTAACAGTGCGAGATGCTCGAAAGAATCATTGGAGCACTATGTCGGTGAACACGTTGTTCACCAGTGTGTGCAGTGTGGTACACACTCCTGGAAGAAACAGGCACAAAAATCGTTGGGAACAGTGGTATCTGAGTGAATGAAGCCACACCGTCAATTTCAGTAAAACGCTATATTTAATTAACGCTTTGCACTACATGTTACATGCTGTATATACGAACGTGTTCAAAAAGGTGACTCTGGCAATGCTCCATGAATGACTCCGTTTGCTGCTATTTCCAAATAAGAAGGCAGAAAATATTAAGGAAAAAACAATCACAGTTAAAGAAGACAATAACCGACATAAAAATATGCTAGCGGAAGAGTAGATTAGGAGATGCAAAAACAAAACAACAACAACAACAAAAAAAAAAACACAGCAGTGATCTGGAAGACAGGATAATAGAAAGCACCCAAGCTGAAGAGCAAAGAAAGCAAAGAATTTTTAAAAGGAGGATACGTTAAGGAATCTTTTGGACAGAATCAAGCAAATAAATATTCATGTTATAGGGGCCAAAAAATAATAATAATAATGTTTGGCTACAGTATTTTTATTGCTTGTTTATTTGTCTGCTTTCACACCCACAGAACATAAGACTTTTTAGTGCATACCTGTTTCTACATATTTGACCATTCCATCTCCATAATTTGCATGATACTGAGCCCTACGTGGCTTGATAAATACTTATAAAACAACCAGATAGTTGAATGGATGGATGGATGGGTGGATGAATGGATGGATGGATAGTTTGAATAGATAGATAGTTGAATACATGATGGATGGATGGATGGATGGATGGGTGGATGGATGAAATAGTTTATATGATTAAAGACTGTTGAAGAGTAGTATATTTAGAAGGCAGTAACAAAACGTGTGTGTACAGTAAATGATAAAGACTATTGTGATTTTTGCACTGTAGGTCAAAGCTTTGTTCTTGAGGTCCTGCCATTTCTCTTTTCAGCTTCTCACTATCTCAATACAGGAAAGTATTTTCTATTTTCATTCCCCCAGGATCTGGCTCCACATCCGCCATCCAGTAATATCCCTAAGGTCAAACACCTATTAGCTCAATCCAATATCATTTCCAGAGAGAACTCCTGAATGCTGAAACTGCTTCAACATGTGAGCAGGCATATCTAATGGAGGACTTGCAGGCACGCTGACCTGAAGTGAAATAGCTATTTTGAGCCTGTCCAGTGTTGCTTAAATTGTAGCTTCCCTTGCCAACTATTCAGGCAAGAGACGTGAGGAAAGCCACAAAAGGAGCTGTGGGGAAATGGAACGAAGAAGTAAGAGAGAGAAGGGGTTGCAAACCCGATTAGCTGCTTTACAGTAAAAGGCAGAGAAAGCGAGCATGAAGGGGAATGTGGATTTTATCCCTCCAGGAATTCTCTTTAGCCCACAAGGAATTAACCTTGACTGTAATTGGGCCCCTGAGAGCAATGACCCTTTCACAGAAGTTCAGAGACCTCTACTTTGTTTAGACACCATGTGTGGGTGGAACTTCCTGTTTGCACAGAGAGCAGCATAAAGCCTAGTTGCCCTGAGGAATGTCTGGGACCAGACCAGTTGCAGGGGAGCGGGGTGCAGTACGGTCTGGTCTCCTGGGGGCCCTTCTCCCTGCAGCATGGGGAAGAACAAACTGCTTCATCCAAATCTTATTCTCCTCCTTCTGATCTTCCTGCCTGCAGATGCCTCAGTCCCTGGAAAACTGTGAGTTTCACATAGAACATGCAGAATCCTTTCCCTAAAAAAGAATCCTCTCTGATTCTCCTTTGTGTGATTCATTTGTCTTTCCCATGAAACTGTCACCTTCTTACCCCTAAAGTCTCTTCCCATGATGAGATTTCATAAATCTGGTTTATTCATTCTTTACTTATTCTTAACTAATCTTCTCCAACTCTCCAAATCTCTGAATTTCTAAATTTGCTAGGCATATGCAAAGACTTTCTAAGGGGCTTTGGGAAGTGATCCTTTCAAAGGAATCGATTTCCAGATCCTCACATTCAGATTGCTTGCTCTCGACCGTGCTATTTATCCTTTATTACTTCCCCTTCCTTAATTGTCCATCTTCCACTTTATAAAAGAAAGACAGAAAGAAAGAAAGAAAGAAAGAAAAAAAGAAAGAAAGAAAGAAAGAAAGGCAAACCTCTCCTTCAATCATATGCTACCATGGAGCACTGTCCTGGGGTATAAAAATCTGTAGGATGCCAAATCATAAAAACGATTTGAAATATTGATATTGGTGTGGAGAAAGCAAAGGATTCTAACGATGAGGGAGAAAATTCTTTGGCAGATTATGTGATGATGAATGCTTTGTGTCAACAAAGTTGAGGGGCATCCAAACAAAATACCAGCTGACAGGTGATTAGAAGCAATTCTTGATAATAGATACTTGATAATAGATAATAGATAATAGATACTTGGTGAATGTTGGTATATAATGCAGAAGGAGTTGCAAGAACCGGTAACAACGATATACTTGTTTTATCTGTGTTTTATTTACTTTCAGGTAAACAGTTTTTCACGGCACTCATGTCTATACAGACTAAAAATAGCAACACAATTAATGTTAGGCCTCTTTCAATTCTTGCTATTAAGGAATAGCCATTCGTGGAAACACAAAAACAGCTCATTGTTCTCATTAAATATGTGCTTCAAAAATATTTTTATTTGCTATAGTATGTGTGAATCATGACTTGTAATACATTCATATTGTTTTGATCAGTTGTATTCTCATAAGACTTCTAAAAAGAATTCAATCCAGAAGAAAATGCTTAGCATTTACAACTTTATGGTCGCATAAAGAGTTAAAGTTAAGGGGCGCCTGGGTGGCTCGGTCGGTTGAGCGTCCGACTTCGGCTCACGTCACGATCTCACAGTCCGTGAGTTCAAGCCCGGCGTCGGGCTCTGGGCTGATGGCTCAGAGCCTGGAGCCTGCTTCCGATTCTGTGTCTCCCTCTCTCTCTGCCCCTCCCCCGTTCATGCTCTGTCTCTCTCTGTCTCAAAAATAAATAAATGTTAAAAAAAATTTTTTTTTAAATTAAAAAAAAAAGAGTTAAAGTTAAATTAAGCACCCATCCATAGTATTATATGTATGAGCATATATATATATATATATATATATATATATATATATATATATATATACATACATAGTTAATAAAGAAGCCAGAGTTATCCATGAACATATTTTGAAGCATTAAAGCCTTAGGACAAACTTCTGTGTAGTCAGTGGCATGGTAATTCAAGTTTAAGGAGGAAAAAAAAAAAGAAAGATGTTAAATTTCTGATCATCACAGAAAGGACATTTTGACATATTTTTTAAATAGGTCATATTGGGTATGTTGTTGCTAGAATATTTAAGAACCCATCAAAAACTTATAAAAGACTGATGTAAGTTTTAACTTTAAAAATGTCTTTGGAAATAGTATCTTTTGCTATTATTTAAACTTGTGACAAAAATATACATGTTTACTGGAAAATATGTAAGGAATGTGTAGTGTCTAAAAATTATTTTAGGAATTCTGTGAGCAGAAATGTTTGAAAACTACACAGCCAATAAAACTATGTATGAGGGTATTGTCAAAGTCTGTTCTGCTCATGAGTTATCTCGGCCCAAAATTCCATCACTAGAAGGCCATTTGTGGGCGGAACCACTGTCTAGCCAAGAACTGAAGGGCAAATATTGAAAATGCAAGGAGCCAGAGTTAGGTAACAAGAAGATAACATTAGTTGCTCACCACAACTGAGACTTTAAACTAATGACTTTCTTTGAGCGTCAGATTCCATATCTACAAAGTGGAAGCAAGTATTTTCCATACGATTTTCACAGGGTTGTTGGATATATATATCCAGGGAAAGTATTGCACGTTGATTGGTTTTTGTAATGTCTCCCCTGAGACCTTGCTTGCTTTTTACAACAGTCCCAGTGTAAAATAGATTTACGACACCATAAGTGTAATCGGCCTATTTCTGATTTGAATTTGGGCTTGCATACGGTGTTCCTGAAAGTGAGGTGTCTCAGCATATTTGCTCACACGAGTCAAATGTTCACTGCAATGGCATTGGTGATGGAACAGGGAATAAGTCTCACACGTGCCGTTCCACAGCAGAGATCAATTTCATGTTCACCAATATGTCTTCTTGTGGTAGAGAACGAATGATAGTAACAATAATTGTGATGGAAAATAGTGCTGGCGATAACACCAGGGTGATTCCCCTCCTACACTCTCCTCTAACTGGACTCCCCGATTCCCAGGCAGTACATGGCCCTGGTCCCCTCCCTGCTCCATACTGAGACCCCTGAGAAGGGTTGCATCCTTCTGAGCTACCTGGATGAGACAGTGACTGTAAGTGCTTCCTTGGAGTCCCTCAGGGGAAACCAGAGCCTCTTCACTGACCTGGTGGTGGAGAAGGATTTATTCCACTGCGTCTCCTTCACTGTGAGTATGCCTATTTGACTTAATACACTTGATTCTACTGGTTAGGGTCATAGGCATCTAGAATTCAGTCAAGATAAAACTTTGAGAGCCTGGAAAAGACTTCAGAAAGAAATCTAAATGTAGTAACTATGCATAGGAATTAAGAAGCAGTGTGTGTGAATTTCCAGCCATGGGAGCCAAATATTTATAGGCATATTAAAAATCAACTTAATGACCAAAGAAAATTTCTGTTAGCCAGGAAGGGAAAAAGCAGTACGCACTAGACAAAGGGAAAATGTGACTTCTTCTTAAAATGTGACTTCTGTGAAATGGAAAATAGAAAAAAATATTAATAAGGCACACTAGACCAATGCATGACGTACACCCCCAGTGGTGGCCTGACAGGAACACATCACCCCATACTGAAGAGTGAAAATTGTAGAAATTTCCATAAGCACATATCCAATCTCTTCAGAGTTGCCCACATGTAACATGCTTATAGCCTACGGCCAATAAACTATGGTAGTTTTCTTTCCCATAGCCTTAAAATATATTCCTACCATGCCCTTTTAGCACATAACATCAGCTTGGTAAAGTTCAGTATATAATTGAATCAGGACTGTATTTGTTGATCTATAAGGAGATGTGAGTCTCACTTATGACCTCTTTTACTGATATATTTTCCTCCATCTTCTGTTCTGTCTCCCCATTTGTAAAATGACAGAAGTAATTCCTGTCCATGGCAACTTCCCCTACTGACAATCAGGGGGGTGCAGTGAAGCAAAGGGGCCAGATGTTCAGGGAGGAGAGGAACACGGGGTGGCGAGGGAAACTTGGGAGACTGAATGGGTTCTTGGGGTCTGTCTTATGTTTCAGGTCCCAAGATCTCCATCCAATGAGGAGGTCATGTTCCTCACTGTCCAAGTGAAAGGACCAACCCAAGAATTCAAGAAGCGGACCACAGTCGTGGTTAAAAATGAAGAGAGTCTGGTCTTCGTCCAGACAGACAAAGCCATCTACAAACCAGGGCAAACAGGTATGAAGAGGCCCTACAGTTAGAACAACTCCCAAAAGAAAAGATCTTCCTCCCCTGCATATTCCCCAGTCAAAGGTCTTGTAGTCCTGGTTCTTTAAAAGTTTGTCTCACCGGCCCATAGGCCTGACTTAAGGTCTCTGGGACTCATGGAAAATATTTCTGTTTCAGTGAAGTTTCGTGTTGTCTCATTGGATGGAAATTTTCACCCCCTGAGTGAGTTGGTGAGTCTCCAAATGTCTATATGGAATCATTCTTATCTGGATAAACAATCTGGAAGCCTCTTTTTGGTGTTGGAGGAGGACCAGGGAGAAGAAGAATCTGGTATCACTGGTGGTGATTTCTGGCAGTACAACAGTGAGAGGTCTTCATTTAAACCAGAACCCCAGCTCAAGAGAGTACCTAATTCTTTCCATCTTGGTACTGGTACTTAGTCACCTGTCACACAGTTAAACTTATTCCTTATAAAGTTCTCAATTAGGCAAATTAGAAAGAGATATTACATAATAGACCCACCTACACCATCAAACAGCTTAAATTCAAATAAACTCTCAAAGAGTTAGAATTTTTCTAAACATACCTACCAAAAACCTCCTCTATAAAGGAAGAGTGTAATCAGTTTTTGTTCCTTGAAACTAACACTACTTGATCGCTTCTCAGCCTTTTGGCTAAGGTCAAGTGAAACTAACCCTACTTGATATTGATAAGAAATAACTCTTTCAACTTTAATGCAGACATCAAACAAAAGAGTCTTCGTTTTTCTCTCCCAAACCCACCACCCCACCACATCTTCTTGTCTCAAAGGCAATTCTTTTCTTCTAACGCCTTAAACAAAAGATTCTCACGTAATCCCTGCTTCCTCTCTTTGACACTCGCATCCACTACATCTGAAAGCCATGTTAGCTTGAAATATATCCAGACTATTTCTATTTCTTACCACTTGAATTACTACAATCTCATCCTGGCCAATATCACGTCTTTTGTTTTTTTAAGTTTATTTTTTTTTTTAACGTTGATTTATTTTTGAGACAGAGAAAGACAGAGCATGAACGGGGGAGGATCAGAGAGAGAGGGAAACACAGCATGTGAAACAGGCTCCAGGCTCTGAGCAGTCAGCACAGAGCCCGACGCGGGGCTCGAACTCACGGACCGCGAGATCATGACCTGAGCCGAAGCCGGACGCTCAACCGACTGAGCCACCCAGGCGCCCCAAGTTTATTTATTTTGAGAGAGAGAGAGAGAGAGAGAACGAGCAGGGGAGAGGCAGAGAGTAGAAGGGACAGAGAATCCAGAGCAAGATCTGTGGTGACAGCAAGCAGAGAGCCCAAGGCAGGGCTCAAACTCATGAACCATGAGATCATGACCTGAGCCAAAGCTGGAAGCTCAACCAACTGAGCCACCCAGGTGCCCCATGGCCAATATCACTTCTAAAAAAGACCATTTCAGTAACCTTGAAGCTGGTCTCCTAATTTCTACTTTCACACCTCCGTCTAAAATAAGCACCTTATCCATCATTGTAGCAGCCTTACTGTCCCCCGTTTTTTCTTCTTGGCATTTCCCTACCTGGTATATAAATCAGGTGTGTGAGTGTGTGTGTGTATATAATATGTTTATCATATATATTCTTTATATTTCAGATACATGACTGATATATCATTGATATATATCTTAAATTCATAAATATTAAATATCAAATCAGTATCAATATAAAATTATAAATATATAAATATTAAGAATATATAAAATATGTATCTTGGGGCACCTGGGTGGCTGAGTTGGTTAAGGTCCGACTTCAGCTCAGGTCATGATCTCACGGTTGGTGGGTTGGAGCCCTGCATCAGGCTCATTGTCATCAGCACACAACCCGCTTTGGATCCTTTGTTCCCTTTTCTCTGCCCCACCCCACTTGTGCTCTCTCAAAAATAAATACACATTTTTTTAAATGACTAACTATTATAGCAGAGGAGCTATTCCTCTTCTTTATTCTTCGAACTAAGAATTCTGTGGCCATCTCAATATTTGGATCTGAGTATGGTTACTTATAATTTTGTTGGTGTTTATTTCTTAATCCGTAAAATTTCATAACAAAGGAGTGAGTATTCCTCACTTGATGCTATAAGCATTGAAGTAATGTCAGTAAATACTATCGCTAATGAAAGGCTGTGCACATACCTATATTTTGCTGATAGCTTAATAAGCTCTTAATATTATTTATTAATTGCTTAAAATAGATTAGTTAAAAGTTTTATAAAACTTAACCTGAATTTTTTTCCTGTTTTACTATAGATAGAGGTATTCTGCATAAAGATGTCTTGCTTATAAATCACAATTAAGAATATTTGAAAATAATTCTACATTACTTTATTTCTCTTTTGTCTTTCAGATTCCACTTGTATTCATTCAGGTAAGCAACAGGAAACATTCCATAATCAGAATTAAAGTAATACATTTAGAGAAAATGTTCATATTTGAGAGGCTGTTACATTCTACCGGAAGCTTGTCATTAAGGGAGAAATGTCTGGGGGTGCCTGGGTGGCTCAGTCGGTTAAGCGTCCAACTTCAGCTCAGGTCACAATCTCGCGGTCCGTGAGTTCGAGCCCCGCCTCGGGCTCTGGGCTGATGGCTCAGAGCCTGGAGCCTGCTTCCGATTCTGTGTCTCCCTCTCTCTCTGCCCCTCCCCCGTTCATGCTCTGTCTCTCTCTGTCTCAAAAATAAATAAACATTAAAAAAAATTAAAAAAAAAAAAAAGGGAGAAATGTCTGAGTTCATACAGCACCAGATAGTTTTAAGTCATCTTCCTTCCCTCCCTTCACCACCACCCCATTGGTTGTCTTTGTGAATAACATAGGGGTCTCCATAGATTTCTGTTATTGTCTCTAAGGCTCTAGGCTCTTTTGTAAGTTACAATTACTGTATCCATAGGACCCGAAAGGAAATCGTATCGCACAATGGCAGAAACTCAAGTTAGCGAGTGGCCTCACGCAACTGGCCTTTCCCCTCTCATCAGAGCCCATCCAGGGCTCTTACAAGGTGGTGGTACAGAAGGAATCAGGTGGAAGAACGGAGCACCCCTTCGCCGTGGAGGAATTTGGTATGGATAATGGAAAGTCACGGAGCATTTTCTTCATATCCAAACTTCCAGGGCCTGGAATTTGAGGTTATTTAGAGTCCTTTCATTTCCTACATGTGAGGTTGGGCTTCGAGTAGAATCAGTTATATCTAACCCCAATAAGACTATCAATAATCTGTGAATAGGACTTTGTATAGCTTGGTTACTTTTTGTAATAATTTTTAATCTCAAAAAAAATGTAAAATACCTTTAAGAGAAGGCTTCCATAATTCATTAGGATTACAGTGATCTGTCACAGTCCTTCAATCAGAATATCCATTTGATGGTAAGGTGGTTGGAGGGAAGAGTACAGCTAACTTTTCAGGACGCTAAAACACTGTTAGGGAATTGTTACAGAGAAACTGAGAATACTAACTCCCCAAAAGTTGAAAAACAATCACTAACTTCCTTTATCTCCGATGAACAGTGCTCCCCAAGTTTGAAGTGCAAGTAACAATGCCAAAGATAATCACTATCTTGGAAGAAGAGGTGAATGTGTCAGTATGTGGCCTGTGAGTTTATTGTTATTATTTTTTTTATCGTTTGAGAGAATTATTTAAAGGAGATTCACCATGGGGAACCTGGGTGGCTAGTCAGTTAAGTGTCTGACTCTTGATTTCAGCTCAGGTCATAATCTCGCATTTCCTGAGTTAGAGCCCCACGTCCAGCTCCGTGCTGGCATCAGGGAGGATTCTCTCTCTGTTTCTCTCTCTCTCAGCCCCTCCCTCGCTCGTGTGTACTCTCTCTCTCTCTCAAAATAAGTAAACTTTAAAAAAAAAAAAAAAAAGGAGACTCACCATTTGGGATATTTTCACTCATTTCTTTAAGAACAGTGGGAGGACAAATACTTTAAGTACATGGAATCATCCCATCTCTAGAACCTTCCTCGCCTGTTGCTTCTCTATCTTTCCTTCTTATGTTCTTTCATGTCCTTACCAGCATCGTCATAACTATCACGGGGCAAGCAACTGTTCCTAGAGAACCTATCTATGAGGACTGATTCTGAAAGTGACAAAGCTATACGCGCACACACACACGTACACACACGCACACACAAATGGGATAGTGTTGAAGGATACTGACTTTCCCATTTCCCAGGTAGAGGAAATTCTGTCATCAACAGATCATTTACATGACCTTGCATACATAGTGGAAAAATAGCTTTGATTCAGAATTTGTAGAGATAGGCATATTACCAAGATCTCAGCTGAGTCGTCGGTCTACCCAAGTCATGTCACATTCCTCTCAGCACTGCCATTTTTCCTGATGAGACTGGACATGATATCTCAGTTTGGTCCTTTCCAACCTTGAAAATTCATGTTTCTAAAATCTAATGCTCCCATCCCCAGTCGCCCATCGATAGCACTAGCAGAAAGAGCAAACAGAGTGAAGAAACCAGCCCTGCCAACGACCGCACACGTAATGCACCCACAATTCCTCAGGGTCCCTGCCCCAGCACTGTCTCAGAATAATCGCCACCAAATTCCTGATCCTATGTAACTGGTGAGCCAATACTCTTGCAAGTAAAGATTCAGAAGATGTTTTAGATAGGGAAGCAAACAAATGCCCTTGAAAACACATCAACCATCAATGACATATCTATATGGCACAACCCCAGTTTCATAAAAAGTAAACAAGTTAAACTCCATATACATAGAGAAGGCTACACATCACAAGAGGATAATGGAAAGAGACACCATCATATTAATAGTTTGTATTCCTAGGTAGAATTGAGGGCATTTTCTCTCTTCTTTATTTTGTTGGTATTGTTTTTTTCCCCTCTCTCTTAAGAACAGGGGTAGCTTTGGTAATAAGAGATGTATCTTTTTAAAGATGGGATTAAAAATAAAAAATTAAGGGGTAAAAAAGACATGATCAAAGAAGACTAGTAAATCTCAGCATGTCGCACTAGAGATTTGTTAAAAAGAAGGGTCATTACTTAACTTACTTGCTCTCAGCATTGTGAAGGCCCTGCAGAGATTAGAGGGAAGTACAGAGAGGAAATATACTTCAGCTAAAGGGGGAATATAAATAGGTAGAAAATGGGGATGTTCAATGTCTGCTTTGATTCATTTGGCAATGTTCCTATGACAGATACACATACGGGAAGCCTGTCCAAGGACATCTGACTATGAGCATGTGCAGAAAGTACAGTAACCCTTCTAACTGCTATAGTGGAGAGTCGCAGGCCATCTGTGAGAAATTCAGTCAACAGGTAGGTGGAAGACTGTTCCTCCTAAGGAACTAACAACAGAGACATTGTTGATAAGCAGTGAGTTACAACATGGTGCTAACCCAGGAAGAGAACACTCTACAAGAGAATGCTGTGTTAGCCACAGTAATTTACATGTCAGTGATTTAGCACAATAAGAATTATTTCTTTCTTATAATTGGCTACTGGGGGTGTGCTTGGTTCACCAAGCACCCAGAATAGTGGAAGTGGAAAGCTGCCTTGGCCATCTACTTGTATGAAGGAAGAAGGAAAATCATTATACCTGTTAAGCATTTGGGCTGGGAAGGGTATAGGTTTTGCCTTCTCTCCGTGAGCAAGAACTTGTCACATGGCCCCACCTACGTGCCAGGGAGGTAGGAAACACAGTCTTCAGATGGGCAGCCACTTCCTTGCAACAGTTGTGTACTATGGAAGGGGGGCCCGGCTTTGGTGAAAAGTTAGGTCCTCGCTACAGTAAGATTACCCACAAATTTTTAAGGCATGCCTATCCCATTAACTCTAGGGAATATCAGATACTAAGAAATATATGTCTGTAATAAACCAGATGCTATCAGGAAATGTAATCATAACTAATCCCTAGAGAATATTTATTGTGTTCTTGTTATTAGAAAACCCCTGGGTTACATTGTCCCTTCAAAAAATCCCACCAGATTAACCGACCACTGACCTGTCCAGTATTACGTTTCTATATTTTGCTTTATCCCCTCCTAGCTAAACAGCCAGGGCTGCTTTTCTCAACAAATAAAAACCAAGATCTTCCAGATGAAGAGACAAGGGTATGAAATGAAGCTTGAAGTGGAGGCCAAGATCCAAGAAGAAGGAACAGGTTTGTGTACCATGTGGGTATGGGGGGAAAAGCAATGAACACTGATTTATTTCCTTTGCCAAATTATGAATTGGAAGGGAAGTAGTAACATAAGAAGTTCAGGGGGGATTGGGGCACCTGGGTGGCTCCGTCGGTTGAGCGTCTGACTGGGGCTCAGGTCATGATCTCGCAGTTCACAAGTTCGAGCACCAAGGTGGGCTCTGTGCTGACAGCTCAAAGAGCCTGGAGCCTGCTTCTGATTCTGTGTCTCCCTCTGTCTCTGCCCCACCCCTGTTTGTGCTCTCTCTTTCTCTCAAAACTAAGTTAAAAACATTACAGAAGAAGAAGAAGAAGAAGAAGAAGAAGAAGAAGAAGAAGAAGAAGAAGTTGTTGTTCAGGGGGGATCATCCTTCCAAAAAGCAATTTATTTTCTTTCTTTTTTTTTCCAGAGGTAGAATTAACTGGAAAAGGATCCAGTGAAATAACAAGAACCATAACCAAACTCTCATTTGTGAAAGTGGACCCATACTTTAGACAAGGGATCCCCTTCTTTGGGCAGGTGGAGTATTTTCTAATTCACAAATCAAATTACGTAGCGTCATTTAATAAACATATATCCTGCTAAAACCGGACCTGCTTAATATTATCTATTGATTAATATAAGCAAAGGTATAAAACCACATAAAAATAAATCTTTCCCTCTATAAATTTGTATATGAAATCTATAAAATCATTCTAAAGCACCATCAAAATCAGAAGGGTTGTTTTCCCCCACTTTTTGAACAGCATTGTGCAATGTCACTCAATCTTTTCATCTTTTCACTACCAGTAGATAGTGTCAGGTTTTTATATTTCCTCAGAAGAATCTCAAAATTCCCCGTGGCCACTTACATGATCCTCTGATCACTTACATGATCCTAACTTTATATGGTAGTGAGTGGGTAGGTGGCTTTAATTGTTATTTTGAAGTCTAAAAGATTCTACTGTACCTAGTGTTTCTCCATGGATATTACAGTTAACACTACTTTCTTTTACACTCGCAAGAATGTACTAAAAACCAGTACGCATAAGGGTAAAATACTGCTGTGTAAGATTTCCAGATTCTAAAAATATAAATTTTCTCACGTGTCTACGAAAAACCTTGTATTGTTATTTTTCTATTGGAAACAGATATGTGCAAATGGGTCTTTCTGACTCCAAAAGTCTGAGATGACAGTTGTATGCCCACCAATGAGTAATTACCGTGTATCATATTCTTAATGGAAATGTTATTGAGGTTTCAGGTGTGGAGACTGTAAAAGACAGAGGGACTAGACCCCATTAAGAAGTGGTGAAGTGTGTTTTAGAATGTCTCGATTATGTTCTGACAGCAAACAATTTCAGAAACTAGTCACTTCCTAAAATGCACAGTCTATTTATTTTTAATTTCTCAGAAGTAGATTGTACTATTTTTGTATTTCCTTCCTACCAAATAACCACCCCATCAGTCATAAGACTCTCTCATCAGTTCGAGAGAATCTAACCTTGACTTTGCCCGCGCAGCCAATGTTTCATTGGCGAACTCAGATCTTACGAATTAATTACATACGTTGACCCAAGTCTTTGAACAGTGCTTCCTGCAACCAAAAGTGACTTCTACTAATAAAGAATCATCCTCTTTGAAATCTTAACTGGACTACTCATCTACTGAGTTCCACATTAGCAGTAATTTCACTTTTGGCCCTTACTGAATACTATATGATTCGCCTCAATTTTGCATTTTGCACATGGGGAGTGCCTCCTGCTATCTGCCTACCTTCCAAAAGTTGGAAAATCTAGACTGGGAAGCAGATATATAGAAAGCAACTAGAAAAGTACACGGGATAATGTATTAGCAACTTCTAACTTGTGCATTTATTATACTTCAGAACACTAATCCATGAAAAGCTAACGGTCAGCCACCAAATAAGTGCCTGGGGCTCAATTAAGTTTGGCTAAGGGGTTAAAAATTGTCATTACGATCTGACTCTTGTGTTCTGTGACTCTCCAAGGGTTCTGTGTAACCCACAGCACTTCTAAAATATCCAGAGAATACACTTTTCAGGTCATCCTTATCTTCATTTCCATGATTCCCCATCCCTTTACACTGCTTTACTGTTTGTCTCAGGACTGATGACTACTAAACACTAAACACGTATATATCATTTATGCATTTATTTAACATCTATCTCTTTTACTAGACGGTGAGCTCTATCTAGATGGCGGAGCTTTGTTTTGTTCACTGCGATAGCCTCAATGCCTGGAACCATATCCAACATACAGGACGTACTCAAGAAATATTTGTGATAGAATGAATGTTTGGTGACTGCTGGGTATTAACCATATAACTGATCCACAGATTTTAATCTTCAGGTGCAACTAGTGGATGGGAAAGGTGTCCCCATGCCAAATGAACTCATCTTCATCACAGCAAATGAAGCTAACTATAAATCCAATGCGACCACTGATGAGCATGGCCTGGTACAGTTCTCTATCGACCCCACCAGCGTGATGGGCACCTCTCTCACTGTCAGGGTAAGTTGGAAGAGACGTCACCAATGACATGAAATAGCCTTGAAAATAAGGTTGCAACCTAGAAGTGGTGAAATTTCCAAGTGGTGTTTAGTCCTATGGAAATGAAAAAAAAAAAAGAAATTGTAAGTCAATTTTTCAGGTCAACTTTGAAAACACTATTAAAAGGGAGGCAGTGTAGTGTTGTGGTTAAAAGCGTGGGTTCCGTTTGTGCGCTGTTGAGAATGCAAAATGGTGTGGCCACTGTGGAAAACAGCATGGCAGTTCCTCCAAAATTTAAAAATAGAACTACCGTATGATCCAGTAATCTCATTCTGGATGTATATTCAAAATAATTGAAAGCAGAGTCTCAAAGAGATATTTGCACACTCATGTTGATAATAACACTACTCACATTAACCAAGAAGGGGAAGCAACTCAAATATCCACCAACAGATGAATGGAAAAACAAAAGGTAGTCTATACATACAGTGGAATGGTATCAGGTTTAAAAAGAAAGGAAATCTGGGGCGCCTGGGTGGCTCAGTCGGTTAAGTGTCCGACTTCAGCTCAGGTCATGATCTCGCGGTCCGTGAATTCGAGCCCCGCGTCGGGCTCTGTGCTGACGGCTCAGAGCCTGGAGCCTGTTTCAGATTCAGTGTCTCCCTCTCTCTCTGCCCCTCCCCCGTTCATGCTCTGTCTCTCTCTGTCCCAAAAATAAATAAACCTTAAAAAAAATAAATTAAAAAAAAAAAAAAGAAAGGAAATCTGTCACATGCTACAATGTGAATGAACCCTGAAGACATTATGCTACGTGAAATGGCCCGTTACCAAACACACACACACACACAAACTGTATGATTCCACTTACATTAGTACCTGAAATAGTCAAGTCATAGAAACAGAAAGTAGAATAGTGGTTGCCAGGGGCTGCAGAGGAGAAATGGGGAATTGTTGTTTATTGGCTTTAGTTTTACAAAGATGAAAAAACTCTGGAGATCTATTGCACACTGCTTAACACCAGCAATCTGTTCACTTACAAATAACTAAGATGGTCATTTTTGGTATGTGTTTTTTCCACCATTAAGAAGAAAGTGTTTAAAGAAAGAAGAAAGGAAAAAAGGAAAGGGAAGGAAAGGAAAGGAAAGGAGGAAAGAAAAGAAAAGAAAAGAAAAGAAAAGAAAAGAAAAGAAAAGGAAAGGAAAGAAAAGAAAAGAAAGAAAGAAAGGAAAGGAAAGAAAAGAAAAGAAAAGAAAAGAAAAGAAAAGAAAAGAAAAGAAAAGAGTAGGTTCCAGAATCAGATAAATTATATTAAAATCCTGGCTTAACTCTATATTAAGAGAAAATAACGAAAAACTTCTATATTTTATTTTCTTATCTGTAAAGTGGATACAATATTAGTACCTAATTCCTGGGGTTGTTGTGAGAATTAAATAAGATAATACATTTTTTAAATTATTTTTTATTTTCAACTTTGTATTTAAATTCTAGTTAGCCAATACAGTGCAGTATTGGCTTCAGGAGTAGAATTCAGTGATTCATCACTTCCGTATAACACCCTAGGCTCATCACAACTAATGTCCGTCACCCATTTAGCCCATCCCCCATCCACCTCTCTCCATCACCCCTCAGTTTGTTCTCTATCATTAACAGTCTCTTATGGTTTGTTTCCCTCTCTCTTTTCTTTTCCTTCCCATATATTTGTTTTGTTTCCTAAATTCCACATATGAGTGAAATCATATGGTATTTTTCTTTCTCTATCTGACTTATTTCACTTGGCATAATACACTCGAACTCCATCCATGTTGTTGCAAATGGCAAGATTTCATTCTTTTCGATGGCTGACTAATATTCCATTGTATTTATATACCACATCTTCTTTATCCATTCATCAGTGGATGGACATTTGGGCTCTTTCCATAATTTGGCTAGTGTTGATAATGCTGCTATAAATATATAGCATTTAAATATATTGGGGTGCATGTGCCCCATCAAATAAGATAATACATTTTGAAACTAATAAGAATTTAAATAAAAACTTGAAACAAAAAAAAGGGGGGGAGGGGAGAAACAAGAGGAAAAACCTGGTAACCTAAGTTGAGTCGTCCTGAAATGAAGACAGAGACTGCCAGAAAAATGAGACTAGAGAGCATGAGGCTGAGGGTTTTGAGAAAATGTTTGTTACATATAAATTACAGAAAAAAGAAAAGGCTGTATTCAGTCAAGCTCTATAGACGAAGAAATAGCGAAAATAACAGAAAATGCCATTGCACAGATTATGATTTACTTCCATTCACAAGGAACCCAGAGTCCAGTAGTATGGAGAAATGGGAGGTAATGAAAACACTATTGTAACTTTTGATGGAAAGCCGGCTGAGGTACACGTAGCACATGGGAACTTTGCAGAATCCACAGAGCTACATTACTGTTCTCTGGGGTAAAGAAGTGAGTTTTGCATTAACGTGTTAAAGAAGATAAGGTAGATCTAGAGGTCAGAATCAGAAAGGTGATTGACATTCAAGGAAGAATGTAGATCTTGTTGCATTGAGCAGTGAAGTTAATGAAACAACTATGAAATTTAAAAAGTAAGCCTAGGGGCGCCTGGGTGGCTTAGTTGGTTGGGCGGCCGACTTCGACTCAGGTCATGATCTCGTGGTCTGTGAGTTCGAGCCCCGCATCGAGCTCTGTGCTGACAGCTCAGAGCCTGGAGCCTGTTTCAGATTCTGTGTCTCCCTCTCTCTGACCCTCCCCTGTACATGCTCTGTCTCTCTCTGTCTCAAAAATAAATAAACGTTAAAAAAAATTAAAAAAAAAATAAAAAGTAAGCCTAGAGACTTTAAGGAAAAAAAAAAAAAAACATGAGAAACAAAATTTAATAAAGGTTTTTTTCTTTTATGAAAGAAAGTGCAATCAACCCAAATGGCTTTTCAAATACTAGGCCCCTAAATAGGCAAAGGAAGACATTATTCTGTATGTAATATATTCATGTTTATAGTATTAGACACAGAATCCTCAAGCTACTTTTAGGAATATCTCAATTTAAAAGTAATGTCCTTAAGGGAGCACCTGGGTAGCTCTGTCGGGTAAGCGTCTGACTTCAGCTCAGGTCATGATCTCACCATTTATGAGTTCGAGCCCCACATCGGGCTCTGTGCTGACAGCTCAGAGCCTGGAGCCTGCTTTGGATTTTGTGTCCCCCTCTTTCTCTGCCCCTCCCCCACTCATACTCTGTCTCTCTCACTCTCAAAAATAAATAAACATTAAAAAATTTTTTGTAAGTAATGTCCTTTAGTTATCAGGGTTTGGGGATTAAATGTGATGTTTAACTTCTTTTTTAAAAGTTAATGTGTTATTTTGAAATGAAAATAGAAAAAATATGTACTTATGAAAAAGATAATACATATTAAAGCACTTAGTAAGCCCCCTTTAACTTGAATATGAATATTATTACTGTAAAAGCCCATTTTAACATCACTAGCATTTAAGGTTTTTTGGGTGGTTTTATTTTTAGAGGGAGGGAGAGAGAGAGAGAGTGAGAGCAAGGAGGGAAGAGGCAGAGAGAGGGGGAGATAGAGAATCCCAAGCAGGTCTCCCCCATGAGCACAGAGCCCAATGCGGGGCTCAAACCCACAAACCATGAGATCATGACCTGAGTTGAAACCAAGAGCTGGTCGCTTAACTGACTGAGTCCCCCAGGCGCCCCATTAACATGGCTAGTAGCATTCATTTCATGTGTATACACCCTATAAATTATTGTTCTTGCTTTATTTTCCCCCTGCTATTCTAATTTTCTCCAGATTTTTGTTATACCCATATAATTCGCTTTATATTAGCATAGAGTTCTCTATTCATCAATGGAAATGTAAATATACACAGAGATATATGGATACTCAAGTAAACATTATATAATAATGATGACAAATAAATGGGATATTTGATTGATACCACTTTACATGGATGGCATTAAAGCCCATATCTCCTAATTAGCTAAAAATTGAGTGTTCGCCCATTTATTCAATCAAGAACTGTCTTGAACGTTTTCCACGCGCCAGGCAATGTGCTCATCCTGAAAATAAAAATATTATTTTTAAATAACCCCTCTGTTTGGTAATTATTTATATGTTATCACTGGAGCATATATTGAAATATAAATAAAGTGTTTTGCTGACACAAGGATTCATTCATGCCACTTGGGAGGTGAGGATGAGGGTAGGGGAAGCCTGAAAAGAATATGGAAAGTCTTCTGCATGGAGAAGAGTTAAATGACAACCCCAAAAGGGCTTATGAACCTTGAGAGTCCAGAGGGACAAAAAGCGTTAAAAACAATCAGCCTGGGTGGTTCAGTCGGGTAAGTGTCTGGCTCTTGATTTCGGCTCAAACCATGGTCTCAAAAGTTGGTGGGTTCGAGCCCCGCTTCAGGCTCTGTGCTGGCAGCTCAGAGCCCGCTTGGGATTCTCTCCTTCCCTCTCCCTCTGCCCCTCCCCTGCTCTTGCCACATAAGCTCTCTCGCTCTCCAAATAAATAAGTAAACATTCAGAAAGCAAAATAAAATAGTCAGCCACAGACAGCCCAGGAGTGATAGACTTCAGCTAATTGACCAACTCAACTCTGGAACCCAACGCTGTTGACAGAAAGTGTTCTCAGACCCTTAAGGTTGAAATATGACATATTCATAATACCTGGTGGAAATCCATTGTAAATAAGTCTCCGAAGAGTAGTTCTTAAGTTTCTGGAGACTATTTGGTCTCCTCAATGGGCTTTTAGAATTCCAGCGTCTCTGTCTGTGTAGGTAAAGTGGCCCCCAAAAAACTGTCGCGCAAACTAAACACAGCAAAAGATGCCTCTGTGTATGCCCTTCAGAAATTTAAATACCAACCCAGGGAGCCTCTGCGGTGCAAAGGCCTGCAATAGAGATAAACACTCTCTCACTTTTTTACTGTGGAGTAAAAGATTTCTAGGTGCTAGTTAAGGTAGGACGATGAACCAAGGCAGTTTTGTGAGAACTTTGATTCCCTCTGACATATGATCTATGAAATTAATACTGTTTTTTTTTTTTTTAATTCACTAGGTCAAATACAAGGATCAGAGTCCCTGTTATGGCTATCAATGGCTGTCAGCAGAAAACGAAGAAGCTTATCACACTGCTAACCTTGTATTCTCCCTAAGCAAGAGTTTTGTCCACCTAGAGCCCATGCCTCATGAACTGCCCTGTGGCCAAACTCAGACAGTCCAAGCACATTATACCCTGAATGGACACGCCCTGCAGACGCTGAAGGAGCTCGTGTTCTATTATCTGGTGAGAAGGAAGGCCAGTTGGTTGACTCCCCATAGACAAGAGCCCTCTGAGGGGCAAAGAACCATGAAACTCCTTAGATGTCACTACTTTGACTTATGATCCATGTTCCTTTTGAAAGTTTGGCTTCTCTTTGGGCTAATTATTGCCAGCTCGGGCTCAATAAAGCAAGAATGACGCATGAAGGGCAAGACATGGGGTGTAAGATTTTTGTCAGGCAAACCAAGTTCCTTTTCCTTGCCTTTTCTGCAGATAATGGCAAAGGGAGGCATTGTCCGAACTGGGACCTATGTGCTGCCTGTGAAGCAGGGAGATAGTGAGTATTTCCATAATTCCACATTTCTTCCCCACTCCGACACAGTCAGCCTTACACTGCAGAAATACCAGAAATAGTTTCAAAAAAGAGAGAGGGTTTCCATCTAACGCCAATAAATGAGAAGCTGAGAGGGGAAAGAAATAATGGGGTGTTGTTTTTTCGCCCTTTACCGAATATTTCTTTTCTTTTCCTTCAGCACTGTATTCTGTCCAGATCATTTAAAGTGTTGATGTTGTTGTTTTATAATCTATGCATATTCCACGTTTTCAAACCATAGACAGTCATGGAGCTTCTTCTCAAATGGCATTTTAAAATTGTTTTAGGAAATGGAGAGAAAGGTAAAATTTTGGAATGTTTTCTATATGCTCCGTCTTTTGCTGAGTCATTTATATCTTTATATCATATTCCCTTTTGAAGATAGTTCTGATTTATGAAAGGTTAAATTGGGTACTTCCACCATGGATTGGGACTCTCACCATGAATAAATATGGACCGATATAAACCTCCGAAGTTTTCAGCTCTTCTAAGGAAGTCTCAGGGACCACTTACAACAAAACTTATCAGTGAACCACTCTTTTGACGCTTCTTCATAACTTCTGGTTCTATCTCCCTTCTCTAGTGTGAAGTCTAGATCAAATAGTAGCCAAGTGGATGTCTCCATGCCCTCAGATAAAATCAGAACTTTGTGTAGACGAGTTAAAGCTGAAAATTAGCGTGGAACCATTGTATGATAAGAGAAGAGAGCACTTTGATAAGGTTCTTCCTAAAGCTAGAGTTCTCAGAGGTACAGAATTCTTAGAGGTAAACATTCTATGTTTACTACTAAGCCTACTACGTCTGCTGGTTGCTACCTATTATACCAACCAATAGAAACGGCCGTTAACCAGACCAGGCTCCTAAAACTGGCTTCGTGGGACAGAAAACTTTCATTTCAGCCCTGGGGAGACGTCTAACCCATACTCACAATTCCTCATTCTTTCTGCGCTCCAGTGAAAGGCCACTTTTCGGTGTCAGTCCCTGTGGACACAGACATTGCTCCCATCGCCCGATTGCTCATCTACGCCATTTTACCTGACGGGGAAGTGGTTGGGGATTCTGCAAAATATACGATTGAAAACTGTCTGTCCAACAAGGTGGGTTTTTTTTTTCAGTTGCTATTATTATCAATTATTTTCTGCATGTGAACCACTGGGGCCAAAGGGGTTAAAATGAATCCTCCAGAGATTTTCAGCAAGGGAATGGCAGAGACACACGAGGAATCCATGCCACTTGCCTCCTAGTTTAAAATTCTCGTGCACTGTCTCTTACTATATGACACAGTTCAGAGTATCTTGCTCCCGTCTATGATGAAACGTTGGAAACATGAGTTTTTAAGATTACTAGGGAGCCAAAAGAAAAATATGAGAGCATCTAGAACCGTGTGCACTCACCCACACTTAACAAACACCTTACCGTGTAACAAAGGTAAAAAATGGAATCTCAAATTTAATCATTTATAAGAATTAGATATCATTACAATGGTTCAACTGATTCTTGGGAGTCAGAGTGAAGCGTAGGGGACAAAAAGCCTCAAGACTCCCATGGTGCCAACCACCGCCAAGTCAAATAAAGTGAGTACGTCCTGAATGTGTGGAACACTCAGGAAATACTTGTGAACGATCAATTAAATCAGGACATTTGTTTTTCTGACCATTCTCCCCAATTTCATAGGTGGACTTGAGCTTCCGTCCAGCACAAAGTCTCCCGGCCTCCCACATCCACCTGCGAGTCTCAGCTTCTCCTCAGTCCCTCTGCGCCCTCCGTGCCGTGGACCAAAGTGTGCTGCTCATGAGGCCCGAGGCTGAGCTGTCCGCGGCCTCGGTGAGTTCCCGGCAGCCCTGGGGGGTCAGGAAGGGCCGTGCGAGGGGCTCAGGGCGAGGAGAAAGGCCTATCTGAGTAAGATAGAATCTATCAAAATTCTATTTACCTAGGAGTTAGTAGCTTTGATCTCTTTCATGGGCACTTTTTTGGGTGAGAAATATATTACATTTCAACACATAGATATGTATTTGTTTACATAAGTTTATATACGTATACAAACATAAACACGCATATGTACATGTGTGTTTGTTTATATATATGTATGTCAATAAAATCATGCACCATTCAAGCCCCTGAAATCCTAGAGCTCTCTAAACTGGTAATAGGTATTTTCAAACTAGTTGTAATGTTTGAAAAAGCCTAACAAAAGTGGTACATTTAGGTGCACGACAACTGATACGAAATATCAAATTTCTGTTTTTGTTAAGAATTATATCAAACACTGTAGGTTCCAAGATGAACACAATTTCTGAAGGAAGATATACATTGTCTCTGATGAATAAAGATTTGGAAAAATGGAGGCACCTGGGTGGCTCAGTTGGTTAAGCATCTGACTTCAGCTCAGGCCATGGTCTCACCGCTCATGAGTTCGAGTCCCCCAACGCCAGTGTGGAGCCTGCTTGGGATTCTTGGTTTCTCCTCTCTCTCTCTCTCTCTCTCTCTGCTCCTTCCCCGTTTGTGCTTTCTCTCTCTCAGAATATATAAACTTTAAAAAAAATGTTTTTGGAGAAATGAATTACTATATGATAAATGACATTAATAAATTAAATCCTTTAAAATATCAATGGAAGAAATAGCACAAGTGTATGCTGGAGTAGAACAATGAGAAACAAGTCAACACTTGCTAATAGTCATTTGCTTGTGTCTTCAAATTTTCAATATGAAGCCAATTGAAATAACCTCTTCCGGAAGTTTCTTTTTTACTATCAAAATTTTACAAAGAGAAATTTATATTTTTTACTCCCTAAAAAAAAAAGTTATAAGAAAATATTTTTAGTTTTTTAGTCCTTCCAAATGGAATTTAATTGAAAATATTAGAATTCTTCTAAAGGAAGTATTGCGTACATTTCAGTAGAGGGAGCAAGGGCATATATGGGAAAATACAATGTTTTATGTTTAGAGAACAATTTCATCCTTCTTGGGGTCTTTTTATTTTTTTTATTTTTTTTAATTTACTTTAAGGGGGGAAGGGGCAGAGAGACAGGGAGAGAGAATCCCAAGCAGTCTCCATGCTGTTAGCGCCGAGCCAGACGTGGGGCTCGATCCCACAAACCATGAGACCATGACCTGAGCCAAAATCAACAGTCAGTCGCTTAACTGAAGAGCCACCTAGGCGCCCCATCTCAGGATCTTTTTAAATTATAGCAACACTGGTGGATAGATAAGGCAGAATATCCTATTAATTTTTAATAAAAAAGTAGAAGCTTTCAGGTATTTAGGAGTAGACCTGGGTTAGAACACTAGTCCAGTCCTCTCGAGCCTTGATAGTATTTTACTAATGAAACAATTTGTTCCCAGTAACATAAGCCGTTCATTCAACAGGAATTAATTTAGTACCTGCTGTGTTGTAGGTGTACCTACTGTTTGTTGGAATGAGGGAATCTGTTAGTGAACTCCTTGAACAACAAGAAGCCATGCTCTCATGGAACTTCTGCTTCCATAGATGAGATAGACAAGAACATATAATACGCTTTCAAGAAAAAACCAAGGGGGGAGATGGAGAATATGCCTAAGAAAATATTATCCTATCCTATATAGAGGATATTTACTTATTCGTGTGCCCGTTCAGAACATGTGTTCGTTAATGTTGTTATACACTGAGTCAGTTGCTAACCACAAGGAGAGACAAAACTATCATTTCCTTCTATCAGCCTGATGTTTTATACCATGTCTCAAATATAGCAGGCATAGATTTATCCCAATAAAGTTTTATTCCATTCTAGTATGGAGTCTAGTGTTTGCCTCTGAACTGTGTAACGAGCTATCATGATCCTTGCGTACTTCGATGGGGATGTTTGGGGGTATTTTTCCCTAAAATTCTTAAAACAGCTTCATCTCTGTAAATTATTTAAGCAACAGTGGCACTCAAACAAGACTGACGGTAATTATGCTTTTCTTTTCTCTTTGCACGTAAGAAGAATAAGCCACAAATAAGTTTGTCCTTTTGTCCTTTGCATTCATACAGGTTTATAACCTGCTACCGGTGAAGGACCTCACTGGTTTCCCTGCGAGTTTGAATCAACGGGAGGAAGATGATGAAGACTGTGTCAATAGCCATAATGTCTTTATCAATGGAATCATGTATTCGCCTGTATCAAATACAAATGAAAAAGATATGTATAGCTTCCTACAGGTAAATTCCTTGTATTTTAGATTCTAAAGATGTTTTGAAGATTTTGAATTCTAAAGATTCATGGAATATTATATATGCAAAAAATACATATTTGTTTTAATACCTTCATATCACAGTTGAGGGTAACGGGACACAGAGAGGTCAAGTGACTTCTCCAAGATTATGAATAGTAGCAGATCTGATCATAGCAAAGAGCCAGAGCTAGAACTTTTTGGACTACTAATCAATTTTTTTTTTTAATTTTTCCCGAAATTCATTGCCTTGTGTTATTTATAAATGTCACATATATAAAATATTACTGTTAAAAGAGTTTTACCAACAGAATAAAATTACTTCTGTGAGTATACCAATAACCTTTCTACAGATGTGAGCATTAAAAGTTCAACATTGGGGCACTTAGGTGGCTCAGTCAGTTAAGCATCTGACTCGGTCTCAGCTCAGGTCTTGATCTAAGGGTCATGAGTTCAGGCCCTGCTTGAGTTGGGCTCCACTTAAAAAAAAAAAAAAGTTTAGTATTAAGCTAATTGGAATGTTTGTGAAATTCAATGAAGTATGTGCCTATATATTTTACATTTATGTATTAATTCAGTGATAATTTCCTTCATAGGATATGGGCTTAAAGGTATTCACCAACACAAGGATTCATAAACCCAAAGTATGTTCACCACCTGAACCCTATGCAATGCAGTCATCTCGAAGACTATTCGCTTCTCCAGGTAAAAAAATAAAAATAGAAGCTAATATACTGAATCAAACAAAAGATTTTTTAAAAATATAAAATGTGATAAAATGAACAGAAAAGCACTTGTGATTCAGATATATTAAGGTTCTTGCTCAAGATCACATAGCAATACAAACCCAAACATTCTGATTATGTCCAGCCCCCACATATGCAATGCTGGAGAGGATACAAGGCAGACTGTAAGAAGTTTCATAAGAGAGGTACAGGAACTGTATGTCAACTATACTCCCATTTAAAGAGAGAGAGAGAGAGACAGAGGTACAGATATACAGAATAAGAGAAAGGATTAATTCTGATTGAGCAATCAGGAAACTCATTCATGAAGAATCCGCTTCTATTCTAGGGGTGCCTGGGTGGCTCAGTCAATTGAGCATCCCACTCTTTTTTTTTTTAATTTATTTATTTTTGAAGGAGAGAGAGAGAGAGACAGAGCATGAGCGGGGGAGGGGCAGAGAGAGAGGGGGAGACACAGAATCCGAAGCAGGCTCCAGGCTCTATACCATCAGCACAGAGCCCGATGGGGCTCAAACCCACGAACCGCAAGATCATGACCTGAGCCAAAGTCGGACGCTCAACCGACTGAGCCACTCAGGCGCCGTGAGCATCCCACTCTTGATTTGGGCTCAGGTCAGGATCTCACAGTTCATGGGATCAAGCTCTGCATCGGGCTCTGTGCTGACAGCATGGAGCCTACTTGGGATTCTCTCCCTTCCTCTCTGCCTCTCCCCTACTTGCTCTTTCTCTCTCAAAATAAATAAGATAAACTTTAAAAAGAAGAAGAAGAAGAAGAATCCACCTCTAGTAAATGGAGATGTGTGAGGTTGAAAGGAAAGATATAATTTCTAGTCACAGGATCAGCATAAATAGAAACAGAAATGTTCACAAGTTGGGACTACATTCTCACCAGTTAGGTAAGGAAGCTCTAACTTCCCCAAAATATCGGTCAATATTCATGTTGAAATCACATTTATTTGTCAGTGATATGGGCTACTTTACTGGTGAATCAGACACTAAGTAACCATTTATTTATAGTTTGATATTGTCAAATCATGGTGGAATATTAGTTGAATACACACTAAAGAGTTTGTCAAAAAATCAAGGAAAATATTCAATGAAAATTCATTAGTTATATGGAATTTAAATAAATATTATTATATATTTTTTATTATTTATAAGCTAAAGTCTATAATCCTTTAAAGTAGAATTTATAGTAGGGGCACCTGGGTGGCTCAGTCAGTTAAGCAACCAACTTCAGCTCAGGTCATGATTTCATGGTTCATGTGTTCGAGCCCCACATCGTCTCTGTGCTGACAGCTCAGAGCCTGGAGCCTGCTTCAGATTCTGTCTACCTCTCTCTCTGCCCCTCCCCCTTCTCTCCCTCTCTCTCTCTCTCTCTCTCTCTCAAAAGTAAACACTTAAAAAATAATAAAATAATTTTTTTTTAAAAAGTGGAATTTATAGCAAACTTATGTATAGGCACAAATTTTTTTTCAGAGAACTGGTTGTTAAATATTTACCAGCACACCATTAACAGAAAGTAAACAGGCAAGAGAAAACCCCACTGACCTTCTGACACATGTGGAAAGAAAGAACTCGTTTTTAATGTTTATTTTTATTTTTGAGAGAGAGAGACAGACAGAACACGAGCGGGGAAGGGGCAGAGAAAGAGGGAGACACAGAATCCAAAGCAGGCTCCAGGCTCTGAGCTGTCAGCCCAGAGCCCGACGCGGGGCTCGAACTCACAGACCGCGAGATCACGACCTGAGCCGAAGTCGGACGCTTAACTGACTGAGCCACCCTCACACCCTAAAAACGTTTTTATCCTTGATCCTTCACGCCTATAAACTTTCTCAGAACCACTGTCATAATGTTTGGGGACAATGGTTCTTTGACCCCACAGAGGAACATACCAAATGGAAACTGACTCCTGCCCTTCTTCCAATCCACATTACATCACTCTCCTTTCGAGGCAATGTGCCATAAGCACAGAGGACTCTTTTCTGCTACAAAGGCAATCCGAGGCTCTTTCTGCCTCTAGATCTCCATGTCCTGTATTTGTGATTCTCTTACCCCCACTCACTTTGGACTTATTCTAGTCCACTTTGGACTTATTCTAGTCCAAACGTAAGCTCTAGAGTTCAGCTTACATATCACTTCCTCAAAGAAGTATTCCCTTAGCACCAAAGCATCCTCTCCTGGTTCCTGTCTGTTCCATCAGCCTGTTTATTTCTTTTGTAACATGTATTACAAGCTCTCATAAGCTTAATCTTTGTATTTGTTATTTCTGTCTCCTCCCTCGCCCACCATAGCCATATCTGAATTGCAAAGAGGCCAGGAACTTACAGATATGGCACATGTTTCAGAGGCGTTCACCGAGACTGTGAGAAAGTATTTCCCTGAGACGTGGATCTGGGACTTGGTGGCCGTAGAGTAAGTAACTTTCTTTATATATAAAAGGTACGAATATAGACGCCTCACGATTTTCCGGGTTTGGCTAATTTTTCAATATCCAAGTATTTCTTCTAGACACGTTCTTATTTTCAGGAGAGGCTGAACATAAGTACTTCTGCTATGAAGTCTCACTCTTCTAATTATATCAGAGCTGAGAAATTTTGCACATATTTAATTCTAAGACTTCCAGAAAATGGGAATAAGGACCAGGTACTGCATAGACTAACACCTGTAAGAGATCTTTCACCGGCCAACAGTCTTGGGTTAAGCACAGAATCAGTCAGACCAACGAGACGCAGTCATAGTAGAATTAAAAACTGTAAGCCTGCCTTCATTGGAACAGTATTTTCAAGAGTAAAATTTAAGAGCAATCTCAAATTACAGACTCAATTTGTAACAACATTGTCTATAATAGACAATGCTATAGTTATATGTCTAGAGAAGATTCTGATATAGACTAGAATTGCAAACAGAATTGGAAGGAAAGGACTTCTAATATTTTCCCATTTCAAGCCTTGATTATCCTCTCCTTTATTGATATTTCTACTGAGTGCATTCAGGTCACGACAATAGAATTATTTATAGGAGTTCTCTTCCTAGAAAGAATTTATTTCACTGTTTGCTTTCTGTTCTTCACATTTCTATCCTCCCCAGCGCATCAGGTGTGGCTGAAGTGGGAGTAACAGTCCCTGACACCATCACGGAATGGAAGGCAGGGGCCCTCTGTCTGTCCAATGACACTGGACTTGGTCTCTCGCTTCCCGCCTCCCTCCGCGCCTTCCAGCCCTTCTTTGTGGAGCTCACAATGCCCTACTCTGTGATCCGCGGAGAGACCTTCACGCTCAAGGCCACTGTCCTAAACTACCTTTCCAATTGCATCCGGGTAAGGACCTCTCTTTCCTCAATTGAACACGAGGTGACAGTCCAATAAATTGAAAACTGCACTCTTTGAAATACTGTGCCAGATGAGCTCACCAGAAGAGGAATCCTCTCAGAGATATTCATATGTTATAGATGCCATGGTTGCCAGTATTTCCAAATACGTGCAACTTAAAACAAGCTTCTGAGCCTTGCCACAACCCCATAAGTTTAGGAAGCTTGTGCAGTATGAAGATTTCTGACAAGGTGGACAAAAATCAGTATGCTTCATTCTCACGTCTTAGATCCCTTAAGGTTTCGACTTCTACCTTCCACATATTTAGTTTTCACATAGCATCCTAGACCAATAGACATATCAAACCTCACTTTGAAAGTTATTTGTGAGCATCTGACCTCCCCTGAAACCACAAGCATTTATAAATCTTGTACACTCTGCTGGGAGAGCTGAAGGAATGGTCAAGATCCCAGGCCAGAGATGTAGAGTTTCCACAGGCAACATGCCATCATGACTTTTGCACCTCCTGTCCCACCCCATGAATGAGCAGATTATTGAAAAATACTAAGGTTTCCATGTCAGATCATGGAAAGGTAGTTGGTCTGCACTTAGATCATCTCTACTATTAGGCAACCTAAAATCTAACCAATCCCCAACATGCTTTATTTCAAACCATTATGCTTTTGGTCTCCTTCTCCTTCTGATCTGTCTCTTGGATTTACGTGTGGTTTCAGGTTAATGTGCAGCTAGACAAATCTCCTGCATTCCTAGTCCAGGAGAAGAAACAAGAGTCTCACTGCATCTGTGGGAATGGCCGGCAAACTTTGTCCTGGGCAGTAACACCAAAGGCATTAGGTGAGGGACACTCTCCTAGAGACAATTCTCTACTCAAGGATTGTATATGTCAGCAGGATCCTCACATCTAATGTTATTTCCCTGAGGCAAAAACACACCCCCTCCAATGGTAGGATTTTCGCCTGTGTCTTTTACTCTAGAAGGCTCTCCCCACTTCCTTTACTTCCACCTCCGCCTTGGATTCTCAGTATCATTAGCCTCTGTGTTTCCATTCCTGCTCCTGTGTTTTTATAAAACAAAAAGAGGTTACAAAACATTGAACACTTATGAAACGTGAGGTTTTGAGGCATGGAGAAAGAAGGCGATGGTGCTCATCTGTACTGCCCCTTTTTTAGGAAATGTGAACTTCACCGTGAGCGCAGAGGCACTGGAGTCTCAAGAGCCATGTGGGACCGAGGTGACTGTGGTCCCTGAATATGGAAAGAAAGACACAATCATCAAGTCTCTGCTGGTTGAAGTAAGTAAGCCAATCCATTTGACAGGTCACAACGAGTCAATAAAAACAATGGTGAATCCAGTTGAGATCCCAAGTTTTAGTTAAGAAGGGTTAAATAATACATAATCACAGAAGAGTTCACAATATTCTCTCCTCTTCTCTTTCTCCCTCTCTCTCTCTCTCTCTGTCTCAATATTTATATCATTTTTCCCTCACTTCCTCCTCATCTATCAACCTGTCTCCTTCATATTGCTTATACTTACAGAATTTATTTATGTAATACATTTGGAAGTCAGTTCTACTACCAACGTACATGTCCATTCTTACCTCTACCTTTTCTTTCTTTCCACCTAAAGCCTGAAGGACTAGAGAAGGAAGCAACATTCAACTCCCTGCTCTGTCCACCAGGTAAGAGTCACTCATCATAATTAAGATAGCATTGACCAAAGTTTGTGTAACATTTAAAGTTCGAAGAATTTTGTATATTATTATAAAGTCCAGGAGACAGGTTATATATATATATAATATATATATATATATATATTATATATAATATATATATGTATGTTATATATATATTATATATAATATATATCTCATATATATGTTATATATATTATATATAATATATATCTCATATATATGTTATATATATTATATATAATATATATCTCATATATATGTTATATATATTATATATAATATATATCTCATATATATGTTATATATGTTATATATAATACATATCTCATATATGTTATATATATAGTTATATATATTATATATAATACATATCTCATATATGTTATATATATAGTTATATATATTATATATAATACATATCTCATATATATTATATATATAGTTATATATATTATATATATAATACATATCTCATATATATAATATATATATTTATATATATATGTATATGACATTATATATTATTCCTACGCTTCCCTACAAGGTAAGTAAGACCCAGAGAACCATCAACCCATTTGAGAAGACACTAAAGAAACTCACAATAGAAGATATAACTTTATCTTGGTGAAGAATTTTCTAGTCTAAACAAAAACACTTACAGAAATTTGGTACACTAAGAAATTTATCGACACATGTGTTCTCATCTCAAACAACATGGAGTCAACATCATACATGTGTTTCTTGACTTTGTCTACCTATGAATTTTTGTTTACTGTGTTTATTATACTGTCAAGACTTCAAATATATAAAATGTGTTCTAAAAACATAATTGCCTGGTTATCTAGCCTTATTTCTACATTTAAGTGAATTTACCACCAAATCCTTTTATCATGGCTTGCCTTCCATTCCTGAGTTCTTTACTTTGATTTATTTCTTATGTGTCTAGAGCTGATCATCAAGCAGTTTTATTAAAATTAATTTTTATTGGGGGCACCTGGGTGGCTCGGTCAGTTAAGCATCTGACTTTGGCTCAGGTCATGATCTCACAGTTCATGGGTTCAAGCCCCATGTTGGGCTCTGTGCTGACAGCTCAGAGCCTGGAGCCGGCCTCAGATTCTGTGTCTCCCTCTCTCTCTGCCCCTCCCCCAGTCACACTCTGTCTCTCTCCCCAAAATAAACAGCAAAAAAAAATTTTTAATTAATTTTTATTGTCTGTGTAATACAAAAATACATTCTCCTTTAGAAAACACAGCTTCATAGTAAAGGCAATATTTTTAATACTTTAATTACCATCCATATATGTTTAAAAATAATATGCATAGATGAATTTATTTATATATGTGATTTATGTAAATGGTATTAAGTTTCATCCTGTAACTTGTGTAAGCAACATTTCGTGACTTCTTACTCAGCAATCTAGCTTAAAAATCTAACCATGTTAAATTATAGAACTAGGTAATCCCTTTTAGTCCCATTCCTAAAAGGTAATTCCCTTTGATATAATTTAGTAAAATTCCCTACTATCGATATATCACAGTTCTGATTGGTATTTTAGCTATTCCTCATTTTCTTAACTATTTGCCAGATGAATAAATATAAATAAATAAATACCTCCTTATGTATAGATGCAAGGGTGTTTTTTTTTTAATTTTTTTAATGTTTATTTATTTTTGAGAAAGAGAGAGAGAGACAGAGCATGAGCTGGGAAGGGGCAGAGAGAGAGAGGGAGACACAGAATCAGAGGCGGGGTCCAGGCTCTGAGCTGTCAGCACAGAGCCTGATGTGGGGTTGAACTCACGAACCATGAGATCGTGACCTGAGCCAAAGTCGGACACTTAACTGACTGAGCCACCCAGGTGCCCCGCAAGTATTTTTTAAGTGTTTATTTATTTTGAAAGTGACATAGAGAGCGAGCGGGTTAGGGACAGAGAGGGAGAGAGGGAGACAGAGAATTCCAGGCAGGCTCTGAGTCAGACGCTTCACCAACTGAGCCACCCAGGCACCCCCAGATGCAAGTATATTTATTTGTAAAATGTGAAATTCCTAATTAAGAGGTGATATGTATATTCTTCAGTTTTAATAGAACTTTAAAAACCCTTTTGCTAATATCTAACAGTTAATATTCTCACCAAGTTTATATTTCCCTCCGTGATCACCAGCATCTTTTACCATGAAAGTTTTCAATTTTGGTGAAAATTTTAGATGAAAAAATATAATGTTTTAACCTAAATCTCTACAATCACAAGTGACGATTAGCTCATTTTTACACATTTATGAATGCCTTCATATCCTGTGACCTTTCAGGTTGGAGTGATTTTTTTTTTTTTTTTCTGATTCATCTGTATCTGACTGATTCTTTATCTATTGAATAAGTTGCTTTTTTTTCTTTTTGGCTTGGTAATTTGTCTTTTACCTTTTTTATGGCATCTGTTTTTTTTTTTTTAACATTTATTTAATTATTTTGAGAGAGAGGGGAAGGGTCAGAGAGAGAGAGAGAGAATCCACTCAGGCTCCTCTCTGGTATCTGTTTTCTTACAAAAGTTTCTTGGGGGGAAAGTAAGAGAGTTTTTTTTTTTTTTTTAACATACAAATAATACAGGGCCCCTGGGTGGCTCAGGTGGTTAAGCATCCAACTCTTTTTTTTTTTTTTTAACGTTTATTTATTTTTGAGACAGAGAGAGACAGAGCATGAACGGGGGAGGGTCAGAGAGAGGGAGACACAGAATCCGAAACAGGCTCCAGGCTCCAAGCTGTCAGCACTGAGCCCGACGGGGGGCTCGAACCCACGGACCGCGAGATCGTGACCTGAGCCAAAGTCGGCTGCTCAACCGACTGAGCCACCCGGGCGCCCCAGCATCCAACTCTTTATATCGGGTCAGGTCATGATCTCAGGCTTCATGAGTTCGAGCCCCATGTTGCCTGCTTAGGATTCTCTCTCTCTGCCTCTCCATGCTTGCATGCAAGTGTGCACATGCACTTTCTATCTCTCAAGAATACATAAAAAACATTTAAAAAATTTTTTTAACATACAAATAATATATAATATATATAATTATATTATACGTTATATATTATATATTATATAATTATATATTATATATTATATAATTATATATTATATATTATATTATTATATATTATATAATTGTATATTATATAATTGTATATTATATATTGTATATATAATTGTATATTATATTATATATAAAATTAAAATTTAGATACACAACTGTGTATATAAATGTAATTAACAACACACATAATTAATGTATACAACTTGATGAGTTTGGAAATAAGTATACACCTGTAAGACTGTCACCACAATCTATACTATAAACTTATCCATCACCTCCAGAAGTTTCCTGCCACTCACTTATTAGCATATTTTTTGTGTGATAGGATCACTTAGTATGAGATCTATCCTATTAGCAAATAAGCATTTAAGTGTTCAGTATGGTATTGTTAATAGCAGGCATTGTTCTATACAATAGATCTCTACAGTGTAATCTTCCTGCGTAACTGAAAATTTGTACCCTTTGACCAAAGTTTCAATGTTAATTTCACAAGAAAGGGGGATGCAGCATGAAGATAAATGCTACATTTCTCTTTCATCGTCATGAAATTTACCAATCCTAAAATGGCAGTAAATGTATGCCTAGCAGCAGCAATTATTCTATGTTCAGTGAGTCAGATACTGTTCACCTTCACCCCCAGTCCCATGTCTCGGGCCCCCATAAAAATACGACCTTCATATCTGTGAAATTTGAGGGCAGTAAGGACATTGTTGTCGGAATTTGGAAATCACAGAGATTTTTTCTTTGCTTATGTATACATTAGGGGGTTTTTTCATACAACTGTCTAGTAAGGAGGTTAGGAATAGACGCTAAACTGATCATCTTGTGATAACCATCTCATGCTAGCCACGGGATGGTCACGACGGAGTCACAACATCATGGGCACTTGTCAATTTGTAGCCTTGTTTGGAATGCACTCTAAATACATGGGAAAAAAGAGGGATGGGGAAGAAGAATTTCTAGAAATCTCAGAATCCCGTTTGTACACATTTAAGATTATATATATGTGTGTGTATATATATATGTGTATATATATATATATATATATATATATATGTATGTATTTTTTTTAAGGGAAATACTGGAAGAGGGACAACTTTTCAGAAGTTTAAGTATAAGGCATAGTCTGGCTTCTGTGTTTTGGAGCTCTGCAGGAGCATTATTTTCATTATGGCTTGTGTGTTTCTCTAGATACCGGAGTGTCTGAACAATTATCTCTGAAGCTGCCACAGAACGTGGTAGAAGAATCTGCCCGAGCCTCCATCTCGGTATTGGGTGAGCTCCGTCCCTGTGAATCATTCTACTATATGGGCAGTTTTTACTGTATTTCTTTTCCATAAATACTCCCTCAAAATAACAACTATAATTTCAACTTCAGTCTTCCCTCCATCTTTGGGCTTGTTCATTGCTCCCAATCATACTCCTGTCCCTGGACAGCTCACCCTTGCCCAAAATCTTCATTTTTCAACCTTCCTAAAATTATTCCTTTCTTCTTAAGGATTCGGATAGATTATAATCTATAAGACTTATGATGTCCCATCTCTCCCATTCCCTAGGAGACATCTTGGGCTCTGCCATGCAAAATATACAAAATCTCCTCCGAATGCCCTATGGCTGTGGAGAACAGAATATGGTCCTCTTTGCTCCTAACATCTATGTTCTGAATTATCTAAATAAGACACAACAGCTGACTCCAGAGGTCAAGTCCAAGGCCATTGGCTACCTCAATACCGGTGAGTGATTAAACAAGTAAGTGAAAACTTCACAGAGTCATTTTAACAATACACTGGATTTCCCAATAGGCTTGAATTACTTATCGGTTCTATGGTATGTTGGCTTCTCATAGTATCATAGTTACTTTGGTACTCATGCTGTGATTTTACGGTAACTATCCAGGGTCCAACTTCCCATTAATGTTTAGAACTCAGACCCTTCTAACATATGACAGCAAAATTTAAGAAATATCACCAAAGGGACGCCAGATGGTCAGAATCTCGCAGTTCGTGGTTTCAAGCCCCAAATCAGGCTCTCTGCTGTCAGTGCAGAGCCCGCCTGGGATCCTCTGTCCCTCTCTCTCTCTCTCTCTCTCTCTCTCTGCCCCTCTCCCACTTGTGTGCTCTCTCTCTCAAAAATAAATAAATACTTTTTTAAAATTTTTTTAAAAGAAAGAAATATCGGGGCGCCTGGGTGGCTCAGTCGGTTAAGCGTCCGACTTCAGCTCAGGTCACAATCTCGCGGCCCGTGAGTTTGAGCCCCGCGTCGGGCTCTGTGCTGACGGCTCAGAGCCTGGAGCCTGCTTCGGATTCTGTGTCTCCCTCTCTCTCTGCCCCTCCCCCGTTCATGCTCTGTCTCTCTCCGTCTCAAAAGTAAATAAACGTCAAAAAAAAATTAAAAGAAAGAAAGAAAGAAAGAAAGAAAGAAAGAAAGAAAGAAAGAAATATCAGCAGAGACCGAGGCATTTTGGTAATTTTTCTGGCCAAAACACATGCCATCTGTCATACTGTTTCATTAACCTTCTATTCCAGGTTACCAGAGACAGCTGACCTATAAGCACCATGATGGCTCCTATAGCACCTTTGGGGAAAAATATGGCAGGAATGAGGGCAATACCTGGTAAGGAATAGACAGTTTTTTGAGCTTCTATTTCCGTACCAGCTCTTTTACATGTATTATCACAAGTATATTCACAGTAACCTTATCAGATATGTATTATTAAACCTGTAGTTGGTTATGCTCAGTACCTATACCAAGACTAGCGAGGTAACCACCAGAAAAGTTGACATTCAAATACATGTATGTTAGATCTGTCCCCAAAATTCATCCTGTTAATAACACCAAGCATATTCTTTCTAAAATAGCTATTCTGGGGGGGTGGGGGGGCGCTTGTGTGGCTCAGTCGGTTAAGCGCCCGACTCCTGATTTCGGCTCAGGTCATGATCTCATGGTTTGTGAATCTGAGCCCCGAGTCAGGCTCTGCACTGACAGCTCAGAGCCAGCTTGGGATTCTGTCTCCCTGCCTCTCTCTCTGTCCCTCCCTGACTCGTGCGTGCTCTCTCTCTCTCTCTCTCTCTTTCTCAAAATAAATAAATAAACTTCTAAAAAATAAAGTAAAATTTTAAAATAATAATAATAAAATAAAATAGATGCCTTTGGGGGGGCACCTGGCTGGCTGAATCAGTAGAGCATGCAATAGTTGACTTCACGTTGTTAAGTTCAGCCCCATGTTGGGTGTAGAGATTACTTAAAATTAAAATCAGTTAAAAATAGTAATGAAATTGGGGCGCCTGGGTGCCTGTCAGTTAAGCATCCGACTTCTGCTTAGTCATGATCTCACAGTCCATGAGCTCGAGCCCCACGTCAGGCTCTGTGCTGACAGCTGGGAGCCTGGAGCCTGCTTTGGATTCTGTGTCTCTGTCTCTCTCTCTCTCTGCCCCTCCCCCGCTCACACTCTGTCTCTCTCTCCTTCAAAAAATTCAATAAACATTTAAAATTAAAAAAAAAAATAACAATAATAATATGATAGCTGTTTTTAAATGGCTATTTTTTTCTAAAATCGCTCCCATAACCATGAGTTTTTAAATAATATGGCCAGTGAACGTATCACATAACTTTTAGATAAACCACGTTAACTTCCACTTGTGGTAGGCTTTTAGATCATACTCATCTTGACTGAGAATAAATTCACTCATAGGAAGAAAGAAATGAGGGGGACCCAGTGACACGAAACATTGTTTTAAAATCCCTAAGGCAAAGCAAAGCAGTTAGAAGTTACCACAATTTTCCATAGAAGATTCTGCCATCTACAGAAGGAAGTCTCTAAAGAGAAGAAAGATGGAAAACCTCACTCAAATAAGTAAAGATAAGTAACATTAGAAGAACATTAGAACGTTACTCGCTGTAGCAAAGAGAAAATGAGTCAGCAACAAAATACCAGATTTAGCAGATTAATCAAGCAGTCTAAAGGAGATGGGAGTTCTAAATACACGTGAATACCGGTCAGGTGACTCACATCAATGTAAATGGTGTCTAGTGAAGCCTGTCACTGTGATGCAGTTATAAAACTATTGTCACAACATAAACATCACCATCGCTTCCCTCCTGCTCAGGCTTACCGCCTTTGTACTGAAGACTTTTGCCCAGGCTCGAGCCTACATCTTCATTGATGAAGCACACATCACCCAAGCCCTCACCTGGCTCTCCCAAAAGCAGAAGGACAATGGCTGTTTCAGGAGCTCTGGGTCTCTGCTCAACAATGCCATTAAGGTGAGGTGTTCGTGGAGTTAGCTTTTATCTGTCCATTCTGATGTCTACAAGGATAATATAGGAATTCCTTAGGAAAGACAAATAATAGATAGATAGATAGATAGATAGATTGATAGATTGATAGATAGATTGATAGATAGATCCCGGATAGTGCCAAGAAAGAGGGGATGGAACGTAGGTTGCTTGTGCTAATTTGCCCCCTGGGGATGCAGACGAGTAAGGATACATTCCATGACACCCAGGAGCTGATTAAGAGCATTCTCAGAAGTTCATTTAATCAAATCTCTCTCTCTACCCCCCCCCCCCCACACTTACAGGGTGGAGTGGAAGACGAAGTGACCCTTTCTGCCTACATCACCATTTCCCTTCTGGAGATTCCTCTCCCCGCCACTGTAGGTACCACCTCATTCCCCTGCTGAGGCATAGTTTGGACACAATGACACTGCTGTCCGGCTGTCAGAAATATCACCTTACTAAAAGCCAGGTGTCAGCTTTCCTTCTATGCCATGCCAATGCTTCTCGGATCAGAAGGAAATGTGGTCAATCGGTTAAGAAAGATATACACTATCCCAGGGATGCCCCCTAAGCTATTTCTCCCCTAAGACCTCCCACTCTTGCCATATGTACATACAAAATGAGTTCTAAAAATATGGTCTGTGCTCCTGCCTAACGAATGTAATAATAACATAAAATACTATTCTCTCTCTCCATAAAAATGACAACAGATGGGGGCACCTGGGTGGCTCAGTAGGTTAAGCATCTCACTCTTGATTTCAGCTCAGGTCATGATCTCGCGGTTCACGACATCGAGCCCCAAGCCGGGCTCTGCACCAACAGCATGGAGCCTGCTTAGGATTCTCTGTGTCTCCCTCTCTCTCTGCCCCTCTCTCACCCTCCTGAGTGCTCTCAAAATAAATAAACGTTAAAAAAAAAAAAAAGAAGAAGGAAAAGAACGAGAACAGACGGACACATGCATTTGGAAAATGATCCGCTTTTACCTGGGAAAGCCAGTGTCCCTGTTCACACAGCTCGGTTCCCTCCTTGTTTTCCCCCCTCAGCACCCTGTTGTGCGCAATGCCCTGTTCTGCTTGGAGTCAGCCTGGAATTCAGCAAAGGAAGGACCCCATGAAAAGCACGTCTACACCAAGGCACTGTTGGCCTATGCTTTTGCCCTGGTAGGTAACCAGGACAGGAGCAAGGAGATACTCCACTTACTTAATGAGGAAGCTGTGAAGGAAGGTGAGCAAACATCCTGCCTTCTCTGTATCAAGAACCATACCTCAAAACCCCCCACACCTACCTCCTGTGATCGCTTTCCCTTCTCTTCTCTTGTCTCTATCACCATAAAATCTGGAACTTCTTAAGCAAGTCACACACCAAAAGATAAGAGGCAGGTGCACTGTAGTCGTGAGAAGCTCAGCCTCTGGAGACTGGCTCCAGAACAGTTTAACAGTGTGACCTTGGGCAAGTCGCTTAACTCGTCTATGTTTCAGTTCCTTCATCAGTAAGATGGGGGTAATAATAGTATTTACTCTGCCCCCTCCCCTGCTCAGGTCGAAAAAATAGAAAATAAAATGCAAATGGTAATAGTTTATCCAATGAAATATATTCTACCTTTCTGCCTTAACGGTGCCGTTACGTGTTTATTCTTAAAATGTATCGGGAAGGTTTCAGATATACAAAAAGGCATGAAGGATAATCAGCAAACCACTTTATACTTCCCTCCCAGCTTAAGAAATACAAAATTACCAATGCAGGAAAAATTCTGTGTGCCCCTCCCACCCCCAAAGGTGACCATTACCCTGAATTTGTCATTACCATTTCTATGGATAGCTTTATGTTTACTCCACCTATATTCCTAAACAATATTCAGAATTTTGATGTGTTCTTCATCCTTAAATCAACAGTATCACACTTTTGAGTATTTCTGCATCTTGTTTTCTTGTCTGTTTGTCTGCCTTTTGTTTTTTAAGTTCCACATTGTGCTAACAGGAGTCCCCTACTGAGGGCCTATAGCTCTAATTCATTATTTTCTCTGCCGCATAATATAGTGCAAAATATAGGTAACTCATAACTTATGTTAAAGAGTCTCTCATCATAGGTGTTGTCTCTTATTTGTTGCTATGGCAAACCGTGCTGCAGTGAATACTCACTGATGTGTCTGTCTCCTTGTGCGTGGGTGTGAGTTCCTGTAGGTTCTACTTCGAGAAGTGAATCGCTGATTCGTAGGCAAAACACATCTTCCCCTTTGCTGGATGTTCCCAAATTGTGATTTACTCCGCAGCGTAATTTACTTCCCACAGCAGTTTAAATCGGTTCCCATTAGGTCACACCCTGGTCAGCCTTTGGTTACCTTAAGGATTACTGTTATTTCGTACTGTTATTAGGGTACTATTCGCACCCTAATGAGTGCAAACTCCGTTATCTCATGTCATCTGCGATCCTCACAAGAAATCTCAATAGGAAAATTTATAGAAAATTTCACAAAGCCCAGATAAGGTCTGGATAACATCAGAAACAAGCAACCCCCACAGTCAGGGAGCGAACTTGCTCTGCAATTTCCCCCCAACGACCCAACCATAGCCACCGTTTGACAACTTCGTTGGCTGTGGGCTTATGACTCAGCAACATTTTCCGCCTTAGGCTGGCTGAAACAAACCACGTTCAGGTTTACACAGAAGGAAAAGCATCTAGATAAGGTCCAAGGGAATATAATTGGAAGGCACCCTCCACTTAAGCTCGGGCTTAAATTAGATATGAATATGTGGTTACTCACAAATCTCTTTTTCTCACCTCCAGACAATTCCGTCCACTGGGAGCGACCTCAGAAACCCAAGGCACCAGTGGGGCATCTTTATCAGCCCCAGGCTCCCTCAGCTGAGGTGGAGATGACGTCCTATGTGCTCCTCGCTCACCTCACGGCCCAGCCCGGCCCGACCTCCGAGGACCTGACTTCGGCCACGGGCATCGTGAGCTGGATCCTAAAGCAACAGAATGCCCACGGGGGCTTCTCCTCCACCCAGGTCTGTGTCTGCCAGAAACTTTTGCTTCGCCTTCAGGGAACAAAAGCTCTGAACAAGATATAAACACATGCAAGAGGGAAAAATGAGGATGCGGATAACTCGAAATGAGGAAAATACGACGAGTATTCAGGGAGAGTGAGAAATAAGGAAAACTCAAAGTCAAAGAGGGCTAAAAAGAAAATTCCTGCAGTTCTGGCACCCCAGCCCTGTTATCATCACAGTCCCCTCCTGCCAATAAAAACTCTACCTCCCTAAAGATGTGAGACCCTATGTGCAATGGCCACAGCAGAATGGCTTTTAAAAACCTACCTTCAGGAATCTTCTGGAAGTTCTAAGAGTCCCTTTCAAACAACAGTTGGAAACAGTTTCAAACAGTTTGAACAGTTTCAAACAGTTCTCAGGAGCGCCACTCAAAACCCAAAAAAGCTCTCCTTGCAAATCTCTGCATTCAAAGGTCCCCTTTAACCGGCTTATTTTGAAGCCGACACATTTTATGCTTCCACTATTCACCCTTTGCTATACAAATATTTGTTCACCAGCAGCATGAAGAACTTGCTTTATTATTGCCAACATCGTAAGACTATCTAAAAAAAAATCCGTCAATAGGTACACAGCAGGAAGTGTTATTTTCAGAGAATTTAGGCTTATTTTTCCATATGAATGGGGAAAACATGGAATACTTTTATGACAACAGTTATTCTTTCTTAAATCTATTGTTTAAAGAATATCATTCAGGTTCAATGCTGAGAAGATTTGAGAATTGAGAAGATGGCATGCAAGGGTGGGAGGAATCCAGACATGTGGTAAAAAAAAAAAAAAAAAAAAAAGGGAGAGCCAAAAAATGCCAATAAATCAAGAAGATAATTATAATTAAGCATGCCCCTGATCATGGCTGCAAAGGACCTTGGGTTTTCTCAGGGCACTGAACTCAGCAACAGAGCAGAGTTTAATTTGGGGTGAGAGGCAGACTGATCTTTGGTTGAGTGATGGCAGACATAACCACAATTACCAAGTAAGACATCTTAGACAAATAGCTAATGCCAATGAATGATTCCCATTCACATATACTTTCCACAGCTCATATCCCACAAACATTCATCCATAGGAAAAGATCAATTTTCTGAGAAATAAAAGAAGCCTCTAAAGCATACAGTTGGAGGCAGATATGTGCATATTACGGTTCTGTTATCTATCTAAGGATTCTAATCAATCTGGAAATTAGAACTCCATTATTTAAGTAGAGAGGGAAGCAGGAAAGAGGACGTCAAGGCCCATCTTGTCGACATGCCTTTGGGCCCTCAAAAGGTTACTGAGCCTACACAGGTTCTCTCACTCGTCTTTTCTAGGACACAGTGGTGGCTCTCCATGCCTTGTCCAAGTATGGGGAAGCCACTTTCACCGGAACTGAGAAGCATGCACAGGTGACCATCCAATACTCAGGGGCGGTTTTCGAAAAATTCCAAGTGGACAGCGACAACCGCCTGTTACTACAACAGACTTCATTGCCGAAGGTGCCTGGAGAATACACCATGACAGTGACAGGAGAAGGATGTGTCTACCTCCAGGTGAGACTCTTGGGGCACATGGGGTCAGAGGGCCCACCGGAACAGTCCTCACTAAAAAATCCCTAACTCAGCGGGGCGCCTGGGTGGCTCAGTGGGGTTGAGCTTCCGACTTTGGCTCAGGTCATGATCTCGCGGTCTATGAGTTCGAGCCTTGCATTGGGCTCTGTGCTGACAGCTTGGAGCCCAGAGCCTGCTTCAGATTCTGTGTCTGCCTCTCTCTCTGCCCCTCCCCCACTCATGCTCTGTCTCTCTCTCTCTCTCTGTCAATAATAAGTAAAACATTAAAAATTTTTTTTTTTTCAATTCCTAACTCAGCAAATGATAGGGCCACCCAGAGAACGAGTTGAGGAAGCTTGGAGGAGTTCTGGTGACCAGAGGGAACACAGATTTTTGTCTTTGATGTTCCACAGACATCCTTGAAATACAATATTGTGCCAGAAAAGGAAGAGTCCCCGTTTGCTTTGGATGTACAGACTGTGCCCCAAACCTGTGATGGACCCAAAGCCCACACCAGCTTCCAGATCTCACTGAATGTCAGGTAAGACCTGTGACTGGATCGTCTAATTCTGGGTATAAGAACCCGTCTTCTAGGGGCGCCTGGGTGGCTCAGTCGGTTAGGCGGCCGACTTCGGCTCAGGTCATGATCTCGCGGTCCGTGAGCTCGAGCCCCGCGTCGGGCTCTGTGCTGACCACTCAGAGCCTGGAGCCTGTTTCGGATTCTGTGTCTCCCTTTCTCTGACCCTCCCCCGTTCATCCTCTGTCTCTCTCGGTCTAAAAATAAATAAACGTTAAAAAAAAAGAGCCAGTCTTCTTACCGGAACTCCCATTAAGCTGAGTGGCGTGGCAATAAATGTTTGCACTACATTTGTTGTAAAAAGCAACGCGTCCTCATGCCGATACAGAATCGCTTCATGATGGGGTATATGCATTGTGCCTCCCCTGCCTCCAGGATCTGTGATTGTGAAACCTCATTATTGAAAAGTTAAGTCCCCTCAATAAGAACTAAAAAAAGAGAACATTCACCCTTGCCTCTGACCCGAATTCCTGATTTAATTCTAAATGTAAGTGAATTCATTCTATTGTAATGAAATTCTATATCGTTCTTGCTCTCTCCGATTGCCAAAACGTCTGAATAGAAGGACGTAGTGAGTCTGTAGTTAGAATTCCTACCGACAATAAGTAAACCTCAGATTACACACAAAATAATCGATTTGCATACATGCACAGCAACATTCAAATAGCTCCAGGGCTTACCAAAAAACGTTTCTGCCCACAGGAATGTTCTACCCTGGCTGGGGATACCGTTCAGGACAAAAGTTAAAAGTATACGTAACAAATAACGCGCAGAGGTTAGCGGTCTCAGGCCCAGCTATGTGTCACTCACAGAGCTTCCTTCAACTCCAGAACCTCGAGTCCACACACGTAAAATCCTGATTCATCAGGTTTAGGGTAAAGCCCGGTCTCTGTGGCTTTAACAAGCTCCCTATCACTTGGGTGGGATATTTAGGAAGGCTTTCATGTACTATTGAGGGCTGTGATGGCTTACTGTGGACATGGGAGAAAACACGGAAGGCCCTAATTTCCTTTCTTCCCCAAATCTTCAGTTACACTGGGAGCCGTCCCACCACCAACATGGTGATTACTGATGTGAAGATGATATCTGGCTTCATTCCCCTGAAACCAACAGTGAAAATGGTAGGTCTATTATACGTCCAGGAGGCTCTAGTTTATTTGATGTTTTATGTATCTCCAGACTGAGAAAATCTTAAAATATTTTAAATCAACTTCTACCAAAGGCTAGCACTTTCTCCAAATCAGAAATACAATTTAGCCTGCTTGTATATGGGTTTTTTGATGTGTGGTGGGTTTTTTTTTCTTTTTTCCTCATGGAACTCTGTTTTCATGCATCTCAAAATTCTGTGAACAGGTTTTTGATCACGCTGTTCCCATTCAAAAGTATTTATTTTAAAAATCTAATAACTTAAAACACCCACACACACAAACGAATGGTCCACAAAACATTCTCCCTTCCTTCTGAAGGTTTTACGAGGCATTATTATCATTAACCAGTCTTACTTTTAAACTCAAATGGCCAACAGAGACAAACAGTGCTGAGACCATCCTTCCACCACTGATTAAGACTAGGGTGGCAGGGATTAGGGATAATATTCATTTAGTCCCCTGAGCCTTCCGGGCAGACATGGTAACCTTGCCAGATACAACAGACTTTTCATCCGCTGCTTTGATGACCCCCGGAGGGACTGTGTGTCTCATTTCACAAACAGCTCTCTTCGAGAAGCCACAACGTACTAGAAGAATATCAGCAGATTCCTGGAGCTTAGACTCTTAAGATAAAGCTTATGCACCAGTGGAAAAAATATATGAAAAATAACCAACGGGCACAAACTAGAAGTATTACAGAAGTTCGGAGGAAAATGAGATTGCTATAAATTAGAGCAGGCAAAAAATTTAAAAAAAAAAAACAGTTAAAAAAGGAAACCTCCTTCATGAAGGAATAGAATGTAACTTGAACATTGAAATACGGAAAATTCTCAAGTTTAGGACATTTATTTCACATTTCTGCAGATATATCAACATTACACATAGGCATGTGCCAAACTAATATTAAATGCTGCCTCCCAAGTATCTTTCATTTTTACTTTAAAAACATTATCATCTTTACTTACAAAAATCATTCGAAGCAGCTTTACCCTCAGGCTTAATTTGGTAATCCAAATTCTCCTTTTCTCTGGTTTCCCCAGAGGCTTCGTCTGTTTATTAACATTTGTGATGTATTAATTTTCTCCAGCTTGAAAGATCTAACCACGTGAGCCGAACAGAAGTCAGCAACAACCATGTTTTGATTTATCTGGATAAGGTGAGAGCCCTGCCACTCTAGTTGTGAAAAAAATATAGATAATACTTCTTCTAAAATTTTTTTTAATGTTTATTTATTTTTGAAGGAGAGAGAGACAGAGTGTGAGTGGGGGAGGGGCAGAGAGAGAGGGAGATACAGAATCCGAAGCAGGCTTCAGGCTCGGAGCTGTCAGCACAGGGCCCGACGCGGGGCTCGAACTCACAGACCGCGAGATCATGACCTGAGCCGAAGTCGGATGCTTAACTGACTGAGCCACCCAAGCACCCTGATAATCCTCCTTCTAAGGGAGTTATAATAATCCTATTCTAAAAGAAGTGAATGAAGACATTTTGGAGACATCACCTCATGGCAAAACTTTGAGCATTCTAGGGGTGCTTGGGTGGGCTAAGTGTCCAGCTCTTGATTTTGAGTCAGGTCATGATCTCACAGTCCATGAGTTCGAGCGCCGTGTCAGGTTCTGTGCTGAGCAGAGGGATTCACTCTCTCCCTCTCTCTCTGCCCCTCCCCTGCTTGTGCTGTCTCTCTCAAAAAAACATTTTTTTAAATGAGCGTTCTAATATTAATTCCAATAAACATTCTCCTCTCCTTTATTCACATTTCATGTGAGACAATGGGAAGAAATGGCTTATTATAATATTGGGATATGAATATTTCTAGGCCTCATAAGCAAGAAATTCTCTATACAATGTGTTTTTTATGTCCATAATCTATTTTGAAAATATTGAATAATGTAAGGAAGAAACCCAGTGGTAAACCCAATGGTTTCTTCTTTACATAATTATATCAACATCAATTCTTATGTTGATGCTGCTATATCAATTATATATTATATCTCAAATATATCAATTATATAATTGACACCTCAATTATTATATCAACAGCACATCAACAATATAAAAGGGGAAAATACTGTCCATCTCAGCAAGGATGTACCAAAAAATGATAAGATCAGTCCGCCCATAAACTAATCTCACTTTATAGTTGTATAATCTAACATAATTTATGCATTCATATATTAATGGATGTTATAGTTTATAAGTTTTATGAAATTTTAGTAAGGCTGTAATGATCAATTTTTTATATTCCTTTTTGAGTTCACACAGTATTTCTACAAGATTGCGAAGTAAAATTATACCAAATCTCTGGATATGTAAAAATGGACATGACCATTCAATCAATAAAATCATATATCATTCACCCCCTATAAACAGAGCCCATGGACTAGCATTTATTTATACGACTATATGAATTGATTGGATTATTTAAGAAAAATTTTGGAATTTTTCATTCACTCTGGGAACTTTCTGCAATTTAAGGACACTGTTTGTTGATTAAAAAAAAAGGTTCTTTTCCCCCAAGAAAGTAGATGAATACTTAAACTCCTTCGAAGAAGACAGAAGAAAAATTTTAATTCCCTTTTGCTTTCTAGGTGACCAATGAGACACTGAGCTTGTCCTTCATGGTTCTGCAAGATATCCCAGTGAGAGATCTGAAGCCAGCCATAGTGAAAGTCTACGATTACTATGAGACAGGTAAGTGTGAACAACTTCCACATAGAAATTAAATTTCTTTTTTTTTTTTTTAATTTTTAGAGAGAGCAAGAAAACCAGGGAGAGGGGCAGAGGGAGAGAAAGAGGGAGAATCCCAAGCAGACTCCACACTCAGTGCAGGGCCCGAGGCGGGGCTCGATCCCACGACCGTGAGATCGTGACCTGAGCCAATATCAAGAGTTGGTCACTCGACTGACTGAGCCACCCATGCACCCCTAGAAATTAAATTTCTGATCACAGAAATTTCGATTTGAGAACTGTATTGGGGCCCCTTATTACACTAACTATTCTTATTTACTTCATTTTGTCTCCATCAAGTCTGATTCTTCTCTGTCTTCTATACATACGTTGTAGAAACTCCCAGTTGTATAAATATGTCAATTACTAATACCAACCACCTGTAGGACATTTAGCTCCCTTTTCTTCAGATAAGTCAACGATAAGACACCATGAGATTTAAAGAAGTATAACATGTGAACTGTCCTTCAGAAGCGTAGGGTAAAGAGAAACACAACACACTGTATTTGAAGAGTTGGCAACAGAAGGCCACAAGCAACGCATCAAATGGATGATGCTGAAGTTTCCGACCCAAGTCTTCCCATAAGGAAAGATTTTTTAAGGGACCTGTCTCCCCAGGTGTTTGCTATCCCTCTCACTTCACCTAATGGTTTTTGTTTTCATTCAGATGAGTTTGCAATTGCTGAGTACAGTGCCCCTTGCAGCAAAGGTAAGCAATGCACACGCTTTCCAAATGCAGTCACACCCCCTTTGGCTTGTCCCTCCAATAACATGAAATTCTGGCTAAATGCTTTTCATAGATACCCTCTTGCTCATAGTTCAACTTATTACTGAAAACTTCATTTGTTGGGAAAAGGTCACTGATGGCCAAACTTTAAAGAGTCCATAGGGTTACTTTTTGAATAATTGTAAGTAATAAATCTCACTTCCCACTATATTAATCAGGTTTCCTTAGGCACCGTGCTACCCAGATCTAAAGGACAGAATATTCGTTGCTCAGGAGACCCATGTCCCTCTTGATTTTCTCTTCTTTCCACTCTCACAGATCATGGAAATGCTTGAAGACCACTTCAATGAAAACTGCTTTGCTGGAATACCTGTTCCACAGACTCAGGTCTCTGTGGAAGAAAAGAATTTTTGTATGTCTGAAGATCTGAGGAATAAACCTTTTTTTCTGGCCAATCTTTATCGCTGGTTCCTCATTCATTCAATAAACATTTATAACATTTCCATATAATTCCCAGTAGAACCTTAAGATTAAACATTGATAGCAATCAAGGGTTGAGGGACTTCAGAAAATTAAAAATGTTACCGGCAGGGGCGCCTGGGTGGCTCAGTCGGTTGAGCGTCCGACTTCGGCTCAGGTCACGATCTCGCGGTCCATGAGTTCGAGCCCCGCGTCGGGCTCTGGGCTGATGACTCGGAGCCTGGAGCCTGCTTCCGATTCTGTGTCTCCCTCTCTCTCTGCCCCTCCCCCGTTCATGCTCTGTCTCTCTCTGTCTCACAAATAAATAAACGTTTAAAAAAATAAATAAATAAAATAAAATAAAAAAATAAAAAAATAAATGTTACCAGGATATTGGTCTGAGTAGGTTTCACTTGGGGCTTCAGGAGAAGGATTATGTACTAGGAGAGTGGGAAGGGTGTTTGGTTACAGGAATACCCTAAGAAAAAGCCAGAGTGCATTTTAGGAGAGAATAAGACTGTCTCGACTGGAAAAGACTTCCCACGTTAAAGGGAAATAATGAAATACAATGTTGGATAAGTTACATTGGGAGGCAGCATAACTAGTTAGAACTTCACCTGAACTGGGATTACATGTCCTCAGAACCAAATCTGCCATTGATTGATACAAGTGATCGGTTTCAATAAAGGATGTCAGATTGAAAAAAGCTGAAGGGGTGACACATCAGAAACGAGTCCTTCTAAAATAAAAAATCTATAGAACTCAGCAGCCCAAATAGGAGTGTTATATTGGAGCATTTTTTTTCCCCCAGAACTTTGAGCCAGGATCAAAGCATAGGTGAAAACTCAAGAAGCAATTCAGAGGCAGAAATCAGCATCCCCACAATATCCGATCTCTACATTTTCTTTGTGGGAAGTATCGAAATCATTTATTGTGTGGCTAGAGGAGCAGAAACTCCAAGAGCTTGGAGAGATCTCTGGAATAATCCTAGGAGTCCTCATCTTCATTTGGGTTGGTTTGACAGAAGCTTGGATGGTATCGGCTAAGAGCTTTTTTTTTTTTTTTTAACGTTTGTTTATTTTTGAGACAGAGAGAGACACAGCATGAACGGGGGAGGGGCAGAGAGAGAGGGAGACACAGAATCGGAAGCAGGCTCCAGGCTCTGAGCCATCAGCACAGAGCCCGACGTGGGGCTCGAACTCAAGGACCGCGAGATCGTGACCTGAGCTGAAGTCGGACGCTTAACCGACTGAGCCACCCAGGCACCCCTTGGCTAAGAGCTTTAAAGGACTTTGAAGTTCAAGCATTCTGAGCTCTAACTCTGGACTGGGCAAAAGTAAAAGATAAAAGCTATCACTGAACTCCATACATTCCAGCCTCCCCCTCTCAACCCTACATGAATTCCAAACCACTTGCAAAGCTGCAATATCACTGCGGAGGCCCCTCACCGAAAACCTCACAGGGCCGAGGGAGCACAAAATTTATTCAGCACAAATTCGATACCCAGGACCAAGCTAAAGTCCTTCCAAAAACACAGGGAAGAAATGATTATCCTAACGGTGAAGTGGTCAGGGTTTCCCTCTTTGGAGAATCACCTCCCTTCCATATTTTATATAATTTTCAGGGTGGTGTGGTGGGAAAAGCATAGGTTTCCAAAGATGTGGAAAGCGGGATGGTCTCAACATCCAGCTCTGGCATTTAGCACCTATGTAATCTTACCCAGCACTTACTGCCTCTCACAACTCAGTTTTCTGATCTGTATAAAAGGAGAATATTATCAGCCTCCACAAGCGTGTATGAGGATGAAAAGCCAAAGGTCCTCCACATAACGGACCTCACTGGGCACAGCGGTGCCGGCTGGAACCAGCAGTCACTTCCGGTTCATCTGCGAAATGGGCCTAGAAACAGCGATTACCTCACGAGATAGCTGCGAGCAGTGTGCTTAATCTAGTTCTTGACACACAAAAACATTCAAAACTTAAATGGTAGCTCTTTATTGAAACGATCTTTTAAAGCTTGTCAATAATCCCATGACTTCTTCAAGGGAAATCTATGCAAAAATGGACACACTCAAGGTCGTTTCTGAGTAAGGGTAACAATACACCCAGAGAGCAGTTAACCACAAGAAAGCAGAGCTGAGAGGTGCCTGGGTAGCAGCTCAGTCAGTTAAGCGACCAACTCTTGATTTCGGATCAGGTCATGATCTCATGGCCGTGAGATGGAGCCCCATGTTAAGCTCTGCACTGAGTGTGGAGTCTGCTTAAGATTCTCTCTCTCCCTCTCCCTCTGCCCTGCCCGTCCTCTACTCACACCCTCTCTTAAAAAAAAAAAAAAAAGCAAATCTGAAATTACTTGCTTTAAAAATTACAATTAGGAATCCAATCGTTTTCTCCAATTTCCTGAGTAGCGTTGACAGAAAGCTGAGACTTTAAAAATATATTGGAAAATGCAGGTAATTGGGTTAATGCCCTTACATTTGTTCTGCCAACAAGGCAGGGGGAGGAGGGCAATAGGTCTGAGGCTTGGGGGCTGTGGGCCAACTCCTCCCAGGATCCCCTGGGCCTCGCGCTGTAGGACTCTGACGCCCAGCCAGCACTGAGCAGCCGATGGTTCGGGATCTAAAATGATCCCGTTCCAAACTCTAATTGTGCAGGTTCCCTCCTGTAAAAGGTTCACAGCCTCCCTCCCATCCTCATGGCCTTCACCCTCGCCCAGGCTGCCTTCACCTCCCACCTTAAGAGCTGCTGTGCCCTCCAGAGCATTCGTGTCTCCAAACCACTCACCAAATTGCAGCCAAAGTCTTCTTCGGAAAATTCACATATTTTTAAGTGTATTTACGTATTTTGAGAGAGAGAGAGAGAGAGAGAGAGAGAAAGAGCCCAAGCAGGGGAGAGGCAGAGAGAGGGAGAGAGAATCCCAAACAGGCTCCACCCTGACAGCACAGGGCTCGAGGTGGGGCTCGAATTCACGAATGGTGAGATCATGACTTGAGCCGAAACCAAGAGTCAGACACTCACCCAACTGAGCCACCCAGGCGCCCGGATTTTTCACATCTGGTTGTAACTCTTCTTTGTCTAAAGCCCTTTGGCGGCTTCCCATTACATTAGTCCAATGGTTCTTTCTGGCTTGTCGGGTCCCGCACGTTTCCCCCTACCTTTTCAGGGTCCCATCAGCTCCTGAGATGTACAGGACACTGTGCTAGGTACTCAGGGTGCACAGGGGAAGAAATCTGAGGAAGTCCTGCTACAGCCCAGCAGGAGAGACAGATGTCTAACTGGTGACGTAATTACCTAATTAAAATGTAACAGGGGGCACCTGGGTGGCCCAGTCGGTTAAGCATCTGACTTCAGCTCAGGGCACGATCTCACGGTTCACGAGTTGGAACCCCACATTGGGCTCTGTGCTGATAGTGCTCTCGTGTTCTCTCTCTCAAAAATAACTAAGCACTAAAAAATTAAACCTCAAAACAAATCAATAAAATGGCAGTGAATGACACCCAAGGAAGCCAGGGTGCTGGAGACTTCCTGGGGAGGACGAGCCAGGTGGCTCACAGAGACTTTAACTCTCCACTCCTCCCCCAAATACTTCAGCACTGAGTACGATATGTACGTGCATCCATGCAATGGCCGAGGAAAAGCGATGCTGTTTCTTTAAGAATTTAAAACTATGGTTAAAAATGAAAATATATTTTTTAAATGACAAAGCAATTTATAGGCAGATTCACTGAAACCCCTATCGAGGTTTCAATCGTGTTTTGTGCAAAAATGGAAAACCCATCCTAAAATCATATGGGATTTCAAGGGACCCTAAAGTCAAAACACTCTTTAAAAAGCACATATTTAGGAGTGCCTGGGTGGCTCAGTTGGTTAAGCGTCTAACTTCAGCTCAGGTCATGATCTCACGGTTTGTGGGTTAGAGCCCTGCGTGGGGCTCTGTGCTTACAGCTCACCATGCTTTCTCCAGATACGGAGCAACCACTTTTGTCAGACTGAGAAAGCTGCTTTGGCGACTATTCAGTCTTCAAAAACATTTTCCACAAAATTCTAATTGGAGAATACCAACCTCTTGTTACTACCTCGAGTCTCATTACCAGACAGTCCTCGGGGCAGGGGGGGCGGGGGGGTGGGGCAGTGCAAAATAAACCTGTCACAGGAAGGATGTGTGTATATTCAGGTAAGATTCTCATGGAAAGTTGGAGAGGTTCAATTGTAATCCTTCCTCCTGAAAATGTAAACTCTATTTATTCCTACATGGGCAATAAAAGGGCACATCGGGAGAAATGGAATTTTGACCCATTGAATGGTCCTCTGGATGGGAAACGCTTTCTATTCATAATGTTCCACAGATAGCTCCGAAATACAAGGTTTTCTTGGAGAGCAAGGAATCTGCATTCAGTCTACAAGTACAGGCAATACCCCAAACTTGTGACGGACCTAAAACCCACATAAGTTTCCAAATCTCACTGAAGTCAGGTAAAAATATCTGTCTGTATTATCTAGCCCTGAAAACATTCGCACCTAGAACTCTCGAGTACATAGATTCAGGAAGACCTAAAGTAATCCTCGTCGTTAAGTTTTTGCCTCGTCAATGAAAAAAAAAAAAACTGTCTTCACCAATGTGGACAATGAAGAATTGGTACAGTTATGGGCCTAATTTGTCTACCTCTAGGATTCTTTTATTACCCACAACGATTGCTGAAGAATAAACAAGTCCTTTCAATAATACTTTCAAAAGTACTTCAATGTGAACTCATTCTTCCTTATCTCCAAAGGAAATCTTCTTTTCAAATTCCAGTTTTCTAGGGGCACCTGGGAGGCTTAGTTAATTGGGCATCCAATTCTTGATATTGGCTCAATTCATGATCCCAGGTTTGTGAGATCAAGCCCCACATTGGGCTCTGTGCTTAACATGGAGCCTGTTTGAGATTCTCTGTCTCTCCCTCCGCCCCTTTCCCTTGCTCACGTGTGTGCAATCTCTCTCTCTCTCTCTCTCTCTCTCTCTCAAATCAAATAAATAAAATAAAATTCTAGTTTTCTACAGAAAAATAATTCACAATTCACTAGCATTCTTCAAAAGCTTTACTTGGAACAGAAAAGGTGACTCTGGCTATAATTACAAAATCTAATGGGTCTTGGGGCACCTGGCTGGCTCAGTCCAGGGGAGCGTGTGACTCTTGATCTCAGGGATGTGATTTCAAGCCCCATACTGGGTGGAAAGATTACCTAAAAGTAAAATCCGGGGGCACCTGGGTGGCTCAGTCGGTTAAGCGTCCGACTTCGGCTCAGGTAGTGATGTCGCGGTCCGTGAGTTCAAGCCCTGCGTCGGGCTCTGTGCTGACAACTCAGAGCCTGGAGCCTGTTTCAGATTCTGTGTCTCCCTGTCTCTCTGACCCTTCCCCGTTCATGCTTTGTCTCTCTCTGTCTCAAAAATAAACGTTAAAAAAATTTTTTTAAAGAAAATCCAATGGCTCCCAGACAAAAAGAAAAAAATAATATTCACGATTTGGCCCATCGTCAAAAGACAAATAAGCTAAATGTATTTTATAAAAGTGAGTTACATTAATTAAGCAAAAATACATTCAAGAAGCTGTGGGGAATATAAATAAGATAGGTATCTTACCTAAAGGAGTCTATAGTCTAGTTGTGAAGGTCATTTGCACATAAGAAAAAGATAATCATTAACCTAAAATGTGTACGTTTCAAGGTAGTAGTAGATACCAGAGATTCTAAAATCTAGTTATTCTCTTTTGTAAAATTTATTTAAAAATGGATATTTCCAGGTTCCCCCCTCAGAGATTTAATTCGGTATTTCTGGAGCTGTGCCCAGGCATCTATATTTTCATGAGTTCTGCAGCTGATTCTGTTATATAGTCAGTTTTCAGAACCACTGATACCATCTATAAAAATACATTGACTATATATTTCTAAGGATGGAAATATCACTGAGGACAAGGCAGCAGTTAGGAAAGCTACGTAGAGAAAGCTACTTAAAAAGCTACTTGACAAAAGGCTTGTGGTGGACCTTAAAGGAGAGCAGGATTCAACAAATCGGGAGGCCTGGTTCTTCTCTTTCTTGGGTCTACAGCTAGACAGGAAGCCATGCGGCCTCCAACAAGGCGATCGCTGATGTAAAGATAGTATCTGATTTCATTCTCCTAAAACCAACAGTGAAAATGGTAAATGGATGGTAGGTGTTTGAATTTTCTGTCTCCCTAGCATAAGGCTATACCAACAACATTCTCACCATGTCAACGTGCATCAGGGCAACATTGGGCCTAATCTAAGGAAACTGAATTTATCTGCGACCAAGTGTATGGTTAGCATTGTGTTAGGTTCCAATACAAGAATTGTAAGAAAGATGTTGGGATTAATTGAGCCTACATTCTAGTTAAGAATACTAAAAGAGGGGCACCTGGGTGGCTTGGTTGGTTAAGCATCCGACTTCGGCTCAAGTCATGATCTCACGGTCCGTGAGTTCGAGCCCCGCATTGGGCTCTGTGCTGACAGCTCAGAGCCTGGAGCCTGTTTCAGATTCTGTGTGTCCCTCTCTCTCTGCCCCTCCCCTGTTCATTCTCTGTCTCTCTCTGTCTCAAAAATAAATAAATGTTAAAGAATACTAAAAGAAAAAAAATTAAAAAAAAAAACAATAACTGAAGCTATCAAATAACATTTAAGGACAAGATATAATTAAGCACCAAAATTGTTGGTATAGTTTTTAAATACCGCGAGAATTCAGAGAAAGCTGAGATCAATGTTAGAATAGAGAAAGATACCTTCATAGATAATCTCAAATGAATCGCTATCCAACTTGAGGATACTTCTCCCTTTATCCTTTGGTTAAAGGATACCTTTAAACAAAAGCCAGGGATACCTATTTCTTAGTCATAGGAATATTTACCTTTGTGTCTAAGTACTGGTATTCACAATTTCCTGTATATGTTTCCATTCTACTGGACAAATATCTTCACGCTCATTTAAAGACATTTAATCTCAGCTTTTTTAATACAGACTTCAGTCCCACAGTCTACTTGTCTCTTAGCACTGAAAGGCTTCAGTTAACATTGGGGATTTCTCTCATTTGCCTCATCTTGAACGATCTAGCCACATTGGCAGGAGAAAGCGAGGAACAACAATGTGTCAATTTATGTGGAACAGGTAAGGGCCCTGCAGCCTTGCTTAACACATCCAAGTGGAAAGTCCTTTTAGGTGGGTCTCTTCACCTGGGAAGTACATGATATGGGAAGAGCAATCAGAAGGAAAGCCTTTTGAGAAAGCACGTCTTCTCTGTTCCATAAGATAATGTTGTAAATTCTCTTTCCCCACTGCAGGCTTCCCTGGAACTTGGGAGTGTCAGGAGCAAGGGGGCTTGGGGAGGCCAGTGGGCATGGATTTGTTCATACTAGTATGGCAATATGAGCATTTCCATTTACTTCAGGGAAACACTCTTTTCCGCAAACAGGCCTGATCATTTAGAAGCCCTGTCGAAAGTTACGACGAAGGATAGGAAGTGTTGGGGCACCTGGGTGGCCCAGTCGGTTAAGCGTCTGAGTTCGGCATTAATGATCTCATGGTTCATGAGTTCGAGCCCACATCGGGTTCTCTGCTGTCAGAGCAAAGCTCACTTCGGATCTTCAGTATCTGTCTCTCTCTGCTCCTCCCCCACTCATGCTGGCTCACACTCTCTCTTGGTCTCTCTCGCAAAAATAAACATAAAAAAAAAAAAAAGGATAGGAAGCGTTCCCAAGAGTTGATCAGTGATATCAATCTCATTTAACATGCACGGATACAAAAAATTAGACAGATGATAGATACATGGTTGGTTGATTGGTTGATTGATAGATAAAGATGATCAGTCTAGATGTATTAATCATAGTCCATTTTATCATAAAGTAATGTTATTGATTTCATTAGCAACACAAGAACACCACTCTGATTTCGTACATGTATGTTTACGCTTTGAAAAATGTTTTTCAGATATTTGAAAACGTTAACGTGGGGGCCCCTGGGTGGCTCATTCGGTTAAACGTCTGACTTCGGTTCAGGTCATGATCTCACAGTCGTGAGTTCAAGACCCATATCACACTCCTCACTGACAGTGCAGAACCTGCTTGGATTCGCTCTCTCCCTCTCCTTCTCTCTCTCAAAATAAATAAATAAACTTTAGAAAAAGAAAATATTAATATGGATAGAGTCTGCGGCAAAAAGAATTTATCTCTCCCTATGAGCAGAGCCATGTATTAGACATTACGAGGAAATAGTAATTGTTTTAATGGGTTAAAAAAAAACTGGTACACTTTTTATTAAAAAAAAAAACCCATTCTCTAGTTGCTCAGGTTCCTACTGGAAAATCCGTACCACCATTCATGCACATGAGCTGTTAGAAAGCATAATTGGCTTGAGATCGAATGCTATCAGCCAACTAAGAATTCTTCCTTGGGGCGCCTGGGTGGCTCAGTCGGTTAAGCGTCCGACTTCAGCTCAGATCATGATCTCATGGTTTGTGAGTTAGAGCCCCACGTCGGGCTTTGTGATGACAGCTCAGAGCCTGGAGCCTGCTTCGGATTCTGTGTTTTCCTCTCTCTCTGCCCCTCCTCTGCTTGCGCTCTGTCTGTCCGTCCATCTCTATGTCAAAAATAAACAAACATGAGAAAAAAAATTTTTAATAAAAAAAATCCTTTGTTCCTCAAAGGATGAATACTGAATCACACTAAAGAAAGAGAAATGAGGCCTCTCCGGTTCTGGATTATTCTTGCTTTCCTTTCGCAGGTTACCAATCAGACCCTGAGCTTTTCCTTCATACTTCAACAAGCCATCCCCATAAGAGACCTGAAACCTGCTGTCGTGAAAGTCTACGATTATGACGAGACAGGTGAGTAAACAGGACTAAGAACCCTAAATAAATGCAATCCATAATAAAGAAATTAGATTGTGATGGACAATTGTACGTAGGTCCTGTTTTCAACTTATTCTGTCACCCATAACTTATTCCTGCCACCTCGCCTTACAAAACCACTACAAATACAACCCACAACATAAGCCTATCCATCATGCAAAATTTTGCAAGGTACTAAGAGTTTTACAATGAAGTGTTTACAGGCGAAGAGACATATAAATCTCCTTCACATGATAACATAACAATGCAAAGCCATAAATAAAAGCCTAGAGACTTACACAAATAATTATAGTAGGAAATCGGAGATGGGGAGAGAACTATAGCCTGAGTGGTCACGGAAAAGCAAACAAAGAAAGTAAAATTTGAGTTGAAAAATGAAGTGTGTGGATCATGCTGATTAGTGGAGAACTTCCTGAGTATTTCAGACCAGGAGGAAAGTATAAGAAAATACCATGAAGGAAAAAAGAAGCCAATATCGAAAGAAAACCCAAAGCATGCATAACTACAACTACCCCCCCCCCCCGTACTTTTCTTGAATCACTCTAGTAGAAACAGGCTTTTATTTTTTCCCCCAGAAAATGGGATTATGTCCCTGTTATCAAGAATGGAAATTCCTGGACCATTTTTGTCTATTGCCCCCGATAGCTATTTCCACAATGATGCAGTTCCCGATTCAGTCAAGTGTGCAGTCCTAACACCTTCAAAACCTCCCCATGAAACCCTGTCCCACTGAAGCTCCCTTTCTCATGCCTTTCTCCTGTTGTGTCTTTCAGATGAGGCAGTTTTTGTTGAATACAGTGTCCCCTGCAACACAGGTAAGCAGTTCACATTCCATGCCTCCAGGCTTCATTTTGCTCTCAAAGCCAGTCCTCCTTAAATACAAAAAACATTTTTTTTTTTTTTGGCTGATCTCAGATTCTTCAAACTAAATGATAACACAGAAATATACACCTTAGGAGAGGAGCACAAGCTCTCTGGAAAACTCCTCTAATTCCTTCATCAGCAGAGCAGATGTTTATTACAGGGTGCATATCTGATGAATCTCATTCTTAGCCGTAGCCAGGTTTGTTTCCTTTAGCAAGGTTTGTTCATATCCAACTAGAATTATATTTAAGGGGCGCCTGGGTGGCTCAGTCAGTTAAGCAACCAGCTCTTGATCTTGGCTCAGGTCACGATTTCATGGTTTGTGGATTCGAGCCCGAAATAGGATTCCGCACCTCGGAGCCTGCTTAGGATACTCTCTCTCTCTCTCTCTCTCTCTCTCTCTCTCTCTTCCTCTCTCTGCCCCTTCCATGCACTCTCTCTCAAAATAAATAAACTTATAAAAAAAATTAAAAAGAATTATATTCAAGAAGAGGCACTAACTCTTCTTTAAATGTTCACAGAATTCACCGGTGAAGCCATCTGGTCCTGGATCGTTGTTTTTTGGAGAGTTTTTAGATTACTGATTCAATTTCATTACTTGTAACTGGTCTAATAAGATTCTGTGTTTCTTCATGATTCAGTCTTGAAAGATTGCGCATTGCTAGGAATTGATCCATATCTTTTAGCTTTTCCAATTCATTGGCATATAATTGCTTGTAATAGTCTCTCATGATCCTTTGTATTTCTGTGGTGTCAGCTGTAACTTCTCTTTCATTTCTGATTTTATTTACTTGGGCCCTCTCTCTTTTTTTTCTTGATAAGTCTTGCTAGTGGCTTATGAGTTTTGTTTATCTTTTCAAAGAACCAGCTTTTAGTTTCATTGATCTTTTCTATTTTTTTTTTATTCTCTATTTAATTTCTTTCTATGTGATCTTACTATTTCCTTCCTTCTACTAACCCTGGGCTTTGTTCTTCTTTTACTAGTTCCTTCAGGTATAAAGGTAGATTGCTTATTTGGAATTTTTCCTGTTTCTTGAGGTAGGCCTTCATAGCTATTAACTTCCCTCTTCGAACTATTTTTGTTGTGTCTCATAGATTCTGGAAAGTTGTGTTTCCATTTTCATTTGCCTCAAGGTATACCCTCATATCAAAATCAGACAAAGACACTGAAAGAAGGGAAGAAGAAAGAAAGAAAGAAAGAAAGAAAGAAAGAAAGAAAGAAAGAAAATTACAGGCCAATATCCCTAATGAATATAAATGCAAAAATCCTCAACAAAATATTAGCATACCAGATTTTATAATACATTAAAACGATCATCTACCATGGTCAGGTGGGATTTACTCCAGATATACAAGGATGGTTAAATATGCACAAATCAATCAGTGAACAAAACAAAGGATAAAAATCGTATGATCATCTCAAAAGATGCAGAAAAAAAAATTTTGGCAAAATTCAGCACCCATTTATTATAAAAACTTTCAACAAAGCAGGTATAAACAGAACATATGCCTACATAACAAAGGCCGTATGTGACAAACCCACAGCTAACACCATACTAAATAGTGAAAAGTTGAAAGCTTTTCCTCTAAGATCAGGAACAAGACAAGTATGCCCACTCTTGCCACTTTTGTTCTACATAGTACTGTAAGCTCTAGCCCTAGTGAGACAAGAAGAAGAAATAAAAGGCATCCAAAGTAGTAAGGAAGAAGTAAAATTGTCAATATTTGAAGATGACATGATACTACATATAAAAACCCTAAAGATTCCATGGAAAAAAAAGCCTATTAGAACTAATAAATAAATTCAGTAAAGTTGAAAGATACAAGGTTAACACACAGAAATTGGTTGCCTTTCTATACACTAATACCAAGCTATCAGAAAGAGAAATTAAGAAAAACGATCCCACTTACAGCTACGTCAAAAGGAATAAAATACCTAGGAATAAATTTAACCAAGGAGAAGAAAGAACAACACACTGAAAACTATTAAGACATTGATGAAAGACACTGAAGAGGACACAAAGAAATGGAAAGGTATATTGTGCTCACAGATTGGAAGAATCAATATTGTTAAAATATCTATACTACCCAAAGTCATTTACAGATTCAGTGCACTCCCCATCAAAATACCAATGGCATTTTTCACGGGACCCAAAGAATTCTCAAATTTGTATTGAGCCATATGATGAGGATGAGGAGTGGGAACCACTGAAATAAGGTTGGACTCAGACTAACAAGATTTTAAAGGACAAACACTTATACGTAAGAGACACCGATAGCATGTACTAGATTCGTGACTAAGATCCTGAGCATTATGGTAAAAGACCATGTTGGATGTTCTGCAATGTTTTTTTTTAACGTGCTTCCTGTACCCTTGTCCCTCTTCTGATGGCCTAGCAGAAGTGTGGGGATGCCCTCTCTTCATGTACAGTAATGAAAATTAGCCACAGGGTGGCAGCAAAGTTTATAAAGTAAGTACTGCTTCCTTATTAATTATAAAAAACATGTAAAACAAAAATTAAGAAGTTAGGCAAAGGGAAGAGGAAAAAAGAGAAATAAAATAATTATGGAAACTTAAAACAAGAAGATAACAAAATAAGGTGCCTAGAACAAATTGTCCTTCTCCGTGGGCAGAATTACATTCACAAACTATAGAAATGATCCCTGAAAGTATAGTCTTGAGAATTACATTCACAATGCTGGATATGGCTGATTTGGGACGGGGACAGGGGGTGTTTCTTAGAATCAGTGTATTCTATGAGAAATATTACATTTCTTTGTTTTCTAATAAATGAAATGTGACTCTACGCCTCATCCCCATTGGACTACAAGAAATTTATCTCAGATATTTTGGACTACAAGAAATGTATCTCAGACATCGTGGGGAACTAATGCAGGATGAAGGTATTGCACCCTACTGCAATCATCTGTCTGTAGTCGACATGACTGTTTTAGATCGACCACTCTGTGGCCTCCTTGTCATTCATAGGGATAGGAATATTTGACAAAGAACAAGTGGCTGGGCCTGGCATCAGCCTTCCAGGTGTTCCATGGAAACCTTCCCTCTAAAACCTGCAAGAAATCTACAGACCTCTTTCTGCCCAGCCTGGAGGAATTGTTTTGTCTGGGATATGTTTTTACTGTTAAAACGTTTAGTCATTTCAGTCATAAACTTTAGTTTCTTAATTGGTTTTCTTCCTTCTCAAATTTATTTGCCTAATTTTTTTTTTAATCAAAACCCAGAAAACCCTGACCAAACTTCCCTCAAGGTTCTATTCTTCCAGATTTTCTATATAGACAATCACGTAATCTGTGAACAAAGATAGTCTTGTTTCTTCCTTACCAATCTGTATACCTTTATTTCCTTTTCTTGTCTTATTATATTAGCTAGGATTAACAGGACAAGGTTGAATAGGAATAATTAGAGGGGACATCTTTGTCTCATTCTGAATTTTAGGGGAAAGCATCTAGTCTGTCACCATCAGTATAATGATAGCTTGTAGGTTTTTTGTAGATATCCTTTACCAAGTTGAAGAAGTTCCCTGTATTTCTAGTTTGGTGGGAGCTTTTCTCATGAATGGGTGTTGGATTTTGTTAAATGTCTCTTCTGCATGTATTGTTATGATCATATGATTTTTCTTCTTTAGCCTGTTAACATGAAGAACTACATTAATTGATTTTCAAATGTTGGACTAGGCTCACATATCTGGAATAAATCCCATTTTTCATGGTGTAGAATTATTTTTACACATTGTTGGATTTGATTTGCTAATATTTTGTTGAGGACTTTTGCATTTTTGTTCATGACAGAGTATTTAGTTTTCCTTTCCTGTAATGTCTTTCTCAGGTTTTGGTATTAGGGTAATTCTGGCCTCATAGAATGGGTTAGGAAGTGTTCCCTCTATTTTCTGGAAGAGAGTACAGAGAATTTGTATCATTTCTTCTTTAAACATTTGGTAGAATTCACCAGTGGAAACAGTTTGATCCTAGTGCTTTCTGTTTTGGAAGGTTATTCATTTCTAATGCAAATTCTTTAATAGATATAGACCTAGTCAGATTATCGATTTCTTCATATAAGAGATTTAGTAGATTGTATCTATCAAAGAATTGGTCCATTTCATATGTTATTAAATTTATGGGCATGAACTTATTAATAATATTCCTTGATTATCTTTTTAGTTCCCATAGAATCTGTTGTAATGTTGCCTCTTTCATTTCTGATAGTAATTTGTGTCTACTTTCTTTTTCTTGATTAGCCTGATTAGAAATTTATCAATTTTATTGATCTTTTGATTTTTTTTCTATTGACTTCTTGTTTTTAATTTCATTTGCTTCTGTTTGAATATTTATTATTTCTTTTCTTCTACTTACTTTAGAGTTAATTTGCTTTTCTTTTGCAAGTTTCCTATGGTGGAAGCATACATGATTGATTTTAGATGTTTCCTTTTTTTTCTAATGAACATATTCAATGCTATATAGTTCCCACTAAGCACTGCAACCACAGGAAAGGTCTGGGGAGTTAGCATTGTGTCTGTGACTCTGTGATGATTTTGTGCCACATACTGAAATTATGCGTATGGAATTATGAACCATTCTAAATGATAACAAGATTTAGCACTTTACCCCACTTCTCCTCTTTCTCCTGCTTTATCTAAAGTTTAATTTCCCATAACCAGGGGCACCTGGGTGGCTCAGTCCGCTAAGCTTCTGACTTCAGCTCAAGTCATGATCTCACGGCTTGTGGGTTTGAGCCTCACATCGGGCTCTGTGCTGATAGCCTGGAGCCTGGAGTCAGCTTCCGATTCTGTGTCTGCTCCTCTCCTGCTCATGTTCTGTATCTCTCTCTCTCTCTCTCTCTCCCTCTCTCTTTCTCTCTCAAAAATAAATTAACATTAAAAAAAACAGTAATAAAAAAATAAAGTTTAACTTCCTATAATCAAATGTCACCTTTTATTAAGAATATGATGTGTCTGTGTTACCCTCGTTTGTTCCTTTTTTTATTAAGGAACCTCCTACTACTGATATTTCCAGTTTCCTTGCTACTGAATGTTATCATTCTTTTCTTCCTTACTCACTCTATCATTTTAAGGCTAGTTCACATGACTGGCAGTAACCTGAATACAGGGTACAGGCAACCTTGCTAATCAAATGATCCTAGGTCTCTATCTTGAAAATGTACAGTGACAAAGGGAATGACTGGTCACAAATAAACTATTTGCATCCAAGTCAGGTAAAAATAATGCATGAATATTCCTAGAATTGAGGTAATAAGAAGATGCTCTTTCCATTAGTGATTGAAAATATTCTACCCTTGACTGGCCACTAAAAACATCTTTCATTCAGTAGCCTCAAAATCGGCCTTGGGCTGAGTTGTCACTGGTACCGATGTTACCTGGTCATCATTCTGTGTAGAAGATACCCGTGATGGTCGTTTGATGTGTCAGCTTGCCTAGGCAACAGTCCTCAGTTATTCAATCAAAACACCAATCTAGATGTTGCTATGAGGGTATGTTAGGTAATTAAAGTCTATAACCAGGGGCGCCTGGAGTGGCTCAGTCCATGAAGCGTCTGACTCTTGATTTCAGCTCAGGTCATGATCTCACAGTTGGTGAATTTCAGCCCCGCATTGGGGGCTGCCAGCATGGAGCCTGCTTGGCATTCTTTCTCTCTCCTTTTCTCTCTGCCCCTCCCCTGCTTGCACACCCTCTCTCTCTCAAAATAAATAAACATTTAGAAAACTGTAAAGTCTATAACCAGTTGACTTTAAGTAAGAGAGATTATCATGGATCATCCGAGCGGGCTTGATTCAGTCAGTTGAAAGGCCTTACGAGCAGGGTTGAAGCTTCCCTGCTGAAGAAATTGCACCTGTGGACAGCAGCTTCAGCCCTCCTAGGGTGTTCTAGCCCACCCCTCCTGACAGCCTGCCCTATGGATTTTGGACTTGCCAGTTAGCTCCACGATTGGGTAAACCAACTCCTTGCAATAAATCTCTTGATGCATATCTCCTGCCAGCTCTGCTTCTCTTGTTGAACCCTGACACAGTGCCCAAAGATGAGTTATCCCTCATGGGACACTTCCGTGGGTTTCAGCAGATCCTGTGCACAGAGAGATATGCCCCTGAGGAATTTCTGCACTGCATCATTTCCCGATCCAGGTGCTATGCTCTCTGGAAGGACTCTTATGTCTTTACCTTAACTCTCAAGTTACGGTGAACCATTCTACAGGACTTCTTTCTCCTGGGGTCTGAGCCTGGCAGGAAGTCCTCTTGGATAAAGCCCTTTGTAGGTAACTCAGATCCCGTGACCTTCTGCTTCCTCTGGGTTCAAGGGAGCTCATATACCAACTCAACAAACAGTGAGTTTGCGGTCAGCTTTCATCCACTGAAGCTGTACCACCTTCCTTCATCTTCTGGGGCAATTTCTACAAGCTTCCCACCATCAGACCTCTCTAATCAATATTCAGGTAAGAGTTTCTACACCCTCCATAATGGGGAACTTGGGTCAAGTTCTTCCAAGCACTCTCTTCCTCCCCAGACAGCCACAAACCCACACATTTCCATTGGTGAGCAACATAGCACCAGGAAGTCAGCCTCTGCTCCCACCTCCGACAAGCAGCACCCAATGTCTCCTGGGTGCCTCTGGTTCCCCCTCTCACTTGGCTTGCAGTGGAGTGGGAGGTGAAATACCCCAGCGATCTGCTCATCTACACATTGCCTCAAAGAACTTGCCCGTAATCAGTCTTTAATTTTCCCTGATGAGCTGTTGGTAATTGCCCCTAAGCCAGTTTGGAAAGTCCTATGGGGTGTGTCTAAGGCCCCCCTTTAGAATACAGGACTTCTCGTCCCCCACCATTCTCAGCTTTAGCTTTCGGGTCAAGTTTCAAGACCACAGAAAGAAGTCTTTCTCTAAGATTCTACTACTCTCATTACTGAGTAAGCTTCTGTACTCACAAAAATCAACTATTCAAAAAAAAATCAATTATTCGTAGGTAAACTTCTATCCAAAATTTTGTATCTTTAAAGGGCATCCCCAGGGGCGCCCGGGTGGCTCAGACGGTTGAGCGTCCAACTTTGGCTCAGGTCATGATCTTATGGCTTGTGAGTTCGAGCCCTGCATCGGGCTCACTGCTTCATATCTTCTGTCTCCCCTCCCTCTCTCTCTGCCCCTCCCCCACTGACGCTCTCTATCTAAAAAATAAATAAACATTATAAAATATATATATATTGAAAGGACATCCCCAGGCTGTTCTAGTCTCTCCACAATGTTTTCCACTCGTGGCTCTGTTTCTGAGTCTAGGGATATTTGATGAGTTCATGAGTCAGTAAACATCTGTCCCCTTGGACAGTGGTTCTTAAAGCCTCCTGGGTGAGCCTTCAAACATGTAATCACTGCACTCTCCAACGTTTCACTTACAGGTGCACCAATTTTTCCATCCTTCTTGCCACAACAAGGCTGATTCCAGTTTGTTCCTGATGCTTCCATAATTATGTGTTCCACTAGAAGTCAGCTGTCTTATACTCTTCTTTACCCAATTTAATCTTAGAATGTAGAATGAAAAATTTCAAATGCTATAAAAGCTAGAATTCATTTAAAAAAGGAGGATAAATGTGATATACAAAATCCCAAATTTCGGCGTGCCTGGGTGGCTGTCAGTTAAGCATCCGACTCTCAATTTCAGCTCGGGTCACAATCTCACGGTCTGTGAGTTCAAGCTGACAGCAGGGAGCCTGCTTGGGATCCTCTCTCTGTATTCCTCCTCCACTCATACTCACTCTCTCTCCCTTTAAATAAATAAATAAATAAATAAATAAATAAATTCCCAAATTTTTAACAAGGAAAAAAAAATCCCATCACATACAAGAGAAAAATGATGAACTAAGACAAAATAGTTTTAGCTTGTATCACACTCAAATAGCTAATTATTTCAGTGTGTAAAGAACTTTTTTCTCACAATTATTGAGGAAAAGATCAATCATCCAAATTTTTTTTAAATTTTTTTTTAATGTTTATTTATTTTTGAGACAGAGAGAGAGAGACAGAGCATGAACGGGGGAGGAGCAGAGAGAGAGGGAGACACAGAATAGGAAGCAGGCTCCAGGCTCTGAGCCATCAGCCCAGAGCCCGACGCGGGGCTCGAACTCACCGGACCGCGAGATCGCGAGATCGTGACCTGAGCTGAAGTCGACGCTTAACCGACTGAGCCACCCAGGCGCCCCCCAAATTTTTTTTTAAAGGACAAAGGCTATGAATGGTCAGTTCACAAGAAAGGAAACACAAATGCCCCTTCAGCAGGTGCAAAGACGCTCTCTGTAGTTCTTAACAAGAGAAATACAAATTAAAACCACAAGAGGAAAATATTTTTCCCTTCTCTAATTAGCAAAGATCAAAATATTTTATTGAAAAAACTACACTGGTGAAGAGTAATGAGAAAATGAGACTAGCATATATTGCTGGTGGGACTATTAATCTGCAGACTTACATAGAGCTATTTGGCACGTCTACAAACACTCAAAGACACAAAACTATGCCTGTAGACTACCCAGTTCACTTATTTTTTAAAATTTTTTAGAGAGAGAGAGGAAGAGAGCACAAGCAGGGGTGAGGGGCAGAGGGAGAGAGAGATTGAATCTTAAGCAGGCTTCGTGCTCAGTGCAGCGCCCAACACGGGGCTCGATCCCACGACCTGCGCCAAAATCAAGAGTCCAACACTTAACCAACGGAGCCACCCAGGCACCCGGATGCCTGTAGATAAACAGTCATTGCAGCATTGTTGGTAAAGTCAAAAAAGAGGAAGTGATCTAAACTTCCACTAATAGAAGACTAGCTAAATTGTTAGAGCCGTAAAACAGAAGTCTATCCAATCATTAAAAAGGAGGCAGTTCTTATGAGTATGAACATAAAAAGATTCAAGATATATTGTTAATCGGCGGGGAGAGTGAAGTTCAGAATAGTGTGTATACTATTCTATGACTTGAGAGGTGTGTGTGTGTGTGTGTGTATGTGTGTGAGCATGTACATGTGTATGGAAAGATTACATATGGAAAGGAACTCGAGAAGGAATGGAAGTAAGTGATGTGGCAATCAGAGGTGGGGCCAGCCTTGTTTTCACAGATACGATCCCTTCGTAACTTTTGCATTTTATCCTGTGAGCGTGCACATCTGCAAAACATAGTAAATAATAATTTCAAAGAAGTAACACGTAAAGGGAAGCACAGACGGTGACAAGAGTTTGGAAGGAACTCAACAAGTGGATGTCACAGACAGCAAGGAGACTGGCTACTTTAGATGGAATGATCACATGGGCTGGGCAAACCCAGGCTCAGAGAAGTTAAGCGTTTTGCCTGAAGTCACACAGCCATTATTCTAAAAAGGATTTGAATAGAGGTCTGTCTTACTAACTCCAGCATTGGCGTTCCTCCCAGTATGTTCCCACAGTTCTCAGGTAGAGACAAGGCACAGTCTAAAAATATACATAACCTCTGGCATAGAAAGAGCCAGCATAACTGACAGGTTTCAGGAAAGTGTTTGAGCACTGTATACCCATCACAGTGAGCGGCAGTGAGATGTTACAAGTCACACAGGGTCTTGCACTAAGGAAAAAGTAGCTAAGCAAAAAAAACAGAAAGAACTAAGCGGGGGGCGGGGGGGGGGCGGCGGGGAATAAAAAATAAAAATAAAAACAAACAAACAAAAACCATCTCCTAGTTCCTCCCAGGGATCTACAGAGAACATTCCAGCCAGTTTGTGGAGATAGATCACATAAATAACAGCTGGTTTGGGGGCCAAACTGGTAAGGGCAGCCCGGTCCACAACAGCTGTGTTAGCCAAGATAGGCCAACACGTTAGTGTTGGCATCCGTTACAAAATTTGGAATGTGTGCAGTAAGGTTTACTAACTCTATAGCCATGTGACCAAAGATGTAGCCTTTTCAAAAAGACAGAGAGGACCTGTGTTTAGGGGCAAAAGAAGAAAATGCAACTTTCGAGAATAGATTTTTAAAGGGGGGAGAAAGGAGAAGGCACATTAAGCAATCCAAAGCACAAAGAAGCAATCCGGCTGCGGTCTGAATTTGCATTCCCACGACAGCCCAACCAGACTAATCCTCCGATGGGGATGGGCTCTGCCAAAGGCCCAAGTCCAAGGGAACAGCAGCACTGTGGAGCCCGAGTAATTCCTCCCTGAGGTTCTAGCTTGACGATTTTGTTGGCAGATCATGACTGGCTTCTCCTGGTCTATTAGTATGGCTGTTCTCTAGTTATCCAGGCAAAAAACAAAAAACAAAAAACATTCTCTTTTTTTTAATGTTTATTATTTTTGAGAGAGACAGAGACAGAGAGCAAGCAGGGAAGGGGCAGAGAGAGAGGGAGACACAGAACTGGAAGCAGGCTCCAGGCTCCGAGCTGTCAGCACAGAGCCCAACATGGGGCTCGAACTCACAGACCGCAAGATCATGACCTGAGCTGTGGTCGGCCGCCCAACGGACTGAGCCACCCAGGCGCACCCACAACATTCTCATTTTAAAAGATCTGGTCTACCGAAAGAAAGCAAGAGGTAACAGGATTTCTTTAATCATTTCAATACTGGTAGACATTTGAATCATTTCTGATTCTTCCTACTGTAGAAGTGTAATAAAGTTCTCTGTACCTAAATCTCTGTGCAGTTGTATAAACATTCCTTTAGAATCTTACTGGTGGCAGGAACAGCATACTGACCAGGCCAAAAACAGGAAGAGTGATCCAGTAGGAGACACCATCGGTGTCCAGTCTGACACCGGATCATCGGTACCTGTGCCCACTCTTGCCCCAGTCCTGACCTGGGTCTCCACAATCGGACCATCCTCTCACTGCCCCTGCTGGTAAATCCTATCTGGAGCGCCAGCTGAAATCCCGGTCACCCTGGAAACAGGTTACCTTCTATTACTCGTCCAGAGGCACCATGTTCCCACCCTTCTTTATCTTAACTGCCCAACAACTGTTTTTAGAAAAACCGATGTCCTCGCAAAATGAGGCTGCTCCGCGTCCTGCAAAGTTGGGGGGAGGCAGGAAGTGGTGAGGAGAGGAAAGTCTGCATTGTTGCTGCTGCTCCCCTGGCTGATTCCAGACCACGATTTCCTCATCCTATAAAAATGGAGCCTTGAAGAGATTCACAACATTGTGAATGCAATTACGGCTACTGAACTGTACACCTGAAAATAGTTAGCACGGGAAATTTTATGTTATGTGTATTTCACAACAATAAAAAAAAACCAATGGCTCCTTTTCGTCTGTTCCTCCTTGTCACTATCACCCTCAGACCTGTTTCTGAGACCCTCACAATGATCCAGGATTTTGGCCCAGAATTCAGTCTGCTCTAAGGGAGACCCAAAACAGCAAAAATGAATTAATTATTAAAAGGTAGGGACGCCGTGGTGGCTCAATTGGTTAAGTGTGTGACTGGATTTCGGCTCATGTCATGATCCCATGATTCGGGGGTTTGAGCCCCACGGGGTTTCCAGGTTCAACACTAACAGTGTGGAGCCTGCTTAGGATTCCTCCCTCTCCCTCTCTCTCTGCCCCTCCCCTGACTCGCAGTTTGTCTGTCTGTCTGTCTGTCTCTCTCTCCCCTTCTCTCACAGTAAAATAAACTTAAAATAAAATAAAAAATAAAATAAAATAAAATAAAAAAATAAAATGTAAAAACATAATAAAACGTAAAAAATGTAAAATGTAAAACCAGAAGCGCCCGGCTGGCTCAGGCAGAAGAGCTCAGAATGGTGGGTTTGGGCCCCCCATTGGAGGTAGAGATTGCTTAAATGAATAAATACTTAAATAAAAACTTAAAAATAAAATGTAAAACAAAATAACAATAATAATATAAATTTATTAGGAAAAAATGTATGTATAATCCCATGTAAGAGATTCTAAGTAGAAAACCAGAATCCACAACTGGAGGGAAAAAATGAAGATTTGACTTTACTAAAACTTAAAATGCATGAATAGAAAAAAAAAATCCCCATGACATTAAAAAAAAAAAAAAAACAGTAGAAAGAAAACATGTGCAACACATGTGACTAACAAAAAGGTCATTCTGAGTATACACAGTGCCTACGGATGGAAAAGACAATAATAATAATAATAATAATAATAATAATAATATTGTAATAATAATAATGACAATTTGCTAAAATCTAAAATTTTGAGAACATGTGCAGCTGAGAAGAAGGGAGGACCAGTATTCTCATCCCTTGCTAGTGGGAGTAAAACTGTTTCAGTCTTATAAACTAATCTGGTAGCATCTATTAAAATTTTTATTTTGGGGAGGGGAAGGAAAAAAAGAAAAAAAAAAGATGTTAGAGTGGGAGAGAGAGCCAAAGCATAAGAGACTCTTAAAAACTGAGAACAAACTGAGGGTTGATGGAGGGTGGGAGGGAGGGGAGGGGTAGGTGATGGGCATTGAAGAGGGCATCTTTTGGGATGAGCACTGGGTGTTGTATGGAAACTAATCTGACAATAAATTTCATATAATAAAAAAAAATAAATTAAAAAAAATAAAATTTTCAATTTGGCCTACATTTTGGCCCATGACTTTCACTTTTCGGAATCTCTTCTAGGGAAATAGGAGACGCGTACAACAATGTTCACTGTATTAGTTATCTCATCTCCTGTACTATTACTCCCAAATCTTTTCCCATCCAGCACGTCCCTCACTTCAGGGTTTCTTATGTAATTCTGGCTACTTCTATCTCCTGACACCATTTTTCTCCCCTGAAACCACGCTGTAAAATTGCCACGCTCCAGCATCCCTACTATTTGGCTTCTCTGTTATTATAACTAGTCTGACGTGGGCTGCTCTCAATAATCAGGCAACAATGCGGGCTGAAATCACTAAAAATGTGTGGCCTCCTGCCTCCCTCGGTGTTGACCAGCAATGTTGCGTCTGTAGGGAGATGTCTCTCTTCCCTGTGTAGAAATTCCAAAATTCTGCCTTCTATAGATCCCAAACCTATCACTTTCTCCTTCATACTTAGCATATAACCTTGTCCTTTATTTCACCGAGAAAATGGAGTTCACCAGTACATTTCCTTTACTGTCGCTTACACAAACATTGGAATCTTCCTCCATCGTTCCACCTTCCGTAGGAAAGGGGATACTCTTGCCACCCAAAATTATTTCTTCCATTTGTGCATCGGCTCACATAATCATCCACTACCTCAAGGATCCTGGTGTTGCATGCATTTTTAATCTCTTTTCTCTTTCAACTAAGTTGGAAGCTATAAACACGAGTTACTCTTTCTTATCTATATGTAAAAAAAATATATCGGCACAACCTACAGGCCTTTATATAGATGCTATCTTTTTCCTTCTGTCCGTAACAAAACTTCTTAAAAGAAATATCTAAACTCATTGTTTCCACTTCCTTACCTCCTGTCTGTCAGCTCACTGCAATTTCATATCTTTCACCAGCACACTAATAAAGAATGATGGACAATGACCTCCACATTGCCAATTTCATGGAATGCTCTTCTGTCGTTGTGCTACATTACATCTCTTTAGCATAAAATGCCAACCAAACCACTGATGAATGCTCCCTCCACCTTGAAAATCACTCCTTCCTTAGTGTTTATCACATTCTTTTCACACTTTGCCCTGTGTGCCAGGAGTGTTCTCCCCTCGCCTTCATTTCCTTCCCCATCTCATTACTCATACGGGAACAAAGACTTTACGATCATCAAGGTTTTGTTATGAGAGATCATTACTATCAAAGGTCATTCCTAGCTTTGTCTTACAGATGCTCCAATCTGAAGAACCTGGAAGACCTTCTCCTAAGTAAAAATTCACAGGACGATAGATCCAGGAGTGAAAAGTCGTGATCATAAGGAGCCTGTGGTTCCCTTTACCCTTGCCTGATGATGATATAGAGAAATAGTCACTTTACTTCATACACTGCACGAGAGTTTAAATTAGCAGGCCCTTGTGAGGTGCCTGGGTGGCTCAGTCGGTTAGGCATCTGACTTCGGCTCAGGTCATGATCTCACAGTTTGTGGGTTTGAGCCCCGTGTCAGGCTCTGTGCTGACAGCTCAAAGCCTGGAGCCTGCTTTGGATTCTGTCCCTTCCCTGTTCACGCTCTGTCTCTCTCTCCTTCAAATATAAATAACATTAAAAATTTTTTTAAAAAAATTAGCAGGCCCGTGTGAACAAAGTATCCACTGGACCAACAATTCAACCTGATATATTCAAACGTGTACAAAATAACATAGGAATAGAATATTTATCTAAGATCTACAAGAAAAAAATCGTAGGACCTAGAACAACTCAAACAATTTTGAAGAAGACAAACAGAGTTGGAGGTTTACACTACTTGATTTCGAGACTTACTATCAAATTACAGTGAGGTAGAAACAAAAGGATAAGCATACAAATAAATGGCACAAAAGACAAAATGCAAAAGTAGGCCAATATAATCATTGCATTGATTTTCCACAAAGGTATCAAAGGAACTTAATGAGAAAAGAATAGTTATCTCAATAAATGGGGCTGGAACAATTAGGTTTTTATAACAAGAAAAAAAAAAAAGACCTCAGCCCACACTTCATATCATCTATAAAAGTCGGGTCAAAATAGATGACAGATCTAAATGCAAAAGCTAAAACTATGAAATTTCTGGAAGGAAACCTAAGGCAATCTTTATGAACTTGTACTAGACAAAAGTTTCTTAAACAACATACAAACAATACAAACTGTAATACAAAGATTGGTAAAATAGACTTCATAAAAATTAAAAACTTCTGTTCTTTGAAACACCTTGTTGAGAGAATGGAAAGACAAACCACAAACTGGGAGACAATATTTGCAAAGTGTTTATGTAGTAAGAACTTGGATCCAGAATACAAAGAACGCTGAAAACTCAACAACAAGAACACAAAGAAATAGGCAAAATATCTGAACAGATACTTCCCCAAAGAAAGATATATGGATGGCAAATAAACACATGAAGAGAGGCTCAACACCGTTGACCTTTAAGGAAATGGCAATTAAAACCACAAGATACCACTGAGTACCTACTAGAATGGCTAAAATTAAAAGGACTTGACTGTACCAAATATCACAGAGGAGGTGAAGAAAATAGAACTCTCGTACACTGCTGACTAGAAAACAAAACGGTACAAACACTTTGGAAAAGAGGTTGGCCGTTACTTAAAAAGTTAAGCATATACCTACCTTGTGATCTGGTCATTCCACCTCCTAAGTATTTCCTCAAGAGAAAAGAAAGCCTGTGTCCATACTAAGATTTGTTCCCAAATCTTCATAACAACTTTATTTTTATTTTTTTTAAGTTTCTGTATTTACTTTGAGAGAGAGAGGGTGTATGTGTGCACGAGCAGGGGAGGGGCAGAGAGACAGGGAGAGAGAGAATCCCAAGCAGGTTCCACACTGTCAGTGCAGAGCCCACGGCAGGGCTCAATCCCACGAACCGTGAGATCACAACCTGAGCAGAAATCAAGACTCGGTCACTTAACCAACGGAGCCACCCAGGCACCCATAACAGCTTTTTTTAAACAGCCCCAAACTGAAACGACCAAAATGTCAATCAATAAGTGAATGAATAAACAAATTATGGCACACCCATATAGTGGAATATTAGCAATAAAAAAGGGTAAACCATTGATACATACAACACCACGAATGAATCTCAAAATAATTATTCTGAGTGAAAAAAGACAGGGGAAAAAAAAAGAGCACATACTTAATGACCCTGTAAAACTCTATGTACTGTAAAACGCTAGAAGATGTAATCTCATCTATAGTGACATAAAGTATACCAAAGTTTCCTGAAGATGGAGGAGTGTTGGGTGACAGGGAGGAGAGAAAAGGAGGAATTACAGAAAGGCCTGAGGAACCTTTTCAGGATAATTGCTATTTCACTATCTTGATTACGGTGACATTATTTTCATGGGCATATACATATGTCAAAACTTATCAAATTTTACTCTTTAACATGGGGCTCAAACTCACAACCCCAAGATCAAGAGTTGCATGCTCCTCCAACCGAGACAGCCGGTTGCCCCTCAATAAAACTATTTTTAAAGGGGGTAGGAACAAAAGAAGCTGTCACAGTCGTCTAATGAACAATGACAGAGGCTGGGACTGGAGTTAGAAGTGGAGATGGAAAAAAGAGATTAGATTTAGAATATACTTTGCTGGTGGAGGTGATAAATTTGTTGGAGGTCAAAAAATAAATACATCAGAAAACTCTTCAGTTTGGGAAAGAAAGAAAGAAAGAAAGAAAGAAAGAAAGAAAGAAAGAAAGAAAGAAAGAAAGAAAGAAAGAAAGAAAGAAAGAAAAGAAAGAGAGGGAGGGAAGGAAGGAGGGAGGAAGGGAAAAAGAAAGAAAGAAAGAAAGAAAAAGAAAGAAAGAAAGAAAAGAAAGAGAGGGAGGGAAGGAAGGAGGGAGGGAGAAAGAAAGAAAGAAAGAAAGAAAGAAAGAAAGAAAGAAAGAAAGAAAGGGAGGGAAGGAAGGAGGGAGAAAGAAAGAAAGAAAGAAAGAAAGGGAGGGAAGGAAGGAGGAAGAAAGAAAGAAAGAAAGCAAAGAAAGAGAGGGAGGGAAGGAAGGAGGGAGGAAGGGAAAAAGAAAGAAAGAAAGAAAGAAAGAAAGAAAGAAAGAAAGAAAGAAAGAAAGAAAGAAAAGAAAGAAAGAAAGAAAGAAAAGAAAAGAAAAGAAAGAGAACAGGAGACAAGACAAGACAAGAAAGGAAGGAAGGGAGGGAGGGGGAAAGGAAGGGAGGAAGGAAGGGGGAAGGCAAGTTCTTCAGGTTGGAACCTGAACAACAGAATGGAGGCAGGGCCATTTCCTAAGATGGGGAAGACTTTGGAGGAGGGATATAGAAGAGAATATCTATCCCATCACTGTGATAGTGGGGAAACAAAGGCAAACCGGGTGTCCATCATTAAAAGAATGGATATATAAAATGGGGTTCATGTGCCACCTAAAAGGATGAACTACATGTACATAGTACAACCTGAATAGATCTCAAAAATATAATGCTCGTGGAAAAAGTAAAACAATGAAATATATAAAAATTATTATTTAAATATGAAACAAAGAACACTACATAGCTTATACGGATACGTATAAAACAAGCTGAAGGAATATACCAAACATCAAAGTATGTTCCTGTGGAGGAAAGATAAATAAAAGTAGGGATGCAGGACAAAGGGGAAGTGTAAATGGACTGCAAGAGAGGCAAATATGGACTAATGAAGATGATGACCTTTGAACCCAGGAGTTTGAGGGACTCTAATCACTGTCCTCTAAACTACAAGACACTGATGAAAGAAATTGAAGATGACACAAACAAATGGAAAGATATTCCATGAATTGGAAGAATGACTATTGGGAGCACCTGGCCGGCTCAGTCAGTAGAGCATGTGACCGCTGACCTCAGGGTTGTAAGTTCGAGCCCCACCTTGGGTGTAGAGATTACTTAAAAATAATAAATAATCTAAAAAAAAAAAAAAAAAGAACAAATATTCTTAAAATGTCCATGCTACCCTACAAATCTGCAAAGCAATCTACAAATTCAGTGCAATCCCTACCAAAATACCAACAGCATTTTCAAAGAACTAGAACAATCCTAAAATCTGTATAGAACCACAAAAGACCCTAAGTAGCCAGAGCAATCTTAAAAAAGGAAAACAAAACTGGAGGTATCACAACCCCAGATTTCAAGATATACTACAAAGCTGTAGTAATCCAACAGTATGGTACTGGCACAAAAACAGACACATAGATCAATGAAACAGAAGAGAAACCCCGGAAATAAACCCACAATTATTTTGTCAATTAATGTTCAACAAAGGAGGCAAGAATATTCAACGGGGAAAAACATCTCTTCAATAAATGGTGTTGGAGCTAGCGTTAAGTGGTTATTTCTTTCGAGGATGTTTTTAGTTCTTAAATTTTACGCTTGTATTTGATTATAGATATTAGTGACATTTCATAGATTGAAAAGTCCTTGCTGCTCTGAGAAGTATAGATTCTAGTGAAAATTACACAGTCATAAGAGAAATGTGTTATGTTTTTGTTTCCTTTTCTATTTTTTAAATCTTTTTTAAGTTTATTTATTTATTTTGAGAGAGAGAGAGAGAGAGAGAGAGGGAGGGAGGGATAGAGACAGAATCCCAACAGGCTTCACACTGTCAGCACAGAGCCTGACACAGGGCTTGAATTTACGGAACTGTGAAATCATGACCTGAGTCTAAACCAAGAGTCAGACGCTTAACTGACTGAGCCACGCAGGTGCCCCTTGTTTCCATTAAAAAAAAATTTTTTAATGTTTATTTATTTTTGAAAGAGAGCACAGCAGGGGAGGGGCAGAGAGAGAGGGAGACACAGAATCCGAAGCAGGCTCCAGGCTCTGAGCCATCAGCGCAGAGCCCGACGCGGGGCTCGAACTCACGGACCGCGAGATCGTGACCCGGGCTGAAGTCGGACGCTTAACCGACCAAGCCACCCAGGCGCCCCCCGTCTTGTTTTCTTTTTTAAAGGTGCTATTATTGGGGGACTGGGGGGAGATTTTTTTTTCAAACTTTTATTTAAATTCTAGTTAATTAACATATGGTGTAATATTGGTTTCAAGAGTGGAATTTAAGTCATTTATCACTACAACACCAAGTGCTCATCACAAGTGCCCTCCTTAAAGCCCATCATCCATTTAGCCCATTCTCCCCCCACCTCCCTCCATCAACCCTCAGTAGTTCTCTATCATTAAGAGTCTCTTACGGTTTGCTTCTCTCTCTCTCTTTTTTTCCCCCTTCCCATATGTTCACACATTTTGTTTCCTAAATTCCACATACGAGTGAAATCATATGGTATCTGTCTTTCTGTGACTGACTTATGTTGCTCAGCATAATACATTCTAGCTCCATCTGTGTCATTGCAAATGGCAAGATTTCCTTCTTTTTAGCTATTTGTTCTATGTTCCCTGGAATATTACTCCTTTGTCAAAGTCCAGACTGAACACAGTACCCTCCTTGTACCTAGTACATTTATAGACCTGGATCTCTCACCACTTAATATTTCTGAATTAGTTAAGACAGAAATTTGATAGCTTGGTTAGAGGGGAGGGGAAACCTGTGGCTTGATATGTCTGAACTAAGTGCCGTATTCATCTGGGTAAGAGTTGTGAAACATAATCTCTGTGCATAAAAAAAAAATAGTTGAACATCACACAGACAACAATTAAATCATAAGAAACAATTGATATGTGGAGAAAGATCTTTTGTACAGATTGAAAAAAATTTTTCATGGCGATATCTATATGGTCAAGAGAGTTAATTTTTTGTTTTTGTTTTACTACTGCCAGAAACTTGCCAGTGGTAACTTATTCATCCCATTTAAGGTAACTCTGTAGTTTCCTTTCCTAGGTCTTATTGTTAAATACCAAAAGACATTTTTGAACCGTACATTGGATCAGATTGTTAGCTTTTCCTGCTTTATTTATCTTGAACACCTTTGAAGAAAAAAACATCTGAATGTTTTTAACAGTGTTGGGAAAACTGGACAGCTACATGCAAAAGAATTAAAGTGGACAATTTTCTTACACCATATCCAAAAGTAAACTCAAAATGGATTACAGACCTTAAAGTGAGACCTGAAACCATAAAAATCCTAAAAGAGAGCACAGACAATAATTTCTTTGACATTGACCACAGTAACACTTTTCTAGATAGGTCTCTTGAGGCAAAAGAAACAAAAGCAAAATGAACTATTGGGACTTCATCAAGATGAAAAGCTTCTGCACAGCGAAGGAAACCATCAACAAAACTAAAATACAACCTACTGAATAGAAGATATCGTGACATATATGATAAAGGGGTTAGTATCCAAAATACATAAAGAACTGATACAACTCAACACCCAAAAAACAAATAATCCAATTTAAAAATGAACAGGAGACATGAACGGACATTTATTTCTCCAGTTAAGACATACTGATGGCCAACGTCAATCATCACCAGGGCAATACAAATCAAAACCACAATGAGGTGGGTATTGAGGAGGGCACCTGCTGGGATGAGCACTGGGTGTTGTATGGAAACCAATTTGACAATAAATTTCATATTTAAAAAAACCCCACAATGAGATATCACCTCACACCTGTCAGAATAGCTAACATCAAAAACACAAGAAACAAGTGTTGGCAAGGCTGTGGAGAAAAAGGAACCCCGTTGGTGGAAATTCAAACTGATGAAGTCACTGTAGAAAACAGTATGGAGTTTTCTCAAAAAGTTTAAAATAGAACTACCCTATGATCCAGCAATTGCACTACTGGGTTTTACGCCAAAAATACAAAAATATTATTCAAAGGGATACATGCACCCCAATGTTTATAGCAGAATTATTTACAATAGCCAAACTATGGAAGCCGCCCAAGAATCCGTCAACTGAGAGATGGTATGTATATACACGATGGAATATTATTCAGCCATAAAAAGAATGAAATCTTGCCATTTGTGACAACATGGATGGAGCTAGAGAGTATAATGTTAAGTGAAATAAGTCAGCCAGAGAAAGACAAATACCGTATGATTTCACTCATATGTGAAATTTTCACTCATATGTGGAATTTAACGAACAGATGAGCAAAAGAAAAAGAAAAGAGGGGTGCCTGGGTGGGTCAGTTGGTTAAGTATCCGACTTCAGCTCAGGTCATGTTCGCACAGTTCGTGGGTTCGAGCCCCATGTCAGGCTGATAGCTCAGAGCCTGGAGACTGCTTTGGATTCCTTGTCTCCCCCTCTCTCTCTGCCCCTCCCCTACTCATGCACGCGCTCTCTCTCTCTCTCTCAAAAATAAAAAATAAAATAAAAAATGGGGGTGCCTGGGTGGCTCAGTCTGTTAAGCATCCAACTCTCCATTTCGGCTCAGGTCATGATTTCACGGGATTCACGGGTTCAAGCCCCACGTCAGGTTCCATGCTGACACTGCAGAGCCTGCTGGGGATTCTCTGTCTCCCTCTCTCTCTGCCCTTCCCCCACTTGTGGTATCTCTGTCTCTCTCAAAATAAGTAAATAAACTTAAAAAAAATAAATTAAAAAAATAAAAAATAAAATAAACATTTTTTTTTAATTTTATTTTTTTTTAATGTTTATTTATTTTTGAGACAGAGAGAGACAGAGCATGAACGGGGGAGGGGCAGAGAGAGAGGGAGACACAGAATCCGAAACAGGCTCCAGGCTCTGAGCTGTCAGCCCAGAGCCCGATGCGGGGCTCGAACTCACAAACCGTGAGATCATGACCTGAGCCGAAGTCGGACGCTCAACCGACTGAGCCACCCAGGCGCCCCATTTTTTTTAATTTTAAAAAGAGGGGCTTTGGGTGGCTCAGTTGGTTAAGTGTTCAACTTCGGCTCAGGTCATGATCTCACTTTCATGGGTTCGAGCCCTGCATCTGGCTCTGTGCTGACGGCTCAGAGCCTGGAGCCTGCTTCGGGTTCTGTGTCTCCCTCTCTCTCTGCCCCACCCCTGCTTGCACTCTGTCTCTCTCTCTCTCAAAAATGAATAAATGTTAAAAAAAAATTTTTTTTGTTTTAAATTAAAAAAAGAAAAATGTTAGTTTCTAATAGTTTTACCAAACTTTATTTCACAAGGCAAGGTAGAAGGATTGCATTAATAACCGCCCCATGGCCCCTCATGAGTAAGATTAGGGAATAAATAAGTAAGTTATTTCTAATGTAACATCCTAAAGGGAGAAAGAGCAGTGAACTAGATCCAATTCTGATGAGAGGTGGTGAGAAATCTTTGCAAGAACACTGAACCCTTGTCACGGAAAAGAGTTGCCCACATGCTTCCTGCTCAGGGGAGAATTCAGGAGTGCACCGGCCTCCTTGGTTTGTCCTTGAATAAGTAAATGAGATTGTGCGCCCCTTAGGAGCCAAGCCATGGGGGCCCAAGTGGAATCATTATCATTACATCCTTAACCAAGTGGGATCACTACCATCACATTCATAATCAAGAGACACCCCCCTCCAACCCAGAGCCAAAGGTAAGAGATCATAAGGAGATGGGAGTTTGTTTCCACCACTTCCTTCTGTGAACAGTATATCTAGATTAACCTGACTCTTTGCCCTTTTCAAGTCAGCTACCGAATGTACACCCTGGGGGGGGGAGTTAGGGAAGGATTAGAATATACTGTGTTTCTTGCCCTTAATTCTTCTAATTAACTCATGGGCGAACACGAACTACCAGAATAAGAATATCTTAATTTTTATTTTTTATTTGTCCATTTATTTATTTAATATTCACTGATACAAGCACTATTTTAGGTGTGTGGGATACAATGGTGGATAAGATACAGTCCATTGCCCCCCCTCCCCCAAAAAAAGACTATGAAAGAGAAAGACAAGAGATTACAACTCGGTGTCATTGACAGTACAGACTGATGGTCCCCTTTAGTATTCCCTCCTACATCTTTTTTTTATTATTAAATATAATTTACTGTCAAATTGGTTTCCATACAACACCCAGTGCTCATCCCAACGGGTGCCCTCCTCAGTGTCAATGCCCATCACCCACCTTCCCCTCTCCCCCCACACCCTCTGTCAACCCTCAGTTTGTTCTCAGTATTTAAGAGTCTCTTATGGTTTGCCTCCCTCCCTCTCTGTAACTTCCTCCCCTCCCTGCCCCCCGGCCCCTCTCCCATGGTTCTCTGTTAAGTTTCTCAAGATCCACATATGAGTGAAAACATATGGTATCTCTCTTTCTCTGCCTGACTTATTTCACTTAGCATAATACCCACCAGTTCCATCCGCGTTGCTACAAATGACAAGATTTCATTCTTTCTCACGGCCAAGTAGTATTCCACCGTGTATATAAACCACAATTTCTTTATCCATTCGTCAGCTGATGGACATTTAGGCTCTTTCCATAATTTGGCTATTGTTGAGAGTGCTGCTATAAACATTGGGGTACAAGTGCCCCTATGCATCAGCACTCCTGTATCCCTTGGGTAAATTCCTGCATCTTTAAACAGCACCTTCTCTCCTCATCTATGTCCAAACCATACTTAAGAGAAATAATAAAGTTTTTCTTTATTTTTGAGGCATTCGTGCCTAATTTGGGAATCAAGCACATAAACTGCTTCTGTAAATTTTCCTCTATCAGACTGACCATGATTGTGAAATTAGCATGCGGATCACGCACTCACAATATGGAAAAATATGGTCATACATTGGTTTATTCATCCACATTTATGCATACCCAGAAAAATTAAATTCAGCCAAGGCCAAGTCTCTAAGTGGTAGAGAGCTGAGAAGCAGAAAGCATCACCCTGTTTTTATCCACTTTCTACTTGTCACTATTGGCAGTATCCTTTAGAATAAAGCTTTATTTGCAAAGGGCCATTGTTAGAAGAAAAACATATTATCAGGGATAAGTAACATGCCAGCCTATTAGCACACATCAAAACTCTGTAACACATTAGCAATAGTATATATTTGCATGGATATCGTCGGACTATTTCAGACCATAACACAGAAAAGGTACATTTTTGACAGAGATGGTGGGAATGGGGGTGAAGAAGGCAGCATCAGTCACTACTGTGAGAAGTACTAAAACAATATTTTCTTTCACAAATTTTCCTAGATCTGATCTTTAAATTGTTAATATCTAACTGTTCTCAAAGAGAGTCCAGCAATAAACCATCAGTCCCAGGGAAATCGCATTAATCTTACATCTAATGCCATGTTCTAGAAGGTTCGGCTTTCACTAAATATACACTCATGACTATCCCAGCACCCAGAGGCTGGCTCCCCCTTTTTAGGGAGCCATATGACAGATCCACCCATCAAAGTCTGACCTTCTTACAGACCCACTGTAAAAGAGCCTCACAGCTAGAGCCTAGGAAACCACTTTTGCTGAAGGTACCACACTTCTGTATCAAGCTGTTTGAAATAATCCTGTAAGAAATCAAAAAAGTCAATCAATTAAGGTAACATGAGAGTAAAGGACTAGCAAGACATGAGGGATGAAAACTGAGCAAGTTCTTTCTCCCTATTCAGTTCCCACTTTTCTCCACTCCCAAAACAGCAGAATAAAAATTGTTCATTAGCCTCCCTTTAAACTATCATCTTTGATATGCGCCTGGGTGACTCAGTCGGTTAAGTGCCCAACTTCAGCTCAGGTCATGATCTCGCCATTGGTGGGTTCGAGCCCCGCGCCGGGCTCTGTGCTGACAGCTCAGAGCCTGGAGCCTGCTTCAGATTCTGTGTCTGCCTCTCTCTCTGCCCCTCCCCTGCTCGCGCCCTGTCTCTCTCTCTCAAAAATAATAAACATTAAACAAAAATGTTTTAATAAAAAAATTAAAAAATAAATAAAATGTCATCCTTTTTTTTTTTTTGCTCTTACCCACTGTTCATTTCCTTCCTTGTTCCCTATTTCCTTTCCTTACCCTTTCCTCTCCTCTTCCTCTCTTATCCTTGATCTATTTCCCTAGTCACATAATTTTTCTTCCCATTTTCTCTTTTTCTTTCATTGTCTTGAACCCCCTTACCTTGAAAAGTTTAGGGCTGACCCATCTTCCCACCTCCAGCCAGAATTGTTCCTCAGACCAATCCAATAAAAGTCCTCTTTGAGGAGAGGTTGAAGCAGGCTCTGAGAAGAGAGATTCAAGGTGATGGAAAAAGATAAGAAAACGCAGAACACCAAAGAGGAGATTCAGTGTCATGATCAAACAATTATTCCTTACACACCCTCTCATTACCATTATTATGGACTGAATGTTTATTGCTCTCAAAACCCGTTTGTCGAAGCTCTAACCTCCAACATGATGGCACCTGGGGGTGGGGCCTTTGGAAGGTAATTAGGTTCAGATGAGGTCACGGGGCCCTCACTACTGATGCAATTAGCCTCCTTGTAAGAAGAGGCCAGAGTTCAGTCTCTCTCCACGAGGAGAGGACACAATGAGAGGGAGGTTGTCTGCGTGTCAGAAAGAAGGTTCTCACCAGAAACCAAACCCGTCAACACCTTGATCTTGGACTTCCCAGCCTCCAAAACTGTGAGACATAAATGTCTGTGGTTTAAACCACCCAGTGATACTCTGGTTAGCAGTTCAAGCTGCTTAAGACCACCACCTACTCCAAACAACTAATTTCTCTTTTAAATTCTAATTCTAGGGGCACCTGGGTGGCTGTCAGTTAAACGTCCAGCTCTTGATTTCAGCTCAGGTGTGATCTCACGGTTCATGGGATCGAGTCCCGCATCAGGCTCTGCACTCAGTGCACAGTCCTTCTCCCTGTTTCTGTGCCCCTCCCCTGCTTTTGCCCTCTCTCTTTCGCTCTCAAATAAATAAATATTTAAAAAATTCGATAAGCCCTTAATTCTAGAGATGCGTTGCAGAGTGGAGCATTTCCCAGAATTAAACTTTATGTCTGTACTTGCATTCTTATAACATGAAAGATAAGGTAAATATGACACATCTCTGCCTTCCATTATAACTTGATTAGGTAGAGTACCTAATAGAAGAAAAGCTAAATACCACTATGGAAGCAGTCATCTTTCTCATTCTCATTTAACACATAAATTATTATTAAGCCTGTAGCAACATACTTGTCTTTTTCCACACTACACTCGCATTTTCCAAGACCTCATCAATTTTCCATATGACAAGAAAAATAAAAACGGCTCGTAAGAAAACAAGCGTCAGGTAAAGTTCAAGTTGGCTCCACCCGTATGTCCCATGCAACCACTAGAACAGAGATAAAACATTCTTTGTTCTGTAGAGTCTGACATTCAAATGAAGGAGCTTACACTCTAAGGTAATAGGCCTCTCCAAGTGGAATAAAATGAAGGACAAATTCCAGAACATTAACTCTGGTGTAGGATTTGGTATTAGTGTAATGAATATACTTTACAATAAATAAACAACACCTCGGCTTTGCAAGCTGCTCTTGTTACAGAGATTTGTCTTGTGATGCTGAATTTTCAGTGTGACGTTAATGTTGACAAGTATTATGTTTCTTCAGGAGCAGGAAGGACAAAAGTGTAAGTCTGACCAACGTAACTGTAAGACCAGCCTACTGACGGGAAAGTTACATATCAAATAAGGAGCTCAAGAGTTGTGTATGTTTCAGAGAACGAATGAATATGCAAAGGTATTCATATGTGTCTTAACAGATACCAAAGCGTCTGGGTTACAAGCGGTGGGCAAGTACAAATGTGTGCAGTAGCATCTGGGGACATCGATAACTGATATCTCTGTGTGTCCAGAAAATATTGTATGTATAGTGAGATGATTACCTGGCATCCTCTCTATACTTCTTTTTTTTTTTTTTAAACACTTATTTATTTATTTAGGGGAGAGTGGCGCAGAGAGAAAGGGGGAGACAGAGAATCTGAAGCAGGCTCTGAGCTGTCAGCACACAGCCAGATGCGGGGCCTGAACCCACAAACCATGAGCTCATGACCTGAGCCAAAGTCAGACACCCAACTGACCGAGCCACCCAGGTGCCCCTCTATACTCTACTTCTTATTCTTAATCCTTGAGGTCACTACAAATCCTTGGTGAAAGAAAATGTAAAACTAATAAGAAGGCTTCAAATGAGACCTCCCTTCTATTTTGTTCCCAGGAATCTTGTGTTTTAGTGGTTTTGTTGGGTTACTTGGTTGGTTTGGTTTAATAAAATGTGCTTTCTCTAGCCCTGAAAAAACCATGAGACTCCTAGGATGTGCCAAGAAACATATACATTCAGCATGCTAGGCAACTGGACATTCTCTTTGATAAAATAGGCCAAGAAGACTGCTTAAGCTTATATTATAACATTAGATTCCAGTATGATTGACTTTCTTGGGATGTCAATGTTGTACAGAACAAGCTGATGTATGAATAAGAATGTTTATTAAAGCTAATATATCATGTTTGTTTCTCATGATACATAAAGGCAGATATCCTAACACCTGGGCTTATTTATAAGCCCATCTTGGGGAAGACCCAAGATGGCAGAGTACTCCTAGATTTCCTTCAGGCAATCTGAAAAACCTCCTCTAGATATCTTTGAAAAGAAATCAAAGAAAATTACGTTCTGCTTCAGGTTTCAGGAAAAAAAAACACAACACATTTTTAAACTTCTTAATTTTCCTCCAAATTAGATATATAATTTTTTTCATTTAAATGTATCAATAATTTCTAATCGCAGCTGAATTCGATGAATGCTTTTTAAAGAAAATATGCTTTCTTTATCCAACAACTACGAAGACACCAGTTTCTACTAAGAAATTTCAACTCTGTGATTCTTCCTATACTGCTAGATGTCCCATTTTGATGTCCTTGTTTTTATTGGAAGATGGTTGCTAAGGAGTAAGAATTCAAGGACTCTGCTCTTAACTGGGTCTGGATTAGCCCCCTTTACTTACTTGGAGACTATCACTGGCACAAATAAAGAGTTTCTCTTCTTTTTTTTTTTTTTTTTTAATTTTTTTTTAAAGTTTATTCATTTTTGAGAGAGAGAGAGAGTCCAAGTGAGGGAGGGGCAGAGAGAGAGGGAGACACAGAATCTGAAACAGGCTCCAGGCTCCGAGCTGTCAGCACAGAGCCCGACGCGGGGCTCGAACTCACGGACCGTGAAATCATGACCTGAGCCGAAGTCGGACGCTTAACCGACCGAGCCACCCAGGTGCCCCAAGAGTTTCTCTTCTAAAAGCAAAGAGAAGCATAAGGTTTCTTTGCATCCCCACTAAAAACATTAGAAGAGATGGTCTATAACAAATCACTATAGACTGGGTGGCTTAAACAATGGGCATTTAATTCCCACAACTCTGGAGGCTGGGAAGTCCAAGATCAAGGTGTTGGCAAATCTGGCATCTGGTGAGGGCCTGCTTCCTGATTTGCAGATGGGCATCTTCTAGTTGTAGGCTCACATGGCAGAGAGCAGAGAGACAAGATTTATAAGGGCACTTATCCCATCATGAGGGCCCTACCATCATGATCTAATTGTCTCCCAAAGGCTACATCTTCAAATATCTCCACGTTGAAGATTAGTATTTCAATGTATGAATTTTTGAGAGACACAAACATGCCGTCCATAACAGACAGAACAAGGCCTTTGTGCTATTTCCCGCTTCCGAATAACTTCTATTTTCTCTTCATTGGATTTCAAGCTTAGTTTCCACTGAAAAAACATGGTGGTGGGAGTAGCTTCTAGATGAAGCGCTTGAAAAATCTGTAAAAGTTGTTTCTCAACACTTCCTTCCCAAATAATCCATCTCCTGTGATAACTTTTTTCTCTCGGGGCAGAGTATCCTGAAGACAATTATGTCCTATATTCATACGGTACTTTAAGGTTTACAAAATACCTCTGCATTCATTCCTAATTCACTTGAAAGGTTCGACATGCAGAGCGGCATTTAGGAAAACAAAACAAAAACAATACACTACCGTTAGCTTTGTCCCTGCTCTCTGAAGATGAAAACTTTGCTTAATCTGGCTGAGTTGGAGTTTCCTTAAGAGGATTTAGTTCAGATATTCGCAACGATTTTTTCAAGTTATAAAATAAAGCCCTGAAAGATACACTAGAATTATCCTGTTCTTCTATCTAGAAGGGTAAAAAAGTTCACATGGGTGAACGGGCTGACCCAACGCTCCTTACCTAATACGCATCCAAGTTTTCTCTCCTAGTGCTGAACTTCCGCGTTATAGGAGGCACTCCCCTTCTAGTAATAAATAAGATCACATTGTGCCCCTGATTCATGCTCTCTGATGATTTCCTCTTTCACATAGAATAAAATCTAAAATCTTTACTATGTATTACAAGGTTTTACACGATCTAGATCCTGCCAAGCATTTATTCAATTACTAGCTTCCAGTCGCCTGAAGCTTTTTTCTATTCTTTTAACATGCCAAGGTCATTTTTACTTTAGAGTCTTTATGTAGCTTTTCCCTCTGCCTGGAATACCCTTTCCTTAGATTTTTACATGGCTGTCATTCAGGCCTAGGTCTCAGCTCAAATGCTACCTCCTTGGGGAGGCCTTCCTTAGTTGGCCAATCTAAAGTAGTACCTACATTCACTATTACACGGTTTCATTTTCTTCAAGGCATATATCACCAAATTTATTTATTCACTTGTTTGTTGTCTGTCTTTCCTCCAAAAGTAAGTACTACAATAGCAAGAATTTTTATTGATTACTACTCTATCCCTGCTACAATATTCAAAAGATATTGGAACTGCCCATTGACAGAGGAATGAATTAACAAAACGTGGTATATCCATGTAATGGAACACCATAACACCATTTGGCCAGAAAAGGAATGAAATTCTGCCACATGCCACAGCCTGAAAGGACCTTGAAAGCATGCTAAGTGAAATAAGCCAGATATGAAAGGACATAATGGGCAAATCCAGAGACACAAAAAGAACAGTGGTTCCCAGCGGTTGGGGGGTGGGGGGTGGGGGGAGAGGGAACGGGGAGTTATTGTTTAATGGGTACAGAATTTTAGTTTGGGACGATGAAAAAGTTCTGGACATGCACAGTGGTGACGGTTGCACAACAATGTGAAGGTACTTAATGCCACTTAATTGTACATTTGAAAATGGTCAAAATGGTTAATTTTACGTTAAGCATATTTTACCACAATTTTGTAAAATGTTAAAAAAAAAAAAACAAAGATAGCGAGAGATATCTTAACTGTCTACCACACCTACACTTTTGGTGTGAAGGTCACAACTGCTGCTCAATCTGTTTATGAAGGAAGGGTGACAAAAAAAACACAGACATTACGAGACTATCGGCATCTCCAGAGCAAAACAGTTCTCCTACCATCAACCCTGTGTTTCCAGCCATTTCTTTGAGTCTTCAAACATATTTCATATCTCCTCATAAGGAACATATTCAATTCAACAAGTCACAACTTACTTTGTGATACATATTTGTTGAAATTTCATGTCTTGGGAGGCAGAAGAGAAAAATAAAAGTTATTGTGATGCTGAGCTTTATTTTGAGTGACAAGGAGAATTCGTTAAAGAATTGGAAAAGAAAAAAAAAACTAAAATTAAGTGATTCCTACTACGGTAAAGGAACTTCCACACAGATTTTCTCATTTAATATCGTAACAGTTCTGGAACGTTTTTCCTCTTTGTACCTGAGGCAACTGAGAGTCAAAGAGGTTAAGGAAACTTCACACAGCTAGCAAGCAATGTAGTAAAAACGAACTCAAGACTATCTGAAAAAAAACTATTAAAAAAACTATAAAAAAACTTTCCAGGGGCGCCTGGGTGGCTCAGTCGGTAAGCGTCCAACTTCAGCTCAGGTCATGATCTCACGGTTCGTGAGTTCTAGCCTCGCATCGGACTCTGTGCTGACAGCTCGGAGCCTGGAGCCTGCTTCGGATTCTGTATCTCCCTCTCTCTCTGCTCCTCCCCCACTCACACTCTGTCTCTCTCTCAAAAATAAATAAACATTAAAAAAAAATTTTTTTTTAAAAACTTTCTGTTACCTGATTCTACTTTAAAATAGGAGGGAGAGTGCCCATGATATCATAGTGTTTGTACCTCAGTATCCAAAGAAGGAAATCTTGAGAATATTTAGATGCAAACCCTAAATATAAGAAAAGCTAGTATTAACAGTTCGGGAGGAAGACAGACAATCTCAAAGTCACAAACCCTGAGAGGGCCGATGGTTAAAGCTGAATGAGAGGTTGTTAAAAGAATAGAGTCTGATGATATAATCCCCAATGATGGTAATGAGGGAGAAAGGTATTACAGGGTGAGGGGCATCAGGATAGACTTAAAGAAACCAAAGTATTCCCACCGGGTAAGCTCTAGTCAAAATATATTTTAAAATAACACACCAACAACCATAAGAAACAAATGCTAACATCCTAAAAACGGAGCCTAATGAAAAAAAATCAAGAATTTGGATATATCTAAAGATCTAAAGAGCAATTCAAAGAGCAAGAAAAAGAACAAAGAGGAAGTGCCATAATGTAAACGGAAAACCAAAATAACAGAGCAATTCCATTTCCATTTTGTAATTACTTTCTCAAAAATAAAATGTTTAAGTGCAAGATAGAAAAAAGAGATAATAAGTGAGCATCTCACTACTTTAAATATATTTAAGGGGCCCCTGGGTGGCTCAGTTGGTTAAGTGGCCGACCTCAGCTCAGGTCATGCATGATTCACGGTTCATGAGTTCAAGCCCTGCATTGGGCTCTCTGCTATCAGCCCAGGGTCCGCTTCAGATCCTCTGTCCACCCCCCCCCCCATCTCTGCCCCTCCCCTGCTTATGCTCACTCTCTCTCTCTCTCTCAAAAATAAACATTAAAAATGTTTTAAATAAAAAAATAGTAAAAATTTTAAAAATATATTTCAATCCTAAGAGTCACGTAATGTACGTTCCGGATTTCAAATTCAAATACTTTTCTGAACGTGAATAGAAAAGGCACAGAACGGGGCACCTGGGTGGCTCAGTCGGTTAAACATCTGACTTCGATTCAGATCACGATCGCACAGTTTATGAGTTGGAGCCCCGCATCCAGCTCTGTGCTGACAGCTCAGAGCCTGGAGCCTGTTTCAGATTCTGTGTCTCCCTCTCTCTCTCTGCCCCTCCCCTACTCCTGCTCTCTCTCTCTCAAAACTAAATAAACATTTAAAAAAAGAAAAGAAAAAGAAAAAGAAAAGGCACAGAAGACAATAGGAAAAGTCATCTCATTCTTCAGCACACACAGGATGGATCCGGAAGCCATCCAATACAATAATCCCGTAATTGACTTCAAAAGGTTGGCTGACGTGGAGTTTAAAATCCGACTCTGAAAAAAACGGTGTAGGTCTGCCAGATTTGTAGGCTTCTACTTGTTCACTAACTGTTATTCATCAAGTACACACTCATCAGTAAATGGAGATGTTGAACTTGACTTCGTAGGATGGGCTATGAAGATTGAGAATAATATACACAAAATATCTGGCACTTGGCAAAGCCTCAGTTTATGTTAGTTTCTTCTTCTTCTTATTATTATTATTATTATTATTATTATTATTCACTTTGCTGTAACTGATCTAAGACAGAAGGGTAAGCCAGATTCTGGTTCTATAGAATCTGACAAAAGCTGGGGGCAAGAAAAAGAGACTCGAGAATCAAGCAAGGTTCCACAGGAATGTCAGAAGCGAAACTTCCCGGTGATTGCTACTGAATCTGCTAGGGGCCTTCTACCCTCTCTAGCGCGGACCTGAAACAAGGGGCCTTAAGAGAAAATAAGCCAGTTTTGGAAATGTAGCCCATCTAACTCTGCTCAGCTCACTCAACAGCAGAGGCAGGATTCAAGGAAAGTAAAGACAGACAAAAATCCCTCTCATACCCCCTCTATTCCTTCGGAGGAGCACAGAGAAATAGAAATATCCCAAAGCCCCAGATATTCCGTGCCTTTGCCCTTTTCCTCCTCAGCTCTCATTACCACAATGTCTCGTTTATAATAGCTGCCATACCACACTTTTCGGTGGCAGGGTCTCGCATTATGACTCACTACTCTATTTACCAGTCTTTGCCCTGCAATGTTGCAAGCTCTCTGCTCACTTCTGCTATTGACTTTAGTCAGCTCGCGTCCTCCGCTGCAGCTATATCACGGTGAGAACAGCGGTTGCTGCAAAAGGCCCAGAAAGCAAGGCTATTATTATCAGATGCCATAAAATCTCCTGAATAGACCCCGGTGCATTCTGCCACGTGGTTTGGCAAAGGCATACAAGAAAGGGAAGTCACAGAGAGAGACTGATTTGGAGTTAGAGTCCACGCAGAACTTCAGAGGAATGACAGCATTCCTCATTTGACGGAAAACAAGGAATCTAGATGCTTCCGTCTTTTCTCAAAATAGGAATGTAGAAAAATGTAGGGACTATATGTTCTCTTCAACAGCGTCAGAATGATTACCTCCCTGAATTTCCCGAAAGAATGCTTTTGTTTTTGTTTTTTAACTTGAAGTATAGTTGATACCCGACGTGACATTAGCTTCAGATGTACAACATGGTGACCGGACAGCTCTACGTGGTACACAATGCTACCAAAGTAGTCAGTGTGTGTCACCACACAACGTTATTTCCACAGGTATAGCTCAATTCTGAACAAACTGTTGTCTGGGACTTGATTCTACCCAAAAGAGAATACGTAAAACAATTATCACCACACAAAAATCAGGGGCGCCGGGGTGGCTCAGTCGGTTAAGCACCCGACTTCGGCCCAGGTCACGACCTCGTGGTACGCGGCTTCGAGTCCTGCGTCAGGCTTTCAAGTTACCTCAGGATGTCAACTCCTTCTATTACCTGGAGCTGCTCTAGGGTTAACAATGAGCTCTCCTCCCGGAGACTCCTGGGTGGACAGAAAGGATCTGAGAGTCCAGTAGGAAGTGGAGGTTAGCCCAGCTTAGCCCTGCAAGGAGGTTAAGATCCCCGCCCCCCCCCCTCCTTTCTTCTTTCCCAGCTTTCTGGAACTGCTTCCTCCCCATGCCCTCCCCATCATTCCCAACCGTCTCCTAGCCTGGAACTTACTGGATTCCAATGAATGAAGGGAAATTCTTGAAAAAGGCATGTAAGCCCTCGCCACTGTCTCTTTGTCCCCCATCATCTCTCTCCCCCACGCCCTTCGAAATTCCACCAGCTCCTGCATAGGACTCTGATGCCTCCTGGGTGCTGGACCCATCTGTTTCTGGATCTAATGCGTTCTTTTCCTTCGACCTGTATTTCAGGCCTAATTCCTGTCTGTAATACTCACCATCCTTCCTCCTCCAACACACACACCTACACACACACCTGAGTCTGCAAACATCTAGGTGTCCACACCTGAGGGTTGCTGGGTCAGGGAGAGAAAGGGTAAGGAATACGAAGGAAAAGGAGGGAGGCAGGGGGAGAGGAGGAGGAAGGAGAAAGAGGAGAGAGCAGGAGAGAGAAAGAGAAGAATGTTCCTTCTGTCCCTCAAAAGAGGAGACATGATACACTGGAGCAGCACTCATCAACAACAACAAAAAACCCCTACGTTTGCTAAGTGTTTTCATTTACCATTTCCTGGTTGCCTGTAAGCATAAGGAGATGGGAGTCTTCAGCTAAGCAGAAGTCCAGACTAGAATCCCAGTTGTTTTTCTCCACTGAGAAGTAGTAACAGTAGTCGCCATACCTCACCCAGAAGTCTGGGCAACTAGGACAACTGGCACGAGTGGAACCTGGAAAGGAAGAGGACCTGGTTCACATCTTTATAGACCACTTGGCCCCGGGGATGAAATGGGAGATAAATAGAATATGGCGGCCCCACTGTCTTCCCTGCCCCACCGTCTTTCAGACTAAGGTTTAGAGAAACACACAACAGTGCATGGCCTCAAACTAAAACCCTCGCAATGCCCAACTCCATCACTACTCCTGTCCGTTCCACGACACAGGCATGGGACCATGACTAAAGAAGCAGGTAGGGAAACACATACAACCTGGCTGAGGACCGTGGACAGAGTACCTTACTTGCGCTAGAGGTCTTTATGCCCTCATGCCATACACACACCGTATAAAATAACGATGCATCCACTTTATCTGTACCAGTGCCTGTCTACGTAGGTTCAGTGCACACATTGTGTAGCTGCATAATATACATGGTTGAAATCAGGCAGAATCTTCCAGAATGCCCAACCTCAACCTGATACCCCAGGTTGAGTCAAAAGAAAAGGACAGAAGCTAGAAAAGGCAAGCTTACCTAGAGTGAAAGATAGAGGTTTTCTCTTTTAGCACAAATGCAAATATTTGGCACAAATATCCAGTGATCTATCATCCCTGGATATCAGACAAAAGACTTATACTTCAGCAAAATAATTTATCAAAAAAAAAATGTTTCCAATAGAGATGGATATCAAGATGCGAAAGTGAAAAGTGAACGCAATTCTCTTCACAGGACTCTTAAAAATGTTTTTGAGGGGCGCCTGGGTGGCTCAGTCGGTTGAGCGTCTGACTTCAGCTCAGGTCACAATCTCGCAGTTCGTGACTTCGAGCCCCGCGACGGGCTCTGGGCTGACGGCTCAGAGCCTGAAGCCTGCTTCCGATTCTGTGTCTCCCTCTCTCTCTGCCCCTCCCCCATTCATGCTCTGTCTCTCTCTGTCTCAAAAATAAATAAACATTAAAAAAAAAATTTTTTTTTTATTTTTTTAATGTGTATTTATTCTTGAGAGAGAGCAGGGGAGGGACAGAGAGAGAGGGAGACACAGAAGCTGAAGCAGGCTCCGGGCTCTGTGTTCGCACCGTGAGATTATGACCTGAGCAGAAGTCAGATGCTTAACCAGACTGAGCGACCCAGGCGCCCCTCACAGGACTCTTTTAAATACAGAACACTCTCACCCCTTTAAAATGGTTCGATTACAGGTCTGTGAAAATGAAAGAGAACTGAGCAAGCTTTCAAGGTAATTTCAGCCAAGATTCCATAATTCTATGGATTTTCTACTTCCACGTAATGCATTTGTATAAACTCTGCAGAGGCACAACTCCACAGCAGGCAAGCGTGAGCCATTATGTCAAATGAGCACATGTGTGGATATAGAATTGCTTAATAGGTTACATATCTAGTGTAGATTTGGGGAGTTAAAAGTAGGGAAGGCAGTACTTTTCAATGTCAACATTGGACAACTTTTCTGTGGCTTAGCGGGGGACCCATATAGGGTTCTGGGGATCAAGCTATAAAGTTGGAACCTTATAGATTTGTGCTTTTTCTGCACAACTGTGGCATTTCCCAGAATGAATGAGAAAATTCCCAACTTCCCTTGGAGTCTCTTTCTGTCAAAAGACTTGGGTCTGAGGTAGAAGTCCCAGGGATGAACCCTTAGAGTCCTAATGGATAAAGTCTGTATATAACAATCTGTCACTAACGATCATCTCAATAACATAACCTAAGTCAAAACTCTGCACTGTGAGACAGTAAACCAAGGGCTTTCTGGATCAGCACAGTTAAGGACCTAGAAGAATTAAATCTAGAAAATTTCATTTTAGAAAATGTGAAAGCAGTCTAATTGGAAAAAAAAATCAGAATATATTTAATTAAATTTTGTTGGATATATTATGTGAAAAGCCAAGCACAATGAATACAAAATTAATACCCAAATGATATAATTATAATTTGATTATCATGATAAATATGGTAGTAGGTAGGAAAGTGTTTATGATATAATATAAAATTAGAAAGCAATATACGAAATTACAAGCATATAATGATCAGAACTACACTCAGACTTACTTTAAAAAAAGAAAAAAGGTGGGGAAGATTTTAGAGGACTTGACAGAAGTTCTGTTAAAAGAATAAACATTTACATAAATGCTTGTAGTCAAAGACTAGGGGACTGTACCCAGGAAATGTCGTTTATACAAGTGGTGATTTATTTTGTTGGCATTACTTTTCATTTTTCAAAATTTCCGTTATGTTATGTTGCTTTTATAACACAAAATAAGTCAAATAGGGGGACCTGGCTGGTTCAACTTGAAGAGCATGGAGACCCCTGACGTCAGGGTCGTTGAGTTCAAGCCCTGTGTCGAGTGTAGCGATTACTTAAATCAATAAACTTTTTAAACAGTAGGTAAAATAAAAGATGTTCACTTAAAGTTAGTACTCACCTTGGCACAGAATCCACGGGACAAGCAGCAAACACATAAGAAGGGCGTTCAGAAGTCCCAAAGCTATTGCCACATGGCGCGAGAGAGGGAACCTGGGAGAAGAAACTGCAAGCACAGGACCCAAAACAAAATCCTGAGTTACAATAAAGGTTGAAGGAAAAGAAAAGGCCAAGGAAGGATATCTGAAGTCTTGAACAAATCTGGCCTAGTTTCTTTGCTGGATATCAGGGACTTGCTCTAAAGTCTAGAGTAACAACCCACATCTTTATCAAACAACATATTACATTTGTTAAGTTAAGAATACTTTCTTCTTGGGGCGCCTGGGTGGCTCAGTCGGTTAAGCGTCCAACTTCAGCCAAGGTCATGATCTTACAGTCTGAGTTCAAGCCCCGCATCAGGCTCTGTGCTGACAGCTCAGAGCCTGGAGCCTGCTTAGGATTCTGTCTCCCTCTCTCTCCATCCCTCCCCTGTTCGTGCTCTCTGTCTCTGTCTCTCTCTGTCTCTCTCTCTCTCAAAATGAATAAACATTAAAAAAAAAAAAAAAAAAGAATACTTTCTTCTTGGGCGCCTGGGTGGCTCAGTTGGTTGAGCGTCCAACTCTTGATTTCAGCTCAGGTCACGATCTCACCGTTCTTGGGTTCAAGCCCCCAGTTGGGCTCTGTGCTGACAGCAAAGAGCCTACATAGGATTCTCTCTCTCTCCCTCTCTCTCTCTCTGCCCCTCCCCCCTCTTCTCTCTCAGAATAAATAACTAAACTTAAAAAAACAGAATATTTTTTTCTTTCGAAATTGTGGCTTATATAGTCTCATGCTTTAGCAGTGAAAATATTAATTGGTACAACCACTTTGAAGGACAATTTGACAATGTCTACAAAAATCACAAAGGTGATTTTTGGTCCAGCAAATTCTCTTGGAGGATATTTTCCCACAGATCCTCACCCATGTGCAAAGTGTCGTATTTATAAGGCAATTCATGGCAATAGTATTTGCAGAAGAAAACAACTAAATTCAATCTAAAGGGCTACCAATAAAAGACCGGTCAACTACATTTTCTTTTTTAAAATACATTTTGATATACCCATAAAACGAATATTCTAAAAAAGGAATAAAAACATGCTTTTTTTTACAGGTACGGAGTGGTTTTCAAGATATATAGGTAAGGGAAAGAAATATTTTACAGAACAACGTATGCTCGTATTTCTGAAAGTAGACACAAGAATCTGATAACGTTGTTTGTCTCTAGGGAGGGGAATTAGGTCGCTGAGGATAGAAATAGGAGGGAGGCGTTTTTACCTTGTTTTCTTTTGCACCTTCTGAATTTGGAACCATGTGGGGTAGTACCCAGTCAAAATTTAAGTAGCTACAATTTAAATGAAAATAAAATAAAGTACATCTCAGAAGTGCTTTGTAAACTGTCATTTCTGAGAGCACAATGGGTTGTGCTCGCATCAGCAGCACGTATACTGAAAGAACAATGAGTTTAGGTTGATATGTTTAAGAATAGTGCACCACTCCATATTAACTAGGTTACATATAACCTATGTCTAAGAATGGTACTTTCCTCCCTTTGGAAAATGCACATTTTTCTTAACCCAAACTTTTATCTCAAAATCGCAGCGGTTTCATAGTCTGACAGTGTATGGGTTAGTGTAAAGAACAAAAATGTCTCAAGTTAGGAATTTAAGTGCTACGTTTGATCCCTTTATTTGGTCGTCTTTAACTTGGAAATTTGGAAATTAACTCTACTTGGGGTCTCACTTTACCGCTTAAATTTTAGACAAATTATCCTGTAGACATGTGTGTATATCCATGAAGCATTCCGAACTTCTTAAAAGAAAGAAATTCTTGGTGAGAGATATCTTTAAAATGAGAGGGCTCAGGGGTGCCTGGGTGGCTCGGTCAGTTAAGCACCCGACTCTCGATTTTGGCTCAGGTCACGATCTCACAGTTTGTGAGTTTGAGCCCCGCATCAGGTTCTGCGCTGACAGTGTGGAGCCTGCTTGGGATTCTCTCTTTCTCCCTCTCTCTCTCCACCCCTTTTGTGCTCTCTCTCGCTCTCAAAATAAATAAATAAATACCAAAAAAAAAAAAAAAAGGAAATTTAAATAAATAAATAAAAATGAAATGAGAGAGTTCTGCACGATAAATATTTGGATGGACACACCCAAAAACACGAAAAAATACACTTGCACTATAGTAAAATACTTAATAAAATAAATGTTGATTTTAGATGTCATGCAAAATGAAAAATTGTATCAAAACACGGTTGTATTTGTGTAACCACAGCCCAGTTCAAGAAATTAAGCGGAATTTAAAATGTGTTTTAATTTACTTTAAAAACATACATATTAAAAGCCTCTTAGTAGAGGACATAGAGTAGGCTCAGTATAGACAGGCAAAAATAGATCAAAATAGTAATCGTAACTATCGCCATGATGTGAAATTATTAGTGATTTTTATTTTCTTGTATCTGCTTTCATTTTTCCCCTATTTTCTATAATAAACATGTAATAATTTTGTACAGAGATTTTTAATGTCATTTGAAAGCTCCTCATCTATTATCCTATGCCCAAGGAGAGCACCCTGGAAAGCTAGTGTGGTAAGGAACATAGTGGCAGTAAATAAGAATGTGCAATATGTACTGTATATGAATAAAAAACCACTTGCCTAGAAATCAAGATAATTATATTCAGGTTTCAGCTTACCACTGTGTGACCTTGCACTCACACATTAGTATATAGATTCCTTTGCCTTAACATTTCTATTCCTTAGAAATCAGTACACATATAATCCAGAAGACAGAATTATATATATAAATGTAAATGTTCAATGCCATATAATTTATAGTATGAGAAATAAACCTAAATGTCCAAGTATACTAGAATCGTTTAGCAAATTACAGCAATGCTTTCAAAGAACCACACTAAAAATTGTAATAATAAGAGAGAAAGTTTATTAAGCTCTACTAAAAAACCTACTTTGTGGGAATTTATTGCCTAAGATATAAAGTCAAATACTAATTTTCACTCTTAACTATTATCTGCCTGTCTCAGAAAGTGTTCTCGCAGGGCTCCAAGTAAAAATGTCTTTTTCATCCTCAAATCCCCAAAGAGTCACTGAATATTTATCGGCAGTATTCTTGATACCTTTTTCCTACCCCTGTCACCATTCGGGCACAATACTGGGGGGGGATGAGGATCTAGACATGTGAGTCAGTTTCTTTCCTAAGAAACTCTTACTACTATCCATTAGCAACATTATTGGTGTCTTTCTCCTGATTTCGTAGTCAGGAAACAAAACAGAGATGCTTAGAATTTAAACAGCTGGTCCAAGGTTACTCCAAACATTACTAAAGAAGTTCTTGCTTTAGTTCAGGAGCAATAAAGAGTAACAGAATTGCCTTAGCTTGGGTTTCACAGATGTTTCACAAAAGTGAACAGTTAGGGAAAAAAAAAAAAAAAATGTACCTGAGACCTAGCTAAGATCAGATCCTTGACCATAGAGCAGATTTTCATATTTCAAGTCTGCACTGCCAACTGAACCAAAATTACCCTTCAAATTGCCCTCGATTTTTCTGCATCCTCAACTCTAAACCTACTCTGCATCCCATTCATTCCTTAGTCTAAGGTCACTTCCATGGTTTTGCACACTAACTTGATTAACTCACCTTTTTCCTGTGGTCTGTAGTCATTCTGGGCTGGAGGTTCAGTAGACAACTGTAATACAGAATAAATATCATTGTCAATCATCTTTATCTAATGTCATTCACATCCAGCTGAGAGAGTAAAATTATACACTTGATCTTGGCCAAAAGGCTGAGAAGCGATCGAGAGAGTAAAATTATAGAAGTATGAAGAGGCACATGTCAATAAGGAAACAGCCCAATGTCTTAACTGTTAGCAGGAAATTTGGAGGTTTTCAAGTTGTTTTTTTTTTTTTCAAGAAAAAAAAATGGTCCAGCATGACATAAGCAGAAGTAATGTTTCAGGAAATGATTCAAAATCTGGAGCTGCCTACGAAATTAATATTCTAAACTCGGTTGTTCTTTTTTTTTTTTTTTTCTGCCTTACCATACGCTCTAGAGACTCATTAAATACATATTAAATTGACTCCCATCTCACATAATTCTACAACAAGGAAAAGTTGCTCTGAAGTCCAGCAATTTCAGCGATGGAAACAAATGAAAACGAGAGTGGTTCTTAGTTACAGATTTTGTATTTGCTTTATTTCCTTTTGAGAAAATGGATGCATGCCAAATGGGACCAACTTCATTGTTTCTTGGAGTCTTTGGTTAGTGACATATGACAAGAGAAATGGACTGCTGGGTGTATGTGCCTGGCATCATGGGGAAAATGAACTACTTCCCAGATACATGTTTTGTGAAAATGCTGTACCCACCCCCCACGTGCCCCCAAACATCTTCCCACTTGTGCTTCAGTCTTTACACGTCACAGGGTCAGAAATTCCATTAAATTTTCTCTCCTTGTTCTCGTATTTTTATATTCAAAAACAACTACAAAAGGGGGAATGAATTACATAAATATATACTAAAGTGTGAATAACGTATTTCTAATAGGTGAAACGTTAATAAAAAGTCAAAGTAGGGAAAACAGAAATGGAATTGAAACTCTACGTAAGAGTATGCCAAAACATAACGTATACAGAGAGAAGAGAGGAAAGAGAAGCAGGGAGAGGATATTAATAAAAACTAGTATAGCTGTGGGGCACCTGGCTAGCTCGGTTGGTAGAGCATGCGACTCATGATCTTGGGGTCATGAGTTTGAGCCCCACGTTGAGCACAGAGATTACTTAAAAAAAGAAAAACGGGGTGCCTGGGTGGCTCAGTCAGTTAAGCGTCTGACTTCAGCTCAGGTCATGATCTCGCGGTCTGTGAGTTCGAGCCCCGCATCGGGCTCTGTGCTGACAGCTCAAAGCCTGGAGCCTGCTTCGGATTCTGTGTCTCCCTCTCTCTCTGACCCTCTTCCATTCATGCTCTGTCTCTCTCTGTCTCAAAAATAAATAAACATTAAAAAAAATTTAAAAAAAAAAAAGAAAATAAAACGTTTAAAAATCTAAAAAAAAACAAAAACAAAAAACCTAACATAGCTCTGCTTCCCACAAGGGTAAGACTGGACTTGCTCTTCAGCCAAAAAACTATATATAACAAACTACACGAGGCAACTGTTTTCAGGCACAGGAGTACGGGCAGCACCGCGATCCCAGAGAGAACGGAATATACAAAGGCGAGCACTGGGGTCACCGGCATTCTACCCAGGGCCACCTTCTGGCACAAAGCAGGACAACAAATTCTAAACAGAGCAGCAGTTTAAGTGGAGGAGGCAGAGAGGCACAGTTTTGAGCTGTGTTTGTGGCTGGGGCGTGCAGGGCAGGGTAACTGGCAAGAGAGGGCTACAGAGAGAGGTGCCCCAAAAACCACATGGGAATTCACCACGGTCAAGGTGGGCCGCACAAACAGAGAACGAGACCCTGCAAGCCGCTGCTGAGGGGCGGTGTGGTGCTGATCAGAATCAAAAAGATCTACCAGTAATTTAGCTGCCTGTGAGAACAAATTCGGACACCCTTACGTAGGGGGTCTATACATAAAATGGGATATAATTCAATCATAAAAAGGAAGCAGACCCTATCACACTCTACAGTATGGATGGACCTCGAAGACATTATGATACGTGAAATATGCCCATCACACACACACAAAAAAGACAAATAAATACTCTATGATTTTACTTATATGAGGTCTCTACAGTAGTCAATTCATCGAAACAGAAAATAGAGTGGTGATTGCTGGAGCGACTGGGGGAGGGAGAAGTGGGGGACTGTTTAATGGTTCCAGAGTTTCAGTGCGGCAAGATGAAAAACGTCTGGAGATCTGTCGTACAACAGTGTGAACAGGCTTGTGTTAGTCTGCCTAGGCTCTCATAACAAAAGACCCCAGACGGTGTAGCTTAAACGACAGAAATTTATTTGCTCACAGTTCCGGACACAGGAAGTCCAAGATTATGGTGCCTGCAGAATTGGTGAAAACTCCCCCCGGGGGGGGGGGGGGGGGGGGGGGGGGGGGGGGGGGGCAGCATTGTCCTTCTTACACTGGTCTCACATGGCCTTTCCTCAGTGCACGTGTGCAAGAGAGCTAGCAAGTAAGCTTTCTGGTGGCTCTTCTCATAAGGATGCCAATTCTCTCAGATCAGGGCCCCACCATGATGACCACATTTCACTTTAATTACTTCCTTAAAGACCCCATCACGAAAGAAAGAATAAAGCCACGCTGGAGATTAAGGTTTCAGCATAGGACTCTGGGGGTGGAAGGGGACACAAATACTAAGTCTGTAACATTGAACATTTTGACACTCCTGAACCGCACCCTTAAAAATGGTTAAGATGCTTGGGGCGCCTGGGTGGCTCAGTCGGTTAAGAGTCCGATTTCGGCTCAGGTCATGATCTCCCAGTCCGTGGGTTCGAGCCCCACATCGGGCTCTGTGCTGACAGCTCAGAGCCTGGAGCCTGTTTCAGATTCTGTGTCTCCCTCTTTCTCTGACCCTCCCTGTTCATGCTCTCTCTCTCTCTCTGTCTCAAAAATAAATAAATGTTGGGGCGCCTGGGTGGCTCAGTCGGTTAAGCGTCCGACTTCAGCTCAGGTCACGATCTCACGGTCCGTGAGTTCAAGCCCCGCGTCGGGCTCTGGGCTGATGGCTCAGAGCCTGGAGCTTGCTTCTGATTCTGTGTCTCCCTCTCTCTCTGCCCCTCCCCCACTCATGCTGTGTCTCTCTCTGTCTCAAAAATAAATAAACATTAAATAAATAAATAAATAAATGTTAAAAAAAAAATTTTTTTTTTAAATGGTTAAGATGGTTGAAGACGAAGAAGAAAGAAGAGGAGAAGGTGGCTGTGGCAGCAACATAAGAACAGGGCCTCTTGAGGAAATGACTAATTCTAGGGTCAGGGCACAGAAAATCCAAGATAAGCCTGGAGCATCTTTTAGTGCTAGAAAAGGAGGAGGTACTCAAAAACTAAAACCAAAAAAAAAAAAAAAAAAAAAAAGGCAAGATGAGGTCATGTCAGAAGGACACAGGAACCAACCTGACAATGCTCCCGATGGCCAAAAATGAAACAATTAGGGCAAGAAAATGAATAAACCGTATGGGATTATAACTCAGAGAAAGAAAAAACAGCTATGAATTCATACTCACTGATTTTTTATCTGCATGTATCTTTAATTAAAATTGTATATACTTAAAGCATATATATGTGGAACTTTTGATATAAACATTGTGAAATGATTGCCGCGAACGAATTTACACATCCAACACTTCCAATAGTTACCATTCGTGTGGGAGGGCGGGGGGTGGTGAGAACACTTGAAATCTACTCTCTCAGCAAATTTCAAGTATATACATTTTTTTATTTCATTTCATTTTATTACTTTTTGTAAGTAGGCTCCACACTGTACATGGGGCTTGAACTCACGACCTCCAGATCAAGAGTCACATGCCCTACTGACTGAGCCAGCCAGGCATCCCCCGAGTATATGTTTTTATTTTTATTCATTTATTTTTTTAATAATTTTTTTCATGTTTATTTTTTTTATTTTGAGAGAGACACACACAGCAAGAGCAGGGGAGGGGCAAACAGGGAGGGAGAGAGAATTCCAAGCAGGCTCCCTACTGCCAGCACAGAGCCCAATGCGGGGCTAGAACCCACGAACTGTGAGATCATGTCCTGAGCCGAAATCAGGAGCCAGACACTTACCTGACTGAGCCACCCAGGCACCCCTATGTTATTTTCTTAATAGCTTATATTTTTTTAATTTTTAAAAATTTTTAATGTTTATTTATTTTTGAGAGACAGAGAAACAGAGGGGGAGGGGCAGAGAGAGAGGGAGACACAGAATCTGATCCAGGCTCCAGGTTCCGAGCAGTCAGCAGAGAGCCTGACTCGGGGCTCGAACTCACAGACCGTAAGATCGTGACCTGAGCCGAAGTTGGACACTTAACCGACTGAGCCACCCAGGTGTCCCTGTTTTTTTAATTTTTTTAATGTTTATTTACTTATTTTGAGAAGGAGAGGGAGAGAAGGAGGGGCAGAGAAAGAGGGAAAAAGAATCCAAAGCAGGCTCCACACTGTCAGCTCAAAGCCCGATGAAGGGCTCCATCTCACGGTTCGTGAGATCATGGCCTGAGCAGAAATTAAGAGCCAGAGGTTTAACCAACTGAACTGCCCAGGTGCCCCTTTAATAGCTTTATTGATGTATAAATAACATACATGCATGCACCAGTGAAAACATCACCACCCTCTAGGAAATAAACATATTCATCACCCCTAAGAGTTTACTTGTGCACTCTGTACTACTCCTCTGCCCCTCCCATTCACCTTTCTCTAGGCATCCACTGATCTGCCTTTTTTATAAAAACAAAGTTTATTTATTTATTTTAAGAAAGAGAGAGAGAGAGAAAGAGATTCCCAAGCAGGCTCTACACCATCAGCACAAAGCCCAATACAGGGCTCAAACTCACAAACCGTAAGATCATGACCTGAGCTGAAATCCAGAGTCAGGTGCTTAACTGACTGCACCACCCAGGCACCTACTAATCTGCCTTCTACCACTGTAGATTAGTTTGCATCTTTCCCAAGTTGTGAATGAAAGGAGACTCATCCGTGTTTGTAGTATATATCAATAATTCATTGCTTTTTATTGTTGAATATATTCCACTATACAGACAGACCAGTTTGTTTATATGTACAATAGGTCTCCAGAACTTAATCATCTTATAACTGAAAATTCATACCCTTTGATCAATAATGTCTCCCCTTTTCCCGCATTCACTAGCCTCTGCTAATGACCATTCTACTCTGTTATGATGAACTCAACATTTTTTTTTTTTTAGATTCCACAATAGTGATATGAGAAATTTCTTTCTGGTCTGGATTATTTCACATAGATAATATCCTCTAGTTTCATCTGTGTTGTTGCAAATGGCAGGATTTCTTTTTTTAAGGCTGAATAATTTTGTATATCATACACACACACACACATACACACACACATACGTTTGTAAAACTTTGGTTTGTGAGGATAATTTGTTCCAGAAATATGCTTGTAATCCAAAGCACTTGTATATCAAAGAGAATTTCCCCATAAGAAATCATGGAAACTCAGATGATTCCATTCCACAACCCAAAAAATATTCATATAAAAATGATTACAATCCTGTAATAGAATACAAAATAATAAAGAACATACAAAATATAAAAAAAAATAAACAAATTAACCTGAACTTACCTTTGAAAACCTTCGTGGCTGGTGAGAAGGAGACAAGAGAGCGGAGGGTTATTGTGTAGGACAACTTTAACTATCACTAATGGAATCACTGTTATCTATTGGCTCAATGGAATCTTTCTTTTTGTGCCTCTTTAACAAGGAATCTATCCAATAACACTTGCTTTTGCCTCCTTTTGAGGATTTCGGGGAAATGTGATGCTGCATTGTCGTTAAACAGATACATCGCTCGCACTACTCCAGCTTTATTTGGGTGGTGCTTTTCCACACAATTTTGCACTGTTTCCCACATTTGACACATCTCCCTAATCTCATTTGAAGTGAGGGATTCCTTCCGCCTTTTCCTCCTCCTCCTCTGCTGACAAGATGCAGACATAGACTTCTTTACAAAATCTTCCAATTTTGGCCACTCACGTACCTCGTTCATACTTCCCGATAATTCCCTTAACTTCCACCGTAATCATCTCCTTTTTCTTACCGCCTTTATTTCCAACCTTTTTCTGCATGGGGGCCACTGTATATGCTTGCATGGGTGTTGACTACAGGGCAGTATGAATAAACTCTTGTCATGTACTGTATTTAATGTAACTGACAATAAGGCAGCGGAGGAAAGGGTCTATATGTGCAGGCAGCCTGACCTAGAAAAAGCAAAGCGTTCCTAAACTTACTCTTGGTATGGAAAACTAAAGGACTGTCCATAGGTGCTTTGAAGTGACAAAAAATACACTAGTGTTCAGTTATGGGCACCTTCCACGTGCTGAAAAATCACTGAAAAACACCTCGGCCTGAAACTGAGCATCTGAGCACGGGACACCATCACCCATAATCCCACAGCAAGAGAGAGAGAGAAGAACCATTGGCTCAGTTGTAATCATACGACATTGCTCGTTCATCAAGTTAAAATTTATTAGAAATGTTTGCTCATCTTGCAGAACACTTGCAGAACAAGTGACTCACAATCCAAGGTTATACTGTATATCACATTTTCTCTACCCACAGATACTAAGGCTGTTCCGTATTATGATTACTATGACAGTGCACTGTGACAGTGCAGATACCTCTTTAAAATAGTGATTTTAGGGGCGCCTGGGTGGCTCAGTCGGTTAAGCGGCCGACTTCAGCTCAGGTCACGATCTCGCGGTCTGTGAGTTCGAGCCCCGCATCGGGCTCTGGGCTGATGGCTCAGAGCCTGGAGCCTGCTTCCGATTCTGTGTCTCCCTCTCTCTCTGCCCCTCCCCCATTCATGCTCTGTCTCTCTCTGTCTCAAAAATAAATAAAACGTTAAAAAAATTTTTTTTAAATAAAATAAAATAAAATAAAATAAAATAAAATAAAATAAAATAGTGATTTTACTTCCTTTGGATATATACTCGGAAGTGGGATTGCTGGATCATGTGGTAGTTCCATTTTTAATGTTTTGAGGGGTCTCCATACTGTTTTTGGTAGTGGCTGTACCAATTTATATCCTCATTCATTTTGTTGATTGTCTCCTCTGCTGGGCAAAAACGACCTAATCTGATCTAGCCTCCCTTGTTTATTTTTGCTTTTGTTGCCTGTGCTTTTAGTGCACATTCCAAAAAAACATTGTCAAGGCCAACGTCAAGGACCTTTTCCCTGACATTTTCTACCAGGAGTTTTACAGTTTCAGGTCTTCCTTTCAAATTTTGTTTTAATATTTATTTTTGAGAGAGAGACAGAACCAGAGAGCGAGTGGGGTAGGGGCAGAGAGAGAGGGAGACACAGAATCCGAAGCAGGCTCCAGGCTCTGAGCTGTCAGCACAGAACCCAACACGGGGCTCGAATTCACGAACCGTGCGATCATGACCTGAGCTGAAGTCTGAAGCTTCACTGACTGAGCCACTCAGGCACCCCTTTCAGGTCTTACTTTTTAAGTCTTCAATTTATTTCAGTTGCTTTTATATATGGTATTAAAAAAGGGTACAATGTCATTCTTTGGCATGTGGATATAGTTTTCCCAACATCACTTATTTAAGGGCCCATCCTTTCCCAATTGTTTATTCTTGATGCCTTTGTCAGAAATTAGTTGATTGTATATATGTGGGTGATGGAACTGTTCTTCCTACCTTTTTTGTGTGGTTATTCTCAAGTGTTTTTGCCCCACTGTGTTGCTGATGCTTTCCTAAGTGGCCTCCTAGAATCTTTCAGAGATATTTTCATTAGTGATAACCGTCTAATTGTTCTTCTTTGGAGGGGGAAGGGAGGGGACAGAGACTGGGGTCTGTCTCCTAATCTGCCATCATGGTGATATCACTCCTCTGAATCCACACTAATTAAAACACATGATTGAATAAATAAATAAATGAGGAAGAAGTTATAAATCTTTCATACAGAGATTACACATAATATATGCAGGCATTCCCCATCATGATGTTCAACTTAATTCTCTTCCTCTTAAGCATTGGAAAGACTTAGTGACTCACTTCCAAAGAATAACATATGGGTAGTGGAATACAGTAACTTTCCATTGGAGAAACCTGGCAAACACAACCTTTATCATATAAAAAGGGTTAATCATGTAAACCACCAGTAATAAGTCTTGTTGCTATCATGTACCCCCAATATGATGCAATGAAAAAGCTACTTTAATTACTGTGGTACATTGTACCAAAACCCATAGTTACAGTCTAAAGATTAAAAAAAAAAAAAAAATCAGGTAACTTCAAATTGAGAAGTACTAAGTATTTGAGTAGTACCCTTTAAATATATCAACATTACGAAAAAGAAATACTGAGAAACTGCCACAGACCAGAGAAAACTAAGGAAATATAAAACCTAAATGCATGAGCACCTGGGTGGCTCAGTCAGCTAAGTGACCGACTCTTGATTTCAGCTCAGGTCATGATCTCACGGGTCGCGAGATCAAGCCTCACGTTAGGCTCCCCATCGGGCATGGAGCCTACTTACAATTCTCTCTTTCCCTTTCTCTCTGCCCCTACCCCACTGCACGTACATGCACAGGAGCTCTCTCTCTCTTAAAAAAAACCAAAAACACCTGGGGGCGCCTAGGTGGCTCAGTCGGTTGAGTTTCCGACGTCGGCTCAGGTCACGATCTCGCGGTTGAGGAGTTTGAGCCCCGTGTCGGGCTCTGTGCTGACAGCTCGGAGCCTGGAGCATGCTTGGGATTCTGTGTGTGTGTCTCTCTCTCTCTGCCCCTCCCCCGCTCATGCTCTGTCTCTCTCTGTCTCAAAAATAAAAATTAAAGAAAAAAAAAAACCCACCTAAATGCCAGGGGATATCCTGGATTAGATCCTGAAACAGAAAAAGGGCATTAATAAAAAAACTGGTGACATTCAAAGTTAGTCAATAATAGAGCAGTTATTATTACTTAGTTTTGACAAAAGTACAATTACTTAAAACGTTAACATTAGAAGAAATGGAGTGAAGGGTATGAAAAAAATGCTATGTACCACCTTTGAAACTTTTCTATAAATATGACTTTATTTCCAAATAAAAATTTCACTTAAGGGAGACAACATAACTCGACTCCCTATAATGCAATATATTTAATTTCCAGCATACAGTAAAAGAGTATTACAACGCAAAGAAATAAGGAAACGTGGGTCACAGCGCAGAGAAAAGTAAAAAACTAGAAAAGAAATTTAAGATGACAAGGGTGTTGGAATTAGCAAAGACTTTAATAGCCATATAAATATGCTCAAAAGCAAGAGGAAAATATAGTCCCAGTGAATAAAAAGATGAAGAACCTTAGTGGGGAAATAGAAACTGTAAAAAAGAGCCAAGTAAAATTCTAAGTCAGAAAAGAATAATATCCATAATTTTAAAAAACTAAAATTAAAAAACCCAACTGAATGGGATTAACAGCACACTGAAGAGGACAGAAGAAAAGGTCAGTGGGATGTGAAGACAGATGGCTAGAAATTACCCCAATATAAAGAAAACAATATATAAATAAACAGAGCCTCAGTGACCTGTGGGACGACATCAATGCCTGTACGTGAAGTCCCAGAAATACAGGAGAAAATAGTGGAGCAGAAAAAGAACTTGAAGAATTAATGATCGAATATTTCCCAAACTTAGTGCGAAATGGACAGATAGGAGAAATTCAACGAACCCCAATCAGGATAAATACAAGGAAAATCACACCTAAGGACATCATAACAAAACTGCTGAAAGCCAGATAAAAAGCAAATACTGCAAGCAGAGAGAGAAAAACAACGTATTAACAAAGAGGAACAATGACATGAAAGGTAGCTGAATTCTCATCAGAAACCAAGAAGGAGAAAGACAACGGAATGCCATTTTTAAATGATTCTATTCTATTCTATTCTATTCTATTCTATTCTATTCTATTCTATTCTATTCTATTCTATTCTATTCTGAGAGAGCACACACAAGAAGATCAGGGGCAGAGAGAGAGAGAGAGAGGGTAGAAGGTCGAAAGAGGGCTCTGCGCTGACAGCAGCGAGCCCGATAGGAGACCATGACCTGAGCCAAAGTCAGACACTCAACCTACTAAGCCACCCAGGACCCCTGCCATTTTTTCAAAGGTAAGATAATAATACCGTGGGTACAGCCACAATGGAAAACAATACGGACGTTACTCAGAAAATTAAAACTAGAACTACCATATGATCCAGCAATTCCACTTCTGGGTGTGTAGCTTAAGGAAATTCAATCACAATGTCAAAGAGGTATCTACACCCCCTTGTTCACTGCAGCATTATTCCCAATAGTCCAGACATGGAAACAGCCTAGGTCCCTTCAGTGGATGAATGCACAAAGAAAATGTGGTATATAGATACAGTGGAATATTATTAAGCCATATAAATGAAGGAAACCCTGCCATTTATGACAATATGGACAGACCTTGAGGGCATTATGCCAAGGGAAATGTCAGAGAAAAACAAATGCTGTATGATCTCATTTATATGTATTTTTTTTAATGTTTACTTCTTTTTGAGAGACAGAGGGCGAGCAGGGGAGGGGCAGAAAGAGAAGGAGACACAGAATCCAAAGCAGGCTCCAGGCTCTGAGCTGTCAGCACAGGGCCCGATGTGGGGCTCGAACCCACGAACTGTGAGATCACGACCTGAGCCGAAGTCGGATGCTTACCCGACTGAGCCACCCAGGCGCCCCTGATCTCATTTATATGTAGAATCAAAAAAAAAAAAAAAAAACAACCCCAAGTTCAGAGAAACAGAGTAGAGTGGTGGCTTCCAGGGGCTGAGGGGGGGAGAAATAAGGAGACGTTGGTCACAAGGTATAAACGTCCAGTTATGAGATGAGTAAGTTCTGGAGATGTAATGTACCACACAGTGATTACAGTTAAGAATGCTGAACTGTATACTTGAAATATGCTAAGAGTAAATGTTCAATGTTCTTAACACCAAAAAAAAAAAGAATAAAATAAAAGTAATTAAGTGAGGTGTTGGATATAGTAACTAAACTTATTATGGTAATCATTTCACAGTATACATACATGTCAAATCATCACATTTTATACCTTAAATTTGCACAGTTATATGTCAATTATACCTGAATCAATCTGGGGTGTGAGGTGAATACTGCTACCAGTCCAGAATTCTATATCCAGCAAATACATCCATCAAGAATAAAGAAGAAAAAAAGACTTTTTTAAAAATTTAATTTCTTTCTTCATTTTTTTTAAGATTTTTTTTAATGTTAATTTATTTTTGAAAGAGAGAAAGAAAGACAGAGCATGAGCAAGGGAGGGGCAGAGAGAGAGGAGACACAGAATCCGACGCAGGCTCCAGGCTCTGAGCTGTCAGCACAGAGCCCGACGCGGAGCTCGAACTCACAGACTGCGAGATCGTGACCTGAGCCAAAGTCAGTCGCTCAACCGAATGAGCCACCCAGGCACCTCATTAATTTCTTTATTTTTAAGTTTATTTATTTTGAGAGAGAGAGTGCACACACTAGCAGGGGAGGGGCAGAGAGAAAGGGAGAGAGAGAATCTCAAGCAGGCCGATTTGGGACTCAATCCCAGGAACTGCAAGATCATGACCTGAGTAGAAATTAAGAGCTGGACACTTAACCAACTGAACCACTCAGGCAACCCCAAAAAACACTTTTATATAAAGAAAATGGAACTGTTTAGCAGTCCAGCGCGACCAGAAATGCTCGAAGAAGCTCTTCATACTTAAAAGCAAAGTCACGAGATGAAAACTTAGACCTACAAGACTGAAGAACAGAAATGGTAAATATATAGGTGCATATAAAAGATGGTGTTCTTTTTTCCCCTGAATTTCTTTAAAGGAAAGAAGAAACAAAGGGAAATAAAACATGTAAGACAGACTGTAAACAAATAGCAAAATGATAGACCTAAAGCCAACCACATCAATAAGTGAATTCATCATAAATGGACTAAACACATCAAATAAATGGCAGAGGTTGTAACACAAGGAGAAAAAAAAAGCAAAAAACAAACAAAAAAAACGCAACTATATGCTGTGTATAACACACGCACTTTAGATATGATGACACAAACAGGTCAAAGGAAAGTACAGAAAAAGATACATGCAAACAGTAAACAAAAGAAACCTGAAGTGGTAACCACCCTGTAATCAAGATTTAGATTTTCGTCACCCAGGAACATTTCCTTGTGTCCCTTTCCAGTCCTGTCTAGGATTTTCAGTACAGTGTTGAATAGAAATGGTAAAATTAGACACCATCACTTTGCTCCTGGGTGGTTTATAAACCACTTCTGAATTTTATTTGCTGACAGTTTTTTTAGTGAATTATATAGTTAAGAGTTGTGTATTTTATTATTTATAAAACTTACCTCAACAACAAAAAAATGAAACTTTAAACAAACATTGAACTCTAATTAGTAGGCTTGCTTTATACAACAGTATGGTTTATCGGTTATGAAACTACTTTCTGCAGGGTGCCTGGGTGGCTCGGTCTGTTAGGCATCTGACCTTGGCTCAGGTCATGATCTCACAGTTCCTGGGTTCAAACCTCATGTTGGGTTCTGCTGGAGCCTGGTCTCCCTCTCTCTCTTTCTCTGCCCCTCCCCTGCTCATGCGCGCGCCCGTGTGTGTGTGTGTGTGTGTGTGCGCGCGCGCGCGTTCTCTCTCAAAAATAAACAAACATTAAAAAAAAATTTTAAACTACTTTCTGTGTTTCCTTATGCGTGAACAAAGGTGAAATATATTGAGTACGATGGGAGCCTGGTTGCTCACTCTTGGAAAGATACATTGATTTCCTGTGTCTGCTAAGGGGCATTAAAGCAGTCACCATAAGTAGCAAGAAACACATCTTGCTTTCTCAATACCATTCTCCACTAAATGGAACAAGTCTGCCTTGAAGAAACGATTGATTCTAAGGTAATTAAAACACAAGATAAACATGGAATATCTGTGTACCCAAAAGCAAAGAATTGGCTCAAACAATGATGGGACCTGTCAAAATGACAAAGGAGCCACCATAAAGAGGCTCCCACTACCAGCTCAAAATCAACCCACGCCCTCCAGCAATTTATCTGTTACCTTATCAGTGGGCTGCACATTCTGCGGCAGGAACCACACCCTCTCTTCAGAGGTCTGAATCTCTACCTTGTGGTTGGGGAAGGGAGCACTTCCTTTAAGTTTCTAAGGTACTTCCTTAACTCTTCTTCAGCCCAGAAGTAGTAGCTGCATCCTGTAGTTGCTACTTCTGTGTAATTTCTATAACTTCGAGTCCTTGTTTGCCTCCTCTTAGTAATGATTTACTAGAAAACCAGTCTACATTAATTGTTTCCTTAAAATCACTGGTGTGGTATCTGTCTTCCAATTGGATCCCAACTGATACAAGAACACATCACTTGTCTCTTAGCCCTACTGAAAAAATTCATTCCTAAATATAATCATCAGGAAACATCAGACATACCCAAAATAAGAGACACTCTACAATTTAAGTAACATGTACGTTTCAAAATTTCACGGGCAAATAAGGTAAAAATGACAACTAACCTCACCGTGTGACCCCTGCTTGGTTTCTGTGGTTGGGGAATGGGAAATAATTATAAAGCATATTTCCTGGGACAATGGATGAAATGTGAATATGGACCATGGATTAGGTAATAATATTGTATCAATGGTACAGTGTCTAATTTTGACAATTACACAGTGATAAGGTAAAAGAATGTCTTTATTCTGAGGAAATACACACTGATGTGCGTAATGGTAATAGGGAACTTTCAAATTGTTCAAAATAAACTAGTGTGGGGTGGGAGGAGACTAATAAAGCAAACGGGGCAACTTGTAAAGGACTGGCAAATCCGGGTAAAGGGAATACAAGAGTTCTAAAACAAGGGGCACCTGGCTGGCTTAGTTGGTTAAGCTTCTGACTCTTGACTTCGGCTCAGGTCATAATCCCCCGGTTCAAGTTTATGGGTTTGAGCCCCGAATAGGGCTCTGTACTGACAGTGCAGCAGAGCCTGCTTGCGATTCTCTCCCTCTCTGCCCCTCTCTCTCCCAAAAATAAATAAACACTTTAAAAAAAAAAAAGAATGCAAATTACCAAAGCCAAAAAAATACACTGAGTCCTTGAAATATGTTAAATATTTTAAAAAGAAGTCATCAATAAAAATTCAAAACTGAAATCTAGTTCAAGATGGCAAGTCGAATACATGCATATCAGGACTGAGAAACTACCAAACGAATTTCAAAGATCCCTGAGCAAGTGCACTTGGGTAGCTCAGTCAGTTAAGCGTCCAACTCTTGGTTTCAACTCAGGTCATGATCTCACAGTTCGTGGGTTTGAGCCCCGTGTTAGGCTCTGCGCTGACAGCGTGGAGTTCAAACCTCATGGTTGGGAGAGGGTTGGGAGCCCTCTCTCTGTGCCCTTTCCCGGCTCTCTATCTCTCAAAATAAATAAATAAACTTAAAAAAAAAAAAAAATCCCTGAGTAGATCAGAAAATTGTGAGCAGGTAGGATTTATTTGATAGTGAAACCAGAGCAACACATGTAACGCAAAACTCATAACTGAAGGAAGCTGTTGAGAGATTTTAAAAAGCCATTCCCAACCAAGCTTCCAGCTCAGATTTAACAAAAATCACACCCGGGAGAATTCTCAAAGCAACAAATTGAAGGAAGAATTCAGAATACAGTGGTCTCCCCTAACCCATGGTTTCGCTTTCTATGGCTTCAGTTACTCAAGGTCAACCACATCCTGGAAGCAAATGATCCTCTTTTGACTTATCAGCAAAAGGTCAGTAGTAATCTATCATCAAATCACAATATATATGTCATTGACCTCACTCCGTCTCATCATGTAGGCATGTTATCTCACACCATCACAAGAGGAAGGGTGAGTACAGTCAGGTAAGATATTTTGACAGGGACCACATTCATATGTTGTTATAACTGCTCTAATTTATTATTAGTTATTGTTGTTAGTGTCGTACTGTTGTTATGCCCAGAATTCATGATCCCCAAAGACCACCAGGGAGCCGAGTCTGATGCAAAAGCAAAGAGCCTTTATTCGAGCTAGCTCAAGCTCAATCTCCTACCTGCACCAACACAGCGGTGAGATACCGGAGAGAGAGAGCGAGTTTCAAAAGCACAAAGGTTTTATAGGGGTCTAGGGGCAGTTGGTGAGGTAATGGCTGCGGCCTCAGCCGATTGGCTGGGGAAGGGTCGGAGTCCTGTTACGCAGGTCGCAGGGCGTGTTTTGATTCGGAAGTTTGAACGGGTGAGCGGGAGGTTACTCAAGGGGAGGAGGCGTGGTTCTGCAATTTTCCCGGAAAGGGGGCATGTCGGGGACATAGTCACTCAAGGTGGAGGACACAGAACAAGATGGAGTCGGCCGGCGTAGGTCCGCTCTTTCACTGTGCCTCGCTTATAAAAACTTTATCATAGGTATGTATGTATAAGAAAAAACACAGGCTTCAGTACTATTTGCAGTTTCTAGGGGTCTTGGAATATATCCCCCGTGGATGAGGGGTACTAGATCTTTCAAGTACCTTTCCTTCTTCTGCTTATACTACACAGGAGGTATTTTTGCGCATTTGATTTTAGCACAAAACTGCTAAAGGACTGCTTTCTAAACAAACTGAGCAATTTACCTTGTATGTGGGAGGGGGGTGTGGGTGTGGGTATTACGTGCCGGGGGGTGTCCTTGTTAATGATGCGGCTACAGACAGGCAGAGCAGAAAGGCAAAAAAGAACTGCTAATTTCAGTTTTTGTCCCTGGCACAGATAGTTTCCACAATGGGCACTGAAGCATGAGAAGCAGGGAAGTAACCCAGGTTAGTTGTGAGTGGAGGGAAAGGGAAGTCTCTCCCTCCTTCTCACTCCTACAGAAGACAAGTTATTCACCCTACTCAGCTGCATTGCTGGACCTTTTGTGACTTCCAACATGCACCCTTCCCTCCCTCCAGTCCAATGCGGCCCTAGGCAATGACCAAGAGGCAAGATTTCTGAATTCACCAACAAATGAACATCAGTTCCAGAATGAAAGCTTATTGTAAAAGGGATTTTTGTCTCCCCCACCCCGCACCCCCCAAATCTGTAACAGTATATTGCTCAGTAAATATTTGTTGAATGAACTGATAAAAGCAATTCAATAGAAATAAATACCTAATTCTAATGGACTTGCTCAAGCAGCAATCCATACACCTAAGTATTACGCAACCATTAAAACGTTTATTTATAAAGTTAGTGATATGGAGAAACATTTGAGGATATTAAATCTTTTTTAAAAAGGAAATGGAGAACATGTTCTCTGTATTTTCTGATTACAAATTACTTTTATTGTTAAAAAATTTGGGGGGCACCTGGGTGGCTCAGTCGGTTAAGCGGCCGACTTCCGCTCAGGTCATGATCTCGCAGTCCGTGAGTTCGAGCCCCGCGTCGGGCTCTGTGCTGACAGCTCAGAGCCTGGAGCCTGTTTCAGATTCTGTGTCTCCCTCTCTCTGACCCTCCCCTGTTCATGCTCTGTCTCGCTCTGTCTCAAAAATAAATAAACGTTAAAAAAATTTTTTTTTAATTTTTTAATTTTATTTTTTTTGAGAACACACCTGAACCCAACCCACCTTGCCTGAACTGAATGCACCAATTAATAAACAAACAGAATCCTACACACTCAATGTACTGCTTGAGAGCGTGGACTCTGAAGACTATATGCATATCTAATTAATGCCTAAATTATGGGAACTAAATACTGACACCGTAACTTAAATAGCTGCGGGACCCAGAGTAGGTTACTTAGCCTCTAGGAGCTTTAAAATTCAAGGTTACTTGTGAAGACTAAGCGAATCAGTATCCACTTCAAGCACGGACAACAGTGCCGGCACTGCAGAACTATACACGTATTAGCTTCTATTACTATTGGATTCAAAACATTGTGCTAACTCTGGCGAGGAGAATGACGAATCAAAATCCAGTCTCTATCCGCAAAGATGGGAGGGGGAGGGACACATACAAAAGCCACGTAGGAGTCACAGCGGCATGAAAACGCGCTAAAACCGGGGATGGGCAACAAGTGTGCATTTAGAAGGAGTTACTTATTCCGAAGAGAGTCGAGCCGGGACACCACCGGAGCAAACAGCATTTGAACCACGTTCTAGGAACGCGCAGGACCTCCCCAGCGACGAATAAGACAGACACGAGGGAAACCACAGAGGATCTTGGCAAAGGCACAAAGACTAACATTGACCTGCTCTTTCCCCAGGACACCAGAAACGCGGGACAGGTTGGAGAACAGAACTGGTTACAGAATGCTCATCACGCAAAGGGCCACGAGACCGCAAAATGCCAAGAGATCTCTTGGCGAACTGAACTGGTTGCGGTGTTCCACGCAAAACGCCACGACACCGGGATGACACTGTTAACAAAAACAGTATCGGTAACAACAGACCCCAAGGTACTAAGCTGTAGAAAGGAAATAAAGAACAAAGGTGTCGTAAAGAATGCCAGGACTACCACGACCCAGTCGCTGTCCACTGTCTTCTAGGTGCCGGGCTTGGAGACAACGCGACTCGGGGCCGGCAGACGGCGAAACAGCGCCTCCCGCAGGCGGCAAGCGAGCTGGGGAAGCGCGAAGAGGAAGAAACCTGCGGTGAGAACTACAGCTCCCACTGAGGCCTGGCCGACAGCCCCCTCCCCATATTTCCGCTTCCGCCGCCCGCTCTTACGTACGGTCCGCTTGGGGACCTACCGGGGAGCGGGCCTGGCGCGTGACCGCGCGTGACCCCGCGTGACCGCGCGTGACTCCGCGAGCCGAGAGGCCGGGAGGCGGGATTCTGGGGCCCCATTGGTAGAAAGGCGACCCGAAAAGGTGGAACCCAACTTGAAAATCTCTATGGGGATTGGAGTTGATAAGACAAGGGCGGAGCTAAATGCCCGGATCCTGGCCAATCAGAGTCTGGGATCCGCCGGGAGACCGGGAAGGGGAAAGGGGCGAAATGGTTCTGTGGTCACATGCCGCGGGGTCTAGTGGGAGGAGCAGTTGCCCAGAGGACGCCTGGTGCTTCCTGTTTCCGGTTCCCGGAGTGGTGCACAGCGAGGCGTCTTGGGGAAGGCTGGCCTTTGACACGAGTTGTGGGTCGGGGGTCTGCGGCTGGCCCCTCGCTGGCCCTGTCTCCCAGCCCCAGGCAGGTATTCAGCCGGGGATTCTGCGCCTTGGCTACTCCCTTTGCCCGTGACACGTGAGTATGAGGGGCGTGGAGGAGGAGAGGAGCTGGAGAGCGCTCACACCTCGGCGTCCGTGACAGGGGCTGGGATCCCGAAGTCAGCTTTGGCCAAGGTTCTAGCCCAAAATGCAGCTAAGGAGCCCTAGGGCAGCGTGGAGGCGCAGGCGCAGGCGCAGGCGTGAGGGCAGGGAGTTACGAGTCCCGAAGGGAGCGAGGGAGAAAAGACCTACCCAGACCCGAGAGGGAATTGACGGGTATTGGAAAGCAGAGAAAGGAAGGACCCTAGGTATGGAGTCGTTTGAGGGATTACTGGCTACCTGTGGAAGGAATTTTTGGCCTGCATCGAGAAGGAAGTCAAAGTGGCATCATTTGGAGAGGATACGGCCCTAAGCGATTGGAAAGTCAGGAGACGAAGACGGAACGAGAATTTCTAGAACCCTGGAAGAAGTTTGAAGGGGATCCGTGTGTGATACGGAGAAGCTCATGGAGGGCTTATCTAGTGTTTCGCTTTGTAGGGAGCTTCCGCTCTTGGGACACAGAGCTACTTCTCTAAGGCTTTGCAGCGTTGGGCCTTTTAGCTAATTAGGTTCGCTCTTCCAACGGTGTAGGCTGCTGGAGACAGGCGATAAGGGCTGCTACCTCGGGAGTGAGCCAGAGAGCAGAAAGTAGAAATTCCACTGAAAAGTGGAAAATGCTCGTGGCTAGTCTTGAGGGGTGGGAAAGAGTGGGACAGAGCCCCAGCGATGTGAACTGCTTCCCAATTCCTGCCTCCGTCATTGGAACATCCCATTAAAGAGATTTTTTTTTTTTTTTTTTTTTTTTTTTTTTTGCATTACCGAAATAGATCTGTCCCAGAACAGGACAATTGAAGGGGATTTTTCAAAATCTTAAAAGTCCTACTCTTTATTTCCAAAGTCTCTAGACAAACTATGGCGCCTCAAGAATCTAATTGTAGCACATTCAAAGGGAACTACGCAGCCCTTGGATTTTATACTCTTCCTAACAAACTTTGGCCCCTCTGTACTTTCCAGAAAATTGCCAGCAAGTAGCTTTGTGCCATGAATCCTCCAGGTTGTCCCACTAATTTCATACATGTTTAATACTTGGACAGCCTAGGGCAAATCATTTAACCTCTGTAAGCATCAGTTTCCTCATCTGTAAAATGAGAGAAATCATACCTGCTCTTCTGGGTTGTGAAGATTGCCAAAATATGATCTAGATTAAAAACACTTAGAGCATTTGCCACTGAATCAAAAGAAGCAGTTCAAACATACAGATAAACCTTACACAGAAAAGAGAATAATGTAAGTTTGACCTCCTAACTTCTTAAACCAATAAGCAAATGAAAGAGAGTTCAACTCAACTATTGCAGACCTCAGGGTGTTTAACCCTTCATCCTATTCTTTGTTCTAATTTGGGAAAAGAAATCATTAACTGTTAACAAATAAGGAACTGATTCTTAGGCCAAAGGACACAGCCTTCTGTGTGAGCATCCCTCCAGAAAACTGGTCCTGGGGGAAAAAAAAAAAATCTCAAAAGTCCAGAATGTTGAAATTTTAAGTTAGATCCTGAGACCATATACGGAAAATGGCATGTTCAATCAGTCCCATGAAAAGAGTCTCTTATTAATAGTTTTTTTTTTTTTTTAAGAACTCAGCTGGTCACATAGTGTGCTGAGCAATGAATTTAGGGAAGGCAGGAGTCTGAGGTTTGAGTTCTTTATTCCAACCTCTGAACTGTGTGAGGAGTCACTTCCCCCTGCTTTGTCAGAAAGAAAGCAGAGCTTTGGCTGCCGACTAAGATCCCCAGAAAACTAATGTGAAAGGAGGTAACATGAACGTGTGGTCCAGTGTAGACCGTGAGCTCTGGAGTTAGACTTTTCTGGTCCATCCACTAACTGTGCCTCAGCTTTTTCATCTGTAAAATAAAGACAACAATTGTATTCACTGCGTAGAGTTTTTGTAAGGACTAATTAGTTAATGCATGATAAGTGCCTTTAACAGTAGAAGGCAGGCACTCTATTAAGTTTCCTATTGGTGCTTTAAATGTGTATGGGGCCTCAGACTTTATGGCTGGTGATAATTATTCTATGGAAACATTTTATTAATATTACTACAGTGAATTGATGTTGGAAATAGTACAGAGTCAGAGAGACAAGACAACTTCCCCAGCATTTGTTGTTGCCCTAGTGGAACGTGGAGAACACAAGGCCAGATGTAAGTTGGTTTAGGGGAGCAGAGAAAATTCAGGGCTCAGAGCTTCCATTTTCCTGTTTTTAAACTTCTTAGTACCCATTAAATCCTGCCTAGCGTATTAACCAAAGTTTAGACTTGTGGTATGGAAGCATGCTGTTATACGTGAGGAAAGTTTGGAAGAATTCAATCTTTGTACCATAACAGTGAGAGTTATGAAATTAACAAGTAGCAGTGGCCTGAATGATCATCAGCTAAGAATGGATACCAGAGTGAAGTCTTCTGCAAGGGTAAATCAGAATGTCCTTGGGTGTGGGGATGGATTAGAGAAAAGGCGTCTGGGAAATGGAGCCATGTGTTTCCATTCCTAGAACAGTACAAGGAACAGGTGAATTGGAAAGTGACTTAGTGATTCCCAAGAATTGCCAGCAATTTGGAGGATACAAAGACAACTGTCCTGGACATTTAGAAACTCTTGGGATTTGTGACATGTAGAGCCTGAGGTGGGTTTTGGAAGACTTCTTCAAACCACTCTGTCTCTGACCTCATGAATTTTCTTCTTCCTATAGTTTGAGTGACCAAATATTTTTTCAGACCTGAGACATCAAAGTAGATAAATGTCAAGGTTTAGGTGCTGTGGCTGTGTTTATCTCCATTCATCATTCTTAGGGCAAATATGAACGAAGACTGGTGGATGCTCCTGACTACTGATAGGAGAAGTTAGGGCCCAAAGTGTTCGAGTCTCTTTCTTTGTTTTACATCTTTCTCAATAACTTTCAAGTGAACTTTATCAAGTGTTAAGTGAAAATTTGAGTGTTCTCTTAGGGTGGGTCACAGGTTGAAGCAGGTTTGTTATTTGTTTTTCTTTTTGTTTTTTTTTAATTTTTGTTTATTTTGAGAGAGCAAAAATCCCAAGCGGGCTCCGTATTCAATGCAGAGCCCGACGTGGGGGTTCCATCTCATGACCGCAAGATCATGACCTGAGCCGATAGCAAGAGTTGAGCCCAGCTGAGCCACCCAGATGCCCCTGAAGCAGCTTTTATGAACTGTATTAAAGTATTAAACTTTAAATATGAGATACCGCAATGTAACTTTTCACAAAAGCGTAAAGAAGCAAGGATGTCTCCACCCAAGTTGTCATAATTAAGTAATTCCTTTTTGTTCTTTCCTTTCCAACTCTTCGCACCCCCAGAGTTTGTTGTGAAGGACTCACCTGTGAATGACACAGAAAGCTACATGTCTGTATGAGTTTCCTATTACAGGTGCTCTTGGCACAAAGATATTAAGATGTACTATTTGTTGCATGTGCCAGAGAATCTTGGACATTCTGAAGAATCCCACTACCATTCCTTGGTGTCAGCTAGGTATTTCCTAGGCCATTGGTTGGTCCTTCTGACAGTTTCTAGGATGGAAAATACGCTTTTCTCCGTAGAGCTGAGGAGTTGGTAAATCGCCTCGGAAATTGAGACATTCCTGTTGTAGGGCACACCTATGCCGAAATCATCAGCAACCATCCGTAGACACTGACTCTTCACCAAGGCCAGTGCCGTCCTCTTTGCTGAGCACACAGTGTGCCCCTTTCCTGAAGGCACCCAGGCAGGACAGGAGGTGAGCAACGGTGTCAGGCAAGAGAGTCTGCTAGGAAAAGACTTGCAAAATAAGTTTTAAAAAGAAAAAAAACCTAGAGATTAAGAATCCAATTCTGAACATTAAAGGACAGGAAAAAATAATGGGTGAAAGCCAAAAGCTTGAAGCAGACACGAGAAAATGAACCCCAACTTCCTGGTAAGGAGGAAGACTGACTAGCGTAAAATAAGTGACGGACGGGAGATAAAACGGTAAAAACAAAAACACATTCGCTTATTGCACGTTGCTGTGTTTTATCTCTCTCTCCCTTCTTTCCTGATCCTACCCCGCTTCCTCAACACACACGCAACGTCTCCCAAAAGGATGTTCCCCTTCTGCAGCTGCTGGAGGACTGGACTGCTCCTGCCACTGCTCCTGGCTGTGGCAGTAAGAGAATCCTGGCAGACAGAAGAAAAAACCTGTGACCTGGTGGGAGACAAGGGTAGAGAGTCAGAGACAGAGTTGGCTCTACTGAAGAGGCTGCAACCACTGTATAACAAAAGGTAAAGGGTCTTTTCCTCCACTTACTGACGTTATTCTCATATTACTACTCTGTACGGAGGGAATACGTGTATAAGAACCTCCTCTGGGAGACGGTTCTAACTTGAACTTCAGTAGTATTGGTCTTATTTGGCCATGATAGCTTGCCTTTTTTTTTTATGATATAGAGCAAATTCTCAGCCCAGTTTTTACTAGCAATGTGGAGTTCTCTTATGCAGAAGGGTAGCTATTTCCGAGACTGGATCCAAGAGACCAACTTGTAGGAATTAAAAAGCATTATTTGATACCTCCATTTAGTGGGACTTGAGAAGAATCAGATGAACATTGAGGCCTACACACATCATCTTAACTGTTAGGAATCTTCAGGTATATAAATCTGGAAATGATCTTCAAGGGACAAGGGATACTTCCTGTGAACACAGATCCTTATTCGCAGGGAAATAGCAACTAACACTTCAGCATAATCTAGAACAGGTGTTCTAGAATATCTAGGTGTCTTGAGTGTTGTGTCTTAATCAGTCATCATCAACAATTAGGATTGTCTCATGATTCAGTAAATATGATTCACTCTTACGTGGATATCTCATGATTCATGGATATCGCATGATGCGACGAATGTTATTCACTATTATGTTTAGTTGTGACATCAAATAAATAAATGGATCACACTTTCGGGGGACGGGTGTTAAAGGAAGAGAGGCCGCTTGTCCTAAGGCTGATAGCCAGTAACTCTCCTCTTCCTTCTTTCTCCACGCTTCTCCTTGCAGCTTTGAGAGCACTGTGGGCCAGGGCCCAGATACATATATCTACATGTTCAGGGTGTGCCGAGAAGCTGGCAACCGTACCTCTGGGGCAGGCCTGGTGCAGATCAACAAAAGTAACGGCAAGGAGACAGTGGTAGGGAGACTCAACGAGACCCACATCTTCAATGGAAGTAAGAGTCTCCCTGTTGATTGATTGATCCCAAGTCAATCCCTCTGACAGTCCTGTATACGTCAGCCTTTCTCAGTGTCTTTGGAGCATCCTATGGCATGTGGGCTTCAGCTCACCTGAGACTGTAAACCACAGGATACCTAGTTCCCCAGCTCCTCTGGAGCCATGGCTCAGGACCTCTGTGTGCTTGTTTTAAAGTTAATGAAAAGCTTCGGCAGAAAGAAGAATCTAGCTGGGATTCTGTAGCTTAATGCATTTTTCATGCTAGTCATGAAAATACCAACCGTGACCATTTCGCATTGAAATAGTCCATCTCTGCCAGTTAAATTTTAAGAGATTAAGTTAAGCTTTTTTGCAAACCAGTCTACAAAAACTTCCCCACCAACTTGTGGTGTGGTGGTTATGTTTCTCATAAGTCCTAAAATCATTATTGCCAAAAGGACTCTTTGAGCACCTGTAGTCTGATTCCCTCCTTTAAGTGGATGACTGTATTTTCCAGTGTAGGCATTTGCTCCTATCAGTAATATAATAAAACGACATCGAGAGTTTAGGGCTCGGGGTTGGAAGACTGGGTTTTTGACCCAGCTTATGTTTACTTGTCCTGTGACTTGGAAGAATCATTTCATCTTACTGTGTTTTTTGTATGTAAAATTGGAAGCGGAATCTTTTGCCTTGTTCACCCGGTAAACCAAAGGATATTTTGCAAAAGCAATTTGAATGTGGTAAACATTAAAGAAGAAATGGCAGCGTGTCCAGGTGGCTCCGTCAGTTCAGTGTCCGACTCTTGATTTCGGGTCAGGACATGATCTCACAGTTCATGAATTCGAGCCCGGCATAGGGGTCTGCTCTGACAGTGCCGACCCTGCTTGGGATTCTCTCTGTCTGCCCCTCCGTGCCTTGCGCTCTCTTTCTCTCTCAAAATAAATAAATAAGCTTTAAAAAATAAAAACGGGGGGACCTGGGTGGCTCAGCAGGTTAATCATCCGACTTCAGCTCAGGTCATGATCTCACGGGCTCTGGGTTGGTAACTCAGAGCCTGGAGCCTGCTTTAGTGTCTGTGTCTCCCTGTCTCTCTGTCCCTCCCCTGCTTGTGGGCGTGCACGCTCTCTCAAAAATGAGTAAACATTGAAAAAAAAATAAAAAATAAAGAATAAATGGCTCCCAGTCTTAAAAATCATCCACTTTGAGGGGTGCCTGGGTGACTCAGTCAGTTAAGTGTCCAACTTCTGCTCAGGTCATGGTCTCGCCATTTAGGAATTGCGACCCCCACATCGGGCTCTGTGCTGACAGCTCAGACCCTGGAGCCTGCTTCAGAGTCTGTGTCTCCCTCTCTCTATGCCCTTCCCCTGCTCTCTCCCTCTCTCTCTCTCTCTCTCTCTCTCTCTCTCTCAAAAATAAGTAAACATTAAAATTTTTTTCAGTCATCCACTTTGAATTTATCTGTGGCTAATTTTAAATCGTAGGCATTCCTCTGCCAGCTAGTAATTTTATGGAACCTCTTCTTTCGATGTTAGCAGGTGTTCCGAAAATGTGAATCATTGTCACAGTGTGGGTCATAATTGTTTTTTCACTATCAATTGCCTGCCTTTTATTGTGGAAAATTAAGATTATCATATGAATATCTGGATCTCAGTTGTCTTAAGGGAACACAAAGCTGTTACAAAGAAGCCAGTTTTAGCTTGGTATTTGGTATACAGAACCCATACTGATAAGGATTATTTGAATTAAAACCAGTTTCATTGAACTTCTCAATTCCTTTCTACCATAGTACCTAGGCCTGCCTCTGCTTTCCCCCCACCCCAAAGCTCCATTTTCCTTGTCTCTCTCAGGTAATTGGATCATGCTGACCTATAAAGGGGGTGATGAATACGACAGACACTGTGGCATGGAGCAGCGTCGTGCAGTGGTGATGATCTCCTGCAATCGACACACCCTAGCGGTGAGGCGTCCTGGGGCACACGGGCCTAGAGAGCACATGCAAGGACTGACCCAAGGTGGGAGAGTCTCCAGAGGGGACGAGATAACACTGGGATGGATCAGAAGTCTGGTGTCGCCCTGCATCACAGACACCTTGTCTTCCATTATATGTGGAAAATAGGTTATTGAACCAAGAGAAAGCAACTGTTTTTTTTGGCTTGTGGGTTTTTTTCTTTTTTTAATAAGAGCCCAAAGGAAACCGTTCACCACATAACTGTTGCGTTCTGGCCTTTCGTCATCAGGACAATTTTAACCCTGTGTCTGAGGAGCGAGGCAAAGTCCAAGATTGTTTCTACCTCTTCGAGATGGACAGCAGCCTGGCCTGTGCCCCGGAGATCTCCCGCCTCAGTGTGGGTTCTATCTTACTAGTCACGTGAGTGCTTTTTCCTCTATCAGTCCAAACAGTCCTTTTTTTTCTCCTCTCAACTCAATTCCTTGGTGCTATTTAGATACAAATTGTGTTGGGGGGCGGGGGGGGGGGGGTGGGCGGGGAGCTTCGCATGAAAATCCTCTTTAAACTCTTGACTATGCAAGTTTTTTTCAAAACGAGATGTAATGTTTCACACCTAATAAGTATTTGCATTTGGAGGTGCTTTTTATCCCCCTACAGGAGGACCGGACTCTTCTTAAATCTATCCCATTAGACTATTAGAACTTTGGGAGAAATGGAACTGTAGATCTGTAACTATTCTTGGCTTTAGGTGAGAGTCATACACGAGGGTCTTGTTTTTTCTGAGCCTTTTGCTTTTAGACAATGTTAATTGGCTTTTTAAAGCAGCTAACCCTCCCTCTCCCCCCCTTTTTTCCCCATTTTTACAGAATACAGCCTAGGAAACAGCTAGTGAATACAAAGATCATCTTTATTATTGAAGTTTTACTCTTCCTTGGTCTTTAAGCAGAGAGGTCTTTATTCCTCAACAGGTTTGCATCACTGATCGCAGTCTACGTCATCGGGGGGTTCCTATACCAGCGACTGGTGGTGGGAGCCAAGGGAATGGAGCAGTTTCCTCACCTCGCCTTCTGGCAAGATCTTGGCAACCTGGTAGCAGTAAGTAACAGGACTGCTGGCTGAGTCTGTAGCCTGCATACAAGATTGAGTCACCAGCCATCTCGGTTTACCCACACTGAGGGATCTCTCGAGACACAGGACTTTGGGTGCTAAAACTACAAAAGCCCCAGCAAACCCAGTACAAAGTACCTGCTGGCCCTAGCACAAAGCAGTAAGTAGCATAGCATCTTAGTGGCTGGCCTTTGCCAAAGACGTGGCTGGGAGAACAACACCGTTGCTTAGATTTAGGCATCTGAGAAAGCTTTGCAGGGGCCTAGATGGCGAGATGAGACGTGATTAGAATTTTTCTCCGGTTGGCCCCAAATTCAATTCAGGCTGATGCTTAGAGCATCTAGGTTTTCTCATCATCCGTGAAGAAACCTAGTTCTTGCCACATTCTTAGCCCACGGGTACATTTTGCCTCAAACTAAAGTTGGTTATTCCAAATTATCATTTCCTTCCTTTGCTTCTCTCTCTACAGGATGGTTGTGACTTTGTGTGCCGTTCTAAACCCCGAAATGTGCCTGCTGCGTATCGTGGTGTGGGGGATGATCAGCTGGGGGAAGAGTCAGAAGAAAGGGATGATCATTTATTACCAATGTGATTGCACTTTAAATGCCCAGCTGCTTCTTCAGTCCCCCAAACCAAAGCATACTCAGCCAGATTTCTTAAGCAGCATCCACTCCAGTCTCTCATCCCACCCTTAATATTTGCTCTTGCTTTCCAGTTTGCTTTTGATTTGCATTCTCTTCTCACTAGCAGAAATGCCTTTCCTTTTTCCCCGATTGTTTTTCCTCTAGAGAGGTACAGTTACAGGACAGAGATAAAATGATAGGGCCTGTGCAAAAGAGGCTATTACACTATCTCTTGGTGTCAGAAGGTACAAATAGGATAGTCCTAGTGAGCAAAAAAGCGTGGCAGGCTCCCTGACCTTTTTAAACACATTTTCACAAGTTTTTGAGACACTGGATTTAATTAAAAAAAAAAAAAAAAAAAAGGCAAGAAACATTATTTATACAAGGTTTGATTGCTTTCATGCCGTTACTCTGCACCCTACAGTGGTCTCCATGAGAATCTGGATGTGATCTCTTGCTGCTTGGAACTACTCTACAGTGATCATTTGGTTGCAATCCAAGTATTGCCATTTGGTCTGAGCCCGGAGATGTTGCAGACTTCTCCCACCTCTGGGATTAGGATGGGGAAGAGGATTCATTTCCCACTTAGAGGATTATAAAATACTGTCCCAGCAGTTGTTGGCATTGGAGTGACCTTTTAGCTGGAACTGGGCCCTGGATTGTGGGTTCATGGTCGTTAGTCCCCATGTGGCTGGAAGTCTAGTCTGTTGAAAAGGGAAAGTGAATCAGACCCCGTGTGCTACAGGGGTTCCAGAAAAGGAAGTCTGTTTACCTGTAGTGGGACGTCCTCAGTGGCTTTCTTCTCCCACTTGCAGTAAAAGCTGGTAGAGTTTTTCTTCTAAGATGTTTCCCTCTACTGGTATTTCTAAGTATGTTGCACTTTCTTCGCAGGCATGTCGACCTTCCCCCACCCAACCCTACCCCCCAAAATCTTCTGGAAAGGGAATGAAAGCAGAGGTGGGACATCTAGGGCTCTGCCATCCTGTGCTCTGGGTGTGGAATGCTGCTGCGCTTGTCCCTTCTGGCTCAGGGAAGGACCTTCTTGCCCACAGCAGTTCTGTGGGGGGAGGTTTGGAATCCTCTGATGCTTCCACTTTCTTGTTTAGGCCATGTGCCCACAAGCCTGGCCCGATCTTTCTGTGATAGTGAACTTGGGCCAGTGAAGAGTAACATGGCTCCACTGGACACAAGAGGACGGAGTCAACAGGCAGGGGCCTTTTATAGCCTTTAGGGAAGAAAATGAAATTATTTCATCTTTGGACTTTTAAATACTTTTGGAATGATTTTTTTTCTTCTTTCTAAAACAGGGAAAATAATGTTATAAAAACATCTTTTTTGTTATTTGTTTGCATCCCTCCCCCACACCTGGTGTTTTAAAAATGCAAAAAAAAAAAAAAAACAACAGGAAACTACATTCTTTTGTACAAAAACACTTAAAAGATTAAAAAAACAAACAAACAACTTGCCCTAGTCTTTTGTATGAAAGAAGAGGGTAGAGACACTGGAATGGAGTAAGAGACAACTGAGACCAATTTTTATCCTTTTACTGAGGAGGAAAAAAATATTTAATATTTTTGTTGTATAAGGAATAGCGCCTAAGGCAGGTACTTACACTCCTGACCTCAGCCCCACACACTCCTGTTTGAATAAAGCTATAGGACAGAGCAGAGTTGGAACTGAAAAGAAAGGGAGGGTAGAAGACACACAGACTGAAGGGAGCACGGGGATGCGGAAAGAATGACAGCCACACGTGTGCCCAACACTTTTTAGCCCCTGCAGCGGATCAGAATGACGCCGACCGAGTCTCTGCGGGTGCTGGTGACCCTGCCAGGAACGCAGGAGAAAACGTTCAGTACTGAGGGAGCGACGACAAAGACCCCAGGCCACGGCCAGGCGGTCCAGAGGGAAGAGAGGGGCCGCCAGATTTTGCCGCTCGTGTCAACGCCAGCTAGAAAAACCCCACCTCGCTCTCCCGCTGCGGAGGCACACCCGCGTTCCACCCACTTCCTTACGGTTCCACACGGTCTATTCCTCCTCCCGGAGAGCTGAGGCCCTGGCTACGTACTCCACTCCAGGATAAGGCGGAGCAGTCCTACTTCTCTAGACTGCCTCTTTTTATAAAGATTGGATCAGGGGAAGTGAGAAAAGCGAGAACCGTAACTTTTAAAAATGAAGGTAGAACCCGGAGAAAATGTCACAGCTGCCGCGATGTAGCACCAGCAACCAATTCTTGCACTTTTCTTCCCTGTCTCGGTAATCCCCTCTCCAGAAGATTTACGTAATTGGAACAGCTCTTTCTTCCCTGTAAAGTCTGCTGCTACCAGGTTATAACCTGGACAGTGGAGAGTGTCTGCCTTCGGCTCGTGTGTGCGAGAGGGCCACCTTAGGTCTCCTTGAGGACGTTTATCTTGGCGCAGATCTTGAGGGCAGGGCCCAACTTGATGTTCATGGCACTCATGAGATGTTCCTCTTTAAGTAATAAAAGGGCCTGTCCATCAATCTCCTGGGAACGGAACTCCTCTGCAATCTCTTGGCAGCCTAGAAGGAAATGGGGGGAATACACATGAGAAACCACATGGGGGCACCCGAGGATACGAGGGAGAAACTAAAGATGAAAATGGGCGCCTGGGTGGCTCAGTCGGTTAAGCATCCGACTTGGGCTCAGGTCATGATCTCACGGTCCGTGGGTTCAAGCCCTGCTTCAGGTCCTGTGTCTCCCTCTCCCTCTGCCCCTCCCCTGCCCATGCTCTGTCTCTCTCCAAAATAAATAAACATTAAAAATTTTTTAAGTAAAAATTAAAAAAATATGAAAACAAAAAGCCTCGGGGCCCCTGGCTGGCTGTCGGTTGAGCATCAGACTCGCGATTTCAGCTCAGGTCATGATCTCGCAGTTCGTGAGTTCAAGCCCCCCGTCTGACTCTGCATACACAGCATGGAAACCGCTTAGGATCCTCTCTCTCCCTCGCTGCCTGTCCGCCACTTGCACGCTCTCTTTCTCTTTCTCTCCCAAAAATGAACATTTAAAAAAGCCCAGATAAAAGAAGAATGACAAAGTTGTCCAATCATAGAAATAACTTCATTCAAATAGCTTGAGCAAGGAGGAAAAGGAAGGAGCAAGATCGACCTGTTTTCTTTCATAATAGCAAAAAACAAAGTTCGGAGCCTTTGTGGCAGTTTTGCTTAAGGACCCATAATTCACACAAATGGCAAAACGGGTACAGTGATTTTGTTTTCTGGAGAAAACCATCCTTTTTCCAGAGTAGCTTATAAACAATCCTGCCTTGAAGAGTGTGGAGTTAACAATGGCCCCTTATTTCCTAGTCCCTTTAGTGGGAAAAAGTCTTCTATCCGTGACAGGTATCACAGTCACACACAAAAAATATACTTTATCCAAAAATTATCGGTAAGAAACATGAAGGTGAAAATCAAACACTGCAAGACTGCTGACACAGTTGAGGACAATCAACCCAGAAGGAAATTAAGAAACCAGGCTGTGGACAAGTAACTTGGGCAACGATCAAGAGTAGAGCCTTCATCATACCGTACTTCAGTCCCTACTGCTTAAGAGTCAGTCACGTTCCCTGTCACGAAGGCCCACACTGGGTGACCTAAGGAAACTAAACCTATATGGGATCCGGGTTCTGCCAGATAGATCCTCAGTACCTTGTAGAGAAGCGATGAACTCATACACCTCTTCTACGCTCCAACGGCTCGGATTGCTGGACAGGAACACAGGGTTGATGCCATGTAATTCTGGCGTCGGTGGTACCGTATTGGGGGTCCCCAGGTCACGTTCTCCATGCCCAGTTCTCACAGATAAAGGCCCAGGAGATGTCGGAGAGAGTGCTTCATCGTAACTGGAATTATCCGAACCCCTGCTAGAGTCCTCTTGACCCTAAGGAGAGAATCCCAAAGCAGTGAGATCATGAATACGGGGCGTGAGGTGTCCCCCTGCCCCATTTGGGGTTTGAGCCAATAATTGGGCAGAGAGGAAAACCTAGCATCACCGCGAGTGAAAAAACAGCACTTGGTTTGCAAATGCCCAGTCACTAGCCCACTCTCAAGTCGCTTTCAAGTATATGCTATCACTTCCTCGATTCTCCCTTCTTCCAACAATTTGGGTTTTCCCAAATGTAATGTCGAGATTAATGGATACGTGAACCAGTCATCAGGTGAAAGGAGACCAGAGGTCAGGATCTCTTGGAATTTCAAGTGATGCAATCAATGCAAAAATGAGTTCTGGTCTCCTGCTGTCTTTCACCTGGGCAAAGGAATCGCCCGGTAGGGGAGGACCAAGGAAAAAGGACCACTTGAAAGGGAGCCGGCTCTGCACCGGCAGCTCACCCGGTGGCGCTTGCCCTGGATCTTGGCGCGGGCGATGTCAGAGGAGCTACGGCGGGGTCCACGCCGACGAACACGAGCATAGTTGGCTTCTTGGAACTCTTTCATTTTTTTCCTCTTCAGCCGGAACTGGTGACTACAGCTCACGTTATACCTACAGGTCAGGGCACGCGCCGGACGTCAAAGGTGCTACAAAGATTACCCTGCTACCTTTCGCTAAACGTGAATCAGTGTCTTAAGAACCGACTCGGGGACGAACGGGCCACCAGACAGGCAAGGAGACTCATTGAACGATCAGCTGTGAGATGATCCCAGGGAAGGAAGGGGGGGCGCCCTGTTAGATGGAGGAACGGGTGCAGAAGGTGAGGAAGGGGTGCCCGTGGTACCTCTTAGCGCAAGTCATGGAGCAGAACCTCTTGGAGCCGCGAAACTGCTCTGCGGGAGCATACTTCCCACAGTACTCACACTTCAGGAGATTCGCCTTCTTATCCAGCTCTGGAAAACAAGGCCTCGCTGGAGAGCGGTCACCGGTTCCGCTGCCGCTCAGACCGTCGTGCGGCCCACAGTTGACTAATCACTCTCAGGGTTTGCCCCCACGGAGCTACACGACCTAAGTCAGAATCCCTACAACCTGAAGTTCAGAATCCAAAACCATAAAGGTATGTCCCTCAGGAACGTCCCTGGGCTTCGGACTTAAGGCAGACTGTTTCCGTTTTCGATGACTAGCTTTGGCCTTTTTTTCCTTGTAATGTTTTTTTTAACGTTTCTTTATTTATTTTGAGAAAGAGAGTGCGCTTAAGAGTGGGGGAGAAGCAGAGAGAGAGGAGAGGGAGAATCCCACGCGAGCTCCACGCCACCGGCGCAGAGCCCGATTCAGGGCTCGAACTCAGGAACCGTGTGATCAAGACCTGAGCCTAAACCAAGAGTCGGACGCTTAACCAACTGAGCCACCCAGGTGCCCCGAAGACAAACTTTATCCTAATTCATACTCTCAGATTTCAGATAAGACTGCATTAGCGAGCAGGACAGAGGAACTAATTACTAACTACAAAGATACAAGATCCCTCTCCCAACAACAGTTTACAAAAGCCGTGGGGGAAATGTAAACAGAGTCCTTAATGTACTTAATGTATAAAATCTAGACTAAGGAGAACTAGAGGTGCCTGTGGATGACTCAGTCGGTTAAGCGTCCAACTTCAGCTCGGGTCACGACCTCACGGTTCCGGAGTTCGAGCCCAACATCGGGCTCCCTGCTATCAGTGCAGAGCCTGCTTCAGATCCTCTCTCTCCCTCTCTCTCGCTCTCTCTGCCCTTCCCCCACTCCACGCTCACGCTCTCTATGTCTCTCAAAAGTAAACATAAAAATTTTTTTTACAAAAAGTATCCTATTTTATTTTTTTTAATGTTTTTATTATTTATTTCTGAGAGACAGAGAGCAAGAGACAGAGAGAGAGAGAGAGAAAACAAGCCGGGATGGGGCAGAGAGAGAGGGAAACACAGAATCTGAAGCAGCTCCAGGCTCTGAGCTGTCGGCACAGAGCCCCACACGGGGCTTGAGCTCACAAACCATGAGCTCATGACCTGAGCCAAAGTCGGAGAAGTCTCCTCTTTGAGATCTTTTGAAAAATATATCCTTACAGTAAATAATTCAAGAGGTTAGCTGGAAAAAACTACCCTAATCCTCTGGAACTCCTCTTGTATGATTCTACACATTCTGGTATTTAATATAGTTGCTGTGTGTGAATGGACTTCACATAATTCCCACCTTAAATAATTACTATTTTACACTGAGTCAAACACATCTCCGTGAGCCTCCTTCCCCAGATGGGTCTCTAAATTAATACTCACCAGCCGATGGGCTGTCCCCTCCCAAGGGGCCACCTGACTGATTCTCATTCAGCCCCGTCGGGAGGCCAGTCTGCAGCGGCTTCTCAGACTCTTTCAGTAACTGAGAACAACCCACCTGTGCCGGACAAAGTTTACAGGGAAGTCAGCCCGACCTCCCTTCTGCTTCTCGATAGCTTTCCCCAGCGTTTCTTAGCCGTCTCTGCCTGGTTTTCTGAGTTAACCCAACCCTGGTGCAAGGAAACCTGTTCAAGAGGACAATCAGGAGTGCCTAACTGGCTCTTCTCCCATAAGCCCCTGGGAGACAGGTTTCTACCTCGGCTGTCCTCTGCCTTCCAAAGTCGCAGAACACCGGCATCCTGGTCCTGGTTCTGCAAGGGCTGGCAACCTAGAAAAAGTCCCTTAACTTCTCCACCACACGTCTCTTCATTCTCATACAACCCAGTTTGTGGAGCTAAACATGAACAGCTTTTTCCTTTTCTTCTCCTCTCCCAACATTGTCATTTTTTCTGGTCTACACATAATCTTCCCACTTCCCTTCCTTCTTTTCCTTCACAACTCACTATGCGCACAACACAACTGGACCATTCTCTAGTAATTAAACAGTTCTGAGACCGTTGAATTTAGCAGACTTTGGAAAGACAGTAATCAGACCACGTCTCCACTTGAAAGTCCCACCTTATGGCCCTGCCCTCACCGGGAAAGGCTCTGCTCCTTCCTGGATAACGAAGCCTTCAATGATGTGGGTGAGAATCTGGGGCTTCACGATGGCCTGTGGGGGTTTTGAGTCACCCATCTGTCTGGACACCATGGCTAGTGTAGGAGGGGGTGCTGACGGGGCAGGAGCCAAGGCTACTAGTTCACTGCTTGGAGTATTAGCATTCACACCGGTCACTGGTTCAGCTTTCTCTGGAAAACAAACACAGACAGACTAAGGAGCAGACCGGGGATGACATAACTGGCCCATCTGTTCGCCAAGCCAGTGTGATCTTCCACAATGATACACGTTCACCTCTGAGCATTCACCCTGGTGTCCCTGTTTTTGGATCCACTCATTCATCCAAGTTCAGGCCCGTATTCCCGTATTCTCCTGAACCAGATTTATCTTTCGGCCCACTCCGAACATTTCTCTAATCTCTGCACTGCACAAGTCAGCTACTCACCTCCAAGACTGCTCTTCTCCTCCAGGGCCTTTGGGCTCTCTGCTGCTGGAGATGCCTTGGCAGGAAGCATTGAACCCAATGTGGAGACATCGTCTCTCTCCTCCTCAGATTCTGCCTTCCGTTTGACAGCCAACGTCTGGGGTTTGCTCTATCAAGTGAAGAACAGGAAAGAAATCAAGATATATGAGTGAAGGAGCATAAAGAACCTCCATTACTCCCATAATACCGGCGAAAATTTTCTCATTTCCAGATTCCCCAATTGGTATACTCCTCACGGTACACTAAGATTCCTGGTCATTCCCAAGAAGTGTATCTTCTACATCAGGACAAAAGAAAACGTCACATTTAGCCCTGACCTAGACCTCAGAACCCTGGATCCATTCTGGCCCGAGAACTACTGTTTTTCCAAAGATCCATTTAAGTGATCAAGGCTATCTTGATCTAACTTAGTAGAGATCCAAAAACCCAGAATGAATTCGGTAGCAAACTCAGGAGTATGAAGTACAGACTATTACATACATTAATGTCTCTCTCTTACAAAAGGAACGAATAAATACCAGTACCTTAACCTTCTATTAATGTCTCCCTTACAAAAGAAGCAAATACCAGTATCCTTTTCAGTTTTAGGGTTTGTAACAAATAAGGGTCACTGATGAAACAAGACGATGATTAACAGAGCAACTGATGCAGTAACTTATTCACACACGTGCACTCACTCACTCACACGTATGAATTATGGATTTGTTATGGACTGAATGTTTGTGGTCTCCTCCTTCCCAATTCATAAGTTCTAACCCCAGTGTGGCTGTATTGGGAGATGGGGCTTCCAAAGAAGAAGTTAAGGTTAAATGATAAATATCAGTATCTTAACTTTTCCAACTTTTTTTTTTTTTTTTAAGAGAGAGAGAGAGAGAGAGAGAGAGAGAGCGAGCGAGTGGGGTCGGGGGGCAGAGCGAGGGAGGGAGAGGGTCCCAAGCAGGCTCCATGCTCAGTGCAGAGCCCGTCACGGGGCTCGATCCCACAACCCGAGGATTGTGACCCGAGCCGAAACAAGAGTCAGATGCTCAACCCACTGAGCCACCCAGGCTCCCTTCTTCTCTTCATTCCCCTCCTAAGTTAAGCTCTGTTTCCACTGAGCCCCAGGCCCACTGGAAGGTGACCGTGCCCTCAAAACCATCAGATGGCACTCACCGGCAGGTGCACGGACTGCATGTAGAAGGCGGCAGGTACCTGGGCTACGACAGGTGAGGAGGTGGTAGCCCCACCCTTTACCACGTGTGCCGTCCCCTGCACAGGAGCAAGGGTCATCCCGGAGGCCAAGGCGGGAGGGCACTCTTGCGGCGCGCCAGGAGCCTGCGACGAAGGTGGCGAGGAGGCCAAGTGGGCCTGACCAGGCTGCGCTGTGCTGGGCATCCCCCGGGAAGTAGGTACGGCGGCCGCCAGCTGTGCCAACCCCAGAGCCTGCGCCTGGGCTGTCCCCGGCTGCCGGGTGCCCACGACTTGCACGGGGATATGGGGTGGTGGTTGCTGGGTGGCTGCCATCTTCGCAGCCCCTAACTGAGGAGGCTTGATAGGTGCTCCCGGCGGCTTGGACTGGATGGGGATGGGCGGCTTGGGGGTCGGGTCGGGCGGGAGGGACAAGGGTGAAGACTGAAGCATGGGCTGAACCACCAGGGTCTGGGCTTGCTGCTGGGACTGGGAAGGCGGGACCTGCTGAGTAGGCGGGACCGGCGGTGGCTGAGGGGCAGTGAGAGTCGTGGCCGGCGGCGGGGGTGGCGGCGGCGGCGGGGGCGGCGGCGGCTGCTGCTGTTGCTGCTGCTGCTGGGCCAACTGGAGGTGCGTGGCGGTGTGAAGGAGCTGGGACTGGCGGTGCTGGAACTGCTGCTGGTGGTGGATGGCGATCTGCTGCTGAATCACCACCTGTTTCTGCTGGAGGTGGATCTGCTGCTGCTGCTGGATCAGGGAGTGGGGCTGGATCTGCGTGTAGGTGGCTGCAGGAACCGCCCGAACGGGACGGAGGGGAGGAGCAGAAAATCACCCTCGTTACGGACGAAGAGTAAAACCACCCTTCCAAAGCGCGCTTGCTCTTGGTATCGCGCGGCGACTGCAAATCTAACCTGCGGCGGACCCGAGACAGCGCTTCGGTCACGCTCTTTTGTCTGAGGCAGACATTACCACCTCTGTCTAGGATGAAGGACCTCAAGGAAGGAACTCGAGAGCCCTCGGTAAGTTCTTGTATCCATCTAACTTTTATTCCCTTTGCTATGCTAAATCCTGCTAGTGGGACCCAGCAAAGGACAATGGCTGGCCCATCTTCTGTGCGACTGGACTGGACTCCTCAAGGGTTGAGTACCCGCTTTCTTCACTTTTTTTACATCCCTAGAGCCCAGCCCAGTGCCCGGCACATGAGAAAGACGTAATAGTCGCTGAAAGAACGGAGGTCCTCAGAGGTAAAGATTACCAACATTTTCCGGTGAATGCCTCAGTTTTCCAGACTCATCAGTTTAGGTCACCACCTGTGGGGGTCTTTAAGAGTCGCAGCTATAATCTCTGACTTTACCCAGTTTCCTCCCCTGCAAGTGGAGCTGACAATCCCACCCCCCCCCCCCCATATTCTCCCAGATTGTCCAGAGAGCGTATGTGAGACAAAAGCCCTTTAGAAATAGAAGCGCTATGGTACGTAAATACCTAGATATTAGTAATACAGCCGATAATTAACTCCTGACTTTTTGTAAGTAAATCATCCCAACACAGCAACAACCAAAGTGCTAGAAACAAGGCAGGCAAACATAAACCTTACCAAGTAAGGTGCACACATCTAACTCTATCTAACCACAGTCTAAAAGCAAGTACAGGGGCACCCGGGTGGCTCAGTTAAGCGTCCGACCCTTGATACCGGCTCAGATCGTGATCTCACTGTCATGAGATCGAACCCCACGTCGGGCAGAGCCTGCTTGGGAGTCTCTCTCCGCCCCTCCCCCACTCACATGCCCCTGCGGGCGCACTATCTCAAATATCTTTTAAAAAGTGAAAAAAAAAAAAACTTAAAAAATAAAAGAAGTATAAACCATTTGGGGTTAATATTATTTATTCTTTTTTTACCCTTATCATTGATACAGATGATCACAAGGTGACTATATTAAACTGTGCTCTGCTTGCTAGTCCGAAGTGCTCCGCTCTACCCTGGCTGGTCCAACTAATCATCATTAAACAGTGAGAGGAGAAGTCATCCCTTAAGCTAAATCCTAAGCTCCACGAGGACAAGGCCTCTGTTTTTCAAAGATGCATCCCTGAAGCACCTGGGTGGCTCAGTCGGTTAAGCGTCCAACTCTTGATTTCGGTTTCAGGTCGTGATCTCACGATTCGTAAATGAGCCTTAAGTCGGGCTCTGCACTGCCAGCGCGGAGCCTGTTTGGGATCCTCTTTCTCCCCCTCTCTCTGCCCCTCCCCTGCTAGCGCTCTCGCTCTCTCTCTCAAAATAAACTTAAAAAAAAAAAGACACATCCCTAACACCTCCTACAACACAGGAGGCAATTCAGTAAGAACGGGGGAAATGAATGGGTAGGGTGGGTAAACTCAGGGCCTAAGAAGGGAAGGAAGCAATTGTTTGTAAACTGATTGCTGCCTGGTGGAAAACAGGGCGCGATCTAGCTCTATTACCAGTCCCCCTCTCTCCCTGGACGAATATGATCGAGGCTGATGCGATTTTCTTTCCTTCCACTACTCCAGGACCAAGAGAAGCAGGAAAAAAGGCAAAGAAACGTACTCTGAAGATTTCAAACAAGTTCTGAGAGAATGATGCCGTTACGAGAGGGGACAAGCTTACCTGAGCTAATGAGGGTCTGGCTGGGAGCAGGTGTAGCTGTCCGTGTCAGGTTCATGCCCACGTTCTGCTGACCAGCCCCATCTGCTTCTGCCTTCTTGGCCGCTGCACTTTCTGCTTCCGTCTGGCTTCCCTGACTCACAGTCACTGTCTGGGCTGCAGGCAAGGGCTGCACCACTCCTGTGCCCTTCCTGGGACAGCTCCCACCACCACCCATTCCTGAGGAAGGCAACTGACCCAAGCCCCCAGGTGCCTGGCCACCTCCACCTGGACCCATGGACCCTGGGATGCTACTTCCGCTGCCTCCACCAGCTTGACTGAGGTTCAGGGACTGGCCTGAAGCCCCAGAGGATGCCTGAGCCACAGCTAGGGCCTGGCTAGAGGCCTGGGAGAGGCTAGACACAGGGGAGGCTCCAGGAGGAACGGCCTTCTGAGTAGAGCCTTGCATTTGGGGTCCTTGGGCTGAGGCCTGTTGGTTCCTCACTGCCAAATTCTGCACCTGAAAGATAAGAAGAAAGAGATATACTGAAAAGGGGGGGACAGGAGGGACTAAGGTCAAGATTTCTATGATGATTCAGTAGCAGTGAGGATAGCCACCGATATTCCCCAACCCCCCTCAAAACTCATACCCCCCACCTTGTCAATTACATACACGAAAGTCCTTCCAGTCACTCAGGGAGGGACTCAAATCACATTTGATTTCCGGTTTCCTTCATCCACTATCAAACCCATCAGCAAGTTCACTCATTTATTCCTTCAAAATGTCTCAGATTTTCCCTTTGCTCTCCATTCATTCCTTCAACATCTACCAAATACCTACTATGCTTCAGGTACTATGTTGGATACTGGAAACGCAGGGACGAAAGACACACGATCCCTCCTCTTAATGAGTACTTTCCACCAGAAAAGACCAGAAAATCACCAATAGCCATAGGATACTATGCAGAGATATGCACAAACTGCCATGGGAACACAGAGAAGGAAGACTGAGTCAGACCAGGGAGATCAGGGAAGACTTCCTAAAAGTCTTTTGTTTGACCTGAGACTCGACAGGTAAGAGTGAAGGCGGAGGTTTGAAGATATAGGTAACAACATTTGGAAAACCATCAAGCCAAGAAAGAGCACAGCATTTCTGGAAATTATAAATATTTCGTTATGTGCAGGGGGAGTTAGAAGGAGTGACAAGAAATGAAGCTAGGAAGGTAGGCTCAGGCTGGCAAGGTAGAAAGGTACCAGATTATGAAGGGCTTGGTATATTAAAATTAGGAGAGTCTGAACTTCGGTTCGCAAAGTTGATCTGTCTCCTCCACTGTTCCATTTCTAGCACCTAGCACAGTGCCTGACATAGTAAGTACTCCAAAATATGAAGAGAGGAATGATGAGCACCTAACAGATTACAGGAAGCCACTGAAGAATATTAAGCAGAATACACAGACACAAATCTACAGTTGAAACCATTCTTTTAAATGGTGCCGACATAAGGCACCTGGGTGGCTCACTCGGTTGAGTGTCCGACTTCGGCTCAGGTCACAATCTCGCGGTTCATGGGGTAGAGCACCGCGTCGGGCTCTGGGCGGACAGCTCAGAGCCTGGAGCCTGCTTCGGATTCTGCGTCTCCCTCTCTCTCTGCCCCTCCCCCACTTGTGTTCTGTCTCTCTGTCTCTCAAAAATGAATAAACGTAAAAACAAAATTTGAAAATAAAAAAATTAAATAAATGGTGCTGATAGAAGTGTAAGTCAGCACAAACACTTTGGAAAACAGTTTGGCATCATATCCTGTAGTTGAACATTCTTCAACTCCTGAAACCAGTATTACACTATATGTTAAAACTAACCAGAATTTAAGTAAAAATTGGGAAGAAAATAAATAAATAAAAAATAAAGTTGAACATTCACACAGCCCCTAATCCAGGAATTCCACAGGAGAAACTCTTGCTGATGTCTAAGAATGTTCACAGCAGCACTCTTCGCAGGTAACAAAAGCCTGGACACAACCCAAGTGACCGTTATCAGAAGAGAAGATGAATGAACTGTCGTATATGCACACAATGGAATACTACATAGAAATCAATATTAATAAAACACAACAGCATGCAACAGTATGGACGGATCTGGACAAGTATTCCCCCAAAATTATATACAACCCAAAGACTTTCTAAATTTAATTACAAAGTAAATATATATATATGAGATATATATATATATATATATACATATATATATATATATATATATATCTCAAATATATATGTACATTATATATCTGATATATATATAAAAATATATATATTATATATATATATATATATATCAAATATGGTATCTGGAATTTGCTTCTAAATAATCCACAGGTGGAGGGAAGGGGCCTGGCTAGAATGGCCATGTGTTGACAAATGTTGCAGCTGGTTGGTAGGTACATAGGGCTCCATGTTTTTTACTATTTTTCCAGAAGTGTGAAATTTTCCATAATAAAAAGTACTTCTGAGAAATGTAAGCACAATAAAACTATTAAGAAAAGGGACACAGGGAAGGATGGACCTAGGAATCAGAATGATTGTGACCATGGATAGGGGCAGGCAGTGGGTGGAACTGGGGATTGCTTATTACATCATGAAAACATACTGAGAAAATACATAAAAGTGGACCATGAATGGACCATTGCTGACAGGATATCATGAACCAAGGATTGTGATTTATCAAATCTGATACACCAGAAGGACAATTTAAAATAATGTTAGTAACAACACATATTTTCTTATTTAAAAAACTTATTCTGGGGCACCTGGGTGGCTCAGTAGGTTAAACGACTGACTCTTGATCTCAGCTCAGGTCATGATCTCACAGTTCATGAGTTCAAGCCCCGCACTGGGCTCTGTGCTGATGGCACGGAGCCTGCTTGGGATTCTGTCTCTCCTTCTATCTGCCCCTCACCTGTTTGTGCAAAATAAATAAATCTCAAAATAAATAAACTTAAAAAAAAAAAAAACTCATTCTGGGGCCACCTGGGTGGTTCAGTCGGTTAAGCATCCTACTCTTTGATTTCAGCTCAGGTCATGATCTCAGCGTCATGAGATAGAGTCCTGCGTCAAGCTCCATGCTGTGCAAGGAGCCTGCTTAAGATCCTCTCTCCCTCTCTCCCTCTGCCCCTCCCCCACGCACATGCATGCGCTCTCTCTCTCAAAAAAAAACCTTATTCTGATAGTAATACGGAAGATGCTTAGAGGTAGATAAGGCTGAAGTCAAGAGACCAATTAGAAAATTAGTACAGTAATTCAGGTAAAAATAATAAGAACCTGAGTTCAGGCAAGCAGTAAAGAAGTGATAGATTTTAAGAGATTTAGAAGAATCATCAGGATTGGGCACTGGGGCACTTAATATGATCTGGCAATTCTACAGTTTTTTTCTAACCAGCTTTCCATAACGGTTGCTTAAAACCGTCCTAGTCTGGGGCGCCTGGGTGGCGCAGTTGGTTAAGCGGCTTCAGCTCAGGTCATGATCTCACGGTCCGGGAGTTCGAGCCCCACGTCAGGCTCTGTGCTGACAGCTCAGAGCCTGGAGCCTGCTTCGGATTCTGTGTCTCCCTCTCTCTCTCTGCTCCTCCCCTGCTTGTGCTCTGTCTCTCTCTGTCTCTCAAAAATAAATAAATGTAGGGGCGCCTGGGTGGCGCAGTCGGTTAAGCGTCCGACTTCAGCCAGGTCACGATCTCGCGGTCCGTGAGTTCGAGCCCCGCGTCAGGCTCTGGGCTGATGGCTCGGAGCCTGGAGCCTGTTTCCGATTCTGTGTCTCCCTCTCTCTCTGACCCTCCCCCGTTCATGCTCTGTCTCTCTCTGTCCCAAAAATAAATAAAAAAAATAAAAAAAAATAAAATAAAAAAAAAATAAATAAATGTTGGAAAAAAAAATCAAAAATAAATAAATATTAAATAAATAAAACTGTCCTAGTCTCCCTATACACCTCAGAACCACTTGCTCGTCCCCCTCTTCCTCATCACCCCTGCAGAGACAATAAAACCATTACGAGCACCCTCCATGAGCTCCATCACCAAACCTATACGTCCCCCTCATAAACACCCACCACTTCCTTTTTCCCTGCTCTCCCTTCCTCCCTCCTATCAAATCCCACAGTCAGGGCCCCACCCCTCATCCTTCTCAAGGAGATTAGTCTATCAATTCCTTCCAGTCTCTTCAACCTTTCCACTAACGGTTGCCTCCCGTCACAACCGAACCCCACTGTCCCAACCCCGGCTTCATCTTCCTTTCCTGTTATTGCCAACCCGGTAGTAACTGTTCACATGTGCTGTGCCTGTTCTCACTATCCAGCCATCCCTCAAGTCATACTACTTTGACTTCCACCCCCCACCAACTCCACTGAAATGGTTCTCGATCCCTATTAGTGATTCTATCTTTCTTGCCCTCTCTACTGCATTTGACAGAGGACTTCTCAGCACTTCTTCCAACATTGTGCTCCCGTCTTAATGACACTACACAATCCAAATTTTCTTATTTCTCTGCCACTCTCCTATTCCCCTTTGCCAGTCCATCACCCTCTACTCGACCATGACCTGCTCCACTTTCTAAGGCACTGTCCTAACCCTCAGGGCTCCATCTTTGAACGCTTTTCTCTTGTCAACCCATACCTTTCCCCAACAATCCCAAATGTTCTATGTGCCTACTACTCCTGAACGTTTATCTCCAACTCACAGACCTCCCCTCCAAGCTCCAGCACCAGATATACAAAACTGCTGACCTCCTCGTGAGCCAGTGACTCACAAACACATCCGAAGTCGGCATATCCAAAAGGGTGAACTTCACCCTCAATCCCCTTCTCCAACATTCTTCATCCCCTAAGTAGCACGAGCAGCCACCTCACTGCAGTGTCAGACCTCATCTCTGGCATTCCCTCGACTCCCCCATCCGTTTTCAGTTTTCCGTTTTCAAAGATCTTCCAAGTTTTTCTCCATCCAATCTGTTCGTTTCTGTCCCTCTCCCTTGTTACTGCCCAATCCAAGCACCACCTTTCCCCCCGACTGTTCTAACGCTGTCGTTCTCCTTACATTCACACCGACACCACTTCCGTCTATTCTCCAGCGAGGAGCCAACGTAATCTCGAAACACACAAATGAACAAACCTCGAATCGCTCCACGTCACTTCCAAATTTCAAATCCTTCCACAGCGTCCTCTCGCCCTTCGCAGAAAGCCAAAAACCCCAAACGCTGTCCCCACCATCTTTTTTAATTCCTCCCATGTATAAAGCTCCTTCCCTCCTCTTTGGATTTAAAGGGTCTTTGGACATGAGGTGTCCCATGTCTTCACCACTCTCCTTCCAGGTAGACACCTCCCTCAAGGGTGGCTTTCTTGCTTTCCACCCCAATCCCAAGGCTAAATTAGGTCTCTTCCTGTGTTTGCGGAGCACTCCGTGCTTTTCTCATGAATCAATTATTTATTAAACCATCCAGGTGATTCTTTGTTTATAATGTCTGGTGCTTCAGTGATTTGCGATCCCTAACAGTCCAATGTTCATGATCTTCTTGGGCATACAAGGCAGGGGATATCTGATACATAGTAATGACAGCCAACAGTCTCAACACTCACCGCATCCAGGCACTGCTCGAGCACTTACACCGACAACTCATTTAAACCCTCAACACAACCTGAGGTAGGTATTTAACAACAGCTATTTTATGGAAGAAGAAACTGGCAAAAATGTATTAGGTCATTTGCCTGGGTCACACAGTAAGTCATGGACTTGCATTCTGACCCAAATATCAGATTCACGTCTTCAACCACTACTCTGTCCCCCCACATACTGACACTCAAATATCTGATGAATAAATAGACGGATAAATGAAAAAACTGGATACGAAGTCACAACCTCAGCCTCGGACCCCCCTGCTGTTACCATAGTCTAAAACAAAGGTCTTACCCTAGTGACTAAATGACTCCCAAGAATCTCTTCCTAGGTTCCTTTTTTTTTTTAATTTTTTTTTTTAATGTTTACTTATTTTTGAGACAGAGAGAGACAGACCATGAATGGGGGAGGGTCAGAGAGAGAGGGAGACACAGAATCTGAAGCAGGCTCCAGGCTCTGAGCTGTCAGCACAGAGCCCAACGTGGGGCTCGAACTCACGGACCGTAAGATCCTGACCTGAGCCGAAGTCGGACGCTTAACCGACTGAGCCACCCAGGCGCCCCTCTTCCTAGGTTCCTTAATTTCTCTTTCTTCTCCAGGTACATGTTCCTAGAAAATTCTTTCCAAAATACTGTCCTTATCCTATTAATCTGCTGTTCAACAGCCAGCCATGACCCCTGCTACCTATGAAGGTACTTTTCAGACTTCTCCCTGCCATTGACCTTTTCTGCCATCAGATCTATTGTCTCCACTTTATCCACTCATCCCCAACTCAGGCACATACAGGAGTTATGCCTTTACACACCCTGTTCTCTCTCAGTTTTCTTCTTGCTCTGAATCAAATCCTATCCATCCTTTAAGAATCTACTCAGGTATCCCCAGAGTCCCCGAGAAGGAATGCGGCCAACTCTTCTCTAAACTCATGTGTCCCTCCAAGTTAGTACCATCTACTTCGCACTTCTTTGTTCTCTAAGATCTTTGAAGACTTGACTTGTATTGCTTTCCAATCTTCCAAAGTCTCTAGTATATTTCTGAGCACATCAGTAGAAAGAGCTCAAGCTCACTATTTACTTGCTGACAAACTAAGAGAAAGAAAAAAGTGATTGTGAGATCCCAGTGGGTATTCCATCCATAAGAAGCAAAAGCTTCATGCTCGAAATAAATATACGTATTTTGGGGATAAGGCACGGGGAGCAAGGGTGAGGAAGACTTTACTGGGCACACAGCAAGTAGAAACACACTGCCGAAAGTGGGCAGCTACCGTAACTCATGAAGAGAAGGAATCAAACGTTCTTTCAGCAACTCAGCCAGGCTGGCTTCACATTTAGCTAACTGCAGGATTCCCTTATCTTGAAGAGAATACTGCAAAGAAAGAGAATTAAGACTTCCTGAATAAAACTGAGCCACAGAGGGCTAAAAGAATGTAAGGAAATCTACCCTGGGATGAGAACAGGCTTCCCAGATCCACAGGGCTGTTTTCAGTCAAATCTACTTCCCTTCCTAACTCAAGTAACTCATCGGCTATAAGGGATTCAAGTTCTATAGAAACTAAGAAAAGGGGAGGAGAAAAGAATCCTGAGAAGTAGTAATGGGGTAGCAGGGCAGGCCCTGGTCTGCGGTCGTTCCCTTCATCCTCCCCAGTGCCCATCCCCAGGTCAAGTGGTTGCCACTGACCTGATCTGCATCTGCATGGACTCCCGGAGACTGAGCCGATGGCACCTCCTGCTGGACTGCAGCCACCGCCCCGTTAGGCATCAGGATGAGCTGGGAGGCTAGAGGCACATTCCGGCCCAGGGTCCGGTTTACCTGCAATAGGTTTCCCAGCTGTGGCTGGCAAGGAGAGGAGGAAGAGGAAGAGCAAAGGAAAGAGAACAAGAGGGAAAGAAGAAAGACAGAAGAAACGGAAGGGAAGGACCACAAGACAAAATAAACAGAAGATACGAAACTGCTAAGCCCTGCCCCTTTCCACACCAACCCAGGAGACCCTTATTCTCCATATGCGATGAGTCATCCAGAAGGAAACCTAGAATGTACATAAAACTACAGATTGATATCAAAGAGTCAAACATCAAAGACGTTGAGACAATGAGGATTTCAGAACAAGTATTTATGTATATAGTAGGTAGACAGGCTAAGAGATAACACTTAGTTTGTGTACTTGAGCCACAGGTTAAACGACTGGACTACACGTGACGCTCCTTGAGTCAAATGTTAAGGCGAACATCTAACTTAGGATCTCGATGTAATCTGCAGGCTACCCGTGGATACGAGCATCAATTCTATACATAAGTAAGGCCTAGGAGGCAGATCAGTGTGTCTTAACATATCGGGGTAACCGTAATTAAGTAAAATAGCTTTCACTCAAGTCTTTGTTTGCCAGGGCCACTCACAGTTATGCCCCGGAACGATGGTGGTCGTGTTGGTGGCTTACCCGTAGATACATCTGGGCCTGAGACTGGTTGAGAGGTGGGGAGGTGGTGTTCCCCAGTAGCACAGATTGGGTCAAAGTGGTAGCACTGGGAGAGCTCACACTCTGCGATCGGCTGATGAGCTGGGCGGCCGACGTGGTGGCCAGATTGATCTGCGTGGTACAGAGAGGAACCAGGCTAAGGCTTTGGGAGGGGGTCAAAGGAAACATACACCATGGACAAATTCAGAGTGACACAGTCAAGAGCAGAATATCTCATTTTCAGAACGGAGGGGGGGGTGGGGCGGGAATGAATAACACTTTCCCATCCATAACCGTCATCCCAGCTACTGTAGGGTATTACCAAAGTAAAGAAGCCAGTCCCTACCCACTGGCATTAACGGCTGGGAGGGGAAAGGAACAAAAATGGAGCAGACTTCACGTCTCAGGAAAGGGTCCAGAGATCGGTCCCTTCCCTTTGTTATCTCCTCTTCTCCCCCCGGGGATTTTCTTCCTCCTCTCTTAGACCTCCTCGTTAAGGGTCCTATATAGATTCAAGTCAGTTATTTCCCTTTTACTGACATTCTCTACGTCAGAGCAATGAATACTATTAATGGCTCAATAAGCACTCCCCACTGGCTGCCCAAAGCTGTTTACCCCAGAGACAAAGACCCAGGACAGGGTGCCACTTGGTGGGAGGAGGCAGTACTCACTGAGGCCTGGGTGGTGGTAGTCTGCTGCTGTGTAGTGCTGTTTGGGGAGCTGGCCTGCCGACTGGCAGCGATCGTGGCCTGTTAGAGGGGAAAGGAAACAAGAAAGAGCAGAGACAACGAAGGAGAAGACTCGGAATCTTCTAAGTGCCAGCGCAAAATGGAATCGAGACTTCGGGTAAGAACCCAGAGACTACCACAGAGCAAGGAAGAGTATATTCGCTATCCCAATAACGCTGGCATTACCACAACCGCTAGCCTAATAACTCCCACGTAACTCCCCCGGAGGGGGGGGGGGGGAGATCCAGTAATCTGTCCTCCTCCTCCTCCTCCTCCCACTTTCTCTTAGGCGGAAGAACCTGTGATCAGATCGTATCAAGAGTCACTCTCAGGTCTGGTCCGCGGCTGTCCCACACAAATATAATGCGAGCCACATATATAATTTTCTAGGACGCATGCTTCTCGAAAAGCGAAAAGATACAAAATAAGCTTTGATTTTACTTAAGCCGCTATCTCTCATTTCAACGTATAACCAAGAGAAACAAACCACTCAGACACTTTACTTTTTTTTTTTCCACTCGAAGACCTTGCGATCCATAATGTTACCATTTGGACTAGTCCTGTTGTCAAGGGCTCACTAGCTACACACGGCTGGTGGCCGCCATACGGGACAGCGCAGTTCGAGAACACAGCCATTCTATCTCCCAGCTCCTACTGCAACCCCAGAGACTGAGATCCCTTCGTCCTCCTCCCGGAGGGCAGGAGGCAGAAAAGACACTGTTGCCACCCGGACTTAGTGGAAGAGGCGGTACACCCCTATCCACCTGGAGCGCCTACCCCCTCCCTCTTGGGCCAGCCGGCTGCTGACCTCTCACCTGCTGGACGGCGGCCAGGCTATGCAGCTGGGCATTGCTGAGCTGCTGCTGGAGCATGAACTGGTGGAAATACTGAGCCGCGTTGGGCTGACGCTGCAGGGCCTGCAGAGCCTAAGAGGAAAAAGAGAGGATCAACCCAACCCACTCAGAAAAGAATCCCTTGGAACTCCTATTCTATGCAAATGACTGCGATCCTCGGAAAGGGAGGTTTAAGGAGGAGAGAAACAAAAGAAGAGGGGGAGTGTGGCGAAATCAACAACCTTCGGAGTTGCCCCTTTTTACAGGAGAACTAGGAAGTTCACACAGTCTTCAAAAAATAGAGAAACAATTAATTCTGTCATGCTCTAGTCTTGTAGGTAAAGACAAGCAAAGCAGTGTAACTCACATGAACTCTTAATTCCCAGAATGGAATGTGGAGAAGCATGCGATGTAGTAAGGAAAAGAGCGAGGGCTGGACAAGTTGAAAACAATTAATGAAAAGAAAAGAAGAGGCATCAGGCTGGCTCAGTAGGTATAGAGCATGCAACTCTTGGTCTCAGGGTTGCGAGTTCAAGCCCCAGATTGGGGCGTGGAGCTTATTGAAACAAATAAATAAACAAAGGGGCACCTGGGTGGCTCAGTGGGCTGAACATCTGACTCTTGGTTTCGGCTCAGGTCACGATCTCACGGTTCGTGAGATGCAGCCCCGCGTCGGGCTCTACACGGGTAGCGCAGAGCCTGCTTGGGATTCCCTCCCTCCCTCTCTCTCTCTCTCTCTGCCCCTCCCCAGTTCTCTCCCACCCTCTCTCTCTCAAAATAAATAAATAAACTTAAATAAATAAATAAATAGATAGATAGATAAATAAATAAATAAATAAATAAATAAAACAAAAATAAGAAGAAAAACTAAAGAGAACAAAAAAAAATAAGAGACCATACGCTAGGGATACAATAACGGTGAGAGAGCCCCAAGCAGTTGAAAATGATGAAAAAGAGAGCAAACGGGGGCTTGTGAAAGATTCTATTAGTACAATTTTCCAACAGCTGGCATTATAAGGATGTTACTGGTAATGCAGTTTTAGTATTGACTTTGGGATATTACCGTATTCTTATTCTTTAATAATTAGAACTATTCTTATGATGTGCATAGTTATTCTAGCAACCAAGCTCTTTTACGTAAAATGCCCCGTTCCCAGGCAGATTTTTTTTTAATGTGGAATTCTACTATTTATCAAAAAATAAAACTCTGAGTCTCAAACTTCCATTACTCAGGGTGATTGACAAGAAAGACCAAATATTAAAAACCTGACAGTCCACAAAGAGAAGTGGGTAGTCAGAATCTAGCTACATGAACTGAGTGATATACAAATCCATGGTTTAAAGACTGAATTTCATTCTCTGGTTGCTTGGTCAAACTGTTATAAACCCCTAAGATTCTCAGGGCTGGAAGGGGCATTAGTCGTCACCTAATCCAACTGCCCCGGTTTGCTGAAAAGGAGCTAAGAGCAATTCTCCCCCCAGCACCCGTGCCTACCCCAAGCCCAGACTCACAGATCACAGCCCCTCCGAGTTGAGCCTCACCTGCACTGCTTGCCGTTCATACAGCGACATCTGAGCTATCTGGGGCCGAGAGCTGCCCCCAGAGCTGGAGCTCCCATTGGTGGAGTTAGAGTTCTGCTCGCTCTCCGTCTCCATGATACTGGCCCAGGGTCCCCAAAGCCGGCGCTCTAACTCAAGACCTAGAGGAAAGTAGCGAAGGATTAAAATTTACACCGGATCTCACGCTATTATTTCTTGTTATTCAAGCTATCGAAGACTCTTCCTCTTCTTTCCAGTAGCCATGATTCCTTGGGTTTTTGAGAATTACCAAATCTACAACATACACAACCATATGTTCCCCATACCATCGTTTGAAGCTACGCGATGTCTCAAAAGAAACCTTTACATAGTCCCTTGGGACTGTCACTAACTAGCAAATGGCTAGAATTCAAGACTCCTAAGGCTAAGGCTACCTTACATTCCCGCAAGCCACTTAACAGTTATCTCCTTTTTGCCTGGATCCTCAACGTCATTATCAGCATCATCTTAACAACGGTCACCAGGCACTGAGAAGCCGCCAGGTGCCTTCTCTCACTGACTAGCTCTTCATCTCCATTATTTTTCACAGAGCTTTAAGGTAAACAGGATTATCCCCATATTATCACTGCAGAAAGGAGGTTTTCTGAGGTTAAAGTTGTGCTAGGAAGTATCAGGTCTTTTACATGAACACATGCTACCTCCTCAAACAAAAAAATCTGTGCTTAAGGCAGTGTCATTGGGTTTGATATTTATTGTCCTCATTTTATGGAGGAGGGGCTTGAGATACAGATATGTTAAATGCATCATGGAAGGTCAGAAAACTGGAAGGCAGAGGGGCCCTTGGCTGGCTCACTCAGAAGACCATGCAGACTCTTGAGTCATGAGTCAAGCCATGAGTTCGGAGCTTAAGGATGGGTGCAGAGATTACTTAAATAAATAAAACTTGAAACAAACAAACAAACCAGCAGGTAGAACTGGGCTACAGCCCAAATAGCTTCCTGGTTCCGGCTCAGGCTACTATTAATCACACACTGGGCATGTCACTTTCCCTGCTTATACCTCAGTTTCCCCATTTGTAGAAAAATCTTCACAGTTGAATGTACTGTATCATTTTCACAAATGGACTCCCATGTATGAAACAGATTAAATACACAGCAATGAAAATCTTCAAAAAAGTAAGATTCAAATTTTTGGTGCACTTAATTAAGCAGTCAGAATTTACGCTGCGGGGGGCGGGGTGAGGGGGGAGGTCTACGATAAAATTTGCAAACAGACATGAAAACAGTGCTAAGAACCAAGCAACGAGACAGGAGATGAGAAATAAGAAATAGGCCTCTAAACAGCACTAAATGACCATATGGCTTTTTTTGGTTCATTCTTATTTTTTTTCTCTCTCTCTCTTTTGTTAAGCCTGGACACTATATTCTCTACCTCTGAGGCACGGGGCCACTAGAAACGTTAGGTCAGCAAAGCACTATTTGGTTTAGGAATGTAAACATCAAACCAGAATTTCTGCTAAGGCCTGTCAACAGTTTTATTAAAATGGACTGATCATAATGATTACATCCAAAACAAAACAAGGGAGACAAAATCAAACCGTTTGGCCCCGGAAACAGAGTTAGGGAGATTTCTCAGTATTCCATTCAGGGCATCATCTGATCGCATCATCATCCCCCAAGTACTCTACCCATCTCTGTAGGTGTGGCAAATGTCACTGCAAACATGGATATAACCCACGAAGTACACAGGGGAAATCCTATCAGCCTCAACTCAACTCCGGTTACCTTCTCCCACATCTTTCGCCAAAATATCAAAGCACTCAACAGATACAGACCCATGAATCCTCATTATCAGCATGTGAAGAAAAAAAAAGTGGGTAAGGATTAGAGGCAGCATGGCAGAGTTGTATATAGAGATCAATGATGGACTTAGTTCACTGGACTCAGAGACAGGAGTCCCCTTTACTAGCTGGAGGATACATTAATTCCTACATTCATAGGGGGAAGTGCTAATAAACTGCAGGATCCTAAAATGGAAGTCGGAGTAATTTTTTTTCAGAGTGTGAGAGGAAAATAGAGATGGAAAGGGACCAGCTTAGGGAATAAAATCAGGAGAAACTGACATCAAGAGTAGGATTCCTGGATCTCAGCCACGTAAATCTGTTCATCTGTGATCAATGTTGGGACTGCAAAATTAAGTAGAGAAAATGAAAACAACCAAAAGTTTGGGAGGCACAGTGAATTTACATTTTCAGAATCATGCCAGAAGAGAAAGAGCAAGAAGCTGATCCACGGAGGTCCCCACAATAGCTCAACTGTGGTCACCCTGAACCGTAGTAGTTGGGTGTGTATGGACTGGATTGGGTTGGGTTGGGTTGGTTTAGGACGGACCTCTGGCGGGGAGCTAGAAAAGGATAGTGAAGTGGACCGGATCCTGGGCCCATTGAGCCAAGAGTTGGAGGGAATAAATTTCCCTAAACATAAAACTCCGTCTTGTAGAAAGTACCGGGCATAGGAAGGGCGGCAGGAGAAGGGGGTGGTTGGGAGAAGGCTGTGCCAAAGAAATGGAAGTGATCTGAAGAACAGGGATAATAAGTAAGCGCCCACGGGTGCTCGCTGTATACAGAACCCTGAGGAAATGAGGTTCCAAAGAGGAATCAAAGACACCGAGGGAAGGGGGCAGATAGAGCGGTGCCAGGCGTGAACTGACCCAAGTGAGCTGGGAGATGTGCTTACTGATAGCAGGGAGCCAAGCAGGAGAAGGACAGACAGAAGTCAAGGAACTGGGAGACCGAGGCACCAAGCGGACCATCCAAAGCAGGGAGATTACTAGACAGCAGGCTTGGATGGGAGAACCAAAGTCAGAGAAGGAAAAAATGAATGAGAAAATGAGCAGTCAGAAGCAACTAGGGTGACGGACACACGGCGTGAAGCGCAGCGCAATGAATAGCAAGACTTGGACAGACAGAGCCGAAGGACCGCAGAGCTCAGCGCTAGAGGTAGGCAGGGAAAGAAACTGGGGGAGGTACCTGGGGCGTTACACAGACGGAGGTGGCTGAAGAAACATCCCCGCGCAGCCAAGCCCCCAGAGGTCCTGCCCCTCCCCAGCCCGCGGCCGCCCGGTTACCTTCGCGCCCGGCTCCGCACCGAAGTGCTCCCGGGGGGCGTCCACCTCATGTGCCGGGGTCCCCAGTCGCCGGGCCGGGCGGGGGGCTCGCTCGGCCTCCGCGGCGGGCTCCCCTCGCCTCCTCCCCTTCCTGGAGGGGCGGGGGCGCCGAGGGCGGGGTGGGAGGTGCCCGGCGCGGCCGCGGCTCCCCGCCCCTCCCGCCGCTCCGGGTGCGGGCCCGGCCGCGGCTCTGCCAGGCCTCCGGGGCTCGCTCCGGGCCTGTCACTTCCTGCCGGGCCGAGAGGGTGGGGGCTGCAGGCCGGGGGCTGCGGGCCGGGCTGGAGGAGGGGGCTGGCGGGGAGGTGCTTCCGGGGCAGCCGGACCCCTCCCCCGTCCCTCCCCTCCCCTCGGCGCCCTCCTCCCACCCCTCCTCCCTCCCGCGCGTCCCTCGTTTCCTGCCGGCGCCCGTTGCCATGACGACGCCGCTCCCGGGCCTCTGCGCTCTAGGCCCCGGGGTTGTTGTTTCCCCGCCCCCCCCAACCCCCCTTCGCTCTCTCTTTCTCCTCTTTTTTTCCCTTCTTTCTCTCCGAGTTCTGCGCGCCGGTTGGAGGGACGAAACTGAGAAAGTGCTGGCCTCTAGTGGGGAACTCACTCTCACCGACTAGGAGAAGGAGATGGGAGAAGGGAGGGAAGTGACGTGCAAAGGGGGGAAAAAAGGAGGTATTTTCTGGAGCTTCTGGGAATAAGGGATAGAAAGAAAGGATCAAAGGGGCGAACAGGCAAAGAGGGAGAAAGCGAGGCAACCACCCGAGAGAAACGACAGACTGGGGAAGGAAATAGAGCCGAAGAGAGGAGAGAACAGGAAAGAAAAAGATTGAGGCACTGGAGAGAGAATGTTGATTGTTAAATCCTCACCTCAACTCCGAGAAGGCGGGAAAGAATGCTGCCCAGAAACTGAACCCATTAGGAGTTGACATTCATTTAAAAGCGGCAACCCAATAAGCCTTGCTTTGAACAACACATTTAAGTCTGTCATTTCAGGGATTTTGCACGCGCGTGAGTTCTTGGGTGCAAGTGTGTATGCAAAAGACGACAAAAATCAGGGATGAGGCATAAAGAGAGGGTATAGAGTAGAACAATGGGGCTGTATTTGGGGATGCTAAACATTTGATGAGGCAGTGGCCTTTGCCAGTTTATTTATGAGAGCAGTTGGTGGGCTTTTAATCCTCTTAGCCTTGGGAACATTCAGCAAATATTAATCGAGCACCTACTATGTGCCACCTCCCGTTTTGGAAACTTGGGTTACTTCAGGGCACAGAACAAAGATAACTGCCCTCGCTTACCTTTACAGCAGGCTGGGGGACCCCTGGTGGATAGATAAGGAAGGCTGCTGCCTTCTCTGGGGTTATCTTCATCCAGGAACAATTTTTACCTCCTAGTTTTTCCCCAGCCTCTGGTCTAGTCTGCCCTTCTCTCTGTCCACCCGCTCTTAATTCTCGCCTTTGAAAGCCAGTGCATGATTTGTTTTTCGAGAAAAAAAAAAATAGAGGTGTTCTCTTTGTTTATAAATGAGATCCATTTAGATCTGCGCTCGGGGAGGTGGGTTTGGACTCCTGCTCTTAATCCGTGGCAGCCAGATTTATGTCAGAGACGAATCTCTGCCAGGCTTCTAGGAACCAGCCAGACAAGTATGTGAGGGAAGGAACCGGAGGGCAGCCAAAGGACTGGAAAAGCAAAGACGTGAGGTGTGGGGAGGTGAAAGGGTGTGTTGCCAGGATGGTTGACAGGCTTTGGCTGAGGATGAATTGAAAAGATGCTGGCAGAGCGCTAGTGGTAGAAACTAGGTAAAGCATTAGTCATTTAATTCAAACTTAGATTGTTGGCACGTCAAAGAAGTTTAAAGCTTTCTTGCGGAGGCTTAACAGTGGATATATTGAGCCTGAACGGAGTCTCTTGGCACCAATGAAAAAGTGGTATCCGTAGACTGTTTTCAGCTGATACGACATTCGGGTCAAGAAACATTACTCACGTGCTCCCGTGGGTTCCGTGGGAGAACCGGTGCCGTTAAGTGTCTAAAGAAGGCCTGTGATATATCCCAAGTATTTTCACCAGTGGAGGTGAAACAGAATCACCCCTACTGCTTATCGATGCATTCCGCCTCTAAAGATTTTTTGTATTCCTGGTCACCAGCCCCTACATCTCCTAAAAGTTACGCATTTCGAAGATCTTAGGGAATAAGGTAGTGATGATGTGTAATTTGGGGGAATGCTATAAATCTAGCCTGGGAATACTCTAGCGCAGCCCATGTGTTATTGATTATGAGCCCAAAGTTTCATCTTCTGATGTGAAGGCTTGTACCCCATATTTCACAACAATTGTTTTCAACTTCATTTCCCTCTGAGACGGACCAGTCTTCCCGAGGCGCGGGTCTAAGCAATGTTCCAAAGGAAATTTCAGGGTTAAAAAAAAAAAAAAAGAAATGTATTAATGATAAAGTGAGGTATTAAGGAAAACCTCCATCCATATGAAAACCATTCGCACGGACTAAGTCCACTTGGGAAACGGTACTGAAGAATTTGTCTCTACCTAAAGGGAGCAAAACAATCTGTTAATCCCTAGAAAATCCTTAACGGGCTCTTCTTTTTTTTTTTTTTTATTATTATTTTGCTAAGCTTTCTCATTTTCATTTAATGATTCTGCTGGAATTAGTGTTTTCTTTTTCAAACCAAACAGTTCTCCTGAATAGAGGCTGAGTAATTTCTTTACTCTGCATAACACTGCAAGTCATTAGCCTAAACAGGTGAAAAGGAAATGCGTTCTATCTGTCGGGTCGAAGCAGACGCCCTCCCCCCTGAAAACTCACCTAAATAAGGAAGATCAGGTTGTGAAAGGCACTCACTCACCTCTTTGGCAACAACTTAAAGCCAACAGAATAGTAGGCAGGCCGATTTAATTTTGCATATCAACTGAACAGAGACTAAGCATCCTCCAACCCTTCTAAACCCAGCTTTGCGCCATGAATTGTGGAGGAAGAGAAGGCCCTTAACCCTGGAGGTGTTAGCCTCATTGGAATGTATCTATTTACAAGCCACCAGGCAAGGAAGCCCGTGCGCTCAGCTTCTATGCAAACGTGGACTGGAGGAAGTAGGGGGAAAAGGGAATCGTAACTTTTACTCTAAACACCACCACTTGCAGATGTGAACCACCATATACACATCACACACACCCCCCCACCCCAGCCCGCCACCATTCTATATGCCACTTTAAGGTCTAGTTGGGAGGTGAGGGTTGATGGGAGGAAAGGGGGGGGGGATGGGCTAGACGGGTGCTGCCTATGAAGGAGGGCACTGGTGTTGAGCACTGGGTGTTCTACGTAAGTGATGAATCACTAAATTCTACTCCTGAAACCAGTATTACATTACAGGTTAACTAAGTAGAATTTAAGTGAAAATTTGAAAAGGGAAAAAAAAAGATCATAAGGCAGAGAGGAAGGCTTTTACCATGTCACATGTGACTTTTTAACCTGCAGGAAGTGTTACTAAGTGAAAAAATAAATGGTCCTTGGTGACCTACAGCCAAAAAAACAACAATAAATACAGTAGAATGGGGAGAAGATGAAATGAAGGTTAAAAGAATTTATGGACTCTTAGATTTATAAAACGAAAAAGAACTTTAAAATTACCCAAGCGGGGCGCCTGGGTGGCTCAGTCGGTTAAGCGTCCAACTTCGGCTCAGGTCACGATCTCACTGTTCGTGAGTTCGAGCCCTGCGTCGGGCTCTGTGCTGACCGCTCAGAGCCTGGAGCCCGTTTCAGATTCTGTGTCTCCCTCTCTCTCTGCCCCTCCCCCGTTCATGCTCTGTCTCTCCCTGTCTCATAAATAAAACGTTAAAAAAAAATTGTTTTTAAATAAATAAAATAAAATTATCCAAGCTCCTCAGCTTTAATTGGAGAAAACTGGAGGCTGAAAGTTGAATGTAGAAGAGGGACATTTCATAATCCCTACCAAAAAGAAGATGTCCGATAAATATTGGTTAACTGAATTAATTTCCTAGATGGTTGCCCTTCTCCCAACTGAAAAAAATATACGAAATTAAAAGATAAAAATATCTCTTATTCCTCACCACCAGTACCCACACTGCCCCAAAATATTGCACCTTGATACACTGAGTTTTCAAATGGAAGGAGTTTGAGAAAAATGGAGGAAGCAGGAAAGTCATTCTAAACTCCTCCTTCCCTCTTCCTTGTCTAAAACAGGTGGTAAAACCCTCATGTGAGAGGTGCCCTGGGCCAAAAGGAGCATCCTTGTCTGAGGACAAAGGACACCAAGAACAAGCCTTGTTAAATTTCTCCCAAGTTGGGGACGCCTGGGTGGCTCTGTCGGTTGAGCATCCGACTTCGGCTCAGGTCATGATCTCACGGTTCGTGAGTTCGAGCCCCGCGTCGGGCTCTGTGCTGACAGCACGGAGCCTGGAGCCTGCTTCTGATTCTGTGTCTCCCTCTCTCTCTGCCCCTCCCCTACTCATGCTCTGTCTCTCTCTCTGTCTCAAAAATAAACAAAACATTAAAAAAATTTCTCCCAAGTTATAACAATTACCTCACACTCCTTATGCTATTCCTCTACAACTGTTCACTCTTGATCAAATCTAGCATAAAGACACTGTTCTATTTCCTTAGATCTTCATTTTCTGATGAAGGCTCCCGTGTCACATTGAAATTATATTAAAGAAATAAATTTTGTTGAAAGAAATCTCTAGGCAAGATGGAGTCTCTTCTGCCCGGGATGTTGGGTCAGCAGATTGAAATTTAGGTAAGTTTCATGTCCCTGTAAATGCTTCACTAGGCCAAAAACTCAGGATATCCAATCAGCCAATCCCCAAACACCAAACCAACTCTGGGCTCTATACTTACTTCCTTGTTCTTTTCTTCTTTATCCTCTAAAATCTTGCTGCCTTCTGCCCCCATTTTGCAGTTCTCTGTCCACTTCGCAAAGTGTTAAATAAAGTCTGTATCACCTAAATTGTCTTTTTTAATCTTTTTTTTTTTAATTTTTTAAATGTTTATTTTGGGGAGACAGAAAGACAGAGTGCAAGTTGGGGAGGGGCAGAGAGAGAAGAAGACACAGAACCCAAAGCAGGCTCTTCCAGGCTGTCAGCCCAAAGCCCGACACGGAGCTCGAACCCATGAACTGTGAGATCATGACCCGAGCCGAAGTCAGACATTCAACCGACTGAGCCACCACCCAGGAGCCCCCTCTGATCATTTTTATTTATTTATTTTTTTAATTTTTTTTTTAACGTATATTTATTTTTGAGACAGAGAAAGACAGAGCATGAACGGGGGAGGGGCAGAGAGAGAGGGAGACACAGAATCTGAAACAGGCTCCAGGCTCTGAGCCAACAGCCCAGAGCCCGACGCGGGGCTCGAACTCACGGACCGTGAGATCGTGACCTGAGCTGAAGTCGGACGCCCAACCGACTGAGCCACCCAGGCGCCCCTCCTCTGATCATTTTTAAACAACTTGTATGCTCTTCTCCTGTTAATCTGTCTTTGTCGATTTAATTTTTAGGCTCAGCCAAGGGCCCCTAAAAGGGTTAAAGAAAACTTTTTCCTCTAGTACACCCACCCTACTTCCTTTCTTTAGAGTACAAATTTAAAATTACCATATTGATTGCTTCTGCTCAGTATTCCGTCCAGCATTTCCATCAGAAGAAATGGATACACCTTCCCCCCGCCACATCCTTGAGTAGCATAGAGTGGGCAATAACATAAAAGTCACCAGTTTAGATGATTAGCGTGCAGTTGAGCTCAAATATTGTACCTTCTCTCAGCCTTGACTTTCTTTTTGTAAAATGGGGATAGCAGTCATTAGTTGTTGGAAATGAATGCAACATTTATAAATTATTTCATATGATGTCAGGCACAGAGTATGATCTATTATTATTAGTTTCCAGCATATTTTTGCCATCATCAGATGCATCTAAATCACTATTTTTTTTATTCAGCATACATCACATCTTTATTAACTCACGATTGAGTTATTGAGTTTATATGCTAATGACTTTAATGAATTTATTTATTCATTAAGATAAACAGGAGGAGAGGCACAAAGTTTTATTAATATTTATTTGTATGAGAGTTCACAGAAAAGAAGTAAAACTCAAAGGAGCTGTTAGACTCAGGAGCTTCTATACCCTTCTTAAATGAAAGAGGGGTGTCTGGGTGGCTCAGTCGGTTAAGAACCTGCCTGACTTCAGCTCAGGTCATGATCTCTCGGTTGGTTCATGGGTTTGAGCCCTGCATCGGGCTCTCTGCTGTTAGCACAGAGCATGCTTTGGATCCTCTGTCTCCCTCTCTCTCTGCCCCTCCCCAGCTCACGCTCTGTCTCTCCCTCTCTCAAAAATAAATAAACATTAAAAAAAAATTTGTAATAAATAAATGAAAGAGGGTTTGGGCTTTCAGGAATGATAAATTTGGGTGCAGAGGGGATCTTAGGTGGAAAACTTGTAGGGCATCTGTTAATTCTCAATTGCCTTCAGCTCCAAATAATCTTTATGCCAATGTGGTATATTTTGTGGTGGCATATTCTGATCCCCTTTATTACTAACATTTTATATGAAAACAGTATTCCCTTCCTTATGTACAAGATTTACCTCCTTGGGGGGCTGCCTGGCTGCTCAGTCAGAAGAGCTTGTGACTCTTGATCTCAGGGTTGTGAGTTAGAGCCCCAAGTTGGGTGTAGAGATTACTTAAAAAAAAAATTACTTCCTTTGGGGCTTCCAGTGTGCCTTTTGGTCTACTTTTCTAGGATTTGGGTACAAATCCATGTTGACAATAAGCACTAGATTTATTTCCTTTTGGGGTTATGTACCCTAGGCCAAGAGAGCTAATCCCCCTGGGAAGAAGTCTAAAAGGAAAAAGTGATTTAAAATATACTTAGAAGGGGCAGGGGATTAAAAAAAAGTAATAAATAAAATAAATAAATAAAATAAAATAAAATAAAATAAAATAAAATAAAATAAAATAAAATAAAATATACTCCAGAGCCTCTGTTCATGGCTTCATATACATTATTGTGTCCAACCCTCTCAAAAACCTTTTTTTGCTACCTCCTATTAATCTTTAACTGGCAGGTGAGGAAATTAATGCTCAGGAAGGTGAGGAAAATTGCTCAGTGTTCATGAAGATAGTAGGTAATAGAGTTAGAATTTAAATTCAGGGGCGCCTGGGTGGCTCAGTTGGTTAAGCGACCAACTTCAGCTCAGGTCACGATCTCACAGTTCGTGGGTTCAAGCCCCACGTCAGCGGGCTCTGGGCTGACAGCTCAGAGCCTGGAGCCTGCTTCCGATTCTGTGTCTCCCTCTCTCTGCACCTCCTCTGCTCATGCTCTGTCTCTCTCTGTCTCTCAAAAAATAAATAAATGTTAAAAAAAAGTATATATATATATATGTATATGTATATGGAATTTAAATTCAGGTCTGTCTGACTTCATCACATCTTTTACACGAAAATAAAGTAGTGCAAAAGATCTATTTAAAACACTTAGCGTGGGACGCCTGGGTGGCTCAGTCGGTTGAGCGTCCAACTTCACCTCAGGTCAGGATCTCGCAGTTTGTGAGTTCGAGCCCCGTGTCGGGCTCTGTGCTGACAGCTCAGAGCCTGGAGCCTGTTTCAGATTCTGTCTTCCTCTCTCTGCCCCTTCCCCGCTCATGCTCTGTCTCTCTCTGTCTCTCAATAAATGAATAAACATTAAATAAATAAATAAATAAATAAATAAATAAAATGCTTAGCGTGTCGTATGTAAGTGATGAATCACTGAATTCTACTCCTGAAACCATTATTGCACTGTATGTTAGCTAACTAAGATTTAAATTAAAATACATTTATGTTATAAATAAATAAAATGCTTAACACACATAAATGTTTGCATGAAGATACTTGGCATTTGCTACTGTAAATACATATAGTGGAAGACCTGCTTTGCCTTTGTTAACCAGGGATACAGCTCTGATCCACAAAGATACTGGGGAGATGTCTCAGCAAAAAAATAAAGAAGAGAGATGTATGTATTATTTCCCTAAATTGTTTTCTCCCTTCTCCCAATGATAAGCAGATAATGATCCCAGAGATGTCCTCATCCGTGACACCTGTGAATGTGTTATGCTATGGCAAAAGGACATTAAAGTTGCAGATGGAATTAAACTTGCTAATCAGTTGACCTAACAATAAGGAGATCATTCTCTATTATCTGAATGTTCTCTATTATCTGAATGAGCCAAATAACAAGGGTCTTTAAACGTGTAAGCGGGAGGTAGAAGAGACAGGCAGAACAGACAGAGGACTCATCCTGCCATTGCTGGCTCTGAAGATGGAAGGGGGACCGTGAACTGAGCAATGCAGGAAGCCTCTAGAAGTTGGGGAAAAGACAAGGCAATGGATTTTCTTCCACAGCCAACAGAAAAGACAGCCCTATGACACCTCCGTTTTCACCCAGTGAGATGCATATCACACTTTGATCTATAGAACTGGGAGGTAATAAATTTGTGTTGCTTTAAACCACTAAGTTGTGGTAAATTGTTACAGCAGCAGTAGAGAACTAACACCCACTAACCAGTATGTCAAATGCGGTGGCTAACGGTAGACCTTTTCTGCTGCCTGAAGTCCAGCCAACTGCCAACTTCATTACCTCTTTGTCTGCTAACAACAAGAGAATCTATTGTATCACGTGCTTGGGCTAATCGGTGAATAAAGTGCTCAGGAATCATTTTGAGTGGTGGCTTTGCAGGTCTGTGAAAATGATAGTAAAGGATAATTTTCAAAAAGGTAGAATCATAACTCTCATGCAAATATAAAATGAACACGTGTCAAACGTTTTCTATAACTTGTTAAGTAATGAGAGAACCACTGAGACATTAAAATCAGCTCAAAGTGCATTTGAGATGCTCGATGTTTACAGTCAATTTAATACAGGAATGCTAGAAAAGATTGCTGGGTTGGATACAAAACTGGTTGATATCCTACTGAACCACCAACCGTAACCTTAAGGATTGATTATCTTTTCTAGGAGCACCTGGCTGGCTCAGTCAGTGGAGCGAGTGACTCTTGATCTCGGGGGTCATGAGTTCGAGCCCCATACTGGGTATAGAGATTACTTCAATAAATAAAACCTTAAAAAAAAAAAAAAAAAAAGGATTATCTTTTCCACCACCCAGACAGGGAGCATTTGCATCTTTGAGTCAATCTGTGCCTCTTGAGTTGTAAAGTAACCCAGTCAAGAGGAAATCAATCAAAGGCGCAAACCTAGTCCTACACTGAAAGGACACATTTCTAACTTTTGGGTAATTTTTTTTTTGACATCTATAAATCTGAGTAAAGAAATTGTTAGAGTTACCAGAATAGGGGAGATAGATCTCCCTGTCAAAGCACTCTGCCTGAGTTTCCTTCTTTTTTGTTTTTTTTAAACTTTTATTTATTTTTGAGAGAAAGAGCGCCAGCGAGGGAGAGGCAAAGAGAGAGGAGGACAGAGGATCTGAAGCAGGCTCTGCGCTGACAGCAGAGAACCCAACGCGGGGTTGGAATTCATGAACTGTGAGATCATGACCTGAGCCGAAGTCAAATGCTTAGCCAACTGAGGCGCCCCTGAGTCTCCTTCCTGACTGCATTCTAGAGGCGTGTGTGACAGACGACCAATAATTACAGCAAATCTGCTTGGCTTAGCCTTCCCAGCTGAGAAAATGGCAATCCCACTTATGTAGGCAACACACCTTAGAATTATCCTTGATGGCTCTCTTTAGTTCATACTGACCTCTAATTCATCCTCATATTCAGTATGCACCAAAACCAGTTTGAGGGCCTACTATGAGACAGCCACTTACAGCCATTTCCTTCTGTCACGGACATCCATTGGTAGACAAAATGGACAAAAATTCTTACCCTCGTGGAACTTGCATTCTCGTGGGGGAGAAGAGCGATCAACAAAGGAGTAAAATCCACAATCTGTAGAATGTCATATGATGACTAGGGCAACGGAGAAAACACTTTTCATGGAAAGGGGTTGGGAAAATTAGGGGGCGGGGCTTAGAATGTAAGGAGAGTTGTGAGGGAATACCTCATAGGCAAGATGGCCATTAAGAAGGGATCCGGAGGGAGTGACAGAGGCAGTCATGCGTATATCGGCTCCAGGCACAAGGATTATGCGCCAGTGTGTTAGAAGAACGATGGGGTTCAGGGCGCACTACCCCAAAATAGGGCGCCTTGGCATATTGATTATTTTCAGCTGAAGGAGTTAGAACCAGAGAAACAAGAATGTCATTCTGACCTTCTCCTGAGCCTTCTTCCTTGAAATAGGTCTTAGAAGCCTCATGGCAGAGGCACCTTCCCTATACCTGAAGGAAAGGAACACCCCTATCTCCAAAGACAAAGGGATGCTGTGAGGAATCTGAACAGGACTTACTGAGTTCCCTCCAGTTTACTACAATTACATCATACTCTCAGACATATCATATTTCTCCTCGACCGTCAGCTTGTCATCCCACCTGGCATAAAAATCCTCAGGGGTAACCATTCCTTTGGGTCTTCGTTTCCTTATGAAGGCTCCCTTGTCAAAATTATATCAGAACATTTATAATATATATGAACATTTATAATATATATATTATATATATATATATATATATAATATATAATCAAAATTATATTCAGAACATTTATATGCTTCTCCTTTGTTACTCTGTCTTTGTCAGTTTGGCTTTCAGACCCAGCCAGAGACCCTACGAGGGTCAAAGAGAACACTTTCCTCCCCTACCGGAACAGCAAGCATAGTGTGTGTGGACCAGAAGGAGACCAGAGGTGAGGAACGGGAGACGAGGGATAAAGAAGTGTGAGAGCGCCAGGGAGGGAGGAGGAGGGAGGGAGGAATGGAATAAAGATTATTAGATCTGACTCTGGCTTTTACTCTGATGGAGAAATATTGGGAGAATTTGAGTAGAGGAGTAATGTGATCTGATTTACCTTTTTAACAGGATCACCCTGGCTGTTTGTGTTAAGAATAGGCATGAGAGGGGAGCCTGAGTGGCTCAGTTGGTTAAGCATCCGACTTGGGCTCAAGTCATGATCCCACAATTTGTGATTTCAACCTCCGAATGGGGCTCTGTGTTGGCAGCCTGGAGCCTGCTTCGGATTCTGTGTCTCCCTCTCTCTCTGCCCTCCCCTGCTCACATTCTGTCTCTCTCTTTCAAAAATAAATAAATATTAAAAAAAATTTTTTTAAAGAGAATAGGCATGGGAAACAAGGATAGAAGCTGGTAGATCCGTTAGGAGGCATTTGCAATAGACCAGAGTGATAACAGTAGAAATGATGAGAAGTGGTCAGATATTGAAGATATAGATATTAAAAAGTGTGTGTGTGTGTGTGTGTGTGTGTGTGTGTGTGTGTACTTTTTTAAAAGTAAGCTCTACACCCAAATGTGGGGCTTCAACTTATGACTTCAAGGTCAACAGTCATTTTCTCTACTGACTGAGCCAGCCAGGTGCCCCTGAATATATTTTGAAGCTAAAGCCAACCAAATTTACTGACATAACAGATGTAGGATATAAGAAAAAGAAAGAAAACGTAAGTGCCAAGCTTTTTCTTTTTTAATGTTTATTTATTTTTTTGAGAGACAGAGACAGAGACAGAGCACGAGTGGGAGAGGGACAGAGAGAGAAGGAGACACAAAATCCAAAGCAGACTCCAGGCTCCTAGCTGTCATCACAGAGCCTGATGCGGGGCTCGAACCCACAAACTGTGAGATCATGACCCGAGCCGAGATCAGACGCTTAACTGACTGAGCCACCCAGGTGCCCCACCTCCAAGCTTTTTGACATAAGAATAGACTTTAGCGATTATCCTGTAAGAGAATATGTAGAGCTGCCATATTCTTTTTTAACAATTGCACAGTATTCCCTTGTGTAGAGATATTGAATGGACATTTTTGTTATTATACAATATAGACACACTGATGAACATTTTTGTTATTTGTACCATTGTATAATCACAATATCCTTAAACGTGTATCAGTGCACACAGATGCAATCATAACTATAAAAGAAGTTCCTTAAAGTGTCACTGGTAGGGGCGCCTGGGTGGCTTGGTCGGTTAAGCGTCCGACTTCGGCTCAGATCATGATCTCACGGTCCGTGAGTTCGAGCCCTGCATCGGGCTCTGTGCTGACAGCTCAGAGCCTGGAGCCTGTTTCAGATTCTGTGTCTCCCTCTCTCTGCCGCTCCCCCGTTCATGCTCTCTCTCTGTCTCAAAAATAAATAAACGTTAAAAAAATTTTTTTTAAAAAGTGTCACTGGTAGGTCAAAATACACGTATGTTTGGTATTTCAGTAACTATAGCAAAATTGCTACCTAAAGAAGTTGTCTCTATTTTCTTTTCCTCCTTTTTTACAATTTTATTTTATTTTTTAAAGTAATCCCTACATCCAACATGGGGCTCTAATTCAAAACCCCAAGTTCAAGAGTCACACACTCTACAGCTGAGCCAGCTAGGCACTCTTGTATTTTCTTTTTTCTTTTTTCCTTCTCTTTCCCTTTTTTTCTTTTTTGCTTTTTTGCCCCTGTGTTTTCTTTTTCTCTTTCTTTTTTTTTTTTAAGTTTATTTATTTAGTTTGGGAGAGACAGAGACAGTGCAGGTGGGGGGAGGGACAGAGAGAGAGCAGGAGAAAGAGAGAATCCCAAGCAGGCTCCGTGCTGCCCATGCAGAGCCCAATGCAAGGCTCAAACTCACAAAACCGTGAGATCATGACCTGAGCCAAAACCAGAGTCAGATGCTTAATTGACTGAGCCACCCAGGTGCCCCTGCCCCTGTATTTTCTTAGGTGGGTACATTAATGTCTAATGCCAGAATTGGGCATATTCCTGGGTCCCTTTATAGAGATAAGTCAGGGTAGGGATGGCATGTGAAAATGTCACCTCATTCATAATGTGGCGACAAAATGGTTAAAAACCTGTGCTTTTGATGACTTCTTATCTAAGCCTTGTAATTTTATAGTTGTCTTTTTCTATCTTTCAAATTTTTTCTTTCTGCCTTTCCAACCATCCGTATGCACATCCATTAATACACACACACACACACACACACACACACACAGGAAACATACATTTCTCCTATGGACACTTGTTAACTAAAGATAAGCTATAATTCCCATAGAAAGATGATCTATGATCAATTGAATAGACACGTTTGATGTTTTTGGTTTGTCGCAATACATTTACGCTGAACTGACAGCAACATCATATATTTACAAGACGATGGTTAGGGTTAGAAATCGATTATTTGACCATAAATGAGCTTTCTGCACATAAACCAAAATTATGGAATGAAAAAGCAAGACTGGTGGATTCTAGCATCAAGACTGTTCGTGGGACATTTGAAAGTGTTGCCCCTAAGAAGTATCTAGGTGTGTTTAGCTTTAGTAATTCTCCACTTTATGCTAGATTCAACCATTTTCCCAAAAGGTTTAAACTGTAAGTAAAGAGAAGTTTTGGGGCGCCTGGGTGGCTCAGCAGGTTAAGCGTCCGACTTCGGCTCAGGTCACAATCTCACAGTCTGTGAGTTCGAGCCCCGCGTCCGGCTCTGTGCTGACAGCTCAGAGCCCGGAGCCTGTTTCAGATTCTGTGTCTCCCTCTCTCTCTGCCCCTCCCCTGCTCATGCTCTGTCTCTCTCTGTCTCAGAAATAAATAAAAAACATTAAAAAAAGTGTTTAAAAACAAGAGAAGTTTAAGTTTTTTGAAGCCACCAACTATGATGTCACGTGATTACTCATGGTTCTTTCATTTTTGTACCGAGAACGATTTGCAATGATAACTCAAGTAGAGAAAGCAACAACAGTGGTCCTAAGCGGCTATGGCTTCTGTCGCCTAACAGCTTGAGAGTCTTGGCAAAGGTGATTATTTTACTATCTATCACCAAGGTAGTCTCATTTTTTAACTTTTTTTTAAAAATTTTTTTTAACGTTTATTTATTTTTGAGACAGAGAGAGACAGAGAATGAACGGGAGAGGGGCAGAGAGAGAGGGAGACACAGAATCCGAAGCAGGCTCCAGGCTCCGTCCAAGCTGTCAGCACAGAGCCCAGAGCCCGACGCAGGGCTCGAACTCAGGAACAGTGAGATCAAGACCTGAGAGGAAGTCGGATGCTTCACCGAGGGAGCCACCCAGATGCCCCAAAGGGCGATTAATTTGTGAAGAAAGGATAAAACAAAGGAAAAAAAGGGCTTGAGTTTCTAGGAGTGGTAAATTGTGAGAAGGTAAACGTATGGGGGAAACTAATGGCGAATAAGGGTTACTTTAGTCAGGTTTGTTTGTGCAGACCCATCTCGGTGCTGTACCCCTCTTACGGTGTCCAGTGATTAAAAGTCTGTTGTCCTTTTCCTGGTATGGGAGAGGGGAGGAGGACACCTTCACAAAGGGAAATTGATGCCCTAATTTTAGGCAGATAGGGAGAGGGGAAGGATAGAGAGCTTTTCTGTCATCTGCTGTTTCTTTCCTTTTTATTTTAAGTTTGTTTACAGAGAGAGAGAGGGAAAGAGAGAGATTGAGATTGAGATTGAGAGATTCCCAAGCAGGCTTCATGCTGCCAATGCAGAGCCCGACTCAGGGCTCAACCTGACAAACATGAGATCATGACCTGAGCCAAAATCAAGACTGGGACACTTAACCAACTGAGCCACCCAGGCGCTCTGCATCAGCTGTTTCTAAACGGCCATCAGCTCAAAATAATTCTTAGGCCAAAGTGGCATATTTTGTAGTGGTCTATTCTGATGACGTTCAAATGCATCCCTCATGAAACCTGAATTCATATACCTGGATCTGTACTTCTTTGCACAAATATAACAACCTCTAAAGGATTAATAGATATTGCCCATGATTTATTATTTGCTTTGTTCAAGGTATTGTGCTAAACGTTATGGACATACTGAGGCGAACAAAAATATTGATTCCTTTGCTTTTTAATTTTTTTTAATGTTTATTTTTAAGAGAGAGACAGAGTGCAAGCCGGGAAGTGGCAGAGAGAGAGGGAGACACAGAATCCGAAGCAGGTGCCAGGCTCTGAAGCTGTCAGCACAGAGCCCGATGCGGAGCTTGAACTCACGAACCCCCGAGATCATGACCTGGGCCAAAGTCGAATGCTTAACCGACTGAGCCACCCAGGTGCCCCAAAACTGATTCCTTTCAAGGAACTTAATATAATTGGGAAACAACGTCAGGTATATATATTATTTAAATCTGGTGTTTCAGTTAAGAACATGAATTTTGAGATCTGGGTTCAGATTCTGACTGCTACTAGCTATCTCTGCCACGCACATGGTCGTGTAACAGAACCTCTGTAAGTCTCATTTTCCTTATCTGTGAAAGGAGAGATTCACCTCCCTTTCACGGTTGTTGTGAAAACTGAGTAATGAGCAGAATTCAGATAACCCGCTGATTGTCCTTGTAAGCATTAAAAAAATATTGTAATTGTTAATATTAACAACTAGAGTGTAAAGCAGGTTGTGATAAGGACTCTAAGATTTTGCATACTCAAGGGTACCGATGTCCCCCCCAGTCTGGTGTCCAAAGAGTTGTCCTTCCTATGAGAAAGGGACAAATGATGTCTGGAGTAGGGTTTGATCAGAATATGAAGGAATCGGAGGGAAACTCTTGAACGATCTTATCTCTTGGGGCGCCTGGGTGACTCAGTCGGTTGCCCATCCGACTTCAACTCAGGTCATGATCTCACAGTTCGTGAATTTGAGGCCCGCATCAGGCTTAATGCTGTCAGTACAGAGCCCGTTTCAGATTTTCTGTCCCCCTCTCTCTGCCCCTCCCCCACTCACACTCTCTCAAAAATGAATAAACATTTATTTTTTTAAAAAAATCCTATCTAGGGGCGCCTGGGTGGCTCAGTCGGTTAAGCGTCCGACTTCAGCTCAGGTCACGATCTCGCGGTCCGTGGGTTTGAGCCCCGCGTTGGGCTCTGGGCTGATGGCTCAGAGCCTGGAGCCTGCTTCCGATTCTGTGTCTCCCTCTCTTTCTGCCCCTCCCCCGTTCATGCTCTGTCTCTCTCTGTCTCAAAAATAAATAAACTTAAAAAAAAAAATCCTATCTCTTGATCTCTTGATGGGGTGCCTGCGTGGCTCAGTGCGTTAAGCATCTGACTCTTGGTTTCGGCTCAGGTCATGATCTTGCAGCCCCACATAGGGCTCTGTGCTGACAGTGAGAAACCTGCTCGGGATTGTCTCTCCCTCTCTCTCTGTCCCTCCCCCACATTCGTTGTCTCTGTCTCTCTCAAAATAAATAAATAAACTTAAAAAAAAAAAAAAAAAAAGAATCCTGTCTCTTGATCCAACTGACCAAATGACAACCTCAACAGTCATTTACATGAACTATGTTAGATGTTTTTTACTTATTATCCATTTAATCTTTTTTTTTTTAATTAAAAAACTTTTACACTTATTTTTGACAGAGAGAGAGACAGAGACAGAGACAGAGCATGAGCGGGGGAGGAGAAGAGCAAGAGGGAGACATAGAATTTGAAGCAGGTTCCAGGCTCTAAGCTGTCAGCACAGGGCCCGACGCGGGGCTCGAACTCACGAACAGTGAGATCGTGACCTGAGCCGAAGTCGGACGCTTAACCGACTGAACCACCCAGTCACCCTCTTATGCCTTATGTAAAATCATCTCCATCTTCCACACATCACACGAGGCTAATTGTTGGGGAAATATACCAGCATGTAAATCTCACAGCATTTTCTGTGAGATTACAACCTGTTCAATTTCTCAGGTCTCCTCTGGCTGCTTGTCTTGAGTATCATAAAGGATTCTGTACCTTGGGCCTCAGTTTCCTCATTTTTCAGTTAAAGAGATCATATTAGGAGATTTCTAAAGACATTTTCAGTTCCAAGAAATTAGAGCTCCGTCTTCTGCCAAAGGTGGCCAGTTCTTGAACTTTATACAGGATTCAGAAAATGATTTTCATTGCATCTCCTAAAAACTAAACAGTAGTACAGGGTTGTCTTTCCCTAAGATCACTAACATGAGAGGCTTGCGCTGAGGAGGGACATTAGTCACAGAACAGATTCTTATGTATTCAAGTTGATGCCTTTTTTTTTTTTTTAAGTTTTATTTAAGTGATCTCTACACCCAATGTGGGGGTCCAACTCAAGAGCCCAAGATCAAAAGTCACATGCTCTTCCGGGGGCCCCTGGGTGGCTCAGTTGGTTAAGCATCTGACTCTTCCCTTTCAGCTTGGGTCACGATCTCACGGTTCATGAGCCTGCTTGAGATTCTCTCTTTCTCCCTCTCTCTCTGCTCCTCCCCTATCTCTCTTTCTATCAAAATAAATAAATAAATAAATACTTAAAAAAAAAAAATAGTCATATGCTTTTCTGACCAAGCCAGCCAGGCACCCCCAGGATAATGACTTCTAACTCGGAAAATCTATGTGTACATACCTACGCAAGATATTTGGAAAGGAGGTCGCAAGATGGTTGAACAAACGGCTGGACACAGAAAACAGGGAAACTAAAAAAAAAAAAAAAAAAGATAACAATAACCTCAGTCTCCAGAGAATGCGAACACTATTTCCTCCATGTGGAATATTCCCCACACTCGTCACCCCATACCTCTATCCTTCCTGCTTATCCCTCTGCATGCAGCACAAGCATCAGTTCTGGGAATCTTTACTTTGGTCCCGAGATTAGGTGAGGCCCCCCCATACCTCTTGCTCTTTGTTATGTTCATTCCACTCATAACTATATGCTCAGTGTTGATCTTCCTCATTAAGCCCCAAGCCCTGTTAGGGCGAGAGTGTAGTCGTCATATTCATCCGGTGCCTAGCACAGTACCTGGAACTGAGTAGATGCCCAGAGAACATGTATTTGATAAACATCTCTGCAGGTGCCTTCATGTCTCAGTGCCATGGAATAATTCTTTCTCTCCCCTGGCGCACAGCCTTGTAACTGCACTTTAAGACGGAAAAGAACGGGGCACCTGGGTGGCTTGGTCGGTTAAGCGTCCGACTTCGGCTCAGGTCATGATCTCACGGTTCGTGGGTTCGAGCCCCACGTTGGGCTCTGTGCTGACAGCTCAGAGCCTGGAGCCTGTTTCAGATTCTGTGTCTCCCTCTCTCTGTGACCTCCCCCGTTCATGCTCTGTCTCTGTCTCAAAAATAAATAAACGTTAAAAAAAAATTTAAGACGGAAAAGAAGAAACCAGGAATAAGAGAAAACGTGCCCCACTGGTTTTGCCAAAACCGTAATCTGTTACATAAATTGTTGAGGAAAATGCTGGTAGAATGCTGCAAACAGTAATTCCATTCAACGCAAGAGATAAAAAAAAACAAAAAAACAAAAAAAACCCAAACCCATGCATACTCTGAAAACAGTACATCACACGGAACTACAGAGCGAACGCTGTTGGATAGCTAATATTTAAGGAGTATCTTATACCTAGTTTCTGTATTTCTGCAACAAGTGTTAGAAGATAAAAGATGACACTTTTTTTCTTAACTTAAAAAAATTTTTTAACGTTTATTTATTTTTGAGAGAGAGAGACAGAGACAGAGTGCGAGCTGGGAAGAGGCAGAGAGAGGAGACACAGAACTCGAAGCAGGCTCCAGGCTCTGAGCTGTCAGCACAGACCCCGATGCGGGGCTTGAACCCACAACGCGTTGAGATCATGACCTGAGCCGAAGTCGGATGCTTAACCGACTGAGCCACCCAGGCGCCCCTCTTAACTTTTTTTTAAAGGTGACATTTTGTAAATGTATATATGCATGTATGACCGAATATGCACAGAATATTTTGAAAAGATATATGAGAAACAAAGAACCATCTACACCCACACTGTCTACATGAACTTGACTTTACTATTGCACTCTCTTCGTTAATATGAATTTAGTATTCCAGGAAATACTTGCCCAGAAAATAAAAGTTGCAAATAATTGTGGTGTGTAATTCAGGAACACCCAGAAAAACCATTTTAAACTGCTCAGCTTTTCCATAGGCAGTTGGCAAATGATTAGTCTCTAAGACATTTCAAAACCCTCACCGTGGCTGCGTCTACAGTCCTAAACCATGTTCCTTAACCAATCTTAATGAAACCCCTACATTGAAAGACTCCCGCACTTAAACCAGACCCCAGAACCGCATAAACATCCTGACTTAGCCCTCCCCTCCCAGTCACTACTCAGGTTCTTTCAGGGAGCTAGCATTTAACAAAACTAATAATAGCTACTCTTTTTTTTTTTTTTTTTTTTTTTTGGGACAGAGAGAGACAGAGCATGAACGGGGGAGGGGCAGAGAGAGAGGGAGACACAGAATCGGAAACAGGCTCCAGGCTCCGAGCCATCAGCCCAGAGCCTGACGCGGGGCTCGAACTCACGGACCCGAGATCGTGACCTGGCTGAAGTCGGACGCTTAACCGACTGCGCCACCCAGGCGCCCCTAATAATAGCTACTCTTGAGGAGGGAACTGAGAGAAGAGACGTAGAAGGTGATTTTTTTTTTGCACCCTTGAATTTTACATCAGTATGTCTTGCTAATTCCAAAATAAATGATTTTTTTGAAGAAAAGAAATAAAATCTAAACACGTTCAGCAAGACACCATGTGTACTTTCCTCTCCGGCCAGCAGGTGTCACTTTCTCGCCTAGGTAAAAGCTGCCTCCACCCTTTCTCCTGGATGCGGAAAGAAGGCCCGGGGTTCATAGGACAGCCTCAGTTATGGGACAGAGGACTTAAATGGGCCTGGAAGTGTTGATTCCTAGAAAGAAGGGTTCAGGTTCTCTCCTCACAATAATAACTAATATTTATTGAATACATTTTAAAATGGCTTTAAGGTAGAATTAGTACAATTAACCACACATATTTAAAGTGCACAATTATTATCATTTTTTTAACATTTATTTATCTTTTGAGACACAAAGGGAGACAGATTGTGAGCAAGGGAGGGGCAGAGAGAGAGAGGGAGACACGGAATCTGAAGCAGGCTCCAGGCTCCAAGCTGTCAGCACAGAGCCCGACGCGGGGCTTGAACTTACAAACTGTGAGATCATGACCTGAGCTGAAGTCAGATGCTTAACGGACTGAGCCACTCAGGTGTCCCAAAGTGCACAATTCTTAATTAAGCTTTACCACCCTGTGTAGGGCTTGAACTCACAACCCTGAGATCAAGAACTGTGCTCCACCGAATGAACCAGCCAGGTGCCCCTAAAGTGTGCAATTTGATGAAGGTTGATATATGTATGTAATCATAAAAACTATCACTACAATCCAGAAAGTGAACATATCCATCACGCCGAAAAGTTTTCTCATGCTAATTTGTAATCCATCCCTCCCTCCTCCAGATAAGTACTTTATATGAATATATTTTTCACCCTCACCACCCCTTTTTAAGTAATGACCAGAGAGAAATCCAGGGGTATATCCTTGAGGGGACCGTGCACTGTCTTGCAAGATAGAAGCCTCTACCTCATCTTTCAAAGAGTGCTTTGACCTTGGCAAAGCAATCTGGAAATGGCTGAGAATTCAACTTTCTCTGGAGCTGTTCCTCTTTTTTTTTTTTTTTTTTTTAACATTTATTTTATTTTTGAGAGAGAGACAGAGCGCGAGCGGGGGAGGGACAGAGAGAGAGAGGGAGACACAGAATCCGAACCAGGCTCCAGGCTCTGAGCTGTCAGCACAGAGCCCGACGTGGGGCTCAAACTCACCAACTGTGAGATGTGACCTGAGCTGAAGTCTGCGCTTAACCAACTGAGCCACCCAGGAGCCCCTGGAGCTGTTCCTCTTGTAACAAAATGTTGAGCCTGGTCTTGAGATTTTCCTGCACTGTGGTTGCAGAAGTTGAGAATTTTTATATCTGGCCAAGAGGCCCCCAGATTTTCATATGTAGCATTTAATTGCTTATTAATCACCCTCAACAGGTGAGAGGGTGTCAGCATACCTCCTTAGTAGAGTTTGGGAGGGGAGGGCTAAGTCGGGATATTTATGTGGTTTGGAGGTCTGGTTTAATGGGGGAGTCTTTCAACATAGGGGTTTAAGATTGGTTAAGAATCATGGTTTAGGACTGCAGACACAGCCACGGTGAGGGTTTTGAAATGTCTTAGAGACTAAATAATCATTTGCCAACTGCCTATGGAAAAGCTGAGCAGTGTAAACCCCTCTCCGAAATATCTATTGCTCCTCATACAAAGCCATCCAATTCCATAGTCCTAATAACAATTTTATTATTTTAATACTATATTGCTAAATATAGTATTAAATATTATTTGAATATTATATTATTAAATATAGCATTAAATTTATTATTTTAATACTATAATAGTATATTATACTATATATATATATTATACTATAGTAATAGTACAGCAGTATAGTATTATTTTAATACTATAAAACACTATTATAGTATTATATGTAGGCATATTGTATATACATCAATTAATACATTAATTGCTATTACTTATGATTAATGTCTTAATATATAATCATATTAATATGACATATATAATGTATAATTCTGTTCATATGATAGCTAATAAATATATATTATAATGTTATATATATTATATGTTATATTAATGTTATATATATTATATATATTATAATACATATTACCACACAATATGGTGGTATAATATAATATATATATAATATATATTTAATATTATATTATAATACTGTAATATTGTAATATATGTTATATTATACCACCATATTATACTATGCTATTTTTTCAAATTTATTTTTTTTGAGAGAGAGAGCACATGAGCAGGAGAGAGGGGCAGAGGGAGAGAGAGAATCCCAAGCACGCTCCATACTGTCAGCACAGAGCCTGATGCACGGCTCAGTCCCATAAACCTTGACATCAAGACCTGAGCCCAAATCAAAAGTCAGAGGCTTAACTGATTGAGCCACCCAGGCGCCCCCAAGTCTATCTTAAGGAAAAATCACACGACTAGAAAACTATACCAGCAGATATCATATATATAACAAATGATATGTATAAAACTATTATAAATAAAACTAGTGTATGTGGGGGAGTATTATTAGGATAGGCAAACACAACAATGAAACAAACAGAACACAGAAATAAACCCTCACCAGTATGGTTACCTAGCTTATGATAAAACCACACACTGCAAGGTAGTAAGGAAAGAATGGTCTTTCAGTAGATGGTGAGGAGACAGTTGGATATCCATAAGGGGAAACAATGTAGCTTGTCCCCTACTTCATACCATTTGCAAAAATTAACTCCAAGTGGATTGTATGTCAAATATGAAAGTTGCGGGGGGACACCTGGCTGGCTCAGTTGCAAAATATGTAACTCTTATCTCAAGATTGTAAGCATGAGACCCAAGTGGGGTGTAGAGATTACTTTTAAAAAATTGTGTGTGTGTGTGTGTGTGTGTGTGTGTGTGTGTGTGTGAAAGCTGAAACAAGAAAGCTTTTAGATGAAAACATAAGGAAAACACTTTTGTGACCCAGAGCAAAGATTTCTTAAATAGAATATAAGGGGCACCTGGGTAGCTCAGTCGGTTGTGTTCAACTCTTGATTTCGGCTCAGGTCATGATTTCATGGTGGTGAGATTGAGCCCCGTCGTGCTGGGCATGGAGCCTGCTTAAGATTCTCTCTCTCTTCTTGGGGCACCTGGGTGGCTCAGTCGGTTAAGCATCCGACTTCGGCTTAGGTCATGATCTCACAGTTCATGAGTTCGAGCCCCGCGTCTGGCTCTGTGCTGACAGCTTGGAGCCTGGAGCTTGCTTTGGATTCTGTGTCTCCCTCTCTCTCTGTCCCTCCCCCACTCGTGCTCTGTCTCTCTCTCAAAAATAAATAAACATTAAAAAAAAAATTTTTTTTAAAGATTCTCTCACTCTTTTGGGGTGCCTGGGTGGCTCTGTTGGTTAAGCATCCGACTTCGGCTCAGGTCATGATCTCACAGTTCGTGAGTCGGGCTCTGTGCTGACCGCTCAGAGCCTGGAGCTTGCTTCAGATTCTGTGTCTCCCTCTCACTGTACCTCCCCTGTTTGTGCTCTGTCTCTCTCTCAAAAATAAATAAATAAAAAAAAAATTACACATAAGACACGTAGTAAAAAATTAAACAACAACAAAAAAATGAGAACCTAAAAGCACCCACAGAAACTGTATTAAAATTAAGAACATTTGTTCGCAAAAAGACACTATTTTAATGAGTGAGAACGCAACCCACAGACTGAAAGAAGACATTTGCAGTACATACATCTAACAAAGGCCTCCGATTTCAGATATATAAAGAATTCCAAAAAGAAAACAACCCAATAGAAAAACAGACAAAAGACTTGAACACTCTGTAAACAAGGACACCTGATATACCCAGCTAGAGTGGCCAGAATCAGAAAGTCAGATTAACAACAACAATCGATGGGGATGTGGAGAAGGAAGAACCTTCATACATGGCTGGCGGGAATACACAAGGGTGTCACCACTCTGGAAAACAGTCAAGCAATTCTTCCAATAATTAAACACAGAGTTACACTATAACCCAGGAATTCCGCTCCTGGGTATGCACCCAAGAGAACTGAAAACATATATCCCCTCAATAACTTGTACCTGAGTGTTTATAGCGGCATTATTCATCATAGCAAAAAGGTAGAGACAACCTAAATATCCACGAGTGGACAAATGGATAAACAAAATGTGGTTTAGCCACAGTTGATATCCGACCATATTATCAGGTCATAGAAGTGTTATCTGACCATAAAAAGGAATGAAGTGCTGGTTTATACTACAATATGGATAAATCCTGAAAGTGTTATGCTAAAGGAAAGAAGCCAGTCACAAAAGTTCACATATTGTGATTACATTCATATCAAAGTTCGGAATAAGAAAATCTGTAGAAATAGACACTAGATTCGTGGTTGCTCAGGGCTGGGCAAGGGGTGTAGGGAGCTAAAGGATATGGGGTTTCTTTTAAGATGATGGAAATATTCTCAAGTTGACGGTGGTGATGGTTGCATATATCAGCATATACTAAAAACTATTGAATTATATACTTTCAATGGGTGAATTGTATGATATGTGAATTATATCTCAATAAAGCTGTTTTTAAATTTTTAAAAAAGTGTTTAAAAGTTGATTTATTTTGAGAGAGAGAGAGAGAGAGAGAATGGGGGAAGGGCGGAGCGAGAGGGAAATAGATATAATCCCAAGCAGGCTCTGCACTGTCAGAGCAGAGCCCAATGTGGGGCTCAGACCCACAAAGCGTGAGATCATGACCTGAGCTGAAATCAACCAACTGACCAATTGGACACTTAACCAACTGAGCTTCCCAGGCACCCCAATAAAGCTGCTTTTTTACAAAAAGAATATCCACGAGGCCCATAAGCTTTTTTCAAAGTACTCAACTTTATTAGTTATCAAGAAAATACCAATTAAAAACCAATGAAATGACAGTATACGTCTACCACAATGGCTAAAACAAACAAGTCAGGAAATACCAAAATGTTGCCAAAGATGAAGAGTAACTGAAACTTTCATACGCCGCTCTTGAGAGTGTAAATTGGTCCAAACACTTTGGAAAAGGTTTCAGAGCACCTACTCAAGTAAAACATGTGTTATACCCTATGGCCCTCTATACCCCTAGGTATATATCCAACATAAAGGCATACAATATGTTCACCAAAAGATATGTATTCGAATATTCATAGCAACGCTATTCAAAGTAACAAAACGTGAAACTACGTCATTTCTCAGCAACTGTACAATAGAGAAATAAACTGAGGTATACTTATACAATGGAAAACGATGTCGCAATGAGTATGAATGATCTATAGCTATACAAAATAATATCAATGAATACCTATAAACATTTTGTTGAGGGAAACAAGCCAGCAGCAACCATTTGTATTCTTACATATTCTTTTTTTTTTTTTTAAGTAACCTCCATGCCCAATGTGGGGATCAAAGTCACAACCCTGAGATGAAGAGTCACATACATGCTCCATGACTAAGCCAGCCAGGCGCCCCATGTTCTTGTTTTTATATGGGCAAATATAATCTGTGCTTTTAGAAATTGGTGTTGTTTCTATGTTGATTATACTTGAATAAAATGTTTTTAAAAAGCAAAAGCAAAAAGTAAACCATGTATTATTCTCATTGCCTATCCCAAATGTCCAAGGGCCCAAAGTCAAGGACAGATCTATGATGTTGTCAAGCACCCAAACTCCTTTCGTCTCTTCATCTTCAACATACGGCTTTTATTTGCATGGCTGCAAAAGGATGCTTTTCCTCCAGGATCCTCGTCGTTGTTCAAGTCAAGAAGAAGAAGGAAAGGCCAAAAGCTATCCCTTTGTGAGGTTCTGTCATCTCCTTCAGAAGGGATTTATTTCCAGAAACTTCCAGTTACCTTTTTTTTTTTTTTTTTTTTTGGCTAGAATTCTGCCACAGAGCCTCCCCGAACTGTAAGTAATTCTGAGAAGGTGAGTATTTCAGTTGGGCACGTTACAATTATGCTTTTCCTTAGTGAAGAAAAAGAGAATGGATACTGGAGAGGTATTTGACGTGTATACCATCAGGTTGGAAGCCCTCAAGGATCTTACGTGCTGGTGGGGCAGAGGGGGTATTAACAGAAAAATGTGAACCCAGTTTGATAAGTCCTCAGTGGAAAGTGCTACAGGAGTGGAGAGGAATTCTTGTGGAAGATTCCTGACTAGAAAACACCTCTCGAAGGCCATCTTATAGGACCAGTGGAAAACCTCCAGGCAGAAGAGATGGAAAGGCTTTGCAAGCAGCATAAAAAGCATATGTTAAAATGATCAGGGAGGGGCGCCTGGGTGGCTCAGTCGGTTAACGTCCGACTTCGGCTCAGGTCACGATCTCGCGGTCCGGTCCGTGAGTTCGAGCCCCGCGTCGGGCTCTGGGCTGATGGCTCAGAGCCTGGAGCCTGCTTCCGGTTCTGTGTCTCCCTCTCTCTCTGCCCCTCCCCTGTTCATGCTCTGTCTCTCTCTGTCTCCAAAATAAATAAACATTTAAAAAAAATTAAAAAAAAAAATGATCAGGGAGCATAGTCGAAATAGGGAACTAAATGCAGTTTGGTGTTCCTGGAGAAGTAAGGGTAAGGTTGGAACACCAAAGGCATATCTGGGAAGCAGACACAGGAGGAACTCTGCCTTCTCCTTTTCTGCCTGAAAGCAGGGCGTTAATTTTCTCTTGTGAGACTGTCTCCCCTCCCCTCTCCCATACCAGGAAAGCGATCTTTATCACAGGACACGGAAAGTCAGCATAAACAAGTCTGCATAACAAACCTTACTAAAATAACCTTAATCTTTCACTCCTTTCCCCCTATATTTACCTTCCCACAGTGTTATTGCCCCTAGATGACCAAAGACCTTTTCCTTTGTTTTGTAACTTCTCTATAACATATTGCCCTTTGTTAAAATGGTAATATGAGCCCCCAGACCTAACTGACTCTTAGGGCTTTTGCTTTCTTCCTGTAAAGTGACCAGGTGCATACAAATAGATCTTTTCTCCTGTTAATTTGTCTTTTGCCAACTTAATTCCCAGTCCCCAGGCACAGAATATAAGAAGTTAGAGGAAAAGGGGGGGGAACCTGGATGGTTCAGTCAAGTTGAGTGTCCGACTTCAGCTCAGGTCAGGTCATGATCTCACGGTTCGTGGGTTCGAGCCCCACATTGGGCTTTGCACTGACGGCACAGAGCTTGCTTCGGATTCTCTGTCTCCCTTTCTCTGCCCCTCCTCTCCCTCAAAAACAAATATTTTTTTAAAATGACATAAGAAGCATTAAAAAAAAAAAGAAGTTAGAGGAAAAGGTTTTCCTCTCTTACAAATTCTACAGTCTAGAGTCTTGGCAGTTTTCCCAGATTCTTCCCGGACTCTTTTGTCTTACATCCAATTAGTCACTGACAATGGTGAGTTTCACCAGACCTCTTTGCTTCTGGAAAACAGGTCAGTTAAGAAATACCCTCATTTTTTTTGTTTTCCAAACCCCCGTCACCTTTTGTGTTCCATCCTGTTCTCGTATATTCCATGAAAAGACCCGTCTCTACACTGGCTCATGACTCCAGTAAGATTGGGGCCCTGTGTTTTCCTACCTCCATAAAACCTCAGTTCCCTTTCCTTTTCTATGAGACATTCTTCGTTAATAAACATGTCCTCTATTGCAATAGCCTGAATAACATCACCTCAGTTGTCTGGTGCATTTTGTCTCTGACATCACTAAGTTCTGATGCGATCTCCCCTGCGGAGTAACTTCTACGTACGCCCCTTCCTCCTAACTCCCGCTGCCAGTTCCCCAGCGCGTGTCCAGATTACCACAGCAGTTTCCTAAATGATTTTGAGAACTTCAGCTTCACCCTTCTCTTCTCCATTCTTCAGTCTGATGCTGGAATGATCTTTCTTTCTTCTTCTTCTTTTTTTTTTTTTAATTGTATTTATTTATTTAAGTAATCTCTACACCCAACGTGGGGCTCAAACCCACAACTCCGAGATCAAGAGCTGCACATGCTCTGACCGGGCCGGCCAGGCGCCTTGCTCTTCTGAAAAAGCAAGTCAGGATCTAACTTCTCTCTACTTTCTCAACTCATTTTTCTTTTTCTTTTTTAATTATTACTTTTTTTTTTTTTTTTACATTTATTTATTTTTGAGAGGCAGAGAGAGACAGAGCACAAGCAGGGGAGGGGCAGAGAGAGAGGGAGACATAGAATCCAAAGCAGGCTCCAGGCTCTGAGCTGTCAAGCACAGAGCCTGGTGCGGGGCTTGAACCCATGAACCGTGAGACCATGACCTGAGCTGAAGTCAGACGCTCAACCGACTGAGCCACCCAGGCGCCCCTCAACTCACTTTTAAACACACACACACACACACACACACAATCCATGAGTTGCATTGAACTACTTGGATGAAATACCCATGATTTCTTCTACCTCTTTGTCTTTCATTTGTAGCTCACTTTGCCCAAACTTGCTTCCTCTTTCATTTTCTCATTGTTCATCCAGCTCAGGCATCAACCTGGAAAAGCCATTCTGACCACTCCTTCACTTCAGTCTGGGAAGGTGCCTCTCCTATGTAATCCCATAGCTTTTTGTATTTTCTACCTCTCCCTCTCCTCCCTTCTTTCTCTTTCTTTCTTAAAAATTTTTTAATGTTTATTTTTGAGACAGAGAGAGAGAGAGAGAGCACGAGTTGGGGAGGAGCAGAGAAAGAGGGAGACAGAATCAGAAGCAGGCTCCAGGCTCTGAGCTGTCAGCACACAATGCAACACGGGGCTTGAATTCACAGACTGCGAGATCACGATCAACTGAGCCAAAGCTGGATGCTTAGCTTAACCTTAGCTTAACGGACAGAACCACCCAGGCGCCCCGCCCCCTCTTTCTTTCTTTCTTTCTTTCTTTCTTTCTTTCTTTCTCTTTCTTTCTTTCTTTCTTTCTTTCTTTCTTTCTTTCTTTCTTTCCTTCTCTCTCACACTGTATTGTAACTGTTGATTTATTTATTTTCTCCCTCCACCAGTCTGTGAACAATTTGAGGACAGAAACTTCATTTTACTTATTTTTGCATTCCCAGAACTGGTAAAGTGCCTGGCATATAATAAATGCATGTATTGAGTCCCTACTATAAGCACTATAATATGACATGTCACTTAATTCTCACAATCGCCTTGCTTCTTAGATATGCAGAAATGTTTACGTTTCTGATTCTGTGTCTCCCTCTCTCTCTGCCCCTCCCACTCACTGTCTCTTTTTCTCAAAAATAAACGTTAAAAAAACTATTTTACATAAAAAAAGAATATTCTTTGCCTTCAATCTAAAGCCCAAAAGATACAATGAACACAGAAACTCTATTCATTTCAAATATTCATTTAAAATATTCTATCCAGATATAACTTCTTTAAAACTTTTTTTTAAATGTTTATATGTTTTTGAGACAATGCAAGAGACAGAGTGTAAGCAGCGGAGGGGCAGACAGAGGGAGGCACAGAATGTGAAGCGGGCTCCAGGCTCTGAGCTGTCAGCCCAGAGTCTGATGCGGGGCTCGAACTCACGAACCGTGAGATCATGACCTGAGCCAAAGTCGGACACTTGACCGACTGAGTCACTCAGGCGCCCCCAGATATAACTTCTTAAGTCCTGAGGATCACTATCTCCCTCCATTGCAAAAAGGAGTGGGTTCTGGGAGGAGTCACAGAGCCAAATGTAACAGGGTAGAGGGTTCAGGAGTGGGGGGAGCGTTCATGAGTGCCCTCTTTTCTTTAATTTCCATGATACCTGAGAGGTAAAGCAGGTTTGGGGATGACCTCCTTTGGGTATGTTCCCCATGTTCTCTCACTAGGAGGTCCAGGGCAGAGTCTAGGGTGGGGGGAGACAGGAAATGAACAATGTTTGCAAATATGGCCCTGGGCTTATGGAAATATCTCTACATCATGAACTTACTTTCCCCTGGCTCTTCTGGTCAAAATTTACAGTCCAAAGGAGCGAGATCAGAGAGTGAATATCCAGGGTGAAAAGGTGTGGTTGCCTAGATGCTCTTCTCTGTTTAAATACTATTCATCTCTTTCCCCCCCATACCTTTGCCTCCAGACCCGTTTCTAAAACAAAAACATTGCTTCCAGAAACAGTTTACACAAAGATAGGTATCCCCTAGCGGAAGAGGCTGGGGGAATCCTGAAGGAGAAGCACAGAGATAGGGAATCCTGGCCAGCCACTTCTCTTGTTATCAATCACTATTTTGCCCTGCAGTGACAGCTGGCTGAACACAATCCCTTAATTGGGACTCTCTGACCCCTCCCAGAATCGGCAAGACGATTCTCTGACGTGTCTGGGTCAAAAGGTTTAAAGAGGAAGCCAAAATATGAGTTCTGGTTAAAGGATGATTATTATCTTTCAACAAAACCTTTGGGAGCCATAGCAAGACGCACAGAGTCAAGGACACGGGTTTTCTTTTCAAGGAAAAAAATTTTTTTCATCTACTCCCAAAGCGCTAAATTACATCTCCCCTTAGATTTAACCTCCGGAAAGACATTTTTATCTTCCCTGGATCCCCCTCTACTTCCAAATCTTCTCTGGAGAGTCCCCCCCCCCCCCCCCCCCCGTGGCTAAATCACTTCTCCTCCCCCAGGGGTCTTTTCCAGGTAATTCTTCCCTGGGGTGATTATTCCGAGCCCATCCCCCCGCCCCAACCCTTTATTCCGTCATCTATGCATCTGTGAAGTGGAAGAAAGTAGCTGAGGTTCAAGCCTGCTCATCTGTTACACACTCACTAGTCAATCAGAGAAATCAAATTAGTTGATTGAATGAGTTTTGCTTTAAGAGGCAGAAGAATGTTGTCCAGTAATGTCACAGGGGATTAAATTAGTCTCTTTCCAACTTCTATCCTGGGAGAGGAGGGGGGGGGGGGGGCGGGGGGAAAGAAGACATCATTATACTCAGAAAGTCTTCATGAATGTAAAAGAGTTTTTCCTATTTATTTGTTTAATTGTTTTTTTTTTAAAGTTTCCTCTAGGGGCACCTGGGTGGCTCAGCCGGTTAAGTTTCCGACTTCGGCTCAGGTCATGATCTCATGGTTTGTGAGTTCGAGCCCCGCGTCGGACTCTGGGCTGACAGCTCAGAGCCTGGAGCCTGCTTCGGATTCTGTGTCCCCCTCTCTCTCTGCCCCTCCCCCACTCATGCTCTGTCTCTCTCTGTCTCAAAAATAAACATTTTTTTTAAAATAAATAAATAAATAAATAAAGTTATCTCTACACCCAAGGTGAGTTTAAACTCCCAACCCGGAGATCAAGAGTCACATGCTCTACCAATTGAGCCATCCAGGTGCTCCCTCAGCTTTTTCCTACCTACAAGAAAATCTGAATGCGCAATGAGATTATTAATAGTGTTATCTCAGAGGAGCAGGATCAAATAATCTTTACTTTTCCCTTAGTATTTTTATATAACAAAGATGTAGAATGTAAAAATAATTTTAAAAATTCATCAATTTCAATCAGAAGAAAATCTGGTTTTTAAAAACCACATAGAACCCCTCCCACAAATGCCACTATTAACTTTTTCTGGTGTGACCTAAGATTATTATTCTTTCTTTAAGAGTTTAGGACCGGGGTGCCTGGGTGGCTCAGTGGGTTAAGCATCTGACTTCGGCTCAGGTCATGATCTCTCGGTCCGTGAGTTCAAGCCGTGCATCGGGCTCTGTGCTGACAGCTCAGAGCCTGGAGCCTGCTTCAGATTCTGTCTCCCTCGCTCTCTGCGCCTAACCCACTCGCATTCTGTCTCTGTATCTCTCAAAAATAAAAATAAACATGAAAAAAAATTAAAAAAAAAAAGTTTAGGACCAAAAAAAGGGGGTATGTGGCTGGCTCGGTCAGTAGAGCATGTGACTCTTGATCTCAGGGTCGTGAGTTTGAGCCCCACGATGAATGTAAAGCTTACTTCAAGAAGAAAAAAGGATTTAAGATTTAAAAAAAAGAAAAAGAAAAAAGGAAAGCCCACTTTCTATCAAAAAATAGCTCCCCAAAGGTAATAACAGTAACTCAGAAGAAGGTCCCTTAACTTTTGAATACTATCACCCTACCGCAAAAGCTCATCCTTACCTCATTCACAAGGATCAGAGTACTGAATTGTTGCCTGTTCACCTGTAAGATGAAAGGACATATATTATTACATAAGGGCCCTCATGCATTCAAAGAGAAAGTACTTCATAAAAGCTACTGCTTTAACCCTGTTCAGAGGATCCCTAGACGCGATGAGCATATTATGAGCATATTCCGAATTACGGGAAAGTTCCAGACACTACTGTTGTGGTAAATTCTTAATCGCAGCAAAAACATTACGAATAGTCAGGCCTTAAAGAACAAGGGTCCCTCTTGTCCTTTTGGTCTGTGGACCGTCGTAAAACATCGCTAGTGCAGAAGACTTTTAAAAATGACATACAGTTAAAATGCAATGTTTTAGGAGGTCAAATAATGTAATTATATGCTACTTGCTTGGGAAAGAGTATCTGTAAAATTAGGGGAGATAGCATGAAGAGCGAGGTAGAACTACGTTGGGAGATACAATAGAGCTCAGCCCTCACCTGGGAGGTAGTAGTCATAGACCGTGATGGTTGCTGGTTTCAGGTTAGTGACCAACATACGTTGGCTGATGGTGAAGGTAAAGGCCTGAGTCTTCTTATTCAGCTGTGGAGAAGAAAGACAAAACATCATATCAAAACTAAAGAGAAAATAACACTCTCTGTAATGCGGAGATTAAAAGACTCTTGTCTTCACCCAAATCTCCTGAAACCCTTCTACCTGTCCCTTCTTGCCCTACGCCAGTCTTCAAGATGTTGGCTTCTGCCGACTTCCTGACTCTTTCTTCTTAGGATCTTACAGCTTCCTGGCCTTCTTGTGACAAAGTCCCCTCCATTCTTGGTCTACTCTAACCCATGGTTCCTCCACTAAATTAATTGAAGTGGCCAAAGGAACAGAATCTTTCTTTTTTTTTAAAAGGCTCTTTACTTCCTAGTGGTTTTCTCTCTTCCTTCAGGTCTCTGATCAGGTAACATCTCCTCAGAGAGGCCTTTCCTGACCACCTTATTTTAAAATGGTCACATCTTGGCCGACACATTTTTAAATGACATAGATAGCGGGGAGCCTGGGTGGATTAGTTCGTTAAGTGTCCGACTCTTGATTTCGGCTCAAGTCACGATCTCATGGTTCTTGGGATCGAGCCCCACATCAGGCTCTACGCTGACAGGGCAGAGCTTGCTTGGGGTTCTCTCTCCCTCTCTCTTTGCCCCTACCCCCTCTCAAAATAAATAAATAAACTTAAAAAAATAAATGACATAGATGGCTAGGATGATGTATCTGTTAGTACTGCCCTGGAGGTGAATAAGAATATTTTATAGTAAACAACATGGAGGTAGAATTCACTTCGTGGCTTCAGACCCATTCTCTCGGTTCCCTCATCCCTGTGCATGTGACACCAATATATACAGATTAAAAGGGAAGTTGCAAAGCTACATAAGGAATCAAGCTCTTGGGTTCAGTTTCTGAACACCTACCTCTTCCAAGTAAATGTTCAGTACGTCAGTTCCAGATTCAACCTTCTTCACCAGTGGTTGTTGGAGAAGCTAAATAAGAAAGGGGGACAATAAAACAGACTAAGATCCAGAGCCTTCCCTATCCCCTAGGGTACTATACCAAAGCTCTGTCATGATCAAGGAAACAATATATACTGTGGAAAAGGTAAGACAAAGGAACCAAGATGATTCCAGTTTCCATTTAACACATCTGATGCACTTTTGCAGCCCATTGAAATAATGTAATTATGAGTTGTATATATACATGCATAGATAGATAGATTATAGATAGATAGATAGATAGATAGACCATGAAGCCCATTTCACCAGCTTTTTAGGGATCATGTTATGTCCTTTTAGAGCTTGTTAAATGAAGAAGAAAGAACAGACTTACTAACTGATTGGTGCCCTCCATGGGACTGAACCCAGAAAGCATCTTCACTTCTACAATGGCCATATTGGAAGAGCTGCGACTCCCCACATAACTAAGGGCAGAAAGAGGTGCATCTGTGTCAACCCGTTATTTTCACTCTTAGCAGACTCTGTAGCCCCAACGTGCGCACACGCGCGCACACACACACACACACACACACATACACCTCAGCTCCTATGATCCAGGTGCCCCCCCACCAGCTCAGCTTTTCTCACCTGGTGTGGATAGTAAGCACCAAGGATCGAGGTGAAGTAACTTGCTCACATGTATCCTTTCCCACTTCCACACTAAGACTAAAGGTATCCGCAAGTTTAGGAGGGGGGATGTTGTATTTCAGCACCGTCTAGCAGGAGGAAATAGATAACCAAATCAGAGCTAGGAAGAACTTTAACTATTGCACAGCTCAAACTACTCTCTTCACAAATGAGACAGGAGGTTCGACTGGAGGCAAAGACGCCCGCAGGCTCTCCTTCCCAATGCGTGCTGGTTCTTTCTCATGGATCTCTGCTTACCTGCACGTAGACACAGCCCTGGCCCGAGGCCTCCAAGGTATACGCTCCAGGGATATTGGGTAGAGTCTCCTGCTGAAATACCAACTGGTTGGCAGCCTGAATGTTGAAAGCACGCTGGAAATTCTCACTGGATTTCACAGCCAGGTTGACTTCCTCAGATGGCACATAGGCAGTGGTGGCGTATTTGGCAAGAGCTTGGAGGGCAACTACAGTATCCTGAAGAAAACGGTGGGGCATATGCTTACATTTTGTGAGCCACTGGAATTAACTTCAAATAACCCGATAACCTACGTGTCTGGCTGTTCACTAGTGTGGATGACGCCTCTTCTAAGTATGTAAGAGCCACGTTCATCGATGCCGGGGAAACCGACATAGAAATCATATCTTGCCTGTCTAGAAAATTGTCATCAAGTTGCTATGACACATCTATAGGTTATCGGGTTCATCTCATATTCGTCTTCAACCAAACCTATCTTCAGAATGGGCTATAGTTAGAAGCAAGTGGGTAACTGTTCAGTATATATTTTACAGTTTCCTTATTTGGAGAGGAAATAGCAGTAACATAATAGCCCTAAAAATTGCACATTCTTCAAAGTCATTTAGCTGTGTGATGATCTTCTATGGCACAGCTGGAGAGGATATCAGGGTACCCTTCCTTGCGAACTAAGGCTTCTTCGCCGCTGTGCCATGTGACCATCTTTTCTTCACTTGGATAGAAGACAGATAAGCTGCCACCAAGAAGGCAAGGCATCAGAACTTTTCCATTCTGCAAATATGATTTATATAAGTGACAACTAGAGGAAAGAAAAAACAGAACGAGATGTCCAGCAAATTGCTATATTTTACTGCTATGAGAATATCTACATGCTCGACACTTTGTACAGTATCTACAGAATAAGGGAACCCCACATCTTCCTATCCCAAATGAAAACGAACAGCTGTATTTAGACATCATACTATCGTATAAAAGCCTGGGTGGCTCAGTCGGTTAAGCGTCCGACTTCGGCTCAGGTCATGATCTCACGGCTGGTGGGTTCGAGCCCCACGTCGGGCTCTGTGCTGACAGCTCCGAGCCTGGAGCCTGCTTCGGATTCTGTGTCTCCCTCTCGCTCCCTGCCCCTTCCCCACTTGCACTCTGTCTCTCTGTCTCTTAAAAAAAAATAAACATTAAAAAAAATTTTTTTTGGAAAAACAGGAAGGCAGGTCACCCACTCTGGGGAAGCTGCGAACGAGTGATTCCTATGCAGCTTGACTATCTACAAACAACTTTGTATCTACTCTCTGTGAACTTGATCCCAAAAGGTCCTTATTGCTCCAATATGTGGAAACAATTCAAGAAACGAGACCTCATCACTGGATGAAAAACCACTGTGGGTGATATGTGCCTTCTTGTAATAGCTAAGGATTTTATTGAAAAACAATTCTGACATGTATCTGTCACTGAGAGTTCTAAACATTTCACTCACGGCTTTCTGAAATTGTATATCATAATTATTTAGGGCTCAGCAAGAAAGAAGTCCTTCCTGATCTTTGGCCAAGAATTTCCTTGCAGGAAGGAAGGATAGTGCCATATAATTTTTTATTTTATTTTATTTATTTATTTATTTATTTATTTAGAAAGAGAGAGTGCAATCAGGGGAGGAGCAGAGAGAGAGAGAGAGAGAGAGAGAGAGAGAATCTCAAGCAGGCTCCACATTCAGTGCAGAGTCTGAGGCGGGGCTCAATCTCACGACCCTGGGGTCATGACCTGAGCCAAAATCGAGAGTCAGACACCCAAGTGACTGAGCCACCCAGGTGCCCCAGTGCCATATAATTTTTTTAAAATTCCTATTAAGGCATTACCATATTCAGTTTCAGTGCTCTTAACATCTTTATCACACACTTCATCAGTTAAAATATATTCTTTTTCCAGGTCTTATTTACATGTTATATCCTCAACGAAACTGGCCCTAATTTCAACGAGTCAGAATACAATCTTTACAAAGACAAGAAATATGTTTTTTTTTTTTGTTTTGTTTTTGTTTTTTAAAACCTAAGGACTCAGTTTTTTGGGTTTTTTTTTTTAATTTTTTTAAGCTTATTTATTTTTGAGACAGAGAGAGACAGAGCATGAATGGGGGAGGGTCAGAGAGAGAGGGAGACACAGAATCGGAAGCAGGCTCCAGGCTCTGAGGCATCAGCCCAGAGCCCGATGTGGGGCTCGAACTCACGGACCGTGATATCGACCTGAGCTGAAGTCGGACACTTAACCGACTGAGCCACCCAGGTGCCCCAAGAAATATGTTTTTTTGATTATTTTGTATGATCAGTGAGTTGGATATGGTATGTATTTAATAACATTTGCAGAACAAATGAATTAATGACTACTCTCTTTATAATCATCTAAGACAATTTTTATGATACTATTTGAATATATCATGCGATTTTACATCTTTTTCCCAACTGCCACCAAATTCAAGTTCTCCTTACCCCTAACGTAGACAAATGAAAGAGTGTCCTATCTCTTCAAATCCAGTGTCTCTCTCCTCAGAACCATCCCCTACACTAAGTAACAGTAAGTAACAGGTTAATCTTTCTGACACAAAGTTAAAAAAATTAATAGCTTCTCAGAATGGGCAAAATCTTGAGTCTGATACACAAGGGCCTCCATGGTATAAACCTGTCCGAACTTTCTAAACTGAGGTCCCGTTATGCATTGGCTAACCCAGTTTTCCCGACAGTCATTCTATACTTTTGCAAACTGTTGTCTCTGCTCACGCCATTTCTCCTTCCTTGTAATAGTTGTCCCCCCAAATGTTACATATCCTTTTATTTATTTGTTTGTTTGCAAGTAGGTTCGACACCCAACGTGGGGCTTGAACTCACGACTCCAAGACCAAGAGTCACATGCTCTACCAACTGAGCCTGTCAGGTGCCCCTGCATATGCTTTTAGATCTACCTCAAATGCTACTCCCCTGAAGACTTTTCTTATCCTTCAAGTTGTTGTAAGCTCTCTTTCCCTTTTTAAGTGCATTATTTTGTATCTTTTGTTTCTTTCTGGTATAACCAAATCCTGCTCTGTAGTTATAGAGCTTTTCTGAACTTTACTTCTAGTTTGTGAACTTTTTTTTTTAAGAGTCCAGTGAGGCATTTTATTTGCATGAGCATATTCTATCCCTAGGAAAAGAATTCCCGGGATTTTCCCTCCTGTGTGTTTTCATCCTGCTTCCTCATGGTCCATGATGCCACCTGAGGTTGTCAGTACAATGAAACCAACTGGCAGGAGGGGAGCAAATTATTCTGCCATTTTTCTAGACCTTTGAGCTGTACATCAAACCTGGGGCTGATCACCCCACACTTGTTTAGCCTCCCCCATCCCCGTGAGGTTTCCAATAATTTTCCCAGCTCTGCGAGCATCGATGATTTCAAATTCGCCAATGCAACCATGCTTCAGTATCACAGTTAGAAATCGATGATGACTTTGGAGCACGACCCAATAAGAACCTGGTGTTTGCTTCTCTTTCCAGCATTGTCAATGCTCTTGAGAGCCTCTGCCAGGACATTCATGTGCACCATTATGGCAGCACGAAAAGATGGCGGAAAGAGCTAGTTTGTGAACTTTTAAAAATAGAAACTGTATATCTTACTAGCTTCCCAATACCTGCAATAGAAGGAAGTATACTTGTAAAATCTTGCTTTTATGTTTCTGACTCCATAATTGGCTTTCTAATCTGTTAATGTATAATATAGTCATAATTATATATGTCCTATTCACACATAAAACACTGATCTTATAATGTTTCTCTTTATTCCATTATGTTTCATATTCTACAAAAGAAGAGAATTAAGTACATATAGTACTATTTATGTGTTCATATGACCCTTGTTATGAACCCTATATATTTTTCACACGTTTTTCCTCCCACCCTATAGAATTATTGACCTAGAAGTCAAGGGCAATAGTTTTTGTGTCTTGTTTTTGTTTGTTTGTTGTTTTGTCCTCTCTCCACAGAGGACTAATACTACCTGATAAGTCGAGGTTGGAGAGTGGGTTATTTACCTGAGTAGAAGAGAAGCCCCCATACGCGTTGCGTTGCTTGGCCAACCAAGCCACTATGGCAGTGGCCTTGGCTATCTCCTTTTGAGTCAGGCTGGCTTTGCTAAGCTGGGCTAATAAGATATATGCTGTAAGTTCCACATCTACAGCCTCAGGCTCAGACCAAGGTCTGGCATCCAGGGACCGAGTAGGCTTTTGGCTCCAGTGAATGGACTCTCCTGTGGAGAAAGAAGCATAATCAGGAAGGTCTTAGAAGGAGATGATTTCCCATATTCAATGTGTAAATGCTACACCTCAGAGCAGAGCAAGCACCAGCCAAAAATTAATCATGAGTTAGAAAAAAAATTTTTCTCAGAATCTTCAGGTGTATTGGCCATTATGTTTACACAGGGATGTGTGTGTGTATGTGTGTGTGTGTGTGTGTGTGTGTGTGTGTAGAGCCATCCATAATTCCTCAAGGTGAAGCTGAGAGTGTCAACAAATGCCTCCAGCAATCACATGAAAACCACTCTTGTTAATTTATCAATTCTAATGCCAGTGGAGATAGGTAAGTAGAAACTTACAAGAATCTTACATGTTTGGGGGCATGTTTTTGGCGTGTAGAATTTTGTTAACTTTTTAGCCTTTATTTTACCTAATCAAAAGTTTAACATCTTAAGAATAACAATGACAGGATATGCGTAAGAACTCTGAGAAATCATAGAAAAATGCTAATGAGGGTGAGCAAATAGAATATGAGACTAAAACAGAACTCTAGGACAACCAAGACGACAGATAACTCAAAGAAAGGGATGAGCAAATGGAAATAAAAAGAGTGAAAGCTATGGGAATGCAAGCTGGTGCAGCCACTCTGGAAAACAGGATGGAGCTTCCTCAAAAAAGTAAAAATAGAACTACCTTGGGACCCCGCAATCATACTACTAGGCATTTATCCAAGGGATACAGGGGTGCTGTTTCGAAGGGACACATGCACCCCCATGATTATAGCAGCACTATCAACAATAGCCAAAGTATGGAAAGAGCCCAAATGTCCATCGATGGATGAATGGATAAAGAAGATGTGGTATTTATATACAATGGAGTATTACTCAGCCATCAAAAAGAATGAAATCTTGCCATTTGCAACCACGTGGATGGAACTGGAAGGTATTATGCTAAGTGAAATTAGTCAGTCAGAGAAAGACAAAAATCATATGACTTCACTCATATGAGGACTTTGAGACAAAACAGATGAACATAAGGGAAAGGGGGCAAAAATAATATAAAAAACAGGGAGGGGGACAAAACAGAAGAGACTCATAAATATGTAGAACAAACTGAGGGTTACGGGAGGGGTTGTGGGAAGGGGGAAGGGCTAAGTGGGTAAGGGGCACAAAGAAATCTATTCCTGAAATCATTGTTGCACTATATGCTAACTAATTTGGATGTAAATTAAAAAAAAATAATAAATTTAAAAAAAGAAGAGTGAAATCTAGAAGTTTAATTAATTATCCATTTAAAGATAATAAATAAATAGCCCACAGGAGGCAATCTAATTGGAAAAACATAAGAGAAATCATGTGAGCCGGCAATGCAAGATAATGGAGAAGAGATAATCTCATTAAATCAATATACACTGGAACAGGTATGTGCAACCCACTGTCTGAGACACTCATTTCATGACTAGAGTCGCTTATGTACCAGTCAAAAAACTACCCAGAACCCAGGAGAGGACAAGTTAGTAACGACATTCATACAAATGAAGGCCAAGATTAAGCTTTTACCTGGAAGTTTGATTTTAACCCCACAGCTAGATCAATAAAATGCTTGTTAGAACATCAAATAGTATTCCAAATACACCCAAAAGTTTTTAGGGTGCCTGGCTGGCTCAACCGGAAGAGCATGAGACTCTTGATCTCGGGGTCATGGGTTTGAGCCCCACATTGGGTGTAGAGATTATGTACGTAAAGTTTTTAAAGGACCTTGAGAAGTCTCTCTTATCCCGTCAACCTCAGTGAACTCATAGCAAAGAATTGTCAAAGATGGGCAAAAGGGGGGATTCTACAACACCAAGGGGTCCTTTGACTAGCTCCCACCGTTTATTTTCTCTTCGTGTTAAAAGTATAACAATGCCTTTTAAGGACTTCCATGGGCTTTCTTATAAAACCCTCAACAGTGACCTAATGACTTCACACCTTGTGCTAAAAGGAATCCTCTCTAAGACTGAATATATGTGGGACTATGGGGACTAGGAACAATCACAGATAACTCACAGCGCATTTCCACAATTTCGACAAAACACTCCTAACATGGCCAACATACCTGTGATGATAGCCTGCTGGTCTAACTTTTCAAGAAGAGTGTTTCTGATGTCCATCTCCCCAGCCAGAGAGAAAGTATAAGCTAGTAGGGCCTGTGTGTAGAGGCTGTTAGTGGAGGAAACAGAACTCCTGAGGCACCGTAGGCCCTGACTCACCATCGGGTCCTAAAAGGTACAATGAAGAACTGAGTTTATAAGGCATTCCTTTGAAAACGGGAAGTGATAAGGAAGTCATCGTATCCTTTTTTGAGTCTACAAGGGTGAAGGGTAGGTGCAATGTCTCTAGAAGTAGGCATAATAGGAAGGATAGACAGAGGAGGCCCTAGAGACACGCACCTGTATGGTTTTGCTCATCTCCAGCAACGCGGCTGTGATGTATGCAGTCAGGGAAGTCTCATCATCAACGCCACCCTGGAGGACGCAGGGAGACGAGGTCAGGGCCACAGGCAGCACAGCGCGTTGTATGACTCGTGCACAGATTGCAAAAAAGTATCCCCTCTGAATGGGTGGATTATTTAAACAAGCATACAGACAATCACAGGGGAGGGGATATGGAGAAAAATCTCTTATTCTCGGGTTCTTCCTGAATCTGAGCCTCCTCAAACAGACATCCTCTCAAGAAGCAGAAGGCCCCGGGGGCGCCTGGGTGGCTCAGTTGGTTAGCGTCTGACTCTTGATTTTAGCTCAGATCACGAGCTCACGGACCAAACACCAAGTCTGGGCCGACAGCTTGGGATTTTCTCTCTCCCCCTCTCTCTGCACGACCCCCTCCCCTTTGTGCTCACTCTCTGCCTCAAAATAAAGAAAATAAATTAAAAAAAAAAAAAAAAAAAGGTCCAGCCTCTTCTCCAGGGGGGAGATCAGATGGCACCCACCCCGTTTAATGCCTTTTACGGAAAGATATTAGCAAGTTTTTAAAAATAGCTAATCACAATTGTTATCCTCATTCGGGAGATAAGAAAATAAACCCTTAAAAGGCTAAATGGCTTGCTGGAGATTACACAGCTAATAAGCAGCAGGAGTTGAACCCAGGGAGTTTAATTATGGAGCTCCTGCACCAAATCACTAAAGCTTGCTACACAGGTGATGGGTTTCTTTTTTTTTTTTTTTTAACATTTATTTATTTTTGAGACAGAGAGAGACAGAGCATCAACAGGGGAGGGTCAGAGAGAGGGAGACACAGAATCTGAAACAGGCTCCAGGCTCTGAGCTGTCAGCACAGAGCCCGACGCGGGGCTCGAACCCACGGACCATGAGATCATAACCTGAGCCGAAGTTGGCCGCCCAACCGACTGAGCCACCCAGGCGCCCCGGTGGTGGGTTTCTTAAGAGCCTGGCCGGGGCTGGTGGGCAGGAAGAGGAAACAGCTCCTCCATCTTGTTCAAGTCAAGCCCTGGCTTGTGCTACTCCCACGTGTATTTCAGTGTATAAGGGGACAGAGATTTGGAGACACTGATAAAATCTGGCATAAGGAATGTACTAGTGAATCCTATACAGAGACTTTGTTTTGTTTAATACTCAAAATGTTTTAATTGAGGCCCCAGAATGGCAACGTAAATGATTTCCCTAGCAACGTACATACAAATCTTTCCTTCACTGGGTATATTCCGAATGGAACAAATTCTCCTGAAGCATCAACACCTCAGCCTGTGTTTGGGAGGGGTGCAGGCAACGCAGTGAATGGAGTCCAGCGGCTATGGTTCAAAATAGAGTCCTCCCACTCATTACCATTCACCTTGGGCGGTTAACTTAATCTCTGCACCTTCATCTGTAGAATGGGAGTGATAGTGGTATACCGGCACCTAGCTGATTAATTGGCTGTAAACATTAAATAATATCAAATAAACGAAGTGCTTGGAACAGTGCCTGGCACAGAGCGAACCTCTTACAGAAAACACTGGACTGCCTATGGGTCGTCACCCGAGAAAGTGGCTTCACTTCCGATTCGGGGAGATAGTAAAAGACGCAGCGAACGTCTAGTCCAGTGGTTCTCACGCCTTCGGGAATATCAGAATCACCTCGAGGGCTTGTCAGAAATACAAATGTCTGGCCCACGCCCTCCACAGTTTCTCAGAGTAGGCGGGGTAGGAACTGGAATTTGCATTTCTAACAAGTTCTCAGGTGCTGCTGCTGCTGCTGATCTGAGGACCACAGGTTGAGAGCCTTGTGCTAGCACATGTTCTCGTTTTCTACAGACGTGGAAGCTGTGGCTCAGACTGGTTGAGTACATTGACCGGGGTCACCCAGAGCCAGGGCTCAGACCTGAAGAACACTGACTCCCAGGCCTATGCCCTTTTGATTCTGCTCAGTCAGAGGTGCAAGCTCCTCCCAGATGTGGTGATGGGCTGAGAGCCCTGGGGTGGATTTGCACCTTCATAGCTGTGTGTAAGAGCTTTCCCACATTGGCATAGCAGCCGCTGGGGAGCTGGTTTTCCGCCATCCACTTGAGAGCATCCTGGATATTCTTCTCATCAATGAAGATGAATTCCTGAGCTTGGCCAAAGCATTTGGTGACAAACGCTGTCAACCTACGTGGGTAAAGAGAGAAATGTGGCACGAAGGGGGGGATTCCCCAGTGAGGGTGCAACAGTTCTGTCATTTATTCTGGCGTGTGGTTCCAGAAAGGGATTGAGGAAACATAATGCCATTGGAGCCTAGAAAAGGGAAGTATTAATGGGTATCAATGGGGACAAGAACGGGGGAGGCACAAGCTCAAGGAGAAGGGTGAGGGGTTTGACCCTACATGAGGCTGAAATAATCAGTATTAAAGGAGTAGAAGACGGATGTAAGAAAGAATGGGGTTAAGGGAAGAGGTAGAGAGGAATAGCTCCACAGGCCCAGAAATTACGCTCTGGGATCCACTGAGAATTGGGCAATATTACCATGTGTTTCCATTTTCATCCTGCTCCCCAAAGGCACTGTATGAGCCATTGCTGTGTTTGTACAGTAGCTCCTTCTGGTACCCTGGGAAGCCAGATATGGGGTTAGATCACAGGACCAACTTCAAAAAAACATGGCTTTCAAGACTTTCAGGGATGTGGGACACTTTGGAGGGAACCTCCCTATATCTTATGAGCCTATCATAGCCCCTAGAGAATGCATTCAAGAAGAAAAACTGAACCAACTCACCGAGCTCCAGGAAACCCACTGCCCGAGACCTGATTTCCTCAGTCAGCAGCCTTGCCCTCTTCAGATACTGCAAGACGTAGATTATGGGAGCAAACAATACCATGTTCTGTTCCCCGCAGCCCCTTGGCATCTGTACCAGATTGTCTAGGTTCTGTAGGGCTGTGCCCATAATGTCTCCTGAGATCCAAAAGAAGAGAGAAAGTGATGGTAGAGAGAAGAAAGAAGGCTTCTGATTTATTGTCATTCATTTAATTAAAAAAAATTTTTTTTTTACAGTTTATTAATTTTTGACAGAGAGAGAGAGAGAGACAGACAGAGCATGAGTGGGGGAGGGGCAGAGAGAGAGGGAGACACAGAATCCGAAGCAGATTCCGGGCTCCGAGCTGTCAGCACAGAGCCCGACGCAGGGCTCGAACTCCAGACCGCGAGATCGTGACCTGAGCCAAAGTCGGACACTCAACCGACTGAGCCACCCAGGCGCCCCATATTGTCATTCATTTAACAAACGCGTATCAGCTATCATTTAGTTGAGTACCTACGCTGTGGCCTGGGAGACAGTAAGTCAAGTACAGTCTTTACCTCAAAAGATCATAATCCGAGGGGCAAACAATTACAAAACATTACAAATAGAATTCATTATAAACAATTATAATACAGTGCGATCATTTTGGGTGCACACAAGGTGCTGGAGCACACAGAGAAGAAGTACATGGGTTACCTAAGGGCGTGGAGGGTTGTAAGAAGACACGTCACGGGCTGGTGAGTAACATAACAAAACCTACAATACTTAGACTCAATCTCTAAGTTCCTCCACTGCATATAAATGCATTGTCCTCCAAATCACCATGTTCCTGCCAAAGCAAACACAATCCTGATCCCCTTTTCCAAGTTATACCTACTGGCCTGCCATATATTTTATACACCCGTAAGCCTGATCTAAGTGACCCATTAACATCTGCACTTTTAGCCATTAAGTTCAATTCAAATCTATAAATACATACTGAATGTCAACTATGTGGCAATAACTGTGCTAGAATCAAATAAAAAAGGAGGTGGGGCGCCTGGGTGGCTCAGTCCATTAGACGTCCGACTCTCAATTTCAGCTCAGGTCATGATCTCACAGTTCATTAGATGGAGCCCCACATCGTGTTCCATGCTGACAGCCAGAGCCTACTTGGGATTCTTTCTCTCCCTCTCTCTCTGCCCTTGCATGCTCTCTCTCTCTCTCTTTCAAAAAAAAAAGGGGGGGGTGACCCTTGTCCTCAAGGAGCCCACAATGCAGCGTGAAAGACAGACATAGACAGTGTAGCTACATCCTACAATAAAAATGAGTGTTACACTAGAGGTCTGACTCAACTACAGTCAAAATAGAGAAATTTTATCCTGGAAAGGATCTTAGTAGGGGATCAGAGTAAAGAAATGATCTAACATACACAGGGCTCCTAGTATATGCTAGATATTGCGGTGGAAACTTTATATTTAATTTTTACACCAATCCAGAGAGGTGGGTTATCATCACAGTCTTGCAGAAGGGTGGGGGAGGATCGGAATTGTTTACTTATTCAAGGTCATGTGGCTATCAAATGGCAGTACTGGGATCCCAACCTGGTTTGATATGATTTTCAACCTCATGCTTTTCTACTCAATCCCTCTCCTTGCCCAGAGAAGTGCCCTGTCTGTGTAAATATGGTGTTATTTCCCCTACGCTATACTCAACTAGATAAATTCCTCATTTTTTTAAAGGTTGCTACAAACATTATGTCTCTCCTCCACTCAGTTTATAGACCACCTGAACCTAAACGTATATGAAGCTTCCCTGACCTTTAACTTCTTCCTATCCAGGCTCCTTTCTGTTTTTAACTACCATAGACATCTAATCCCACATGTACTGTTATCTAGAGGCTGTATTTGCCCACTACATAGAATAAGCTCTTCTTCTGTCCCTTCTAATTTAACACATCTTCCCTCGGATAGGTCCACATGCCCTAACCCACTCCACACTTTTAGCAACTTTCAGCCCCATTTTTTTTTTTTTTGTCCTTTTGAGCAAGAATCTCTGGCTATTTACCCAGAGCCGCAACATAAGCCTTGGCTGAATCAGGAACCACATCCACAGGGAGCTCCAAGGAAATGGATTCTGAAACCACTTGTCCTGTGAGAGGCAGAGAAAAGGGGAAAGCATAGAAGGTCAAAACAGTGGGAGTTCAAGCCCAAACCATAGAAAACCTTTCTATAATTCAGGGTTGTCTGTACCCAGTCCTTGCTATGGGATGGAGGCAAATTTCTTTTAACCTATTCACAGTGCTCTTTGCCGAAAATAAATTAAAAAAAAAAACAACACATAAATGTGTTGTACATTTTTTCTTCATCCTGTCTCTCAGCTAATTGGTCCTATTAGGGACAGCACCCTTAGACTCTCCTACCCTTTCCTGTCCTTTATATTCCTCCTTTGGCCCAAGAAAGTCTCCCGTTGGCTACGGGAATTCTCAGTACCAACCCCTCTCTGCACTCACCCACCTTTTGGGCAAAGCAATGAGCTGTGTGTCTTCTCCACGAGGACTCCTTCAGGCTGACATGAAGAGAGACATAGGGTGAAAACAATGAAGGTGAATGTCAGGGCAGGTGGCCCTGAAGGAACAGGAAGTGGATGGGAAATGGGGAGAAAAGGCCCTCCCTGTGCCCCCAGGGTTTCTCCCAACAAGAGAAAACAGAGCTTCTCCTTGAAGCTCAGGAGAACTCCATTTCTTTTCTTTTCTTTCCTTTTTTTTATTTTTTTAATGCTTATTTATTTATTTATTTTGAGAGAGAGAGAGAGAGAGAGAGCGCATGAGCCAGGGAGGGGCAGAGAAAGAGGGAGAGAGAGAATCCCAAGTAGGCTCCACACTGCCAGCTCAGAGCCCAATGTGGAGCTCGAACTCACAAACCGTGAAATCATGACCTGAGCCAACGTCAAGAGTGGGACGCTTCACCGACTGAGCCACCCGGGCACCCTGAGAACTCCATTTCAACACAGGGATGGATCTACCAGTAAAATTCTTTCTGTGCAAGGGCTAGAACTAAGGGCAAGTTTAGGATACTTCTAAGAGGCATGATTGGCAATGGGGTTCCTGAGGGGATAAAAGAAAAGCAGCAAATGCCAATAGTAGAGATTTTTAATAAGAGAAACTAACTTTCGTTGAGGATCTATACCCAGCGCTGTATTAGGCACTGTCAGAGAACATTGGTATGGGGTAGGCAAATGATTAAGGGCAGAAAGGGGTCACAGAAGAAGGCAAATGAGCTACCTGACTGCACTTGGAGTCAGACAGCCGTGGGAGACCAACCGTACAGCTAGACACACACAGAGCACCCCCGGGGTGCCTGCTGTCTCTACCTCGTGAAGCTAAGCCTGCAGAAAACTCACCTTGACCAGAACTGGTTTGATGAGTGTGTCACTTTGGCCCTTTTCTGGAACAAACCCCTTCTGCCTCCCACAGAGTTCATCGCTGTCCAGAATCTTGGTAGTAACAGTAAAGTTTACATGACCTGACAAGAAAGAAGGAGAAAGGAAGGCATTAGCCCTGTTGCCGGAGGTCCAAGGAGGTCTCTTCCCCTCCAGACCAGTGCTCCTTAAACTTAATGGCGTTCAAAGACCAGTGGATCTTGTTACGACACAAACTAAGTAGATCTGGGGTGGGACCTATATCACATTTCTCACAAATTTCCAGGTGATGTCAATAATGCGGGTTCAGTGTGGTAGGCCGCCTCTAAGGGTCCCCAATTATCTCTGCATCCCAGTATTCATACTGCTGTGTCAGTTCCTCTCAAAGCATGGGCTGGATTAAGTGACTGGCTTCCAAAGAGGAGGATAGGACAGAAGCAATGAGATGCCACTTCTGAGATTAGTTTACAAAAGACTATAGCTCCTATCTCAGGGGCACTCTTTCTCTTGGGCCCCTTACTCTGCAGGTGGCCAGCTGTCTTGTCATGAGGCTGCCCGGTGGACAGATTCATGTGACGAGAAACTGAGGGAGGCCACCAGCCCACAGCTGAGGCCAAGAACCACAGCCTGTGTGGGACAGAGGCTTTGGAAGGAGCTTGGAAGCGGATCCTCCTCTAGTCAAGTCTCCAAATGAAAACATAGCCCTGGCTGACGATTTGATTGGTATTTGATGAGAGACCTTGAGACAGAGGCACCCTGCTAAACAGTACCTAGATTACTGGCCCACGGAAACTGGGTGATAAGTAATGTTTATTCTTTTAAGCCTCTAAGTTTTCAGGGTGGTTGTATCAGATAGGTATTAGATAACTAATGTATTAGGTAACTAATACATCGGAAGACCATACTTTAAGTCGCCAGGATCTTATCTTAAGAGCAAATGACATCTCTATTGTGACGGTTAGATGAATTCATACAGGTCAAGCAGCTAGAACAGAGGCTGGCCCTTAGTAAGTACTTGATTAATAACAAGACTCTATAGCCCTTGTCCTGGCATAAATATCAAAAGCTCCCCTTTACGCACTCAAAATAGTCTCGTTTGGATAACTTTTTGGTCGTCGATCAAAGAGCATTTGCTTATTTATTGATGGCATAGGCTTAGGGGGCAAAAATAAAGGCAAATAAAATGAAAAAGCAAGAACAAAGCGAACGCAGGAGAGGAAACGGTAACGTTCTCAATGACTGAGCTTTGCTCTATGCTTCTCTTGCTCCCTCCACCCCCTCCTCCTCTTACCCAACTTGATAGCTGTGATATTCCAGTGATAGCTTTTTGCTTCATCAGCACAGAGACAGCTGGAGTCCTGAGGACCTGTCCACGATTCCACCTGGTACTCATCGGATTTAGCCAGGTGAGTGTGAACCTGAAGATGTTTAGGAAATATAAAGGGTCTGAGTACAGGAAGCCACGCACAGAGGCTTAGGAAAACGGGGAATCGCGTCCCATCTCTTTCCCGGGGTCAGAGATTCCCGTATCTCGGCTCTTACCCTGATGCAGTCCTTTAGATAATTGAAGATGGTGGCAGTAAGGCGAAAAGATTCCCCTCGAACTACTGAGTAAGGGAGAGTCAGATCAACAAAGAATGGTTTGAAAGCAGTCAGTCCAACAGTGGGTGACAGACCAAAGCCGCTAGTCTGGGAGGTGCAGAAAGTCATGGCCTTCCACTCGGTGATAGTATCAGGAACCGTGACGTGGACAGCCTCCTTCCCTGAGTTACTGTGAGAACACAGAACCCAGGTGAGGCGCACACACAGCAGGACAAGGAGAACACTGTGGATGAAGCTATCGGTTCACCTACAGAAGTCATTTGTTGTTGTCACGGAGGTGGGGGGAAGGTAAAAAAGGCAGCCGAACTGAGGAACATGCCAGCCTCAGAGTGTGACCCTTTGGGGGGAGTGAGGATGTACAAATATGGGAGAAGGGGGTGCCTGCGTAGAGGAGGGGGTAAGAGCAGGTGGGCACATGTGGACACACGTATCTGAAAGAGCCAGTGCCCCTGAATCTGTGAGGTGCGATCTCGTCGGGGTTTTCACTTGCATTTCTCTGATTAGCGATATGGAGCATCTTTTCATGTACTTTTTGGACACAGGAGCCTTGAGATGAGCTTGTCATGAGCCCCGGGCCGGGCTCTGTGCTGAGCGTGGAGCCTGCGTAAGATTCCCTCTCGCCCTCTGCCCCTCCCCTGCTTGCACTCTCTCTCTAAAATAAAATTTAAAAAAATAATAAATTTAAAAAATAAATAAGTAAATCCATGTCTTAAAAAAAAAAAAAACAACATTATCTCTGGGGCGCCTGGGTGGCTCAGTCGGTTGGCTCAGTCTGACTTTGGATCAGGTCACGATCTCATGGCTTGTGAGTTCGAGCTCCGCGTCGGGCTCTGTGCTGATGTCTCAGAGCCTGGAGCCTGCTTTGAATTCTTTGTCTCCTTCTCTCTCTGCCCCTCCCTGACTTGTGCTCTGTCTCTTTCTGTCTCTCAAAAATAAATACATGTAAAAAACAAAAAATAAAAAAAAAAAATGATCTGACTCTGAATTCGCTGCTGACTCCACAAGGTACAATCTTGCTATATCTTTGAGGCATCACTTACCCAACAGGAAACAGATCCCAGAGCCAAGTCTCTGGGAAATACTGGCGGATCTGAGGATCCTCTGACTGAAGTGATGAAGATGATGATGATTCAAAACTCACTAGACGATTACCATAATTTGCTGAGGAGAACAAGAATAAGGGAATTTGGGAAAACAGAAGACTTTTGGGAGAGAGAGAGAGACCTCTCACACGTGCGAGTAGGGGCGGGGAAGAGAGACAGAGGGAGAGAGAGAATCTCAAGCAGGCTCCATGTTCAATGTGGAGCCCAAGGTGAGGCTCAGTCCCACGACCCTGAGATCATGACCTGAGCCGATATCAAGAGTCGAATGCTTAACCAATTGAGCCACCCGGGCTCTCCCAAAAGACTGCTGTTGTATGATAAGCTGAGGCAGAGGAACTACGACCAAGAAATTTAGAGGGAAACGGAGAACAAGTCAGAGACAAGGAGGAAGGAGTACCGAGGAACCGACTAGTCTCAAGGCCATCAGGGGGAAGTGACAGATGAGGAGGTTTGGCCAGGGGATGAATAGGTAAGGGCTTCAAGCTTCAAAAGTGCTCCCCAGAAAGAGATGTGGCTGCCTGCATCCATGACCGGCAAGCCATTATCATTCTGACCGGAGGCAACAGGAACAGGAAGCAAAGAGTGTGCTTCCGGAGTTCCATGATTTAAGCTACACAGGTAGCTTACCTTCCGCCACTGCAATGCTGTGCTTTAGAGACTGGTGACTGCAATCTACTGGCTTCTTAATCTGGGCATTGGACAGTATTTTCAGGCCCATGTCCTGATAGGCACCAAAGAAACCGGAGGACGAAGAGTTAAAGTGGTCCCCTCCCTTACTATGTGGGCTACTGCCTAGGCAGTCTATCCTCAAAGGGTTGAACCAAACCTTCTTTTCCTGTTAACTGTGATACAGGTGTTTATTCCCCAACACTCAGCCACCAAGTTTTGTTCACTTCTGTCAGCCAGAAATTTAAAAAATTTCAATTTTTTAAATATATACTCTGCATAATGATCACCAGAATAAGCCTAGTTAACATCCATCACCATACCTAGGTACAAAAAAGATGTTTTTTTTCTTGTGATGAGAACTTTCAAGATCTATTCTTTTAGCAACTTTCAAATATGTAATACAATATTAGCCATGCGGTCACCATACTATATGTTACATCCCCAGGACTTCTTTTAAACCAGATGTCTGTGCCTTTTGACAACCCTTACTCATTTTGCACACCCCATGCCCACTGCCTCTGGCAGCCACCAAATTATTCTATGAGCTTGTTGTTGCTGTCGTTTAGGTTCCACATAGAAGTGAGATCATATGGTATCTTTCTCTGACTTATGTCATTGAGCATAACGCCCTCAAGATCCACCCATGTGGACACAAATGACAAGATCTCATCCTTCTTTTTATCACTGAATAGTAATCCACTTATTTCATTGTCAAATATATTTCATGCTTCTTCCAAACGTTAGTCACTGTGCCCTTATTATTTGATTTAGCCTGAACTGTCTGAGGGCAGGAACCATATCGGCTCAGTCAATTCAACAAAAACACATTGAGTATTATGAAGGATCAGTCATTAGAGAGAATACAAATATGGACAAGACATGGTTCCTGACTTCAGAGACTTCCGGTCAGACTTAGGCTTCGGCATCCCCAACTCCTACTCATAAAGTACTTAACTTCTACTCACGTATTGTTTATAATGATGGAAAGAGGCTGCACACAGCCTCTCACGGTGGCCCTCTTCCAATGCAGTTGGGCAGTTGGGTACCTTCTTCAAGGATAAGGACCAGGAGAGGCTACCTCACATATTAGGAGTTTCTTCCAAGGTTTTATCCCCTCAGTGCCCACATGAGTCTCTCTGCTTTTTTTAGTTAAGGAATTTCCTCCGCCCACCACCACCATTGTTTCTACAAGAACAAAACGGGTAAGAACATCTACCTGGAAAAAATGGAAAAGGTCCACACGTTCAGAGAACCAAGGCCTCCACATAACCGAGAGGGTTTGTGGAGAGTTCCAGAAGCCAGACATTGGACACTCATCATATTCAGCCACCTGATGGGGGTAGTGACCATACCAGAATGAGAACATCCTATAGATCTGAAACAGGAAGGGAAAAGGAAATAAACTATTGACACAGTGAAATCAGTAGAGAAACTTCTCTCGGACTGTGGTGCCACAGCTCACCGCCCTTGTATTATTTCTCTTCGTTAGTCCCGAAATCTTCCTGTATTTATTGCATCACAAAATCTCCCCTACCTTTACATTTTTGACCCCTTTTTCACCATTTTTTAAAGGTTTTTTTAAAGCTCATTTCTTTATTTTGAGAGAGAGAGAAATGTGCGTGAACGGGGGAGGGGCAGAGAGAGAGAGAGAGAAGATTCCAAGCAGGCTCTGTGCTGACAGCACAGAGCTCGGGGCGCTCGAACTCACGAACCACGAGATTGTGACCTGAGCCAGAATCAAGAGTCAGACACTTAACCGACTGAGCCACCCAGGCCCCCCCTCTTTCTCACCTTCTTCAATAATCTGTCACCCTTATCTCCTATTACATCTTTCCTACTTCTATGCCCACATGAGCCCTGCCTTTCTCATGTCATCAGTTTACCTCTGTTTCCCCACCAGCTTTTCTACCACCTTATGGTAGAAAAGCTCAGGCTTTCCCTCAGCCTTTCTTTCTCACTCCCTGAAATCCATCTTTTGTTCGAATGCAGTCACGCTGTCTTCTCTTCCCGCCCCAGTAGCAGACTACTCACAGAATTGTTGCTCAGCTCTCTCTCTGGCCTCAGCAGTGAGACACTCTTATCCACCGCCCGGACTGCACACAGGGACCCAGGAGCTGCCTGCAGCTGTAGTTCCACATCTGCTCCTGGAAGCTGCTGGGAAGGTGAGAAGCCAAGGGAAACCTGGGGAAGGGAAAAGTATAACTTGGGGATCAGGTCAGCCCGGAGACGGGGAGAAACAACATAATTTGCCTCATCTGCCAATATGCCCCAGTTCTGGCATCGGGGCCCATTCCTTCACTTTTATACTGATTTTTTTTTTTTTTTTTTTTTTTTTTTTTTTTTTAAGTCTGGCCCTTTTAGAACTAGTGCCCTTGCGGTACAGCTGGAAAAAGCGAGCAGCACAGCACAGAATAACACAGAAAGTTTACGAGGCCGAAACTAAAAAGAAAGAAGACCTGGGTAGGATACACAGTTTCCCCGGCATGACTTTCTAAAAAGAAAGAGAGCGATTTCCACAAAACATCCTGAAGATATAAATACGATAATGACATCCGCCTCCCTATTATCTTCCTATTCCTCTGTCCCTGCCTGATCTCCAGCCCCAGCATACACCAGATATCTCTCTCTCTCTCTCTCTCTCTGCCCAGACCTTTTCTTCACCTTCCTCAACTGCCATTTTACCTGATTGTCAAAACACATCTCTACTGAGAACTGAATTTTGTCGGCTATAACCGCTCCGCTGGGAAAAATGGCATAGATCACCAGAGAAGGATGAGGGGCTAGTCTGGAAGTGAAGGTCAGTGAGATGGAGAAGGAGCCTTTCGTTCCTGGAAAAGAAGAGGGGATACACAGGGATGAGAATGCGCGCTCGTCCACCAATGAATGACCTCCAACCACAAGTCTACGCCTCTCATTGCCCTAGCTGCGGCCTCCCCATTCTCCTGCTCTGTGGCGATCAGTGGTATTCTCTCATTGCTTCTTCTCTGTTGCTTCTGGGATAACAAGAGCTTCCTGGAAGTTGAAGATATCCTTTCATCTTTCAGTGGAAGCCTAAACACTCACCTTCCTTCTCAGAATTCAGGTGTTTCTGCCCCTCTATCTCCAAACGCCCTTTCCCCACTACCTAAAAAAGAGAAAAGAAAAAAAAAATCATCAACCGCACAGAAGTTATGGGACCCTACTTGTGGAGCATCCCTGCCTCTCTGCATAAGGAAAGTCTCCTTTCTTAGTTCCATAAGGAAAGTCTCCTTTCTTAGTTCCAGAGCCTGGCTCATTGCTTCATGCCGCGTCCGTCAGTTTGTCAAATGTCGGATGGCACCATGAGCCTTGATGACCCTTCCTCTTGGAGGCGCTCCCGAGAACCCCGGCCATGGATGGGAGGAGACAAAGGTCATCATTACTTCGGGGCCAAACGGAACAGAAGCCATTCTTCACAATAGAGAGCTGTCCACCGATTCTTGAAGGTCTCCAGGTTTTATTCTCTTATACTCCTTGTAACATGAAGTTAACCCAAAATCCATCCGTCTTCATAACTTTTTTTTTTTAATCGCTTGATTCAAAATTCAATGGAAACGAGTGCACTTTAAACTGCCTTGAGCCCTTCTGACATTTGACTCTTTGGGGGAGAAATCCCCTCGTCGAACTCTCCCTGTTCACTCACTTGAAACCAAATTCAGTGAAACTGTTTCTAAGCAGGCTGTCAGCTCAGACTGCAGTCAAGGGCTCTAGGGCCGGCTCTTCAGACTCTCAGCTGGCCCTCAGCCCTTCCACACTGATCAGCCCATCCACCCGCCCCCCCGCTGTCCCCACACTCCTGTCCCGAAGACAGTGCCCGTGTTAGCACTCTGACTCCTTATGTTGTCTACCCCTCCTCATCCTGTTTGGTCAGGATGATTGTTTCTGCGCGAAGACACTGAAATGAATCAATGGGGAGAAAATCCCTCAGAAACTTGGAGAGGGTGATAAAAGAATAGAGACTCTGGGCCCCGGCAAACCCGGGCTTTACACAAATCTAATTCCCTGCTATCACCAAGGTGACCAGTAAAGCCGCTTATCAAGCCACAAGTTGTGATTTTACTCACACCACAAACCTGCTATCAATGTTAATTTTAACCTTTATCATCTATTTTTAAATTACTGACCAGTGAATCACAGAATAAAATCTGTTCTGAGTCCCAGCCCCTCCGCACCCTCTCCCCCATTCACGCACCCAGCTCCCATTCAGCCCTGACCAGCAATGTGTTCTCCTTAATTCTTCGTTTTATCTTCCCAGACAGTTTCCCTGGGCTCCTTTCTAAAATCTCTTTTTTTTCACATCCACCCCCATCCTTTACACCGACACTGTGCAATACAGTAGCACGAGCCACATGTGACTGCTGGAGCCCTTGAAAGGTGGCTACTAGAAAATACATACTTTGAGTTTCAGAGATTTGGAACTCAGCTAAACAAGAAGTGTAAAATATCTATTAATAATTTTGGTGTTGATTTCAGGTTGACACGATCATATGTTGGATACACTGGGTTAAATGTATACATATATACGTGTATATACACGTGTGTATATGTGTGTATATATATACATATGTGTGTGCGTATATATACACACATATACGTACATATATGTATGTATTATATATTATGTATATATGTGTGTATATATACACATATAGATATGTATTATTATACATATATGTATTATATATTATGTATATATGTGTATATATCCATATATGTATTATTATACATATATGTATGATTATATATTATGTATATGTGTGTATATACATATATGTATTATCATACATATGTATGTATTATATATTATGTATATGTGTGTATATATACACACATATATGTATTATTATACATATATGTATGTATATACATATATTATTATACATATATGTATTGTATATTATGTATATATGTGTATATATACATATATGTATTATTATACATATATGTATGTGTTATATTATGTATATGTGTATATATACATATATGTATTATTATACATCTATGTATTATATATTATGTATATATGTGTGTATATACATATGTATGTATTATTATACATATATGTATGTATTATATATTATGTATGTGTGTATATATACATGTATATGTATTATTATACATGTATGTATTATATATTATGTATATGTGTATATATACATATATATTATTATACATATATGTATTACATATTATGTATATATGTGTATATATACATATATATGTATTATTATACGTATATGTATGTATTATATATTATGTATATGTGTTTATATATATGTATATATACATATATTACATATACACATATGCATAATATTATATATATATAATCTCTACACCCAGTGTGGGGCTTGAACTCATGACCCTAAGAGCAAGAGCTGCCTCTTCCCCTGACTGAGCCAGCCAGGTGCCCCTAAAATGTATTTTTTAAATTAGTGTGACCTATTCTTTTAATTTTTTTAACTGCGGCTTCTAAACGTTTTGAAATTACCCACGTGACTTGCACTGTGTCTCTAGACATAAATCACCCTCTCTGTCTCACTCTCCTCATTTCCTTTCCTTCCCTCGTGCACTTTCCCCAGCCCTCATTGCCCTGTCTCACATAGTAGGAGAAGATGACTTCCTGGGCAGGGATCGCATCGGCGGGATCAATGTAATAATCCACCAGCACTTCCTGGGGCTGGCCACATGCCAAGACTCCGTTTGGCTGGTGGATGCCAAGGAAGCTACGAGTTGTGTTGTAGAAGGGCTGCAGGTGAAGATAGTCATTCTGGTAGTAATGAGGCACCTGTTCTGGCTTATATACCAGATCTTCCATTTGGAATCTGCCCTAAGAACAGAGAAAGAAAAAGGCTTTTAACACATGCCCCCACCATAGTAACCCCATGGACTTCTTATGGTTTTCAAAACCATCTCTCTCAAATCTTCACTGCCTAAGAATGGCATGTGGATGTTTTACTAGAGGTCCAGCTAAGGATGATTGAGGAATCCGTAACAGTGGTTATGTGCAGCAGCACTTTGGTATGTAGACGAGTGAAATTATAGTTTTCAAGTGATGCTCAATTGGGGGTGATAAACCTTCACGGACTGATGCAAGAGATGTAGATAAGCATGACTAAGATTACACAGAAACCAAAGAATCCATCCTAGGGATAAGAAAACCAGGTGTAAAGGATAGTAAGGCTAAAAATAATCATTTCTAGGGGCGCCTGGGTGGCTCAGTCGGTTAAGTGGCCGACTTCGGCTCAGGTCATGATCTCACGGTCCGTGAGTTCGAGCCCCGCGTCGGGCTCTGTGCTGACAGCTCAGAGCCTGGAGCCTGTTTCAGATTCTGTGTCTCCCTCTCTCTGACCCTCCCCCGTTCATGCTCTGTCTCTCTTTGTCTCAAAAATAAATAAACGTTAAAAAAAAATTTTTTTTTAATAAATAAACGTTAAAAAAATTTTAAAAATAATCATTTCTATCAAGGAACAAAAGAGATGAACATATGAGAAGGGGGGGAAGGAAAAAAGAGAGAGAGAGGGAAACAAACCATAAGAGTTTCTTTTTTTTTTTTAATTTTTTTAAATGTTTATTTATTTTTCAGAGAGACAGAGGCAGAGTGCGAGTGGAGGTGGGGCAGAGAGAGAGGGAGACACAGAATCCGAAGCAGGCTCCAGGCTCCGAGCTGTCAGCACAGAGCCCGACGCGGGGCTCAAACCCACGAACTGTGAGATCAGGACCTGAGCCAAAGTCGGACGCTTAACCGACTGAGCCACCCGGGGGCCCCAAACCATAAGAGCTTCTTAACAGGGAGCAAACTGAGGGTTGATGGAGGGAGGTGAGTAGAGGGTGGGCTAAATGGGTGATGGGCATTGAGGAGGGCACTCGCTGGGATGAGCACTGGGCGTTGTCTGTAAGTGATGAATCACTAAACTCTACTCCTGAAACCAATATTGTACTGTATGTTAACTAGCTAGAATTCACATAAAAATTAAAAAAAAAAAAAAAAAAGAAGAGGGGGAAAAAAATGAAGATTATTTCTAAGTAGAGTGACTGAGTGAGGCCTTATGTAAACAATTACTTAAATGAGCCACCACACAAATTGTATGTGTTTGCTTAAGCAGCATGGTGAACGATGGCACTAATGGGCCCAATCCATCCCTCGGGTATTAATGCCCTCTGCCACGTAGTCTTGTGTTGCCCTGTTAGTCTAACTGCAGACCCACCATGTGACTTGTCGGGAACGGGATGTGAGCATATGCAAGAGAAGGAGAGGCTTGGAAGAGCCCTTGCGTGTCGACCTTTCCTCTTGCTCCCCGTCATGGCTGTAAGAATGTACCCGAACTAGTTTGCTGGGACGTGCGAGCCTGGCCTTCATCAGCCGGTTGGGCCACAGCATGTAAGAACCACACCCCCTCTCAAGACCAGCAGAGCTGCCTGACTACCCCAGAGGGACAAGAAGTCCCCTAGAGGGACACACTTGTGGTTGTATAATACTAAAGTTTTGTGGTTGTTTGTTGCGCAGCATCGTGTCACAGCTGATAACTGGTATGAGTTGCCTTCCCTGGAAGTTATCCAAAACACAGAGTTTCCTTCTTTGCCATGTTTATGAGTACTGGCCCCAGAGCGGGTGGAGGGAGGGACAGAGAGGGAAGAAAATGACTCTGAGTTATCTTGTCCTCCCTACTCTACTTTTATTTTATTTGTTTTTTCATGTTTATTTATTCTTGAGAGAGAGATAGCAAGCAGGGGAGGGGCAGAGAGAGCGAGAGAGAAGGGGACAAAGGATCTGAAGCGGGTGCTACACTGACAGCAGAGAGCCCGACGCGGGGCCCGAACTCACAAACCTCGAGATCATGACCTGAGCCGAATTTGGATGCTCAACCAACTGAGCCACCCAGGTGCCCTCTCCCTACGCTGATTTTAAATATGGGATCAAATAGAGATGAGGATAAGTCGTACGCTGAATTAGTAGAAATAACATTGTTTACCTGAAGGAAAATTTATTCGGTTGATATTAAAGGCCAACAAAAGTTTTTGTCAACTGGGAAGCAGGACTGGTGAATGATGCTGACAGAATGACAAATGAGGGAGGAGGGGAGAGAACAGGAAAAGTTTGAGGTTTTCCTTCAGGGAAGCCTTACCGGAAAGCGTGTCCTCTTCGGTGCTTACCTCCAGAGAAATATCTCTCCCATTCCAACTGACTGTATCCAGCTCGAAGGGAGCAAGGCCATCGTTGTCAGTAGTTAGGGTCTGGTTGGTGGTTCCATTTATGCCGGAAATCACCAGGAATACTGAATGATTCTTGAGGGGGGAGCCGTCATGGCCCCTAACTCTTATCTAAAGGGTGAAGGTTATGAGGGCATGAATTAGGGTTAGGTTTGGAGTCGGTTCAAGTATGAGGTGAAGTGAGGTGAGAAAAGAAACTCTAAGAATACATTTCACGAAAGAGTCCAGAAACAAGTAGATGCGATTCAAGCATTGGAACCTGACATCTGTGGGGAAGTGAGAAGCAAACAGAAGCAGCTCAGCCTGGAGCAGGAGTAGATTTGTCACGTAGCTAATGAAGCTTCAGGACCCTTCATTTACACAGGTTCCCCCCCTCCAAGGCTCTCTACATTTTTTTTTTTTAACGTTTATTTATTTTTGAGACAGAGAGAGACAGAGCATGAACAGGGGAGGGGCAGAGAGAGAGGGAGACACAGAATCTGAAACAGGCTCCAGGCTCTGAGCTGTCAGCATAGAGCCCGACGCGGGGCTCGAACTCACGGACCGTGAGATCATGACCTGAGCCGAAGTCGGACGCTTAACCGAGCCACCCAGGCGCCCCTCTCTGTACATTATTATTATTATTTTTTTTTAGAGAGAGAATCCCCTTCCACTCCCAAATTTATAATCCATAGGCTCCCAGAGAATCTGGATCTACCCTTGGTCTAGAGACAAGATGGCTAAGGATTGATTTAAATAGATCTAGAAGTATGCTACATTATTGTGTTGAACGACTGTTTGGGACGTTAACAAAGATAAACTGGAGAGACGGACAGATTGTTAAGTATCAGAAAGAAGACTCCAACAAAGGAAAATTTTAAATCTCCGAAGAAACTGCTTAAGGAGCGATAATTGGCTCCCTGTTAAGGCACGTTTAATCTTGCTTAGATGAGGAGACTAGATGATTTCTCCAGATACCGTGCAGATCTAAAATTCAAAGATTTGGACATTAGAGTACGAGTCCCGGGCACTGGGAAAGGCAATGAAGTCACATTAATATTCAAGGCACATCTCATGGGAGACTAAAGGCAGCACAACCCAAGGAATTAAGACTATATACTCTGGATGCGGTCTGCCTGGGTTTCATCCTAGGTGCCACTTACTAGCTGTATAACTTTTGGAAAATCATTTAACCTCTCTGTGCCTCAGTCTCCTCATCGGTAAAACGGGACCAATAATAGTGTCTACCTCATCGGATCGTTGTAAAGATTAGACAGGCGAATACACGTAAAGGACTGAGAAAAAAATGTTAAATGAGCTATTATTATATGTCTCCAGGAAGAAGGCAACAGCGGATGGTTAAGCACCTTTTGGGTGTAGAGACAAGTTTCAACCTACCTTCCCAGTGAAGGGGAAATTGGGGTAATAAAAATTTTTGGTGTCTTCAAAGGTTATCGATCCCATTTCTGAAGAAATGTAGATATCCTGAGTGGTATTGGCCTCTGCTCCTGAAGAGGGAAACCAGACGTATGATGACCTAAACACCCTGTGTGTGTAACGTAAAATCCCTGAAAGGACAGTGCCACCTTGGACGTATGAAACTGAACACATTTCCGGCCAAAGATCCAAACGAACTCCTCCTCCCCAAACTTTTGGGGAAATAGGTAGTGAATGACAGATTGGAATCCGGCATTTCTCTTTGACGGTGAACTAAGAACAGACTCGTTCCCAAACACTAATGAGGGTAGGTCTTGAGCCCTCTCGATGGGTCTGTTCCTAGGACAGCCCTTCTCCTGTCTCTTTTCTTTTCTTTCTTTCTTTATTTATTATTTTTTTAAAAAAAAATTTTTTTTTTTTAACATTTATTTATTTTTGAGACAGAGAGAGACAGAGCATGAACGGGGGAGGGTCAGAGAGAGGGAGACACAGAATCTGAAACAGGCTCCAGGCTCTGAGCTGTCAACGCAGAGCCCGACGCGGGGCTCGAACTCACGGACGGCGAGATCATGACCTGAGCCGAAGTCGGCCACTTAACCGACTGAGCCACCCAGGCGCCCCTCTCCTGTCTCTTTTCTTAATGAAGGCAGGCGTGTCCAACTTACCTGTTCCTTCCTCCACCACGGTAGCCACAATATTGATGCTGTGGCTGTACGTGTAACCAGTGAGGTTGAAGGTGGACATATCCACGGAAGCTGAGAAGCATCCTGATTTGTCAGTCTAGTGAGGCAATCAGGGAGAGAGAAAGGGAGGATGAATCACCTAACTTCTACTCCCACTTGATAATATACCATGGACAGAAATTCTGATCTCCATACTTTAGTTTCGCCACGTTTAAGAAAGAAAAACTCTCTATGGGGCGCCTGGGTGGCTCAGTCGGGCGTCCGACTTCAGCTCAGGTCACGATCTCACGGTCCGTGAGTTCGAGCCCCATGTCGGGCTCTGGGCTGATGGCTCGGAGCCTGGAGCCTGCTTCCGATTCTGTATCTCCCTTTCTCTCTGCCCCTCCCCTGTTCATGCTCTGTCTCTCTCTGTCTCAAAAATAAATAAACGTTAAAAAAAAAAAAAAAGAAAGAAAGAAAGAAAAACTCTCCTCCGACACAGATAATCATGAAGCAACGTTGAAGCTCCAAGATCGGACAGGGGGAGAAAAACCAACTGCAGGGCAGGAAAATTGTGCCTCACAAGGATTTAGCTTAATTTCTCGACTCCAGGGCAGATTCTAAAAGACTTCACCTGTTTAGAATAAAGAAGACTGCCTTGTGCTTTGGAACTGGGACGACGATTGTGTGAAAAGGTTCCTACTTTGGGGTTTTTACTACTTTTCTATATTGGTATATTGGTGCTTAGTTACTTTCGGACACAGGAGTAAGTTTCCCTTGCTACATCCCCTTTACTCACCTGTCCAGAAAAGTTCTTGCATCTGTCGGGTAGCTGTTCCCATTCTGCCTCTGGAAAATGGTGAGTATACGCCTTTTGACACACGGATACCTGTGCTGCCCCTCGCATGGGCTTTCCGTAGGTGTACCTAACCCAGAGAAGCATGGCAAGTCAGAGTTGGGAGATTCCACTTGAGATCCAGCCCTCCTCTTCCGAAACACCACTTTTCCTTCTTTTCCGTACTCCAGCCTCTGGAAGCATTGACTGTCCTACCCTTCACTAGTCTGGTCCACTTCCCTGCTTTACCCAAAGCCTTGGGGTGTCGGCCACCACACAACAAATACCATCCGAAGGACCGAGATCGATGCTTTTCTTTCTCCTTACCCCGATTTCTCATGGGATTCACTGTTGTGTTCCGCACAAAGCAGACACTAACTAACAATGCTGAGGGGCATCTGGGTGGCATAGTCAGTGGAGCGTCTGACTTCCGCTCAGGTCATGATCTCACCGTTCATGAGTCTGAGTCCCACGGTGGGCTTACTGGCTGCTGACAGGGCTGAACCTGCTTTGGATCGTCTGCCTCCCTCTCTCTCTCTCTGCCCCTCCCCCGCTCACGCACACTTTCTCCCTCAAAAATAAATACATAAATAAATAAATAAATAAGGAAAAAAAAAAAGAAAATGTAGGGGCACCTGGGTAGCTCAGCCGGTTGACTGTCCAACTCTTGATTTCAGCTCAGATCATGATCCCAGGGTCATGGGATCGAACCCCATGTCAGACACTGTGCTGAGCGTGGACTGTGGACCCTGGTTAAGAGTCTCTCCCTCTCTCTCTCTCTCTCTGTCTCCTCCCCCCCCCTCCCCGTTTGAGTGCCCTCTCACTCTCTCTCTTTCTAAAACAAAACACAAAAAACACAAAACCCCCCAAAAAAACACAACAAAAAAAGAAAATGTGTTCTGGGAGAAGTCACGGCTCTGGACCGCATAAAATGTCTCGAGTCTTAACCACCGCCTCCATAACCACTCTCCCCTGTCACTCTTCTCCATATAGCTGTAATCTCCACCAGATCCAGAGCTTTAGTCTCACCTACAACAAATTTTCACTAAGAAGGACTCCTCCACGGTCCATAACTGCTTGGGTTCCACCACATCCACCTGAAACTTAGGCAGCACTGGGGAGAGTGGAAACAAAAATGGGCAAGAAAAAGGATTTGACCCTACCGACAGTAGACAGAGGGACATAGAAACAGTGATAATTAAATGAATTAAGTTAAGGGAGGGGACGAGCAAGGCAAAACTGCTCCTAACGTTATTAGCTGGCTTAGCCAGGATTCAAAAACGAATCAAGAATCCCTCCCCGTAGTATATTTTACTGTACCTTTGTTGACTTGGGGGCAAGATTCTGTCCAACGCTCTGACCTGCTGATTCTCCCACCTACCATATTCTTCCACAAGGAAGGTGCCAAAGGTCTTGCCCCCAGCCACTGCCACGGTATAGGTCCCCAGCGTTGCCTCTGGGGCCAGTTGGAAGGACAGGTCTGCAATGCCTTGCTCCGGCATCACTTCCAGCCACTGGGCAATCCTGTTGCTATTTGGGTCCTGCGTTCATTAAAAAGAAACTTCATGACGTACCTGCCCGTCTCTCGCTCTGCACTACAAAAAGCAGGTAAAGACACAAAGCGCAGGTAAAGAATCCCACTCCCTGGGATTCATGACCTCCGTGGTCTGCGTCCAGGAAGAAGGGCCCCCTGTTTCATTCATAATTTTCTTTGTGGCTAAGTTTTCATTTATAGTTTTCTTGTTGCTAAATAAATTTTCCTATAGGGCCGGACCCCACTGGGGAAGAAAAGCATCCTTGTGGATTCAAAGAGTCAGATCGAGTCCTCTAAGGTGTTATTGTCAGTTTCAGAAAGTGGGCTTTAGGATGGCCTTTACAGAGAGTTGTTTGTTCTCGGTGCCTATGTAGGGGTAATGCTGAGGGAATTTATCGTAAGCTACCTGACAGATAAGGTAACAGAACAATGGAGGCGATGCCATGAGATATTCCAACTTTCTGGTCCCTGTCCTTCTCAGCACTGCCCACAGGTATTCACGTCATAGCCAACTGCTGAGCGTCTACAAGAACGGCCATGACAATAAGAGGAGTACAGAACTGAGCCCAGTGGAACTCGCATGGAGAAGAGAAGTCACAGGAATCAGAGTGGGAAGGCTGGTGGCCGCAGGGCAGTGTGTCCTTATCTACAGAGGTTCAGGCCTGAGAGGGTGGGAGAGCACAGGCCAGAGAGCAGGCATGGCTTGGGGGGAATTGTGGGTGCTGGGCCGCGGGCTCCATCTTGGGCACTGGGCCAACATCTCAGAGTGGTTTCTGGCGTCGGGGTTGAGCACCGAAATCATCTCCCCTTTTCCATAGCTGACAGAAAAGGAAAGGAAACTTCTACCTACCTGCAGTTCCACCATGGAGTACTGAAAAGGAAAACCAGACAACGTGGGTTAAAGCAGGATACTCAATAAGGATGGGCCGAAAGCAAAAGGTTCACAAGGGGCCACCTGGGTGGCTCAGTTGGTTAAGCATCTGGCTGAGGCTCGGGTCATGATCTTACGGTTGGTGAGTTTGAGCCCCACTTCGGGTGAGCCCTGCTTCTCTCTCCCTCTCTCTGCCCCTCATGGGATTCTGTCTCTCCACCCTCTCACTTGTGCCCTCCCTCTAAAAAAAAAAAAAAAAATTCACAAGGTCTGTCTTTCTCTGAGCCTTTCTAAATGGCTGTTTGGTGCCTCCATAAGGGTAACAATGAGCAAAAGCTTATTGGCTAGGGGAGGAGAGAGAAGAGATTTCCTCAAAGGGATTGCCAGTCTCCAGAAACTGAAGAAATGAAGCTTCTGATGCTTTTGCATCCCTTAGTGCTCTACACCACATGCCTTAAAAGAAAGTATTGGGGGCGCCTGGGTGGCTCAGTCAGTTAAGTGCAGACTTTGGCTCAGGTCGTAATCTCATGGTTCAAGAGTTTGAGGCTCTGGGCTGACAGCTGGGAGCCTGGAGCCTGCTTCAGATTCTGTGTCTCCCTCTCTCTCTGCCCCTCCCCTGCTCATGCTCTGTCTCAAAAATAAATAAAACATTAAAAAAATTTTTTTAATGTTTTATTTATTTTTGAGAGAGAGAGAGAGAGAAAGAGAATGAGAAAGACAGCATGAGCAGGGGAGGGGCAGAGAGAGAGGAAGGCAGAGGATCTGAAGCAGGCTCCGTGCTGACAGCAGAGAGCCTGATGTGGGGCTCAAACCCAGGAACCGCAAGATCATGACCTGAAGTCAGCCGCTTAACCAACTGACTCACCCAGGTACCGCTAAAAAATACGTTGTTTAAAAGAGTTCCATCAAAGGACCCTGTATAGTTTCTTCAAGAAAATAGACGCTAAAACCACTAAGTTCATGGTGAATGGGTTATTGGGCTAAGTGTCAAAGTGTCACCAAAATTACTTGCTAATTAAAAAAAAAAAAAAAGACAGGGGTGCCTGGCTGGGTCAGTCAGTACAGCATGTGACTCTTGACCTTGAGGTAATGAATTCAAGCCACAGGTTGGGCATAGAGCTCACATTTAAATAAATAAATAAATAAATAAATAAATAAATAAATAAATAAATAACATTTAAAAAATTTTAAGAAGAAGACATACCTTTACCTGGAGAAATTAGGCTATCACCACCTTAAATAAGTAATCAAACTCATCATCACTAATAACGGGACAACCTGACATTAGGTATTTCTGAAGAGATACATTGGGTGTTCACAGCATTTCCTGATAAATATTTTAGCCAAAAAGGTTCAGTTTAAATCTAATGAAGACCTCAGAACTACTTCCAGAACATAGGGGAGCAAGTTAGACTACAAAGAAAGACATAACCAGACGAATGAAGAATGTCAGATATTTTGGAGCATGTGGGCGGCTCAGTCAGGTGAGGGTCTGACCCTTGGTTTCAGCTCAGGTCATGATCTCATGGTTGGTGGGGATCAGAGTCCTGTGTTGGGCATGGAGACTGCTTGGGATTCTCTTTCTCCCCCTCTCTCTGCCCCTCTCATTGTCTCTCACAATAAATAAATAAACAGTTTTTTTTTAAAAAGGAACCTTGAAGGGCACCTGGGTGGCTCAGTCGGTTAAGCGTCCGACTTCGGCTCAGGTCATGATCTCGCGGTCTGTGAGTTCAAGCCCCGCGTCGAGCTCTGTGCTGACAGCTCAGAGCCTGGAGCCTGTTTCAGATTCTGTGCCTCCCTCTTTCTCTGACCCTCCCCTGTTCATGCTCTCTCTCTCTCTGTCTCAAAAATAAATAAACATTAAAAAAAAATTTTTTTAATAAAAAATAAAAAAAGAACGTTGAATATTCTATAAGACAACTAGGCTTCCTCAAAAGTCAATGTCATTTTCTGGAATGGGGACATTCTACAAGTCATTTAGCCTGATCACGTCTCTCGCTCTCTCTCCTAAAAAATATATAAGGCGACAATGAAAAAATAAGACTATTTTAAATTATGAGAGATTTGAAAGATGTAACAATCAAATGTAATGCATGAATTTAATCAGATCCTAGTTTGAAAAAAAAAAAAATCAGCCATTTGAAAAAACCCTAACTTAAGACAGGTGTTACATGATAGTAAATGATTCTTATTAATTTCCTTAGGTTTGATAATGAGATCATGATTATTTAAGATGTACTTTTTCTTTTTTTTTTTTTAAGATTTAAAAAAAATTTTTTTATGGTTTATTTAGTTATTTTGAGAGAGAGAGTGTGTGCGCACGCGCACACACAGGGGAAAGGGGCAGTGAGAGAGGGAGAGGGAGAATCCCAAGCACACTCTGCCTTGTCAGTGCGGAGCTAGACATGGGGCTCGATCTCACCAACCGTGAGATCATGACCGGAGCCAAAATCAAGAGTCGGACACTTAACCAGTCGAGCCACACAGGCACCCCTAAAGATTTCAAGCAATCTGTACAATCATCATGGGGGTCAAACTCACATCCCCGAGATCAAGAGTCGCATGCCCTACAGACTGAGCCAGCCAGGTGCCCCTGAAATACGCTTTTGAAGAGATACATGCAGGGGCGCCTGTGTGGCTCATTCGGTTGAGCATCCGGCTCGTGATTTCCACCAGTTCGTGATCACAGGATCCTAGGGTCAAGCCCAGAGTCGGGCTCCATGCTGAGCGTGGAGCCTGCCTGGGATTCTCTCTCTCCCTCTCTCTCTCTGCGCCTCCCCTGCTCATGTGCTCGTACATTTCTCAAAATCAATAAATGCGAAATACATACATACATACATACATACATACATAAACGTTAATGCAATTAAAACTCAGATTAGAGACTGTACACCTATTAAGTTCAGGGCATTCCAAGTAGTATTACATACACTTAAAAACTAAATGGGATTGGGGCGCCTGGGTGGCTCAGTCAGTTGAGCATCCGACTTCGGCTCAGGTCATGATCTCGCGGTCCGTGAGTTTGAGCCCCGCGTCGGGCTCTGTGCTGACCCCTCGGAGCCTGGAGCCTGTTTCAGATTCTGTGTCTCCCTCTTTCTGCCCCTCCCCCATTCATGCTCTGTCTCTCTCTGTCTCAAAAATAAATAAACGTTTAAAAAAAAACCAAAACTAAATGGGATTGAAAGCTGGAATTTAGATGTGTGGTCTCAGAGAGGGTTCAAGGGCTGCATCTCTCTTGGAAGGAAACAGAAATGAAGTCAAGGTGGTGTTTGCCTTTGATTCTTGGGCCAAGCACCACGTCATGTCAAGGCAGCTGTCAGCCTGGATATCAAGGATCATGGCAGTTCTTCAGAAAAACCAAAAAAATGAGAGGTAAGGATTAGAGGGACAGAAAAATTTCCCCCTTCTAGTGTCTTTGGCTAGCCTAGTAATCCAAAGATAGATTAGCAGGAGAAAAACATTTGATTACTGGCATTTGGGAGCCCCACAAAGACAATGAGACCCCAAGGCAGTCAGGCAATTGAAGATTCTGTATCATCCTGAGCTAAGGAATGGCAAAGGTGCCTGGGGTTTCAAAGGGACACCGGGCAAGTCACAGAGAGAGCAGAAGAACAAATGGTTGGTAATCAAATCTTTGCCTTACCATGTAGATAAATATTTTTTTTTTGAAAGAGAGAGAGAACATGCACGAGAGAGCACAGGAGCAGGGGGAGAGGGGCAGAAGGAGACAGAGAGAGAATCTTAAGCAGTCTCCAGGCTCAATATGGAGCCCGACTTGGGGCTCCATTCCACGACCCTGGGATCATGACCTGGACCTCAACCGACTGAGCTACCGAGGTGCCCCCAGATAAATCCTTTAGATAAAAAAAGTTATATCTGGCAACTGGGCCAGGCCTCCTATTTCAGTTCTCTCAGTCAGTTAAGAGAGAGGTAAAAAAAAAAAATGTTTCCTGAGCATGCTGGCTCTTGATTACCCGCAGTTCAAAACAATCCACATGCCACAGTGGCCCATTTTGAGGTGGCACATTCCATTCCCCTTCGGGGTCAAAGGAGAGGCTTGAGACTTTCACAAACCAGAGCTATACAGACAATAAGGAGACAAAAATGAGATTACTATGGATGGCTAAAAATTAGAGAAAAAGAACACTTCTCAGATAACAAAGTACTTTCCTCACACGGAGAGTCAAGAGGCGGGAAGAACACCAATTACTTAGAAGCAGGCTCCGGAAAACAGCAAGTGTTCAAGTAAGAAGATAGCGTTTCCACCTGGAAGTAGGCTGAGGTTTCTGAATAAATGGGTGTTGCCACCAAAGTAGATAGGCTCGGTTAATCTCAAGTATACTTCAGTCGCTTAACTTCACAATTTTTGTCCCTCAGTTTCTTAGTAAAATTCCTTTAGTTGATTTCAGTGTTTCAAACAGGAGTTTCAAATTTGGAACTTGGAGTAGGGGGCTGGCTAAAGAAATGGTGTAGGGGAGAAGTAATTTTAAGATAGAAAGAGAGAATAACTGTGGAAATCAGAACAACTCTCAGTAATGGGGTCTAATTTGAGCAGAGGAGAGATAATAGAAGAAAGGTAGTTAATGGGACCCTTAACCTTCAGGCACCTTCAGGGGCCAGTGGAGTCTAAAATAATACTGGGCTGTGGTCACATTTTCCCCTAGCCTTTCCTCTCTGCTCTGGAATTAACAGTCTGTTAAGAAATAACTAGTCAATATTAAACCTGATTGATACAGAAAGGATACAGGTGACAGGAAGGAGAAGCTAAAAAGAATTCCAAATTGGGAAAGAAAGTAATGGCAGAGGAAGCTACTCACCAAGAAGCTCATAGCTTCTACAACCCAGCAATTGTACTACTAGGTATTGATCCAAGGGATACAGGTGTGCTGTTTCGAAGGGACACGTGCACCCCCGTGTTTATAGCAGCGCTATCGACAATAGCCAAAGTCTGGAAAGAGCCCAAATGTCCATGGATGGATGAATGGATAAAGAAGATGTGGTAAATATATACAATGGAGTATTACTCAGCCATCAAAACGAATGAAATCTTGCCATTTGCAACTACGTGGATGGAACTGGAGGGCATTATGCTAAGGGAAATTAGTCAGAGAAAGACAAATATCATATGGCTTCACTCATATGAGGACTTTAAGATACAAAACAGATGAACACAAGGGAAGGGAAACAAAAATCATGTAAAAACAGGGAGGGGGACAAAACAGAAGAGACTCTTAAATATGGAGGACAAACAGAGGGTTACTGGAGGGGTTGTGGGTGGGGGGATGGTCTCAATGGGTAAAGGGCATTAAGGAATCTACTCCTGAAATCATTGTTGCACTATATGCTAACTAACCTGGATATAAGTGAAAAAAAAATTTTAATTAAAACTTAAAAAATAAAAAAATTGAAAACAGCCTAAAAATGAAATATGAGGATAATGGTTAAAAAAAAAAAGCTCATAGGTTCACTGCACGGAGAGGAAAGAAACTCTGAGAAGGGGAGATGGAAATAACAATAATGCTGCCCTATGATTATCTTTAAAAGCTTCATGACACATCATGTATCATGGGCTGTGAATGAAGGGCAAAGAAGGCAGCAGAAATGTCTGAGAGGTGAGGTAAGTGTTTCAGAAATATAAAAATGACACAAGCCCTAAATTGAGATCAAACCTATCAAAAGGCTTATGATTCCAGGGACTGAGTTGTTTAAGGAACCTTTAAGTAATTGCCAAGTGTTACCACATTTTTTTACCTTAGGCATGTAATGTAGCCTTAGGAGAATTGCCTACTTTATAAATCACCTTGCCTTGTAGTGTAAAAAAAAAAAAAAGGTGGGATTGGATATTCTTATTTCTAATTTTTGCTAGGAATACTCCTGAATTATTTCTTTTTTTTCCAGTGTTTATTTGACAGAGACAGAGAGAGACAGAGCGCAAGCAGGGGAGAGGCAGAGAGAGAAGGAGACACAAAATCTGAAGAGGCTCCAGACTCTGAGCTGTCAGCACAGAGCCCGATGTAGGGCTCATACCCACGAACCATGAGATCACTACTTGAGCCTCAGTCAGATGCTCAACCGCCTGAGCCACTCAGGCGTTCCCTCCTGAATTATTTCTAATTTTTGAACTGCAAAGTCATGTGGTATCACTCCTGGAGAGAAAATCTTGAAGTTTTCAAAAACTCTTCTATGTTATTTATTTATTTGTTTGTTTGTTTATATTTGAGAGAGGAAGAGAGAGTGTGCATGCACACACGCGAACAAAGGGGGGGGGGGCGGTGGGCAGAAAGAGACAAAGAGAGAGAATCCCAAGCAGTCTCCACCATCAGCACGGAGCCTGATGTGAGGCTCGATCCCACAACCCTGGAATCATGACCTGAGCCGAAATCGAGTCAGACGCTCAACCTACCGAGCCACCCAGCACCCCTGTAGAAACTCTTAAAACGACAGTGGAGGGGCTCCTGGGGGGCTCAGTCAATTGAACATCCATCACTTGATTTGGGCTCAGGTCATGAGCCTGAGATTCTTGGAAATCTCTCTCTCTCTCTCTCTCTCTCTCTCTCTCTCTTTCTCTCTCTCCCCCTCCCACCCCGCTGCTCTCCCCCACTGGCACTCGCATGCTCTCTCTCTCTCAAAAATTTTTAAAAAATAAAAAATAAAATAACATGGAAAACATTTAAAACGGGCAGTGGATACAAGCACGTCTCAGGAATATTAACCTAACTGATGTTCGCAGCTATCAGCTTAAGAGCTGGCACCTCTGGCTGTTTTTAGGCTGCTGGGGACTGGCAGGCTTTGGACCTGTGCCCTGAGGCTAGCACAAGCATTCTGCTCCTCAGAGGACTTCACCTCTTCACGCTCTTAGGAAGAATCTCTTCTCCTTCTCCCTGCTCTATCTCAGTCTGCCCTACCCCTCTCCCCTTCCTTCTTCCCAACTGAATTCTCACCTTGTCATTCACGGGAAGAAAGCTGCTGTTCAGGGTGACGATGCGGAAATGCACTAGAATAGAATAGGCATCATTGGCAAAGGGATTTCCCCCTCTCCAGTCCTTCTTCCACTCTTTCCACTCCCTGCCGCACCCCCCCCCCCACTTCTGAGTCAGCAAAACCTGGTCAGGGTTTACTTTTAAAAAACAAACAAAGAAACAAACAAACAAAACAAACAACCTACACTGACAGACAGATAAAAGCCCCTGACTTGGAAACATCATAATGGAATGCCCTTCTAGGGAAGAAGGCACAAAGTACAAATATCAGGAGCTTAAGCCAAATGCTTTTGATGCTTTCTTATTCACAGACAAGCAGCTCGCCATAAGACACAGCAGCCCAGCTACACTGATCAAACGCCATTCCCGGGAAATGTATACTTTTGTTTCAGACACACACACACACACACACACACACACACACACACGCAACTCCACCCACTTTTCTCTGCTTCCGTAACACAGCAGGCATTCCACACTTGTCACGCTTCATCCCTCCAGAACTTCCTCCCTCCTGCCCCATAGGCCTACCCCCAAACCACAGAGCCCCTCTTTCTGGAATATGTGCAGTGGTTTCCCCAGTCTTTTGTCGAATCCCCTATGTATGCCTCTTACCTTTGTGCCCCGGGTTGTAGATGGGCTTGTCAGTTTGTATAAAGATGCCGTTCTCCTGCCTCTGAATCAGAACCTTTTTCTTCTCCACAAAATTGATGTTATTTCCAGTTCCCGACACCCAGATTGTAGCCACTTCTTCTGTGCCACCAGCAGGAGGTGGTACCTGGACAAGAGAAGGGGGCTCTGAAGGAGCAGGATGTTGGGGAATGAATCAACTGGTCTCAACCCCAGAGTGGGAGGGTGGAAGGAAAGAGCTGAGTTAGATGTGGGTAGCAAAGTTAGGGCCGTAAAACACACTGCCAGGAAAAAGAAGGGAAACGATATTCAGAGGTTAAGGTCAAAAACTAAAGGAAGAAATCCAAGGTCAAGGAAATGGTGAATGAGTTATGGCCAGGAGCTGAGTTTACGTTTAGGGGAGATAAGTTTAAAGACCGTGGCAAAAGTAAGGCAACAGAAATCGTACTTACAATTAGATTGTGCCAAGTGTCTCCAAAGAAGGATAAAAAAGGAAGGGAGCAGATTCAGGGTTGAATCTGTGCTTACCAGAAAGGAGGTGCAATGGAAGTGTCTCTTCTTCAACCCAGAGGTTTCTAGCAACTTCTGGGTCTTGTCTTTGGTCTCCAGAGTAATAGTGAATTTTACATCATGGTTCCCAGGGCTCAGATCCAGACAAACTTTCTCGGTAGAGGGGAAGTTAAGCTGGGCTGGTAAGGTCACCAGGTAGTTTCTATTAAGGAAATATAAGAGTTTCAGGGCAGTAATGATACATTCAGTCAGTGAAAAATTAAGCTCTCTCCTAAGAACTCAGCATATAGCAGTGAATTAAGCAGACTGAGCCCTTGCCTTTAGGAATCTTATTTTCCATAATGGAGGAACAGATGAGTAACAAATAACTCAGTGCATAGCCTTAAACCTCCCACAATTAGGAGACCATCACTGAGAACCTATGCCTAGGGTACCAAGAAGGAAATTAATTCTATTACAGAGAACAGGGTATTAGGACTCTACTATATTTTAACATTATCTTTTTTTCTTTTTAACATTATCTTTCCTAAGGCTCCCTTTTGATGCCTCAGCCTTTCTCTCTGGGTAAAGGAGAAATGAAACCAAAGAAGGAACAGACGAGAAGGAAATTAAAATAAGTCAAAGGTTATCTCTTCTCCCGCATATTAACATTTGAGAAAAATAGACAAAGAAGCCACCTGCCCTACATCACCTCTGACACCAAGCACTTACGGGAGAGATTTTCCTGCAATGGTTGGTGACAGGGCCAATATTCCTAGAAGGAGTTGAGCCCACATCTTTGCGGGTGAGACAGACTCCTCAAGAGCAGGAACCAGAAATCTGGGTCCCCGCTATAGCATATATATTAACCCCACAGGGTGTGGAGTTTTTATTAATGCTCCAGCCAATAACCTACTGGAGCCCCAGGCTAAGGTGGTAACCCAGGGTAGGACTTCTGTCACTTCCTCAAGTTTATTTCTCCCTGAAATATTCATACTGGCTTAGCCAGTTCGTAATACCTGTTCTGGGGGAAAACCCAGGGCTGAGTATTCATAGTGGTAATGCTCTTGGAACAAATTTTGGACTCCTCCCTTTTTTTCTGGTGTCATTCCAAATTTCCATACATGTTTGATCTTTGCTCTCTTTTTTATGATCCTATTAAGACATTATTTGGGAACACAGGTATGGGTGTTCTATACACAGGTATAGAAAAGCAGTATACCTACTTGGGAATTTAAAAAAATAATAATACTCAGTATGCCCGTGACTGTAAGGAAATAGGGACATATACACTCCTTACAAAAGTCTAAATGGACAACCTCTCTGAAGGCAATTTCACACACATCAAAAGCCTTTCAGATCTGCATGTTCTATGAGTCAGCAATTCCTACTTTGGAAATGTTTCTTAATGTGGAAAGAAAGCATGCATGTGTGCAAAAGATGTAGCTACTAAGTTGCTTCACAGTGTTCTTTATAATGGCAAGACTTTAAAAAAAATTTTTTAAAGTGTATTTATTTTGAGAGAGAGAGAGCGCAAGTAGAGGAGGGACAGAGAGAGAGAGAGAGAGAGAGAGAGAGAGAGAGAGAGAGAGAGAAAATCCCAAGCAGACTCCGCACCACCAGTGCCGAGCCCAATGTGGGGCTTGAACTCACAGACCGCAAGATTATGACCTGAGCGGAAGTCAAATGCTTAACCCACTGAGCCACCCGGCCACCCCTAAAATGGCAAGACTTGAATGCCGCCTACAGCATAAATCAGTAGGGATACTTTCTGGAGCACTGAACAACCCAAATCAAACCAACTTAAACAAAAAAGGATTTTTGGTAACTGGGGTGGATCACACACAGAGAACTGAAGGAACCAGAGAAACTGAACATGTTATGGCCCGAAGTCAGAGAACTGATGCTGCCAGGACTCGCTTCTCCCAATCTTTCAGTCCCGCCACACACAGGATTTCCTTCAAGCAGTGGAGAAGAGGGAGCTGTGAATCCTTCCAGCTCTATGATCCCAAGAGACAGAAATTTTTCATCTATGTTAGGGAAATTTCTGAAGAAGGATTTTGTTCCTCCTTCTCTCACATGCTCACCTCTGAATCAATCATCGTAGCCAGAATACTACGAGAGGGAGGACCTGGGTTCTTCTTACCACCCAAAGGCCAGCAGGATGAAGCAACCCCAAAGAGACATGTGGCATTGACCAAAGGAAGTTCTCTTCCACCGCTATGTGGGGGTAAAGATGCTGGGAAAATCAAATGTTAGGTCTATTACAGTGCCCAATCATTTTAATTTGGTTCCACTTATGTTCTGTCTCCCTCTCTCTCTCCTTCAAAAATAAATAAAAACATTAAAAAAAAAACTTAAAAAAAAAAAAGAAGTCTTGAAGAGGGCCAAAGGAATAAAAAACTCATCATATATAGAAAAGCAAAGGTGAGAATTACAGCAAACTTCTCATGAGAAGCAATGTTAGCCAGAAGACAATGACTTGGCATCTTCAAAATACTGAAAGGAAAAAAAAAAACCAAACCCACAAAATCCAGTATTCTGTTAGCCAACAAAAACATCTTGTCAATGAAGGGGGAAAAAAGACTTTTTCAGAGAAACCAAAGGTTAGTGCCAGACCTGTGCTACTGGCAATATTAAAGGGAGTCTCACGGCAGCAGATATGACGGGGGTGACAAACTATAGCCTGCAGGTTAAATCCAGCCCCCCACAGGTTTTGTAAATAAAGTTTTGTTGGAGCACGGTAACACTCATTTGCTCTTGTGCTACCATGGTAGACTTGAGGAATTCCAAGAGACCATTTGTCTTGCAAACCCTCATGATTTACTATCTGATCATTTCTAGAAAGTTTGCTAACTCCTCTCGTAAGATACCAGACAGAAACTGCCCAAATAAATGAAGATCTCTGGAAACGGAATCAAATAAAATAAATATAAAAGACATCAAAAATTTTTTTTTAATATTTATTTATTTTGAGGGAGAGAGAGAAACAGAATGTGAACGGGGGAGGAGCAGAGAGAGAGGGAGACGCAGAATCTGAAGCAGGCTCCAGGCTCCGAGCTGTGAGCACAGAGTGCAAGGTGGGGCTTGAACTCACAAACCGAAACCACAACCTGGGCCGAAATCGACGCTTAACTGACTAAGCCACTCGGGCACCCCCATTTTGTGCATCTCTTAAGTACCTCCAAATTAATTCCCTCTGCTTCTGCTCTCCAAACTCTTTCAATGTTCCTTCCCTGTTTGCTTGGTATAATTTTATGATTAATGGCACCATTCGCTCTTTCCTATAGCTAACCCCAGGAAGAAGGAAGTTAGGATCCAGGAAGAAGGATCCACCTTTTATTTTTTTTTTAAATAGGCTCCACACCCAACCTGGGGCTAGAATTCACAACACTGAGGTCAAGAGTCACACGCTCTACCGATTGAGCCATCCAGGAATCCCTGAAGAATCTATCTTCTGTCTCAATTGATTTATTAATAAGAGAGACATGGCAAAATGTTTGTTGGGACCCTGTCCCAGAGTTTCTGACTCCTTGGTCTCTGGTGGGGCCTGACAATTTGCATTTTTTAACATTTTTTTGTTAATATTTTATTTATTTTTGAGAGAGAGAGAGAGAGAGAGAGAGAGAGAGAGAGAGACAGCACAACCAGGGGAGGGACAGAGAGAGAGGGAGACAGAGTCTGAAGACAGTCTCCAGGCTCTGAGCTATCAACATAGAGCGTGACGCAGGGCTCAAACTCAAGAACCGTGAGATCATGACCTGAGCTGAAGTCGGATGTTTAACCAACTGAGCCACCTAGGTGCCCCGAGAATTTGCATTTTTTAAAAAATGTTTATTTATTTTTGAGACAGAGGGAGACAGAGCGCGAGTGGGGGAGGGGCAGAGAGAGAGGGAGACACAGAATCTGAAGCAGGCTCCAGGCTCTGAGCTGTCAGCACAGAGCCTGACACGGGGCTCGAACCCACCAACCGTGAGATCATGACCTGAGCCGAAGTCGGACGCTTAACCGACTGAGCCACCCAGGCACCCCCGAGAATTTGCATTTTGAACAAGTTCTAAGGTGAGGCTGATTTCCCGGTCCAGAGACCATACTTCGAGAACAGCTGCTGTAATGCTAGATCTAAGAGTAGTCAGAAAGGCTTCCTGGAGTTTAGAGCAAAGTTCTGACAATAAAGGTTCAGAATGTCAACTCTCTTCTGCATTTCCTTCACCAATGTCCAATAGAAAGAGGTCATGAAACTGCCTACCTTTCCCTCTTTGTTCTTGTTCTCTTGCAGTCAGTTCTTCCCAGGACTTCTCTGAACTTAGCATTAGCAATTTTAGTTTGGTACTCTGCTACCTGGAATAAAATGAAAATAGTAACCACATCTGGTAGAAGAAATAAGATGCCAACACTAATGAGCTCTCCGTGGAACGAATCCAGATGAACTCTCCCTTGATAGGAAAGGAGAGTTGTTCAGAAAAAATGAGAGGCTGCCTCTGTGTTTTATTGTCTATAATTTTCTTTAAAATAGACCCATATAAACAGTAACGAGTAAGCAAAACAGTGAATGTTAAATTTAGTCTGCACCGTGGAGTAGTTAGTTAGCACTGGAAGGCCCAGGATATAGATTCACATCTACATTCATTTGGAAATCTCTCTGATGTGCACAGACTATATAACCTCTGAGGACAGGAACTCCGTTTTGCTAAATATCATATCTCTACATTTAATATAGTACCTGGCACCTAGGAAGCTTTCAATCAGTCAACACTGGTGAGTACTGATGAGGTCAGGATTAGATCTTCCACAAATATTGCATCAGAGCCTTGTTAGGAATACGCTAGGAAACTTGTTTCTACAGGTTAAAATATTCCCTGCATGTTTCTCTCATTCCCACAGCAAACACGCACAGTAAGCACACATATGTATGCACAGAGCAGGGTTCTTATTTAGGTTTGGAACACTTTGTGGTTGCCTCTGAAGGTTTTGATTGCTACGGACACAAGGGAAAACCAGCATGTCCAATTTCAGTTTTAGTCTACATCAAACAAATTCTTATGTCAATAATCAATTTTATTACACTATATAGTCATAGTCTATAGAAAGTGTATGTAAAGATGAATACCAATTTTTTTTAAATTTTTTTTAAACGTTTTATTTATTTTTGAGACAGGGAAAGACAGAGCATAAACAGGGGAGGGGCAGAGAGAGGGAGACACAGAATCTGAAACAGGCTCCAGGCTCCGAGCTGTCAGCACAGAGCCCGACGCGGGGCTCGAACTCACGGACCGCGAGATCGTGACCTGAGCCGAAGTCGGATGCTTAACCGACTGAGCCACCCAGGCGTCCCAAGATGAATACCAATTTAGAGACACATGAAAGCCAGGGTTTTGAAATATTCCAAATTAGATTCCATTTTCTTTCTATTATTAGTGACTATTTGTCTTTAAATACATGGTTCTAGTCTCTATTTTCCCTCTCGTTTCTGTCTGTCTCTCCCTGAAGTGACCATGAAGGGTCAGTGTCAGTCCTGCCTTATAGACACTTCAAACAGCAAACTATCTGAAAAAGAAACTTTTAAAATTCCCATTTACACTACATTGCATTAAAACCAATAAAACACTGGGGTGGCTGCGTGGCTCAGTCAGGCATCCGACTTCAGCTCAGGCCATGATCTTGCAGTTCGTGAGTTCGAGCCCCTTCTTGGGCTCTGAGCTGAGGGCTCAGAGCCTGGAGCCTGCTTTGGATTCTGTGTCTCCTTCTCCTCTCTGCCCCTCCCCAACTCCTGCTGTCTCTCTCTCTCAAAAATAAATAAATATTTAAAAACTAAAACAACAAAATACTTAAGAATAAATTAAAAAATTTTTTCAGTGTTTCTTTATTTTTCAGAGGCAGAGATAGAGCATGAGTGGGGGAGGGACAGAGAGAGAGGGAGACACAGAATCCTTAGCAGGCTCCAGGGTCTGAGTTGTCAGCACAGAGCCTGACATGGGGCTCCAACTCACAAACCACAAGACCACAACCTGAGCCGAAGTCGGATGCTTAACTGACTGAACCACCCAGGCAGCCCAAGAATAAATTTAACTGAGGAGGTGAAAGTTCTGTACATGTAGAAAATATAAGACATTAATAAAAAAATTGAAGAAGGCACAAATAAGTAGAAAGATATCTCAAATTTATGGATCAGAAGAATTAATACTGTCAAAATGTTCATATTATCCAAAGTAATCTATAGACTCAACACAATCTCTACCAAAAATCCAGTGGCACTTTTTTCATAGAAATAGAAAAATAAACCCTAAAATTCATATGGAACCACAAAAGTCCTTAAATAGCCAAAGCTTTTTTTTTTTTTTTTTTTTTTTTTTGAGAGGGAGAGAAAGAGAGAGAGAGCATGCACAGACAGAACTGGGGAGAGGGAGAGAGAGAGAGAAACTCAGGCTCCAGGCTCAGTGTTGAGCCTGACAATGCAAGGCTTGATCCCACTATCCTGGAACCCTGGGACCTTGGGACCCGGGGACCATGACCTGAGACAAGATCAAGAATTGGACACTCAACCGACTAAGCTACCCAGGCTCCCCAAAAGCAATCTTGAGAATAACAAAGCTGGAGTCATTACACTTCCTGATTTAAAACTATATTAGAAATCTATAGTAATCGAAACAGTATGGTGCTAGGATTGGAGGGGAAGATAACGGCAGAGTAGAAGGACCCTAAGCTCACCTTGTCCCACGAATACAATAGATGACTACCAAATCATCCTAAATATCCCAGAAATTGATCTGAAGACTGGCAGAGCAAACACCACAAGTAAAGGCAGAGAAGAGGCCACATGGAAGAGGAAGTGTGGAGACACAGCTTGGGCTGCAGTGGGGAAGGGAACTGCCACGGATGCGGAGAAGGGAAGAGACAAATCAGCGCACGGGGGGGCACATTGGGGTAAATGACTGCCCGTAGCAATTCGCTTGGAAAGCAAGAGGGCCCAAATTTTGTGTTCTCGCAACCAGCCAGGCTTACAGACTGGAGTCAGCATGTCTGGCTCTGGGAGAAATCAGAGGACGCTGGGGCCGCTCTTGGAGGAAAGGTAGACAAACAGCCTATGGACATACAGTGAGGAAAGGTCGTTTGCTCATCTCAGAGCACATCCCAGAAAGGCAGCATTCACGGAGAGACCCCGCCAAGAACAAAGGAACTGGCCGGGGCCATTTCCCTCCCCCACCCTTCCAGAAACACAGAGCCACCTAAGGGAACCAGCGCAGCACTGACATCACTATGAACCTAACTTGCCTACACCAAGCCCCGCACACTCCCCGCTCTGCACTCCCGAAGAACCACGCTTCCCAGTAACTCTTGCCTCAGTCCCAGTGCATCGGGCCCTCTCCCCAGAAGACTGGCCCAAACCCCTGCCAACGCCACATCTCCTGACCCATGAGTTTTGCGAGGCCTCGGTTCGGGTGGCGGCAGCAGGTCTCACTTCACAAGCAGACCGGAGCGCACCTCGCTACGCCGTGCCACGTTCGGCCAGGAAACAAACACTGCCCACAACAGGCGGAGAGCCTCTGCAGACAACCGGCCTGAAGGATAAAGCAGCCAGGATCCGCTAGCACGCGGAGCACACGTCGGAGACGTTCCCAGAAGTGCCACACTCTGGGGAACAAGGGGACACTACACAGCAGGGCACCGCAGGACCTCCTGTTCATAAAGCCATTACCCTCAAGAGGAGGAGACACAGCTGACTCTCCTAATGCACAGACACAGGCACAGAGACTTAGAAAAAATGAGAGGACAGAGGAATCTGTCCCAGATGGAAGCACAGGACAAAGCCAGTTTACTCAAGATGAATTAAGGACTTAAATGTAAGACCAGAGGGGCACCTGGGTGACTCAGTCAGCTGAATGTCCGACTCTTTAACTTCCGCCCAGATTATGGTCTCATGGTTCGTGAGTTCAACACCTGTGTCGGTGAGGAGCCTGCTTGGGATTCTCTCTCTCTCCCCCCCTCTCTGCCCCTGCCCCACTTGCATGTGGTTTCTCTCTGTGTGTGTCTCTGTCTCTATCAAAATAAATAAATAAACTTGTATTAATTAATTAATTAATTAATTAAAATGTAAGACCTGAAATGATAAAACTCTTGGAAGAAAACGGAGCAAAAAAGCCCCTTGACACTGGTCTTGGGAATGATTTTTTTGGATATGTCACCCAAAGCACAAACAACAAAAGCAAAAATAGACCAGCACATCACATTAGAAGCTTCTGCATAGCAAAAGAAATAATCAATGAAATGAAAAATCAACCTATGGAATGAGAGAAAATATTTGCAAACCATCTATCTGATAAAGGATTACCATCCAAAATATATAAGGAACTTGTACAACTCAATAGCAAAAAAAGCAAGTAATCCAGTCTTAAAATGGGCAGAGGATCTGAATAGATGTTTCTCCAAAGAAGACATACAAACGACCAACAGGTACCTGAAAAGTTCCTCAACGTCACTAATCATTAGGGAAATGCAACTCAAAACCACAATGTGGTATCACCTTACACCTGTCAGTATGGCTAGAATAAAAAAGACAAGAAACAGTAAGTGTTGGCAAGGATGTGAAGAAAAAGAAACCCTTGGGTGGCTTAGTCAGTGGAGGGTTCAACTACTGATTTTGGCTCAGGTCATGATCCCAGGGTAATGGGATTAAACCCCTCATCAGGCTCCACAATGAGCCATGGAGCCTGCTAAAGATTCTCTCTTGAAAGAAAGAAAGAAAGAAAAGAAAGAAAGAAAGAAAGAAAGAAAGAAAGAAAGAAAGAAAGAAAAGAAAAGAAGGAAGGAGGAAAGGAAAGGAAAGGAATAAAGAGAAAGAAAGAAAGAAAGAAAGAAAGAAGAAGGAAAGAAAAGAAAAGAAAAGAAAAAAGAAAAAAGAAAAGAAGGAAGGAGGAAAGGAAAGGAAAGGAATAAAGAGAAAGAAAGAAAGAAAGAAAGAAAGAAAGAAAGAAAGAAAGAAAAAAGAAAGAAAGAAGTAAAAGAAATCTTTACTGTTAATCAGAATGTCAATTGGTAGAGCCACAGTGGAAAACGATATGGAAGTTCCTCAAAAAGTTAAAAATAGAAGTACCATATGATCCAATAATTCCACTACTGGGTATTTTACCCAAAGAAGACAAAACCACTAATTCAAGAAAATATACGCACCCCTATGTTTATTGCAGCACTATTTACGATAGTTAACATACAGAAGCAATCTAAGAATCCATTGATAGACGAATGAATGGATAAGGAAGATGTGATGTATGTACACGCACACACACACAAACACACACACACACACACACACACACACACACACACACACATATACATACACTTGAATATTATACAGCCATAAAAAAGGATGAGATCTTGCCATTTGCAACAACATGGATGGACCTAGAGGGTATTATGTTAAGTAAGATAAGTCAGACTGAGAAAGAAAAATACCATATGATTTCACTCATATATGAGTCTAAAAAACAAAACAAATGAATAGACAACACAAAGCAGAATCAGACCTGTAAATACAGAGAACAAACTGATGGTTGCCAGAGGAAAGGAGAGTAGGGGGATGGACAAAATGGGTAAAGGAGAGTGGGAGATACAGTCTTCCAGTTACAGAATGAATAAGTCATGGGAATAAAAGACACACCATGGGGGTGCTCCTGAGTGGCTCAGTGGGTTAAGCATCCGACTTCGGCTCAGGTCATGATCTCGTGGCTCGTGAGTTCGAACCCCGAGTCGCGTTCTGTGCTGACAGCTCAGAGCCTGGAGCCTGCTTCGGATTCCGTGTCTCCCTCTCTCTGCCCCTCCCCTGCTCACGCTCTGTCTCTATCTCTCAAAAATGAATAAACGTTAAAATAAATAAATAAATAAATAAATAAATAAATAAATAAATAAAAGACACACCATCGGGAATATATTCAATGATACTGTAACAGCACCTGAAACTAACATGACTCTGTATGTCAACTGTACTAAAAAACAAAAAACGAACCACAATGAGATATCACCTCACATCTGTTAGAATGGCTAGTATTTTTTCCTTTGCCCCCTCCCCATGTTAGAACAGCTATTATTAAAAAGAAAAAAGATGACAAAGATTAAAAACAAAAAAGATAACAAAAAATAAACCAATTATATATTTTGAGGTGGATGTGGAGAAAAATGAGCTCTCGTGCACTACTGGTGGGAGGTCAATTGGCACAGCTGTCATAAAAAACAGTATGGAGTTCCTCAAAAATTAAAAATAGAACTACCGGGGCGCCTGGGTGGCGCAGTCAGTTGGGCGTCCAACTTCAGCTCAGGTCACGATCTCACGGTCTGTGAGTTCGAGCCCCGCGTCGGGCTCTGGGCTGATGGCTCAGAGCCTGGAGCCTGCTTCCGATTCTGTGTCTCCCTCTCTCTCTGCCCCTCCCCCATTCATGCTCTGTCTCTCTCTGTCTCAAAAGTAAATAAACGTTAAAAAAAAAAAATTAAAAAAAAAAAAAAAAAAATAGAACTACCATAAATGATCCAGCAATTCCACTTCTGTATATATCCAAGGAAATGAATTGAAGATATATTGAGGATATATAATTGAAGATATAACTGCCAAGACATGGAAGCAATCTAAGTGTTTGTCAATGAATAAAGAAAGAAAATGTGATATGTATACACACACACACACACACACACACACACACACACCGGAATACTATTCATCCGTAAAAAAGAAGAAAATCCTGCCATTTGCCACATTATGGATGAAAACTTGAGGGCATTATGCTAAGTGAAATCAGACAGACAGAGAGAGACAAATACTGTATGATCTCACTTATATGCAGAATTTAAACAACTTGAACTCATAGAAACAGCGTTGAATGATGGTTGCCAGGGGCTGAGGGAGGGAGAAATGGGGAGATGTTGGCCAAAGCGTACAAACTTTCAGTTATAATAAGTTCAAGGAGTCAAATGTATAGCATGGGGACTATAGTTCACAATATTGTATTGTATACTTGAAACTTGCAAAGACAGTAGAGCTTAAATGTTCTCACCACACACACACAAATTATAACTATGTAGATGTGGTCACTAACCTTAATGTGGGAATGATTTCTCCACATATACATATATCAAATCTCATGTTGTATGCCTTAATATAATGCAATGTTATTTGTGGATTATATCTCAATAAAGCTGGAGGTAGAAAATGTTTCACTGGTTAAATATTACATTTATGCTAATTTAGTCCAAATACTTTCCTATCAATTATATTTACTGATCTAACTAATAGCTATATGAATTAGAATCAGGAAACCTCTCCATGTCTGCTCTCAATGTGAATCAAACTGCTTTTGAAATAAATTCTAGAGCATGAACATCCTGAGGTCCCCAGGATGTGGTTTGCCCATCACACTGGCATGTGATCAGAACATGATATAAGCATGGTTGGGGTCAGTCTTGTCTCTCCTTTTGTTCCATTATCTGTTTCTGCTTCATATATTAGAAGAATCACTCAATTGCCATAATACACACCCCTCTACGGGAGGCTAGCTGACCTTCAGGTGGGAGTTGTTTACTGCTCTTTACTATGCTTTCAGTCAAATATTTTTATCTCTTCTAATCCATTTCAAAATCTATTGAACGCAGTTGTCAGCCTGATAATCTGCGTAGAATTTCTTAGGGGAAAATATCCTGGGTTTAATAATTTCCAAAATTTAGACTGCATAAAATCCTATTGCTGGCACATCACATAGCCTATACAGAGGGAACAGCCACGTTCATAGTTATTCTGTAAAGAGTTACCCTACTTAGTTTTGTTCTGGGTATCAGGATCCTGACATGAGGGTTTGAGCCTAAATAGATATCATAATTTATTACCTGAAAGGGTTCTTGCATATGGCCCTTTACTGTAAATAATAAAAGTATTTGTGGAATAAGAATTATATAAATTATATATAAATTATATAAATTATAAACTATATAAATTATATATAATATTATATTATTGTTATTATTTTATCATAATAGGTTATTATCTTATACTATTTATTATCTTAGGCATAACTAAGTTAACTATATTTACAGTTATATAATATATGTAATAGTTATTCAGGGGTACTCATAAATTTCCAATTCATCCACACCAAAAAATTAGTGGTGATAAGCACTCATCAGTACATCTAAGAAAAAAAATTGCTCTGGTGTGCTTGGAATTCTTCTTTATTTATATTATTCCAACTTTCTTGATCCTTTCATTTTTTTTTAAATTTTTTTTTTAAAGCCTATTCATTTATTTTGAGAGACAGAGACAGCACAAGCAGGGGAGAGGGAGAAAGAGAGGGAGAAAAAAAGAATCCCAATCTGTCAGCATGGAGCCTGATGTGGGTCTCAAATTCACAAAACCGTGAGATCATGACCTGAGCCCCAGCCAAGAGTTGGACGCTTAACCGGCTGAGCCACCCAGGCGCCCCTTAAAAATACTTTTTATATTTATATTTTATATAACTCAATGATGTTATTTTTTCAAGTCCAGTCTGCTTTTTCACAAATAGTCTTAGGTCTTCCACCTGCTAATATTTTCTTCGAATATTTTGTTCTCTGAAAAGCTACTAGCTCACCATATTTGGTTATCTCTAAAAAAAAAAAAAATACCTTAATACTATCCTTGGTATTCTCAGCAGGCCAGCTTTCTGTTCTCCTCAGACCAGAGGAGAGGGGCCTGTTTCCAACCCACTCAAGGACTGCTGACTTGAGACTCTACTGCTAGAGAGCAAAAATCAAACAAATCAAGCTATAGTTTGGGGATGGAAGGGATTAGATCAGCTGAAGTTAGGGCCACTCCTTGCTTGCCTCCGTGTCTCCTCCACTCTTCTCTACTAAATTATAGGCTTCACTATTTCTTCCTCAAATCCATTTGAGTAAACCATACAATGTGTCAAAGGTCAAATATGAATGCATCAGAGCAAAAGGTTGCCACTCAACCAGACCGAAACTCAGACAGCAACTGAACCATCATGTTGGATCCCTAGCCCACTTGGAACAGTGTCTGTCTGTGGTAGGCATTTAATAAGTATGAATGAATTTTTAAAATGAGAGCAAAAAAGGTCTAATTGGGGTGATTTCAGCAAAAATCATGTAGTAAGTATCTCTAAAACTTTGTCCCTCCTTAAAAGCAACAACAACAACAAAATCCTGGCAAAATAGAACCGGCGTTAAACCCTGGAAATCAACCAAAGGTTTGCAGCCATCCAGAGAACACTTTTTTAAGAAAAACAGCTGAATCCCGGTAAAAGCAGCAAGCTTTGTGGCTTTTCCTTACCTTAGTCCCGTCTCCCACGCCCCAGTTCCGTAGTAACCCTAAAAAATAATAGCCTGCATTTCTAATAATGGAAGAGGGAAGGGTGGAAATAATCTCATTCCCAAAGAAATGTTATTATTATTTGACCTGTCTGCTAATGGTTCCCTCGAAGACTACTGGAAAGTCTTTTCTTTATGCAACCACATACAAACTTGCCCACTGCTACATACCTCAGGGATATGGAGGAAGTGCTTTCGTTGAATGTTTTATAGCTGCCTAAGATGATGGCATAAATAATAGACTAACCAAAATGCTTGAAAAGAAAAGGTGAGGAATGAGATATCCACAGGGACTTTGAAAAACTCCACTGTTGAAAACTTGTATGGAATTAGTTCAGAAGTTACTGGACAAACAAAAACAACTATAAAAACAGCAACAATAATAAATCCTGAGGAGGCAGAAGAATCTGATTTCTAGAGATGTCACATTATATTATTTGAAATGTTCAGTTTTCAACAGAAAATTATTAGGCAAGAAAGTCTGACCTATACACAGTGGGTGGAAATCAATAGAGATAGCCCCCAAAGTTCCTGGATTTACTAGACAAAAGACTTCAAACCAATTATTTTAATTAGGTTCAAGTAACTAGAAGAAAAAAAGATGTCTAAAGAAGTAAGAAAGTATGAGAACAATATTTCACTAAATAGAGACTATCAATAAAGAGATAGCAGTTTTCAAATGAATCTGGGGTTGAAAAATAAAACAACTGAAATGAAAAATTCACTAGAGGGACTCAACACCAAATTTGAGTAGGCAGTACAAAGAAATCAGTGAATTGAAAGCTAGGTCGATTGAGATTATCCAGTCTGAGGAACAGAAAAAATAGAGAATGAATGAAAATAAACAGAGGCTCAGAGACCCGTGAGACCATCAAGCATGCCTACCTACTCATAATAGAAGTTGCAAAACTGGTGGTGAGAGGAAAAAGAACAGAAAACAATATTTGAAGAAACATTTGCCAAAAATTCACCCATTCTGATAAAAATCATTAATCTACACTCCCAAGCTCAATGATTCCAATGTAACAAATTCAAAGAGATCTGCCTGTTTTGGATTCTGTGTCTCCCTCTCTCTCTGCCCCTCCCCCACTTGTGCTCTGTCTCTCTTGCTCTCAAAAATAATATATATATATATATATATATATATATATATATATATATTCAAAGAGATCCAACACTCAGATGCATTAGAATCAAACTATGAAAGGACAAAGAGAGAAACTTGAAAGTAGCAAGAGAGAACAATTCCTTATGAACAAGAGAGCTTCAGTAAGATTAACAGCTGATTTCTCAGAAACCATGGAGATCAGAGGCACCTGGCTGGTCAGTCCTTAGAGTTACTTTGATCTCTGGGTTGTTGATTCAAGCTCCACATTAGGTATAGAAATTACTTAAGAAAATAAAATCTTAAAAAGAAAGAAAGAGAAAGAAAGAAAGAAAGAAAGAAACAAACAAAGAAAGAAAAATGGAGATCAAAAGGGATAATATATTTAAAGTACTGAAAGAAAAAAAACTGTCACCCAAGACTTCTATACCCAGCAAAAATATCTTCCAAATAGAGAAATTAAGACACCCCCAGATAAACAAAAACTTCGAGGTTTCCTTAGTAACAAATCTGCCTTACAAGAAATACTATAGGGAATCCTTCAGGCTGAAATAAAAGGACTTTCAACAATAACCTGAATCCTCATGTATTTTTTTTAAGTAAGTTCTATACCCAACAACAGGCTTGAACACTCAACCTGAAGATCAAGAACCTCATGCTCTATCTACTGAGGCTGTCAGGCACCGTTTGAATCCTCATAAATAAAATAAAGAGCACCAATAAAGGTAACTACATAGATAATATAAAAATAGAGTATAAATGTACTACTTGTTTCTCATGCTTTTTTTTTTTTTTCCTATCTGATTTAAAAGACAACTGCAGGGGGCACCTGGGTGGCCCAGTCTGTTAAACTTCTGGCTCTTGATTTCAGCTCAGGTCATGATCTCACAGTTTTGTAAATTCAAGCCTTGTGTTGGGAACTGCTCTGATCTCGAGGAGCCTGCTTGGGACTGTCCCTTTATCTCTGCCCCTTCACTGCTTGTACTCTGTCTCTCTCAAAATAAATAAATAAACTTAAATTTTTTTTTTTTTTTTTTTTTTTTTTTTAAATTTGGGCACCTGGGTGGCTCAGCCAATTGAATGGTCGCCTCTTGGTTTCAGCTCGGTCATGACTTCACGGCTTGTAAATTCAAGCCCCACGTCCGGCTCTGCGCTCACTTTTCGGAACCTGCTTCAGATCCTCTGTCTCCCTCTTTCTGCTCCTCCCCAGCTCGCTCCCAAAAATAAATAAACGTTAATTTTTTTTTTAATTAAAAAAAAATAAAAGACAACTGCATGATGCAATAATTACAAATGCAAGTTGTTGGGCATATATGTATAAACCTGCAATTTCTGACAACAGCAGCATGGTAAGGGACAAAGCTACATAAGAACAGAAGTTTTATATACTCTTGAAATTAAGGTGGCATTAATGTAAACTAGATTATTATAAATTAAGTTATTATTGGTAATCCTTAGGGCAATCGCTAAGGAAAAAAAGATCTAATTATAAATTTATCATTAAGCTATTGTCACATATCAATTAGACATTTGCATGGAACTTATGTGGAATTTATTCTATTTCTCCAATAACTGAAAAGTTAACAGTAGAGACTGATCTTCAGAAATTTGTCTAACAACTAGCCATCATAGGATTCTATAAAAATTCCAAGAGCATTCTTCTAAAAGTGCCTTGCTATCCTGTCTGGCTTTATTAAGGTCTTTGGACATATTGTATGGGAATTTGAAGGAGTAAGATTAAAGATTAAGATTAAGATGTTTAAAATCCAAACAGTGTCACCAAGTTCCTAAAGGAGATGCCGATTTCCATCAATAACAAATTCCATATTCACAGCCGTAAAAGAGGACTGATGGAAAAATCCATTGTTATTCCAGGCACCAACTAGTAGGTGGAATCAGAGTACAAGGGTCCCATCCAAGGGACGAAGGGCATTAGACTAGATCAAAGCAATTATTTTAACAAGGCATGAGCAGAAATGGACAGTCACATGAGCACAGACATTAGGAAGCATCCTTTCAGATAGATTATCTTTGGGCTAGAAGGCTAAAGGGAGGTAACAGAATCTTTGTGAAACAAGTTTTAAGAAACTAAGCTAAAATGTCATTTGCCCAGGTTGTTCAAACATGAACTTAACTGATAGAAGAAGAATGACCCTTGAGTGACTTATTCAGATTCTTTTCATTTCACTGACTTTTTAAAATTTTTATTTTTTACTTTTTTTAATGTTTATTTTTGAAAGAGAGAGAGAGAGAGAGAGAAAGAGGTGCAAGCAGGGGAGGAGCAGGGAGAGGGAGACAGAATCTGAAGCAATCTCCAGGCTCTGAGTGTTAGCACAGAGCCCAACGCGGGGCTCGAACTCACAAACCGCGAGATCATGATCTGAGCTGAAGTCATGATAAAGAGTGGCTCCCTTGACTGAACCAGCCAGGCACCCCTCACTTCACTGATTTTATTCAGTCTTTTCATATATCTCCTGCCTCTCTCATATCCTCAATGATGGGCCAGTCTTTCAAATGCATGGAGTCTCCTAAGGAGTAATTGAAGGAAACTTAAGAATTTTTAAATGTCTTTAGAGAAAACTTTCTAGGTAGAGACTTTGGTTAAGTATGCTAGCTTCCCTGCCAGCTGGGGAGATTTAAGATTAGGCCAAGTTAACAAATAAGGCAAGTACAAAACACTAAGAACATCCTAGTGACATCAAAAAGATAATGAGGAGATATTATAAACAACTTTATGACAACACATTTGACAACTCAGCTAAATGGAGAAATGTTTTGACTACAAAAAACTACAAAGCTCTCTCAAGAAAAAAATCATTTCACTAGTCCTATATCCATTAAAGAAATCACATTTACATTTAAAAATCCTCCCACAGGGGTGCCTGGGTGGCTCAGTCCGTGAAGCGTCCGACTTCAGCCTAGGTCATGATTTTGCCGTTCCCAAGTTCCAGCCCTGTGCTGACAGCTCGGAGCCTGGAGTCTGTTTCAGATTCTGTGTCTCCCTCTCTCTCTCTGCCCCTCCCCTGCTTGTCTACTTCTGTCGATATCATATTTTGATATGATGGATGTGATGGATTACGCTAATTGGTTTTTCTTTTAAGTTTATTCATTTATTTTGAGAGAAAGTGAGAGAGTGAGAGAGAGAGCGTGAGAGGAGGACGGGCAGATAGAGAGAGAGAATCCCAAGCAGGCTCTGTGATGACAGTTCCATATGGGACCCGAACCCATGAACTGTGAGATCATGACCTGAGTCAAAATCAAGAGTCAGACCCTTAACGGACTGAACCACCCAGGCGCCCCAATTGATTTTTTTTAAAGTAGGCTGTATACCCAACGTGGGGCTTGAACTCACAACTCTGGGAACAAGAGTCACATGCTCTACTGACTGAGCCAGCCAGGCATAACTATACTAATTGATTTTTTTAAATGTTTACTTATTTATTTTGAGAGAGAGAGGAGAGAGAGAAAGAACACACAAATGGGAGCGTGGGAGGGGCAGAGAGAGGGGGAGAGAATCCTGAACAGTCTCCTCCCACACAGGGCTCAATCTCACGACTGTGAGATTATGACCTGAGCAGAAATCAAGAGTCTGCACTTAACTGAGTCACCCAGGTGCCCCTACTAATTGATTTCTCAATGTTGAGTCAGCCTTTAGAGATGTCCTTTATCCAATCAAAGGTGTTTCCTTCTATTCCTAATTTATTTATCACATAAGGGTATAGAATTTTGTCAAATACTTTTTCTGCAACCACTGAGATATTTGTGTGGTTTTGCCCTTTATTCTACTGATGTGGTGTATTACATTACTGCGTTTGTTTCTGGATGTTAAACTAACTTTGCATTCCTCAGATAAATCTCACTTGGCGGTGGCATATGATCCTTTTTTATATACAACTGTTCAGTTTGCTAGTATTTTTTGAGGACTTTTTTCCTCTATATTCAGAAGAGATATTAATCTGTATTTTTCCTTGTGATGTTTCTGTCAAGTTTTGGCATCATCGTGATATGGGCTTCACAGACTGAGTGGAGTAGTGTTCCCTACTGTTCTTTTTTTTGGGGGGGGGGGGGAAGAGTTCATGAAGAATTGGTATTCATTCTTTAAACATTTGGTAGGGTTTATCGGCAAAGCCACCTCGACAGGGATTTTCTGTGTCAGAAATTTTTATTAGTAACTTGACGTCTTTATTTTTCACGTATCTATTTCAGTATATTATCTTGAGTCAGTTTTTGTAGCTTGTGGTTTTTCAGAAATTTGTCTGTTTCTTGCAGATTATCTAGTTTGTTGACATACAATTGTTCATGGTATTCTTTTATAATCTTTTTTTTAGCTCAGTAGAGTCCACAGTAAGGTCCCTTATTTCATTCATAGTTTCAGTAATTTGAGTCTTCCCACCACCACCACCCCAACCAGCCTTGGTCAGTTTAGCTAATGGTCTCTCCATTCTGTTGATCATTTCAAAGTACCAACATTGTTTCGTTTTGTTTTGAATTTTCTGGATTGTTTTTGTATTCCCAATTTCATTCATTTCTACTCTTAATATTTATTCTTTCCTTCCTTCTGCTCGCTTTGGGTTTACGTGGTTCTTCTTTTCTTCCTTCCTAAGGTACAAGTTCAGGTAAATGATTTGAGTTCTTTCTTCTTTTTTTAATGTAGGTGGTTTACAGTATAACCCTTGCTTTAATTGTATCCCATAAGTTTCTGTATATTGTGTCTTTATTTTCATCCATCCCAAATTATTTTCTTATTTCCTTGTGATTTCTTCTTTGGCCCATTGATTACTTAGATATTGTTTTATTTCCAAATACCTGTGAATTTCCCTAATGTCTTTCTGTTACTGGTTTCTAAGTTCTTCCATTGTGGCTAAAGAACATAAGTTTTATAATTTCAATTCTTTTTAAACTTATTGAGGCTTGTTTTATGGCATAGCATATGTTCTATTCTGGAAAATGTTTTGTACATGCTAGACAAAAATATGTCTTTTGCTGTTGTTGGGTATTGAAGTATTCCATAGATGTCTATTAGGTGTAATTGGTTTACACTGTTCTTCAAGTCTCCTATTTACTCACTGGTCTTCTGCTTGGTTCTATCCATTATGAAAATGGTGTATTTTTTCTCCCTTTAGTTTTGTTCTTTTTTTTTTTTTTCTTCATGACTTTTGGGCTTTTGTTATTAGGTACATGTTTAATTGTTATTTCTTCTTGATAGACTAACCTTTGTCATTATGTCCTTTTTTGTCTCCCATAACAATTTTTGTCTTAAAACCATACTGTCTGATATTAGTATAGTACTCTAGTTTTCATTTGGTTAGTATTCCATGCCATATCTTTTACCATCCTTTTATGGTGAACCTATTTTTCCTTTGAATCTAAAATGACAACATAAAATTGGATCATATTTTCCCCCCTTTTACATAGCCATATGCCAATTTCTGCCATTTGAGAATTTAATCTACTTACATTTAATGTAATAAGGGTAAAGGAGGATTTATATCTGCCATTTTGCCACTTACTATGTCTTTTCATTCTTCAATTCTTCCATTATTGCATTCTCTTCTGTTAAATAGATTTTCCAAGGGTATCATTTTAATTTCTTTCTATTTATATATTTTAATTATTTTTTTAGTGGTTGCTCTGTGGTTTATTATTAACATCTTTTTTTAATTGGTAACATCTTAATTGATAGCAATCTAACTTGGATGAATACAAATTTAATTTTAATTGTTTACAAAAACTGTTCTCTCTCTCTCTCTCTCTCTCTATATATATATATATACATATATATATATATGGCTCCATACCTTCCCCCATTTTATATTGTATAATTTCAATTGAACTATCTTCAAGTTTGCTGCTTCTTTATTATTCCTGCTCAAAATTCCTTTAGTGCTTATTTCATTTCGGATATTGTATATTTCAACTTCAGAAATTTTATCTGGATCTTGTTAATATTTTTTATCTTTATTGATATTCCCTATTTGATGAGACATTTTTCTCAAACATTATTTTAGTTCCTTAGATATAGTGTTCTCTTAGTTATTTTATTTTATTTTTTTAATTTTTTAATGTTTATTTTTGAGAGAGAGAGAGACAGAGAGACAGAGCGCGAGCAAGGGAGGGGCAGAGAGAGAGGGAGACACAGAATTCAAAGCACCTTCAAGCTCTGAGCTGTCAGCATGGAGCCAGATGCGGGGCTCGAACCCACAGACTGGGAGATCATGACCTGAGCCAAAGTTGGACGCCCAACTGACTGAGCCACCCAGGTGCCCCTCTTTGAACATATTTTAAATAACTGATTTAAAGTCTTTTTCTAGTAAATCATTTGCTCTTCCTCAGGTACACTTTCTATTGAATGCTTTCTTTCCCCACTATGTATGGACCACACTTTCTTATTTCTTTGCATACGTCCTAATTTTTTGTTGGGAATGGGGCATTTCAAATAATATAATTAAGCAACTCTGGAAATCAGAGTCTCTCCCCTTCCCAGGGTTTGTTGTCGTTGCTATTTGTTGTAGTTGTTGTTTGTTCAGTGACGCTTCCAGACCGATTCTGCAAATTCTGTATTGTTTTTTGTGTAGAGACACTGAAGCCCCTCCATTAGCTCAGGGGTCAGCTAATAATTGGAGAGAAATTTCCTTTAAGGCCTAAAACTGGGAAATCTCTCAGTCTTTGCTGAGGGATTCTTTGTGCATATTGGAGCACATCTTCTCTATTTCCCCAGGCAGTTTACAACTTTATCTCAGCCATCATTTCCTGCTTGTGTATAGTTTCAACGCCAGTCAGAAGTCACAGCCTAGGATCTTCTCAGGTCTCTTCTGAGCATGTGCACAGCCCTACTCCTGCATGTGGCCTCCTAGATCCCAGGAATAGGTTGGAGTTTTCAAAACCCATCTGGTCCTCACATTCCTCACCTTTTTTCCCTTTTAAGACCTTGGCTAATCTATTGTTTGCCCCAGCGGCGATCGAGGCTTTCTTTTAAGCTTGTTAGGTGTGATGGAGCAGCCTTCAGTCTAGGGCAATTTTTCCCCCCCAAGTCCTGAAGCAACACCCTTCTGAGTTCTCTACTTTTTGTCCCATGATCTACTTAGTTTTTCCACTCTGGCTAGGGGGAATACAAACGATTCCAAACCTCTTGGGAGCCCCAGGAACGGTTCCCACTCATGATTTCAGGTGGTTCTTTTCGCGTCCTTGGGGAGTTTCTTCATATGCACGTGCTGCTCAGAACTCATCCAGACCCTCAGAGTGACCCTCTGCAGCCTCTGTACTCTGTGTGCAGCTCTTTCCTCTCTGGCACTCTGCCCAAATTCTAGCTGCGTTGGTTCTCTAATTCCCAGCTCCATTTCTTAAACTCGGTAGGACCGCTCGGCCACTGTTAGATTGCCTTCCCCTGCACTGTGACGTAGAAACCCCCCCGGATAGTATGCTGGGGGCAATCACAGGGCTCACCTTAGCTGTTTTCCCTCTCTAAGGAATCATTCTCTTCTCCCTGATGTCCAGTACTCATTTTATATATTATTTCCTGGTTTTTTAGTTATTTCAGATAGCTAGGTAAATTTAGTCACTCTTACTCCATCTTGACCAAAAACAGAAGTCCTCTTGCCTGTATTATGGCTGTAGTTTCCCTGTTTCTACTTGTGACTCTCCTGAATCTATTATCAACAGTGTAGCTAAAATAAGTCTTTTTTTTTTTTTGAGTCTTTTAAAATATAAGTGAGAGGGGCACCTGGGTGGCTCAGTCGGTTAAGCGGCCGACTTCGGCTCAGGTCACGATCTCATGGTCTGTGAGTTCAAACCCCGCGTCGGGCTCTGTGCTGACAGCTCAGAGCCTGGAGCCTGTTTCAGATTCTGTGTCTCCCTCTCTCTCTGACCCTCCCCCATTCATGCTCTGTCTCTCTCTGTCTCAAAAACAAATAAACGTTAAAAAAAATTTTTTTAAATATAAGTGAGATCATATTACTTTTCTTTTTTTTTAAATTTTTTTAATGTTTATTTATTTTTGAGAGAGAGACAGAGCACGAGCAGGAGAGGGGCAGAGAGAGAGAGAGAGATGGAGACACAGAATCCCAAGCAGGCTCCAGGATCCGAGCTGTCAGCACAGAGCCCAAGTTGGGGCTGGAACTCACCAACCGTTGAGATCATGACCTGAGCTGAAGTCGGACGCTTAACCAACGGAGCCATCCAAGTGCCCCTTTTTTCTTTTGTTTAATTTTTTAAATGTTTATTTATTTTTGAAAGAGAGAGAGAGAGACAGAGCGTGAGCAGGGGAGGGGCAGAGAGAGAGGGAAGATCATATTACTTTTCTAAAAAAGTGCAATGCCTTTAATTTCTCTCAAATTAAAACCATGCCTCTATAGTTCTCCTAAGGCCCTGTTTAACCTGGCTCTTCATTACCTCTCTGACCCACTACTGCCCTCTCTGTCCATCCATACTCATTGCTGTCCTTCAAGCATTCCAGGAACATTTCCATTTGTAGCTTAATTACATTTATGATTTACTGTTTCCCATACTGTACTAAAAAGACTTTTTTTGTTCTTCCCGATTTTAACCTAAGCAGCTAAAGTAGTGCACCGTACACAGTAGACCCTTTAAATATTTGCTAAATGAAAGTCTGAGCCCAATCATAGAGCATTTAGGATATTAGGAAGTTTACAAAAATAGGCATTCAGCCATAGAAGACAAGACAGAAATCCAATTACCAAAAATGTCACATAATATCAGAGTGAGTCTTGCCTGTAACAAAGGTTATCTGATGCCAAGTGTTATTGTTGAACAAAAGATATTTAATGTGTTTTACCGATCACCAGAATTTAACTTAGAGATTTGGCTGAGATGAGAATAAAGCGACTCAAACTGTGGGAAAGGATCTGATATTAAGCTCAGCTTGAAAGGCCCCAACAACATAACTAAAAAGGGCAAAAATGTCTAATATTCCCACTAGAATTCATTGAAGACTTGCTATATAATATCCTCATTCTTTTTAAAACACAATTTGCCATGATTTTTAATGCTGATACACATGTGGTAAAATTAACACCTTATAAACTAATGGCAGAATTGTGTTGCAAACATTTGTTTAATTTTTAAAAATTGTGGCAAAATATAGATAACATAAAATTTACCCTAAAAGGTACATTAAAAACATTCTTTTTAATGTTTTTATTTATTTTTGAGACAGAGAGAAACAGAGCACGAGCAGGGGAGGGGGAGAGAGAGAGGGAGACACAGAATCTGAAGCAGGCTCCAGGCTCTGAGCTGTCAGCACAGAGCCCGACACGGGGCTTGAACCCACGAAATAAGAGATCATAACCTGAGCCAAAGTCAGACACTTAACCGATCGAGCCACCCAGGTGCCTCTCAATACCATCATTCTTAAGTTAAAAAGTGAAGCCATCATTTTTTCTAAAACTATTTGTGTCTACCTAATATAGTTGGTGAAGTAGAAAGAATTTTTTCCTTTGATATCCAGGAGAGATTAGTTACGCAGTATAGGAAAAAGTAGGAGAAAGCACAGATGAATTCCGGAGGCCCTTTTAATTCCTCGTGTGTACATTTAACTACATATTGTGCTGTTCCCTTGAATTGAAGAGACTTACAGCTGTCTTTAAGAAAAACATTATGTCTTTGACTCAACCCTCTTTCATGTTTGATCTCCTCTTTCTTTCTTTTTTTTTTTTTTTCAACGTTTTTTATTTATTTTTGGGACAGAGAGAGACAGAGCATGAACGGGGGAGGGGCAGAGAGAGAGGGAGACACAGAATTGGAAACAGGCTCCAGGCTCCGAGCCATCAGCCCAGAGCCTGACGGGGGGCTCGAACTCACGGACCGCGAGATCGTGACCTGGCTGAAGTCGGACGCTTAACGACTGCGCCACCCAGGCGCCCCTAATCTCCTCTTTCAAATATACATCTTGCTGGAAAGACTACCTGGCCGTTCTTCCTCCATTCTTTTATTCTGTGATAGGTGTGCCAATACCGAGTCTCCTGGCATTGAAGGATGGAATTCTATGCATCCAGCCATCTCATTTTGAACCTGGCAGCGGTTTGTGGACTGAGGTCTCCATCTGCACAAGACAGAGCAGCATATACAGCACCCATAGAGGCTCTAAAACATATTCTTACTTACCATGTGCTTCGTTAGTAGTTACCCTGATGTTCTCATTTAGGCCACAAAATTATAAAGATACAGGATATTTCTTGCCTGTGATCCTCTGAGTGGCCATGAATTGGCAAGTTCAGTTTCTCACAATTCACATCCCAGGTGCATTTACAAACCCTCTTCTTCTGGACTTTCAGACTCTGCTCCTATAGCTTCTTTCTCATATAGATATATTTAAGTTTATTTTGAGAAAGAGTGCATGCACACGTGGGGGAGGGGCAGAGAGAGAGAGGGAGGAGAAAGAATCCCAAGCAGTTCCGAACTGCCAGTGTGAGCCCGATGCAGGGATAGAAATCACCATGAGATTATGACCTGAACTGAAATCAAGAGTCCCATGAGATCATGACCCAAACCAAAATCAAGAGTCTGACACTTAACCAACTGAGCCACCCAGGCACCCCTAGTTCCTGAATATTCATATGTCACCACTTTGAAAAACTTATCCTCCCTTTCGTATATACCTATATATCCGAAATATATGTATATACCCTAGGTATGACTGACACATTTAATGCAGAAGGTTAGAGCTAGAAGGGAATCAGAATTAACTCAGTCGAATTCCTTCCTGTTCCAGATGAGGGAACTGAAGCTCCTCCAAGTTAAGTGATTTATGTGACTTACGCAGTTAGGGGCTGAGCCAGCACAGAATACTACTTCCTGTCTCTCAATACCGTGCACTTTCCATTTTATAATGTTATTGTCCTAAGTCATGGAATATACTAGACTCCTATGCCTGTGAACCTATAAACTAGGTTACTCCACCATCAGACAAGGCAGCACAAATCTGCCAGTCTATATACTATATGTTTATAGTGTAAAATATATTATACAATATATAATACATATAAAATATTAAATATATTCGACATTTTATATAAATATTTTTACTATAAAGATACTCGCATTAGGTTTCCATTGCTGTATAAAAAATCACCACAAGTTTTTGTGGTTTGAAAGAGCATATTTTATTACCTTACAGTTTTCATTGGTCAGGAATCTGGACACAAGTCTACTCAGTTCTCAATCTCATCTGAGGCGCGGGTTCCTTTTTTCTAGTTCACTAGTTGTTTGCAGAATTCAATTCCTTGTGATTTAGGACTGAAAGCTTTGACTCTTAGAGGTCACTGACTGTTCCTTGCCATATGGACCTCTCCAAATGGCAGTTTGTTTCTTCAAGGCCAACAAAGAGTCTCTGCTGCTACAAATCTGGTTTCTCCTGTCCCACTGGCCTCGAACCCACAAACTAGGAGATCATGACCTGAGCCGAAGTCAGAAGTCAGATGCTCAACCCACTGAGCCACCCAGGCACCCCAAGTCTAGTGTTTTTATATCTTGAGTTTGCTACTAGGTGATCAATAGAAGGTTACTTAATTTCTCTAAATCTGTGCCTTAATTTCTCAAATATTACTTGTCTCCATTAAGACAATATTGTCTTTATGATACAGGGTCATGGATCGAGCCCTGCATGGCTTCATGCTCAGCCTGAAGCCTGCTAAAGATTCTCTCTCTGTCCCTTTCCCACTCGCACTCTCTCTACAAAAAGGACAATATTGTCTTTATATTTAGTCCTCGGTCATTTTCATTTCCTTCGTCATCTCTTCTGTATCTTTTGAGGAAGAAAACTGCCCTTTCCTTTTATTGTTGTGGGAAATTCATTCTGTGTGTATCAGGAGGGGCTGACCCATCTTGCCAACACTGGTTATTACTTATCCTAACAAATGCTATCTTGCAGTTTTGATCTGCGCTGCATTAATGATTAGTGATGTTGAGCATCTTTTCATGTGCTTATTGGCTGTTTGTAGATCTTCTTTGGAGAAACATCTATTTAAATCCTTTGCCTGTTTTTAAATTTGGCTATTTGCTTTTGCTATTGTTGCATGTTAGGAGTTCTCTATATATTCCAGATACTGACCTCTTATCAGATACAGGATTTACAAATATTCTTTTTTTTTTAATTTTTTTAACATTTATTTTAGAGAGACCGAGAGAGACAGACCATGAGTAGGGAAGGGACAGAGAGAGCAAGACACAGAATTCGAAGCAGGCTCCAGGCTCTGAGCTGTCAGCACAGAGCCCGACACGGGGCTCGAACCCACGAACAGTGAGATCATGACCGAGCCAAAAAGTCAGACACTTAACCGACTGAGCCATCAAGGCACCTCAGGATTTTACAAATATTCTTGCATTTTGTGGGTTGCTGTTTCACTGTTCATATTATGCAAATTTGTTCACAAGTACAAAGTACTTGAAAAATGTTCACAAGTACAAGAAAAATCTCCATATCCCAGCAGACTTTGGCTAGTGAAAGACACAGATTACCACTTACATTTCCGTTAAGATTTTTCGGTGCAAAGGGAAGAAACTCTAGGGAAGCCATTTATTTAATATCAATTATGTACCAAATGCTACTAGGATTACTCCCACATATTTTTTTAAATGTTTATTTTTGACAGAGAGAGAGAGAGAGCATGGCGAGGGGGGCGGGGGGGGGGGGAGGGGCAGAGAAAGAGGGAGACAGAGGATCCCAAGTAAGCTCTGCACTGACAGTAGAAAACCCTATGCGGGGCTCAAACTCATGAACCAGGAGATCATGACCTGAGCCGAAATCGGGTGCTTAACTGACTGAGCCACCCAGGCGACCCAGATTACTCCTAAAAAAAACCCAAAACAAACACAAAAAAACTTATCACTGATGACCTTTGCAGATAAAAAAATTGGTGCATAGAAAGTTTAACTTGCAGGGGCACCTGGGTGGCTCAGTTGGTTAAGCATCCAACTTCAGCTCAGGTCATGATCTCACGGTTCACAAATTCCAGCCCGGCTTCAGATTCTGTCTCCGTCTGTCTCTGCCCCTCCCTGGCTCATGCTCTTTCTCTCTCAAAAATAAATTTAAAAAACATTAAAATATTTTTAAAAAGAAAGTTTAACTTGCCTACAATTGCAGAACTAGTATGTGGCACAGCTGAAATTTAGACTCTAACTTCTTTACTCAATATGCTTAATGATACTTGTCAAATGATTAGGCTATGGTTATTAGACACTATTGGACAAATAATAGACTTGATTGGCCTTATTAATTGACTTCACTGCAAACTCCCTGAACTGGGAAATCGGTATAGATCTGCCTTAGAGATAATGTATGTTATCAAAAGTCTAGTCTGTTCAACCCAGACTAAGCCCAGTATATAATACTTCAGGCTCTTTGGCACAAGTGGCTTGCATAAAGTGGTCTAGAATTATGTGAATTCCTCTGCTTATAAACTGAATTTATAAAATGTTTATTACCTGCACCAACAAGCATATATTAAATGGATTTTCCTGTAGATTTAGAGATGGAGTGTCTACAGAAATAAAATTGAAGACTATAAAAACTGTTTTTGGAAATATTGAATTGGTTGGCAGTCTTTCTTTTCTTTTTGTTTTCATTATGTTTTCATATACCCCAATGAGGCCAAATATGGATTTTGAAAATATTCCGTTTGTTTAAATACTCAATTGATTTTATTGAACTGGTAGAAATGACGTTACTATTCCTGCTGGTACTTTATAGTCCCTTGATGTTAATTAGACTTGGCAATTCTTTAATCCTGCCACATCCCTATTATGGTCCAGCTATCCTCCATTAGATCTAGTGCCACTCAGGTCAATATAAACCTTCTGGATTATGGAAGTAAGCTTTTTTTTTTTTTTTTAATCAACTCATCTCTTTCTCATCCTTTGATAATTAATCAAGGACAGAATCTTGGGATTCACTCTGGATATAATTGTGTAAAGTTTCTTCATAGTTTCCCAAAGTAGTATGAATTTTTTTAGTACGGGTATGCAGATTTTTCTCCTCAAGAGTTACCTCTCCAGCAAAGCTCAATTTCTGTTCAAGTAATTTTCAGTTGGTTATCCTAAAAAAATCTGTCAAATAAAGTTTATTTCCTTGTCCTCATTCTCTTTTCTTGTGTTAGAAATCTTTGGTTACGTATAACAGAAATAAATTTAAATACAAAGGAAAAACTTAAAGACTAGAATATTTCATGTAACTAAGCCACAGAAATAAATTATGACAGAAGTAAGTAGAATTTTATGTAGCTGTTTAATAAACTGAGGTAGCAGTATACCTATTTGTACGGCAAGATATTCAAGACACATTGGGAAGTTATGGGACACTCTTTATAGCATGAGCCCATGGGGTTTGAGAAGAAAAAAGACATGCGTATAAATGGATTCCGAAATTCTGGAAGGAGGGGCACCTGGGTGGCTCAGTCAGTTAAGCGTCCAACTCTTGATTTCAGCTCAGGTCAAGATCTCATAGTTCACTAAATCAAGCCCCACGTTGGGCTCCACGCAGCCAGTGAGGAGCCTGCTTGGGATTCTCTCTCTCCCTCTATCTATGCCCATCCCTGCTCTCTCTCTCTCTCTCAAAATAAATAAACTTAAAAGAAATTCTGGAAGGATATGAAAGAAAATGTTAACAGTGAGTCTCTCTAGGGAGTAAGGTCAGGAGGTGGGGGAGGGGTACTGGTGGGTCTTTCTTTCCAGTTGTTCTCTCCTTGAGACCCATTCGTCTACCATGAGCACTGTGACAGCCACAGAGGTTTGCCAATCAGGCCTCTCCCAAAACTTGTGGCGAAATGTAGTTGGCTGGCTAGTCTCCAGCTGCTCCTCTGTTGGGTCCACCTCAGTATTTACACCAAGGCCACTGTCTTCCTGGCTTACTCTTAGCCGGTGACTACATACAGCAGAGGTATTAGATCTCAGGTACATCATATACAGCCACTGATCTGGCAATTCAAAAATCTTTTTCCTGGAGCGCCTGGGTGGCTCAGTCAGCTAAACGTCTGACTACAGCTCAGGTCATGATCTTGTGGTTGGCAAATTTGAGCCCCACATCAGGCTGTGGGCCATGGAGCCTGCTTCAGATTCTCTGTCTCCCTCTCTCTCTGCCCCTCCCCTGCTCTCTCTCTCTCTCTCAGAAAATGAATAACACGTTAAAAAATAAAAATGTTTTTTTTTCTATCTCTATCAGATGAGGACCAGAAATCGTTTGCATCCACACGGAATGGAAAATATTCACTTAGTTCTGCTCCAGGGGTAGGTTAACCACTGTACCTTTGATGACATAATCTAAATTATAGGTCATATGGACATTCCATAGAATAGCACATCAATGACAACATGCTGATTGGACAAGATAAGCAAAAGTTAGCTTACCATACAGAAGGCCTTGTGTAGATATGTTTCAGAGAGTGAGAGATAAACTCTATAAAGATTTGAGGGTCTGCCATTCTTATAGTTTTTAGGAGACCAGGGGTAAAGGGCATGATGAACATCCCCTACAAAGTGAAAGCCTGCTACATTTGCATCATTTGCTACAAGGAAGCAAGCACAATACCCGGTGGATCTCTCCAGATTCTGGAGGCAATACATTCCACCTAGAAACACTATTCCAGTCCATCTACTGGATGATATAAAAGGCTAACAGGTTTGAATAGGGCCTGTATCAGGAAGGGGATCTGTAGAAGATTCAGGCTGTGATACAAGTAACCCTGCAACTTGGACCATATGATATGCCAGATCTATGGTATTATAGGTGTATTGGTCGAAAAAGACACAATAGAGCTTTTATGTAACAAACTCATAAAACTGTACAGGAGCTGCTCCCGAAAAGTATATAGAGAAGATTTGTACTGGCATAACAGGTAGAATGAATGTGGTTGCCACAGCAGTGTGCCACTCAGATCTCTTCAAGAAAACCTGATGCAAAGCTGGATGGGGCACCTGGGTGGCTAAGTTGGTTCGGCATCCGACTTCAGCTCAGGTCATGACCTCTTGGTCTGTGAGTTCCAGCCCTGCGTCAGGCTCTGTGCTGACAGCTCAGAGCCAGGAGCCTGCTTCAGATTCTATCTCCCTCTCTCTGTCCCTCCCCCACTCAGGCTCTGTCTTTCTCTCTCTCTCAAAAATAAACATTAAAAAGAAATTAAAAAAAAAAAAAAAAAGAACAAAGCTGGAGACATCACACTTCCTGATTTCAAACTACAGTATATTGCTAAGCTATAGTAATCACAACAGTATGATATTGGCATAAAATCAGACACATATATCAATGGAACAGAATACAGAGCCCAGAAAAACGCACACATATATGGTCAATATGGTAAATTAATTTAAAATGGAGCCAACAATATATAATGGGAAAAGGATATTCTAAGAAATGGTGGCAAACTGGACAACCATGTGCAAAAAGAATGAAACTGAACCCTTACCTTAAACCATATACAAGAATTAACTCAAAATCAATGAAAGAAAAAAAAATGAGACACTTGAACATAGAGTTGAAACCATAAAACACCTAGGAGAAAACAGAGGGTAAGGCCCTTGACAATGGTCTTGGCAATAATTTTTTTTGATTTCACACCAAAAGTAAAGGCAACAAAACCAAAGAGACTACATCAAACTAAAAAGCATCTATACAGTAAAGGAAACCAACAACAAAATGAAGAGGCAGCCTATGGAACGATAGAAAATATTTGCAAGTTATATATCTGACAAGGAGTTAATATAAAAAATACATGAAGAACTCATATAACTCAATAGCAAAGACAAAAACAACACAACCCAATTCAAAAATGGAAAGAGGAACTGAATATAAATTTTTCCAAACACAAGACAACAAATGGCCAACAGGCACATGAAAAAGTGCAACATCACTATTCATCAGAGAAATGCAAATTAAAACCACAAGGAGCTATCACTTCACACCTATTAGAATGGCCAATATCAAAAAGACAGAAACGATGGCAAGGATGTGGAGAAAAGGAAAACCTTGCGCCCTGCTGGTGGGAATGTAAATTGGTACAGCCACTATGAAAAACATTATGGAGGGCCCTCAAAAAATTAAAAATAGAACTGCCATGTGATCCAGCATGTGCAACCCCATGTTCACTGCAGCTTTACAATAGTCATGGTATGGAAACAAAGTGTCCATCAATGAATGAATGGGTAAAAATAATGTGGTATATAGATGCAATGGAATGTTATTCATCCATAAAAAAAGAAACCTTGCCATCTGTCTCAACATGGATGGATGTTGGGAGCATTATGCTAAGCGAAATAAAGTCTGAGAGGAAAAGATATATACTGTAATGATCTCACTTATATGTGTAATCTAAAGAACAAAAAAATTCAGGGAAAAAGATGAGATTTGATGTTGGTCAGAGGGAGGTTTGCAGTGGGGGAGGGGGAGGATGGGTGAAGATAGTCAAAAGGTACAAACCTCCAGTTATAAGATAAAGGAGTTTGGGGGATGTAATGCACAGCATGTTGACAGTTAACATTGCTGTAAATTTCCGAGAGTAGATGTTTAAAAACCTCATCATAGGGGTGCCTGGGTGGCTCAGTCCAACTTCAGCTCAGGTCATGAACTCATGGTTTGTGGGTTTAAGCCCCTGTTGGGCTGTGCGGACAGCTCAGAGCCTGGAGCCTGCTTCAGTTTGTGTTTCCTTCTCTCTCTGCCCCTCCCCCACTCATGCTTTGTCTCTCAAAAACGAGTAAACATTAAAAAATTAAAAAAGAAAACCTCATCATAAAAAAAATAACTGTGGTGACAGATGTTAATCAAACTTACTGTAATAATTCTACAGTATATGTACGTAACAAATCATTGTTATACACCTTAAACTAATACAATGTTACTGGCCAATTATATCTCAGTAAAGCTGGAAAAAAACTTGTTACAAGCAGCCTCCAGCGGCAACTCCTTCTGATCCGCCCCAGCATTCATATGGAGGCCATGGTTTCTCCTCAGGCTGCTCCGGCTCAATGCAGAACTACCCTAATGGCTAATCTGCTCTAACATTCCTCCATCAGGCTGGCAGAGATTTTCTCAGAGAAAATCTGTTGCTTTTATTGTCTTTTTTTAGAAGAATGTGTGGGGTTTTTTTTTTTTTTTTTAAGTTTATTCATTTTGAGAGAGAGAGAATCCCAAGCAGTCTCCACGCTGTCAGCGCAGAGCCCGACGTGGGGCTCAAACCCACAAACCGTGAGATCACAACCTAAGCCAAAATCAAGAGTTGGACACTTAGCCCACTGAGCCATGTAGGCACCCCCTGATGCGCTTTCTACTCCACTTTCTTCTGTCACAGGCGTCGGGCTCACATCACAGTCTAAAGGCTTTTCCTGTCTACTGTTCCCTCTCTCTTGCACGCTTCACTAGCATCTTCTTCAAAACACCCTAGCACATCTAACTCCATCTTGGTGTCTGCCTGCTGGAGGATGCAAAGTGACACTAGCATGGATGCTTTAACTTTTAAAATTACGATAATCAGGAAGTTAAAAAAAAAAGTGGGGAAGATCATCCAAAACCATCTGGATCTCTTGACTCTACACAACTTTCAGGGACACAGATCTCAACGGTCTAATCCGTGTTGTCTCTCAAATTTATACTACACAAATTTTAGATGTCATGAAATATCAATAGCTGAATACTCTTGTGGCCCCTTGTAAAACCTGCTTCATGAAGCCCTGACTTTTAAAGGTTGTTTTTGTTTTTTTTTCCCTGAGTAATTAGCAGCTGAGTACAGGGGAACTAAAAACAAATTAAACTAAACAACCCATCAAGGTCATCCATTTGAACTTTATTTACTGAACCTTCAAGTATTAAGATACTTGAAGGACTCCGTGCTAAAGCACATTTTGGTCACATAAATCCCATCTTTCTGTTCAGATATTTCTACTTAAGCTAACTTTCATGGTGATATCAACTCTTCCTTGACTACCAAAGCATCATTTTTGGTTCACTACACAGAATTTCAATACACCAGTTTTCCTACCACAGCAAATAACTCTACCTTTAACAAAGCCTCCAGTTTAGAGAATTGTATTTCATTGATTACTTACTGCCTAAGGTACATTCAATCCACCCATTCCTCTAGAGTAGGTGTCAGCCTGTTTTGTATCACCTATGAGCTAACATGTTTTTAAAGAGTTAAGAAAATATTTTTTAAAAAGCAACAGAGACCATATGCAGGTGGTAAAGCCTAATATTTACTCTTCGCCCTTTCACAGAACACAGAGTTTAGATATGTTTCTGATCTGTTTTTTGTTTTTTTAATGTTTTATTTTTGAGAGAGGAAGAGAGAGAGAAAGAGAGAGAGAGACAATCTGAAGCAGGCTCCAGGCTCCAAGCTGTCGGCACAGAGCCCGACGCAGGGCTCGAACCAACGAACTGGGAGACCATGACCTGAGCTGAACTCAGAGGCTTAACCAACTGAACCACCCAGGTGCCCCCTGAGCTGTTGTCTTAAAGGCACCAGTGCTGACAAGATTTAGGGCAGTGGTTCTCAAACATTGGTGCGAGTAAGTCACTTGAGTTTGCCAAAAAGCAGATTTTTGGTCTAGGGCCCTAGAATCTATATTCTAAATAAGTAATTCAAGTGATTATGATCTAGGTGGTTGTAGGTCATTTTGAGGAAATTTAAATTTTTATCATTGAATCAGCTCCGACCATCAAGAGGACTTCTTACTGTGCTGGCTTTAATGGATTGCATTTTAGTGTCACGATACTGATCTGCATTGTGAGCTATCTCAAAGATCAGAACATAATCCCTCTCCAGTGCAATAAATTTGCTTCTATCTTAAGGTTACTATGAATCTTCTAATTACCGTATTCTGCTCTTCTGCCAATTGTTCCACTTCCAAGCAAATGTATAGGACCTCATAGTATGCATTTGCATGATTTTAATCCCTGTTTCACCCAATTTTTGCCCTTTATTTTGGCTTTATCTCAATCTTCTCATTTTGTTTTAATATGTCTGTTAAGTCACTTCAAACCATTTCTGGGAGGATCATATGCCTATTCCTCACTTGTTTCATTCTCCTGAGTTAGAAGAAAAAGTATTTTTGTTATGAGCTGATAGGGAAAAACTGAAGCAAATATGAGATAAAAGGTATCTTATATAAATCAGTCACTGAAGTGTGGAGACAAGGAATAAGCAGTGCAGATTAGGAAAAATACTACATGTGTGCACAATGTTCCAACCACAAAATCTTGTGAAAGGAGCTTCAATAGGAAAACTGGAAAATGATCAACAAAGAAAACTTTATGGACTCTAATTCTGAGATGAAAAGATTCAGCAGTTCTTGAATAAGATATCCAAAACCAAAATTTATATAATTAAAGGACAATTAGTATTTATTATTCAACTATGTGCTAAGCACTACACATGTATTGTAGCAAAGCTATACTTACACATTAATCTAGTAAAGTACAATTGTTTCCGTTTTTTTACAAATACCCCCCTATGGCTTGAAGGGGCTGACTTGTCCAAAGTCCAGGTAAACAGTAAATAATGGGATTAGAATTTGTATCGACACCTGACAACAAAGAATATCCATATGTTTGGTCTGAGGTACTAGGGCTGCCTCCATATGCACATATATGTATCAGATCTTATATAGTTCAAATATATTAGGTCAGACATGATCTCTAGTCACAAGAAGATTAAAATGTAGTGAGTGATGCTGTGATGAGTGTGTGCCAGAGCCTTGTCAGAGTGAAACGGAAAAAAGGCTGCATTTCTTCAGAGATTAAAAAACAAACAAACACAGAAACAATTATTTAGCATAGACAGATAAAGAGGGATGAAAGGGGCAGAGGTAAATCCACATAATACATATTTATAAGTAAAATGATACATATTTTAATGCCTATGTACCGAGGGGAGTAATCATTTCAAAACATATCATAGAAAGATCAGTATGTCAAAAACAAAGGAGTTTCATCTTGCATACTGAAGAAAAGAATAAAAAGAATGACACATGTGGAGCTAGACTTCAAATCTAGCCATATGGACTGAAGTGAATTCATACAAGATGGAGTGGGCAGAAATGACTGCCAAAAGAACAAATCACACCCCATACTATTTCATTCCCAGTTCTGGTGTTTTTATTTTAGAAAACACATTGAATCAAACAGGTTAGAGCTACTGCTTCCTTGTTCTGTGTATTTCTATCCTCCATTTCAAAAACCATACAGTCAAATCTATCTTCGTCCATTCTGTGAATGAAGTGATAAGCAAAAAGGATCACTGGTTACTTCAAAAGAACCTAGAGGGGGAAAAACACATATAGCTCACTTAAACCACAGATTTAAACAGTCTTTATAATTAATATGAGAAAAAGAAAATATTGAAAATTAACTAATGTGACAAAATATTAAAAATTGTCTAGATTACAAAAAACAAAAACAAAAACAAAAAACAAAAAACAAACGCACAACTAGCTTTTTTGTGATTACCACACTTTACCTTTGTGATCTCAGTTGAAAAAGATATATACTAAGGTATAGTCTGTTATTCTGACATATAAAGATGTATCAGCAATATTATCCCTTAACAATCCTATAATATAGACAACTGGGGTTTACTGTAGCCAGGAAAATTTTACCAAGAAGAAAACCTTGAGACAAGAATAATCTTTGCACAAGATCACACAAAATAAAACAAAATTATTATACCAAAATGCCTGAACAAAATTAAATGTTATATTCTTACTCTATTACCCTAGGTTACTTTTTTTTTTAAATAAAAAAATTTTTTTAAATAAAAATTTTTATTTTAAGTAGGCTCCACACCCAGCATAATGCTTGAACTCAGGACCCTGAGATCAAGAGTCATAGGCTCTACTGACTGAGCCAGCCAAGAGCCCCTAGGTTACATTTTCAACAAATTAGACAATGAACAATAGATTTTGATTCTAATTAAAATTCAAGTTGGCCATCTCTATAGGAACCAGAATTCAAGATGAAGACAAAAACTGTTTGAAAAGACATACAAATTCTAGCCCTATTAATTGAGGTGGTGTATTCTTGTGTTCCATATAAGTATACATAATATCATTCAGCATTAGAATAAATGATCTTTTTTAATAGAAGGTGACTTCTTTTTACACTGTTTCTTTAAAAAAAGGAACAAAAGGATGCCACATATTTGGGGCGCCTAGGTGGCTCAGACGGTTAAGCGTCTGACTGTGGCTCAGGTCATGATCTAGCAGTTCATGAGTTCAAGCATTTACATCAGGCTCTATGCTGACAGCTCAGAGCCTGGAGCCTGCTTTGGATTCTGTGTCTCCATCTCTCTCTGCCCCTCCCCCACTCACGTTCTGTCTCTTTCTCTCTCTCCCCAAAATAAATAAAACATTAAAAAAAAATTTTTTTTAAGTTGCCATATATTTATTTAGTCAATGGTATCGGTTATTCTAGCTTCATGTTACCATTCATCCATGGATACACAATCATCCCGTTTAACCATCCACTTGCCCCATTGCTAGTCTAATAATCTGCTAGAAAATAAGGAATTTCAGAACAATATAAAGTTTTCGTTGTAGACGGATTCATTTTCCAGAATAGGAATCCAAGGCAGGCAAGAAGACAGGTAGAAGATTAATGTTATACTAGGTCTAAGGAATCCATTCTGTTCTCCCTTAACCAGAAATTGCAAAGAATCTGAAGACCTCTTTGTGTCTCATCTTAATAAGGGACATCATCACCAAACCCTGTAAATGATGTAATCGTTAATTTTACATGTAAGCCATTTAAAATAGCCACCCACAGCTAGCCTTCATATCCTTCACTTGAAGGGACTCCCCACAAGATAACCACAAGCACAAACAGTGATAACTTTCCATTGGTGTATCACAGCTCTCACTGCAGAACATTTCATTTCTTCAGCGACTACAACAGATTTTCAAAGATCATGATAAAATGAGCACTTTATTAGCAGGTAGGAGATTTGGGTCCTTGTTCCGGTTCTATAATCTTGGGAAATTTAATAACTTCTCTGAACCTTAGTTTCCTTACTAGCATATTCAAGATTACAATATATAGCCTCCAAGCTTGCCAGCTTAGAAATTCTAAACTTCTATGGCAGGCCCTTGTATGCTGAGAGTTCAATCTGTTATTACATATATTAATAGGAAGCAGGACTCCATCTATCCATCTATTCATTCATTCTTTCATTTATTTAGGACTCCTTTTCTTTAAATAATAATCTCTCCTCTGGATATCCTGTTTTCACCGTCTATAAAATTTGAAAACAGGTATTTGTGCACTACTTTAAGAAAGTTAATTAACACTTCTAAAATCTTCACATGTATATCTTAGAAAAGATTTAGCTCAACTGCTATTAACTTTTATCTTAAAGGCTAAAATTTTATTTTCTCTCCAGTTATAAAGTACTAAAATTGCATATTTAAAAGTTGCTGAGAGTAGATCTTAAGAGTCCTCATCCCAAGAAAAAAATTCTGTAATTATGTACAGTGATGCATGTTACCTAGACTTACTGTGATGATCATTTACCAATGTATATAAATATCGAGTCACTGTATTGTACCTGTAACACTAGTATAATGTTACATGCCAATTACATCAATAAATTTTTTTTTTTCTCTGGTAAATGTCTACAAAATAATGACTGCTTTGCTCATTTTCTAATTTCATTAGAAACTTTAAAAAATCAGGGTCAATTTGAAGTTAAAAGTCTAGATGAAATTAAGAACCATAGGACTTTTCTTCTGTCCAAGTGCTCATAAAACAGCTTGGTTTCCAGCAACAATAAAGACATTATAGTTAAACATGTAGCTGAGTAAAGAGACCTGCATCTCATTATAAATTTCAATTCTTAACTCTTGGGACTTAAAACCTCAATTTCTTCTATTCAGCCTCACCAACTTCTAAAATAATCACACTGTTGATACTCTGATTAACATGTCTTAAGGCAGTTATTGATGCAAAGAAAATAAAGCTGTTTACCCAAGCAGATAGAGCAGATACAGACGCAATACAGAAAATGCAAATGAAAAGGGGGAGACACACATACAGAAAAGCAGGCAGGCAGAGATGAAAAATGGCAACAATGGAAAAGTGAAATTCTGAGGGAATGAATGAAAGAAAGGGAGAGGCATACAGGGAGACAAAGGCGAGGAAGAGTTACAAAGACAGGGAGGCAGAAGCACGACTAAAGAAATGGAAGAAAGTAAGAGCAGAGACAGTAAGGCCAGAAAGAAAAGTGAACAGAATTGAACTGATGGGCAGACACAGTAACAAGGAAATGGGACTAGATAGGGGATAGCTAGTTGAAGAAAAGATCATTTTTACCCAAGTTTTTCAAATTACATTTTTTTTAATTTTTTTTATTTTTTAGAGACAGAGTGTGAACAGGAGAGGGGAAGGGGGGAGAGGGAGGGAGGGAGAGAGGGGGGGAATCTGAAGCAGGCTCTAGGCTCTGAGCTGTCAGCACAGATCCTGACATGGGGCTCGAACTCACGGACCTTGAGATCATGACCTGAGCTAAAGTTGGACGCCTAACCGACTGAGCCACCCAGGTGCCCCACCAAATTACATATTTTTATTGCTATCCCCCCAATGTGCCACTAAAAAGAGGACAGACTTTTTTTTCTATAAAATGGCTAACAATGTGTATTTCACTTATCTTACAGATTTTCTAAAAATCTGACTCACTGTGAGACGCGTAATTTTTGCCATCTTTAAGGTTCACATAGTGGATGTGTTGATAATTTGATGAGAGAGAATTTTACAATGTATATACCTATCAAATTATCACATTGTATGCTTTAAAAACACAATTTTGTCAATTATACCTCAATAAAGCTGGGGAAAAGGTCATATATATCAATATACTGGGGAGAGACCCCTAATTTTACACATTGCTATTTTTTTAATGTTTATTTATTTTTGAGAGAGAGAGCAAGAGAGAGAGAGAGACAGAGAGAGAGTGCATGAGCGAGCATGTGAGCAGGGGAGGTCAGAGAGAGAGGAGAGAGGACCAATCTCAAGCAGGCTCTGGGCTGTCAGTGAGGAGGCCAGCGTGGTGATCAATCTCACAAATGGTGAGATCGTGACCTGAGCTGAAGTCAAGAGTCAGACACTCAACCGACTGAACCACCCAGGTGCCCTAATTTTTTTTCCCCCCGAAGTAAAAAGTGATAGGACCCTAGTTAGGCCAAATTTATCCTAAGGCAAAGGCCTACAGGGCCATTTATGATTACATACTACAATGGCATATAACACCACTATCCCACTATCAGACTAAAAACACATTCTTAGTTGAAAATAACTTACCATTCAGAATGAAAATCCAAAAATTTTTGTCCTGTTTCCATTATTTGCCCCCTTTGCTTCAATTGATATGTTATGCTCTATCTCTTGTCCTATGGAGATTCTTTCAGTAGCCATCAATCTGAAGAATTCCTTCTTCTGCTGCCACCTACCAGTTTATTTCTCTGCTGCAGCAGAAGGGTATATAGAAAAAGTTCTTGCTTACTATTCAGATTAAACTGAAAACTTCCTTTAACATTTAATATTTTCACATGTGCACAAGCTTCCTCACTGTTCCCCCAATTCCTCCCCACCAAAGTCAAAACAACAAAAGTCCCAATCACAGAAAATCAAACAAGTATGATCAATATTCATGCTAAGCTGGGAATTTTTTTTAAGTGGAAAGATTTAGATGCTCGGCAGCTGCCATCTCAAGAGCCATTTCTTTTGTTACACTTAACTTCTTCACCTATCTCTACAATCTTATGAGTAAGTGTGCAACTTAAAATTTTAACTAGGTAGTTTACAACTCCTACAAATTTTAAGTTCAGAAACTTTCAGAAGAACTGTGGAAGATGCAGCAATAAAGGCGTTTTTTAAAGTAATTCTAGAAACTAAAGGTGTTAGGTGCTTTACCTGCATGAGTTTTCAATGTTCTGGACTGCTTATTGCCCAATGGCTCTGAATACATTAAAACACGAACACATACGCCACCTACATTTAAAATAGGGTAGCATTTGTATGCCCATATAAGCACTGGGTATATCTTTTGCAAAAGAGTAATAAATTCATTAAGTCCTTTTAAAAGGACTAATCACAAATGCACATTTCCTCAAACTGTATACATACACAAAAAAATTAGGCCAAAAAAGGGAGACAGAGTGACAAATGTAATAGCAGTTGTAGAACTGGAAACTAACACAACATAAATGTTTTCTGTTTGTTAAATTCCTGAATATCATTTCTATTCCCATTCTTTTTGTCACTGAGGGTCTAGGTTAAAATTTTATTCTGCATTAGCTACTAAAGAACAGTATCCAATAATGAACAGTAATAACAGTAATTAATGGCTTGTTTTTGTTCCACCCTCCCACTACCTTTACCCCAAAATACAGTTTTGCCAACATAAAAAATAAAACAAACAGACATAAGCACCAAAGGCTAGTCAACAGTGGCACTGCAGCAACATTGTTTCTACTTTCTCAATCCTTCCCCCGATCTCAAACCCCACCCTTTGACCTCTGTATATGGGATGAGCCTGAGCAGGAGAGTTGGTGATGTCAGGACTGCGCCGTTCCCACGGATGCTCCTAGAGGCCTGCTGTGCTTCTGGGAACTGGGGCACAGTGATGTCTGTCTGACTGAAACCTAAAACAACAACAATTCACCCCACCCCTCATGTTCCCAAACCCCACAACAGCAGCCAGGTATATACGCTATATAAGGCCCAGCTAGTAAGTTTGTATATAGTGAAATCTGAAAGCAAGATCATTCTTAACAAGTCAGTGATCTTCATGGGGATAACAGAATGGAGACTGTTAAATTCTCCATGTCCCATGCAATCACACAGTCCACACATTCTAATGCTGGCCATTCTTACAGCAAGAGAACAAAGTTCTCTGGTACAAGCCTTTTTAAGTATATATCACAAATTCCTGCAGGAGGCAGCTGGGATTCCATTGTTAGTAAATTTCAGTTCAACAGATAAATACTTTTCTCTTAAGATGTTTAGGGGAGAGACTGGTCCTATCTGATTATGGGTGAACTGAAGCACAAAACAGGTTAATGATTTATTTTATGCCTTCAGCTGTAGAATGCATTACAAGCCAGGATTTTCCTATTAGCTAACTAGTGAACTTAAAGCCTCGTCGGATATACGTCTAAAGCCACAGAATAAAATTACGCAGAAGTATATCTTGAAAAGTTCCTGACCGCTGTCTAGGAGAAAGAGGATTTTCCTCCCCAATGATAATAACTCATATTAGAACTAAAAATTTAGGAAAGACAGGAGAAAGGAGGAAAGGGTAGGTGGACTGGGGTAGACAGAGAAGAGGCTACTACATAAGCTAATGGGAAGGCTATTAAAATGGATAACTCCTATTCCTGCCACTAAGTTTGTTTTATAGCCTTGGTTAATGTGCTTAATGATTTGTGCTTCAGAAATGCCCTCCGATCTTTGCAAATCTGTAATTTTTTACTGTTTAAACCATTATGATAACCTCAAGCTGCTCACATCTATCTTCTTTGTTAGAACTAGCATCTTAGAAATGCTAAAATGATTAGTTCTGAGATCACACTGTTCCTTAAATAACTGAAATGCTTTCTATTATCTTTGTCTCGTCATTCCTTTTCACTTTTATAATGATGTCACAGAAAGAGAAGCACTAAGACCAACTCAAAACTATGATGAGTTTTTACCATATATATAACCTAGAACCTAATTTTACCTTTTCAAAACTCTAGTTTTCCATACCTGGCAACTCCTAATTGATGTCTTTATACTGTGAGCTCACTGTATTCGGAACACCAACCCCTGAAAAAGCTTAAGCCAGAGTAGCACAATGGAAGAAACAAACAAACCCAAAACAAAAACAAAGCCAAAAAAGTCACACTCTGAAATACTTAATTATAGACATATATGCAAGGAATGGAGTTATCTAAATGGCTAAAGTAAATCCCCAAAGTCCAGAGTTCATCCCAACCAACTCAAACTTTACCCCCAAAAGTTCTTCTTTAATCAAATTATCTGTTAGATATGCGTTTTGTTTCTTTTTTTTTTAACAAGAGTTTTTACAAACCCACAGTTGCCGTTAAAGTACATAAAGAAAGAAAATTTTTTAAAAAGAAAGTAAGGTTAGCCTTGCGATGGAAAGAAAGGAGAGTCAAATTACCTGCAAGCAGGCTGGGGCTGTGCCTGAATCCAAACCGCTGCATTTACCATTCATTATACAGCTGCATTATTGGGGGAAGGGGAGTTTAGAAGGGCACTGACCCCGAAAGTTCTCAATACTTCTCACTCATCATCAGGAAGGGGGAAGAAGGAAAGTTTTTTCTCTGGGTATTTTTTTGTTTGTTTGTTTTTGTTTTTTTGGCTCCTGAAAAGGCTGGCAAAGAACAGTAACAGTGCAAGCAGTTAGAATATTTCTTTAAAAACAATTTTTAAAAATGCAAAACATTAAGGAATTTAAAACACCAAACTTTCGTTAATATAGAAAGAATTTTCACTAGAGTTAGGCAGCCACCCCAAAACAGCATGGCAAAAGGGCACTGATAAAGGAAATAAAATACCACACAAAAATCCAAAACAAAACTAAAAACATTTCAAATTAAACCTGGAAGACTAGAAGATTCCAACAGCAGATTTCTGTCCACTACTGAAACATTCCAAAATCCAAGCTTCAAAGGCGCCTAAATGTATCTTAAATGAAACTTTGTTTTGTTTTTTTTTTTTAAGAAAAAAAAAGAAAGAAAGCAGTGAACCTGGTTATAAATCCTGCAATATATTACATTTTAAGATATCCTAATACAACAAAAACAAATTTTAAATGAAATTAAACAAACAAACAAACAAATAAAAACAGTAGCAGCAGAGGTTACCTGTCTGAGCACCTACATTTTCTTAGGAGGGGATCGTGTCTCACCAGCCATATAGCCCATAAACCTTCTCAAAAAGAGTGAGCCAGGAGAAAAATGTAACACAAGATTTGATTTCACAACGTCTCTAAGCTCCCCAGACCCCAAACTGGGGATTCACTGAATGAAGAGATTTTGTTTTTCCATCGTTTTCTTCTTGAGAAAAAGAAGAGATGATTTTGAAAGTCAATTACTTCTTTCAATGCCTTCGATACCTTCTCAAAAGTCTGATAAAGTGCTTGATGAAAGCAAGTCTCTTGATGGATTTTTCTAATGTTCCAGCATATTTTCTTATTGATAGCATATACAGAAAGATTTCAAAGTTCAGTGGAGTAAAAGCCAGCAGAAATGACCAATCAATTATTAGGCACCAAAAAAAGAAAAAAAACTATTAAAAATTTTAAATGGAATCGTTCATATTTGTGTATGTGTGTGTATGTGTGTGCATAGTCCAGTTTTCATCACAGGTAACATAAAAACAATATCAGAATTACTTTTAAAATACAATTAAGAATTACAATTTTAACAATACACAATTTTACAATAATTCAGATTTGGGCATGATAAGACTTATACATATTTGATAAATATACATTTTTACCTCTCATAATAGCAATGATAATACAAAAGTTGTTAAACAATAAGAAAATATATTTAACTTTCACTTCAATATCTGGGATGTTTCATTTGGGTTCTTCCAGAATGATCTGTTCATATTCTTTACCTTAATTTTTGAGTGAGTTCAAGAAGATACCCATGTTTTAAAGTCTAAGATGACCATTCCTACCCTTTTCCTTTTAATATGTGAGTGTATGATCCAGAAATAGGTTGGTAAAGCTATGTTTTAATATACTGTGAATGCACAAAAGATCAATCAGTAGTGAATAAAACTAAAGGTGAAATAATCTCAGATAATTCTTATGATATAGTTGGTTAGTTTGGTAAAAAAAAATTTAAAGTCTATCTACATTTTTCCTAGTGCCTTATCCAACCCAACATAAACCCTGAGTTTTTCATCAAATAGAGAGGGTGTTCTATTTATGTTATAAAATTCATAAATCTATATACATGTTATATGTAACTATTTAATGTGTCATAATTTATGTGACAACCAGATGGTCTCTACACAAACATATGAATAATGACTTAATTAAGCAGTTCTTTCTCCCTCATTTATCTCTCTATCCCAAATATTATGCATCCTCCTATGGTCATTCAGTGAAAGAAGTACCATGTATTTCTTTTTGTTAATGAGACAGAGGTACTTATATATGTATGTAAGGCCCACAATAACTCTATGCAAGTCAAATTCTTTTATAGGAGATTAGAATATCCTAAAATAAATTAGAAAATCCTCTTATTATCTTTTTCTGAGGTGAAATGAGACACTGCACAGATTAGAGGTACTATTCTATTTGTCAACAATCAACCTTTCACTCAATTTTAATATTATTTAATTCTATGGAAAAAAACAACTTTTATTACATTCCTTTTTAAAACGGGGAAAAACTGTACAAGCATGATCAAACCTCTGTTAGAGCTGGTTAATACTGATCTTTTATTATTGCCTCGAAGTCTCTCTAGTAGTGTCCAAGATATTATGTTTAAGGTCCATCTGAAGGAAAAAAAGCACTGGAGAGGCAAGAAAGGACTCGGGTAAAAGCTTCAGAGGATTGTAGTGAGATGGAACTTGCTGTTTAAAAAAATTACGTTGAGCTCTGGAGCATCTCCATTTCTTAACACACCTTCCAAACCCATTATTCAAATAGATTTACCCCTGTTTCAAAGGCTCGTATTATATGCCATTTTGGGGATCTTATAAATTCAGAAATTAAAGGAATATAAAGAATGGACAGTATTGAAGGCTTCAGAGTTGGGCTATAAGAGACTTAATACTGCTAAGTAAGTCCCCAAACAAAAATGTCCAGTCCACCCCACCCTCAAACCTACATGTAATAGGAGAAAATGCACAGCCAGAAGCATAGAAAAGCATGTAGCCTTGAATAAATCATACACTGAACAGTCTAGAACCAAAGAAAAAACCAAACAACATACATATACATAAAAAGGCCTAAGAAGCATCTATTCTCTTTATGTCTTTAGTGAGTACCTCTACCCCAGTGGAGTATAGTTATTAAAACAACTTATCTGTTTTTTAAAGTAAAAACTGTTTCCCCATCATGCTCCATTTTCTAGAATCTATCTTTTTTGATTGTTTGGTGAAACAAAAAGCAAAACACATACACATGCATGCGTGCACACACACACATATATACTCCCTCCTAAAATGTGAAAAATGCAAATATATAATGCTGGTATTATAAATCACTTCAGCTTTATGCTAAAGAACTTATAGACCCTTGATTTGCCCCCCAAAAATATTTTTCCTTGTCCTTATACTTTAAATGCCCAACCACCAAAAGAAAAAAAGGAAAAAATAAAAGGCTTTAAATGCACATGTTTCAAGTCAGTGTCTTGTTAACAAAAAAGGTAGCACTTTCTTCACTTTGGCCATTGTTAAAGATGCAGGCATAGATCAGGGAATGTTAGACTAGCATGTATTAAAAAAAACTGCAACATTAACAGAGCATATATCTTTCAAAAAAGATTAAAACACTAACAAATACAAGTCAATGCACATATTTTAAACTAGTGTAATTTTATCTACATTGGAGTAAATGTCACCTTGTGTACCAGACATTGCAATACTGTTCATTTCCCTTTTATCATGCAAAAATGCCAATTTTGTCATTAGAAAAAACCTTTATTGGGTTATATTAATACTGCCCTCCCACCCAAATGAAGGGAAAAACCGAAGCACAAAAATTATAAATCCCAGCAAAATAGCTCTTCAAGATTTCATAAACTACGGACATAAAGTTGCTAGTTAATATGGTAAAGGCAGAATTTTCAGACTTGTATAAAAAAATTCCTATAATTTAGGTTGATTATTTTCCTCGCTCATCACAAATCTTTGCAACACAATGTGAAGTTATCCTATTCTCAATTTTGTAGCAACTATACAAAAGCAAAAGCAAGGGACCATGAAAAAAAACTGTGTGTTCTTGATGGTCTGAGAGCATACACATTTTTGAGTGATTTAAAAGGTTAACTATAAGAGCCTGATGTGTTTCTGTAGCTCACCTCTTCTGCCTATCTGCACTATCCGTAAACAAGTCAGTAACATCTTAATAGCAGAGGTCTATCTCTCTCCCCTGTCTTCTCTCCTAACTAATCCTACTCAATTTTCTCATCTTCCTGAGTACCTTCCATGAACAGCATTGCAAGTTGGTTAAAAAAAAAAAAAAGGAAAGAAAGAAAGGGGAAAAAAAGAAGAAAAAGAAAGTGAGTTTTACAAGGGTTTTGTTGGTTAATTATTTACCGGTGGAGTCACTCCACCAGGAGTTTGATTTCATTGGCTAGCAGCTGGTTCATGTTGAATAGGCCCCCTGGGAGCTTGGTGAGTAGCTCTCGCTCCGTGCTTTCAGGGTCGCTGTCAACAGAGCTGGAACTTGCGCTCATGTTGTCGACAGCAGTGCTGGCTGGGGGACCCAGCTCCGGCTCACTAGTCTCACTGGCCGTGGACACCACGGAGAGCAGGGACATACGCCGGGTGAGCCGGCCAGAGGGCAGGAGGGAGGCGGCATAGTCCGCTATGATACCAGCTACATCTAGATTACAAGCCTTATCAAAGGCGATGAAACCTACATTTGCATTGGCCTCGCAGACACAGAAGGAGCCGTCATCTTTCATCAATAGGTCAATGCCACACACATCCATCCCCAGGATATTAGACACCTGGATAGCTAGCTGCTTCCCTTGTTCACTCAAGGAGCACATCATCCCCACACCACCTGGCAAAAAAAGAAACAAAATAAGTTGCCAAAATGATACATTTTGGAGTAAAAACACCGTTTTTAGTTTTTTTTTCTAATTTATTTTTGAGAGAGAGACAGAGCATGTGTGGAGGAGAGGCAGAGAGGGAAACACAGAATCAGAAGCAAGCTCCAGGCTCTGAGCTCTCAACACAGAGCCCAACATGGGGCTTGAGCTCATGAAACTTGAGATCACGACCTGAACTGAAGGTGGATGCTTAACCAACTAAGCCCTCCAGGCACCCCAGAGACAGAGAATCTTAAACAGGCTCCACACTCAGCGCTCAGGGCTCAATCTCACAACACGCTCTTTTAAATCAGTAGTGAAAGCAAAGGTGCCATATGCAATTTTTTTCTGAAGACAGCATTCAGCTTCCACAGAAAACGATCTTACTTGCAATAATACGGATAGAGGTGAAGGTACACCACAGACTTTATATTTTTATGAAGGCAGAGAAGAATAGAAAACAAAGTAGACAAAACTGTTATCTTCCAAATAGCAGAAAATGTATGTCTGATTTGAACACAGGGACAGAGAAGTTAACCGTTAATGGAATGTAAAACCATGGATGAGCATCCACATTGAGTTTGGGAACAAGGGTGGAAATGGAATTAATGGTACCTTACAAACCACAAAAGTTGGAAAAGAAAAAAGAGGAAGAAGCAATTTAAATAATAAACACAAAATCAAACTGAAGGAATTAAATAAACTGTATGAGCAATAACATTAAAAACGAACTGAAATTTCCCATGGAAAAAGTGGAAACTAGTCAGACTGGAATGAAAGACAAAATTTAATTATAGGCTGTATTAAATGAAAACATTTTTTGAAAACTAAAGGAATGGACAAAGAGATAAGGGACAAAGGCAAAAACAAACTTGACTTCATAGCCTTATATCTCTTGAATATAGTATATACTGATATACACATTTTTTCCTTTATCAAATACTGACAAATAATCATGTGCTTGTCCCAGGAAACAAACAAAAAAACCTTAACAAATTTAAAAACACTTTTTACAGGCAACATTCTCTGACAATAACCCAAGAAAAACAGAAATTATAAATTAATGATTTAAGTAACCAAAAGATTTATTAAGGACTTAGAAATTGCAACACCGATCCCCTAAATTACAGGGAAATGAAAACATGTATAAAATCACTTCATACCAAAACTTTTATTTTGAATTAGCAAGAAGAAATTACTTATAAAGTAAGAAACTAAGAAGAGAGATTCAGTAAAGACAGAAAGTTGAATGAATAGAATAGAAAAATAGAAAGGACAGAAAAATCCAAATGTTACTTTGACAAGATTATGAATGATACCAAACACAAAATTGCAGACAAAGGAGAGATTCAAATAAGCACAAGCAATCATCTAAAGAACCTGGCAAAAAAATCTGAAACCTAAAACACGTGGAAAATTTCTAAGCAAATGATAAATTACCAACACTGCTTCAAGCAGCAGCAAACTTAAACAGGCCAATTATTATTATGGAAGAGATCGGAAAAGTGATAAAAGCGCTACTACTACAAAAAGAACTAGGACCAGATAGGTTCAAAGTGGAGTTTTGTTTAGCTATCCTTTATTCTGATGTTACTTTACCTATAGAGTGCCAGAAGATAAGACTGAAAATTCCCCAATACATCAAATAAAACCAAAATGTTATATAACCTTGATCAAAAATGATCAAGAAGTTTTGTTTTAAGTTTCTTCATTTATTTTGGGACAGAGAGTGACAGCAAGTGCATGCAAGCAGGAGAGGAGCATAGAGAAGGGGAGAGAGGGAATCCCAAGCAGGCTCCACACTGTTAGTGCAGTGTGCGACTAGGGGCTCCATCCCATGAACCATGAGATCATAATCTGAGCTGAAATCAAGAGGTAGACGCTTGGGGCCCCAGGGTAGATCAGTCAGTTAAGAGTCCGACTTAGGCTCAGGTCATGATCTTATGCCTCTTGAGTCTGAGCCCTGTGTGGGGCTCTGTGCTGACACCATGGAGCCTGTACCCTGCCTCAGGTTCCGTCTCTCTCTCTTTGCCCCTCCCCCATTCACACTCTTATCTCTCTCAAAAATAAATAAATTTTTAAAAAAGAGAGAGAGAGACATTTAACGAACTGAGCCACTAAGGTAACCAAAAAAATGATCAAGAAACTTTAAAAAACAGGGGGTGCTTGGCTGGCTCAGTTGGCAGACCATGTGACTCTTGTCCTCGGGGTTGTGAATTCAAGCCTGACATTGGGTGCAGAGATTACTTAAAAAATAAATAAATAAATAAATAAAATCTAAATGTTTATTTACTTTTTGAGAGATAGAGTATGAGCAGGTAAGGGGCAGAGAAAGGGAGACACAGAATCCCAAGCAGGCTCCAGGCTTCATGCTGTCAGCACAGAGTCCAACTTAGGGCTCGAACTCTCAAACTGTGAGATTACGACCTGAGCCAAAGTTGCACGCTTAACCGACTGAGCCACCCAGGCGCCTTCCAAAAAATAAAATCTTTACAAAAATCAATCAATAAAATGTTTTACAGTCAACAAAAACTATTCATCACGGAAAAACCAAAACAGTCTTTGAAAAAAATAGCTTGAAAGCCTATTTCCAGGAATAACCATAATTATCTAAGATATATGTATGTAACTTCACTTAACTGAGATATTGTGTAATGGTTTTTTAATTACTTTTTTGAGACAGAGTGTGAGTGAACACGAGTGGGGGGCAGGCAGAGAGAGAATCCCAAGTAGGCTCTGCTCTGTCAGCAGAAAAGTCCAACGTGGGGCTCAAACTCATGAACCCTGAGATCATGACCTGGGCCGAAATCAAGTCAGACACTTAAACCAACTGAACCACTTAGGCACCCCTGAGATCATATTACAGTTAAAAAAACATTAAGAATATGAAGGGACAGAGCTTAACAATTTTAAAAAATGATTAAATTCATGTCATGTACTTGAAAATCTAGATATCTTCATAGCTTCCATGTAATTTTCCACTTTTGGAAATCAACATATTCAAGAGTGGTTAAGAGGACAGCTCTGGAGCCAAACAGTATATTTGCATCTTGGCGGCACCATGATTAGATCTGTTATCTTGAGCAAGTTACTTACTGTTCTGGGCCCTCCTCATCTGTAAAATGGGAATACTAACAATACCTAGCAATATCTAAATAAGTTAACAGTCATAAAGCACTGACTACTGTACCAGCACTGAAGAGATGGTAGTTGGCATTGCTGTTAAAACTGAATATAAGAGAATGTTCATATAAAAAAGGCCTCTAAACAATCTGGTTACCAGAGGGGAGAGGATGAAGGGGGATAAAACAGGTGAAGGGGATGAAGAGGTACAACTTCCAGTTACAAAATAAACAAGTCATGAAGATGAAAAGTATAGCAAAAGGAATATAGTCAATAACATTATAATAACATATGGGGACAAAGCACTGGGCTGTACACCTAAATCCCTCGGTTGTACACCTAAAATTAGTGTGTCAATCATACTTTAATAATAAATATTTGACCAGTTTGGGTCAAGATTAAAATGTCTGTTGGACAACTACATGGAGATACTACTGAGTAGGCAGTTATTTATATGTACCTGGAGTTCAGGAAGAAAGCCTAAATTACAGATATAAATGTGAAAATCACAACATATACATGGTATTTAAAACCATGAGCCAGATCGGATGACTAAGAAAGTCAAGTATAAGAAAGTGAAATAAACATTAAAGAAGAAAAAGCTCAGACTAAACTCTGAGGCACTTCAGCAGTAAGATCTCAAAATTTATGACTCAGACAAATCCAATTTTACTACTAGAAAAACAACTCAAAAGTATACTTACTATATTCAAGGTACGGCTACTGATCATAGTTATGTGTGAAAGGTGAAAGATAATATTTTTCAACTTACTAAGTAAAAAGATCTGTCATTATATATGAACACTCGCTGGACAAGCTGTAATAATATTATATACACTAGAAAGACACATGCATTGTTTTTACCTAGTGAGCAGTTACTTTGCATCCTTCCATCCGTTGAACAACGTAACATGGTGCCAACCACACGGCCTCCCACAACAATGACACGCACATCCCGTCCATGAGACTCTTTAACGTACTTCTGGAACAGGTATGGAGCTTCATGGCGAATAAGATGGCTTAGATCAGCCAAATGGTGCTTATCTCGAGCCAAGAAAACAGCTTTGCCTATGATTGAAAAAGAATAAAAAACACATGTAAGTCATTAAACTGCGAGCAGTTGATATGTATTACCTGCATCTTCTTGGGTCCCAACCTGCTCTTTCAGAATCTATTAATTTTTAACCAAAGTAACAGTTATGGTAGTTATTGAAACAATGCAAAAATGTATTTAAGATAAAGTTAATAATCTCCTACCACTCCCTTAATTCCTACAGTAACCTAGAATTTATTTCAGTAGATGTTGTGAAGTAGAGGTCCAAGGTTTATATTCCTCCATGTGAGCCAATAATGCCAGCCTCGTTTATTAGCAAAACATTTCCTTCTGAGAAAAACCATGTTTTATAGGGATATCTGGGTGGCTCAGTTGGTTAAGTGTCAACTCTTGGTTTCAGCTCAGGTCATGATCTCACAGTTCATGGGTTTGAGCCCCACATCGGGCTCTGTGCTGACAGTGCAGAGCCCTGCTTGGGATTCTCTCTCTCCCTGCCCCTCCCCTGCTCTGTCTCTCTCTCTGAAAATAAATAAACAAAAAAAAATTTAAAAGACCATGTCTTATATATTATTACACAATATATACAAAATTTGCATAGGGTAAAAGAGCAGTATGTTACTATATGCCTAGTTTTATTTCCAAGTTCACTAGTCCATTCCACTGCTCTATTTGTCAATTTTTATGTCAAAGGAAGTGGCTATTTAATTTTTTTAATGTTTATTTTTGAGACAGAGACAGAGTGAGAACAGGGAAGGGGCAGTGAGAGAGAGGGAGAGAGACAGAATCCAAAGCAGGCTCCAGACTCCGAGATGTCAGCACACAGCCCGATACGGGGCTCAAACTCACAAACTGTGAGATCATGACCTGAGTCAAAGTTGATCACATAACTGAGCCAGCGAGGCGCCCCAAAGAGCTATACGTTTCAACTGATAAGGCTATTGTCTAGTCAATAACCGTGAGGAAATACAAAGAAAATAATAAGAGCATTGATCAGATTAAGAAAAAATCTATTTTGTATAATCACCCTTATTAATTCTCAAGAGTAATTTCAAAATGATGTGCCATAGTGACAACTCATACACACCTCTATGACCCCGCGTATTCTTCACTACCATTGGAAACTCCAGTACTTCTGCTTCATCGATCATTTTAGCAAAATTCTCATGACCACCTGGTTTGAGTAAAAAAGAAATTTAAAAAGAATAGTAACAGAGGTGTTTTGTGGTGTTATCTATGCTAAAGTCAGCAACACAGGAGACAGAAGGTAAGAACCTGATGGCTACATTTTGTTTTTCTTAGAGAAAGTAATAAATAAAAGTTGAAAATACAGTTAAACATCAGTTTGAAACAACACCTTTTAAAATGGATGAAAGTTATCTTAAATTATAAATATTCTAATATCTAACTTAAGGAAATTATCTTTCAGTTAAAACAAAATTTCCTAGTTCTATACAATTTTTCATATTTTTATCCTTTATTCTTCCACTACACAAATAACAAAACCACCAAGACCTACTTTAGTGTATTTAAATTCCAGTTTTAATCTAAAGATTAAAGAATCTCCATCTAAAGATTAAGAAACAGAAGAATGAGTCTGTTTAGAAGACTCACTCAAGGATGAAAAGATGCTACATGTGTTCTATCCCTCTCAAACACACAAATTAATGTTTCATATCTCCATTATGAATCAGAGTTCTTTGTATACTACAGCAGACAGTACCCATGAGTTAAGTTTTCTTCTGTTTTTACTGCCCAGGAACAAATGATACAGTAGCAAAATCAGAGCAAAAATGAATTGTGGTATCAGCCCGGTGATGTAAAAAAAATTAAACCAGGAAAAAGTTCATTAAGCGACTGCAGTAGCATACATTTGCAGCCTAGAGAAATTAAGATGATTCAGTCCCCAATTTTAAACTGTCAACATTAGAACATAGGTAGTATTTGGGAATTGGGCTAACACTTTTCTCCTTTCCATTCTCTTAAAATCAGAAGTGTAGACCCATGATATAAGCTATAATATAATATTCCAAAAGCATCTGACAGAATTCTCAAACTATTCATATTGTCTCTTCTTGTGCAATTGCTAAAAACAGCAACTGTATCAACACATGTCATACAGACTTGGGGAGTTCCCTTCTTTAAAATACTAACGGTAGGAATAGGATAGGGATTTCTTTTTAAAGCTTCATTAACTCTCTAAGCACACTACTGGACATTTATTTGAAAAAATGTCTTTATGGAAAACTGCAATGATTTATAGCAAATTTGATCCTTTCTAATCTAAAAGAACTGGACAGGCAGGAAATACATTAACATAACATTGTTTGTGGCAGTGTTACTCAAAAGTGTTGTCCAAAAACCTGTGCCTGTTTATGACTTCTCTGCTACTGATACGTAACCAGGTAAATACAAAAAGAGTAAACACTGGAAGCTTTTATAACAATCTGGCATTTCTCAGACTTTTTTTTATCATATTTTGTAAGAGTATTGATACACAGCATACTGGTCTTTAAAGAAAAAAAAGATCCTTTACTTTTACCATGGTTTTGGAAGCACTGGTTTTAAAGCATACCTATTACAGTGTCATTTTCTTAAAAAATAAGAGAAAAAACTTCTAAAAAAATTATCATGAAAATGCTAATAAGGATAAACAGATATTAAACAGAGATGTATCGAATATTACAGCCTATGAGATCTGGCCCACTGCCTTTTTTAAATAATAAAGTTTTATTGGAGGACAACAACAGTAATTTGTTTAAGCATTATTAATAAAGCTCTCTGACTACAACAGCATTACTGAGAGCACAAGAGTGAACTTACAGCCTAGAAAGCCCAAAATAGCTAAATCCACTCTACCAATATCACGGAACTAAATCTTGACACATGATTCACAATGCTCCTGCCCAGTTTGTTAACACTGAAAATTACTTCTGTAAGAAGTTCCTCCATGTTCACAAATTTCCTTGTATCACATAACCCTCTTAATTTAGTATGCCTTTCAAAACCATCAGTGTTGTAAAACTTAGACTATAAATTCTTATTAGTGAACTTACCATAAGAGAAAGTATCTGGCAGAGGAACACCATGGCCCGCCAACTCTTGAAATGTCCAGAACTTATTAACACAGTTCAGGATGGCTTGAGGTCGGTTCATCAACCGGCATCCCATCTTCTCTAGATGGCGCAAAACAGTGATGTCACTATCACTCTGCACCCAAGGGGTTGGTACTCTCACTACCACCACCTGGGGGTAGGCAGTAATTAGTTCTCCATTGATCCGTAGACCTGAAATACACCCCAATGAAGCCAAAACCATTAAAGGGAATATACCAAAATATACTAGACCTGGGCTCACAAAACTAAATATACCATTTTCACCAGAACAGAGAGACATTCTTCCTTAAATTATATTCCTTTATAAGAAAAAAGAAAATTTAATGAGAAGAATTTCTGCAGTGGTTAAATAAATTATGGTATGTGCCAATACAATGAAATACTACATAGCCTTTAAAAAAGAAATTCACAGAAGCACCTGGCTGGCTCAGTCAGTAGAACATACAACTCTTAATCTCAGGGTGGTAACTTCAAGCCCCATATTGGGTGTAGAACTTACTTATTAATAAAAGTTAAGAAGAATGTCATAATCTCTATGTTCAAATGTAGAAAAAAATGTCCAGATACATAATGCTGAGTTAAAAAACATCAAATCTGATGTATGGATTTGTTGAATCAATACACTGCATACCTGAAATTAATATCAAACTGTAACTAGGATAAATTACTGGAATTAGAATAAAATAAAAATAATTCTGTACCAACTATGTTCATTATGTGTTCATTTCAGATAAAGCAGGAAATAAGAAAGTTACCTTCTTTTATGATTTTGCTTATATGTTTTTATGCCCAGGTGACGCATTTTATTAAACACCTATTTACATTTATTTTTAAGAAAAACAAAAAACAAATCTGAAAAGTTTTGTATTTACATATGCATAGAAAATGTATGATCTGATAAATGATATAGGTAGCTTTCTCTAAGTGTGAGTGGGTGGCAGTGCAGGAAGACAAAGGTAGAATGGGAAACTTCACATTTTGCTCCATGCAATTCTCCATCTTCTTTAATTTTTTTTTTAAGCGAGGACATTTATAATTAAAGATTTAAAGAAAGTTTTGGGGCACCTGGCTAGCTCAGTTGGTACAGTATGCGACTCTCGATCTTGGGGTTGTGAGTTTAAGCTCCACATTGGGTATGGAATTTGCTTACATATAAGATCTGTAAAAAATAAATAAAATAAATAAAAGTTTTTTGGATGTTACCCAATACCATTCTATCTAAAGAGGTCCCAAATAACAAAGGAACAAATTATCTATATGAGTTGTTCCTTAAAACCTATTTTCTTTGGGGTGCCTGGCTGGTTCAATCAGAAAAGCGTGTGACTCTTTATCTAGTGGTTGTGAGTTTGAGCCCCACATTGGGTGTAGAGATTACTTAAATATAAAAAAAAATATCTTCAGGAAAAAAAACCCCTGTTTTCATTTAAAACTAGCATATGCTCTTCAGGGGTGCCTGGGTGGTTCAGTTGGTTAAGTGTCCAACTTTAGCTCAGGTCATGATCTCGCAGTTTGTGAGTTCAAGCCCTGGACTGGGCTCTGTGCTGACAGCTCAGAGGCTGAACCCTGCTTTGAATTCTAGGTCTCTGTCTCTCTCTGCCATGCCCCAGCACATACATACTTTCTTTTTCTTTCTCTTCTTTCTTTCTTTTTCTTTCTTTCTTTCTTTCTTTCTTTCTTTCTTTCTTTCTTTCTTTCTTTCTTCTCTCTCTCTCTCTCTCTCTCTCTCTCTCAAAAATAAACAGTGAGGTGCCTGGATGACTCAGTCGGTTAGTGTCCGACTTTGGCTCAGGTTATGATCTCATGGTTTGTGAGTTTGAGCCCCGCGTCAGACTCTGTGCTGACAGCTCAGAGCCTGGAGCCTGCTTCGGATGCTGTGTCTCCCCCTCCCTCTGCCCCTCCCATACAAATGTCTGTCTCTCAATAATAAACATTAAAAATTTTTTTAAATAAAAAAATGAAATAAAAAACATTAAAAAATTAAAAATAAAAATAGTATATGCTTCTTTATGACAAAGACAAAAATATGTGATATATTCTGCTCCCATCCAACGTCCTAAGTACTCAGTGTTAATAGTATATATTTCCCCCCTGCTAAGTACGGAAAAATATTTATATAATTTTTAGAAAAATTCGATTTTTAAAAAAAACTTAACAATTATATCTTATAGATACACCATATGAGCAATACCTTACTCAGACATTCATTCACTTAATAAATATTAAGCAATTAGTATGTGTCAGATTATTTTATAAAGAGCAGACTTGGATTGGCAAATAAGGCAAATAAGGTCCTTACTCTTGAGAAGATTCCATTCTAGTAGGAGAGACACTTTCAAACATGGCGGAAGTTCTAATATAGGAGAGATCAGTGGGTAAGAGCTGAGTTAGGGCCTAAGACTTAGGAACGTGTGTGTTTCAAGAAAAGAATAATGACACTTCACATATAAGGGAGTGGGAGAAGTCACAGAGCAAAAGAGCAGTACAAACAATATGTGCTTCAACTGCAATTTGTATTGACAGAATGTAAAAGATAAGGTTGGTCATTTAAGGTGTCAAGCATGCAAAGCCACAAGTTTTTATTGATATATAACTGGCATATAACACTATTAGTTTTAGGTGTACAACATAATGATTTAATATATGAAAAATACTGAGAGATGATCACTGCAATAAAGTTAGTTAACATCACCTCACACTTATAAATTCTTTCTTGTGATGAGAAGAACAGTTAAGATCTACTCTCTTAGCAAATTTCAAATATACAATACAGTATTGTTAGCCATAGTCACGATGATGTACATTACATCCCCAGGATTTATTTTTATAACTTGGAAGTCAGTACTTTTTGACCACCATCTCCCATTTCCCCAACAACCATCCCCCCAGATCTCTGGCACCCACCAAACTGTTCTGATTTGTAGCTAGGAGTTCAGACTTTTTTGATTCTACATATAAGTAAGATCATACAGTATCTGTCTTTCTGACTTATTTCTGTTAGCATAACAGCCATAATATCCACCCATAATGTCACAAACAGCAGGATTTTCTTTTTTAATGGCTGAATAATATTCAAATGTATGTAAATATATATCACATTTTCTTTATTCATTCATCCATCAATGGACAATTAGGTTATTTCTGTGTCCTATCATAAATAACGCTGCAACGAAGCACTGAGATATATCTTTGAGCTGGTGATTTTGTTTTCTTCAGGCAAATAGTCAAAACCGGAACTGCTGGATCCACAAATTCTGAGCTAAAGAGTTTACATCTGCTCTGATTAAGGAAACTGAGGGTATGTGCTGCCTGTTGACACTTCACACCATCCCTATCTTTTAATCCCTCCTATATGGCAGGATCTAGAAGCATTTCCTATACTCCCTTACCAGCAGGATTCCATTTTGAGAATCTACCACCAAGAGACAGTTATATACAATTTTAAAGGTGAAAGAGATATGGAAGTCATTATCCTCCAGGGGCAGCTGCACATAGGTATGTGGTCACCAGCACATGTGAGGATTTGCCAGTTGCTTCAGGCACTCTCACCATCATTCACCGTGCTGCTACATCTTGAGATCAGCACTCAATTTTCTGCAATCCCGCACTTTCTCATTTCTTAGGGTTTTGCAATGACTTGCCTCTACAGGCAAATCTAAACACCATTTTTTTTTCTTTTTAGTTGGAAGAAACCTACTGACCAGATTGGGGGTTAAAAGTTTTTAGACTAGGATATGGAGAATGAGGAAGTTGAAAAGCAAAGCCATTTTAGGGCAGAAGATGCTGAATCTGGATCTAGACAGAAAAGAACCTGGTGATAATATGAGGACATCAAAGCAGAACTATTCTGTAATAGCTGAACTATGGATTGAAACTATACATATACGTTATATATACACATAAATCATATTTGGAATATGGAGTGTGTGTACACATGTGCGTACTACTTATTTGTCTGTTTATTGGAATCTGCCCAAGACATAATAGCTAAAGAAACAGATATACAGACTAAAAAAATAAAAGGAAGAAACGGAGAAACCTAAGACCAAGATTTGATGGGTCCCAATAAGAGACAGAAAAGGAACTAAAAACCTGAGGAAAAAATCAGCCAAAAACTAGAAGAATCTAGTTTTAAGTAGTATTGCAAAAGAGAAGAACGGACAGTATTATCAGGAATGATCAAATTCATTAAATAAAACAGAAGTAACAAGAAGACTGAGTTTTGAGAAGTTTATTCAAGAAAGAGATACTGTCAATTGTCAAGAGAAAATTCAACCATTATTACCTTTTCTTTTCACTTCCCTAAACTGGAGACAGTTTTTGTACCTTTTAAGAAAGGTGATAAAGAAAGTAATGGAAATGTACCAATCTTAGTCCACATTACCAGTAGAAACTACCTATCCGTTGCCACTGGAAATGGGGAGTATGGGAGTACTTTCACCCAAAATGCAGTCAGATCTGCATACCATACTATATGGGTATTACTGAGGATGGGAAGAAATTCAATACCTCCTGAATGGAAACAAACACTTTGTTATTTTATACAAGCAGAGATGAACCAAGGCTAGAAAGAGGAGTAGGTACAGATGAATTTAAGCCCAAAAAACCAAAGCAACATCTCTCACAACTGTGCCTTAGTGTTACTGATCTTTTGGGCACTCTTAGCAAATGCTATTATCTTTGAGGTAGAGTTTTTAAAACTGAAATAAGAAATGACTGCGCCTTAGATCCCTGTTATTCAGTACACACATGCAAATGAACATGTACAGAATTTTCCCAATTCCACTACACTTGTAAAAACAGGTAGTCCAGTTGGATGTGCTACTACCACTCAGCTTTCTTTTCAACTCTACTTTCTCATATATACATTGTCTTTTTTACTTACCTTAAATCTAAACTTGTGAAACTGTTGATCTAATTATACTTTGTATTGGGATGAAGATTTCAAAACAAATATTATAGATATCACATTTCAGATTAAGTATATATATGATCAAGCATTAACAACCAAAAGTAAATTAACCTCAGTATAGCAATGGGGTGTGGGAACAATTTTTGTTCCTATATTTTCAAGATAAATGCATTATGTAGAAACAAGTGTTGGTGAATATGGGGAGAAAAAGGAACCCTCCTGCACTGTTGGTGGGAACGCAGACTGGTGTAGTCACTGTGGAAACAGTATGGAGGTTCATCAAAAAATTAAAAAAGAACTACCATATGATCCAGTAATTGCACTACTCAGTACTTGCCCAAAACACACTAACTCAAAGGGATACATACATCCCTACATTTACTGCAGCATTATTTACAACAGCCAAACTATGTGGAAACGGCCAGTGTCCATCAACTGATGAGGAAACAGAAAAGACATGGTATATACGCACAACAGATTATTCAGTCATAAAATAAAGAATGAAATCTTGCTATGGACGGAACCATAGAATATTACAGTAAGTGAAATAAATCAGAGAAAGATAATACCACATGATCCCACTCACATGTGAAATTTAAGAAACAAAACAAAGGAACAAAGGAAAAAAAGAAAGACACAAACCAAGAAACAGACACTTAACTATGGAGAACAAACTGATGGTTACCAGAAGGGGGACAGGAGGGGAGGGAATGGGGAAAACAGGGCATGAGGATTAAAAAGTACACTTAACACGTTGAAAACTAAAATGATTTTAAAAATGTATTACATATTAAAAGTCTGCTGCTGGTTTAAATCAGAGTGAGAAGGTGCTACGGGCTGATTATTATTCAAGTTGAGAGATTCTTTTGGGATATTAACACTCTCCTTGCCAATAATTAGTTGGAGAATCTCTCATGTAGCTCTAATGTAAATCTGTGATTTTGAAAGTAGAGTTTGGCTACACCCTTATTTGGATAAGTACTAGGTGAGGCACCTGGGTGGCTCAGTCAGTTAAGCATCCGACTCTTGATTTCGGCTCAGGTTATGATCTCACAGTTTGTGAGACAGAGTCCCACGTCAGGCTCTGTGCGGCCAGCATGAGGCCTGCTTGGGATTCTCTCTCTCCTCCTCTCTCTCTCTGCCCCTCCCCCACTCGTGTTCTCTCAAATGAGTACATAAGCATTAAAAAAAAAAGGAGGGGTGCAGGGGTGGCTCAGTCAATTGAGCATCCAACTTCAGTTCAGGTCATGAATTCGCTCATGAGTTCAAGCCCCACATCAGGCTCTGTGCTGACAGCTCAGAGCCTGGAGCCTGCTTCAAATTTTTTGTCTCCCTTTCTCTCTGCCCCTACCCTGCTCATGCTCTCTCTCTCTCTCTCTCTCTCTCAAAATAAACATTAAAATAAAAAAAAATTTTTAATAAAAAAATAAGTACTAGTATTTTGGGGGCAAGAAAAAAGAGTAAGTACTAGTGTTTTTGTACTCAGGAAACAAGAAACAGGCAACTGATAGGTTCCTTGCTAACTAGCATTAATTTTTTTCCATCTTTTAGTGTTCTAGAAGGATTCTTCAGGATTTCTGGGATTTTGAGCTTTAACTGAAAGTTTCAAGTAAAGGTACTTTTTGTGCACTACTAAAAACGCACACAATCTCTGTGCCAGAAATCAAGGAAGCACTCAAAGACTAAGGGAGGTATGTCACTAAAAACACAGGAGAGAGTCTAGGAGGGGTCCTGTTAGCCAAATTTCAGATGACTTGACCATTAAAAATAATAATTAATTGATAACACAGTGAATACAAAACAAGTTCATGAATTCGTAACAATTATAGAGAATGGGCAAAAAAAAAAGTCTCATTCGCTATCACTGAAGGGACTACTACCCAATTCCTTATTCTAAAAACTAATAAATAATGAGAAAAATTACATTCATCCCAACTTTTCAATAGGAAGTATAGTTTATCACTAGTAGGAAAAGCTTTTCTTTGAAGATGAATGTCAATTAACATAGAAGGAGTACAAAATTTGAAAAATAAACACTTTGTAAATCCCAATGAAATAAGTGAATGAGGCAAGAATCATTAAGATGCTAAAAGTGTTAAGAAAAGGTTGAAGGGATATTTGGGGGGGGGGGGGGGTTGCTGGGGGTTTTTTTTTTGGGGGGGGGGGGAGAGGTTTGTACAGTACCAAAATATAGATTTTAGAAAATTTAGATTTTCTAAACTGAAAGTAAAAATAGGTTTTTGTAACAGAGCATATAGACACTACTTACCTAATGATCAAATTTAGCATCACTAATAGTGGCAAAGACTGTCATTTTGTGCCTCCTGGTTGAATGCACTATGAAGTATCTACCTTCGCCTAGGCAGTATTTTTTATTCAAAATGCATAACCTGTAACTAATCATGCCAAGTCACAGGAAGCTTCAGAAGGCAGATAACACAAGGAAACTCTTAGACAAACCCAGAATATGAGACATTAAAGATAACTGTTCTGATTACTTCAAAAAGTTGATGTCACTGAAGAAGTAAATATGGACACTGTTAGAGTTAGAAAGACTAGGTAGACATTACATCCAATACCCTTCCATAAACCCTTACAGAACCTGATTTGAAAAGAGTAACTGAAAGATCTCTCTCCCTCGCTCTCTGCGCCCCCCCCCAACTCTCTCATTCTCTTAAAATACATGAACTTAAAAGAGAATAACTAAAGGATATTTTAGAATCCACTGTGAAAATCTGATTCTAGAGTGTTTACTAGATGAATATTACAGGCTTATTCATTTCTAAGGTGTGCTAGTGGTATTAAATTATATAGGACAGTGTCGTTATTTTTTGGCTACAGATACTGAAGTATTTAGGGGTTAACAGTGACATGAAGACAGCTACTTGTTGTGAAAGTCTAATAACTCCCTCAAAAAGCTATATGTAATGTATATGATATTTATACATATTAGGAGAAAGACAAGTGAAAGAAAAGGTTACTAGTGAACACTCCATGTAGGCAGCAAGAATATAGCTGTTCATGATTCTATTGTGTACTTTCAACTTACTATACACTGAAAATTTTAAATACAAAGCTTGGAGACACAGGCAGAAACCAAGAAATCTTATCAAATTCATCTGAAGAAAATTGGTGCTAGTCATTCCTATTTCAAAATCTCTGTGACTTGCTGCTTAGCTTTTCACTCTTATTTTTTTAACGGTCTCTCATCCATTCATTTCATCAATACCGAAAGCCCATTTACTGTTCAACTACCGTCCCACTTCCCTTGCCATTTATGTTCCAAATGTTATTACTGCAGTAAAATAATTTGTTAGTTCATCTTCAAAGGGGAGAAAAGGAAAGACTAAATAAAAGCTAGAATAACTTACTAAAGGTATTCAGAGCCATATCTACGACCAGAAATCAAGCACATTTTTTCTCTATGAGTTCTAGCTAAAAAAAAAAAAAAAAAAAAAAAAAAGCAAGGTGGCAGTGTAAGAGATGAACTGAGCTCCACACTCCCAGATGAATTCAAGTAACAAAATTTAGTTGTTTTAGGTCAATAGTCCACAAAACCAATTCATTACTTAACCGATAAAACTATTCTTCACCAAAAAATTGTATTTCCCACAGTGCAAAATCTCCAGAGTCGTATCACCAAAAAAGACCACATAATTCTGAACATTTTAAGATACTCATGTTATTATACACCTATTTCCCAATTAATCTATTCTAGAGCAATAACTAATAAAAGTTTCAGTAAGAGGGATCAGGTTACACAGAATTAATGTCTACCATAATAGGCACAAAATTTGCATAAATGCAAATTGCAAATCTGTCTTCACATATATCTAAAACAGCAGAAATGTCTTTTTTTTTTTTTTTTAAATTACTGGTTTCTATCCCCCTCACATCCCTACCAGGTTCCAAACTAATCAAAATGAAGTAGGAAAAGTAATTACCTAAATTCTGAAGAGAACCACTGGGCAATGGATATGAATAGTGCCAAATGTCAGATAATTCCCAAAAAAAGTAATACAAAACACTAAAAAGTCTTTATTAAGGGTGGGTAAGAATTCAAACAGCTATTAACCAAACACCAAAAACAAGTATACTATTAAGAATCCATTCTTGAGCTGCCTGGGTGGCTCAGTCAGTTAAGTGGTTCTTGATTTCAGCTCAGGTCATGATCTCACAGCTGTGAGATGGAGCTCTGCACTGGGCATGGAGGCTCCTTAAGATTCTCTCTCCCCCTTTCCCTCTGCCCCTCACCGGGAGCTCGCTCTCTCCTTTTCTCCCTCTTTCAAAAAAAGGAAGAATCCATTCTTATGCCATCTATAAGATGCCTTTCCTATCTGGTTAGTTGCTTCTTAAAGAGATCTGTTGTTTCCTATCAAAACATCCTTTGTTAACCCCTTCAGCAGTCCTTTTTCCCTCCAATTTGTTTCCAAGTCTTATCTACCTAGTAATCCCAGGTAGAGACAAAATGTTTTTCTTCAAAGAAGGTAAGCCCTTTTGTGAATGAGGCACCAATAAAACTCCTTTCCAGATCCCTCATCAGTGGCACAAAAAGAAGCAAAAGGAAAACTACTTAACAGTGCACTTCATTATCACTGAGTACTGCCGCACTGCAGCATTACAGTCATGCATTTAAAAAAAAAAAAAAAAGAAAAAAAGAAAAAAATTAGGTCAACTGTTTGTTTGGTGGGGGTTTTTTTGGTTTAAATAAACTAAGGAGGGGCGCCTGGGTGGCTCGGTCGGTTAAGCGTCCGACTTCAGCTCAGGTCATGATCTCACGGTCTGTGAGTTCGAGCCCCGCATCAGGCTCTGTGCTGACAGCTCAGAGCCTGGAGCCTGCTTTCAGATTCTGTGTCTCCCTCTCTCTCTGCCCCTCCCCTGCTCATGCTCTGTCTCTCTCTGTCTCAAAAATAAATAAAAACATTAAAAAAACTTAATAAATAAATAAATAAATAAACAAACAAACAAACTAAGGAAAAGTTTTAAAAAGGGGAAAAGAAAAAGGGAAACTGAAAGGCAAACAAGCAATCAGACGATCACTGTCCATTTTATTTATTTTTAAAGTTTATTTATTTTGAGAGAGAGAGTGAGTGCAGGGGAGGGGCAGAGAGAGAGGGAGAGAGAATCCCAAGCAGGCTATGTGCTGTCAGCATGGAGCCCAACTTGGGGCTCAATCCTAAGAACCACAAGATCATTACCTAAGCCAATCAAGAGTCAGACCCTTAACCAACTGAGCCACCCAGGAGCCCCTTTCCATTTTAAAAGCATCTTTATTGAAGGTAGTGACTCGCTAGGATCTTTTTCAAGTACCTTTAACAAATAAGGAATCTGAGGTCAAGATGACCAATTGCATCCCAAAAACTGGCAGAAAGAGGCAAGACACATCAACATCAAGAGGCAAGAAATGTGATGTCACTATCTAAAACAATTCATCACTTGAGGTGCCTGGGTGGCTCAGTCAGTTAAGTGTCTGATTTTGGTTCAGGTGATGATCTCATCACTGTTTGTAAGTCTGACCCTGCATCCAGCTCTGGGCTGACAGCTCAGAGCTCAGAGCCTGCTTCAGATTCTGTGCCTCCCTCTCTCTTTGCCCCTCCCCTACTCACGGTCTGCCTCTTGCTCTCAAAAGTAAACATTAAAATTTTTTTTTTTTAAATTACTCATCTCCTTAAATTTTATAAATGCAAACATTCAAGAATGTTTCAGTACATTCTTTATAGAGCTTCCACAGATAGTTTTTAAAAAATTATCTTAGGAGAAATATTTCCTGAAATTGATAAACAAAAAGACAAAAAATACCTTTAAGGGACTCTTCCATTTATCCATTCCTTCTTTTATTCATTCAAAAACATTTGCTGAGTACCCACTTTAAGATATTCTGAGCCTTGGGATAAAATCCTAGCCCCACTTGAGAGGTTTTAAGAAGAATTACAGGGAAGAAAATGCACATAAAGTACTTAATAAATTACTGGCATATACTAAGTGCTTAATTATTGTTAGTGACTATCAATTACTCTGAGTTTACAATGGTGAGGAGGGTAGGTTGATAGCACAAATGGTAACTTTTAATAGCAATAAAACTTAGGAACCTGTTTATCCCCTTTTGTCCTCAACTGCAATCAAACTGATCTGATTTATTTAATATTTGATGCATAAGAACTATTAAAAACAAGAAGATATACTTGAATTTTGCTATGTTAGCACGAAACCTTCCTTTTATGAAGTTTTTTCCTTACTGTTATCCTAATATGACTGAAAAATTAAAAACTAAAATACTGTATCTAACCTAATTATTATATTTTGCTCTTCCACAAAATAGCAATCTTTCCTGAAATGGTAAAGAAAACCTATACAAAAGATAAGTGGGGAAATATATAATTGAAGTCGCTATTAATGAAGCCAGCCACAAAAAATTTACTGGGGTCTTCCAGCAACAGACTGCTGTAGAAGAGAGGGGGAGAGGCAACAAAGCTTGTGATATACACAAAGCTTCTTTAAGTATCAAGCCCCCTCTGTCTACTCTAAAAGGGGCAAATTTTTTTTAACAGTGGCTCCAGGTTAAAGACATATATTTGTATCAATCTGTGCTACCAAGTTTTGGTAACCAACAGTAGCTTACACAACTAATGATAACTAGAACTTTCTGAATACAGCTAAAGTAAAAATGAAACATAAAAATATACTCACATATTTATATCATTTTAAATAAATATAAATTAAAGGCTATGGAATAATTAGTAACAAACGGAAGAGATGTTCCAGTTGGACTGTTTTCGTTGGGATGTGTTATGTTGTATGTATACCTATACGGCCCAGAGTCTCTGATGAGCTTACACAGTTTCGAAAAAATGTTTGATAAACTGTGATTTTTGTTGATTTATCTCAATAAAAGCCTACTGGAACTCCAAAAACAAACAAACAAACAAACAAACAAACAAGCAAAACAAAAAACACAAAGGGAGGGGAACTCTATCAAACTCTTCGAATACTGAATGTTCCAATAAACTATAGGGAATGTGAGAGATTAAGGTTTTTCCCTCAAATGTTTCATTTGGACCCCAAACAGCAAAGGATAATGGTGAGAGGATAGCAAAGGCAAAAAGAGAAAGTGAGATCTACTGCAAGGTCTTCTCTAGCATGCATGTAACAAAACCCCACATCTGATTCAAACCTAGTTCTGCCACTTACCCACTGTGTAACCTCAGGCAAATTACTTCTCTGTGCCTCAGGTTCTTTATCTGTAAAACGGGGATAGTTAGAATAGTTCCTTTACAGAGCTGTGGTGAGGACTAACTTGGTTAACATTACTGAAAAAGTATCCGGCACATAATAAGCACTTAAAAACTCGTAATCACCACTGTCATTCATCATCCCCTCTTGCAGCTGGGAAACTGAGAGCTAGAGAAAGTAGAAAATAAATTTCATGAGAGTGGGATTCTGAGCATCTTCTTTACAGCTATATCCCGTAGCACTCTCTAGCATATAGTAAATGCTCAATTACTATTTACTGAAATTCAAACATCTCACAGTTTTTAAGGAGAAGTGGGGTTTAAGCCCAGGTCTGAGTCTGACTATACTGCCTAAAACAAAATTCTCCCAATAAATTGCTTTACAAAAACCAGCAAACCCAAACCAAAAACACCAAAGATAAATTAAATCATATTAATATCCACAAACCCAAAGTACAGGAAAAATGGGGCATGTGGGTGGCTTAGTCGGTTAAGGGCCTGACTTCGGTTAAGGTCATGATCTCACAGTCTGTAAATTCGAGCCCCGCACTGGGCTCCTTGCTGACAGCTGAGCGCCTGGAACCTGCTTCAGATTCTGTGTCTCCCTCTCTCTCTGCCTCTCTCCTGCTCATGCTCGCTCTCTCGGTCTCTCTTGCTCTCTCTCTCTCAAAAATAAACATTAAAAAAAATTCAAAGAAGGAAAAACTTTTAAAAGAGAAATGCAAGACAAGCCAAGGTAAAAGTTTGTCCCTAAAAAACTAATAAATTTAAAAAAAAAAAAAAAAAAAAAAAAAAAAAAAACAACTAATAAATTTGTTAAAACCCTGATGAGAATGATCTAGAGGAAAAAAAGAAATACAAATAAACAAAGGTGAGAATGAAAAGGGAGTTCACCATATGTTATAGACACTGAAAAGATAATGAAAAAATTTTGTGAACAACACATCTGAAAAGGCAGATAAAATGTACAAAAATTTCTGGAAAAATACAATTTACCAAAACTGCCATAAGAAGAAATATAGAATCACTAAAAACAATAAACCTTTAACTAAAACATTTCCACAAAGAAATCTTTAGGCATAAATAGCTTTCAAAGGTGAATTCCATCATTTCAGGAAAAAATAAAATATTACTATGCTTTTGTCTTCCAGAAAACAGTGAGGAACAGTAACAACCAAAAAACACTCCTCAGCCCTTTTTATGAGGCCTAACACAAGTTAGCAGAAACTGACAATGACAAATTCACAACAGGAAAAGTTACAAGCCAATCTCATTCAAGAAGATAAATGTAAAAATCTGCAACAAAATATTAACAAATTAACCCACCAATTATAATAATAATAATCATAAGTTGGGTTTATTCTAAAATTTAAGTTGGTTAACTTGTAAAAAACTAATCATGTAATCTGCTATTGGGTAAAAATAAGTATAACCACTAAATAGATGTATAAACACTAATAAAATTCAACAAGCATTCAGGATTTTAAAATATCTTTAGCATACTCGAAGAAGAAAATGTCCTTAATCTGATAAAGGCTATCTTAAAAATCCTACAGCCAATATCATTCTTAATGGCTTAATGAAAGTTTGAGATCAGGAATGAGACTAGAATGTTCACTATAACTATTTAATCCAACAATTGTCCAAAGGTCTTGTCCTGTGTTGTCAAGAAAAGTGAGATATTAAGGATTGGAAATGAAATATGAAATTGTTATTATTTGTAGATGATACAATTTTAGAAATAGGCAATCCAAAATAATCTATCTTAAATTGCTGAAAAAGTAAGTTATTTGACTGTCAGTATATTAAACTCAACCAGCAATGAGTCAGAAATTTAAAAAATTTAATTGTTATCATTTACAACAGCAGCATAAACATAAAATTCATAAGAATAAAATACTAATAAAAGATGTGCGAGGCCTTGGGGGATAAAATTGCACAATATCATTAGAGAAATTAAAGACAGTGAGAGAGAGAATGAGCACATGCCAATATTCACATATCAGAAGGTTTAATGGTATGAATGTGCCATTTCTTCCCAAATTGATCTATAAATTCAATATAAATTCTAATCAAAATGCCAAGTGGTATTTCTGTGGAACTTGCCAAGCTGATTATAAAATTTATGAATAAATGCAAAAGAACATGAATAACTAGACATTCTTGAAGAAGAAGAGAAGACTTGCTCTACTGGATATCATGACACTGTAGTGATTAAGCCACTGTCATGCTGGTGAAAAGAATCACAATTAAGCAAAGGAGCAGAATAAACCCACTTATGTACAAATACTTGATTTATTATAAAGGCAACACTGGAAGGCAGTAAGGAAAGATCAATCTTAATAAAAGGTGCTGGGACAACCAAATACTCAAATGGAAAGAAAATGAACCTTTACTATTACCTATCACCATACACAAATCTCAATTCTAGGTGGATTATAAACCTAGATGTGAATGGGGGTATCTGAGGGGCTCAGTCAGTTAAGCCTCCAACTTCAGCTCAGGTCACGATTGCACGGTTTGAGAGTTCAAGCCTCACATCAGGTTGTCAGCACAGAGCCTGCCTCAGACCTTCTGTCCCCTTCTCTCTCTGCCCCTCCCCTGCTCACTCTCGTGCTCTCTCTCTCTCTCTCAAAAATAATAAATACATACATACATACATACATACATACATACATCTAGATGTGAATGACAAAACTCTTTGACGTTAACTCTCTAAAAGCTAATGTAAGAGGTTATCTTGAGGACGTCAAAGTAGGAAAAGATTTTTTCATGCAGGGCACAGAAAGAATCAGCCATAAACAATAAGACAAGTTACAGTACATTAAAAGTAAATTCCTCTTTTTATTAAGATACCATTAAGAAGTTAAAAGGCAAGCCACAAATGAGGCATTTACCAAAGTAAAATAATCAAACAACCAACCCCAAAGCAAATGGACAAGAGACTTAAGCACTTTACAAGTAAGGATACCCAAAAGAATATATAAAAAGATGTTCAACCTTATTAGTAACCTGGGATATAAAACCACAACTGGACACCATTTCAAACCCACTAGAATAGTTAAAACCAAACTGACCATAAATAAGTCTTGATGAGTATGTGGTTTAAAAAGAAACACCCCTTGTGGCACCTGGATGGCTCAGTTGGTTAAGCGTCCGACTTCAACTCAGGTCATGATCTCGTGGCTAGTGGGTACGAGTCCCACATCAGGCTCTGTGCTGACAGCTCAGAGCCTGGAGCTGGCTTCAGATTCTGTGTCTCCCTATCTCGCTGCCCCTCCCCCACTCATGCTGTTTCTCTTGGTCTCAAAAATAAATAAACATAAAAAATATATATATGTATACATATAAAGAAAAACACCTCTTTCATCACTAGAAAAGGGAAGAGAAGGGAATTTCCTTAACCTGGCAAATAGTATTTGCCCCCCAAAAAAAAAAAAAATCTAGTAAGTATCAGGTTTATTTATTGGAACAAAATCACAGCACTCCCTTTAAGATAAAGCCTAAGACAAGTGTGCTCACTATCATCATTTTTATTCAACATTATGTTGAAGGTCCTACTTAATCCAGTACACTAGGAAGTAAAAGGCACAGAAACTAGGAAACTATCATCATTTGCAGACACTATTTGCATAAGGCATCCTGGAGAATCTAATGGAGGAAAGAAGCAGCAGACAGAAGAGTATTTATAGTATACCACTTTGTATGTAAGAAAAAGAAATACAAATATATTCTGAGCTCTGAAGACAGACTGCCTGATTCTAAATCTTGGCTCAATCACTTAATAGCTTTATGATGTGGAGTAAAACATTTAACCAATCAAGGATTCCATTTTCACATTTGTAAAATACAGAGAGTAACAGTACCAATCACATGGGATTATTGCCAGAATCAAATGAGCTAATATTTGTAATAAACTTTGAGTATTGTTATATAAGTGTCTGTAAAAAAATATATATAATTTTAAAATTTGAATTCTAAGACCTCAGACTAAAGTATCATTCTTTGCCTAAGTTAGTTTAGTAACTACACTCACTACTCTTCTAAATTCTTTGGTGACTTGTCACTTGGCACCTCTCAGAAAATAGTCTTAGGATCATCCAATCTCACAACTATCAAAAGTACTGTGCATAAAGGGCACCTGCGTGGCTCAGTCCACACAGCATACAAATCTTCATCTCAGTGTCATGAGTTCAGGTCCCAGATTTAGTGTAGAGTGTACTAACAAACTAAAATAAATAAGCAATTAACTTTTTGAAAAGCATTTTGCATAAACAGCAATAACAGAATAACAGAAAAGCACTTTGCATAAACAGAATAATGCATAAACAGAGTAACAGAATAAACAGAATATTGTTTTCCTGTCAACAATAACAACATCATTTATTAAATATTTACTGTGTGTCAGATATCATAACAGGGAATTTTATACACATCTCAAGTAATTCTGAGCACAACATTATAGAATAGGCCTTTTTTCCCCTTGAATAGACGTTTTCATTTTTATTCCTACTTGTTAGAAAACTACAAACATTTAATTTCATAGCAAGTAAATAAAACCAGACAACCAGTCTGACCAACTGCAAAAGGTTTTGTTTAATAACTAGATCAGCCAGGACAATTAGGTCTAGCTAGTTCTAAAGCCCGATCTCTTTTTTTGTGTTACATGAATTCCCTCCAAATCTCTAGCTGTGCTAATTTCCTAAGCAGCATGATAGCTGGAAGACTCCTTTCAGCAGGAATATACTCTAAAGGTTAGGTTAAACCTATATACCCAAATACTAGAAAGCCCCTGAATTCTATTATTTGCCTTGAAAAAAGAACTTAGAGAGAACGAACTCCTCATTCATTCCTTTTGAGTTCCTCCATTGCCTTCAAAAGGCCATTCTACCCTCCTACTTCCAAATTCCTCACACTTCCTTTTTTTTTTTTAACGTTTATTTATTTTTGAGAGAGAGAGAGAGAGAGAGAGAGAGAGAGAGAGAGAGAATGGGAGACAGAATCCCAAGCAGGCCCCATGCTGCCAGCACCGAGCACAATGTGGGGCTTGAACCCATGGACAGTGAGATCATAACCTAAATCAAAGAGTTGGAGGTTTAACCTACTGAGCAACCCAGCCGCCCCCTCCCCTCACACTTTCTAAAACAGGTTTTATCTGGCAACACCTACCATTCCTCTGAGTTTTACACTAAAGAAGACCATGGTTCCAAGTAAATAAAAGTAATTACTTAATCACCATTTTTAACATTGTGTACCATAGGTTATTACATTACCTCTCTGGAACAGTTCTAATCTAATTGGACTTCTGTCTTACCTATGCCAAGTAATCAATCCACAATCTGCTCTCCAGAATTAATTTCTGTATTGGTTAAGGTTATTGGATTTGTAAGCAACTAAAATATCTCTAGGCAACTTTATTAAGAAAAAAATTAACGGATGGATGGGTACAGGATTTTGCTTAGAACTTCAGAACTAAAAAGAATGATGACAAAAACAGGCTTGGGAAAAAAGACCATGGCCATTCTTCGAATCTGGGAACAAAGAAACAACCTAAAATTTTAAGATGCCATACGAAAATTATTAAATTCCAAACTTTCTCCTTATATCCTTGAGTCAAACTACTCAAAGGGACGAGAGAAATAAAGATAGACTTCCAACCTACGGCCCAGCTTGACTATCCAGTGGTAGGGAACCATAAGTAACAGCCCCAACAAGACTGCGCAATGCGGAAGAAGGAATTTCTCAAAAGGAAATCAATGTGCTGTTTAGTTAAGAAATGGGGTGCAGGAATAGATATTGAAGGCAAAGAAATAAGAATGTACCACAGGCCAAGAACTGAACTAGAAACTTTATCTACATTATATTTACTCCTTGCAATTTATTAGTATTTGGTAGGGCAGTTTTCATTATCTTTAATAACTATATTTTGGGGACAGAGACCAGGGATACTCAAGGTCTTTTAACACTTCATCACTATCTCATCCTATAACATAACCAAGGGAATTACTTTGAAATGGTATTTATAATTAAGAACCTGCTTATTTAGGGGTACCTGGGTGACTCCTGATTTCCACTCAGGTCATGATCTCACTGTTTTAGAGTTCAAGCCTGGCTTCTGCACTGACAGTGCAGAGCCTGCTTAGGATTCTCTCTCTCCCTCTCTCTCTCTGCCCCTCCACTCCTCATGTGCTTGCTCACTCTCTCTCCCCCACTCCCCCAAGAATAATTAAAAATAAATGAATAAATAAAAAATAAATAAATAGGGTTGCTTGGTGGCTCAGTCAGTTAAGCATCCAACTTAAGCTCAGGTCATGATCTCGTGGTCCAAGAGCTCAAGCCCCATGTCAGGCTCTGTGTTGACAGCTCAGAGCCTGGAGCTTGCTTCAGATTCTGTGTCTCCCTCTCTCTCTGCCCCTTCCCTGCTCACACTCTGTGTCTCTCCCTCTCTCAAAAATAAACATTAAAAAAAATTAAAAATAAATAAATGAAAAGAACCTACTTATTTATTTGCAAGAATATCACATTTCTTAATTTATCTCACTTGTCTATAAATTATCACTATAACTTTTATTCATATGAATATTCACATACATATTTATATTCATATCTTAATTTATAACACTCAACATCATATATAAAAACTGCAGCCATTTCCATGAGCAATTTGATCCCTAAATCCAAGAGTTTAAATAAAGCATTAGAGGGGCAACTAATCCAATTGCTTCACTTTTCTGAACTATTTCTGGAAAGGGATAGGCAGCTGCTAAGACTGGTACTTGGTGCTGTAGAAAAGATAAAAATTCCTTCAGTTATATCACTGAAAAGGTGCCTGGCTGGCTCAGTAGGAAGAACCTGTGACTCTTGATCTCAGGGTACTGAGTTCCAGCCCGACACTGGGTTTAGCACACAGACTAAATATAACCAAAGCTCCCTACTATTTTGATAAGGTTGGGGGCAGGGGACAGAAGGCCTGAGTTCATAAAAAAAATTTCTTCCTGATGACTGAAGACATTAAAGCTTTTTCCGTTGAATACTCAACAACTGATTTTTTTTTTTAAGTTTATTTATTTGACAGAGAGAGAGCACATGGATGAGGGGCAGAAAGAGAGGGAGAGAGAGAAATCCCAAGGAGGCTCTGTCAGCACAGAGCCCGATGCAGGGCTTGATCTAATGACCTAAGCTGAAATCAAGAGTGAAGACGCTCAAACAACTAAGCCACCCAGGCGCCCCTCTTTTTTTTTTTTTTTTTTAATCTTAGAAAGAGACAGAGAGTATCTTAAGCAGGCCCCACACTCAGCACAGTGCCCAACACAGGGCTCAATCCCATGACCCTGGGATCATGACCTGAACCGAAATCAAGAGTCAGATGCTCCAACTGACTGAGTTACACCCCAGGCTCCCCCAACTTATTTTTTGACTGTAAATCTCACTGTCCAGCTGGGTTTGGAATCATAGATCAAGTTCCTAAAAGATTAAGCAGAAAAGTGACTTAAACTGCACCATTCCTTGTCTAATTAATATTAAAATGAAAACAATCGCACTGAGAGAATACTGGAAAAGGAAAACCTTTCTGGAGGACACTCTGGCAATGAACAGTGATTCCTCTTCAAGAATTTATGGCAAAGGAATATTACCTAACAGCAATGCATATATACTCTTCCTCTCACTGTATTCCTGGATAACACCTATCTATCCTTCAGATTTTAGTGTCACTTTCTTAAAGAGGCCTTATCTAACTCAATCTAAATTGGATTCCAGTTAGGGGCACCAGGATGGCTCAGTAGGTACAGTGTGTGACTCTTGATCTCAGAGTTGTGGGTTCAGCCCCACACTGGGTATAGAGATTACTTTAAAAAAAAATCTTAAAATAAATTAGATTCCATTAGTGTATTCTCTCATATCACACTACATATACTTTTCCTTTATACCGCTTAGTGTGTAACTATTTCTTTGACTTTTATATAATGTTCATGTCTCCCAATTAGTTTAAAGAAGCCATGGACCAGTTGGAATATGTCTATTTTGCTATAAACTCTGTATCTCCAGTACCTAGTATCTTGACAAGTAGATGACACTCACTGATAAGTGAAAAAAAAGTTAAAGGACAATATGTAGTAATTCATTTATGTTTGTGTGTTTAGCAGTGATAAACCTATGGATGGTAAAATTTCAACTGACATTTGCTTTAATCTTTATATTCTGGTACTGTTTGTGTCACTTTATAATTAGGAAACATATAAAGCTATTATGATTTTATAAAATAAAAAAAAAAGATACATGTGCCTAGCACTATGCTTTATATACAGTAGTGCTCTCAAAATGTTTCTTTCTCTTTCCTTTGAAATTAACTGAGAGGAAACTTCCAGGGGAACATTTAAGGAAAATGTTCAGAATAAATTAAAATGTTTTAATTATATGAAATAACTAAGTGTTATTTGGGGATAGGTTTATCTACTAATGCAACATGGGGTGGGGGGCAGAGTGCCAAATAGTGAGGATTAGCTCAATGAATTAGGACCAGCTGAGCTGTCATTAACACTAACTGTTTCAAATGACTGAATCAACCTCATGATAGCACTATTAACATTAATGGGGTGAGTGGGGGGACAAAGTATATGCGTATATTAAAAGTAGGTAATTGGTAAATCTAGAAATTAAAACCAAAATACCAAAGTAACTCAGTATATGTAAAAGCAAACTGATTTCTTCTTACAAAACCATTTTTAAGAAGAAAAAAAAGGGGTGCCTGGGTGGCTCAGTTAAGTGTCTGACTCTTGATCTCAGCTCAGGTCATCATCCCAGGGTTGTGGGATCCAGCCCTGCATTGGGCTCTGTGCTGGCAGCATGGACCCTGCCTGGGATTCTCTCTCTTCCCCCCCCCCTTCTCTGCCCCCCCGCCACTCACACTCTCTCTCTTCCTCCCTCCCAAAACTAAATAAAAATTAAAAAGAAAATAAAATGAAAAAAAGAAAATATTTCCAGACACAACAGCTTTTCAGAGACATAAAAACATGTGAAAAGAAGATTACAAATTGTTTCAGGTATGAAATAAGTTTTGGAGAATATGAATCTGAGTTGTTGCCATCTCTCCCTAAAGAAAACAAAAGTCTTCATTGGTAGGGTATAAAAAAAAAAAAATCACAGGGCCCTTCTAAAATGCTAACAAGTACATGCCATAAAACTTCTGTTTCATGAAAGACACAAATTACATAAATATGTATTACACACGCATAGAACCTAAACAGTAAGACAGGCCTATTATAAATCAAGTGTAGTGTTATGACCTTTTGTGACCTTTTCAAAGCAATGTGTATTTTCTGGTGAATTTGCTAGAGTAAAACAAAAAGCTTTAGTTTAACTCAAGAAGTGATTTTGGGAATAACAAATTTTCATCAGGTCAAACTTTCTCTACATTTATTCTACATTTTTTTAAAAAATTTTTTAATGTTTATTTATTTTTCAGAGAGAGAGAGCAAGCTGGGGAGGGGCACAGAGAGGAGGTGACACAGAATCTGAAGCAGGTTTCAGGCTCTCAGTTGTCAGCACAGAGCCCGACTGGGGGCTCGAACACAAACAGTGAGATCACGACCTGAGCTAAAGTCAGACTGAGTCACCCAGGCACCCCTAGTTTACATTTTTTATTATAGAAACTTCTAAAAAGGAAAGTAGTGAGAACATTACAATGAATTCATCTACTATTCATCTACTTTCAATAATATGCTATTCATCTACTTTCAATAATTATCAACACATGGCTGACCTTGTTATTCTCTACATCCCCATTTTCCCCAACCACAGATTATTTTGAGTCAGAGAAGTCTAGCTCATGCTTGCTCTTCAACCTTTTCTCTCTTCCCTAAAGGTAAACATATTTTTAAAAATTATGGTTTATCCTTCCATTAGCTCCCTATTCTTACTTTTAAAAGTTTTAGTTTCTTAAGTTATCTCTACACCAAACATGGGGCTCAAACTCACAACCCGAAGATCAACAGTCACACGTTCCTCTGACATAGCCAGCCAGGTGCCGCTCCATTATCCATTTTTTAAACCAGCAAAGGTTATAATCACATATCACTCTCCCTTTAGAAAAGATACCATATCATATGTCCCTTTCCCCAACTTCATAATTTCACTTAACAATTTCTTATTTTATCAAGTAGGTATTTCGGTATGTGTCTCAAAGGAATTCTTTTATTTATTTTTTATTTGAGAGAGAGGCAGAGGAAGAGAGAGAGATTTTTAAATGGGCTCCAAGCTCAACCGACTGAGCGACCCAGGCACCCCTCAAAGGAATTCTTGGCTCCATAAATATTTTTTAACAAGGACACAAAAGCACTAGCCAAAAAAAATAAATATAAATTATACCTAATTAAAACTGGCAACTTCCATCCACCAAAATATTCCATTAACAGAGCAAAAAGGCAAGCCACAGAGTGAAAGAACATATTCACAATGCATATATCCATTAAGATACAAAACACAAAACATCAGAACAAAAAGAAAAAGAGAACATCAATGAAACATGACAGAAGAGAGGATTCTGGAAAGGTAGTGGAGTAGGGTGCACCAGGAATCTGTCACCCTGCCATTATACAATAATTGCACTGGCACAATCAGATATAACTGCTTTAGAACTCTCTAGTTTGTTGAAGGACTGAAACTTTCGGGAAATGACAAGAATGGTAAAATACAGTGAATTCTGCTCAATTTCAGCTCTTAACACAGGAGCACTAGCCATCCCCCACCCCTCAGGCATACTATGCATCTGTTCCTGGGGCAGCTGACACACCTTGCAGGAGCCAAGGCTGGCTAAAAGGATCCTGTCCTCTGAATATTGAGTATCTCTCTTCTGATGGCTGGTTGCAGCTTCTGATCATACAATTTCAGGCAAAGGGGTCAGTAGCCATTATTGTTATACTACCCCCATCCACTGTTATAAGCCCCTACCAATCCAGGTTAAGTGTTTTCCAGGGTATTTATTTATTTCCTCAAATATCCTCTCTGCCCCCCTCCTCTGTCTGTCTTGCCCTTTTTCCCCTTTCAGGAGCCAGACATTAAAGACCAGGACATTAAAAAACAACTGCATATATGGGAAAACTACAAAGTGCCTGTGCATGACTCGGAAATGGTTTAGAAAAGTCCTGAGAAGACATTAAATTTACATCCCCAGCTAATCCTCAGCAAAGAGACAGCCTACAACAATCAAAGAAACAAAAATGAAAACAGCAAACAAAAAACACAAATCCTAGGGAAGGAAGAGAATCTGATTTCCAGAGTTACCACACTACTAGGGGTTCAAATATGCAGTACTCAGCAAAAACTCACAAAGAATACAAAGAAACAGGAACGTATAGATGTTCAAAGGAATAAATCAACAGAAACTGTTCTTGAAAAAGATCTAACAGCAGAGACATTAGACTAAGATGTTAAAACAACTGTCTCTAAGATGCTAAAAGAACTAAAGAAACATGAGAAGAAAATCCAGAAAACCATGGTGAGCAAAACAGAAATATCAATAGATAAAAACAATACAGAAAGAAGCCAAAGAGTAATTCTGAAGCTGAAAATAAAAAGTACAAAAATGGAAATAAAAAATTCATTGGAGGGATTCAAAAGTAAATGTGAACAGGCAGAAAAAAGAATCACTAAACTTGAGGAGACATACATATTACAGAAGTCCCAGAAATGAGGGAGAGAAACAGAGTACATGGGATGAGGAAAGGGAGGGGAAGAAAGGGACAGAGAGAATATTTAAAGAAATAATGACTGAATACTTCACGAATCTGATGACAGACATGAATATCAACATCCAAGTAGCTCAACAATCTCCAAGTAAGATGAACTCAGACTCATGCCGAGACATACTATAATCAAACTTTCAAAATCCAAGACAAAGAGAATCTTAAAAGAAGCAAGAGAAGCAAATCATCATATAATAAGGGTCCTCAATTGGCAGATTTCTCAGTAGAAACTTTGGAGGCAAGAAGATGGGAGGCCGACATATTCAAGGTGCTAAGAAAAGAAAAGAAAAGAAAAGAAAAGAAAAGAAAAGAAAAGAAAAGAAAGAAGAAAAAAGAAACTATCAACCAGCAAAGGCATCCTTTAAAAATGAGGGAGAAATCAAGAAAGACATTCCCAGAAAAACAGAAGTTGAAGGAGTGCATGACCACTAGACCTGTCCTGCAAGAAACATTCAAAGGAGTCCTGCAAGAAGAAATGAAAGGACACTACATAGTGACTAAAAACCATACAGAAAAATAAAAATGTCAATAAAGGCAAATACAGGAGGAATTAGAAAAGCTAGTATTATTGGAACAAAAGTTTCTAACTGTACTTATTGTTTTCTATATGACAATGGAGACTAATACGTTTAAAGGAAAAAGTCATTAATATAAAAGCAAGTATTACTGTAAGACACTAGTATAGGAAATAAGGGACAATAAAAGCTATAGGGTATAAACAAAACAGAGCAATGACAGAAGTAAGTCACTCCTTAACAGTGATTGCTTTCAATGTAAATGAATTAAACTCTCCAATTAAAAGATTGATGAGGCTCCTGCTCAGGGGGTTAAGAGTCCAACTCTTGATCTCCGTTCAGGTCATAATCTCACAATTTGTGAGATAGAGTCCCATGTCGGGCTCTGCACTGACAGTGCGGAGCATAGGATTCTCTCTCTCTCTCTCTCTCTCTCTCTCCCCCTCTCTGTCTCTGCCCCTCTCCCGCTGATATGCTCGCTGTCTCTCAAAATAAATAAAATTTTTAAAAAATTTTTTGAAAGTAAAAGAGAGATTGGTAGAAGTCTTCCATATAAAAGTAGTCCATAAAAACTGAGAGTGGTGGCTGTTTTTTCAAATGCTCAAATACCAACAAAAAATAACAAAGGCTAGAGAGAAACAAGGCAACATGGTTCAAAGGATACAAATAAATCTCCAGACATGACCTTAAATAAACAAAGATCTAATGTTGCTAATGTAACATTGTGTGGTAATGAGAATATCAATGAAAAACTATTAAAAAAGAATCAAACAAATTTTAGAGCTAAAGAGCACAAAAACTCAACTGAAAATACACACAGTAGTTTACTAGCAGAACTGTTCAAACAGAAGAATCAGCAAACTCAAAAAAGACATCTGAATTACTGAGACAGGAAACTTTAAAAAAAGAATGAGAGGGGCGCCAGGGTGGCTCAGTCGGTTAAGCATCCGACTTCGGCTCAGGTCATGATCTAATGGTCCGTGAGTTCGAGCCCCACATTGGGCTCTGTGCTGACCGCTCAGAGCCTGGAGCCTGCTTCAGATTCTGTGTCTCCCTCTCTCTCCCTGCCCCTTCCCCACTCATGCTCTGTCTCTCTCTATCTCAAAAATAAATAAACGTCAGAAAAAAAAAATTAAAAATAAAAGTGCTGAAATAAAAAAACTGACAATGAAGAATAATAACATATCCAGCAAGACTATCCCTCAAAAATGAAGGAGACATAAAGATTTTTCCCAGATAAAGAAAAGCTGAGACGTTCATCACCAATAGTCTGGCCTTATAAGAACAGCTAAAGAGAGTCCAAGTTGAAAGAACACTAGAAGGCAGTGGAGGCAGGGGTACTCCTGACTGGCCCCATCAATGGAGTGTCTGACTCTTGATCCTGGGGTTGTGAGTTCGAGCCCCACACTGGGTGCAGAGATTACTTAAACATGAAATCTTTAAAAAAAATTTTTTTAAATACGAAAAACAATACTAGAAAGCAACATAAAAGCATAAAAAAAAATAAAGCTCTTGGATAAAGGTAAACATATAAATACAGAATCCTAAAATATTCCAATGGTAGTACATAAATCAGTGCTATTGCTGGTATAGCATTTAAAATTAAAGGCATACAGGGTCACCTGGCTGGCTTACTTGGTACAGCATGCGACTCTGGATTTCAGGGTCGTTAAGTTCAAGACTCATGTTGGGCCTAGAGTTTATGTATTAAAAAAAAAAAAGTTGGGGTGCCTGGGTATCTCAGTCAACTAAGCATCCAACTGTGGATTTCAGCTCAGGTCATGATCTCACAGTGTGTGGGTTCTGGCCCCACGTAGGGCTCTGCACTGGCAGTACAGAGCCTGCATGGGATTCTCTCTCTGCCCCACCTTTCTGAAAATAAATGGATAAAATAAACTTAAAAAAAAAAAGTCAAAAGCAAGGGCCCCTGGGTGGCTCAGTCAGTTGAACATCCCACCTTCGGCTCAGGTCATGACCTCACGGTTTTTGCGGGTTGGAGGCCCACGTCTGGCTTTGCAATGACAACTCAGAGCCTGGAGCCTACTTTGGATTCTGTGTCTTCCTCTGTCTCTCTCTCTGCTCCTTCCCATGCTTGTGCACCTGCTCTCTCTCTCTCTCTTGCTCTCTCTCTCTCAAAAATAAACATTAAAAAAAAAAATTTTAATGCATAAAAATAACGATGCCCATAAAACTATTTCAATGGATACAAAATATAAGATGTAATTGTGACATTGTTAACATAAGATAAGGGAAGATTTGTAAGGGCAGAGTTTGCATATGAATAAATTTATCATCTAAAATAAATTCAACTATATAGCATATTACGTAATCTCCACAGTAACGATGAATAAAATACACACCTATAGAAAATACATAAAACTAAATAAGGAACTAAAGCATACCACCATAACAAATTAACAAAATACAAAGGAAGTCTATAAGAGTGGAAAAGAGAAACAAAATAGGTACAAGACATACAGAAAACAGTAAGTCTTACTCTTTCAGTAATCACATTAAAAGTAAACAGAAGAGGGGTGCCTCGGTGGCTCATTCAGTTAAGCGTCTGGCTTTTGGCTCAGGTCATGATCGTGCAGTTCATGGGTTCAAGCCCCCCATTGGGCTCTGTGCTGAAAGTTCAGAGCCTGGAGCCTCCTTTGGATTCTGTGTTGCCCTCTCTCCCTCTGCCCCTTCCCCACTTGTGCTCTCTCAAAAATAAATAACAAACATTAAAAAATTTAAAAAAATAAAGGTTAATGAAAGAAACCCCCACAATGAAAAGATACAGAGGGATAGAATGGATAGAAAAATAAGAGCCAACTATATGCTACTAACAAGAGATTCATTTTATTTATTTATTTATTTATTTATTTATTTATTTATTTATTTTTTAACGTTTATTTATTTTTGAGACAGAGAGAGACAGAGCATGAACAGGGGAGGGGCAGAGAGAGAGGGAGACACAGAATCGGAAGCAGGCTCCAGGCTCTGAGCCATCAGCCCAGAGCCCGACGCGGGGCTCGAACTCACGGACCGTGAGATCGTGACCTGAGCCGAAGTCGGACGCTTAACCAACTGAGCCACCCAGGCGCCCCACAAGAGATTCATTTTAGATGTAAAGACACCCAAAAGCTGAAAGTAAAAGACTGACAAAAGATACTCCATGCAAATGGTTACCAAAAGAGAATATAGGTGGCCATACTTATGAGATAAATGCCCTTTAAGAGAAAACCTGTCACAAGAGATAATCATCATTATAATGATGAAAGTCAATTCACCAGGAAGCTATTAACAATTGTAAATATGCAGACACCTAATAGAGTACCCACTTGCATGAAGCAAATAGTAAAAGACCAAGGAGAGAAATGGATACTAACACAATAATGAAAAATTCAAATACCGTATGTTATAGTATGAAGCAAACAGACAAAAACCTCATAAGGACAAACTTCAAGGTGTATTACAGAGCTGTAATCATCAAGACAGTATGGTACTGGCACAAGAACAGACACCCAGATCAATGGAACAGAATAGAGAACCCACAAATGGACCCACAAACATATGGCCAACTACTCTTTGACAAAGCAGGATAGAATAGCCAATGGAATAAAGACAGTCTCTTCAGCAAGTGGTGCTAGGAAAACTGAACAGCAACATGCAGAAAAATGAACCTGGACGACTTTATTACACCATACACAAAAATAAACTCACATTGGATGAAAGACCTCAGTGTAAGACAGGAAGCCATCAAAATCCTCAAGGAGAAAGCAGGCAAAAACCTCTTTGACCTTGGCCATGGCAACTTCCTACTCAACATGCCTCCAGAGGCAAGGGAAACAAAAGCAAAAATGAACTACTGGGACCTCATCAAGATAAAAAGCTTCTGCACAGAGAAGGGAACAATCAGCAAAAGTCAAAGGCAACCAACGGAATGGGAGAAGATATCGGCAAATGACATATCAGATAAAGGGTTAGTATCCAAAATATATAAAGAACTTATCAAACGCAACACCCAAAAAACAAATAATCCAGTGAAGAAATGGGCAAAAGACATGAATAGACACTTCTCCAAAGAAGACTTCCAAATGGTGAACAGACACATGAAAAAATGCTCAACATCACTCATCATCAGGGAAATACAAATCAAAACCACAATGAGATACCACCTGACACCTGTCCAAATGGCTAACATTAACAAGTCAGGCAACAAGAGATGTTGGCGAGGATGTGGAGAAAGAGGATCTCTTTTGCATTGTTGGTTGGAATGCAAGCTGGTGCAGCACTCTGGAAAACAGTATGGGGTTTCCTCAAAAAATTAAAAATAGAACTACCCTACAACCCCGCAATTACACTATCTATTTATCTAAGGTGTGCCGTTTCAAAGGGGCACATGCACCCCCATGTTTATAGCAGCACTATCAACAACAGCCAGAGTATGGAAAGAACCCAAGTGTCCATCGATGGATGAATGGATAAAGAACATGTGATAAATATATACAATGGATTATTACTCGGCAATCAAAAAGAATGAAATCTTGCCATTTGCAAATACGTGGGTGGAACTAGAGAGTATTATGCTAAGTGAAATTAGTCAGAGAAAGACAAATATCATATGACTTCACTCATATGAGGACTTTAAGAGACAAAACAGATGAACATAAGGGAAGGGAAGCAAAAATAATATAAAAACAGGGAGGGGGACAAAACATAACAGACTCTTACATATGGAGAACAAACAGAGGGTTACTGGAGGGGTTGTGGGAGGGGGGATGGGCTAAATGGACAAAGGGCATTGAGGAATCTACTCCTGAAATCACTGTTGCACTGTATGCTAACTTGGATGTAAATTAAAAAAATAAATAAAAACAATGACCATTCCCCCCCCCCCAAAGAAAAAAAGAAAATCTCATAAGGAAACAAAACTGAAACACACCACAGATCAACTAGACCTAACAAATATATCAAAACACATATCCCCACCCCAAACAACAACACAATCCAAGTTCTGCAAGGGCAAATGAAACTTTCTACAGGATAGATCACATGTTAAGCCACAAAAGAAATCTTACATTTAAGAATACCGATATCATACCAAGTATCTTTTCCGGTTTCTATGGACTGAAACTAGAAATGAATACCAAAGGGAAAATGAAAAACTCATAAATACCTGGGAATTAAATAACACACTCAAACAATAAATAAAACAAAGGGGGTAACAAGGGAAATCAGAAAATATCATAAGAACAGGCGCCTGGGTGGCTCATTCATTTGGTTAAGAAGCGTCTGACTCTAGATTTTGGCTCAGGTCATAATCTCACTGTTTTGTGAGTTCAATCCCCATGTCAAGCTCTGCACTGACCCTGCGGAGCCTGCTTGGGATTCTCTCTCTCTCTCTCTCTCTCTCTCTTCCCTTCCCTGGCTCACTGTCTCTCTTAAAATAAATAAATAAATAAATAAAGTTAAAAAAAATTATTAAAGTTTAGAAAAAAAGAGAAAAAAAATATTAAGACAAAAGCAAAACACAGAATACCAGAACTTAGGGGATGTGGTGAAAGCAGTGTTAAGAGCGAAGTGTACAAGTATAAACATGCACATTAAGAAAGAAGGAAAATCTCTGGGGTGCCTGGGGGGCTCAATCAGCTAAGCATCTGACACTTGATTTCAGCTCAGATCATAATCTCACAGTTGTGAGATCGAACCCCACATCAGGCTTTGCGCTGTGAGCGCTTGGGATTCTCTCTCTCTCTCTCTCTCTCTCTCTCTCTCTCCCCTGTTTGCATTCTCTTTCAAGAAAAAATTAACTAAAAAAAGAAATTAGAACACAAATAACCAAAATAAAAAAGAGAAAAATAAAATAAAAATCAACAAAACTAACTTGGATTTTTGGAAAGATTAATAAATTAACAAACCCTCTGCTAGACTAAAAAGGGAAAGAAAGAGACTTAAATAAGAAATCAGAAATGAAAGAAAATGTTACAATGGGCACCAAAGAAATAAAAGTAATCATAAGAGACAACTATGAACGATTACACACCAACAAATTGGATAACCTAGAAAAAATGAATAAATTCCTAGAAACCTACAACCTACTAAAATTGAATCATTGAGAAATAAAAAATCTGAACAGACCTATTAAATCAGTAATCCAAAGTCTCCAAACAAGGAAAAGCTCAGAACCAGATGTTTTCACTGGTGAATTCTTCCAAACATACGTTGTCATTCCATGCAGGAGTGGGATGGATCCTATGGTAGCTGTATGTTTAACCTTTAGAGGAACTGCCAAACTGTTTTCCAAAGGGACTGCACCATTTTACATTCCCATTAGCAATGCAGGAGAATTCCAATTTCTCTATATTCTTGCCAACACATGTTGTCTCTTTTTCATTAGAGCATCCTACCGGCTGTGAAGCTGGGTCTTATTGTTGCACATGTGGTAACATTTATGCTATAAACAGTGGACATGGAAGAGTAAGCTTAGTAAACTGGCTCAAGTCATGATCTCACATTCATGAGTTTGAGCCCCACACTGGGCTCTCTGCTGTCAGTGAGGAGCCCTCTCCGGATCCTCTGTCTCCCTCACTCTGCCCCTCCTGCTCCCTCTCGCGCGCTCTCTCTCCCTCCCCCCACCCCCAAAATAAATACATTAATTTTAAAAATAAATAAATAATACAAATAAAAAATAAAAAGCCCTGGAGCGCCTGGATAGTTCAGTTGCTTAAGCGTCTGACTTCAGCTCAGGTCATGATCTCATGGTTCGTGGGTTCGAGCTCCACGTCAGGCTCTGTACTGACAGCTCAGAGCCTGGAGCCTGCTTGGGATTCTGTGTGTGTCTCTCTCTGTGCCCCTCCCTCCCCAATTATTTTTTTAAATAAGCCTTAAAAATAAAATAGATTGAACAATGCTTGGAAATAGGGTTTCTGAAGGTTTTTAGAAAGATGATAAAACTGGTGTTTAATGAATGAGAAAGCTAGAGAGGAAACACTGTAGTGAAAGATAACGAGCTATAGGCTATAGGAATGTTGCAGTCGTTTAAACTTGGGGCCATTAACAGCTTGACTTAGGATACTGAAAAGCAGAACAATTGTCATTTAGAAGGAAAAAGCAAGAAAATTTTGTGGCAGAAATGGCTCTTAAGAATAAAACAGAAAAGCACACATGTGGCTGAGTCAGTTAAGTGTCCTACTCTTGGTTTGTGGGATAGAGCCCTGCATTAAACTCTGCACTGACAGGGCAGAGTCTGCTTGGGATTCTCTCCCCTATCTCTGCTCCTCTCTTGTTCTCACTTACGCCCTTCTCACAGACCTCTTACTACAAGATGTGGCAAATGCAATGGACATCTCTATTCAAATACCTACTCTAAATATAAGTAAATAAACTTAAAAACTATATGTTTAAAACAAAAGATATGTTAACGGTAATACCAGGGCAAAGGACAAAATACAAACCGAAAAGCTGAAATAAGATAGCTTCGTGGGGAAGAAGTGAGTTCAATCTTGTCCTACTGGCCTGAAGTGACAGTTGAGAACAAAGAGTGTCCAGTAGGAAACAAGAAAAAACCAAGAACAATGGTTTTCAATCTTAGATTTTTTTTTTTTAATTTTAATGTTTATTTATTTTTGAGATAGAGAGAGAGAAAGAGAGACAGAGTGTGAGCAGGGGAGGGGCAGACAGCGAGGGAGACACAGAATCTGATGCAGGCTCCAGGCTCTGAGCTGTCAAACCAGAGCCTGACGAAGGGCTTGAACTCATGAACCGTGAGATCATGACCTGAGCCAAAGTCCGACGCTCAACGGACCAAGCCACCCAGGTACCCCAATCTTAGATATTTTTCAACTTATGAAAGGTATTAGAACAGAGATGTCCATTTGCATTTCCCACATCTTGTAGTAATAGGTCTATGTGACAGAAGCTTGGTCTAATAAGAAACCCTGACTTCAGAGGACTGTTGGAAAGGCAGCCTTTGGTTTTCCAACCTTTAAAACAGAGACATACACCATAAGCCTGCGGTTTATGTGTTTAGTGACCTATGTACACTGGCCTTCTCACACATACTTCAAGAGCATGGCTCCTAACACAATACTCTATCCGGATTTCTGACTCCAATTTCAACAATTGTATATGCAATTTTGTTGAAAAACCTGCAAGTTATAAAAGCATGTGATAGATTCTGACTTTTAAAGAAAAGATTTGCTCTGATTTGTTCAGGATGTATCTGTCATAGCTAGCTAGAGGGCAGGGGGGTGCAAAGTGATATCCATTCCTTTTATAATTTACCAAAGTTATAATGATTTTACACTAATATGTGTGATCACTTGATTGATGTTAATATTAATCTTGGCCTTTAGAATATAGGGACTATGTCTCATTTTGCATACCATACCAATTAATTAGCACATAGTAAGTGCTCAAATTATATTTATGAAAGAATGAAACAGGCTCTATCCCAAATCCAGAATCTGAATAAGTGTTGGACCTATGTATATACATTTAAAAAAAAGAAAAATTGACCAAAAATAAAATAATGTGCATCTTTCTTATAAAGGTAGTAACTAAAACACTCCAGTGAAACAATCTGGAAACAGTTCAGTTCTAAAGAAGTTATTTCCAAAGCAACAATAACTGTAAAAAGGTAAAGTGAATGGAATAAATGTTAAAGGACAGAGAGTAAAGAGCAACTGTTTGCTAAGAGATTTTACCTACTTAAATCTACAGTATCATGTTATTCATCAGGCAAGACTCTGGGATCTATTAACTAGCCTACAAATGAAATTACCCTAATAGCAGATTTATATTCTGTATATTATTAGTTCTCACAATAACCATCTCCCTCCATTTTTTTGATGAAAACACATGTTCTCATTATGATTATAGTCTCGAAGCAAGTTAAGTAACATAGAATCTGTTTTAAGTGTTTGTCTCATATCTTTACTGAATACTATCACTAAATTATGTCTAGTCTTCTAAAAGTTAATCCAAAATGGCACGTATATGCCACCATATAATGCTCCCTAACAGAAATGACCTACAAGTCATAACTTTCCAGGGTAAAGACGTAAAGATTCCTAAGTCAGTCCTAAAGAATTCTGTTTCTAAGATAATCCTCTTGTAACCCTAAAACAAATATGAAATACAGAATTATAAATACTAGACTTATCACCAATTGAGTCAAATTATTCAGACACTTTTATCCAGTGAAGAGAAACAAACGGTGTATTATATACTACATGTATAAAATATTTTATAAAGAAAGAAAAGGAATGCCTGGGTGGCTCAATCGGTTGGGCATCCAAGTCTTGATTTCAGCTCAGGTCATAATTTCACGGTTTGTGAGACACTGAGCCTAGCGTTGGTCTCTGCGGTGGCAACATGGAGCCTGCTTGGGATTCTCTCCTCTCTTCCCCTCCCCTACTCACATTCTCCTTCTCTCTCTCTTTCAAAATAAATAAATAAACATTTTTTAAAAAGTAGTCAATATTCTCAAGTTTTTAGAAAAAAAGAAAATAAGAATCACATGTGGAATTTGATGAATTTACTAATAAATTCATTACTGAATTATCCCATGAAGTACAAGTTCTCTCAGGAGCACCTTATAAACAACATATTTTAAAATTAGAGGACAGTAATAATGGGGAAAAACAAGTAGATTTTCTTTAATTTCTCTCCCAACTATTTCCTAAATAATATCTTAAGAGGTTCAGGTCACCTGAGTGGCTCAGTCGGTTTTGTGTCTGTCTTCAGCTCAGGTCATGGACTTTGGCTCCAGTCATGATCTCACGGTTCATGAGTTCGAGCCCTGCGTCGGGCTCTGTGCTGACAGCTCAGAGCCTAGAGCCTGCTTCGGATTCTGTGTTTCCCTCGCTCTCTGCCCCTCCCTCACTCACGCTCTATGCATGTGTGTCTCTCTCTCAAAAATAAACATTAAAATAAAAATAACATAAGAGGTTCAATTAATTCCGGGGTTTCCATTTCTTCCATAAAATATGCTACATTTTAAGATCAGATGATTGTAATGTAAAGCTATTAACAATTCCTTCATCCAAATTATTCCTAGAAAATGTGGATTCAACATATTCTAAGAAAAAAATCCATAAAATTATTTAGTATAGACTTACCCAAGTTTCCTTGCTCGATTGTCAGTACTACTTCATCCATCACCACAGCCCTGAAGTCCAGTTCCTCCTCACAACATTTGGCCTTTAATGCTCGTAAAATCTCTTTTTGGGGATAGTCTTCCCTGATTCGACGATCAGTCAAAAACCACAACTTGGCCGCCACAGAGCTACACATCTTGATCTGCTTGTTCTTCCTTTTCCTGGATTATTTCCTCCTGAATGACGATTCTTTCTAGACAAAGACCAAATACACACACAGGGTAAATAAAGAATTCTACCTAAGGAATTTCATGTCTTTATGCATCTCCCATACATATGAAATTAAATTTTATTTCTTCCTGTTTTAAAAAAAATAGAAAGAGGGGCGCCTGGGTGGCTCAGTCGGTTAAGCATCCGACTTCAGCTCAGGTCACGATCTCACGGTCCGTGAGTTCGAGCCCCACGTCGGGCTCTGGGCTGATGGCTCAGAGCCTGGAGCCTGCTTCCCATTCTGTGTCTCCCTCTCTCTCTGCCCCTCCCCCATTCATGCTCTGTCTCTCTCTGTCTCAAAAATAAATAAACGTTAAAAAAAAAAATCTAAAAAGAAAAATAGAAAGAAAGAATGAAAGGAAAGAAAGAAAGAAAAGAAAAGAAAAGAAAAGAAAAGAAAAGAAAAGAAAAGAAAAGAAAAGAAAGAAAATATACTTGGGGCACCTGGCTGGCTCAGTCACTAGTGTGTGACTCTTGATCTTGAAGTTATGAGTTTGAGCCCCATATCAGGCATGGAGATTACTTTAAAAAATATAGTAAAAGGAGTGCCTGGATGGCCCAGTCAGGCATCCAACTCCTGATTTTGGCTCAGGTCATGATCCCAGGGTCATGGGATCAAGCCCCATGTCAGACTCCAAGCTGGGCAAGAATTTTCTCTGTCTCTGTCTCTTTTTCTCTTTCTCTTTCTCTCTCTCTCCCTCTCTCTCTCTCTCTCTCCCCTTCTCTGTCCCCTTCCCACTCATGCACTCTATCTAAAATTAAAAAAAAAAAAAAATCAAAAACTTTTACAACACTAGAAATGTAGAAACTCACCACCTCCCAAAACAAAATTTCTCCCCCTTCCACTGGGGAAGCACTGCAGTTTAATAATTACAGCAGGTCACTTAATAAAATTGCCATTTTTTAGGGGCGCCTGGGTGGCTCCATTGGTTAAGCGTCCGACTTCAGCTTAGGTCATGATCTAATGGTCCATGAGTTCGAGCCCTGCAATGGGCTCTGCGCTGACAGTTCAGAGCCTGTAGCCTACTTTGGATTCTGTGTCTCCCTCTCTGTCCCTCCCTCATTCATGCTCTATCTCTCTCCCTCTCTCATAAATAAACATTAAAAAAAAAAATTTAAAAAAAAATAAAAGTGCCATTTTCAATATTATATACTCAATGCCATTCCCTGTATTATATATAATCTAGAAATGTACTTTTATCTGATCATCTACTTTTGACTGATTTACCCCACCCAAAATGCAAATACCTTGATATAAAACAGACAAGGTTGTAATCATTAGTATATCATATCCCTGTATCTCCCATCACGATAAACTCCATTTATATATGTTCATGTAACTGTAGTTTTTTAATTCAATTTTCTTCCCTTGTTTTCTCATATGTATGTATATTTTATCACTAACATATTTATCACTAACATATTTATAGGAATGTTTTTTAAATGAGATAGTAACACCTATGTTATTAGATGAGTATCAACACTGAAGTCATTCATGTAACAACTTTAATCAGAGTAATTTGAGACTGTGGAAAAAAAACTTTAAATAGCCGAAATAAATGCTGGGGTCCATTCGCTCAAATTTATTTCAGTCAGAGGACAGCATGCTCTTACTCAATGTTTTTATGCTTACTTTAAATAGAATTTTTTTTAAACAAATACAGATTGTTTACTGTAATACAAAAAAGGACTTTCTTCCACAAATACAGTGCTGCTTCTCAGAGTTTGCATCATGGGCAAGAGCTTGCATCATGAGCAAGACAAAAGCTGAAAATTATTTTCCTGAGAAGAAGCAAAAAGTTACAAGCTTTACTGACAAACATTAACAGGTTATTTCAACAAAAAGCCTTTCTTTTTAAGCGTTATTTTAATTTTTTTTTTATTTTAGAGACAGAATGTATGCAAGGGAGAGAGGCAGAGGAGGAGAAAAACAATCTGAAGCAGGCTCCACGCCCAGGACAGAGTGTGACATGGGGCTCAGCTCAATCCCATGACCCTGGGATGGTGACCTGAGCTGAAATCAAGAGTTGGACGCTCAACCAACTGAGCCTCCCAGGCACCCCAACAAAAAAAAACTTTTTTCAAAAATAAAATTACTGGGGCATCTGGCTAGCTCAGTCAGTAAAGCATGCAACTCTTGATCTCAGGGTCGTTTAGTTCAAGCCTCATGTTGAGCATGGAGCTTACTAAAAATTTTAAAAATCCTAATACCACCCCAGATGACACAGCAAATCTAACAGAAAAAAAGACAAGGATAAGAACTAGAGGAAGCAAAAGCCATACATATAGACAGCTTCCAGCGTCACAGCAACTGAAAGTAGCCCCTCATGCACCATTCACACACTCTCCAGGGTCTCCACCTGAATGCACACAATAAGACTAGAATATCACGAGCCAGAAGCACCACCACACACACACGCCAGCACGCCAAACCTTGGCCTGCCATACCTGTGCCGCACTCACCCATGTGCCCCACAACATGGGGTCTCAAAGGCATCGATCACAGGAAAGCAGGGAAAGAATAAAATAAAATGAGAAGCACAATAGTTGTGACTTGTAGCTGAGGAAAAGCAAGGTTAAGAGCTCTCAGTTATGGTGATGCATCAGGCCAAGACCCAACTAACCAGCAAAGGGGATGCCCGATGCCCACAACCTCCTAGCCCCCTGTACACCTGTTCCACAGCTGTGGTCAAGAACATACCCTTTCAAGCCTTAGGCTAGATGTAGTAATAATTCAACTTACACAATAGGAAGATGTGGTCACTAGGAAGTCTCAATCAGAGGAAAAGCTCCACCAAAAAAAATTTGCACCAGGGTACCTAATGTAGAGATCCCCAGTTTTCCTTGAGATAGGCACTATAAAAATGATCCTAAGAATGGATAGTTTTTGAAACACCCTGTCAATGACCTCCATTATTCTAAAGCCATCTTGGTTCCATCCCTTACACTTAGTTCTTGAACATCATCTGTTCGCCAATTTGACTAAATTTCACCACATGAAATTGTACTGAATGAGTACAGCAGTTGTGGCCCCAACAGAAATCAGGATAAGATGGTATAGCCACTGGCAACTGGGAAGCAGGACTGTTCTGCCAATATTGATATGTCAACTTGTGGAAACTTCCCAGGCCAATAGTAAGACAATATGGTGTTTTCAAGGATTGTATCATCAGATAATAAAAGCACTCCAGGCCTGCAATCTCACATAGTTATGCAGCAACTCCTGACAGATGATGCACGTGAGCATCTCCATGTCTGGCTTCATGGCTGCAGCGCTGATATCCTTGCGTAATCTTTGAGTGTTTCTACACTGGTATGCAACCAACACATGAAAGTTCAGATTAGCCTCCCCATCTCCTTTCATTTTTTTCCTTTTTTTTAATGAACCCTAAATCCTCTTGATCCTGGGTTTCTAACAAAGAAAATGGTGTTCCCTCTCTGCCTTCATGATTTGGAAGCAAGCCTAGAGATCTCATCATTTGCCACAACTGGGACTATATCCTTTCACAGAGAATACTTGCACCCCCATATCTGGAACTAGAAGAATGTTCTCACCCTGCAGAAGACTCTGTGAAAGAGGTAGACACTATCTTGAAAAGGTCCAACATCAATGTCAATGGTTGTGGTTCCTCAAAGCCCACCTAGAGGCAGTTAATATGGCAAGATCTGGGGATCATCACCTTGCCCTGCACCAAAGTATCTTTGTTCATGTGGAATATATTTTCTTTATCAGCTTCAAAAGATTCTCATGTCATGTCTTGCTTTTCATGTAAAGAATCACAGAGGTATGACACACTGTGTTCCAAAATATTCTTTCTGTATACCAAGTACATGACATTCCCAGTTTGAAAAGGGCAAGTAAGCTTAAACTCTAGCTTGTCACTTACTGTTCCACTGGTACTGGTATTTTCAAGTGACACCTGTCCAATTTTTTATCCAGTATAATTTCATAGTAATCTCCAAAGTCTAGTTCACTGACAGAGAAAGAGCACAACCTCTCCTCCACCGAATGGTCCACTTTTATTTCGACAGGTTAAGGGGCCACTGGTGGTCCCCAGGTACCCAGGGTCGCTTGCCTTTATCAGGCTGCTCCACTGAGATTCACATCTAACAATAACCAGGAAACAATCAGGAAAAGATTCCCCAACCACCAAGGCAAAAGCTTTGCATTCATTCTCTCCCCTTCCCAACCCTCACACTGGCCCTCCTGCTCTGGGAGACCTCCAAAACATTCCTGTGGGCCAGGCGGAGACCAGTAGGCCAGGGTCTCTTCCAACATATCTATTTCTCCCATCCATAAACATGAGGGGAAAAAGAAAAGCAAAACTGCTGATAAATCAAAAGCGTTATGATAAATCTATAGAGGTCAGAAGACCAAAAGTACACAAATAAAATGATAGTCCTGAGTCCTTAAAAAACAATTTTTTTTCTGATTACATTCACTATTTTAAATGTCAGAAAAGAGTCCCTTGTAAAATAAAATGGTTCCTTTATTCCCCCTGACATTTAAAGGAGTAAGTTTGGTTACTTACTATTAGAAAAGAGTTTAAGGGCACTTGGGTGGCTCAGTCAGTTAAGTGTCCCAACTCTTGGTTTCAGCTCAGGTCATGATCTCACAGTTCATGAATTAGAGTCCAGCACTGGGCTCTGCACTGACAGTGTGAAGCCTGCTTGGGACTCTCTGTCTCCCTCCCTCCCCTCCCCAGCTCACTCTCTATCTCTCTTTAAAAAAATACTTTAAAAAAGAGTTTATTCTCCAACAGTGTTAAGATTAACACAGCATTTGTAAATGTCCACATATACAAAAGAATATAGTATTTCTGCTCTTAGAATGTAAATTCAGATCAACTAATTCCTGTCCTCAATTTATTTCTCCCACAGTATCAAGGAAAATGATACACAAATATCAGATATAGAATAAATGCTACTGAGTAACTACAAAAACAGTTGCTGTTTTTTTTTTCAATAAAGAGATATTCAACAGTGAAATTTTAGTTTTATATTAGAGATAGTTTTCCCATGCAAACTTCTGGATATACAAACCAATAAAAAAATTTACTGTCATCTGTCAATAGTACAGGCAAGGCTAATTAAATGGGAATCATAAATAAAGTGCATCATTCATTTTTCTCGTGAAGCCACTTCCTAATGTTAATTATTTTGCTAGGGAAAAAGCAAAAATATCAATCTACCATTTGAAGACCTTAAGGCACCTCTTACTACAAGGAAAATCATTTATTCCAGATAAGACACAGCATATGAACTTAGAATCTAAAGACTGAAAAAGAATAAAGGTTAGAAGAAGGGAAGCAAAAATAATATAAAAACATGGAGGGGGACAAAACATAAAGAGACTCTTAAACATAGAGAACAAACAGGGTTGCTGGAGGGGTTGTGGGAGGGGGGATGCTTTCTCTGTACATAATCCCCAGGGCTTCCTTCTTAAACCCTTCACTCCTTTCTCTAGAAATTTCATCCTCAGCCAGGCTTCAACTATTATCATTAAAATCTGAATATATCATTGACCCACTAAATATCTTTCCAACCTGGAGTTCTCAACTGTATTTGAGATCCTATTTCAATCTGCTTAGTAGGCATCCCTAACTAAATGCCACAAACATTGCCTCAGTTGAGCAAGTAAAATTCTGAAGTGTTTTTATTCACATACCTAAACACCTTGAATTCCCATTTTAATAGTTCAATATTATGCGTCAGCCTGGCTAGACAATGGTGCCCCAACTGTTTGGTCTAACTCTAGTCTACATGTAGCTATGTAGGTACTTTGGAAATATGATTAAAGTTCATAATCAGTCGACTCTGAGTGAAGGAGATTACCCTCTATGACATGGGTGGACCCCATCCAATCAGTGGAAGGTGTGAACAACAAAAAAGGGTTTCCAAGAGAAGGAACTCTGCATCAACACGTTAACACAGAGGTTCCTGACTGAGTTTCTAACCCATTGGTCTGCCCTACAAATTTCAGACGTGCCACAATCACACTAACCAATCCCTTAAAATTAATTTCTATTTCCTTCTTTCTCTCGTTCCCCCCTTCCTCCTTCCCTCCCTCCATACATCCCTCTCCCTCCACATATATACAATTTCTTACCGGTTCTGTTTCTCAGAAGAATACTGCCAGATATACTCATCCTAATTTAAGCATTTAATTCAGAAACTCTGGCATCATTTTCTATTTTTCTTCACTACGTAAACATACAATTACAACAGTAATTCTATTTTCTAAATACCACTTGAATTTCCTATTCATCCCCAGTACATGCAACATTTTGCACCTAAAAACACCTCCAAACTAATCTTCTACCCTCTCTTCTCTCTCATTTACCAATTTCCTGAACACATTGTATTCTCTCATGCTTCCTTTTGCTTAGAATATACATCCTAAGCCTACCTTAGTAAATACTGGCTCACTAGTTAATACATCTGTTAAATTTTTCTGACTTATAAAAATCACCCTAACTCCATGAATCTACATTATCTTATACATATATTCTGGCAATTATCACAGTATGTTGTAATTATTTTTTTTTTATACTGTCAGTGCTATAAGATGAATTTTTAAAAGGGTATGCATGGGTGGCTCAGTGTGTTGAGCATCCGGACTTCAGCTCAGGTCATGATCTCCTAGTTTGAGTTCGAGTCCTGCATCGGGCTCAGAACCTGGAGCCTGCTTTGGATTCTGTGTCTCCCTCTCTCTCTGTCCCTCCCCCACCTCACACTCTGTCTCTCTCTCTCTCTCTCTCTCTCAAAAATAAACATTAAAAAGAAACCTTGTTAATAAAAAAATTATAAATAAAACCTTTTTAAAAAAAAAGGAAGGGTGAAAAGGAAGACCCATACTATTTGGGGATAGGAGGTGATTTTTGTAGCTCTTATTAAGGGACAGAAAACGACTGAATGGTAACTTGAAAACCTCAGAAGAGTCTCAGAAATAACCAAATAATAGTCTTAGTCCAATTACCCCATTACTCACTAACAATGTTCATCAATAAATAATCTCTAAAAAAATGTCCCTCTGAAATCTGGATAGTTCCTATAAAATCTCATCCTTTACCTAAGATGCCACATAAAATAAGATCACTGTTTAGGTGTTCTGAGTTTATACAAAATGCCATGTTCTTTGCCACATTAACTTTAAGGCAGACCGGAATGCTTTGAAAGTAGGAGCAAAAGGCTAGATATTAATCAAAGTTGTCTTTAGCTATGACAGAAAAGAAATGTGTGATAGCCCTCACAACCCCCTCCTTATATTGAAAAGGATATACCTCAAAAATAGAGCAAACCAATAAGTTCCTAAAGGTTACATGACACACTCATTCACACTCTCTCCTTTTTATAGCACTTTTACCTATGATACTTTTTTTTTTTTTAAGCTACATATGTGATTATGGGGGGAAAGAGAGGGCAATGATTTTCCTACCCAATCTCAAGAAGATCCCTTTATCAAAAGACTGAAAAAAAATGAGTGCTGAAACAGAAAAACCAATGAAGGTAAGAAAAGGCAACACTTTGAAATATATAGACAAGTGCCTATAAATTCCCTTTCCTCATACAAAGAAACATATGCAGGACAAAGGCAAAATAATGCACACAGATAAGGTTAAAACTATTCTCCATTTACAGCTCATGAAACACATTCCACATATATTTTCTAATCTAATCTGCATGTAATTACGTGAGAAATACACACATATATCTTCCCATTTTAAAGAAACAGCCTGACCGTTTAAGTTATCATGAGCTTATCACAATAACGGAGCCAGGACTAAGATTCAGGTTTTCTGATTTCTTTCTACTTTTTTCTACCATACCTAAAGACAATGAAAGGAATTTGGATAAATATTTTTAAAAACCCACATTATACCATGGTAGGCGATTTATCTGTATCTTCTCATTCAATCCTCACAACCATCCCTTTGGTGCATTACTGTCTTCATTTGTTAGCTGAATACGTTCTAGCCAAGAAGTTAAGTGGTAAAGCCAAGTGAATTCAAATTCCACACACTCCATGGCACAGACTGCCACCTCCTTCCCAATATCCATTTTCTAATGACTCCTTAAGTAATAAGATATCCAATATCTAGCTAAGCACAATGCCATGTAACGAACAGACTGTATTCTCTAGGCTTTCTTGCAACTAGATGTGATCATATAAGTAAATTTTACTCAATAAGAGCTGAGTGAAAGTACTGCACTGAAATTTTCAGAACACATACTTAAGAGGTATACTATACTATTCCTTGGCCCTTCCTCCACCCTTCCTGGAATGTAAGTGTTATGGCTACAGCTCTAACAACCACCTAGACTATGAAGACAGGAGTGAAAAGTGAACCCTAGGAAAAACACAGAGACATGTTAAAACTTGAATGCCTGACAACTGTGTAGTGCTGTGACCCTGGACTACCTACTACCTTTTTTGCTTATGTAAATGATATCTGGGAATTCTTTATTATAGGCCATAAAACCTTACCTTAACAAGTATAGTCCATCATACCTTGGTCAAATCTTATAGGAAAATTTTCCCTTGACATTAAAATTTTTGTATGAAAATATTCCCTTGACATTGAAATATTCCCTTGACATTAAAATACCAGTAAGTATTGGTATCGATGATAAGAGGGAGTTTCTTTTTACACTGACAAGATCATCATCTTACATTTCATCATTTCACTTTTACATTTATTTTTACAACATCCCTGGAGAAGTATTTCTATATCCCTCTCTCAAAAAAAAGAAAACTGTTCAAAGTCAAACACTGGTCATAATCTCAGATCAATTAAGAATCTAAATACTAAAAACACTAAGTATTCGATTAAATACATTTAATTTAAAAATTAGTATTTCAGTGCCTACTATGCACTCTAAAATATCATGGTAAACAAAACAGACATACTCCCAGCCCTCACAGAGCTTTTTTAAAAGGATGTGATAATAAAACATCACAAAAAAAAGATGCTCAACATCACTAATCATTAGGAAAACACAAATCAAAACCATATAATTAACTCGCACACACTGGAGGTCTACTGTCAAAAAACAAAAAATCACAAATGTTGGGGAGAATGTGGAGAAACCTGAAGCCTTGAAAATTGTTGGTTGGAATGTAAAGTGGTGCAGCTGCTATTAAAAATAGTATGGCAGGCGCACCTGAGTGGCTCAGTCGGTTAAGCATCCAACTTCGGCTCAGGTCATGATCTCACCTTTCATCAGTTCAAGCCCGCATCGGGCTCTGGGCTGACAGCTCAGAGCCTGGAGCCCGCTTCAGATTCTGTGTCTCCCTCTCTCTCTGCCCCTCCTCTGCTCATGCTCTGTCCCTCACATTTTCTCAAAAATAAATAAACATTAAAAAAATTTTTTTTAATAGTATAGCAGTTCCTCAAAAAAATAAAAATAGAAATATTGTATGATCCAGTAATTCTAGTTGTAGGTATATAACCAAAAGAACTGAAAACAGAGTCTTCAAAGAAGAATCTTCATACACATGTTCATAGCAGCGTTACAACAGCTAAAAGGTGGAAGCAACCCAAGCCTTCGGTTGACAGATGAATAAATAAGATACAGTATGTACATACAATGCCTTAAAAAGGAGTTAAATTCCAATACATGCTGCTACATGGATAAACCTGGAGGACATTATGCACCAGTATATAAAATATATAATGTGTCAATCCACAGAAAGTAGAATGGTGGTTGCCACAGGCTGGGGTGTTGGGAGAATGAGGAGTTAGTTATATGGGTATACAGTTTCAGTTCTGCAATATATAGAGTTCTGGAAATGAATATGGTAGATAGTTGCATAAGAATATGAATATAATTAATATCACTAACCTGTGTACCTAAAAAATGATTAAGGAGGTAAATTTTATGCTGTATATTTTACCACAATAAAAAGAAAACTGGAGAAGAAAAACAAACATCATGAGCAAATTAACAAGCAAATTTACATATATTCAACTAAAAGATCAGAAAATTATGTTACCTTTACTTAAATTACCTGTAACTTTGCTATTTAAAGCTTTGTTATTCAAAGCTACAGGTAATTTAACAGTCTGGTATATAAAAATAGTCTGGTGTACAAAACTAAACTTTTAAAAAAAAGTTTTCTCTGAATGGTACCCCTGGCTGGCTCAGTTGGTAGGGCATATGACTCTTGATCTCTGGGTTCCTAGGTTTGAGCTCCACATTTGGGTATAGGGAATACTCAAAAAATCTTTTTTTAAAAAGCGTATCAAGGGGTGCTTGGATGGCTCCGTCAGTTACGCATCTGTATCTTGATTTCAGCTTAGGTCATGATCTCAGGGTTTGCGAGATGGATCATCGGGCTATGTGCTGACAGCACAGAGTCTACATGGGATTCTCTCTCCCTCTCTTTCTGCCCTTCCCACACTCCCACTCTCTCTCTTTCAAAATGAGTAAACTTTAAATAAAGTTTTCTCACAAATAAAGTTCTCAGTAACCCAAATAAAACTTCTAATGATTTCACTTAATACAGGAATGTTAAATCAATGTATCTCTTTCTGGAACATGGCACAAAATTTGCAAAGTCTTCCTGAGACTCAAAGGGTAGTATGGCTTACTCAGAGCTCATGTTTAGAGGCACCTGGCTGGTTCAGTCAGTAGAGCATTTGACTTTTGATTTTGGGGTTGTGAGTTCAAGACCCACACTGGGTACAAAAATTACTTTGAAAATATAAATAAAATCTAGGGGCACCTGGATGGCTCAGTCAGTTAAGCATCTGGCTTTGGCTCAGGTCATGATTTCACATGGTTTGTGAATTTGAGCCCAGCATTGAGCACTGTGCTAACAGCTCAGAGCCTGGAGCCTGCTTCAGATTCTCTGTCTCTGTCTCTCTCTCCCTCTCCTGGTTGTGCTCTCTCTCAAAAATAAACATTGGGACACCTGGGTGGGTCAGTGGGTTGAGTGTCCGACTTCGGCTCAGGTCATGATCTCACGGTTCATGAGTTTGAGCCCTGCATCAAGGCTCAACGGTGTCAGCGTGAAGCCTGCTTTGGATCCTCTGTCTCCCCCTCTCTCTCTGCTCATGTACTATCTCTCTCTCTCGCTCTCTCTCTCAAAATAAATAAATAAGATCTTTATTTTTAAAAAAAGTTCATCATGTTTAACATGTTAAATGTTGGGCCTTCCTTCTAAATTTTCTTTCTGGACATTACCTTGAAAAATGAGTTGGGAAGATATTACTGTATTTAAGTTGAAGGTTTTACAAACATGGCTAACTAATTCACATGTCAAAGGAATAAGCTAACAATTAAAAACCACAATGAATCAGGAAAAATTTCAAAGTTCCTGTTTGGACAAACCTGCAAGATATTTCCAAAATGTAGTTTTCTGATAAACTATCAAAGTCTAAAATGCTGCCAAATACGGGAAAGTGGAGCAGTAAGAGAGAACTAGTGTGACCTAATATCGCAAATCCATATTCTATTTGGAGACCTTATTTCTATATTCCTAAGAACATGAAGTCAAGAGCTAGTAACAGGAAAGGTTGGGGGGATGGAGGAGGTGGGAGGGGAGGGAGGGAGGGAGAGGGGAGAGAGAAAGAAATGAAAAGGAGCTGAACAGAGCAAAACATTTAAGTAAGGGGTAGGTTTGAAATTTTGTTTTCATTTTAATTCCAGTTAACATATGGTGTTGTATTAGTTTCAGGTGTACAGTATAGTGATACCACAATTGTAAATTTTTTTTTTCTTGGTCACAACTTGGTGATATGCTGCCACTTTTGAAAGAAAGGAAGTAAAAATTAATTTGGCATATCGATGTTTACACAAATTTGTTACTTTATCAATTCATAAATCGATACACATTTTACAATAATCTAGCAGACTCCTCCGGACACTGATGGGAGAACAGACTGCCACATGAAAAAAACAAGGATCAATGAAATTAGACTGTGAACTCCATGAAGACAGAATCCTTATTTTATTCTCTATTATCTCCAGCAAGCAACATAAAACCTCATATATGACAGCTAAATGTTAAGCATTAGGGGTTAGGAGTTATTTTATTTTATTTTTTTAATTTTTTTAACGTTTATTTATTTTTGAGACCGAGAGAGACAGAGCATGAACGAGGGAGGGTCAGAAAGAGGGAGACACAGAATCTGAAACAGGCTCCAGGCTCTGAGCTGTCAGCACAGAGCCCGACGCGGGGCTCGAACTCACAGACCGTGAGATCATGACCTGAGCTGAAGTCGGCCACTTAACCGACCGAGCCACCCAGGCGCCCCAAGGAGTTATTTTAAAGGGGTCTGTTAGGGGCGCCTGGGTGGCTCGGTCGGTTAAGCGTCCGACTTCGGCTCAGGTCATGATCTCACGGTCTGTGAGTTCGAGCCCCGCGTCGGGCTCTGTGCTGACAGCTCAGAGCCTGGAGCCTGTTTCAGATTCTGTGTCTCCCTCTCTCTCTGCTCCTCCCCTGTTCATGCTCTGTCTCTCTCTGTCTCAAAAATAAATAAACGTTAAAAAAAAATTAAAAATAAAATAAAATAAAATAAAGGGGTCTGTTATATTGAATCATAAGGCAGGATCAAAAAACATTTTCAATATTTAATAGCAGGCAAATGCATACCCCATAAGATCTAAACATAGCTGTCAAAAATTCATAATTTATCTTTTCAATTTCACATATAAATAAACAACCCAATGGGGCGCTTGGGTTACTCAGTTGGTTGAACGTCTGACTTTGGCTCAGGACATGATCTCACAGTTCATGAGTTCAAGCCCCACATCCGGCTGTTAGCTCAGAGCCTGCTTCAAATCCTCTGTCCCCTTCTTATCCTGCCCCCACCCCATGCACCATCTCCCTCTCAAAAATAAACAAACATTTGGGGGGAAAGAAAACACTAAAAACCCAAGCCTAATGCTACTTTCCATCACCATTATACATCTCATCCTGAAATAATTACCTTTGCTAACAATAAAAGTCAGAAGGAAAAAAAACCTGTAATTTCAGTAAAAGCAGTTAAAAAATATAAATAAATAAGCAGATGGGTTCCATGCAGACCAGGCTCTAAGGGAGTAGAGCTAGCTAGCTCTGTAGCTTTTGTCCTCCAAGCCAATTTTGAAAGGAAAAACACACTGGAAAAGAAAACATTGAAAAAACAGCATGGCATGACATCATGAAGTCAGAAAGTCAGTCCTTTTCTGCAAATCTAATATGTACACATTCACATATTGCACACAAATCTAAAACACATCATGTACAGATATTTTGGGGGGTAGTATGTTATTATTTCTTAACAGCCCCTAATACGACAAAAAGGAAGATTCCCAAATAATGACAGGCAGTTTCCCCAATATCTGTACCTAATCTCTCCTACTCAACCTCTCTTGAAACAACTGTGTATGCCAGTACAGTTAACATTAACATATTTTTATTCTTCCTATCACAATCTATGCCCAGACATTAAAATAACATTAGATTATAATTTCAAAGCTCTTTCCCCATATGCCTATGACTTAATCCCACTTGCAGAGATTACTCTTTGTAACCTAACCTGCCATAAACTCTCTACAAATCCACATCACTAAGTAACCCCCAAAACGGTGTAAGCAACATACAAACTCCCCCTTCCTAACTTATGCTTGGTTTTCTGTCACTCTTGTCGTGTTGTTCCTACGTTCCTCCACCCACTTTCATGCAGTTTAAGTCTCTATGCCCGCCCCCCAGAGAAAGATGATAAAAGCTACTTCTCAAACTGTGGATCAACTGGCCCTGTTCTTTCCCCTTCCCCCAAATCCTTCCAGTGTTATGTTCTTTCAGGTCATAGACAGGGGAGAAGTTCTGAGAAATCAATCTAGTAACCTACCCCAGTAATCCCAGGTGGATACAAACTGAGGAAAACAAGAATTGGGAGGTGGTTTTTTTTAGCCATGGTTCATCCTGTACCCCAACGCACTAATGCCTGAAGTCTGGCTGGCATTCATTGGTCCTATGTAAAAACATGTTCTCTTTAGTGTATGCCTTCATAATACAGCTAAGAAGGGGTAGAGGATTTATAAAACGTTGCTAGTGATTTCCTTGTGGAGAGAGAAAAGGAACTGAATGAGAAGGAAAAGAAAAAAAAAGAGAAATTTCTGGTTGCCACTCAATGAATCTAAGAAAATGAAAAAAAAATTAAAAGCTATCCACCAGCAACTAAGTGGAATTTTAGCTGGTAGCCCAAAGTCTAAAGGTTAGTCATTCAACTCCTTCCCCCCTGCAGGGGGAAAGGAGGGAACAGAAAAATGGACCTTCAATGAGTGGAAGATTCTACATGAATGTATTTGATGCTCTTGGCTCCCTGTGGTCAGAATCAGAGTGTCCCCCCTCCCCAACAAGCAGACTCTGGCACCTGGTGGGGGTAAGAGAAAACAAGAGGAAAAAAAAAGGAGACAGAGAAAGATGAAAACATCAACAGCCATCTTGCCAAACTAACAACCAAATCTTTGACATGAAAGAAGGAAAGTCATTGCACTAACCAAGATAGAAAGGAATAAACAAAAGATCACCTCCAAAGAAAAATAGGCCTCCTCCCCTTTGACATACTGACCAAATAACACACAGCAACCATTAGAAGAGAAATTTAACTATGACTGTCATTTTTGAAAATTAGAGGTTGTCATTCTAAAAGTTAGAAAATAAATCAATCTCCATGACTGGAATTTCAGAGTGTTTTATTCCAAATGAATATCTTATAGTATTCTGACAGTGAATTCTTTGTAAGAAACAGAAAAAAAAAAAAATGACCTTTCAACGGCCCAATGGTGTTAAAGACCTAACGAAATTTACATAGCATTTAAATTTTAAAAGGTTACATTTAATAATTAAGAACTTCGGTACATACAACAAACACCAAGCCCACAAAAAAAGAGTATCTTCCATATTAGGCTGCCTCACGTACTTTCCGTTCAGATTTAGAATTTAATCCAACTCCCCAAAGATGTGAGAACAATTTATGTAATTAATGGGAAAATAACAGCATGCTAAAAGAATTCACATCGGAAGTTACAGTCAACACGGGTAGCATAACCTCACTCATAGAATGCAATTACCGCCCCCTCTCTATTCACACCTACAAGTGGGGTAAAATACTGGGATTACAAATCCGCCATCTGAGATAAGGACACATTAGTAAGGCAAATGTGAAGTTATTATCTAACTAGTTTGGGGTTTTTTTTAAAGGGAGGGGGGCAAGATTTGCATCATGGTCAAATGCCTTAAAAAAAAGAAAAATCGAACGAGCCAAGCAATTATTTGTCACCCCATTCTTACTCAGAGCACTGCCAAAGGCAAAGGAGGTAGGACTGTCACACTCTCTAAAATTTCACACGTAAGGAGGAAACCATGGGATCTAAACCATACTAAGTGTAGGACGAACACCACATCCTCCTCCCTCGGTCACACCACAGGAATGTGTCTGACGGAAGCAGGGGCAGGAGCGATCACCACACGCTGGAGGACAGGTTGGCACAACGCGTGTTCTACTCCAACGAGCACTCCCAGGGTTACCACACCCCCCTCACAAACAGGGGGAAGCACACTTCACGCCCGAGGACGCCGCCTGTCCCCGGCAGTTCTCACCCGTCACACGCACCCGGCGACCTCGGCCCCCTCCCAGCACGCCGACCGGGCCGGGGCTCCCCACCGCCCCCCCCCCCCCCGCGGCGGAGCGACCCCCCCCCCCCCGGGCTTCACAAGCCCCCCGGCCCCCGGCGCGCCCCGCCCGGCCGAGCCCCAGCTCGTCGCCGAGTCCCTAAGGCCGCAGTCGCCCATTTGGGGGAGGGGTGCGGGGGGGGGGGGGCGGCGGCGGGCGCGCCTCCGCCTCACGCCACTACACCGGGGGAGGGAAGCGATCGCACCGCTCACCTGGCTCCGGCGGCTCCTCCCTCGCTCTCGGCCAGCGGAGCCGGGCTGGGGCCTCCGAGGGAACCGCGGGCTGCCGGGCAGGCTGGCTGGAAGTCCGAGAAGGAGAGGAGGGGGAGGGGGTCGGGATGCCGGGAGCCGCCTCCTTTCTCCTCCGCCACCGCGGCTCCCGCAGCCAGGCCGGGCACCCTCGCACACTCGCCCACTTTCTCACAGCCTCGCGGTCGGTCTGGCTGTCCCTCACCCCCACTCCCACGCACTCCCACACACACTCCCACACACACTCCCACACACACACACACACACACTCGCCCCCACCCCCAAACACACTCTCACACCCGGCCGCTCCTCGCTCCCTCACTCGCCTGTAGTGCGCGCGCGCGCGCGCAACCCCGCTCACACACAGCGCGCGCGACGCCGGCGGAGACCGCCCCGCGCTCCCCCAGACCGAGGCGCCGCGCGCCGCCCGCCCGCGTGCAGAGGACCCTCGCGCGCCCCGGCCCCGCCCCCCAGGCGCGGCGGCGCGGCGGCGCGGCGGGCGGGGGGCGGTGGCCGCGGGGCGAGGGGCCGGGCCAGCCAGCCAGCCAGCCGAGCCCGGCCTAGCGGATCCATCCAACACCTGCGTCGAGACCCGCCCTCCAGGCTCCGCGTCCCCACTCGCAGCCATCGTCAGCCTCTCGGGTGGTAGAGGGGCGATGGAGCGCGAGTGCCGAGAGGTAAATGAGAGCGCGAGAGCGCTTCGAGGACGCGCTTTCCCCACCCGCCCCCAAACCGTCCTTACTAAGGAAGGGAAACGCCGGGGGGGGGGGGGGGGGGAGATAAGGTTTGTTCCCACCTCGAAACCGCGAGATTGATTCCTTCCGTTGTACACCCTCCCTGCCCTCACATTCCCTCCTCTGGCCCCATTCATGCACACTTTGAACCCTGACGCCAGCCCACCAAGCCTCTTGGGGCACTGTGTGGTTGTGCGTGTCCACGCCTCTGTCTCCTGCCCTGCCCAGCCCAGCCCAGCCCACCTCCCGCGCAGCCTTTCCGGCGCCCTCCGCCTGGTGTCCCCGCAAGCCGTGGTCTCTCCCCTCCCAAAGGCAAAAATTGGGAACAAAGATCAATACCTATAAGGTCCTTATGCGTGTACGGAATGAAGACGTTGCCTCTGTACGTTGTAAGACAAATTTGTAAACTACAGTACATCATACATGCTCAGGGCTTTATGCAGGCTTAAACATATAGGCAGGGTAGTGTGGTACAGCCCGCTCTGCTACTTGGAAACCAGTATAAACCTTGGGGCAAATTAGTTTCATAACTTCCCCCCAAGCCTTTGTTATGAAAAGCTAAGAATATATTCCAAGGTTGCTGTAAGAATGAATCTGAATATGTTCAGCTACGTTAGTCCTGTGTTAATTTTTCTAGATCATAAAGAATGAAACGAAAGGTAACAGATCACCGTGCGACTGTACCTGGCGGATTCATTTCCAAAATAACCATAGTCATTTATTACCCCTAGAGATCCCACATGAGGGATACAATGATGTCCTAACTAACCAGTTTGCCTTCTTACAAATCACATTCCATTCTGAGTCGCCTAAGTCAACAAATTCTTTTCAGCAATCCTTTCCCAACCATTTTAGTTTGCCTTTTTTGCTGATTTCATTCACTTAGTCCTTTAAGAGATATAGCAAAACATAGGGTGGTTAACTTCTGGACTTGCTCAGAGTTCTAGTTCCCCTTACTTAAATCTTCTGAAGTACCCTAACTTCTCTATCTTAATCTGCCTGACTACAAAAGTTAACTATAAAAGTATTTTGTAGAATATACAAAAATAGTTACTTCATTGAGTTGGTATAAGGAGTGAATTAGCTGATAAGACTTAACGCCTGGCACAAAGCAAGTGCTATTGTGTTTGCTGCTGTTTTGCCACTGAGAGTAACCTAGGAGGGAACAGTTCTCACAAAGGACACGTTTACAGGAATAAATGTGCTATTACTACCTTCAAAAAAAGGGGAGGGGGGAGTCTACAGAACTAAGATGTTGCTCTTTATTTCCACCCTGATATTCAGTCTCCTGAAGCAAAGTATATTCAACCTAAAGACAAAGAAGAGAAGCATTTTGTGATCAAGAGAACCTTGATCACAGAGATGCTAACACAATGAGAATCTGGCAAAAGATACACAGGGTGATTGACAGAGGGAAAAGGTTGTATGACTGGCCCCACCGATTATCAGTACTACCTATCCTATTCTTCCGTCCTGTTAAGAAACCTAATTCAAGGTAACCATGCAGCACGCAGGAAAAGGATGTATTGCTGAAACTGTGGGTAGGGAATATTAGACTAGTAATTCACTGGCCACTTAAAAAAAAAAAAAAAAAAACAATGCTATGTATTTCATGCACTGTCATTATACGCCAGACACATCCAAAGAAATTCATAATGTATGCAACGTTTTGGTTTCCACTTAAGGTAGTCAGAAACAAACAAAAGACAGAAGTATATTCTTAAATGCAAAGCCAAGGATATGGCTTAAATTGTCAGTATATAATATTTACATAAATGATCAAATTCACTTTATTTAAATTATTTTTAGCATTTCCATAATGGAAAGCAAGGTCCAGAAAGGTTCAGATTCTTGGACTCAGTCATAATCTTTGTGCTTTTATGGTTGTTATTTAGACAGGTATGGACTCACATCTCCTTTGGGTAACAATATATTCTTGAAAGTATTTGGGGGCACCTGGCTGGCTCAGTCAATAGAGCATGTGATCTTGGGGACCTAAGCTTGACCCTTACGTTGTGGGTAGAGTTTACGTTACAAAACAAAGTATTTTGGAGCACCTGGGTGGCTCAGTCAGTTAAATATCTGAGTCTTGGTTTCGGCTCAGGTCATGATCTCACAGTTTGTGAGTTCGAGCCCCACGTCAGGTTCAGTGCTGTCTGTGTAGAGTCTGCTTGGGATTGTCTCTCTCTCTCCATCTCTCTCTGCCCCTCCCACTCTCACTCTCAAAATAAACTTTAAAAAAAAGTACTTTAAGTACTACTTAAAGCTTATCTTGGTTTAATCATGCACCACTCATTTTTAACCATTAAATTAATATTCTTCAGTATGCTCTGGGGTCAGTTGAATCCCTTGAGAAGACATAATAAGCAACCTAGCATCTCTGGAGTCAGGTAAATCTGATTTAAAATCTTAGCTTTATTTCCTAGTGGCATGTGATTGGTGCTTAACCTCTGTAAGCCTCAGTTATCTCATCCACAAAATAGAGATTGAGGTAACTCAAATATGATCTACTACATAGTAAGTCCTCAGAAAATATTGGTTATTGGGGCAGCTGGCTGGCTGGCTCAGTGAGTAGACCAAGTGACTCTGAATCTCAGGGTTGTTAGTTTGAGCCCCATGTTGGGTGTAGAGTGTATTTAAAAATAAAATGTTTTTATACGTGTGTGTGTGTGTGTGTGTGTGTGTGTGTGTGTGTAGGCTATACCAAAATAGTCAAATATCAAAGAGAAGTTATGCAATGTTTAGCTATGTGTCATAGTACAAACTGTTACTGGGATCCAGGCACCAATATTTTTTAAGGCTCTCCGGGGAATTCTAACACGCAGCTAAGCTGAACCAAGGTTTAGACAACAGAGATATTAGAATTAACTATATATGACAGTACACATTATCTAGACACATTTCAATGAATCAATGGATTAGCTGGTTAGAATGTGATAGCGAGATTTGCAGCAAGAAGCACTTTTTTAAATATTTTTATTTTTGAGAAAGAGAGCATGAGCGGGGAGAGGGGCAGAAAGAGAGAGGGACAGAGGATCAGAAGTGGGTTCTGAGCTGACAACAGACAGCCCCGTGCTGGGCTCGAACTCAATCTCAAACTTGCAGACCAAAGTTGTGACCTGAGCCAAAGTGGGATGCTCAACTGACTGAGCCACCCAGGTACCCAGCAAGAAACACTTATAAAAGTTCTTGGTAGACAATATGAAGATACTAGGGGGAAGGCACATAAAATGTGAGGAGGTGATGAAAACAAAATCTCCCCTAACAAAGTTGTCCAGGTGCCACTAATTCCCTGTCTCTGATTCAACTTGTGTTGCTTTGGTGTCTATCTCCACCATCCAGAAAAACATTACTTACATATTTTCTAGAATGCACATCAAGCAAAAATCTTTAAGTACCGCATAGACGCCATCTGGCGCAAATCTTTCCTTCCTGGGTTGAGACAAGAAAACAAGCTGGGATTGGATTGAAATTAAAGTCCTCCGAGTAGCAAAGAGGAGAACTGTAAACAGGAATGAATCCAGGACTGTTATCAGTACTTAAAATAGTAGTCCTCACGGCATATCTGATGTGATTCCTGTAAAATTCATGTGGGTGGAGAAAAGGTAGTCTGTGTCACATCAGAACCTACACTAGCAAATACAGAACTGCAGGGGCAGCTGCCCAGGCTCTAGCTGTCCCCACGGCTTCCTCTCCCTGAACCAGCCGGCTAGAACCAGCCCGACAACAACAGTCTCCACAGTTAGAATAGCTAAATACTGATCTAGCCTTTCCCCACCCACATCCCTCCTCCCTTTCCGCCACTCCATTTCTACACATTAAACTGAGCGCCTCTTCAACTACGCGAAGAAAATGTCAATGCCAGACACAAAGGAGGATGGGAGGTGGGGGAAAAGGAGTGAAGACCGTACCTTGCCTCAATCAGGAGGAAAGGGCGTAAAGAAAAATAAGACTTCGAGAAGTAATGGAGGGTTCCCCCTCCTTAATTGTATCTGGCTGTTTGGAATATTTCATTTTCTCTACCACTCAGGAATAACTTGGAATGCGTGTTCACATTGCAGACTCCTTGGCCCTCACGTCTGACCTTCTGAATCAGCCTGGATATCTGTATTTTTGAGCCAAACTCAAAGCATAGACAATCACCCCTGAGTCTGCATTTTGAATTCACATCCCAAATAATTCTTAGACCCATGAGACTTTGAGAATAATGTCTTAGAGAAAAATCATTTGTAAAATATCCTTTATTTAAAAGGGCGCCTGGGTGGCTCAGTTGGTTGGGTGTCCACTTCAGCTCAAGTCATGATCTCGCTGTCTGCGAGTTTGAGCCCCGCGAGGGGCTCTGTGCTGACAGCTCAGAGCCTGGAGTCTGCTTCGGATTCTGTGTCTCCCTGTCTCTCTGCCCTCCCCCGCTGGCACTCTGTCTCTGTCTCTCTCTCAGAAAAAAATAAACATTAAACGGTTTTTTTAAAATAAAACCTTCCACATTTTTAACCTCCACATCCAACGTTGGGTTCAACCTCACAACCCTGAGATCAAGGGTCACACGCTCCACCCACCGAGTCAGCCAGACGCCCTGCCCTAAAGCCTTAACATTTACAAACTCATTTTAACTACCAGCAACTTTGTAAGGTTAAGAAACTATTTATTTCTAGACCCCTCTGACAGAAGGGAAAATTGAGGCAACAAGATGAAATCATTGGTGGCAATTTCTGAGTCTCCTGATTCTCTGTTCACTGGAATATCTTTTTTTTTTTTAATTTTTTTTTTAATGTTTATTTATTTTTGAGACAGAGAGAGACAGAGCATGAGCAGGGGGGGTCAGAGAGAGAGGGAGACACAGATCTGAAACAGGCTCCGGGCTCTGAGCTGTCAGCACAGAGCCTGACGTGGGGCTCGAACTCACAGACCATGAGATCATGACCTGAGCTGAAGTCAGACGCTCAACCGACTGAGCCACCCAGGCGCCCCTGGAATATCTTTAAAAAAAATTTTTTTTTAATGTTTATTTATTTTTGAGACAGAGAGAGACAGAGCATAAGCGGAGGAGGGTAGAGAGAGAGAGGGAAGGAGGGAGACAAAGAATCCGAAGCAGGCTCCAGGCTCTGAGCTGTCAGCACAGAGCCCGGGGCAATGCTCAAACTCACTAGCTGTGAGATCATGACCTGAGCTGAAGTCAGACACCCAACCGACTCCACCCAGGTACCCCATGTTCACTGGAATATCTTAAAAGTATATCAATCTGAGGGCACCAGGATGGCTCAGTCGGTTAAGAATCCAAATTCAGCTCAGGTCATGATCTCACATTTCATGAGTTCAAACCAGGCATCGAGCCCGGCATGGTGCAGAGCCTGCTTGAAATTCTCGCTCTCCCCTGGCTCTCTGTCCCTCCCCCACTCACACTTGCTCTCAAAATAAATACCTAACTTAAAAAAAAAAAAAGTGGGGCGCCTGGGTGGCTCAGTCAGTTGAGCATCCGACTTCGGCTCAGGTCATGATCTCACGGTCAGTGAGTTCGAGCCCCAGGGTCTATGCTGACAGCTCAGAGCCTGGAGCCTGTTTCAGATTCTGTGTCTTCCTCTCTCTCTCTGCCCCTCCCCTGCTCATGCTCTGTCTCTCTCTGTCTCAAAAATAAATAAAAAAACATTTAAAAAAAAAAAAAAAAAGTATCTTAATGTGGGTGGTGCCTGTCTGGCTCTCAGGGCTGTGAGTTCGAGCCCCGCATTAGACGTAGAGATTACTTAAAACTAAAAAAAAAAAAGGAAATTTTGAGGGCACCTGGGTGGCTCAGTCCGGTAATGGTCCAACTTCAGCGTAGGTCATTATCTCATGGTTTATGGGTTCGAGCCCCACGTCGGGCTCTGTGCTGACAGCTCAGAGCCTGGAGCCTGCTTCGGATTCTGTGTCTCCTTCTTACTCTTTGCCCCTCCCCTGCTCTCACTCTCTCTCCTAAAAATCATAAACTTAAAACTAACAAAAACAAGAATTTTTTTTTTTTAAAAAGCACATCAATCTGGTAAGAATAAAGGGAAAAGTAAATGTGAAAGGCAGTGTGTTCTTTTCTACAAAATAGAGGAAACATCAGGTAATAAGGGAAAAAATAAAACAAGAACCACCCTCCCTTGGTTCAGGGAAACATGAATGAATTAGTAAACATTTCAACCAGACCAATGCCACACAAGAGCTCTGTGGATCTGTCACAATTTATGTCACCAGCAGCACCTTGAATTAGTATTAAACATTTACATATTGAATAAAAATTCTAAAAGCATTCTAACAACCTAGTATTGAAAAAGTTATACCAGGGCACCTGGGTGGCTCAGTTAATTAATTGAGCGTCTGGCTCTTGATTTCAGCTCAGGTCATGATGTCAGGGTCGTGGGGTCAAGCACCATGTAAGGCTCTGCACTCAACATGGAACCTGCTTAAGACTCTCTCGCCATCTGCCGCTCTCCCCCTCTTGCACTCTCTCTCAAATACATAACACTTTTAAAAACTTTAATAAAAAGACAAAGTTAGACTCTGGAGCCCTGTTCATGAGTCTAAGTTCTTGTAGTTATCCTCAGTGCAAAGAAGCAGTGCTATTTATATCTATTCTGTCCCAATTGTTACCTGCCATATTCATTTCTTTTTCTTTCTTCTTTTTCTTTTTTTTTTTTTAATTTTTTTTAACGCTTATTTATTTTTGAGACAGAGAGAGACAGAGCATGAACGGGGGAGGGTCAGAGAGAGGGAGACGCAGAATCTGAAACAGGCTTCGAGCTATCAGCACATAGCCCGACATGGGGCTCGAACTCACGGACCGTGAGATCATTACCTGAGCCGAAGTCGGCCGCCTAACCGACTGAGCCACCCAGGCGCCCCTCTTTCTTCTTTTTCTTTCATATTTTTAGAGTTTACTTTTGAGAGAGACCAAGCCCTTGCGGAAGCATGCATGGGCGGGGCAGAGAGACAGGGAGAGCCCAGCTCTATTAGCACAGAGCCCAACGCAGGGCTTGAACCCACAAACCGTGAGATCAAGACCTGACTCAAAATCAAGAATTGGACACTTAACCGACTGAGCCACCTGGGTGCTCCTCATTTCCTTTTTAAATCACTTTTGCTCTCCTGGCTTTTCAAACCTGCATTGATCACTGAGTTATTTTTTTTTTTTAACTCATCTTTGCTTTTACTTAACCTTGCTTCCATCAACTCCACCTGAATTCCCAAACTCCTTGCTTTTTTCTCTAAGTGCTTTTCAATTTAAGTTTTCTCATAACAGCATAATAAAGTTAGAAAAGAAAGTAAGCAGAAGAAAAAAGGAAAAGGAGAAATCTATACTGAGTGACACAATGGAATCACCAGACAAATCTCTAATACACACGTTTCGATCCCTCTTGCTCGGGTCCCAGAACTTCTGTGGACAGCCAGAGTAGACGACTTAGACTAAGATAGAAGATCTATAACACTGACTTGCTGAGTACAGAAATGGTGAATGAAAATGTACGCAAGAGAAAATTACCACAAAAATACTTGAAACGTATATAGTTATATATCTGTCCCTAGTCTCATAATAAACCTAAAATAGCTTAGAACATGCAATGTTCTCAGAACCTTTGTATGTATATGAAACAGTGTAATCTTCATAATAACCCTAAAGGACCTCAGGATCTTTTTTTTTTACAAATGAGCAAACTGAGGCACAGAGAGGCTGAGTAACTTGTCCAAACTCACACAGCTAGCAAGTGGCAGAACCAGAATTTCAATCCAAGCATCATCAAAGTACATGTTTCTGATCATTTACTCTAGCCCCTCCAAAAGCTATAAAAATGTGTTTTTTCTGCAGTTTCTCCCTACTTCTTAATACAGTATGAGTGGGGGAGGGGCACAGAGAGAGGGAGATACAGAATCCAAAGCAGACCCCAGGCTCTGAGCGGTCAGCACAGAGCCCTGTGCGGGGCTTGAACCCACAAACTGCAGGATCATGACCCGAGCCAAAATCGGATGCTCGACCAACTGAGCCAGAGAGACCATATTCACATAATTTTTATTACAGTATATTGTTGTAATTGGCATATTTTATTATTAGTTTTCTCTCTCTTACTGTGCATAGTTTGCAAATTAAATGCTATCATGGGTGTGTATGTATAGGAAAAAACATAATTTATATATAGGCCTCAATATTATCTGTGGTTTCAGGCATCCACTGGGAGTCTTGGAATGTATCCCCTGTGGATATGCAGGGACAACCGTATGTAAAGTTTTATTTATAGATCAATGCCTGCTACTTTCGCTTATGTCTCCAATGTCATATGCAAAACATTTGTAAATACATATATTAGAATTTGTCACAGGGCACCTGTGTGGCTCAGTAGCATCAGACTTTGGCTCATATCATCATCTCACAGTTTGTGAGTTCAAGTCCCACTTCGGGTGAGCCCCACTAGAAAAGAGAAACTCTCTCTCTCTCTCTCTTTCTCTCTCTTTCTCTCCTCCAACCCCTCATAGGATTCTCTCTCTCTCTGCCCTTCACTCACTTGCCCCCTCATCTCCCTCTTAAAAAAAAACAACAAAGAACTTGGCACAAAAGAATCCATTAGCCAAGCATACCTATGAAGATTCTTCAAAAATGACTAATACATGTTATTCTTCAGCCATGGAGAGATTATGTTTCGATTAACAAAGCACTCATCCATATAAATCATAAGTGAATTTCCTGAAGTCATAGAAGCTTTTTCATAATTATGTTTTTTCTCAAAGTTTAAATACTAAAAACTACAGCCTCATAGGAGACCATGAAATGTTTTGAGGTTTAAAAAAAGGATCAAGTGACACACAGGGGCAAAAAGTGGTTAGCAGAAATCCAGAGTTTAGCAGAGAAACCAGGGTTTAGTGCCTAACAGAGAGGGCAAAAGTAGGTCAGTGTCCCTCGCAGTCACAGCTGGCAGAAAGTGATGTCACCCGAGAAATGTGGTGGGGAGAAAGGGAGGTGGAATTTAAGGTGGGAAAGTAGAGAGACTCTTTGAAGGGGAAGGCTGTGGGATGGGAGGCGAGGAATTTACAGAGGCGAGCTTAAATCGGCCTTTCATAGGCTGATGGCAGAAACAGCTGAAACACCACTTCCTCCTCCCCCTCCCAGCCTGCCTTCTCCCAGGCCTCATCCCTACCTCCCATCACCATCAGACCCCCTCTGCTGGAGACAAAGACACCAGAGAAAGGAATGAGGAGAAAGACGAGCCTGAAAAATAATTATTTTGACAAAGGAGAGACAGGTGAGGAAAGAAGTGAAGGAGAATTTTAATCAAATCCAGGGAAACATGATGGAGAGGAGGAAATAACGAAGGAGAGAGGCAGATTGAAAAAAACAACTAGTAGGAAGAAAAGGAGGATAAGATGGCTGAAGGAAACAAAAGACATTAATGAACAGAGCAAAAGTAGCATTGGAAATGTAATTATGATAATTTCCAACTACTTAGGTTTAAAGAATGACGAGAGTAAAGAGCTGAGAAAGACATTACAGTGGCTGCAGTTTGAAATCATCAAAAATATGTAGTGTTTTGGCAACAAAGCAAAACTGGGATGCTCCCAACTGAAACTTCCCTCCCAGTCCACATCCAAGTTCAAAGTTAGGATGCATCTGTGTTTATCCTAGATCTAGAAGTTCTTAAGCCTAACTTAAATATTTCATTCCAGGTGTACGTCCCTATTAAATTTTGTTAACAACTGTATTAATAACAATAACCGTCTTTGGAATGAAGCAATAGAGTGTTTCAACACCCCTGCTTTTGGAATGTGTCATGCACTTCACATTATTATTCTAATCACCACAACGGTAATTCTCTAATCCTGTTCAATTAATCTCTGATCAAGACTGAATGTCCTTCCATTATGTCCAATAGCTTTCCTATCTAACAACAAGAACAAAACAAACCCTCTTTTTTCTCTTTTAAGAACTGTTAATGCTCCCGTTTGCTTAACTGTTGTTTTAAAATAGCCCCTGGTATAGCCAAAATATACCTGTAACATACATGTCATGATACACCGTGTCTAGAAAGAAACAAGAGAAAAACTAGGAACTATCTCACCAAGGTACAGGAAGAATTAGGGATACATAATGCCTATACCTGGAAGAATGTTACTTTTCTTTCCTCCCTCCTATCAAAGTTCTGTCTTTTCTAAGGAGGGAATTTCTATTGTTCAATCTTCTGCTTTGTCATTCTGCCTTTTCTTCAAATCTCCTTTTTTCTTTTCTCTTGCTGCTCTCTTCATGTCCATCTCACATTGCCCCCAAATTTCCTTCTAACTTTGTTGTGTCTTGGCTTAGTAAGCCAGACTTCCACTAAACTTTCAGAGCTGGAATCAGAACGGTGCATTTGGCAAAAAGTCAGTCACACATACCACAGAACCACAAACAAGCACTCTGACTGCAAAATCCTTTCAACAACACATCCCTGTTTCTTGCAGTCAGCAGTTCACACAGACCCATGATCTGAAATCAGCAACACATACATTCACATACATTCGGCATGCACATGGCCTCTGCAGTCAGCTCACAAAGACACAATATCTGCAGAAAGGTCTCTTGCACGCGGCATACGCAGCCAGTACATTCTCCTCCCCTTTCATAAGCTCTTCCTGACTGGCTCTTTCTCCCAGCCACCCCCTCCCCTCACGCTGCCGGGCAGTGGTTCCCCTCCTTTTCCTGCAGTTCTTCAAGTCGTAACTGCAGTGCTATCCATCACCCTCCCATCAGATCCTCAGGCAAAGCAATTGTTTCTTGAAGCCCTCCTTTCTCCTGACTGAGAACTTGCTCCAGCAAAGGGACCGGCAGAACAGAATCTCCTTCTGGAACAACACTGCAGACTGGTTCCTAGTGCCCTGACTTGTTTCTACGAAGCTTAATTTTTTTTTTTTTTTTTTTTTTTTTTTTAACCCTACTGAGCTTAACTTTGACATGGAAGCCTTGGGGAGAGGGCAGGAAGGAAAGAAAAAGAGGACGAGTAAAACAGAAAAGAGGGAACAAAGTGGAAAAGGGAAAGCCCTGGTAGAAATTTCAAGAAAGACAACTGGGACAAAAGCAGAGAAACAGACTTAAGAAGGAAATGGGAGAGCAGAGGAGGAGAGAGAAAATGGAGCAGGTGGGAAAGTAAAAGGAGAAAGAAAGAAACAAGATAAAAAGTACGGCAGTTTAGTTCTAAGTTTCTCAAGCTTCTTGTTACCCAGTAAGTAACAGAGGTAACCCTAGAGGTAGGAGAGATTAGGAAAGGTTAAAAAGGGAATCAGTGATAAAGAGAATCTCCTCATGAGATTATATATTTTGAAATTTCCTAAAAAGACAAAAGAGACAGCCATCACATGTATCTGACTCAAGGAAGATTCAAACAACCAATGTGAAAGTATTCAGTGATGGAAATGCGTGGGTGGCTCAGTCCATGGAGCACCTGACTCTTGATTTTGGCTCAGGTCACGATCCCAAGGTCATGGGATGGAGACCTGTGTTGGGCTCCATGCTGAGCATGGAATCTGCTTGAGATTCTCCCCACCCTCCTATCACTCTCCCCTCTACCTCACTCGTGTGCTCTCTCTCAAATTAAAAAGAAATAAAAAAATAAAAAGGAAGAAAATATTCGGTGATGGTTGGAGAAAAAGGACATTTGCATTTCAGTTAAAACAACTGATGAGATTTGTCACAAATAGGGGTACCTGGGTGGCTCAGTCGGTTGGGCTTCTGACTTTGGTTTAGGTCATGATCTCACAGCTCGTGAGTTGGAGCCCTGCTTAGGGTGGGCACTGTGCTGACAGCTCAGAGCCCAGATCCTTCTTGGGATTCTGTGTCTCCATTTCTCCCTGTCCCTCCCCTCGCTCATACTCTCTCTCTCTCTCTCTCTCTCTCTCTCTCTCTCTCTCAATTAAACACTAAAAAATTTTTTTTAAGATGTCACAAATATTGCCTTATTTGAGATGCACTAAAAATTTATCTGCTACCTATCTGAAATTCAAATTAATTTGACCATCCTATGTCTTATCTAGCAGTCATATCCTCAGAGGATTCTGGAAAACACTGGAGTCTGAGAAATATTTGGATAAAGTAAGAAGGACTGCATTTATTTATTTATTTATTTATTTATTTATTTATTTATTTACTTGCTTGCTTGCTTGCTTACTTACTTATTTAAGTACGCTTCACACCCAGTGTGGAGCCCAACGTGGGACTTGAGCTCACAGTAAGACCTCCATGAGTTGCTAAGTGAAGATTCTTACCCCCACCACGTATATACCAAATTGAAATCCCCAAAGAAGGAACACAAGCATCTTTCACGAGCACTGGATACTTTTGATGCGCTAAAGTTTGATAACCACCCATTTTCTCACAATTCTTCCCTGGAGCCCTTCCTAAATCTGTATAAAATGTGTCAAATTCACTAAACAAGGGAGTCATTGGACTGAGGCTCTCCATAAGCAAACCAAAATCAGCCTGCAAATGTCTTAAGATTACAAAATTGAAAGCTAAGGACAGCCAATCCGAAACAAATAAACTTTAAGTGATTAAGCAATTAATTTCCTTGCTTTTTGCCTTTTCTCTAGAAAATTCTCTCCCAGAGTTTCTTTCTTTCTTTTTTTTTTTTAGTATTTATTTATTTTTGAGAGAGAGAGTGTGAGTGTGAGAGGGTCAGACAGAGAGAAAAGAGACGCAGAAGCTGACGTGGGCTCCAGGTTCTGACCTACCAGCAGCACAGAGTCCGATGCGGGTCTCGAACTCACAAGCGACGAGATCAGACCTGAGCGGAAGTTGGAGGCTTAAACCGACTGAGCCACCCAGGTGCGCCCCTCCTAGGGGTTCTGTGGGTAGAGTACTCCTAACCACTTCCGGTTTGGTGCTGTCCCAATTCAAAAAACTTTTGTTCAAATAAACTCTTGGGGCACCTGGCTGGCTCTGTCAGTTAAGCATCAGGCTTTGGCTCAGGTTCTCACGGTTCTCATGGTTCGTGAGTTTGAGCCTCGCTTTGGGTGAGCTTGAGCTCCCCTTCTCTGTCTCTCTCTCTCCCCCCACCCTCTCTGCCCCTTGCTCACTCGTGCCCTCTCCCTCACAAAAATAAAACAAAATAAACTCTTAAAAATTTTAATATGCTTCACCTTATCTGTTAATAGTTATAGTGTTAGAAGAGGAAACCAAAGGAGGCCCCTGATAACCCCTAGGAGCAATGAGCTACCAGGTGTAGGTACCCAATGAGCTCACTTCTGGCAACCTGGACCTGGACAGTTGGAGGGCCCTCTTCCTCACCTTGTCTTTGTAATGTGCATTCTGCTTGCCTTCTCTTATTCCCAGAAGCTGCCCCAAGAACACAGCCTTGAGATCCAAATGTGTTAAGACCATCTGGACAGTAGATGTGACTAAACCCAGTTAAGACCTCTATACAAACATCTAAGATTTGGCAAATGGGTGCACAGATCTACTCATCCTGAGGCCACCCCAGACAAGCCTTAGAAGTACGTTCTTTTGCTTATAAAACCTGCCACTTACTGATCTGGAAAGGACTACCTCTTCGGCTTCTCCAATTTTTAAACCAACAATTGGTGCACCAGCCAGGAGACCAAAAAAAAGAAAAAAATGCGCCTTGGGAAAGACGCATCTGGGTAGGAAATCCCACACCGGCCATTGACTTCCGTGTCATTGGGAGAGGTGGCTTCTATGTTAGATGTTTGTAGATCGCCATGTGAGTGCGTTGACACCCTGAAAACAATGGCTGGTTTGATGTGCTTATTTAAGGAACCGCCTCGTAGGCTGCAACAAAGAGGGGGAATATAGTCTCCTGCAATGGACTGGCCCCCTCCTGGAGGCCGTTTAGCTGCCCCCCCCCCAGTACCCAACTAGAGACTGCAGCTCGAGTTAGAGTTGGAAGACGGGTTCTGGTGAGAGAAAGGCACGAAGCTGTCCACTGCTCTGCTAGCTTCGGGCATGGCTGACAAGGTGGGAGGGCAGAGTAATAATTTGGTAACCTTAGTGCCATTTACAAAGGCCAGGAGGGCACAGAATAAGGTCTGAGCGCCCTTTGACAAGGCCTGGCTGGGATGCTAAGAGGTGGAATCCCTGGGAAAGTGATGACAGCTGCAGAAGATGCTGTGGCGGTGAGGGGGTGGGGGTGGGGAAGGGATGAAATGCCCCAGGCTGTCAACCCTTAAAACAAAAAGAATTTAAGTAGCAATTATTCGAAAATGCCTAGGGCACAAACTTACATTCTTTCTCTGTCTCTTGAAATTGTAAATCTTATCATGTCTTTGAAATGTAAACACCCAGGAGATAACCAAAACACAGAGACTGAAGACAAAACAGGAGGGGGGAAGAAGCTTTGTAAAATACAGTGCTATAAAAATAAATTATTAAATAAAATGAGATACAGTGCTGTATAAGTTCCCTGGCCCCAAATCTAGCCTGTGGCCTCCGGAAGATCGCAGCAAATAGCATTAAGAAGCTTTAGCCATGTGAGTGAAGTAAAAGCCATCTGCGTTGGGGCGCCTGAGTGGCTCAGTCAGACTTCGGCTCAGGTCATGATCTCACAGTGTGGGTTTGAGCCCCACCGTCCTTCTTACTATGTCCTCACATGGTCTTTTCGCAGAGTACTAAATTCGTGGTGTGTCTAGGGACGCGTGGGTGGCTCATTCGGTTGAGCGTGTGACTTTGGCTCAGGTCACGATCTCACCATTTATGAGTTCAAGCCCCCGCTCGGTGCTGACAGCTCAGAGCCTGGAGCCTGCTTCTTATTCTGTGTCTCCCTCTGTCTCTCTACCCCTCCCCCCCCTAGCGCTCTGTCTCTGTCTCAAAAATAAATAAACATTTTAAAAAATTAACAATTTATCTGTGTTGATGTATGTTGTGTCTATGTGATTTTTTTTTTTTTTTTTTTGAACTCTGGAGGGTATTTGCCAAAATGGATTTATGAAAGACGCAAGGCTTGGGACATCTGGATGGCTCGGTCAGCTAAGCTTATGACTTCAGCTCAGGTCATGATCTCATGGCTGGAGAGTTGGAGCCCGGCGTCCTGGAGTCTGCTACAGATTCTGTCTCCCTCTCTGACCCTCCCTTGCTCCCCGCTCTGTGTGTGTGTGTGTGTGTGTGTGTGTGTGTGTGTGTGTCTCTCTCTCTCACTCAAAAATAAATACATATTTAAAAAAAAAACACTTTTTTTTTTAAATTTGAAAAGGGATATTAAAAGTACACTGGTACAAAATTAGAATTTGATTTCCTCTCTGTTAAAAGGACTTTTCACGATTTTTTTAAAGTAATGTCTACACCCAACATCAGGCTTGAACTCCTGCCCCTGAGATCAAGAGTATCATGGTCCACGAACTGAACCAGCCAAGCGTTCTAAAAGGACATTTTCTTAGATTTTTGATCTAATAAACTCTAAACAAATCTTCTTCTTTATATAATACATAAAACTTTAATGTAATCTGCCAAGAAAACAAAGATTCTGTGTTTGTATTTAGCAGCTCTTTGATTTCCTAAGAAAATGGAGTCTTCTCTATTAAAAGAACTAGGATTTTTACAACTGTGCAATTTTTATTTTAAGCAATCTCTACACCAAATGTGGGGCTTTGAATTCACAACCCTGAGATAAAGAGTCATAGGCTCTACCAACTGAACCAACTTGGCACCCCAACTATGTAAGTTTTTGGGGTATGTTATACTTCATGGGAAGCATGGAAAAAAATTATGCTAAACTTTAAGGTATTTTTATATAAAATTCCTAAAAATCTGATGTGTTGGCATGTTATGAGTCACAATTAAAAAAATTTTTTTTTGTTTTATTTTAGAGAGAGAGAGAGAGAGAGAGAGAAAGTGGGGGAGGAGCAGAGAGAGTGAAAGACTCCCCAAGCAGGCCCCAACCTATCAACAGAGAGCCTGATGTGGGACTCAAACTCACAAACTGTGAGATCATGACCTGAGCTGACACCAAGAGCTGGACACTTAACCGACTGAGCCACACAGGCGATCCAATCAGTTGATAGGGAAAAATCTCCCAAAAGAAGGCCGACAGGACTGGTAGGGGAACTCCAGTCCTTGCCCAATGACTCCCCCCGCTCTTCTGGGTTTTTCTTCCCACCCCCTTGTCCCGCCTGCCAAATTACTGTTAATGTGGAATGCAGAAGTAACATACTATAAATTGTCCCCTCTGCTTATGCTTGGGACTCAGACCTCCGGAGAATGACATCCTCTGAGCCCACCAGTGTGAAATAAACCTCCTGCCTTCCAAGATCTCCGACTGGCACTTGGTTCTTTTGCCGGGTGATCCAGACCAGGTCCCGTAACAAGTCATAATTTTTAAATGCATGTCACAGAAATAACCAAATTCTCTTGTTAATTGCATTATAATTAACTCTTATCAAATCTTTAACCATGGCTATTTTATTTATTATTTTTGAAAACATTTCTTTTTCTTTTTCTTTTCAATTTTTCTTAACACTTACTCATTTTTTGAGAGACAGAGAAAGAGCACAAGCAGGGGAGGGGCAGAGAGAGGGAGAACCCAGAATCCGAGGCAGGCTCCAGGCTCTGAGCTGTCAGCACAGAGCCTGATGCGGGGCTTGAATTCATGAAACGTGAGATCATGACCTGAGCCGAAGTCGGACGCTTAACCGACTGAGCCACCCAGGTGCCCCGAAAACATTTCTTTTTCTACCATGCCATTTTAAAATCTTTTGTGATTTGTAGATAGTTATGGTTTTACTCCAATGCTTTGGCAAACGTGTTCTTGCAAATGTGCTTCATCTTCAAGGAGATTCATGGAAGAGACTTTGACAAGTACAGGTTTCTGATAACTAATATCAATTTGCCTTCATTTGGGAAGGACATAATGAACCTTTTTTTTTTTTTACTTGTTTGTTTATTTTAATTCCAGTATAGTTAATAGTGTTATATCAATTTCAGGCATACAATATAGTGATTCAACATCTGCATACATTATTCAGTGCCATAATGCACCTTAAAAAAAAAAAAAGTTTATTTATTTATTTAGACAGAGATAGAGACATCAGGAGTGAGGGAAGGGCACAGACACAGGGAGAGAGACAGAGAATCCCATGCTGCCAGCACAGAGCCCGACGCAGGGCTCAAACCCACAAAGCCTGAAGATCACGACCTAAGCCAAAACCAAAAGTTGGACACCTAACCGACTGAGACACCCAGTGGCCCCCATGATGTACCTTTTTTTTTTTTTTTTAACGTTTATTTATTTTTGAGACAGAGCATGAACGGGGGAGGGTCAGAGAAAGGGAGACACAGAATCTGAAACAGGCTCCGGGCTCTGAGCTGTCAGCACAGGGGCCCGATGCAGGGCTCAAACTCACGGACCGCGAGATCGTGACCTGAGCCGAAGTCGGCGCTCAACCGACTGAGCCACCCAGGCACCCCCCATAATGTACCTTTTAAATGCTTCCCAAGGCTACCTGCAGAGTCCCACTATATGTTGTAGGATGATAGCCCAAAAATTGTTCCTGTACTCCTTCCTGACATTAGCAAAATGGACCATGACGTTGAGGATACACTGTTAACACGGGAAGACTTTGCCTCTGCTCGAGGACATTCCTCAAGCTTTGCTGTACCGTCTGCTAGGGCAAAGATGAGCAGTGAATCCACAGAAAATTCAAGGCCCAGGCTCTACCATAAAGTTTTGGGTGTCATTTAGTTAGGTGAATGCATGTTGTCCTAGAAACTGTGTTTTATAAGATGCATGCCTCGGAAAGTAAAGGAGGTGCAAGCCTTTGTAGGAATGGGCGGTCGGTCAGAGGATTTTACTCCCCACCTGGTACGTCCATCCCTTATGCCACCTGGTAAAGAAAGGGCTTATGTGGGATTGGGACCCAGAGCAGCAAGCTGCATTGACAAGGCGAAAATAGTGGGGAAGCAGATTACATCTCGAGCCATCTCCCGAGCAGGGCTACCCTTGGAATATGATGTATCTGCGACTTTTGGAAGGTCTGGGTCAGATACTGTGGCAGAGTCAGCAGAAGGGGAGAGTGCCCCTAGGATGTCGATCCAAGCTCTGGAAGGGGGCAAACATTTGATATGTCCCTAAAGGGAAAGAGGTCCTAGCACTGTTCACATCACTCTTCCAGGTGGAGCCTCTCAGGAAGGAATGAACCCCAGCAGCCACGGAGTAAAATGATTCATGAGTGAGGCTTTGTGGGGTCAAGTGCGGAGGGATATCCTTATTTGCCTGCACAAGCCTGAGGCAGTCTTTGCTGCCTTCCATGTCCTGGCTCATAAGGCATTGATACCTCTGGCCATCAGGAAGGAAACAGATGTCCTGGCTTGGGTATGAGCCCTAGCACCTAACCCTTTAGTAGATACGGTATATTGATTGATTGGTTAATGCAGTAACAGCATGTCACCTGTGTTGTATATACGGCTCAAGGCAACCACCCAAAGGTCTGAGGCCACCCACTGGTGTTCCCAAATGGTGAGGGATTGACAAATTGATTATATGGGCCCCCTCACTCTGATTGAGGGTTTTAAATATGCCCTAGTTTGTGTGGACACTGCATCAGAACTAACCCATGCTTCCCCTTGTCGATACACACACCAGGCTGCCCCCATTAGGGGAATTACAGAAGCGGAGGGCCGTGTATGGACACTCTTCTCAGACAGTGATCGAGAGTCACATTGTAAAGGGCATGACATGTTAAGACGGGGCAAAAGATCATGACATTTGAATGGAGGTTCCATCGATACTGTAACCTACAAGCAGCAAGGTTCATACAGCAGGGTTCATACAAATGAAAGATGGAGTATGAAAATATCAGATTAAATTGCAAACAGGTGGGGCACAGGGGTGGCTCCGTCGGCTGAGCATCCGACTTCAGGTCAGGTCATGATCTCGCGGTTCGTGAGTTTGAGCCCCGCATCGGGCTCTCTGCTGACCGCTCGGAGCCTGGAGCCTGCTTCGGATTCTGTGTCTCCCCCTCGCTCTGCCCCCGCACCCCCCCCTCCCCGCTCACGCTCTCTCTCTGTCTCTCTCAGAAATAACTAAACATTAAAAAAATGAACATGGTATGACAGCTACAGTTAAATAAAAAATTAAAAGATATTTAAGAAAATAAATAAATTGGAACAGGTTGTAACCTTGACTGGGAGGACTAAAGTACTGTCCTATTCTTTTTTTTTTTTCTTTTTCCAAGTGATCTGGACACTCAGCCTGGGGTTTGAACTCACAATACCAAGATCAAGAATGGCATGCTCTACTAACTGAACCAGTCAGGCATCCCTGTCCTAAGCTTTAATACATTTGGATTATCAATCAGTAAGTCTTGTGGACCCATATGCCAGACTGGGGACCTCTGCCAAGGCACCCAATGCTGTGAAGGTATAGAAGGTGCCCAAAAAAAGGCCATCGTTGTGACTCTTACCATGGATCAAGTGCTACACTACTGAGAACACCAAGCCTCATCGTGCCTGAGAAAGGAATTATCTACTGCAATTTGCAATGGGACATCCCACTGGATGAGTGACTTCCTTGGCATCCCTGGGTGAGGGGACACTACTCCATCCCCACTGGGATCCCACTGACCCGCTGCAAGCCAGACCTGTTGAAATCTATCACTAACATCATACTTAATAGCGATATACTGGACAGTTTCTCACTATGATCATGAACAAGGCAAGGATATTTCATCTCGTTCCTGCTTTTCTACATCATACTGGAAGTCTAGCTAATGCAATTAAAAAAAAAAAAAAAAAGGAAAGATGAGGTGAACAGATTGAGAAGGAAGAAATAAAGCTGTCTTCATTTGTAGATGATGTGGTCATCAATGTAGAAAATCATAAAGAAATGACCAGGAAAAAAAAAAAACAACCCTCCTCAAACTAACGGGGGACTACAGCAAGTTTGCAGAATACAAAAATTATACAAAATTCAATCGTTTTTAATTTATTCATTAAAAATTTTTTTGTGGTTTATTTATTTTGAGAGAGAGAGAGAGAGAGAGCACAAGCAGGGGAGGAGCAGAGAGAGGGAGAGAGACAGAGAGAATCCCAGGCAGGCTCTGCACTGTCAGCATGGATCCCAACGCAGGGCTCAAACTCATGAACCGTGAGATCATGATCGAGAATCGCCTGCTTAACAGACTGTGCCACCCAGGCACCCTGAACAAGTGGGATTTGAAATTGAAACCAGAATACCATTTACATTAGCACCTGAACAGAAAAGCTTCTGTGTCTTCTCTCCTCCCAATACTTCTGATACCAACTGGGTGGGGTGATTTCCCTCCTTCATGAATTCTCATACACCAGCTGGGCCCCCTACAGTTCAATTCAATTCTGACCCGATCTCCCTGGAGGTCGCGTCAGATCCTACAAGTCAGGGGCTCAGTTCCATAAGACCACTCCCATCTCAGACATCAATCGCAACTCCTGCCTCCCGTACTCTTGTCTAACAGCTGTAAATCACAGGTCCCTCGTTGCCTTCAATAACTTGGCTAGAATGGCTCACAGAACTCAAGCAAGGGTTTTACTCACTATTAGCCATTTATTATAAAGGCCACAGCTCCGGAGCAGCCAAATGGTAGGATGCACAGGGCAAGGTATGAGGTGGGTGCACATGGCTTCCATGTCGCCTCAGGCCACACTGCCCACTCAGCACTTGAATGTGCTTGCTAACACAGAAGCTCTTCAAATCGCTTTGCTTAGGTTTTGTACGGAGGTTTCATTACATGGGGGTAGCTGCTTAGTTCCAGCACTCGGATCGCGTGGTTACTTGCCCTGGCAACCAGCACCCGATCCGAGGCTATCCTGGCAGCCCCCCACCACCAGGCATCTCGTGAGCATACAAAAAGACGCTGATCGGGGAGCCTGGGTGGCTCAGTCGGTTAAGCAGCCAACTTCAGCTCAGGTCATGATCTTGCGGTCCGTGAGTTCGAGCCCCACGTCGGGCTCTGTGCTGACAGCTCAGAGCCCGGAGCCTGTTTCAGATTCTGTGTCTCCCTCTCTCTGACCCTCCCCCGTTCATGCTCTGTCTCTCCCTGTCTCAAAAATAAATAAACGTTAAAAAAATTTTTTTTTAATAAAAAACAAAAAGACGCTGATCGATTCCAAGTGTTTTAGGAACCATAGGTGAGGAGGGGAGACTAAATACATATATTACATTGTATGGAAACTAATTTGACAATAAATTTCATATAATAAAAAAATAAAAATAAATAAAATAAATAAATACATATAGTACTTAGACTGTCACAGCACCCCAAAAGGTGAAATACGTATATAAAAAAAAACTTTTTTAATGTTTATTTTTGAGACAGAGACAGACAGAGCGTGAGCAGGGGAGGGGTAGAGGGATGAAATACTTCTATATAAATCTGAGAAAACATAAGGGGAAGAATTACAAAACTCTGAAAAAAAAAATCAAAGAACTAAATGGATGCGATATTCTATGTTTGTGGGCAGGAAGACTCAATGTTATCAAGATGTCAGTTCTTTCCAACTTGGTATATAGACTCAATGCAATCTCTCCCGGCAAGTTGTTATGTGGGTATCGACAAACTGAGTCTAAAGTTTATAGGCAGAGACAAGAGACCCAAAACAGCCCATACACTATCCAAAGAGAAACACAAAGTTGGAAGACCGACACCACTTGACTTTAAAACGAACTATAAAGCTACAGTAATCAAGACAGTGCAGCACTGGCAAAAGAATAGACAAATACATCAAAGGAACAGAAGGGAGAGCTCAGAAATAGACCCACATAGATATGGTCAGCTGATCTTTGGCAAAGGAGCAAAGGGAATACAATGGATCAAAGACACTCTTTTCAACAAATCATGTGGAACAGTAGGACCTCCACATTAAATTAAAAAAAAATATATATATATATATATATGAGCTCACAGCCTTCTCAAAAATAAACTCAAATGTATCATAGACCTAAAACCCAAAACTGTGAAACCCTTAGAAGATAACAGATGACTATGGGCACGTAGATGACTTTTTTAGATATAACATCAAAGTCATGATCCATGAAAGAAATTATAAGCTGGACCTCATTAAAATCCCGATCTTTTGCGCAGCAGAAGACAATATCAAGAGACAAAGAAGACAAGCCACAGATGGGAGAAAGTATTTGTTGAAGGCATGTCTGATAAAGGACTGTGATCCAAAGTATATAAACTCTTAAAATTCAACAATAAGAAAATGAAGAACCTGATTTAAAAATAGGCAAAAACCCCGACCATGCACCCTATCAGTGGAGGCACCAGGTGCTAAATAGAAATATGAAAAACTCTCCACGCCATGTGTCATTACAGAAATGTGAATTAAACACAATGAGATGTCACTACAAGGATTTAGAGCAACAAGAACTCTTGTTCATTGCTGGAGGGAATGCAAAATGGTACAGTCACTCTGGAAGACAGTTTACTGGTTCTTTATAAAAGTAAATACATGTGGGGCGCCTGGGTGGCTCAGTCAGTTGCGCCACCGACTTTGGCTCATGTCATGATCTCGCGGTCCGTGAGTTCGAGCCCCGCGTCAGGTCCTGTGCTGACAGCTCGGAGCCTGGAGCCTGCTTCGGATTCTGTGTCTCCCTTTCTCTCTGCCCCTCCCCCGATCATGCTCTGTCTCTGTCTCAGAAATAAACAAACATTAAAACAAAAAAGTAAATACACTCATGCCATCTGATCAATTAATTAAGCTCCTTGGTATTTACCCAAAGGAAAAGCTTACGTCCACACAAAACACTGCACACGGATGCTCAGAGCAGCTTCGTTCATAATTGCCCAAACTTGGAAGAGACCTCAGTAGGTGAACAGGTCATGAAATTGCTTACATCTGGAACACGGATTATTGCACAGCACTAGAAAGAAAAGCGCTATCACAAAAAAAGCATGAAAGAACCTTAAAGGTATATTACTAAGTGAGAGAAGCCAATCTGAAATGGCTACATCCTTTATGATTCCAACCATATATATTCTGAAAATGACATAACTATAAGGCAGTAAAGGTCAGTTGACAGAGTTTAAAGGGGAGGGTGGGATAAATAGGCAGAGTATTTTAGGGACACCTGGGGGGGCTCAGTTGGTAAAGCGTGACCTCAGGGTCATAAGTTCAAGCCACGTTGGATGTACAGCTTACTTTAGGAGAAAAATAGACCATTTATAGGGTAGTGAAATAGAATGATATTCTAATGGTGGATACATACCCTGATACATTTGTCAAAACCCACAGAATTTAAAACAGTAAGAGTAAACCCTAAGGTTAACTCTGGACTTTGGGTGATGATGTGTCCATGTAGATTCATCAGTTGTAACAAATGCACCACTTTGGTAGTGGTGGAGGACGTAGGTGTATGGGTCGGCGGGGGGGGGGGGGGGGGGGGGGGGGGGGGGGGGGGGGGCGGTAATATAGGAATTCTCTGTACCTTTCACTCAATTTTGTTGTGAACATAAAACTGCTCATCTGGGAGAGAGAGAGAGAAAGAAAGAGAAGGAAGGAAGGAAGGAAAGCAAGGGAAGGAGGGAAGACAGGGAAGGAAGGGAGGAAAAGGAAGGGAAGGAAGGAAGAGAAGGAAGAGAAAAGCAGTGGGCTCAAGTTGGAGCATGTTTCTCTGGCCATCCTAGAATTACTGGGGCTGGAATTAGCTGGGTTCATGGGGATCATGCTCTTCAAAAACATGCCTGTCATTTAAGAGACTCTATCTTATTTGCACCCAGTAACTAACCATTCCACTTTTTTTTTTTTTTTAAGTAATCTCTAGGCCCTGGGGCATCTGGCTGGCTCAGTCTGTGGAACATGGGACTGTTGATCTTTGGGCTATAAGTTCAAGCCCCACACGGGGTGTAGACTTTACTTAAAAATAATATCTTTAAAAAAATAATAAAGTAAGCACTAAGTCCAATGGGACTTGAACTCACGACCCTGGAGATCAAGAGTTGTGTGCTCTATGGGGCGCCTGGGTGGCTCAGTCGTTTAAGCAGCTGACTTCGGCTCAGGTCATGATCTCACAGTCCATGAGTTTGAGCCCCGCGTCGGGCTCTGTGCTGACAGCTCAGAGCCTGGAGCCTGCTTCAGATTCTGTGTCTCCCTCTCTCTGCCCCTCCCCTGTTCATGCTCTGTCTCTCTCTGTCTCAAAAATAAATAAACGTTAAAAAAAAAAAAGAGTTGTGTGCTCTACCGACTGGGCCAGTCAAGTGCTTTAATCGGTCTGGCATCTGAAGCAGACATTGCTACTGATGAAAATCAGTATCGCTTGGATCAAATCACTTGTTTCTTCATATGTCAGGGTATAAAGAAAGTTCAGGATCACTTCTCTTTCCCACTAAATTATTGATTCCTTGAATGTAGGAACTGTGATTTATCTTTTGTTGTTGTTGTTGTTAGTATGTAATTTCTACACCCAACATGGGACTTGAACTCATGACCCTAAGGTCAAGAGTCACATGCTCTACTGACTGAGCTGGCCAGGTGTCCCTGATTCATCTTTTTAAAAATTTTATTTTTATTTTTAGAGAGAGATTGCAAGCAGGAGAGGACAGAGGGAGGGACAGAGAGATAATCTCAAGCAGGCTCCACACTCAGCACAGAACCCAAGGCGGGGCTCGATCACACAACCCTGGGACCACAACCTGAGCCAAAATCAAGAGCCAGAAGCTCCACTAACTGAGCCACTCAGGCACTGCCCTGCCCTGCCTCCCCCCAACGAATCATCTTTTTTAATTACTAGTACTTAGTGAAGTGCCTGGCGTTGAGAAACCAACCAGAATATACATGAAGTACAGTTCTGATTCATTAGGAATCTTCCTTCCCATCAGGCATAGCTCGAGTTGTGCTAGAAGAACACCAACAGTCAGTTGTAATAGTAAATGCGATGCCAGAAAAACCAACAGAAGTGCAAGTCTAAAGAAGCTATTTGCTGCCCCCTTGTGACCAGTTTTAGGAAATACAGCCTCTCCCCTTCACACTCCACACTTCTTTCCGATGCGCGGAAACTGAGTCTCTGTGCTTGGTTTGGGGCATACAACAGTAACACTCCTCTGTCCACATGGAGCCACTCATTGTAGCGGAGACACTCGGGAAAACAATCCAAAGGAGATAATACCCAACCTGAGTTATAAAGGATGAGGAGAAACCAGCCAGCTGAACATAAAGATCTTGGGAAAGTAAGGATTACGGTGGAGGTTGGCAAATCGAATGTAGTTTTTCAGAAGTGCAAGTAATTCAGTACGGGTGGAAAGCAAGGCAGGAAGTCACTAGCATGGGTGGATTGGAGCAGTGGTGATGAGAGATTTTAAAAAATGAATAGTCATGTATGCATACTAAGAATTTCTATCCGTATACTGACGATGAGGAATCTTGAAAGTCTTTACACCAAAAAGTGACTTAATCTGACCAGCGCTAGAAATTCTACTCTTGGCGCTTTGGGTTATGACTAAGGGTGGTGGTGGGGAGGGACACTCCAACTGAGGGTAAGGGCTGGGCTGAACTGAAGTGGTGATGGAAATAATGGACAGAACGGATAGTTCTGAAAGATTAAGAAAGTAAGATCAACAGGATTTTGAAAACAAAGAGTGGGTGGGGAGGAGTCAGAGTGAAGGAGGTCACCTGGGAGGGAGCCTTCGAATGGCAGAAGGAGCAGTGGAGTCTCTTGGTAGTCACTCCTAAAAGCTCAGCCTACAGTCTATTCCTCAGCTTTGTCTCTTGCTGCTTAAATGATTCCATTAAAGCCTGACGGACTCAGGGTGCCTGTGGGACCTCCAAACAGAGATGTGCTGTTGCACATTCAGATGCAGAGCTCAGGAGACAAGTAGATTAGACTCGGGTGTGGATCTGGGAACATCAGCCGAATGATGGAAAATAAAGACAGGAGCGAATGGGACTCATGAGGGATTCAGTGTAGTAAGAGGGATGGCCGGGGCAAGAACCCTGAAAACTACCAGAGAACAGAAGAAAAAGAAATGTAAAAGAACACCGAAGGGAGCAGAGAAAAACAAAGAGACATGGTGTCATAGATGCCAAGGGAAGAGAATATCTCAACAGAGAGGACAGGTCAGCAGGGCCTAGTGGTACAGAAATCAAGAAAATGAGAATGCAGTTCATCTACAATACTGAGCATCAAAGAGGACCTTGGGGGGGGGGGGTGGCCTTCCTTAGCATTGTGAAGACAAGTGAATTAGCTTTCCAGGAAAGAGCAAAATATAAATGTTTCCCGTTGGGCACCTACCTGGGCTGTTGAAAAGATTCTCTGTAACCTCAGAGGCACTGTGATAGATCAGAGATGGCTACACATTGTTTGCCAATCCTCCCATGAAAAGGTGGAATCTGTTGCCCCTTCCTTAAAATTGGAACTGACCCTGTAGATTTGTTTTCACCAATAGAACGTAGGAGAGGGAGAGCAAGTAATTTCCCAGGCTGACCCTTAAGAGAGCTCCACTTTTTTCTTCGTTTCTCAGAATTCTCCTTCTCAACACATGGCTACGCTTTTGCAACCCAGATGAGTCAGGCGTCAACACTACAAGGAAGAGAACTGTTGCCCACAACCCCGTCACAGACTCCTGTGGGCAGCTAGCATCCGCTGGCCGTTGGATCGAGGCCATTCTGGATCTTTCTGGCCAACACCATGGAAAGCAGACTTACCACCCGATGACCATATAAAATCAGGGAAAACAATGAATTGTTGCTTTCAATCACTAAGTTTGGCATGGTTTATTAAACCATACTTTGAAGGGAACTGGGGAGAAGGATCTTCAAGTGGAAAGGTATGAACAGTTCATGCTCACTGATCAGTATGCAGTGTTTGAAAGAGCAGCAATGAACCACCCTCAGGATGGTTCACAGAGCCTCTTTCACTCTTAGTCTAGGAAAGCTGCAGGACACCTGGCTGGCTCAGGCTGTAAGGCCTGTGACTCTTTTTTTTTTTTTTTAATTTTTTTTTTTTAACATTTATTTATTTTTGAGACAGAGAGAGAGCGTGAACAGGGGAGGGTCAGAGAAAGAGGGAGACACAGAATCTGAAACAGGCTCCAGGCTCTGAGCTGTCAGCACAGAGCCTGACGCGGGGCTCGAACCCACAGATGGCGAGATCATGACCTGAGCCGAAGTCGGATGCCTAACGGACTGAGCCACCCAGGCGCCCCAAGCCTGTGACTCTTGATCTCAGGGTTGTGGGTTCAAACCCCACACTGGGTGTGGAGCCTACTTAAAAGTTACAGTTTAAGAAAAAGGGTGGGTGGGGTGCCTAGGTGGCTCAGTCCATTGAGCATCAGACTTTGGCTCAGGTGGTGATCTCGAGGTTCGTGGGTTCGAGCCCCGCATCGGGCTCTGTGCTGACAGTTCAGAGCCTGGAGCCTGCTTCAGATTCTGTGTCTCCCTCTCTCTCTGACTCTCCCCAGCTCATGCTCTGTCTCTCTGCCTCAAAAGTAAACAAACATTAAAAAAAAATTTTTTTTAAGGTGTGGGTGACCCCGCTGAACAATAAGCGAATTCCAATTTTCCTGTGAGTAGATTCAGTTCCAACATTAACGGCCATCCAATCCATCATTCTGTTTCTAGAAATATATGAACCTAAATCACTAAAAAAATTCTATCTGAGAAGAAGGAACTTCCATAGCTTTCCTTCAAAATTGTAAGCAGTGTAATAGCAAAATATTATCCATTTTATTTCTAGTATATTTCAAATGTCTATAACAGAATGGCTGGAGTATAGAAAGTTCTCCCTGTTTGTTAAATGAATAAATACATTTTATTTTTCTTAATTATTTTTTAAGATTTTTTTTTAAAGTTTATTTATTTTGAGAGAGAGAGAGAGAGAGAGAGCGGGGGGGGGGGGGGGGGGGCGGGGGAGGGGAGAAGAGAAGGAATCCCAAACAGGCTTTGTGCTGTCAGCATGGAGCACGACATGGGGCTGGATGTCATGAACTGTGACATCATGACCTGAGCCAAAATCGAGAGTCAGACACAGCCGACTGAGCCACCCAGGCACCCCTTAAGATTTTATTCATAAGTAATCTCTATACCCAGCAAGGGGCTCAAATCTACAACCCTGAGATCAAGAGTCACATGCTCTACTGACTAAGCCAGGTGCCTCAAATTGTTTCTTTCTTTTTTCATGGCCTACATTTCAAGTAAATTATAGTACTAAATTATATGAATCATTAGTAGTGAATATTAAAGGATAATTCTGTGGTTTCCACATGAGTTCTGTCTCTTGGACCCTGTTTCTCCCCCCTGTTTTCCTTCTTACTACGTCTCTTCCTTTTCTTCTGTCCCCTCTGTTATCTGTTGTTTCTTTTCGTCTCTCTCCTTTCTCTATGCTTTCTTATGAATGTGTTAATTTCAAAAGAAGTATAATCATACTTTTTAGCACAGCACCTAGCATATGGTAAATGTTCCATAAACATTAGCCATTACTACTAACTAGTGTATAATAATGGCTAATGCAGGGGCGCCTGCGTGGTTCAATTGGTTAAGTGTCTGACTTCAGGTCATGATGATCTTGCGGGTTTGTGAGTTTGAGTCCCGCGTCGGGCTCTGTGCTGACAGCTCAGAGCCCGGACCCTGCTTCAGATTCAGTCTCTGTCTCTCTGTGCCCCTCCCTGCTCAGGCTCTATCTCTCTCTTTCTCAAAAATGAACTGTTAAGGGGCGCCTGGGTGGCTCAGTCGGTTGAGTGTCCGACTTCGGCTCAGGTCACGATCTCGCGGTCCGTGAGTTCAAGCCCCGTGTCAGGCTCTGTGCTGACAGCTCAGAGCCCGGAGCCTGTTTCAGATTCTGTGTCTCCCTCTCTCTCTGACCCTCCCCCGTTCATGCTGTCTCTCCCTGCCTCAAAAATAAATAAACGTTAAAAAAAAATAAAAAAAAATAAACAGTTAAAAAATATTTAAAAAATGGTGAATGCATAATAATGGCTAATTTAGTCTTTCACACAATTGTATCAACATTATAATACATTATTATATACTATATACAGGGAGAAATATCTAAATATTATATTCATATGTTAGATAAGATGGTTATGTATTATAGTATAGGACATATCAATGATCTATGTAGCAGCTTAAAACAGCAAACATTTATTTTCCCAAAGCTGGTGTTGGTTAGGAATACAAGAACAGCTTAGTTGCGTACCTCTGGCTCAGAATCTCCCAAGGCTGTAGTCAAGGCGTTGGCTGGAGATGCAATCTTCAAGGTCCAATTGAGGGAAGATCTACTTCCAAGTTCATTTATATGGCTCTTAGAGTTCTGGGGCTGCTGACTATTGGCTAGAGATATCCCTTCTTTCACAAGAGCATTTCTATAGAGTAGCTCACAGCATGGCAGCTGGCTTTGTTCAGAGCAAATAAGCAAGCCAGAGATCAAAAGGGAACACTAATGTTAGAAGCCAGAGTCTTTGTAATCTCATCTGGAAGGTACTACTGAGCCTTTGCTGCGTTCTATTCGCTACTGGTCCTTACATCCAACCCACACTCAAGGGGGAAAAGAATAGAAGGGAGGAATCATCACTGGAGGCCATCCTGCAGGCCAGGCTGCCTAGCACATATTATCTAGAATACATATACATATAAATCATAAATCTACCAAACTTAATAATTATATTAGCAATTATTAATAATTACATACGTTGAACTTTCTTGTTTTCTTCCGATATTTGCATAGTCCAGACTTTTTTTATTTTTTAACATTTATTTATTTTTTGAGGAGGGGAGGGGGAAGGGGCAGAGAGAGAGAGGGAGAGAGAATTCCAAGCAGGCTTCATAGAGCAGATCCCGACATGGGGCTCACACAAACTGTGTGATCATGACTTGAGCCAAAAACGAGGCTCGGATGCTTAACTGACTGAGCCACCCAGGCACCCCTGTTTTATTTGTTTTCCGATGGGTAGAATGGGAAGATGGAACCTTAACAGAATCCTGACCCTGGATCAAGCATTCTACATCATTTCACATTTGCATGGTCAAGACAGCGTGGCCTACAATGCAAGACCACCAGTATCATCAGAAAATTTACATCAACCAGAACGATGGGACAGACGCGCTATTGCAGATATAAGTTAAACGTTTTATTATGAGTTAACGGCACTGAAGGAAAACGACATGTTTTCCATACACTGATTTTACAGCCTCCCTGCCAAAATTCCTTTGTTTCTAGAGTAGCTGTTGCCCAATTTATAGGCCTATTTCTGTTTGCTCTATTTGCCTCTGATCACTTCAATACATTGGCTATTTGTTCCACTTGCTATACTCCTTGTGAATTCTCTAACTAGTTACTTCTCTAGAATTCTATCCTCTCTACATATTGGCATTTGACTCATTTTTTGAAATGTTTTACATAGAAATAGCAATTTTACTATTTTAAGTCTTCATCTCAATCCAATTCAAATGACCAAATTTTGATTTTATTTAAATTTATTTAAAAAAAATTTTTAACATTTATTTATGAGACAGAGAGAGACAGAGCATGAATGGGGGAGGGTCAGAGAGAGAGGAAGACACAGAATCTGAAACACGCTCCAGGCTCTGAGCTGTCAGCACAGAGCCCGACGCGGGGCTTGAACTCACGAGCTGTGAGATCATGACCTGAGCCGAAGTCGGACACTCAACCGACTGAGCCACCCAGTCGCCCCAAATTTTGACTTTTTAAAATAACGTTATTTATGTATGTATGTATGTATGTATGTATTTATGTATTTATTTATTTTGAAAGAGAGAGCTCAGTGATTGAGGGGGAGGGGCAGAGAGAAAGGGGGAGAGAGAGAGAGAACCCCAAGCAGGCTGTGAGCTGTCAGCACAGAGCCCAACATGGAGCTGGCTCCCACGACACGGGAAATCATGACCTGAGCCAAAATCAAGAGTCTGGTTAACGGACTGAGCCACCCAGGTGTCCCCAAAGTTTGCTTCTTACATGCTAATCATTCTACCTGCCAGGGATGAGTAAGACTTCACCTCTGCAATCAAGGAACTGGAAATAAATACAAAGGTAGCTCAGTAGAGAGAATGATAAGCTCTTGAGAGGCAGGGGGTGCCTGGCTGGCTCAGTCTGTAGAGCGTGCAACTCTTAATCTCTTGGTCATGAGTTCAAGCCCCACGTTTGGATGCATAGCTTACTGTAAAAAAAAAAAAAAAAAAAAAAAAAAAAATTCTTCAGAAGAAGAGGAGACCAGAAAAGGTTTCTGGGAAGAGGCAGAGTCTAACCTGGGCTTTGATGTACACATGAGCATTTACTGACTGGGATTGGGAAAGGATATTTCATAAAGGAAGGAACAGAAAGTGCAAAGCGCAGAGGCATGAGGTGTTACAGCAAGTATGGGTTATTAATGAGTGGGAAGTTGTCTGAGGATGCACGTTTCCTAGCTTCTAACTCCTGCACTGAGTCCATCGTTTAAGTTGGGCTGTTACTAGTTTATTGCTTCATTCCTCCGCACACATTGCTCTCTGCCTTTCCTCCCTCCCCACCTCGTATAACCCTCCTCCCTTCTTGCTTTCCTTTTATGGGATTTCGTTTTGGCTTTTTTTTTTTCTTTCTTCTTTTTTTGCGTTTAGGCCCTGGATTTAATTTAGTTGGATTGGACTGTAGTAATAACTTTTCTGTACATTTGCCCAGAGGCCTTCAGCTAATGGGTGTATTCTTTACAGGCCAATAAACAGATGAATAGAACCGGTGCGCCGTTTCGCTTGTCTGCCTCCCTTCTCTTCCTTTGTACTTCCCCCATCTGCCATTGACTGGAGACCCTTTTCGAAAACGAAAATTTTCCTATGTGACTCAAACATGAGCTTGCCTGTATTAAGTGGCCTCTGCACCTGCCAGGCTATTCCATAGAGGACTTTCCTGTTCGCTCCATCCACAGGCGATCAGCTTGCATTGGATGGGATCGTGGACTGCTGCCCAGGGAGTTCTTCCCCTGGGGTCAGTGGGAACCTCAGAAAACCAGAGGCTCACGGCTCTGGTTGGCAGTTGTTCATTTCTGACCCGTTGGTGTTACTACTTGCGGAAGCATGCAATTCGACGATAAACCGATAGTGTAATACAACGGAAGCTGACCAAATCACCTCGGGAAAAGCAAATCTGAGGTTCTCTCCCTACCTGGGCTCTGAAAACAAATGGGGAACAATGCTGGAAGGAAAGGGCCACCATAACTGCAAGGAAGAGAAAATTAATCAGACCACTTCAAGACAAACTGCGTTCCTGGAAGCCTAGGAAGCCCAGCACGAAGAAATGGTGGCTCCTGCTCTTAACATCAGTGCGCCCAAGCTTCCTCTCTTTTCCTTGTAAGCTGCTGCTCCCTGCCTGCCTTCTCCCTCTGCCTTACTCCGGACATTCTGTTCCACTGTCGCTGCCCTAACTTCAGACTCCCTCCTACGACCCCAGGAGAGCACCCCCTCCCGCTGCCTGGGGAGGCTCTTCTCTGCTATGGTCTCGAGCTGGGCCAGCACATTGAGGTCATTGCTCTCCCTGCCAAATGACTGGGCTGAGTTCAGTTTGTCCATCTGTCTGAGCTTCATGGAAAACATGATTGTTGCTCTAAGCTCTCTATTATATGTCCTGCCTCAGCTCTGCTTTGCCTCTGCTTTTTTGTGTTTCGATCCCCACCCCCACCTCCCTGCCTTTTCTTTGCCGACTCTCACCAGACTGGAATCACATCTGTTTTCCAGCCTCTGCACTCTCACTGCAGAGCACATGGGCGAAGGGCAAGTTCTCAGTAAGGCAGGTCAGGAAGAGCAGGGTTTTATGCTCACATTTGTTCTAAACTGTGACCGGAACCCATGTGTCTCAGAGATGGAACACGTATGGCCCCTTTGGAGGAGCTAAAGGTGCTATTTCCTTAGTTCTGCTTAAATCCAATGCTCTCCCTTCCTCCCAAATAATTAGTTTACTTCCTCCCCTCTTCCCTCCTCCGCTCCTTTCCCCTCCCTTCTCTTATTTTTTCTTTTTCTAGTCTGTATTCTATTAACACGATCTGCTCTCTGTCTACCTGTACTCTCCTCTAATTTAGCTCCTTTGGTCTACATTGTTTATCTCCTGACAAGCCAACAGATTAACTTGAAACTTAGACACTTAAATGTGTACAAGGTCAATGATCCCTCACATTTGAGTTTCTGTAATTCAAGTTTGTTCCCTCCAAAGTGGAGATATATCTTTTTTTTTTTTTTTAACCAGTCAAAACCTCTAGGTTTCTATGAATAAGAGCAAATACAAAGTCTTAAAAGCTCCTGGATCTGAGAAAGTTATCTGTATGTTACACGATGTGGGGAAAAGTATGGTTGGAGAATAAGGCCAGCAGAATGAAATTGGCTCCCAATTTCCTTTGGGCTTTGGATAGCATGTTGTCCATAAGATTCCAGAAACCAAGATGCTTAGCATAAGCTTAAACAAAGACAAAAGACAGAAGAAGGTTGGCATGTCCTCTCACAGAACTCCCTTACATTTCAAAAGGATTCAGAGAGTAGTGTATTTTTCAACTTTTCCTAAGCCTAAAGCAGCCAACCCTCCTCCTGGGCAAAGCTTATGTAGTGTCTGTGTTTGTTTGAAAATGGAATAAATAGGATGGGAAGGGAGGGGCGGGAGGGGCAGAACCACATTCTGGAATGCATGTGTCAAGAAAGAGGCAAAGAAAAAAGAGAAACACAGGGATATAAAGGAATTTGGTGGCGTTGAAGAGGTAAATGTCAATAAAGAAAGTGAGAGGGGAGGATGGCAGAATGATTCAAACATAGAAGATGGCCAGAGAAGGGGCAGACTGTGCAATGATGAGACGGAGCTACTTAGGTAAGGAGCCCAAGGAAAAGGAGGTGGGTGGAGGCTGGGGCCTGGGGCCAGGTTGCAAGAGGGAAAAGAAACTCATGGAAGAAAGGCACATGAGTGGGAGCCAGGCCTCCTAGGGAACGGCATGTCACTCACTGGTGTGGTCATAACATTTGGAATGAGGGTGTGAGTGACTGCGAATCCCAGCCCCTTCTCAGTCCAGCCCCATCACACTCCTCTAGCCTGGCTTTCTCCCTCTCTGTGTCTCTCTCTCTCTCCCTCACTTTCCCTCATCTCATTGTTTCAGAGTAGGCCAAATTTGAAGTCCTTCCCAGGGAGTGGCCCTGTTCATCTTATTCTCCAGCCAAAGTAGAAACAGCGAGAGAAGGAGAGACACGTTCAGCAGCCAAAGGACTCGGTGGAAAGAGCAGAGAAAAAGTACACAGTGAGTTGTTTGATTGTATATAACCCTAAACAGACAGAGGGAGTGTGTGCGTGCGTGTGTGTGTTTGTGCGTGGGTGAAGTTGAAATTGAAAGGCCGGAGGGGGGGGCAATAGGAAATGCCACTGCCTTAGAATTGAGTGGATATCCCAATTATCCATGGAATTCAACAGGAGACACCAAGTTAAGCAGATGATATTAAAATAGCCACAGATATCAAAAGGGAAAATTAGACACTGGGGGATGAAGGAGGCCAAGAGTTGGGGCAAGCACAGACCATTTAGAACACAAAGTTTTCTCTGACTGGGCAGAAAAAAGTAATGCGAGTTAGAATAATGGTAAGTGATCACAGAATAGAATTGGGAAAAGAATGCTGGGTGAATGAAAAGAGAGAAAGGGCTTGAGTCACATGGGGGACCAGGAAAAACCCTGGGAAGACAAGGAAAGGGGCCCTGCAGGTACCCCTGCCTGAAGTCAAAATGCTGATGTGTCCCTGAGCATTACAACCTCTACTCTCCCAACACCCCTGTCAGATATGCTGCTCTTGGGACCCAAGGTGCTTCTGTGTCTCACTGCGTTCATCATCCCCTCTGGTGAGTCCCTACCTTTGTTCTTTCCTCCCTACAATGCCAGCTCCTCAGCTATACGTGAGTGTGGGAGTGTGGAGGTGTAGGCTGGAGGGCAGGATGGAGGGGAAGTTGAAGAGGAACCACAGCAGGAGCTCCGGTTACTGAGTTCTAGAATAGCCATTAGAGAAATGAACAGGGGTGCCCGAGTGGCTCAGTTGGTTGAGCGTCTGACTTTGGCTCCGGGTCATGATCTTGTGGTTTGTGGGTTTGGGCTCCATGTCGGGCTCTGCGCTGACAGTGTGGGACCTGCTTGGGATTCTCTCTCTCTCCCTGTCTCTCTGCCTCTCCCCCACTCATGCTTTCTCTCTCTCTCTCTCTTAAAAATAAAAAAAAAATAAGCTTAAAAAATTTTAAAAAGAAAGAGAGGAACAGATTTATGTCTGAGAAGAAAGGGCTAGGAGGAGATGAGAGATGACCTCGGACCCATACTAACCATAAGAGGGTCGCACACATAAACGTACAAGCAAACAAACACCAAAGAAAAAAGAAATGGGCACACAATTGCGTGCACAAACATACAGAGATGGCTAGTAAGAAACTGGACCAAATTCAATTCATAAAGGGAACCCGTGGGAATATATACACTCCCACTTAATCAACACTGGCTCCTGCAACACACAAATATATCCACACGCACACAAAGAAACACGTGCCTAACCACACACTCAAGTAAAGTCACTGAGCTGGAAGAGGGGCCACGGAAAGCGAACCCTCTGACGTTGACGAAAGCCTACTCTATTTTATTTTCTCATTCTGCCAGATACAGACTGTGAGAAAATCACTTTTGAGGTTGTTCAGTAATGTAGCTCGTACAATGGAGGTTGTGATAGAACAGGGCACATTAGAAAGGCTGCTGGCCCCGTCTGCCCAATAGGACCCCACTCCTGCAGGGGATTGAGGGCAAGAAGGCACCCCAAGTCAGGGCTTGGCAAAGCAAGGCTTTGTTCCCAGGAACTTGTTTTTCTTTGAGTGTTTCCCTGTCAGCACTAACGGTCTGAGTAATTTTGAAATTTTTCATTTTTGTATTAAATAGGCTCCACGCCTAACGTGGGGCTTAAACTCACGACCTTGAGATCAAGGGTCGCATGCTCTACTGACTGAGCCGGCCAGGCACCCTTGATTTTGTATGGCACTATACAGAAATCCAATGCAGAAAAATCAAGTAAACGATTTTCCCATCATTTTCTGGTTCATCTTATAAAAGCTTTATGGGGTGTAGAGCTAGAGTCATTTATCCCTTTTCTCTTTCCTTTGCCACAGACTGGACACCACTAGGAGCCAATGGTCAACGAGGAGGTACGTAAACCCATGGATCCGGGCTCTGTGTGTATTTTTTATGTTTTGGTTATTGTGGTTTTTTTTTTTTTTTTTTAGTATTTATTTAAGTAATCCCTACCCCCAATGTGGGGCTCGAACTCATGACCCCGAGATCAAGAGTCACATGCTCTTCTGACTGAACCAGCCAGGTGCCCGCACGATCTGCTGGGGTTCTTATCGGTATAATATGGATTAATGGTCCCAGTTAAAGAATCTGTAATATAAGAGAGAGACATATTGCCAATTTATAGGAAATAGGGTCTAATTCACCAGTTTCCAAAATCCTAATATCCTCTCAAAAAACTTCTTTTGTTTGTCAACTGAAACACCTTTCCCAAAACCTCCTCCATGACCATCCCTCATTTTTACTCTCCTATATATATATCTCTTAGCTTCCTCAGAAAATACCACTAACAACAGAAAGCATTTTCCCAACCATGTAACAACGGAGAAGCTAACTGACAGACAGGATAAGAAGCCATCTCAGTACGACAGTGAAATTCTGGCACTGATGGATAGAACCCAAGTCTTGGCTTCCAAAGGGCCACTTCCTTCAGCTTGACGAAGGAAACTCCAATTAACATCTCCACTCTGCCTCCAGACAAACATAACTACAATTTATCTCTTACTTTCCCCGACCCTTGAGAGCCCATTAATGGATCATAAAATCAAATTAGCAGATCACAATTGGCCTTTTGTTTTTGATAAATTAGCATAAACTAAAACAAAAAAAGAGTACTTTGCAAGTACATTGCAAGAGTAAAGCGGCATCATATAAATCTGGTTTCAATTTTCTATGCATACACTGGGGCACAATACAATTTCTTCCTGGGCATCCTGGTACAGTAGATAAAAATGTGGAAACATGGCATTTTTTTTTTTCACTGCTGTGGGTAAAGAGGTCTGAATCCCTCAGTTTCTGAACCCACATCAGAGTTCTGAATTCATTTTTCTGGGCCCGTTACGGTCCAGTCCTTTTCCAGATGTTTGCGATGCTTCTTTAACAGAAATAGAAGATGTGCTAAAAACGCCTGCTTAAGATTTCTTTTCAGAGAACATTCATGAACCCTAAAGAAACATTTATACACTGGCTGCTCACGGATAAGGTGGGTGATCTGAGGAATACACGGGCAAACGGTACTCTATCCAGAAATTCGGAGGCGACAGCAAGGAAACACTTCCAACCCCTCCGCTCTCCCACTGGTTTGCTTCCATCTCTGTGAGTGGCTGGACTGGAATGTAGGACAGGAAGGGAACTGGTGGGATGGCACCGTGTCCTGGAGAGGCTCCACGTCCCTCACGGTTTTGGAATGACTCTGGTTAGTAGTTTCTCAAATGTCCTGGAAGATTGCAACAGCCTTGGATTTTTTTTTTTTTTCACATTTATTTATTTTTGAGAGACGGAGAGAGACAGAGCGTGAGCAGGAGAGGGGCAGAGAAAGAGGGAGACAGAGAATCTGAAGCAGGCTCCAAGCCCCGAGCCGTCGGCACAGAGCCCGACCCGGGGCTCGAACTCACAAACCGTGAGATCATGACCCGAGCCGAAGTCAGACGCTTAACGAACTGAGCCACGCACGCGTCCCAGCCTTGGATTTCTTTTACCAAAATTTGTCCTGAAGTAAGGAAAGCTAATGTTCAGTGTTAAGAGATAAAAAGCCCCTTCTGTAGGATCTAATGACTTTATTTTTATTTTTTTAAGAGGATGATGTGGGGTTCTGGGTGGCTCAGTCGGTTGAGTGCCGGACTCTTGATTTTGGCTCAGGTCATGATCTCACGGTTCATAGAATTGAGTTTCCATCTGGCTCTGTGCTGAGTTGAGCTTGGAACCTGCTTGAGATTGTCTCTTTCTTTCTCTCTCACCTCTTGCTCCCCTCCCCCACCCCCCCCACTAGGGCTCTCTCTCTCAAAATAAATTGCTTCAAAATGTTTTATTTTTCTTTGCCCTCTACCACAATGATCAATCGCTCTGGCACGCTTTATGAAAATGCTATTCTTTCCAGATTTAACCTGCCATTTAGACACTGACGGTTAAGGAAAAAAAGTCAAAGGAAACTACGTGAATTTGGTGACCCCTGGTGGGCAAAATGGATTGTGATGACAAGCCGTCTACAAGGAAGGATACTTCTAGATGGGATACTTACTGAATATTTAGACGCTGGGGTGCCTGAGTGGCTCTGTCAATTAAGCGTCTGACTCTTGATTTCGTCTCAGGTCTAGATCTCACGTTTCATGAGTTCGAGCCCCCTTTTGAGCTCTGTGCTCGGCAGCGCAGAGCCTGCTTGGGATTATCTTTCTCCCCCTCTCTCTGCCCCTCCCCTGCTCACACACCCTTCCTTTCAAACTAAGTAAACATTTAAAAAAGAAAAAGCAAAGTAACAAAGCTGTGTTGACATCTAAATATTGTTTAAGTTTGTTTATTTTGAGAGAGAGAGAGAAAATGCGAGTAGGGGAGGTACAGAGAGATCGAGGGAGAGAGAGAATCCCAAGTAGCAATCTCCATGCTCCGTTAACACAGAGCCAGGTATGGGGATCCATCTCAGGAGCCAGGAGACCATGACCTGAGCTGAAATCCAGAATCTGACACTTAACCGACTGAGCCAGCCAGGTGCCCCTGTGTTTTAAAGCAGAGACAGACAGCTGGTTTTGGATAGTGCTGTTATTTGTAGTTTTGATACAGTTTGCTTGTTTATCCTAATAGATTCCACCTTAAAGCTGGGACCGCTTATTATTATGTCTCCTCCTGCCTTTACCTTTCAATGTTCAACTGCAAGGTCATTCTCTACTATCATTGGCATTTCCCCTCCCCCCCCCTTCACCTCACTTCTCACTGAGCATCAGAAAATCATCCACATCACCCTTTGGGAACACACTTATATGTAAGCGTTTCAGCAAACTGATAGCCAATTATGTCAAAATTATAATTATCACACTCAATGTCTTTGGTAAAGACAATTTTCATTTAATGAAAGTATTGCCAAGAGGCCATCAATCCATGGTACTTATAACAAGCTGTAGGACCTTGGGTAAATTTTTTGTCTGGCGCTCGATTTTATCATCTGTAAAAACAGATTTCAATGGTGCTTGGCGCATAGGAAACCCAAGCTAGCTGTATGCTTATTATCCGGTAGGACAACGAAATGATGTGATTCTTCTCTTCCTATGCTTAACCCGCGTATCATGAAGAAAGGGGGTACCAGTGGAGGATTGTCTGACAGGCACGGAGGGGAAGGCACACAAAGGGAAAAGGATATTCTAGGCTAGGACTGTGTGGGTATATTCAGGGCAGTGGCAAAGCGTGACATCTGTTTGGGTTGCAGGGAAAGGACTTGGTTTGGGAAGCAAACAAAGAAAATCAACTGTGGGATACCCGCTATGTGTGGGCAGCCGTGCTGGACAGTTTCACTTCCTGGGAGTGCAAGAAGGGGAGGGGGACGGAGAGCGCCCAAAAAATATTTTCTGGGGGGGCACCCTGGTGGCTTGGTCAATCAAGCATCCGACTCTTGATTTCGGCTCGGGCCATAATCTGGCAGATCGTGAGTTCGAGCCCTCCCTCGGGCTCTGCCCTGGCAGCACAGATCTTGCTTGGGATTCTCTCTCTCCCTCTCTGTCCCTGCCCCGCTCGTGCTCTCAGTCTGTCTCTCTCTCTCAAAATAAATAAATTGGAAAAAAATGTTTTCTGATTTTTTTTTTTTTCTCAGATGATGTGACTCAAGTGACTCCAGAAGCATTCACAGAAGATCCTAGTAAGCTACCCTTTTTATTTCTGTGCTTTCACACTGGGCCTAGAGGGACTGAGGGTGATGTCTGTAGGAAGATAAATGAAAGTTACAAGAGGTGAGTGGGTGCTCTGAGTTCAGGCAGACCCTAGTGTCCATCTTACCTACCACTGATGCTGTGAACCTGTCCGATCTTTTCTCTCCCATTTTCTTCTCTGAGAGTCCCTCACATTGGCCCAAGAGGTCACACTCTTTCACTGTGATTTTTCTTGCCTCCTTTAAGATCGTCCCTATACCCTCCTTCCCCTTCCCTCTTTGCCACTTTTGCCTCCTGCATTTTTTATTCTTTGTGTTATATGTTTGCAGACCTGGTGAATGAGCCCTCTACAGATGAAACAGGTAAGTTGTACTACAGATCTTTTAAAATGGCATGATTCTTGTTAATATTCACAACATTTATTCCAGCGTTTGAATTAATCCTGTATTTTTATCCCTGAGAAAGGGATGGAGGGATTGTGGGTGTTTTGTTCAGTGACAAGTGGGATAAAAGGAAAGAGTCCCACTCGTTTTCTGAAAAAGATGAAACAAAGTGGATTAATAGCTAACATAAGGCACGTGCAATAAAGGATACTGCCAGTAGGGCACATACTCTCCAAAAAAATATTCACCATTACTTCAGTTAACTCTATTCCCTTGGATATAATACACAAACCCCAGCCGTAGCCTTGACTTTGCCGTGATAACGTCCATTTTTCCACTCTGACTTCCCCCTTGCCAATTCAAAGCCCTCCTCACACCTGCTGTTTTGTGCCTTTTCAGTTCTGGCCGATATCGAGCCTTCCACAGATGACCTGGGTGAGTTCAGATCTGGGATCCCAGGGCCACTGGGGCCTTTCTGGGCTTTCCCCAGAGCCCATTACGGAAGGCGGTACAGCTGGTTAAGGTTCCTAAATAGCTACCACCACAGTTTGTGAAAATTCTTCCAACAGTTCAATTTGAATTAGTGATATTTTTGATCCCCTAGTAGGTCCAGGGAGGGACTGTACCAGGTGTCTGACGTACGAAATACCGAAGTGCGATATTCCCGTCAAAGTTTCCAAGACTGGATGGGTGAAGGCGAGATAAATATATACACAACTCGCTGCTTGGGAAGATAAAAGGAAACTTTCTAGAAGTAATGGTTGAACTGATTCTTGAAAGAATTGGAGCCAGCCAGGCAGTCGAAGAAGGGACAGTATGCACAAAGATGTGAACGCAAAATAAGTCTTGGCACACTGGAGAAACTGAGCTTTTTAAATACTCAGGGCAAAATCTATAAGGAATAAGTGGTAGGATGTAAGAAAAGGAGACAGAAACTAGATTACCTTAAAGAAATGGTTACTGAGAACCTGCTACTAGGTTTATAGGAATATAAATCAGGAACACAAAGGTGAACGAAACCGATATCCTCCTACAGGATATTTTTTGTCTAATATACAAGGTAAACAAATGGCTGACTTTGACTTCATTCAGTTTCACAAAATGCCACAATCAGGATAAGCAAAAGAAGCTGTCCAAGATGCAAGAAAAGAGTCCCCCGGGTTAGGAAAGGCTTCCATGGAGGGCACAATGACTAAGTTGGTTCTTGAAAGACAAGTAAAAGTGAATCAAGTAAATAGGGAGAAGAGCCTTGGGGTAAAGAAAACAGTATGTGCAAAGGCTTAGGATAGAAATAAAAACCAATCGGAGAATAGTTTATACAAAGAAAGGTTCTCATCAGAGTTATGAATTAGAAACCCAGTCAAGATGCTATGGCAATAGTCCCAGTAAAAAGATGATCGCCTGAACTGAGGAAGAGGTAGTGAGAATTAAGTGTGAACTGTAAGTGAGAGGGGACTGTGGAGATGATGTCCAGTCTTCTATTGGGTAGCTGGTGGTACCATTCGCTGAAGAACAATTTGAATTGGTTCAAAGATAAGACAGTTTGAGATGCACTAGATTTGGGGGATCTTTGAAATATCCACAAACTCTTCCCTAAAGTGGCAGATGGATTTACAGGTCTGGAGCTTAGAAGAGATCTGGGCTAGAAGTAGAAGCTGGAGAATTCTCAGCCGAGAAGCCCGCAATTGCAACTAGGTAGATAAGACCACCCAACATATTCCTATAGTATCCTGTCTATAAACAACTCTTCCAATGGCATTTGTACACATCACTCCCATGGTTAGTGAATTCCTTCAACACTATTCCCTCCTTGATTTATTATTCATTCTACAAGTTAAGCCCGTGTTTAACTTGACCCTAGGTTGGGTTTGGCTATGGCTGTGACTTTTGCTATTCTTTGCTGAATAACACTTTCATCTAAGAACCCATGACGGTGTATCTGATTTACAGAGAAGAAATTTTCCTTGATGAGCAAGAGCTTCTACAGGATAACAATCTCTTCTCTCCTTCGCTCTAGGATGAAGCCCTTCTGGGCATATGGCTTTTGTCCATACTAAATTTGCTTCTTAGCAACAACACAAAGCTACTCAAAATGCCATCAATTTTTCGATTCTAGAAGAGAGAGGAGAGAGGCAAAATCACATTTCCCATCCTAACTTCTAAATCTGTTCAGTTTTGTGGATCAAAGCAGTCCATTATGGGCTTTCTTTTAGAAGTTGCTAAAAGCATTATCAACCCATTTTTTCTCAATGGGTGCCCCATATGGGCCCCAAGTGAGGCAACATGGGTGCCTCACTTTTTTATTAATGGGTGCCCCATATGGGCCCCAAGTGAGGCCCCAAGGTTACAAAGGGAAAAGGATATTCTAGGTTACAGAGGTAGTAAGTTCTAGAACTCATGATAACTGAATGAAATTTCTGCCTTCCAGCTCCGGCCAATGATAAAAATACCACAGCAGGTATGATTGCCTTTTGCATGTCTTTTTCTTCAGCTTTCTTCTTGGGGATTCCTTATCTCCTTGTTCTTTGGTGGGTACTTGATGTACTTTCTAGTTTGCTTTCCATTCTTTCTCAAAGAGTATTTTTAATGCCCTTCATTCCTGCTCTCCTTTATGATCTCCTGTCCTCGAGGTCATGAAGAAAAGATGGGACCACTGTTGCATGATCCCAAAGCAGTCCTCTTCCTGAGCTACCTTTGGACTTTCTGTGGTGGTTAGTGTATTGGGAACTGACTGCAAGGACAAGAGGACGATAGGTGTCATGGGCAAAGTTGCTTTCTGTAATGTACTGATGATTCTGATGTGCAGCTAGGACTGAAAACTACTGCAACGGAAACTGTGACCCACCTAAGAGTTCTTATTCTCCAGAATGGAGTCAGCAGCATTTCATTTCAGTTTGGTATTTCACACTGCCGCCTGGATAACCCTAGAAAGACTTTCCTAGAAGAACTCTCAGAGATTATTTTAGCTACTTCTGGGTCCAGGTAGGAAAGCACCTAAATTTTATTTCAGCCAGTTTCCTACTGTTCTGCTTTGTTGAACAGGAAGGGCATTCCCCACATTACAATGATCCTATGTAGAGACTACTTTGTATTTTCCCCCCGCTCTCTGTACCTTCCTCCATGTCTTTAATCCTTTGTTCATGCCTCTCCCTGTTCTTTTGTATTGGACTTCTTCAGATTGCCGGGATGAAAAATTTGCTTGCACGAGACTCTACTCGGTGCATCGGCCAGTCAAGCAATGCATTCACCAGTTATGTTTCACTAGGTAAGGGATCCCAGGATGTGGAGAAATCGCCTTCCCTGGTAGTGGTTTCATGTCAGTAACTATGCAATGAGCACCCACTGTGGAACTTCAGTCTTTAGTGGCAGAGAAATTTTGGACATGACCCTCTTAGGGCGGTGCCAGATAGAACCTGGAGTCGGACTTGAGTTATGTGGAAAACAGACCGACTATTAAGACTAGATGTTAGAAGGCAAGGGAAGTGAGGGCTGGAGAAAGGACAGTCATGAGAGAAATACTGGTACAGTGAATCTATGACCCCATAGAAAAAGGCTGAAGCAAAGGATCCAGCTCTCAATGTCAGAAATAGTGAAGAGCAGTATTAGATAAGGCTTGACTCCAGGAGGAATGTGCAAAGCGTCCCCTTCCCTCCTCTGGGAGGGAAAAATCAGCCCAAAATACTTAAGGAAAGAAATCAAGAGAGGAGGAAAACAGACAGGGGAGAGTGGGGAGTACAGGAGCTGAAGAGGCACCCCTGGCCTATATACAGACTAGAGTTCTCCCTCCCGATGGTTTTTGCTGTCTCTTTCCTTAACCATGTTACTGGGACTCTGGCAGTTTACGACGTATGTACATCATCAACAATGAGATCTGCTCTCGTCTTGTCTGTAAAGAACATGAAGTAATGAAAGGTAAGATGATATCTGGTTTTTTAGTGGGGAGGGGCAATGATGAGAGAGGTAAATAGAGACGTGATCCTGATGGATCCAAGGTCTGGCTTCGGAGGAGGGCTTTAGGTCACCCCCTGAACTTCCATCAGTGCCTGCCCCACCAACTTGTGCTAGATAAGCAATCAAGGTAAAGCAGTGTGTTTCGTATATAAAGATAACCCTAAGGAAACTATCTTGGATCTCTTTTCAGCAAGATTGTAACTCCCAACCTTTCCCATAGATAGAGCTTTCTGAAGTTGGAACTGTTTTGGAGATCATTCACTGGAGTTCTAGGTGAAAAGGCCAAATCAGGATACCTGGCTGACTCAGTCTGGGAATTCAAGCCCCACGTTGGGTGTAGAGATGACTAAAACTCAATAAATAAAAACTTTTAAAAAAAGGCCAAGTCAGCCATCACAAATAATAGACTCTACTACCAGCAGCCATGTTCACAAATGAAAAAAAACCTCTCTAAAGGAAAAAAAAAAAAAAAACTCCACTATTTGGAGACAATTGATGTTTGGACAGGGCCTATCAGTAAATACAAAACAGGACATTTAGAAGCTGGCTACATTTGAAACAGTTTATCAATTCCAGGAACTATTTACATTACTTAATGCAAAAATTCAGGGGTAGAGGAGGGTAGAAAAACCTGATAAAAACAATTAAAAGGGTCCAACGTGTGTGGTTATACACCGTGCATTGTGGGAACAAAGATACCTCTCACCTTCTCCCTGGCCAGCCCCAAACGATAAGTGTGGTTGGTGAAGGCACCACAGACACAGCCCTTTCTGACTCAACAGCCCGTCTTGCACGGAGCTGCTGAGTAAGAGCTGTAGTTGACTTCGCAGAAGGAAACTTGCTATTTGCCCCCATTGGCCTTGTGCAAGCCACCTGCAAGGGAAGCACCTTGAGACTGAGGATGAGTATTTGGGACTTAAGCACTTTCAAGTGTCTCAGGGGACTTACTAAAGTTAGCCATTTGCACACAGTAAACACTTAGATATATAGTGAATAATTGAATGTCACTTTTTTGCTATTTAATAAGCCCATGGTTAGAAGAATCGGGAGCTAGGCGTGTAGAGCAGCCTAAAATTCACCGGCCAGCCACCTGTGCTAGGTACTTAGCATACATTATTTTGTTTTAATACAACTATACTTGAGGCAGGTATTTCATGCTTCTTTTGCTGCAAGGGATAGTGAGGTTCAGAAAAGTTAAGTAACTTTCTAGTAAGCAATAAATAACCAGTGAGCTGCAGATCGGGGGTTCTAATCCAGATCTGTTTCTCTTCAACCTTTCACGAAAGCACACTGCTGTCTTCTCTTTCTCTCTTTTTTCAAAAGTTTATTTACTTAGAGAGAAAGAGAGAGAGAATGTATAGGGAAGGGGGAGAGAGAGAGAGAGAGAGAGAGAGAGAGAGAATCCCAAGTAGGCTCCGCGCTGTGAGCGCAGAGGGCAAGGCAGGGCTCGAACTCATGAACCGTGAGATCACGGCCTGAGCTGAAATCGAGAGTCGGACACCCAACCAACTGAGCCACTCAGAAGCCCCGGGTCTTCTCTTTCTCCCAAAATGCCAGCCCTTTAGGCATTATTCTCTGCTTCTCTTCTAGATGAACTTTGCCGTCAGATGGCTGGTTTACCCCCAAGGCGACTCCGCCGCTCCAACTACTTCCGACTTCCTCCCTGTGAAAATGTGAACGTGCAGAGACCCAGTGGTCTGTGATGATCAAGGAAGAGGAAGGAAGAACATGTGGGTGGGAGGAAGAGAATGGTCTAACAAGAGCAACCATTGTCAGCTAACCCATAGACATTAGTAGTTCTTAAACCAATCCCTTTGTAGTGTCTAGCTTTGGCCCTCACTCCCTGATTTATTACCCAGACCGATAACAAAGTCTATATTATAGCATGGTTTTGCTGCTTCTCACTACCATAGACATAGTAGATCAATGATAACCAAGTGGCTTATGTACAAACAGTCTACATACGGTTTCAAAGGAAAATAAACGTGAGGTTAATATTTACAATTTGAATCTGTCTGAAATAGATCTTAGGGAGGAAGAAGCTGTCACTAGTTTGGCCACAGGACTTCATTTCTTTGATTTTCAAGCATGTCCTAGATTAACTCCCCATTTGCAAGTTCCTCTTTACTCTTATGCTAACTATTTTGCTGGATTTGCCTGGCGGGTCTTCCGGAAGAGTCATGGTAATTTGCGTAGTCCCAGAGATTTCTGAGGCCAAGAGTTAGACAATCCTACTGGCAATATCTAAAGACCCAAGATGAGATCTGCTAAGGCTGAGGCTAAAGAGGAGTAGGCCAAGCATGGAACTTGGACTCATGGTTCCCTATTCAATTTTTCATGCGGTTGTCCCAAACAGGCAAGTAGGGCTAAAAAGTCCTATTTACTTACTCATTTATGGTCGTGTGGGGTAGGGGTTAGCCCACCTTCCCAAATTAATTAGACAATTTAATGATGGTGTGAATTTCCTTGGCTACTCCTTTCACCCCATTACTAAACGAAATCTGTAGAGATTATTGTGCAAATGGATTCTGGAATAGCCTGATTGGGGCCTTAAGAAGGACATTCAGACCTCATCTTTAACGGGCAGACAAAGTTTACCTAGTGGTTTATAAGAAAGAATAAAAGAAATAATATTCAGACAACCTACATTCTTAAGACATGCTGCCACACTAGGCCCTGGTAAAACTCCCCATCTTTACCACGACAAGGTTAAGTTTATGTGAGTTCTAAGGTTTTTTAATTCTGTGATTTAAGATTTAAATGCATTATTCATATTTCTGGAAGCCTAGATGCAATCTGATTCACAACCACCATGTCTGCTTTATGAGGGGAGAGATATCCTATATTAGGAAGCAGTCCACAACGTAATAGAAAAAAATCCCATTGTAAGTGACCAATTACAGATTGTAGATCCTTCTACCTGAAGAACTTAGCAACTTTCCACAGAGGCCAATGAAATTCAAGTAGGAAATAGAGGAATCTGAGGCAAGTTATACACCACAGAATTCCACTTGGTAGTGTTGGATCCTTTTCATATTGTAAGAAAACGGTAAATGAGGATCAAACTCTGGAGGCTGAGAAACAATTTAGCGTAATGGGATTTGCTCAGCTGATTGAAGAGAAATGCTAGGAAAGACCAAAGCATGTAATCTCTCCTCCACAGCCTCTAAAAGTAAATTTGCTCATATATAGACAGACACGTTGAATGCATATTGTAACCACTGTAGAGAAAACTCACAGGCAGAGTTTCCAAGAATCGTTTAAGAATCTCTCCACGAACGTGACCCTCCAATGAAGCACCTCAATCCCAGGATTGTGTATATTGCAGATTAAACACTCTAAAATAAATGTTTCTAATTTCCTCCTCAGAAAAGAGCGGTCTTTGATCTGTTTCTTTTTCTCTTCTATGTTTAGAAAGACCCCAACTGATGTTTTCATCCCCCTTGGGAAAAGGGAGTACCAGTATCGCTCTCCACTATTCTCTATTGCACCCTTCCTACAATTTTGCCATTGGTTCTCCCAACACTCCAATTTACTCTCCTCCAGAAAACTCCTCAATTCACCAGAAAGTTCCTTTTCTTTCCTGCTCCGTGTGACAATCTTTACCTACCAACAGTCTTGCTAGGTAAAGCTTCATGCTTCACTCCCTTCTCTTTTGCTTGATCATGTGCCAGTGTTTTCCATTTCTCATTGTTCTTATGTGATTGACCTTTTTTTTTTTTCACTCTTGACATATAAACCAACACTTCTTTTTTCTGTAATGTTTATTTTTGAGAGACAGAGACAGAGTGTGAACGGGGGGGGGGGGGGCGCAGAGAGAGAGAGAGACACAGAATCTGAAGCAGGCTCCAGGCTCTGAGCTGTCAGCGCAGAGTCCGATGCAGGGCTCAAACCCACGAACCTCGAGATCACTACCTGAGCCGATGTCAGACGTCTAACTGACTGAGCCACCCAGGTGCCACCAACATTTCTAACTTGCTTCCCATTCTGTCTTTCCTCCACAACTTTCCCCTAAGGACAGTCCCAGGTCAGTTTCAGGATGTTGTTTTGGTCCTGTTCTTTCCCCGTTTACCCTTGCCCCCTGGCAGAATTTCATTCACCTCCTTTTTGTTGTTTTTTACCCTTGCCCCCATTTCAGGTTCCTGATGCTCTAGTTTTCGTCTCTGGTCACTTCCATGAAAGGATTTGCAAGCCTTGTTCTCTTTTAGGCATTAATATTATCCCTTTCCTGGTGAGCACAAATGACCATATTTTATAGCAAGGAACTTACAGTTTGATGAAAAATGATTCTTTGAAACAAAACAGTGCAACTTTAATGTCGGAACTAAAGGATTTTGTGAAAGTATCTCCAGGCAATTTTTGAGATTGTATGCCTTCCTGGCACCTTGAAAGATGGCAGCGTCATCGGCCTATCCATGAAGTCTACTCTTGTTTTCTCTGCCCAGATTGAGTTGATCTGGCTCTGAGCCTAACTTTTTCTATAAAACATGCTTATGAAAATTCTCCTTTCTCCTTGAATGGGAAAAATTCAAGTGTGCACTGTACTCTAAATATAGTTCCATGCACACTTTCTCTGAGTATTCTTTTGACTCACAGGCAGATGGTGCGAACCCCAGCTGGTCTCCCCACTTCTGAGCCTTACTTTTGATGACATCAAGTAGTATATGTTGCTAGCCACAAGCTCCTCCCTCCTCTGCTTCGGGGTGTTTGTGTGTAACCAGATATGTTACACCCGGTCAGAGGCGCAAACAGCTTGCAACCTCTAAGGCTCTCCTTCCTTCTGTACCGAAGCAACCGTAAGAAAGAATTCTGAGAAGAAACAGAAAAGAAGATAGAAAAGCATCAGACAAGGGGAGTCAGCGGATGGGAGAGTAAGGACAGGTTGACATGAAGACAGGGGACGAGGATGCTTGAAGACGGGAATTCACAGATCTGATGGGAAAAGGGAGTGCAGTGAAAAGGTTCTGAGAGACCTGGAACTTTCACAGGGTAGAATGGAAAGACATCAGGGGCACAGTGGAAGGGAGGCAGGACTGTCCTTATGGATTTGTCCCCTCCTGGAGGCAAAGATTTGGTTAAAAATACAGAACTCCAATCAAAATCAAAATCCTGTATCATTTAGCATTTTCACTAACCAAACATCAGGGAAAGTGACTTGTTGAGGTTCTCTGCGGTAGAGAAAGGAACGTGTGGCTACAGTTTTTTTCTTTCTTTTTCTTTTTCTTTTTTTTTTTTTTTCTCTCTAAAAACCAGTCAAGCAGAGCCAGAAGCAGCAGTCAGACGACAACTTCTGGGCAGAACCTAAGATGGAAAAAGCAAATGCTGTTTATATAAATAGAGGTGCAGAACCGTAACTTCCTGTTGACAAAATAAGCTTCACTTCACCTCAAACCCTCAATTTCTTTTTTAAATAGTTGATAAAGGCTTTTTTTTTTTTCGTCCTTTCAATTTGTCCGATCACTTTCAGCAAGGTTCTGGTTTTTTCCTAAGCCAGGGGTCCTGCATTTTTGGTCTCTATCTCTGGTATTTTTTTTTCCTCTCCCTTTTCCTTTCTTCTGTGGGATTACCTTGTCATATATTTGTACTATTAGCTTTATGGGGTACATTATTAAATTTACATAATAAGCCATGAGGATTGAGTTCAGGATGATCTCCTAAATTTGTATGAGATTCACCTCCTCTCCTAACCACCCCCCCAAAATAAGGAACAGATGAGCTTTGAGCAAATATAAGGAACTGTTTAATGGAAAATAACAAGAATGATACTTAATGGATTGATGGGCATTGAGATATCAACTGTGTCATTAAATACTATTTCCTAATATGGTGTTCTGTTCCTAAAGGTCAAGCACAAGGAGTTACAATGAAGAATAATGAGGACTGCACAGAAAAACACTTCTTCCATTTGTATAAAATTACATCTATCTATCTATCCATTCATTCCTGAAAATTGCTGCAAGTTTGGGAGGAAGAGAAAGTTTTGGGTTTTGTTTTGTTTTGTTTTTTAGATTTTGTTGATTTAAGAAATCTCTATGCCCAACACGGGGCTCAGACTCACAACCCCGAGATCAAGAGTTGTAAACTCCAGGGACTGAGCCAACCAAGTGCCCCCCAAAAAGTACTAGTAATACAAAGAAGCTTATGAAAATGGGTAATGTTGACCTCAAAATCAACACGTGTTGAAAACAAAAATTGCTTCGTATCTCACAGAAACGGGGATGGAAAGATCTGGCACAGTGTAATAAGTGGTAAAGTACAATATTTCATAAAATAAATTATAACTTGAATTTGTAAGTACAATTCCTTAGAATCATAATAGGTTCTAATGACGGGGGGCAGGAATAATTTCTCTCCTGCCACACAGCAACTAAAAAATAGATCATGGAGCACCTAGGTGGCTCAGTCGTTTGAGCGTCTGGCTTCAGTTTAGGTCATGATCTCATTCATGGTTTGTGGGTTCAAGCCCCGCATCGGGCTCTGTGCAGACAGCTCAGAGCCTAGAGCCTGCTTTAGATTCTCTGTCTCCCTCTCTCACTGCCCCTCCCCCGCTCACACGGTCTCTCTCTCTCTCTCTCTCTCTCTCCCTCTCAAAAATAAACATTAAAAAAATATATATATCATCTATGCATGGGTCATCTACACTCAAATCAACATGGTTCTAGGTATAATAATATATACTTATATATTCTTGTTCATTTTCTTTTCTTAAGGTTTACTTATTTCTTTGGAGAGAGAGAGCATGTGCACACAGGGGAAGAGCAGAGAGAGAGGGAGAGAGAATCCCAAGCAGGCTTCATGATGTTAGTGCCACCAGGGGCAGATCTCACCAACCATTGAGATCATGACCTGAGTGGAAACCAAGATTCAGGAGCTCAACCAACTGAGCTGCCCAGGAGCCCCCATCTTGTTCGTTTTAACATAAAAGAATCCGTGTTTGTTTCAGGGCCAGTTCTGATGTAGCACTCACTGTGTGTGTGTTTCTGAGTGAATGGCTTCTCTACTGTAAATTTATGGGAGTACATCTACCTTACGAGTGGTTCTGAGAATTAACAAGGTCATGTATTCAAAATGTTTAGCACCTGTAATATTACATATTTAAGAAAACAATACGATTTTTTCCGCTTAAATGCACTGCTGTCTTCCTAACTGTTCTTGACCAGGGTGACTCTTCTGTTCTTTTCCTTGTAACATAATGAGATAACCCATGCTGACTCACCACTGAGCAGGAGGGTGGGGAAGCCTGCAAAGGGTGTTTAATATCACCAATGCCAGTTTCTCTACAGTTTACAGTTTCTAACTTTAAATTTTTTCAGCATCCAAAATCTTCTTTTATTTTTTTTTAACGTTTATTTATTTTTGAGACAGAGAGAGACAGAGCATGAACGGGGGAGGGGCAGAGAGAGAGGGAGACACAGAATCTGAAGCAGGCTCCAGGCTCTGAGCCATCAGCCCAGAGCCCGACGCGGGGCTCGAACTCACGAACCACGAGATCTTGACCTGAGCTGAAGTCGGACGCTTAACCGACTGAGACACCCAGGCACCCCACCAAAATCTTCTTTAATAAGTCCGTGCGATCTGGGGTTAGTTTTTGTATCCCTTGGCAGGCCCCTCCGTCTCTGGCACATTCCGCCCTTGGAATGCACTTTGGGTTTGGTGTGGCTGTGTTGGGTTGGCAAGACCTTGCCCAAATGCCTGTACACCTCTTGGCCCTTTCCAGGACGGCGCCACAGCCCTTGGGGGAGTCCGGGGCCAACTGGTCGAAGGTGAGGATCTTGCCCCGGCCTTGAGGACAGGGCCTCAGGGGCAGCTGTACGCGCGCACTACCTTGGGGACATGCACGTCATCCGTTATTGTCCCTACAACCACAGCTGTTTTGTCATCTCGGCCAGGAAGGTTCAATTTCCAATGGTCTGGGAAGGACTGAGGCGACTGGTTGGTGCGACACAAACCTGTTCATTACAACTCTGTTGAAGGTGTAATTGCCTCATCTGACCAGAAACCTATTCAGCTCGCCCAGCCTCCGGCAGATGCTTGTGTTCCTTGCGCTCAGGTTTCCCGACCTTGTGGCAGATGGCAATTCGCAGGATGCGACCTTTGACCGCAACAATCCCCCCCAGACTAAATTTAACTTTATTTATTTAAAAAAAATTTTTGGGGGGCGCCTGGGTGGCTCAGTCCGTTAAGCGTCCGACTTCGGCTCAGGTCACGATCTCGTGGTCCATGAGTTCGAGCCCCGCGTCGGGCTCTGTGCTGACGGCTCAGAGCCTGGAGCCTGTTTCGGATTCTGTGTCTCCCTCTCTCTGACCCTGCCCCGTTCATGCTCTGTGTCTCTCTGTCTCAAAAATAAATAAACGTTAAAAATAAAATTAAAAAAAAATTTTTTTACTGGTTATTTTTGAGACAGAGAGAGAGAGAGAGAGAGAGCACAAGTAGGGGAAGGGCAGAGAAAGAGGGAGACAGAATCCAAAGCAGGCTCCAGGCTCTGAGCTGTCAGCATGGAGCCAGATGTGGGGCTCAAACTCACGAACCCTGAGATCATGACCTGAGCCAAAGTCAGATGCTTAACCAACTGAGCCACCCAGGTGCCCCCTACGATTAACTTTAAATTTTTCTTATCAGGTTTTCTTTCTTCCTTCCTTTTCGAAGATCATATTTCATTCTGAAAGCAGACCCCAAGAGGTGGATATGTAAAGGGATCATTGCTCCTATGATTCCATTGCTGACTGGAAACAAGATTTTGAGAAGCCAAGTTTGAGTTCTGCAAACTCCCTAATATTTAGTGTCACGGAACCACAGCTGAACTTACACATTCTAAAACTTAGGTTCATGTTTGTTCCACTGCAAAAAGAAGATTCAGAGACAAAGGTGTTTAGAAATCAGAAATATTTGGCCTGCCAAAGGTTTGTGTAAGAGTCTAGACTTAAAAAAAAAAACTGGCGGGGGCACCTGGGTGGCTCTGTCGGTTGGGCGTCTGACTTCAGCTCAGGTCATGATCTTATGGTTCGTGAGTTCGAGCCCCACATCGGGCTCTGTGCTGACAGCTCAGAGCCTGGAGCCTGCCTCGGATTCTGCGGCTCCCTCTCTCTCTCTGCCCGTCCCCTGCTCACACTCTCTCTCTGTCTCTCTCAAAAATAAAGAAAACATTAAAAATATTTTTTTTAAAAAGCATGCATAAAAAATACAGTATATTTCAAAAAAGAAAACAGACTCCTGAGGTAACTAAAATTTACTAACAGTCTGTTCCCGGTGGAAAATCCACAATTTTAAAAAACATGATTACCATATTCTCAAAGGCTACCTTCAGACGTCACCTTTGCCAAAGATAGGGATACAACTGCTGTTGCTAGAGGCCAGTCATTTACAGGAGACTGAAGGCTGTATTTATTTTAGACAATAGAACTAGATGGTACAACGCTGCAAATTTCTTTTGTGTATCTCAGGGTGCAGAACGTTATTTTGCCTGCTGAGGAATATGATGTGTGCTCCCTTATTCAACGTAGAGGCTGAAAGAAGGTGTCGCTTGCTTTCACACACTGCCATTCACTACTCAGGAACTAGGTTACTTGGGAATTGTTTGCATACAGACAGTTCTTGAGAGCTATGAGTCTGGCCAGAAGAGAGAAGGGGGGAAATGCCAAAGAGGTTCATAGTTTTTCCTCTTCTAAGAGGGATACAAGAGAATCCATATGTTTGCCGACCAGTCTTTTAATCATTGTTTTTATTATTATATTTTTAATGCCATCAGGAAATATAACAAGTGTTTCAGAACACCAACTCTGGAGCTAGACCATGGGGGTACAAATCCTAACTCTGCCATGATGACTGTCACCTTTCAGTTTCCTCATCTGGAAAAGGAGAACCCCGGGGGTACCTGGGTAGCTCAGTCACTGAGACTCTTGATTTTGGCTCATGTCATGATCGTGTCTTGGGATCAAGCCCCCACATTGTTCACGAGCTCTCTCTCTCTCTCTCTCTCTAAAATATAAATAAATGGTTGCTAACTTTATTTAAAAGGGGGGCGAGGGAGAACTCAATGACACCAAACCCTGGATCATTGTAAGATTAAGTGCATCAGATGGTTAAAAGACCTGAAACATTGAGAACTTTTGACTATCAGTGCCTGGCACAGTGCTGGGGATCCAAAGTTGAGTAAGCCATGCCCTCTGCCCTCAATAAGATCAGAGTTGCTTCTTGGTTACTCAACTCGTTTCTTTCTGCTTTGAATAACCACTTTTGCCACATACAATGGCATACATTTTGTTTTCTTTTTTCAGATTTCATTTCTGATTAGAGATAAAACAATGCTTTAATTTATACTGCAAATGTATTGTGTTTCCTCCTGTTCAGAAACTACGGGCACTTAATTCTGTGCAGTCATGCCCACGGCCTTCACTTTCCCATTAGCACCGGCTCCCTAAGTGTTGGTCAAATGAACTTGGCATTTACACCTGAGTTCTTCCCTCCTATACCCACTACTATTCGTCTCCTCTGTCCCTTTACTTCCCTTACTTATGGACTCTCTCCTCTGCTTATACATACTAATGGCTAACGGCATGCAGGAAGAGAGAATAGCCGTGTCATCATTCTCATCCATTTCCTGGCTGTTTAGTCCCTTCAGTCTCTGAATTAATCCACAATTTTTTTTTTTCAAATGAGGTGAAATTCGCATAACATAAAACTATTTTAAAGAGGACGATTCAGGGGTGCCTGGCTGGCTCAGTCAGAGGAGCGTGTGACTCTTGACCTCCGGGTCTTTAGTTCAAGCTCCACATTGGGTGTAGAGCTTACTTCAACAAACTTTTTTTTTTTTTTAAGAGTACAGGGATGCCTGGGGGCTTAGTTGGTTAAGTCGACTCTTGGTTTTCGGCTCAGGTCATGATCTCACAGTCTGTGCCCCACATGGGGCTCTGTGATGAATATGCAGAGCTTGCTTTGGATTCTCTTTCTCTCTCTCTGCCCCTCCCATGTCTCTCTGTCTCTAAATAAATAAATAAACTTATTAAAAAGATACTAAAAAGTACAATTCAGTGACATTCAGTACATACATTATATATATCCAGTAATAAAATATTATCGCTGCAGAAGAGAACTCCATATCCATTATGCAGTTACTTCCTATTCCTCTTCCTTCTAGCCGCTGAGCAAGCACCAATCTGCTCAGTTGGTTAAGCATTTGACTTAGGCTTAGGTCATGATCTCACAGTTCATGAGTTCGAGCCCCGCTTCGGGTGAGCTTGAGCCCCGCTTCTCTCCCTCTCCCTCATGGGATTCTCTCTTTCCCTCCCTCTCTGCCCCTCGCTCACTTGCGTCCTCTCTCTCTCAAAGACAGGAAGAAAGAAAAAGAGAAAAAAGAAAGAAAGAAAAAAGAAAAGAAATTACAAAGAAAGATTATCTATACGGGGCATAAACAGCTAATTACAGAGCTTATTCAAGATAACCGTCTCAACAGGGAGCCCTTGGACTTTACTTTTTTTAATGTTCATTTATTTTTGAGAGACAGAAAGAGATACGGCGCAAGCTGGCGAGGGGCAGGACGAGAGGGAGACACAGAATCAAGAGCAGGCTCCAGGCTCTGGGCCGATAGCACAGAGCTCACGTGGGGCTCAAACCCATGAACTGTGAGATCATGACCTGAGCCAAAGTCGGACACTTAACCACCCGAGCCATCCAGTCACCCCAGGACTTTTCTTCTTTTTATGCTATAGCCATACCTCCTCTATGGAGCCTGTGGATGGAGGTCTAAAGTAACCAGGATGTGTGGGAGGCAGGACCATGGTGAATAAATTAACCAAGTATTGAGTGTATTGAATGGGTTGGTGGTGTTTTTTTTTTCTAATACTGCTGATGTAGTATCTCCCAGTTCCCCTGGTAAAGGGAAGAGATCTTTGTTGGTACTTTCAGCCAACGTATGGGTGAGTGGAGGAAGAGAAAAGATGTGGGGGTAATGGGGGAGGAGGAAACCAGGCCACAGAATTTGGAGTTGCTGATATCAAGTAGTTTCTCAAATCTCATCAACCCTACCGAGTTTAATTAAATCAAGGGGGTTGTGATTTAATTACTGGAGACAGAACAATTATTGAGAAGAAAAGGCAATGATCAGCAAAGACCCTACAAAAGAAGAGGAAGAATTTGCCAGTATGGTGCCAGGACTCCCATAGCATAGACGGTAATTTGATTTCAACTGTCAGGGACTATTTAGAGAGAAACAGAATGACAATTCTACAGATAACATATTGTCCCTATAATGCTACACTTTCTTTACAAACTGTCTCTTATCCCTTTCAGAGCTATTTTGTCAAGATTGGAATCATCATTCCTTAGATTACATCACTGAGCAAACAAATAACATGGGATTTGGTCTTTGGTATGCACCTACCCACAAAAAGAAAACAGATCTCTGTTATTTAGAGCATCTCTAATTTTCCCTGGCATTTCAATGGACTAAAAAGCAATGAAGCAAACACACACCAATTTTTCAAAACTATATGAGGTCATACACACCCAGAATTTTAGACAGAAGTCGTACAAACACAGAATTTCGGAGCTGGGAGAGATGTGAGCTCTTCTAGGGCAATATTTTTCAAAGCCAGGTTCCCAACAGACCACCTGCTTTGGAATGAATGGCCGCTTGTCAGAAAGGCAGAGAACCTGGGCTGGATTCCAGACTCACTGAATAAACTCTTGAGGGATTAAACACTGGAATGTGCAGTTTTCTACACTCACTCACACTGAAGTGTGAGAACCTCCAAACTCCTCACTCACATTTAATTACCAATCACAAAACCATGAGCTCCCATGACGTGCTGAGGATCACAATTGATAGTTTTGAAGTGGCTGGCCTTCTAAACGTATTAGTTTTGTAAGATAATCTTTAATAAAGCCAGTTCCGTACAGACTATGTTCCATGCACTAGGCCACATGCAGAGCCCCTTGCTTGTATCATCTTTAAAATTCCAGCCAGCTGTGAGCCTCAGTGTGCCTGTCTGAAAACTGGGATAACAGTCCCTACTTCTCGGCTATAAATAAGATAATTCACGCAACACGCTCAGCACAGAACCTGGTATGAGCTGCACGCACAGTGAAGGACAGCGATGACTACTATTTTTTTGTTCACACTTCACACGTGGGGAAACTGAAACACAGTCAGACACCTTGCTAGGAAATAGTGACGATTCGGGTCTTAACGTACTTGCTTTCAAAACCTAACTTTTCCCACTGCTCTATGCTATTTTTCATTATGTGCATGATCAATGAAGCTTCTTTAGCCATTTTTCCCAGCAAAAATAGCTCTTTTTCTTCAGCCCTCTGCCCAGCCCTCAGGCTTTTGACGAATACTTGTTTTTTTGTTCTCTCAACCTCAGTGAGTCCTGGGCAGCTGCGCGGCAGAAGCTGAGTGAGTAATTCCTGTATGTGTTTAAAGGTCCTTCCCTCTGCTTCATACCCCAGAGAAATTCAGTGATGTGTCTGGCCGCCAACTGAGAAAAACAAAAATCAGGAAATGCAGAAGTTGAAGCACTCCAAAAACCGCACTTTCACCCACACGGATCCCTTTTTTGGGCTTTTTCAAAAACAAGAAAGTATCATATTGAACAATCTACCTGGTGTCCAAAAATAGTGGCCTGGGGAGTCATTATCTGAGCATCTTGGCCCTCAGACCCGGGAATGTATGCCCTGGAAGATCCCCAGGGGGCCTGCTGGCCTCACACGCTGGCCAGAATGAAACCTCACCTTGGGCTAACCATGCTGAAAATCAGCAGTGGTGAAGTCCAGATGTCCAAAACTTCACACAGCCATGAGAGGTACAATTTCCAAGTCATATTGTGTTCGTTAAAAATAAACTGACCAGGTTGTCCTGTGGTTTTTCAAGAGAAGCTGGTGAAGGGAGCAGGTAGCTAATAAGGAAAACAAGTTTTAAAAACAGCATGATGAAACCCCACAAAATTGGCTTTTTAATCACACTAACTCCAAATGCCTGGGAATGAAAAATGCTATTGTAATTATAAGAGAGTAATTTTCCTTCCTTTAAAAGAAAAACAGGGAAAACGGCTTTCTGGGGGAAAAAAAAAATGTTACTCTCGGTATGCTGGACAAATCACACTTCTTCAATAGCTTTTTAAAAATTAAGAAAAAAAATTTTTTTAATGTTAATTTTTTTTGAGAGGGAGAGAGAGAGACAGAGAGCAAGTGGGGAAGGAGCAGAGACGGAGACCCAGAATGTGAAGCAGGCTCCACGCTCCGAGCTGTCAGCACAGACCCCGACACAGGGCTCGAACTCACCGACTGTGAGATCACGACCTGAGCTGGAGTCAGACGCTTAGCTGACTGAGACACCCTGGTGCCCCTACACTTTTTTTTTAATTTTAGAGAAACAAGGGAGAGGGGCAGAGAGAGGGAATCTTTTTTTTTTTTTTTAATCTTTTTTACATTTACTTATTTTTGAGAGACAGAGTGAGACAGGGCACAAGCCGGGGAGGGGCAGACAGAAGGAGACACAGAATCTGAAGCTGGCCCCAGGCTCCCAGCAAGCGTTCAGCACAGAGTCCGATGCGGGGCTCGAACCCACGAACCGTGAGATGACCTGAGCCGGTCACTTAACCGACTGAGACACCCAGGCGCCCAGAGAGAGGGAATCTTAATTAAGCAGGCTTCACGCTCATTGTGGAGCCCAACATGGGGCTCGATCCCTCAACCCCAGGCCAAATGACCTGAGCGTTGGACGCTCAACCGACTGAGCTACCCAGGCATCCCCTTCAATAGCTTTTTATTTACAGCCGTTGTGCAAGACTCTCGACTTTGTTCAAAAAGTTTCCTTAATAAAAAGCTTAAATGAAATATGAATTACATCTCAGTTTTCTCTATCATCATTGTTTTCTTATGAGCCATCATGCAAACCAAACTAACCTAAGCTACTCATTGTTGCTAAAACCTATCAAACACATCACACAGTCCTTTGCTCATGTGGTTTCTGTTACCTGGAGAGAGGATGAAAAGTTTTCATCAGGATTATTCCATATATTCCAAGTACCATGCTTTCATATTCTATCTGAGCCCATGGCATTAAGTAGGTGATGCACATCCTGTTACTGGAATTATATAAGCATTTGGGGTACTTTAGGATCCGTGCTTTCTATAGAGAATTACAGAACCGTCGTGTCTCAAATTTGTCCCCCATTCAAATATCCTGTAAGACAGTAAAATAAATGCTGAGCATCTGAGGATATAATCCCAAACAACCTGTGTTCGCCTGAAATATCCCTAGAATCTATGTTTTATTCTTAACACTTCCATGGTCCTATATTAGCAACCACACTTGTATGCCTGCCACGTGTGGGCTTACTCTACATACAAGGGAGCATAATAATCTTTGAAATCGTCCATGTTTTGAGCACTTTTACTTTTTACATGGGGGTGGGAGAGGACAATAGGGAAAAGCCACAAACGTGAGGGAAATGAACGTGCATGTTATATTCTACTCTAAATAATTTTTAAGATAAAAATGCTAGGGCGTCTGCATGGCTCAGTCAGTTGACTGTCCAACTCCTGATCCTGGCTCAGGTCATGATCTCACGGTTCAGGAGATCAAGCCCCGAGGCAGGCTCTGTGCTGACAGTGTGGAGCTGCTTGGGATAGGCCTATCTCCAAATATGCATGTCATTTTGAGAAACGTAGGGCTAAGGTTCCTACAACTCTTTTATATTGTCATTTAAGTATTATCTACTTTTTTTTTTAAATTTTTTTTAACATTTATTTATTTTTGAGACAGAGAGAGACAGAGCATGAACAGGGGAGAGGCAGAGAGAGAGGGAGACGCAGAATCGGAAGCAGGCTCCAGGCTCTGAGCCATTGGCCCAGAGCCCGACGCGGGGCTTGAACTCACGGACCGTGAGATCGTGACCTGAGCTGAAGTTGGACGCTTAACCGACTGAGCCACCCAGGCGCCCCAAGTATTATCTACTTTTGAAGCTTTGAACAAAAGTATGAATTCCTTGAAGAACTGTCATGTGAAATCATTGTTCCCCTTCAAAGCTCAGTCTTATGCTTTCTCATAATAGGCCTTCAATAAATATTAACTAATTGAGTGAATTTCAGTTTTCAAAGACTGTGTCCATAAATTACTTACAAAAGCACGTTTTACATTGCCCTCAAAGGAGTAGAACATCAAAACAACCACAACAGAATTTTTTTTTCCCCAGCACCTTCATTGTCAAGTCATAAAGATTTAAAACATTTACACTTGTTGGAGAAAATCTTGTGTATAGTCTATACACTGAAAAGTAGGATTTTAAAATAGAAAATGCAAGAATGCACAATGAGTATTCCATGTTGTGTTTATAGATTTTGCCAGCACCGTATCAAATCTACATCATTTGTAAAGCAAATATCCAGAGATAATTCTGCTTCAGAAACCAATCTGGAAGAATTGACTCTCCCCTGCCCTCTAGTCTTGTATGGTTCCCGATATGCAGCATTTAATTTCCCACTGGTGCCAGGCTGGGACTCATGCCCCATATTTGAACTGAGAGATGAGAAAAACATTCTGGCTACAAACATGTCCCATGGATAGTCTCTTGACGAAATAAAGGGCTCCAAAGTGCATGTTTCAATTATATTTAGATTTAATTACTTGCTGGACATTTACGTTGTTGTATCTGGGAGAGAAATTGTATCTCACATAAGTAGTTCATTGAACTTGCCTGACATATGTAGCCAGACTCAATTCTAAATGATAGAGTAATACAGGGGAAAAATCCTCTGCAGCTCTGATGTGAAGATTCCCAACCTGATATGGTCAACCCGATTAAGGTCTGTGGGACTGGTTTTCCAACACGACGGTATTGCACGGACAGGACGGCTGACTCGGGTTCAGATCTCAGGTCTAGCTTTTCTACTTCCCAGCTAATGGCTGAGCTTGTTAAATAACACGTTGTGAAGACAAGAATAAAATCCCTCCCCAGCCAGAGGCTGAGCAGAAAGGATGGCCCTTAGGGTGGCTAGCTCAGGCAGTGGAGTGTGCCCCTCTTGATCTGGGGGTTGTGAGTTTGAGCCCCACACTGAGTTACTGGATGCTCAGATTACTGAAACAAATAAATGTTAAAAAAAAAAAAAAAAAAAAAAGAAGACGACGAAGACCCTCATATGAGGAGCTATTGAGTCTTTTAAAAGTATAATTTCGGGGTGCCTGGGTGGCGCAGTCGGTTAAGCGTCCGACTTCAGCCAGGTCACGATCTCACGGTCCGTGAGTTCGAGCCCCGCGTCCGGCTCTGGGCTGATGGCTCGGAGCCTGGAGCCTGTTTCCGATTCTGTGTCTCCCTCTCTCTCTGCCCCTCCCCCGTTCATGCTCTGTCTCTCTCTGTCCCAAAAATAAATAAGAAACGTTGAAAAAAAAAAAAAATTTAAAAGTATAATTTCATAATTTCAGCCATAATTTTTAAGAGTGTGTGTGTGTGTGTGTGTGTGTGTCATTCAGAGGAAATGCCATTCAGGTGACTCCACTTCTAGTCATGAAAACAAAGACTCATGCTTGTACACAAAGCTTCACTGCCACACTGCACAATAACCAAAGTGTGCAAGCAACTCGAGTGTCTATCAACACATGAATGGATAAGTAAGATGTGCTGGATACATACAATGAAACACTACAAATGTATAAACCATAAAAAGGAATGAAGTTTGGACACACACTATAACATGGATGAATCTTGAAAACGTTATACAAAGTGAAATGAACCAAGCACGAAAGGAAAAACATTGTATGGTTTTCACTTCTATGGAGTATCTGGAATCAACAAATTCATAGAGAAAGCAGATTCTAAGTTACCAGGATCTAGAAGGAGGAGGGAATGGTGAGTTCGTGCTTCATGGTTATGACGTTTCTTTTTGGGGTGACGGAGACGTTTTGGAAAGATAGGGGTGATGGTTGCACAACATTGGGAACGTAATTAATGCCACTGAGTCGTACAATTAGAAATGATCAGAATTGCACAAAATAAAAACAGACCAAACCAAAATCAAACATAGGGGCATGGGGATCAGCAACAGGCCAGTTTTCTTCTTTCCAGCTAGAACAAAGGGGCATCATTTTTTAAATTTTTTAAACGGTTTTATTATTTTTGACAGTCAGAGAGAGACAGAAACAGTGAGGTCATGACCTGAGCCGAAGTTGGAAGCTGAACAGACTGAGCCACCCAGGCGCTCCCAAAGTGGCATAATTTGAAGAGAGAATATACGAAGGCAACTAAGAGTCCAAACTGTAATATCATTTGGGCGACCAGAACATTTTTTTATTTTTTTGAATTTAGAGATACTACCATCGCTAAGAATTAATATTGATCTTTTTGGAGCGTCTGTGTGTGTGTGTGTGTGTGTGTGTGTGTGTGTTTCTCTGGACACCTGGATGAAAACATGGTAAAGGCCCAACTCATATATGAGGAGACAATTTAAAGGGGTCAGATCACCCATGGCCATGCCCCATCGTGGTCTCTGCAGAGGAGTTTAAAGTCTCCTCTACCCTTTCCCTGGCCATCTGTCCCTTCAATTCGGTGCTAAAGGTGACTGGCTATCTACTACCTTTCCTGTGCCCTGAGAATCTTTTTCAAAATAAAGACTTGGAGAAATACATGTCTACAGAGAAACATGGACCCATGGGTGAGAATAATCCTGGAAAATACAAGGCAGAGTTTCCCTGTGGAATTGAGAAAAAGAGGCTTTTGGACGGGAGTGGACTGGAGGGCAGGAGAACAACACTAGGAATGGGATGTGGTCATGAGCAGATCCCTGTGAAGAGACTCATTCTTTTGAAATTCTTTCTTAAGCTATAAAAAGCCATAATTAACCTATCAACTAATATGACTTCTCTCACATGTATCATTCCCTTAGATTTCTCCAACACTTCAGTGAGATCTGTGGTACGTTGATATTTTGGTTGGTTTATTGGAGGCAAGTGAGAGAGCACTGTAAGGCTTGCTCACATTAGATCCACTCACTCTAACTTAGAGAGTCCTTGAGAGTGAACTAGCATCGGGCCATCCTTGGCTGGGTACCCACGGTGAGGCAAAGTTGAATTTGCAATCCATAGAATCAGGGACCATGAGCACAAGTCAGGAGCCTATAAAAAACTTTATCCCCATCACAGTTTTCCTAAATATGTGTACTTTGTCTTTAAAGGGCTTAGTGTAATGTCTAATCACATTAAGCACTCAAAACTATTAGCTGTGATTTGAAATAACCCACTTCAGAAATTTCCCTTAATGTTCCAGGTTTAATAGAGTGGAGAGAGGAAGGGTAGGGCAAATAGGAAACTCTAAACTTCTGTGTTTGACAAAGGGTGTGATTAGAAAGTTTCTGGGGGCGCTTGGGTGGCCCAGTTGGTTAAGCATCCGACTTCAGTTCAGGTCATGATCTCATGGCTCCTGAGTTTGAGCCCCACATCCAGATCTGTGCTGACGGTTCGGAGCCCGGAGACTGCTTTGGATTCTAACATTTCTCTCTGCCCCTCCTCAACTTGTGCGTGCTCTTACTCTCTCGCTCTCGCTCCCTCTCAAAAATAAATAAACTTAAAAAAAAAGAAAAAGTTTCTGAGTCAGGGCATGGAATGTTAAGATGCAGTGGTAAATACTTCCTTTCTTCCATAACCCAACCATCAAAGAATCTCAGACAGAGAAGGGAGCTAAGACATTGGCTATTACCATTTCCCAACCAGGAGTCCTCCCACCGATCACAGACCGGTCAGTCTCCTGTTACTATGTGTACTTGTCTTTCATAGCAAATATCAGTTTCAATGACATATTTACAGGTTCAATTACTTGATTAATGCGTCTTTCCCACTTGAATGTAAGTTCCATGAGATCCTTATGGATTCATTCATTCAACATTCATTCAGCATCTACTATATGCCAACATTGTACTAGGTACTAGGAATATCTTGGCAGGGCGAAAAGAAAGACAAAAATCCCTCTGTTCATAGACCTAAGAGTCAATGAGGAGCACAGATCACAATATATTTTAAGTGATAAGTGCTAAAGAGAAATATACATTAGAAAGGGGAACGGAAATGCTAGGATAGTGGGATAGAGTTGAAATTTTAGATATGGTCACTAGGAAAGGCCTCAAGTATAAGGAGGTAGTTGAGTAAAGACATAAATAAGGAAATCAAACTGTGATGATCTAACACCTGAAGCTAATATGATATTGTATGTGAACTAATACTGGAATTAAAAACTTAATTTTAAAAACCCATAATGAAAATGAATTAATTAATTAATACATAAATTAGTCAATAAAAACCCCATAATGATATGTACAGGGAAGGACCACTCCGGGCAGGAGAGCCAGTAAGTGCAAATGAGGGGGCGGGCATGTGTGTTCTGTGAATAAGCAAGGGAGAGAGTTGAAAGTATTTATTTTAAGATTTCATCTTTTTTACAGTAATCTCTACACACAAAGGGGCTCAAACTTACGACCCCTGGACCAAGAGTTGCGTGCTCTACCAACTGAGCCAGCCAGGTGCCCCTAAAAGTGATAATTTAGAGGCAAAGCAGAGGCAGATGATACAGGGTCTTGTGTGTCATGGAAGGATGTTGACTATTACTGAGAGAATAGAAAACCATGGAAAGTTTTGACAGACGAGTTATGTGATCTAAAGTGTCTCAAAGGGAGGCACCCGGGTGGCTCAGCTGGTTGAGCTTCCGACTTCGGCTCAGGTCATGATCTCACATTCCGTGAGTTCGAGCCCCGCGTCAGGCTTTGTGTTGACAGCTCTGAGCCTGGAGCCTGCTTCCGATTCCGTGTCTTCTTCTCTCTCTGACCCTCCCCAACTCATGCTCTCGCGCGCTCTCTCTCTCTCTCTGTCTCTCAAAAATAAACATTGGGGTGCCTGGGTGGCTCAGCTGGTTAAACGTCCTCCAACTTCAGCTCAGGTCATGATCTCACATTCCATGAGTTCGAGCCCCATGTAGGGCTCTGTGCAGACAGCTCAGAGCCTGGACCCTGACTCCGATTCTGTCTGTCTGTCTGTCTGTCTTTCAAAAATGAATAAATGTTAAAAAAATTTTTTTTAATAAATAAGCATTAATAAAATAAAAATAAAGTGTTTCAAAAGGATTATTCTGATTGCTGTGTTGAGAACAGACTGTAATCGAAGGACAGGGAAGCAGGAAGACCAGTGGGGGGCAGTAATCCAGGTTGCTTGCACCAGAGGTGGTGAAAAGTGGTCAGTCCTGGATTTATTCTGCAAGTAGAGGTCACAGGACTTGCTAATGCAATGGACTTTAGAAGGAAGAGAACCACCAAGGAAGACTGCCAGGTTGACCTGAGCCGTGGGAGGGATGACACCGTCATGGAGATGGGCAAGATGGCCAAAGGAGCAGGTGTGTTGAGAGAGAGAAAAGGGGATCAGTTTGAGACGTGTTGGCAATGCCCCTCAGATATTTAAATGGGGATGCTGAGGTGGCAGTTGTTTGCATCTGTGTTGAGTTCAAGGAAGTGGTCCAAGCTGGAGCGACAGATTTGGGAATCAATGCCTATGGGGTATTCAAAGCCTTGAGGCAGGAAGGGAGCAGAGACCTTAGCTGCTTTACTCACGACTGTACCCCCAGCACCCAACAGTTTCTCTCACGTAGTTAGGCACTGAGTTTCTATTGAATAAAGAAATAGAAAGGATTTAGACTGAGTTAGGAGGGAGAAGCAAAATCTTTAATAGACCAAATTATATGAGGGCAGGAATTTAAAGCCTTTTACTTGAAAAGCCCAGACGGTTTTCCAAGTTCACTGGAGTCATTTGGATGCTGATTCTGTCTGATGAAATAAACATTTTTTAATGCTTTGGGATGCCGCTGCTTCTGACTTCAAAATATATGGCTTGTGGAAAAGACAGCTTTTGCAAAAATTACTCTTGTGCAATCATCTAGTCTTCTAGCAATTCTTGTAGTGCAATCAGAAAGGAGGGGGGGGAAATAGGTGGTTTAGGGTGCAAAATTTCTATTCCTAAGTCCTACATAACTGGCCACATTTACTTGCTTGGCCACAAAGCAGGAGGTTAGTGCTGGTCTCTACTGAGATTCAGAAAGCGTGCACTTACACAAGGGAACAGATGCCTTCAGCTCACAGAGAACAAGATGCTATTTCAATGAACATTACTAATATTATTGTTACGCTTTTAAAATTAAAGATGTTATTGGCCACCAGGCTTACAATTTCCTAAGTGTCTCTGGCTATTGTTTCCTGATCTTTGTTACCTGTGGAGCATAGACTGGATTTTTACAGCTGTAGCCCTAAAGGAGCCTATACCTTAAGCAGACCGGCCCTCAGTCATTTACCCACGTGACTTTGCCAATGACAGCCCCGCCTATCTTTTTTGGACCTAAACAGGAGGAAGGCTGTTGGGGTACCTGATGATGATGATGCCTTGGGGGGGGTGGAGCCTAAGAGGGTAAGCTCAAATTTGAATGTGTGGGGCCAATGCACTGCCAGACAGAGTCAGTGAGGCAGCAGGACTTGAGGCAAGCCTTCCTTGGCCTAAGACTAAGAAAGACACCCTGGAATCCACAATGGACAGGTAAAGCCATCTCCTCATGGGGCGGGGGTGCACTGGCTTTCCTCTCCGAGCAAATCTGAGCTTTCAGATTGGTAGCTATCTGCTTCTCTCCTCTCACTATCTGACTCACTGCCTGGGCAATCTGCATGTTTATTTCTCTGGATCTGTCACATCTGTTCAGATCTTACACACTCTCTGCCTGATTCTCTGTTCTCTCTCTCTCTTCCATATTCAAAAGAACTCCTATGTGCCACGTATGGACTCGTCCTGAGATGTGTAGTGCAGTTCACACTAGTTTAGAGATTCAATTCATGAAAAGGTATAGCAAGACTAGAACTATATTATAGACGGTAGTGGAAATCGTACTAATAATTTTGTCAGCATTCACCTATAAAAGGACTTGTAAACCTTCCTGGGGACTCTTTACTGAAAAACTTAGTTACAGAGTAAAGAGATTATTTTTTAATGCCCATATGCAAAATTAACTGCTTGAAAGTCACTAGGATGTTATGTATCTGTTACAGGGAGAAAAATCAGTCAAGCATCAGTAAATAACTTTATTTAGTGTTAATTGTTAGGCAGTTAGTGGCATTTTTACTCCTTATCTAGTCTTCCTTTTAATTTTTTTTTTAATTTTTTTTTTTATTTTGAGAGAGAGAGAAAGAGAGAGAGAGCAGGGGAGGGGCAGAGAGAGAGGGAGAAAGAGAATTCCAAGCAGGCTTCATGCTGTCGGCACAGAGCCCAATGTGGGGCTTGATCTCATGAACTCTGAGATCATGACCTGAGACAAAATCAAGAGTGGGACGCCTAACCAACTGAGGCACCCAGGCGCCCCTACGTATATAGTCTTTCAGTTTCACTTAACTTACTTCTTAAATGTATTTTTAAGATTATCAGAATGTTTTCACAAGCAGTTTATGATAAGTTATTATCACATAACTTATTTCATTCCTACTTACTACAGAAGTAGGAGAATCATACTTAATCCTTATACTTTATCTCAACTTAACGCTTTTACAAAGCGTTTACACTACAGAATTGATTTTTTAAATTAAAAAAAAATTTTTTTTCAAAAGATTTCAGGTAATCTTTATACCCAATGTGGGGCTTGAACTCACAACCCCAGGATCAAGAGTCTCATGTTTCATCGGCTAAGCCAGCCAGGTGCACCCAGAATTAAGATTTTTAATGGGAGTCTAAATGTTCTTCAGCAAATTTTCTTGAGGGCAAAAATGTCAAATGTCTGCTCAGTTTGCAATCAGATTTTGAAAATTAAGCTGAGGTATAAAGAGGTAAAGGGTCCAGTGAAAATATTTGTACATAATGAAATGCAAAGCAATGATTAAATTCGTAGTTGAAGCTCAAAGACACAAAAAGGAGAAAAGATGAAATTCAAGAGGAGAAAAGGGGAAATATACAATTATCATTAAGGAAAAGAAAATCTGCAGAGGGCATTCGTCAGGATTATTTTTAACCCATTTGTCTCTGTTTGCATTGCTGGGGATACAGCAATGTTCTGCCTCACGGGGCACAGCTGTCCAGAACAGCTGGCAGCCCGCGACCTTGAAGGACTACCTCTACAAAGTCCTTTGTACCCAAAAGAGAAACCAAGAGAACAGGATACTGGAAATGGGCTCCTAGCTACAGTTGAAGGAAAGTGATGGACCTAGAAGGTTAACTAACAGGTCACAATCAAGTGATTCGCTTCACTGTGGTCGCTTCTGACAAACAGTAATGGACTGCTGTATTTTCCCGTGAGGCAGAAGGCAAAAGTCCATCTGAATTCCCTCACCTATCTCACATCCCTTCCAGAACACCTTTTCTTCCTCCCAGCAGCAGATCCGCTGTGTGTGACACGGTACCTCTCTCCACCCTTTGCTTAGCCATAGAGCCCAGCAGGGTACGTTAGGTGTTTAAAGAAATGTCTCAGTAAGAGATGATGCTTAGTCTGTTTAAAACTGAGTCCCCTGGGGCACCTGGGTGGCTCAGTCGGTTGAGCGACCAACTCTTGATTTCAGCCCAAGTTATGATCTCACTCACGGTTGTGGGATCAAGCCCTACGTCCAGCTCAGCTTTGTGTGGAGCCTGCTTAAAAATCTCTATGCCTCTGCCCCTCCCCCCGCTTGCTCTCACATGCCAATTTTTCCTTCTAAAATGATATGATTAAGCCATTTTTAAATTGCTTGATATACATAATGTGTATACTGGTGATAAACCCAGTTCTCTGCCTCAGGATTTAAAGTGTATTTCAAGAAGCTTCACGTGTGTGAGGCGAGACATTTTAAATTGAGATGGCTATAAAAAGCTCGTCCTTGCTCACCTAATTAATAAGGGTGACACTTGGATACTTAACTCTTGAATTCAGGGTCTATCACATGTATTGCATTAAAATTAATTCTCAACCTATGTCATCACAAAGACTGGGACATGTTTGTAAAACCTTTATTCACAATAGCCTCAAAGTGGAAACAGTCCAAATGTCCATCGACAGGTGAATGAATACACGTGCTCTAAGCCATGCAATGGGATATTACTTCGCAAAACAGAGGATCAAACTATTAATACATGCAACACAACAAATGAATTTCAAAGTGAAACAAGTCAGACACAAAGGAAGAGATAATGTAGGACTTATACGGAATTCTAGGACGTGGATAGTGACATACGGTGACAGAAAGCAGATTAATGGTTGCCTAGGAAAGGGGGGGAAGAACTGACTGACATAGTGAATGAGGAAACTCTGGGGAGGCGTCCCCTGGAAATGTTCTGTATCCTGACGGTGGTCTCAGCTTTGGGTGTTTACATCTGCCAGTACTCACAAAATTGTACATTTTAAAAGGGTGACGTATGTAAATTATGCCTCAATGGTTTAAAAAAAAAAAAAAAAGGTGAAATAAGTTTCAATTCTCTTGCCAGCCAACCGTATTCAAATCCTTGCCTCGCTCTTTGTTTTTACAAGTTCACTGCACTTTTTCTGTTTGTTTTAATTTGAGAGAGAGAGAGAGAGAATGAACGGGAGAGAAGGGCAGAGGGATAGAGAGACAATCCCAAGCAGGCTTCACACTCTGCACTGAGCCTGACTCTGGGCTCCATCCCACGACTCTAGGATCATGACCTCTGGGACCGTGACCACAGCCAAGCCGAAATCAAGAGTCAGACGCTCAGCTCAACCCGAATGAGCCACCCAGGTGTCCCTACAAGTTTACTGCACTTCTGCCCTGGGCCACTAAGTGGCAGCATTGTCTCCACAACTCGATAAATCCATTTCTGGAAGAGACTAAAGACAAAACTCGGAGAAACCATCAGTGCTTTGGTATCAACCATACTATAGAGCTTGTGTTAAATCCACAAACGCAAGGAAACTTGAGTCAGCACAGAGTATTTCCACCAATGCAATGCAATTTAGTGCTCGTGACAAGTAAAACACTGCGCTAGGAATAAGGAAAACAAGGGCATGCGAGCAACGTAACGTAATGTTTAGATTATATTGCCAAGTTTAAAAAGCAGCAGAGTGCAAAATTCCGTATGAAATCAGTATAATCCAAACCATGTAAATATGACTGTAAAATACTAGAAAAACATAAAAATTTTAACTCTTAGATAGTATCCTAAATATTGAATTAGAAAAACTTGTTTTAATTTTTAAAATTTTAATTCTTTAATATTTATTTATTTATTTATTTATTTATTTATTTATTTTTAACTTTATTTTTTTCCATTTACACCCAAATTAGCATATAGTGCAACAATGATTTCAGGAGTAGATTCCTTAATGCCCCTTACCTATTTAGCCCATCCCCCCTCCCACACTCCCTCCAGTAACCCTCTGTTTGTTCTCCATATTTGAGTCTCTTCTGTTTTGTCCCCCTCCCTGTTTTTATATTACTTTTGCTTCCCTTCCCTTATGTTCACCTGGTTTTTATCTTAATGTCCTCATATGAGTGAAGTCATGATATGTCTTTCTCTGACTTATTTCGCTTAGCATCAATACCCTCTAGTTCCATCCACGCAGTTGCAAATGGCAAGATTTAGTTCTTTTTGATGGCTGAGTAATACTCCATTGTATATATGTATCATCCATCGATGGACATTTGGGCTCTTCCCATACTTTGGCTGTTGTTGATAGTGTAATTCTTTAGTACTTTGAAACGTAACACTTAACTTTTTGTATTATTTTTGTATTATTCAAGTTAACAACAGCCAAGTACTACTCTTACGTTAAAAAGAGATTTTTTTCCTCATGAAGTGACACTTTTCTGCCTCAAAACACGAAGTCTAAATGGGGAGACAGGTCAGCAATCAATTGGTAATCGGGGATGAGGGATTCGGTAGGGATGAACTGGAGAACCAAGGGAAACTACAGGAGGGTTTTTCTTTTGAATGTTTATTTATTTATTTATTTTGAGAGAGAGTGCACATAGGCCCAGGAGGGTGGAGGGGTAGGGGTAGAAAGAATTCCAAGCAGGCTCTGCAGAGTCCTATGCTGGGCTTGAATCCACGAACTGTGAGATCAGGACCTGAGCCAAAATCAAGAGTCAGGTGCTTAACACACTCAGCCACCCAGGTGCCCCAGGAGGGTCTTTGTTGTTGTTAAGTGTTCGATTTTTGCCTAGAAATTTGCGGACGGTGGTAGCAAGAAAAAAAAAATAAAAAAGAGTTGAATTGTAGTTAGGCTGTGAAGGATATGTAGGTTTTGTCCAGTGAAAAAGACAGGAAAGCTTTCACTGGGAGGAAGTGCATCAGCGAGGTGATAGGAAAGAAAAAGCCTCAGAACACACGAGTACCACAGGCACTTGAAGGTAGCGAAGGGCAGGGGAAAAGTAGTAGGAAAGGAGGCTAGAGATGTAGACTGATAACCAAATGTAAAAACTGGCCTAAATACCACATTAAAGAGTTATGGGCAGGGGCTCCTGGGTGGCTCAGTCAGTTGAGCTTCCGACTTTGGCTCAGAGCATGATCTCGAGGTTCGTGAGTGCGAGCCCCGCGTTGGACTCACTGCTGTCGGTGCAGAGCCTGCTTTGGATCCTCTTTCCTTCCCCCTCTCTGCCCCTTCCCTGCTCACGCTCTCTCTCTCAAAAATAAAACACAAAAATAAAGAGTTATGAACAGAAGAGATTCACTGGGAGCTTTTCAGCATGGAAATGACATAGTCACGCCTGGGTTTTTGCGAGATCACTCTGGCACAGCACGGAGAATGTTCTTTTGGAGGGTCTGAGGGCAGTGAGACCAGCTTAGAGGCCAGAACAACATGACAACGGAAGGTAGGGGCTTGGACCGAAGCAGAGAACAGGGGGAACAGTGCAGATACAAACTCAAGAAATGTTCGGAGGTTTAAAAAATAAAAATATTAAAAAGCAAAAGAGAAATATTTGGAGAACTGAATCAATATATTTAGATCATTACTTAAATGTGAGGAGTTAAGGAGAAGAATCAATGACCCCCAAGCTTTTAGCCTGGTTACTTGAGATGGAAAAAGTAAGGAGAGACAGGATAATCAGGATGGTGGGCAGTTTGGGAATTCTGTTTTGACCGTGTTGAGTTTGAAGTACACAATGGACATTCAGGTAGCATTTGGAGGGGAACTCTGAAAGAAAAAAATTATGGAACCCCAGGAACAAGTTTGTAATTCCAAGTTGTCAGCATCTAAAAGACAGCTGTGGGAGGAGACTGTCCTGTGAGTGCACATGGTTTGGGGGTTCTGGCTACCTGTCAATTGGTCTTAAATATAAGCACGAAGAAGGGTTAATAATGGAGTCCAAGTTCAGCTCGGGTCCTGATCTCACGGTTCATGGGTTCGAGCCCCGCGTCGGGCTCTGTGCTGACAGCTCAGAGCCTGGAGCCTGCTTCGGATCCTGTGTCTCCCTCTCTCTCTCTCTCTACCCCTCCCCTGCTCGCACTCTTTATGTCTCTCAAAAATAAATAAACATTAAAAAAAATTCTTTAAAAAAAAAAGCCTGAAGGAAAGCCAGGAGTAACCAGAGAAGGAGCTGTACTCCTGTATGTTCCTCCCTCTCTCACCCACAGCCTCCTGATGAAGCAGAGGAAGTTTCTCTACCATTTCAAGAATGTCCGCTGGGCGAAGGGTCGCCATGAGACCTACTTGTGCTACGTGGTGAAGCGGCGGGACAGTGCCACCTCCTTTTCATTGGACTTCGGTCACCTTCGAAACAAGGTATCAATTATTTGCTTCCAAGGCAATTAAAAGCTAGACTATGGGCACTTTTAAAACCATCTGCTGACGGTATTACATTTCAACCTGTCTCACATTTAGGTCTTCAGATTTCTTCCTTTTTTTTTTTTTTAATTTAAGAAAATTTTAGGTTTGTCTATTTTGAGAGAGAGACAGAGAGAGACAGAGAGCACAGGATAGGGGCAGAGAGAGGGAGAGAGAATCCCAAGCAGGCTCCGCACTGTTAGCACGGAGCCCACATGGGGCTTGAACTCATGAACTGTGAGATCATGACCTGAGCCCAGATCAAGAGTCAGCGCTTCAACCAACTGTGCCACCCAGGCACCCCAATCTTTTTCTTTTTTAAATGTCCACGAAACTCAGGGTCCCTGGGTGGTTTAGCCAGTTAAGTGTCCAACTCTTGATCTCGGCTCAGGTCATGATCTCACAGTTCGTGAGTTCGAGCCCCGCATAGGGCTCTACCCTGATGGTGCAGAGCCTGCTTGAAATTCTGTCTCTCCTTCTCTCCGCCCCTCCCCCACTTGTGCTCATGCACGCTGTCTCTTAAAATAGATAAACTTAAAAAAAAAAAAATGTCCATGAAATTGTAATTGTTATGCCCCAAAGCGTGTCATCCAATGTCCTCCCCAATCATGCTGGGTACATTACTGCCACACCTTGCTTCAATGCCAAGAGTTAACTGCCCCCAAAATCTCTCCCCTCTCCCCAGCAAATGAATTGCCTTTGAGGTTAAGGAAGAAATCAAATGTAGGAGCCTTTTGATTTAGGAGAATATTATCAGCTCATTCAAGCTAAATCTTAAATGTGAAAATCAAATTTTCTTTAGAATTTTTAAAAGTAAGGAAGAAAAATTGAGGAAACATTAATAATGACTCAGTTCTGTTTGCCAAATGATTCCTATTCCCTTCTGCTCACACAGATCATAAGCCAATGAGTACATTGAGTATGAGACCCAGAATACTCAGGGAAGCTTCAATTGGCTGATTAATTAAACCGATCTCTCAGCATCTAGAAGATCAGAGAATTACACTTCCAAGAGACTTCTTCACCATAACCAGATGGGTTTACATAAGCTTCTGCCAACGATTATTTCCTGTCTCATAACAGGCAGTGACATCTGGTATCGGTGGGAGTCCCAGGGAAGAATCCATGGGTGGAAGGACACTGACTCATTGTTTAGTGTTTATCTGACTGTTCAGTTCCCTTTGCCTCCATTTGTATTGCGTAAATTATCTCACTACAATTGTTTAACATCCTAATCTCTTTCTTGTTTGTTGATGTGGCACATTCTACGTATGGAAGGCTTTGCAGTTACCAACCCTTTATTTCTTTCTCATTTAAGCCTCACACCAGCCTATTTCACTGGTATGGAATTAGAAGATCCAAGAGTTGGGTAAATTGTCTCAGTCACCTGAGTGGTGACGCCAGGAACCGGAACCTAGATCATCAGATTCCGGGGCTAATGACCTTCCCGCAACACTAAGCCGACTTGCTATATCTCACTATTGTGAGATTATTATTACAATCGCAGGGATCACACAATGCGCAAACACATTCAATTGTTCTTAATCCTTAGCAGTGCCTATTACCTCTCTTACAACACCCCTCTGTCGGCCTTACTCTAATGTGTTTTGCCCCTTCATAAGTTTCCTACCTCCCCCTAGCGGTCTGGTGTATTTCCACGATGTCAAGCAACAGGACTTCGTTCCAAGCCATTTTCTTTCTCCTTAAAGGTGCAAAAAATTAACCTCACAAGCGCAGCTTAAAAAACTCCACGACAGTGTGATGCTACTTCAACCAGGCTCATTTCATCCTCCCGGTCCACAGAAAAATCCATAACCTGTCTCCACGCCACAGGGCCACGGCGGCAAAAGGGTTCGGGCCTCGCCGCTCCTTCGGGGAGTTAGCAAAACGTTTTGCAACGTTAAGGCCCAAAACTGCGGACACCCCATAAAAGATTACTGTGGGGAGCAGGTGAATCAATGACCGTAAAGCTACCGGCGCCGCAGTCAAGGTCAGTGAACGTCACCTAAGTCGTCTGCTCTCTCCGCAGAACGGCTGCCACGTGGAACTGCTCTTCCTCCGCTACATCTCCGACTGGGACCTGGACCCTGGCCGCTGCTACCGCGTCACCTGGTTCACCTCCTGGAGCCCCTGCTACGACTGCGCCCGGCACGTGGCCGACTTTCTGAGGGGGTACCCCAACCTCAGTCTGAGGATCTTCACCGCGCGCCTCTACTTCTGCGAGGACCGCAAGGCCGAGCCCGAGGGGCTGCGGCGCCTGCACCGCGCGGGCGTCCAAATCGCCATCATGACCTTCAAAGGTGCGGAGGGGACGTCTGCTGCGCAGGCGCCGTGCGGCAGCTCTGGTTCAAGATTGCAATTCAGAATGAGAAACGTCGGGGGCGGGATCCAGCCGAAAATTATCAACTAGAATTGGAGGAAAAGAATTAACGGCTTGGACACCAGGCTTTGGGGGAGATGAGAATTAAGGGGGAGGAGCTGTGGGGGCATGAGGGGGGAAGGGTTTTCTTTCTTTTCTCTTGATTTGGGATCTGAGCTGTCTTAAACCCCATCTCCCTCCTTTTTTTTTTTTTTTTTAAAGATTATTTTTATTGCTGGAATACTTTTGTGGAAAATCGTGAAAAAACTTTCAAAGCCTGGGAGGGGTTGCACGAAAATTCAGTTCGTCTATCCAGACAGCTTCGACGCATTCTTTTGGTAAGGGGCTTCTTGGCTTCTCCTTTCCTTTCTCTCTCCAAAGTCATCTTTTCCTGCAGCGACTTGTGTTTTCCTTTCTTATATTTTTCACACTGTCGTTATGTGCGCGTGTGTGTAAATATCACTCCTTATTTTTCCCCTGGTGAAAGCCTATTTTCTGGCTTTTTTTGTTGTTGTCGTTTCTCCCGCATTCGAGTTTGCTCTTCTGTTTCACAATGCAGAGCCCTCTGCCAGGATGCCTTTGCCTTCCCCTCTTTGATCCCTCACATGTCTCTTTCTTGGTTAGAGTCTCAAGAGCTGTCTTTTCCTCCTGGTAGCGTTCCTTCCTCTTCTCTTCCTGTCTCTTCCTAGTCCCCCCCCCCCCCCCCCCCCACTTACTTTCCTGCAAAATGTTACAAAGTCATCCCCTGAGTCTCCTTCTCTTTCTCCACAGCCCCTGTATGAGGTTGATGACTTGAGAGATGCATTTCGTACTTTGGGACTTTGACAGCAGCCTCCAAGAATGTCACATATTATAAGCTATCTCTGAAGACAATAGGTAAAAGGACGATCTTTCAAGAAGTCTGTTTTTCTTCAACTCTCACTTCCTTAGAGTTTAGAGAAAAAAATATTCGTATACAGGGCTTGTTTAAAAAACATCTGGAAAGTAGACCAGGAGCACAGGCCCACCGAGGTAGCGGTGCAACCGGTGCAGGTTTTAGTGCAACAGCGCCCTCTACTGTGAAATGGCAGAATTGCAGGGCCTGGGAGCGCCTAAAGTGTCCTGTTCTATGACTTTTAGGCTGGGAGGAAACAGAAGGTAACTCCCTAAAAGCATGGTGAGAAGATCAAATATTTTATAATCAGTTTCCTCTATTATTCGTTCTGAGTTTTTCAAGGATATTACTGATACATTTTTGTACTCTTTGCCTTTGGGGTTCACTTTCAAGTGAACAGACCTCCACCAGTCCATGATCTATGTAGAACCACCTAATGAAAGACTCTGGGTGATTGTAACCCCCAAACATCTTCTCAGAGCATTAATATCTAAGCATGTGCTGTCTGTTTTAATTGTCTGAGGCATGTTTTCCTGTTTGTACACACAACGGTTATTTTCTTGGTATGGAATATGTGCGATCACCTTCAGGGTATTTTATAATAAAGGATCTTAAAATGAGTATGAGGACTGACAAAGACGCCTGAAAGTTAGTTGGTGCTTCAAGTCACACATCTGGAAACACAGATCCTTTTTAAAGAAGTCCATAGTTCAGAAAACACAACCACACATTTCGCGGGTAATCAGGTAACACTTGGAGAGGGGTTGCTTCAGTGTTAAAACCAGGCACCTGTTCTCCCCGATGGGTCTGTTAACTTGAACAGTGTCAACCAGGCCAACAGGTTCCTACTTTATGTGATGCTTCTCTCAAAGAAATGTTCACTATTTAAGAGAGTGTGATAAAAAGAGAATAATATTTGGGAAGGATGACAGAGCATAGCAAAGAAAGAGTGTTTTATCCAGCAAAATGTAAGGGAGCCAGCCTATGGCACAGAGACTGCCTACGTGTAACAACTATCCTTGACTGTAAGAAAAATAGTCAAAGCAACCACGTCACTGTGCAGTTATCTCCTGGAAACCCTTGCAATGCAGATAAATAGATCCACAGGACAAGCTGAATGCACAATCGTATTGTCCTACAAATGCAAACGGGTGCCAGGGCCAGTCAATAAAAGAATATAAGTTCTTTCAACAAACTGCTAGGACAATGGATATCTATAGGCAAAAGAATCAATTTGGATCTCTACCACATGCCATATATAAAAGTTAACTCAAAATTTATCAACTGCCTGCATGTAAGAACTACAGACTATAAAACCCTTAGAAGGAAACAGGTGAAAATCTTCGTGACCTTGGATTTGACAACAGTCTCTAAAATATGACACCAACAGCACAAGCAACAAAAGGGAAAAAAAATAGAGAGATTGGATTTCATTAAAATGAGAAGCTTTGGGGCGCCTGGGTGGCTCAGTCAGTTGGGCAGCCGACTTCGGCTCAGGTCATGATCTCGCGGTCTGTGAATTTGAGCCCCGCGTCGGGCTCTGTGCTGACAGCTCAGAGCCTGGAGCCTGTTTCAGATTCTGTGTCTCCCTCTCTCTGACCCTCCCCCGTTCATGCTCTGTCTCTCTCTGTCTCAAAAATAAATAAACGTTAAAAAAAAATTAAAAAATAAAATAAAATGAGAAGCTTTTGCACATCAAAGGATAGTAGGAAGGAACTGAAGAGACAGCTTGCAAAATGGGAGGAAATATTTGCAAATAGTGAGTCTAGTGTGCAGAATACATAAAGAACGCTTATAACCCATAACAAAAGTCAACCTAATTAAAAATGACCAACAGACTCAAATAGACATTTCTCCAAAGATGATACACACAAATGTCTAATAAGCACATGAAAGATACCCCTTAGTCATTAGGGAACATTCTTAGTCATTAGGGAAATGCAAATCAAAGCCACAATGAGATACCACTCATACAATTAGGATGGTTATCAACAACAAGAAAAGCAATAATAACAATTGTTGCTAAGGCTGTGGAGAAACTGGAACTTCTATGTATTAACTGGCAGAAATGCACAACTGTGAGGCCACTCTGAAAGACAGTTTGGTGGTTCCTCAAAAGAGAATAAAAGACAGAATTATTGCATGACCCAGCAATTGCACTCCTAGGTATTTATCCAAGAGATTAACCTTTTGTTTTTTGCCTTTAATTTAAGTAATCTCTAAACCCCATGTGGGGCTCAAACCCGTGACCCTAAGATCAAGAGTCTCACACTCTACTGACTGAGCCAGTCAAGCACCCTTACATCCAAGAGATTAAAAGCAGTGCTCACTTCAGCAGCACATACGCCAAGAGGTTAAGAGCGTTGTGTGGAAACAAAAACTTGTAAGTGAGGACTTACAGCGGGAGTATTCGTGGTAGAAAAGTAGGAACACCAAATGTCCATCAGGTGATGGGTGAATAAATAAACGTGGTATCTCCATCCAATGGTATTGTATTCGGTCATAAAAAGGAGTGAGGTACGGATACATGCCACAACATGGACGAATCTTGGAAACATGATGCCAAATGAAAGAAAGCCAGACAGAAAATGCCACACAACGTACGATTCTGCCTATTTGGGATGTCTGGAGCAAGCAAGCCCACAGAGGCAAAGCTTAGTGGTTGACAAGAGGGAGAAGGGCATGAGAATCACTGAACGCATATGGCGTTTCTTTATGGGGTGACGAAAATGGTCTAGGATTCGATAGTCGCCATTCTGAATGTACCCCCAAACCACTAACTTGTATATTTTAAAGTGGCTAAGATTTGCGTGTGTGTGTGAATCGATAGATGAATTTACAAGTGTGGATTTTATGTTATGTGAATTCTATCTCCACTTTTATTTATTTATTTATTTATTTATTTATTTATTTATTTTTAATGTTTTATTTATTTTTGAGACAGAGAGAGACAGACCGTGAGCAGGGGAGGGTCAGAGAGAGAGGGAGACACAGAATCCGAAGCATGCTCCAGGCTCCGAGCCGTGGGCACAGAGCCCGATGCGGGGCTCGAACCCACGAACTGCGAGATCATGACCTGAGCCGAAGTCGGACGCTTAACCGACTGAGCCACCCAGGCGCCCCTCTGTCTCCACTTTTAAAACAAGTCAGTGACTTTGGAGGTGAACCTGAATTTGAATTCTGTTTCTATGCGACAGCGGGCAAGATATGTTTAACCCATCTACAACTTTAATTTCCTATCTCTACATGGGTGACAACGTGAACTTTTCACATGTTTTTGTTAGGTATTAAATTAGAAGATAAGACAAAGCTGGTGCTCTCTCAATAATGAGCATTGCCACCCTTTCTGTTGGCAGGACAGAAACGTAAGACATCACCCTCGACATCACCCTCTACTCCCATATCCCGTCCTCCAGACTTTTATGCTAAACACTTCTTGAATTTATTTACTTTTCTCTCCCTCCTCTACTAGTACCTAAGAAAGGGCAAAATAAACACCAAAACAAATGTAAAAATAGCCCTTGATAATTGAAAGCTGGTCCCACACTGAGAGCCAGGCAGTATTATTTTCGTATTGGACATAAACAATCTCATAGAATACCAGCCTCAGACAAGTTCACTCGGACTGATAAAATGAGAGAAAGCAAAACCATTTCATAATTTGTCTGAGCCACCCCCAAAAATACCAAACACCGCCTCTCTGGGCTGGAAGGAATGGCTGCTACTTCTTTGCCGATTACAGCTTTATCCTTGTTCCACTCAGCCCTCCCTAAAGATTTGACACACCCAGTTGTAGAATTGACCCCATTTCCTCACCATATCTAATCTAACACAAATCCCCAGGTTCTTAGACCCTCCCTCAAATCACCAAACCAAAGCCCAGATTCTGTAATTAAATTCCAAGCCGTGAAGTCGCTCAGTAAGAGAAAACACCCTCTGACTGAGACTTAATGGCTTCCCATGATGTGTCTTCTCCCTCACTACAAGAGTAATAAATCCCACTGGTTCAACTTCAGGAGCTGTGTCGCTCATGGTCTTTGGACGGAGGCCATTGACACATCTCAGCTGGAACTATCGACTTCTCTAGTCTATTGTAATAGTTATGATATTCACTAATTATTACATGGTAACTGAGAAGTTTCGAGGCCACTTTTAAGCCACTGGCTTTCGCAACGAAAATTTGAGTGAAGCAATGGCCCCCAGTTGACGCAAACAGGGTCATTAAGCGACCCACCTCAAAATAGCCAGAAGCCCCAGCGAACCAATCGGCTACTTACAACCAGGCAGTTTTCAAACAAGGGAAAATACCCTATGTTCCCATACCTCTTCACTCTGCCCTCATCACTGTGGTCTCTCACCACTGCTTCCTGGCAGGGTATTCAATAAACTTCTCTTTAGTTTGCCTTGGGTGAATTCTTTTAACGTCAGTGCGGTCAGCCCCCACCCAGTTGGAATGCCTCACGAGAAGCATTCTGTGGTGGTGAAGATATGGTTGGTTTTATTTTGTTTGAGAGAGAGAGAAAGAGAGACAGAATATCCTAAGCAGGCTCCACACCCGACACAGAGCTCCATCCCATAACTCTGGGATCATGACCTGAGCCGAAATCAAGAGTTGGGTGCTCAACAGACTGAGCCACCCAGGCGCTCCATATGGTTGTCTTTAAGAAAATTTCATGAGAGGGGCACCTGGCTGGCTCAGTCAGTAGAGTATGCCACTCTTGATCTCAGGATTGTGAGTTCAAACCCCGTGTTGGGTGTGGAGCTCCCTTAATTTTTTTTTCATGAGAAATAAATGCTGGATCTGTTATTCATTCTTCCTAATATTTACTGATCAACTACTAGATGCATAGCATTGTGACCAACATAATGGAGATTATATATATATATATATATATATATATATATATATATATATCCCTGTGTTCTAAAAACATTCCAGGGGTGCCTGGGGGGCTCAGTCGGTTAAGCGTCCAACTTCAGCTCAGGTCATGGTCTCGGAGTTTGTGGGTTCATGTCGCGGTTCATTGGTTCAAGCCCCGTGTCCGGCTCTGTGCTGGCAGCTCAGAGACTGGAGCCTGCTTTCAGAGTCTGTGTCTCCCTCGCTCTCTGCCCCTCCCCTGCTCACACATACTCTCTCTCTCTCAAAAATAAACATTAAAAACATTTTTTTTCTAAAAAATAAAAGCTTATGTTCCAGCCAGAAAGACTAGCCACGTACATGAAGAAAATACTGTATGTGGTTTTAAATGGGAGTTGGGGTACTTTCTGTCGGAGAAACGGCTGCTTATAATATTTTAGAATTTAAATGTTCAATTTTTAATGTTCAATGTTTAATTAAATGTTCAATGTTTAGAATTTAAATGTTCAATTTATTAAAGATACAAATCGAAGCACCTAACTCTTAAGCCTCTATTTCAAACTTCAAGATTATCTTATATGGGAAACCAATTTGACAATAAATTTCATATATTGAAAAAAAAAAGATTATCTTATATGATTTACAAAGCTAATTTTGTATTAAATGAGAGCAACCACTTTGACTTGCTCTTTAGTATTAGAGTAGCCCAAAATAGAGATTAAACTTAAATACATCATTTTTACCATCTTAAGTTACGTTGTGTGTTTTAATTTCTTTTTTTAATTTGAGAGAGAGAGAGAGAGAGCGGTGGAGTGGGACAGAAGGAGAGAGAAAAAGAGAGTCTTTAAGTTTTTTTTTTTTTAGTTTATTTATTTATTTTGAGAGAGATAGAGACAGCGTGAGCAGGGGAGAGGCAGAGAGAGGTAGACAGAGAATCCCAAGCACTATCCGCACAGAGCCTGATGCGGGCTCAAATTCACGAACCATGAGATCATGACCTGAGCCGAAACCAAGAGTCAGACTCTTAACAGACTGAACCAGGCGCCCCAGCATTATGTATTTTAATATGATGGCTTTTTAACCACTTTAAATGCTTGACAAGGCAGGCGAACTTACAAGCAAATCTAACAGACAAAACCTATAAAATGTCAAAACTAATTTTGTCAACTGTCCCAAACGTCTCAATACTCTTTACAGGCTTAACTAAATTCCCTTAAACCGTTCAGCTTAAAATGCCAAGATCTAATATGAGATTCTTTAAATCACCTTTGTATGCACATTATCCTGAACTACAAACAAAGTTATTAATATAATTGGTTTGACCTATTTTATCACCTACAGATTCAAGCCTGGACTTTTATAGGGTTGCAAAGTAGTTAATCTATTTAAGATGACAGAACTTAACATCTAAGATGGGCTGGACAATGACAATGATATAGTTACTTTTCCATTACAACGTTTGAGATTCCAGACCAGCCATGGAATCTGAGAACGACATAGTTCCGGGTTTATTCTGTTACAGTAGGAATGGACCCGTGGGCCCTTTTATAGGGTTGATTTGTTAACAGGAGATCTTCGACTACTCTCAGCAACTAAACAATAGTTACCCAGTTTGGGTAAATGGAATTTGACACCCCCTACCATGTTGCAACTAATTTCCATCCTACTTGGATTTAACTAATCTTCTCACTGATCGATTTGACTGTGAATTTTTTCCATAGTCTTGGCCACCATTCCATAATCTAATGTTTGGAAGTTAAATTAATAATGCAACTACAATTCTGCTTGAGAAATTGCCAGTCACAATATGACTTAATGACAAGTGTTAACAGTGATGCTTTGGATTTCTAGAAGGAAGAGATTATTGTGGGCTGAATAAGCCAAGAAAAGATAGAGGTTGAAATTTACCTGGACCTTGGGAGAAATGTTAAATACTTTAGCATGTTTCCAAAAGTCTCTGTGAATAAAGTGATGAATGGTTAAATAGTGACCTTTATAAATTCCGTTAAAAGTATCTTTTTTTTAAGTTTGTTTACTTTGAGAGAGAGCACATGGGGGCACGCAAATAGAGGAGGGCAGAGAGAGAGAGAAAGAACTCCAAGCAAGGTCCCTGTTGTCAGTGCAGTGCCCCATGAGGCTCAAACTCAGACACCATGACCTTAGTAGAAATCTAGAGTCAGATGCACAATGGACTGAGCCACCCAGGTGGCTCATAAAAGTATTAAAAAAAAAAATTTTTTTTTTTTTGAGAGAGAAAGACACAGAGTGTGAGTGTGCGGGAGGAGCAGAGAGAGAGGGAGACAAAATCTGAAGCAGGCTCCAGGCTCTGAGCTGTCAGCACAGAGCCTGATGCGGGGCTCGAACTCACGGACCGTGAGATCAGGACCTGAGCTTAAGTCAGACGCTTAACTGACGGAGCCCCCCAGGCACCCCTATAGTATTTTAAATATATGTAACCTTTAACCTTACAATTTCGTTTCTAGGAAACTAATCTGAAGAAAGACATCCTTCTCACTATCTGTACCCAAGGTTACATAGACAAGGGCATGTATGTATATATAGCCCTGTAGTTAGGGAGAAACTGTAAGTAATCAAGCCACTAGTGAGACGGTTAATTATAGAACAGTAGTAGGAGTCGGCAGCAATTGTAAAAGAATGCTGGAAAGCTACACAAATGTATATAGGCAGACAGAGGACCCCTCAGCGACAGTGGCCATCCCCTCCAGCCGCCCTCCCGGTAGACGAGGCCGGCAAGCAGCAAACAGAAACCCTCAGGTTCTTTCATATCAAAACAGCAAAACACCGAAAAAGGGAGTTGAGGGAACCCCGTTCTTCACTGTCGAAGCCACAGACAAGCCTTCCTGACACCCTGTAACCGCACCTTGCACCAAGTGGCAAATAAACTCCAAGCAGCCATTGACATAGGAAAATATCCAAAACATATTGCTAAGTGAAAAAAAAAAAAAAAAAACTTTTAAAATGCTTCATAGAGCTTGATCTCATTTATGCTTTAATGGGTATGTATGTGTATATGTATACATACTTTTTTTTTTACATATGCAGATACATATTCATAAATATACACTTAAGCAAAAGGGCTGAAGAGATAAAATCCAAACTATCAGCTGCGGTTATATCCAGAGAGAAAATCTGTACGGGAGGAAGAAGGCACGGGAGAGGGAACTTTTTACTCCACACATTTCAACAAAAGAAGTGTCACTGTAAATTTTTAATCGTTAAAATTTAAGCAAAGAAAATACCATTTAAAACGTAGGACTGATTGGAATTCATTACTTCATATTCTCCAGTGTTTATTTACTAACATATAGAACATTCCACCACTTTAAGGAATTGAGAACATTCCAGTAAAATAAGTCTAGCAAAGGCATGGGTCTTTCTTTGACTGTCTAAAAGCTTTCCTCCTACTACCAATGATTTATGAAATGCTTTTTAGAGGGTTGAGCCATCTGTAGGAAAGAGTCCAGTAGAGTTGGGCCAGCAAAAGAGAAACAGAGATATATATTAACGGGTTGGCTTACATGACTGTAGGCTCAGCAAAGCAAGGCTGGAATCTGAGGGCTGGCTGTCGGAAAGGGCAGGTTGGGACGTTAGGGCAGGAGCCGAGATGCTTCAGTCCCCAAGTGGAAACATCTCTGTAGAAGCTCCCTTGTTCTTATATCCTTTAAACTAATTGGATCAGGCCCACCCAGATTATCTAGAAATCTAACCGTCAACTGATTATGGACCTGTAGGAATATCAACAAAATATCCCAGAGTGACACCTAGGTTAGTCTTGGAGTAACTGGAGCCTAGCCAAGTTGACTCATAAAACACACATCACATGGGGCTCCTGTGTGGCTCAGTCAATGAAGCATCCAACTTCGGCTCAGGTCACGGTTTGTGGGTTCGAGCCCCGAGTCAGGCTCTGTGCTGACAGCTCGGAGCCTGGAGCCTGCTTCAACTCTGTGTCTCCCCTCTCTGCACCTCCCCCACTCACACTCTGTCTCTCAAAAATAGAAACATTAAAAAATATAATTAATAAAACCCCACATGTCACAGTATGTATATGTAAAAAGCAAAAACAAACAAAACTCCTTTCCCCCCCCAAAAAGCTCCCCCCTGTTCACCTCCCTTATTTTTCTTTAAGATTTTATTTTATTTTTAATATTTAAAAATGTTTATTTCTTTATTTTGGGAGAGAAAAGAGACCGTGGGTAGGGGAAGGGCAGAGAGAGAAGGAGACGGAATCCAAAGCAGGCTCTGGGCTATTGGCACAGAACCTGACGAGGGGCTCGATCCCACAAATTGTGAGATCATGACCTGAGCTGAAGTCAAGAATTGGATGCTCAACGGACTAAGCCACCCAGGCGCCCCTTTAAGATGTTATTTTTAAGTATTTTCTACAGCCAACATTAGGCTCGAACTCACAACCCTGAGATCAAGAGTCTCATGCTTCACCAAATGAGCCGGCCAGGCAGGCATTCCTTTTCAGCTCCCTTATTAGCTACTTGGCGATGTTTTCAAATTCCCCAAAGAGACACAGTTTAATGGCTTTACCTATCTTTTGGGCCGTTCAAAATATGTTTCGACTAAGTTGGTATCAGTGCCAATTAGAAATGAGAGGCATAAACGAGTTTACAGACTTAGAAGGGAAGAGTGATTAGATATGAACGTTGCAAAGGGGACAGTGAATTAAAAGCAAATCACAGATTTCTACACTGACTGGAGTATCACTCCTTGATGATAGTTGTCTTTGAAAGAAATACGTTGTATCTGAACCCCTACGTCTCACCCAGTGGCCCCAGTTCTTGCCCAACCGGCTGTCTCTCTATCCCCTGACCCCATAAGCCTGACTTGTGCAGGTACCTCACAACACTTAAACTCTAAACTCATAGCCCAAATCACAGCTCGCGTTTCTCGCCATCACTAGGACCCAACTGGGCTTATTTCTGTCCTGTCTATGCTCTAAACTTGGTCTCCTTGAATTACCTCAATTCTTAACTTTTCTTTTTTTATGCTTTATTTATTTCTGAGAAAAAGAGAGACAGAGCATGAGCAGGGGACGGGCAGAGAGAGAGGGAGACACAGAACCCGAAGCAGGCTCCAGGTTCCGAGCTGTCAGCACGGAGCTCGACGCGGGGCTCGAACCCACGAACTGTGAGATCATGACCTGAGCCGAAGTCGGACACCTAACTGACTGAATTCCCTCAATTCTAATCTCTGTTGTCCTAGGCTTTGAATCTGATATTTGCACGTGGCTTCTCCTCTGCTCAACCCTAGCTTAGCTCTTCAGTTTCTAGTAAAAGTTGTTGATTTTGGTGGGAGCAGAATTCTATCTCAAAACTCTAGAATCAAATTCCATTTTCTGGTGACTACAATCGATCAGGCTGGCCACATTTCTTCCAAGCAGAAGGAGAGGAGTCATTTGTCTCTGTATCATCTATCTTCTGAGCACTTATTAGTTTGCCAAACACTGTGGTAGGTCCTCCTGTTACAAGGATAATGAGAAATAGTCTTTCCCTTTAAAAAGCCCCTAGAGGAGGGGCGCCTGGGTGGCACAGTCGGTTAAGTGAGTGACTTTGGCTCAGGTCATGATCTCACAGTTTGTGATTTTGAGCCCCACGTTGGGCTCTCTGCTCTCAATGCAGTGCCCGCTTTAGATCCTCTGTCTCCCTCTCTACCCCTCCCCAGCTCGTGCTCCCTCTCTCCCTCTCAAAAAAATAAACATAAAAAAAAAAAGAAAGAAAGAAAGAAAGAAAGAAAGAAAGAAAGAAAGAAAGAATGAAAAGCCCCTAGAGGAGAGAGAGACCAATAACCCACAATTGCACACAATTTGACACAAGTACACAGACATATGTATGGAGGAGGTTATTTTATTTTTTATTTTTGGTCATTGCCTTTTTTATTTGTATTTTTTAATATAATTTATTGTCAAGTTGCCTAATATACAGTGTATACAGCGTCTTCTTGGTTTCAAGGGTCGATTCCCGTGATTTATCACTTACGAACAACACCCAGTGCTCATCCCAACAAGTGCCTTCCTCGGTGCCCATCACCCATTTTCCCCCCTCCCCCCGCACCCCCATCAATGGAGGAGGTTATTTTAATTAGCTTGAGGTGCCAAAGAAGGCTTGCTAGAGCAGAATACCCAAGAGCTTAATATTTTTAAGTTTTAAATACCTTTTTAATTAAAATATTATGCACATAGAGAAAAGCGCATGAATCACAAGTGACAGGTTGAGGATTTTCAAGAATGTATGACAAACACCAAGATGAAGAAATAGAATGTTACTGGCATTCCAGAAACTCCCCTCACACCCCCTCCCAGTCCTCTTGCTTACATTAAAAGAAGTTAGGGGGACGCCTGGGTGACTCAATCGGATAAGTGTCTGACTCTTGATCTTGGCTCAGGTCATGATCTGGCGCAGTTCGTGGCTTCAAGCCCCATGTCAGGCTGTGCACTGACAGCATAGAACCTGCTGGGATCGCTCTCTCCTTCTCTCTCTGCCCCTCCCCTGTTCTCACTCACTCTATCTCAAAATAAGTAAATAAAATAAACTTTAAAAAAGTAAGTTAGGAGTGAAAAGTGGTGAGGATACACTTGGCAAGAAGAATAATATGTTTAAAGATTGAAAGGTTTAGGGGCGCCTGGGTGGCTCGGTCGATTGAGCATCCTGACTTCAGCTCAGGTCATGATCTCATGGTTTGTGGGTTCGAGCCCCGCGTCGGGTTCTGTGCTGACAGCTCGGAGCCTGGAGCCTGCTTCGGATTCTGTGTCTCCCTCTCTGTCTGCCCCTCCCCTGCTCATGCTCTGTCTCTCTCTCTCTGTCAAAAATAAATAAACATTTATAAAAAAAATTTAAAAAATTGAAAGGTTTAAAGTAGTGCAGAAGGGGGGGCCTAGGGGGCTCAGTGGGTTGAATGTCTAACTCTCGATTTCGGCTCAGGTCGTGATCTCATGGTTCGTGAAAGCAACCCCGCCCCACATCCGGCTCTGTGCTAACAGTGAGGAGCCTGCTTGGGATTCTCTCCCTTTCTCCGTCCTTCCCCTTTGTGAGCATGCGCGTGTGCATGCTCTCTCTCTCTCTCTCTCTCTCTCTCTCTCTCAAAATAAATAAATAAACGTTTAAAAAATAAATCGGTAAAGTAGTACAGAAGGTAGAAGAAGGTGTGACTCGTGGTGGAAGAAGAAGGTGGTTGGAGAGAAAGCTCATCTCCTCCATCAGCAGGAGCCTGATTATGAAAATCCTTTCCATAAGTTGAGGAGTTTAATTTTAAACCTAAAGGCTATGGAGAGTCTCTGGAAAGTTTTCCTCAGGGGAGAAATAACTTGACCCAATTTGCCATTCAGAAACATTCTGGGGGCGCCTGGGTGGCTCCGTTGGTTGAGCCTCCGACTTCGGCTCAGGTCATGATCTCGCGGTTCATGAGTTCGAGCCCCGCGTCGGGCTCTGTGGTGACAGTGCAGAGCCTGGAACCTGCTTCGGATTCTGTGTCTGCCTCTCTCTCTGACCCTCCCCCGTTCATGCTTTGTCTGTCTCTGTCTCAAAAATAAATAAACATTTTAAAAAAATTTAAAAATAAAATAAAATAAAAACACAATTGTAGTTAGGCCTGGATAAAAGGGTTGCAGGCTTTCAGGCAAGACTGGGGTCATGGATAAGGGAGGGAGCTGGTGAATGTTAGGGAGTAGCTTCTGCCTTAGCCAATTAGTCTTGGAAAAGGTTGTAGTTGAGGATAACTGCTAGGTTTCCACTTTGAAGAATGACTTGATGGTGATCCCGTAGCGGAGAGAAAAAATAAAAACAATGGGTTTATGTTGAGACACATGTAAATAAGAGGTGTGGGTTGGAAAAAAATAGATTTGGTAGTCATCAGCCTTATCCTTTCTTTTTTTCTTTAAGCTTTTATTTTTCATTTTTGAGAGAAGAGAGAGCAGGGGAGGGGCGGGGGGGTGGGCAGGGCGGACAGAGGATCTAAAGCTGGCTCCGTCCTGACCGAAGTGAGCCCGACGTGGAGCTCGAACTCACAAACTGTGAGATCATGACCCGAGCTGAAGTCAGCTCCTTAATCAACCGAGCCACCTAGGTAACCCTAGCCTTATACTTTTTTAAATGAATTCATGCCTGTGTGTGAGGTCCCCAAGGGGAAAGTATACAAAATGCAAATGAGGACTGGGGAGCACAGACATGTAAGGTGCAGAAAGGAAAAGAAGAATCTAAGAATGGGTCTCAGAAGAGACATCCAGAGGAAAAAAGGGGAACCCAAGGGAGGGGTATCCATGGAGGCAAAGGAGTGGGGAGTTTTCAGAAAGGCGTGTTTAGAGGCAGATAAGATCATAAATACTGAATGCATTTAGCAAGGTGGAAGTGAACAAGGACTTCAGTGGCATGGTGGACCTTTGGGTGGAAGAACTAAAAGTAAAGAATTAAGGATCAAGAGCAACAATCAGAAACTGTTCTCTCATGGGGCATCTGGGTGGCTCAGTTCAAGCCCCGCCTGGAGTCTGCTTTGGATTCTGTGTCTCCCTCTCTTTGCCCTTCTGCTCTCTCTGTCTCTCTCTCTCAAGAATAAATAAACATTAAAAAAATTTTTTAAAAAGAAATTGTTCTTTCGTAAAGCTTGTGTGTGAGGGAGAATTATAGGATTTGCAATTTTTTTAAATTTTTAAATGTTTATTTATTTTTGAGAAAGAGAGAGGCAGAGAGAGAGAGGGAGACAGAGAATCCCAAGCTAGTTCCACACTGTTGGCACAGAGCCTGACGTGGGGCTCAAATCCACGAACAGTGAGATCATGACCTGAGATCATGAACCGAGATCATAACCTGAGCTGAAATCAAGAGTTAGACGCTTAACTGACTGAGCCACCAGGGGCCCCAGGATTTGTATTATTTTGTCCACTATTGTCTTAGAAGAGTGACTGAAACGCGATACTCCCTTGATGCAAGTTGTTCCGATTGACTGATTGAATGATTGTATCTTACACTGGGCTGTATATAGGTCAAGCTCATCAGCAGATTCTTAACTCTACTCAGATTGCCTGCAACCAGGCTACAACTTCTCTTGCCTGGGAGGCCACAAATAATAAGTATCTGCTGTACTGTGAGAGGGCGGGGTGGTAGCCTTACCTTTTCTAGAGCAGATCAGATCAAGTGATGCCTAGTATCACAGCAGGCCACGGGATTGCACAGTGCATTAATCAAGGGTGAATTTGTCTAGTCTTACTGAGTGGAGGGGTGATAAAATACCCATCAAAAGTTGAGACTGCTGAAGTGCCTGGGTGGCTCAGTCAGTTAAACGTCTGTCTGACTTCGGCTCAGGTCATGATCTTGCAGTTCGTGAGTTCGAGCCCCTCATCGGGCTCTGTGCTGACGGCTCAGAGCCTGAAGCCTGCTTCGGATCCTGTGTCACCCTCTCTCTCCCCTTCCCCCACTTGTGTTCTGTCTCTCTCTCTCTCTCTCTCAAAAATAAAATAAATATGAAAAAAAAAGTTGAGATTACCGCAACCAATTACTCCTAAAAAACGTGAAGGTAGATTAAGTGCATCAGGTGATTTGGCAAACTAGGCTATGGTCTGGATTCTGAGCTACCTTAGGCCTTATAAACTTTTCAAAGGTCTAAAAACTATCTGAGACCTAAAAGCAAACACCTCTAAAATACCCAGCCATCCATTGCCAAATTCCTGAAAAGCAAAGTAAATAAATGTTTAATTAAATACCAACAAAACGGGGTGCCTGGGGGCTCAGTCAGTTAAGCGGCTGACTCTTGATTTTGTCTCAGGTGGTGATCTCATGGTTTGTGAGTTCGAGCCCCCGCACTGGGCTCTGTGCTCACAGCACAGAGTCTGTTTTGGATCCTTTGTCTCCGTTTCTCTGCCCCTCCCCCACTGGTGCTGGCTTTTTCTCACTCTCAAAAATAAATGCTAAAAAAAAACCCCAAATACTGGGGTGCCTGGGTGGCTCAGTCGGTTAAGTGTCTGGCCTCTGGCCTGGAACCTGCTTCAGATTGTGTGTCTCCCTCTCTCTCTGCCCCTCCCCTGCTCACACTCTGTCTCTCTCTCTCTCTCTCAAAAATAAATGAACATTAGGGGCGCCTGGGTGGCTCAGTCGGCTAAGCGTCCGTCTTCGGCTCAGGTCACGATCTCGCGGTCCGTGAGTTCGAGCCCCGCGTCGGGCTCTGTGCTGACAGCCTGGAGCCCGTTTCGGATTCTGTGTCTCCCTCTCTCTGACCCTCCCCCGCTCATGCTCTGTCTCTCTCTGTCTCAAAAATAAATAAACATTAAAAAAAAAAATTTAATAAAAAAAAAATAAATGAACATTAAAAAAAATTTTTTTTAAGAAAAAAATGCCTTAAAATGATATATAAAGCTTTCCTGAAGGCTGAAAAGTTTATTACCTTGTGGTATAAGGATATTTGTAGGAAGCATGTGACTGTCTATGGGAATGTGATTTGGGATAAAGCTAGGAAAACAGTTCAAACATTTCTCTCTTCAGGGATTTGGATGTTCAGGAAGGGAAATTTTCCTTATTATTTGAAGACTCGAGACTATTCTACCTCTATTGGTCACCTGGCTATATAATCTCTCATAAGCTCTCATTTTATATCATTATTCTACAAAACACTGTGCAAGTCCTCTGCTTAATGACTAGTCAGAACCTGGGACAATATCCCTGCCATTTATCTCTCAGGGAATATGATTGACTCACCAACCTTACCTTCACAGAAATCCCATGGAATAATTTACTCCTCCACCAAGAGGATACTATACTGCACCCATTATAGCTTTGTCCTAGGAACTTGCTCAAATTACTGCGCACTATCACAAGCCCAGGAAGAGCTACAGACCATCCACCAGCTTTTCTAAGATATTTGATAAATTGTATCATACAGTGAAAGTATCAAGTACTAACAGGAAATCCAAGCTACAGAAACTGACTGGCTTGCTTCTTCGTATGTCTCCCCTCCTTCCAGTCCAAGCTGCAAGACTGCCCACCCCTCTTTTAAAGCTAGTATGGTGATTGAGTTGATAAGCCTCTTAGATTCTCTTCTCCAACAACCCCTTCTCTATTCAGATACACCCTTGCTGAATGTTGTAGCTCACAAACTAGCACCCAGTCTCAATAAAAACGAAGAAGAGTAGATGCTCGAGAAAATACTGGCCTTGGCCGTCTCTAACACTTGATACAGTGGGAAAGGCACGTGACCCAAAGAGAGGAGGGATCTGGTTGATTGCACTCCATCGTTGGGTATACAAGAGGCATACCTGGATCCCATTCCATCCGGGCATCCAAGTTGAGGGCTGGTGTCTCCTTTATTTTTTTATTAGCAAACTAATACATGCATCCACCTGCTGGTTCACAAAGACAATTCACCCAATATTGCCAATGCCTACAAACCTGGGAAAAGCAAGAAGGTATTTCCCACTGATTTTATAAAAATGTTCAGAACCCTGGCAGCAACAGGTATACACTTTTACTATTTACAAGGAGAGAACAGGGCTTAAGGGAGCCAAAAAGAGACAGTGAAGTGTCCTGGGGTTAGTATTGAGAGGCAAGGGGAAGGTGTGATTATCAGGATCTGGACAGGTCAGCTGTGCAGAGGCCAGCTCAGGACAGAACTGGTCCGAAGTCACACACCGTGGAGACAGAGGCACAAGGCCTGGCTAGGCTTATGCATAGCAAGCTGTTCTAATCTTTGGACCATGAAGTCTGTACAGCACAAATAACCACCTCTGAGTGTTAATCAAATAAAATCTGCCCCTAGGGTTTTAAAGCTGTCACGGTCCACGAAATTTGGTTTCTTTTTCCTTCTAATTTAGATCCCACAGGGACTTCACGTACCCTTTATCATAGATGAGATCCAAATCCAAAATGAAGCCCAGAGGTATAGAGAATATTGAAACCAGTGAGCTTACAGAAGTTTGGAAAGGCCTCCATAAAGATTGGTGACGTTGACTTAGAGTCTTAAAAACACAAAACCAATGATGGAATGATAAAATAAGAAAGAACCTGAAGTGATCATCTACTTGGAGTACAAACTCTCACACTTTTTTTTTCTTCCTAAGAAAGTTATAATATGAGGGGCGCCTGGATACCTCAGTGGATAGAGTTTGCGACACTTGAACTCAGGGTGGTGGGTTCAAGCCCCATGTTGGGCACGGAGCATACTTAAACTTTTTAAAAATTAAAAAGAAGAAGAGGAAGAAGAAGAAGAAGAAGAAGAAGAAGAAGAAGAGGAAGAAGAAGAGGAAGAAGAAGAAGAAGAAGAAGAAGAAGAAGAAGAAGAAGAAGAAAGTTACAATACTATTCCTAACAAAATGTTTTCACACTGGCTCACACAAAGATTTCATAAGTACATACTACAAAATAAATAGGCAATAACTTATATGGCAATGGAAGCTTAAGCTTCCATTCTATCCTGTGTCCCAGGATGGCTCAGCTGTCCCATAATTTTAATTTATTCAAGTCACTGTTAACTCTTTCTTTGCCGCAGTGCCTGGTACTCTCAGTGCTCTCATTTAGGCTTCTCTTGACAACGAGTGTGTATTCTTTTTTTTTTTTTGAGACAGAGGGCCCACCGGCAAGCGGAGGAGGGGCAGAGGGAAAGGGAGAGAGAGAATCTTAAGGAGGCTTCATGCCCAGACAGAGCCTGACAAGGGGCTGGATCTTACAACCCGTCACGAGACCATGACTTGAGGCAGAAATCAAGAGACAGACACTTAACCAACTGAGCCACCCAGGTGCCCATATCTAGTGCATTCTTATATGAACATTTGTACTTAGTCTCTGATGATTTAAGTTTGGGAAACACTGCATTGCCAGTTTCAGAAGATGCCGGTTCTCAGCAAGTATAGGGTGAAGCCAAGTGACTATCGTTAATACAAGAAACATGAATAGCATCCTTCTTATTATATTGTGTAAAAATTATGTACGTTTTTATGGGCAGGTCAAAAATGATTATCTGAATGTGTACACAGGTACATACATCTGCATGTTCTGGGATGAGAAGGTAGTTTTTCAGGAAGTGACTCCCCCAGTTTGTTGGTTCCCTTGTCTCCAGCTTTGACTTTGGCTCCTATGGCGTTCGTTTTCTCTTTAATAATTAGGCGATGAAGCAGGGCTTTCTAAGCACACGGAAATGGTTCTGTCTCGGAAAACTAACTTTACACATTAAAGAATATATCTTTCATGATAAAGGATCCGATGTTTAGAAATGTTAGATCAAGGGGTGCCTGGGTGGCTCAGTCGGTTAAGCGTCCAACTTTGGCCCAGGTCTTGATCTCACGGTTTGTGAGTTCGTTCGAGCTCGGTGCTGGGCTCCGTGCTGACGGTGCAGAGTCTGCTTGGGATTCTGTCTCCCTCTTTCTCTGCCCCTCCCCTACTCACTCTCTATCCCTCTCTAAATAAATCCATAAACATAAATATACATATATATATATATATATATATATATATATATATTAGGTCAAACAATGAGTCACTGTTAGGGTACCGATCTCAGATATAATGAAAGGATATACGGTTATATTAACTAGCAGGGGGATATTTTTGAATTGTAAACTCTGGAGGGAAATAGATCTGATATGTAAAGAAAGCTGTAGGAAATGCTCTTTTTGTCACAAACAACTGCTTCCTGTTTAAGTGAGGCAGTATACTGGCATGATGACAAGGAACTTAAACTCTGGAGGCAGAGTCATTTAAAACGTAGCAGCTATGTGACCATGGTCAAATCATTTGAACTTTTTGTGCTTGTTTTCTCATTTATAAGATGGGAATAATAATAGTACTTACTTGATGGGACAGTTGCTACATATATTATGTATATGTAAATGAGTTCACATATAGAAACAACTTATAACAGTACCTGGTACATGATGAGTCCTGTATATATTTGCTGTTTTTATTATTTTCCCCCACTCAACCCAGTACATATAATCAAATATTTATAAAATTTGTTTGCCCCTACTTATTTACAAAGCTACCTCTACTAATTATACTGAAACTTGTAGGTTTCCCAAACATCCATGGTATAATTGGGGGGCTGGGGGGAGGGAGAAACACTTAATCTGGAACTCTGAAGCTCAAGGAGAAAAAAGTCAGGATTGGAGGCATAGTTGTAGAATAATGAATAATAATACCTTTCATCTATTGAGTGCTTATTATAGTCCAGGGTGTTCTAAATGCTTTCCATGTAAATCTCATTCGATTCTCCTAGTGACCCTATGATATAAGTACTTTATTATCCCCATTTGGAGGAGGGAATGGAAGCAAACACGTGAAGTAACTTGCCCCACGTCACACGGCAGGAAGTAAGACCCAGAATTTGAGCAGTCTGGAGGCTCCAGTTTGTTCTCTTAACTACCAGACATCATGTTATCATATAAAATTTATATATTATCGTTTGGGCTAATATCCAGTGAACATAACTGTGCAACCAGACTAGCTATCTGAATGGCTGGTGCTCTGTTCTGATTAGCTTGGTGCTTGGATGATATCATTTTTTAATATATTATGACGATCACTTCTGATTATGGGTGGTAGTTAAAGCCATGGAAATAGATGAGATCTTCGGAGAAGTGTGTTTTTATAGTATGAGAAAACTAATATTTTGAGCACCATGAAAGCAAAGGTAGGCTCTGTTTTAGTCACTACTATGCTCCCAAATTGGTTTTACTCAATCTCTGCAAATATGTAAAGGAAGAAAAAGACCGAAGACCGTCTATCAATGTCCTTAGCGTAGGTTTTCCAAAGGAGTTGAGGAGCAAAAGATAAATAAAGTAAATAAAGTAATAAAGTAATAAAGTCAATAAAATAATGAGTATACACTATTATTCCGAGAAACTTGGCTGGGAAGAAATGGACCAGGTGACAGCACCACATGACTGGAAAATAAAAGACGACGTGCCTTTTTTATCTGGCATTTACAGCCTCATTAATGACATTTTGAAAAATTCGAACAGACCTTTAAGAATTCCACAAAGTTATTCTAAAGCTCATCTACCACTCAAAGAAACCTGTGAGAACACCAAGAAAAGTTCTGAAACCCGTAAGAACACCAACAAAACAGCAAGACAACAATGGGGGCTTACCCCTCAGTTACTTGACCTCCTCCACCTTTCTACTTTTCTGTTCTGACTCAACCACAGGCTTGCTTGGTCACGCCCTCAGCGACATTATCAATTGCAGCTACTCTGCTTTCAAAATAGTTAATCCGTTCGGTGTCTGACCATCACATACTATTCTTCAAGCTTGATTGTTCAAATACGCCCACGATCCCTATCTAATGATCCTATCGAGATTTCCAGATGGTTGACCATTCTGACTTTTCCCAACCCGCCAGCCTTCTCCTTAGTTTTCTTTCTCATCCAGCTAACTCAAACTCATCTGAAGCTTTGTGGCCTCTGGCTTTTTTTTTTTTTTTTTAATTTTTTTTTTTTTTTTACATTTATTTATTTTTGAGAAACAGTGAGACAAAGCGTGAGGGGGGGAGGGGAGACACAGAATCTGAAGCAGGGTCCAGGCTCCGAGCAAGCGGTCAGCACAGAGCCCTATGCGGGGCTCGAACCCACGCACTGTGAGATCACGACCTGAGCCGAAGTCAGTCGCTTAACCAACTGAGCCACCCGGGCGCCCCAACTTTCACAGTAGTTTTTAAAAAAAATGCTTAGACAGGCTTCACTGAGATACCTAATAAGTTCCCAGCCCCTCTTTTGGCCTCCCAAAAGACTGCCTTGTATCTCCACTCCAACCCAGGAAGACAAGTGAGCAAGTGACTGAGCCAGTCTGACTCCATTATGAAAACTGGGGAGATCCTAGTTACTGGTGTATCCTAAGTGCTCAAACAAAATGTTTTACAACTTAAGTAATTTTTTAAAAAAGCACACTGACTTTTAGCCCCACAGTGTTCCTTGTCTGACCCCGGCTAAATTGTATAATATTTCAGCTTCCTAGTCTCCTCATGCGGCAAGCACTTTATATGTTCACCAAACTCCATTTTCTTCTCCTCCTGGACTGTGTTTCTGTCTTTCTTAGAGTTGGGTGGGGCCACACGATTGATTTTTGATTAGTGGAATTGGGTCAAAAGTGACGTTTGCCATATCCAGTCCTTGATTCTAAAAACACTCTTTCGTGCAACTTAACGCTTTCTTGTCTCTTCTCTGTCCCCTCCTGTGTATGCTGTCTCCTATGAGATGGCCGAATGTGGAGAATTCAGTAGAGAGTTCCAAGGCCATAGGAGATGGTGGAGTCACCAGATGGAAGGAACCTGGGTCCCTGAGTAACTGCAGGCAGCAAGAACATCCTCACCCGATTTACATTAGGCTTCAGTGTGAGCAAGAAATAACCTTTTTTTGTGTATAGCTGCTCAAAGTTTAAAAGGCTGCTAATTACAACAGTACATCATCCTATAAATTTGGGCTAATAGATCGTCTATTAAATCTTAGGATGTTCTGAGTCCGAATCAAATAAAAACTTGTTCTTTGTTTCCCTTGAGCATCTTAGAGATTGGCTTCATGAAATTGTCTGTCCTAAAAACACACAGCAAAAGTCCCTACCGTTAAAACCCGGGATGGCTTCCAATTATTCTTATCTCCTGGCATCCAAGCCCTTGTGTAGTCCCCTCCCACATTGAATCATGGCTGGCTGGTGTTACCAATAGAAGACTGCAGAAGAAATAGCGTATGATTCCAAGACTCAGGCATTAAAGATACGGCAATTTCCACCTTGGTCTCTCTTAGATGCTTGCTCTGTAGAAAGCCTGGTGTCAGGTCGTGAGGACAGCTGAGCAGCCCTGTGGAGAGGGCTACCTACATGGCAAGGAACAGACCTCCCATCAACCACTAGCCTCTACTTTCCAGCCATGTGAATGTGCCACTCGGGAAGCATATTCTCCGGCCTCAGTCAAGCCTGAAGATGACGGCAGTCCTGGCTGACTGGCTGACAGCTTGACAGAAACCTCACGAGAGACCCTGAGCCACAAACACACTGATAAGTTGCTCCCGAATTCCTGATGAAGCTGACATAATAAATATTTACTGTTGTTTTAAGCCACAAAGTACTAGAATAATTTGTGATACAACAGTGGATGACACGATCTGTGATACTACTGTTTGTTAAAATTCCTAGACTCTTTTTTTTTTTTAATTTTTTTTTAAAGTTTTATTTATTTTTGAGCCTGGGAGAGACAGAGCATGAACAGGGCAGGGTCAGAGAGAGGGAGACACAGAATCCGAAACAGGCTCCAGGCTCTGAGCGGTCAGCACAGAGCCCGACGCAGGGCTTGAATTCACGGACCTGATCATGACCTGAGCTGAAGTCGGACGCTTAACCGACTGAGCCACCCAGGCACCCCCTAGATTATTTTTTTAATCTCTTTCTATCCCCTTCAGCATTATTGAGATGTAGTAACATACAATGTTGTGTAAGTTTAAGGTGTACAACATAATAATTTGATATAATATATATTGCAAACTGATTACTACAATAAGGTGAGTAGACACATTCATCACCTCATTGTTACAGGTGTGCGTGTGCGTGTGTGTGTGTGTGTGTGTGTGTGTGTGTATAATACACATCACATCTTCTTTATCCATTCCTGGTGATGGACACTTAGGTTGTTTGCATGTCTTGACTATTGTAGACAATGTTGCAATGAACATGGGGTGCAGATACCTCTTTGAGATAGTGATTTTATTTCCTTCAGATATATACCCAGAAATAACATTGTTGAATCATATGATAGTTTTTTTTAAGCTTTTATTTTATTTTATTTTATTTTATTTTATTTTATTTTATTTTAGGGGCCCCTGGGTGGTTCCGTCAGTTGGGTGCCCGACTTCAGCTCGGGTCATGATCTCACGGTTCATGAGTTGGAGCCCCGCGTTGGGCTGTGTGCTGACAGCTCAGAGCCTGGAGCCTGCTTCGGATTCTGTCTCCCTCTCTCTGCCCCTCCCCTACTCACACTCTGTCTCTGTCTCTCTCTCTCTCAAAGATAAACATTTAAAAAAATAATAAAGTTTTTATTTTATTTTATTTTGAGAGTGAGAGAGAGAGAGAGCACACAAGCAGGGGAGGGGCAGGGAGAGAGGGAGAGAGAGAGAGAGAACCCCGAGTCGTCTCCTCACTGTCAGCACAGAGCCCTATGAGGGGCTTGAACTCAGGAGCCGTGAGATCATGACCTGAGCCGAAGTCAGACTCTCACCCTATTTAGCGACCCAAGGACCCCTTAATTATTTGTGATGCTCTTGTGAATGGGATTTAAATTTTTTTCATTTTTAGATAATTTGTTGTTGGTGTATAGAAACACAAGCTGAAAATTTCTACATTCCAATGGCATTCTCTTTTTCGTGGGGCATCAGTGCCTGTTACTGAAACAGACTGTATGCGGGAATCATTCTTTTTTTTTTTTTATTTTTTTAATTTTTGAGAGAGAGAGAGAGACAGACAGACAGAGCATGAGGCAAGGAGGGGCAGAGAGAGGGACACAGAATCGGAAGCAGGTACCAGGCTCTGAGCGGTCAGCACAGAGCCCCGCGCGGGGCTTGAACTCACGGACCGCGAGATCATGACCTGAGCCGAAGTTGGACGCCCAATCAGCTGAACCACCCAGGCGCCCACAAGGAATCATTCCATTCATCTCCAAGTCACAGGAAGTTGTATCAGTCCTGTAGCTAAAAGGATATGGGGGGGAATCATTTGGTAATGGCAATTTTGAAGAGTAAGTCTGAACAATGTAAGCTGATTCTGACATCTTCTTAAAATCTTTAAGCAGGGAGGGAGACTCTGGAAGGAAAAAAAAGAATAATATTTTTCTTGATACTATTGTAACCACAAACATTTCAAAACATTAGTTGGAAGTTTATTGAGCAACTTTCAAGAGAATACAAATGGGACACCTACATTTCTTCAATAGGATGACACACATCAATATGGGAAAAGAGAATATCTGGAATTCTGTAGAGCCAGTAAGTGTTGTAATAATAATAATAATAATAATAACAATAACAATATCAAGTTAATGTGGAGTCCATGTATATCTTAAACCGGTTTATCTGTTCCCTTCTCTCATTTATTTCCTACAGAGATTGTCTTGTTCTTCTCGCATTTTCTTTTTTGTTTGTTTTAAGTTTACTTATTTATTTTGAGACAGAGAGAGAGAGAGAGAGCGGGGAAGGGGCAGAGAGAGAGGAAGAGAGAGAATCCCAAGAAGGCCACACGCTGTCAGCCCAGAGCCGGATGAGGGGCTCGGTCTCACCAACCGTGAGGTCATGACCTGAGCCAAAAGCCAAAATCAGGAGTCTGACGGAACCCCCCAGATGCCCCATTCTCACACTTTCTTAAGGTATGTCAAGAAGTTAAATAACTAAATTTCAATACAAATGACAAAGAGACGGTGAAGAAAAGACATATCAACTTATCAGAAAAGAAGTTTGAAGAAGGATGTTTCTTTTGGCATCATAATCTTTGTCCCTTAATGTGACTGACTAGAGGGGCTCCTGAATGGCTCAGTTGGAGGATCACGCAAGTGTTGATCTCAGGGTCATAGGTTCGAGCCCTGCGTTGGGTGTAGAGATTACTTAAATAAACAAAACCTAATAAAATACAATAAAATAAAATAAAATAAAATAAAATAAAATAAGATAAAATAAAATAACTTACTAGAATTATGCAGTGCAGTTCCAGTGCATACAGCTTCATCCATACAACAGGGTACCTGGGCCAGTGATCTTCTTCCCCAGGTGGGTAGTTGACAAAATTCCTCCAGCAGTGATCATACTCTAAGGAGACACAAATTTTGGTTCATTCAGCTAATAGAGCAGAAAGCTACTTTAAAGAGAGCCCAGCTTATAGATACACGTTATATAAAACCCGTCAGCCTATTTGCTGTTGGAGATGGACTAACCTCCCCCTGAATCCCTAAAAACAACAACATAGTTTATTCCAAGATGGCTGATGGGTCACCATGGCAGGTGCAGGCATGGAGAAGAGAGCCCTCTTTTTCATATTTTCCTTGCTGTGAATATCAGACCTGGTCCTTTCTCATGTTATTTTGGACTTTTGCTTCTTCTTCTTCTTTTTTTTTTAAACATTTATTCATTTTTGAGAGATAGAAAGAGACCGAGCAGCAGTGGGGGAAGGGCAGAGATAAGAGAGAAACACAGAATCCAAGCTGTCAGGACAGAGTCTGATGCAGGGCTTGAACCCACGAACTGCCAGATCATGACCTGAGCCAAAGTTGGACACTTAACTGAGCTAGCCAGTTTATTTATTTATTTAGGAGAGAGACAGAAAGAGAGAGAGAGGGAGGGAGAGAGCACAGTGGGGGAGGGACAGAGAGAGAGAGAGAGAGAGAGAGAGAGACAGAGGATCTGAAGCAGATTCTGTGCTGACAGCAGAGAGCCCGATGCCGGGCTCGAACTCACGAACTGCTAGATCCTGCCCTGAGCCCAAGTCAGACACTTAACTGACTGAGCCACCCAGGCGCCCCCTGACTTTGACTTCTGAGACTTCCGAAGTGGGATAGTCACTCTTCTGGCCTAGAAACATGCTACCAGCACAGTCTCGCATCAACACTTAAGGTCCTCTGTTTGTTGTTTTTACCTGGGACTCTCATAATCTGGACGGTCACACCACTGTTGATGAGGTCCCTGAGTCCTTGCCGGTTTTGTTGATCCAGGTGCCAGAAGAGCCGAGATACATAAATAACCAGAGTCACGCTAGGGTGTTGACTCAAAAATCCTCTGATAGCCTTGGAGCATTCCCAACAGGGACTCCAGGACAGGAACCAGGTGATGGAACAGCTGACGGAGGGGCAAAAATGTCTTTCTGAAGTAAATTTTTCTATAAAATTGAGCTCGACGTGGTTGGCGGTATTTCTGCCCGAGTTTCGCCAGATCCTATGGCTTGTGCCCCACTTAATTTCATAGAGCAGACAGGCCTCTTTGCGGAGTTCTCTGGGGTCAAAGAAGACTTCAAACTCCCGGGGTTCAATTCTTCTCCTGAAACACAAAAAGCACCCCCATGCTTTCAGGCAATCTTTAGAGGGACCCGAGGAATGATTTCATGTTCCCCTCTCCTATCACACAGATCTCAAACATGACATCTCAGGACATTTTCTTTTCTAATCTGTCTCCCAAAGTTATCTAGGTGGGCCCGTCTGAATCATCAGAGTTTCTCTCACAAGCATAGTGAAGAGAGTTTTCCCACCTCACGTCATGGAGTTACCACTCTCTCTATACCGTTGCTTGGTAGTTTGAACTCAGGCATAAATATGTAGAGACGCCATGCTCCAATCCCTACACCTCAACGTTCCTCAGTGGACTCTAACTAAATTTTAGGTAGGAGCCTCAAACTGCCAACACGATTCTATTGCCAAGTCTGAAGAGAGAAGAAGCCTCAGGATTCTTCGGCATGAAATTCTGCATACTAATTCCTCATAAGAAAAAAATTCAAGTTGCTCCCAGTGGCATCTTTATTTATTTATTTTTTAAAGATTTTTGTCAAAAAAAAAAAAAAAAAGATTTTTGTCTTTAACAGTCTCTACACCCACTGTGGGGCTCAGACTTACCACACCAAGACCAAGAGTCACATGCTCCACTGACTGAGCCAGCCAGGCGCCCCTCCCAATGACATCTGTAGACTTAATCCTTTCCATGTCTCAGAGCTGTAACTCAGGGGAAACTCAAGATCGTGATGAGTACTCTTCTTTGCCATATGGTTGAGTCATCAGCTTATTACATCCCAATATTTCCACTCATCCCTCAAGTATTACATTTATTGACCACATAGATCAGTCCTCCCACCCATCGTGAGATAATTTATTCCCTGACAAAATTCCCCCTGTTATAATGCTATGTCTGAAAAATGGGAATATGGTATAAAATAAAAAGATGAACTCAAAGTGACAAATGAGTTCTCTGGACCTTTCGCTAATGGCTATCAAGTCATGTGATTTAAACAGAGAAGTATGAAGATAAAACAGTAACAGAACAAAGCTGGAAGGTAATTTATTTAAACACAAACCAAAAGACATACAAACAAAGATATAGGAAGCAATAATCATAGGGCGCCTGGGTGGCTCAGTCAGCTGAGCATCCAACTCTTGGGCCCACAGCAGGCTCCGCATGGAGCCTGCTTGGGATTCTCTCTGTCTGCCCCCAGCCCCTAGCTCGTGTGTGTGCTCTCTCTCTCTCTCAAAATAAAAAAAATAAACTTTTAAAAAAGCAATAGTTATAGAGAATGAAGTTAGAAAAGGCAAAAGGTGGGGCGCCTGGGTGGTTCAGTCGGTTGAGCGTCCGACTTCGGCTCAGGTCATGATCTCGTGGTTTGTGGGTTCGAGCCCCGCATCGGGCTCTGTGCTGACAGTTCAGAGCCTGGAGCCTGCTTCGGATTCTGTGTCTCCCTCTCTCTCTCTGCCCCTCCCCTGCTTGTGCTCTGTCTCTGTCTCTGTCTCTGTCTCTGTCTCTCTCTCTCTCTCAAAAATAAATAAATAAATGTAAAAAATAAAATTAAAAAAAAAAGAAAGAAAAGGCAAAAGGAAAGAGTGGGAACATGATACAACAAGAAAGGAAAAATATGGAAAGCTATAGTCCTACAGCTCTTAAATCCACCTTTTCTTGCTGAATTAAATGCTCACTATGGTAGTATTCTTTTCTTTCTTTTTTTTTTTTTTAATGTTTATTTATTTTGGAGAGAGGCAGAGAGAGAGCAGAGGAAAGGCAGAGAGAGGAGACACAGAATCCAAAGCAGGCTCCAAGCTCTGAGCTGTCAGCCCAGTCACCAACTGTGAGATCGTTACCTGAACTGCACTCGGATGCTTAACCAACTGAGCCACCCAGCTGCTCCTATGATAATATCAGTCTTACCTCAAGGTGGCATCTCCAGCGGAAGGCCCTGTTGACCAAAAGACGATTATGTCAAATAACACCCACACACATATATTTAGCTAAGAAAAATACTCGGTTTTTCTAAACCTGCAAACCATATCAGAAAATGGGGTTAAAAGAGTCTCTCCTATATTCATTGGATCGGACCCTCAAGAAAAGCCAAATTTGTAAGGGCTCTGCCAAAAATCTATTTGCCCAATCCCAAACCAGAAAATCCTCCTTAAGGCTCCAGCAAGAATGATCAAATGCAATGAGACAGTCATCCCTCAGAGGCTCCTATGTGTAATTTCTACCTACTTCCATAGCACCCTGTACGTCCTTCATCACAGCAATTATCATGCTATACATTTATGTTTTTTTATGGAGCTATTGTTCTTATATTTTATTTATTTTTTAATTTACATCCAAGTTAGTTAACATAGAGTGCCACAATGAGTTCAGGAGTAGATTCCAGTAATTCATCCCCTAGCTATGACACCCAGTTACACCTAGGTATCACTAGGTATAAGGTAGGTATAAGTTATATCTAGGTGTAAGCACCCAGTGCTTATCCCAAGTGACTTCCTTAACACCCCTTACCCATTTAGCCCATCCCCCTCCCACAACCCCTCTAGCAACCCTCAGTTTGTTCTCTATATTTAAGAGTCTCTTATGTTTTGTCCCCCTCCCTGTTTTTCTATTATTTTTGCTTCCCTTCCCTTATGTTCATCTGGTGTGTCTCTTAAAGTCCTCATATGAGTGAAGGCATATGATTTTTGTCTTTCTCTGACTGACTAATGTCACTTAGCGTAATACACTCCAGTTCCATCTACGTAGTTGCGAATGGCAAGATTTCATTCTTTTTGATTGCCAGGTAATACTCCATTGTATATATATACCACACCTTCTTTATCCATTCATCCATCGATGGACATTTGGGCTCGTTCCATACTTTGGCTATTGTCAATCGTGCTGCTATAAACATGAGGGTGCATGTGCCCCTTGGAAACAGCACCCCGGTATCCCTTGGATAAATCCCTAGTAGTGCAGTTGCTGGGTCGTAGGGTAGTTCTATTTTGAATGTTTTGAGGAACCTCCATACTGTTTTCCAGAGTGTCTGCACCAGTTTGCATTCCCATATCATGCTATATTTTGATTGGTATTTACACGACCATAATAACAATGAATTATAAATTATGTGAGATACGGATTATGAATATCTTGTTCTAGACTCTATCATCACACTGCCTGAAACATGTTGGCAGTAGATATTTATTGAACAAATGACTGAACGAGTCTCACTACTATCAATTATGGGATACCTAAATATATACACAGAGGAACGAAGAGACAGAGAGAGAACAATATTATGCAGAGAGAGTGGCTCTCTCATACATTGTTGGTGGGAACGTAAACTGGTACAGCCACTCCAGGAAACAGGCAGTTTCTTAATCGTTATTATTATTTTATTTTTATTTTTATTTTTAAAGCTTACTTATTTATTTTGAGAGAGGATAGGGGCAGAGAGAGATCCCAAGCAGGGTCCGTGCTCAGTGAGGAGCCTAATGCAGGGCTCGACCTCACAAATGAGAGATCATGACCTGTGCTGAAATCAAGAGTTGGTTGCTCAACTGACACCCAGGTGTCCCAGAAGTTTCTTAATTGAAAACAACAACGGGGCGCCTGGGTGGCTCAGTCGGTTAAGCGGCCGACTTCGGCTCAGGTCATGATCTCGCGGTCCGTGAGTTCGAGCCCCGCATCAGGCTCTGGGCTGACAGCTCAGAGCCTGGAGCCTGTTTCAGATTCTGTGTCTCCCTCTCTCTGACCCTCCCCCATTCATGCTCTGTCTCTCCCTGTCTCAAAAATAAACAAAACATTAAAAAAAATTTTTAAATAAAAAAAAGAAAACAACAACCTTAATTCTTTTTCTGTATTAAAAACCTGGGTAGCTCTGTTGGTCCATCCTCTGACTCCTGATTTCAGCTCAGGTAATGATCTCAGGGTTGTGGGAGTCTGCTTCAGACTCCACGCTGAGTGGGGAGCTGGCTTGGGATTCTCTCTTTTCCCCTCTCTCTCAGCCACCCCCCCCCCCCACGCTCTCTCTCTAAAATAAAAAAAAAAGAGGGGCGCCTGGGTGGCTCAGTCGGTTAAGCGGCCGACTTCGGCTCAGGTCACGATCTCGCGGTCCGTGAGTTCGAGCCCCGCGTCGGGCTCTGTGCTGACAGCTCAGAGCCTGGAGCCTGTTTCAGATTCTGTCTCCCTCTCTCTGACCCTCCCCCGTTCATGCTCTGTCTCTCTCTGTCTCAAAAATAAATAAACGTTAAAAAATAAAATAAAATAAAGATTAATTAAAAATTAAAAAAAAAATAAAAGCAACAACAATAATTGAAAATGCAACTGCCATATAACCCAGCAACTGCACCCTGGGCATTTATCTCAGAGACACGAAAATGTAGGCTCCCACGAAGGCTGTATGCAAATGTTTCTATCGCTTTGATTTGTAGTATCTAAAAACTGGCATCAACCTAGATGTCCAGATGTTAAACAATCCGTGGTAAATGGAATGGAATTCAGCAATAAAAAGGAACAAACTATTGATACATGTAATAACTTGGATGAATCTCCAAGGAATTATGCTGGGGGAGGGGGGAGCAATCTCAAAAAGTTGCATTCTGCATGATTCCATTTGTCTAACATTTTGAGTGGCAAAATTTTAGAAGTGAGGACGGATCAGTGGTTCTCAAGAATTAAGAACAGGGGTGGGGCAGGAAGAAGGAGGGTTTGGTTATAAAAGGGCAATAAAATATCTCTGTACTGTTGGAATGATCATGGTGGTGAAAACACAGACCTCTGCAGGTGACAAAATTGCCTACAACTAAATACACACAGAGGCACCTGGGTGGCTCAGTCGGTTAAGCGGCCGACTTGATTGCAACTCAGGTCATGATTTCACGGTTTGTGAGTTCGAGCCCCACGTCAGGCTTTGTGCGAACAGCTCAGAGTCTGGAACCTGCTTTGGATTCTGTGTCTCCCTCTCTCTGCGCAACCCCCTTCCCCCAATTCCTGCTCATGCTCTGTCTCTGTCTCTCTCTCTCTCTCTCTAAAATAAATTAACATTTTTTAAAAATTCAAAACAAATAAACATTAAAAAAAGAAAGAAAAAACTAAATACACACATAAATGACTACAAGTGCAACTGGAGAAATCTGAATAAAATAGGTGGATTGTGTCAATGTTAGTATTCTGGTTGTGATATTATTCTACACTTGATCTTAGCCACAGGCTGAGAAGCCATAGGTTGTGAGATTATTCTATAGTTTTGCAAAACGTAACCATTGGGGGGAACTGAGCAAAGTGTATAAGGAACCTCTCTATTATTCTTTTTTTTTTTTTAACATTTTTATTTATTTTTGAGACAGAGAGAGACAGAGCATGAACGGGGGAGGGTCAGAGAGAGAGGGAGACACAGAATCCGAAGCAGGCTCCAGGCTCTGAGCTGTCGGCACAGAGCCCGACGCGGGGCTCGAACTCACGGACCGCGAGATCATGACCTGAGCCGAAGTCGGACGCTTAACCGACTGAGTCACCCAGGCGCCCCAACCTCTCTATTATTCTTAAAGCTGCATGTTTTTAAACTTTGATTATCTCAAAATAACTACTTAAGGAGTATTTAGTAGTATGGAGAGAAGCCAGGGCACCACTGGCTTAATATAGATGTACTTTTGGGGTGCCTGGCTGGCTGAGTAGGTAAAGCATGCGCCTTTTTTTTTTTTTTTTAATTCTTGTTTATTTTTGAGAGAGAGAGAGAGACAGAGACAGAAACAGAGCAGGGGAGGGCAGAGAGAGAGGGAGACAAGAATCCGAAGCAGGCTCCAGGCTCTGAGCTGTCAGCACAGAGTCTGACGCGGGGCCCGAACTCACAAACTGCAAGATCATGACCTGAGCCGAATTTGGACGCTCAACCCACTGAGCCACCCAGGCGCCCCTATACGCACATGTACTTTTTAAACCACAAATCAAGAGGAATGAAGAAAGATCTGCGTCAGTGAGAGGAGTGAAAAAACATTTGCAAAATTCATATGGAAAGATATTCCTTTTTTTTTTTAAGTTTATTCATTTAGTTTGACAGAGAGTGGGGAGAGGCAGAGAGAGAGGGAGAGAGAATCCCAAGCGGGTTCCATGCTGCCAGCGCTGAGCCTGATTCGGGGCTCAGACTCAAGTACTGTGAGATCATGACCTGAGCCGACACCAAGAGTGGGACGTTTCACCAGCTGAGGCACTCAGGTGCCGAGATATGAAAAGATCTTGTTGAACCAGCAGAGGAGAAGCTGACTTCACCTGGAGCCCAGTGGGTACTGAGGGCATTGACGGCAAAATGCTGCCGTACAAAGGATCTCAAAGGTGGCAAAAGTCTCCCTCTAAATCAAGTTAATGCGGAAGGAGGGAGAGACAGAATCAACAATCACTGCCTTTAGGAAAAGAAAAGAACAATAGAGTTAGCAGCAGAATTTGGAGCTCGGATGTAAACTGAGTCAACATGGGGCACGACTCAGTCATCTGAGTTCCCAATGTACAAAGTTTCAGGGAATGGAGATAATCCTTCAGTCAAAAGAAACAGCTAAGAGGGGCATCTGGGCGGCTCAGTCAGTTAAGCGTCCGACTTCGGCTCAGGTCCTGATCTCACGATTCGTGGGTTCGAGCCCCGCGAGGGGCTCTGTGCTGACAGCTCAGAGACTGGAGCCCACTTCGGCTTCTGTGTCTCCCTCTCTCTCTCTCTCTCTCTGCCCCACCCCCCTGCTCATGCTCTGTCTTTTTCTGTCTCCAAAATAAACATTAAAAAAAAAGACTTTCTTTTTTTTAACTTCATGTACTTATTTTTTAAATTAATTTTTGACAGAGAGAGAGAGAGAGAGAGAGAGAGAGAGAGAGAATGAATGGGGGAGGGGCGGAGAGAGAAGGAGAGAGAGAATCCTAAACAGGCTCCTTACTGTCAGTGCAGAGCCCCGACGTGGAGCTCAATCGCATGAACTTCGAAATCTGAACCTGAGCCCAAATCAAGAGTCAGACACCGACTAAGCCACCCGGGCGCCCCCCCCCCCCCCCCCCCGCTGCTATTTTTTAAACTGTTATTTAACAGTTGTATTTTTCACTGAACTTTTTATTACGGTGAAACAAGCATCGATTTGGTGTCATTTGATCAAAATCATTTGTGGATGTGAATAGTTAGTAGTAAGAATAATAATAAATCCCATTTAAGAGTCGTATGAATAATATATTAATACACAGGAAAGTTGAAAAACGCTCAAGGACACAAGCACAGGCAGGACACGCACACACATGCACACACACACACACACACACACACACACAGAATATCTGCCCTTTTCATGAATATAGAGCTTGCCAGGCCCCCCGGTCCAGTTTACCTTTGTCAGAAGCCATGGTGCTCTGTCACTGGACTTTTCCCCCCGGAACCGTATATTGTGCTGATCGCTCTTACCAACAACACGCCTGGACATCATAGGTGTGGCCGCTGATACCTGGCTGGGGCAGAGGATGACTCAGTCCTGAGTCTCAGGCAGTTGCCGGGGATCTCGACTGTACAAACAGTAAGCAGATTAAGAGGGAAGGAGGTGTGGGGAATTCACATCAATGTGTTGATAAGAAAGCTTAGGATTCTGTAGAGTAAATCACCGAGGATATCCGCATTTCCAAGTTCTTCCCCGGAAACCTCTGAATTTCGGAACGTTTCCCTCTTTTAAAAATGAAGGGTCAGGCAAGACTGATCAATCATTCTTCATTAGAGAGCGCGAAGGAAGAACAAAGGGAAGAGAGAACCGACGGGTTTGTAGAATCTGAAGGCTTTCAACGTTACCTGGTGCAGACACTGAGGATTATTTACTTATTTCTTTACTTGAGCGACCATTTGCTTATATCTTTAGCGATTATTTACTTATTTCTAACTTCCTCTTATTTTGTTCTTTGCCCCCAATCTTGTTGGAATGGGGAGGGGCACCGAGAGATGCAAAATCAGGAGGACTTTGGCCTCTGAGTTGGGTAATTAGTGCATCTAATTACGTCTTTGGTGATCCCTCTTCCTTTTTGAAGCTAAGGTTAAGTGTATGGCCAGGTCCACTCCTGCTTTCTCATCCTTCTTGAGGAAGTGAATACTGTGCTCCAGACTGCCGTTGCCTCCTGTTGCCTGAACCCTGGCTCATGCATCTCTGAGGCTCAGCACACTCCCAGAAGTGAGGGCATTTTCAAGACCCAAGGCTCCCTCCCTCTAGGGTCTCACAACTAGAGCTTCTGAACTCTGAATCTCAAGGACCATCCACCCCTATTATACCTAAGCCCCTACATGTAAGATCTTCCTTAATTATGAAAGTCAAAGTAGAGCCTCCACAAGATAAAACAGTTGTTTGAGTGGCAGTTAAAGAGTTATGAAGAAGAGGGGCACCCGGGTTCAGTCGGTTGAGCGTCTGACTCCAGCTCAGGGCACGATCTTGTGGATTGTGAGTTCAAGCCCCCCTGTCAGGCTCTGTGCTGACAGCTCAGAGCCCAGAGCCTGCTTCGGATTCTGTGTCTCCTTTCCTCGGTCACATTCTCTCTCTCTCTCAAAATGAATAAACATTTTAAAAAATCAAAAAAAAAAGTTACGAAGAAAGGGCAGAAGTGCCACCTCATAAATGAAGTTCCTTCAGAATCCAAGTGTTTCTTTTTTTTTTTGCTTTTAAGTTTTCTTTCTTGATTTTTTTTTTTTTTTTTTTTTTTTTTTTTTGAGAGAGAGAGAGACAGAGCATGAGCAGGGGCAGGGATAGAGAACGAGGGAGAGAGAGAGAGAATCCCAAGCAGACTCCGTGCTGTCAGTGAACAGCCCAATGCAGGGCTCAAACTCACGAACCATGAAATCGACCTGAGCTGAAATCAAGAGTCGGATGCTTAACCAACTGAGCTGCCCAGGCGCCCCAGGAGCCAAGTGTTTAAAAGTTATGTGGGTGCTAAGTAGAATACCAACCCCTCCAGAGATGGCCACATCGTAACACCTGGAACCTTATAATATGGTACCTTACAATGGCATAAGGGACTTCGCAGGTGTGGTTAAGTTAAGGATCTTGAGGTAAAAAGATTATCCCATCCTGTGTGGTCTCAATCTAATCAAAAGTACCCTTATGAGAGTGATGCAAAAGAATCAGTCAGAGAAGGATGCCTGGTGGCTTAGTCAACTAAGCGTCTATCCAACTCTTGGTTTGGGCTCAGCTCATGATCTCATTGTTAGGGATGGAGCCCCACACTTGGGATCTGCACCGATAGCACGGAGCCTACTTGGGATTCTCTCTCCCTCTCTCTCTGCCTCTCCCCTGCTCACACTTTATCTCTCTTTCAAAATAAATAAATATTAAAAAAAAAAAAAAAAAAAAAAGACGCCTGAGGAGCCTAGGTGGCTCCGTCAGTTAAACGTCCAACTTCGGCTCAGGTCACGATCTCATGGTTTGTGGGTTTGAGCCCCGCGTCGGGCTCTGTGCTGACAGCTCGGAGCCTGGAGCCTGCTTCAGATTCTGTGTCTCCCTCTCTCTCTGCCCCATCCCCACTCACACTCTGTGTGTCTCTCTCTCTCTCTCGCTCTCAAGAATAACTAAACACTTAAAAAAAAAAAAGAATCTGGCAGTTGAATTGCTGGATCAAGTAGGTAAGCATATATTTCACTCAAGAAAATGCCAAATGTTTTACCAGTTCACTTTCCCGTCAAGAGGGTGCGAGAGTTTCAGCCTTTGGGAGTGTCAGCTCTTAAAGTAGTGATCATTTTTGTGGGTATGGTAGTATCTAATTGTGATTTTTTACTAGCATTGTCCTGATGTTGACCATCCTTTCACGTGCTTATTAGTTATTTACATATCTTCTTTTCTAAAGTCTGAGCATTTTATCCATTTCTTACGGGTTGTTTGTCTTCTGAGTTATAAGAGTTCTTTATACATTGTGGATACAATTCCTTTGTTATATATGTAAACACACTTGCCTTTTCATTTCCTTAATGGTGTCTCTTCTGAAGAAAAGAAGTTCTCCACTTTAATGAAACTCAATTTGTCAATTTTTTTTTTTATGGTTAGTGTTTTGTGGATCGTGTCTGTAAAATTAGTGCCTACTCGAAGGACGGGAAAATAGTTTCAGTTTTTAGCTTTCTGCGTTTTTGAAGATTTTTCTTTTTAAGTATTTTAAAATAACTTAAGAGTAATTTTTAAGTAACTTGAAAGTAAGTTTTAAGTAATCCCCACTCTCAACATGGGGCTTGAACTCACAACCCCGGGATTGAGAGTTGCACCCTCTACCGCCTGAGCTAGCCAGGTGCCCCACTTTTATATTCGTTCTATAATCTGTTTCTTTCAGTTAATTTTTGCGTATGGTATAATATGAGGGCCAGGGTTCCTTTTTGTCCATATGGATATTATTAGTCAGCTAGAGCTGTCGTAACAAAATACCACAGACTGGGTTGCTTAAACAACAGAAGTTTCTTTTCTCACAGTTCTGGAGGCTAGGAGTCCAAGATCAAGGTTCCAACCAATTTGGTTTCTGGTGAGAACTCTCTTCCTGTCTTGTAGACACTGCTTTCTTGCTATGTTTTCACGTGACCTTTCCTTGCGTTCGCAAGTTCAGAGGGCTCAGACCATTAGTAGGTAGCTCACGTAGGTCTCTTCTTATAAGGACATTGATCCTGTTAGATCAGGACCCCATTTGACTTTAATTACTTCCTTAGAGGCTCCTCTCCACATGGGGAGGATTAAGACTTTAACAGGGGTTAAATGTGTGGGGGACACAAACATTCAGTTCAAAGTAGATTTTCTATATCATCTCCCCCCACGTGGATGCTTGGTTTTTAGCACTATTTGTTGAAAGGTCTGTACCTTTCCTACGGAATTACCTTGGCACCTTTACTGAAAACCCAGTCAATCATACAGTGTGGAATCAAATCTCTCTTTCATTCCATTGATCTATATGCCTATCATTCTGCTTATATCACACTGTTATAATTATTGTAGATTTATAATAAGACTTAATATTAGTAGTATAAATTTTTATTTTCCCAATGTTTCCAAATTGCTTTGGCTATATAGGGGTGCCTGGATGGCTCAGTCAGTTATGCTTCTGACTTTGGCTCAGGTCATGATCTTGCTGTCCATGAGTTCGATCCCGCATCGGGCTCTGTGCTGATGGCTCAGAGCCTGGAGCCTGCTTCAGATTCTGTGTCTCCCTCTCTCTCTCTGCCCCTCCCCTGCTCACCCTCTGTCTCCCTCTCTCTCAAAAATAAGTGAACATTAAAAAAAATGTAATAAATTAAAATAAATAAATTGCTTTGGCTATATAAATTTAAGTCTGTCAATTTTTACAAACATTCCTCTTGGGATTTGGATTGGTATTGTGTAGAGTTTCTAGATGTACTTGAATAGAACTGGAACATTAAAATATTGGGTATCCAGAGACACCTGGTGGTTCAGTACGGTAGGTGTCTGACTCTGGATTTTGGCTCAGGCCATGATTTCACGGTTCATGGCTTCAGGGCCCAGCATCGGGCTGAGCATAGAGCCTACTTGAGGTTTTCTCTCTCCCTCTCTCTCTCTCTTTCTCTTTCCCTCTCTGTCTGCCCCTGTCCCCAGCTCATACTCTATCTGTAAAATAAAAAAAAAAATTTAATTTACAAAAATATTGGGTATTCCAAATCACAAACATGGCTTATTGTTTTGGTTATTTAGGTCTTTAACTCCGCTCAGCAATGTTTTGTAATTGTTGGTAACATTTTGTACAGTTTATGAAATGTATCCCTTAAAAATGTAATGTTTTTCATTGGATGGTAAATGGTATTCGTTTTTCAATTTTATCTTCTAACTCTTCATTGACAGTGTTGTTTAAGGAAATTTCTGGATCACGATGGAGCTGCGGCTGCCCTCTCTGTCATGTCAGCAGACCAAATTCTAGGTACCTTCTGTGTCCCAGTAAATGCTCCCCTTGCCAGAAACACAGCATATCCAGAGCAGCTGATCTCCAAACCCCAAGCCCACTCTGGGCCTTCTCACCCCAAAGTGGACTATGTGACCCCAGGCAATCAGATGTTTTCTTTTTTTTTCCTTGTTCTTTATCCTCTAAAAGCTTCCTGCATTCTGCCCCATTTTGCAATTCCCCAAAAGGAGACCATTTGCTTCATCAAGGTGTTAAAGTTTGTTTGCATCACTCTAAACAGTCTTCTTTAATTATTTTTTAAGAGGTTATAGAGGGGCATCTTGGTGGCTTACTCGGTTAAGCGTCCGACTCTTGATTTCGGCTCAGGTCGTGATCTCGAGGTTCGTGGGTTGGAGCCCCACGTTGGTCTCTGTGCTGACAGTGAGGAGGCTGCTTGGGATTCTCTCTCCCTCTCTCTCTGCCCCTCCCACATGCTCTCTGTCTCTCTCAAAATAAATAAACAAACTTAAGAAAAACGCAGGGGGCACCTGGGTGCCTCAGTCGGTTAAGCATCTGACTTCCTCTCAGGTCACGATCTCATGGTTCATGGGTTCGAGCTGGCGTCAGGCTCTGTGCTGACAGCTCAGAGCCCGGAGCCTGCTTCGGATTCTGTCTCCCTCTGTCTCTGCCCCTCCCCTGTTTGTGCTCAGTCTCTCAAAATTAAATAAATGTTTAAACAAATTATTAATAAAAATAAATAAATAAATAACAGTATACGGAAGTAGAATTGATTCATTTGTAGCTTCTAACCTTGTCAGCTTGCTAAATTCACTTACTTCTAATGGTTTTATGGGGCTTGTTTGTAGATTCCTTAGGATTTCCCAGGCACATAACCATGTTATCTACAAATAAACAGCTTTACTCCTTACTTTCCAACATTTGTACCTTTTCATTTCTTCTTACTGCCTTATTGGGATGGCTAAAGATTCTAATAAATGTTCAATAGAGAAGATAAGAATGAGTATTCCAAACTTGTTCAAGATCTTTGGAGAAACACATTCAGTTATTCATTAGTTGTAGGTTTTTTACAGCTGCCCTTTATGGGGCTAAAGAAGTTCCTTTCTAGTTTGTTGAGAATTTTTCCCATAAATGACCATGAATTTTGCCACATTATTCTTTTGCATCTTTGGGGATGATTATGATTTTTCTCTTTATTCTGTTAATGTCAAACTTCCACCTAATATTGTCTTATATTTTTATAATTGTCTTATATAATTGTTTTATAATTTTAATATTGTCTTATATTGTCTTATATTTTTATAATTTTATTCACATCTGTGGTTTTTATTGCCTTTCCTTTAAACTTGATTTTTTTTTTGTTTTTTTCTCTTTTTATCCCTTGAACAGTGGGAGGCAAAAAATTTCCCTCTACCCTTTCACATTCTTGGCTGAGACCCCTGTAACAAAAAAACAGATTAACAGGAGGATATGTACGTACATACAGGAACCCCACAAAGATATGAGACTCAAAGAAGTGACCAAGGCAGGGAACTTTCATACCTATTACGCAAAGAAACAATAAATGTGTGAAGAATTGACAAATTGACGAGACAAAGGAATTTTTTCTGAAATGCCACTGACTCATTACTTTATATATTTTTTAATTTTTAATTTTATTTTAGAGAGAGAGAAAGGGTGAGCAGAGGAGAGGGGCATAGCAGGGAGAGGGGGTAGGGAGAGAGAGAAAGAGAGAGAGGTAATCGTAAGCAGGCTCCACGCCCTCCTGGGGACCAATCCCTCGATCCTGGGACCATGACCTGAGCCATAATCAAGAGTCAGATGCTCAACTGACTGAGCAATCCAAGTGCCCTTAGACAAAGGGGTTTGAGCTTTAGATAGTGAAATGCTGAAGAGGTAACAAGACTTGTTTATACAGCCTTCTCAATCTGAAACTGCCTGTCTCTGCTTTCTACCCTCCTGGTACAGCAGGGTACTGTTCACATGGGAGATTTACCTCCTATTTTCAGGGGCACAAAGGAGGGTCAGAGTGTCCTTGTGCCCACCATTTCTCAAGTACCTTCGACTCAAGATAATCAATATGCCCAAGTGGCATATTTGGGGAAGACATTTTCTGAACCCCTATGGAAACATATGCAAGATCTACCACAGAAATAAATCCATACATCTAAAGTATGGGTAAAATTGATTTTATTCTTTTTTAAATTTTTAATTGGGTTAAAACCCACATAACATAAAATGTTGTATTTGAAGAGGAGGGATAGTAGGTGAGAGCAACACTATCAAACTCTTAGGAAAAAAATGTAGGAGGGGCCCCCCACTGGCTCAGTTAGAAGAGCATGTGACTCTTGATCTCAGGGTCTAGAGTTCAAGTTGTACATTGGGCATAGGGATTAAGTAAATCAACAAACTTCTAAAAATTTTTAATTTTGGGGACGCCTGGGTGGCTCAGTCGGTTAAGCAGCCAACTTCGGCTCAGGTCATGATCTCACGGTCAGTGAGTTCAAGCCCCGCGTCGGGCTCTGTGCTGACAGCTCAGAGCCTGGAGCCTGCTTCCGATTCTGTGTCTCCCTCTCTCTCACTCTCCCCTGTTCATGCTCTGTCTCTCTCTGTCTCAAAAATAAATAAACGTTAAAAAAAATTTTTTTTTAATTCTAAAAATTTTTAATTTTTTTAATGTTTATTTTTGAGAGAGATTTAATTTTTTTAATGTTTATTTTTGAGAAAGAGAGAGACAGAGAGACAGAGTGTGAGCAGGGGAGGGGCAGAGAGAGAGGGAGACAGAATCTGAAGCAGGCTCCAGGCTCTGAGCTGTCAGCACAGAGCTCGACGCAGGGCTCGAACCCACAAACCGTGAGATCGTGACCTGAGCCGAAGTCGGAGACTTAACCAACTGAGCCACCCAGGCGCCCCTAAACAAATTTTTTTAGAAGTAGGTACACAAGTTCATGACTTTGGATTAGGCAACAGCTTATTTTAAACACGATACCAAACACACAAAGAACAACAGCAGAATAGATCAATTGGACTTCATCACATTAAAAGAGGACACTATCAAGAAAGTGAAGAGACAGCTCAGAATGAGAGAAAATGTTTGCAGGTTATATATCTAATAAGGATCTAGTATCACAATTATTGCAACTCAACCATAAAAAAAATCAAATAACCCAATTAAAATGGGTGAAGGAGTTGAATAGACATTTCTCCAAAGGTAGAGAAATAGCAAATAAGCACACGAGAAGATGTTCAGCATCATTAATCATTAGGAAAACCCAAGTCAAAATCACAACAAGATGCCACTTCATAACCACTAGGATGGCTTTAATCAAAAAATTTGAGGGGTGCCTGAGTCACTCAGTCCGTTCAGTGCCCGACTCTTGGTTCAGGCTCAGGTTATGAGATCGAGCCCCATGTCAGGTTCTGTGCTAAGCATGGAGCTTGCTCAAGAGTCTCTCTCTGTCTCTCTCTCTCTTTCTCCCTCTGCCCCTCTCCCAGCTCACATGTGCTCTCTCTCTCTCACTCGCTAAAATTAAATCATTAAAATTACAAAATAGTTGACAATAGCAAGGGGTAGTGAGGATATGGAAAAACTTGAACTCTCATGCGTTGCTGTTAGCAATGTAAAATGGTGGGTACGACCACTGTGGAAAACAGCGTGGCAGTCCCTCAAAACATTAAACGTAAAGTAACCAGAGGATTTGACACTTCTAAAAGAATTAAAAGCATATGCTCACACAAAAACTTGTATGTGAACGTTCATAGCGGTGTTACTCATAATAGCCAAAAGGTACACACAATTCAAATGTCCATCAACTGATGAATGGATAAATAAGTTATGGTATACCCATACAGTGAAATATTATTCAGCTATAAAAAGGAAGGACTGACACATGTTACAACACAGATGAAGCTTGAGAACATTATCCTCAGTAAGAGAACCCAGTCACAAAAGGCCATATATTACATTAGCGGGGCGCCTGGTTGGCTCACTTTGTTAGGTGTCTGACTTTGGCTCAGATCATGATCTCGCGGTCCGTGAGTTCGAGCCCTGCGTTGGGCGCTGTGCTGACAGCTCAGAGCCTGGAGCCTGCTTCAGATTCTGTGTCTCCCCCTTTCTCTGTCCTTCCCCCACTCACGCTCTGTCTCTCTCTCTCTGTCTCTCAAAAATAAATAAACATTAAAAACATTTCTTTAAGTTAATTGGAGAAAGGCAAACAAAAGGGAGAGGAGTTTTCCAAATAGTGTCAGGGCTTTGTCTTGTCTAAGGCAAGACAGAACTCAGTACCACAAGGAAGTGACATGAAGAGAATTGGGTTTTAGAGGTCCCACTGTAGCTGAAGTGTGGAGAATGGTTGAAGGGGCAGTTATAATCATAAACGTACCATAAAGATATGAATGCAAAAAGAAAGAAATGATGTAAGAAATATGTCCCTTAAAAGAAATGGAGTATTACAAAAGAGTTCATGTGTACTTCTCTCTCACACACACAGGGTCATGAAAAGACAGACAGAAAAAGAGAGAGAGAGCGGAAGGTTGTGAGGAAGGAAGGAAGGAAAGAAAGAAGGAAAGAAGGAAGGAAGGAAAGAAGGAAGGAAGGAAAGAAGGAAGGAAGGAAAGAAGGAAAAAAGGAAAGAAGGAAGGAAGGAAAGAAGGAAGGAAAGAAGGAAAAAAGGAAAGAAGGAAGGAAGGAAAGAAGGAAGGAAGGAAAGAAGGAAGGAAGGAAAGAGGGAAAGAAGAAAGGAAGGAAAGAAGGAAAAAAGGAAAGAAGGAAGGAAGGAAAGAAGGAAAAAAGGAAAGAAGGAAGGAAGGAAAGAAAGAAGGGAGGAAGGAGGGAAGGAAGGAAGGAAAGAAGGAGGGAGGGAGGGAGGAAGATACTTGACTTAAGAAGAATGTTTTCTCACAACCCTATAGTCTATGGCAGGGATTCCCTGAAGCAACTGAAATTGTTTGCAAAATATTGTGTGTTTATATGTATTATATTCTGGGGAAAGTCTACATGTTTTATCAGGTTCTTGGCCTCACCCTTGATCCTCCAGATGGAAGGAACTATAGATTTTAATAGATTTGCTCTTCCTTCTTTTAATCGCCAGAGGGCAGAAAAGCCATACCCTATGAATAAGTCCTCAGTTTCTGCCATCTATTTCCTGCCTTTGCTATAGCTTTCTTTCTTTCTCTTTCTTTCTTTCTTTCTTTCCTTCTTTTTCTTTCTTTCTTTCTTTCTTTCTTTCTTTCTTTCTTCTTTCTTTCTTTCTTTCTTTCTTTCTTTCTTTCTTCTTTCTAAATAAGCTCTACGCCCAACGTCTGGTTTGAACTCACAACTCCTATATCAACATGCTCTACCAAATGAGCCAGCCAGGCACTCCTTTGCTCTAGCTTTTCGCTAGGCTAAAACTCCCTACCTGCCAGCCCCCTTCTTCATCTATCAAAACGCTACTGTCTCCGACTGCCCATATCAAAAGCAGCCCTTCTTGTTTGATTTAGATGGATTCACTTCTTCTTATCAGTTTCTACTTGCATTCTCCATGTCTATGGTTGTTATCATATGCTTCCTTTCAAAACAGCTCTTTATTTAATTACTGGTCAGGAGACCTTGGGCAATTACCCGCATTAATCACTGCATAATTATTCTTTTTTTGAAAAATGGAAATACGGATTGTAGGTAAACCCATCACTCTCAAGTCACTTTCCAAAACATCTGTACGCATCTTTCTCAGAAAGGTAAATTTTACATTTGCTGCAACATGGCAAAGGTAATGGTTGTCAAATACGTGATAAATATTGGCCCCAGAATAATTGTACCAACTTCCTGTTTAATATTGCTAAGCAAACAATTGAACAAAAAGAGTAAGAGAAGGGGTGCCTGGCTGCCTGGCTGGCTGGGTCAGTGGAACATGCAACTCTTGATCTCTGGGTTGTGAGTTCGAGCCCCATGTTGGGTATAGATATACTTAAACAATTAGAAAAAAAAAAAAAGTAAGAGAGGGCAGTGCCCCCGGTGGTCCCATGGATCCCTCTCTTGCTCCAACAATGTTTGGATGGAACAGACCCAAGGATGCCCCTTCCACCAGTCTCTGACCAACCTCCAAACTTTTTTCCAGTTGAAACGTTCAGAGCTATCTTCTTCGCAGCCACCCTCTGCCTCTGGGACCAGCAACACCCTACTTTTTAGCTACTCTAAGTATTCTACTCACAAGCACAGTACAGAAAACTCTGTGACAATAATTGAGTGTTTAATTTGTTTTGAAGGGAGAAACAATTGGTGAGAAAATAACCCTTGAATAACCCTGGGGGTCCTGCTACTCATGCCTCATTTCTTATTTCATTTATTTATTTTTTTTTAATGTTTATTTCTTTTTGAGAGAGAGAGGGAGAGCGTGAGCAGGGGAGGGGCAGAGAGAGAGGGAGACAGAGGATCTGAAGCGGGCTCCGCGCTGTCTGGCTGAACCACCCAGGCTCGCCTCACTTCTTATTTTAAAATAAACAGGGGTGGGGTGCCTGGGTGGCTCAGTTGGTTAAGCGGCCGACTTCGGCTCAGGTCACGATCTCGCGGTCCGTGAGTTTGAGCCCTGAGTCGGGCTCTGTGCTGACCGCTCAGAGCCTGGAGCCTGTTTCAGATTCTGTGTCTCCCTCTCTCTGCCCCTCCCCCGTTCATGCCCTGTCTCTCTGTCTCAAAAATAAACATTAAAAAAAAATTTTTTTTAATAAAATAAACAGGGGCACCTGGGTGGCTCAGTTGGTTAAGCATTCGACTCTCGATTTCAGCTCAGGTCCTGATCTCACGGTTCGTGCGTTCAAGCCCTACATCAGGCTTTGTGCTGTCAGATTCTCTAGGATTCTCTGTCTTCCTCTCTCTCTCTGCCCCTTCCCTGCTTGCTCTCCTCCCTCTCTCTCTCTCTCTCTCTCTCTCAAAATAAATAAACTAAAAAAATTTATGAAAAATAAAAAGAAAATAAACAAAAGTTAGGCCTGACCTGATTTTGGAATGCCTCGTTTTATGGCAGACTATCCAAAGACAGAAACTATGCCTTTCAAGGCATTCATTAAACCTCAAACAGAATTGAAATGGATTAAGCTGACAGTGAAATTTCAAACCCAAGTGGCCTGTGAGTGAGTGGACAGGCCTGCCAATAAATAAGACCACTAAGTCTTGAAATGCTCTGAGATAGCGGTGTCTGCAGCACAAGCCTATTTGTAGACTAACTGAACATTTATTGTTCCAGTAGAGACAGAAGGCAGTGTGTGTCCCAAAGCCATGAAGCCAGTGCTCTTGTTCATTTCTAGCCGTAGGCATAATGGCCTCAGGAGAAAACTCGATTAACTCAGGAGTGAACAAAGCTGCCGACGTCCGAACTGCAGGCAGAAGGACATAGCTGCTCTCCTTTTAATAATTGCAAATACCTTTTCCAAATAATATAATTGGGGGCACCTGGGTGGCTCAGTCAGTGGCGAGGCCGGCTTCGGCTCAGGTCATGATCTCCTGGTCTGTGGGTTCGAGCCCCGCGTCGGGTTCTGTGCTGACAGCTCAGAGCCTGGAACCTGTTTCTGATTCTGTGTCTCCCTCTCTCTCTGCCCCCCCCCCACTTGCTCTCTGTCTCTCTCTCAGAAATAAACATTAGAAATTGTGAAAATAAATAAATAAATAAAATACAAATACGTAAAAATAATATAGACACAGAACCCAAATCAAAACCCTGAGTGGACTAAGGAAATCCAGCAGTCACGCTTCCGATCAATGCAGAAGCGACTTCGGCAACGCAGCCTCAGGAATTGTAGTCAGTTGGGCTTTTGACACCTTCTTGCAATGAGCCCAAAGAAAAGGTTTAAAGTAAGAAAGGCCATGAAAGGAAGATAGATCTTCCACAGGCTGGTGTCAGGAGAGCAGGAGCATTTTAATCAATGTCAAACTCAGCAAACAGGAGCCAAGACAGGTCCCTGAAAAGCAGCAGCCTCCAAAGTCGGGTGCGTGCAGTTAGGGGATGTGCACCCTGAAACATCCCCGGAGGGTGGGGCGGGGAGGGGTAGAAGATATTAGAACTCCTATCCCTGAAACATTGAGGTAAGAGAAGAAAGCATTACAACTTCTGTTTGTATTTGTTTTATCTAGGGGCGCCTGGGTGGCTCAGTCAGTTAAGAGCCTGACTTCGGCTCAGGTCATGATCGTATGGTTTGTGAGTTCGACCCCCGAGTCAGGATCTGCACTGACAGTGTGGAACCTGGAGTCTGCTTTGGATTCAGCGTCTCCCTCTCTCTCTCTGCACCCCCCCCCCTTCAAAAATAAATAAACATTAAAAAAAGAAAAACAGAACCTGTATTTATTTTATCTGAAAGTAACACTTTAGGGGCGCCTGGGTGGCTCAGTTGGCCAAGTGTCTGATTTTGGTCTGACTCTTGATTTGGGCTCAGGTCATGATCTCATAGTTCCTGAGTTCAAGCCCCACATAGGGGTCTTACGCTGTCAATGTAGAGCGTCCTTGGGATTCTCTCTCTCTCTTTCTTTCTCTGTCTCTCCCCTGCTCTCTCTCTCTCTCTCAAAATAAACTTAAATAAGAGTGAAACCTTAATATGAGTGTTTTCACATATGCGCAATAGAATAATACAATAGTTAACATGTAAGTTGTGAATAGTTAAATATTCACATCCTGGGGTATATGCTGATATTTTTCGCTTGTACGTATTCAAATACATTTTATTTAAAAAAAAAAAAATTTTTTAACGTTTATTTATTTTTGAGACAGAGAGAGACAGAGCATGAACGGGGGAGGGTCAGAGAGAGGGAGACACAGAATCGGAAACAGGCTCCAGGCTCTGAGCTGTCAGCACAGAGTCCGACGCGGGGCTCGAACTCACGGACCGTGAGATCATGACCTGAGCCGAAGTCGGCCGCTTAACCGACTGAGCCACCCAGGCGCCCCTCAAATACATTTTAGCCAAATATGCTAGATTCGAAGCTCCGTGAAAAAAGTGACCATCTATATTTCCCAGGACCTAGTGCAGTAATTGGTGTGTAATAGACAGTCACTGACGGTCAGTTCTGGAGGGCAGGGGGCGGAGGCAGGCGTGGCCCAAAGAGCCGGTGCAGAGTCACCAGCAGGGCGCGGTGTGGCCTTCCACACCAACCTCGACTACACGACTACGCGTGGCTGCCCCTGCTGGAACATGCATTGCCGTGGCCGCTGTGGCCAAGGTGCTATGTGACCAAGTGCTCGGTACCCATGGCCATCTGGGCGTCCTCTACCAGAGAAAGGATGATGGATTCGGGGACCTGAAACAGAGATTCTGGAATACATGTAAGAGTGGACTCAGGTCCCGGCTTTTTGTGCACTTGTCAGCCTTGTTCCTGTTCACTGGGAAACAGCTCTCACTAGACTCTGGTTTTCTGTGGGCCACTCTCCTTCCTCTGCTTTTCCAGCGCAGTGGTGAGGGCACACGGACGTCAGCGTTCACCTCCCTATGTATAAAGCAGGCCAAGAGAGGCACCAGGATGGCTCAGTCAGGAAAGTGTCTGCCTCGTGATTTCAGTTCAGGTCATGATCTCATGGTTCATGAGTTCAAGCCCCACATGGAGCATTCTGCTGTCAGCACAGAGCCTTCTTGGTATTCTCTGTCCCCTCTCTCTCTGCTCCTCCCCCCACTTGCGCTTGCCCTCTCTCTCTCTCTCTCAAAAATAGAATAAACATGAAAAAAAAAAAAAAAAAAGCAGGCCAAGAGAGTTGAAAGGCCCCAGGGAGATGAGAAGTCAAATTCTGAAAGTGATTGAATTTTGTCCCCTAAATACAGAGGCTTGTCTGCAGATAAAGACTGCTTAGTTATGTGCTCATTGTTTCATTTTTATTTTTATTTTTTATTTTTTTTATTACCGTTCATTTATTTTTGAGATAGAGAGAGACAGAGCATGAACGGGGGAGGGGCAGAGAGAGAGGGAGACACAGAATCAGAGGCAGGCTCCAGGCTCTGAGCCATCAGCCCAGAGCTCGACGCGGGGCTCGAACTCACAGACTCACGGACCACGAGATCTTGACCTGAGCTGAAGTTGGACGCTTAACCGACTGAGCCACCCAGGTGCCCCTCATTTTTATTTTTTTAAAGATTTTATTCTGGGGGCTCCTGCCTGACTCAGTCGATTGAGTATCCAACTCTTGATTTCGGCTCAGGTCATGATCCCAAGATCAGGGATCGAGCCTCCCCTCGGGCTCTGCACTGAGCATGGGGCCTCCTTAAGATTCTCTCTCTCCCTCTGTCCCTCTCCCCTGCTTGCTTGCTGTCTCTCTGAAATTAAAAAAAAAATTTTTTTTAATTTTATTTATTTATTTATTTTTTAATGTTTTCTTTATTTTGTCTTGTTTTGCTTTTTACGTTTATTATTGACAGAGAGAGACAGAGCATGGGCATGGGAGGGGCAGAGAAAGAGGGAGACACAGAATCCGAAGCAGGCTCCAGTCTCTGAGCGGTCAGCACAGAGCCAGATGTGGGTCTCGAACTCACAAACCGCGAGATCATGACCTGAGCTGAAGTCAGATGCTTAACCAACTGAGCCACCCAGGCGCCTCAAGATTTTATTTTTAAATAATCTGTACACCTGGGGCTCCTGGGTGGCTCAGTCGGTTGAACGACCGACTTCAGCTCAGGTCATGATCTCACAGTCCGTGAGTTCCAGCCCCGCGTCGGGCTCTGTGCTGACAGCTCGGAGCCTGGAGCCTGCTTCGGATTCTGTGTCTCCCTCTCTCTCTGCCCCTCCCCTGCTCATGCTCTGTCTCTCTCTGTCTCAAAAATAAATAAAAAAAACATTTAAAAAAATAAAAAAATAAAAAGAGTCGAAGCCTGCTTTAAAAAAAAATGAATGAAAATAAAAACTAAAGAATCTGTACACCCCAAATGGGGCTCAAATTCACAACTCCAGGGTCAAGAGTCACATGCTTTTCTGACTGAGTCAGCCAGGCACCCCACACCTGGTTTTTCTTAATTATCAATGAGCACTTGAAGTTTTATTCAAACCTCCATTTTTTTTCATTCTAGTCTGAAAGTATTACTTTTCTAATATTTTCACTTCTCGAATACTTTGGTCATTAACTAACCACGGTGGGGCACCGGGGTGGCTCAGTCGGGTGAGTCAGATGACTCTTTTGGCTCAGGTCATGATCCCAGGGTCTGTGGGTTGGAGCCCCCAGTCCAACTCTGCACTGACCGCATGGAGTCTACTTGGGATTCTCTGTCTTCCTCTCTCTCTGCCCTGCCCCCGCGTGTGCACTCGTGCTCTCTTTCTCTCTCAAAATAAATAAGTAAATATTTTGAAAACACCACCAAGAGCAGCATAACAACATTTTACTATTATTACTATTTCTATTCTGATATTTTATTTTATTTTAGAGAGAGAGAAGTGCGAGGGGGGAGAGGGGCAGAGGGAGAGAGAGAGAGAATCTCAAGCAGGCTCCAGGGTCAGCATCGAGCCTAACCTGGGGCTCGATCCATGACCTTGGGATCGTGGCCTGAGCTGAAATCAAGATTCAGTTGCTCGACTGATTGAGCCACACAGGCCCTCCTCTATTTTAATATTTCAATGCCAGCTGGTTTAAGGAACCTATTTTGATTGTACACACTTCCCTTCTAAAATCTCACATTATCTCCTAAACACCTTTGGTCAGATTACTTTTTTTTTTTTTTTTTTTTAATATTTTTAATGTTTATTTTCAAGAAAGAGAGAGAGCCGAGTGCGAGTGGAGGAGGGGCAGAGAGAGAGGGAGACACAGAATCCAAAGCAGATTCCAGGCTCTGAGCTGTCAGCACAGAGCCCCACACGGGGCTCGAAGCCACGAACCGTGAGATCATGACCTGAGCCGAAGTCAGATACTCAACTGACTGAGCCACTCAGGTGCCCCACCTGTTTTCTTCTTTTTTTAAGTTTACTAATTTGGGGGGGGGGGGGGTGGGGAGGGAGGGAGAGAGAAAGTTGGGGAGGGGCAGAGAGAGAGGAAAAGAATCCCAAGCAGGCTCTGCTCTGTCCGAGCAACTGAGCCACCCAGGAGCCCCCTCAAAATGATTTTTTTAAGTAACATTGTTAGCATATGAGATCTGCCAGGGAAAGTTGATGACTTTAAGGAAACGTATTGTTCAGCTGCTCTGTCTATGAAGTATAAACCGTAAGAACAGTAAGGCCCACTTCAAGAAACAGTGAAATAATGTTTATAGGTAACATGTAGAATAATGCTTGCCATTAGACCACCAATAAATGCCAGTTTTCTTATGTCTAGTGTCTAATATACTGTCAACCGCATCATGACTATGTTAGATCATTAGGGCTAAGTGTGTGTGTGTGTGTGTGTGTGTGTGTGTGTGTGTGTAATTAAGGATATCATTAGTTATGACGGATTTTCCAAGAAGACAAACTGTAAACATAAATACATTGATATTTCAGATCCAAGAAGTCATAGACCAAGTCGCGAGTTTTATTAAATTTACCCTAAGAACACTCCTATTTTCTATTTCTGACAGCCTACCCACAGCCACATTCATCAACCACCATTTCTTCATAGTGTCGTAAAATGACATTGTCATCATTGTCCTGATACAGCATGGAAATGGGGGACAGCTTGGTGGGGATACAGACCGCCTGGGGGATCTCTGGGTCAACTGCATGCATCAGGGCTTGCATGAAAGCATAATTGGAGCCGTTGAGGGAGGTGGTCAGAGAGAAAGGACAGTCTCCGTGGCAATAGTTTGCCATGAACCCTTTGGGAGCGATAATCCACTTGTGCCAACCTAAGTCCCGGAAGTTGATGAATAGCTGATGACGATGGCAGAGGTTCTTGCAAGGAGCCTTCGGCGCGGGGATGGCTTCCCTCCTTTTTCGGGACGAAGGGTGACACTGCTCAGGGTGGAGAGTCACCACCAGCAGGGAGGCACGAAGGGACTGTCTCAGTCCGGCACAGGCGTCCTGAAGCTGAAAAGTCACCCCAATGTCTCTGTTTCCTTTGACCAGTATCTCTAGCAACAAACCCAAGTTCTTCTGGGGGTCGTTATTCCAATCCTTAGCCACATCCAGCAGGTTGAAGTGAACGACGCCTTGAGGCCGTGGTACTGACTGTAACGCAAGCATTCTACCCGGTTTAGGGATGGGCTGGTCCCCCACCTGAGGCTCCTGAACCAGGAACAGAGCCAACTCCAGTTCTGGTCCCAGCTTATAGTAAGTGTTGGGCCCCAAATCCAGGCCCAGTTGGGCCATTGTTAACTGTTCCTTCTCTTTAATGGCAGACAGGTTAAAATAGAGGAACTTCTGGAGGCAAGAGGAGGCCTGGGAAAGTTTCCTGGAGTAAAGAAAGAGACCTAGATGGGAACAGAGATGTAAGAGTCACCATAACATAGTTGACTTCATATCCGCCATTATGATATAAATATCAAATTGTTATATGATAGCCACATATACCAAACAAGGGCAGGAAATGATCAGTTAGACTCGAACCCTACCATTGGGAGGATTTGTTTCTCCCACTCCTCATTCACGGCCAGAGGTTCTTATCTTCGCATCCACAGGTCCCCAAGGGGTCCTGGATAGAATTTAGAAGGCCCATGAACTTGGATGGGAAAAAGAATTATATCTTTATTTCAGTGGAACTCTAAATGAAATTTGGCATTTCTTTCAATTATGAACATAGGCAACAAACAAATCCTAATAGGACCTATGACACTGTTACCAGTAAAAATCATAGGTATGTTCATAGATTAAATTGTTGCAAACATCTTAAAATAAATTTATGCTCATACTACTTTCCTTTTTTTTTTTTAATTATATATCCATTTTGAGAGAGAGAGAGAGAGAGAGAGTGCCAGCGGGGGAGGGACAGAGAGAGAAGGAAAGAGAGAGAATCTTAGGCAGTTTCTGTGCTGTCAATGCAGAGCCTAATGTAGGGCTCGATCTCGTGAACCCTGAGATCACGACCTGAGCTGGAGTCAAGAGTCGGACACTTAACTGACTGAGCTCCCCAGGAGCCCCCCATTACTTTCAATTTAAGGTAAATATAGTCCCTTCCCTAGATCGTTTTATTGATTGCATTAATAAAGGACCCATGCTAGATTACTATACACACCTTTGGTTTAAAATATTTTTATAAATGTATCTCAATATTTAATTGATTTCTTTGGAAATCCTAAATAGTTTTAGGCATATAAATCATTACTTTGAGAGGGGGTCCATTAGCTTCAACAGAACGGCCCAAGGGACCCATGGCACAAAATCGTTTAAGAACATCATAGGCTGTCAGGCGTCGCTGGTCCAAATCTAACTACTCAGATTGACTTCAAAACAACCTCCTACCATCTAGCCAAGACTGACCCTCCCGAAATCCCTTATGTTTCATCTTTAGATGATTCTTTATCTAAAGCCCACAGTTGTCAGTGTCAACAATTCCTAGTTTGGGGTCTCTGAAGACATCATGTCCCACTGCACTGAAAGTTGAGGTGCAGCGTGATGTCTCCAGTTTCTCCACAAGGGACCCTCCCGTCTCTGTATCTTTGGCAATTGTAGATGTACTCTCCCTGTTTTCAAAGCTGACTTCTCTGCCTGGATTTTCAAACCTTACCTATTCCTTTAGAGAAAGGTCAATAGTTTTATCCCCCCCCCCTTTTTTTATCCCTTCATCTTCAGTTTTCCCCTCTCTGCAAATAACCTCTTTGGCCTAATGCCACCCTATTGTTAGGTAGGGTGGCTTCACCCTAAATAGGTATTTTCTAAGGTCATCGGCTTATGGAGAAATTACAACAGAAACCCAAACATGCTAACCATTCCTCCTTCATTCTCAAGTCTCATTCAAAAAACAACAAAATCACAAAATCAGGGTGCCTGGGTGGCTCAGTTGGTTGGGCATCCGACTCTTGATTTTAGGCTTAGGTCATGATCCAGGGATCCAGCGGCTTAAGATTCTCTCTCTCTGCCCCTCTCCCCCCCGACCTCTGCCCCGCACTCTCTCTCTCTCTCTAAAACAACAACCAAAAATTACTAAGCGTTTGAAATTATCCAGTCTCCTCTTCAAGCCTACCATATCATCTTTCCCTTTCTTCTCATTGGCCATCTTTTTACAAAGGTGGGTCTATATACGCTGTCTCTGCCTCTTACTTGGTAGTTTTCTGTTAGTTTCCAATTCTACCCTTACTACTCCACTGGAACACCTTTCTTAAACGTTGGCTGTCCAATACAGAGATGTCTTCACAGAACTTACCCCTCTCCACTTGTCTGAAAAGTTGACCTCTCCTGTTCCAGGCTAGAACTCTAACCTGCCAGTCTCCCTTCCTCTTCCTGTCACTAAATCAGATTCCTTAAGCATAAAAGAAAAGCCAAAGCCAGAATGGAAAGGATGGACAGATTGGAGAGCATGAAAATAAAAAGGGACACTTGGGTGGCTCGGTGGGTTAAATGTCCGACTTCAGCTCGGGTCATGATCTCATGGTCTGTGAGTTCGAGCCCCACGTCGGGCTCTGTGCTGACAGCTCAGAGCCCGGAGCCTGCTTCGGATTCTGTGTCTCCCTCTTTCTGCCTCTCCACTCCCTCCCCCCCCGCCCCCCCCCCCCACTCATGCTTCTGTCTCTGTCTCTCTCTCAAAAAAAGTAAATAAACATTAAAAATTTTTAAAAAAAGAAAGAAAAGGGGCGCCTGGGTGGCTCGGTCGGTTGGGCGGCTGACTTCGGCTCAGGTCATGATCTCGCGGTCCGTGAGTTCGAGCCCCACGTCGGGCTCTGGGCTGACAGCTCAGAGCCTGGAGCCTGTTTCGGATTCTGTGTCTCCCTCTCCCTCTGCCCCTCCCCTGTTCATGCTCTGTCTCTCTCTGTCTCAAAGATGGATAAACGTTAAAAAAAAAAAAACAAAAAAACTTTTTTTAAAAAGAAAGAAAAGAAAAAAAACTTCTATGTTCAAAAGACATCATTAACAGGGGCGCCTGGATGGCGCAGTCCGTTAAGCGTCCGACTTCAGCTCAGGTCACGATCTTGCGGTCTGTGAGTTCGAGCCCCACGTCGAGCCCCACGTCGAGCCCCACGTCGAGCCCCACGTCGAGCCCCACGTCGAGCCCCACGTCGGGCTCTGGGCTGATGGCTCAGAGCCTGGAGGCTGCTTCCGATTCTGTGTCTCCCTCTCTCTGCCCCTCCCCCGTTCATGCTCTGTCTCTCTCTGTCTCAAAAATAAATAAATGTTAAAAAAAAAAAATTTTCAAAAGACATCATTAACAAAATTAAAACCACAAAGAACAACCAAGAATACTCGTAATACGCATGGGTGAAAATTCACAATTAGAAAGAACTTTTACAAATGATTAAGAGGACTTATAAATCGTTAAGAAAAAGAAGACTCCTCAATAGAAAATGGCCAGAATGTATAAATACGCAATGATTTGAAAAAAGTAAAAATGAATGATTCATTATCCATTTGAAAATGCATTCCTCCTGGGGCGCCTGGGTGGCTCAGTCGGTTAAGTGTCCGACTTCAGGTCAGGTTATGCTCTCAGTTTGTGGGTTCCAACCAGGCGTAGGACTCTGGGCTGACAGCTCAGAGCCTGCTTTGGATTCTGTGTCTGTATTTCTCTCTCTCTCTGCCCCTCCCCCAGTTGTTCTCGTGCTCCCTCTCTCTGTCTCTCAAAGATAAATAAACGTTAAAAATAATTTTTTTTAAAGAAAATGCATGCCACCTTTTTAAAGAAATAAAAATCAAAACAGCGAGATCATGTTTTCCTGCCAGTTAAACAAAAATTAAAAGCTAGAAGAGTATTGTTACTCAATGGCCTTCCAGGGTAGCACACATAAGTACCTTGTAATATATTCAGAGAATGAAATACTGTAAGCAATGAGAATGAACTAAAAATACACACACCAGGGATAAATCTCACAAACAGAATGTTGAGAGAAAGAAGCCAGACAGAAAAAAGGACACATTTTACATTTCCGTTTACGTGAAGTTGAAGTTGGGAAATAGGCAAAACTAATACAGAATGTTAGACAGCAGGAGAAAAGTTACTCTTGCTGAAGAGTCGGATTAACCAGAAGGGGGCGTGAGGGTCCTCTGGTGTAACCGTCTGTTCTGTTTCTTTCTTTCTTTTTTTTTTTTTTTTTTTTTTTTACTTTTTTTTTTTAACGTTTATTTATTTTTGAGACAGGGAGAGACAGAGCATGAACGGGGGAGGAGCAGAGAGAGAGGGAGACACAGAATCTGAAACAGGCTCCAGGCTCTGAGCTGTCAGCACAGAGCCAGACGCGGGGCTTGAACTCACGGACCGCGAGATCATGACCTGAGCCGAAGTCAGACTCTTAACCGGCTGAGCCGCCCAGGCGCCCCCGTCCGTTCTGTTTCTTAATTGGGGCGCTGGTTATTCTGTGAAAATTCACTGCGCTGTTCTCAATGATTTGCACACCTTCTGTATTATGTGACACTTCAATAAGTTTCTATTACATTTCTATAAGGATTCCTGTCAAACTGTGGGAAAGTGAGAAATTCTTAGACACTCATGGTACCAGAAAAATGATTGTAAAGCTGTTCTTTTTTAGATTACGTCCACATTTGTCAACAGAGTACCAGTTACACAGATGATAGTATGTCTATACAATGGAATATCACGTAATCCTTACAAGGAGATCATCGTGACTTTTAGTTCTGATTTGTACGAGATATTCATACTTGAATGATGTATAGTATGATCTCATTTATTTAAAAAATAAGAGTTTCGGGGCTGGGAGGGCAGGGAGGGTGGGTGATGGGTATTGAGGAGGGCACCTTTTGGGATGAGCACTGGGTGTTGTATGGAAACCAATTTGACAATAAATTTCATATATTGGGAAAAAAATAAATAAATAAAAATAAATAAAAATTAGAATCAAATAAAAAAATAAAAAAATTTAAAAAAATAAAGAAAGAAAAAATACAAGTTTCTATTATAAATACATGCAAAGAAGAAAAGTCTGGAAGAATATATATGTCAACTATTAATGGTGGTTTTCCCTAGGTGGAGGTTAGGGAGCGATAATGGGGAGATCATGTCCTTTTCCTGTGTCACTTGAGAGGATTATGGTCACCATAAAAACCAAAGTTTTTTCCCTGGTGGAGGAAAGGAAGTATCTTCAGCTCTTTTCTACTTTCCATGGAAAGCTCTTCAAACTAGCTTCCCACACCCCTTAACCTTCCTCCAGGAATTTTCCCTGAACCCCCACCCCCAAGGCCCTGAGTCATTTACATAATAATGCTTAGCATAAAGTATGGAAGTTATATGTTTTCTATTTCCCTACTATGACCTTTTTTTTTCCCTTTGACCTTCTATAAACTCTTAAAGGGCAGACTTTATCTTTAATTTCTATATTCTCATAGCCATGGACAGTTCCCAGCACCTAGTAGGTCTCCAACAAATGCTTCTTGGACAAATAAGTATTCAAATTTTATCTCCAGTTACTATAAAACTAACCAATCAGGGCTCTCAATTCCTCTTCTGATCTGCACCCGCCCCCACCACCATGGAGGCTATACAGAAATGCAGATTACAACACCCATCTCTGACTTTGAATAAGACTTGAATAAGAATTGGGAGAGTGAGGGCAGGAACCGGGCTGGAGAGTCAACTTCTAACAACTGACCTAGGTAATTTGGGTGGGTGGTCAGTTTGACAAATTACTGAATGACATTCACTTAGATCCTCATATAAATGGTGTGACAATGGCATATATTATTGCTCTGTACTCACAAATCATTTGTCAGTGTTTATTTATTTTTCAGAGAGAGAGAGTGGAGAAGGGACAGAGAGAGAGAGAGACAGAGGATCTGAAGCGGGCTCTATACTGACAGCAGAGAGCCCGATGCGGGCTTGAACTGATGAAAGGTGAGATCATGACCTGAGCCGAAGTCAGACGCTTAACCGACTGAGCCACCCAGCTGACTGAGAGCCCCTGTGCTCACAAATCAATAGCCTTTTCCATGCAACAAAAGTAGTGGGGGGGGTGGTGCGGAGGAGGGAAGCAAGAGTCCTGGGCAAACTGAACGCCCCATGTTCGCCTCCTTGCTTGCCATATCATAGGCACCAGAATGCATCAATAGTGGCCAGAAGAGTGAAGCCTGGGCCCTAATTCCACCCCACTCCTCCCACCTTAACCGTAGCACAAAAGCGTTGATTCTGAACAAACCGAATCTGAATCCTGAGTTGGTTCACGCACTGCTAGCTGTATGATCTTGGGTAGCTTCCAGATTGTCTACTGAGACTTAGTTTCCTTATTGTTAAAAAGCAGATAAAAATACCTGACTTCTGAACGTGAGGGTGTAGTGGGGGAGTAAAGGAAATACAATATGTAAAATACCAGCACAAGGCCTCCTACACACCCTTCAGTAATTGGTACTGCCCCCCTTCTTTCCTTTCTTCATTATCACCCGCTGCCCGGCTTTTCTGGAGAAAGCACCCTCCCTCATTTCCTTACCTTGATCCGGGAGAAGTCGGAGTACGTTCCCGCGGATACCAAAATCCTTTATGTAGCAGAAATCTCGGGAGTCCACACTTGTTGCTGCTGCCTCTCGATCCTGGAAAATTTTCTTCAGGATGTAAGGCACAGGTTGGAACTTCTGGGGCGAAGGCACTTTGTCTAAGCCCAGAAACTGGAGAAAGACATATTCCTGAAATTGGACCATCTGGGCCAAAGCCACGGTTAACAGGAGGCCAACAGCCAAGAGGGGCAGGGAAGGAATCATGGTCTCTGAGCTGAGACAAAGCTGGCTGATCAGGCTGGAGAGAGCTCTAGCACCCGACTGCCTAGCAATTCAGAGGCTGCAAACTTACCTGATGTAAGATAATCAGGTGTGAATTGCTCTCTTCCCAGCTCCTCAAAGGCAATTGGATGTGAAAGGACACAGAATTTTTTTCTCTTCCCTTGCCCTACTCTTCTTCCCCAAAAGTTCACAAAACAAAGATTACCAATGCCTGGACCGGACTCCAAAACTCTGAGGTTTGTCAGCGGCGGATAGAATGGAAAGGAGACAGGCATGTATTCATTTGACCAACATTTATTACTCGTCTATTATGGGCAAGGCTCTGAGGTAGGTGCTAGAATGGTAATGAAAAATGGTCACGACAAAAGTCTTGTCACTCGCGATCGATTTAGACAAATACACAGGGAGATTTCTGTTAGACTCTATCTACAGTGATGGGGGAAGCCAAACCAGGAAGAGAGAACTCTACCCAAGAAAGGTGATCTACACTCTGTTTTCAGCTCTAAGAGGGACTGAATTTTATTCATCTAACCTCGCTCTTCCTTTTTTTTTATATATATAACTTTTACTTATTTAAGTAATCTCTACACCCAACGTGGGGCTTAAACTCATGACCCCTACCTAGATCAAGAGTCGCATGGTCCTCAGATTAAGCCAGCCAACTTTGCCCTTCCTGTTAAAAATCAGACTGACTGGGTTAATTCTGATTCGACTACTTTTTAGTTACATGACATTGGGTATGCCGCTTAACCTTTTGTAGTTTTTGTTTTCTCAACTGAAAAGAAAAACTGACCTTCTAGTATGCTATATGAATCTGATAAGATGATGTATTTTTTATTTTTTATTTATTTATTTTTAGATGATGTATTTTTTAAATCTTTTTTTAAATTTTATTTTTCAAAGACAGAATGTGCAATGGGGGAGAGGGGCAAAGGGAGAGAGAGAGAGAGAGAGAGGGAGGGAGAATCTTAAACAGGCTCTACACTCAGTGTGGAGCCTGACGAGAGGCTTGATCCCACGACCCTGGGATCACGACCTAAGCCGAAACCAAGAGTCAGATGCTCGAGTGAATAAGCCGCCCAGGCGCCCCAAGATGATGTACTTAAAGTGCTCTGCACAATGCCTGCCAAATGGTAAGGACAAAAAAAGTGGTCACACAGGGGAACGATTTAAAGTTGAAGTAGACATTTTCTAGTAAGACGATCATGCATTCAAGACTGAAGGAATTACATGTGGAAAGGCATGGAGGTTATCGAGACACTGAGGTTTGGCAGTATATATCAATTCCTGGTTTTGTGTTTTGTTGTTTTATCAAACTACCGGTAGATTGTCAAACGCCGTAGAAGAATTAGCTGGTTTATTGCCAAACTAATTTTCGTGCTTTTTGAGAGCAGGGACTTTTTCATTTTACACGATTTTATTCCACCCATTCTAAGAACTTGTTTCCCCTAAAGGAAGAACAAAATGCTGTCTTTACTATGTAATCGTTTCCTATCACCTACAGGATAAAATCAAAACTCTTTAGTTTGGCATTTAAAACCTTTATTGATCTCGCACCGTATCACTAGCCTCATTTCCTACCACCCACCATCACCAGTGTTAACGCCCTTGTAAGGATATTGACCTATTTGTAGATCTCCTATGACCTCATTGCATCTGAGAGTCTTTGCACGGACCAAGTTCAAAGGTTACTTCCACTTGTGCTCGCTTCGGCAGCACATATACAAAGGTTACTTCCACCAAAGACGTCTTGACTCACTAAAATATATTTAGATGTTTCTTCTTTCTCCCACTGAGCTTTGAGTGAGCCCTCATGAGAGCAGTCACCGCAGCGCATTTCAGTGTGTCTTTTGTCCAGGTCCCTCCCAGGCAATGTACTTCTTGGGAATCAGACTCAAGTGTTTTCATCTAAGTATCTCCACTGTGTATTTTCCTCTAAGTATCTCCACGAGCCAGGAAAGTGTCTGGCAGGTAGTAGACATTCAGTAGATATCCGTGCAAGAAATAAATGGACAAATGAATTGGTGCTGTTTTCAGAGGTCTCTCTCTTCTAGATAACCAAATTTTCTCCATTCCCATGTCTCCTATCTCCTCTTGCCTGCATCCTAAAAAGTTAAAAGTTAACACTCTGAAATTAATCTGTAATCTCCACCTGTTTTCAACAGTAAGTGTGGATTGCATTTTGTTTTTCACTATTTAACGTTTATGACTTAAAGTCAGAATCAGACAAACGGGCTTAAATTCAGGTTCCACCACTTACTCGTTGTGTGATCAATGAATGACCAAGTCACTCAAATGTAAAGTAAGAACAAACGTTCTTTGCTAAGGTACTGAAGAAATCTTATGCGATGATGCATATGCCATGCTCAGGGCAATATCTACCAGTGAAGCACTTGATAAAGTTAATTAGTTTATTGAACCCACTAGATGGAGACCACCCCATTGGCCTGGTGCCCATGTCACAAACCTAAACCTAAGTTAGCCTGCATTTATGGAAACACCTATCAGGGAAATTTAACATACACCAATCACAATCCTCCAACTCAGCTTTAGCTAGCTCACCTTTCCCTGGAAAACAGGACTTGCTAACCTTCTAAGGAACTCTCCAACCTCCTCGTAGATCATGCCCTGTGTTCATGTTGCTCCTTCTAATGTTCTATAAAACTCCCATGTGCACTAAATCCCTTGGGAACAGTGTCCCTTTGCTGTGAAGCACCGTATTTAACCAATCCACGGTTGTTTTCTCTTAAATGCTTTTTTTTTTTCCACATTAAAAAAAATTTTTATGTTCTTTCATTTTTTAAGTAGGCTCAATACCTATTGTGGGGCTTGAACTCACGATCCCAAGATCAAGAGTCACATGCTCTACCAACTGAGCCAGCCAGGCACCTCCATAGTTGTTTTCTCTTAAGTAAAGAACATCAAACTTGTTACTAAATTGTTTTAGTTTCATCATTTGACATGCTCAACAAAAGTTAGTGGATATTAATTATTGTTATCATTTTTATTTATTAAAGGAGAGTTTAATCAAGGGAAGGAAAATAATTGAGAGTGTGCAGTATAGCAATGTATATATATCGCAAGAAAAAGCACCAAATCCAGCAGGAGTCAGAAGGTCTAAGTTAATCGCAGATCCTCCAAAGACCGTGTAATCTTGGTCATTTCACTCAGTGTCTCAGTGTCGGTGTTTTATGAAACATACCCAGACATGGAAATTTTTTTAAATAGAAAGATTTAAATGGTCTAAGATGTCATAAAGGGTCAACCTACCTGGGCCTCACTTTCTTTACCTATACAGTCACCAGGTTAAATTTGATGGTCTTCGAGGATTCTACAAACAAAAACATCCCGATTCTGGATTTTCAGCTTAAATCAGAAATTCAAAAGTGAGGCAGTATGGCTAAATAGCACAGAACTGCTTCTGAAGTCAGGGACTTAGATTAAAACCCCAGTTCTATCAATTTGTCCTGGACAAATTGTTTCTCTGGCTTTTGGTTTTCTTATCAATAAAGTGAAAAAGATATCAGGCCAACAGAATTATTGCGATTGTAAGCATAAAAGATATTCAACCTCACTAGTAAAAAAATAGAAAAGCAGAATAAAGCAATGAGATGTCTATCAATTAGCAAGATGAGAAAAGAATAGCAGAGCGCGTGGCTGGCTCAGTTGGTAGAGCATGTGACTCTTGATCTTTGGGTCATGAGTTCAAGCCCCGTGTTGCGTATAGAGCTTACTTAAAACACACACACACACACACACACACACACACACACACAAAGAACACTAGCTTGTGTAGGTAAAGAGGCAAGGAAACACAGCATTATACTCAACTCTGGGGTATAAATTTTTTTATTGAAAATTTTTTTTAATTTGAGAGAGGAGAGAGAGAGCAGGAGAGAGGGACAGAGGGAGAAAAAGGGAGAGAATTTTCAGCTCTATACTCATTGCAGAGACTGACTTGGGACTTGATCCCTTGACCTGGGATCACGATCCAAGCTGAAATCAAGAGTCAGACACTCAACCGACTGAGCCACCCAGGCGCCCTGGGCTATAAATTAATAACATTTCTCTGGAGGAAACATCTGCAATGTATATTAAAAGCTTTGAAACTACTCAAGGCCTTCCCTATATGAGGTACTTTAGTCAAATCTTGGAGACAGGAAGCAGAATGGTGGTTGCCAAGGCTCGTGGGAGGAGAGAACGGGGAATGGGGCATTATTGTTTAATAGATACAGAGTTTATGGTTTGTTTTTCTTGTTCTGTTTGTTTGTTTGTTTTTAGTAATCCCTACACCCAATATGGGGCCAGAACTCACAACCCTGGAGATCAAGAGTTGCATTCTCTTCTGACCGAGCCAGCCAGGCCCCGCCCCCAACCCCCAACCATCCAGAATTTCTGTTTTGTAAGAGGAAAGAAGTTCTGGAAAGGTGGTGATGGTAGCCCAGTGTGAATTTGTTTGATATCATTGAACTGTACATTTAAGAATTATTAACACGAGGGACACCTGGGTGGCTCAGCTAGTTAAGCATCCAACTCTTGGTTTTGGTCAAGGTCATGCTCTCACGGTTCATGAGTCCGAGCCCCCAGTCCAGCTCTTCGCTGACAGTGCAGAGCCTGCTTGGGATTCTCTCTCTCCCTCTCTCTCTCTGCCCCTCCCTGCTTGCTCTCTCTCTTTCTCTCTCAAAATAAATACATACACATTGAAAAAACAGAATTTAAAAAAAAAGAATGGTTAAGACGATAAACTGTGTTATGTGCATTTTACCACAGTCAAAAAAAAATACTTACGTCCTCTGATCAGCTATTCCAACTATAGAATATCATTCTAAGCCACTAGAATATAAGCTAGGGGCATCTGGGTGGCCCTGTCGGTTAAGCATCTGACTTTGGCTCAGGTCATGATCTCGCGGTTCGTGAGTTTGAGCCCCGTGTCGGGTTATGTGCTGACAGCTCAGAGCCTGGAGCCCCCTTCGGATTCTGTGTCTCCCTCTCTCTCTCTGCTCCTCCCTCACTCGCACTCCTTCTTTCTCTCAAAAATAAATAAACATTAAAATAATAATAATAATAATAAAATTGTAAAAAACAACCAGTTCAAAGGACTAAGGGTATGGAAGCACCAAAACAAAGTCCTATAGGAAAAGAATTGGATATAGTGACATTAGGAACTAAGGAGAACTTCAAATATAGAATGAAGCTTCTCCAACCCTAACACACTAATCCCACTCATACCCTCCTACTAATATATATATAAGCCCCTTTTCCTGTAATAAAAAGACACTGAAACTTTTTTTTTTTTTTTTTACATTTATTTACTTTTGAGAGACAGAGAGAGACAGGGCACAAGTGGGGGAGGGGCAGAGACAGAAGACAGAGACTCCAAAGCAGGCTCCAGGCTCTGAGCTGTGAGCACAAACCCTCACACGGGGCTCGAACTCACAAACCATGAGATCATGACCTGGGCTGAAGTTGGATGCCTAACCGACTGAGCCACCCAGGCACCCCAACACTGAAACATTTTTTAAATGTTTATTTATTTTTTATTTTTGAGAAGGTCAGGAGGGGCAGAGAGAACGAGAGAGAGGGAGAGAGAATCCCAAGTAGGCTTTGCACTGTCAGTGCAGAGCCCTACTCGGCTCTTGATCTCAACACCCTGGGATTATGACCTGAGCTGAAATCAAGAGTCAGATGCTTAACCAACTGAGCCACCCAGATGCCCCTCAACTTCTTTTTGATAAAGCTACCAAGAGTTATCCCCTCCCTTAGTATTGTTCTCTGCATTCGTTATGATTCTTTTTATATTTTTAATATTTTTTAGTAAGGTTATTTATTTATTTTGAGATAGAGTGAGTGCACACAAGGAAGCTGGGGAGAGGCAGGCTCCAAGCTGTCAGCATGGAGCCTAACTCAGAGCTCGAACTCACCAACTGTGAGATCATGACCTAAGGTGAAATTAAGGCTTGGACGCTTAACCAACTGAGCCACCCAGGTGCCCCATGTTTCTTTTTAGTTTAAAGTTTTTATTTTTTTAGGGGGCGCCTGGGTGGCTTAGTTAGTTAAGCGTCTGACTTCAGCTCAGGTCCTGATCTCACAGTTTGTGAGTTCGAGCCCCGCATCAGGCTCTGTGCTGACAGCTCAGAGCCTGGAGCCTGCTTCGGATTCTGTGCATCCCTCTCTCTCTCTGTCCCTCCCCTGCTCATGCTCTGTCTCTCTCTGACTCTCAAAAAGTAAAGAAATGTTAAAAAATTTTTTTTCAAAGAGAAGAAATTAGGCCTATTTAACCTTCAATGAAATTGCTACCTTAAATCCATAAATTTACATACTCAGAAGATTTTTGAAATCAGAATGGCCTACCTCAAAGTATTAGGCATGGGTAAAAATTAGAATTTTGGAATTGGAATGAAAAATTGGAATTAAAATAAACATAAACATATAGCAATAGTCAATTATACATTTTAGACAGGATAAATATAATTATAAAATAAAATAAACATTTAACTCAGAGTTGAATAACTTTATAAATTAAAACTAGGTGAAAGTTTATATAATATTTCATTATAAAACTTTATATTTGGGGCACCTGGGTGGCTCAGTTGGTTAAGCATCTGACTTCGGCTCAGGTCATGATCTTGCGGTTCATGCGTTCCAGCCCTGCGATGGGCTCTGTGCTGACAGCTGAGAGCCTGGAGTTTGCTTCAGATTCTGTATCTCATTCTGTCTCTGTCCCTCCCTGCCTGCATTCTGTCTCTCATTCTCAAAAATGAATGAACATTAAAAAAAAAAAAATTAAAAATGAAATATTTTAAAAACCTTTTTATTTAATATTAAGAAATTGCTTGAATGGCAATTTAAAATTTAGATAAATGTTTGTGAACAACTTCTCTTCTGGGTAACAGCTAGTGAATCTCTTTGGTTTCTACAAAGCCAAGGAAAATAAAATATTAATGCTACGTCTAAATGGTCTATCTTATCTAAAGCAGAACCCTGAATGTCTGGGCACAGAGCAAGGAAAACAAAAAATAGACCTCCTTCCCTCCAAGGGTATATATATACATTTGTAGTTGATAAGGATTGATGGGGTCATTTTTATTGCCTTGGATAACAATGTTTTGTAAGCCTTGCATTCTTAGATAACAAATTCTTAAAAGTGTTCTTGCTTAAGAGGGTCAGAAGACAATAGAAAAGATGTTGCTTTTGACCTTTACCCTTGGGATTAACCTCTTTAACCTCTGCTGAGATTCAGGAGCTCTAAATTTATTCCTGCTTTTTCAATAATAGTGGCAGAATTTTCAAATTTTAAGGGAGAGGAAAAAAGAACAAAAATCAAAACAACCTTGAAAACAAATGTACTCATTCTGTGAATACTTGTGACTTACTATGTATGAGTGTGAAATATACATGTCCATTGATTTAACAATGAATGAACGAATGATTAAACAGATATTATGATGTCTTAATTTTGTTCCAGGCCCTGCCCTAGATGAGTGTTCTTCAAGCTTTGTTTTGAGTCATTAATGAATAGTGAAATGAAAAAAAAAAAAAAAGTAAAAAACAAAAACAAAAACGTAGACAATATCAGAGTGCATTATACACTGGCTAAAAATTCTGTTAATGCTGTTAATATTTATCTGGATCTGTTACTGGGTATATTTCTTTTCTCTTATTTGGGGTGGGGGGGGGCTTTCAATTTATTTTATTTTTAAAAGTTTATATTGGGTATATTTCTCCTTTCTTTATGCCACCATACTAATGACATTCTTGAACAGCTCCTTTCTTTCATGAAGTTTATACTCTGGTGAGGTGACTGAAAAGGAAACTAACAGTGATGATGTGATAGGGTGAGTACAGCATCCTGAGGCAGCAGTGTGAAAAGCACTTCACCTAGAAATGAGGCTTCCGGGCTGCTTCCTGGAAGAAGTGACATTTCAGTAAAGACTAGAGGAGCAGCTAAGAACATGTATTCTGAAGACAGACTGCTTGGATCCTACCGGGGCTCCAACATTATTTCTCGTCTGACTTTGTGCAAATTACATAACCTCTATGTCCTAGTGTTTTATTTTATTTTTATTTTATTTTATTTTATTTTATTTTATTTTATTTTATTTTTATGTCCTAGTTTTTTAATCTGAAAAACGTTCCCATAGGAACGCTGCAAGGATTAACTGACATAATAAAAGTAAGGCACTCAGCCTGACCCAGTCTTAACAAATGTTTGCCATTAGTATCACAGGATTGGGGATGGGCAGGAGTGAGAAGTGCCCACGTGCCCCCTGGTGTGAGGCCTGCTGGCACATAGGACTTATGATGAGGTTAAGAATAGAGCAGGGGGTGCCTGGGTGACTCAGTTAAGTGTCTGACTCTTGGTTTCAGCTCTGGTCATGATCTCGCAGTTCATGAGTTTGAGCCCTGCATCAGTCTCAGCTAAGAGCCAGGAGCCTGCTTCTGATTCTGTGTCTGTCTCTCTCTACCCCTTCCCCACTCGCGCTCTGTCTCTCTCTCTCAAAAATAAATAAACATTATTATATATAATTTTTTTTAATCTCTGTTTTTGTTTGTTGTTTTATTTTTTAAAAAATTTTAGGTTTATTTACTTTGAGAGAGAGAGAGCACAAGTGGGGGAGGAACAGAGAGAGAGAGAGAGAGAGAGAGAGAGAGAGAATCCCAAGCAGGCTCCACACTATCAGTGCAGAGCCCGATGAGGGGCTCCAGCTCACAAACTGTGAGATCATGACCTGATCCGAAATCAAGTTCAACGTTTAACCAACTGAGCCACCCAGGCGCCCTAGTGCATATATGTTTTTTAAAGCCTTCCTCGCCAGACAGTGTTTTAGATGCACCTTCTTCTGGACTAACAGACCTCCATTGTAGGGCACGGGCTGGATTTCCCCATCACCTTTCTGCAAAATATACCCTCAATGAGAAAAGAAATGGAGGGACGCCTGAGTGGGTCAGTTGGTTAGGCAACCAACTCTTGGTTTCAGCTGTCACGGTTCATGCAGAGCCTGCTTGGGATTCTCTCTCTCCCCTCTCTCTGCCCCTAACCCACTTATGCTGTATCTCTCTCAAAAGAAATAAACTGAAAAAAAAAAAAAAAAATTAGAAAAAAGAAATGGATTGCAGAGGACTAGATGATACAAGGAGGTTAGCCAGGAGACTGTCTCAGTGATCCAGACTGCAGATAATGCTGGCAATGAGGATTGAAGAGAGAAACATGAATATATAGAATTAAGTAGAATTGGTGAATGAATATCTAGGCTGAAGAAAGTGAGGGATCAAAAAATTGTTTTAATGTTTATTTATTCTTGAGGGAGAGAGAGACAGAGTGTGAGTGAGGGAGAGACACAGAGAGAGGGGGAGACACAGAATCTGAAGCAGGCTCCGGGTTCTGAGCTGTCAGCACAGAGCTCGATATGGGGCTCGAACTCACGAACTGTGAGATCATGACCTGAGCCGAAGTCGGACGCTTAACCGACTGAGCCACCCAGGCGCCCCTCTGTCTCTCCTTTCTGCCCCTTCCTCACTTGTGCTCTGTCTCTCTCTCTCAAAATAAATAAAAAAATTTAAAAAATTGATAGCAATGTTTCACATATATGCTCAGCTTTTGTGTGAGGGGTATAAAATATGTATATAATATAATAATTGTTAATTTCTTCTTTTAATTTGTAAAAATTAAAAAAAAAATTTAGAGAGCAAGAGAGTGCACAATTGAGGGAAGAGGGGCTGAGGGAGAGAGAGAAAGAATCTCAAGCAGGCTTCGTGCCCAGCAGTGGAACCGGACCCAGGGCTTGATCCCAACACCCTGGGATCATGACCTGAGTCAAAAATCAAGAGTTGAACACTTAACTGGGGTGCCTGGTGGCTCAGTCAGTTACATGTCTGATTCTTGATTTTGGCTCAGGTCATGATCTCAAGGTTCCTGAGTTCAAGCCTCGAGTTAGGCTCTGAGATCACAGCAGAGCCTGCTTGGGATTCTCTGTCTTCCTCTCTCTCTGGCCCTCCCCTGCTCATGTTTTCTCTCTCTCTCTCTCTCTCAAAATAAATAAACATTAAAAAAAAAAAAGTCGAACACCTTACTGACTGAGCCACCCACCCAGGCGCCCTCATCTCAAATTACTGATGTTAGAATTCGATAATATTTGCAGTCCCTGAGTCCTAATGCTTTTTCTTGCAGCCAATAAATAAAATGGAACAATGGCAAATTGAAGTCAGAAAAGCTTTCAAATTATATAGCTAGTTTACAAAATGAGGATAATGACATGGGAACGACAAAGCTGGAGGGAAAAGACAAGAGGATCATGGACACTGTAATATGGGGAGTTGAAAAGCATAGGTGTCCAAACTTCTTGCCCTGTTGTCCTTGCCATAGAAGGGATGGGAGCTTGGTACCAGGGCTGAGGCCCTCTGCCAGCATTTCTGAGGAGCAGGAGGCTGGTGAAAGCAAAGCACATAAGAACTATTAGGGTGAACAGCATCCTCTGAAAGTCCCTTGTCCCTCCCAAATTAGACACCCTCTTTAACAAGTGAACAGAGGACCGCCTGGAAGTTCTTCAGGGGGAGAAAAAGGAAAGACCTGGAGACTTTGTGTCTGGGTTTCTTTTCTCAAAAAAGAAAAGGGGCGCCTGGGTGGCTCAGTCGGTTGAACATCCGACTTCGGCTCAGGTCACGATCTCAGGGTCCCTGAGTTCGAGCCCCGGGATCGGGCTCTGGGCTGATGGCTCAGAGCCTGGAGCCTGCTTCCAGTTCTGTGTCTCCCTCTCTCTCTGCCTCTCCCCTGTTCATGCTCTGTCTCTCTGTCTCAAAAATAAATAAAAAACGTTAAAAAAAAAATTAAAAAAAAAAAAAAAAGAAAAGCCAAAGGGGCGCCTGGGTGGCTCAGTCGGCTAGGGGTCCGACTTCTGCTCAGGTCATGATCTCACAGGTTCGTGAGTTCCACTCCCACATCAGGCTCTCGGATGTCAGTGCAGAGCCCCCTTCAGATCCTTGGTCTCCCTCTCTCTCTGCCCCTCCCCCATTCCCACTCTGTCTCAAAGATAACTAAACATTTTTAAAAAATAAATAAAAATAAAAAAGAGAAGGGGCACCTGGGTGGCTGGCCGGTTAAGCCTCCAACTTCAGCTTAGGTCATGATCTCACGGTTTGTGGGTTCAGGCTCCACGTCGGGCTCTGTGCTGACAGCTCGGAGCCTGGAGCCTGCTTCGGATTCTGTGTCTCCCTCTCTCTCTGCCCCTCTCCCGCTCACATTCTGTCTCTGTCTCTCTCTCAGAAATAAATAAACATTAAAACAAATTTTTTTTTAATAAATAAATAATAAAAAAGACAAGCCAAGGCAGAAGGTTAATGAAACAGGGGCAAAGACACAAGGCATTCCTCTGATCTCTGGACTGGGTTTCCAAAGCTGTAATAGAAAGTTCCACTCGGGCTGTGCCTCTCACCAGCATTATCTGCTGCGTGTTCTGCCGAGCCTTACCAAAAAAAGAAAAGCCTTTCCTGAAATCTCACCTTTTAGCAAACCTGGGAATGCTGACAATATTTGCTACTCTCCTCTGATCGGCCTGATTGACTAGTTAACCAGTTACCTCCCTGGTTCCAGTATCTTCATTCAAACCTCCAATGTTGGAAATTCACCGGCCAATCCTGAGCTCTTCCCATCAGAACCCCGTCCCGCACCCCGCTCTCCAGCGGGCTCTCACATTCTCAAAGTCATTCAGCGTTTTCCACTAAGCTGTCCAATAACTGCTCGCAGACGCAGGATTCGACCCCTGGGAGCATCGATTCTCCGCTGTGCAATTTCAAGAACTAAGGTGGAAAGGAAGGCAAGTGCAGGCGGTGCGGGGAGAGAAGGGGCAAAGCGAGGGGCAGGCAGTTCCGCGCACAGGCGCGGGGGCCACAGCGACCACTGATCCCCAGGCCGTTGCTGGTCCCAGGCGCCAGGCAGCTCGTCCCCCACCCCGCTCATCGGGCCTCCAGGCCCGAATCCGGGGCTGATGGCCTGGGATGCGGTGGAAACACTTCTCGACCCAAGGCGCCGTCGAGAACTGAGTGGGCGCAAAGGGGGACAACACCTGCGGGGCTGGGAGGCCGGGGTGGGGCCGGCGGGTGAGCCAGGCAGCGGAGGGAGTTCATTAATTGTGTTTGGGAGGATTTCGACAACAGCCGCCTTCCCCTCTCCTTTACCGGGCTTGGCCTCTCTTTGGAATACTTTTCACGACCCACCCTGTATTTTGGATCTCTGGTTTGTCGTCCCTACCCACCAGAATATTTGCTCCCTGAGGGCAACACGTTTATTTTGCCTGCGGCTCTGTTGCCCAGCCCGAAACCAACCTGGCACAGTTGAATGGAAAACATTTTCAAACCGGAGAACCCACCTGGAGGGAAAAAAGGTGGGCTCCACAGATTAAAAAAAAGGAGAGCCAAGATTCTGACACCATCCGTTCACACCCCCAGGGCAGATTAGTCTCATCCGATTTTAAAGACTTTCCTCCTCCTCCGGCCTCCAGCAGATTAAGCCATTGGGCTGTCTAACATTCCCCTTTGCAGAAATGAGTCCAGGACTCCGGCGCGACGTCCACTGCGGCGCGTGGCCGAGGGGCAGCGGGCGTCCGGTGCCTGGAGTCAGGCCCGGCAGATCGTTCTGGCCCCAAGTTAGACATCGATATGCTGGTTTCACTTTCGAGGCTAGAAAATGCAAGAGGCGTTTGTGTGATTAAGGTTCCTCCAGAAGTGAAACATACAGATTCCTCTGTGACTGAGAGTGGAACTTGCTTGCACGAGACGCTCGCATGCCATCGCCGACTACATGGTGAAAATGTAAAATACCCGAGACGTAAAAGTGGACCTCCTGTTAAGATAGAAAGGAAGGACGATGATGACTGGCTCTGTGTGGACTTTGGCAGCATGGTGATTCACTGGATGCCTCCAGAAAGCAGAAACCTGTGAATTAGAGAAATCAGGGACCCTACCTTCTTATGATGACCGCTTAGCTCAGATAGCCCTTGCGACGTTACCTGAAGACTTCATTCTTGGGATGAAAGATGACACTTCATCCCTGACTCCAGTGGAGTTCAAATGTGAATAAAATTATATGGACTGCTTTAGGAAAAACAAAACCAAAAACACGTCGTGAACTTATGCATATTAAAACGTGTCAAGAGTTTATTTGAGCAAAATCAATTCGAATAGGCCAGCATCCAATCTAGCAGATAGAAAGAAGCTCCAAGGGGCTGTGCAACATGAAAGATTTTTAAGGCAGAAAGGAGCGGGAACTAAGCCATTATACGTGGGCAAAAAGCAGGCTGGTTATGGCAAGGTTATGTCACTTTAAGGGATGGCAAGGGTCAATCAGATTATCTAACTAGTGCTGATCAGGTGATCCCTGAATGACTGGCTTAAGATTCAATTTCTAGGAAAGCCAAACTGTAACGAATTCTTGGTTTGGTGATGTGGGGCTTAGCAAAGGGATTCCACTTGGGGACTGTTACCTTGTTTTTAAGAATGCAATGTCGACATAGTTTAACAATGCAGCTCCCCCTTATAGACTTTCCCTTCGCTTTCCTGTCTTGCCCCCGGAGGCCACACTCCTGCCTCTTCTGGTTTGAGGAACTTTGCTTAATTACATTTCTCCTTCGAAGCACCTGGGTGGCTCAGTTGGTTAAGCCTCCCACTTCTGCTGATAACACCAAGCCTGCTTCGGATCCTCTGTCCCCCTCACTCCCTGCCTCTCCCCAGCTTGCACGTTCTCTCTCTCAAAAATAAATAAAAAACAATAAAAAAATTATATTGCCTCTTCAAAGGCTGGAAATTAATACAAAGAATCTGAAATTTCCTCTTATCAAGAAAGGGGAAAACAAAAGGGGGTTACTTGGCCTGTCTTCCTGTTAATTTTCTCCCCTGGTCTTTCGTGCATACTCTAGTTCAGGGTAAACTTCTGTGGTCAGTCCGTGGAGCTCTAGCCACAGCCTGAAGTTTCCTCCTAGATCTCTGAGTCTGCAAAGAAAGGTGACATTTAAAGCTTCCAAATGGCTTTAAGAGGATCTGAAAAGAAATTCAGATTAGAGCCAGACTTCCAATAAATGGTAGGTGGAACTGACTTGGAAAGTCAATGCTTACCTCCTTTGAGCCTATCAAATAAGCCTATCTGGCAGCCATTTAAAAATAAATGAACCATTGACGGAGAGAATCAGGTGGGTGGTATTGAAATTGAATTAGAACAGATATGCTTCCAATTTCAATTCTCTCACAAAAACTACAGCTTCTACAATTTTACTGGAAAATCTAAAGAGCCTGTCTTTTCTAGTGGTATCTCTTCAGGATTGCCTAAAAACCTCCCTGCTGTGCAAGCTAGACCTGAGTGTTGGAGGACAGAAGGAAAAATAACGGCAGTCTTCCCCAACACATAGAAAAAGTTTGAGCTCCTTGGACTGTTTCCTTAAAGGTTTTCCTGTCAACCACTCTGTCCACCTCCTGGGTCCGTCCTCCTTTGTCTTCTACTGAGGGTAGCAGAGAACAACATGAAGAAACAAGTACAAAGCACTAAGGTACCAGAAGAGGAAATCATGTGCAGCTTGGATGTAAGTTCTCGAGTTCTGATGCACAAAATAGTGATTATAGCATTATAATCTTCAAAATACAAAGTATATAATCTTTGTATTATAAACTTCAAAAGTTGCTAAGAGACTAGATCTTTTTTTAAATGTTTATTTATTTTTGAGAGAGAGAGGGGGTGGGGAGGAGCCGAGAGAGAGAGAGAGAGAGAGAGAGAGAGAGAGAGAGAGAGAGAGAAGGAAACACTCCAGGCTCCCAGCTACCAGCACAGAGCCCAACACGGGGCTCGAACTCACGACTGCGAGATCATGACCTGAGCCAGTTAGATGCTTAAGCGACGGAGTCACCCAGGCACCCCGTTTGTCTCCTCATTTCAAAACAGCAAGCTTACAATGATACTTCTTTATTTTTATTTTTGTTTTTTGGTGTTAGGCATTAGTATCGAATTCCGACACACAGATTTAGTCCTTTCTTCTCCCGTACCTCACACTCACATATTTTCAATCTCCTCATTCTTCTGATTCGGTTATTTTCTGTCTTAGTTAGATTAACATTCCTGTTAAAAGGTACAACATGCATTTGAAGTGTTATTTGAGAATATTCAATTCTGCAATAGAGGGAGAGAAGAAATAGGATGGAGATACTTTTAAATGTTAAGCCCGGCTGTAAATTAGTACTTAGGAGATAACTCATAGTTAAGTGTCGATACTCACTAAATAAGTAGCACATGAGGTATTTGTAGAGTTCATTGGGTGTTTAAAAAGACAGTAAGTTATTATTTTTGTAATATATTTTTGATTTTTAATGTTTATTTTTTAAATTTTTTTTTTAATGTTTATTTATTTTTGGGACAGAGAGACACAGAGCATGAACTGGGGAGGGGCAGAGAGAGAGGGAGATACAGAATCGGAAGCAGGCTCCAGGCTCCAAGGCATCAGCCCAGAGCCTGACGCGGGGCTCGAACTTATGGACTGTGAGATCGTGACCTGAGCTGAAGTCGGAGGCTTAACGACTGAGCCACCCAGGCGCCCCTGTTTATTTATTTTTGAGAGACAGGGGATTTATTTACTCTGCGAGCAGGGAGGGGCAGAGAGAGAGAGGGTGACACAGAATCCAAAGCAGGCTCCAGGCTCTAAGCTGTCGGCACCGAGCCCAACGCGGGGCTCGAAGTCACCAACAGCGAGATCATGACCCAAGCAGAAGTCGGTCGCCCAACCCACCGAGCCACCCAGGCGCCCCCAAATATACAGTAAGTTAAAATATAAATATATACAGTAAGTCAAATAGCAACCAATAAGTTTTAAAAAAACAGTTATTACTTGCAGAAAGAAAAGTAGGGAAAGAACAAGCTATGATCATATCACCTGCGGACTGGCAACTGCCTGATCCCTAAATCAGCCACCGGTTAGTGGCACCCACTTTTATCCCCTTGCGGTCTGCCTTTAAAATGCAAATAAAATTCATGATAGCTCACCAGGCTACTCGGCAAGCTATAGCTATGGCCAGGCCTATTTCACTGGTGGAATCAGTGTACTGGTACCTAGCACCTGCTCCTTCCGCACTTTCCTCAAACCTCAACTCTCGTTCTCATGACCACCCCGTCAAAGCGGAAGGAGGAGCGGTAGAGAGACAAACATATAAACTCGGTGTGGGGAACGAAGCAGCTTTCCTTGACCCCGTGAAGGTCCCTGGCTGGGTCTCAAAATTAAACTGACCAAGGCAGATTAGCAGGAGAAAAGCACACACATTTACTCATCGCAAGTTTTCCTTACAGGAGCCTCCAGGAGGAAATAAAGACCTGAACGAAGAGTTAAACCTGAGCGTTTTTATGGTAGGTTTGAGGAAGAGGAGACGGTCGTGGAAGGATATCGTAGGTTAAGGAGTATGGGGGGGAAATTTAGCAGGCGATGAAGACGTTCCCTTCCAGGTATGGGAAGAGCACCTCTCAGCGTGAAATAGTCAATATGCCAAGACGTCATATTTTATGTGTTCATTTTTTTTAAGTTTATTTATTTTATTTTTTTAAAGTTTATTCATTTTTGAGAGAGAGAGACAGAGCATGAGCAGGGAAGGGGCAGAGAGAGAGGGAGACACAGAATCTGAAGGAGGCTCCAGGATCCGAGCTGTAAGCACGGGGGGGAAGGGGGAGTTTGGGGCTTCAAACTCAGGAACCACGAGATCATGACCTGAGCCGAAGTCAGATGGTTACACCGATTGAGCCACTCAGGCACCCCTAAAGTTTATTTATTTATTTTGAGAGAGAGAGAGAGAGAGACAGTGCATGAGCAGGGGAGGGGCAGAAGAGTGGGGGAGAGACAATTCCAAGCAGGCTCTGAACTGCCAGCGCAGAGCCCAATGTGGGGCTCTAACTCCCAAACTCACATAGGTGGCTTAACCAGCTGGGCCACCCAGGAGCCCCAAGATGTCATATTTTAGGGGAGCGTGTATGAACCCTATCAACTGCATATCCCATAACTTCAGAATTAAGATCCATTCATCTAGATTGTATCCTATTTCTAAAAAACAAAATTCAGGGGAGTAAATTTTAAAGATCTTATTGGCTTTGTTCAATGATTCATGAATTGGGCAGCATCCAGTATAGCAAATAGAAAAAAATTCTAAAGAGCTACACAAGAAAAGAGAGTTTATAGGCAGAAAGGAGCAGGATTAAGGAAGTTGTTCTAGGCAAGAAAGCAGAGTGGTTATTGCAAGGGTACTTTCCTTTAGGGCATGGCAGGGGTCTATTAGTTGCACAGATTACCTAACTAGTATTGATGTGGAGATTCTGATTAACTGGTTTCAAATTGCATGCTGGGAGAGCCAACATTGTAATTCAATTCAATTTCAATTTGGTGACATGGAGCTTAGCATGAGCGACTCCATTTTGGGCCTATCGTCTTGTTTTTAACGTTCTGTCTGCCCCCTTCCTTTTGCTTTGCTTTTTGCTGTGCTCGTTAAATTGACTTAAAAAACTGGCAAGATAGGAGTGTTTTGATTTTTAATTAAAAAAAAATTTTAATGAGCTTTTTAGTATGGTCTGTGAGCCTGTTTCATGACCTTAGGAATACTTACCTGGTAGTGTTCTCATATCAAGTTAATTTGCCACAAGACTAAAGAAACTATGCCAGTGGTGACATTTTTTGAGAAACTGAATGTTTGAGGATGTTCCACACTGGCTCAGTCGTTTGACTAATGCAGAATTCTAGGTTGGAAAGCATTTTCCTTCAGAATTTGGAAGGGATTTCTCCACTATCCTCTAGCCTTCGGTGTTGTTGTTGAAGAATCTGAAGCCATTATATTTCCTGATCTTAAATTTTCATTTTCTTATATCTCCTCTCCTATTTTACATCTGTTTGTGGTTCTGCTTTAATTATTGAGGGAATATCTTTGATTTCTTCTTCAAACCATGTTTTTTTTTTAGTTTCTAACATCAAATTTCTCATTTCCAGGTATTCTATTTTCGCTGTTTTCCTTCTTTAAAAAGAGCATCCTGTTTATATGTTATATAGCATTATATGTTATATGATTTTTTTTTTAATTATTTTTAAGTAATCTCTACAGCCAGTGTGGGGCTTGACCTCACGACCCTGTGATCAAGAGCTACATACTCTTCTAAGCCAGCCAGGTGCCCCTGTTATATGATTTCTTATCTCTGGAGAAATTAGGGATAGTTTCCTTGATGTATGCTTTTACAGTCTTTTTTTATTCTCCAAGTTGCTTTAGTCTGTTTGGCTTTTTACCTCATCTTTCATACTATAAAGAAAAAAAAAACATGTTAAATAGAAATGTGTCATAATTTTGAAAGATTTTTTTTTAATGTTTATTTATTTTTGAGAGAGAGGCAGAGAGTGAGCAAGGGAAGGGCAGAGAGAGGGAGACACAGAATCCAAAGCAGGCTCCAGGCTCTGAGCTGTCAGCACAGAGCCTGACATGGGACTCGAACTCGTGAGCCATGAGATCATGACCTGAGCTGAACTCAGTCGTTTAACCAACTTAGCCACCCAGGTGCCCCCTGAAAGATTTTTTTAATCTCGGGGCACCTGGGTGGCTCAGTTGGTTAAGCATCTGACTCTTGGTTTTGGCTCAGGTCATGATCTCAGGGTTTGTGAGTTCAAGCCCCATAATGGGCTCTGCACTAACAGTGAGAGTCTACTTGGGATTCTCTCTCTTCTTCTCTCACTGTCTCTCCCCTTCTCAGGCTCGTGCCTTCTCTCTCTCTCTCTCTCATAAATAAATAAGACTTTTTTTAAAAAAAAAATCTGATTGTTTAAAGCATATTTTGGGAGGGTGTTTCCCCAACTATCCCGTCTCTCCGTATTTTTACTTTCCTTTGCTTTTATCTCAGCTTCTGTCATGTTGAAGCAAACTGAACCTCCACCATTCATATCCTGCACCTTCTTGCAGCCAAGGCTCTCTCCCCTTTGTCCTAAACCTGGATTTCTTGGGAGTCTATACCGGCCTTTTTCACTGTCTTCTTAATCTTATATCTCCTGTAATCTGGTTTTCGCCCTCACCTCTCCCAACGGAATTTTGAGAGACTGCCATGGGACCAGTATCCAGGGCAAGGGAGGAAACAGCCGAGAACAACAGGCGTGGAGAGTCAAGAATGCCATTAAGCAGAGCTTCTTAAACGTTAGCACACCTCAGAATCACTACATCGATGATGGCTGGGCTGTGGTTTTTGATTCAGTAGATGTGGGTTGGAGCTCGGTGCTTTCTAATCATATCTAACAAGTTACCAGGCGCTGTTGATGCTGGCTATCTGGAGGCTGCACTTTTCCAGAAACACTTGAATAAAGTATTGTGACCTAACATGTACTTAGGGCTGTTCGTCATCTCCTATACAAATATTTCTTGATCAGAACCTCGACTTGCTTTTTTACTAAAAATAAGCAAGATTGCTTTTGAGTATTTTCTCATGATTTGCAGCTAAAAGGGGAGTGGGGGAAGCTGCACATTGAGGGGGGGGAGAGGGTGGGACAGCTGGGGACTCGTTCTCCCACCTCCAGCAGAAAATCAGCAGTTAATATTGGTGCTCTTGGCCAGAGTTCAGCACAAATGGGGGGAGGCAGGAAGGGGATTTATAAATTTAGTTAATTTCAGCTGCTCACAAATGTTAACTGCGATTCAACTAATAGTCTATAAAACAAAGTAAAATTGCAGGGACCCCTGGGTGGCTCAGTAGGTTGAGTGTCTGACTTTGGCTCAGGTCACGATCTGACTGTTCGTGAGTTCGAGCCCCAATTCAGGCTTGCCTTTGTCAGTGCAGAGTTCTCTTGGATCCGCTACCCCCCCCCCGCCCCTCCCCTGCTGGCGTGCTCAGGCTCTCTCTCTCTACCTCTCTCAAAAATAAACAAAAAAAAAAAGCGATCCAAGATACACATCCATAAAATACCAAGCTAGTAAAGTGTTTATAACAGACACTTTATTTCTCCTCTACTTTCCCTTACTAGCAACCCCAGGTTTAAGATGCGAGGCAAGGAAAACTTTAAGGAAACTTCCTCAGTCAGTTTAATTGGGAATTAATCAGCAGTTGGGAGGAAAACCACCCTTCACCTCTCTGCACGAGAATACCTTAAAGCCCAGTTCACAAACCAGGAGCCATCTCCCGAAGTAGTTTGGAAAAAACAAACAAACAAAAAAAGATTTTTAAGGCAACCTTAGGGAGACACAACCCGAGGTTCTTGTAAAAATTCCCAGCCTACATGACAGAGTATGATTGTTTTAATGCAGAGCAGATGAAGAATTGTCCTCTTATTCCACTAATAGGATGACGCCCACTCACCTTACCCTTTAACCATTAGCATTTACATTAAAATAGGCTCGCTGATTGGCTTATCTGTAGTTTTAAGAGGAAACCAGATCGAAACTTTGAGGTTTGTTCTTTTTCTCTCGCCACGGTTTGTTGGAGCCTCGGTTTTTCTCGCCCTTTCTGGGCTATCTCGTTCTTTCCAGGCTACTTGGCAGCTAGTTGAGCCCATTGCTTTCCACTGGAATCCAAAGGTCTAGAAGGACTGAGACTTGGCTTTCGATGGATTCGCCAACGAAGCTTTACCCATCCTGTGGCCCGGAACCTTCTCAGATGGCCAGTGAAGAAAATTCCCAGGGAGGCTCAGGTAAGCCAGATAGTGCCTTTTGGGAACACACAGGAATGCAGAGAAGTAAACCACTTCCCTGCGGGAGGGCCACGTTGTGTATGTAGGTCCCTCTGGTGAAGAAACGGGAAGAGCTGGAAGCTGGGGAAGGGGTGTCGAGGACTGCATTGCTTGCTTACTGGGCTCAGGAATACTTCAATCCTTTCTGCCCAGTTTCTGGGGAAAAGCAATCCAGAATACTCCTAGGCCGTGCCTGAAAATGTCTGCCTATCCGCAATACGTGTCAGGAATGGTAAAAAGGAAAGAAAGAAAAAAAAACCCCAAACATTAGAAGCCTAAACTCCCAAGGTAACCTATGGGCTTTTTTAATCTCCCCAACCTTTTCTGAATTGGTTTTCCAGCTAAATTTCCCCTTTAGGAATGTTAATAAACAGGGAAATGGCTTTGCGGAGGAAATTGAAGGAGGGGGCCCATCGATAAAAGCCAGTGAGTGTAATGTAAATCAGTAGGATGCATTCTGGAGGGCTTTCTTGGGAACGCTGCTCCAGGGATAGTGCTAATTAGGCCCTCTCCTTCCTGGGTTCTTCTACCAGAGAAGCTCTTGGAGCTCCACCCAATCCCAGGCTTGGCCTTGGAGAACCAGACCCTTGGGATTTGAAACCTTATTACCCTAATGGTGGGGCTGGGTGGCGTAGGCTGATGGTGGTAGGTGGGCCCCAGCTGGAAGGGAAGCCTGACATTTTATATCCTGCTACCATCAGTATCCGCTGCCAGGCACCACTCTCCTGCCCGCCCCCTCACCAGTCCACACCGCCACCCCACCCTGCGTCTTTGAGGGAAGAGCCTGAGTGGACATAGACAAGGGGTGAAATTAATGAAGACATTTGTAAGGTCTATTCGATCGGATCTTTGGTTTTCCCAAATCTGCCATAGACCTGACAGTTCTGCAGCTAGGGGTCTTTGTTTACATGTGCACAAGTCCCTAGAAGTCAGATGGAAACTGACTTTTATATTTAATGCTTTCACACAGGAAAGATTAAGGTTAACTGCCTTCTATGACATGGGAGTGCGTCTGGGGTATGCATCATGGTTCGGAAAGAGGCAAGTGAGTGGCAGACTTCCCAAAACAAATGAGTTTGAGTGGAGAGAATTAACACCACGAAAAGGCTGGGTAGGAGTGAAGGGGGGAACAGCCAGTTGACTTCTAGTTCTGCTTAAGGAGACAGACTGTTACATTTCGGGTTACTTTGTCTATTTCACTGGGCGAGTGTTTTCTCCTACCCACCCTCCTCTAGGAAAATTTAAGAGGTTTTTTTATAATTATCAAGGTGAACTGCTGAAACTTGTTTACTAATTTTGACTTGCATTAATGCTTTGCTTCCCCTCCCCACCCCGCTATTAAAAATTCACACACATGAAAATGGGAGAACTGCCAATACCTGATTTCTGTCCCATATTTGGAATCCTAATACATAAGGTATCTTTTGACACTGGGGGAAAAAATCTAACCTCAGAACTGCCGATAAGAGGAAGAGGGGGAAATTCTGAGAATGAACCCTTTTCCATTATAGTGGGTTCTTATTTATTTATTTTTTAGCTTTTTAAAGTTGATTTATTTCAAGAGGCAGAGGGAGCAGGGGAGGGGCAGAGAAGGAGAGCAAGAATCCCAAGCAGGCTCCCCACTGTTAGCACAGAACCCAATGTAGGGCTCAAACTCCACGGAACTTGAGATCACGACCTGAGCCGCAACCAACTCTTGGAATCAGATGCTTAACTTACTGAGCTACCCAGGTGCCCTCTATCACAGTGGATTCTTTTTCATTTTTGTTTGTTTGTTTAACATTTATTCATTTTTGAAAGGCAGAGAGACACAGAGCATGAATGGGGAGGGGCAGAGAATGAGGGAGACACAGAAACAGAAGCAGGCTCCAGGCTCCGAGCTGTCAGCACAGAGCCCGACGCGGGGCTCGAACTCACGGACCGAGAGATCATGACCTGAGCCGAAGTCGGACGCTTAACTGACTGAGCCGCCCAGGCACCCCTATCACAGTGGTTTCTTAAGCACATTTTCAAATGTATGCTCTCACCATTTGAAGTGTGTTAACCTAGCACAGTAGGTAATGTCTATGTGTGATCTTAACCCTGAAGAACCTCCCAATGTTTATTGTTAACCTGTTTTAACAGGCACACCTACTTTGAGCAAGAGACAAGTGACTTCTGGATATTGCAATTCACCCTAATGGATCTTAACTTTCTTTTGTCTTTCAGCTGCCTCTCAAACCATCTCCGAAGTATTAATAAAGAACCTTAGTCAATTGACTCTCGACCCTAGTATCAAACTTCCTTCCCCTCTACCAGAATATCCACCCCAACAGCAGGACACAGAGACGAAACCACAGGGACTTGTGGACCGAATACTCAGCAACAGGAGGAGGGGTGGAGTAAGGACTTTGTTAACTGCTCGGAAAGAAAGGATGGAAAGGCTGATGTGGTTTATTAAAAATCATCGCTACTTCAACCAGCGTTCCACGGTAGGTTCATGTGATCTGGGCCGACAGCACTGCCTAACTCTGGGCACCCAATGTCAATTAGGATGTTAAGAATGATGAGCAGCGGTCACTCATGAGTGCAGGATGTGAATAACACTTGTGTTTTTAAGATTCTTTAACTTTTAGATCACCTGGGTGGCTCAGTGGGTTAAGCATCTTGACTCTTGATTTTGGCTCGGGTCCTGAGTTCGAGCCCCACATTGGGCTCTATGCTGACCAGCCTAGAGCCTGCTTGGGATTCTGCCTCTCTCTCTGCCCCTCAGCCACTCGCTCTCTCAAAAATATTTTTTATTTTTTTATTTTTTATTTTTTTTAATGTTTATTTATTTTTGAGACAGAGAGAGAGACAGCATGAACGGGGGAGGGTCAGAGAGAGGGAGACACAGAATCCGAAACAGGCTTCAGGCTCTGAGTTGTCAGCACAGAGCCCGACGTGGGGCTCGAACTCACGGACCGCGAGATCATGACCTGAGCCAAAGTTGGCTGCTCAACCAACTGAGCCACCCAGGTGCCCCTCAAAAATATTTTTAAAAACTAAGATTCTCCAACTTTTATCTTATGGTAGATGTACAATGTACTCTGTAGTAAGAGGGCAATAACATGAGTACAGAATCTAGGAGGACTTAACATTTAAGGCATTCAGAGAATGACCTTAGAATATATTTTTGATGCTCAGATATTACCGTTACAAAATGATCTGCAATCTGGCATTCTTTAGTACCCATACGTTTCAATCTTGCCTCCTCTTTGCCCCACAAGTGTATTTCAAAGGCTATTCTAATAACCAGTTCTAGATTTGAGGGTTGTTACAGTTCAATTAGTGGTGCAATTAATCCATTTTATTTAAATTAATGCAATTCATCTCTCTTTTTTTTTTCCCAGGATGAATCCAGAGTAGAAAGATTTAGATGTAGATGTCATTATTGCCTGTATCATAGACCTCCCGAGGATACCAGCATGGAGAATAATTATGACATGGAGTCTATGTAAACATAAACCTTATTATATGGTGTTTTCCTTGCTAGTAATTTTAGAATCATTATGTAGCACCTTGGGAAGGCTGCTCTATTATAGACAAAGTATAATATTTTGATAATCTATATTAGCTCTGTCTTTTCTACCTTGATAACAATAATTTGTGAGGAATCCGGTGTTTTGCATTTGAGTGACCTCAATATACTTTAGTTCCACTTTTTGATATGACCCAAGGAAGCACTAGTGGGTTTTGAGTGTAGCCTGGGTGTTTGAGAAACCTGAAGTCATGAAGATCAGTTAACCTAACATGGGGCTCCTGGGTGGCTCAGTTGGGTTAAGCATCCGACTAGAGCTGTGTAGAGTAGGGTTCTGTGCTGGCAGCTGGGAGGCTGGAGCCTGCTTCAGATTCTGTGTGTGTGTGTGTGTGTGTGTGTGTATTTCTCTCTGCCCTTCCCCCACTCATGCTCTCGAATAAAAACATTAAAAAAAAAACCCCTAACATCAAATTGGAAGCCACGTAACTTGTGCAGGGAGGAATACATAGAGAATATTGGGTGGTTTGGCTGGAGAGCATAATTATAATTATGGCAGGGTGCATAGGCTAGGTTTTCTGGTTTTCAAAAATTAGAGTTGTAATAAAAGTTTTTTGTGGTAGTTCAATTTTCAGTAGCAAATGTGTATGTAGAGGATCTTATTAAAATTGAGGCTTATTTGAATACGTTTCAAAGAGTCTTGTTTTTTTTTAATGTGTTTTTGCCTGCTGTGTGTTCAGTGAACGATGACATTCCTAGAATGTTCCACACTTGGCATTCTAATGTGTGATACTGTCTTGGGAAGGAACTTTACACATTTGGGTGAGGTTAGGAAGCAAGGACACATACTTGCACATCCAACTTCTGGAAGAGATCTCAAAGAAATGGGAGGGAGCTGGAAGGGAAGTGTGGAGCATGTGTTCCAAATGCTTTGTTCACTGAAATGAATTAGGTACCTAAGCGAAGCTACTAGAGACCTGGGGTGAAGAAATCTATGCCATGCTGATAAGTACACAGGTAAGGAACAATAATCTCGTCTTCAGTATGGAGTGGAGGCAGAAACAAAGCATAAACTTGGGAGGATTGGTTGTAACATGGCAAGTTCAACAGTGATAAGAGAGGGATATTAAATATTAACATCTCACTGCCAAATTAGGTCTTCAGAAATTATTCTAAGAACTAGTCAAACTATCATAGCCTACCAACATGAATAAGTGCGGGGCTGTCTTGAAGTTCTATCAAACTTGTAATAAAATTAAGCATGTTTTAGTACTTTTTTTTTTTAACGTTTTATTATTGAGAGACAGAGTATGAGCATGGGAGGGGCAGAGAGAGGTGGAGACAGGGAATCTGAAGATGGTTCCGGGGTCTGAGCTGTCAGCACAGAACCTGACGCGGGGCTTGAACCCACAGACCTCTAGATCGTGACCTGAGCCAAAGTCGGATGCTCAACCAACTGAGCCACCCAGGTGCCCCCAGGTTTGAATAGCTTTACAATCTCAACTACATACGGGTCAATTCTATCTCCTCTCCTGGTATCCCTTCTTCCTCTCAACTTTTTCATTGTCATTTCTACGTGATTTGATTAACACTGCTTATTCTGTTACTCCTTTCTGCACCCTTTTTAAAGTCTTTTTTTTCCCTACAGTTCCATATATGTAATGCTCATCACTATCTTCTGTAGTGAATCCAGTGACTTCTCACCTGACTTGTTCTGTTCTCTAGTGCTTTCTTCAGAAAGAACTCTATGCCCCGAGTTCTTTCATGTCCAGAATTGTTCTCTTATTTCTCGAAAGACTGCTTGTCTTAACTCCTTTTGCTCAAGGATATTAGAAGTATTGTTCTGGCTCAGTCAGTTAAGCGGCTGACTTTGGTCATGATCTCATGGTTTTGGTCATGATCTCACGGTTCGTGAGTTTGAGCCCCTCATCGGGTTCACTGCTGTGAGCACAGCCTGCCTCCCATCCTCTGTTCCCCCTCTCTTCTGTTCCTCCCCTGCTTGTGCTTTCTCAAAAATAAACATTAAAGTATCCTACTGTTGCAAATGCTGAATGTTAATGAGAACTGAGGCCAGCTTGATCCCCCACCCCGCACCCCCCTCCCTAACCCCTTAAGTGTCCTTTTGCCTGACTTTAAAAGGGCCTTTAATCTTTGAAGATAGCTCTTCAAATAGCTCTCTGTTTTGACCATTCTGGATCACCATTTCCTCTTGAACATGGTGTGTGCTCTCAGTTTCATTTAGTAGTCTTGTGAATTGTTCTGTTCCATTATTTTTGTTTTCTCTGGGGAGACCAATTCTGTGTATTTTGAATGGCCTTTGCGTATCTTCTCTGCATCTTTCTCTAGACTCCTTTTTAAATAATTATTTCCAATTTGTATAATTATTTCCCATCCTATAAATTATAATTTATATAATTAACTTTCTTTGTTATTCCACTTTCTATCTTCCACTTACAGGCATACCTCAGAGATCTTGTGGGTTTGGTTCCAGACCACCGCAATGAAGTAAAGATCACAACAGAGGGAATCAAATGAATTTTTTGGTTTCCCAGTACCCACAAAAGTTAGGTTTATACTATACTGTAGTTTATTACACTTGATCTTAGTCAAAAGGCCAAGATTCTATACTGTAGTTTATTAAGTGTGCAAAACCATTATGTCTAAATGTAGATGCCTTAATACTTGATTGCTAGAAAATACTAAGCATCATCTTTTTACCGGTGGAGGGTCTGGCCTCCCTGTTGATGGCTGCCGACTTGATGAGGGTAGTGGCTGCTGAAGGCTGGTGTGGCTGGGGCAGTTTCTTTAAGACAACAATGACAGTTTGTGCTGCATTGATTGCTTCTTCCTTGCAAGGACAATTTCTATGCAACATGCATCAATGCTGTTTGGTATTTTACCTGCAGTAGAATTTTCTTTCTAAACTGGAGTCCATCCTCTCAAATGCTGCTGCTGCTTTATCAACTAAGATCATGTAATATTCTGAGTGTTTTTCATGTTTATTTTTGAGAGAGAGCATGAGCTGGGAAGGGGCAGAGAGAGAGGGGGACAGGATCGGAAGCAGGTTCTGTACTGACAGCAGATAGCCCGAACCCATGAATCGTGAGATCATGACCTAAGCTGAAGTTGGACGCTTAACTGACTGAACCACCCAGGTGCCCCAAGATTATGTAAAATTTCACACCCTTTGTTGTCATTTCAACAGTCTTCATGGCATGGTCGCCAGCACTAGATTGCCATTTCAATAAACCACTTTCTTTGCTCGTCTGTAAGAAGAAACTCGTCATCCATTCAAATTTTATCATGAGATTGTAGCAATTCAGTCACATCTTCAGGCTCCACATCTAATTCTCATTCTCTTGCTATTGCAGCCACATCTACAGTGACTTTCTCTACTGAGGTCTTGAACCCCTAAAAGTCCTCCATGAGGGTTGGAGTCCACTTCTTCCAAACTTCTGTTAATGTTGCTATGTTGACCTCTTACCTTGAAGAATAGATAGTGGCATCTAGAATAGCAAATCCTTTCCAGAGGTTTTCAATGTACCTTGCCCAGATCTATCAGAAATCACAAACAATGGCAGCTATACAGCCTTACAAAAGGTCTTTCTTAATAAGACTTAAAAACCCTAAAGTAAGACTTAAAGTTGAAATTACTCCTTGCTCCATGAGCTACAGAATGGCTGTTGTGTTAGCAGGCATGAAAACAGCAGGAATCTTGTTGGACATCTCCATCAGAGCTCTTGGGTGACCAGGTGCATGGTCAATGAACAGTCATAGTTTGGAACAAATCTTTTCTTCTGAGCAGTAGGTCTCAACAGTGGGTTTAAAATATTCAGTTAACCATATAAACAGTTAATGCTGTCATCCAGGCTTTGTTGTTCCATTTATAGAGCACAAGCAGAGTAGATTGAAAAGTTCTTGAGGGCCCTAGGGTTTTCAGAATGGTAAATGAGGATTGGCTTCAAATTGGTTACCAGCTGCATTAGCCTGTCCTTTGAAGCATGACTTCCCTCCAGCTACGAAAGTCCTAGATGGCATCTTCCAGTAGAGGCCTTTTTCACCTGCATTGAAAATAAGTGGTTTGAAAGTATTTTTCCCCATTCTAGTTTTTTTTTGTTTTTTTTTTTAATTCTCTTAACAAGGTTTTTCATGGAGTAATAGTTCTTGATTTTAACGAAATCCAATTTATGGATTTTTTTCCTTTTATGGGTCATGCTTTTAGTGTCAACTCTTAAGAACTCTTTGCCTAGCTCTAGAGCCTGAAGATTTTTCTTCTGTTGCTTAGTTTTCTGTTTAAAAAAAAATTTTTTTTAACGTTTATTTATTTTTGAGACAGAGAGAGACAGAGCATGAATGGGGGAGGGTCAGAGAGAGAGGGAGACACAGAATCCGAAATAGGCTCGAGGCTCTGAGCGGTCAGCACAGAGCCCGACGCGGGGCTCGAACTCATGGACCGCGAGATCATGACCTGAGCCGAAGTCAGATGCTTAACTGACTGAGCCACCCAGGCGCCCCTAGTTTTCTATTTTAAATGTAAGTCGATTCATTTAAAGTTAATTTTTCTATTAGGTCTGAAACTTACATAGAGGTTCATTTTTTAGCCTGTAGAAAGCCAACTTCTCTAACAGCATTTATTCAAAAGGCGATCCTTCCTCCACCGAATTCCATACCTTAGTCAAATCCACCCCACTGCTTGTTTTATTACTGTGGTCAAAATACCATAAAGTTTACCATTTTAACCATTTTTAGTGACACAGTTCACTGTCATAAAGTAGTTTCATATTGCTGTGCAGAAATCTCCATATTCTACCTACTTGCTATAAGTGTAATCATATAATTTGTCTCTTTGCGTCTGGTGTATCTCATTCAGGATGTTTTCCAGCTCCTCCATGTTGTAGGAGTATAGACCACAATTTGTTTATCCATTAATCCATCCATCAATCCATTCCTTTTAAAGACCCTTTTGGGAAGCCTCCTACAACAACACACCTGCTTGTCCCTCTTTAGCTGGTGCTTAATCCCACGACCGTATCTGATCATACGAGTGGTTTGGAAATGTACGTAGTTAGCTGAGCAGTAATAGGCCCAGCTAAAAATCAGAGTCTATTACTAAGGAAGACAAAACCGATTCGAGACGCAACTATTAGTCTCCATATTTGGGTGATATCAAAAGGAGTTACCTGGTCTTCAGAATAGAATTCAGTGCTCAGGATAGTGAATTCTGGAATTGTTTTCCTTTTCTTCGGTATTTACTCCACTTTTTTTAAGTGTTATATTTTTAGGTAGTCTCTACACCCAACGTGGGGCTCAAATTCATGATCCCAAGATCAAGAATCCCATGTTCTGGGGTGTCTGGGTGGCTCAATTGGCTAAGCATCTGACTCTAGATTGCAGCTCAGGCCCGGGTCCCAGTGTTGTGGGATTGAGCCTCCTATCTGGCTCTGTGCTGAGCATGGAGCCTGATTGGGATCCTATCCCCTCCCCTCCCCTCCCCTCCCCTCCCCTCCCCTTATTCTCCCCCTCCCCTCCCCTCCCCTTCTCCTCCCCCTCTCCTCCCCTCCCCTTCTCCTCCCCCTCCCCTCCCCCTCTCATCCCCATCCCCTCCCTTCCTTCTTTCCTTCCTTCCTCTCTCACTCTCTCCCTCTCTTTCCCTCCCTCCCTCTCCCACTGCCCACACTCTTTCTCCAAAAAATAAGAAGATAATAGTGTAAGGCTCTTTCCACTATTTAGAAGCCATGGAGGCCTGCCGGTGACAGGACGTCTAAACCAAATGTCTGGAAGGCTCCGGGCTAAGGCCAATTTTGCTGGTTATAAGTAGTGTCTCTGAAACCAAAGGGCCCACACAGCTCTTCTTAAAATTGAAGGTAAAAAAAATAAAAAGAAGGTATATTTGTTCAAGATGAAATAATTCTGTCAAAGCGAGACACAGGCTTATGTATGCAAAGCAGAGAACACCAGAGTAATTTGAGAAAGGTAACTGGTGCCCAAAGAAACAGCGGCAGGGTTCATGCCTAGTTCCTGCGAAGGCCATCGGGCACGGGATCCAGGTGATGCTGTAAGTCTCAAGGCTTTAAACGTTTAAAAAGTCAGTAATTTCACAGTATGGATTTGTCAAAGAAAACAATGAGATAGCAACATGATAAAAATTACATTTCTTAACCTCCTGTTTCAATTTGCTACCAGAAAAAATTTTAATTTTCTTGAGGAACTATTAAGTTCTCTTATGAAACTACCTAATGAATACGTCCCTGTTTCCCTTTTTGTCCTGCAGACAGGGAAGACGGGTGCTAAATTTAATGTTTAAGCCTAGTTACTAGAGATAGAGCCACTAGTTAGTGTGTTAGCTCTTTTCTCTTTTTCAAGGTAAGATATTCTCTTTCTACCTAAACTGGTTTATTGTAAATACATATCTTATTTTAAGCCACCCAAAATCCAATTTGGAAACTGATTTCAATGATTAATATTTTTCTTACATTTTGAAGATTGGGCCGAGCCTCTTCCTCAGGGCAAGAAATCTCCCGCAGGGACCTAGAGACGGCCTTTCCCGAGGCTTGTCAGGGTCCAAAGAAGTGAGCCCACAGCCCAATCCAACAAATGCGTGTTGGCTTTTCTTGCTGCGGCCAAGGAGACATCCCAATAAAGCCTTTGCCCTGATAGGCACTGCTGGTGTTTCTCAGCCCGGATCTGGAACCTCCTGCCGGCTGCAAAGGAAGTGAGCCCTAGACGAGGCAGGAGGCCAGTCCTGAAGGTCCCTCTGTCCTGACGGCTCACACCGAGCCCTCTAAGCCTAGGGGCGCAGGGAGGCGTGGCCTCCCCCAGGGCAGGTTGCTCGGCGGCTTGCACCTTAAAGCTCTGCCAATCGGAGGCTCCTGTGCCGGCGCAGAAGCTATCAGTGAGCACCTCCAATTCGCCGGGCTGGCTGTTGCAAGAGTTTGTGGTGGCAGAAGCATGTGCTCCATGCTCTAATTTCCAGGCTAACCACGACCCCCGTCCCGAGTGTGGTTCCACAGGGTATATGGAGAAAATTACATGCAGCTCATCAAAGAGGAATGAATTGAAAAGCTGCCGCTCTGCTCTGGTGGAACATCACTTCTGGAAATCTGAAGGGTCTGTCGTGGGCGTGGCTTTGGTCCTCGCTTGACTTGTCATCGTTTGGGACAGCGGGGCAGAAAAACTCTGGAAGGGGCGCAGAGACAAATCGAGTCCATGTAGCTACCTTCTACCCTTGCATAAGAGCCTTAGGGGTTGTACCTCAGACAGACAGTAGGATGAATGGACTTATGCCCCCTCGCTCTTGGGGACTTGTGCTGCACCTCCACCTCCTGTATAGATCCCCAGCGAGCAAAATAAAGAGTAGAATAGTTCCCTCTCCTATTGTAATTTGGTTTGGGACAGGAATTTGGTTTGGAATGTGGTGGCAGGCATGGGAATGGGGTAGCGACTCTAGGCCTCAGTTTACCTATCATGCCTTTCTGCTGCTTACTTAAAACTTTGAGGATATACTTTCAGCAAAAAAGTTTATTTCTCAGCCCAAACATGTTTCCCCCTCAATACTAACCCCCAAGAAGAAATAACATTGCAGATGTACAACTAGAATACATAAAGATCTCCCACTTTAGGTACTTAGAAAGAAATCCAAACTTGTCTGTTTTCAGACGAGATGCATCCATTTTTCAGATACTTGAAGCTGCCGGAAAAACCATTCTTTTTATTTTTTTTTTCCCCTGAAAATCATCCTTCGCCCGAACAAGTTTTATCCATGCAAAAAGCATGGGAAGCATAATCATTGTTTGCTACCAGTGTTCCATCACACTCCTAGATCAGTGGTTCTCAACTGAGGTTGCAATTAGACTCACCCGTGGCACTTTTAAATGTTTTGTTTTTTTTTTTTAACGTTTATTTATTTTTGAGACAGAGAGAGAGACAGAGCATGAACGGGGGAGGAGCAGAGAGAGAGGGAGACACAGAATCGGAAGCAGGCTCCAGGCTCTGAGCCATCAGCCCAGAGCCCGACAGGGGGCACGAACTCACAGACCGCAAGATCGCGACCTGAGCTGAAGTCGGACGCTTAACCGACTGAGCCACCCAGGCGCCCCATTTTTTTTTTTTTTTTTTTTTTTTTTTTTAAACAATACCTAATCTGGGCCCATCTCCAGACCTATTAAATCTCAGTTTTCCAGGGCAGGGTTGAGGCAGAGGCAGAGGCAGATAAATATATACACACACACACACACACACACACATATGTATGTGTATATATATATATATATATATATATATATATGTATATTTCTCCCCCTCCCCCTCTCCCCAGCTGATTCTAACATGCGATCAAGTTTGGGAACTACTGCTCTTGAGTCTCTGCCAGTATCTGTAAAGACATCCCTACCTGAAGTTTCCCATCTGGATTTCCTTCTCACGAAAGGAACCGCGATTGCAGGGGAAACCACCTATGTAGGTCGCATATCTCAATCCCTTGGACCTTATAATCTTTAAACTCTTTTTTTTGCTCCCCAAACCTCTCCAACTGAGAAGGTAGAATCAGTATGGCGTTGAGAACTGCACGCGGTAAAGCTCAAGACGGATGATAAACACCGTAAGTAGTTCTCAACTGGGGGCATTCCCTTCTCCACCCCCCCCCCGCCCCCCCCCCACCCCCCCCCCCCTCCCATCTGGCACCGGCTGGAGTGTTTGGAGGCATTTTATTGGATGACTCCAACTAAGGGAGTGCTGCTGACACCTAGTGGGTAAAGGTCGGAGATGCTGCAAAACCGCTGCAATGCAGAGCTCTCTAAAACAAAGAATTATCTAACACAAAATGTCAACAATGATTGTATTCATCAGTGTCCTTAAGTCCAGAATGTTTTACAACTTCATGTTCCCTGGGGAAATAAAGCCTGACACTTCCCATACTCTGTTTTTACACATTTAATTGTGTGATTAGAAAGTGAATAATCACTAAAAAAAAAAAAAAATAGAAAAGTGAATAATCACTAAGGATTAAATTTAGGAACGATAAGGGGGGAAAAAAAGCTTGTTTATGTTGAGGGAGGAAGGGATGGGATCACTGATGGATACTGATACACTGTTGTACTCTTATATATATCATCCAGAGTTGTTTTTACATATTTACTGAGTTTACGGTAGCAGAGAAATAGAAATCTCCTAAATAAAAAAGCAGAGGAATAGGACTTACCATGTTTATGTCCTGATTTATTCACTCATTTAGGGAAAACAGTATGATTTCAAAAACTTAAAGGGGGCGCCTGGGTGACTCAGCTGGTTAAACATCTGCCTTCGGCCCAGGTTCTGATCTCACAGTTCGTGAGTTCCGTGAGTTCGAGCCGTAGGGGGGCTCTCTGCTCTCAGTGAAGAGTCCACTTTGGATCCTCTGTCTCCTCTCTCTCCCCCGCGCACTTGCTCTCTCTGAAAAATAAGCATTAACAAAGAAAAAGACTTCTGAGTCTGACTTCTCTAAAACCTGAGCCCGATGTGACAATTTGGGAAAATCGAGATTTTTTCAAGGAACAGGTTTTCCTGTTCAACCTTAACCCAGAGGGGGCGACCCTGGCGCCATAGCAGAGTTCTAATCTAACTGATTTATGAGTTCCTCCGGGCTCCAAGTTGAAAGCCTCCACAGCAAGCTTTAGGTAAGCCAAATGCCTGCCTTAAATGCCTGACAGCAGTGTTTCTCAGATTTTAATGTGCACACAAATCCCCAGAGGATGTTGCTAAGGTACAGGTTATGATTCAATAGGTCTGACTTTGGGTCTGCTCCCACGTTATATCGATGCTGCTGATTGATGGTAGAGCACATTTTGACTGGCCTAGAGAAAAAAAAAGGGTAGGGCCAGAAGGGGTCCTGCTGAGTCACAGTCCTGGCAATAATCCAACATGTCTGAAGAGCTCGTTAAAAGATACCCTTCCAAGACTGTTCTGCACTAGAGGATGGGGTCCTCCAGCGGGACTACACGATGGGGCAAAGGGATAGAAATCCAGGGGTGAGAACTGGACCATATGTCCCCTACTGGAAAGAATACTCCATTACTCCTTGAACATAATTGGGAAGAATGATCCTTCTCTCCTTAGGTTGGTGTTCAGGCCAATACACTGTCACGGTCTCATCAACCTTTCCTTATCAGCAATAAGGCTAGGATGATGGAAATGTTCATAATTCAAGGTCTACAGAAGTCTAACTAACCTAGAAGTCTCAGAGAGAATCCCAAGCAGGCTCTGCACTGTCAGCACAAAGCTCAACGTGGGGCTCAATCTCACAAACTGTGAGATCATGACCTGAGCCGAAATCAAGAGTCAGATGCTTAACCCACTGAGCCACCCAGTCGCCCCTATCAAAAACATTCTTTTTTCAAGTTTATTTACTTATTTTTAAGAGAGAGAGTGTAAATGGGGCAGGGGCAGAAAGGGGGGGGACAGAGGATCTGAGACGGGCCCTGAGATGTCAGCAGAGAACCTGATGTGGGGCTGGAACTCACGAACGTGAGATCATGACCTGAGCTGAAGGCAGATGCTTAACCGACTGAGACAACCAGGTACCCCACTAATCAGCTGTTGTTTTAAAATCATCCTGGATTATCTGGGTGGCCCAATAGAATCAGAAGGGTTTTTAAACATGGAAGAGGGAAGCGGAAAAGAGTTTGCTAGAAGGAGATGTGAGAAGGACCCAACCCACTGTGGTTGCTTGCTTTGAAGACAAAGGAAGGGGGCCAGGAGCCAAGGAATGCCAGTAGCTGCTACCGGTTGGAGAAGAGAAGGAAACGGATTCTTCCCTAGAGCTTTTAGAAGGGAAACCCAGCCCTGCCAGCACTTTGATTTTAGCCAGCAAGAGCTGGCTATAGAATGGCTATTTTGACCTATAGAATGAACTGCAAGATAATAAATTCATGGTGCTTTCAAGCCACTAAGTTTGTGGTGATTTGTTGCAGCGACAATAGAGCAATAACACAGGGGGAGGAGACAATAGGAATAACTCTTGGTTTTCAACCTGGGACAATTTTGTCCCCCAACGTAGTAGTGTCTGGAGACATTTTTGCTTGTCATGACTGAAAGCAGGGGTACAACCAGCATCTATTGGGTAGTGGTCAAGAATGCTGGTAAATGTTCTGTAATGCACAGGGCAGCCCCTCAACAAAGAATTATCCGGCTCAAGATGTTACTAATGCTGCTATTAAGAAACCCGAGAGAGGGGCACCTGGGTGGCTCAGTCGGTTGGGCGTCTCACTTCGGCTCAGGTCATGATCTCGCGGTCCGTGAGTTCGAGCCCCGCGTCGGGCTCTGTGCTGACAGCTCGGAGCTCAGAACTCAGAGCCCAGAGCTTGCTTCGGATTCTGTGTCCCCCTCTCTCTCTGCCCCTCCCTCGCTCATGCTCTGTCTCTCTCTCTCTGTCAAAAATAAGCAAACATTAAAAAAAATTTTTTTAAGAAATCTGGGAGAAATGTAGATTACTGTCAAGGTACCAGCATTTGTTTTGAACGCTGGTTTCATGAGTGCCCCTTGAATTATTAAAACTGATGACATAGCTGATTATAAATAAATAAAGGCAGGCCATTTGTAGACTAACAAGGGCATGGCTCGAATTGTCACAAACCAAGGTTTATGATTAATCCATAAGTGTGTACCCCAGATTCCGGGAGAAAATAATGATGAAACAGATAAATAAAAGAAGCCATGAGAAAGTTTGCCGGTTAGCTCACCATGTTCTCACTACCAGGTTATAAGGAAAGTCTGCTTCAGACCAAATACCGAGGTATACTCAGACATTCGGCATTTATTCATTAATAAGGATACACAAAACATTTCGTACAAGCTGTTCTATAGACCCAGTGGTGTTTCAGCTTTCAGTCTTTTTAGGTCCCTGAACTAATACCTCTCATGATAGGTTCATGCCAGGCAGATGTGACAACATTCCAGAGGCAACTACAAATTCTGTCAAACAGGGAAAGTTAGTATTCAAGCCACAAAGGCCTCAGGCCTTACAGAATTCTTCCTTTTTTTTTTTTTTTTTAAGTTTATTTCTTCATTTTTCAGAGAGAGAAAGAGAGACAGAGAGAGCATGAGTGCTTGTGGTGGAGGAGCAGAGAGAGAGAGGGAGACCCAGAATCCGAAGCAGGCTCCAGGCTCTGAGCTGTCAGCACAGAGCCCGATGCGGGGCTTGAACCCATGGACCGCGAGATCATGACCTGAGCCAAAGTCAGACACTTAACCAACTGAGCCACCCAGACGCCCTTCTTGCAGAATTCTTATTCCCTCTTCATGCAAGAAAGGAGAAGTCTCTAAAATATTTTTACCAATGCATGTATCTTAAATACCTTTACTTTCAACTGGGTCCATTTATAACAAGTCTCTAATGTCACCAATAAAAACACAACTTGTCATAGTCACTCTGCAAATTCACCAAGTCTTGGGTTCTAATCAAGATAAGGATATCAGAAGCATTTTTTCATAGGTGTCTCTAGAATGTGGCTTTTCTTACATAAACTGGATTGTCACTAAAGTATGGATACTGAATTAAGGCAGCTAACTACCCCTGAAGTTTAAACAAACTAGGACATACAACATACAACATCTGGCCAAAGCTAGATGCTCACCCAACTGAGCCACCCAGGTGCCCCGAATCACCAGAGCTTTTAAATGTCATTCTGGCCACTAGGCCAGAGACAAGCCTAGAGAGGTGTGTCCAGTCTTATATCTAGACACTTCTAAGGCTCGGTTCAAATTACCAGCAATGGCAATGATTCCATGAAGGAATTCTCTATGGGCCTTGCCATATCCTGGGAAGTCTCTTTAAAAACAGGCATGGTTTTTGAGGTGCCTGGGTGGCACAGTCGGTTAAGCATCCGACTTTAGCTCAGGTCATGATCTCACAGTCCATGGGTTTGAGCCCCACATTGAGCTCTGTGCTGACAGCTCAGAGCCTGGAGCCTGCTTCGGATTCTGGGTCTCCCTCTCTCTCTCTCTGCCCCTCCCCTGCTCATGCTCTGTCTCTCTCTCTCTCTCTCAAGAATAAATAAACATTAAAACAAATTTTTTAAAAAAATTAAAAAACAGGCATGGTTCCTCTCTAGTCTCAGATCTCCAAAAAAGAACATTCCTTTATACTGCCACAGTTGGAACCGACCTCAGACAGGGGACAGGCTATAAAGTACCTCAAATGCATGTAGAAATCTCTATCTTCCTACCCCAAGTCCTTCCTCCACATCTCAGTGTCATCTGTTTGTGGGAAAGAAACCAGGATTAAGTTTGTTCTGCTTCTGTACTTCTTTCAAATCTCTTCCCTCTTTATACTAGGGCTGTGCAGTAACCAAAGAAGACAGAAATCCAAACATTTGAATTCTCTGATTTTGCCATGACCGCACTATTGGGGGTTCGAAAGGGAAATTATGCCTCCATTAATACCTCACCTATACCCCACCACAATGGGCTGAGGATGTGGACTCCTTGGCATTGAACTCTGATGATTCCTGGTCAGTAGCCTCCCATCACAGTCGACAGACTGAGCCTTTAAGATAAGGGCTAAAAAGTACCTGTGGGACTTCATGATGTGAAGATAACCATCAGTGATGTGAAGTTGAGCAGTTTCTATGGAGTTGTAGGAAAACTGAGGCAACAAAATTAACACTACTTTTGAGTATTATGGATGATAGGAGGATGCAAGGTATTTGCCAAGTTTTGGATTTCGGTTGCCGGTGGTGTTCTAAGAGAAGGAACTGGAGCCCGTTACTAGAAAAAAGGAACTCGCGCTGCCTGGGTGGCCTCCGTTGGTGAAGCATCCGACTTCAGCTCAGCTCACGATCTCCCGGTTCGCCGGTTCGATTTCCGCATCAGGCGCGCTGTTATCAGCCTGTCAGTGCAGAGCCTAGAGCCTGCTTCAGATTCCGTGTCTCCCTCTCTTTTTAGCCCTCCCTGATTTGTGCTCTGTCTCTCTCTGTCTCTCAAAAATGAATCAACATTATGGGGCGCCTGGGTGGCTCAGTCGGTTGAGCGTCCGACTTCGGCTCAGGTCATGATCTCACCGTTTGTGAGTTCGAGCCCGGCATTGGGCTCTGAGCTGACGGCTTGAGCCTGCTTCAGATTCGGTGTCTCCTCCTCTCTCTGCCTTTCACCTGCTCATGCTCTGTCTCTCTCTGTCTCTCAATAATAAATAAATGTTAAAAAAAAAAATGAATCAACATTAAACAAAATTAAAAAAAAAAAGGAAAGGAAGAAGGAATTCACAAGTCTTTGTTATTTTGTTTTCTTTATTTATTTGTTTTTACTTTAGAGGGAGAGGGCATGAGCAGGGGAGAGGGGCAGAGAGGGGATCTCAAGAAGGCTCCCCTATCAGTGTGGAGCCCAAAGCAGGGCTCAATCCCACCATCCTGGGATCATGACCTGAGCCAAAATCAAGAGTTGATTGCTCAACTGAGCCACCCAGGCAACCCAGGACTTCACGTCTTTGGACCATGGGGAAGAGGAACATCAGAGCTGTGGTGACTGCTTGGCCCCAAAGGAGGAGAAGAAAAGGTAGAGGGTCTCAGCCTTGAGATTTGAGAGCAGGAGTTGGGATACACGGGAGCAGAGACGACTTATTTCTTTGTTGTTGTTTTTTTAAATTTTTTTTAACGTTTATTTATTTTTGAGACAGAGAGAGACAGCATGAATGGGGGAGGGTCAGAGAGAGAGGGAGACACAGAATCTGAAACAGGCTCCAGGCTCTGAGCTGTCAGCACAGAGCCCGACGCGGGGCTCGAACTCACGGACTGCGAGATCATAACCTGAGCCGAAGTCGGATGCTTAACCGACTGAGCTACCCAGGCGCCCCAGAGAGGACTTTATTAACAAGAGGAAAATACATTACGTGGAATCACACAACGGCCTGTTTCTCAGTGAGGTGGAAGAAAGGTCATCTGCTGAGAGTGAGGGAGACAGCAATTCTGTGGCTGACATTAGAAGTGGTGGGTAATCACAGTAATAATCCTTGCTAATTAATAGTTATACAGTGTTACTAGGTACCAAGCCCTATGCTAGGTGCTATACGCACATTTTCACATTTACTCATCGCCACAGCCCTATGCGGTAGAAACTCTTACTATTCCCATCACGCATACGAGGACGGGAGATAAGTTGCTTGCCCAAGTTCGCACAGCGAGTCCTTGTGTGGAGTCCTTGATTGTTTCAGGTTGGAGAATGAATCTGGTCCCTGTCACTCCATCTTGGCCAGAAGTCCTTGTAGTATGTCTTGATTTGTTTGTTTTTGTTTTTAAACATTTTTTAATGTTCGTTTTTTGAGAGAGAGAGAGAGAGAGACAGAGCATGAGTGGGGGAGGGGCAGAGAGAGAGGGAGACACAGAATCCAAAGCAGGCTCCAGGCTCCGAGCTGTCAGCACAGAGCCGGACGCAGGGCTCCAACTCATGAACCGCAAGATCGTGACCTGAGCCAAAGTTGGATGCTTAACCAACTGACCCAGGTACCCCTAGTATATCTTAATTTGAGGGAGCATATTTCTTTTTTTTTTAATTGATATTTATATGTAATTTATATTAGAATTCTTTTTTTTATTTTATTTTTTAATTTACATTCAAATTAGTTAGCATATAGTGCAACAATGATTTCAGGAGTAGATTCCTTAATGCCCCTTACCCATTTAGCCCATTCCCCCTCCTACACTCCTTCCAGTAACCCTCTGTTTGTTCTCCATACTTATGAGTCTCTTACGCCTTGTCCTCCTCCCTGTTTTTATATTATTTTTGTTTCCTTTCCCTTATGTTCATCTGTTTTGTCTCTTAAAATCCTCATATGAGTAAGGTCATATAATATTTGTCTTTCTCTGACTAATTTTGCTTCGCATAATACCCTCTAGTTCCATCCACATTGTTGTGAATGGCAAGATTTCATTCTTTTTGATTGCCGAGTAATACTCCATTGTGTGTGTGTGTGTGTGTATATATATATATATATATATATATATATATATATATATACCACATCTTCTTTATCCATGCATCCATCAATGGACATTTGGGCTCTTTCTATACTTTGGCTTTTGTTGATAGTGCTGCGATAAACACTGGGGTGCATGTGTCCTTTCGAAACAGCACCCCTGTATCCCTTGGATAAATCCCTAGTAGTGCAATTGCTGGGTCGTAGGGTAGTTCTGTTTTTAGTTTTTTGAGGAACCTCCATACTGTTTTCCAGAGGGGCTGCACCAGCTTGCATTCCCATTTTCTTTAAATAATTGTTTTAAATGTTTATTCATTTGGGAGAGATAGAGAGACAGAGTGAGGGAGGGGCATAGAGAGAGATTCACAGAATCTGAAGCAGGCTCCAGGCTCTGAGCTGTCAGCACAGAGCCCGATGCAGGACTCAAACCCACGAAGCGCAGGATCATGACCTGGGCCGAAGTCAGACACTCAACCGACTGAGCCACCCAAAGGTGCCCCTAAGTGAGCATCTTTCAAGTACCCAGTAGTGATATGTGGCTAATGGCTATCCTAGTGGACAGTGTGGGACTAGAAGGTCTGAGAATCTAGATGAAGTTGAAAGCCATGAACTGATAGTAAAATACATCTTCAGTGTGATATGACTTTCTCTGTGAGTTCTAAATGGAACAGTGTGAGGCAGGTGGGACGGAAAGACTGAGATGCGGAATAAGTAATGCTTCAAGTAAAAGGTTCAGATGTGCAACTCTGGGATCCAGACCAGTTGAGGAAGGAAGAGAGACTGGGAGGATCCCATGGTCTGGAAGACATGAGGTGATAAGGAACTGAGGGTGGAAGGAGTTTCAGGAGGATCGTGGACCATCCTGAATTTGGGGGTGGCACCCTTCGAGGGTTCAGCTCCAGGATGCAGAGATTCACGAGGCATAGCATTTCTGGGTCCGCCTATGCCGATACTCAAGGATAACATCCATCTACATATGAAATAGAAAACTAGAAGGTTTAGCGAGAGTCTTAGAAGCAGTAAATAAACACGGGCGCCTGAGTAGTTCAGTCCGTTGAGGATCTGACTCTCGATTTCCGCTCAGGTCATGATCCCAGGGTCACAGGATCCAAGCTCTGCTCAGCGCAAAGCCTGCTTGAGATTCTCTCTCTCCCCCACTCTGCCCCTCTCCCCTGCTGGTGCACACACACACTCTCTCTCTCTTAAAAAAAAAAAAAAAATTAAAGGAAAAGAAGCAACAAACACATCATTTTTCGACACTGATTAGCAACATGGAGAAAAGGTGTCTCCGAATGTTTTCTAATCAAAGCAAAATCTTGCCAAATGCTGATACCCCGTTTGCCGAATTTCCCCAGAGACACATTGATCCGGAGAATTAATCTGCTCCCTACCAATCTAGGAAGTGTGTCAGATCGGTGGGTAGACATAGAGGTTTTTGAGTATGTGCCAGAGTCCGGCCCCAGCAGGTCCAGGGGTTCCCGAAGGATGAACGGCGTCGACGAAAGAGTGAAAATAAAATAAAACAAAAATAAAAATGGACACGGACAACAGCAGTGTGTTGGACTGGCCGCTTTATTGTGGCAAACGAGGCATTATATTTGCTAGCAATTTCCTTATGCTAGCAAATTCCTCTATGTTTTCTGGCATTCCCTAATTCTAAAAATGTTCCTATGTGTAATCACCCTTTAAGGAATAACATGGTTATTTTCTCATAATGTTCCCTCCTGCCCCGTGCTTATTGATTAATTTCTTACATTATTTTCATTATGTATCTACGTTTATCTATAATCTATAAAGCATTTGCTTTGCTGTTTTCGTGAAAGGTCATCTATCTCTCAACACCTCAGGTGGAACAGTTACAGGGACATGACCTCTTAGTTGTTTCCCTGAACCACTTGTGGTTTAAGGAACAAAAGTGTTTGCCTCGGTCGGAGGTGCCAGGAGGGGGCCCAGAGGGCCTTAGGAACCCACGCCTTGTGCCTTTTCAGAGAGACAATGTACCTAGGAACCAATGAACCATTCTGTTTACCTTAACTGACTAGGTTCAATCATCATCTGGAATGCCTCCTGGGGGCCAAGCGGGCCTAGGGGTCAGAGTAACTTGTGCCCATAGATACACTCCTTTGTTGCCGGACTGGGGATTTCAAATCCATTTGTTCCTTCCTTGGCTGGGAAATGTATGGGGCTATCCTTCCTTTCGGTAGAGGAGTCTTTATAGGGGGTGGCAAGGGCTAAATGCAGGGCCGCACAATTTCCTTGCGGAAACTTATTTCTTTCCCCAATAGTTCTTTTTTCCCGGGGGGCCTGTCGAGGGCGATTCCCCAACAGACAATCCCCCAGGTACTTTTATTAAGGCAAAATTACATAAAAGCGGGAGTACGAGAAGCTTCACTGTCCGTGGGCCGCCTTGCAGTCCAGATCCGTCCACCCCCTGGGCCCTGCCATCAGGCTGGTTGGATAGCTCGGCTTCCGGCAAGTATGTTTCCCTTCCTTTGTCTTTCTTTTAGTAGCAAAGACAGTATAATAAGGGAATAGACTTAATAGCATGCAGTGTGCTAATACCTATCTTTCCCAGCCTGTTTCTCCACACTCCGTCCCAAGTCCCAATAGGAGTTATGTAAATGGATAGGCTGTTTAGGGTAAGTGAGTCATGCTTGGTTGAGAAGGCTCTACTTATGGGGCACCTGGGTAGTTCAGCCGGTTGGGCATCCGACTTCAGCTCAGGTCATGATCTCACAGCTCGTGAGTTGGCCCCGCGTCGGGCTCTGTGCTGATGGCTCGGAGCCTGGAGCCTGCTTCAGATTCTGTGTCTCCCTCCTGCTCGTGCTCTCTCTCTCTCTCTCAAAAATAAACAAACATTAAAAAAACAATTCCTTCAGAAGGCTCTACCTAGGAGAGAGACGTGATGCCCCTAACAAGAAGCCACAGAGAGCATATCTGCACCTAGAACGCAATAGAACCGTAACTTCAGGAGCAACACCAGTCGAATGGAATGCACGGATAGCGGGGACTATGCTAATGTGAATTGTCAGTGTTTGTAAAGTTTAGGTTTCAATTATTTATTTCATAGAGATTTACAGAGCACTTGTCATGTACCAGGCATTGTTCTAGGAACTTAGGACACAAGCAAAATACAAGTGCCCCAAATCCCCACATTCCGGTGAACACGGGGTTTTTCCTGTGTTTGAATGTTCTGAAAAAAACCATAGCACGTTGCTAGAATTAGACAAATCTAGGGGCACCTGGCTGCCTCAGACGGTGGAGCATGTGACTCTTGATCTCAGGGTTGAGAGTTCAAGCCCCACACTGGGTGTGGAGATTACTTAAAAATAAAACCTCAGCCTTCCATGCCGACAGTGTTCTCGCAGCCATGGTGGACGTTCCTAAAACCGACTTTCGGCAAGAAGTGTGGCAACCACCAACCCCACAAAGTGACACAGTGCGAGGAAGGCAAAGATTCTCTTTGTGCCCAGGGAAAGCGGCGTTATGCGAGGAAGCAGAGGGGCTATGGTGGGCAGACTAAGCCGATTTTCTGGAAAAAGGCTAAAACTGCAGAGAAGATTGTGCTGAGGTTTGAATGGGTTGAGCCCAACTGCAGATCTAAGAGAATGCTGGCTATTAAGAGATGCAAGCATTTTGAACTGGGAGGAGAGATAAGAAGAGAAAAAGCCAAGGATCCAGTTCAAAGCTTCATATTTTGTTACATTATGAAGACAATAACATCTTTTTTTTTTACTTTTTTTTTTTTAAACATTTATTTATTATTGAGAGACAGGGAGACACAGAGCGTGAGCAGGGGAGGGGTAGAGAGAGTGGGAGACACAGAATCAGAAGCAGGCTCCAGGGGCGCCTGGGTGGCTCAGGTGGTTGGGCGTCCAACTTCGGCTCAGGTCATGATCTCGAGGTCTGAGTTCGAGCCCCGCGTCGGGCTCTGTGCTGACAGCTCAGAGCCTGGAGCCCGTTTCAGATTCTGTGTCTCCCTCTCTCTCTGACCCTCCCCTGTTCATGCTCTGTCTCTCTCTGTCTCAAAAATAAATAAACGTTAAAAAAAATTTTTTTTTTTAAAGAAGCAGAAACACTGCTTCCCTTAAAAGCAGAAACACTGATGACATGTTTTCACATCGGCTGGTGAAAAGTGCCTGGTGTTATAGATGCTGGGAGCTTCTGTTTGAGGAATTACTACAACCTGAATCCCCTGAGATCTTTTTTTTTTTTTTTAAAGTAATCACTATGCCCAACGTGGGCTCGAACCTATAACCTCGCATGCTCTACTGACTAAACCAGCCAGGTGCACTCGCTGAGACTATTCTAAAGATAGACTAACTCCGGTGGTTTGATGACCCCGGGCTATTCCCAGTGGAGAAGGAAAATTTTGTAATAGCTTCAATCCAAGGTCTGAATGCGGAAAGGAGAAAAAGTCTTTCGGGAACTCATTCACTGTTGAAATTGCCTCATGTAGTTTCCTGAGAAAATTCCCCGTGTTAGTAACAGGAGAGGCACTGGGTTACTGGACCGAATGCAAAATGCATGGCTCTACCAATACATGAGGACAACGCATAATTCTCCTTGACTCTGGAACATATCCTTTAAAAACAAACAAAAACAACAAAAAAGGTATTTATTTATTTATTGACGGCGGGGGGGGGCGGGCGGTGGGGAGGAAGGAGGGCAGAGAGAGAAGAGGACAGAATTCCAAGCAGGTTCCATGCTGTCAGGGCAAAGCCTGATGAGGGACTTGAGCTCATGAACCATGAGATCGTGACGCTAGCTGAAATCAAGAGTCGGGAGCTTAACTGACCCTGGAGCCACCCAGGCATCCCTGGATGCATCCTTTTTGGTTAGAACTGGATGGTGCCGGGGCACCTGGGTGGCTCAGTCGGTTGAGTGTCCGACTTCGGCTCAGGTCATGATCTCACGGTTCGTGAGTTCAAGCCCCGCGTCAGGCTCTGTGCTGACAGCTCAGAGCCTGGAGTCTGCTTCGGATTCTGTGTCTCTCTCTGCCCTTTCCCCACTCGTACTCTGTATCTCTCTCAAAAATAAATAAACATTAAAAAATTTAAAAAAAAAAAAAAAAGACTGGACGGTGCAGCTCAGTGGTTCGGAAGGTGAAGTTTCTGCTTGACCAGCAGCATCAGTTCCTTGGGAACCAGTCAGTCGTGCAAATTCTCAGGCCTTACCTCAGGCTTAACACTGGGGGGGTGGGGGGGGGGGTGGGAGTGGAACCCAGCGATCTGTAGGTTAGCAAGCCCTCCAGGTGCTGCTACCTAGATGTGTCAAATGCACCTGACGGAGTATCAGCTATTTCTCTACGGCACCCATGACGATCCCAAAATGCATGAGGCCATGCAAGCATCATTCACATATATTGAGAGGAAATGTTTGTTCTTTTTAATTTTTTTAATGTTTATTTATTATTGAGAGACAGAGCATGAGCGGGGGAGGGACAGAGAGAGGGAGACGCAGAATCCGAAACAGGCTCCAGGCTCTGAGCCGTCAGCACAGAGCGCGACGGAGGGCTCGAACCCACAAACTGCGAGAGCATGGCCTGAGCCGAAGTCGGACGCTTAACCGACGGAGCCGCCCAGGTGCCTCCTGTTCTTTTCTAATAAGAAACTTTTTTTTTTTTTAACTTGTGCCAGTCCAAGAATTTCCCCCCTAGCAGTGCGTTACCAATGCCCCCCCCCCCCCATCCTTCTTAATCATGGTCTCAGTTCTGAAAGCCAACACAAGAGAACTACAGTTCTACACCACTATTTCTAGCTGTGGTATCCAGGTGGCTCTGGTCTGCTTTGAATACTCTATTTTTTTGCACAGTAAATGCTTTGAGCCCCAGGGACAGTTGACTAAGAGCACCGAGAGGGCACCAAGAGGCAGGGGCTGGGCGGGCAGTGGCTCCCCTCTGCCTCACCGCAACAGCCTATCTGCTGCCGAGATCCGGGTATGAGCTTTAACCACAGCAACTTTAATATCCTCTGTTCGAGCTAGAATTACCGTGGCTGCTGGCACCAGACCTGTCCTCCAAGAGGGCCTCGTTAAAGGACGTACAGTGGATTCATTCCAGTTACAAGACCTTCAAAGACTCTCGGATGGTTGGTTTCAGCCCCTCCCACCCCCAGTCTGGACTGGGTCATCTGCACACCTGCTTGCGTCCTTTGGCCTTGGCAGTTCTTTGTCAGACTCCCTCTCCTGGAAGTAGCTCTGCTTCCCCATCACCTGTGGTCATGTGGTAGGAGAGAGAATTTTATTTTTTTTAACTTTTTAAGTGTTTATTTATTTATTTATTTATTTTTGAGAGACAGAGACAGAGACAGAGAACAAGTGGGGGAGGGGCAGAGATGAGCGACAGAATCCCAAGCAGGCCCCACCCCATCAGCACAGAGCCCGATGCCGGGGCTCGAACCCAAAAACCGTGAGATCGTGACCTGAGCCGAGATCAAGAGTCAGGCACTCAATTGACTGCACCACCCAGGAGCCCTAAGAGAGAGGATTTTTAAAGGGCTGGAGGAAAAAACATCCACAGTAACTCATTTCCTGTGGTGGGATTTTCATTTTATTTATTTATTGTTATTTTCTTCTTCATTCTTTTTATATGTTTTTAAATTTTTCTGCGGTTACATGAAATGCATTTACTTCAAGGGGAAAGCAAAGTTTATGTCGAAGGCATTTGTTACATGTTGATTTGCTTCCGCTGGTAGGACAGGGTTTTTTGCTCCCCAGTGAGAGTGTATTTATTAAAAACAAGGCCGGGCGCCTGGCTGGCTCAGTCCATGGAGCGTGCACCTCTTGATCTCGGGGTTGTAGGTTCGAGACCCGCGCTGGGTGTAGAAGTTACTTGAAAAAAAAAAAACAACAGAAAATCTTTATAAAAACAAAAACAAGGCGCAGGGTTGTTACCATAACACAAATAAATGCCCTGCAAGTTTCCTGTGATTGGGATGGGAGGAAGGTAACAGGAGGAAGGAAAAACACATAAATGTGATTTTTCAGCATCCGTGGACTCACTGATTCGCATCAGTGGACCTTGGGGGCGTTATGCCAAATGAAATCAGTCAGAGAAAGACACATACTATACGATCTCATGTGTGGCAACCAAGTAGCATGGTGTTTGCCAGGGGCTGGGGGTGGGGAGAGAAATGGGGAGATGTCGGTCAAAGGGTAGAAACTTTCAGTGGTAAGTTCCAGGGATCTAATGCACAACATGCCGAGCGAGTGTGGTTAACAATACTGTATTGTATCCTTGAAATACAGTATTGCTGTATTGAAATCCTTGCTATAAGAGTAGAATTTTAATGTTCCCACCATAGCGACAACAACAACGATGAAATGATAATTATGTGAGGTGAGAGATGTCATCGTCATAACCTCACTGTCATAAACATTTTGCAATATATACAATGTAGCCAATCATCCCCATGTACACCTTCAACTTACATGATGTTATATGACAGTTAAAGCTCAATAAAGGTGAAAAAAAAATAAGAGATTCTGTAAATCCTTACCCTGATAAATTTGAAACGTATATAAAAATGAAAGTTTTCCTACAAAATCACAACATACCAATAATGTCTGAAGAAGGAAAAAAATATGGAGAGTTCTATATGTATTTTTAGACAGCTCGAAGTAAAACCTTGTCACAAAGGAAAAAACAGGTTGGAGAACTATTTTTTTTTTTTTTTAATGTTTATTTCTGAGAGAGAGACAGAGCACAAACAGGGGAGGGGCAGAGAGAGAAGGAGACAGAATCCAAAGCAGGCTCCGGGCTCTGAACTGTTAGCACAGAGCCCCACGCAGGGCTTGAACCCACAAACTGTGAGATCATGACCTGAGCCAAAGTCGGTCGCTTAACCGACTGAGCCACCCAGGGGCCCCTGGAGTACTATTAATATAACAGCAGTTGCAGACTTAAAATATAAACAAACACTGAGCCATAAACGTTACTCAGTCCTCAATCCGGGAAGATTCTGATAAAACAGACCCAGAAGGAGGCACAAGGCTCCCAATCGCCACTTTTAAGGATGAAGTAATGTTCCTCTTTCTGACAGCAGATGGAGCCAGTGAGACACGTACAATTTAGTGGCAAACCGCTAAACGCACTTTATTCTCTTATGAGGATTTAAGAGATGAAGGCAAGGGGCTTTTCATGATTGAAAGTGGCAGAGTTCCTGACTCTAATGTGTCAAACCTGGTGGGAATTTTCAATCCTGGTAAGTCCAGCTCCCAGGCACCCAAAAGCTGGGGTACATTGCACATACTGTGGAGAAGCAAGGGGGTTTATTTAGGTTTCTAAATAAGAGAGAACCTGGGGCGCCCGGGGCATTCAGTCGGTTGAGCGTCTCACTTCAGCTCAAGTCATGATCTCACGGTTCGTCAGTTCGAGCCCCACATGGGGCTCTGTGCTGACAGCTCAGAGCCTGGAGCCTGCTTCAGATTCTATGTTTCCCTCTCTCTCTGTTCCTCCCCCGCTTGCACTCTCTCTCTCTCTCTCTCTTTCTCTCTCTCAAAAATAAATAAAGATTTTTAAAAAATTAAATAAGAGAGAACTTGAAAGTGAAGAACTTAAAAGTGAAGCCGCCTTCGTGCCTGTGCCATCTGTAACTGGAGACCAGATGTCACTGCTATCCAGGAGAAACATGTACACGATGTTCACCAGGGAGCTTGTCCGGGGGCAGGAAAGGAGTCAGCAGAGAGACTAAAATGGCCAGGTGACAATACAACTCTTTAATTAAAGAAAAATGTTCCCACTACTCCCCTCAGCAGTGCTGCAAACCATCCATGGGATGAAGGGCTATACTGCACAGAAGAGAGAGAAAATATCTGCTTTAAAAAGAAGAAAAACCACCTCTGATCAAAAGAGCTGGGTCTGAGTTGGTCAGATTTCAAGATATATGTTCGAAAGGATACATTCAGATTTTATTTTGTTTTGTTCTCATTTTCCTTTTTAAAATCCATTCTGTCTCTTCATTCATTATTAACAGAATAGTGGTATGTGATCTGAATTTAGGAACACCCTTACTCAACACACATACTATTGGTAAACGTTAAGCATTACTTTACGATGATGCCATAGTTCTCTGGTACTGACTGGAACCACAATATTCATAGCTTATTTTTTATTTTTTATTTTTGGAAGAGTTCTTTGATGTTGAACACATTCTAGTGGTGAGTCCAGAAAAGTTTTTAAAATTAGATCACTTCTGGGGCGCCTGGGTGGCTCAGTCGGTTAAGTCTCCAACTTCGGCTCAGGTCAATGATCTCACGGCTCATTAGTTCGAGCCCCGAGTCGGGCTCTGTGCTGACGGCTCAGAGTCTGGAGCCTGCTTCGGATTTTGTGTCTCCCTCTCTCTCTTTGCCCCTCCCCTGCTCACACTCTCTGTCTCTCTCAAAAATAAACATTAGGGGCGCCTGGGTGGCTCAGTCGGTTAAACGGCCAACTTCAGCTCAGGTCATGATCTTGCGATCCGTGGGTTCGAGCCCCGCATCAGGTTCTGTGCTGATGGCTCAGAGCCTGGAGCCTGTTTCAGATTCTGTGTCTCCCTCTTTCTCTGACCCTCCCCTGTTCATGCTTTCTCTCTGTGTCTCAAAAATAAATAAATGTTAAAAAAAATTTAAAAAAAATAAAGAAACATTAAATTTTTTTTTAAAAAAGCTGAAAAGATCTGACCCTTCTCTAAAAAGCAAATTAAAAAAAATTAGATCACTTCTCCTATGCAATACTTTGTGCCGTAAATATCACCATGCCCATTATACAGATGTGCACCTGAAGATTAAGTCTTAGAAAACCTGAACGTTTGGGGGTGCCTGGGTGGCTCAGTCTGTTAAGCGTCTGTCTCTTGTTTTCGGCTCAGGTCACGATCTCACGGTTCAGTTTGTGAGATCAAGCCAGGCGTCGGGCTCCACAATGACAGCACAGAGCCTGTTGGGGATTCTCTCTCTTCTGTCTCTGCCCCTCCCTAGCTTGTTCTCTCTCTCTCTCTTTCTCTCTCTCTCAAAATAAATAAATAAATAAACTTAAAAAAAAAGAAAAAGAAAAAGAAAAAAGAAAACTGGAACATGTGCCTTAAGTCACATAGCTAGGAAGTAAAGAAACTAAAACCAGACCTGATTGTTAAAAAAGATTATGCTACACAAATTCATTCTCTGAGACAACCTCTAAAATATGTGTTTGGAAGTCAGGAGATGGGTTGTGCAGACACTATCTTGTCCAGATGGGGTACGTGATACTACACAATCTCATCGCAACTGTTTCTGTGATTAGGAGGCTCTGCTACGAATTCTTCTTCTTGGAAATTAAAAGGGTTTGTCCATTCTTCAGATGCCATCTTCCAGCAGCTGAGAAACGTATCCACCTTTTCTAATCCTGGGACCAAATAGAGAGGGAGTTTCCAGTGATAAGAACCTGGATGATCTGAACGAAAGGGAGGCTTAGAGGGGACTGTGGAGGGAAACAGAATTCCAGAGACAGACTCGGGTAGAGTGTGAGCCAGGAAAGTGATATCTAATACTATTAGAGAGTGCTTCTCAACAAGGGGCAGGTCCCCCCGCCACCCCCCCGCCACCACCCCCCTCCTCCCCCCGCCCCCGGTCATTTGGCAGTGTCTGGAGACATTTGGGGTACATATGGGAATGGGCGTTACTGGTACCTAGTAGGAGAGGAAGGACAGGGACTAGTAAAGGGCAAGACATGTGGAGAAGGCACTTAAAACCTCAGCATTCCAGATAAATGTTTTAAAGGGTTATTTTTAGGTGTGCCTGGCTGGCTCAGTCTGTAGAGTATGCGACTCTTTATATATATATATATATATATATATATATATATATATATATATATGATGTTTATTTTTTTTTTGAGAGAGATAGAGGGCAAGCAGGGGAGGGGCAGAGAGAGGGGGGACAGAGGGTCTGAAGCAGGCTCCCTGCTGACAGCAGAGAGCCCGCTGTGGGGTCTAAACCCACAAACTGGGATCAGGACCCCAGCTGAAGTCAGATGCTTGACCGATGAGCCACCCAGGCACCCCTAGAGCATGCGACTCTGGATCTAAGGGTTGTGAGTTTGAGTCCCATGTTGGGTGTAGAGATTACTTTAAAAAAAATAGAATCTTAAAAAAAATATAAAAATAAAGGGTTATTTTTAAAGATCGAAATTAATGCAAAAATACACGATGATAACAAAATATAAAAATTGTAGATAAAGACAGGATCGGTAACAATGCCGAGCAGAGCCATATTGGAGCCTGCGGCTGAAGGGAAAGTCAAAAATACTGATCCTTTTTTGGGGGAAAATAAGTAGTTATGCACCATACAATGGCTGAAGGGACTAACATAAGCTCTAGTTCCTAGCTTAGAGACTCCTCCTCCGAGTTCTTCTTCCTGCCCGGCTTGCTGTGTGGACCAAATTACTACTAATGCAGAACGCAGAAGTAACAGACTATAAATTGTCCCCCTCGCTTGTGCTCGGGACTCAGACCTCTGGAGAATGACCTCCTCTGAGCCCACTGGTATAAAATAAACCTCCTGCCTTCCAAGATCTCCAAGTGCCCCTTGGTTCTTCTGCCAGCATTCCAGCCTGGTTCCGTAACACTTTCTTTATTTAAGGAATTTTAATTAATTAAGCTTGTAAATAGAGTTAAAGGTTGAGGGAATCTTTAAAGCATATCATTTGAAAGCTAATTAAGCCAAATAAATAAGTGCTAATTAAACATTAGTCAAGGAACAAGGGAAAGTGAATGTTTTAAATTTTATCATAAAAAGTATTAAATTTATAAATATACGATGACAAGGGACGCCTGGGTGGCTCAGTCAGTTAAGCGTCTGCTTTCAGCTCAGGTCATGATCTCACGGTTAGTGAGTTCAAGCCCCGCATGGGGCTCTGTGCTGACAGCTCAGAGCTTTGAGCCTGTTCGGATTCTGTGTCTCCCTCTCTCTCTCTGCCCCTCCCCCACTTGCTCATGCTTTCTCTCTCTCCCTCTCTCTCTCTCAAAAATAAATACACGTTGGGGCGCCTGGGTGGCTTGGTAGGTTAAGCGTCCGACTTCGGCTCAGGTCATGATCTCATGGTCCGTGAGTTCAAGCCCCGCGTCGGGCTCTGTGCTGACAGCTCAGAGCCTGGAGCCTGTTTCAGATTCTGTGTCTCCCTCTCTCTCTCTTCCCCTCCCCTGTTCATGCTCTGTCTCTCTCTGTCATAAAAATAAATAAAAACATTCAAAAAAAATTAAAAAAAAATACAAGAAAAAAAATAAACGTTAAAAAGATTAAAAATAAATAAACAAATACACAAATATAAGATGACTCGTACATTGAGATTCAAGCTGGTTTTTTTAAGTTTATTTATTTATTTTGGCGGGGGAGGGGCAGAGAGAGAGAATCCCAAGCTAAAAATCAAGAGTCAGATGCTTAACTGACTGAGCTACCCAGGCTCCCCTTGAGATTCAAGTTGTAAGAAAACTAAGTTTTAAAAACGTACAACCACAATAAATTGAATATTAATTTAAATGCAAGAAAATGTAAAAGGTTTTTTTTTTTTTTGTTTTTTTTTTAATTTTTGAGAAGCGGGCTCCATGCCAACAGCAGAGAGCCCGATGTGGGGCCCAAACCCACAAACTGGGATTGCAACCCCAGCTGAAGTCAGATGCTTAACCGATGGGCCACCCAGGTGCCCCAAGTGCAAAACTTTTTTCTTTTTTTACTGTTTATTTATTTTTTGAGAGAGAGAGACGGAGTGCGAACAGGAGAGGGAGCCACAGAATCCGAAGCAGGTTCCAGGCTCTAAGCTGTCAGCACAGAGCCCGATGCGGGGCTCGAACTCACGAACCGTGAGATCATGACCTGAGCCGAAGTCAGACGCTCAACTGACTGAGCCACCCAGGCGCCCCCCAAATGTAAAACATTTTAAAGCAAAAAGCCCCACTCTGCCACTAAAAATCAAGTACAGGTTTGAGATGTTCTCTGGCTGGGGAGTCCCAGTACATGTAGGTATAAAGCTTCAAAGGGGACAGGCTCCTCACAGATGGTGGCGTAAGCCGCAGACCGTTATCTGGGCACGACCCGTGCGTCTTCCCTTGTGCTCTTCTGCGAGATGAATGACCGGCTCATAACCAGGTAATTGTAATTGCAGGCGAAGGTGATGGGTTACTGGCTGGTCCTCATGATGCTGTGGCAGTGTGACACGACCTACAGAGAACTCTCTTTCCTGGATGCTGCCAATTCAGGAATTATATTCCTGTTGAAGGTAGGTCTGGTCCAATAAGAGAGAGGGGAAAAAAAAAAAAGGCAAAATTAAAGCAAACTAGAAAAGAGCCAGCAGTTCAAAGAATGGGATACCAACACAATTAAACATGTGAGTTTGGGGATAATTTCTTTGCCAAGGATAGTTTCCCTGGATGGAATCATTCGACTTAGCTAAAATCATTGATCTCTGAAAGGCACTGAAAGCATAAGCCTTCATAACTGGATAGATGATTAATAACCTAAAATAACTCAGGATAGCTTCAGTTGGTGTTTAAAAATACAAAATGTAAGAATCTTGAAACGAAAGATTCCTGAGCATGGGGGTGGCTCAGTCAGTTAAGCATCTGACTCTTGATTTCGGCTCAGGTCATGATCTCGAGGTTTGTGAGTTCAAACCCCACATGAGGCTCTGCGCTAACAGTGTGGAGCCTGCTTGGGATCCTTTCTCTCCTCTCTCTGCCCCTCCCCAGCTCTGCTCTCTCTCTCTCTCAGAATAAACAAGTAAACTTAAAAAAAAAAAAAGAATCTTGGGGCGCCTGGGTGGCTCAGTCAGTTAAGCGTCTGACTTCGGCTCAGGCCATGATGTCGCAGTCCGTGGGTTCGAGCCTCTCATCCGGCTCTGTGCTGACAGCTTGGAGCCTGGAGCCTGCTTTGGAGTCTATGTCTCCCTCTCTCTCTGCCCCTCCCCTGCTCATGCTCTGTCTCTTTCCATCTCTCAAAAATGAATAAACGTTAAAAAGAATTTTTTAAAAAAAGAATCTTAATACGAAAATAGGAATGAAGGATTAATGATGTTCTGATTGCAGAAGTGAGTGGGAAATAGATCTGAGAAATGATCTAGACTTTATTGGCCCTAACTCTCACTCTGGGGGAAAAAAATAACACAATAAAAAAAGTAATATTAAAATAACGAACTTGTTTTGGTATAACATTACCGATCAACTTTATAATCATGTGATTGTGAATTGACTTCTAACAATACGTAAAGCCATTAAGTTAGTCCAATGTATCAGTTTCTAGAAAGCTGATTGATTTGGGAGGAAATTTAATTTATGAGACCATAACTTCATCATTTATTAGTGCTATCAATAGTTTATAAATATTTAGAGAAATACACTCAAACTGTCCCACATGTGGCCAGTGAGAGCCGGTTCAACCTTCATACTCTCTCCTTTTGACATGTGGCCATCATTCTTTGAGTATTTCCTTTTTCCTTACTTTCTGGTACCACTAGATATCCCAGGCTCATCTTGTAACCTATAATTTATGGAATTACAGAAAGTAAATCCATCCATGGTAATTCTTGTTTCAGTACTTTGTTTTCCTGCTGGTGCAGTTAGAAAGCTAGATCACAGGGGCGCCTGGGTGGCTCAGTCGGTTGAGCGGCCGACTTCGGCTCAGGTCACGATCTCGCGGTCCGTGAGTTCGAGCCCGGCGTGGGGCTCTGTGCTGACAGCTCAGAGCCTGGAGCCTGTTTCGGATTCTGTGTCTCCCTCTCTCTGACCCTCCCCCGTTCATGCTCTGTCTCTCTCTGTCTCAAAAAATAAATAAATGTTAAAAATAAATAAATAAATAAATAAATAAAAAAGAAAGCTAGATCACAATAGGATATGCCAAAGGGAATTTATCAGCTACCGGTACCTTTTTTTTTTTTTTTAATATGGAACACTCTACAAATTTGCATATCATCCTTGAGCAGGGGCCACGCTAATCTTCTCTGTATCTTCCCAATTTTAGTGTATGCGCTGCTGAAGCAGGCACAGTACTTTTTACCTTTCCAGAAGATAATTTTAGTCAGTGTCACTCGGCTTTTTCCTATTTTGCTTCCTAACTTAATTCCCTAATTAGTTCTTTTTAATTTTTTTTTCCCATGTATTTATTTTTGAGAGACAGACAGAGCACGAGCAGGGGAGGGGCAGAGAAAGAGGGGGACACAGAATCTGAAGCAGGCTCCAGGCTCCGAGCTGTCAGCCCAGAGCCTGATGCGGGGCTCAAATCTGTGAACCTGTGAGATCATGACCTGAACTGAAGTCGGACCTGTGCTGGAGCCGGACGCTTAACTGACTGAGCCACCTAGGTGCCCCATTCCCTAATTAGTTGTTAATCATTTCTAGCATCTAGGTCATTTTTTAAATCTCCCTGATATTTGAAATGCTTTTTACTGGGGCGCCTGGGTGGCTCAGTCGATTAAGCATCTGACTTCTGTTCAGGTCACGATCTTGCGGTTTGTGGGTTGGAGCCCCACATGGGCCTCCCTGCTGTCCACACGGAGCCTGCTTCGGATCCTCTGTCTCCCCCCCTCCTCCCGCCCCTTTCCCACTCACACACACTCTCTCTCTCTTGCAAAAATAAATAAAAAAATAAGAAGAAGAAATAAAATGCTTTTTACTAAAGTATTGGCTAGCACAAAGAAGAAGCACCCGGACTCATGGAAAACAGGAGTGTCTCAGTATTTTGGAATCAGTGAGGAAACGAAAGGCAATCTCAGAAATGAGAAGCAGAAACTTCCTGTTTGGATTGTGGCTGAAGAGCTTGTGTCAGGCTGACTGTCTGCTGAGAACCTGGAAAGCTAGATAAACATAAAAACAACTACCTGAAGTATCAGAGAGCTTTCTGTTTTACTTTTTGTAAGATTAAAAAAAATATGTTTTGGGCGCCTGGGTGGCTCAGTTGGTTAGGCGACTGACTTCAGCTCAGGTCACGATCTCACAGCTCGTGAGTTCGAGACCCACGTCGGGCTCTGTGCTGACAGCTCGGAGCCTGGAGCCTGCTTCAGATTCTGCGTCTCCCCTCTCTCTACCCCTCCCCTGCTCACGCTCTCTCTGTCTCTCAATAATAAATAAATGTTAAAAAAAAAATTTTTTTTAATGTTTTGTTATTTTAGAGACAGAGACAGTGCACGTGCTCTGGGGAGGAGTAGAGAGAGAGGAAGAGAGAGAATCTTAAGGAGGCAGCGCAGAGCCCAACTCAGGGCTCAATCTCATGACCCTGAGGTCATAACCTGAGCTGAAATCAAGAGTCAGTCCCTTAACGGACTGAGTCACGCAGGCCCCCGCATCAGAGAGCTTTCAATGCAGTGGGGAATTTAAGAGGCCAACATCTCACAGAGAAGGGAAGCTTGGACACATTTGCTGACTCTTAGCAGCGCCTGTAAGACTGGGTCTCAGCTCAGAAAGTGGCAATGGGTGGCTGGTAAGCTCCATAGTTTTAGGAGACTCACAGGGCAAGAGGGGGAAACTGGAGTGTAGGACGGACCCACCCAGAACTGCCCTACGAACGTTGGAGGGCTGAAACGAGACTCTGACCTCACAGGTACAAAAGTAAAGTTTTCTCTGGAAACAGGTAAGACGAGCCAACACGTTTCTACAATTTTTTTTTAAATAAACTTAATTTTTATTTTTTTAATTTTTTTTTTTTTTTAACATTTATTCATTTTTGAAGGTGAGAGAGACAGAGCATGAGTGAGGGAGGGACAGAGAGAGAGGGAGACACAGAATCCGAAACAAACTCCAGGCTCCGAGCTGTCGGCCCAGGGCCTGACATGGGGCTGGAACTCATGGGCCTTGAGATCACGACCTGAGCCGACATCAAGAGTCGGATGCTTAACCGACTGAGCTACCCAGGGTCCCCTAAATAAACTTAATTTTTAGAATAGTTTTAAATTTATATTGAGAAAATAGTACTGAGAGTTCCCTGTCTGTACCACAAACCAGTTTCCCCTCCTATTAACATCTTACGTTAGTATGGTACGTTCGTCACAACGAATGACCCAGTAGTGCTGCATTATCATTATTATTATTTTAAGTAGGCTTCATGCCCAGTGTGGAGCCCAATGAGGGCTCGAATCCACGAGGCTGATATCAAAACCCGAGCTGAGATCAGGAGTCAGACGCTTAACCCACCGAGCCACCCTAGTGCCCCAGTGACACATTATTATTCACTAAAACCTATACCTCATTCAAGTTCTCTTATTTTATAACCTAACGTTCTTTTTTTTGTTCCAGATTTTTGTCCACCTGACACTGTTATCAGGTCTCCTTAAACTTCTTCAGGCGATGACCATCCAGGAATATTGGTCATGTATTTTGGAGAATGTTCCTGTATTGAAATTTGACGTATTTCTCCCGATAAATTGGGTTGCGGGTTTTTTTTGGAGCAAAGCCGGGTGCAAAGTGCCATTTTCATCACATCATATCAAGGGTGCATACCATCAACAAGCCATTGCCGTCACGGCAGACCTTGATCACGGCGCTGAGGTTGTGTTTGTCCGTTCTCTCCACTATAAAGTTACTCTTCTTTCCGCCTTTGTATTGGAAAGAAGTTCCCATTCACAGCCACAGTTAAGGAAGAGGGAGTTAAGTTTTTATACATAATACCTAGTATTCAATGGACAATAATTGGACATACAAAAAAAAAAAGAGTTGACCTAAAACAGAAAATCAAATTAATTAATTAATTAACTAATTAACAAAAAATTAATAAACAATTTTATTAAATTATAAATAATTATTAAATAGTTATAAATATAAATTAATATTTATAAATATAAATTATATTTATAATATATTTATAAATTATATTTATAAATATAAATTAAATAATTATAAATATAAATAATTATTAAATAAATAAATAATTAATTAAATTGATAAAAAATTAATTAAAAAATAAAATAAAATAAAATAAAGCCCAGGTTAATAAAGCTCAGTTAGAGTTTTTAGAATCAGACTTAAAATACCTCTGATTAATATGCTTAAGAATGTAAGTAATAAGGGGCTCATGGGTGGCTCAGTAAGTTAAGTGTCCGACTTCAGCTCAGGTCACGATCTCCTGTTTGTGAGTTCAAGCCCTGCTTTGGGCTCTGTGCTGACAGCTACGAGCCTGGAGCCTGCTTCAGGTTCTGTGTCTCCCTCTCTCTCTGCCCCTCTCCCCCTACTCACACTCTGTCTTTTTTTCTCTCTCTTTCTCTCTCAAAAATAAACATAAAAAAAATTAAGAATATAAGTAATAAGATGAAAATTTTCAGGGCAGCACGGGTGGCTCGGTCGGTTAAGCGTCCGACTTCAGCTCAGGTCATGATCTCATGATCCATCAGTTCAAGCCCTGTGTCAGGCTCTGTGTTGACAGCTCAGAGCCTGGAACCTGCTTCAGATTCTGTGTCTCCTTCTCTGCCCCTCCCCTGCTCATGCTCTGTTTCTCTCTCTCTCTCTCTCTCTCTCTCAAAAATAAAGATTAAAAAAAATTTTTTTTTAAGTTTCAGCAGAGCACTAGAAACTAAAAAAGTTAAATATTTAGAATTGAAAAAAAAAGAACTCTTTCTTTTCTTTTCTTTTTAACTCTGTGCCCAGTGTTGGGGCTTGAACTCATAACCCCAGATCAGGAGTCGAATGCTCTACCGACTGAGCCAGCCAGGCACCCCAACAAATTAAGAACTTAGTAGATGAATTTCACGACAGATTAAACACAGCTGAAGAAGAAATTAATTGGGAGCCTGGCTGACTCAGTCAGTAGAGCATGCGACTCAATCTCCCTGTTGTAAGTTCGAGCCCCACATTGGGCACAGAGCTTCCCAAAAAAAATAAAAAATAAAAAATAAATAAAGGAAATTAGTTCACTGAAAGATAGGTGAGAAGAAAATATCTATAAAGAAGAACAGAAAGACAGACAGAAGGATAGGAGACATTCTAGAGGATCTAGTCTCTTCAGCATTTCAGTGTCATGAAAAAAAGACTGTTCTAGATTAAAAGAGTCTTAAGGGATGTGACAAACAAATGCAATGCATGGTTTTAGATTGGATACTGGGCAGGGTAGTGGAACTACTGGACCAAGGATTCTAAGCAAGGCCAAGCTCTAAGAAACAACCAATCTTCTTCAAGATCAAAGAGTAGTCCGATTTCTCATTCTTTCCTGACTCACTAAAACTAATATTTCAGATGAGTCAGAAACAGTAACTAGAGGGGCGCCTGGGTGGCTCAGTCGGTTAGGAGTCCGCTTCGGCTCGGGTCACGATCTCACGGTTCATGGGTCCAAGCCCTGAACTGAGCTCTGTGCTGGCAGCTCAGAGCCTGGAGCCTGCTTCGGATTCTGTGTCTCCCTCTCTCTCTGCTCCTCCCCCGCACTCTCTCTCTTTCTCTCTCTGTCTCTCAAAAGTGAAGAAACATTTTCTCAAAATTTTAAAAAAAAAAAAAAGTAGAATAGTTATTAAAAAATCATTATATCCTGCAGCTTCCATGAAACACTCCATTTCTTGGGCAAGTGAAATAGACATAGGAGAAACAGTCATCTATTAACCTTTGCAAACCACCCTAGGAGATGGGTAGTTATTCCCCTCTGCAACCCCAGTGGCCACCATCTACTCTGAGATCTTCCTCCCCACCCCACCACCCCCCCCCCCCCACCTCATCTGGTCATCTGTTTCCCTGTATAGATCTTTCTTATTGTACACTTAGGCTTTATGACAGTATATTGTAGTTCATTTTGTTTAGTTTTTCAGCTTCTCATTTTTGAGACTGAATCTTGTTGACCCTCCTCTGGGCCAATCTTAAGAAATATCATTTAACATATCAACAAAGGTCTCTATCTTTTCCTGGAATCATCACGACTTGGATCCTCTTTCTCTAAAAGACATTGCACAGATAGTCAACCACACAGGAAACAGAAAATTCTGTCTACTCCAGTGGTTCTCCTATTTGGCTGCACATTGGTGTCACTGGAAGGAGCTTTAAAAACGTAGTGACTCCTTGGGGCCCTAGCTGGCTCAGTTGGTACAGCATACAACTCTTGATCTCGGGGTCGTGAATTCAAGCCCCACACTGGGCGTAGAGCCCACTTAAAAATATATCGGCCCATGGACTCCACCCACTCCCACAGAGATTGTGATTTAATTGGTTTGGGATGTCCCCTGGACATCAGGACCTCTTAAAGCTCCTCAAGTGATTCCGGTGTTGAGAGCCACTGGTCTAGGTTGGGGCTTTTCAAACTTTTCTGCAGCACATAAGGATCTTGCTAAAAAATGTAGATTCTGCTTCAGTGGCTATTTCACGGGAGCCAATTTTTTTTTTTTTTAACACTGATTTATTTTTGAGACAGGGAGAGACAGAGCATGAACAGGGGAGGGTCAGAGAGAGGGAGACACAGAATCTGAAACAGGCTCCAGGCTCTGAGCTGTCAGCACAGAGCCCGACGCGGGGCTCGAACTCACGGACTGCGAGATCATGACCTGAGCCGAAGTAGGCCGCTCAACCGACTGAGCCACCCAGGCGCCCCGACGGGAGCCAATTTTGAGACCGAGTTTCTTATGAACACAGTTCCATTAAAATTTCAATTCTCAGGGTGCCTGGGTGGCTCAGTCGGTTAAGCATCTGACTCTTGGTTTCAACTCAGGTCCTGATCTCACGGTTTGTGGGTTCGAGTCCCACATCGGGCTCTGCGCTGGCAACGCAAAGCCTGCTTGGGATTCTGTCTCCCTTTCTCTCTGCCCCTTGCTCGCGCATATACTCTCTCTCTCTCTCTCTCTCTCTCTCAAAAATAAATAAATAAACAGCAACAACAACAACAACAAAAAGAATTTCAATGCTCTTGCTTTCTAGAGCCAACGAGAAGTTCTTTACAAATAGATTAAGGAGTTTTAATGACCTATCAGAGATCCCCCAGACGGGTCTAGAATTCTGCATTAGTAGTATGTTTGCAGGCTTGACGGGAAAGATCAAGTACTGAGAGAAAGAGTAATGATGCAATAGAGGGCGGTAAGAATTCCCGGAGTAACAGCTGTGAGCAGTCCAAGAGATGAAATCAAGCACAAAATAGGAGGTACTGGCCTTAGAAAGGAGCAGGGATATTTCAAGCGAGGACAGTTTTACGATGTCAAACGGTAGCAGCTTTTCTTGTAGTTTCAGGGGAAGAAGAATACATTCTTCCATTTCTATTTTCTTTCTTTCTTCTATTTTCCTTCCTAACTTCTTGTTCGGAAGACCTGCGGTCTCCAAGCTGAAGGCAGGAAAAGAAGCAGTTCTGAGACACTCAAAACGGACCAGAGGGAAAAAAAAATTAAAATCGAAGAGAGTGAACAACCGGAACGGAGAAAGAAAATGTTCGTCCTTCGCTGAGAAATGAGAAAATGGTGGTTCTGCGTTTTACACTGAATGCTGAGACGATTTATCGATAATTGAGAAAAAAAGGAAGATTCTGCACCTCCGTGAGCACAATTCTCCTTGGCACTGTGTTGGTGTTCTCTGGGCTGAAACAAGCATCTGGGCAGGGGATCAAACCTCGCTGCTTGGAACTGACGAAGACCTGCAGATCAATTTGCTTGAGGCTTGCTTCTCAGATACATTACTTGCTATTTCTGCTAATGGTATTTCTGGGAAGATAGCTCCAACTTGTGTCCTAAATTCAATTCGTGTCAAGAAATAAAAAAACATGACGTCTTTATGACTATAAAAAAATAAAACAGCAACAGTCAATAATAATCCGTACATCGTGGGGAAGCTTCCTTGAGGTGTGCAAACCTTCTTTCCCAAGTCACCGCGAATGGGTACAGTCTGTTATCTCCTTGAGAGATTCCTCACAAAGCAGTAAATTAACTTTGACAGGTGCACAAACGCAATAGGTCTGAGAAATCCTGCACTAAAAGGAATAGGAGCCATTAAACAGTCTGCTTTTACATATTTTACCTGGTGGGATAAAACAAACGGAAGTGGGTATTTTTGTGTATAAGCAAAATCTATACACTTTTTTTTTTTATCAAATGTATGTGTCTATAACAAGTCATAACTATTAACATTTTTATACTAAATAAAAAGTATATTCTAAATCCTAACTGTATCTAAGGCAATGAATAAAAACAACATTGAGATAACATAACTAATGTGTTTGATAAGTAGCTCTTTTACTTTGTCACTCATTGTTTCAGTGAAGTTGGCCTTCGAAAATGTGATTGAAAGAATGGGTCTTGACCTTTCAAAGAATTAGGTCAGCTTGGGATCTAGGCTTCTGGTCCTGTCTTCTGTGAATTCAAAACTGGGAAAGACAAGGGAGATAGCTCCCCAACCCCCCCCCCCCCTTTATTTTTAAGTAAAAGTGAAGACAGTGTAATCAAAGGGAGGAAATCTACTATCAAAATCAAGTAGGCACAACACCTACTTTTTAAAAACTAAAAAAAAAAAGTGGGGACAGGGGCATCTGGGTGGCTCAGTCTGTAGAGCATCTGACTTTTGATTTCAGCTCAAGTCATGATCCCAGGGTCGTGGGATGGAGCCCCATAGTGGGCTCTTCACTGATCATGGATCTTGCTGAAGATTCTCTCTCTCCCTGCCCCTCTCCCTTACTCATGCTCTCTCTCTCTCTAAAAAATTTAAAAAAAAAAAAAAAACTTTTTTTTAATTAAAAAATAAATAAAAATAAAAAATAAAACTAGGGACAGGGTACGTGACTGGCTCAGTCAGTAGAGCATGTGACTGTTGATCCTAGGGTCTTGAGTTCAAACCTCACATTGGGTGTAAAGCTTACTTTAAAAAAAAAAAACCAAAAAACTTTGAATTTAATTTACTTATTTTGAGAGAGAGCACATGTGCATGGGGAGGGGCAGAGAGAGAGGGACAGAGAAGAGAATCCCAAGCAGGCCCTACACTGTCAGCTCAGAGCCCAATGCAGAGCTCGATCTCACAAACCGTAAGATCATGACCTGAGCTGAAATCAAGAGTCAGACACTTAACTGACTCTTTTTTAAAAAAAAATTTTTTAACGTTTATTTTTATTTTTGAGACAGAGAGAGACAGAGCATGAACAGGGGAGGGGCAGAGAGAGAGGGAGACACAGAATCGGAAGCAGGCTCCAGGCTCTGAGCGGTCAGCACAGAGCTCGACGCGGGGCTCGAACTCACGGGGTGTGAGATCATGACCTGAGCCGAAGTCAGACGCTTAACCGACTGAGCCACCCAGACGCCCCTTAACTGACTCTTAAGTAGCAGACACATAACTGCCACCCAGGGACCCTTGCACTGTTGCTTTTATATTCAGTGTAAAGACACATTTGAGAACAAAAGGACTTTAAAGAACATACTACCTCAAATCTCTCTCTCTCTCTCTTTTTTTAATGTTTTTATTTATTTTTGAGACAGAGAGAGACAGAGCATGAGCAGGGGAGGGGCAGAGAGAGAGGGAAACACAGAATCTGAAACAGGCTCCAGGCTCTGAGCCGTCAGCACAGAGCCTGACGCGGGGCTCAAACTCATGGACCACGAGATCATGACCTGAGCTGAAGGCAGACACTCAACGGACTGAGCCACCCAGGCGCCCCTCAAATCTCTTAATAAACACAAATGTTATTAAGGCCCTAAGGCTTAACTATTGTACTAATGATTTTGAGAGCCACACCAAATATGAAAATGAGATTAAGATTTTTTTTTTAATTATAGATATGAAATTGCTTGCTTCTGCCCCATGACTTTCATCAAGTTATAGAATGAGTAACCAGTGATAATATCTGATATTATCAAGCTCTTATCTGCCATTTTTTCAAAATTTTTTTAATGTTTATTCTATTTTTGAGAGAGAGAGAGAGAGACAGAGCATGAGCAGAGCAGGGGCAGAGAGAGAGGGAGACAGAATCTGAAGCAGGTTTCAGGCTCTCAGCTGCCAGCACAGAGCCCAATGCGGGGCTTGAACTCATGAACCATGTGATCATGACCTGAGCCGAAGTCAGACTTTTAACCAACTGAGCCCCCCAGGGGTCCCTCTGCCATTTTTAACTTATTTCACAGAACACGTCCTCCTTCCTGTGAAGCCCTGCACAACTGTGTCCCCAGTCCTAATCTATCAGGACTAGTCAAGGCCTTCTTCTCAATGAACTGCAGAACCTCACTGCGTGGGCAAACGTTCATTATGACTTATCCTGTCCGAACTACCAGGAATGAGAATCGAGACGACAAAGACACTGCAAAAAGGTTCTAGTACCAAGGATAACCCAGTGGACCGCACCTTCTTGAAGCATAAGGCAGTCATAATCATACAGCCAACACAGGCAGCACTCACAAAGGCCTGTGCACGCTGGTTACCGTGCAATTTCCTGGCATCTGGTTTACACCCGGGCTTTTCTGCGGTTTTCACTTCAGTCCGGGAAACAAGGGTATGCAATGACATGAGCTGTGTATGGAGTGTTCCCGCTCCTGTGTCAGTTTGGACCATGTCTAAGAGAATGTGATGGTTAAGCCCAGGAACGCTGTCAAATCATAGAAAACAGCTCTCATTTGAATTACAGATTCAGATAGTGGTGCCAGGCTGGCTTAATCAGTGGAGTGTGCAACTCTTGATCTTGGGATGGTAGGTTCGAGCACAGGTTGGGTTTAGAGATTACTTAAAAAAAAAAAAAAAAAAAAAATATATATATATATATATATATATATATATATTTAAAAAATGAATTATAGGGGCATCTGGGTGGCTCAGTTGGTTGGGCGTCCGACTTCAGCTCAAGTCATGATCTCATGGTCCATGGGTTCGAGCCCTGCATCGGTCTCTGTGCTGACAGCTTAGAGCCTGGAGCCTGCTTCGGATTCTGTGTCTCCTTCTCTCCCTGCCCCTCCCCCACTCGTGCTCTGTCTCTCTCTATCAAAAAATGAATAAACGTTAAATTTTTTTTTAATTTTTAATGAATTATAAATTCGTATAGTATAGACAGCAATGCATGTGATAGGTAATTATATTGTTTATTAAAAATTGTAGATAACACACATGTCATTATAAGGAACTAATGGATGATGCTAGAGATCTACACAATAAATTATTATGCTCCTATTAAAACTCATATATTTTGAAAAATGTTTAATAGGAAATATACTTGATGTAAGAGGTGAAAAAAAGAGAAAATTGCTAGAGGGTTTAAGAAAGTAAAGAAGTAAGCCCTCAGTAGTATTCCCAAAAAAAGAATTGAAAATTTTCTCAAAAAGCAGTATACAAAAAAGCATATACGTGGTTTTCATAACTTTGCTTATATTGTGCATACCAACGAGTGTATATATATTAAAAATAATATAAAACCCACAAACGTATGGCTAGCTAATTTTTGACAAAGCAGGAAAGAATATCCAATGGAGGGGCGACTGGGTGCCTCAGTCGGTTAAGTGGCTGACTTCGGCTCAGGTCATGATCTCGCAGTTCATGAGTTCAAGACCCGTGTCGGGCCCTGTGCTGACTGCTCAGAGCCTGGAGCCTATTTCAGATTCTGTGTCTCCCTCTCTCTGCCCCTCCCCTGTTCATGCTCTGTCTCCCTCTGTCTCAAAAATAAATAAACATTAAAAAAAAAAAAAGAATATCCAATGGAATGAAAACAGTCTCTTCAGCAAGTGGTGCTGGGAAAACTGGACAGCGACATGCAGAAGAATGAACTTGGACCACTTTCTTACACCACACACAAAAATAAACTCAAAATGGATGAAAGACCTAAATGTAAAACAGGAAGCCATCGAAATCATCGAGGAGAAAGCGGCAAAAACCTCTTTGGTCTTGGCCGCAGCAACTTCTTACTCAACACGTCTCCGGAGGCAAGGGAAACAAAAGCAAAAGTGAACTACTGGGACCTCATCAAAATAAAAAGTCTGCACAGCGAAGGAAACAATCAGCAAAACTAAAAGGCAACCGACAGAATGGGAGAAGATATTTGCAAATGACATATCAGATAAAGGGTTAGTATCCAAAATCTATAAAGAATTTATCAAACTCAACCAACACCCAAAAAACAAATAATCCAGTGAAGAAATGGGCAAAAGACATGAATAGATACTTCTCCAAAGAAGACATCCACATGGCCAAACGACACATGAAAAAATGCTTCACATCACTCATTATCAGGGAAATACAAATCAAAACCTCAATGAGATATCACCTCACACCTGTCAGAATGGCTCGCAGTAACAACTCGGGCAACAACAGATGTTGGCGAGGATGTGGAGAAAGAGGATCTCTTTTGCATTGTTGGTGGGAATGCAAGCTGGTGCAGCCACTCTGGAAGACAGGATGGAGGTTCCTCAAAAACTAAAAATAAAACTGCCCTCTGACCCAGCAATTGCACTACTAGGCATTTATCCACAGGATACAGATGTGCTATTTCGAAGGGGCACATGCACCCCAATGTTTAAAGGTATGGAAAGCCACAATAGCCCACAATAGCCAAGGTATGGAAAGATCCCAATTGTCCATGGGTAGATGAATGGATAAAGAAGATGTGGTCGGGGCGCCTGGGTGGCTCAGTCGGTTAGGCGGCTGACTTCGGCTCAGGTCATGATCTCACAGTCTGTGAGTTCGAGCCCCGCGTCGGGCTCTGTGCTGACAGCTCAGAGCCTGGAGCCTGTTTCAGATTCTGTGTCTCCCTCTCTCTGGCCCTCCCCCGTTCATGCTCTGTCTCTCTCTCAAAAATCAATAAATGTTTAAAAAAAAAAAAAAAGAAGATGTGGTAAATATATACAATGGAGTATTACTCAGCAATCAAAAAGAATGAAATCTTGCCATTTGCAACTACGTGGATGGAACTGGAGGGTATTATGCTAAGTGAAATTAGTCAGAGAAAGACAAATATCATATGACTTCACTCATATGAGGACTTGAAGAGACAAAACAGATGAACATAAGGGAAGGGAAACAAAAATAATATAAAAAACATGGAGGGGGACAAAACATAAGAGACTCATAAACATGGAGAACTATCAGAGGGTTGTGAGAAGGGGGATGGGCTAAATGGGTAAGGGGCACTAAGGAATCTACTCCTGAAATCATTGTTGCACTATACGCTAATTTGGATGTAAATTTTTAAAAAGAAAAAATAAAATTAAAAATAAATAAATAAATAAATAGATAATAAAAACAATGTAAAGAAAGGAACTTCTGAATTAATATTTTTGTATCTGAGTGGGGTAAAGGTGATTACAGAATTTTCTTTTCCTTTTGTTCTCCCCATTTCCAAATCCTATTTCCTTTAATACCCACTTATTATTTTATTAGCCACAAATATGTCACTACTTGTTTTTAGAGCTCTTGTCTGACCTAGACCTGGTCTTTACCTCAAATAATTCCATAACTGAACACACCCCACTTTGCAGTCACAACCTGGGCATATCAGTTCTCAGGCAGTTATTTCTTTCAGTAATTTTTCTAACGAATCAAGGTATGAGAAAACAAATAAAGAGCACAAATTATTTTAAGATGTGCAGTGCAGAGCACCTGGCTGGCTGACTGGGTGGAACACGCCACTCTTAAACTCGGGGTGGGGAGTTCAAGTCCCACGTCGGGCATGGAGCCTAAATCATTCATTCATTCATTCATTCATTCATTGAAAAGAAGATGTGCAGTGCTTTACCTCTGCCTGTCCTCCATTCTTGACGAACTTGTCAATCCCTTCTACCTCCTGGTCTCAGTAAAGCCTCAGTATTACCCTCTAACTGATCTTCTTCAGATCAGGGGTTTCTTCCCCTTGAAGCCAAATCCCTCACTCACCTTTCTAAACTGAATCGAATCTCCCGAGTCTAATAACTGAAAAAGGGGGGCTGAGCGGAAACCACTCCGAGGGGCTGGGCATTGCAAGGAGAAAGTGCTACAGTGCTTTGAGGGAGATGTGTCTTTAAGACAGAATTGCACTTTCAACAGATGAGACATTTGAGCATGTTTAAATACTTGTGGCAATAACCCAATATTGTTGTAAGTTGCCTAAACTCAATGTCCAGTGAAATAAATTGTGGTATGTTGCATTTTCTTATTAGTTCCATAGACTATCACTATCCCAACCCAACCCTAATAGTTACGTTAGAACAAATGTGGGGCACCTGGCTGGCTCAGTCAGTAGAGTGTGACTCTTGATATCTGGCATGAGTTCGAGACGTTGGGTGTAGAGATTATTTTTTTCAAAAAGTGGGGCGCTTGGGTGGCTCAGTCGGTTAAGCGTCTGACTTCAGCTTAGGTCATGATCTCATGGTTGGTGAGTTTGAGCCCCACATCCGGTTTTGTGCTGACAGCTCAGAGCCTGGAGCCCGCTTCCGATTCTGTGCCTCCCTCTCTCTCTGCCCCTCCCCCGTTCACACTCTGTCTCTCTCTCTCTCAAAACTAAATAAACATTAAAAAAAAATTTGTTTTAAAGAACGAAAGAAAGAAAGGAGGGAAGGAGAGCAGAAGGAAAATTTTCACAAGGACTTGAGCACTAGAGCCGCTAAAATCAAAACACCGGTTTCTTGAAAATAGCATTTCCTAAACAAAATTGTTCTCAAGGCTTAAGTCTTAGAACAAATACATGTCTCTGTTATTCACACATGATCACAGTGAAAATGTGTGATAGCTATAAGCAAGAAATAGGCAGGAAAAATGGAAAAGAGCGTTAAATGTTTTCATGATTTCACATTTAAAATGGTGACAGTTTTTTTTTCTTTTAAAGTTTAGTCATTTATTTTGAGAGAGAGAGAGAGAGAGTGAAAAAGCGCCAGTGGGGGAGGGGCAGAGAGGGAGGGAGAGGGAGAATCCCAAGCAGGTTAGCACCCTTAGCGCAGAGCCCCATGTGGGGCTCAAATTCACGAACCTCGAGATCATGACCTGAGCTGAAGTCAGATGCTTAACTGACTAAGCTATCCAGGCACCCCCAGTGCCAGTTTTCTAGAAAAAAAAATCCCACCTATTAATTTAAAAATTACTTAGAAAATTCTCAGGGTGCCTGGGTGGCTCAGTGAGTTAAGCATCGGACTCTTAATATTGGGTCAGGTCGTGACCTCTCAGTCGCAAGATGGAGCCCACATTGGGTTCTGTGCTGAGTAAGGAGCCCGCTTGCGATTCTCTCCCTCTTTCTCTGCCCCTCCCCTGCTTGTGCTCTTTCTCATATATATATATATATATATATATATTTTTTTTTTTTTTTTTTTTTTTTTTTTTTTAATTACTTAGAAACTTCTCACTAATTTCTAAGGGTTAACTATGTTCCTATGCTTGTCATTTCCTGGAGAAAATCTCATAGTCTTGCAAACATCTCCCTTTTCTCAATACAACGTAAGCTCCCCCAGTTCTGTTCCTGGTCTGCTTTGTTCATTAATGTGTCACAAAGCCCTAGATGACCACGGAGCACATAACAGGCCTTCGGGAAGGACTCGATGAATGAATCTCTCAACAATGACTTCCAATGCAACTCTCCCCTTCTTGCAACATTTAGAAATCTGCAAACGTGGCACGATCAACCACTAGGTTTTTCCTGGGACTTTCCTTCACTTTTTAGTGTCAACATCACATACACAAAAGCTCTCTTCTTCCCTTTACTTCTCCTTTTCAGGCTTGGGGAGTCTGGACTAGCTTGTCATTTGGACTTGTCCAACTGAGCTTAGACTAGCAGGTATGCTATATTGAAAAATAGGTGTAGGTGAGGGGCGCCTGGGTGGCTCAGTTGGTTAAGCGTCCGACTTCAGCTCAGGTCATGATCTCATAGTTCGTGGGTTCTAGCCCCGCGTCAGGCTCTGTGCTGACAGCTCAGAGCCTGGAGCCTGCTTCGGATTCTGTGTCTCCTTCTCTCTCTGACCCTCTGTCTCTCAAAAATAAATAAACGTTAAAAAATATTTAAAAAAGAAAAGAAAAATAGGCGAGCTTCCCAGCACAGCAAAGTCCTACACGTGTGTTGCCCAGAAGCCCAACGTCCCCTCCACATACATGTTCATTCTTCTGCTCAGTTTTTGCTGTGCCCATCTTCTACTCGGTGATTTCTTAGGACGGTGAGCCAACCCTACCATCCAGAAAGAGTCCCCACTCCCCCACCCCACCCCCATTACCAAATATACTCTAATAGAAAGTCTTGCCCCCAGCATTTCAGAATGGTAGCTGGAATTGCTGGTACTTTCCCAGCCTGCATCTGCAAGAGGGATGGTGAGAACTGATATAGTGTCCTTCAACTGGGGGCCCTTTCTCAGCTTTTGAAATCCCCAGAATTTCACTACTCCAATGGCAGCCGATTACTTCCTGACACCCTACACTTATGTCCTCTCTGATAGTCTGTTTCCCTCAGGAGTTCCCCCACCCCTTTGGTCGGTTTCAGTTGAGTTTTCACACTGCAACTTGCTTCCTGCCCATCCCTTCTAGTTAGGTTAGAGGAAAAGAATTTCGTCACCTTGCATAGACTCCGTGACACTAAAATGGTGAGTTAGCAGCAGTGGTAACATGCACGAGCTTGTTAGAAATGCAGATTCTTGGGTCCCGCTCAACATTTGCATTTTTTTTTAATGATTATTCATTTTTGAGAGAGAGACAGAGAGAGCATGAGCAGAGGAGGGGCAGAGAGAAAGGGAGACACAGAATCCGAAGGAGACTCCAGGCTCCAAACTGTCAGCACAGAGCCCGACACGGGGCTTGAACTCACGAACCGCGAAATCATGACCTGAGCTGAAGTCCGACACTTAACAAACTGAGCCACCGTGCCCTGAATCAGAATCTGCATCTTAACAAAACCCCTATGTGCCACATAAAAGTTTGAAAAGCACCAAACTGGATCAGTGGCTCTCAACACTGGTATCACTTTGAGGAACCACTTCGAGAAATCCTGATTTGGGACATACCCCAAACCAATTACATCAGAATGTCTGGGGATGGAGTCCAGGGATCAGTATTTTTAAAGCTTCTTCCAGTGACCCCAGTATGTAGCCATGTTTGAGCCACCGGAGTAAAACTTTTTCTTTTCTTATGTGGTTGACTATTCGTGTAATCTCTTTGGACAAAAGGATGATTGAAAGCATGATAACTCCAGGAAAACACAGAGACTTTTTCTGGAATACTGATATCTTATCAGGCACATGCTTTGGCCAGAAAAGACACAATCCTGACTTCCAAAGAATATTTCTGAAGATTGGACCAGGAGGTGGTAATATAGTGTAATGGTTAGATCGGGGTTCAATTTCTCCCCTAGCTATGTGACTTTATCGACACAATTTCCACCTCTGTGAAACAGCGATCATAATATGACCCATCGCAAGCTTTTTATCTTGAATGATCACCTGATTAGTTTTTCTCCAGATTAGGACTCAACATCACAAGCTCATCTAATTTTCTTAAATAAAAAGATTATGAAAACGACAAAGACCAGAGCAGAAATAAATGAAACAGAGCAGAAAAATAAAAATGATTAACAAAATTAAGAACTGTTTTTTTTTTTTTTTTAAAGATTAATAAAACTGATAGACCTTTATTTAGCTAGACTAAGAAAATATGAGAGGGGTGCCTGGCTGACTCAGTTGGTAGAGCATGTGACTCCTTTTTTTTAATGTTTATTTATTTATTTTGAGAGAGAGAGAGAAAACAAGCAGGGGAGAGGCAGAGAGAGAGAGGGAGAGAGAGAATCCCAACCAGGCTCCACACTGTCAGCACAGAGCCCAGGGCAGGGCTCAGTCTCATGAACCATGAGCTCACCACCTGAGCTGAAATCAAGAGTCGGGTGCTTAATGGACTAAGCCACCCAGGCTCCCCTAGAGCATGTGACTCTTGATTTCAGGGTTATGAGTTGGAGCCCCACGTTGGGCGTAGAGATTACTTAAAAATAAAATCTTAAAAAAAAAAAAGGAGACAACTTAAATATATAAAGTCATAAATAAAAGAGGAGATATTAAATTGGAATAAATGATTTTTAGTTGCTCCCCTCCCAAAAAAAAAGGCTGTGGATATTATATTTTCTTTTTTTTTTTTAATTTTTTAACATTTATTCATTTTTGAGAGACAGAGACAGAGTGCGAGTGGGAGAGGGGCAGAGAGAGAGGGAGACACAGAATCCGAAGCAGGCTCCAGGCTCTGAGCTATTAGCACAAAGCCCAACGCAGGGCTCGAACTCACAGACCGCGGGATCATGACCTGAGCTGAAGTCAGACGCTTTACCGACTGAGCCACCCAGGCGTCCCTGGATAGGATATTTTCAAGATAGGCAGTGAGGGGTGGGGGGCACCTGGATGGGTCAGTTAAGCATATAATTCTTGATTTCGGTTCAGGTCAAAATCTCATGAACTGTGAGATTCTCTCTCTCCCTCTCACTCTGCCTCTCCCCCATTCTTTCGCGCGCGCGCTCTCTCTCTCCAAATACATAAATAAACTTAAAAAAAGGTAGGCAGTACTGGGGAAGTGTGTGGCTAACGCCGCATCTCATTCACATGCATGTTATACACCTGCATGTCTGTCGGGTGAGGACATTTCTCTAGCCATAAAGAATTGAAAATATGCTTACTTAATAAAGAGTTTATTGACACTATAAACTGATGCATCCTTGTTTTTAACAAAATACCTTATATGTTTTTCTCTAAACTAAACAAGGATGCTCTGATCAGTTGAACTGGCTACAGTGAGTCTATACGGGAGTGATTTTCCTCTAGGGATAGCATTTATTTCGTTTTCCTTCCATATCACCCACCTAAGAATGTGCATGTGTGAAAGCAGTTGTGAAAACATCTCTTCTTTACATTGTGTATGTGTGTGTGTGTTCCGACTCCTTTGCTGACTCCTTTCCCGCTTGCAGGGAGCTAAAAACTCCTGGTGAAATTTTCTGGGGCGCCTAGCTGGCTCAGTTGGCTGAGCGAGCGTGTGACTCCTGATAGCAGGGTCATAGGTTCAGGCCCCACATTGGGCGTAGAGACTACATAAAAAATAAAGTCTTTAAAAAAAATTCTACTGTTTTTGGTGAATGGATAAAAAAGCGCCCATAAGTCACAGGGTTTAGGAAACAGATGACTTCCTTGCTTCCTTCCTCTCTGGGCCCCACTGACTTTTCTTTTTTTTTCTTTTTAAGATTTTTATTTGTAAGTAATGTCTACAATCAATGTGGGGCTTCAACTTACAACCCCAAGGTCGAGTCGCCTGCTTTACTGGCTAAGCCAGCCAGGCTCCCTTGGACCCCATTTTCTAATAGACTTCTAGCTCTTGTGTGCTATTCACAAAATGTCCCAGTTCACATGTGCCTGTGAGACAGATGTACACAGACGGGAGAAGTCCCATCAGGTCAGATTTCTTTTTCAATGTCTATTTATTTTGAGAGAGAGAAAGAGCAAGAGCAGGGGAGCTGCAGAGAGAGAAAGAGAGAATCCCCAGCAGGCTCCATACATCAGCACAGAGCCCGACTCAGGGCTCAATCCCAAGGACTGTGAGATCATGACCTGAGCTGAGATCAAGAGTCAGATGCTTCCCCGACTGAGCCATCCAGGTGCCCTGAGTCAGATTTCTTGGTAATTTTAAATTTTTTTAGGTTTATTTAGTTTGAGAGAGACAGAGAGACAGAGCATGAGCAGGGGAGAGGCAGAAAGACAGGGAGACACAGAATCCTAAGCAGGCTCCAGGCTCTGAGCTGTCAGCACAGAGCCAGACTCCGGGCTCGAACCCAAGAACTGCGAGATCATGACTTGAGCTGAAGTCAGACGCTCAACCGACTGAGCCACCCAGGTGCCCTCACGGTAATTTTAATCTGTCCTGGAAACTGGCCTGGGTGGAGTTAGCTTTGCCTTCTCTCAAGGCAAGCTCTTCATGTTTCAGTTGCCAGGTTTACTGCTTGGGAATGAGAATCAGCTGAACTATAATGCACTCCGGCTGCAGAAAGAAACAGCATTTATTCAAAAATACCTGCCCCATTCGGCTGCCGTTTACCCAGAAGCCTCTTGAATTGTATAAACGTTATTCGTGGTCAATAGTTTGCTGTTTATGTTCTGGTTAGTTGCTGTTTTAATATTTCCCAGGCCAGGGGCACCTGGGTGGCTCAGTCTGACTCCTGATCTCAGCTCAGGTCATGATCTCACAGTCCATGAGTTCGAGCAGCGCTTGGGAGTCTCTCTCTCCCTCTCTCTCTCTCTCTCTCCTCCCCCACCTCAAAATAAAGAAATAAGCTGAAAAAATATGTTTCTCAGGCAATTTTTAGTACTGAAATCTGGATGGTTATGGGTTCAGAACAATCATGGCAGTAGGGTTCTCTGAAACCTCAGATGCAGTGTGTGTAACATTCCTGGGGGGGGGGGGGGTGAGTGGGAGGGGGCGATTGAATAAACAAGTGAAAGTGATATGGGCTTTTTTGGTTGCGCTGAGACGTGCCAATGTTTATATTTTGTCCAAAGGGTCCTTCCAAATTGCAAAATTTATCAGAAGCAGTGGCACTCCTATCAAACAATAAGTCATAGCCTTAAAAAAAAAACAACAACAGTATTTTCTCTTAACTTTAAAAGTACTACATTTTCATCATGGAGAATTTAAATATCACCAAGAGTGAAAAAAAAATCATCTGTAATTGAATTACTCAGAAAGAACCAGTCTGAACTTTTTATTGCATTTCTTCCCAGTCTTATTACCTATAAATATACAATGTAATGTTTATATCATCATATACTTCTTAGAGCTTTCAAGGGAGGGATGCACTTAGAAATGAGACTGTCCCAGGGGCGCGGAGGTGGCTCAGTCGGTTGAGTCGGGCTTTGGCTCAGGTCGTGACCTCGCGGTTCACGGGTTCGAGCCCCGCGTCGGGCTCTGTGCTGACAGCTCAGAGCCTGGAACCTGCTTCGGATTCTGTGTCTCCCTTTCTCTCTCTCTCTCTCTCTCTGCCCCTCCCCCGTTCATGCTCTGCTTCTCTCTGTATCTCTCAAAAATAAACATTTAAAAAAAAAAGAAAAGAAAAGAAATGAGACTGTCCCAGGCACATCTGTAGAGCTACAGTCCTGATCCGAATAAGCTATTTGTGCTTGAGACAGAAACAGAAAGGTAGAAGCTTCTCCGGCAGGGCCAGTCCCAAGGTGGAAAAGAACATTATATCTGTCCCTGGGGTTTTAAAAAGAACACTGCATTTGACATGCAGATGACAGTCCAGTGTCTTTCATCTAAGAGGATTTTTCTCAAGGAACAAGATGGTGACATTCCAGGCTCCCCGTCCTTTTTGTTTGTTGTGGGGGGGGGGGGGGGAGTTGTTGTTGTTGTTAATCTCAGACGTTAGTATCCTCTATGGCATAGTTTACATCTCCATTAAAAAACAATATTGTAGGGGCACCTGGGTGGCTCAATCGGTTGAGCTTCTGACTTCGGCTCAGGTCAAGATCTCACGGTCTCTGAGTTCGAGCCCCGCGTCGGGCTCTGTGCTGACAGCGTGGAGCCTGGAGCCTGCTTTGGATTCTGTGTCTCCCTCCCTCTCTGACCCTCCCCCATGAATGCTCTGTCTCTCTCTGTCTCAAAAATACATAAACATTAAAAAAAAAACAAACAACAATATTGTAGATCCTTCCCTCCCGGCCCTCCCAAGAAGGCAACCCTTCCATTTTATTCTCCTGGCCTCCAGAACCATATAAGACACAAACTGTTGTGCCTGCCGCCGAGTTTATGATACTCTCTTACAGCAGCCCTGGAAAACTAATACACAAGCCAAGTTTCAGTTTTCAGAAAAGAGATGAAACATACATCTCGTGTCATAAACTACCATCGGTTTTGTCATACTTTGAAAATAAATACAGGTGGCTTGGGTGACTCAACTGCTTGGGCAGTGGAGCATCCGCTATCAGCTCAGGTCATGACCTCGGGGTTCATGAACGAGTTCGAGCCCCGCATCAGGCTCCCCCGGCTGTCGGCGCAGAGTCGGCTTCCGGATCCTCAGTCCCCGGCTCGCTCTGCCTTTCCCCCACCCCGCTCTCTCTCAAAAAATTAATTAAAAAAAAAAAAAAAAAAACATTAAAAAAAAAAGAAAAATAATTGTCCCTCTTAAAAAATATTTTAAAAGCCTTGGATATAAAGACACTGTGAGTGCCTCTCCGCCAATGCATCTCTGGGAATGTATAATTCATGTTTAAAACTTGCCAGCACCTTCCAATTTGCCACTTTTTCCAACTTTTTCCGACTTTCCACTTTTCCAGGTGAAAATAGGCTTACCATTATTATTTGAATTTTTTTTTTTTTTTTTTACACAATACTTTTGCCAGAGTTGGAGTTAATGACAGAACGTGCTCGAAGCAAATTTCCATCAGAAGCATCAGAGGCAGACCACTGCAGTGTTTTCTTCTGATTATCTTACTGTTTAAAGCACTAAGATGTCCATGTGCCTGGGTGGCTCAATCGGTTAACCGGCCGACTTCAGCTCAGGTCATGATCTCACGGTCAGTGAGTTCGAGCCCTGTGTCGGGCTCTGTGCTGACTGCTCAGAGCCTGGAGCCTGTTTCAGATTCTGTGTCTCTCTCTCTCTCTCTCTCTCTCTCTCTGACCCTCCCTTGTTCATGCTCTGTCTCAAAAATAAATAAACTTTAAAAAGTAAATAAATAAATAAAGCTCTGAGGTGTCCAGAAATTTATTTTGTAGAAAATACCTAAACAGCAGCTCTTTATGATTCTTAAGGACATCAGTGTTTAAAAAAAAAAAAAAAAATTTTAACATTTATTCATTTTTAAGAGACAGAGAGAGACACAGCACAAGTGCGGAGGGCAGAGAAAGAGAGGGAGACACAGGATGCGAAGCAGGCTCCAGGCTCTGAGCCGTCAGCACTCAGCCCTACGCAGGACCTGAGTCAAAGTCCTACGCTTAACCAACTGAGCCACCCAGGCGCCCCAGGACATTAGTGTTATGATGCAAGAGAATACTGTCGTAAAAACCTGATGCTTTCAGTTAGTTAAAATTTAAATGAGCTGAATTCTCAGCTATGCATGTAATCCCATTACGTTTCAGCTGCTAGGATTCCAGAACTCATCATTTTTCACTCTCTGTTCTCGGAAGCAAACTGTAGGCAGTCCCTTGTGGCCAGCAGAGAGTCAACTGTCACTCAGGCATTAGCTTGAGGACTGGGACTTCCAATCTGACCCAAGAATCTACCCTTTGCAATATTTCAGCTAAGCATGTGATGTGAAACAAGCCAGAGTAGTGATTCTCCAAGGGTGTTCCCGGAGGAGCCGCTTGGCCTCACCAGTGAGTTTCTCAAACGGGCAAATTTTTGAGCCTCTCCCCTGAGCTACTGAATCAGAAGCTCTGGGGATGGCCCCCAGGGGCCTCGGTTTTAACAAGGACTCCTGGGGATTATTATGCATGCAAAAGTTTGAGACCCACCTGTGGGGTAGAGGTGGAGGGGTAGGCTGGGTGGGGAGGTGATGGAAGTAGGGGGTGGTAGGGAATTTTGCCAAAGGGTTTTGCTAATCTCATTTCGTTTGTCTGTTCCTCTCCAACAGAAGGAGCGTTTGCAAGAAGGAAAAAGTACTAGAACTTCTACACGAAAACTCTGCCTCCCCCCTTTAACCAGGTTGTTGCTAAGCGGACTTGTCCTTTCGATAAATGGGTCCTACAGAGATTTTCGAAGGTTTGCTTATCTGCATTTTGTCTGGAACTGTCCCGGCTCATCTCCTTGTGTCACTTATCGGTCCTGTTCTTTTTCACTCTGGAAATGCAAGCCTTCTGTTAATGTATTAAGTACAGATGGTTATTATTCTCAAGCAGCGAGGTAATCATGGTTCTCAGATACCCTCCCCCCCCCCCCCCCCCCCCCCGCCCCGGGGATGATCCCTTTAGCTTTCCTGGATGACATTATTACTTCTGCAATTTGGAGTCAGATAGCCCTTCTTCCTCTCCAGGCTTTGCCACTTCCTGAACCGTGACCTAAGACAAGCGACTGATGTGCTCTAAGCTTAAGCTTCCTCATTCACAAAATGAGGATTTTCGTAGTTTCTATCTCACAGGGTTATTTGAAGTGTTAAATAAAACCATGTAATATTCTTATTTTAATAGAATATTATTTAAATTTTTTTAATGTTTCCTTATTCTTTTTTTTTTAATATGAAATTGATCGTCAAATTGGTTTCCATACAACACCCAGCGCTCATCCCAACAGGTGGCCTCCTCAATATCCATCACCCACCCTCCCCTCCCTCCCACCCCTCCATCGTTTCCTTATTCTTGAGAGAGAGAAAGAGAGAGAGAGAGAGAGAGAGAGAGAGAGAGAGCATGAGAGGGGGAGGGGCAGAGCCAGAGAGGGATACAGGATCCTAAGCAGGCTCCAGGCTCTGAGCTGTCAGCACAGAGCCCGACGTGGGGCTCCAACTCATGAGCCGTGAGATCATGACCTGAACTGAAGTCAGCCGCTTAACCGACGGAGCCACCCAGGCGCCCCTAATAGCATATTATTAAATAGCCAACATTCAACAGTGTCTGGGTGGTTCAGTTGGTTAAGCCTCCAACTTTGGCTCAGGTCATGATCTCGCAGTTCGTGAGTTCGAGTCCCGCGTCAGGCTCTGTGCTGACAGCTCAGAGCTTGGAACCTGCTTCAGATTCTGTGTCTCCCTCTCTCTCTGCACCTCCCTGCTCACGCGGTCTCTCTCTGTCTCAAAAATAAACATTAAAAAATTAATAAATAGCAAACATTCAATAAACAGTTAATATTGTTATTCATTAATCCTCATGTCACCCATGGAACCCTGCCCCACTTTCTGTAAGCAGATAGCCTCTCTCCTTGCTCATTGACAAAAAATAAGGCCACTAAGTATGACTTTCCTCAACCCACCCACCCCCAACAAAGTTACCTGGTATCTGTCACTTCTGGGGTCTAATATAAAGGCTGAAGGACTCCTCCTTTTCTTCCTTCTGTTCAAGGCCAACCACTCACCTGAGCCCTTAACTTTTATTTTTCCTTGTCCAGAGATGATTTCTGCCTTTTTCTATTTCCTTTAAACTTGCTCTAACTTGCTCTAACAACAGCTTCATCTGTCTCTCTCCTTTTTCCACCCAAACTTCTGACAAGCGTTATCCATATTTCCTTGTCCATTTTCCCCCAATGCCACAGAAGATGTTTACATTAAGGTTGTCAGGTGGATACCGGCTGGCCCGGTTGGAAGAACGTGAGACTCTTTGTCTCAGGGCTGTGAGTTCAAGCCCCATGTTGGGTGCAGGTATTACTTAAATTTAAAAAAAGAAAAAATGAAAGAAAAGACAGTCAGCGATTATCATCATCATACAGATGATTGATTTCTTCCCCTTTAATTCTATTGTTCCCCAAATATCCATCTTCTCAAAAATCAGATTTTCATGGGGGGTTGGGGGGATAAGTTTTGACCTTGAAAAGATAACTGGAAAAAAAAACCCCAAATTCATAGATGGGGGGGGCGGGGAAGAAAAGGAGGGAGACATTCGCTAGTTGAGATGTAGATGGTGATGGATTGTTACTTTTTTCACCCTGAAGTAACTCCAGAAAATCCATTTGCTGTTTTAAGCAGTTCCTGGATGTGTCTCATCCAAACAAGTCATCTCAGTGCCGTGATGATTCAGGCTCCCGCGTTCTCTAGCTCCAACCTTTCCTAAGGCCTTTAAGGTCGAATCTTCAAGTGGCAGTGATAGGTCCTCATTTGTATCTGCAAAATAACTAATTCACACACCTATTTCTCTCCAAAATTTTGTTTCCGCTGGCGGAACCATCCTTCATCAAGCTAGAAGCCAAAGAAATCCAACGTTAGCTCCGCCGCGGTAGGATGATAGGCAAAAAATCAACAGATGTGTCCCTTCTGTGTGTCCCCTCAGTGCCAGTTCATTTACTTAGACTGGCATGGCAAAATCAGACTACAAAAATGTCGAAGCTCTTGGCTTCTAAGTCCACAATGTGCAGCCTGGTTTCAGCTACCAAGGACTATAGGCAAAATGCAATTAAACGGAACTAGCTTTCTTCCCCTCTCCGTTACTGCATGTGGATCAAAGCTGCTTTCAAGTACAGGAAGGAGTTTGCAGTCTGATTTAGAGAATGTAGGGGAGGAAAAAGTTTTCCTTAACTCCCTGGGGTCCCTGGCTGGGTCTGAAGATCAACCTAACAAAGACGGATTAATAGGGAACAAACGCATCCGCATTTAAGTTTTACATGACACTGGCGAGTCCATAAGAAAATGAAGACCCTAAAGAAATAGTTAAACCTGAGTATTTTTATGCCTGGTGTGATGAAAAGTAGACGGTTGAGAAGAAATATGACCTGTCAAAGATTATGAGGTAATTGTAGTAAACTGGGAGAAACTCAGCCAGGCCTGTTTGTTAGGATTCTTTTTGGTGCCTCTTTGTCTCCAGAGATAAGGATGGTTTTTTTTCTTCCCCCTTTGGGTATAGGGAAGGCACCTTTCCCATGAGGGTTTTTTGGTTTGTTTGTTTTTTTTGGCCTATTTCAGGAGAGAAGGAAAGTGGGGGAGGTCAGAGTGACCTTACTGCTTCTGTAGTTTTCTCAAACCAGTTCAGCTTAGAATATTCAATATACCAACATGCCATATTTTGGAGTATAATGTGAGTGAAGGAAACCTTGCATCTATACTCTGCCTTCAGCAAAATCTAACACTTGGGACTATGAGAGAATACCCCTTTTTAAGATATGGAGAATAGAGAGAACCCCATGTCCCACTGTCTAAGTAAGTTCTCCCAAATAACAAACCATTAAGTAGAACTGGGTTTATTCAGTGTCTATACCCTAGAGGGCTAAGATAGTCCCCACAGTTTCCCTAGAAGACAATAGATATTTTAACTTAAATGCATAAAAAAGAACACTCATGATACTGCTCCAGAGTGTCTGATGCTCCCCCTCAGCACAGGTCAGGAAAAAATAAGCATTAGTTCATTGCAAACCTCAGTTCTGTAATTTAACTATGCCTCTAGGATGCCTAGGAGTTCCAAGGGTCTCTAGCCAACTTTCATACTTCAATCACAATAGTTTAGTTTTTACCAGGTTTTCGTGGGAGGTTGGAGGGACAAGTGTTTTGGTTTTTTGTTTCTGTTTTGTTTTGTTTTTAAGTTGGCTTCATACCCAGTGTGGGGCTTGAACTCACCACCCTGAGATTAAAAGTCACATGTTTCACCTACGGAGACAGACACGTGCCCTGGAAGGACAAGTTTGGGCTTGAAAATACAATTTGAGGGGCACTTGGGTGGCTTAGTGGGTTGAGCGTCTCTCTCTCTCTGTTTTTGTTTTTGTTTTTTATGTTTATTTTTGAGAGAGAGAGAGAGACACAGAGTGTGAGCAGGGGAGGGATGGAGAGAGAGGGAGATACAGAAGCTAAAGTAGGTTCCAGGCTCTGAGCTGGACCATGGCTCAGAGCCCGACATGGGGCTTGAACCATCAAACTGTGAGATCATGACATGAGCTTAACCGACTGAGCCACCCATGCACCCCAAGTGTCTGACTCTTGATTTCAGCTCAGGGCCATATCTCACTGTTCGTGGCTTCGATCCCCGTGTCGGACTTCGAACTGATAGCAAGGAGCCTGCTTGGGATTCTCTCTCCCTTTCTCTCTGCCCCTCCCCTACTGTCTCTTTCTCTCTCTCAAAACAGATAAATAAACTTAAAAAAAAAAAAAAAAAAGAAAATATAATTTGAAAAAAGCAACTGACTGGATAGGAAAAAAAAAAAAAACAGGAACTCATTGGCTAGTTGAGGTAGAGATGATGATGATTCATTACTTTTTTCACCTGGAAGTAACTCCTGAAAATCCAGAATTTCTATTGGCTTTTACAAGTTTGTCACTATACAAGTTTCAGCGTAATTAACAAAGCGTCAAATTTGTGAAGTTAGTTGATTCCTTAATCTTACCATGCAGCATAGATGACTGTTGGAAGATCGCAAGCATAGGCACAGGACCAGAAAAGGAAACTATCTCCAAGTATGTTATCTAGTTGTATCCTCAAAGATTTTGGACCTCAAAGTTTGTACTTTCATGTAATTTTTTTTTTAGTTTGTTTATTTATTTATTTATTTATTTATTTATTTATTTATTTTTAGAGAGACTGAGACAGTGTGAGCAGGGGAGAGGCAGAGAGAGAGAATCCCAAGCGAGCTCTGCACTGTCAGCACAGAGCCCAACGCGGAACTAGAACCCACGAAGCTGAGCTGAAACTAAGAGTCGGACACTTGACTGACTGAGACACCTAGGTGGTCCCAGGAACTGCCATTTAAATTAGTGACTTAAGGGGCGCCTGGGTGGCTCGGTCAGTTGAGCATCCAACTTCGGCTCAGGTCATGATCTCACGGTTCGTGAGTTCGGGCTCTGTGCTGACGGCTCAGAGCCTGGAGCCTGTTTCAGATTCTGTGTCTCCCTCTCTCTCTGATCCTCCCGCATTCATGCTCTGTCTCTCTCTGTCTCAAAAATAAATAAATGTTAAAAAAAAATTAAATTAGTGACAAGATTGTCAGAAGAGTTATTTGTCTAGGATTTAACATGTTCTTCAAATAACAGATTGCTCAGCCATGGAGTGAAGCTCCTTCTCTAATCAAAAACAATTTCAAATATATCACTGAAATGGTTAAAAACCTCATGAGAGTGCTTGCACATCCCCAGCCTGACAGGGTCTGACTCAGCTAGATGACAGGCAGGTTAAAGAAAAAGGACAAAGTCCTCCATTACTGGTATGATGGCAACAATGCCAAATGTGCCTTCCAGGCAAGGCAGAGATCATACTTCTGGATTGTTTTCCCAAGACATTTTCTGTTGTTGTTGTGGTTTTTTTTTTTTTTAATGTTTATTTGTTTTTGAGAGCGAGAGAGTACAAGCAAAAGAGCAGCAGAGAGAGAGGGGGAAGCAGGCTGCACTGGCAGCAAAAAGCCCGATGCAGGGCTCAAATTCATGAACCATGAGATCATGAGCTGAGCCACCCAAGCGCCCCTCTGTTGGTTTTTACAGTCTCTCTCCCTGAGTGCCTTTTCCATGATTTTTCTTAAGGAGGGCTACACTTCTTACACCTGTCCCGTGGGACTCCCTCCTCTGCACCAGTCTTCTGGTAGTCGGTGTCCCTTTCAAGACTGCTAGGATAGGTGACCTGGGAAGCCATAAGAAGTGACCCTGCATGATAGACCAAATCCAGACTCTGTCAGATGTTATTTTTATGGCTTACATACTCCTGAGCTGCTTGTTAGTGAAGGCTCTACCCGTAAAACCTTCTGACCACCATGGACAGCTCCCAATTGTGCCTCTCACATTTAGACATTCCCAAGCTGGAGTCAGGTGCAAGTCCCTGTGTATTGACAAAAGTCAAGCTCTGTGAATGACTCTGAGAAATTCTCTTCACTTGACTGAGACTGACAAAGTGGCAACCATTTCTTCCACCAGAAAGTGAGGCTGGAGTGTGGGACAGAGAAGACTACCATGGCCGATCACCAACTCTCTTTAGAGAAATTTGATTATCTCTCTTGATCATTTTCCTTGCCTCAGAAACACTTCAGGTGGGTGATAAGCCACTAATAGCAAAATCTGTTTCATAATCTCTTAGCATGTTTTATACAGAGCATCTTGTTCATAACTTTGGGGACCTCTAACAAAACTCAAAAAGAGAGAGAGAGGGAGAGAGGAACATCAAATTTCTATCTGATTACAATGTATTTAGTGTTATACCTTTAAACTTGACATCTGAAAGGCACCGGTGTGGCTCAGTCAGTTGAACATCTGAGTCTTGATTTTGGCTCAGGTCATGATCCCGGAGTCGTGGGATCGAGCTCCGTGTTGGGCCCCATGCTGAGCATGGAGCCTATTTAAGATTCTCCCTCTCTCGGGGCACGTGGGTGGCTCAGTTGGTTAAGCATCTGACTTCAACTCCGGTCATGGTCTCACTGTTAGTGGGTTCCAGTCCCACATTGTCTGTTATTGACGCAGAGCCAGCTTCAGAACCTCTCTCTCTCTCTCTCTCTCTCTCTCTCTGCCCCTCTCCATGTGCACTCTCTCTCTCGAAAATAAACAGGATAAAAAAATGTGTAAAACAAAATTCTCTCTCTCTCTGCTTCCCTCCCCCACTCATACTCTCTCTCCCTCTCTCTCTTTAAAATAAAAAAATAAAGGGGCGCCTGGGTGGCTCAGTCGGTTAAGTGTCCAACTTCAGCTCAGGTCATGATCTCACGGTCCGTGAGTTCCAGCCCCACATCGGGCTCTGGGCTGATGGCTCAGAGCCTGGAGCCTGTTTCAGATTCTGTGTCTCCCTCTCTCTCTGCCCCATCCCTACTCATGCTCTGTCTCTCTCTGTCTCAAACATAAATAAACGTTAAAAAAAATTTTTTTTAATAAATAAATTAAAAATTAAAAAAAAAAAAACTTTAAACTTGCCACCTGAGAATGTTCTCACAAAATCTATCGCGCAGTCGACAAGTTTAAATTCCCTCTGGTTTCATGTGTACAAATGAGTACACAGAATTAACATTAAACACTAAAAATGCATACATAGTACAATTCTGACACCAGTTCTGAAGGGCGAGGTTTCTTCCCCCACACCAAGCAAGTCTCTGAACATCAGCTAGTTATCTTATAATTCAACTCAGTTCTTTTTTTTTAAATTTTTTTAATGTTTATTTATTTTTGAGAGAGAGAGAAACACAGTGGGAGTGGAAGAAGGGCAGAGAGAGAGCAAGACACAGAACTTGAAGCAGTCTCCAAGAGCTCTGTACCGTCAACTCAGAGCCCTACGTGGGGCTCGAACTCACAAACTGTGAGATCATGACCTGAGCGAAAGTTGGATGCTTCACCGACTGAGCCACGCAGGCGCCCCTCAACTCAGTTCTGATACCAGCTACCCAGACATAGCATCTGATTCTACAAGTACAGGACTCAGTCCCATAAGACTGCTCCTCTTTCGAGTACCAATCACAAATCCAGGTTGTTACTTGTGCTTCTGACCAGCTGGCTACAAATAGGAGGCTCCCATGACCCCCTTTTTGGCTTCGATTAATTTGCTAGAGTTGCTTACAAAACTTAGGAAACCAGTTTATTTATTAGATTGCCGACTTATTATAAAGGATATTAAAGGGGGCACCTGGGTGGCTCAGTCGGTTGAGTGTCCGACTTCAGCTCAGGTCACGATCTCACAGTCCGTGAGTTCGAGCCCCGCGTCGGGCTCTGGGCTGATGGCTCAGAGCCTGGAGCCTGCTTCCGATTCTGTGTCTCCCTCTCTCTCTGCCCCTCCCCCGTTCATGCTCTGTCTCTCTCTGTCCCAAAAATAAATAAACGTTAAAAAATTTTTTTTTTTTAAAAATAAAGGATATTAAAGGATACAAATCAGCAGCCAGATGAAGAGATACAGATGGCGAGACCCCAGACAAAGGGGGCCATTACTTGCATCATACTGCAAATAATATTCTTCATGTTTATATATATATGTCTCATTATTTAAGATTTTGTTTCTTTGCATCTTGATCAAATTGAACATTTTTCTTTTTTTTTTTTTTTTTCAACTTTTTTTTTTTTTTTAATTTATTTTTGGGACAGAAAGAGACAGAGCATGAACGGGGGAGGGGCAGAGAGAGAGGGAGACACAGAATCGGAAACAGGCTCCAGGCTCCGAGCCGTCAGCCCAGAGCCTGACTCGGGGCTCGAACTCACGGACCGCGAGATCATGACCTGGCTGAAGTCGGACGCTTAACCGACTGCGCCACCCAGGCGCCCCTAACATTTTTCATATACCTATTGGCCATGCATCCTTTCTTTAACTTGTTTATATATTTTGCCTACTCTGTCCCAGTTGGTTTGGAGCCCAACAGGGTGGCACATGTTGGGCCTCTGGTTCTGGTTCACCAACCCCGAAGCTCTCCAAACCCCGTCCTCTAAGGTTTTGATGGAGGCTTCATCCCATAGGCATGATTTATCAAATCATTGGCTATTGATAACCGAGGTGATTTGCCAGTCCCTCTCTCTTCCCTGGAGGTCAGTCAGGGGTTGGGACTGGAAGTTTCAACCCTCTAAATCACGTGGTTGGCTCCCCTGGCAACCAGCCCTATCCTCCGGTTACTTAGAGACATTCCAAGTCACCTCTTTACCACAACAGAAGACACCTTTGAATCTCTCACCAGGAAATTACAAGGTTTTTTTAGGAGCTCTGGGCCTGGAACAGGATGAAGACCAAATACACATTTTTTATTATAAATCACAACATCACAAGTAGTTTTCTGTGAGTCCAGAGCACAAGTCGCAAAAGTGTCTGGCTCTTTCCAGCAAACACCAGCGAAAGCCCGCATTCACCACATTGTCCAGTAGAGCGCGAGGCAGTCATGCCAGAAGGGCGTTCTGGGAAGACTGCCTACAGACATACTCAGATGTTTTGCTTTAGCTCACAGTCCGTGCCTCTTCAATGCCTTTAGGAGTAACAGAAAGAAATGCATTTGGTAAATCTCCCAGCCTGTTCCACCAGCCTCCTCTTTCAGCAATTGCCCATGGAAGTGGGTAGCATTTTCTAAATTATTTTTCTACAGAAATGTGCCGCTTCCCTTCTGTCTTCCAAACGGTGGCACAGGTGAAACAAGACGCAGAGAAATGTTTCATAGCTTCCGTGGTGCACACGGCCTTGTTAAAAGCAAGCAGTTTTTGCCTACTGAAACATCCCTTCAAAGACCCCACCTGAATTGGCTGTACTCTTGTCTGATTTGAAAACTCATGGTTATTACCAATTCAAAGTTTAAGCCTGAAATTTTCAGACTCGCTTTGGAAAGATTGGCATCAGGTGACATATTGCCACCGTTGTAGGTAAAATTGATCAATGTGCAGTATTTTGGGGTTTTTTAATTTATTTTTAATTTTTTTAATGTTTTATTTATTTTTGAGACAGAGAGAGAGAGAGCATGAACAGGGGGAGGGTCAGAGAGAGAGGGAGACATAGAATCCGAAGCAGGCTCCAGGCTCTGAGCTGTCGGCACAGAGCCCGACGCGGGGCTCGAACTCACGGACCGAGAGATCATGACCTGAGCCGAAGTCGGATGCTTAACCGACTGAGCCAGCCAGGCGCCCCAATGCGCAGTATTTTGGTTGACATTGCCTTATTATAGTTTCCAAATGTTCTCTTTTTTTTACTTTTTAATGTTTATTTATTTATTTTGAGAGAGGGAGCGTGTGAGTGCTTGCACGGGAGCTGGGGAGGGGCAGAGAGAGAGAGAGAGAGAGAGTCCCAAGCAGTCTGCGCTGTGAGCGCAGAGCCCAACGTGGGGGTCCATCTCACCAACCGTGAGATCATGACCTGAGCTGAAATCAAGAGTCGGTCGCTTTACCGACTAAGCCAGAGATCGAATCAGAGACCATTTCCATACCACTCAAAACAACTTAATTATACCCTTTGTTTGCTGGGAAACTAACTACGTAGCTAAAAAGAAAAAAATCTAATTCGTTCCTTCCCTTGAAACTCTCCAAGAGTGGACAAGCGGGTACACTGAATGCATAGTCAACTTTTTTCTATTTATTTTTATTATACCAGTGGTCTTGCACATTGCAGAAATTTTATTTATTTATTTTTTAAGTTTATCTATTTATTTTGAGGGAGAGAGAGAGAGAGAGTGAGCAGGGGAGGGGCAGAGGGAAAGAGACAGAGAGAATCCCAAGTAGGCACCACACTGTCACTGCAGAGCCTGATGCAAGGCTCCAACTCACCAACTGTGAGATCATGACCTAAAACAAAATCAAGAGTCACAACCCTAACTGAGTGAGCCACCCAGGCACCCCACAGAAATTTTAATAAATAGAAACAAGCAAAACACTAAAAATATTAAAAGAATCATTTCCATTCTCATCTTCCAGAAAAAAACAAAACAAAACTACTTTAACATTTTGGCACATATTCTAGATTGCTCATACACATATTTGCCATCTACGGGGCTAGTGCTGAATAAATATTTATATTCACAAAATTTCAACAAAACTTGCATCATACTGCAAATAATATCTTTCACATCTATATGCATAAATCTCATTGTTTAAGATTTAGTTTCTTTGCATCTTGATTAAATCGAACATTTTTCATATACCTATTGGAAATGCATGCTTTCTTCTTTTTTTTTAAATGTTTATTTATTTCTGAGAGAGAAAGACAGAGACAGTGTGAGCAGGGGAGGGGCAGAGAGAAAGGGAGACACAGAATCTGAAGCAGGCTCCAGGATCGAGCTGTCAGCACAGAGACCAGCGCGGGGCTTGAACCCAAGAACTGTGAGATTGTGACTTGAGCCGAAGTTGGACGCTTAACCGACTGAGCCACCCAGGCACCCCTTCATTCTTTCTTTAACTTGTTTAAATACTTTGCCTCCTTTATCACTGGCTGTTCCTTCTAATGGCCTATTGACGTCCAAGATACAGATGACACCTACCTTAGTTCTGGTCACCATTATCACTGTAATCTCTACTACTAGGGAATAGTCTCTAATAGTCCTTATTCCAAACTTATTTACTCTGTAGTTTCTTTCATCATTTACAACCCTTCAATGGCGTTCGGTAATCTTAACTATTTAGCACAAAATCCTTGGCCTGAGTTGGAAAAGCCTTCTGACAGGTCTCCAGTTTGGAACATCTGTAATCAATTTCCCAATTTAAATTTTACTTGATCACAACTCAGATTAAAACTCCCCAGTAGTTTCCACTTATCAAATACTGACTCAAATCTCATGTCTGGTCACCGCCTCCCCAGTAAATGCACTTGGAGGGTAAACTGAAGGGAGGAGAATAAGTTGTGCTTTTTTTCTGGAGAAATACCTTTCTAGGCAGAGGAAATAGCACATTTGGAGGCTAAACTGGGACTGTGCTTGGCTTGTTTACTAAAAAGCATGGCAACCAAAGGGAATGGAGCAAAGAGAGTGAAGGGAAGGGTTACTAGAAATCTAAAAGGTAGCAAGAGATCAAATCTTATAGGATTTTATAAGCCGTTATAAAGTCTTCGGCTTTTACTCTGAAAGAAATAGAAAGGCATTGTCAAGTTTTGAGTAATGAAATGGTATTGTCTAATTTATATTTTACTTTTTAAAAAAATGTATGTTTTACTTTTATTTTGAGACCGAGAGAGAACACGAGCACAAGCATACTCGAGGGAGGGGCTCCAGGAGGGAGAGAGAATCCCAGGCAGGATCTACACTGCCAGTACAGAGCCTGACCTGGGCCTCGAACTCACAAATTGTGAGATCATGATCTGAGCAGAAACCAAGAGTCAGATGCTTAACCGACTGAGCCACCCAGGCACCCCGAGTCTGGGAATTTTAGGTTTGACTTAAGCTACCTAGTAGACATCCAGGCAGAAATACTGAATTAAGAGTTGGGTATATGAGCCTAGAGATAATCTGGCAGTGATTAGCATTTGGGTGGATAATCCTTGAGATTGGATTACCGAGGCTAGGACCCTCGGTATATATATAGGAGAGAAGAGATTGAGGGATTTAATCTTGAGTGATTCGACAGGACCAAGCCTGGGGAGAGGTGGGAGGAAAGAGAAGGAACAAAGAAAACTTTGAAGGAGCAGCCGTGGATATAGAAGGAAACTCAGGAAACGATGGTGTCCTGGAAACTATGAGAAGAAAGCTTTTTCAAAGTAGGGAAGACTCCTGATACTTCAAAATCTCCTGATACTTCAAGTAAGATGGGGATTGGGAATGGATCATTAGATTTTGGCAATGTTAGCATTATTAACTCATGACTTTGACAAGAGGAATATCTGTGGAGGTTGGATGGGAAAGCCTGATTGGAGTAAATTCAAGAGAGAAAGAGGAGGAAAAAAATCACCAGCATGCAAACAGCAAACATAGAGAACTTTTTAAAAGAGTTTTGCGGGGCGCCTGGGTGGCTCAGTCGGTTAAGCGGCCGACTTCGGCTCAGGTCACGATCTCGCAGTCCGTGAGTTCGAGCTCCGCCTCAGGCTCTGTGCTGAGAGCCTGGAGCCCGTTTCGGATTCTGTGTCTCCCTCTCTCTGACCCTCCCCTGTTCATGCTCTGTCTCTCCCTGTCTCAAAAATAAATAAAATGTTAAAAAAAATTAAAAAAAAAAAAGTTTTGCTATAGGGGCGCCTGGGTGGCTCAGTCAGTTAAGCTCAGGTCATGATCTCAGGGTTCATGGGTTTGAGCCCTGTGTCGGGCTCTGTGCTGACAGCTCAGAGCCTGGAGCCTGCTTCAGATTCTTTGTCTCCCTCTCTCTTTCCCCTCCCCCGCTCACACTCTGCCTCTCTCCCTCTCTCTCTCTCAAAAATAAACATTTGGGGCGCCTGGGTGGCTCAGTCGGTTAAGCGGCCGACTTCGGCTCAGGTCATGATCTCGCAGTCTGTGAGTTCGAGCCCCGTGTCGGGCTCTGTGCTGATAGCTCAGAGCCTGGAGCCTGTTTCGGATTCTGTGTCTCCCTCTCTCTGACCCTCCCCCTGTTCATGCTCTGTCTCTCTCTGTCTCAAAAATAAATAAACGTTAAAAAAATTAAAAAAATATATTTAAAAAAATTAAAGAGAAAATACAGAAATGGGACAGAAGCATTAGAGGGATGTGTGTTTTTGTTTTTCTAACCTGATAATAATTACAGCATGTTTATATTGTGGGTGGAAGTGATGGGGAAAATGATGTAACTACTGATGTGAATCCCACAAATTTGAAGTTGCAAGTTTTAAAAGAGTTAGTACATTGAATTTCAATTTCAGTTATTTTTTTAAGCATCTAAGCCATTTAGCTATAGTATGGTCTAAAATCCTATGTGAGTGCTTTTAAAAATTGAGATATGACTTACAAACCATAGAATTCATTCTTTTAAAGTGTAAAATTCAGTGGTTTCTTAGTACATTCACGATGTTGTACAACCATCACCACTATTTAATCCCAGAACATTTTTATCACCTTAAAAAGAAGCCTGTTAGAGGCACCCGGGTGGCTCAGTCGGTTCAGCATCCGACTCTTGGTTTTGGCTCAGGTCATGATCTCACGGATTGGGAGTTTGAGCCCGATGTCGGGCTTTGCACTGACAGTGTGAAGCCTGCTTGGGATTTTCTGCCTCCTTCTCTCTCTGCCCTTCCCCTACTCATGCTGTCTCTGTCTCTCTCAAAGTAAATAAACCAAATTTAAAAAAAAAAGGGAGGGGAGGGGAGATGATGGGCATTGAAGAGGGCATCTTTTGGGACGAGCACTGGGTGTTGTATGGAAACCAATTTGACAATAAATTTCATATATTAAAAAAATAAAAAATTAAAATTAAACAAAATTTTTTTAAAAAGCCTATTATCAGACATTTCCCATTCTGCCCTACTTTAGTTCCTGACAACCACTAATCTATTTTCCGCCTCTGTAAATTTGCCTGTACTTGATATTTCATATACATAGAATCGTATAGTATATGACCTTTTTTGTCTGGCTTCTTTCAGCATATTTTCAAGATCCATTCACCCTGAGCATGAATTAATAGTTTATCCTTCAATTGTGGCTAGATAATATTCCATTGTATGGATACACTATATTTCACTTATTCACCAGTTGGTGGACATTTCAATTGTTTCTACTCGTTGGCTATTATAAGCATTGTTGCTATGAACATTCACATAACAAATTTTTGTGTGGGCATATGTTTTCATATCTCTTGCATATAGTACCTAAGAGAAAAATTGCTGGGTCATCTGGTGACTGTACGTTTAACTTTTAGAGAAAGTTTTTCCTGCCTCTATTGAGATGTTCATATGGTTTTTTCCCTCTATTCTACTGAGGCATTACACTGATGGATTTTCGCAGTATGGAACCAACCTCACATTTCTGCCATAAATCCTACTTGGTCACAGTGTATAATCCTTTTTATACATTGCTGGCTTTGAATCGCCAGTATTTTGTTGAAGATTTTTGCGTCTGCTATTCATAAAGTTTGTTAGTCAATCGTTTTCTTTTCTTGATATCCCTGTCTGGTTTTGGCATAAAGGTGTGATGGTCAGTTTTCTGTGCAACATGCCTAGGCTACAAACCCCGGTTACCCAATCAAACACTAATGTAGGGATTGCTGGTATTTTTAAGGTATCTTTTAGATGCAGTTAAAATCTCTCATCAGTTGACTTAAAGTAGGGAAGATTATCCTACCATAACCTTAGGCCTGAGTACACCTAATTCAGCCTAATCCAATCAATTAAGGTGTGTGGCTTTTGTTTTTTGGGTTTTTTTGTTTTTGTTTTTATTTTTTTAGTGTTTACCTAGAGAGGAAGGGGAGCCGAAAGAGGAGAGAGAGAATCCTGACACAGGGCTCAATCTCACGAACTGAGAGATCACTACCCGAGCCCAAATCAAGAGTCGGTTGCTCAACCGACTGAACCACCCAAGGGCCCCCATCAGTTAAGGCTTTAAGAGTACAGCTGAAGCTTCCCTGAAGAGAACAAATTCTGCCTGTGGACAGCAGCTTCTGACGGCTGTTCTGACAACTGCCCAAAGGATTTCAGACTTACCTGGACAGTTCCCACCATCATGTGAGTCAACTCCTTATAATAAGTTTCTTGATATAGATCCCCTCCTGGTTCTGTTTCTCTGGCTAAACCCTGACTGATAACACAGGGTAATTAATACTGGCCTCATAGAATGAGTTGGGAAGTGTTCCTTTCTCTTCGGTTTTTTGGGGACGAGTTTGCAAGTATTCAATTATTATTTAAATGTTGGTATTTCCCTGGTGAAGCCCTTTGGTTATGTGCACATGTATAAGATTTGTTTTTCTCTCCAAGAAATCTGTTCTACTTTATGTGTTCATTTGAAGTGGTTCTTTTATTTCAAATATACCTGGAACATCTTTCCATGTTAGTCTTTATTGATCTACTTAATACTTTTTCATTGGTGCATGATATTCCATAGTATAATACATGAAGTGTTTTGGTTGTGTGTGTTTTTTTTTTAGCTTGGCAGATCAGAGTTTAAATCCTAACTACAAATCTTACCAGTAGTGCAAGTTTGGACTGCTCCTATCTATCTATCATCTATCGATTGATCTATTGATCTATTGCTCTAGCGATCTATCATCTAGCGATCTATCATCTATCAATTTATCGATCTATCTATAGATGTATTGATCTATCATCTATCTATCATCTGTCTACCGATCTATCATCCATCTATCTATCATCTGTCGGGGACTAGGATAGAACTGTGGATAAAAGCTAGGATCTATGTGCTTGCATTCTTTCAGTGGCGCTCTCTGTTCTCCAACATCTGATCCGCGCCCCCTTGCATGTTCTCAAGTCCTCTGTTTTTGTTTTCTTTGTTCCACCCCCCTTAGATAAACCTTGATTTTGGAATTTTGTGGAGGAAAAGCAAGTGAAAACAAAACCAAACATAAATCTCCAAGATTCTACTAGCCTGACAGTGGTATTCCCTATTGCAGCCATTTGTAGCCAGAGATCCTCAGTGAAAAGCGAAATTTTTCAAATAGTTGTGGATTTTAGGTGCTCTTGGCTGGCTCAGTCAGTAAAGCATGTGACTCTCGATCTCAGGATCATGAGTTCAAGCGCCACCTTAAGCATGGAGCCTGCTTTAAAAAATCAAAATAGTTATGGGTTTTAGTAATAACAGAGTGTAAGTTTGACCACAGCAGAGCTGAACAGTTAAATGGGAAGAGCGGTTTTATTATATAAAAATATATGATCTTCTGAGTCAGAAATGGAGAACGAGTGTATGTGTTATTTTTTTCTTTTTTTTCTGCCTGCCAGTGGTTGGCAGGTGAAATTAAGCAGGTGGTGTGGACTCCAGTTAATTAGAGAAAGCAGAATCCATCTAAAGAGGACAAGATACAGCCAATTGTTGATGACATGAAAATTTAGGACCACTGATTTCAGATTTTTTTTAATCTAGAAATTTAAATTTTGATGTTGAATCTCTTGTTGTTGTTGTTGTTTAAAGATTTTATTTTTAAGTAATCACTATACCCAGCACGGGGCTTGAACTCACAACCTCAAGATCAAGAGTCACATACTCTACCAACTGAGCCAGCCGGGCACCCCAAATCTCTTGATTTTTTTAAATGGTGGCCATACAATCAAAATTTTGTTTAAAAAGGACTTCACAGGGTATGTGGCTGGCTGAGTCAGTACAGCGTACGACACTTGATCTTGGGGTCGTGAGTGGGGGCCCCACATTGGGGACAGAGTTTACTTAAAAAAAATAAAGAGGGCATTAAAAAAAATAAGAGTGTTCATCTAGATAAGACTTTATAAGATCATGTGATCCAGTAGATCTGGCATAGAGCCTAGGGAATCTGGATTCATTGCTTCCTTATATGTAAGAGTTATCTACAAATACCCAGTTGAAAAAAAGTATGTGGACCAGTAAGACCATTGCATAAACGAGGGGCGCCTGGGTGGCTCAGTCGGCTAAGCATCCGACTGTGGCTCCAGTCATGATCTCACAGTCTATGAGTTTGAGCCCCACATTGGGCTCTGTGCTGAAGGCTCGGAGCCTGGAGCCTGCTTCAGATCCTGTGTCTCCCTCTCTCTCTGCCCTCCCCCCCAGCTCATGCTCTGTCTCTCTCGAAAATAAATAAACATCAAAAAAATTGTTTTAAAAAGACTTGCATAAATGAAAAAATCTCACAATAAGAGAAATTTTTTTAAGTTTATTTTTTTTTTTAGTAATCTCTATACCCAATGTGAGGCTTAAACTCACAACCCAGAGATCAAGAGTCACATGCTCTTTGGGCTGAGCCAACCAGGCACCCTAGGAGAAATTTCAGCATGTAAAATTTAATAAGAAGGAAAATTATTAAATGAGTCCCCAGAAAATCTATTTTTTTTGCGGCTTGGTAAATGACATACGTCTTATCCCTAAACTTGAACCTTCTCTCCAGATGTAGTTTTTCTCATTAATGATTCTATTTTGCTAGCGTTATAACCCTATTCCTAAATTTTCTTTGCACATTTTTTTTAGAGATAGTGCCCTTTATTTATTTTTTATTTTTAAGTTTATTTACTTATTTTGAGAGACAGAGAGAGAGAGAGAGACCAAGGGGCAAAGATGGAGAGAGAGAAAGAATCCCAGGCAGGCTCTGCACTGTGAGCACAGAGCCCAATGCGGGGCTCAAACCCACGATCCGTGAAATCATGACCTGAGCCGAAACCACGAGTCACACAGTCAACTGACTGAGCCACTCAGGCACCCCTGCACATTTCTTTTTCTAACTAAAGTGGTTAAGTTTCTATATATGAAAGCCGGTGTTTGGGAAGAAAAAGGGCAAAAGGTAGCCTACGATACCAGAAACGGAAGATGCCAAGAGCAGGAATGATCCAGGGCACCTGGCAATGGCAGGTACCACCAAGTTACACACACTGCATCAGTATCACCCAAGCACCAGAGACCTGTAAAGATCTATCGCTTTCAACAATAAAAGCAAGAGTTTATTGAATTCTGAGCATTGGTCCTGTTTTTAGCACTCTTGGACCTCACAACAATCGTATGGGGCCGATTTTCAGCCAAGGAGACTAAACACAGAGAGGGATAGTAAATTGCCCACAGTCACAAGAGCATTAATTGCAAAAACTAAAGCAAAATAAGGTCTGGGTTTGAACAGTGCCCTCCAGGATGGATACAGGGTTGTTTGGAAACTGGGAGGCCTGGGGGAATGGGAAACGCAAATGTTGAAACAGGTGTCAGAGGCTGCTGGGAGAAAAATAATAAAAGTTTAGTTTGCTAAATTATAATGGTGCCCAAAATCTTCAAGGAGATATTCACTGTCTCTTGTGAATTATCAGAAGATAACATTTTACGTTTGCTTGAGAGATCAAAACGTGGGAAAACAACGCTTTCAGATATATTGAAATTAGGAGTCATTGCAACCAATCCCGTACTAGTGGTCACTCAAATTTTAGGCATAAAAAAAATTCTCTGTATTTTATTTATTGGTTTATTTTCGTAGCAAGCATGCTACTTGGACATATTTTTATTCTCTAATAATTCTTTTTTGTTTTCTGTATTTTGAACAAAAACAGAGCAATGAGGTTCAAGCTGTGAACTTCGTAAGTTTAATGATTTTTTTTTTTCAAATTAAAAACATGCTGGGGGCACCTGGGTGGCTCAGCTGGCTAAGCGTCCAACTTTGGCTCAGGTCAAGATCTCACCGTTCGTGAGTTGGAGCCCCCCGCGTTGGGCTCTGTGCTGATGGCTCAGAGCCTGGAGTCTGCTTCCGATTGTGTGTCTCTCTCCCTCTCTGCCCCTCCCCACCTCATGCTCTATGTCTCTCTCTCAAGAATAAATAAACATTAAAAAAAAATTTTTTTTAGAAACATTCTGAAAAATAGCAAATGCAGTCATTTATTTATAAGAGCTTTTGAGTGTGTTCCTACAACAATACACTTTTTTATCTCTTTCAGGACTTCTCTTAGATAAAATTGTCTGGGGCTGAGAATTGTTTTATCTCTAAACATCAAGCAGAGCATCTAGGAGACAAACAAAACAATCATGAGCCTACATCAGCGAGGGCTGGAAGCTGGTGACAACTTCACAAAATCACCAAGTTGGAGTAAGTACAAATTAAGTAGAAATCAAATAATAAGCAAATCGTTCCTTATCATTTATTCCATTCTTAATCATTCTTGTGCCTATAAGCAAATCATAGAAAGTCATTACTGGGGCGCCAGGATGGCTCAGTCGGTTAAACATCAGACTCTTGATTTCAGCTCAGGTCGTGATCTCGCGGTTCGTGGGTTTGAGCCCTGTACCGGGCTGTGCACTGACAGTGCGGAGCCTGCTTGGGATTGTCTCTTTCTCCCTCTCTGTCCCTCCTCTGTTTGTGCTCCCTCTCTCTTTCTTTCTCTCAAAATAAATAAATAAACAAACAAAAAAAACCTTCAGCATTCGTCCATTGATGAACATTAGTTTAAAAAAAATTACATGGGGCGCCTGGGTGGCTCAGTCGGTTGAGCGTCCGACTTCAGCTCAGGTCACGATCTCGCGGTCCGTGAGTTGGAGCCCCGCGTCGGGCTCTGGGTTGATGGCTCAGAGCCTGGAGCCTGCTTCCGATTCTGTGTCTCCCTCTCTCTCTGCCCCTCCCCCGTTCATGCTCTGTCTCTCTCTGTCTCTCAAAAATAAATAAATGTTAAAAAAGAAAAAATTAAAAAATAAAATAAAATAAAATAAATTACATTACTGGGGCACCCAGCTGGCTCAGTCAGTGGAGAATGGGACTCATGATCTTGGGATTGTGAGTGTGAGCCCTACTTTGGATGGAAAGATTACTCAAAAATTTTAAAATCATTAAAAAAAATAACATTACCTATAATAAACAATCCTTTTACCATAAGGATGTTACAATAAACATCTTTTTACATACAATTTTATGCTAAGGAGCAAGTACTTCTTGAATTTGCTGGATCAAAGTCTGTACATTTTACACCTTGTCAGGTACTTCCAAATTCCTTTCAAAAAGATTTTTACTGGTTTGGACTCTCACCAACAGGGTATAAAGAGATGTCATTTGAATATATGTTTTTCTCACGTAGTTTTAGGAAGAACTTAAATCCAACCAAAGTAAAAGAGATGAGCCTATGATTAATGATTGATTTAGGTTTTTAACTATTACCGTATAAAAAAGGAGGCTAAGGGGCACCTGGGTGGCTCAGTTAGTTGAGCGTCCAGCTTTGGTTTAGGTCGTGATCTTGTGGTTTGTGAGTTCGAGCTCCACATCAGGCTCACTGCCGGGAGCCTGCTTTGGATCCTCTGTCTCCCTCTTTCCCTGTCCCTCCCCTACTTGTGCTCTCTCTTTCTCTCTCTCTCTCTCTCTCAAAAATAAATAAAACATTAAAAAATATGTAATGCTTGAAATATGCAAAAACATATTTGATATATACTTAATTTATAAGGAAATTAATGACATGAACACGAAAGGACCAACCAACAAAAAACAATATATTTTATAAAACTGTATATTAATATATACTATGTATTAAATAATATAGTAATATAACATTTACCAATATAAGTATAGCATTACCCCTACATTTCATCTACTTATATGTATATCTCCTCTATCCTATGCTGTTTTTCCAACCATCTTCCTGAATTATATTATTGCCTTAGTTTTATAATTTTTATCACATATTTATGCACCCTTCAATAATATTACGTGTTTTTTGATCTTTAAAAAAATATTAATTACTATGTACTTTTGACTTGTTGTTTTACTCAAAATTATGTTTCTAAAATTAGTTGGATGTAGCTTTAATTCATTAACTTCATTCTGACAATGGACACTGGATTATTTCCACTTCTGGTTTTTTTTTTTTTTTTTTTTCACTTCTGTTTTTTAAGTCAATGCTATTACATTATTTTTTTAAATTTTTTTTTTACATTTATTCATTTTTGAGAGACAGAGACAGAGCACAAGCAGGGGAGGGGCAGAGAGAGAGGGAGACACAGAATCCGAAGCAGGCTGCAGGCTCTGAGCGGTCAGCACAGAGCCTTATGTGGGGCTTGAACTCCCCAACTGCGAGATCATGACCTGAGCCGAAGTTAGACAGTCAACTGACTGAGCCACTCAGGTGCCCTGAGAATGTATACTTTTCTAAAAATGTGTTAAATTGTTTCCTAAGCAACTTGGATTTATACACTTTCACCCAAAATATACAAATGTTCCTTTAAAAAAAAGTTTTCGGGAGCACCTGGTGGCTCAGTTGGTTAAGCACCGACTTTGGTTCAGGTCATGATCTCACGGTCTGTGAGTTCGAGCCCCGCATCAGGCTCTGTGCTGACAGCTCAGAGCCTGGAACCTGCTTCCGATTCTGTGTCTCCCTTTCTCTCTGCCCCTCCCCTGCTTGCTCTGTTTCTCTCTCTCTCAAAAATGACTAAACATTAAAAAATTTTTTTTAAGTTTTGTCAATCCACCACTAACACTTGGTATTATTAGATTTCTTCATTTCTGCCTCTCATGTGGGTACAAAATGACATTTCATTCTTATCTTCATCTTGACTATTATTGAGGTTAAAATTCTTTCTAAAATAGTGGCCATTTAGAGCTATTCTGACACTTGCCCCCACTCTACTTTTTTTTTTTTCTGTTGGATTGCTTTTCTTTTACTTATTAATTAATGGGAATTCTTAGTACATTGTAGATACCAATAATTTGTCAGTTATCTGTTACAAAAAATTTCCCTAGATTTATGGCTTTCCATGTTATTTCTAAGATCTTTGGTGAATAGCAGTTTCTTATAATTTTTTTTTAATGTTTATTTATTTTGAGGGAGGGAAAGATAGAGGGCGAGCAGGGGAGGGGCAGAGAGAGGGCGATACAGAATCCGAAGAAGGCTGGAGGCTCTGAGCTGTCAGCACAGAGCCTGATATGGGGCTCGAACTCACGAACCGCGAGATCATGACCTGAGCCAAAGTTGGATGCTGAACTGACTGAGCCACCCAGGTGCCCCAGCAGTTACAATTTTTAATATAAATTTTATCAATCTTTTCTAGCAGTATTTATTAAATAGCTTATTACTGACCTATAGTTCTCCTCTATCATATATCAACTTTTGATTATATCCATGGATCTGTTTCTAGACTCCCTTTCAGTTCCAGGAGTTAATTGGTCCATCTGTACAATAATACTTTACTGTCTTAATTACTATTGCTTTCTGTTGTGTTTCTAATTATGTTCTTTTTCTTATGTGTCTTTGTTATTTTTTTAAGTTTACCTATTTATCTGAGAGAGAGAGTGAGAAAGAGAATGCGTAAGGGGGGGGGGGGCAGAGAGAGAGTAGAGAGAGAGAACCCCAAGCAAGCTCCATCCTACCAGTGCAGAGCCCAATCCGGGGCTCGAACTCATGAACCATGAGATCATGACCTGAGTCAAAATCAATAGTCGAACACTTAACCTACTATGCCACCCAGGCACCCCCAGAAAATACAATTCTTGATCACAGGGTTGGGAGTTCAAGCCCCACATTGAGTGTAGAGCTTACTTAAAATAATCATAATCATAATCATTATCAATAATAACAATCCTAGGGGGGCACCTGTGTGGCTCAGTCGGTTAAGCGTCCAGCTTCGGCTCAGGTCATGATCTCATGGTTCATGAGTTTGAGCCCCGCATCTGGTTCTCTGCTGACAGCTCAGAGCCTGGAGCCTGCTTCAAATTCTGTGTCTCCTCCCCCTCTCTCTGCCCCTCCCCTGCTTGTGCTCTGTCTCACTCTCTCTCTGTCAAGAATAAATAAACATTAAAAATTTTTTTAAAAATAATAATAATAACAATCCTAGGAAAACCAAAACATAATGAACAAATTTCTAAAGATTGTATATTTTACCAAAACTCTCATAAGAGGAAAAAAAAAAAACCTGAATAGTTCTTTAAATAAGGTCATTCGTAACTTATTTATATCAAGATAACTTATTTTTTAACATAACAAAGGGATTGTTAATTTCAATACATAGCCCCTTTCCGTACTCAGTGTATATTTAAATCCAAAAGGATATTATTAAAAAATTTTTTTAATGTTTATTCATTTTTGAAAGAGAGAGCATGAGTGGGGGAGGGACAGAGAGAGAGACACACACAGAATCTGAAGCAGGCTCCAGGCTCTGAGCTGCCAGCACAGAGCCCGACGCAGGGCTCGAACTCATGGACCCTGAGATCATGATATGAGCCAAAGTCGGACACTTAACCAACTGAGCCACCCAGGCACCGCCAAAAGTAAATCATTTTTAAAATGATATTTTTATGAAATTCTTCACTGATTTTCATAACTTGACTTTTTCTTTTCTCTCTTTTTTCCAACAATGTACAACACTCATATTTTATGAAAATCAAATATATAGTCTCACACTGAAGAATGTTGACTATGATCTAAAAGTCAAATTTAGCTGCAGTTTGATTTTATTTCACAGATTTTGCTATACAGAAAGAACCAGATGTGCTTTGCGATCAAAACCCAGAACAATCAAATAGGAACCATAGTGATGATGAACGAAAGGGAAAGAAAAAATGGAAAGAAAGAGAAAGGGAAGAAAAAAAGGAGGAACTAGAAGAGAAACTGGAAGAAGAACAAGAAATGGAAGAAGAAAATGAAGAACAACATCCCCAGGAAAGATTAGTCAGTAAGCCCCTCATGGACACTCTCTGGGCAACATTTAAGTTAAACAAATGCCCCACAACGGGAGATAGCCGATCACTTGCATTTGAATTTAATATGACAGTAAAACAGGTATGACAACATATTTCTTCCTTGACGGAGTCACCTGTGGAGTATTTTTACCCAGACAGGCCAATACCTTATTCCTTGATTCATCACCTCCCCACCTTATTTTTTTGCAGATAAAGCAGTGGTTTCATAAAAGGAGGAAGAAATACAATAAAGTGATGTACAAGAGGAAACATAAGAAGAGACCTAAGAGGTAAGAATGTGTTATATGTAGAATACTTGGTTGTAAGGAAGTAAAAAAAAGGAATTTATTGACTTTTAGAGACAGATTGTGTTTCCATAGTTATTGGATTTCCCATAAACTTTTCATGTTCCACCATTCCCACTTGGTTCCGACTACAGGGTTGAATACTGGATGTCGTGAGAGGTCAGATTGCCGTCAGATATGGCCCAAGGACATGATCATAGTAAACTAGAACTTCCAGATTATAAATAATGGAAGATAAAAGGGACACTATTAGAAACGGTCCAAAACAAGCTGGCAGAACAAGGGCTAAGGGAGCCATTGGGCTGCAATGAAACTTGGAGATACATGAGTGGCTTTGCAAACAATGTTTCCTTTGCTGGTGCATTATTACAAGGATTCAAATAGGGATTTGCTGCATTTGTGGTAGCTGTAGGGCTGAATATGACCTGGAGTCCCAGAATAAAGATAAGAAGCATTACTGAAGATAATACCTGGAAGCATCTTAAAGGCTTCTTATCCCTGTTATAAAAATAAGATTTCTTGGGGCACCTGGGTGGCTCAGTCGGTTAAGCGTCCGACTTCAGCTCAGGTCACGATCTCACAATTCATGAGTTCGAGCCCCTCGTCGGGCTCTGGGCTGATGGCTCAGAGCCTGGAGCCTGCTTCCGATTCTGTGTCTCCCTCTCTCTCTGCCCCTCCCCCATTCATGCTCTGTCTCTCTCTGTCTCAAAAATAAATTAAAAAATAAAAAAAATAAAAAAAACGTTAAAAAAAATAAGATTTCTTCAATGTAGCCTACTCATTTGTGTGTTTTTCATTAAAGAATACTAGTAAGATTTAATAAAGTAAGAATACATGTTAAAAAAAAAAAAAAAAGCGGAGGAGGGGAGAGTGCCTGGGTGGCTTAGTTGGTTAAGCATCTAATTCTCGGTTTCAGCTCAGGTCATGATATCAGGTTTCCTGAGATCCTGCCCTGAGTCGGGCTCCATGCTAACAACATGGAGCCTGCTTGGGATTTCTCTCCCCTCCTCCTGCCTCCTCCCCCATCTCTGCCCCTCCCCTGCTGGTGCTCTCTAGTTCTCTCTCTCAACATAAATAAACTTAAAAAAAAATAAATAAAACTTTTCACGTTCCAGCCAGTGACACAGAGAATCATTGATTGTCCTTGTCCTATTTGTTATTCTGCTCAACACACAAAAATCCATATTGCAATGACTGCATTTGCAATGGAGTCATATTATCAAATATATAACTATAGCCATTAAACGTTTATTAATCGCACTATAGAATTAATAATTTTATCTTTTTTTGTTCCTTAGATGCTGAATATTTAGGGTGCTTGTCTTTTCTGTGTTACCTATTGGCAGAACGTCATGAGTGGAAAAACTTAAGAACAACATCAACATTTTTCAAAGTATTAGACTAGCTTGTATATAGAATTTTTATGTATTATTTATGTAGATGTATGTAGACAATTTTTAATGTATTACCTCACTTGATCATCACCCTACACCATAAATGAGCAATCTGAATTGCTGGGAAATAGTGTGATTTTATCGAGGCGCCTGGGTGGCTCAGTCGGTTGAATGTCTGACTTCCGGCTCCGATCATCATGTCACAGTCTGTGAGTTCGAGCCCCGCGTCGGGCTCTGTGCTGACAGCTCAGAGCCTGGATCCTGCTTCAGATTCTGTGCCTCCTTCTCTCTTCCCCTCCCCCACTCCCAGTCTGTCTCTCTCTCTCTCAAAAATAAACATTAAAAAAAAAATTAATGCGATTTTATCAACAAGTACCAGTTTCTCTCTTTTTTTTCAGCCCACCTCTGAAGTTGCTATGGGCCACTGCTCCGCCCAGTGTTACTGATATTGTAAGAACAAGTCATGTTTAGGGGCGCCTGGGTGGCTCAGTTGGTTAAGCGTCTGACTTCGGCTCAGGTCATGATCTCACAGTTCGTGAGTTCGAGCCCCGCATCAGGCTCTGTGCTGACAGCTCAGAGCCTGGAGCCTGCTTCAGATTCTGTGTCTCCCTCTCTCTGCCCCTCCCCTGCTCATGCTCTGTCTCTCTCTGTCTCAAAAATAAATAAACATTAAAAAAAAAAAAAAAAAAAGAACAAGTCGTGTTTAAAGTCCCCTTTCTGCAGAGGCGCCCAATGCCAAAATCCAAATCTTTGACCGGAAGTGGAAGAGACAAAAGTGGATGAGTTCCCACTGTAAGGCCGCATGGGGTCAGATGAATACGAGAAGCTCTCCTCTGCAGCCCTGGAGGCTGCCCTTATTTGTGCCAACAGGTACATGGTGAAAAGCCAACACATCCACGTTTGACTCTGCTCTTCTCCATCATCCCCATCAACACGATGTTTCCTGTGTTGGGGCTGACAAACTCCAGACGGGTATGTTGGGTACTTTTGGGCAGCCCCAGGGCACGGTGGCCAGGGTCCACACTGGCCAAGTCATCGTGTCCATCTGTACCAAGTTGCAGAACAAGAAGCATGTGATTGAGGTCCTAGAAAGGGCCAAGTTCAAGTCTCCAGGCCGCCAGAAGATCCACATTTCCAAGAAGTGGGGCTTTCCTAAGTTTAATGTGGATGAATTTGAAGACATGGGGGCTTAAAAGTGGCTCATCCCAGATGGCTGCGGGGTCACACGCATCCCTAATCGTGGTTCCCTGAACAAATGGTGAGCTCGGCACTCGTGAGAACCCCAACAGCCCTACCCCCTCCTTATTCATGCCCATCAATAAATCCTACTTCCCGTAAGAAAAAAAAAAGAGGGGGGGGGGGGGCCTGGGTGGCTCAGTCAGTTAAGTGTCAGACTCTTGATTTTGGCTCAGGTCCTGATCTCACAGGTTCATGAGTTCAAGCCCTGCATCGGGCTCTGTGCTTGACAGTATAGAGCCTGCCTGGGATTCTCTCTCCCTCTCTCTCTGCCCTTCCCCCGCACTCTCTCTCTCTCCCTCTCAAAATAAATAAACTTAAAAAAAAACACATTTTTTTTTAAGAAAAAAGTACCAGTCCCTAAACATCTAACCCTCAATTTGTGCCTGCATCTCTCAGCTACACATGCTGCATTTTTGGTTTTAACCTGGGAAATATTCAAGGCTGTATCAACTTGTGTTTTATATGTGGTGTTTATATACTCATAATGCTCTCTATTGAAATACCAATGTGAGAGTATTTCGAATTTCTTATACCTTCTTCTCCACCTCCATAACTTTACCTGTTCACCTCTTTGAAAAACAATTTTTTAAAGAATTTTATTACTTTGTTTTTTATGTTTATTTATTTTTGAGAGAGAGAGAGTGTGAGCAGGGTTGGCACAGAGAGAGACACAGAATCCGAAGGAGGCTCCAGGCTCCAGGCTCTCACCAGGGCTGTTGGGGGCTCTCCAGCACAGAGCCTGATGGGGGGCTTGAACTCACAAACCCGTGAGATCGTGACCTGAGCCGAAGTTGAACGCTTAACCAACTGAGCCACCTAGGCGACCCTTTAAGGATTTGATTTTTATTTTTAAGTAATGTCTACACCCACTGTAGGACTCGGACCTACAACCCTAAGATCAAGAGTCGCATGCTCCACTGACCCAGCCAGGTGCCCCCACCTCTTTGAAATTTTTAAATGTGAAATTAGTCAGAGAAAGACAAAAATCATATGACTTCACTCATATGAGGACTTTAAGAGACAAAACAGGGGCGCCTGGGTGGCGCAGTCGGTTAAGCGTCTGACTTCAGCCAGGTCACGATCTCGCCGTCCGTGAGTTCGAGCCCCGCGTCAGGCTCTGGGCTGATGGCTCGGAGCCTGGAGCCTGTTTCCGATTCTGTGTCTCCCTCTCTCTCTGCCCCTCCCCCGTTCATGCTCTGTCTCTCTCTGTCCCAAAAATAAATAAAAAAAAAAAAAAAAAAAAAAAGAGACAAAACAGATGAACATAAGGGAAGGGAAACAAAAATAATATAAAAACAGGGAGGGGGACAAAACAGAAGAGACTCTTAAATATGGAGAACCAGCAGAGGGTTACTGGAGGGGTTGTGGGGGGGGGGGGGCATGGGCTCAATGGGTAAGGGGCACTAAGGAATCTACTCCTGAAATCATGGTTGCACTATATGCTAACTTAGATGTAAATTAAAAAAAAAATAATTTTCTTTCAATATATGAAGTTTATTGTCAAATTGGTTTCCATACAACACCCAGTGCTCATCCCAAAAGGTGCCCTCCTCAATACCCATCACCCACCCTCCCCTCCCTCCCCCCCCCCAAAAAAAAAAATTAAAAAAGATTTTTTTTCCCATTAGAGTAAGACAAAACATGACTTTTTGGTTATCACCATTGATGGCTCAGGGGTGTGATAGAGTTATAGGTGAGGTCAGGGTTTCTTTTGAACATATTATAACTCAGAATAGTAGCTTAGTAGTTTATGTTAAAAGCTGTACCAAGGTTACGTCTACTAGATGGAGATCATCCCGGGAGCCCCTCTCTGGGCACCGGCCCTAACTGGGAACAGTGCTCAGAAAACAGCTCCCGTTTCTACTACTGCGGCCTTGATCAGCAACCTCTTTATTTCCACAGAGACACCGAAGGCCATGGGCCCTGCTGTTCAGCGGTGGCTCTGGGTGCTGCCCTTCAAGCTGGGGAGGGCTATGCCCTGGCCCCCACCCCTCTTGCAGGGTGGGCTACAGCCCCGCCCCTCGTCCTGCCCCCCACCCTGACCTCCCCAGGCCCTGATCTCATGGTGCCAGAGTTGCTGTTGGCTGGACCCCGGAATCCTGAGTGCCTGAGTGAGAACTCCTCCCAAGCTAGGAAAACTGTCATCGCGGAGCCACGCTCCCATGTCCCAGGCCAGGGTTTCTGCCCAGTCCTTGTCCTCTTTGCCCATTGTGCCTGAGGCTGTGCTGCCATGCCTCCCGCTTGCGGTCAGTGCTGGGACCCTGGGCTAGCGATGCCTTCAGAAGCCTAGCTTCACCGTCTGCTGAATATAACACCCCTCCCAGCCCTTCCCCTGCCCCTGGCTCCTTTAAGAGGGCTGAGCGCTCCTTCGTTCCCTGGCCTGTCTTCTACCCAGGGATGGGACCTGGGCCTGCTGCCTACCCTTCCGTGCTAAGGAACTCTACCTAAGGGCTCTGCTTGGCATCTGTCTGCACCCTCCGACCTGGTCCAGGCCTGCCCTGGGTTGCCAACCCAGGCTGGCCTCAGACCTAGGCAGGTGAGTGTGTGTGCGTGTGCGTGTGTGTGTGTGTGTGTGTGTGTGAGAGAGAGAGAGAGAGAGAGACACAGACAGAGAGACAGAAGCACAGGGTGTGGGAGGTGTGCTCAGCACAAAGAAGGTGGTGGGGTGGCAGTGGGGTGGGGAGGGGACGGTGAGTGGGCTAGCTTAGGGACTGAAGACTGGGAAACACACAACCAGGTCCCCTGCAGGTAGGCCCTCAGTGTAAGGGGTTGGGTGGGAGCGGGAACCTTTGCTGCTCCCTGCCCTGGGGCCTTTTCTGGGGGTAGATAATTGGGGCCTGCTCTTTAGTCCCCCCATAGAAATAATTTATTGAGGTGAGATTCACCTAAAATAAGCCATTTAAAAGTAAATAGGGGTGTCTGGCTAGCTCAGTCGGTAGAGAACGTGGCTCTTGATATCGAGCTCCTTATTGAGTGTAGAGATTACTTACAAATAAAAGTAAAAAGGGGCGCCTGGGTGGCTCAGTCGGTTGAGTGTCCGACTTCAGCCCAGGTCATGATCTCGCAGTTCGTGAGTTTGAGCCCCACATCGGGCTCTGTGCTGACAGCTCGGAGCCCGGAGCCTGCTTTGGATTCTGTGTCTCCCTCGTTCTCTGCCCCTCCCCCACTCGCCCTCTGTCTCTGTCTCTCTTGGAAATAAACATTTTAAAAAATTAAGAATAAATAAATAAGTAAAATTTTAAGCATAAATAAAAGTTTGGCGCCTGGGTGTCTCAGTCGGTTGAGCGACTCACTCTTGATTTCACCTCAGGTCATGATCCCGGGGTCACAGGATTGAGCCCCTCAACAGGCTCCACGTTGAACGTGGAGCCTGCTTGGGACTCTCAATCTCTAAGATAAAAATGAATGATTGAATGAATGAATGAATGAATGAAAATAAAAGTGAATAGTTCACCTCTACTTAGTTCCGGAATATTTCCACTACCCCTAAATGATACCAGGTTCCCATCAGGCAACATTCTCCCATCCTAGCCCTTGCAACCCAGTCTTTCTGTCTGCTTGGATTTACCGATTCTGGACATTTTACATAAATGTGTGACTCTTCGTGTCTGGCTTCTTTTACTCAGCATAAAAGAAAAAGCTAGATCAAGGTTATAAATATATGATGGTTCTATCCGTTGTTGTTGTTGTTGTTTTTTAATCTGATCTTCCCTCCTTTTATTGACTCACCCCCTTCAACTCAGATTTCACCAGTCAAAACACTCATTCTTTCCTCTCAGGCTAAGAACATGTTCAAGTCTCTCTGACCCTGAAAGCAATGGTTACCACATCCTAGGTTAAAGTTGAGTGCGGGGCGCCTGGGTAGCTCAGTCGGTTAAGCATCAGACTCTTGAATTGAGCTCAGATCATTCATGATCTTGAGGCTTGTGAGATTGAGCCCCGCATCGGGCTTGTCCCTGACAGTGCAGAGCCTGCCTGGGATTCTCTCCCTCTCTCTTTCTCTTAAAATAAATAAAGTTAAAAAATTAAAAATAAAGTTGATTGCAAAAATCAAATGGGATACTGTTCATGAAAGTACCTTGCACCCTACCGTGCACTCTATTGAAGAAGTCATTATAATTTAGCCGCACTAAATGAGAACTCCAAATATATTCCAGGTATGAATTAGGGCCTTCTAAAGAAATACTTGGGGCACCTGGGTGGGTCAGTCGGTTAAGAGGCCGACTTCGGCTCAGGTCATGATCTCGCGGTCCGTGAGTTCGAGCCCCTCGTCGGGCTCTGTGCTGACAGCTCAGAGCCTGGAGCCTGTTTCAGATTCTGTATCTCCCTCTCTCTCACCCTCCCCTGTTCATGCTCTGTCTCTCCCTGTCTCAAAAATAAATAAAACGTTAAAAAAAAAAAATTTAAAAAAAAAAAAGAAAGAAATACTTGAAGGTCATGGGGACAAAAAAAAAAAAAAAAAGCAAAACCTCCCTTGCCTTCCACCCTGTTGGTTGTGATCTCATGAATTTCCCCAGTGAAATCTGAAATTGGCCCCCACTCACACACTGAGGGCAGTGAAAGACGGAAGAAAGAGGTCCACCACTCCAGATTACTAGGTGTCAGACTTAATAAGCAAGGGAACTTATTTACGAGCCTTGCTTCGGGCAGCCACAAGATGAACAGATCTCTGAAACTGCCTGTCAGAGTCTTAAAAGTTTCTATAGAGCCCTTAAGTGGGTTCAGTCACGTATACCTCCAGATGGTCTCAACAAAACTTTGTTCCCTTAAGGTTCTGTCCCTGCAAATGGCTCCCACTGTGGGAACAGTAAACAGAACATACATTCCAAGGACGTGGGTGGGGATCAGGAGCCTCCAATTGCCCAGGGCCGGGTCACAGGTCAACCAGAGATCACATTCTCCTGCACGATTTACTGCGACACTCTACCCCTTCTGGGACAGTCTCTTATAATCTTACAAGCCTCCCTCTATTGAAGTGTGCCCGGAGCGGTCGGCCAAGGCTTTCATTAGCATACAGATGGCTCATTTGGTGGCTATCTGGCTGCATTGGAGGCAGACACCGTAGCAGCAATATAGGCACCTGCAAGAAAAAAACACAGATTAAGATAATAATTCCCAAAATAAGTAACAATGTCTTTTTTCTACCAAAAGCCCGTGATTTATTAATCCCCTAGGCTGGGGGTTAAATCGTCCAGGGTGTTCACTTGTATTCTCACGTGATTTAATACCGATGATACAGTAGCAGATTCATCAGGTAGGAGCACAAAGCATCGTCTTTGGATGATGGCACAGGTGCTCCCTTGCAAGCCAGTAATGATGTCCAAGGCCATCCTAGTTGGGGGGACGGCTTTTCTCTCTAGAGACATTTCAGTATTCAGTAAATACAAGCTTTGCCAGCTATCACTTAAGGCTTGTTGGGTAAATAGAGCAAAGGCTTCTATGGGTGCTACGTTTTTCTCCAGTCCAACACAGAGGGACAAAGATGGCAGGCAGATACTTGTGCCAGAAAAACAGAACACACCCACCTGGCCTTGGGGAGAATGGATAGCTTTAGGAACTTGACCTCCTTGTTCATGCTGTACATGTTGCCCCGGGGGGGGGGGGGGGAGTGGGGAGCGGAGGAGGGGGACAGCACCATTTAGTGTGAGAGATGGATTAAGGGTGAACTATGCCAGACAAGGACCACTACCTTCTCCCCTCTCAACGGTGCATGTTACATTCCAGGTAGAGTGCATTTCAACTGGTGCAACTTGAAGCAGGACAACAGGATGCCAGTGAGACTGAGTAGTTCCCCCTTACTTGGGGGTGAAAAGTAACTCACCCACCCTGATGGGACATCCCATTGCAAATTCTAGTAGAGAACTCCTTCTTCAGGCACGGTGGGGGCTTGGTGTTCTCAGAAACATAGCATACTGATCCAGAGTAAGAACTGGGGTCATGGCTGTTTTCCACAATTTTAAGTTTATTTATTTATTCTGAGAGAGACAGAGAGTGCAAGTTGCAGGGGGTGGGGGAGAGTGCAAGAGAGAGGGAGAGACAGAATCCCAAGCAGACCCTGCGCTGTCATTGCAGAGCCTGACACGGGGCTCGATCCCACAAACCATGAGATCATCACCTGAGCCGAAATCAAGAGTCAGATGCTTAAACGACTGAGTCATCCAGTGCCCCTCCCATGATTTTTATACATTTACAACACTGAGTGTCTCAGCAGGCGTCCCCAGTCTGGCATATGGAACAATAGTCCCTACTGGTTGATCATTCAAAAGTATTAGAGCCCGGGGCAGTACCTTCATTCACCCAGCCAAAGTGGTTTTACTTGTTAATAATTTCATCTGCTGCTTTAATATTCCATTCTTCCTCTCTACCAGTCCTGCTGTTTGCAGATTATAGGGGGGATGAAAGCTCCATTCAATGCCATGTTCTTTTGCCCAGTCTTGGATATCACGACCTTTGAAATGCCACCTCCCAAACACTGTCGATTCAGTGGGAGTATTTGGTACTCAGCTTCTCTAATTTCCTCATGGTGGCACCCTGGTTTGCACAGGGACAGGGAAAAGCTTGGGTTCAACCAGCTGTCATGTCCACACAAAGGCATATTTAGAACCCTCATTCGGAAGGAGGTGGCCAATATAATCTACTCGTCACTCACTCACTGGTTGGGAACCTTGGTAGGTGGACCCAAACTCCTTTGGCAATTGCCTTGGGCATTGTTTGGAATACACAGAGCATGCTGTTACTGGATTAACCAAATCACTGTAGTTCCAGAGCAATCCAGCATCTCTGGCTCCGTGCCACCCTACTCTAGCACTGCAGTACCCACTCTTCCTCTGCACCCAATTTCGTATCTACTGAAGGGTCAGTTCCTGGGGCTTAGACCAGAGCTAGGACATGAGCTTCCTGACTGTCAGTCCCTTAAGACTGGGAAGACAGTGAAGACTGCTTCAGGCTCTTGCAGGGGAACCCAAATGTCTTTCCACTTACTATTTTTTTAATGTTTATTTTTGAGAGAGGGAGGGAGAGAGAGAGAGAGAGACAGAGACAGAGAGAGACAGTGCAAGTGGGGGAGGGGCAGAGAAAGAGGGAGACACAGAATCCGAAGCAGGCTCTAGGCCCCAAACTGTCAGCCCAGAGCCCAATGAGGGGCTCGATCTCACCAACCGCGAGATCATGACCTGAGCTGAAGTTGGATGCCCAAGCAACTGAGCCACCCAGGAACTCCCACACGTACTTTTTTTTCTTTAAAAAAAATTTTTTTTAAGTAATCTCTACACCCAACATGGGGCTCCAACTCACAACCCCAAGGTTAAGAGTCTCGTGCTCCACCAGCTGAATCAGCCAGGTGCTTCTCTATCCATATATTCTGACTTTACAAGGGCTTATTCCTGAATACCCACCTCTCGGCTTCTCATTGTCCAAGCCATAGGGTAAATCCCTTTAGAACAGTCCAACTGTCAGCACAAAGCGTTAATGGCCAGGGTTTTTGAGTGATCATCAGCCCAACTGTTCTAAGTTCAACTCACTGGACTTCAGTTCATTCCTGTTCCATCCAGATGGTGTCGCTGTTGGGCTGAATAGCAACTTCAGTCCCCAAAGGCAGATTGCCCCACTAGATCCCTCTGTAAACAAAGGCAGAGCAGGAATTCTTCCCCTCCCCGCCTCTCTGTCTACAGGCCACAGGGCCACCCCAAGAATAGGGGTGGGGGCATCTGGATGATTTACATATTTTATGAAGCCTACCTACTTGCACTGTAATTTCTAGACAGAGTTGGCTGGGGACAAGGTGTTCTGCTGCAAACAGGCATGCTTGTTAATCAAAGTGTGTGTTGAAGCCACGGCAAATATCAGGGGCACCTGGGTGGCCCAGTTGGTTAAGCCAACTTCAGGTCAGGTCATGATCTCGCAGTCCATGAGTTTGAGCCCCGCATGGGGCTCTGTGCTGACAGCTCAGAGCCTGGAGCCTGCTTCAGATTCTGTGTCTCCCTCTCTCTCTGCCCCTCCCCTGCTCACCCTCTGTCTCTCTCAAAAATAAATAAACATCCAAAAAAAAAATTTTTTTTTAAAAGCCATGGCAAATATCATACTTAATGGTAAAGCATTAAAAGCTTTCGCTTTGACATTGAGAATAATTCATAGCTGCTCAGTATTCCCACTTCTGTTTAATATTGTATTGGAAATCCTAGCAAGTAGAATGACTACACGCAAAATTACAAGATATAAGAATTTGTAAAAGTAAGAAATATATGATTACTTGCATGATAATCAGGTACATAAAAATTTTTAATCTACAGATGAATTATTAGAATTTAAAAATGAGCAAGGTTGCTAGATCAAAAATCGATACATAAAATCTATCATGTTTTTTATTTTATTTTGGGGGCGGGGGAAGATCGTGCATGCAAGTGGGGGAAGGGCAGAGAGAGGGAAAGAGAGAATCCGAAGCAGGCTCCACGCTGTCAGCTCATAGCCCGATGCGGGCCTGGAACTCATGAACCATGAGATCATGACCTGAGCCAAAATCAAGAGTTGGACCATCACCAACTGAGCCACCCAGGTACCCCCAAATTCTATCATATTTCAACTTACAAGAGAAGAAAATAAAATTTAATAAAAGCATGTGATGTACAATAGCATCAAAAAATATCAAGGACCTAGTAATAGATGTAACAAAAGTTACGTAATGTGTCTACAGAGAAAACTATATTTTAATTAAAAAAATTAAGGGCTCCTGGGTGTCTCGGTCGGTTAAGCATCCGACTCTCAGTTTCGGCTCGGGTCATGATCTCACGGCTTTGTGGGTTCGAGCCCTGCATAGGGCTGTGTGTTGGCAGTGTGGAGCCTGCTTGGAATTCTCTCTCTCTCTCCCTCTCTCTCTGCCCCTTCCCTACTCATGCTGTCTGAGTCTCTCTCTCAAAATAAATAAATAAATAAATAAATAAATACAAACTTTAAAAAATTTTAAGAAGATGAGAGATAAATCCTTGTCGTATTACAAATTCAATATTTTAAATGTGTAAATATCCTCCAAATTTCTTTTCTTTTTTTAAGTTTATTTATTTATTTTGAGAGAGACAGAGTGAGGGCAGGGGCAGGGCAGAGAGAGAATCCCAAGCAGGCTCCCCCCTGTCAGTGCAGAGCCTGATGCGGGGCTCAAACTCACGAACCACGAGATCATAACCTGAGCCAAGATCAAGATCAGATGCTTAACCCGCTGAACCACCCAGGCGCTGTTATATCCTCCAAATTTCTATGTCTTCACTGTGATTCCAAACAAATTCTTAAGATATGTTTTTAAAAATTTGACTGACTCCCTATTTATGTGATGGACTTTGACTCAATAATATGAGCCAAAAATAGTATGGGCCTAGACACTTGTTTAAAACACAAATAAAATATATGAACTTATTCTATTAGATATCAGTATTTATTATAGTTATACCAGTTAAGACGGTATAGCCCTGCACACATGTAGGCAAGTAGACAAGTGAAATTGAGTAAACTACATATATACGGAGACTTGATACAGGCAGCACTGAAGAAAAATGGGAAACTATGGGGCGCCTGGGTGGCTCAGTCGGTTAAGCGTCCGACTTCAGCTCAGGTCACGATCTCGCGGTCCGTGGGTTCGAGCCCCGTGTTGGGCTCTGGACTGACGGCTCAGAGCCCGGAGCCTGCTTCAGATTCTGTGTCTCCCTCTCTCTCTGCCCCTCCCCCATTCATGCTCTGTCTCTCTCTGTCTCAAAAATAAACAAAACATTAAAAAAAATTTTTTTTAAAAATAAAAAAAATAAAAAATAAATAAAAAATAAATGGGAAACTAATCTCATTAGCTGGTACTAGGACTTTTGTCTCTCCCTCTAATCATCCATATGAAAAATAATAAAATTAGACTTCTACCTCACACCATACACAAATGTCAATTGCAGGTAATTCATAGATCTAAATGGGAAAGGTACAACTATAAAACTTTTCAAAGGCAATAGAGTTGAATGAAGTTGGATCCTTACCTAACACCATATATAGACCTAAAACCATAATCTCCTAGAAGAAAACATACGGCAAAGGTTTCACGACACTGGAATTGGCCATGATTTCTTGGCTATGACACCAAGTCACAGACAACAACAATAAAATTTAAATAAATTGTGGGCTTTAATTTAAAATTCTAAAATTGTAAAAAATGTATGTGCACCAGAAGACCATATGAACAGAGTAAAAAGGCTGCCCACAGAATGGGAGAAAATATCCATAAATCACAACTGATGATACAGGATTAATATCCAGAATATATAGAGAACTCTTAAAACTCAATAACAAAAAAACAAACAACTCAGAGCACGTGGGTGACTCGGTGGGTTGAGCACCTGACTTCAAGTTTAAACCCTGCATCTGGCTGGCGGCTGTCAGTGCAGAGCCTGATTCAGATCCTCTGTCCCCCTCTCTCTCCCTCCCCCACTCGGGCACACACACACACACACACACACACACTCTCTCTCTCTCTCACAAATAATAAATAAATACAAAAAAACAAAAACAAAAACAAAATCCAAACAATTCAAAAACAGACAAAGTAGGGGTGCCTGGCTGGCTCAATCAGAAAAGCGTGTGACTCTTGATCTCAGGGTTGTGAGTTGGAGCCTCCTGTTAGGTGTAGGGATCACTTAAAAATAAAATCTTTAAAAAAAAAAAATTGACATGGGAATGCAAGCTGGTGCAGCCCCTCTGGAAAACAGTATGGACGTTCCTTAAAAAACTAAAAATAGAACTACCCTATGACCCAGCAATTGCACTACTAGGCATTTATCCAAGGGATACAGGGGTGCTGCTTCGAAGGGGCACAGGCACCCCAATGTTTATAGCAGCACGATCAACAATAGCCAAAGTATGGAAAGAGCCCAAATGTCCATTGAAGGATGAATGGATAAAGAAGATGTGGTATTTATATACAATGGAGTATTACTCAGCCATCAAAAAGAATGAAATCTTGCCATTTGCAACTATGTGGATGAAACTGGAGGGTATTATGGTAAGCAAAATTAGAGAAAGACAAAAATCCTATGACTTCACTCATATGAGGACTTTAAGAGACAAAACAGATGAACATAAGGGAAGGGAAACAAAAATAATATAAAAACAGGGAGGGGGACAAAACAGAAGAGACTCTTAAATATGGAGAACCAGCAGAGGGTTACTGGAGGGGTTATGGGAGGGGGAATGGGCTAAATGGGTCAGGGGCATTAAGGAATCTACTCTTGAAATCATTGATATGCTAACTTGAATGTAAATTTTAAACAATAATAAAATTAATTTAAAAAATAAATAAATTCACACACACACACACACACACACACACACACGACAAAGGATTAACACCATGTTTCACTTATACTTCAACTGAAAACATTTATTTAAATAAAAAAATGGGGTTGTTGGGGCACCTGGGTGGCACAGACAGCTAAGTGTCCGGCTCAGGTCATGACCTCACAGTTCATGGGTTCGAGGCACGTGTCGGGCTCTGTGTTGACAGCTCTGATTCTGTGTCTCCCTCTCTCTCTGCCCCTCCCCCACGCATGCTCGCTCTCTCTCGTTCTCTCGCTCTCTCTCTCTCAAAAATAAATAAACATTAAAAAAAATGGGATTGTAAGGGGGGGATGCTGGGGAGAAAAGAGGCAAAAGACTTGAATAGACATTTCTCCAAAAAAATGATATACAAATGGCCAATAAGCAAAGATGCTCAATATCACTAATCATTAGGGAAATGTATCAAAATGATAGTGAGATATCACCTCATACCCATTAGAATAGCTATCTATCAAAAACAAAAAACAAGCGTTGGCAAGCATGTAGAGAAATTGGAATCCTTGTGCATTGTTGGTAGGAATGTAAAATAGCACTGCCTCTACGGAAAACAGTTCAACAGCTCCTCGAAATATTAAAAATAGAATTCCTGGGGCGCCTGGGTGGCTCAGTCGGTTGAGTGTCCGACTTCGGCTCAGGTCACGATCTCACGGTCCGTGAGTTCGAGCCCCGTGTCGGGCTCTGGGCTGATGGCTCAGAGCCTGGAGCCCGCTTCCGATTCTGTGTCTCCCTCTCTCTCTCTGCCCCTCCCCCGTTCATGCTCTGTCTCTCTCTGTCTCAAAAATAAATAAAACGTTAAAAAAATTTTTTTTTTAATGAAAAAATAAAAATTAAAAAAAAAATAGAATTCCTGGGGCGCCTGGGTGGTTCAGTCGGTTAAGTGGCCGACTTCGGCTCAGGTCATGATCTCACGGTTCGTGGGTTCGAGCCCCGCATCAGGCTCTGCGCTGACGGCTCAGAGCCTGGAGCCTTCTTTGGATTTTGTGTCTCCCTCTCTCTCTCTGCCCCTCCTCTGCTCATGCTCTGTCTCTGTCTCAAAAATAAACATAATCATTAAAAAAAAAATTTTTTTTAATAGAATTCTTATCTGATCTAGCAATGCAACTTCTGCACATATACTCCAAAAAACTGAAAGCAGGATCTCAAAGAGATATTTGTACTCATGTTCACAGCAACATTATTTAAAAGAGCTAAAACATGCAATCAACCCAAATGGCCACAGACACACGAATGGATACGCAAAATGTGATATATACATACAATGGAACATTAGTCATCCTTAAAAAGGAAGGAAATTCTGACTTATGCTATAACATATGGATGAACCCTGAGGACATTACATTAAGTGGAATACCTAATGACAAGGGGTCCCTGGGGGGCTCAGTAGGTTAAGCCTCAGACTCTTTTTCTTTTTTAATTTCTTTTTAATGTTTATTTATTTTTGAGACAGAGAGAGACAGAGCATGAACGGGGGAGGGGCAGAGAGAGGGAGTCACAGAATCTGAAGCAGGCTCCAGGCTCTGAGCCGTCAGCACAGAGCCTGACGCGGGGCTCGAACTCACGGACCGTGAGATCATAACCTCAGCCAAATTCGGACGCTTAACCGACTGAGTCACCCAGGCGCCCCAAGCCTCAGACTCTTGATCTCAGCCCAGGTCACAATCTCAAGGTTCATGGGCTCTACACTGACAGTGCAGAGCCTGCTTGGGATTATTCATTCTTTCTCTCTGCCCCTTCCTGGCTCATTCTCTCTCTTCTTCTCTCCTCTCTCTCTCTCAAAATAAATATATAAACTGAAAGAAAGAAAGAAAGAAAGAAAGAAAGAAAGAAAGAAAGACCCAATCACAAAAAGACAAATATTGTAGGAGTACACTTATATGAGATACTTAGAGTAGTCAAATCATAGCCAGAAAGAAGAACGGTGGTTTCCTGGGGTTGGACAGAGGGAGGAAAGCAGAGTTACTATCTAATGGGTATAATATTTCAGTTTTACAAATTAAGAGTTATGGAGTAGGACGATGGCTGCACATTATAAGTATATTACCACTGAACTGTATGCTGAAAAATCATTAAATGGTAAGGTTTATGTTATGTGCATTTTACCACAATAAAAAAAACTGGGGGGAGAAAAGCAATATAGAAAAATAAAACGACCTCAGGACAGAGAAAGATTTCTCAAAAACGACACAAAAAGCATTAAGAAAAAGATGGACAAATTAGACTGCATTAAGATCTTCTGTTCATTAAAAGATATAAAGAACTAATACTAAAATCAATAAGAATCAAATGGGCAAAAGAGCTAAGCAGACATCTCACAAGAGAAATGCAAATGCCCAGCTTTATTGACACCGACAGGAAATGCCAGTTACAAACACTACGAAATATAATTATATATTCACTCTTAAGAACAGCTAAAATTTTAGGGGCACCTGGGTGGCTCAGTCAGTTGGGCATCTGATTTCGCCTCAGGTCGTGAACTCACAGTTCATGAGTTCAAGCCCCGTGAGGGGCTCTGTGCTGTCTGCACAGAGCCTGCTTCAGATCCTCTGTCCCCTGCTCTGTCTCTGCCCTTCCCCTGATCGTGCTAACGCTCTCTCTCTCTCTCTCAAAAATAAGGAAACATTTAAAAATAAAATAGATAATAAAAATACTCATACTCTCTAAATCAGCAATTCCACTACCCAGTGTATGTCCTTAGAAATACTCACATACACCAGGAAAAATATACAAGAATAATACAACATTGTGAGCGATAGCCCTAAACTGGAAACAATCCTTATCAACTTAGCACCCGTATACATCTCTTTAAACCGTATTTAATCTCCAACTAAGGCAGAGAGCAAAGTCTTACTCCTGCCTACATAAGACAACTATCCGGGGTAAAACCAAAAACATGTTCTCTCCCCATAAGATAATGCAAAGTCTTTGGGTGATGTTCACTCTTCTCCCTGATATCCTGTAACTTAAATACTGTAATGTAAAGTTAACTATGAATACGTCTTGTTGTAGATGTCATGGGGATAAGAGAACAAAGTAAATAAAAATATTTGCTACACACACACACACACACACACACACACATTTGTAACTGTTAAGGACTCAACTATGTCTTCTAATGTTTATTTATTTTTGACAGAGAGAGAGAGAGACAGAGCATGAGTGGAGGCGGGGCAGAAAGAGGGAGACACAGAATCCGAAGCAGGTTCCAGGCTCTGAGCCGTAAGCACAGAGCCCGACGCAGGGCTCGAACTCACAGACCACGAGATCATGACCTGAGCCGAAGTCGGTCGCTCAACCGACTGAGCCACCCAGGCGCCCCTCAACTATGTCTTCTTCACATTAATATGTTGAAGCCCTAACTCCAAATGTGACTCTATTTGCAGAAAAGGACTTTTCAGGAAGTAATTAAGATTAAATGAGGTCATAAGGGTAGGGCCTTAATCCAACAGGACTGATGTCCTTGTGAGAAGAGGAAGAAACACCAGGAGTACAAACACACAAGGAAGGCTGTGTGAGGCCCCACCAGGAAGGCTGCCACGGGCAATCCCAGAAGAGAGTTCTCATCAGGCCCAGCTGCAGGAGCCAAAAGCAGCCTGCCCCAAAATGTGCCACTTTGGCATATTATTTTGAACAAAATTTACTTGTAAGAGACAGTCTACTCAATAAAGACACTCAGATCCTCCTCTGTCCTCCTGAAAGCAGAAACATCTCCCACATGAAAGATAGCGTCCCTGTACCAGGAAGTAAGGAGACATCCTCCCCTAGAGATAGGAAATTCAGAGCCCAGAAGACTGTAAACAACCCTTATTGCTTTGAGCTAATTTACTACCCCAGCCCCAATTCTTCTTTATTTCTTTATTTTTCATATTTATTTATTTTTGAGAGAGAGAGAGAGCAGGGGAGGAGCAGAGAGAGAGAGGGACACAGAATTCAAAGCAGGCTCCTTGAGGTCACGGAGTGGGGCTCGAACCCACGAACCGTGAGATCATGACCTGAGCTGAAGTCCGAAGCTCAAACAACTGAGCCCCCCAGGCGCCCATACCCCAGCCCAAATTCTGTTTAGAATGTCTTCCTTAATGGATGCTCCCAAAGTTAAGTTTTCTTTCTCCTCTCAATTCCTCACAGATTGTCTCTGTCTGAACAGTATGAAAACTGCCTGTCCTGGTTATTTCTTTATGTCTCAATGCTATTATTGGGCCTCTATGTGCATGTAATAAAACTCTGGGTGTTTCCCCTATTAATCTGTCCTTTGTAAATTTAATTCTTAGTCCAGCTAGATGAAATGTGGACTAAAAATAATGTCTTCCTCCCCTTCACAACCACACAAGCACCTTAACCTGGGACTTCCAGCCTCCAGAAGTGCAAGAAAATGAATTTCTGTTGTTTAAGCCACCAAGTCTGTGATATTCTGTTATAGGAGCCGGGAGCAGATTTATACAATAACAAAAAAGGGAAGAAACACAACAATCACAGTCTTTGTTTCTGAAATTGATCACATGGTCACAGGTGACGTTTATATCTACTTTCTTTCATTTTCCATTCCATATTCCCTTTGAACCCAACGAGTAGTAAATAAGTAATAGAGATCTAATGTAAGTATAGTGAATATAGACAACAATATTGCATTATACTCGTCAAACTTATCAAAAGACTACAACGTATTCTTTTTGTCCTCAACCAGCACTTCAGCTGGTAATTTTTTTCCTGGTAGTGACTTAAACCTTCATTCCTCAGGGGTCTAAGCCACTAGTGTCCTGCCTAGATTGGGTTATTATAATTTTCTATTGACCTTAACGGTAGGGCATGATCTCTAGACGAGCAGGGCATAGCACCAGGGGGACTAGAAGCAAAAATTTTGCTAGTGGATCACTAGAGATAGCAGTAGGGGATATCACTCCTATTTCTAAGCCTTGGATTCCTGGACATGTAAATTCTGGCTATGGGAAAACAACACCATGTACTGGATGATTTGGAGCACACACAGCCTAATGGAGGACACTGCCCCAGCCCTGAAAGGTATCACTATCTGGTTGGCACTGTAACTGAGTCTTCCAAAGTCTGTTCCACTATTTTATCAACCCAGCCCCTTTAGGATGATGGGAAACATTGCGAGGCCAGTAAATTCCATAAACAGGAGCTCACTTTGCAACCAAGTGAGCTCCTCAATCAGAAGCAATGCTGTGTGGATAATGCGTCCTGGAGGTCCACAGATGGTAGTTTTGGCAGAAGCACTGCACTCAGGGAAGGCAAATTCATACGCAGAGTAAGTGTCCATTTCAAGAAGAACAAAGTGTTCCCTCTTCCAAGGTGGAAGCCATCCAGTGTAATCAACCGGCCGCTAGGTAGATGGCTGATCGCCCACCCCAGGGAATGGCGCCATGTTGGGGATGCAGTATTGGTCTTTGCTACAAGCAGACGGGGCACTCAGCAGTGGAGGTAGCCAGGTCAGTCTCAGGGAGTGAAAGTCCACACGGCTGCCTCTGTACACAACCTCCATCCCTGTCATCATTTTAGTCCCCACCACACCCTACTTACGGTCTCCTGGACTCCCTGCTGTACTCCAATGGGAGTGAGATCTGCCAAAGATCTTCCCTATTGAAATGTTTATTTTACCTTTATATGAATATTAAGTGGGGGGGGGGGCGGGGGGGAGCTCTTGGGTGGCTCAGTAGGTTAAGCTTCAGACTCTAGATTTCAGCTCAGGTCATGATCTCACAGTTCCTGAGATTCCTGAGATCAAGCCATGTCAGGCTCTGAGCTGACAGTGTGGAGCTTGCTTGGGATTTTCCCTCCTTCCTTCCTTCTCTCCCTCCCTCTCTCTCCCTCTCTCTCTTTTGAAATAAATAAACTTCAAAAGCAAAAAAAAAAAAAAAAAAAAAAAGAAAACAAACAAAAGAAATTCCAATGAAGTGTTACTAAAACACTAACCAGGAGCTCCTGGGTAGCTCAGTCGGTTCAGCGTCTGACTTTGGCTCAGGTCACGATCCCATGATCCCATGATTCGTGAGTTCGAGTCCCATCCGGCTCTGTGCTGACCCCTCAGGGCCTGGAGCCAGCTTCTGATTCTGTCTTCCTCTCTTTCTGCCCCTCCCCCACTCGTGCTCTGTCTCTCTCTCTCTCTCTCTCTCTCAAAAATAAGCGTAAGTAAAAATCAAAATAACAAAACACTAACCAAATCATTTTACCATAAGCCTAGTACATGTATTTCAAGGTTCCACTGCTAGGAATTTTGTTAAAAATCAGTTTACTCATGAATAACGCTTATATAAAAGGGCACAGGAACACATGTCATTAGATGTGATCCTTGCCCCTAACCCTCTGATTCATGTCACACTAAAGCTGATAATTCTGCCAGGCTCCGAACCCCCAGTGACCCCATCCCGATCCCTGGAAGCAAAAAAGATGCCTTGTCGCACAACTTTCTGTAAATTGCAATAAAACAAAGCCTAAGGTTTCTTACCTTTCTATAGGAAATGCTCAGTTATTTGATAAATACTAAAACACTTCTAGGAATTCATTTTATGAGTTTGTTTATCAAACACATTTTGCAAGAACTGACCACACAAAAATTCCTGTGGAATTTGGTCCATAAAATTCACTTAAAATGTTGGAAATTTAAAACCTGCAAGAAAACAAGGAAGTAGAAAATCCTTAATCCTAACATGTTGTAATTACTAAAGGGATATACACACAGACTAAAGTTCTGCTCACAGAAGGCACAAGCTATAAAAGGGATATGCTTTTTTGAGGAAAAACAAAGAATTAGCTGATATCCTTCTTTGTTTTGTGGGTACCATAGCTAAGATGAGGTTAGACCCGAATTCATGATCTACTCCTGTGACCAAAAAAATCAAAAATAAAAATGCAATTGGTCGGGGCACCTGGGTGGCTCAGGTGGTTAAGCGTCTGACCTTGGCTCAGGTCATGATCTCGTGGCTCCTGAGTTGGAGCCCTGCATCGGGCCATGTGCTGACAGCTCAGAGCCTGGAGCCTGCTTCGGATTCTGGGTCTCCCTGTCTCTGTCCTTCCCTAGATAGCACTCTGTCTCTGTCTCTCTCTCAAAAATAAACAAACATTTAAAATTTTTTTTAAATTTAATTTGTCTTACTACATACTTTCTAGCCATTAAGAGGTAATTATGAAAGATTAAAACTGCCTTCAAAGGGGGTTGTAATAGCAGCTATCAAAGCAATATTCAAGCATGATTTCAAGGATGCTTTCAGGTTTAGAGTCAGCCTTCTTTGTCAAAAATCTTCACAATTTCCGGGGCGCCTGGGTGGCTCAGTCAGTTGAGCATCTACTTCCGCTCAGGTCATGATCTCACGGTTCATGGGTTTGAGCCCACATTGGGTTCTGTGCTGACAGCTCAGAGCCTGGAGCCTGCTTCAGATTCTGTGTCTCCCTCTCTCTCTGCCCATCCCCCCCTCACACTCTGTCTCTCTCTCTCTCTCTCTTTCTCTAGAAAATAAACGTGAAAAAAAAATTATAAAAAAAAATCTTCACAACTCCATCGAAAACTTCATCAACAGACTTAGGGCATCTATTTTCTTTTTTTGTTTTTGTTTTTAAATTTTTATTGATTTATCTTGGGAGACAGAGAGCACGTGTGAGTGGGGGAGGGACAGAGAGAGAGGTAAGAGGGAGGATCCCAAGCAGGTTTTGCACTGTCAGCGCAGAGCCCCAACGTGGGGCTTGAACTCATGAATGGAGGAATCACGAGCTAAATCAAAATCAAGAGTCAGATGCTCAACCGACTGAGTCATCCAGGCCAGAGGAATCTATTTTTTTCAACTTTCCCCATCTCTTCGTATCAGTCAATGATTGGCTTTGTTGACTGAAGATAGGTCTGAATTCTCTGTCCCAAGCTCTCTTTGTTGTCATCGCTTCTACCACTACCCTTTCCCCTCTCAAGACATTGTTCAATACAGATCTCACTATTACAGTCAAAAGACAGAACGAAAGATCCATCTGCCTGCCTATCCATGGTCTTGTTCCAACCTTAAATGTTGTCTTGATTCCTTGGAAACCCATCAATCAAGAATCCATTCTTTTGAGCATTGGCAGCCATTGTCTGATCCATTTTCTTCTTTGACAAACTGATGGTTATCTCAACTGGCACAATCTTTCCATCTTTTTTTTTTTTTTTTTTTTTTTTTTTAAGGTTTATTTACTTTTGAGAGACAGAGCACAAGTGGGGGAGAGACAGAGAGGGAGGCACAGAATCTGAAGCTGGCTCCAGGCTCTGAGACATCAGCACAGAGCCCGAAGAGAAACATGAACCCACGAACCATGAGATCATGACCTGAGCTGACGTCGGACCTTAACCGACTTCACCCAGGTGCCCCACGGTATTTTCATCTTTAATGCACTTTTCAGTGAGTCCACCATCCCGTGAATCTGGGCTCTTACTTTCATCACGAAGAAGTTCTCCTGCAAACAGGTATGTGTAGCTCATTTTCTCTACGATGCACACTGGGTCCCCTTGCCAGTGCTGGGACTGCCCAAGACAAACATGACGAGTGGTTTCCCCACGAAGTGAGGACAGAGGAAAGGCAGCTGGAGGGTCAGCAGTGGGAAGCTAAGGCCCAGGACTTGCCTCAGAGGCTCTGCACACACCACATCTTGGCCCGACCCTGAGCCAGCTGACGCCAGGTATAATGACATTCTTAATTCATTTCCCTCCAGCACAGAAGTCCCTCCTTTGTACTCCTTCTGCCTACCCCATATTCATACCCCAGTTTCACAATATCTTCACGCACGCATTCGTTCGCATGGCTTCTTTTCCATACTACGCTATAAAGTACTTTGGTACAGGAAGCACGCTAACTCATTTCTTTTTCCTAGCACTTGACATTTCAGAGATGCTAATAGGTATTTGTTGGGTGAATGAATTCATGGATTCCCTAAAATATAGCTTGCATAGAGAAAATAATAAGAGCTAACACTTACGGAGCACTTCCAAAATACCGCGTCCAAATCTGATCAGTTTGTATTATCTCACTCTTTGTTATTCATAGGAAGGAAACTGAGGCACAGAAATGTGAACCTTGTCACATAGCTAGTGGGTAGAATGGGGATTCAAATTCAGGCTAGTGGGGGTGCCAGGCTGGCTCAGTCAGTTGAGTTGGGTGTGGAGCCTACTTCAGAAAAAAAATTCAGGGGCGCCTGAACAGAATTTCAGTCAGTTAAGCCTCCGACTAGGCTCAGGTCATATTCTCATGGTTTGTGGGTTTGAGCCTGTTTTCAGGCTCTGGGCTCTGTGCTGACAGCTCAGAGCCTGGAGGTTGCTTAGGATTCTGTGTCTCCCTCTCTCTCTCTGCCCCTCCCCTGCTCTCTCTCTCTCTCTCAAAAATAAACACTTTTAAAAATTTTTTAAAAATTCAGGCTGTCTTACCTTATATCTAAAACACAAAAGAAGTTGACCAAGGTCTGAGAGACATTGGATTTTGAGATTCTGAGCCTTTAACAAAAATGCAAGCCGGCCTCCTGGGGTGCTAGAAGGCTTCTGTCTTCATTTGGGTGGTTGTAACTTGATCTGTATACATAAGTAAAAAAAATTCATCAAGCTGTACAACTTGAGATTTGTTCATTCTATGCAAGTAATTTCTCAGTACTAATTTAAAAAAAAAAAAAAAAGAAAAGAAAAATCTTTGTTTCATTTTGCCCTAACCCTTTCTAGTGCATTCAACAAATGCTTCCTTAAATGCTTCCTTAAAATTTGAATTCCTTTCTCAACATCAAACTAGTTGCCTTAACCTTGAACTCATTTTTCACAATTAAACTTACTTACTCCTGGAAGGCAGGATGCTCTTGTTACCTCTTCCTCTAGTCCTTTTATAATATTAGAATACTCTGGTATCCAGAGATATTCTGAGTCAACTATTTAGATGTGGTATTTTGAGAGTTAACAGCTTTATCTAATCCCACTACCAGCAAATTAGAGCAACTGGCAAGGTGTTAGATTTTTCCCTTTATTCTCCCCCCAGCCCCTCCCACCACCTACTTTTTCCAAGTTCTTCTTCTTCCTCATTCTCTCACACCTACTGAGAAATCAAGAAGCACACTTCTCTTCCGGGCTTGTTCCAGAGCAATTTTATGCTCGGAAAAGTTTTGCTGGACATTCTTAGGTATGTCTCCTCTCCCTGGGGGCTAGCCCCGCTAGGGACGAGAAAGGATTCCCTTTTTACATTGGGTCAAGATCCCCTGAGGGTAGGGTGGGAAACAGGGAGTAGCCTCGACATCCGTAGTGTGGTTCAGGGTCAAGGCTCTTTGCCAATTCAGTTTACCCTTGAGAGGTCTCCACAGGGACACCTTAGAATTCGCTACACCTAGGAATTCAGTTCTTAAATATTAAAAGCCTTTAGTTAGAGTAAACTCTGACAAATGCAAAACAGAGCCACAGGGAAGAAGATGGTTGGGTTGGGGGGGGGGGGGGTTTTCTTTGAGAGTTCTTGTAATTCTCCAGTTTTCTGAATATCAGTGTTTTAACCACATGAGCTGATTCATTAATTCAATACAGATGTATTGAAGGGATCCTGGGTGGCTCAGTTGGCTGAGCCTCCGACTTCAGCTCAGGTCATGATCTCAGTTCGTGAGTTCGAGCTCTGCATTGCCCTGCGTTGGGCTTGCCGCTGTGAAGTAGACCCGGCCTCAGATCTGTCCCCCTCTTTCTCTGTCCCTCCCCAGCTTTCTCTCCCTCTCTCTTTCTCTCTCTCAAAACTAAACATTAAAAAAAAAAAGATTTAAAACCATATGTATTGAGATTTTTTTGCTACTGCTACGCACTGTATTCTAGAGCACTGGTTCTCAAACTACTGGATGCACAAGAATTACAGATTCCTGAAAAACAGATTCTTGGGGGACCTGGGTGGCTCAGTAAGTTAAGTGTCTGACTCTTGATTTCAGCTCAAGTCTTGACCCCACAGTTCCGTGAGATGGAGCCCATGTCCGGCTCAGTGCCGACAGTGCCCAGAGCCTGCTTGGGATTCTCTCTCTCTCTCTTTCTGTCCCTCCCCTGACTAGTGTGCACACACTCTCTCTCTCAAAATAAACACACACTAAAAATAAAACAAAATAAAATAAAAGCCAGATTCTTGGGTCCCACTCCCCGAGATGCTGACTCAGTAAGTCTGGGATAACATGGAGCCCATAATTTTGACTTTTTCTTTTAATTTTTTTTTTTAATGTTTATTTATTTTTGACAGAGGGAGAGACAGAGCATGAGCGGGGGAGGGGCAGAGGGAGAGGGAGACACAGAGACACAGAATCCGAATCCAAAGCAGGTTCCAGGCTCTGAGCTGTCAGCACAGAGCCTGACGTGCGGCTTGAACTCACGAACCGTGAGATCATGACCTGAGCCAAAGTCGGACGCTCAACCCACTGAGCCACCCGGGCGCCCCAATAATTTTGACTTCTTTTTTTTTTTAATATTTTTTTAAGTTTTTTTATTTTTGAGACCGAGAGAGACAGAGCATGAATGGGGGAGGGGCAGAGAGAGAGGGAGACACAGAATCCGAAGCAGGCTCCAGGCTGGGAGCCATCAGCCCAGAGCCCGACGCGGGGCTCGAACCCATGGACCTCGAGATCATAACCTGAGCCGAAGTCAGACGCTCAACCGACTGAGCCACCCAGGCGCCCCTGATTTTGACTTCTAACAAGCGCTTAGGTGATGCTGATGTTGCCAGAAAGGACTATACTTGGAGTAGCATTGCATTAGGTTCTAGAAATAAACCAGGCCCTTAAAGAGTTATTATTCCCGCCAGTTATTATTATTCCTAACATAACAACTAAAATGCAGTGACCACTGCTGTGGGAAGATTGAGGTACAGAAGAGAGACATCTAATTCACCCAGAGAAGGGGACGGTGGAAGGTGATGCCCGATCTGTGTCTTAAAAGATAACCAAGGAAGAGGTGCCTGGGTGGCTCCGTCAGTTAAGCCTCTGACTTTGGTTCGGGCCATCATCTCATGGTTCATGAGTTCGAGCCCCATGTCCGTCTCTGTGCTGACAGCCCCGAGCCTGGAGCCTGCTTTGGCTTCTGTGTCTGCCCCTCTCCTGCTCACTCTCTTTCTCTCAAAAATAAATAAACATTAAAAACTTTTTTTTAATTAAAAAAAAAAAAAAAGATAAGGCAGGAAAAAAAAAAAAAAGCTTAAGAAAAAAACCCTAAAAACACGAACCAAACAAAGAGCCGGAGGGAAGCATTCAGAGTAGAGGGGATTGCTTGGGTAGAACAATTTGCCAAGGCTTGGAACTGGCTTGAGAGGCAGGCAGAGTGATGACTTCGTGCTTCCTTAGCCAACACTTAAGCAGAGGGACAGTAAGGCTGAATGGAAAGTAAATCACCCCGGCACAGAGTTGGTTCGGCGTGTGGAAGGTTCACTGGAGGCGTACAGAGATGGGGGCAAGAGACGGTGCTTGGACAAGGGTCAAGTGAGGCCATTAAGATGGCAGCGTGAATAAGTGACCTTGACATAGTTATTGACTGACTGAATAGAAGTTTGGGTGGTGGAAAAAGGAGTCAGTGATATCTCACCTATTTTGTAGGGTGAATTTTCTTTTAAGATTGGGGGTGGGGGGCAGCCCCTGCGTGCCTGTGTCGGTTGAATGGCCGATTCTTGATCCTGCGGTTTGGTTTGTGAGATCCTGCGTCGGGCTCTGTGCTGACAGTGCGGAGCCTGCTTGGGGTTCTCTCTGCCCCTCCCCTGGTCAAGCTCATGCTCTCTCTCAAAAATAAATAAACTTTTTTTTTTAAGGATGTTAATTTTTAAGTAATCTCTCCACCCTACACGGGGCTCAAACTTACAACCCTGAGATCAAGAGTCACGTGCTCTAGCGGCTGAGCCAGCCAGGTGCCCCTATTGGGTGAATTTTTACGGAACTTTGAAACTTGTGCTCACGGTAAAGTCACTGGATGAAATAAAGTGGCCATGAATTACTTGAAGTGGATGACAGATATATTATCAAGGTTTATCATATTATCCACCATGTAAGTGTGAAGTTTTTCGGGGCACCTGGGTGGCTCAGTCACTTAAGTGTCTGACTTCGGCTCAGGTCATGACCTCACAGCGCGTGAGTTCGAGCCCCACAGAGGGCTCTGTACGGACAGCTCAGAGCCTGGAGCCTGCGTCAGATTCTATGTCTCCCTCTCTCTCTGCCCCTCCCCTGCTCTCTCTCTCTCTCTCTCTTAAAAATAAATAAAAAACATTTTTTTAAAAAGTGTGAAGTTTTTCATAGTAAGTTTCTTTTAGGGGAAAAAAGTGTGGTTTTGCTCTCCTAGCTATCTCTAAACCAGCAGCTTCGGTGGTGTGGTTCATCCTGATAACACAGGTAAATTGAGGGTCATCTATCTCCCAGAGGAGCCAGAAAGATGGATTGTTTGTTGCAAATTAAGGTTGACTCTTTTAGAAGAGCTTCAGGCTCACTGAATACAGTTTAGGAGACTTGAGGCAAAGAGCATTGTTGCTTTTTAAAGATTATTAATTGAAATGCAGCTTAATATTTAAATATAAGGAAGTGCCTCCTGCCCTCTATTTGCTTACAAAGCCCTAGGTCTCCTTTAAACCCATTCCTTCATCAACAAATAATGACTGAATATCTATTATTTTCCTGGTACTTTTCTAGATAGTACTTCTCAAAACAATGGCATACTAAAGGATCACCTGGAGAACTTTTTAAACAGATTCCCAGTCCCCTCCACCACAGATTCCTATTCTGGAGTTCTGTGCTACACCCACCCATTTGTGTCCCTAACAAGCTCACAAGTGATGCTGATGAGGACAGCCGCACTCTTCTAGGGCTGGAATACTACACGGAACAAAACTGGCAAAAATTCAAATAACTGTCGTCACATGGCTTATATTTTATTTTTTAAGATTAAAAAAAAACTTTTTGTTTTTTACATTTTTTAAAGTTTATTTATTTTGAGACAGAAAGAGAAAGAACCAGCAGGGGAGGGGCAGAGAGAGGTGGGGACAGAGAGAGGAGGACAGAGGATCTGAAGCAGCTCCAATGCTGACCGCACAGAGCCCGGTGTGGGGCTCGAACTCACAAACCGTGAGATCATAACCTGAGCCAAAGTCAGACGCTTAGCTGACTGAGCCACCCAGGCGCCATATTTTTAAGATTTTTAAAAAGTTTTTATTTATATTCAAGTAATCTCTACACCCAACATGGGGCTCAAACTCACAACCCCAAGATCAAGAGTCACATGCTCCTCCCGACTGAGCCAGCCAAGGGCCCCATCACGTAGTTATATTTTAACAATGTTTTAGAAGTTTATTTTTTTTTATTTTACTCATCTCTACACACAACGTGGGGCTTGAACCCATGACCCTGAGATCAAGAGTCACACGCTCTCCTGACTGAGCCAGGCAAGTACCCCTTAGCTTATATTTTAGTTGTAGGGAAATAGAAGATGATAGACAGATGAAGAGATGATATAGACAGATGAGGATAGAGCAAATATATATTGTGTCAGATGGTGACAGGAGGTCTGAAGAAAAAGCAAGTGGAGGGGCGCCTGGTTGGCTCAGTCGGTTGAGCGTCTGACTTCAGCTCAGGTCATGATCTCCGAGGTCTGTGAGTTTGAGTCCGGCGTCAGGCTCTGTGCTGACAGCTCGGAGCCTGGAGCCTACTTCGAATTCTGTGTCTCCTTCTCTCTCTGCCCCTCCCCCACTCATGCTCTGTCTCCATCTCTGTCTCTCTCTCTCTCTCTCTCTCTCTGTCAAAAATAAATAAACATTAAAAAATAAGAATAGTGAAAGAAAAAGAAACACCAAGTGGAAAATGATAGGGAGTGCGGGACATTTTTGAGAAGGTAATGTTAAGGAGGTAAAGGAGTGGAGAGATCAAGCTGCTTAGATTTCTAGGGGAAGAACCGATCGGGAGAGATAAGAATGATAGCAAAAGCCCTGATTCTGGAGATTTCCTGGCTTGTTCCAGGATCAGTTAGGAGGCCAGCTAGGAGGGTGGAGAACACAAGGTGACAGGACAGAGTCTTACAAGGCCAGAAGAGGTTCACGTTAATCCAGGACCTCAATTTGTGACTGTAAATGTGATAACACCGAACGGGGATTTTAAGCAAAGGAATAGCTTGATATGAGTTGTCTTAACAAAAATTCATTCTGGACAATATGTTGAAGACTAGATAATAGGAAGGCTAGGGTGCAAACATAGAGACCAGGTGGGAAACTATTGGAATCATCCAAGGGACAGATGGTGGTTTGGATAGACTGGTAACCTGGGAGATAGTTTAGAAAAGGTCAAATGCAGCTTGGACACACGTAATTTCAAGCCCCTGGCTCTCTTGTGACACAGGCAATAACCAATAAATACATGTTCTTTAAAAGAACATAACCATGGGGCACCTTGGGTAGCCGAGACTGTTAAGCATCAGACTCTTGATTCCAACTCGGGTCATGATCTCAGGGTTTGTGAGTTCAAGCCCTATCATGGGCTATAAAGTAAATAAAAATAACAAATACATAAAAATAAAATAAATAACCATTTCTTGCTGCTCTGCTGGCTCTCTAAGCCCTGGCCCATGTGATGATCAAAATTCACTCCCACAGGGGCGCCTGAGCGGCTCAGTTGGTTAAGCGTCTGACTCGGGCTCAGGTCACGATCTCATGGTTGTGGTTTGTGACTATGAGCCCCGACATGGGGCTCGCTGCCGTCAGCACAGAACCCCCTTCGCCTGCTTCTGATCCTCTGCCTCCCTCTCTCTCTGCCCCTCCGTCACGCCCTCCTGCTTTCTCTCTCTCTCCCTTTGTCCCTCAAAAATAAACAAATATTAAAAAAAAAAAAATACTCCAACCATTGAAGAAAGAAACATTGGAAGACACAAAAATTAAAAGAAAGAAGACATTGGGTTCTACATGTATTTTGAAGGCACCATCAACAGAGATGGCCTTAAGGTTTTGGCCTGAACTGAAAAGATGGAATTGTTATACACTGAGACGGAGACCGTAGGAGGAGCCTGTCTAAAGAGGAATATTGGGAGTTTGGTTTTTGAAATATGAATTTTGTGACGCCTTATAGAAACCCCAGTGGGGATGTTAGGTAGGCAGTTGAATATATGAGATTGATTTTGGGGACTAGGTCTAGGATAAAGATGTACATTTGAAGGTCAAAGGCATATAGAAGGTATTGAAAGTAATAAGACAGGATAAGATCACCACTATAGTGAGTCAAGATAGAAAAGAGGTTTGAGAACTAAGCTTTGGTACCCTCTAACCTTTAGATGAAAGGAGATGAGAAGAATCAGAAAGGAGACAGAGAGAGAACCATCAGGCCATTAGGTAGGACACCAACAGAGCATAAACTAAAGAAAGAAGATTTAAGTCAAAACTTACAGTTTCTTGGGGCGGCTGGGTGGCTCAGTCAGTTAGGAGTCCAACTTCGGCTCAGGTCATGATCTCTCAGCGCGTGAGTTTGAGCCCCCACCAGGTTCATTTCTGTCAGCCTGTCAGCACGAAGATCCTCGGTCCCCCTCTCCCTGCCCCTCCCCTGCTTGCATTCTCCCCAAAACAAATAAATATATTAAAAAAAATTTTTTTTGCTACCTGTGGTCACTTCATTACCTGTCAGGTCTCTTGTCCCTATTTTCCAATGACCCATTATCTTCTCTAAAATAATAATAATAATAATTCTTCCTAACCATCCATTATTTTTCTAAAATAATAATGATTCTTTGCCAAAAGTGTTCATTTTCTAGAATTCCCTCCCCTATTCTCTCAACAATTTTCCATCTCGGTTCAACGGAAAATCCTCCAAGAAGGTTTTGCGGATTCCCCTCCCCAACCACACCTTCTCTTGTTTGGGCCCCCTTAGCATCCAGTACATACATCATTTTTGGATTTATTTTTCTTTTCAATACTCATCCCAGGACATTTTTTTTTTCTTTCTTTCTTTCTTCTTTTTTTTTTTTTTTTTTTTTTTGGTCTGTTTTGATCTACTCTACTAAACTATTACCTCCTCAAAATTAAGATGATGTTTATTTCTTTTCTCTCTAGCACATGATAGGCACTCATGAATTATTAGTTGAATAAGAAGTAAATAAATACATACACTATGTCTGTATGTATGTAGGCAAGAAACAGTTACTTACTTATAGAATGGGTTTATTAGCCAGAGTGAAAGAACGTAAAGAGAAAATAGGAGCAGAAACATACGTGAGAATTAAGTGAAAAGAAAACAGGTGAATGCTTATCAGTTTGGATACATCCAAGTCAACTCAAATGGACAATGGGTGCAGGGTAAAAACAATGATGCATCAATAATAAATCCGACGATCCCGTCCGTGAGAAATTAATTCCATGTTTGATGTATACATTAAATTGAGGAGCAGTGAAGTCAATATTCATCCTCCTGATGATTGTCACTTCCTCTTTTTCGTGACAGGTCAGCAAAAATCTGGTGCAAAGTTGGGACACCTGTGCTCTGAAAGGATTACGTCACCCAACGTGCGTTTCCTAACTTTAAAGTGAGGAATAAATCTTGTCTGAAAAATACTTTTCATTTTTAGCTTTTTTTCAGCTCTTTCCCAGAGGGCGGTCCTAGGAAAACAAAACCTAAAATCACTTTTTGCATTTGCAGCCCTGGACTCTAGCGCATTGTAACACACCCCTCCTCCACCCACGCAGCCCACCCCAACAATTCCTAGGTCTCCAACACCTACCTGAGCATGCTCAACCTTATTCAAATTGCTTTCCTGGGCAAAGAATGTAGTTAAGTTTGCCTTCTAGCTACCAGCCCCCTTCCCTTTGGTCTTTCTCTCCGGAGGCTCCGACCCTAGATACAATAAGACACAGATGGGGGAGGGGTGACTTCAGCCCAGGCTTTCATGCAAAGATTCCAGTCAGCAAAGAACAAAGCTTCTGGTACCTGCAGTTTAGAGAGCTGTGGGCAAAGTAAGGCGTCTGGTGGCCTTGACTGCACTCATTTACCAACTGTGCGAATTGAGAGGCAGGAAGTCAAGTTTTCCGCGTCTTTTTTTTTTTTTTTTAAATTTTTTTTAACCTTTATTTATTTTTGAGACAGAGAGAGACAGAGCATGAACCGGGGAGGGTCAGAGAGAGGGAGACACAGAATCTGAAACAGGCTCCAGACTCTGAGCTGTCAGCACAGAGCCCGACGCGGGGCTCGAACTCATGGACCACAGGCTCAACCGACTGAGCCACCCAGGCGCCCCTTCCGCGTCTTAATTTACTTTTCTCCCGGTTTTATTGAGATGTAATTGACATTTGACATTGTATTAGTTTAAGGCGCACAGCATAATGAACTGATGTACGATATGTTGCAAAATGATTACCACAATAAGTTTAGTACACATCCAACATTACATTCCCTTGATTAAAACAAATCATATTCTATGGGGCCACCTGGGTGGCTTAATCGGTTAAGCATCCAACTTCGGCTCAGGTCATGATCTCACAGTTCATGAGTTTGAGCCACATTGGGCTCTGTGCTGACAGCTCAGAGCCTGGAGCCTGCTTCGGATTCTGTGTCTCCCTGTCTCTCTGCCCTTCCCCACTCATGCTGTGTCTCTCAAAGATAAATAAAAAAACATTTTAAAAAGTATAAAAAATCATATTCTATTTGTAATGAGACAGAGACTGTCTGCCTGAGCACACTGTATTTCCACCCATCTTTTCCTTGATGTTCCTATTTGTATTCTTTTCCCCTCCAGCAGGACGGTCTGAGAAGACGAAGAAAAGATTACATAGAATTTATCTCCATGCTTTGGTCCCAGCAGTACTCCTATGCTCACGAATTGGCATCCTCAAGTTATGAGCAAAACTCTCTTTGCGTGGAAGCAAAGCCAGCAGCTCTAGGTGGAGACCCAAGTAGCAGAGAATGTGACAGGTGTAATCAGCTTGCAGCTCAGAAAAATACGTAATTGGAATTTGCTAAGGGTTTACTTTTAGGGGTGGGAGATTGGAAAAGAGGAAGAAATGTTAGGCTTCGCCAATATTAATGTTTTTAATGTCTATTTTTATTTTTGAGAGAGAGAGAGAGAGAGACAGAGCATTTGTGGGGGAGGGTCAGAGAGAGAGGGAGACACAGAATCTGAAGCAGGCTCCAGGCTCCAAACTGTCAGCACAGAGCCTGACGCGGGGCTTGAATTCATGAACCTTGAGATCTTGACCTGAGCCAGTTGGAAGCTTAGCCAACTGAGCCACCCAGGTGCCTCAGGTTTCTCTAATATTGAATTCAGGAGTAGGGAGGAGAATTGAAAGCTGCAGACTGTAATCTTTGTCTATAAATATGTACTGCTAAAACCGAACCCTAAAAACTGCTCCTTTGGAAAACTGACTGAAAATAAAAAAAATAATTGAAGCCGGGGATGGAGTAGGATTGCAGGACATGACAGAATTGCCGGGCCAGGGAAGGAAAAGCTAACGTAAAAAAGAGCCAGAGAAGAAAAGAGAGGCCGACTTCGGCTTAGGTCATGATCTCCCGGTTCAGGAGTTCGAGCCCCGCGTCAGGCTCTGTGCTGACAGCTCAGAACCTGGAGCCTGCTTTGGATTCTGTGTCTCCCTCTGTCTCTGCCCCTTCCCTGCTCACGCTCTGTCTCTCTCTATATCGCAAAGATAAATAAACATTAAAAAAAAAAAAAAAAAAGAAGAGACGGGAGGTCCAACACAGATTCTAAAAGAAACTTGTCGCAAATGTGTTGGCAAATCCATTCACAGGAATATCATTTGCTTGGAGGATGTTCTTCTCTACCTTCCTCTTTTCAGTTGGGTCGGTTTACAGGTCAATAAATTTCATTATTTTAGATCTAGGAACGTCCCAGGTGAAATAAGAAAGGACTGCTCTCAATCTATCATGTTGTTCGCTGCATTAAAATAATAAACACAACAAAAAGGTAATTTCAAACTTGGAGCTCATGAGCATAGGATAAAGACAGAATTCCTATTAATAGCCCCCATTTGTAGATCACTGAGTGTCAAATATTATGAGGATTTAGCACTTTATTTCCTCTAATTTTTATAGCAACACAGACAAGGTACAGATGAGGAAACCGAGTCAAGATTCTATCCAGCCACGCATGTCTAAAAACTACTGAAAATTTTTCCATACTGGTGGCAAATGCATAATTACCTACCAGGCACCAAAGTCAGCTACAGATCAGCAGGCTACAGGTCCCCTCCTCTGGCTTTTGTTAAAGGAGACAACAGTCCTGGGGCAAAGACAAGCCTGTCTCTCCAAAGCTAAAAAACAAGAAGAGGGAGTTGAAAACAAGTACTATTTTTAACATCCACTGACGCCTTAGCAACATACAATGTGTGTCTTATTGTGACCTTAGGGGGACTCAGGAGGAAAATAGAGCTACGTGGTTGGAGCTTCTGCCATAACCAGCTCGATGTTGAGACCCTACGGGGCCTTAGATCAAGATATTAACTGCCCGAGTGGAAGATTCAGTCGTCTGAGGTGCCTCAAGTGCATCTTTGATTTTAAAAGACGGAAACGTGGTGAACCCAGAAATATTTAATTGCCGGTTTTACTTTTGCTCCTAGGTCCTGTGGCCCCAGTTTTCCCGTTCCCCACCCAGTCTGGACTACCCGGCAGCTACCTTTTGCATGACAATGGCCTTGGTGAGACTGGCAGACAGGATTAACTGAGAATTCACGAGGGTGTGTGTGGGCGTGGGGCTGCCGGGAGGGGCGGGTCTAAGGATGGGCGAACTTTCCTTATAAATCTAGAGACTCCAGAATCTTCACCTTTTACTAAATTGGGTTGGTTGGCGCTTGGCCCTTTCGGTGGTGACGCCACTGCATCCTGTCTTTCTGATACTCTTACATCTGGAGATCTTCAGATTTCTCTTTTAAGTTCTTCCACCTAGACACGTAAGCCTGCATCTCCCTCTTTTTTTTCTCTCTTCCCTCAACTCAGCAACATGAATACGGATCCAGCTCAGCTCCAATGCCCGCCTTGCCCCGAAGCGCCCGATTCTAGGGACTCTTCTCCAGTGCCTGAGATTGATGGGCCTGAAGAAAATTATGCACCCTTGCAAATGTCATCTGCTGAGACCCCCCACACGGAGACCGGTAAGAGAAAATTAATCCTTGAAAGGCTGATTTCCTTGAGGGAGAGTGAAATCTGAGGAGGGGAAGGGTCATTCGTTTCCCTCGTGAGCAATTACAGCCCATTAATGAAAGCAGGTGTCCTCTATTAAGCCTCTGGACACCTGTCCCAATTGTAACTTGGTGGGTGCGTGCCCTTGCACCCAGGTCCCAGGTGTCAGGTAAGCGACAAGGGCCGCAGGACGCTGGCATTTCAATGGCTGACTGGGTAAGTGAGGCATTAGGTGCATAGGCCCTGTGGAAACACAAATGTGTTGTGAAAAATGAGTTGATATATACATCTTAACAGACTGGGTGCTGAGCACATAGTAACAGTAAATGTTACTATTAAGTCAGAAGTGCTAACATCACAGCTAGGCGTAGGGGATGCCGTGAGCATCACCTTTTTGATTTGTCGGGTTTTCAAGGAGTTCCAGAAATGGCGTGGCTAATTATGAATCGCACCTTGTTGAAAAGTTCTACCTTCGTACAACAGCGGCAGTGGCTCTCCTGCCTCTTTGGTTCTGTGGGTGGTAATTGGGGCAGCTCCGAATTTCTGAGAGCCTGCTATGCTCAAGTCTCCTATATCCTGAGGAAATGTCCACCCCATTTTATGGTAGAGGATCCCAGAAGGTTTAACCTGCTGACATTCAGGGGCGAGAGCCCAAATTTGAAACTCAGGTTGGCTTCTACATGGTAACCGCAGGCGTGGGGGATGATCAGTTTGCTGTAAAGTCCGCACCGCTTTTTTGTGAATCAATTCGGCAGTAATTGTTAAAAATGAAAACGTAAACGAATGTTTACCCAAGAAAAACCACTTTTAAGATTCATGGTAAAAATAATCGTTTAAACATTGTTTACATGATTCCCTCTAAAACCAAGCTGCTGGAGAAGGACTAAGAAACTGCTTTATTGGATTGTTGGATTTTAATGTTCCCGGTTTTCCTAAACTTCATGTCGATGCCCTTTTATAATTCCGAACATTGAAAATACAGCGCTGGATTGTGAGAAATGGCTCGGGAATGAGCAAGTGGGCGTGTCCTCCTTAGCAAGCCAAGTGCAAGTTTATAGAGACCGGTTTTTTTTAGGAGATGCCCCCACTGAAGTCCTTGGTCTCGCCCACTTAACAAGAAGCACAAGATTGTGAATTTTTGCCTCGTAAAGGCTGTCTCTTTATTCCATGACTAGGGTAGAAATTAAAGAGTTTAAACGGCTACTAAATCTAGGCAATATAATATTTGTTAGTTTTTTTGGAGGGGAGGAAGCACGCACGCGAGCGGGGGCGGGGGGTGGGGCTGGGCAGACAGAGATGGAGACAAATGGTCCAAAGCGGACTCTGCTGACCGCAGAGAGCCCAATGCGGGCCGCTCGAACTCACCAACCCGGAGATCAAGACCGGAGCTGAAGTCAGACACTTAACCGACTTGAGCCACCCAGGCGCCCCTAAACTGTGGATTTTAAAGGGTCCCCAGAAACTGATCCTACAGTATTAAGTATGATGTAAGGGATGATTAACTTTACAAAAGGAAGTTAGGAAGGGACATGATAGGGGCGGGAGGGGACTCCAGTGATCATTCCCACTTTTCTGAACAGTCACAGCATGGACTCTTGAGCATCGATTTGCAGTAGAAAGCTTTTGTCAACGAGGTTTGAGGAGCACCTGGCTGGCTCAGTCAGTGGAGCATGTGACTCTTGATCTCAAGGTTGTGAGTTCCAGCCCCATGTTGGCCATAGGGATTACTTAAAAATAAAATCTTGGGCCACCTGGGTGGCTGAGTTGGTTAAGTGTCCCATTTCGGTTCAGTTCCTGAATTGCCCCCACCCCCCCCACCCCCCCCACCCCCCCCACCCCCCCACCCCCCCCCACCCCCCACCCCCCGCCTCCCCACCCTGTGTTGGGCTCCCGCAGAGCCCACTTGGGATCCTTGTCCTCTTTTTCTGCTCCTCCCCCGCTCTCTCTCCCAAATGCGCATGCTCTGCTCTGTCAAAAATAAACAAACATTAAAAAATAAAGTCTTTAAAAAAAAAAAAAGTTGAGTCCCACTCTGCTTCCCAACTAGTAAGCCATTGGCCATGTCCCTTGGTTGTAAGATGGCAGCGACTGGTAAGTTATTGGATTGGCCTCCTACAAAGATCAGCGAAGTGTTCGGGGGTCACTCCTATTTCTTGAGTTGAAATGACCACCATTATCACCTCTATGTTTTTACCTACTACCTGAGGTTGAGGGCTCTCAAAAAATGCTTTGACAACCATAGGTTTGCGAATGTAATTTGCTATTTGAAAGGTTTTAGAGAAAAGTGTTGTTTTATTCCCAACAGTCTCTCCTCTTCCTTCCTGCATGGATCTACTTGTTCAGGACAGCCCTGATTCTTCCACCAGCCCCAGAGTAAAAGTGCTGCCCACTTCTGCAGAGGAGATCACCGCGAAGAAGGACGATCCAGCTCAGGGCAAGAAACAGAAGATCAGAACCGTCTTCTCTCAGACCCAGCTATATGTACTCAATGATAGATTTCAGAGACAGAAATACCTCAGTCTCCAGCAGATGCAAGAACTTTCCAACATTCTGAACCTTAGCTATAAGCAGGTAGAGTTTGCCTACTTGTTCTTGCAGTGCGAAATAAAAAACCCAATTTGCAGATGAGCATTTCCTAACATCTGTGTGTGCATCTTGTAGGCTTAGGTACCGCCTACAGATAATTTTCATATGAGAGTAGGATCTTTGCAATGTTTCGTGACCATTTTTTTTTTTTAATTTTTTTTTTTTAACGTTCATTTATTTTTGAGACAGAGCATGAACGGGGGAGGGTCAGAGAGAGGGAGACACAGAATCTGAAACAGGCTCCAGGCTCTGAGCTGTCAGCACAGAGCCCGACGCGGGGCTCGAACTCACGAGCTGCGAGATCATGACCTGAGCCGAAGTCGGCCGCTCAACCTACTGAGCCACCCAGGCGCCCCCCGTGACCATTTTTTTTAACGTTGTAATGTGTTAATATGCCATGGTGTATTTAACCACTTTTCCCTGTTGCGCAAGCCAAAATCGTGAAAATGTTGCCAATTTTTCCTTAATCAAAGGAGATGCATGTATTCCCATCTTCCAGGTTAGGAGAGTCCCTAACCAACACTGCTCCTCATTAAAATAAAACTGGAATCTCTTGTTTGTGTGCATTTCATTACTAGCGAGGTTAATCATTTTCCATATTCTTGCACATTTTGCAGTCAGACAGATACTGTATGGTTTTCTGTCACTGGTGCCATACTTAGTCTAAGTATATAAATACTTCTGGTCCTCCTTAATGTCATTTTCTACCTTATACTTATTTGTAATCACCTGGAAATTTAAGCTTCTTGGATGCTTAAATAGATTTGATATTTTCCAAATAGTTGTCCTTGTGGTATATTTCATATTTCTTGAGTTGAAATGACCACCATTATCATGTTAAATGGAAGTGTGCTTATGGGGGAGCCTTCTTTATTGCAGACAAAGTACCTTTAGCTGACTACTGGCGTGGGTAAACTATGAAAAGGGAGATAGGTAGACATTTAATGTGAACATTCTAGAATAGATATGCAGTGGTTTTTCTCAAACTGGTTAGGTTTATTAAAAAGCAGCCAACTGACTTGAGGGGCTGTGACACTCATTCATAGAAAATGGTTTCAAGATTTCAGAAAGTACTCTAGAAGTTTCAGTTTCCTGAGCTTTAAATAGTTGTAGTTGCGGAGGGGGGGGGGGGAGGAGAATTGTTAACAATATTCTTTGATCCCTAGTACATCCACATTACTGGTGTTTTATGTTTTCCTGTTTTCCTGTCACCTTTTTCTTTGTAGGTTAAGACCTGGTTCCAGAACCAGAGAATGAAATGTAAGAGGTGGCAAAAAAACAACTGGCCAAAGAATAACAACACTGTGACTCAGGTAACAGGAAACGTATTTTCCTCCTTTTTTTTTTTTTTCAAGTAGGCTCCATGCCCAGCGTGGGGCTTGAACTCACGACCCTGAGATCAAGAGTAGCATGCTCTACTGACTGAGCCAGCCAGGCATGCCTCTGTTTTCTTTTCCATGGCTTTTTCGTTTTGGTCCTTGCTAATGTGTTAGAACCCCAGCTGCAGACCATCCTGATTTTCTTTCTAGCCTTTCAGTTGATCTACCGTTCTCTTTCAGAACAGCTCTGCAAATCCAGAATACCCAGGCTTCTATTCCTATCACCAGGGATACCTGATGAACACTTCCGGAAACCTTCCAATATGGGGCAACCAGACCTGGAACAGCCAGTCGTGGAGCAACCAGACCTGGAACAGCCAGTCATGGAGCAACCAGACTTGGAACAGTCAGTCGTGGAGCAACCAGACCTGGAACAGTCAGACCTGGTGCCCCCAAGCCTGGAATGGCCAGGCCTGGAACAGTCAGCTGCACGACTGTGGAGAGGAATCCCCGCAGCCCCAGATACAGTTACAGCAAAATTCTGTCAGCGATTTGCAGTCCATCTTAGAAACGACTGGGGAAAGCCACAGTGTAATACAGCAAACGGCTAAGTATTTTAGTGCCCAGCAAATAATGGATTTATTCCCAAACTACCCTGAACATACAGCCTGAAGTCGCGTGACCATGAGTGTATTAATCCGTCTCCATTTGGGCGATGGCTGTATTACTTCTAGGATTTGTCTGCCTTGATAATTCAGTTTTTCATTATGTTTATTCTGTCCATCAAGGGGGAACGGCAGGAGTCTCATCAAAGAGGATTCCGTAGCTTTGGCTGCTTTGAACAACATGCAGAAATATGTTTCTGGCTCTAGATAACTAGATACAATACTAATTTGTATATCTTTAGGCTCCAGAATTTAACCACAAGAATAGGAAGTAAAAATACAAAGATGTGATGAAGGATTATTTGTATTTTCTGAGATAGTGAGGCTTAACAACCTCAATTGTTAATGGTGGAGGGTTAAGTTATAATGTGCGTCGTTGATTTCCTCTGCCCCCTGTGCTGGTTTAACTACAACTCCTGACGTGTTCGTTATTCCAGTATTTGTAGAAAGCTGTTTTTATATTTTAATGTGTCGTGATGATAGGACCAGTTTGGCTAGTGGTTTATGATAGATTTAAGTACAAATAAATACCCACTTTATCTTTTAGTTGTCTCTACCCTGATTTCACCAGTAGCTCAGTGACTAAAAAACTTGACTAAACACGGGTCTTTATTAGAGTCTTTTGATGTGGGAAGGACCAATTAACTGAAATCTCTTTAAGATACTGCTAAGAGGCTGCTCTTAGAAAGGGACAAAAGTAAAGGGACAAAAAAAAAGAGTAAGGAAAAGATAGCTAAGTATACAAAGCTAGGTGACTGGTTAATTAAATCTCAACAAACTTTTTTCCTCCTTGTGTGTGTAATAATATTGAAACAATAAAATTTGTGGTTCTTGGGAGTTAAAGACGAGTGCCCCATCTGGAAGATTAGAAGCAGAAAAGTGATAAACAGAGCTCTTAGGTTTGTAAAGAGGCTTAAATAAAGGGCAGCCAGGGAATAGGTAATAATGGAAGGTAGAGAAGACTGGAGAAGGAGGGGAAAAGGTCAACCAATTGGAATCTCACCCTGTAACTCACACCAGGGATGTGTCCACTCTTCTCTACAATTGTACTGTGCCAGAAGGCACTGTGTGGAAATAAGCTTTTTTAAAACATTTTAATGCCAGCTTTTATTTAAAAAGGGACTTAAGTTTATAGACAAGCTACAAAGCACAATATCAATGTTTTAGAACATCCAACTCTTGGTTTTGGCTCAGGTCCAGACCTCTCCGGTTTCTGAGTTTGGGCCCCGCGTTGGGCTTCCTGCTGGCGGTGCGGAGCCTGCTTGGGATGCTCCTGTCTTTCTGCCCCTCCCCTTTCTCTCTCTCTTAAAATAATCTTTTAAAAAATAAAGTATAGGAGCGCCCGGGTGGCTCACTCATTGAGCGCCGACTTCAACTCAGGTCATGATCTCACAGCTCGTGAGTTCGAGCCCCGCATCGGGCTCTGTGCTGACAGCTCAGAGCCTGGAGCCTGTTCGGATTCTGTGTCTCCCTCTCTCTCTGTCCCAACCCACTCGCATTCTGTCTCTGTCTCTCTCAAAAATAAATATTAAGGGGCGCCTGGGTGGCTCAGTCGGTTAAGCCTCCGACTTCAGCTCAGGTCACGATCGATCTCACAATCCGTGAGTTCGAGCCCCGCGTCGGGCTCTGGGCTGATGGCTCAGAGCCTGGAGCCTGCTTCCGATTCTGTGTCTCCCTCTCTCTCTCTGACCCTCCCCCGTTCATACTCTGTCTCTGTCTGTCTCAAAAATAAATAAACGTTAAAAAAAAAAAATTAAAAAAAAATAAAATAAACATTAAAAAAATTTTAAAAAATAAAGTATAGGGGCACCTGGGTGGTACAGTTGATAAGGTCTCCGACTCTTGATTTCAGCTCAGGTCATGATTTCGTGGTTCATGACTTCGAGCCTCGAACTGTGCTCTGCTTGGGATTCTGTCTTTCCTTTCTGCCCCTCCCCTGCTGGTGCACACGCTCTCTCTCTCTCAAAATAAAAACTTAAAGTAAATCTACAAATATATTAGTGTTAACATAAACTGGATCAGAGACATGTTTAAATTCTGAGGCTAGGGGCGCCTGGGTGGCGCAGTCGGTTAAGCGGCCGACTTCAGCCAGGTCACGATCTCGCGGTCCGTGAGTTCGAGCCCCGCATCGGGCTCTGGGCTGATGGCTCGGAGCCTGCAGCCTGTTTCCGATTCTGTGTCTCCCTCTCTCTCTGCCCCTCCCCCGTTCATGCTCTGTCTCTCTCTGTCCCAAAAATAAATTAAAAACGTTGAAAAAAAAAGTTTAAAAAAAAAAAAAAAAAATTCTGAGGCTAGTTGGGAATACTTTTTTCCTAGGTAAATTATGTTTTCCCCTTAGAAGAAGCAGAGTAGGCATCTATGAACTATACTAATAGTTCTTTTTACTATCCTTTTCCATCCCAGTTCACCCCGAATTGATCTGAATCAGAGCACTTTTAATCACCACTGCCTTCTTGCTCCATGGCAACATCTACTTTCTGAAGCAGACACAGAGACCGGTCCACTAGGCAGTTTTCCTGGTCATTTCCCTCACGGTTTCCCTAATTTTCCAATGTTGCTCTGGGACCATCCAAATTCTCTAGACATTTGACAAATGACATCAGGGGTAATTTCTGCCTATACCTAAGTACAACACAATATTCTTTTAAAAGTTGTCAGATAGTTGAATTTTGTGCCAAGCACGTTATGAACTGAGTAAATCATGAAAACAAAGCATTGACTGAACAATTAAAATAGTACATGAAATCTCTAAATCCCTACTATTTTCATTTTGTTATTCAAGCAAATTTGAATATGACTTGTTTTTTTAATGTTTACTTTTGAGAGACAGCACAAGTTGGGGAAGTGGCAGAAAGAGAGGCAGATAGGATCTGAAGCAGGTTTTGTGCCCACAGCGGAGAGCCCAATGGGGTGCTTGAACTCACAAACTGAGATCCTGACCTGAGCCAAACTGAGCCACCCAGATGCCCCCCGACCCCCCCCCCCCCCAGTATGACTTTTTACAAATGTGATTTCACTGTTCTGCCACCTGGCCTTTTCATTTAAGTGTATTGAGTGAAGGAAAAATTCTTTTTTAAGAGATTAGAGCGTTTTAAGATATGTCACTAGGGAGCCTGGCTGGCTCAGTCAGTGGAGCGGATAACCCTTGACTCAGGTTCCTGAGTTCAAACCATGTTGGGTGTAGGGCTTACTTTAAAAAAAAAAAAGGGAGGGGCGCCTGGGTGGCTCAGTCGGTTGAGCGTCCGACTTCGGCTCAGGTCATGATCTCACAGTCTGTGAGTTCAAGCCCCGCATCAGGCTCTGTGCTGATGGCTCAGAGCCTGGAGCCTGCTTCCGATTCTGTGTCTCCTTCTCTCTCTGCCCCTTCCCTGCTCATGCTCTGTCTCTCTCTGTCTCAAAAATAAATAAAAACATTAAGAAAAAAAAAAAATTTTTTTTAAATAAAAAAAAAAAAAAAGGGAGGCCCCTAGGTGGCTCCTTTAAGGATTGGACTTTGGCTCAGGTCATGATCTCCCGGTTGGTGAGTTTGAGCCCGGCATTGGGCTCTCTGCTGTCAGCGTGGAGCCTGCTTCGGATACTCCGTCCCCCCCACCCCACCCCTCCCCCCATTCTCTCTCTTTCTCAAAAATAGATAAATAAACTTTAAAAAAAAGATAATATGTCACTAACATTTTTATGAAATCCTTTGCTCTAAAACTAAATGCACATAACGAATTGCCAACACATATGAGGAAATACTAAATGGTGGACCAGAACTTAGGACCTTGGGAAAATAGCTAGTACAAAGTGACAGTCTTTTTTTTTTTTTTTTTAATTTTTTAAAATTTTATTTTTGGGGAGAGACAGCACAAGTGGGGGAGGGGCGGAGACAGAAGGAGACAGAATCCAAAGCAGGCTCCAAACCCTGGAGCTGTCAGCACAGAGCTCAGAGTTCAAACTCCCAGACTGCAAGATCATGACCTGAGCCAAAGTCGGACACTCAACCAACTGAGCCACCCAGGCCCCGCAAAGTCTTCAGAAACTCCAGTTAGCTCTCTAGTACTGAACATTGTCATGTAACAGATGTTTTTACACCCTTGATCGCTGCTTGTTTCTGCTTTGGACTAAGTTCAGCTATAAGACATTGGGAATAGGCAAGGGAATGGCTAAGAATTAAAGATTTAGAGTGGCAGAACACCTGTTACATTTAAAACATGGTTCTGAAAATGAAGGGGAAAAGAAGGATTGAAAGAAAAGAAGGAAAAAAGAATTTCTGGTGTTTAGCGTTTTCTTTTGGGGATTAGCCATTTTGGAAATGCCAGTCACCTCCTGTGTCTTCAAACAGGCACCTGTCAGGGTAAAGACAAAACACCTCAGGGAACCCCACTATCATCAGGGAACCAGAGTCTGGGTTTATTTTTTTTAAGAGATTGGGCCTCTCCCCACCCTCCCCACCCCAGTACAGAAAGGTGTTTTTATCAAAGCACAGGACGCCTACAGGCAGAAAGAAGCTGCCTGGACCTTTTTGACTGCAAAACTAAAACGTGCTATGGAGAACAAATTTAAATAATAGAGAAATGAACAATAAATCAAATCTAGTAAGCACAGTTTAATTTCTACAGGTATTTTAGTATATGTCATATGGATGGTCTTTTTTTTTTTTAATTTTTTTTTTAACATTTATTTATTTTTGAGACAGAGAGAGAGCATGAACAGGGGAGGGTCAGAGAAAGAGGGACACACAGAATCTGAAACAGGCTCAGGCTCTGAGCTGTCAGCACAGAGCCGGACGCGGGGCTTGAACGCATGGACCGTGAGATCATAACCTGAGCCCAAGTCGGACGCTTAACCAACTGAGCCACCCAGGTGCCCCTGGATGGTCTTTTTCATAAATGTTTTCATTTTTGAGAGAGTGTGCACATGCGCGCACGAGAGAGGGGGAGGGGCAGAGAGAGGCTCCAAAGAGGGCGCTGCACGGACAGCAGAGAGCCCGATGCAGGACTAGAGCTCACAATCTGTGAGATCGGGACCTGAGCCAAAGTCAGATGCTTAGCCAACTGAGCCACCCAGGCACCCCCTGGGTGATTTTATGCGAATTTTTTTATATATTGTAACAGGGTCATACCATACATTCTCTTCTGAGAGGTGTTTTTTTTTTTTTTTGCTCCACTTAGCATTATATCTTCAACCTCTTTGCATGTCAGAATTTAGAGGTATATATCTATTTGGAAGAATCCTAAAAATCGATAATTACATTATTTAAAATTTATTTATTTAAGTAATCTCTACACACAAGGTGGGGCTCCAAACTCAACGACCCAAAATCGAGTCGCATGTTCTTTCAAGTGAGCCAGCCAACCACTCCTATAGTTGCATTCTTAAAAAAGATTTCCTATTTTCCTGAAATGTATCAGCCAAGGTTGAGATGGTCTCCTTCTTGAATATTCTCTTTAACAACATTTCTGACGGGAAGAACATCAGGGTGAAGTTCAGGTCATTGAACTACAGGGAAATATTAAGTTTGGGGGCTCTTTCTTACATCTCAGTGTGACTTTGTCATTCCCTTAAAAAAAATAAAAGCTATTTGTACAATATTAAGAGAAGATCATTACATAAAGTTAACTTTCAACATCACTGTTAACTTTGATATTATCTTTCCAGACATTTCCATGTGTACACGTGACACACAATAGAATTATAACCTATTTTTCCTATCCTATATGGAATACCATCAAGCATTTTGTTCTGTAACTTGCTTTTTCTACTTAAAAGTATATCCTGGGGTGGCCGGGGGTGGAGGGGAGCGGTAGCAGCTGGCTGGTTCAGTCAGGAGAGCCTATGACACTTGATTTCTAGGACTGTGAGTCCCGAGTCAACGTTGGGCATAGAGCTTATTTTAAAATAAGTGAAATTAAAATTAAATAAAAAGGATTGTGCTCATGAACATAGAAAAATGAATGTTTTTATTTATTCTCTCTCTCTCTTTCTCTCTCTCTCTTTTTTTTTTTTTTTTTTTTTTAGTAATGTCTACACTGAATGTGGGGCTTGAACCTACCAACCCAGAGATCAAGAGTAGCACACTCTTCTGACTGAGCCAGCCACGCTTGGTTTAATTAAAAAAAAAAAAAAAAAGAGGACTACCTGGGTGGCTCAGGCTGTTGAGTGTCTGACTCTTGATTGGGGCTCAGGTCATGATCCCTGGGTCTGGGATCCAGCATTGGGGCTCCATGCTGAGTCAGGAGATTCTGCTTAAGATTCTATCCCTCTCTCTCTGCCCCTCTCCCCTGCTTGCCCTCTCTTTCTCTCTAAAATAATAATAATGATGTTAAAAAAAAGAGAGAATATATCATACAGATCTTTCCACACCAGTAAATTTGTTGTTTCTTCATACCAGTAAATTTAGAACTGACTCAATTGTTATATTACACATTACAGATGCACTGTAAGTTATTTAAAATTGCTTCTGTTTTGGTGATTTACCACTACAAATTATGTTGCTATTAACATATATATGCTATTATATATTATAATATATAATATATATAATGTTATTATATATATTATGTTGCTATTAACATATATATACATATATATGTATAGATATATACACACACAATACCTAAGAAGGTAAAAGATTGCTCTTTGAGAATAAAGTTAATAAAAGCAAAATTCACTATCTTCTTAAGTAAGCCCTATAAAAGCTTGACAAAGTTGCCAAGAAGAATGAGGAGAGGTGCAAACTCAATTTTAAAACCTTTCACTTACCCTTTTGGTCACAGAATCGCCAGGAATATAAACTAGTATGATAGAGATAAGGCAGAAAGGAAATTAATTATAAGTGCACCTGCCAAGCCCCTCCATCTTTTTACATCCCTTTCTTTTGAAAATCTTGCTCTCTCCATCCTCCGAGAGGAGGTGGTTGTTACCTCCGGTGTCATATTTAAGTTACTTTCTCATATTTCAGTTTTTAAAATTCACTTTTTCTTCGTTTTCAGCTTCCATTTCCCTTTCGGTTTGGACCTGAAAGGAAGAAGCGCACCGGGTCGGTTTGCCTGGGTCGTCTGAATTTCACAGCCTAGATTCAAAGCTTTTGGTGCGGTAGGATTAGGAGCCTTGCTTACTGAATTTCAAGCACCCGGTTCTCGGGGGTAAAGGACAAGTTTAATTCTGTTCTGAATAATCCTACTATTCAGAAAACTGGGTGTCTACGGGGAAAAAAACAGGCCACGACTGCAAACCTAAAGGAAAGAGCAGATAACTGCCAGACAGGGGCAGGCAAGTGGGGGAGGAACTTTAGTAAATATTGCATGCCTCCTGGGGGCCGCGTGAGCTTTGCCTCAAGCGGGAGATAAAGAGAATTTGTTAAATAAAGAAGCCAATTGGGGCAGACAAAAGCTTCTGGCACAGGAAGTTAGTTCGAGTGAGGATGCTGAAATGTAGGCATTTGAATAGGTTCCTCTGCGTGAGGTTGAAGCGAAACCTGATTTAAAAGAAGCAGCAGCTGCTGGCAAGTTTTTCCTTGAAGGATTCCCGGGTTGTGGGTGGTTGATGTAAAACTGTGGTCCTAGAAGAAAGCGTTTCTTGAGAACTTGAAAAGGTTAAGCTAAGAAATTACTTCGCCAATGGTAGCATTACCTCCAGGTATACTACCAAGCAAGCTATCAGAAAAGATCAGGTTAAGACGCTAGAATCAGAGGCCCGTGGGCGGCTCAGTCGGCTGAACGTTGGAGCCTTGATTTCAGCGCAGGTCATGATCTCATGGTTCGCGAGTTCGAGCCCCGCCTGGGGCTCCGGGGCTCACAGTGCGGATTGTCTTTCTCTCTCTCTATGCCCCTCCCATACTTCGGCTCTCCCCGTCTCTCAAAATAAATGAACATTAAATATACATATACATTTAAATACATCCATTAAATATACATATGTATTTAAATATATATATTCAAGATATAAAGGTGCTAGAAACATATGAAATCAATCTAATCACACTCTCACGCCACAAAGTATGGGGAATGAGATGGGTCACGCTGACATAGGGACAGGGCGCAAGGAGGATAGAAAGGGTAGCGATGTTCATATATGTCTCTGGTGCCTGATGTGACTGCAAAGACTGAGGAGCAGAACCTGAGATCGAAGGGCTGGGGTCGTGCAGAAGGAATGTCCCTGGACACAGTCACACAGGCATGCTCTATTGCAGACACTGTGGCAAGTATTCCTGGCCGCAAGAGCAGCTCTCCTTAGCTTGATGAACCGCTGTGGAATTTATTTTCACTACCTGAGCATTATACATGTGGGGCTGGAATGGGGTCAAGGATGGATGGCCAATTTAAGTGAAGACTTAACAGATGCTGCCGGGCTGCCTGAGTGGCTCAGTTGGTTGAGCTGAGCGTCTGACTCTATTTTGGCTCGCGTCAGGATATCTCGGTTTCAGGAGTTCGAGCCCCATTTGGGGTTCTATGCTGACAGTGCAGAGCCTGCTTGAGATTCTCCCTCTCTCTCTCTCTGCCCCTGCCCCGCTTGCTAAATAAGAGGTGCTAAATAAGGCTTCTCTGGCTCCTTCCGTTCCTTTCGGTGCTCTGTGCACATATACTCTGCCCACCTAAATCTAATATGTCCTACTGGCTGCTAATTTCTCTGTAATTAATGTGCCGTATGTGTTACAAAAATTTCGGTTCTGTTCCATAGTGGAAGTGAACATTCTCAGACAATATAGTAAGTGCGCATTAAACTGTATAAGCCACGCAGTTCCTGTCGTTTTTGCAACCATAGATCGCCCCTGATTCTTAGCCTTCCCTCGATCCCAGATCTCATTTTTTTTTTTTTTTTTTTTTTCCAGGTCTCATTTCTTAAGTCTAAATCCTTCCTCAGCCACTTAAATCCTAGGATCATACTTAACATTCCCCAAACTGTGTAGGCTTTAAAGGTTCCTCTGGTGCTGCCCTTTGACCCATTCAGCACAATTATGTTAATTTCCACTGGTTCTCTGATCAATTCTTATTCATATAAAAAAGGGTTTTTTTTTTTTTTATCTGTTGAGACTCTGCACTACAATCCCCATCAGGATGAGAGAAACATGATTATTATTCTTAACTCCATCAGCGGCTTTTTACTTTGTCTTTCCTCATGCCACGTGCATTTTCCAAAAGAATAGTGGAAAATAAAGCCAGTTTCAACTTGGAGGAAAATAACTATGTATGAGTACATGTAGACAGCATTTCTTTTACATGGGAATAGATTTATAAATTTGATTTCACGTGATCCTTAAGCCACACTCTGAAGTTAACTACCATTTCTATGTAAACGAAACGGAAGTTCTGGAAGTTTACAGAACCCAGCCAATGGTGTAGGGCCTTCTCTTCCGTCTGAGTTGACTATAACCCCTGTCTCCACTGAGAAACTGCACCCCCCAATACCTCTTCAATCCACTGCAATTCATTTTCTGTTCTCAATGAGCCATTGTCATAAATCAAACTAAAATGTAAAAAACATCATAAAATTCACCCTTCATTAGCTCAGTCAAGGAATATTGGTTAATACTTCCTAGGTATCAGGTATTTTGCTAGGTGTTGGAGGTTATGCCTGTCTTCTTGGAGATAAGACAGACAGTTAAATGCTTTGACCTTGGATATTACCTTACCTGACTCTAACATTTATAGCAACTATGTGCCCAGTATTGTGATAACTACTTTAAATGCATCTCTTATTTAATTTTCATAAAACAAGATGAGGTATGATTGTCCCATTACAGATGATGAGGGTTGGAACATGAATAATAACTTCCCTATGGACACACATCTAAGTAGAGCTGAGTCTAAAACCTATAACCTCAGCTATACTCCTATACACATTTGTTTCCATTTCAGAATGCTGGTGTCCGGGAGCAAGAATTCTGTCCCCTTCCAGAGTCCTTTTGATAAGAGTCAAATTGACATGAGACAGATTAACAAGAGAAAACCAAATTTAATAGCATACATACGGGGAATCCACACAGGCATGGAAATTCCAAAGGCAGTCAGGCAAAATGAGGTATATATGTCTAACTGAGCTAGGGAGACTGGGATAGGGGACTTTGAAGGGAAGGAATGCAACTCATAGGGCAGTAAGAACAGATGTCTGTTAATTAGATGTTTGCCTTGCCATACAGATAAGGCAATAAAAATAAAATTTATCTCTGCTAATAACCCTTATTCTCATAAATGCCTTTCCCACCGTTACCTTGCAGACCTTGTAGGGCTTCTCCTCTGCTAATGGAAGTATTCCACGGGAGTCCGCCCTCAGACCTGTTCTATTACCAGTCTTCATGCTTTACCCTTCTTTGTCACTGGCACCCCTACACCTCTAGGCTAATTGTTCTCAAGTCTGGATCTTCAGTTTACGACTCTGCAGCGGCCAGATCTCAGACATGTCTGCCTACTTGGTATCTCCATTTACACTAACCTGATTCTGCCACTCAGTTTCCTCATCTGTAGAATAAGCATGAGTAAGGGGCGCCTGGGTGGCTCAGTCGGTTAAGCGTCCGACTTCGGCTCAGGTCATGATCTCACAGTTCGTGGGTTCGAGCCCCGCGTCGGGCTCTGTGCTGACAGCTCAGAGCCTGGAGCCTGTTTCAGATTCTGTGTCTCCCTCTCTCTCTGCCCCTCCCCTGCTCATGCTCTGTCTCTCTCTGTCTCAAAAATAAATAAACATTAAAAAAAATTAAAAAAAAGAATAAGTGTAATACTTTTCTTACTTTGTGGTGAGGATTGGCGCTAACGTAGGCAAAACCCCCCAGGTAGGCACTCAGTGAATGGTAACCGTACTTCTTATGGACATTTCACTGGCATTGCAAATCTAGCACGTCCAAAATCAAACCCATTATCTTCTTCCCACACTCCTCTTTCAGGATTTTCTGTGCAGGTTCATGGCAAGATAATCCATCCTATTATCATAGCCAGATCCTGGCAGTTATCCCAGGATATTTACTTTCCTTCATCTACCATATCCAAATAGTTCCTAGTCAAGTCTACCTTATTATTATATTCCAAACCACCCGGCAGGTTTCCATATTAGCTACTAATATTGAGCACCAACTGTGTAAGAGTTTTTTTTAATACTCCCTTGAATATTCATTTAAAGAGGATATCGTGGTGCACCTGGGCAGTTCAGTCAGTAAAGCGTCCAACTCTTGGTTTCGGCTCAGGTCATGATCTCACGGTTTGTGAGTTCGAGCCCTGAATCAGGCTCCGCGCTGACAATGCAGAGCCTGCTTGGGATACTCTCTCTCCCTCTCCCTGTCGGTTGTAGACTACTTAATATAAAAATTAAGAACTTTAAAAAAACATTACAGATTGAAGGGAGACTGATTTGATATTTGGTATGGCCCTTCTGAAATGCAGTCAGATAAAAAGACCCAAACCAGGTTCTCTCCAATTAAAATCCACTCCAATTAAAATCCCCTACCATTTGTGACCTTGAGCAAGTTACTCTGCAATCTTTTGTGTTTCAGTTTTCTTGTAGGTCATGCTTGAAGGTATTTCAAAAGGTTCCTGTGAAGATTGAATGAGACATTCATCTAATATGATTTTTTTTTTAGGTCATGGACTATAGGCAATAAATAATGTCAGTTATTGGCATAGAAATACAAAATGTGAATAGCTTTCTAACACTCCTGCGAATGTATGCTGAGTCATTATTCAGCCAACTACATAAAGAAACTCATTGCATCAGTGTTGGGAGTAGCCACAAAAAAAAAAAAAAAGAAAGAAAGTCTAAATGTCCATCAATAGGACTTCGCTTAAATATGTCCTGATAAATCCATATACTGGAGTATTTTTACAGCCATTAAAAGCAAATAAGGGGTGTCTGACTGGCTCAGTCAGTAGAAGATGCAACTTTAAAAAAAAATTTTTTTTTTAATGTTTATTTTTGAGACGGAGAGAGATAGAGCATGAGCAGAGGAGGGGCAGAGAGAGAGAGAGGCACACACAGAATCCGAAGCAGGCTCCAGGCTCTGAGCTGTCAGCACACAGCCTTACGTGGGGCTCGAACTCATGGACTGTGAGATCATGACCTGAGCTGAAGTCGGACGCTTAACTGACTGAGCCACCCAGGAGCCCCAAAGATGCAACTTTTGATACCCAGGTCGTGAGTTCGAGCCCATGTTGGGTGTAGAGATTACTTAAATAAATAAATAAATATTTAACAAAAATTTTCTGATGGTAAATTGTATTTTCTTCCTTTGTTTCTTAGTCTCCCTTTGTTACTGATTTATCAATTACATTAATCTTCAAAGAACTAATTTTTAAATGTTAATTTTTTTCTCTAGCCTGTCTGCTTTCTATTTCACTAATTTCCACTGTTTATTTTTCCTAAAGAATTTTTTTTAACGTTTTATTTTATTTTTTGAGAGGCAGAAAGAGAGCGCAAGCAGGGGAGGGGCAGAGAGAGAGGGAGACACAGAATCCGAAGCAGGCTCCAGGCTCTAACCTGTCAGCACAGAGCCCGATGCAGGCCTCGAACCCACGAATGGGGAGATCATGACCTGAGCTGAAGTCAGATTCTCAACCCAACCGACTGAGCCACCCAGGCCCCCCTCCACTATTTGCATTATTATTTTCTTTCTTACTAACTTTGGGTTTAATTTGCTTGTCTTTTTTAGCTTTATAAGAAGAAAATGATATTTGGGTTTTATTTTATTTATTTATTTATTTATTTATTTATTTATTTATAATTTTAATGTTTATTTTTGAGAGACAAAGAGAATGCGTGAGCATGGGGTGAGGGGGCGTGCGCCCATCAGCCAGGGAGGAGCAGAGAGAGGGAGACAGAAGATCCCAGGCAGGCTCTGCCACAGACAGCAGGGAGCCCTATTCAGGACTTGAACTCACAAACCGTGAGATCATGACCTCAGCCTGGGCAACTGACTCAGCCACCCAGGCGCTCCACATATTTTTCAATATAATCACTTTCAGCTATAAATTTCTGTCAAAGCTCTGATTCAGCTGCAGCCCACAAATGTTGATAAGTTGTATTTTATAATTTATTTAAGAATATTTTCCAGTGTTCCTTGTGATTTATTTTTTGGTCCATGGATTACTTACTCACAAGTTTTCTTTCTTTCTTTCTTTTTCTTTCTTTCTTTCCAAGTCTTTACTTTTATTTATTTTATTTTATTTTATTTTATTTTATTTTATTTATTTATTTATTTAACGTTTATTTATTTTTGAGACAGAGAGAGACAGAGCATGAGCAGGGGAGGGGCAGAGAGAGAGGGAGACACAGAATCTGAAACGGGCTCCAGGCTCTGAGCTGTCAGCACAGAGCCCGACACGGGGCTCGAACTCACGGACTGTGAGATCATGACCTGAGCCGAAGTCGGATGCTTAACCGACTGAGCCACCCAGGTGCCCCCCAAGTCTTTACTTTTAAATAGTCTCCACCCCCAACATGGGGCTTGTACTTACAACCCCAAGATTGAGAGTCACATGCTTCACCGACTGAACCAACCAGAGGCCCCTAAAGTTTGTTTTTAATTCCCAAGCGTTGTGATTTTCTAGTTGTAATGTTATTACTGATTTCTAATTCAGTTCTGTTGTGGACAGAGAATATACTCTGTAAATCTCAGTGTTTTAAATTTTATTAAGACTTATTTTATGGCCCAGCATGTTGTTTACCTTGGTCAACATTCCGTGTGCATTTGAAAATGATGTGTATTTTTTAGTCACTGGGTGGGTGTAACATTCGTTAAATGTCATTGAGATAAAAGTGGTTGGTAATGTTCACATCTTCTATATACATGCTGATTTTTGAGTACCCTGCTCGTTAGTGAGAGGTGGTGATTAAACTCCAATATTTTTTATTTGTCTCTTTAGTCTGCCTGTTTTTACTTCACGTATTTTTTTAAAAAATTTTTAATGTTTATTTTTGAGAGAGAGAGAGAGAGCACACATGTGCGTGAGTAGGGGAAGGGCAGAGAGAGGGGGCCAGAGGATCTGAAGCAGGCTCCCCACTAACAGCAGAGAGTCTGATGTGGGGCTCGAACTCACAGAAACATGAGATCATGACATGAGCCAAAGGCAGACACCCAACCAGCTGAGCCACCCAGGTGCCCCTACTTCATGTATTCCTAAATAATTTTTTTAAGATTTTATTTTTAAGTAATCTCTATACCCAAGATGGGGCTCGAACTCATAACCCTTAGATCCAGAGTTGCATGCTCCTCAGCACCTCAAGTAATTTTTTAAAAAAATTTTTAATGTTTATTTATTTTTGAGAGACAGACAGAGCACAAGTGGGGGAGGGGCAGAGAGAGAGAGAGAGAGAGAGACGAAAGAGAATTCCAAGCAGGCTCCACACTGTCAGCACAGACCCTGAAGCAGGACTAGATCTCATGAACTGTGAGACTATGACCTTAGCTGAAACCAAGAGTTGGTTGTTTAACCAACTGAATCACCCACTCAGGTGCCCCCAATATTGTAAAGATAGTAATGCTTCTCAAATGAATTCATATTCAATGTTATCCCAGTTAAAATACCAGAAGGATTTTCACTGGAAGTTGAAGAAATTAATCCTGAAAAATTCCAAAGGAAAATGAGGAGGGAGTAGCCCTGCAGCCCTTAAAATATGTAAGCAATTTGGTGCTGCAGAAAAAAATAGATCAATGGGACAAAGATGATCCAAAATATCCCCAAGTACATATGCAAAAAAAAATAATTTTTTTAAATGTTTACCTATTTTTGAGAGAGTGTAAGGGGGGGGGGGGCGCAGAGAGAGAGGGAGACACAGATTCTCAAGCAGGCTCCAGGCTCTGAGCCATCAGCACAGAGCCCAATGCAGGGCTCAAACCTATGAACCTGAGCTGTGAGATCATGACCTGAGCTAAAGTTGGACACTTAACTGACTCAGCCAGTTAACCCAGGCGCTCCTAAACATTTTATTTTAAAGTAATCACTACGCCCAATGTGGAGCTCAAACTTAACAACCCCTAGATCAAGAGTCACATGCTCTACTGACTAAGCCAGCAAGTTCCCCTAAATAACTCTCTCTTATTATTATTATTATTTTGTTAATGTCTGGGTTGACAGTTTTTGTTTTCTTTCTTTCTTTTTTTTTTTTATTGAGAGATAGAGGGCACAAGTGAGCGAGGGTGTGGAAAGAGAGAGAGAATTCCACAATGGGGCAGACAGAAAGAGAGAGAGAGAGAGAGAGAGAAGCAGGGCTCGAGCTTACCTGATGCGGGGCTTGAACTCAGGAACCTTGAGATCATGCCCTGAGCTGAAGTCAGCTGCTTAACCGACTGAGCCACCCTGGTGCCCTAAATTAACTCTTTTAATTAAAGTTTGCCTGGCATGTCTTCTTCTTCTTTTTTTTTTAAATTTAAGTTTATTTATTTTTGACACAGAGAGAGACAGAGCATGAACAGGGGAGGGTCAGAGAGAGAGGGAGACACAGAATCGGAAGCAGGCTCCAGGCTCTGAGCCATCAGCCCAGAGCCCGACGTGGGGCTCGAACTCACGGACCGCGAGATCGTGACTTGAGCTGAAGTCGGCCGCTTAACCGACTGAGCCACCCAGGCGCCCCGTGACACGTCTTCTTTTATTCTTTTCCTTTTGGGTTTCCAGACTTCTAGGCTCTCATTAAAGCCACATACCTGTTTGCCAATTCTTCCAGCTCCACTGGTCCCAAGTCATAGTCACCTCTTACCAGGATAATTACAGTGGCTTCTAACTGTCCCTCTGCATCTATCCTTGCCTAAATTTAGTGCAAAATTTCTTTTAGGTATATGACTAAGGATGGAATTATTGGGGCATCAGGTAGTTGTATTTTATCAGTTACCTTTTGCTCGTACAGCCCCCGAATACAGTAGCTTAAAATAACAAATTTTTCTTATCCCTCATGAATCTGCAAATAGGCTAGGAGTGGTCAGCAGATCCAGGCTGGGTTTGGCTAAGCTTCAAGCCACAGATCGAGTTGAGTGAGGCTTCTCCCTGAGGCTTGGACTAAGATATCTCTACCTGTTTATTTTGGAGGCCAGTCTAAGTTTGCAGCAGTTACCCAGGGAAGCTCTGCCCTTGGCAATGGCAGATATGAAAGAGGGCAAATGATAGTAAGGCATGATCTCTTAAGGCAGAACTGACATAGCTATTTCTTCTGCCTTATTTTATTGGTCAAATCAAGTCATATGACTGAGACTGAAGTTAAAGGAAAGCATAACAAAATAAAAAAAAAAAAGGGGGCCCCTAACTGGCTCATTTGGAGGTGCATGCAACTCTTGATCTCAAGGTCCTGAGTTCAAGTCCCATGTTGGGTGTCGAAAATACAAATAAACAAACAAACAAACAAACAAGGAAAATGGAAGCACACTCCTCTCTTATAGTAGAAGGAACTTGTCTTAGTCTGTTAGGGTGGCTATAACAAAAATACCATACTAGGTGGCTTATAAACAACAAAAGTTTATTTCTCATGGTTCTGGAGGCTAAGAAGCCCAAGATCAAGCCACCAGCAGGTTTGGTGTCTGATGAGAGCCTGCTTCCTGGTTCATTGACTGCCATCTTTTTGCTGTAATCTCACATGAGGGAAAGAGAGAGGAAGCTTCGGGGGTGGGTGGAGAGCTTCTGTAAGGGCATTAATCCCATTTATGAGAGCCCCACCCTCATGATCTAATCATTTCCCAAAGGCCACACCATCTAATACCATCGCCTTGAGGGTTAGGAAGGAGTTCACCGTGTGAATTTGGGGTTGGGGGGGACCCAAACATTCAGACCATAACAAAACTACAAAACACTTAGTAGAGAGCATGGAATTGGGGGTGGGATGGGGTGGGTGAAGAACTGGGGCGATGCATTTTCAATTTTTCCCAGAAAGCCACCGCTTTCTCAAGTGGTGGTACGATTTTACACTCTTACTTAGCAGTAAAAACAGTTCCCGTGTTTGCACACTTGCCCACAGCTGATGTTTACAGTTACGAAGTTTCGCCACGGCACGAACAATGACAACAAATGACTTAAAGTTGATCCAGTTGAAGTCCTAATACTCAATGTGATGGTATTAGTTGGTGGGGTCTTTGGGAGGTGATAAGGTCTCGAGGGTAGAGCGCTCATGAATGAGATTAATGCTGTTATAAAAGGGGTCCAAGAGGGCTCCCCTTTCCCTTCCACCACCTAAGGATACAACCTGAAGTGTGCAACCCAGAAGGTGGCCCTCACCAAAGCAAACTGGCACACTGATCTTGGACATCAGGCTCCAGGCCAGAACTATGAGAAATAAATTTCTGTTGTTTATGAGCTACCTGGTCTGTGGTATTTTGTTAAAGCAGCCTGAAGAGACTAAGACATTAAGCATTTTTTAAATGTATAGATCAATTTGGGGCGCCTGGGTGGCTCAGTCGGTTGGGCGTCCGACTTCAGCTCAGGTCATGATCTCACGGTCTGTGAGTTCGAGCCCCGCGTCAGGCTCTGTGCTGATAGCTCGGAGCCTGGAGCCTGCTTCCGATTCTGTGTCTCCCAGCTGTCTCTCTCTCTCTCAAAAATGAATACACATTTAAAAAATTAAAACAAAAATGTATACATCAATTTGACTCAGGTCATGATCTCACAGCTCCTAAGATGGACCCCTCGGAGGGCTCTGTGCTGACAGCACAGAGGGGGAGGCTGCTTGGGATTCTTTCTCTCTGCCCTTCCCCCATTCATGAGAGTTCTCTCTCCCTCTCTCTCTCAAAATAAATAAATATTTAAAAAAATGTACCGATAAAGTAGTGTTACGTATAGTCATGCTCCCGTGAAACAGAGATCTAGAACTTTTCATCTTGCAAATATGAAACTCTATACCCATTAAACAAAAAGCTCCCCTTTTCCTCTTTCCCTGGTTCCTGACAACCAGTGTTCTACTTTCTCTTCCTGCGACTTTAACTACATGAATTTATTTACTTACTTACTTATCTATTTATTTATCTGGACTACGTTAGATACCTCATACAAGTAGGATCACGCAGTATTTGTCTTTTTTGACTGGCTTATTTCACTTAGCCTAATGACCTCACAGTTCATCCATGTTGTAGGATATGACAGGATTTCCTTCCTTTTTAGGGTTAAATAATATTCCCTCAGATAAACATACAGCATTCTGTTTATCTATGATCCATTGATGGATTTTGGGGTTACTTTCACTTATTGACTGTTGTGAATAGTGCTGCTATAAACATGGGTATGAAAAATCTCTTCAAGAACCTGTTTGCAATTCTTTCGGATATATATCCATAACTGGTATTGCTGAATCATCCAGTGTTCTATTAAAAAAAATTTTTTTTAACATTTATTCGTTTTTGAGAGAGACAGCATGAGTGGGAAAGGGGCAGAGAGAGAGAGAGAGAGGGAGACACAGAATCTGAAGCAGACTCTAGGCACTGAGCTGTTAGCACAGAGCCCAATGTGGGGCTCGAACCCAGGAACTGTAAGATCATGAACTGAACTGAAGTCGGATCCTTAAGGGACTGAGCCACACCGGGGCCCCTTAAGGTGTTCTATTTAAAAATTTTTGAGGAACCTCCATACTATTTTCCATAATGGCTATACTATTTTACAAAACCACCAAGAAAATTAAAAACGTTGTGCTTCAGGGACGCCTGGGTGGCTCAGTTGGTTAAGCGTCCAACTTCATCTCAGGTCATGAGATCACGCATGGTTCGTGGGTTCGAGCCCCAGGTGGGGCTCTGTGCTGACAGCTCAGAGCCTGGAGCCTGCTTCAGATTCTGTGTCTCCCTCTCTCTCTTCCCCTCCCCCACTCACACTCTGTCTCTCTCTCTCTCAAAAATAAATCAATATTAAAAAAATAGAAATAAGAGAGGCAGAGACAGCGCACGAGGGGGAGGGACAGAGAGGGATGGAGCATTCCAAACAAGACTCCACGCTGCCAGCACAGAGCCCGATGCGAGGCTTGAACCCACGGAACTGTGAGATTATGACCTGATGCCCAAATCCAGTTGGAAGTTCAACCCACTGAGCCACCTTGGTGCCCCTGGAATTAATTTCTGAAATCTATCCTAACTCACGTGATTCAGTCCCATCAATTAAGTCACTAAGCCTAGGGCAATCCAGGAAGGGTAAAGTCGCTTTATAAGGAGACAGGTGGGAAACACCTGCATTGCAAGGTTTGCTGGGTTATGACCTGGACCAGAGCCAGTCAGGAATCGTTCTAACGCTCTCGAACAAAACGGACTCAGGATGACTGGTTTGCGGCCGCCCACGCCTGCGCAGTGAGGGCGCGGCCGAAGCCCCGCCTCTCGCAGGGTCTGCGGTTTCCCAGGCGCCAGACCAGCTTCCAGCGACGCCGCGGAGGGCGGAGGAAGTGGCTGGTCGAGGCCGCAGGGCTGGCGGGGCTCCGCGGCCTGGGAACCCCCGCGCTCGGTGCGCCCTGCAGCAGGGGTCGCGGAGAGAGCAGGGCGGCGACCGGAAGGAGGAAGGTGGCTGGGTGCCTGGCGGACTGCGGGTTGCAGCCGCGCCGACAACCAGGGCCCGGATCAAGGACACAGATGTAACACTGGGTGATTCGTTGGCGTCACTCTTTGGGGATCGACACCCTGGAGGTTCTCTGTGGTGATGGGCCGGCGTGGGGAAGACCGGGAACGCAGAGCCAGAGCTAGCTAGAGGGCTGGGGCCTCACCAGCAGCCTGGCCCCCCGCCTCATCCGGCAGCACCCACTCCAAGCTCAGGGGCCACCTTCTCCCTTTCCTCTTTTTCACTTGCCAAAACCCTGGGCAGGGACCGCCAGCCCAACCTCAGCGGCAGCCGCACAGTGGGAACTTCAGCCAAATAACTGCAACAAACGCTTTCGGTTATACATACATACATACATACATAAATTAATTAATTAATTAATTAATTCATTCATTCAACTTGAATTTCATCGAAGCACAGGTAGGCTTTGGGAGGTGTGGAAATGGTAGATTCAGCCAAGGATCGCTTCGGACGGCCAGCCATCTAACAGTTGTGCCGCTTACCGATTTATTGCTCCACAGCTCCAAATTCATCCTTCAGTACCTGTTGGTAAGGGATAGAATTCCTTGAAATCATTTCTTCTTGAGAGCGTTAAGCACAGTGAAGTTTTCTCAGTAGATGGTGCTGCGGATTCCGGTGGCCGCACCACAGGTGACAGGACATTTGGTGGCACCCTGCCCCAGCCACACACCCAGAATGCAGGCTTCTTCAGTCACCTCACAGCCTCCGCCTCTGTCTGGCAATCACTTTCCACAAGGCCCAAAGCGCCGCCTTTCCCCGCCCTGCCCCGCCCCCCCAACCATGTTGGTGTCCCGACTGACTCCCTGGGTACCCTCGATTGTCCCGCCACTAGCTGTGGCTCACCTGCAGTTGTTCCCTGCTTCCCTGGCCACACTGGCTCTGGCCTGTGCAACCCAGCACATTTCTCTGCTATCCAGTAGACTGCAACCGTGCCTTTTCCAGTAAGATCTGAACCTCAGCTTTGGGGAGATGCCCTCTCTTCCAAGTCTCTCTTTGGATACTCTCCCTCAGCTCTAGGATACCATATTGACCCGTCCTATCTATTATCTTTTACTTACTCTTATTATACCTTGGTATCTTTTTCCCCCCAGCCTCATGATCAAGAGTCGCATGCTGTACTGACTGAAACAGCCAGGCCTCCCTTGATATTCTTTATATTACATTTTCCCTGCTTAAATACTTGTGCGGTTTCTTCGGTGTATTTGTTTAAAAAAATTAAAAATTATTTGTCCTCCCCCCACCCCAATCAATCAATCAACCAATCACTGTGTGGTTTCTGTTTTCTGATTGGAACCAGACTGATAACACTTAAACATGTTAGCTGTTCAACAGTGTGCACGTATGAGTGAGACAGACCAGGTCCTTGCTTTTATGGGGCTTATATTCTAGAGGTTGTTTACTAAGACCTAACTCACAAGGCAGATTGAGCCGCACAAAATGTCGAGGCCGAGGGGCGCCTGGGTGGCTCAGTCGGTTAAGCCTCCGACTTCAGCTCAGGTCATGATCTCGCGGTCCGTGAGTTCGAGCCCCGCGTCAGGCTCTGGGCTGATGGCTCAGAGCCTGGAGCCTGCTTCAGATTCTGCGTCTTCCTCTCTCTCTGACCCTCCCCTGTTCATGCTCTGTCTCTCTCTGTCTCAAAAATAAATGAAGGTTAAAAAAAAAATTAAAAAAAAAAATGTCGAGGCCGAATATTCTAAGTACAAGGGGCCAAGTGTAAAGAACCTACTGATAATGAACTTGATGTCTTTGAAAACTAGAAGGCCCAGTGTGGCTAGTCTGTGAGCAGAGTGTCAAGAGATGAAGTTGAAGAAGCAGACCTTTTCCCCAAACACATTTTGAGGGCAGTTTTGAAAATGAATGAAAGCAGTGTGCTGGAAGTTACACCAGGGCGATCGCAGTAAACTGGGATGTGTGGTCCCTGAATTAACAGGCCACAGGAAAGGAGCCTGCAAGCCAGTTTACAAGATGTAATTGGAAGTCTTTAAGATCAGTCTGGTTGCTGGAGAATGAATTACAAGGAAGCAAAAATAGAAAAAGGGAGCTGTGATCCCCACAATCGTGGAGAATATGGTGCTCTCCCAGGGCTCTTTCAGGTCAGGGTTTCATCCTCATCACCTCTCACACAGAGTACCAGTGGAGGGATTATGTTGCCAGTAAGGAAGGCTTTATGGAGCTCACGCCTGGACTAAATAGAGATAAGTAGCTGTTCACGTGTCTTTAGGAAGTGATTGGAAATGTAGGGGAGTGTTAAAGTAATAAATGAAGGCATGAAAGGGTTAATGAGAGGGGTGCCTGAGTGGCTCAGTCTGCAGCTCAGGTCATGATCTGGCGGTCCATGCCTGTGAGCCCCAGGTCGGGCTCTGTGCTGACAGCTCAGAGCCTGGAGCCTGCTTCAGATTCTGTGTCTCTCTCTCAAAAATAATAAACATTAAAAAAAAAAAAAAAGTGTTAATGAGTGATGAAGTGGGTGTGGGTGTTTTCCTGTATAAATAGGAGCTACAATATGGTAAATCAAACCTTGCCCTGGGTGGGTGGGGGAGTGATCCGTAGGGGGCTTAAGTTTTGTTTTTTGTTTTTTCTGTAGTTGACTGGAAGCTACTGAAGGATTTTGAGTAGGATGGCGATATAAATACAGTATGGACGTCTTAATCAGTGTAGGATGAATTTCAGAGAGCAAAGACTAGAGGGGAAAGGAAGGAAGAAAGCACAAGAGAGAAAAGCAGAATTCTCATTCAGGAAAGGAAGCAACGGTAATTTATTGAGTGTGCAAAGCAACGCTCTAAGGCTTTTCACTTCATCTGTGTGATAAACATGTATCGCTATTTTTATGTGTACTAGACTCTCATAAAGAAACTTACTCAAGACAGCGACAGGCACTATGTGGCCAAACCAGGACTTAAAGCTGATTTTGTGTTCCAGGAAGGACAAAAACACAGCAAAGCATAAATGAAAAAAGACAAGCCTGTGATGTCATATGTACATTCAGAATTTTTATTTCAAAACAAAGAACCACAGTAACATTAGTAATAGAAAATCCATTTGGAAATATTCACAATCCGGTCGCTGCGAAATGGGAAGACTTCCACCTGCTAACTGCCAACCCACTGTTTTTGAGGAGCCAGAAGTAGAAGGGCGGTTAGAGGAAGTCACCTGTTCAAAGCCCCATTCCAAAAGCTCTGTGAGTTTTGTTTTGTTTTTCTTTCCAGCGGCTCAACGACCAGAGGGGACAGTGAGAACTGGGAAGTAAAATACTGTCATAGGCAAGGGTTTGGCTAAAGGGCCTGAACTGTGTAAGCACCAAGGAGAGAGAGGGTGATCAAGCAACATATGAAAGAGGGAAGACAGAGTAAATGTCATGGGGTCCAATCTCCATTTATTCAAATACTGGGAAACTAGAGATTTGTGGAGGTGTCTGTGAGCTGGGGCGAACAGAAACCCCTCCATCTCATCTAATTCTCCGAAATGCTCCAGAGTTAGAAGTCTTCAGTTTGTTTCTTTGCCCTCTTAAAAGAAAGGCCTCCCACTACCCCATGACTCCCCTCCAACGACCTCCAGAGGCCACATGTCCTGATCTCACACTTCTTTCCTACTCCCACTGTCTGGGTCTAGGGTGAGATGGAATCTACCACCAGCAGTCTCCTTAAGGAATTCTCCCCCATCTCTCCAACAGGGAAAGGTAGCCAGATGAGACTGAACTGTATAAAGTCTGGAAGAAAACCATAGATGCAAATTCCACCCAGAAGAGGCAGTGTTCTCTGTATATAGAGAGATGAGTTTTAACACATTCTGTTCGAAAGGGGGGGCTGTAGAACACCAAGGAAACAAGTTACCAATAAACTACCTTACCCAGAGCAAAGTGTCAGTGCACATACATTCATACTCTCTCAAGTGTGGGTTACACTGCACACTTACTCATAACTGTCTCAAATGTACGGCCCCGAAGGGCACTTGACGTAACACTATGGAAATATGGCAACAGATGAACACACATGCAATGACCTTAAAGCGACAACATATAGTTCAACTGGATAATAATCGTTCAGGAAAAGACCCACCCCCAGAGCTGAGGTTACAAATTCAAGGTAGTTACCAACATTCTCCTCTGAATTCTTTTAAAGCTATGGCTTAAAACAAAATAAAAATCAACAACTAAAATCTCCTAAAGAATAGCATTTAGAAATACTGAACCTCTACCAAGAACCAATATTTTGGGATGCTCATTGGGAAGGCTCTCCCACCAGGCAGGTGGTAGGAGCTCATTAAAAAAACAAAATACAAAAAAGTGAGTCCACTACAAGGGGAGGGAGTTGTTTGGTCCAGCGAGGGGAGACAGGATTGCTAGAAACCGCCTTCCCTTCTTCGGACTCCAACCAAAAGTAGAACCCGTTAACCACCATTAACTACAATGCCCATCTCAATAATAACCCGAGATTTCAAGTAACACTACATAAAATCTTAAACAAAGAAAAAAGTTCCAAAGGTAACCAGTAGCTTAATACAGGCACATGACTTCTCTGAGAAATTTAACTTGAGAGTTTCCACCTGAAGGACAGAAATCGCTGAGAGGCAACGCGCAACATTCACGCACCCCATCGTACCCCCTCCGATAACACATTACTTTTCTCTGCAAATCTTCCCTTATTGCACCTTGACCTCGCCAGTATCGAATCTTCTACCCTATAAACCTCTCTTTAAGCGCCTCCCTCTAACCTCAATTTCCTTACGTTTCCATTATTTGGTAAAATTACTTCACACTTAAAAAAATAAATATTTATGCAATAAAACCAGAAGGTAAAAATAAATAAAACTCAAGTTAATCTGCTCTGCAGAGAGCTGTATGGAAGCGAGGAAGGTGCTCGTATTTAATCCCTCTCTGCCCTCCACACTCCTGTAGATCTGCTTCCTGGTAAGTCTGGGGTCAGGGAAACTGTACCTCACTCTTACTCCCCTGTAGGCCCTTGTGGGGCCACAGTAGAAGCCAAGGGAGGAAGAGCTGGCAATGTTGTCATAAGCCAAGTGGCCAGTCCCTCCGGAGATGAAGCTAGGTTCACTTGGTCTCTTCTACACGGAAGAGAAACGTCCAAGAACTGAAATGTTTCGAAAGCCATTGAAGATACGACTAAGTCCAGCATTGGGCTCCTCTGAGTGCTCATGGTGTGTGAGGGAAGAGAAAGGAATCAAGTAGCAGCATTCGGAAACAGTCCTGGGTTACAACCTGATGAGGTCTCTCCCTCCTCTGGGGAGAGGTTGCTTTTCCGTGTTGGGAGGGAGGCGGGGAGGAGGCACGGCTTAGACGCTGGTGGCGGTCTCCTTCTCGGGCTGGATGCTGTTCATCTCCACGATGGGGCCTTTCTCACCTCTGACAGCCTCCCTCGCCTGCCCTTCGAAGGCTCGTGTGATTTCCTCAAAAGTCCTGCCACGGGTCTCAGGGACTTTGAAGAAGGTGAAGATCAGGAAGATGACAAGGAAGCCGGTAAAGATGATAAAAACATAGGCTCCTAAATAGAACTAGTGAAAAGATATAAAAAAAAAAAAAAGGAGCATCAGGGTCAAATCTGGTCGTGGCCAAACTCGTTTCCGTGCCGTCCATTTCTAGTAGGCTCCAAGATATAACCTCTCCACATTTAACAAGAACATCAAGGCTTCCTCAGAGATTTCCGATGCCCTTGCTAACTTACTAGATTTCTCTGCAATTTTGAGCCGTTCTTTTTCCTCTTCACTAAAGTTCCCTGCTTCTAAATACCTACGGAGTAGTTTAGGACTGTTGAAGATGATTTTTAAAATCCGGGTTTCTGGGGCGCCTGCACGGCTCAGGTGGTTCGACGTCCGACTTTTGATTTTGGTTCAGGTCCTGGTCCCAGAGTCATGGGACTGAGCCCCACATCAGGCTCTGTACTTAGGATAGAGTCTGCTCAAGATTCTTGCTCTTTCCCTCTGTCCCTCCCCTGTGTGTGCTCTCTCTCTGTCACTCTCTGTTAAGTACAATTTAAATAAAACAAAATCAGATCAAATCTGGGTTTCTGAAAGACTCACAGAAATAGGAACTGCTTTCCAGAAGTCCACTGCAAGTTCCTTTATTTAAGGAACCAACTCCAGGTCATTTTATTTATTTATTTTTTTTATTTTTTTAATTTTTATTTATTTTTTTTTTTAATTTTTTAACGTTTATTTATTTTTGAGACAGAGAGAGACAGAGCATGAATGGGGAAGGGTGAGAAAGAGGGAGACACAGAATCTGAAACAGGCTCCAGGCTCTGAGCTGTCAGCACACAGCCCGATGCGGGGCTCGAACTCATGGACCGCGAGATCATGACCTGAGCCGAAGTCGGCCGCTCAACCGACTGAGCCACCCAGGCGCCCCTCCAAGTCATTTTAGAATAGGAGCTGTCTCATCCATTCATTGACATCCCTTTGTGTAGTGAGCCTTTAAGGTCACGAAGTCATGAATGCGAATTCAAATTATGGATTTAAGTGTTGGTTTGGAATCCTTGGAGGCTTAAAACTATCATTGTTTCTAGGCAGAACTATGCCTGTAATCACCTCGGACTAGTGGTCTTTTAATAAAAGTTCCCAGTTTTAGGGTGCCTGGGTGGCTCAGTTGGTTAAGTGTCTGATTCTTGATCTCAGCTCAGGTCATGATCTCATCGTTTGTGGACTTGAGCCCCGCATCGGGCTCTGTGCTGACAGCACGAAGCCTGCTTGGGATTCTCTCTCAGCACCCCCTCACCCATGCACGTGTTCTCTCTCTGGGGGGCGGGGAGGGGTGGGTTCCCAGTCTTACCCTCCTGCTTCAATCCTTTTTTGCCATCATTCCTTCTTTTTCTATATGCCATTGAAAATGAGAAAGAAAATCTGTTTTAAAACACTTGATATCTAATCCTCTGTGGTGTCAGGAAACAGATTTTAAACCTGTTGGCTTAAGTGAGCTGGTTTTGAGACTGGCTAGGTGAATTTCGTTTTCTTTCTTTCTTTTTTGAGAGAGAGGGAGAGGGAGAGGGCACAAGTGAGTGAGGGGCAGACAGCGAACCCCTACAAGGGGCAGAGAAAGAGGGAGAGAGAAGCGGGGCTCACCCAAAGTGGGGCTCGAGCTGAGCTCACCTGACGTCGGAATGGAACTCATGAACCATGAGATCATGACCCGATGCTTAAACGACGGAGCCACCCAGGCGCCCCTAGGGGAGTTTCGTTGTAATTTACTTACTGCAGCTGAAGGGAAGAGTAGCCCCACCAGAAAGTTGGAGGTCCAGTTCGAACAACCAGCCACTGCCATGGCAGCTGGGCGGGGTCCCTGGCTGAAGAGTTCGGCCACAATAAACCAGGGAATGGGGCCTGGGCCAATTTCAAAGAAGGCCACGAAGACCAAGATAGCAGCAATACAGACAAAACTCATCCAATTATAGTTATCCTATATGAGAAAGGAACAAAGGCAAGTGAGTACTAAAAGACAGCACAACCTGGCTAGGATCTAGCCTCCCAGAGATGAGGACCTACTGAGCACGAAAAGCTCCCTGTGCTGGGGTCCAATGGGGTTACTGGACTATCTAGCCAAAAGCCTTGGGTTTTTGAATCCTAACCTTGTGCTCACCTCACACACAGGTCATTTTCACATTGAGATCATTTCACTGTCCGTAAAATGGGAGTCATTATTACTTCAAGATTACTTTAAGAATTAAATTACATAGGGTATTTTACAAGCCACATGTTATCCGGATACAAGAATTGTAACAGTTTAACTACCTATCGCTGATGATCCACTTTTCTTAAAACTCTGGGCATGTGACCTTACGGATCTTCCCACCTGTGTCACCTGTAACCTCTTCTACCCGCCTCCCCCCGCCCCCCTTCTTTTCCTCCAAGAACACTCACCTTTAGTAACAAGGAGATGGTCATGAGGATGGAACAAAAAGCCATCCCTCCAAGGCCAATCATATGCAGGGTCCTCCTCCCTGCCCTTTCCACCAGAAACAGCTATAAGGAGAATAACAGAACATGAAATTTCTGCTTTCCCTTTCGTGAAAACGCTGCATGAGTTACCCGAATCTGCCTTCCCAATGGCGGGATACTTGTTATGGTCACCCTGCCCATTTTAGTTCCAAGCTGAAAGCATACTCTGTAGTCCCCGCACACCTCCCTCCTTCTCATGCACTTCCTGTTTGCTTGGAGGGAGCGAAGTCTGCTTACACCCATCACTCCATAGCTTTTCTTTCCCCGAAGAACAGGCCAACAAGGTTTAGGTGATGGTGGGGAGGTGGAAGGCCGTGAAACCCATCTTTGAACATGTGTAGTAAGAACTGCCCCCCGCCGGCCCGGCCCTGCAAACTACCAAAGCACCCAACTTACAGAAACGACAGTGAAGATGGTATTAACCACACCCGCGCCAATGGTGGCGTAGATTGGCTCCTCGACGCCCGCATCTTTGAAGATGCCTGTTGAGTAATAGAACACCTAGTGGGAAACAAAAGATGCAGCTCTGAAACCGCAAACAGGGAACCCTCAAAAAGTAGACTCGACCGTCCCAGGAGGTTAAGGGGGTCCTTTCTGGGGTTTTCTTGTTCAATCACGATATCTTTTCTGCAAATGGATTATCTTCTGAATCTTACCCCTATTCTCTTCTTAGTTCTTGTCAATTCTAGCTGCTTGTCTCCATTTTTTCTTGTACGCTTACTCCTTCTGCTCCATTTAAGTCTCTTCCTTAACATCTTTTTTACCAACTTAGATTTAAAGGTTTAAGTCATATTAATTTTTTCAACTGAGCCTTGTGTGTTTTAAAGTTTTTTTTTTTTTTTTTTTGGTAAGATCTACACGCAGTGTGGGCCTCGAACTTGTGACCCCAAGATCAAGAGTCAAATGCCTTTCCAACTGAGCCAACCAGCAGCAAGCCCCTTAAGTAAGCTTCTTCAATAGATAACTACCCTAGCCCTGAAAACAGTGATAGGTACACTGATATTCTAATTTGATGGTGAAGCAATTGAGGAGTAACCTCAAGCCTGTATATGTAATTGGAAGCAGAACTCGGGCTAGAATTCCTAGCTCTGGGTCCATCCTAAGTGTTTCAGGAAGTAATACCTCCTATCATTTTAACTTTATACTATTCAATAAGCTGCTATTTAACGTGTACGGTTATGTATGGCTGCTACAACTACCACGGTTAAAGAGATGTCAAAATATTGGACTCAGACTTCAAGGTAATAAGGGAACAGTGCCTGGCAGTGTCTAGATCATCTAGGCTCAGTCCCTCAGGTTTGAGTCACGAGTTTATGATTTCATCCAGAGTGTTTGTCTCTACAGCAAAATTCGTCAGACTTTTTCATGAATATATGCATCTATACTGGGATTTACCTTTCAAGAAACAACTCTTACCACCTCAGATAGAAACCACGTATATTTGTATTTTCTAAAATAAGACTAAGGCTGTGCTTTTCAAATTTTTTATTTTTTTTAAGTGTATTTATTCTTGAGAGATAGAGATAGAGCGCAAGCAGGGGAGGGGGAGAGAGAGAGGGAGACACAGAATCCGAAGCAGGCTCCAGGCTCTGAGTTGTCAGCATAGAGCCTGACGCGGGGCTCGAACTCGTGACCTGGGAGATCATGACCTGAGCTAAAGCCGGATGCTTAACCGACTGAGCACACCCAAGGCTGTGCTCTTAATAAATTTTTTTTCTTAAAGTTTATTTATTTTGAGAGTGCATGTGGGGGAGGGGCAGAGAGGGAGGGACAAAGAATCCCTACCAGACTCTGTGCTGTCAGCATGGAGACCAGTGTGGGGCTCGAACCCACAAACCATGAGATCATGAGCTAAAATCAAGAGCAAGAAGTTCAACCGACTAAGCCAGACAGGTGCCACAAGGCTGTGCTTTTGGAAGCAGATCTGCGGGCTCTTGGTTTAGTCGGTAGAACATGCGACTCTTGATCTCAGGCTTAGAGTTCAAGACCCACGTTGGGTGTAGTTTACTTTAAAAAAAAAAAAAAAGAAACTAGGGCGACTATCTGGCTCAGTCAGTAGAGAATGCAGATCTTGATCTCGGGGTTCTATGTTCAAGTCCCATTTTGGGTGTAGAGATTAGTTAAAAATAAAATCTTCAAACAAGGCAGGCAGGCAGGCAGGAAGGAAGGAAGGGAGGGAGGAAGGAAAAAAGATTTGTAGTATCATCCCAATCAAAAATTGCTGCTCTAGAAGAGAAGGGGGAGCTAAGACTGTTAAAAAAATTTCCAATAATACTTAATATTATAAAGCTTGTGAGAAAAGACATTTGAACAATTAAACCTAGCAATGAATAGTTATGGCAATACTCTCTCTTATCTAAAAGCCTATACAACAAAAACCTAATGCATACGTACACATCTCAAGGAAAGTTCTTACACTCAAATTACTTTGCTATTTGCTGCTATCAAGTGGGATTCAAGCTAACTCGTACATCATCTCACCCTCAAGCAGTTTTACTCTGCTAGGTAAACACTACCCAACCTCTGACCCTCTGCCTTTTCTAAGGAAATTAGAAAACACCGTTTACTCAAATGTGGGTTGAAAAAGTGTTTTCACACATCATTTCCTGAAGTGGGAGGAGTCTGTACTGCAGAGTGCTAATTCATCATTCGTAATTTTCCAAGAGTGGGCTTTTTCTGATCCTGCTTCACAGGGCCCGCATTGGAGTCTAAATTATGCATGCTGGGTGCGAGTGAGGTGCACAATTTAAGGAGGCGCTCATGTTTAGGACCACTGGCTTGCACCTCGATGCCTCACTCTAGTCCCAGCCCTGCTGCTCTGGAAAGTCTTCAGAGTGTATTTTACTACAGTGATTTTTTTTTTTAATTAAAAAAAAAAAAATATATATATATATATATATGTGTGTACATACATACAAATATACATATATATACACAAATATACATATATATTTTTTTTAATTTTTTTTAATTTACATTTATTTATTTTTGAGACAGAGAGAGACAGAGCATGAACGGGGGAGGGTCAGAGAGAGGGAGACACAGAATCTGAAACAGGCTCCAGGCTCTGAGCCGTCAGCACAGAGCCTGACGTGGGGCTCGAACTCACGGACCGCGAGATCATGACCTGAGCCGAAGTCAGCCGCTTAACCGACTGAGCCACCCAGGCGCCCCTATATATATTTTTTTAAGTAACCTCTATAACCAGCGTGGGGCTTGAACTTACAACCCCAAGATCAAGAGTTGCATGTTATACAACTGAGCCAGCCAGGTGCCCCTGCAGTGATTTTTAAAGCGACAAAATTTGAGAACGAGATTCATTGAACTATCTTTCCTCCCAATTTCTGATATTACATCCTCCAACCCTGCATGAGAAGCACTGCTATTTCAGATACAAGCAACCTTCTTGGCGTGTTGCAGAGAAAAGGCCAAAGGCCAACTTGCTACAAAATGATCTAATCATATTGATCAGAGAGTGATGAGAGGGGCACCCGGGCGGGGCGGGGGGGGGGGGGGGGCCTCAGTTGATTGAGCGTCTGACTTTGGCTCAGGTCGTGATCATAGTTTGTAAGTTCGAGCCCAGCGCAGGGCCCTCTGCTGTCAGCGTGGAGCCTGCTTCGGCTCTAAGTAACCCCCCCCACCCCCACCGCCCCTCCCTAGCTCTCTCTCTCAAAAATAAATACACATTAAAAAAAAGAAAGAAAGAAAAGACTGGTCAGAAGCTCTCAAGGCATTCATCTGAAATTTAAAGAGGCAGAACAGCAGTATGTCTCAATTACAAATATTTTATCTGCAAATGGATAGAAGGTAGGGGAATACCCTCTCTTACCACATCGAAGACTCAAATGCTGAAAGGTGATTATATGCATAGAATATAAGTTACCTGCCAACTGTCACCTTCCATTTTGCTCCCCACTTTAAACGATCAGTCACTATTCTAGTTGTAAATATACATATAGAATAGTATATGTATACCTCATGAATGGATTGCCTCATTATTCCCCTGGGCTTTACCATACTTTCTAGACTGTAAAGTCCTGGGAAAAAAAGCCACAGCAGTAAATTCTTGGATCTACTTTAGTTGTATGGCTTACATTATCTTTGATGACACGAGATAAGATTGAGCAGAGTTAGGGGCACCTGGGTGGCACAGCTAGTTAAGTGTCTGACTCTTGATTTCAGCTTGGGTCATGATCTCATGGTTTGTGGGTTCGAGCCCTGCATCGGGCTCTGCGCTGACCTCGCAGAGCCTGATTGGGATTCTGTCTCCTTCTTCTTTGCCCTTCATGCACTCTCTCTCTCTCTCTCTCTCTCTCAAAATAAATAAAAATTTAAAAAAAGATTGACCAAAGTTAAAGACAACCGGCAATAAAAAATGAGTGGGTCAGAAAGAGGATTAATGAAAAGTAGATAAATTTGTAATGTCTTATATACTGAAAAAAATTGGGAAGAGGACAAATGTGAACCACAAGTTCCAAGACTAAAGGTGATGAATTTTTTGTTTTAATTTATCTTATTTTTCCACATGGAAAACATGTGCTGCAGACAGAATCTTAAAGCAATAAAACAGGGGCGCCTGGCTGGCTCAGTCAGGGGAGCGTTTGGACTCTTGATCTCAGAGTTGTAAGTTCGAGCCCCACGTCGGGTGTAGAGATTACTTAAATCAATGAACTCTAGTAATAAGGAAATAAAAACCAACACTAAGTCAGAGCCTGGATAATCAACATTTTGGAGTGGCCGCCATGTGGCGAGCATCGTGGGGTGACCACGCCAGCACCTGGCACCGCGGTCAGGGGAGTTAAGTGCAACGTGGGCCTGCCCCCTCAGACGTGGAGCAGATACTCACCGCGTTGATTCCAGAGAGCTGCTGGGAGAGCTGGAGCATGATGGAAATGATAATGGGCTGCTGGTAGCTGGGCGATCTGAAGAGCTCCAGCACCGTGGGTTGCTTTTCTTGTGCCATCCTAGCACTCTCATCTTTCATCTCCTGGATGTCCTGAGTCACATCCGGGGTGCCCCACAATCGCTGGAGGACTGGTAAAACAAGCAAACCAAGGATAAGGTTAAGGTGCTGACCCAAGGTCATTTTCCCCGTAACAGCTGGGAAGAGGCCACGCGAGACAAGCCTGGGCTAGCATCTGTGCCTTAATCGGCTTCTCTCTTAATTTTTTTTAAAGTGTTTATTTATTTTTGAGGGGGCGGTGGGGCAGAGAGAGGGGGGACAGAGGCTCTGCACTGACAGGCTGACAGCAGCGAGCCGATGTGGGGCTTGAACTCACAAACCACGAGATCATGACATGAAGTCGGACACACAGCCCTCCCCCTTTTTAATTCTCACATAATTCTTTAGGGGTCGAATTGAGGGGTGCCTGGGTGGCTCAGCCAGCTGAGCGTCCGACTTAGGCTCAGGCCATACATGAACTCACAGCTCATGAGTTTGAGCCCGGCGTCGGGTTCTGTGCTGACAGCCTGCTTCGGATTCTGTGTCTCCCTCTCCCTCTGCCCCTCCCCTGATTGTGCGTGCGCTCTCTCTTAAAAATAAACATTAAAAAGAATTTAAAAAACAAAAAAAGAAAGAGAGAAGAAAGAAAGTTTCTGACATGAGAGCCATCAGGAAACCCTTCACTTGGGTTCTGAGGGGCAAGGGAAAGGAGAGGACAGACCCAACACCCTCGTCTTGAAACAAACCACAGCCCTAAAATTCCTACAGTGAGGGTGTGAGGGATACTCACTGTCCTTGGCGTTCTCCTCTTCCTTTCTGTTAATGAGCAAGAATCGAGGACTCTCCGGGCAGAAGGGAAGGGCTGCGCTTTGTAGGATTGCGGGAATGATGGTGAAGCCCAACAGCAGGGGCCAAAGCTCTTCTGTCCCCAGGATGACTTTCAGGCCAAAGATCTGGAAGCCAGGGAAAGAGGCTACCATAAATCTCATCCTTTCCAAGCCACGGTGGATTAAAAACGAAATTCGGAAAACCCTCCGTGCTTTTACCACAGGAAAAGAAAAACTCTGTTTCTTCCCCTTTCTCCCGAAGCTGTCTGTGAGTTGTAGTAATGATACCTGAAACTTACGTAGTTGAATACATGCCAGAGGTTCAGGACTACTTTATGTTAACTAATTTAGGGAGCCATGAAACTGACATTCAGGAAGTACCTGAGCCACGAGAATCCCGACGACGATGCCCAGCTGGTTGAGAGTGCCAAAGGCCCCCCGCAGGGCGGTAGGCGAGATCTCGCCAATGTACATGGGCACAAAACCTGTGCAGAGGCCGCAGAAGAGGCCGATAATCAATCGGCCCAGGATCAGCATTTCAACCGACTTGGCTATTTTGCAGAACCCCATAAGGCAGCCACCAGCGACAGCCAACAGGTTGACGATGAGCATCGAATTGCGCCTGAAAGGTTAAATGAAAACACAAGAGAAATTAGCAAAATAGGCCCAGTCTCTCTCCTTCTTTCCTTGTCTTTTCACCCTTCTCCAGCCTTATTATGTACCTTCTCTTTTTGGTCTAACTTTTCCTTTTTCTGTTATCAGAACATTTCTAGCTGGGATAACCAGGATCGGCGCCTCTGTGTGCATAAAATCACCTAGAGAACTTGTTTAAGATTCTCCTAAGCCCCAGCTGTAGCCAGAATCGCAGTAACCACAAAGGCCAGTAGTTCCCAAAGTTGGCCACAGACTAACAGCATCAGCTAGAGATCTGCAACAAATTAAAATTGTCCCATCCACCCAATTTATTGCATCATTAGGGTGGAGCCCAGCAATCTGATCCCCAAAGCAGTCCAGGTGATTTCATTCAAAGAGAAGGTTTGAGAACCACCACCCTGGGCAATTCTGCTACAGCTGGTCCAACACATTCTAGAGAAATTTTTGGACCAGTACTGATCTCTGTATGCTTCTTACGGAGTCTTGTTATAACGTAACTGCTTAGATGTCACCAACAAGTAACAAAGATAGAGTTCAGACACACGTTTTTCTATTTGTAAAAAGCAGACCGCCTTGCAGCTCGCCTTCTCTAAGGCTAACCTGTGGGGAGGTCGTCGACAATTAGTATTGAGAGCCAGAATAAAATAATAAATGGCCGCATTTGTGTGTTAGATGTGGGAGGCAAAGCCACTGGAACAGCTAAAGGATGACAAGGTAAGAGGTTAACACTGAAAAATTACTGCAGATGTTGGGAAGAACCAAATCTAGATTCTCCCCTTGGAAGGCCCACTGGAATTACCCAGGGGAGCTTTGAAATCCTGGGGAGATCTTAAAGGTACATCCCAAACCATCCCTCATTCTCTCTTTTGCCTTTCTCTGCATTCCTTTCCCTGGGTCCCCACCTCTCTCTAGGAGAGAGGTTCTTTCTCTCAAGAAAAGAACAACTGGAAGAAAGTCACGTGAATTGGGAGGTCCACATTAAAATTTCAGTGACTTTAGTTGACACAAGGTGCCCTCAACAATGCAAGCCAAACAATGATCAAATGAAACAGATTGCTTTAATTTTTTAAAAAGTTGAATTCCATTTGTGTTTCCAGGACATTTCATTAGCAGACAAAATGGTTCCTTCACCAGAATACTGGAAGTATTCTGCTAAGACATTCTAATCAAGTTAGCACAGAATGAGGAGATTCAATTTTCTTTTGGGGGAGGGGGGAATGTCAGTTCAGTTATTTGGCCATTGTCCACACGTGCCACAGACCAAGGATTAGAAAATGTTTCCTCCCGATCCGGCTTTGTAAAATAATGCAAACATCTGCACGAGACCGCAAAGTTTTTAAGAAAAGCAAACAACTTCTGACCTTGTGAATATAAACAGGTTTCTGGGAAATTCCACAGTGTACTTTATTAGGGAATCCTGAATTAGCTTATGCTGGACTGCCAAAGGCTAATCTCTTGACGGGCAACACGGCTTCAAGCAAGGGCAGTCCTATTCAGTGCCTGTTGGACTAAGCTTGCCTTGATCAGATTGGGGAATGCTCTCATTCAAATACATCCTCACCTCCTCCCCCTCCTTTTTTTTTTTTTTTTTAAGTTTTTATTTACTTATTAGAGAGAGAGAGAGAGAGAGAGAGAACGAGAGGGGGAAGGGCAGAGAGAGAAGGACAGAGGGTCCTCCCAAAGCAGGCACTGTGCTGACAGCAGCAGGAAGCCCGGACGTGGGGCTCAAACTCAGGAACCATGAGATCTTAACCTGAGACAGATGCTTAATGGGCCAGCCAGGCGCCCCACAGCCTCTCCATCCTGATTCTCAATACCTGTTCTCAATGCAACCAGCATAGCCTCCTTCTTTGCCCAGTTTCTAGTCAATACCTGCCAAAGCGGTTGACAAAGAGTCCAACGGAGAAGGAGCCAATCATACCACCGACGGAGAAGATGGCCACAGCCAAAGACCAGAGGGAAGTGAGTAACACCTCATCGCGAGGGTTGTTGTGTGTGTTATTCAAAGTGTTGTTGAGAAAGTCCTTTATGATCTGCAAATTAAAATGGTTGGTGGGCAGACAGACTGTTACACTTGAATGAGAGAAGGGACAAATATGGGCGATCTTCTCCTCCCTAAGAAAACAGCATTACGATTACTTTATAGGTGGAGAATCCAGTGAGTGAACAGATGGGATTGGAAGAGACCCAGAACATACTGGAGTTAATGGCAGCTCCGAAAAGAACAAGCTGGATTTGTCCTGAAAATCCCAGTAGGTAGTAGCACCGTTATTCAGTGACTACCCCAGTCCTCCCAAGAACCCCCCACCTCCCCATTTTCCTACCATCACGACAGGGTGAGAGGAGAATGGGTCCAGTCACGGGTTTAAGGAGCAACTGAGTTTTTTGCTTTAATGATTCAGCTATAGACTTCCCCACCGTTATTCTGCCTCTTCAGCCTTAGCCGAGCTAGGCACCAAGTTTGACTGAAATTCTTCACTCTTGAAACCCTACTTCAAGGAATAATTTCCCTATTCCAAATTCTAACCCTTAACTCTAGTTTCCGGCACTCACCATCTCGGGAGCATTGATGACTCCCGTGTTGTAGCCAAACTGGAAAGAGCCTATCGTAGCGATGGAGATGGCAAAGATCAGCGGCGCCGTGACCTGGGGTGGGGAGGGAGAGAAGGGAAAAAAAACAGTCCTTAAAACTCTCGATTGAGTACTAGGAGCACTTGGCTATGAGCAGTATGCAAAGAACAAAACCTTAATGAAATTTAGGTAATGAATGGGGAACACAAAACAACAGGTTGTACTGAAGAACTTATCCAGAGATGTGCAGACCATTACGTAAACCTGGGAGAAGTGGCAAGATACTATGGGAAGAAAGTTAAGGGGACCTGGGTTAATTGGTTTTAGAGTATTAAAAAAAAATTGCCCCAGATAAAAGCAAGCATAGACCTGGGGCTTCCTGGAAGTGGATTATTTTGGAAACAGTGTCTCTCCTGTACCCCAGCTCCCACTGAAGCCCAGAGTTGTGGTGGTGGTGTCCTCATCACTGGGCTGTTCTTATCTCTCGAGATAATGTAATCTACAGCATCTACCCACAGGTATCCAGGTCCAATTTGAAATTTTTCCTGTTTACTTGATAACGTACCGCTGCCCCCACCCAGCAGGGGGCGTGCACTAGCTCCCTTCCATCCTAAACACTGGGGAGACAAGGTGGGGAGGAGGGAGTCGTCTTTCACCTTGCTGGAGTAATTCAAGTGTTATCTGAAATTACCAGCTCGAGGGAAGCCTAATTGTTAAGCCTGAAGACATCTTCTGCAGCGCTCTCCCAGTCCTTCCTTTCCTTGAACCCCCTCCCTGTCCGATTAGACCAAGTGGCTGGCTAGGAGTTTCCGTTCTCCAAGCTGACCTTGTACCCTAGGCAACTAGGCCTAAGTACCCGAGTGCCCCCGCCCGCCCCGTACACAGCTCTTTCTGCTTAATCCTTTTCCCATCAGTAAGCACCTCTTCTTTTCTGCCTCACCTCATCATTTACTATCCTGAGGGCCTTTTCCTCCCCGCCCCACCCCCCATCTTCATCCCTTCTCTTATTTTCATTTATTTTCAAATAAGTTTACCTTGGTGATGATGCTTTTCTCCTTGCAAATATTGCATACACAACACACGATGACCTATTAATGTATCGTGCACTCACAATCGCAATCACAATAAGGGCCACGGGAATTCTATCTCCTTAGTATCCAGGAACTCCTATAGGTTACAGAGCAGATGGCTGAACACTGACCCAGGCCCCCAAACCAATCCCAGGTCTTTTCAAGGTCTAATGCTTCCAGAGGAATCTTTGCGCTCGCTCAGAGACCCACGCTTGTCATCAACACAGCCAGGCAGCCTTAACACTCAACCATCTCACCCTCGCATCCTCAGTGCATGTGATTATGTAACAAAACAAAAACACACACAAAAAACCCCCTGAGAAACACACACAACTTCTCCCGGTGTCTCTCCCTACGACGGAAAGGTGAGCGGGACGGGGATGAATCCTTGATAGGCTCTAACATCCAGAGTAGTGGCCAAATTGTGGCACTGCAGGCTGGAGAAGCGAAAAGGCCTGAAGATGGCTAGATGACTTAGAATAAAACCCAGCACAGTCATCACCACTGAGTTCGGCCTTTCTGAGTGTGCCCCGCAGGCGCAAAAATAATTGATAATCGTATCATCTCTTACCTTATGTGTCCCCATGGCCCTAATTTAATTCTTTTCCAGTCTTCAATAAAGATCTAGGAGTGGGATCCCAGAGCCACCTCTTGCAGTCAGCAAAACCTCCAAAATGTCCTTCTGGGCAGCAAGTTTTTCTCCAGGTCCCCAGGACCGCTCCACATGTCCCCCTCACTCTCACCGTTAGAGCTCGCCGGCTTACTTATTTATAATCTCTGCAAAGGGTGGAGCCTGCAAGGGAGACAAGCCCCCCCGCCCCCCCAGCCCCACCCCACACCCGCCTCTAGTGATCCCGTGACCTCTCGGAATTTTGTGACCTCAAATTCTACCCCCACCCTAGACGACAACTCCCTCCCTCCCCTTGTTTCAAAACCACATCCTTCACCCTCCCCACTCCGTTTTTTAAGCTCGTCCTCCTTCCCTCTTCTAATAGCCGCTATATAGCCTCTTAGTTTCACAGACAAAATGCTACCAGAAAAGGCTGGAGGGAGGGCAAATACACTTTAATTTTTGCTCTCGCATCTGCTGGGAATTAAATTAATCTATAAAGAGAGAATAAACGCTATTTATATAAGGCAAAGTTGACTGAGTGCTACTATCTGAGAGTTAAGGTTGCTTGAAGGAGTGTAAGCAGAGGGATTCATAATGCTATGAATTTATCAGCTGCTTTTTGATTACAGGCTAGGTCTACAATCTTGAAGGGGAAGGAAGGGCAGTTTGAGAGAAGAAACGCAAACAAGGGAAGAATTGGACCAGGTTTTGGCTCTCCTTGTCCTCGGATTAGTACAATCTCTCCCAGGAGGAAGAAAACCTGAGTATCTGGGAGCCAGACCAACTTCCCTGGGGTGCAGCAAGGAAAAAATCAACTGCCTATGGGATAGGATCCAAACTCCTTAATATGGCATTCACCATACCACCCATTCTGAATCCTACCCATTCTACAATGTTTTGCCTCTACAGATGGAACAATTACCAAATTCAGTTAAACACGTATTTGCTGCACACGCACTACACGTCAGATGCTCTCCAAGAAGTTGGGGACTCATCAGTATGTAGGGCAAAAAACTTCCTGGCTTTTAAGGAATTTATAGCATTTCCCTTCTTCCACTTACCATGTTTGTTAGAAAGGGACAAGCCCAACTGATTCTTACACACTGGAGAGAATGACCAATAGCCTATTAATTACGGACTGTGAATTTCTTGAAAGAAAAGACTGAGATAAGTATCCGATTTCTAAGCCATAGGAGACAATTGACCAAGATGAGTAGGAAAAACAGATAAGAAAAATGTGAACAGAGGAAGATGGAAGGATAATAAGAGGAGAGAGAGAGAAGAGGCTCCAGGGTGAGAGTAAACAAAGAAGACAATTTAGTTCTGATTAAAGAGTTGGGGGAGAGATAGTATCGAGGCTTTGCTGGTGGTGTGTGTGTTGGGGGGTGGATAACACTGGTCAAATTCCTAATGCCCATTAATTTGTAGCCTAGCAACCCCTTCACTGTGGGGGAAGAGGGTGCGGCAGTGATAGAGCAGTAAATGGACATAATGTTTCTAGTTGGTAAACCAGGGAAAGTGCATCTCTCTTTGGGGTTTTGGTTGAGGGCCTAGAATTCAAACTGATGCTACTGGACCTGAAACAAACCAGATTATGATGTCTCTCTCTTTTTTACAGCGAGGTTATTTTCTAAATCCGACTGTTAGCTGAGAGAACCGAGTATGAGTGAAACGTGACATCCAAGAAAACCTTCCCTGAGGTCACACCTCCCTTCCCCCCACTCACTCCGGGTCCTTCCAGGAAACACTGAGCCTAGAGGCCCCTTTAGTTACCACAGCAACTGAATTGAGCAGCCAAAGGACAAAGAATATCCTGTATGGCAGCGAGGTCCAATGGAAATAGAGTCCAAGCACTTATGTAATATAAAATTTGCCAGTAGCCACATTAAAAATTTTTAGAGAAACGAGAGGGATTAATTTAAAAATAATTATTTTATTTGACCCACTATAGCCAAAATAATATCATTTCAGTATGACGTCCATCTAACAATTATTACTAAGGTAGTTTACTTTTTTTTCCCCTAAGAAGTCTTTGAAATTCAGTGTATATTTCACATTTAGCATACATCTCCATTTTAGGCTCTAAATGTTCTATAGTTAAAGTAATATGGTGTCTATCAAAACAACAAAGTTGTGTTTGATCGGAAAATATTTTAAATGAATAAAAATGAACAATTCAGCTCTTCAGGTGCATGAGCTACACGTAAATACTCAACAGCTACATGAGGCTCATGGCTGGACCTTGCAACTTAGAGTTAAGAGGACCATGATGCCCTGTTTTCCTCTGGTCTTTTCTGCGTTCTTTCTTCCTTCCTTTCTTCCTTCCTTCTTTTCTTTCTTTCTTTCTTTCTTTCTTTCTTTCTTTCTTTCTTTCTTTCGTTCTTTCTTTCTTAAATTTATTCATTTAAATTCAAGTTAGTTAACATACAGTGTAGTATTGGTTTCAGGAGTAGAACCCAGTAATTCATCACTTATGTACAACACCCAGTGCTCATCCAAACAAGTGCCCTCCTCAATGTCCATCACCCATTTTCCCTACCCCCCAACCCCCCCCCCATCAGCCCTCAGTTTGTTCTCTGCATTTAAGAGTCTCTTATGGTTTTGCCTCCCTCTGCGTTTTTATGTTATTATTATTATTATTATTATTATTATTGCTTTTGAAAAATTATGTTGCTGCTTCTTCTTTTTTTTAAATTTATTTATTTTTAAATTTACATCCAAGTTAGTTAGCATATAGTGCAACAACGATTTCAGGATAGATTCCTCAATGCCCCTTACCCATTTACCCCATCCCCCCTCCCACAACCCCTCCAGCAACCCTCTGTTTGTTCTCCATATTTAAGACTCTCTTATGTTTTATCCCCCTCCTTGTTTTTATATTATTTTTGCTTTCCTTCCCTTATGTGCATCTTAACGTCCTCATATGAGTGAAGTCATATGATATTTGTCTCTCTCTGACTAATTTTGCTTAGCGTAATACCCTCTAGTTCCATCCACGTAGTTGCAAACAGCAAGATTTCATTCTTTTTGATGGCTGAGTAATAACTCCATTGTATATATATACCACATCTTTTTTTTTATGTTTTCATTTATTTTTGAGACAGAGAGAGACAGAGCATGAGCAGGGGAGGGGCAGAGAGAGAGAGAGTGAGACACAGAATCCAAAGCAGGCTCCAGGCTCTGAGCTGTCAGCACAGAGCCTGACACGGGGCTAGAACTCAACGGACTGTGAGATCATGACCTGAGCCGAAGTCAGATGCTCAACCGACTGAGCCACCCAGGCGCCCCTAATACCCTCTAGTTCTATCCATGTAGTTGCGAATGGCAAGATTTCATTCTTTTTGATTGCCGAGTAATACTCCATTGTATATATATACCACATCTATCCATTCATCCATCGATGGACACTTGGGCTCTTTCCATACTTTGGTTATTGTTGATAGTGCTGCTATAAACACGGGGGTGCCTGTGCCCCTTCGAAACAGCACACCTTAGATAAATACCTAGTAGTGTAATTGCGGGGTCGTAGGGTAGTTCTATTTTTACTTTTTTGAAGAACCTCTATACTGTTCTCCAGAATGGCTGCAGCAGTTTGCATTCCCATTTATCTTATTTCTTATCTTTGCTTTTATTTATTATTTGTCTCACAGTGTCACTCTTGGCTCTAAATCACTTTATCTTTTCTTTCTCCTTCTCCTTAGGCTTAGCATGATTATTCTTTGATGTTTTGCAAGGGCAAATGGCACAAATAAAAGTAAAAGGTAGGTCCGTATTACCCCCTTCATTTACTCAGAGCAGGCTCCGGCATAATTTCAGAACACAGTTTTTGCCCCAGTAATTATTTGCCCAATGGTTAATGAAATAAATGTAATCGTGAAGGCGCAGGATTTATGTGTCCCAAATAAACGTGTGTAAAACAGCTATGGAGAAAGATAAGACTGCAGGTTAAGTTTTGGAAATAATTTTGTAGAATATTTCCTTCTTGGGGAAAAAGGAGGGCGAAAGGGAGAGAGATGTGAAACATATTTTGTCTGGCTAACTCAGTCTGAGAAAATTACCTTAAAAAAAGTTAAGCCACAGGAACAGAGAGCATTCTACTCCTGGCAATATATGTACTTTTTTTTTTAAAGGTTACAACTGGAATTCAACTGAATCTCAAGAATGTAAAAGTGTGCTGACATATTGAGACACATGCTTCTTGGGGACGAGGGACCTAATAAACTCCTGACCCGAAACCAGTCAGTGCTGGGCTTGTCCCCCAGAGTAACAGACATCCATTAGGTAATCCACACCCTGGGCAATAGATAACAGTTGCTCAATACATCTCTGCGTTGGTATGTTTTGGGGAGATTGGTTGGTTGATTGGGGTCTTCGATGCACTTTGAGAGTAGGTCCCACTAGATTCCCAACTCTAGTTAGGAGTTACAAGCTCTGGTGATTAATTTGGTGATTAAGCTAGGGAAGGCCACCAAGGTAAATAAAACATGTATCCTGTATCATTCGATTGCTGTGGGACGTTCTTCCACCTTTACTGAAAACAAAAGAGGAAATGTGGTGGATACATGTGAAAATGGAATAGACTGGGGAGAAATGTTACTAAATTCCCACCTCATAGTTTAATGCAGGTCTGCTAAGAAGAAAGTAATGAACGAAATAATGGCCTGAAGTCTCCTAAATCCAAATACAGCTATCTGCAGACCACAAATCTCAATCTTAGCTTCTTGCTAGTCTGTGGGAGGCTGTTTGCTACTGCGATAACTCAGTGGGAAAACAAACCAAAAAATCCTGAAATCGAGAAATACGGGTTTGAAACACGTAGAGTTAAAGACAGAGAAAAAAACTGCTTCTTCCACAGGCCAGTGTAAATGGCATTTCAAGGCTCACCAAATAGCTAAAGGCTAAAGATTGCCAGAGTTAATTCTACTCTTTGCTTTGTATTTGTAATTTTCCTCATAAAGAACAACTTTTGTTGCAACATGTTATTTTCTAATCTTCCTCTACCACGTTAAGTGCAGTCAGAATTCATTTGGAATCCAAAAGCACCCAAGAAAACACAGGGTAAAGAAAGAAAAAATTTGAGAAATGTTGATTTTCTTGTCTAAACTGGGTTGCAACCATTCATCACTCTAGCTGATCCTGAAGCACCTAATCCCAGCCCTCAGACCCTTACCACTCTCCCCTCCTCAGATTTCCTTTAAAAATCACTCCATCCTACACCAGTGCTGAGATGAATTACACTAAATCGAAATCTTTTTTTTTTTGAAAAAAATTTTTTTTTCAACGTTTTTTTTTATTTATTTTTGGGACAGAGAGAGACAGAGCATGAACGGGGGAGGGGCAGAGAGAGAGGGAGACACAGAATCGGAAACAGGCTCCAGGCTCCGAGCCATCAGCCCAGAGCCTGACGCGGGGCTCGAACTCACAGGCCGCGAGATCGTGACCTGGCTGAAGTCGGACGCTTAACCGACTGCGCCACCCAGGTGCCCCACACTAAATCGAAATCTTAAGCGGATCATTCTCCTACTCAAATATCTTCAATGCTTATTGAATAAAGTCTAGATCACTGCTGTCCAAGAGAAACATGTGAGCCACATATGAAATTTAAAAATTTCCAGTAGTCACGTTTACAAAAAGTGAAAAGAAATGAGTTAATTTCAATACTATATTTTATTTAACCTAATATATACATATGCCAAATACTACCATTGCAACCTGTAATTAATATAAAAGTTATTAATGAGGTACTTTCTCTCTCTTTTTTTGGTACTAGATCTTTGTTTATTTTTTATCTTTTAATGTTTATTTATTTTTGAGAGAGACAGAGCGTGAGCTGGGGAGGGCAGAGACAGAGGGAGACACAGAATCGGAAGCAGGTTCCAGGCCCTGAGCTGTCAGCACAGAGCCAGACGCGGGGCTTGAACCCATGAGCCTTCGAGCTGTGAGATCATGACCTGAGCCAAAGTCAGCCGCCTAACTGACTGAGCCACCCAGGCGCCCCTGGTACTAGATCTTTAAAATGCAATCTGTATTTTGCATTTACAGCATATCTTAATTGGGACACTAAATTTTCAACGACTGAGGTGAAATGATGAAGTTGCGTTTAACAAAAACATTTTGTAGTACTTCTAATATTTTTACACTGCTCCTCTTTTTAAAAATTGCTTCTTTCTTTCTTCCTTTCTTTCTTTCTTTCTTTCTTCCTTCCTTCCTTCCTTCCTTCCCTTTCTTTCTTAATGTAATCTCCGCCCAACATAGGACTTGAAATCAACACCCCCAGATCACGAGTTGCATGCTTTACTGACTGAGCCAGCCAGGTGCCCCAACGCTTCTTCAGATTTTAAATACAAACTTAAATTTATTAAAATGGGATGAAATTAATAATTAAACTCCTCAGTCACACTAGCTGCACGGTAAGTATATCTCCTCCTTGCCCAGGCCAACCTGAACCAACTGTCAGGGTTTGAACAGGCCCCGTGTACCTTTTCATCGGTATGCTTTATTATATCCTTTATAATAAACTGGTAAATGTGACTAAATGTTTCTTTGAGGTCTGTGAGCTGCTCTAGCAAGTTAATCAAATCCAAGGAGGGGGCTGTTGGAACCTCTAATCTACGGCAGTTGAAGACCTGGCTTTGCCACTGGTGTCTGAAGCGGAGGGAGAGGGAGGCTGAGCCTTTAATCTGTGACATCTGCTGCTATCTCGGCTGGATTGTATCAGAGCTAAGTTGAATTGGGAAGGGCATTCTGTTATCCTCAGCTGAGAATTGAGGAGTTGCTTGGTGGTGTGAAAATACACACATCAAAGGCTGCCGTAACTATTCACCACAGACTGGATGGCTTGAGCAACAGAAATTTATTTTTACACTTCTGGAGGCTGGGTGTCCAACGTCAAGGGGTTGACAGGTTGCGTTTCTCCTATGGACTCTCTCCTTGACTTGTAGATGGCCCTTTTCTCTATGTGTATACATTCCTGGTGGCTCCTGAATGCCCACATTTCCTGTTCTTATAAGGACATCAGTAGGATTAGATTAGGCCTGACCCTAAAGGCCTCATTTTAACTTCCTCACTTCTTTCAAGGCCCTGTCTCCTAATACGATCACACTCTGAGGTACTGGGGGTTCGGACTTCTGTATGAATTTTGGGGTAACACAATTCGGCCCATAATACTATGTTATCGGAGACTCATTCTTCTGTACTCTTTCATCTTGAATATCCTTCCCAACTGGCTAACTAGTGGTCATGCATACAATAACCAGTATCTCTTCCCCCTTGTGAAACCTTCACAGACAAACCAAGGAAGATAAGGTTTCCTTCGGGTCACAATCTATCTCAAACATACCTATATTATAGTACTTACTAAAATCCCATAGCAATTAGTTGTTTACGTATTTGCTTACCCTTCTAATTTGTGAGCACTCTGAGGGCAGAGATTTTATTTACCTTTATGTCCACAATGCCTATCAAATAGGTGAACAAAGAATGTTTTTTATTTTTTTAGTATTTTTTTCTGTTTGTTTTTAGTTTTGAGAGAGAGAGAGAGAGAGAGAGAGACAGAGCACAAGCAGGGGAGGGGCAGAGAGAGGGGAGACACAGAATCTGAAGTGGGCTCCAGGCTCTGAGCTGTCAGCACAGAGTCCAGTGTGGGGCTTAAACTCACAAACCGTGAGATCATGACCTGAGCTGAAGTCAGATGCTTAGCGGACAAAACCACTCAGGCGCCCTTATTTATTTCTAAGTAATCTCTGTGCTCAATGTGGGGCTCAAACTCACAACCCTGAGATCAATAGTTGTATGCTCCACCGGATGCAGCCAGGCAGGTACCGCCTTAATTAGTAAATTCTACAACATGATTATAGAAGCGCTTTGTTAATGAAGGTAGTGATTCATAGATGTTTCAAAAACTATCCCTAGAAAAGAAACTTCTTTTACGGATATACATGGATGTGGCTTGATTAACTTGATTAAGGTAATACAGTTTCCTTTATTTCCCAAGAATCATTCCTTAATGTATTCAAAGTTCACAAGTATACTAGCATTCCTGAAGCTTTATTTTTTATTGGTAAAGCATAAAGCCAATTGAAGAAGTGTACAATCAGTCTTGTGTCTGTTTCACTGGCACCACCCATCTCTGAAGCTCCATCTAATCAGTCAACCAAACCCTCTGACATTAAAACAAAACAAAATAAAACAAAAACACCTATAGTAATAGCCTAGGCTATTACCACTTAATTTGTAAGCACGTACTTTTGAGGACTTGTTATCCATACTCTTTAATGCTATAGGCTATACTCCTAAGTAAGTGTCTTGAAATGTGTGTTTTTGGTAAATATCTGTTAGGACTTCTAATTTTATGTTTAAGTCTGTCACCAGTTTCAAAGTGGACACTTTCTAAATGTATTTAGCATAGACAACTCTATTATCATCCCATATTATTGTGTATATTACTTTAAAAACGCTTTGCTATTATTGGTTTACAAATTTATCTCCCCAAATACATTGTGAGCTTCCTGAAAACCGTGAGTACACCTTATTTGGCTCAATATTCTGATTATCTGATACATTGTAAATGATAAATAAATGTTTGTTGAGAGAACTGCATAAATGAGTGCTGATCAGGCAGTAATTGCTAAGGATTCAAATAGAACTGAACAGTTTCTTGGTTTTGTTTTTTGTTTGTTTGTTTGTTTTTAAGATTTTATTTTGGGGGCACCTGGGTGGCTCAGTTGGTTAAGCAGTGGGCTCTTGATTTCCCCTCAGGTCGTGATCTCACAGTCATGAAAGTGAGCCCGGCATCAGGCTCTACACTCTGCTTAGGATTCTCTCTCTCTCCCTCTCTCTCTGCCCCTTCCTCGCTAGTGTGTGAGAGTGTTCTCTCTCTCAAATGAACAGAAAGAAAGAAAGAAAGAAAGAAAGAAAGAAAAAGTAATCTTTACACTCAATGTGGGGCTTGAATTCACAACCTTGAGATCAAGAGTCATATGCTCCATCAACAGAGCCAGCCAGGTGTCCCTGAACATAGTTTTAATTGTATTTATATCTTGGCTGTCTCTAAAAAGAATGTGTTAACAAACAAAAGAATAGTGGTCTGTATTTCGAAAACAAAAATATTCATTTGATGGTTAAAATTTGATATCATCTACCATTAAGATGACTAATTCCCTTTTAACTCATTCTGTAAGTACAGCATTATACCCTTATACCAAAACCAGACAAAGATATTACAAAAAAGACAACTATAGACCAACATCTCTCATAAATATAGATACAAAAATGCTTAAGGATATATTAGTAAATTTAATACAAACATTAATAAAAAGAATTTTTATCTATCATGACCAATTAGGATTTATTACAGACATGCAAGGAGTGTTAATAATAATTATATTTTTATAATAATAATAATAATCAATTGAAAATCAATTAATTTAATCCATCATACCAACAGGTTAGAAATGAAAACTCCCATGGTCATGTCAATAAATGCAAAAAAATCATTTGACCAAATCCAACAGTTTTTCATGATTTAAAAACTTTCAGTAAACTAGGAATACAGAAGAACTTCCTTAACTTGATAAAAAATGTCTACCAAAAAACCCACGACTAACAACATACTGAAATGTCGAAAAACCCAAAGCTTTCCCACTAAGATCAGAAACAAGGTAGAAATGTTCCCTCTCACTACTCCTTTGCAATATTAACTAGAAATACTAGCTAATATAACAAGACAAGAAAAGAAAGGAAAGACCTAAAATTCTGTTTGAACATGACAGGATTGTCTATAAAGAGTAAAATACTGGGCTGCCTGGGTGGCTCAGTTGGTTAAGTGTTCAACTTCAGCTGAGGTCATGATCTCGTGGTTCACTAGTTTGAGCCCCGCATCAGCTCTGTGCTGAGAGCTCAGAGCCCAGAGCCTGCTTCAGATTCTGTGTCTCCCTCTCTCTCTGCCTTTCCCCTACTTGTACTCTGTGTCTCTCTCTCAAAAAAAAAAAGAAAAAAAAAAAAAAAGAAAAAACATTAAAAAAAAAAGAACTTAATAAAACAAACAAACACAAAGAATAAAATCCTGAGATGCCTGGATAGCTCAGTTGGTTAAGCGTTTGACGCTGGACTTTGGCTCAGGTCATGATTTCACAGGTTCATGAGATGGAGTCACACACTGGGCTCTGAGCTGACAGCTCAGAGTCTGCTTGGGATTTTCTTTCTCCCTCTCTTTCTGCCCCTCTCCCACTCTTTCTCTTTCACTCTCTCAATAAGTAAATAGATAGATAGATAGATAGATAGATAAGTAAATGAATGAATGAATGAATAAATAAATAAATAAATAAATAAACTTTAGAATCAGTTTTTTTGATTTCCATCAAATAACTTACTGGGACACTGAATGGGATTGCACTGGATCCATAGTTCAAGTTAGGAAGACCCGACATCTTGAAAATGTTGAGTAAGCTGAGCCACCCAGACACCCCATGATTCTCAATTTTATATGAAGCGGCCTAAGACCCAGAATAGCCAAAACAATATTGAAGGAGAACAAAGTTGTGTAACCGATGTTACCTACTTGACTTCAAGAGTTACTATAAAGCCACAGTAATCAAGACATTGTGGTATTGGTGAAAACAATAGACAAACAGATCAATGGAACAAAATAGGGAGCCCAGAAAGACCCACATGAATACAGCTGACTGATTTTTTACAAAGAAACAAAGGCAACATAGTGGAGCAGAGATAGTCTCCTTCTCAACACATCGTACTGGAACAATGGTACATCGACAGGCAAAAAAAAAAAACCCCACAACAATCTAGTAACAGACAGATCTTACACTTTTCACAAAATTAACTCAAAATGGATCACAAATCCAAATTTAAAACACAAAGTTAATAAACTCCCAGAAGATAACATGGGGAAAAAAACCTAGATGACCTTGGCTATGGCAATGACTTTTTAGACACAACACTAAAGGCACAATTCACGGAAACAATATTTGGTAAGTTGGACTGTGTTAAAATGGAAACTTCTGCTCTGCAAAAGACACTTTTTCAAAATGGTTATTTATTTACTTTTGAGAGAGTGAGTGTGAGTAGGCCAAGGGCAGAGAGAGAGGGAGACAGAGAATCCCAAGCAGGCTCCATGCTGTGAAGCGCAGAGCCTTACATGGGGCTCAAACTCATGAACCAACCATGAGATCATGATCAGAGCCGAAACCAAGAGCTGGACGCTTAACTCACTGAGTCACCCAGGGGCCACAGACACTTTCAAGAGAATAAGAAGACAAACCACACACTGGAAGAAAATATTTGCAAAAGACACATCTGATAAAGGACCAATATCCAAAATATGCAAAGAACAGTTAAAATTCAACAACAAAAAAAAACCAACCTGATTAAAAATAGGCCAAAGACCTCAGCAGAAAGAAGATATACAGATGGCAAATAAGCATATGAAAAGATGCTGCACATTATATGTCATAAGAGAAATGCAAAATAAAACAACGAGATACCAGTACCACCTATTAGAAGGGCCAAAATCTGGAACACTGACAATACCAAATGCTGACGAGAATGTGGTGCAATCAGAAATCTCATACATTGCTGCTGCGATTGCAAAATGGTACAGCCACTTGGGAAGACGGGTGCTTTCTTACAAAACTAAGCATACATCTACCATACAATCCGGTGATCCTGCTCCTTGGTAAATATTTACTCAGAGGAGTTGAAAATTTATGTCCACACAAAAACATGCATACGCATGTTTACAGAAGGTTTATTCATAATTGCCCAAACTTGGAAGTAACCAAGATATCCTTGAATGTATAAACAAATTGTGGTATATGCAAACAATGGAATATTATTCAGTACTAAAAAGAAATGAGCTCTTGAGCTATGAAAAGACATGGAAGTCTCTTAAATGCATATTACCAAGTGAAAGAAATCTACTCCAATTTTAAAAACAGTGGCTGTGTCCATTTCATTTCCGTGTCTCTTCCTCCAACATCATTTCCATCACCCTCTCCACACTTGGTACGATACATTATTTAGAGGAGACACTAGATAAGTATTCGGGGGGATTAAATAGTTTCGTTTTGGAGACTGTGCTCTGTGGGAGTGAATGTATTGACTGGACATGAACTCTTCATTCCACTGGTAAACCAGAATGCCACTTAAAATTTTATGATCTGTTTCTTTGCAATTTCACTAGCACAACTTGCCCTTTAAGCCCTGCCTAATCAGTCAACTAGGCTTGTTCCTTGTCGCCTCTTTAATGAAATCAAATGATTAATTTCAATTGAACAATCATTTGGTAAGAACGTCTCATGAAAAGAACAGTGAACACCATACCCCTAAATTTCTTTGAATATATACCCTTATTTGGTGCTCATGTCCTTAAAAACTTCATTTCATGCTTTTAAGTCTGCTTGTCAATACCAAGTAGTTATTTTTTTTGATCAAGTATTTTTTTTAATATTTAGCAGAGATTAAAGTGATTTTACCATGCCATAACATCATGTATATTATACTTATTGTTAATAATCAATAATAATATTGTCAGGGGGCACCTGGGTGGCTCAGCCGGGTAAGTGTCCAACTCTTGATTTCAGCTCAGGTCATGATCTCACGGTTTGTGAGATCGAGCCCTGTGTCAGGCTCTGCACTGACAGTGATGGAGCCTGCTTGGGATTCTCTGTCTCTGTCTCTCTGTCCCCCGTTCATACACATTCTCACTCTCTCTCTCAAAATGAAGAAATAAACATAACAAATAATATTGTCAGAATATTCTTGACACAATATCTAGACAGATAAGTAGGTCATCATAGTAGACAAAGGAAGATCTGAAGAAAAAGGAAGAACCAGGTTACTGGTTCAGGAAGGAAAGGAAGTGAGTGTCTATGTCACAATTCAAACTAAAAAATACCACTGCCTTATACAATAGCTGCCCACAAGCAGCCCCATACTAACCCCTCCCATATGCCAACCTAATTCTGAAAGATAAGCAGCATGCAAAAAAAATATCGGGGTTTAGATTTATAGATACTCTCTAGTGTTTTCTTAACTGGTCTTTCGGGGTTAGAAAGCAAGTGACACTCTCTCCTTGCAGAGCATCTCAGTGCTTCCCTGAAATGATCACTTACCACTAAAGCAGAAGTTCCTCCTCTGACACCTCCCTTCACTGATTACAGCTGCCTTGAGTGGGGCATAAATATCCTCTTCACTCATTAAACACCCTTTTTATTTATTTATTTATTATTTAAAAAAAATAATGTTTATTTTTGAGAGAGACAGAGAGAGAATGCAAGTGGGTTAGGGGCAGAGAGAGAGGGAGACACAGAATCTGAAGCAGGCTCCAGGCTCTGGGCTGTCAGCACAGAGCCCGACGTGGGGCTCGAACTCACGAGCTGTGAGATCATGACTTGAGCCGAAGTCGGACGCTCAACCGACTGAGCCACCCAGGCGCCCCTTAAACACCCTTTTTAACACCTAGCAGAGACTTGGCATTATTATGTTATCCACTGTCCTTATTATCAACACTAGGAAGAATAGGTAGGAGAGACAGAATAATCACAGCTTACTATAATTGACCAAGCAGAGGATTGGGGGTCAAAAGAGCAGAATCTGAGTCCCAGCTCTGAAACATGAACTAGAGTTTAGACATTTGAACAGGTCACGTAACTTCTCTGTCTCAACCTCAGTATTTTAGTTGAAGGCCATAATACTCAGCTCATGGGATTATTGAGAGAAATGAGATAATGTGAAAGAAAAGAAAGAAAGAAAGAAAGAAAGAAAGAAAGAAAGAAAGAAAGAGGGAGGGAGGGAGGGGGGAGGGAGAGAGAGAGAGAGAGAAAGAAAGAAAGAAAGAAAGAAAGAAAGAAAGAAAGAGGGAGGGGGGAGGGAGAGAGAAAGAAAGAAAGAAAGAAAGAAAGAAAGAAAGAAAGAAAGAGGGAGGGAGGGGGGAGGGAGAAAGAAAGAAAAAGAAAGAAAGAAAGAAAGAAAGAAAGAAAGAAAGAAAGAAAGAAAGAAAAGAAAAGAGAAAAGAGAAGAAAAAAACCCTCAAACTCTAAAGCTCTGGCAAATGTATACATTCATTCATTCAGTCAATCATTTATGCAGTTTCCCTCAACTGTTCATTGCCTACTACACGCTAGGCACAGTTCTAGGTGCAGGTAATACAAATGTCACTAAGACAAGTCCCTACCCTCAAAGTCCATACCCTAACCTTAAATTTCAATATGGAAGGCATATGTGATGGTTAATTTTTTAAAACGATTTTATTTATATATTTATTTTAGTGTATTTTTGAGACAGACAGAGCATGCACATGTACACGCATCAGTTGGGGAGAAGCACAGAGAGAGAGGGAGAGAGAGAGAATCCCAAGCGGGCTCCACACTGATGGTGTGCCCCTTTAAGATTTTATTTTTAACTAATCTCTACACCCAACATGGGGCTCGAACTTACAACCCTGAGATCAAGAGCTGCATGCTCGAGGCGCCTGGGTGGCTCAGTTGGTTAAGCATCCAGCTCTTGATCTTGGCTTAGTTCATGATCTCACAGTTCATGAGTTCAAGCCCCATGTGGGGCTCTGCACTGTCAGTGCTCGGGAATCTCTCTCTCCCTCTCTTCCCTCTCTCTCTGCCCCTTCTGAAAAAAAAAAAAAAAAAAAAAAAATGAGTTGCATGCTCTCCTGACTGAACCACCCAGGTACCCCTGTGATGGTTAATTTTATATGTCAAATTGCCTGGGCCACAGTGCCTAGAAATTTGGTCAAATATTATTCTAGATGTTTCTCTGGGGGAGTTTTCAAGTGAGATTTACATTTAAATTGGGGGACTTTGAATGAAGCAGATTGCCCTCCATAATGTTGGTGGACTTCATCCAATCAGTTGAAGGCTTGAAGAGAACAAAGACTAATATCCCCTGCTCCGCCTCCAAGCAAGAAAGAATTCTGCAGGCGATGGCCTTTAGAGAGTCTCCAACCTGCCAGCCCACCCTGCTTGGACTTGCCAGCCTCCATAAGTAAATTCCTTAAAACAAAAATCTTTTTCTATATATACACATCCTATTGGTTCTGTTTCTCTGCAGGGCCCTGACAAATTTTGTTACCAAGAAATCGAATGCTGCTATAGCAGATACCTAAAAACCTAGAAGTGGCTTTGGAGCTGAGTAATGGGTAGAGGCTGGAAGCATTTGGAGGTACATGCTAGTAAAAGCCGAGATTGTCTTGAAGAAATTATTGCTAGGAATACGAATGGGAAAGGTGATTCTGGTGAGGTCTCGGACGAAAATGAGGAACATGTTATCGGAAACTGGAAGAAAGTTGGTCCTTGTTGTAAAGTGGCAAAGAACTTGGAGGAATTGTGTTCTAGTGTTTTGTGGAAAGGAGAACTTGTTTGTAATGAAATAGGATATCTAGTTGAGGAGATTTCTAAGTACCGTGTAAAAAGTATGACTTGGTTTCTCGTTGCTGCCGATAGTAACACAGCAGAAGAAAGAGATACATTGAAGGAGGAACCGTCAAGCAAAAAGGAACCAGAAGATGAAGATTTGGAAAATTCTTAGCCTATCCATATTACAAAACAAGAATGCTTGCTCTGGAGAGGACACCAAGGGTATGGCTGAAAGTTCACTTGATAGATCATGAGCAGAACGCATGGCTTTAATCTGCCACCTTAGCAGAATCTAGGAAGGGAAATGGTGTTATGTCAGTAGACACACAGTCAGCTTGGACTATGGGCACAGAGAGAAGATAAAATGAAGGAAGGTGAAGCCTGCTAGGATTCTACAGGACGGGACAACAGAACTATCGTCATGTGCTGTCTTTCAATAAGAGATAAGAATGACACTGAAGTTGATTCAGAGATCAGCAGGGTTGCCTCTCCTACCACAGGCCAGAGCACAAGGGCCCTCAAGGAAAGGCTGTCACCGCAGGGGGCCCCGAGGGCAGAGTACTCAGCCAAGGAGGGTTATCTTGAGACTTAAATCTAATGAAACAGATTTCTTGGCTAGGACACCAAAAGCACAGGCAACAAAAGTAAAAAAAAAAAAAAAAAAAAAAAAAAAAAAAAAAAAAAAAAAAAAAAAAGGCAAATGTGTCTCCATCAACCTTAAAAACCTTTGTTCATCAAAGGATACAATGAACAAGGTGAAAAGGCAACCTATGGAACCAAAGAAAATTTTGCAAATCATATATCAGATAAGGGGTTAATATTCAGAATATATGAACAGCTTAACAACAAAATAATTCAAATAACCTGATCAAAAATGGGCAAAGGATTTGAATAGACATTTTTCCAAGCATGATATACCGGTGACCAACAGGCACGTGACAAGACGCTCAACATCAATAATCATCAGAGAAATGCAAATCAAGACAACAATGAGAAATCTCTTCATGCCCATTACAACGGCCATTATCAAAAACGACAACGACAGAAAATAACAAGTGTTGGTGAGGGTATGAAGAAATTGATACTCTTGGGCACTGTTGGTTGAATTGTAGAGTAGTACCATTGTCATGGAGAACAGCATAGTGGTTGCTCAAAAAAATTAAAAATAGAACTACCCTATGATCCAGCAAGCTCCCTTCTAGGTATATGTCCAAAAGAATGGAAAGCAAAGTCTTAAACAGAAATATCTGCACATTCATGTAGCACACCCAGGACTATTCACTATCGCCAAAGGTGGAAGCAATCCAAGTGTCCATCAAGAGATGAACAGATAAATATCCAAGGAATATATATATATCCAAGGGAATATTATTCATCCTCAAAAAGAAAGGAAATCCTGTCACATCTTACAACATGAATTGACCTTGAGGCCATAATGCTATGTGAAATAAACCAGTCATAAAGAGATAAACACTGTAGGATTCTACTTATAGGAGGTATCTAAAGTAATCACAGTCAGGGGCGCCTGGGTGCCTCCGTTGGTTGAGTGTCCATCTGACTCTTGATTTCGGCTCAGGTCATGATCCCAAGGTTGTGGGATCGGGTCCCGTGTTGGGCTCTGTGCTGACCGTGCTGAGCTTGCTTGGGAGTCTCTCTCTCCCTCTCTCTCTGCCCCTCCCCTGACTCTCTCTCTCTCAAAATAAATAAACATTAAAAAAAATAAAAACCTTAACAATCTCTTTAAAGGCCCTGTCTCCAACTACAGTTACATTCTAAGGTATTAGAGGCTGAGCATTGAGCCCGACTGAGATTCTCTCTCGCTCTGTGTCTCTGCCCCTCTCCCCCAGTTGCGCACGCTCTCTCTCTCTCTCTCAAATAATAAACAAATAAATAAACTAAGTAGTCACACTCATGGAAACAGACAGTAGAATGGTTACCTGCAGCTGGAGGGAAAGAGAAAAGGGGAGTTGTCCTTTAATGAGTATAAAGTGTTTGCAAGATGAAAAGTTCTGGATATCTGTTTCGTAACAATGTGAATACACTTAACACGTCTGATGTACACTTATGGATGATTAAGATGGTAAAAAACCTTTTTAATGTTTATTTTTGAGAGAGAGAGCACATGTGCATGTGCAAGCGTGAGCAGGAGAGGGGCAGAGAGAGGGGAAAAGAAGATCTGAAGCAGGTTTCAGAGAGCCCGATGCGGCCTCGAACTCACGAACTGTGAGATCATGACCTGAGCCAAAGTCAGATGCTTAACCAACTGAGCCATCCAGGTGCTCTAAGATGGTAAATTTTATGTTATGTGCTTTTAACCGCAATAAGAAAGAAAGAAAGAAAGAAAGAAAGAAAGAAAGAAAGAAAGGGAGGGAAGAAGGAAGGAAGGAAGGAAGGAAGGAAGGAAGGAAGGAAGGAAGGAAGGAAGGAAAGGAAGGAAGGAAGGAAGGAAGGAAGGAAGGAAGGAAGGAAGGAAGGAAGGAAAGAAGAAAGAAGGAAAGAAAGAAAGAAAGAAAGAAAGAAAGAAAGAAAGAGAAAGAACTAATGGAGTTCACCTTGCTAGATTTTAGATTTGTTTGGTAACTCATCAGCCCTTTTTTCTTTCTAGTTTCTCCCTTTTGGAAACAGAGTGTCTGTCTTACGCCTGTCCCACTACTGTATTTTGGAGGCACGTAACTTGTTTGCTTTCACAGGTTCATAGCTGGAGAGAAATGTTCCCTTAGGATGAATCATACCTCCAGTCTCACCCATATCTGATCCAGATGATACTCAGGTGAGACTCTGGATGTAGACCAGATGCTAGAATGGGATAAGAAAGACTTTTGAGGCTCCTGGGATGGAAATGAATGTATTTTGCATGTGAGAAGGACATAAATCTGGGGGTGGGTGTTATGGATTGAACTGTGCCTTCCTAAAATGTGTATGTTGAAGCCCTAACCTATAATACCTTAGAGTGTAAGTATAGCTGGAGACAGTGCCTTTAAAGAGGTTATTAATTATTTTTAATGTTTATTTATTTTGAGAGAGAGAGGGAGAGAGAGAGAGAGTGGGGGGAAGGGGCAGAAAGGGTTAGAGAGGATCCCAAGCAGGCTCAGCACTGTCAGTGCAGAGCCTGATGCGGGGCTTGATCTCCCAAACTACGAGATCATGACCTGAGTGGAGATCAAGAGTCGACGCATAACTGGGTGAGCCATGCAGAAGCCCTGAAGTTATTAAGTTAAAAAAATTTTTCTTTAATGTTTAATTTGGAGAGAGAGAGAGAGAGAGAGAGAGGAGGAGGAGGAGCAGAGAGAGAGGGAGGTGCAGAATCCTAAGCAGGCTCCAAGCTCTGAGCTGTCCACACAGAGCCCAACGTGGGGCTCGAACTCACAAGCTGTGAGATCATGACCTGAGCCAAAGCCGGATGCCCAACCGACTGAGCCACCCAGGCGCCCCAGAAGTTATTAAGTTTAAACAAGGTCATAAAGTTTAAATGAGGTCATAAGAATGGGGCCCTAATCCCAAATGACTGGTGTCCTTGTAGAAAGTGAAAGAGACGCTGGGGATGTACGCACGGAGAAAAGGCTATGTGAGAACACCATGAGACGGCAGTTTACCGCAAGGAAAGAGGTCTTAGGAGAAACCAACCCTGCCGGCACCCTGCCCTTGGACTTGCAGCCCCCAGAACTGTGAGAAAGCAAATTTCTGTTATTTAATACAACCCAGTCTGTGGCATTTTGTTATAGCAGCAGGCTAATGCGGCAGATAACAAGCAAACAAGTAAATATATAATGTCAGGGAATGATAAGGGAGCACTTTGAAGAACAGTGGAGCAAGGTAAGGTAATAAAGAATTGGGGGGTATATACAATGGGGGAGTTAGGATTGATCTTAGCAGAGATGGCATCTGAACAGAAATCGGAGTGTCAGGAGGAAGCAAGTCTAGGGAGCATTTTCGAGAACAGCATTTCAAACAGAAGGCAATTGAAGTACAAAGACGCCAAGAGGAGGGGAAGATGTGTGCTTGGCATGGGGCCAAAAGCCTGCTCTGCAGGAGTGTTGTGAACCAGGAGCAAAGAGGGAGGAGAAATGATGTTGGAGGTTAAGCAGGATTCTGATCATCTAGGCCATTGTAAGCCGTGGCAAGGGTTCTGGATTCTATTTTATTTTTATTTTTATTTTATTTATTTATTTATTTATTTATTTATTTTTTTTTTTTTCAACGTTTTTTATTTATTTTTGGGACAGAGAGAGACAGAGCATGAACGGGGGAGGGGCAGAGAGAGAGGGAGACACAGAATCGGAAACAGGTTCCAGGCTCCGAGCCATCAGCCCAGAGCCTGACGCGGGGCTCGAACTCACAGACCGCGAGATCGTGACCTGGCTGAAGTCGGACGCTTAACCGACTGAGCCACCCAGGCGCCCCTGGATTCTATTTTATTTTATTTTATTTTTTTTTCTTTTTTTTTTTTTTTTTTTAAATTTTTTTTTTTCAACGTTTTTTTTTTTATTTTATTTTATTTTTTTTATTTATTTTTGGGACAGAGAGAGACAGACCATGAACGGGGGAGGGGCAGAGAGAGAGGGAGACACAGAATCGGAAACAGGCTCCAGGCTCCGAGCCATCAGCCCAGAGCCTGACGCGGGGCTCGAACTCACGGACTGCGAGATCGTGACCTGGCTGAAGTCGGACGCCTAACCGACTGCGCCACCCAGGCGCCCCTGGATTCTATTTTAGAGGTGACAGAAAGCCAGGAAGCTACCGGGCCATTTTAGGTTTTAAGGCAAACCAGTGACATTAGTTGATTTATGTTTTCCAAAAGGTCTTTGCTGTCCAGTGGAGAAGATGCTAGAGGAGAGCAAGTGTGGAAACACAGAGACCAATTAGGAAGCTGCTGGTCCAGGTAAGAAATGATGGCGACTTGACCTGAATGAGAGTAGTAGTAGTGGGAGCAGTAAGTGGTTGGATTCGAAAAGATATTTTCAATATAGAACCTATAGGGTTAACCGAGAGTCTAGATGGTGGGTGCGAGCGAAGAAAAGAAGGAGTAGAAAATGATCCTCAGGGTTTTGGTCTGAGCAGCTGCAGGCCTTGGGTTGCTATTTACTTCAATTAGGAAAGCAGAGAGAGGAGCAGGTTTGAGGGGTCAAATCAAGAATTTTGTTGTGGGGGCACCCAGGTGACTCGGCCGGTTAAGTGTCAGACTCTCGGTTTGGGCTCAGGTCATGATCTCACGGTTTCGTGAGTTCGAGTCCCGTGTGGCGTACGTGCTGACAGTGAAGAGCCTGCTTGGGATTCTCGCTCTCTGCCCCTCCCTACCAACACTGTCTCTGTCTCTCTCCAAATAAATAAACTTACAAAATTAAAAAAAACAAGAGTTTTGTTTTAGACATGTGAATACTTTAGGATCTGTGCTAACAATAGGACACTCTCCTCCTCTTCCATCCTTAGATTCTGTGATTCTAAAGATGCAAAGGATTTGGTTTCTGTCTTCAAGGTCTCATGGAAGGGGATGAAGAGAAACATATAAACCAGTGTTCGGGGGTTTTATTATTCTTATTATTAGTACTTTATTTTAGGGAGAGCAAATTTAAATTTGCAGATAAACAGAGCAGAAGGTACAGAGAGTTCCCATATACCATCCCGACTTTCTTATTATTAACATCTTACATTAGTGGGGTATATTTGTACAACTGATGAACCTACCTTGACACATCAGAGTCACCCAAAGTCCACACTTTACACGGGGGTTCGCTCTGGGTCTTGTGCGTTTTGTGGGCTTGGACAAACATGTAATGACATGTATCCGTCGTTACAGTATCATAGTGAATAGTTTCGCTGCCCTAAAACACCTGTGTTCTGCCTATTCATCCCTCCTCCCCTCAACACCCCATCCCCTGGCAACCAGGGTTTTGACTGCTTCCATAGTAGTGCCTTTTGTAGAATGTCATACATAGGTATTCCTCGGTGAGGTTGCAGGTTCGGTTCCAGACCACTGCAATAAAGCAAATATCATAATAAATCAAGTCAAATGATTTTTTTTTTTTTTTGGTTTCCCAGGGCACAAAAAGTTATATGCACACTATACTACAGTCTATCGAATGTGCAATAACACTGTGTCTGATAAAAAAAAAAAAAACAATGTACATACATTAATTTAAAGTATTTTATTGCTTGGGCACCTGGGTGGCTCAGTCAGTTGAGCAATCGACTTTGGCTCATGTCATGGTCTTGCAGTTCATGAGTTCAGGCCCCGCGTCGGGCTCTGTGCTGACAGAGCACATAATAAAAGCATTAAAAAATTATCTTATTGCTTAAAAATGCTGACCATCATGTGAGCTTTCAGCAAGTGGCAATCTTTTTGTTGATGGAGAGTGTTGCCTTGATGTTGATGACTGATGACTGATCAGGGTGGTGGTTGCTAAGGAATGGAGTGATAGTGGCAACTTCTTCTTCTTCTTCTTCTTCTTCTTCTTCTTCTTCTTCTTCTTCTTCTTCTTCTTCTTCTTCTTTTTCTTCTTCTTCTCCTCCCTCCTTCTCCTTCTCCTCCTTCCTTCTCCTTCTCCTTCTCCTTCTCCTTCTCCTTCTCTTCTCTTCTCTTCTCTTCTCTTCTCTTCTCTTCTCTTCTCTTCGCCTTCTCCTCTTAAGTAAGTTGTAGGCCCAACGTGGGCCTTGAGCTTGAAAACCCCAGATCAAGAGTTTCATGCTCTAGCAACCGTGCCAGCTGGGCACCCGTGGCAATTTCTTAAATTTTTTTTTTTTAACGTTTATCTATTATTGAGAGACAGAGAGACACAGAGAGTGAGCAGGGGAGGGGTAGAGAGAGGGGGAAACACAGAATCCGAAGCAGGCTCCGGGCTCTGAGCTGTCAGCACAGAGCCCCGCGCGGGGCTTGAACTCATAAACTGCGAGATCATCACCTGAGCCACCCAGGCGCCCCCCATGACCCATGGCAATTTCTTAAAATAGAAAACAGTGAAGTTGGCCCCATTGATTGATTCCTTTCACAAATGATTGCTCTGTAGCATGCGATGCCATTTGATAACATTTCACCCACAGTACAACTTCTTTCAACGTTTTTTTTTTTTTCAACGTTTTTTTTTTTCTTTTTTTAATTTATTTTTGGGACAGAGAGAGACAGAGCATGAACGGGGGAGGGGCAGAGAGAGAGGGAGACACAGAATCGGAAACAGGCTCCAGGCTCTGAGCCATCAGCCCAGAGCCTGACTCGGGGCTCGAACTCACGGACCGCGAGATCGTGACCTGGCTGAAGTCGGACGCTTAACCGACTGAGCCACCCAGGCGCCCCTTACTTCTTTCAAAATTGGAACCAGTCCTCTCACACCCTGCTGCTGCTCTATCAGCTCAGATATATGTAATGTTCGAAATCGGTTGTGGTCATTTCGACAGGCTTCACAGCGTCTTCAACAGGAGTAGATGCCATCTCGAGAAACCACTTTCTTTGCTCATCCGCGAGAGGCAACTCCTCATCTGTTCAAGGTTTATCTTGAGATTCCAGCAACTCGGTCGCAGCTTCAGGCTCCACTTCCGATGTAGTTCTCTTGCTGTTTCTACCACACCTGCAGGTCCTTCTCCACCAAGGGCTTGAACTTCTCAAAGTCATCAGAGAGATTTGGAATCACCATCTTCCAAACTCCTGTTCACGTTGATACTTCAACCCTTTCCCACGAATCACAGATGTTCTTAATGGCATCTAAAATGGTAAATCCCTTCCAGAAGGTTTTCAATTTACTTTGCCAAGATCCATCGGAGGAATTACTGTCTCTGCTAGCTAAAGCCTCACAAAATGTATTTCTTTTTTCTTTTTTTCTTTTACTTTTTTTAATGTTTATTCATTTTTGAAAGACAGAGACAGAGCACAGGCAGGGGTGGGGCGGAGAGAGAGGGGGACACAGAATCTGAAGCAGACTCCAGGCTCTGAGCTGCCAGCACAGAGCCTGACGTGGGGCTCGAACCCAAAAACCATGAGATCATGACCTGAGCCGAAGTCGGATGCTTCGGCTGAGCCACCAGGTGCCCCACAAAATGTATTTCTTAAATAAGACTTGAAGTAGACTTCTTCAGTCCATGCCCTGCAGAATGGCTGTTGTGCTAGCAGGCTTGAAAACAGCAGGAATCTCGTCAGACATCTCCATCGGAGCTCCTGGGTGACCAGGTGCGTTGTCAATGAGCAGTCGTGTTTGGAAAGAAGTCTTTTCTTCTGAGGAGTAGGTCTCAGCGGTGGGTAAGATATTCAGTAAACCATGTTGTAAACAGATGTGCTGTCTTCCAGGCTTTGCTCTTCCAGTTACAGAGCACAGACAGAGTCGAGTTAGCAGAATTCTTGAGGCCCTGGGACTTCCAGAATGTGCACGAGCACTGGCTTCAGCTTAGTCACCAGCCGCATTACCCCTTGCAAGAGAGTCAGCCTGTCCTCTGAAACTTCGAGGCCAGGCACCGACTTCTCCTCTGTAGCTATGAAAGTCCTAGGTGTCATCTTCTCTCCGTAGAAGGCCGTCTGTCTACACTGAAGTTCGGTTGGCTGTTTAGCGTGGCCGCCTTCATTAATTATCCAAGCTAGGTCTTCTGGACAAGTTGCTGCAGCTTCTACGTTAGCACTTGCTGCCTCACCGTGCACTTTTATGTTATAGAGATGACTTCTTCCCTCAAAGCCCCTGAACCAACCTCTGTTAGCTTCAGACTTTTCTCCTGCGGCTTCCTCGCCTCTCTCAGCCTTCATCAGATTTTTATTTTATTTTTAAAATAAAGTTTATTTATTTATTTTGAGGGAAAGGGGAAGAGAGAGTGGGAGAGGGGCAGACAGAGGGAGAGAGGGAGAATCCCAAGCAGGCCGGCACAGCCTGACGCGGGGCTCAAACCCACAAACCGTGAGATCATGACCTGAGGCAAAACCAAGAGTCGGAGGCTTAACCAACTGAGCCACCCAGGTGCCCCTCAGCTTCATAGAATTGAAAAGACTTAGAGCCTTGCTCGGGGTTAGACTTTGGCTCAAGGAATGTTGTGGCTGGTTTGATCATCTATCCAGACCACTGAAAAGTTTTCCATATAAGTAATTAGGCTGTTTCATTTTCTTATCATTTCTGTGTTCACTGGCATAGTGCTTTCGTTTCCTTCATAAGTTTTCCTTTGCACTCGTAACTTGACTAACGGGTACAAGAGACCCGGCTTTCACGCTCACTTGGTTTTTGACATGCCTTCCTCACTAACCATAATCATTTCTAGCTTTTTTTTTCGTAATTTTTTTTAATGTACATTTATTTTTGAGACAGAGAGAAACAGAGTGTGAGTGGGGAAGGGGCAGAGAGAGGGAGACACAGAATCGGAAGCAGGCTCCAGGCTCTGAGCTGTCAGCACAGAGCCCGATGCAAGGCTTGAACCCACGAACCATGAGATCACACCCTGAGCCGAAGTCAGATGTTTAACCGACTGAGCCACCCAGTCACCCCATGATAGCTCATTTTTATGAGCTATCTCTTTATCTTTATCTTTATCTCTTTACCTCTTCTTCTATAGGTCATATCTTTTTTACCCTGTATAATATTCCATTGGATGTACCACAGCTTGTTATCTGTTTACCTACTGAAGGGCATCTTGGTTGCTTCCAAGTTTTGGCAATTATAAACAAAGCTGCTATAAATATTCATGCACAAGTTTGTGTGTGGACGTAGATTTTATTTCCAAATTTGAATTTAAATTCTAGTTAGTTAACACAGAGTATAATACTGGTTTCCGTTGCAGAATTTAGTGATTCATCACTTACATACAACACCCAGGGCTCATCACAACAAGTGCCCTCCTTCATGCCCATCCCCACTTAGCCCATCCCCCCCTCTACCTCCCCTCCAACAACCCTCAGTTCTCTATCAAGTGGATGTAGATTTTCAATTCATTTGGGTAAATACCAAGGAGTGTGACTGATGGATCACAAACAAGTATTTTAAATGTCAACTTCTGTACAATCGCTAATAGAAAACATAGACTTCTGCTTGCAAGAAGCAAAGAGCTTTGTTTAAGTTCCTTAAGTTTACTCCGGCAATGCTCTAAAACCATAAATGTCTTTTGTTCTCTTTGTGGCTATTAGTCTGACACTATCACCAGGATACCCCTGCCTGGCTCATTTACAGGAAGACAGCTACTAAACACTGATAAGTGAAGTGTTCACACTGACTCATATCCACCCTTTCAAAAAACCATAACCAAGGGCCAATCTGTGGATGGCGTAAGGAGCAATGCCACTACAGTTTGATGCAGTGTTTCATAATTAAGTTTCTGCCTTCTTTCAGCAGGACACTTACTTCCCCAACTTTGGTGACCCTCCTGCCCAGCACAGGCCAGGTCCTCAGGAAAAAAAAAAAAAAAAAAAAATCCATCAAGTTCTCTAGGAAGAAAAAGGCTGTTTGAAGCTCTGGGGTGGCATTTATTAATATGGGGTTCTGAGATGGACACAATCCCCCTGAAAGTCAATGCAAAAGTTGCATTTCAGTGTACTTTTCTGACCATAAGCTTTTATGACAGTCTCAAAAAGGGAGTACAAGACCCAGAAAACAGCCGAAGGAGCTGCCAAGCATTGGCTATGGTAGGAAGGGGGAGGGGAGGAATCTGGGGGTTTCTGGGTCATCGGTGGAATTGCAGTGTGGAAACCGCAGGCATTGTCTGCTTTCAAGTTAGTTCCCCTCCCACTCCGAGATGGTCTGAGCTCCAGGTGGGATCACAAAGAACAAGATCTTTTTCAAGCCAGAGGCTCTAATTCCCTCCTAGCAGGGGGTAGGTTAAGAGAAAGCAGTCACAGCGCCATTTATTATTAGGGTACTTGAGCGAGAAGTATGACCAACCCTCCTAACAGGACAGACATAGTGGGAAGAGACTAAAAAACCTCCACCTTCACTCCTCCAAACAGCCACATATTTTAGCTTTGGCCTTCAGCAACTCATCACGGAAGAGATGTGTGAGGCACTGGGGGCTTGAGCTGAACTGAGAACCGTGGATTCTCCTTATCAGAACTGTCCATACTACATGCACTCAACAAATTTCATCCAGTGTTTATGATGTGCCAGGCAGTGTTCTAGCCACTGTACTTATAATAATTTTATGTCTCCCATACGTGCTTCATTTACAAGTGCCATGCAATCTTTCTAGGCAGTGAAAAATCAGCTTCCCTAATTTACACATCTTCTTTTCAAATAGCTGTGGCCACCAGCCTTCTTGTTTTCAGCCCCGAATTGAAGCAGAAGTCACTGGAATATTTGGATGAGGCGGGCCCAGAAACCCAAGAATCTCTTCTCGGCTGTGCTACCCTGTAGGTTAGCCCCGCCTGCTTGCGTTTTGAGGCTACGTAAGCTGGTGCAGACGTGCTTTGCAGACAGTCTGCCAAATCTCCTAAGCGACCAGTTCCATCACTCAAGGGTGACCAAAGGTTCCTGTCGTTTTTTTTTACTCTTCTGCTTCTCCCCTCCTCCCACGGAATGTATTTTCGTGCTGATGCTACCAGGGATGTAGGCAATATCTTTATCTCCCTTTTTTGGCTGTTTTTCATCCTTTCTGGTTCTTCCCTATTTGACACGAATCTGTACAATCTCCTGGGTGTGTAAAACCCGAGTTCTTCTTGAATGGTTGGATGTGAACTTATTGCATGATTATGTACCTATTTAAAAAATGTGTGGAAAAAAATGTGACTTTGATAGCCTGTCCCTACGATCCTGTAACCGTATGAATGTTCAAATGTGGGAGAGTTACTCTGATTAAAATCACAATCTCAATTCTTTAAATATTAGGTTCCAGGTGGGCTTTTTAAATCCAGTTTAATTCCGGTTACATATAAATGGGTAATTTCAGATAATTGGAAATAAACAAGTTTACACGTTTTTGCAAAATTAAAGGAAAAAGGTAGTCCATTAAATTCATGGACCCTTGTTCAGTGGTCCTTTAAGGGTTCGGGGCCTTCTATTGATATTCTTTGGCTTTCTCCCTCTTAATACTATTAGAGGGAAGAGGTATCAATTAGTTAACTAATTAATACTATACTAAGAATAAGGAAGAAAGACAAATGGCCTGGAAAATCCATGATGGGATATAGGTCAGGGCTAATTCATCTATTCGTTCATACGGATCTGTAGGTTGCCAGGCCCAGTTTTAGATACTAAGGGTATTGTGGTCAAGGTGGTAGGAGAACTCCATTCTCTGCTTGCATGGAGCTTAAATGTGTATTGGGGTTATGCACACATTTTTACTTTTTTTTTTTTTTTATTTGGTTGACAAATTAGCTTTAATATGATTTAGTACATTTTTACTTTTTATTTCTGCTTTAAAAATTTCTTTCTTTTCTTTCTTTAGGCTTTTAATGCTTATTTTTTGAGAGACAGAGAGAGCGTGAGTGGGGAGGGCCAGAGAGAGGGACAGAGAGAACCCCAAGCAAGCTCCACACTGTCAGCACAGAGCCCTACGTGGGGCTGGAACCCACGAACCGTGAGATCATGACCTGAGCTGAAGTCAGACACCCAACCGACTGAGCCAGCCAGATGCCCCTCAAAAATTATTTTAAAACAACAGTAGCTAAGACCATGGATTCTGGGGCCAGACATCTTGGGTTTGAATTCTAGCTCTGCTACTTATATGGTGTGATCTTGGGAAAGTCAGTTAGCTCCACTGTGCTTCTATTTCCTCATATGTAAAATGAAGGCAATAATAGTCTACTTCTCAAGATTGGTTATGAGGATTAGATTAAATCAGTCACACACAACAGTGCCCAGTATATACTGTCATGTAAGCATCCACAAAGAAAAGAAAAAAGAAACAGACATATCTACTTAAGAGTCGAACATATATATGCTCAGAGATAAAGAAATTACTGCAAATCACAAACGAAAGTCTCGATCTTCATTACTTTTAAGAACCTAAACAGTTTCAGGGCGCCTTGGGTGACTCAGTCAGTTAAGCATCCGACTTCGGCTCAGGTCATGATCTCGCAGCTCGTGAGTTCGAGCCCCGCGTCAGGCTCTGTGCTTACAGCTCAGAGCCTGGAGCCTGCTTCCGATTCTGGGTCTCCCTCTCTTTCTGCCCCTCCCTTGCTTGCACTCTCTCTCCCTCTCTCTCTCTCTCTCTCTCTCAGGGATAAATAAACATTAAAAAAAAATACAGGTATGCATATTAAAAAAAAAAAAAGAACCTAAACACTTTCCAAAGATTCTCTAATTACATGTGAGAAGCTCACAAATTTTCTTCTCTGTAGTAATTGAAGCTGTATTTATTGAGTGCCAGGTTCTTACCATGTTACTTCGTTTACAATTCACAACAATAGTTTAAATTTAGTATTACCATCCTGATTTCCCGTGAGAAATCTAGAAGTAATTTGCTTAAGGACCACAGTTCAGGGCAAAGCTAATTGCCTGACTGTACTTCTACACTATATTGCTGTATATTACAAGAAAGATACAGTCCATGTAGGTTTACAGCAAAGTATCTGGGATAGCCAGTGTTTCCCCATCCCCACCCCCATCTCTTTCCTCCTAGAAATAGAGCTTGTTCTTGATCCCTTCTTAAGCCGCTGGTCATAAACAGGAAGCATGGCTGGGGTGCAATAAATCTGGAGGCTGACGATATGTGGTTATTCAAGAGTTGTGGGAAAAGGGAGCCATCCCCCCTTAGTGGTGCAGTAAGGGTCTTTATTCTCAGGCTATAGCAAGAAGATCCTCATAGATGGAGAGGAGATGAGGAGAGCAGGAAAGGAGGCGACGTGAGGGACAGAAAGCTCCTGTTCCTCATCAGCGTTGGCTCTGACAACAAAAAATACCAAAGGGCAAAAAGGCAGCATCTCCTTCAGGAGTAATGGATTTGGGGAGCCGGTTCTTGTACCACCTATAAAGCAAGAATACTTTTGACATTTTTCCATGGTTGGAAAAAATTAAAAAGAATAATGTTTTGTGACTTGTAAAAATCACATGAAATTCAGGGGCATTTGGCTGGCTCAGTTGGTGGAGCCTGTGACTCTTGATCTCGGGGTCATGAGTCCGCGCCCCATGTTGGCCATAGAGATCACTGTAAAAAATTATATGAAATTCAAATTCCAGCATCCATAAGTAAAGTTTTGCGGGTACACAGCCACCCTCATTCATTTACATATTGTCAGTGGCTGCTTTTGCACTACAATGTCAGAGGTGAATAGTTATGACACGGACCACGGGGCCCCAGCAAGCCTAAAATATTTAGGATCTGACCCTTTAGGTCAAATTTGCCAGCTTCTGAGTTAGACAATGGAGGAATCAAGTGAAATAGTTCCTAAATCGGGAGAACCCAGGGTTACATAGGTCCAGGTCAGGGGAAGGAGTGCAAAGGACAGTGCAGCTGGATTAGAGTAAGGGGAGAATAGAATACACCCGGGTGGGATACAGACAGCTTGAGTAGCAAAAACCCCCTGGGGATTTCTTGTTAGGGAATGCAAACAAAGTGGGCCTACCAAGTTGGAGATGCAAAAGGAAATAGGGATTCATTCTCCACCTTTCTCTCATGCTTTCTAACAGGGCATGGGAGGAACATTACCAGTGTTGAAAGTGCCTTCTCAAACGGGTTCCCTTGCTTCACGGGGGGGCTGATAGGTTCACCTGGTTCTTTTTATTTATTTAGAAACACAGTGTATACCATAATGCTTAAATCCCTAGTGGCCATTTTGGTTTTTTGTTTTTGTTTTTTGCTTTTTTTTTTTACATTTAATATTTCTTTTTTTCTTTCTTTTTTTTAATATATGAAATTTATTGTCAAATTGGTTTCCATACAACACCCAGTGCTCATCCCAAAAGATGCCCTCTTCAATGCCTTCACCTCCCCTCCCCTCCCTCCCACCCCTTATCAACCCTCAGTTTATTCTCAGTTTTTAAGAGTCTCTTATGCTTTGGCTCTCTCCCACTCTAACCTCTTTTTTTTTTTTTTTCTCTCCCCTCCCCCATGGGTTTCTGTTAAGTTTCTCAGGATCCACGTAAGAGTGAACACATATGGTATCTGTCTTTCTCTGTATGGCTTATTTCACTTAGCATCACACTCTCCAGTTCCATCCACGTTGCTACAAAGGGCCCTATTTCATTCTTTCTCGTTGCCACGTAGTACTCCATTGTGTATATAAACCACAATTTCTTTATCCATTCATCAGTTGATGGACATTTAGGCTCTTTCCACAATTTGGCTATTGTTGAGAGTGCTGCTATAAACACTGGGGTACAAGTGCCCCTGTGCATTAGCACTCCTGTATCCCTTGGGCAAATTCCTAGCAGTGCTACTGCTGGGTCATAGGGTAGGTCTAGTTTTAATTTTTTGAGGAACCTCCACACTGTTTTCCAGAGCCTAGTGGCCATTTTGAACATAGCGACCTCCGAATTATTAGGGAGAGGAAAACTAAGGTCTGGATTAGAGAAAGCAGCTAATGAAAGATGGGTTGGTGGCTAATCTTCAAGTCCTGTGTCCCTGTCCTTCTTAGCTGCATGGTCACTTCACACCACCCAAAAAGGGGAGCAGACACATTGAGTTTTACACAACCACTGAAGATGGGGCAGGCGAGAAGGATGGAAGGATGGCTGGAGTGTACAGTAATGTACTGAGCGCTAAACTGTTGCCAGAGGTTTCCCCAGCTTCTAATACCCCTTATTCCAGTGAAGTGCAAGTTGCAAAAGTTGGGGATGGAAACCGGAGCCAAAATGTTACCACCGCCGTTGCCCGTTTATTCAATGAAGTGATGGGTGAGAAATGGGATGTGAATAGCAGAGGAATAAGGACCTTAGGGGAATTAGGTCTCTGAGTAAATCATTATAAAAAGAACACGTTATTGAATACAGATCATTAATCTGTCGATCCTATACTTACTGGTTTCTGTCACTGCTAGATGCTGAGTCATATTTTTTTAAACAGTTAAAAAAAATTTTTTTAATGTTTATTTATTTTTGAGAGAGAGACAGAGTGCGAGCAGGGGAGGGGCAGAGAGAGGGAGACACAGAATCTGAAGCAGGCTCCAGGCTCCGAGCTGTCACAACAGAGCCCGACACGGGGCTTGAACTCAAGAGCTGCGAGATCATGACCTGAGCCGAAGTCAGCCGCCCAACCGACTGAGCCGCCCAGGAGACCCCTGAGTCATATTTTTAAATATACTATGGGAGCTTGTTATAAAGAAAAAGTAAAACTCTAATAATTTTTTGAAGCCCTGCATAATTCTGTAATACAAATGACTATTCTAATTCATTTCTTTGCAAATTCAGATTTTAATGTGGCACAATCGATGCGTCTCCGGTGGAACGGAATTGGATTTTCTTTTTTCTTTTCAAGTTTATTTATTTTGAGAGACAGAGAGAACACAAGCAGGTGAGGGGGGGAGAGGAGGAGACAGAATGCCAAGCAGGCTCTGTGCCATCAGGGCCATCTGTGCCCGATGTGGGGCTTGAACTCACATACTCCAAGATCATGACCTGAGCCAAGATCAAGAGTCCGATGCTTAACCGACTGAGGCACCCGGCACCCCCAGAACTGAATTTGCTAATGACTGAATTTCTACGATACGATAGATACTGTTTTGTTTTTTCTCTCTTTTTTAAATTTTTTTTTAACGTTTATTCATTTTTGAGACAGAGAGAGACAGAGCATGAGTGGGGGAAGGTCAGAGAGAGAGGGAGACACAGAATCTGAAACAGGCTCCAGGCTCTGAGCTGTCAGCACAGAGCCCGACGCGGGGCTCGAACTCATGGACCGCGAGATCATGACCTGAGCCGAAGTCGGACGCCCAACCGACTGAGCCACCCAGGCGCCCCCGATAGATACTGTTTTGAAGACACATAGAGGCTGTATGTGTCTACCCATAGTCATAAAAAGTTTACATCAAGTGGCATGAAAGGATACTACCAAGTGCATAACTAAAATACAGTTCACAAATAGAATGTCATGATACGTAAATCACTTCGTTTTTATTTATTTATTCTAATTTTTAATTTTTTTTCAGAGCCCAACGTGGGGCTCAGTCCCACGACCATGAGATCATGACCTGACCCGAAATCAAGCGTCTGACACTTAACCAACTGAGCCAATCACCTCGTTTTGAAAACATGGTGCTTGTTTTTCTCCATAGTACATGAAGGGAAAGAAAGATAAACACAGAGGAACTTACACCTCAAGAGTAAGGCAACTGAGGCAGGAAAAGGGGAGACCTTGATTTCGATTTCTTTCCTTTTCCTGGTTTCTACTTGCTCTCCTCTCAGGCAACTTCTAGGTCCAGAGCAAGCAGCATGCAAAACAACTCCTATTTGCCTGTGAAGGGAAGGAAATGCTTCCTTTACCCTTCAAGGTCTTCCAGCTGGACTAAGAGTTAAATTTACAGGAGACAGATTAACCAGAGGGAAAAAAACTCCAAAGTTTTCTTAGGTGCACACAGAGGCCCCATGATGAAACTGAGACCTCAAACAATAACAAAGGTAGGCAGTTTTTACACTGTTTAGACAAAGAGACAAAAAATCTGAGGAATTGACAGGGCAAACTGGGAGCTTCAATTAGTAAGGAATTTTAAACAGAATTGGGGTGGGGGGAGGGGGGGTAGTAAATTAGTACAAAGTAACAAAGGTTGTTTATACAGTCTTCTGGGCTCTAAATTTCCTACCTCTGGCGATAAGGATGTCTCCTTACCTCCTGGTACAGGGAAGCTACCTTTGACATGGGAGATTTATTTTCTGCTTTCAGGGAGACAGAGGAATGTCTGAGTGTCCTTCTTGCATAGGCTTTCTTGAGTAAGGTTTCGTTTTTTTTCCCTTAAGTCACTTTTATTTATAATAATCAATATGTTGAAGTGACACGTTTGGGGGCAACCTGCCCTTGGCCCTTATACCTGCAACTTGCGTTTCCTCCATTTCCTTATAAAAGTTTATTCTCTTCTTTGATGCTTTCCACTCCCAATCATGCCACACCTTCCCAGCATCTACCCCCCCCCCCGCCCTTTTTAAAGTTTATTTATTTATTTGCAAAGAGAGAGAGCATGAGCAGGGGAGAGGCAGAGAGAGAGAATCCCAACCAGGCTGTGCACTGTCAGCCCTGAGCCAGACGCTGGCTGTCCCCTCGAACTCACAAACCCTGAGATCATGACCTGACCTAACATCCAGTCAGACGCTTAACCGACTGAGCCACCCAGGCGACCCCACGACTCAGCATCTTCATCAGTTCAAAATCATTGCTCTCCTCGGACGGACTCTTCTCATGGCAACTCAGTCCCCCTCCTCCCCTAACTGCTCTTTCTCCCTCCTTCTCACACACATTGGGCTGCCCGGTTTCCAGGTCGCCTCTTGCCCCAGCCTTGCACTCTGCTCAGTCTTTTTTCTCCTGAGCTCTCCCTGCCCCTTTCCACTTTCATTCTTTTCATTGCATTCCCTCCTTGACCAAAACTGGCCCAAGAGCAGACACCGAGGAAAGCCCTGTGTACGGGGGATTCTGGGGCCGGGCCCCTCCGCCAGGATTCCCAGGTCTTGGGCGGGGACAGGATGAGCGCGCGCCGAGAGCGCGCCGCGGGCGCCGTGCCACCCCGCACGTCCCCTGCAGTGACGAGAAGGTGACGCTGAGCTCCGAGCCCGCCACCCGCCGCGCCCGCCCTTCCGCTCCGCCGCGCAGCTGCGCGAAGCCCCGAGGGGCACGCAGGCCTGCCCACCCCACTGGCCAAAGTTGCAATTTCCAGGAACTCGAGGCATCTCTAGAGAGATGCAAAAGGTTAGACAAGAGTTCTGCCTCCAGGGCAGGTGTTTCTGTTCTGCACAACTAATCCCCAAACATCCCTTTCGGCATCACTGAGCAGGGTCAGTCTGCAAGCCCCCATTCCTCCGTTTTGCCCCGACAACCATGTCTGTTTAGCCCCATGTCTGGTTTGGTCTTTTCATTTTTTCTGCTCTTTTCTCACCTCTGATCCCCTCTTCTCTATGTAGGTTCCACATTTCACACTTCTCCTGATCTCGGATCTTTACAGATTCTTCTTAATGCCCCTGCAGCATTTTGATTCTATGTTTAAAAGTCAGTTTTACATATAAAATATATACAATTCATACACTTTAGGTGCACAGATCATGACTTCTGACAGATATACACACCCATGCAAACACTGATCCACAGATTTGTATCTCAGAAAGTTCCCTTAGCATCCTGATTCTGGGTGTGGTTACTGTGTCATTTTTCAGACGCACCTTATATTTCTCCCCATGCATTACATTTATTAAGTAACTTCTATGAAACAGACACTGATGTTACAGAAAAAAAAAGAAAGAAACTAGAGCAACACAGTTTTAAAGGGAAAGGACATATCATACAACTCATGGTTTCTGTTATCTCTCCACTCATATATTTCTGATAATCTCTCCTTTTTAGACCCGCAGACAACTTGGTCACCTGATTAATCCTCTGAGAAATAGATTTCTTTTTTTTGAAAGTTTTCTTCTTACCTAAGCTAGGCTGAGGGTGAATGAAACACAGCAGAATCGTTGCTGAGGAAAGGAGGGCGGGAGAGGACTATGCAAGGGAGATTTCCCCAGAAGTGGGAATGCCACAGGCACATTTCAAAAACAAGTCAAGTCTGGGAATACAGCTGTAAAAGCTACTGGAAGTCTCCTTGGCAAGGGGCACCGGATGTGAGTCCCTGGAATAGACTCTTAAAAGGAAGCGTCAGCATGGACCATTCAGTTTAATGAGACACATGAGAAAAGATGCCAAAGTAGGCTACTGATGGGACAGACACAAAGAAAAAGTGAAGACCACTCCTCCCCTCCCCCTGCAGCACACATGAGGGGTGTGCTGGGGGCCGGGGGGGGGGGGGGCGGGTAGGGGAAAAGCCAATCTAAGAAAAGTAGGCCTACCGGCACCAAGATGAAAAATAAGAAAAGGAACAATAAAAACAAAGATTTGTTGCAATGTTGATGTAAACCTGGCCCTCTTCCTGACCAAGTGACAAAGGGTTTCCACTTCCCTTTACTGTCATATATTACTCAAGTCTAGAAAGCAAGATATCTGAACAAGGAGATGACCTCTAAATCCACATATTAGGTGTTCAAGTCACAAAGCCAAGCCTGATAGTGTTGGGGCTGTTAGAAAAATTTCAAGAACAAGAATGTGTTTTCTAGTGGGGTCAGAACTGAGGGTGAGTTCTTTCTTTATGCCTTCTTTTTTTCTTTTTTACATATAATAAAGCAGGTAAAAATGCACTAATGTTAAGTACATTACACCCAGTACAGCTGGGTGAATATTTACGTCCATATTCACCTGTATAACCGCTGTCCAGATCGAGATCTAGATTCTAGACCACTTCTAGCTCCCCATGTTTCCTTGCATCTCTTCCAGTCTATAGTCTCCCTTTCCGGAGGTAACCACTATACTTACTTCTACCATCATCAATTCATTTTGTTGTTCTTTTTTTAATTTATTAAAAAAATTTTTTTAATGTTTATTTTTGAAAGAGAAAGAGAGAGAGAGTGGAGGAGGGGCAGAGAGAGAGGGAGACACAGAATCCAAAGCAGGCTCCGGGCTCTGAGCTGTCAGCACTGAGCCCAACACAGGGCTCAAACCCACGGACTGTGAGATCATGACCTGAGCTGAAGTCAGACACTTAACCGACTGAGCCACCCAGGCGCCCGGAAATAGGGAAAATTTAAACATCCAATTTAAAGTCATAAAATTAATACATTGTAAATTAGGACTAGAAACCACATTTTCTTAGTCAAATTCATTTTTCTTTTTATAGTCCTCTTATTTCACTAGCCTCGTGTAAACAGAGAGATCACCCCAATGTCCACTCTGCCCTGGACTGTCCCAGTTTTGGCACTGAAAGGCCATGAGCAAACGGGGATTGTCCGTCACTCTACAGAGCAAAGAAAGCTGTCAAATGGGTATCACAGCTTGCAAATAAATGGGCGGGAAAAAACAAAACCTGAGTTAGCTCATCTGTGCTTTTCCATTCCCCAAGAAAAAGATATTTTTAATCCAAGAGTAAGGCGATATCCACACGTTTATGTACTCTGTATGTCAACTGTATTCTTTGACTTTGGAATCCATCTACACCAGTGCTACTCACAGGTGATCAAGGGATCGGCTACATCGTCTCCAGGGATCCTGTTAGAAATACAACTTCATACCCCTTCCACCATCCCTCCCTCCAGCCCCAGGACAACACCATCCCAGTCTCTAAGGGTGGGGCTCAAAAATTTGTCACCACAGGTGTCACTTTTATCTTTTAACAAGCTCTCCAGGTTAAGGTCAAGGGAAGCAAGTGGGAAAAAGGAGCTTAAAGTTTGAGATACACCGATCTAGCCAATTTCCTTTACAGATACACAGATAACTACTCGGTTTTAAAGATCACTGGAAAGAAGGACTCCATTACTTCACTTTCCTTATGGAAAACAAATCCCGTGGTTTGTGAAATCTTCTTTCTTACTTAATAAACCTCTTGTCTAACATTCTGGTCCTACACAAGAGTGCACAGTATCATTAAATATATTTTTCTGTCCTTTTCTAAGGCCACTCCAAGTGTTCTTTATTATCACTTAACGATCACTTAATGTCCAGAAGGAATCCTTGTCAAAAGCTGTAGGACCTCAAAAGAATCACCTTGCAGTTCCAACGTGAATACTCGTGAATCTTTAAGAAAATCACTTGTCAAGTTATAACGTATCAGACACTATAACTGTATAAGAATTATGAAGCCTAGAAACAGAGAAAGAAAGAATAGTTCATCTGGATCACAGGAGAAGGAAAAACAGATGACAGCTTGGCATAAATAGGAGGAATCTGCTGAATGAGTATGCTAACAGGGGCTGGGGTCAGGCCCCCCAATTTGTGTTCCCTTAAGGTTTTGTGTGACTTGGCTGCAATCCATCTACATGGTTTGTTTCTATTCTGTTCCAGGACAGAAGGTTGCCCTCAACTCCAATCCAGCTTCTCATTGTCCATTTATTCTAGGCTCTCTCTTACTTCCCTTTCCCCTCATTCTTCCCCAGGGAGGGGTTGCCATGGAGATGAAATCATAGTAAGCCAGTTGGTAAGAAAGGCAGTGACAGAAGCGGAATGGGAGAGAGTGCATAGAGAAAAATAAAAGATTAAGGCAAAAGGAAAAGACATAGGCACAGATAAGACCTGATACCATCCAAGGAGGAACTGCACAGGTGATAAGATGCCATAAACAACTTACTTATGGAAATGGGTGGAGACATACTGCCCAGTAAAAGGCACACAGTGGAGGTTCTAAGGCAACAGACATAAGCAAACCCAGGGACCTGAAATATACATAGACACACAGGAGGGGAGGAGACACACAGTCAGGGGTTGAACCAGATCATACAGGATTCTGGTGAAAACAGCTTCGCACAGAACTTTGCCGTGAACAGCAACAATTCCAAGAAAACGTTTATTTATCCTTATATGTAACCTCTTTGAGTCATTCCTATTTCCAACGAAGGGACCAGTGGGAGGTTATACAGAGGACACCCTTACTTCTATGTTGCTTTTCACTTCCTTTTCTTGCCTGCACACAGAAAGGACCTCCCAAAGACAACCAAAGGCTGGGCTCTTTCTCTTAGACATAACCCTTTTAGTCTCTTGACTATTCTTCCTCCCATCTTTTCAATATTTGGATCTCAAATATTTGGACCTCAAATTTTCTACAATTCCTTCTCTTTCTTGCTCTCTTTTCTTTTCTTTGCATTTATCCCAGGTTATAAGCCATCTTCTTAATGCTCCTTTTGTCTAGCCCACCCTCTTTAACAATATCTCCCTTCACCTAAAGTCAGACTTGTCCCCACTCCCTAGCCAGAAACTTGGCCTCTTCCAATTTCACTCTACTTTTTCGCCCATTAGCTGCATTCTTACTTGGACCTCTCCATCTTTGGATAAGACAACATCTAATAAAAACAGTAAGAAACAATGGGTTTCTAAATACAGAAAAATTTCAATGAGTTTTTTTTTTTTAAATACAATGTTGAGAAAAATGAAGATATACACATAAACATGTATTGAGAGAGCCTACAAAATGCACGGCTGAGTAATGCAGAAGACCCAAAGTGCCCCCCTTCCCCCCAGAAGTTGATTACGATCTGGCCACGGAGGGGACAAGATAAAAAAAGTTCTGAAGGAAGCCAAAGGATTCTGTTTGTGCGGGAAGAATCGAGAAAGTCTTCATGGAGTCAGAATTTGGAGTAGATCTTGAAAGACGAATAAGGTAAGAGACAGGTAGACATGAGAGAAGGGCGTTTTGGGAAAATGGAATGGCCTTGGCAGAGGTATGGTGGTAGGAAGCTGGTGTGGAAGGTTGGGTAATAGTGCTTCGACCAGTTGAGCTGAAGAGCAGGATGCCTATAGGAGTCTAGTGAGAGAGAATGCTGGAAAAGCAAGTTCAGGCTACACTGCTGGAGTCTTTGAATACCAGACATGCTATTTTGACTGTAAGCCCTTGGGTGTGGAATGAAGGAAAATCTTATTGCATTTTTTCCTTTTTTTTTTTTTTTTTTTTTTACAACACTACCTGTACTCCGGAGATACCAGACTTATCACCTTTTTTTTTTATTTATTTAAAAAAAATTTTTTTTTCAATGTTTATTTTTGAGACAGAGAGAGACACAGCACGAACGGGGGAGGGTTAGAGAAAGGGAGACACAGAATCCGAAGCAGACTCCAGGGTCCAAGCTGTCAGCACAAAGCCCAACGCGGGATGAATTCACGGACGGGGAGATCATGACCCGAGCCGAAGTCGGACGCTTCACCGACTGAGCCACCCAGGCGCCCCACTTGTCACTTTTATCTTATATGCTTTGTCCCAACTAAAATATGGTCTCCTCATTCTGTTGCTTTTTCTAATCTCTTCTTTCCATTGCTTCTCTCAACCCCACCCCTGAACTCCAAATTCCGTTGTTTCATTTCACTTTCCTGTCCATTGTTGCAATCAGAAGGCTTTCTGGATAGAAACCAATCTGGGGTGGTTTTGCATTTTCTGTAAACAATCTTCTCTCAGTGCTATTGTCAGAGCAAAGACAAGGTTGAACATTAGAAAATCCAGGTAGTAGTTCAGACTACGGTAGTGACCTGCTGTGCTCCCACCATCTAGGAATTAATAAAGTCATTCAACCTGTGTCTTGGGCCTCTCATTCTAAAAGATGGTCCAAACTGTTTTATTCTCTGCAATCTCAAGAGTTCCACAAATAGACAGCCTATACAAATATTTAGTGGCTTATTACCATGGAAGAAAGGTGGTAAGTTATAGGACTATTTTGACTATTAATGGGGTATTCACTTATCATTCCACTTTCAAATATACACTTGAAATTTCCATATTTTTGGAAGCTTCCTTGGTTCATTTAGGTACCTGGTACATATAGACACATTCAATAAATATCTGAATGAATGAATGAATGAACTTCCAGCTCTAAACACAAAGATACTGGGGAAGGATGACTTTTGCCACTAGATTCTGAGTGGTAACACAGGTGTAATTTGAAAATTTAGAAGCATCCAAAAAGAACTACCTGGCTGTTGTCCTAGGGTATGGCTGAGGAAAGAATTTATTTCTTCCCTTTGACTTAAAAAAATTGTTTTTAAATGTTTATTTCTGAGAGAGAGACAGAGAGAGAGAGACAGAGACAGAGTGTGAGCGGGGAAGGGGCAGAGAGAGAGAGACACAGAATCTGAGGCAGGCTCCAGCCTCCGAGCTGTCAGCACAGAGCCCGACATAGAGTTGGAACTCACAGACCGTGAGATCACGACCTGAGCTGAAGTCGGACGCTTAATCGACTGAGCCACCCAGGCATCCCTTCCCTTTGACTTTTTAGTTTCGATTCAGCCCTGCTCCTTTCAGGTACTCAGAGAATGAAGAATTTACTCTTGTCTCATTATTTCCCCTTTGATCTTGACACCTGCAGTCAATACCAAGAAACAAAACAGCCCCAGGAAGACTGGCATGTTCCCACGGCGGAGGACGTGCACCCAACTGCATTCTTCTGTCTCCCACACCTCTACCTCTAAGTACAACCAGTGACAGGACACTGACTTCTGCCGCCGTCTGACTCGCTGGTAACAAACTAGTGAGTAGTAAGTAGTAAAGCCACATCCCAAAATAGCTGCATGCCTCACTGGGGCACCCGAAAGATAAGGAGAACAAAGCCTCTAGTTCAAGTTGTATTCTATTTATCTAATATTAAGAGATGACAGAAGAAAAGCAGGGTGATTCCTCTTCTCAAGAAACACGACCTTTCTCCCGGAAAAAATGAACAAAGTATGGACCAGAGAAAGTAAAGGCTAGAAAGGGCAAGGAGAAAAGTGAGAGTGTAATTTTGCTTTAAATAAATGCACATAGAAATGCCCAGATTTGATCACTGACCACCTGTTAATATTCTAACAACTGCGGAGACTGAGAGAGGTGCCAAAAAAAATTGGAGGGGCGCCTGGCTGGCACAGTGGGAAGAGCACGTGACTCTTGATCTCGGGGTCGTGAGTTCGAGCCCCACATTGGGAGTAGAGATTACTAAAAAAAATGAAAAAGTAAACTTAAAAAACAAAAGAAATTGGAGTTATGAATTTTTTTTTCAGTGAAAAAGCGTGGGGCTTCATTATTTTCCCCTTCAATTCTAGAAAGATTACTAACAGATAGTTGCATGCAACAAAAGGAAGGAGTACTAATTAATTGGATGCAGAATTAATTTAAGTTTAAGTACATTGTGTCAGTTTTTTTACCGAAGGTTTTCCTAACCTTTTTTCCAATAAGGTTATTTAAAAAAATTCAGAGAAATACCACAGACCAGCGTTTCTAAATCTAGGTACTATTCTGGGCTTTGTCTTTGGGGCAGTTCTGTGCATTGTATGATGTTTACTAGAATCCTTGGTTTCTGCCCACTAGATACCGGTAACATTCTCTTTGCCACAGTAACAGCAACCAAATATGTCTGCAGAAAATACCAAATGTCCCTGGGGAGCAAAGTCGCTGATGAGTGAGAACCATTCCCTTGGAAAATCTCTAATGAGATCCTTGGGTGAAAGACCTCACCTATCTGGAACTCAATTATTTGGAATACTAACTTATTTTATTTTATTATTACTTTTTAATGTTTCTTTTTCGAGAGAGAGACAGAGCACAAGCAGGGGTGGGGCAGAGAGAGAAGGAGGCACAGAATCAGAAGCAGGCTCCAGGCTCTGAGCTATCAGCACAGAGCCAATGCAGGGCTCAAACTCAGGAACCATGAGATCATGACCCAAGCTGAAGTCGGATGCTTAACCTTAAGCCTGTGCCACCCAGGCACCCCTCTCTCTTTTTAGATTACTAGAAAACATTGCAAACATACAATGCAAAATGTTAATATCTGATACAGAGCGTAAGTTTTTTTACCTGATGTCCAAAGCGGCAACATATTAGAAGAAAATTAGAAGAGATGTCTTATGCCACAGGAGGGGACCCTAACACACTAATGACAGCAAGAAAAGAAAGAGACAAATTATAAAAAGTGAACAAACATATTTAAAAAAATTTTTAATGTTTATTTGTTGAGAGGGGAGGGGCAGACAGAAAGGTGGACGGAGGAACCGAAGTGGGTTCTGTGTTAACAGCGGCGAGCTTAGTGTGGGGCTCAAACTCACGAACCGTGAGATCACGACCTGAGCCGAAGTTGGATGATCAACCAATGGAGCCACCCAGGTGCCCCATAAACGTATTTTTAAAAAGATTTTATTTGGGGGGCGCCTGGGTGGCTCAGTCGGTTGAGCGTCCTACTTCAGCTCAGGTCATGATCTCACGGTTTGGGAGTTCGAGCCCCGCATCGGGCTCTGTGCTGGCAGCTCAGAGCCTGGAGCCTGCTTCAGATTCTGTGTCTCCCTCTCTCTCTGCCCATCCCCTGCTCATGCTCTGTCTCTCTCAGTCTCAAAACTAAATAAAAACATTTTTTTTTTTAATTAAAAAAAAAAGATTTTATTTTTAAGTAATCTCTCTACCCAACATGGGGCTTGGATTCACAACCCCTAGATCAAGAGTTGCGGGCCCTTCCAACTGAGCTAGCCAGGGGCCCCAAACGTAGTTTTGAAAGAATAGCAAGTCAGAAAGCTATTGGTCCTATGTTTGGGATATGTTATCCAGGTCACTTTAAGTCCCTTGGCATCCTACTTCACAAAAGGTGTGACCAGGATGATGAAGTATTTGGAAACAAGGTAATGAAGAGAAGCTGAGGGAACTAGGGTTATTTAGCTTAGAGATGAAGACGATGGGTAGAACATGAACGTCTTCTCCAAATATTTGGTGTGCTTCCCCAAATATGTACTTTTCAGTATCCTGAGAGAAGTAGGCATCACATTTATATTACAAATATCATAGAAAGAACTTTCTAGTAATTAGAGCTATTGAAAATATAATGAGCTGCTTTGTAACTGTAAGGCAGTAAATTTCTCATTACTGACTTGCCTCCTGATTTCCAAAGTCATGAATCTATTGCCTGTCTTACCTCTCTTACCTGAGTGGCTAAAAGGCAACTTGAGCTAAGCGTAGCCAAAATAGGAGTACTGATTCCTCTTCCAAATCTCCAAATGTTTTCCTTCCTTAGCCTTCTCCATCTTAGTAAACATGATCACCATTGCCCTATGGCAAAAGCCAAATTGCTAGGGGCTATTCAGGATTTCTCTCCTTCTCACACCTTCCACGTTTCATACAATGGCAAGTATTGTCAGCTTTACCTCCCAAATATCCCAGATTTCTTCTACTCTCCCATCTCCACTGCACCATCCTTGTGAAAACCATCATAATTTGTCACTTGCTCTATTGCAATAAGTCCTTCTCCTTTTTTAAAGATTTTATTTAGGGGCGCCTGGGTGGCTTGGTCGGTTAAGCGTCTGACTTCAGCTCAGGTCATGATCTCATGGTCCGTGAGTTCGAGCCCCGCGTCGGGCTCTGTGCTGACAGCTCAGAGCCTGGAGCCTGTTTCAGATTCTGTGTCTCCCTCTCTCTGACCCTCCCCCGTTCATGCTCTGTCTCTCTCTGTCTCAAAAATAAATAAACGTTAAAAAAAATTAAAAATAAATAAATAAAGATTTTATTTACTTTTTAAAAGTAATCTCTACACCTAATGTGGGGCTCAAACTTATGGTCCATGATCCAGGACACTGTTCCATCCATTATTCCCCTTTCTGCCTTAAATTTCTCACCTTCTGCATGTCCTTTCCTACTACCAATGAAAGTCTAAAAATTCTTTTATTTTAACGTTTATTTATTATTGAGAGACAGGGAGAGTCAGAGCATGAGCATGGGAGGAGCAAAGAGAGAGGGAGAGGCAGAATCCGAAGCAGTCTCCAGGCTCCGAGCTGCCAGCACAGAGCCCGACGCGGGGCTCGAACTCCCAAACCGCGAGATCATGACCTGAGCTGAAGTCGGACGCCCAAACGACGGAGCCACCAGGCGCCCCATTACCAATGAAATTCTAAAGTACCCACATCCTGAAATACTCTCATCCTTCCTATACCTCAACTTCTCTAGCGGACTCTGTCAAGGTACTCTCCATTGTCAAATTCCTCCAAAGAGGACTCTATACTTCCTGTTTCTATTTCTTTCTCTCCTATTCAGCATCAACATATATCAGAATAGCTAGTGGTCTGCATAGAAGTTCGGACCTCTGTATGAAATTACACACCTGCTACTTAGCGATATCTTTGGTATGACTGAAACTTTTATTTATTTTATGGAAATAGGCTACGGCCTGTGCCTATGGTGACATACTTGTGAGAAGGTATGGTTTCCTTCAAAGAAGTAGACGTTCTTTTATCTGGAGAAAAGAGGTTAAGTCCAGAAAAAGGAAACCAGAGCTCTTACACATATGTACAAGGAAACTGGACCTCGTTCCCTGAGACTTTGAGTTTGATTGTTTGAGGACCCTCCCAAGAGGTACAAGGGACAGTTGGCCTCTGATAAATGGAACGAGGCCAAGAGCTTCTCAGGAAGATAAGTCTTCAGTGAACCACTTCACTGAAAGAGAAGTATGTATTAAAAAAAATTTTTTAAGGTTTATTTTTTGAGAGAGAGAGAGAGAGAGAGACAGAGCGTGAGTGGGGGAGGGGCAGAGAGAGAGGGAGACCCCGAATCGGAAGCAGGCTCCAGGCTCTGAACTGTCAGCACAGAGCCTGATGCGGGGCTCGAACCCACTAGTCAAGAGAACATGACCTGAGCCCAAGTCAGCCGCTTAACTCACTGAGCCACCCAGGCACCCCGAGAGAAATATCTATTAATCGTAAGTTGCAATCTTCTTTTTTTCTTTTTTTCGTTCCTAGTCTTTGGAAAGTCTTGCTTTCCAAGGCTTATCTGAGCTGTTTTAAGTTTTGGAGTATAGGGACAGGATTAGAGCAAAAGAAAAGCACTCTGCCCTCCTTGTGGTAGGTACAGTCTTTAGCAATAATTTCCAAAGGAAAAAACTTTTTTTGCTTGAAGGTTCAAGCACTCTTCCCCACATTCCACTGCAACCTCTCTGTTGAAGCTTCGGGTGCAAAAGACACGAATAACCTAATGTAAAACCAGTGGCCTTCCTAGCTATCGTCCAATGCATACTCTTTTCATCATTAAAAAAAAAAAAAAGATTATTTATTTAATTTTATTTTTAGGTTTATTTATTTAGAGAGAGGACAGGAGGGGCAGAGAGAGAGAGAGAGAGAGAGAGAGAAGAAATCCCAAGCAGGCTCCACACTGTTAGCGCAGAGCCTCATGTGGGGCTTGAACTCACAAATCGTGAGATCATGACCCGAGCAGAAACCAAGAGTCAGACGTTTAACTGACTGAGCCACCCAGGCGCCCCTAATGTCTATTTATTTTTGAGAGAGAGAGAGAGAGTGCACAAGCTGGGGAGGGGCAGAGAGAGAGGGAGACAGAGGATATGAAGCAGGCTCTACACTGTCAGTTCAGAGCCCAACACGGGGCTCAAACTCACAAACCGTGAGATCATGACCTGAGCCAAAGTCCGATGCTCCACTGACTGAGCCACCCAGGTGCCTCCTTCTTTTCATCATTTAAACTGTTAATGAGCCCCCCCCTCCCCAACCTCAATCTCTCTCAGCTCCCACACCATTTTCTAGGTAGTCTTCAACTTTTCTAATTTCTACTTTTTTTCTTTCTCCATTGGGCTCTTCTTCAATGACTCAAACATCAGGTTCATCTTTGAACCGATTCTCAAGTGGTCTCAACCTCACTCACAGAAGGGACTTCAAAATTTGGCTTTTACTCCAAACATTCTTTTGATTTCCATAGCAAATTTATAATTGCCTGCTGTGAATCTCCACCTGGATACCCTATAAATACCTCAAGTTCAGTATGCTCAAAACAGATCTTCCAAATCTGCTTCTGCTTTTCCTCCCCCAACTGATTTCTCCACTTTGATTAATGAAGTTACCATTAATGGTTAATGAAGTTAATTTTAGTTCTTAAACTAAAATTTCTGATGTTTCTGTCTCCTTCACTTTCCAACTGTCAAGTACTTTTAAGTCTGCTTTAAAAAAATGTCCCTAGGGGCGCCTGGGTGGCTCAGTTTGTTAAACACCTAATTTCCACTCAAGTCATGATCTTGCGGTTCATGAGTTCGAGCCCCACGTCAGGCTCTGTGCTGACAGCTCAGAGCCTGGAGCCTGCTTCGGATTCTGTGTCCCCCTCTCTCTCTACCCTTCCCCTGCTCATGTTCTGTTTCTCTCTCTCTTGGAAATATTAAAAAAAAAAAAAAAAAGAAAGAAAAAGTTTAAAAAAAATGTCCCTCAATACTGGCTTAGTTATTGATAAGATCAAAGTTTATTTTGAAAATGGTGCCATTACAACTGGATATCCATGAACATAAAAATGAAGTTGAATCCCTTCCTCACTTAAAAATTAATTCAAAATGGTTCACAAATCTAAATATAAACACTTTTGACTTGGGTTAGACAAAGCTTTTTGTGTTATAATATCAGAAGTACAAGTAAGGAAAGAAAAATTTGATAAAGTGAACTGCATCAACATAAAACTTTTGTGTTTCAAAGAATACCATCAAAAACAAAACACCAAAGAATACCATCAAGAAAGTGAAAGAACAACCTATACAATGAGAAAATATAATTCATATATCTGATAAAGAACATAAACAGAATATACAAGAGATTACAACTCGGGGCACCTGGCAGGCTCAGTCAGTAGACCATGCGACTTGTGATCTCTTGGGGTTGTGAGTTCAAGTCCCACATTGGGCACAGAGCTCACAAAAAAGAAAAAGAAAGAAAAAGAAAAAAAAGAATTTACAACTCAACAAAAGATAATCCAATTAAAAATGTGCAAAGGACTTGAACAGACATGCCTTCAAAGAAGATGCACCAATGGCCAATAAGCAAGAAACATCTTCAGTCTTTGAGGGAATGCAAATTAAACTCATATTGAGATGCCAATTTATATGCACTAGAACAGCTATAATAAAAATGACAAAATAAGAATTGTTCCAAGGATATGGAGAAATGAGGATCCTCGCATATGGCTGGTGTATATGTAAAATGGTGCAGTGCTTTGGAAAATAATTAAACGCAGAATTACTGTATGACCTAGCAATTTCACTCCAATGTAAATACCCAAGGGAATTGAAAACTTATGTCCACATAAAAACTTGCACATGAATGTTCATAACAGGGGCGCCTGAATGGCTCAGTTGGTTAAGTGTCTGACTCTGGATCTCAGCTCAGCCATGATCTCATGGTTTGTGAGATTGAGCCCCGCATCAGGCTCTGTGCTGACAGCCCAGAGCCTACTTGGGATTCTCCCTCTCCCCCTCTGCCCCATTCCCTGCTTGCCATATACTCTCTCTCTCTCTCTCAAAATAAAAAAATATGTAATAATGTTCATAACAGTATCATTCATAAGAGTCAAAAATGGAAAAAAAACCCCAAGTGTTCATTAAGCGATCAATGGATAAACACATGCAGGATTATCATCGTATAATTAAATATTATTTGTCCACAGAAAGGAAAGAAGTACATGTTACAACATGGATGAGCCTTGAAATATGCTAAGTCAAAGAGGCCAGTCCCAAAAGGTCTTGTACTTTATGGTTCCATTCATGAAATGTCCAGTATGGGCAAATCTAGAGAGACAGAAATACCTTAGTGGTTGCCAAGGGCTGGGAGAGGTTAAGGAAGAATGCAGAAAGACTGCTAATGGTTGTGGGGCCCCTTTGGGGGTGATGAAATGTTCTCAGATTGATTAATGGTTGTGAATCTCTGGGAACATACTAAAAACCCTTGAATTGTAACACTTTTTTTTTAAGTAGGTGAATTATATGCTATGAACTGTATCTCAATCAAGCTGTTATATTTAAAAAAAAAAAAAGTCCCTCAAATCTGTCTTCTATTCCCCATGCTCATAGTCAGTCACTGCTTCAATTTGCAGTGAATACCAACTGGTCCCATTTTCTTCAATTTCCCCAGGTATAATCATATACTTCATTATCACTATAATCGCCTTTTTAAAATACAGATCTGTTCTCAGCAAAACCTGTAACATGCAAGTTATAAAGAGTAAACCTTATAAACATGACCACAGAAAATGAAAACTTTCCATTTTTTTAAGTTTATTGATTTATTTTGGGAGGGGGTGAAAGCTGGAGAGTAGCAGACAGAGAGAAAGAGAGACAATCCCAAGCGGGCTCCGCACTGCCAGCAGGTAGCCCGGTGTGGGGCCTGAGCCCAAGAACCGTGAGATCATAACCTGAGCCAAAATCAAGAGTTGGGTGCTCAACCACCTGAGCCACCCGGGTGCCCGTAAAATTAAAACTCTCTATGTGATAAAACATGATCAAATTAAAAAAAAAAAAAAAAAAACTGGGGCACCTGGGTGGCTCAGTTAGTTAAGCATCCGACTTGTCTCAGATCATGACCTCATGGCTGGCGGCTTTGAGCCTTGCATCAGCCTGCATAGGGTCAGTGCACACCCTGTTTGGGATTCTCTCTCCCCTCTCTCTGCCCCTCCCTGACTTGCTCTTTCTCTCTCTCTCAAAATAAATAAATTAATTAATTAAAATAAATTAAGGGGCCCCTGGATGGCTCAGTCGGTTAAGCGTCCGACTTCGGCTCAGGTCATGATCTCACCATTCAGGAGTTCGAGCCCCCGTATCGAGCTCTGTGCTGACAGCTCAGAGCCTGGAGCCTGCTTCTGATTCTGTGTCTCCCTCTCTCTCTCTCTCTCTCTCTCTGCCCCTCCCCTGCTCGCACTCTATCTCTCTCTCTCAAAAATGAATAAACATAAAAAAATTAAAACTAAATAAATAAATAAATAAAATTTAAAAAAATTGGCAAAGAAGTGTGCAACTCATATGACAAAGGCTTAATTTTCATAATATACAAAGAGCTCTTTCATAGCAATAAAAGAAAGTGAACAATGAAAGACAATAACAGGCCAAGCACAGGAACAAGCACGTGTACAGGAAGATTCAGTAATGGCCAAAACAAAAAGACATCCAAACTTAGGAACAAAACAAATGAAAAGAAAAAGGGTTTTGTTTTTGCTTTTGTTCTCCCTACCGAGATTGTTAAAAAGTATGATGACTGACAATCCCCAGGCCTGGCTAAGGTTTTGGAGAATAGACACTTGCAGGGTGCCTGTCTGTGCTGACAGCATGAAGCCTGCTTGGGATTCTGTCTCCCTCTCTCTGCCCCTCCCCTACCCGTGCTCTCTCTCTCTCTCTAAAAAACAATAAACATTTAAAAAATTAAAAAAAAAAAAAAAAGAAAATAGACACTTGCAATACATGTAAAGTTTGTAAACATTCATTTTATTATTTTTTTTAAGTGTTTATTTATTATTTCGAGAAAGAGAAGGAGAACGTGTGTGGGAGCCGGGGAGGGGAGGAGAGAGAGGGAGACAGAAGATCTGAAGCGGCCTCTGCACTGTTAGTGCAAATCCCGATGGGGGGCTTGAACTCATGAACTGTAAGATCATGACCTGAGCCAAAGTCGGACGCTTTACCAACTAAACCACCGAAGCGCCCCTGTATACGTTATTTATTTTTGAGAGAGAGAGACAGAGTGTGAGTAGGGGAGAGGCAGGGAGAGAGGGAGACACAGAATCTGAAGCAGGCTCCAGGCTCTGAGCTGTCAGCACAGTAGAGCACACAACTCTTAATCTCAGGGTCCTGAGTTCAAGCCCTACACTGGGCGTGGAGCCACCTTAAAAAAAAAATGTTACCTATAATCTCACCTTGCACTATATATTCTCCCTAACATACCAGTCACAACTACATCGATATTATTTTCAATTCCCCAGGAAACACCAAGCTCTCTTGCACCTTAGGGCTGTCTATATATGTTCCCTCTGCCAAGAATGCTTTTTTCTCCCATGGCTAGCATATTTTTTTTAGGTCCCAGCTTCCATGTCACTACTGAGAAAGGACTTCCCTACTCACTCTTCCTAAAGAAGACCCTTCTCTGTTAATCTGTTTTAAGTGCTTGTTGTTTCCTTCAATGCCCGGCTTGGTATCTGCCGTAGAATAGGCTCTCAATAACTGCAGAAGGAATAAATAGTATAGGTATCAATAAAATACTATGTCCTTATTAAAAAGAATAAAATATAAGTATATATATGGACTTGAAAACATGTCTAGGTAGGGGCGCCTGGGTGGCTCAGTTGGTTAAGCATCCAGCTTCAGCCCAGGTCATGATCTAGTGGTTCATGAGTTCGAGCCCAGAGTGCAGCTCTGTGCTGACAGCTTGGAGCTGGGAACCTGCTTGGGATTCTGTGTCTCCCTCTCCCTCTGCCCCTCTCCTGCTTGCACTCTGTCTCTCTCTCTCTCGAAAATAAACATTAAAGGGGCGCCTGGGTGGCTCGTTGGTTAAGCATCCGACTTCGGCTCAGGTCATGATCTCACGTTCCGTGAGTTCGAGCCCCACGTCAGGCTCTGTGCTGACAGCTCAGAGCCTGGAGCCTGTTTCAGATTCTGTGTCTCCCTCTTTCTCTGCTCCTCCCCTGTTCATGCTCTGTCTCTCTCTATCTCAAAAATAAACAAACGTTAAAAAAAAAAAAAAAAATTTAAAAAAAAAAAAAAAAAAGAAAATAAACATTAAAAAAAAAATGGTTTTAAAAAAAGAAAAAAGGAAACATGTCTAGGTATATGCTTCTTCCCTGTATATATATATTTTAATGTTTTATTTATTTATTTTGAGAGAGAGCATGCACATACTCGTGCACCGGAGCACAAGTGGGGGAGGGGCAGAGAGACAGAATCCCAAGCAGGTTCCACGCTGTCAGCATAGAGCCCATCGCAGGACTCTGACCTGCAAACCGTGAGATCATCACGTAAGCCGAAATCAAGAGTCGGACGCTTAACCAACTAAGCCACCCAGGCGCCTCTCTCCACTGTATATTTTACCTTTTTTTTCTTTTTTTTCCAGGTAAGCTCTATGCCCAACACAGGGCTCAAATTCACAGCTCTGAGATCAAGATCACATGCTCTACTGACTGAGCCAGCCAGGTGCCCTTCTTCACTGTGTATTTTTAAAATAACGTATGTTCATTTTTGTAAATGTATTTTTTTACTTAAAAATATGAAAAGTAAAAAGTGAAAGACTCACTGCATTCCTGTTCAATTTCAAGATTAACAAGGGTTAAACTTTGGGGGTGTAATACACAACACATATACATACAGACGTTATAGACATTAACAAGGGTTCAACTTTGGGGGTGTAATACACAACACATGAGCACACATATACATACACACGTTATAGACGAATGCATACCCATGCTTTCTGCTTGTCTAGATGTACGATTTGTAGAACGGTTTCTATAAATACATATACCATCTTACCACTCGGATATTTTTTCTTTTAACAACATATCAAAAACATTCTTTTTGTATCAGTACATTTCGATATGCTACACAGTAGCCCATAATATGGTAGGGGACACCACAATTTATCGTTCCTTTAGGATGCACTTCTATCGCAAATAAGTCTGCAATAAACGTCTTTGTGCATTTATACTATGAACGTCTCTCAGAGAATCTTATAGGAAAAGTTTACAGATACGACATTGTTATTTCAAAGGTAGATACAGATTTTTTTAAAAGTTTTGAAGCATATTTATTTTGAGAGAGAGGTAGAGCACGCACATATGCTTGGGAGTGGGAGAGGAGCAGAGAGAAAGGGTGACAGAGAAGATGCCAAGCAGAGATCTGCGCTGTTAGCACAGAGCCCGGTGGAGGGCTTGAGCCCACAAACCGCCAGATCATGACCTGAGCCGGAATCAAGAGTCAGATGCTTAACTGACTGAGCCACCCAGGTGTCCCTCAAAGGTAGATATACTTTAAATTCTGAATAGAATTGCTAGGTTTCCCTTTCCTAAAGTCCTGATTCTTATTCCCACCACATCCATAAAGAGTGTCTTGTTATATCCCTGCCAAAACTAAATATTGATCATTCTTTTAAATTTGTCTTGTCTCATAGGTAAAAATAGGGTATCATTTCTATGTTGAATGTTATTAGTGAAGTAGGATATAGTTACATATGCTCACGTTTTTGTTGCAGTTGATCATGTTTGTGTGATCTGCCTCCTCATAGAAGATACTTATTACTTCCAAAAAGGCAGTGGCCAAAAGCATGGTTGGAATGATCTCCTTTCTGGGGTGCCTGGGTGGCTCAGTCAGTGGAGCATCGGGATTCTTGATCGTGGCTCAGATTATGATCTCAAGGTTTGTGAGACTGAGCCCTGCATCAACCTCTGCGTTGACAGCACAGAGCCTGCTTGGGATTCTCTCACTCCCTCTCTTCTGCCCATACCCTGTTCGTGTGTGCATGTGCTCTCTCTCTTTCAAAATAAATAAACATAGGGGCGCCTGGGTGGCTCAGTCGGTTAGGTGGCCGACTTCAGCTCAGGTCACAAACTCGAGGTCCGTGAGTTCGAGCCCGGTGTCGGGCTCCGTGCTGACAGCTCAGAGCCTGGAGCCTGGTTCAGATTCTGTGTCTCCCTCTCTCTCTCTGACCCTCCCCCGTTCATGCTCTATCTCTCTCTGTCTCAAAAATAAATAAACGTTAATAAATAAATAAATAAATAAATAAACATAAAAGACGAGAATGATCTCATTCTTAGGAATGAATAAGTTATACATAAACACATGCACATGTGCACAGGAAAAATATGGAGCATTATACGAAATGGTTAACTCTAGTGAGTGGGATTATTTGCTTTATCTGATGTATATTTTTGTGGAACAAATGAAGAGAGAAAAAAAAGAATAGGTGTGCTTTGTTTGGTAGTAAAAAATAATAGTGAAAAATATTTTTAAACAGAACTAATTATATCACTGGTTGTACTCAAACCTCTTCAATGACTGCTGCCTACAATATAAAATTCATATTGATTAATGAAGCACTCAAAACCCTCCACCACTGACTTTATTTCCAGCCTCCTCATTCACTCCTATCTAATCGGGTCACACAGACTACCTTTATACTCTTTGTGTTATATTTTCTCTGTCTGAAACATGGTTATTTACTGTATCTGCCAGTGGCCATCCCTTCAAGGCCCAGCTCAAATGTCCCTCCACTTGTGCTCTTTCCAATGCCCAGAAACAATAATCTCTCTGGAGTACTTACACAGAACTTTTTTTTTTTTTTTTTGACATTTACAGTTCCATTATGGGACTATCCACAACCTTGTTATGTTTTAAAATTGAATATACACATTAATTTCTTTAGTTTCCCTTCGTTTTCTCCCAGCACTCAGTACAGGGCCTAGAATTGTAAAGGAGCCCTCGTGTGGGGCAGAATGGTAATAGGCCGTGTCAGTACTGAATTATCAGACTTATGAGAGATGGAAACACGGGAGACTTAAAAGACTCATCAACTCCCATGATGACCCCACATGACTGTGCAGATCGTGTCTGCACACCCCATGTCACCATGCACGACAGAGTTATGTGAATAAACCGCCCCCCCCCCCCCCCTCAGCAGTGCATGACTTCCGGTCTTGCATGGGGGACTTGGGGAAGAGATACAAAATTCAGGCAGAAGGAAGGGTGTGGTAGTGACCAGGAAGGTTTCCTCTTTGAGAAGATAAGTTGAGAAAGACCTGAAGGCCTGACAATTTAGGAGGGAGAGAGATAGGAGAAAATAGTGTTCTAGGTTGAGGGTACCGTGTGAGAAAGAGCTCGAAGGATAGAGTATGGTATGTTTGTGAACCTGCCAAAATGTCTGCATGGCTGAAGTGTAGAGGGCCAAGGGATGAGAAGAGGCCGGGAAGTTAAGTAGGGATCATATCACAAAAGGCTTAATATGCTAGGTGAAGGAGTTTGGACTTTATTCTGAGTACCAGAGACAGCTAGCAGGTTCAGCACTCTAATAACATGAGCACAAATTTTAGCAAGATTACTAAGATTACTAAAACTAGTTAGGGGCTTTCATACTAACAGAGGGTGATGACTGGAAGGTGGGCTCAGAATATCAGGTAAAGATTGGGGGCCTGGCTGGCTTGGTCAAAGGAGCACGCGACTCTTGATCTCGGGGTTGTGGTTCAAGCCCCACACTCGATGTAGAGATTACTTAAATAAATCTTACATGGGCGCCTGGGTGGCTCAGTCAGTCAAGCGTCCAACTTCAGCTCAGGTCATGATCAGGTTAGTGAATTCAAGCCCTGAGTCGGGCTCTGTGCTGACAGCTCAGAGCCTAGAGCCTGCTTCAGATTCTGTGTCTCCCTCTCTCTCTGCTCCTCCCCCACCCATGCTCTGTCTCTCTCTCTGTCTCTCAAAAATGAATAAACATTAAAAAAAATTTTTTTTTAGGGGCGCCTGGGTGGCTCAGTCGGTTAAGCATCCGACTTCGGCTCAGGTCATGATCTCACAGTTCGTGAGTTCGAGCCCCGCGTCGGGCTCTGTGCTGACAGCTCAGAGCCTGGAGCCTGCTTCACATTCTGTGTCTCCCTCTCTCTCTGCCCCTTCCCTGCTCATGCTGTGTCTCTCTCTGTCTCAAAAATAAATAAACATTAAAAAAAATTTTTTAAAATATATTTTTTTAAATAAATGAAATCTAAAAAAAAAAAGAATATCAGGCATGAAAGGACTTAATACGTACATCTGATGTAAACCTCTATTTTCAAGTAAATTTCCCTGAGAGGCAGATGGTATGATTACTTGTTTGATTTTGTTTTTCCTAAACTACAGACAACAAAAATAATCCATAGAAATAGTTGTGACAAAGCAGGAAAAATAATACAGAACCTGACCTGGGGGTGTTTATTCAATAAACATTTACTGATCAACTATTATATATTGAGTCTTTGGCACTAATCTCTGTATACCCATAGAGATGTATTATGGATTAAAGCCACTGTAAGCTTCTAGACATGTCCTATCTGATCATGGAGAAAACCCTTTCTGAGAGCTGGTGACCCTCCTTGTAGAAGAAAGTCTTTTAGAAAATATTTCAGCTAATCTCAGTTCGTTTCTCCACAACAAAGGCAAGGTTACATATTCATTAGAGATCAGGTGCTGACTAACTTGACATTTACTGTCCTTTAGCATTCACAGCCTTGAATCCTATTGGTTTTGGAAGAATAACCTCACGTTTAGCCACTACAAGGAGCCTGTGCAGACTGACCTTCTCCTGTCTCTCTCTCCCTCACTGGGAAGAACTAGACTTCTTCAGGCCTGTCACAGTTTCACCAAGGGGATTGTCTCATGTCTGGGGCATGTTTATTTTCATCTCTGATTGTTCCATATCACTTTCCTTCTCCTTTATCACCGCCACTTTGGAGCCATAGATAACATATTACAACCTAAGAACAAAAAACATTTGGAATGTTTGGTACTCAGACAGGGAGAGGTGTCTGGGAGGGAGCATAGGCAAGAAGAGGGGAAAGGTAAGGTGTGCTGACACTCCCTGGCAGTAGGCATGGGAAACCCCACCTGCAAAGTCCTGGAGACAATGGCTCTTGCTTAAGAATCAGAGTCAGGGGCGCGTGGGTGGCTCAGCCGGTTAAATGTCTGAGGCTTGATTTGGCTCGGGCCATGATCTCATGGTTCCTGAGTTTGAACCCCATGTCAGGCTCCGTACTGACAGCACTGGGCCTGCTTGGGATCCCCTCTCCCTCTCTCTCTGCTCCTCTGCCACTTGTGCTTGCTCTCATACTCTCCCAAAATACATAAACTTAACAAAATAAAAAAAAAATAAAGAGAGAGTCAGAGCCCGGTTCTGGAAACTGCAAAAATTACATGATCTGTAAAGTCTCTTCCAATTTAAAAAATTTACAATTCTCATTGTAAGATTTCACCAACATGTCTATTCGTCAGGTTGATCCATAAAGAGAAATAAATCATTCTTCACTGAAGTTAGGACTGAGGACTCGAGCCTCAGAAAAATCTTGGAATAGTAGAAGTAAATTTCTGGGATTTCCTACAGTTCCCGCAGTAGAGTCCTGTAAAAGTTATCTAAAGCATTAACAACCCTCTGCCTCTAACTTTTGGCTCCTCTGCCAATATAATCGTCAGTAGGACAAAATTACAGGCATACCTTTTTTTTTTTTTTTAATTGCATTTTGCTTTATTGTGCTTTGAAGATACTGTGTTTTTTATAAACTGACGGTTTGTGGCAACAGTGTGTTGAACAAGTCTATTGGCACCATTTTTCCAACAGCATTTGCTCACTTTATATCTCTGTCACATTTGGTAATTCTCACAATATTTCAAAATTTGTCGTTATTATCATACTTCTTTTGGTGACCTGTGATCGGTGATCTTTGATATTACTACTGTAATTGTTCTGGGGTGCCCCAAGCCGTGCCATATAAGATGGTGAACTTAATGGATAAATGTGTGCGTCCTGACTTGCTCCACTGACTGACCATTCCCCCAACTCTCTCCTTCTCCTTGGGCCTCCCTACTCCCCAAGACACAAATTCCCCAAGACACGACAATATTGAAATTAGGCCACTTAATAACCCTACAATAGTCTCTAACTGTTCAAGTGAAAGGAAGAGTTGCACATCTCTCACTTTAAATCAAAAGCTAGCAATGATGAAGCTTAGTGAGGAAGGCATGTTCAAAGTTCAGACAGGCTTCTTGCATCAAAGGGTTATAAATGCAGAGGAAAAATTCTCGGAAATGAAAAGGAAATGAAAAGTGCTACTCCAGTGAACGCAGAAATGATAAGGAAATGAAACAGCCTTATTGCTGATAATGGAAAAAGTTTTAGAGGTCTGGATAGAGGATCAAACCAGCCATCACATTTCCTTAAGCCGAAGCCTAATCCAGAGCAAGGCCTTAAGTCTCTTCAATCCAATGAAGGCTGAGAGAGACGAGGAAGCCGCAGAAGAAAAGTCTGAAGCTAACAGAGGTTGGTTCAGGGGCTTTGAGGGAAGAAGTCATCTCTATAACATAAAAGTGCACGGTGAGGCAGCAAGTGCTAACGTAGAAGCTGCAGCAACTTGTCCAGAAGACCTAGCTCGGATAATTAATGAAGGCGGCCACGCTAAACAGCCAACCGAACTTCAGTGTAGACAGACGGCCTTCTACGGAGAGAAGATGACACCTAGGACTTTCATAGCTACAGAGGAGAAGTCGGTGCCTGGCCTCGAAGTTTCAGAGGACAGGCTGACTCTCTTGCAAGGGGTAATGCGGCTGGTGACTAAGCTGAAGCCAGTGCTCGTGCACATTCTGGAAGTCCCAGGGCCTCAAGAATTCTGCTAACTCGACTCTGCCTGTGCTCTGTAACTGGAAGAGCAAAGCCTGGAAGACAGCACATCTGTTTACAACATGGTTTACTGAATATCTTACCCACCGCTGAGACCTACTCCTCAGAAGAAAAGACTTCTTTCCAAACACGACTGTTCATTGACAACGCACCTGGTCACCCAGGAGCTCCGATGGAGATGTCCGATGAGATTCCTGCTGTTTTCACGCCTGCTAGCACAACAGCCATTCTGCAGGGCGCATATCGAAGAATAAGTCTACTTCAAGTCTTATTTAAGAAATGCATTTTGTGGGGCACCTGGTGGCTCAGTCGGTTAAGCGTCCGACTTTGGCTCAGGTCATGATCTCATGGCTTTTGGGTTTGAGCCCCGCGTCAGGCTCTGTGCTGGCAGCTCAGAGCCTGGAGCCTGCTTCAGATTCTGTGTCCCCCTCTCTCTCCGCCCACCCCTGCCTGTGCTCTGTCTCTCTCTGTCTTTCAAAAATGAATAAACATTAAAAAAAGTAAAAGAAAAAAAGAAAAAAGAAATACATTTTGTGAGGCTTTAGCTAGCAGAGACAGTGATTCCTCCAATGGATCTTGGCAAAGTAAATTGAAAACCTTCTGGAAGGGATTTACCATTTTAGATGCCATTAAGAACATCTGTGATTCGTGGGAAAGGGTTGAAGTATCAACGTGAACAGGAGTTTGGAAGATGGTGATTCCAAATCTCTCTGATGACTTTGAGAAGTTCAAGCCCTCGGTGGAGAAGGACCTGCAGGTGTGGTAGAAACAGCAAGAGAACTACATCGGAAGTGGAGCCTGAAGCTGCGACCGAGTTGCTGGAATCTCAAGATAAACCTTGAACAGATGAGGAGTTGCCTCTCGCGGATGAGCAAAGAAAGTGGTTTCTCAAGATGGCATCTACTCCTGTTGAAGACGCTGTGAAGCCTGTTGAAATGACCACAACCGATTTCGAACATTACATATATCTGAGCTGATAGAGCAGCAGCAGGGTGTGAGAGGACTGGTTCCAATTTTGAAAGAAGTTGTACTGTGGGTGAAATGTTATCAAACGGCATCGCATGCTACAGAGCAATCATTTGTGAAAGGAGTCAATCAATGGGGCCAACTTCACTGTTTTCTTATTTTAAGAAAATGCCACGGGTGCCCATCTGGCAGTTGGTAGACTATGCAACTCTTTTTTTCCCCAAGTTTATTTTTAGAGAGAGAAAGAGAGAGAGAGAGAGAGATCTAGAAGGGGAGGGGCAGAGAGAGTTGGAGAGGGCGAGAATCCCAAGCAGGCTCCATGCTGTCAGCACAAGGCTTGATGTGGGGCTTGATCTCACAAACACTGAGATATGAGCTAAGCTGAAGTCAAGAGTCAGACGCTTAACCAACTGAGCCACCAGGCACCCTGAGCATGAAACTCTTGATCTAGGATTCTTAAGTTCAAGCCCCACATTGGGCCTACAACTTATTGAAAGAAAGAAAGAAAGAAAGAAAGAAAGAAAGAAAGAAAGAAAGAAAGAGCCATAACTACCCCATTCTTTAGCAACCACCACCCTGATCAGTCATCAACATCAAGGCAACACCCTCCACCAGCAAAAAGTTCAGAGGATGGTTAGCATTTCTAAGCCATAAAGTACTTTTTTTTCTTTTTTTAATAATTTTTTTAAACGTTTATTCATTATTGAGAGATAGAGAGAGACAGAGCATGAGCAGGGGAGGAGCAGAGAGAGGGGGAGACACAGAATCCGAAGCAGGCTCCAGGCTCCGAGCTGTCAGCACAGAGCCCGACGCGGGGCTTGAACTCACAAACCGTGAGATCATGACCTGAACCGAAGTCAGACACCCAACCGACTGAGCCACCCAGGTACCCCTAAAGAACTTTTTTTCTTAAAATTTATTTTAGCAGGGTGGAGAGGAGAAGGAAGAGAGAGAATCTCAAGCAGGCTCCACACTCAGTGAAGAGCCCAATGCAGGGCTCGATCCCATGACCCCGGGATCATGACCTGAGCCAATATCACAATTCGGACACTTAACCAACTGAGCCACCCAGGTGCCCCTACGGTATTAAAAAAAAAAAAAAAAAATGTTTATTTAGTTTTGAGAGAAAGAGCAAGCAAGCAAGAGTGCATGAGCCGGGGAGGGGCAGAGAAAGGGAGACAGAGAATCCCAAGCAGGCTCTGCCTGTCAGCCCCACGTGGGACTGGAACTCATGAACTGTGAGATCATGACCGGAACTGAAAGAGTTGGATGCTTGACAACTGAGCCACCCAGGAGCCCCCTGAAGTATTTTTCTAATTAAGGAATGTACATTGTGTTTTTCAGCCATGAAGCTAGCGCACACTTAATAGACTATAGTATCGTGTACGTATAACTTTTATATGCACCGGGAAACCATAAAATTCATCCGACTTAGCTGATTGTGATATACGCTTTACTGTGCTGGCTGGAACTGCACCTGCAGTATCTCTGAGATAGGCCTTTATTAGGTAGGCAATTCGTTGAAGGACTGTAATGTGTTGCAAAGTGGTTTTTTTTTTTGCAATGTGTTTTTTGAAGAAAAGTAATTCATTCTAAGCATGAGGGGTAACAGAAACAGGAAGAGTTGCCAGATTTAGCAAAAACCAAACAGAATGCTGTTACGTTTGAATTTCAAATGAATAATGAATACTTTTTATAGTGTTAATGTGCCCATGCAATGTTTGAGACATACCTACACGGAAAAACTATTTTCTCTGGCAACAACCGTAACCAGGGAGCTGAAGTTCTATTCCATCTCATACATTGTCAAGAGGATTAAATCGGAAAAAGTGGCAAAGTACCTAATGCAATTATCAGTAAATAAAAGCTCTCCGTGCCTTCTTAGGCTGAGGAATATGATGCTATTAATTTTCAATTATCTGTGTCGATTACACGTGTACATTATCCCAGTCACCCACCATACTTCTGGGTCATTCCCCGCCCCCGTCCATCTCTCTCAGCTACAGCAATGAAAAATAGGAAAAAATACTTGGTAGTGAATGAAACATAATTATAAAAGAAAATCTGCTAGTGGATATCGAAAAAGTCATAAATTGTTATGTTTTAAGCATACAATAGCTTCCATTATGACAAAGAATTCGTTTTATACTTTGCAGCTTCAGATGTTTGAAAGAATTTATTGTATAACGTGAAAGGGCCTATTATAAACCTGTATACCTTGGCTGATTTGTGCTTTATGGATTAGTTCTGTAGCATCAGAGCTAGGCATGGAGTTATTGAGAGGATTAAATAACCTACATTAAAGTGCTTTGGAAATCGTAAAGTTCTGAGCTGTTGGTGCCGAGGGCCACAAAGCCCCGGAAGTGAAGGTTACTTGCCAGAGGTCAGTAGACAGTTCATCCCACAGGTGGACTTTCCCTCAGAGGCCTTTCTCTTTGTTTGTAGTGTTGGAAATCGAAGAGTGTCATTTGCTCAGTAAAATGACTTCATCACTTCCTTGGGTAACCCCTTACCTCCCACTCTGGACATTAGGCAACCCAACATGAGTTACACCCTTTTAAGATAGTTATGTCAATTGCAGTGCTTATTTATTTTCTGATGACAGGGCTTTTGGTTTGTTTTTTTTAATTTTCTTTTTTAATGTTTATTTATTTCTGAGAGAGAGAGAGAGGCAGAGCGCGAGTGGGGGAGGGACACAGAGCGAAGGAGACACAGGATACAAAACAGGGTTCAGGAAGCAGGTTTCAGTTGTTAGCGCAGTGCCTGATGAGGGGCTGAATCCATGAACCATGAGATCGTGACCTGAGCTGAAGTCCGAGGCTTAACCGACTGAGCCACCCAGGCGCCCCTATTGTTTTTTGGTTTGTTTGTTTCAAGATCCATTACCAACATCCCTCCCCAGAATGTTACATTTGTTACAGTTGATGAACCTATAGTGGCACATCATTATCAGTCAACGTCCACAGTTTACATTAGGGTTTACTCTTGGTGTTTGGATAAATGTATAATGACTTGTATCTCCCCTCTGTATCATACAGCATGGTTTCACTGCCTCCAAAATCCCCTACGCAGGACCTACTCACCCCTTCCTTCCCTTCCAACCCATTTTTTTTCCCAATATATGAAATTTATTGTCAAATTGGTTTCCATACAACACCCAGTGCTCATCCCAAAAGATGCCCTCTTCAATACCCATCACCCACCTTCCCCTCCCTCCCACCTCCCATCAACCCTCAGTTTGTTCTCAGTTTTTAAGAGTCTCTTATGCTTTGGCTCTCTCCCACTCTAACCTCTTTTTTTCCCTTCCCCTCCCCCATGGGTTTCTGTTAAATTTCTCAGGATCCACATAAGAGTGAAAACATATGTTATCTGTCTTTCTCTGTATGGCTTATTTCACTTAGCCCTTCCAACCCATTTTTAATGAAATAATTTTCCTGATCTCCAACTTTCATGTGTTTTCTTTCATAAGACTGCTTTTCTTAAGAATGTGTGCCTAGTTTGGTGCACCTGGGTGGCTCAGCCTGTTAAGCATCTGACTTTGGCTCGGGTCATGAGCTCATGGTTCATGGGTTCGAGCCTGGAGTTGGGCTCTATGCTGACAGCATGGAGCCTGCTTTGTATTCTGTCTCTCCCTCTCTTTATGCCCCTCCCCTGCTCACACACAGGCTCTCTCTGTCTCTCTCTCTCAAAATAAATACATAAACTTAAAAAAAAAAAGGTTTGCTCTTTTTTCTTTCCCACTTGTCACTACTTTCACCTACTCGGCAAGAGAAAAGCTAATCTCTAACCTATCTTAAATTTTTACAGTGGTGCAACAGGCAAAATCTGAGAGCACATCGCTCCTCAGGGACAGCACTGTGACAGTCATTATGGCATTGACGGGAAATATTAAAGCAGCCAATGCCTTATTTCATCCAGTGTTATTCAAAGTGTGATCATCCATGGAGGGACCACGTGGGCATCTCCTGGGAGCTTGGAAGACAAGCAAATGTCCAGCTCCTCCCTAGACCTGCCGAGTCTCAGAATGCCAGTAGGGTGGGACCACGAAATTTGTATTAACAAGTGACTCTTCCAAGTGAGTCTTAAGTGTGCTGACGTTTTAGAAGCAGCAACTGGCAAAGAAACCCGAAGCAAAGTTCCACAGCATCTGTTTGTCTTAGAACTAAGTATGATGGTTGACACAGGGATATAAATTAGCATTTTTATTTGAAATGAAACAACTTAAGACTTTTTCTGACAGAACATAAGTGTGAATGGGCTTCCTGGCTTTTCCACTTAGTCTGTATTTCTGCAAAGGTTTTTATACTCCAAAAAAATCTACAAGGCCGTGTGGATGGCTGTGTGGTTGAGCGGCAGGTGGAGGGTGAAACCCAGTTGTGCAGTTTCCTGGGGTAAGTAGAGGCTGAAATATAGTCTGCATCCCACTGGCCAGGCCCTGCTCCTTGGCCAACAGGGGATGCGCCTTTTTTCTTTGCACAGGGCCCCATCCCTAGAAAATCTGCCCATTCTTTTTTTTTTCCCCAGGGAATTCATTTCCAAATTTGCACAAAGGCACTGGAAAGTCCAGCATTGGCCCTGAAAGCACATATTTCATATACTAGACAGCAGAAAAATTAATCCCCGGAAGCTATTTAAACATCGAAAATTTTTCTTAGCTGTTAACTTAAAAATGTGTAAGAAGGGTATGTAGTTTTTCAAAACTTCTCCAAATTGTGAGTAAATAAGTAAAAAAAAAAAAAAAAAAAAAAAATTAGGAGGAGGAGGAGACCACTGCTTCTGTCTTTCAGTATTGCTCTGGTACCCACTTCCCGCCCTGTTACCACAGGTCTGCAAGTCTCTTCCCTTCTCTGTGCTTCCTTCTTTGGGACTTTACTTCTTTTTTTTTTTTTTTTTTTAAGTAGAGTTGACACACAGTGTTACACTAGTTTCAGGTATACAACAAAGTGATTCCACAAGTCTGAATGACAAGCTACACTCACCACAGGAAGTGAAGTTCATCTGTCACCATATGACACTGTTATCATACCGTTGACTCTATTCCCCAAGCTGTGCCTTTCATCCCCATGATGGATTCATTCCATCACTGGAAGCCTGTCCCTGCCACTCTCCTTCACCCGTTTTGCCCATCCTCGTGCTCTCCTCCCTTCTGGAAACCGGAAGTGTGTTCTCTGTCGCTGTGTGTCCACTTTCGCTTTGTTTGTTCATTTGTGTTTTAGGTTCCACGTAGAAGTGAAATCATATGGTATTTGTTTGTCTCTGTCTGACTTATTTCACTTAGCATAATACCCACTAGGTCCATCCGTGTTTTCGCAAATGGCAAGATCTTTCTTTTCTCATGGCAGAGTACTATTTCATTGTATATAGACACCACATCTCCATTTGCAAACATCCTCTCCCAGTCAGTAGGTTGCCTTCTCGTTTGTCGGTGATTGTCTTCTCTGTGGAAATCTTTTTGTTTTGGTGTAGTCCCGAGAGTTTATTTTTGCTTTGGTTCCCCTTGCCGGAGGAGACGGATCTAGGAAAATGTTGCTAAGGCTGACTGATGTCAAAGACATGACTGCTTATGCTCTCCTCTAGAAGTTTTTATGGCTTCAGTTTCCACATTCAGGTCTTTCATTCACTGAGTTTATTTTTGTGTATGGTATAAGAAAGTGCGGCCTTTACTTCTGACACATCACACCTTTGTCTTGAGACAGCTTCCTTTCATCTTCTTCCTGATCTTTTGCCTAAATGTTCTCAAGTTTATTCTCTTGACGGCTTTGCCCCTTTAATGCTAAGACCATGACAACACTTTGAAGCCTTACTAAATACACCAATCCACACATCACTTGCCTCCCCTCGGCAGTGCTGGGGCTAGATTTTCATTTCCAGCCTTCACAAAAACCCACAGTCCCAAGGAGGGCTGTACATCCTCAAGGATATGCACTGCCACCTAGTGGCCTACTGACACCCTACCGCAGTTAACAACACGGCAACAGGCCCGATGGCAGAAACACCAGTCATGGGCGGAACAGTCGGTGTTAACTCCCTCTTCTTTCGTAATAATATTTTCTCTGGCTGGCGATATCTTTCCAAAGCGATTTCTGTCAAAATTCATTTCACCTTTCAAAGTCCCCCGTAAATGCCATTTTTTCCATGAGCCCCTTTCTGAACTTTCGAGTCAGAGTTTCTCACTCCCGTCAAAGTACTACGGCCCGGGTTAGCATTTCATTTGTAATTCTTAACGAAGCTCTACAGTGTCACTTCCAAACAACTTCTCATCGTCTAGTTTCTCAAGACTCGGATCCTTTGAGGTACATGCCATCAGGATACTGTAATCATCTGCTGATCTCCTGGCTTACTTCCCCTCATTCCCTGGACATTTTAAAACCTGATTCACTCTCTTGGTTACACCCCTCCTACCATCATCATTCCTAGGCACTCTGTCATCCCTGGAAACAATGTGCTGGGCTCTCAGTTCCTTGTCTACTCATTTCCAGTCATTTTATTTTCCAACCCACCTCAGTCACTTAATCCCATGGTGACACCCCAGGCCTGGCCATTAATGATAGACGTATTCCTTCCAAAACCTCTTTCTTGCATCTCACACTGTCCATCACCTCCTCTGCATTCTTTTTTTTTTTAATTTTATTTATTTTTGAGACAGAGAGAGACAGTGAGAGCAGGGGAGGAACAGAGAGAGAGAGACACAGAATCCAAAGCAGGCTCCAGGCTCCATGCTGTCAGCACAGAGCCCGACGCGGGGCTCGAACCCACAAACCGTGAGATCATGACCTGAGCTGAAGTCGGATGCTCAACCGACTGAGCCATCCAGGCGCCCCATAAATTTTTTAATATTTTTTTTAAATTTATTTTTGAGACAGAGAGAGACAGAGCATGAGCAGGGGAGGGGCAGAGAGAGAGGGAGACACAGAATCTGAAGATGGTTCCAGGGTCTGAGCTGTCAGCAAAGAGCTTGACGCGGGGCTCGAACTCACAGAGTGTGAAATCATGACCTGAGCTGAAGTTGGATGCTTAACCGACTGAGCCACCCAGGCGCCCCTAACAATTCATAATACAAGTAGGATCTCTAAGCCATCGACCCCATCAACTTTTCACTGATGAGCACTTTTCGGTTTTTATTTGCGACATCACCCAGCTTGAATCATTTCATTCGTCCCTCTACAGGCTCCTTTGCACAACCTGCGACTCTGGCACTCCTTCCCCTCCCGTTGTATTCCTTGGTAAGATCCCAGCCCTTGGTTAATTCCAACTGTACTTACTCTGCTTGCTTGCACTCACTAACTAAACAAATGGCTGGGGAAAAATCCACAACCCTGCTTAGGGGATTAATTTAGATTAGGTGATGATCTTAAGTGGGCTCTCAGCACTGTTCTGCAAAGCTTTCTTTTTTCTTTCTTTTTTTAAGCTTATTTATTTTGAGAGAGAGAGAACACGAGCAGGGGAGGGGCAGAGAGACAGAGAGAATCCCCAGCAGGCTCCGTGCTGCCAGAGCAGAGCCAGACTCCGGCCTGAAACTCACAGACCATGAGATCATGACCTGAGCCAAAATCCAGTCCGGAGGCTTAACCAACTGAGCCACCCAGGCGCCCCACAAAGCTTTCTTGTCTGAAATCAGTTCACTCCCTACTCTGTAAGAAAACAAGTTCACACCTTTTCCTCACTCTTCAAGTGATAATCTCCTTTCTAATTTCACTGAAAACTGGAGACGAGAAATTCCTCATCTTTCTACTTCACTACGAAGTCTACTAACTTGACCGTGTCTGAATCCAAACACTCAGCCCCCCCTCTCCCCCCCACTCCCTGTTGAAATGCTTGTGTCTCCTGCTCCCATCTGGTGAGGCCAGCCTCTCGGCTAGAGACCTGGATCCCTTTCCCTCTTACCTTACTCAAGAATTCTGACCGGAAAGTATTTCCCTTATATCATCAAATTTTCCCTTTCTACTATATCCATACCATCATATCTCTTAATAAGACTTTCACTTAGACAGACAAAAATTCAGAAACATGGAGACGTCTAGCATGGTAAGAAGCTAGAGGAGACTCTTACATTACCTATAAGGTTCTATTTCGCAAGCAGGGAGATGGTTCTCAAGATGTTCATTTTAAAAAATTCTTGCCTTTTGGGGGCACCTGGGTGGCTCAGTCAGTTAAGCATCCAGCTCTTGATTTCAGCTCAGGTCATGATCTCAAGGTTGTGAGACTGACCCCTGCATTGGGCTCCATGCTCAGCCTGGAGCCTGCTTGGGATTTTCTCTCTCACTCTCTCTGCCCCTTCTCCACTCGTGCTCTCTGTCTCTCTCCAAATAAATAAATAAACATTGAAAAAAAAAATTCTTGCTGGGGCACCTGGGTGGCTCAGTTAGCTAAGTGTCCAACTTTGGCTCAGGTCATGATTTCACAGTTCGTAAGTTTGAGCCCCGCATCGGGCTCTGTGCTGACAGCTCAGAGCCTGGAGCCCGCTTCGGATTCTGTGTCCTCCCCGGGCCCCCCCCCGCCCCTCCCCCACTCACGCTCAGTCTCTCTCTCTCAAAAATAAATAACATTAAAAAAATTTAAAAAAAAAGATTTATAAAGACGAAGTTTCATTATAACACAACCTTGCTGTTTATATAATGTCTCTGGCTGCTTTAACATATGACAGCAGAGTTGAATAGTTGTAACAGAGACAAAGGGCCTACGAAGCCTAAAATATTTGCTATCTGGCTCTTTACAAAAACTTTATGGACCCCCTGCTCTAATCTGCTAAGCCTTTTTACTCCAGGACCTTTACATCTAGTCTTCCCTCTATCTGAAACGCTTTCTTCAGATCTTCTCATGGTTCACTCCTTATTGTCCTTCTGGTTTCTGCTTGAATTCATGCTGGACAGCCCTTCCCTGACCACAGTATTTAGAATATGCAACCCTACCCTCTTATTCCAACATCTATGTCTTTACCTTGCTTTCTTTTAATTTGTTTTAAAATTTTGAATGTGTATTTATTTTTGAGAGAGAGAGAGAAAGACAGAGCACGAGCAGGGGAGGGGCAGAGAGAGAGGGAGACACAGAATCAGAAGTAGGCTCCAGGCTCTGAGCTGTCAGCACAGAGCCCCACTTGGGGCTCGAACTCACGAACCGCTGGAGCTGAAGTCCAACACGTAACCGACTGAGCCACCCGGGTGCCCTTGCTCATTTTCCCTCACAGAATGTATCACTTCCAGGGTGCCTGGGTGGCTCAGTCGGTTAAGTGTCTGACGATTGAGCCTGCATCGGGTTCTGTGCTGACAGTGTGGAGCCTGCCTTGGATTCTCCCTCTCCCTCTGCCCCTCCCCTGCTTGCATTCTCTCTCTCGTAAAATAAATAAACATGAAAAAAAAAAAAGAACTATATATCTCATTCCCATCATAGTTTGTATAAGTGATGTTTATGTACCTCCATACCTTCATGGCATTTCCTAACATAACAAGCTGAAGAGTTACATAGGGCTAGAGGGCAAGGATGTTTGACAGTCTTTAGATTTAGGTTTTGTTTTGTTTTTTAAGTTTATTTATTTATTTTGGAGAGAGTGCGAGCGAGCACAAGCGGGGGAGGAACAGAGAGAAAGGGACCCAGAGAGAATCCCAAGCAGGCTCCTCACTGTCAGCGTGGAGCCCAACACAGGGCTCGAACTCACAAACCCATGAGATCATGACCTGAGCCGAAATCAGGAGTCGGTTACTCAACCGCCTGAGCCACCCAGGCGCCCCTAGGTTTAGTTTTCTAACTCCATATTCCTTCTCGATCTCCTCTTGAGCCTAAACTAAAACCCAGTGGGTGAATAATAATGTAGGTTATCTTTTTAACACTGTGATTGGTTTCTCCTAATTGCTTTTGAATTCTGAACCTCTTGATATGTCTACTAGAACAATGTAAAACAAAAGGAAAGAAAGAGGGTTATGGTATAAAGACACCGATCATAGGCCAGCTGTAGCATGCTCTAGTTGTCTAGTTGTGTGACCTAGAAAACTTATCTCTAGATAATAACATCTGCCCCACAAATCAATGTATTTCAATAACGGCAAGTTCCCAATTATTTAATATTTCCTATACGCCCAGTCCCTGGCACAGAGTTCCTAAAACCTTTGTGATTTCCCAGGTGATAAGAACATTACGAGCACCTATTGTTCTAATATTTGTCTTTGACCCTGTCCCTGACACGGAGATCTTAAAACCCTTATAAATTCCTGAGTGGTGAGAGCACTCGGAACATCCTTTGTTCTAAAGAGGTGACTCTTCAGGTTAATGAGTGGATTCCGGATGGGGGCTGGTCACCAGAAAGACCAAGCCATGGTTAAAAGCTTGGAATTTTCACCCCTACCCCCTCACCCTCCAGAGCAGGGCGAGGGGCTAGAAATGGAGTTAATAATTGATCACACCTACGTGAGGAAGCTCCACACAATCCCCATAGTAGGGGGTTCAGAGAGCTTTCGGGCTGGTGAATACATGTCCACTGGGAGGGTGACTCACCCCAATTCCAGGGGGATAGAAACTCCTACGCTCAGGAACCCCCCAGACCTGCCCTATGTATCTTTTCATCTGACTGTTCATCTGTATCCTTTATCATATTCTTTAATAAACTGGTAAACACAAGCGTTTCCCTGACTTCTGTGAGCTGCTCCAGAAAATTAGTCAAACCCAAAGAGGGGGACTTTGGAATTCTGATCTACAGTCAACTGGCCAGAAGTACAGGTATAGGGGCGCCTGGGTGGCTCAGCTGGTTGAGTCGGACTTCAGCTCAGGTCATGATTTCATGGTTCGTGAGTTCGAGTGCCGCGTCGGGCTCTGTGCTGATGGCTCAGAGCCTGGAGCCTGCTTTGGATTCTGTGTCTCCCTCTCTCTCTGCTCCTCCCCTGCTCGCACTCTTGTCTCTCTCTCTCTCTCTCAAAAATAAATAAACATTAAAAAAAAAAAAAGTACAGGTATAACCAGGGCTTGACTGGTTTCTGAAGTGTGTGTGTGTGTGTGTGTGTGTGTGTGTGTGTGTGTGATGGGGAGGTCTAATGGGACTGAGTCCCTAACCTGTAGAATCTGACACTATCTCCAGGTATAGTGTCCGCATTGAATTAAACTGTAGGACAACCAAGTGGTGTCACAGAAAATTGTTTGGTGTGAGGAAAACCTCTACACATGTGACCAGAACTGAAGTGTTTTATGTGAGTAGTAATGAGACCCACAGGAGACAATCATAGTAGGGAAGAACTGGATGTTTCCCTCCATAGCCCAATGCCTTGCCGAGAGCTTAGAACATATGATCTAATTTAACTGTCACAATAATTGGCAAAGAGAGATGTCATGCAAAGAGCTAACTGTAGTGTAGCTAATAGATATGAAATAGGACAAACTTTCAGAGCCATTTATATCTGGCTATGTCAAAATGACCATGTCAAAAGAAAAGTCACTGTTTTTAATGCCAGTAACAACACAAACAACCATCTAAACCTTTGCTTATCCTTATTTACCACCAAAACTTAAGAGACTTTGTCCTTTGATTTCCGTATTGTTGCGAGGTTTTGTGGGCATGTACTTCTTTTAAATTAAAACAACAACCATGATATATGGTATCTTTTTTAATTTTTTTTTAACGTTTATTTATTATTGAGAGACAGAGCACGAGCAGGCGAGGGGCAGTGAGAGGGGGAGACACAGAATCGGAAGCAGGCTCCAGGCTCTGAACTGTCAGCACAGAGCCCGACACGGGGCTTGAGCCCATGAACCGTGAGATCAGGACCTGAGCCAAAGTCGGACGCTAACCAACTGAGCCACCCAGGCGTTCCCGTGATATATGGTATGTTAATAATGACAAGGTCAGCATAAATAGAAGCCCACAATTAACAGAGGTAGACAGTCCTGTGATTTTTGAAATGGAAAACAAAGTAAGGAGTCAAATCTAATTATTAAATTAAATAAATACGTGGCAGGGGGAGCTGGGTAGGGGTCTGGGATGGCAGGGGCACACTGGCTTTGCTCTTGATAGGTATAGAGGTTTTTTAAAAATAATTTAAAAAAAATAATCATTCTAATTTCTGTGTTTCATATCTTGCTCTTACAGAGCTTCCTCTAATGTCTTTCTAAAATAGTCCTAACAGGGACCTCTGGGTGGCTCAGTCGGTTAAGGGTCCAGCTCGACTTTGGCTCAGGTCATGATCTCTCAGTTCGTGGGTTCAAGCCCCCCACTGGGCTCTGTGCTGGTAGCACAGAGCCTGTTTGGGATTCTGTCTCCCTCTCTCTCTGCCCCTCTCCCACTTGCTCTCTCTCTCTCTCTCTCAAAATAAATAAAAATAAACTTAAAAAGATAGTCTTAATAATTGTCATATAAATGCATCATCTTTTAAAATGGGTTGACTGGGGTGCCTGGGTGGCTTAGTCGGTTGAGCGTCCGACTTCGGCTCAGGTCATGATCTCGCGGTCTGTGGGTTCGAGCCCCATGTCGGGCTCTGTGCTGACAGCTCAGAGCCTGGAGCCTGCTTTGGATTCTGTGTCTCCCTCTCTCTCTGCTCCTCCCCCGCTCATGCTCTGTCTCTCTCTTTGTCAAAAATAAATCAACATTAAAAAATAAAATAAAAAAAATAAATAAAATGGGTTGACTTTAAAAATTTTCCAAAATGTTCATCTTTTGGAAAGTATGCTAAGGAAGAGCAATTGCTTCCCCGGGTTTTCTTCCCTCAGCGAGACTATTAAAAAGTTCAGGAGAAAATCTGGCAGGTTGAAATGCCAGCCATGCAAGGTACCAAAGAATTCCCAGAAGCGACCTTATTTAGTCTTTCTAGATGTGATCACATGTGGTAAACCACTCACTTCAGGCAGTATGTAATTTTAGCCACCAAATGATGTCTACCCTACCCCCATCTCATTCCAAAGGGTCAAACGTGACTTAGTACCTTTTTGGGGATTTTTACCGCGATGCTTTGTAACTGACAGGCTTCAGTTACACTCTAGAGCCTGCTCTATAAGAAGAGTTCCTATTATTGTACATTCATATATCATATCAGTCTTCACATCTACACAGCCACAGCTCTTTGCAAGGACATTCCTCTAAGACCGCTTGCGTATAATTTTACCAAGGCCTATTTGCCATTACAGTGCTGAAACGGATATTTTGTCCTTCTAATTGTTCTCGGTGACATCAAAGCACAAAACACCCCAAGTGGCAAATGCTCATTGATTGTTGAGTAGAGAGAATGTGGGAACGGACCAAGTCTATGGGCTGCAATCGTCTCTCCCACCACCACTCGGGTATGTCATACATGATCAAGACAACAAAAGTTTAGGGAGATGATCGGTATTAACATAACCACGACAAAACAGTTGGACACCAATCTGAAATACATTCTCAATACTCACATCCTGTTTGCTGCTCTCCATCTCTCTGCTATACTAAGAATTGACTCTCCCTCCACTTCCTCTTCAAGGTACTGCTTCCTGTAAATTGCAATTGGCTAGTTATTTATTCGCTCTATCGACTTAAAACTCCTTGAGAGCTAAAAGTATGACTTAGCCCGCTGGCCATCGGGCATACCAATAAATAGTTGTGGAAGAAAGTGAAACCTCATGTGATTCTAACGATGTGTTAGATGAACTCCACTCTGGGGTCTTCAAACAAAGCTCTTTCCACTGGTTCGGCAGCCAGTGGGAAGAATTTTATCAAGTTAAGGGTTCCAGGGGAGAGAAAAGGGACAGAGGTGGATGTGGTAAAAATGGAACCTCTACATTTTGAGTCATTGCTCTGTCACCAACCAGCAGTTTCTCCATCAGCAAAATAAGCGGGGGTTAGGTAATCTTGCTGTTACAAAATTCCTTGATTTAACGTGGCTTATTTTGCCATTTAATGTAAAATATTTGAAATGAGCCACCTTTGGCCTAAACTGCTCCAGTGAGCTGCGGTGGAGTCATGTCTGAGTCTGTTCCTTCCTCTCCTGTGGCGGGTGTATACTTGTGGGGATTGGCTGGGATGTTGGAGCACCAGTATTTCCTGAGCTTAGGAGGCAGAGAATTAGGACAGATCATTCCCTTGACTCTCCCACAGCCTTCTTGTGACTTCTCCTTCCCATTTTGCTCTTCAGACTTCTTACCCCAGCCTCTTCTCTCTCCCTTCCCTTTGCTACTTATCTCTTTTGGGGAACGGGGCGCAGGGGAGGAAGTGGGAACAAAACCAGAAACAGAGGAACGCGAACAAAATTCATTCAGGTGATCTCTTCCGGAAAACAAATGGAAGTTCTAAATTTAGTCTATGCATTCCACTGGAACAAAATTATTAAGAGTGTATTGCCAAGGCACCAGGCCTTACTCTCCTTCTCTCACACTTAAGGAATAAAGCACTAAATGAATGGATGACCCATAATTTTCTAAGAAAATTCCAGATTTCACCTACAAAGCTAATCTCATCTGCATAGCAGTTAAACTCCTGGTAGACACCGTTCAAGGTCAACACAGTCCCCTCGGCCTGAATCATTCTTGGAGGCTTCCTCACTTCTTTCTGGTCTCTGGTCAAAAGACACTTCCTTGGAAAAGACTTCCCAGACCCACCCCATCACCTTCCTCTGACTTGACATGCGACCCCTTCTCCCTCGCCCAGGTTAATACACCAGTCCCCTCCCCATTCCTCACTGTGCATTTTCTTCATAAGATTTATCATCGTCTCTCTGTGTTTTCGTGTCTGTCCCTTCATTAGAATATAAGCTCCAGGAGGCCAGGGCCATTGTTCCTACCTGGTTCCCGGTAGGCTTCCTAGCACTTAGAGCAGGGACTGGGACATAATTGGCGCTCAGGAAATAATCAGTATTCTTTCCAATGCTCTGAGACGACTTGCCAGTTTCTGCAGAGCCGCAGGACCCCTTCTCCTTCAGCCCACCCCAACTCTGGGTCACCACCCACCTTCACCTGGTCCCAGCTCGCGGGCCGGTCCTCCCACCTGCGGGCCACGGGAGCAGGGCCACTGGGACAGCGCAGCGCGCCCACCACCCGGACCCGGCAACTGCAGTTGGGCCCTGCGGCTCGGCTCAACCGCCCATCTTCAGGGCCCGCCACGCTTTCCCGCTGGTCCCAGGCCGCCGCGCCCGGGAGTGGCAGCGACGGCGACGGCGCCACCGCGCTTCCGCCGCGCTCGCTGAGCGGCCGTTAGGAGGCCCGCGCTGCTACCAAATGCTAAGGATTCTTTTTGGACGGATCCGTTGATGTGGTAGTAAAACGTGACTCGTTTATCCGGCTCCCTCCAGAAGGAAGACGCATGCTCCCCCCGCCCCCCCCCCGCGGGCGGCGCAGGGGCCCCGCTCCCGAGCCCCAGCCTGGCCCGCCCCAGCCCTGCTTCTCACCTCCGCATCAAACTGACCAGCCCGGGCCTCCGCCGCAAGCCCCATCCCGCGTCTTAGGACGGAGGCAGCAGGGGCGACCCTTTACGGGGAAACGGCGCTGGGCCCCGCCATCCTCAATGTCGCCGTTAAGAGGGTGTTAACATTTCTGCTTTAAGAGATACCCGTTCCCCCTCACCGCCCCCTCGCCCCGGAGATGATGCCCCCAGATATCCCTGCGGGGCGGGCCTGAGTGCTTGCCGAGAAGGCGGGGTTGGGGGGGGGGCGGCAATTCCTGGTAGTTCTTTTGGCCCCATTAGCTGTCTTCTGATGGGAAGTCCAACTGTCTACCTTGCCGCCTCCCAGAAAGGACTCTTCAGAGTTTGGGGCTTAGGAGTAATAAAGGTCGTCCCCTGCTGCCTTTTTCTGGGTGCTCCCCAGGGGAGGGGAGGGGCCAAGAGACAGATACACAAAAGTTTTAGAGACATTATTCTTCCCCGAACCTAACCTGGAATTATTTGGAGCCTCCCCATGGTGGTTTGGCCTTTAGTAAAGAGGCGAGGCAACAGTGACAAGGTGGTTTTTTTGGCTTTGGGTTTTTTTTACAGATCTATACTGCCCTTCTCAAAAGAGACCGTCCTAATGAACAATAAACGCGTGAAAAGTGTGCAGCTGAGTTGGTCCTCAGGGGACCCCAGATTAAAACTGCTTGAGAGACCACTGCACACCCACCAGAAGGGTTAAAATGAAGGTGGAGGAAAAGAGAACAAAGAGGGAATGTCAGTCGTGGGAGGGAGGATGAGGAATCAGGAACTCATACACTGTCCAGGGGAGTATACATTGATCAGTTGGGTGCAATCACTTGGGGAAACTATTTAGCAGTATTTATTAAAACAGAACCTAGGCCTAGCCTATGACCCAACAGTTTCATTGCAAGGTATTTTGACATAAATGCATATACATGTTCACCAAAAAAAAAAACCAGGTACCAAAGTGTTCATCTCAGCAGTGTCCCTAATAGCTTCAAAACTGGGAATAATCCAAACGTCATTGAGAGAAGAATGGATAAGTACATGGTGGTATAGTCACTCAATGAGAGTGTAATAAAGCCCTGAGAGCAAATGTCCTACAGTGGCACACAGCCATATGGATGAGTCTCGCAAAGTTAAGTAAAAGAAATCGGGGTGCAAAGAATGTAGTCAACTGTTGTGTGTATATAAAGGTCAAAAACAGCAAAACTCATCTCTGGTGTCATAAATCTAGATCGTGGTTACCCTTTGGGGGATTTGGACTGGAAGGGCTTTTGGAGTATGTTCTGTCACTTGGTCTGAGTGCTGTTAACTTTATAAAAACAACCATCCAATGAAAAATGTTTCCTTACCTGCTTCACTTGTAGAAGTTTTCAAAGGAGAACAACAACAACAAAAAAGCCTGGGGTGCTTGGGTGGCTCAGTGGGTTGAGCCTCCTGACTTCCAGCTCAGGTCACGATCTCTTGGCTCCTGAATTCGAGACCCACATCGGGCTCGCTGCTGTCAGCACAGAGCTCCCTTTCAATCCTCTGTCCCCTTCTCTCTGCCCCTCCCCCGTTTGCGTGCACACCCCCCCCCCCAAAAATAAAACATTAAAAAAAAATGGCTGCTGCTAAAACACAAAGAACAAAAAAGCCTGACAAATTACTTTGTCCAACTTCTCTGTTCAATTCAACATGCATCCCTTTTATTGTCACTATCTAAAGGCACTAGTAGGCACTGTGGAGTCCGGGAAGGATGTCTGTGCCTTCCAGGAGTTTATAATCTAGGCGGTGCTACAGACATAAAAGTCATTGCTTAGGAATAGTCTTTGATACTATGCTAATTGTTAAGGAAATCCCAAATAATTACTCTGGAAGAAAGTTGGGGGAAAGAATATGCATCTAGGCAGAGTGTCTGAGTTGGAAGGGGTCTTAAGAGCCTTATAATTTCTTGTGGACAGGGGCTAGGGTGATCAAGTGTCCCAGTTATCCCAGGATAGTCCTGGGCAACCTGGGATGGGTGGTCACCCCAACAGGGGCTAGGCCTGATTCATTGTTAAACTTGAAGCTTCTAACACAGTCTGGTGCGTGGAAGATGCACAGTAAGCTCAATGAGTATTAGTTGAAATAAAATGAGGGAAAATAGTAGCAAAAGCACCTAGTCAGGCGATACCAGCTCTTCTCTGAAAGTTAGGGAATTATGGATCAGGTAGGGATTAGGATCAGGTTGAGGAAGGCCTTGAATGCCAAGCTGAATAGTTTGGATTATGTTTTATTGACAGTTGGTAGCTTTTGAACAAAAAGAATGACATGGAAAAAAAAATCTGTGCTTTTCTTTATTAAATCTAGGTCACTGAAGGGGATGAGTTGGCCTTAGTAGAGTCTACAAGCTGAAGTCCAGGGAGAGGGTAATTAGGAGTCCAGAAAAAAGTTGAATAATGGACTTTTAGAACTGTAAGGGAACTAAGGGTTCCATTAGTCTAATGCTTTTTTAATTTTTTAATTAACAATTTTTTCCTAGAATATGTTCCTTTTAGAAACTGCTCCTTCCACATCTTTTCTAAGTCTTTTTTTTTTTAACTTAAAAAAAAAAAAGGTTTATTTATTTTGAGGGGGAAGGGGCAGAGCGAGGGAGAGAGAGAGAATCCCAAGCAGGCTCTGTGCTGACAGCACAGAGCCCAGCTCCAGACTCCTCATGAAATGTGAGATCATGACCTGAGCCAAAATCAAGAGTTGGAGGCTTAACTAACTGAGCCACCCAGACGCCCTAAGGTTGTTCGGTAAGTCTTGGAACAGACTGGACGAGAAGCTAAGTTTCTTCTCTGCACTGGCAGTGACCTTATACTACTTCAGTGGCTTCGCAGCTCTGTCACACTGAAACAAGATGTTTCTTGAGAAAGGAAGGAACGAGGTAGTATTTCTTTTTTGGGGAAGTGAAATTTATCCAGTTCTTAAATTCTGAGAGTATAGCCTTCCCGTCTTTTTTGTATTAAAAATGTAAATTCTCAGGGGCCTGGCTGGCTCTGTTGGTTAGGCGACTGATTTCAGCTCAGGGCATGATTTTCGAGGCTCATGAGTTCGAGCCCTGCGTCAGGCTCTGTGCTGACAGCTCAGAGCCGGGAGCCTACTTAGGACTCTGTGTCTCCCTCTGTTTCTGACCCTCCCCCACTCACATTCTGTCTCTCTTTCATTTCATAAAAAAAAAAAAAAAAAAAAAAAAAAAAAAAAAAAAATTAAAGATGTTAATTCTCTTGTGAAATGATGGTTATGGTAGAAGATAGTTGGTAATGTTTTTTTTATTTTTTTATTTTTTTATTTTTGGGAGAGACAGAGAGACAGAGAGAGAGAGAGAGAGAGAAAGCAAGGGAGGAGCAGAGAGAGAGGGAGACACAGAATCCAAAGCAGGCTCCAGGCTCTAAGCTGCCAGCACAGAGCCCGACATGGGTCTCGAACCCACGAACCGTGAGATCATGACCTGAGCCAAAGTCGGACGCTCAACGGACTGAGCCACCCAGGCACCCTGGTAATGTCTTTATGTCACTATATCAAAAGTTCTCTGTTCCCCATTATATCCCGATTGGTTTATAAAATAAAAAAGTGTGAAACATACTTTGCTTCCTTCTTTTGCTGGTTCTGGCTCAGAGTCCTTTCATTCTACTTATTTATTACCAAGCATGTTCTTTTTTTTTTTTTCCTTCACAGTTTTTTATTTGAGTAATCTCTACACCCAATGTAAGGCTCAAACTCACGACACCGAGACCAAGAATGGCATGCTCCCCTGACTGAGCCAGCTAGGTGCCCATTACCAAGAACATTTTTAAAATGTAAAGGGGTGCCTGGGTGGCTCATTTGTTTGAGTGTCGGACTCTTGAGATTGGCTCAGGTTAATGATCCCAGGGTTGGAGGATGAAGCGGAGTGGAGCCCTGCATGAAGCCCGACCAGGGAGGAGCCCCTCCTGGAGCCTGCTGAAGATTCTCTCTTTCTCCCTCTGCCCCCTCCCTATCTCATGCTCTCTCTCTCTCTTTTTTTATTGTTAAGTTTATTCTTGAGAAAGAGAGAGAGGGAGAGAATGGGGGAGGGGCAGAGAAAGAGGGAGACAGAGAGTCTGAAGCAGGCTCCCCAAGCCCAATGTGGGGCTCGAACCCACGGAATTGTGAGTTCGTGACCTGAACCGGAGTCAGGCGCTCCGCTGACTGAGCCACCCAGGCGCCCCCTGTGCTCTAAAATTAAAAAAAAAAAAAATTTTTTTAATGCAGGTACATGTATACTTGTGATAGGTATGGCTGACACCCATTCTCTCTCTTTATATCTTTCCCTGTACCTACAGAGGCTGGAAAACCAAAACCTCAATTTCCTAGATTTCCTTGCAGCTAGGGTTCTAGTTGTTAAGTTTTGATCTATCAATAATTGGCACATCCAAGAGACTTGAAAAGTGGAAGTGAGGCAGGGGCCATCTTCTGGCTGCTTTGGTTGTTGCTACTGGCCAGCATGGTCATGGGATGTAGGGTTTTTCTGCAGCAGTGTTCCAGTATCCACTTACAAGCTTCATGGTCCCTAAAGGCTGCTGAGGCAGTGTGAGCAACAGTAGCTTCCTGACTACTGGATCATAACCAAGGCACTATGTTCTTGAACTCAATAGTTTCAGCAACGGTCTTGATTCCTCCCCTTTCTGAAGGTTCCCTGCTGAGTGAATTTAGTAGTCTTGTTTTTGTTTTGGCTTTTAAGTTTATTTACTTTGAAGGGAGGGGGTGGGAGGAGCAGAGAGAGAGAGAATCCTGGTGTGGGGCTCCAACCCACTAACCGTGAGATCACGACCTGAGCCAAAATCAAGAGTCAGACACTTAACCCACTGAGCCACCCAGGCACCCCAGTAGTCTTGTTTTTGAAGCCATTTCTGGGATGCGGCAGAGGCCCTGCTCCTTTTAGGTCCTTCCAACAATTTTGTAAGTACCCACGTTCCTGTATTAAGACCTTTTCTGCCTAAAATAAAGTGGTTTCTGTTTATTGTAGCCAACCCTGACAGATAGAACATCTAAGCAATAGTAAGTACTTTGTCCCACCTACACCTCTGCCTTCCCTTTTCCTCTTCTTTCCATAAATTCCAAGTGCAGCATAACCTGGTGCTTGCCTTCTTGGTCTTTTGGAGCTTTGTAGCCATTCCTTGGACCTCCATGGAAAGAAACAAGATTACTGTGTTTCTCAAGGCAGGTGGTTGGAGAGGTGGGCGCAGTTAGGCTCCAGAAGGTTAAAGATTTTCCTAGGGCCTAAGATTCTATCTGACTCAGTGTCTTATATTCTCACCAATCAAGATGTCACTGGTTTATCTTTACGTGCTAGAGGGCTTGGATCTTTGATCAGGAACAATGCAAGTTTCTTTCTTTTTCTTTCTTTTCTTTCTTTCTTTCTTTCTTTCTTTCTTTCTTTCTTTCTTTCTTTCTTTATCTTTCCTTAGACTTGATGCTAGGCTCTATTTTCCCTCAGAGACAATTTCTGCTTTGATTTATTGCACATCATCAAAAGGAAAGTGACAGACAGTGCTTAACTGTATGAATTATTAACCCCAAAGTAATTTTGTATGTTTCCACATAATTCATGTAACATTACTAGGGGAAAAAATGCACTTCTATCTCATAAATATAATTCTTTAAAAAAAATTTTTTTTAACGTTTATTTATTTTGACAGAGAGAGAGAGAGAGAGAGAGAAAGAGATAGAGCATGAGCAGGGGAGGGGCAGAGAGAGGGAGACACAGAATCCGAAGCAGGCTCCAGGCTCTGAGCTGTCAGCACAGAGCCCCACGCGGGGCCGGAACTCACAGACTGAGAGATCATGACCTGAGCGGAAGTCGGATGCTCAACCGACTGAGCCACCCAGAGCACAGTTTTTAGATCATGTTAAAGCATTGATGAAATCTTGCTATTAACTTGCTGGAAAGCAAGCAATTCCATAATCTCTAGTATAGATGTTTATCTCTCAACACTCTCAAAGACTTAAGTTCTTCCTACCCTCGATTTTTTCAGATTTTTCCATTCATTGGATGTAGAAGACATCTTTTTACTAATTCCATCTATCTTTTCAATTTTTCTAGAAATGCAGGTTAAGGGGAAATCTGCTTGCAAAATTTAAAGTCCTCAGGGTATTAAGGGGAAAATGGTAGTGTTTTCACAGGTAGGTAGCTTCCCAGGTAGGTCTAGGAAGCAGATCTAGCTTTCATTTTATGGCTGGATTAACCAAGGTGGTAGGTGTGAAACATTTCTTCAGGATCATAAAATTGACATAAATACTTAGTCTTATTCTTGTTTGGTTTAGATCACCTGCCAGTACCTGACGCTACTAGGCATCAGAGACAGAATGATGAATACCCAAGCTTTCTTTTTTGACTAATGCTTTTCCTTCAGACAAATCGTTTCAGTTCTCTTCACCTCTGCCCACTCTCTTCAATTATTTTATGAATGCTTTCTTTAGGAACCCACCTGCTTGGATACTGTGGTCCAGGGTCCGTCCTTAGCTTTCTCTATTAAAGCCTCAGTTTCCCTAGCCTTCCCTTCAGGCAAGGTTAAACCCCATGCTTTTCCTTTCCTCTGTCTCATTCTTGTAGGTAATGTAAGTAAATGGGAAGCCTGGGACCAAAGGCTCCTAAGAATGTAATTATCATGTGTATTCCAGAAAGCCAGGGTACGCGCTGACTTCTTCGAGTAAACAGGAAATTATCGATCCTATGCAGGAAATGACCTTGTTTGAGGGCAACGAAGGTGCCGCGGATTTCCCTCTTTCCTTCAGTTCCCTTCTAAACTCATTTCCGGGTTTCAATCAATTTGGTCCTTCAGTACCATAACAGAGTCCAGCTCGCTCTTCTCAGTCCCACCCCAGACATCGTCCCTGAGAGGATGGCCAATAAGCCCTTCACTGTAGTGGACATTTGTATGCCTTGTTTTTACCTCACTGCAAATCTCCACCAATCAGTAGTTGCGGTAGGCTGTACCAAAATAATCTTCACTTCCTCCCCCAATAGCCACCCCCTCGCTTGCGTCATCCTGATGGATTATTTCTGCAGCCAATCAACAAGCAAGCTTGGGCCCAGCCTACCTTAAACTCAATCAATTAAAACGAAGACGAGGAATTGGGGCGGAGAATGGAAAACTTGCCCCCTCTTTTGGAAATGGCTTGGAGGGGCGCGTCCGGATTTCGTGAATTTACAATTTTCCACTAACAATCACCGCATACTGTATACCTCACACGCCTCAGTTCTGTTGTCTTCGACCCCACCCCAAGATGAGCCCCACCCCTCACATATTCCTCCCCCACCCCCGCCAATTTCAGCCGGACACGCCCCCATCCTGAAGCCTCCGGAAAAGAACCAAACCCAATGGCCGGTGCTTTACACGTTCCTCCCGTGCGCCTAGAGTAGGGGAAGGAGAGACCCTGCGGCCTCGGGCGCCAATCTTTCCATTCAGTGCGTCTTTCCTCCCTTCCCCACGTTCCCGGGTCGGAGCTGACACGGGAGTGGGAGGAGCTGAGTGCCCGCTTGGCTGGGGGAGAGGCCAAAGCTTCTTAAGGTGGAACAGAGCTGTTGGGAGGCTGGGCCTCAAAACCACTGGGATGTGACGTCCTCCTGCCTTCCAACCTCGCTTCCTACAGTTTTTCATCCCGTAACCGTAGTTCTACCCTTGGTTTTAGGGAGAATAAACAGGTTAATAGACGTCATAAAGTTAGCATAGGAAACTTAAGATAATAAACAGTTATGTATGTGAAGGAAACATAACATGGAGAGAATTTAATCCCCTCTGCTGTGTTCTATTCTGTGCTCCCGACATTACCCTTTCAAGTAGCAGCTAGAATTTTTCTGATGTGCAAACGTGAGCGCAAATTTCGTCTGTAAATATTTCTAAATTAATCGTTTGTATGTTCCTGTATTCCCTACCCACTAGATCTGACTTCAGCCATGAAAGGAAGCAAGAATCCTGTGCTTAGTGGCTTGTGGGTTACTTCCTACACCTTTTACCAGCAGGTCCCCTGGAAAACTGGAAGAGTGTAGGCGGTGTATGACACAGCCTTGCAGTCTGGCTCTGGTTCACTCTTCTCGGTTGTAAAATAGGGATAATAATAAAAAACATAGTGTAAATGAAAACGTTGTAATCTGAAAAGTGTAAGCAAACATTAGATAATACAGTATTATAAATACAAAGCATATAATTATAGGACATATTTACATAATCCTTGCTATCTTGCATTTTTTAAACAGTATTTAAAAAAAAATTTTTTTTAAGTAAACTCTCCCCCCAATATGGGGCTGGAACTCAGTACCCCAAGATCAAGAGTCCCATGCTCCAGGGACTGAGCCAACCAGGCTCCTCTTAAAAAATTTTTCGGGAAGTGGCACTTGGGTGGCTCAATCCCTTAAGCATTTAGCATCAGACTCTTGTTTTCTGCTCAGGTCATGATCTCCTGGTTTCTTGAGTTGGAGTCCTGCATCCAGCTCTGCTCTGACAGGGTGGAGACTGCTTGGGATTCTCTCTCTCCCTCTTTCTCTGCCCCTCCCCCACTGGCACTGTTTGTGTCTCTCTCAAAATAAATAAACTTAATCTTTTGGAAAATTTCAAACACATACAAATGTACAAAGGATAGTATTTATTTGTTTATTATTTATTTAATATTTTATTTTTAAGTATCTCTAGACCCAACATGGATTTGGAAGTCACAACTCTGATTTCAAGATTCCCCCAGCCAGGTGCCTTGAGAATAGTATTATTTATTTTTTTTAAAACCATATTGGAGTGGTCTGGCTGGCTGAGTTGGTGGAGCATGTGACTCTTGATCTAGGGTTGTGGGCTTGAGCCCTATGTTTGGTGTGGAAATTATTTAAAATACAATTAAAAAAAATAAATAATTTAAAAAACCTGTTGTAATAAGCAACGCTTGGTCAATCTTTTATCATTTGTACCTCTCTCACCTGATTATTTTGAAGGAAATTTCAGGCATTTCATGATTAAATACTGCAGTATGCATTTTTAAAAGATAAAAATCCTTGGGGCGCCTGGGTGGCTCAGTCGGTTAAGCTTCCGACTTTGGCTCAGGTCATGATCTCATGGTCCATGAGTTTGAGCCCCGCATCGGGCTCTGTGCTGACAGCTCAGAGCCTGGAGCCTGCTTCAGATTCTGTGTCTCCCTCTCTCTCTGACCCTCCCCCGTTCATGCTCTGTCTCTCTCTGTCTCAAAAATAAATAAAACATTAAAACAAAAAAACTGAAAAGATAAAAATCCTTAAATAAAAACACAGTATCATTAACACATCTAATACAACAATAACTCTTTGATATCATCAGAGTCAAGATTGAAATTTTACCAGTTACTTCATAATATTTTTTCCAGTTGCTTTGTTCAAATCAGGATCCCCCCAAATGCCCATATATTGTATTTGGTGGATATGTCTCTTTATCCGTATACATTGCATTTAGTTGTTATGATTTTTAAGTCTCTTTCAATCTTCAGGTTCTTCTTCCCTCATGCACTTAACTAAGTCATAGTTTTTCCACAACACTGTGAAATAGGTATGAATATTATCCCCATTTTACTGATGAGGAAACCGAACAGTTAAGTGATTTAAGTTCTCACAGTTATTGAGAACCAAAGCTGGGATTTGGATACACAAATCTTATTATCCACTCTGTTTCATATAATACTTAGATATTTAATAAATGCTTCCAAAACAGTATTGTGACATATTAGTCACCAGTATGATGAAATGTTTTGCTCAAGGTAGACTAACATTTATGCATTATGTAGCATGTGCTATTTTAGAAAAGGGTGGATCCTTATATTTTGGTTTCTTGCACGTTTTAGTGGCTATATATATATATATATGTAATTTTTGTTTTTTAGTGAGCTCTACACCCAATGTGGGGCTCAAACCCACCACCTCAAGATCAAGAGTCACATGCTCTACTGCCTGAGCCCGCCAAGTGCCCCTCGGTGACTATATTTTTATTTGCTCCATATCACCCTCCTTAATGCAAAGTATACAAAGAATGAATGCAAGTGCTTCCTCTGTCTTAGGGTAAAATCAAAACAAACACAAGGTTATTTATCAGTTTCTTTTTCTTTTAATTTAAAAATTACATAAGCAAAAACCATACAAACGCTAATTATAGATATAGTAGAAAATGATGTAAACGAAATAATCTTCAAGCTCACATCTTTGGTGTATATCCACCTGAATGTGCACGTGGGCGTGTGCATACTCAAATATACGCATACACATAAGTATATGTTTTAAAGAGCAATTATATAACTGTATTATACAAACTTTCTAAACATGATTTTCTCACTGGATTATATTCAGATCTATGAAAATAATTTGTTCTTTAGGGGCGCCTGGGTGGCTCAGTCGGTTAAGCGTCCGACTTCTGCTCAGGTCATGATCTCACGGTCCGTGAGTTTGAGCCCCGCGTGGGGCTCTGGGCTGATGGCTCAGAGCCTGGAGCCTGCTTCCGATTCTGTGTCTCCCTCTCTCTCTGCCCCTCTCTCGTTCATGCTCTGTCTCTCTCTGTCCCAAAAATAAATAAACGTTAAAAAAAATTAAAAAAATTGGTTCTTTAAAATAATACACACCTATTGCAAAATATCTAAATGGTAAAGAAGAAATAAAAAGAAAATCAACTCCTCGCTAATCCTGCCTTCCAGAGTTAAACGTAATTACTCTTTTAAAAGGTAAATAGTATTCTATTATACAGATGCACCATTATTTATTTAACAGTTACCCTATTATGGTTATTTAAGCAAATTTTCTCATTTTATACAGTTGCAAATAATGCTGCAGCAAATATCTTGTATATATCAAATAATTTCTTGAGCTTTTTTCTAAATTTCCAGGAAAAGAGTCTAATCCTTCCCTGGCTTTCCCATTTTTTAGTACTTCTACCTTTCTGCCCCTGCCCCCCAAATTCCACACACATAGAAAATGTTGTGGAATACATAGAAATGGTTGATAAATAAAACATAACAAAACATCCAAAACATAGCAAGAAGCATTTGGTGCCAAATTATCTGTGTGTGGGAGAATGAGTTAATGTTTCAAAGAGGGGGAAAATACAGCTTTAAATCTGGATAGTGGAAGGGTGGGGAGAAAGAAAAGGCTCAACTGGACTCCACTTCCTTTAAGTTTAAGGATTTTTTTTCTTTGTAAAATATATGCATTTGGTGAAAAATATATGTATGTGTGTTCACACACACACACACACACACACACACAAATATATGCAGAAAGGAATCCCAACCTTTCTGCTTTCTATTTACACAGAGGAAATGCCACTATTTTCTGTTTTGAGTGTAGTTGACACACAATGTTAACATTAGTTTCAGGTGTACAACACAGTGATTGGACAAGTTTATCCATTGATCCATTGTAATGAACAATGCTATGTTCATTACAAGCGTACCTACCATCTGTCCTCATACATTGCTGTTTCGATAAGTTTAAGGACGGTTTTTAATTCTGACAGTTCAAAGCAATGAAACAGAAGTTAAGAGTTGGGTCTTGGGAGTGCCTGAGTGGGTCAGTTGGTTAGGCTTGATTTCCGCTCAGGTGATGATCTTATGGTTTGTGAGATCAAGTCCCATGTTGGGCTCTGTACTGGCAGCACGGAGCCTGCTAGGGATTCTCTCTCTCCCTCCCTCTCTACCCCTCCTCTGCTCACGCTCTAAGTAAAAAATAAACTTAAAAAAAAAAAAAAAGAGTTGGGTCTTTGGAATCACTTGGATTGTTAGTCTAAGTCTCACTTTGCTAGTTACTAATCATGTAAACTTAGACATCGTCAATATCGCTAAGTCATAGTTTTCTCATCTACAAAATAGGTATTGTAATAGTAGTACCTTGTGGGATTGTTAGAAGAATGAAACGTGACAACACATGCAGAGTGCTTAGCTCAGTGCCTGGCACATAGTAAATACAACGTAATTTTATATAGGTATAATTTAGATAAAGTCTGATACATTTAGCCAGACGATAAGACTTTATTATGTAAAGGCAAAATGATGTCATCAAGCTACAATCTTGAATATGCAGTCTTTTTCTGAGCAATTCAAATATTTCATGGAGGGGCGCCTGGGTGGCTCAGTCGGTTAAGCGGCCGACTTCGGCTCAGGTCATGATCTCGCGGTCAGTGAGTTCAAGCCCCGCATCGGGCTCTGTGCTGACAGCTCGTTCAAGCCCCGCATCGGGCTCTGTGCTGACAGCTCGGAGCCTGGAGCCTGTTTGAGATTCTGTGTCTCCCTCTCTCTGACCCTCCCCCATTCATGCTCTGTCTCTCTCTGTCTCAAAAATAAATAAATGTTTAAAAAAACAAACAAACAAATATTTCATGGAAAATATTTTTTTGCATTCATATTGTTTTATATGATAGAAAGTAGGACAGTTTGAGAAAAGTGTAACAGGCCAGAGGATGAAACATGTAAGAATTCCCAGAGGAATAACGCGACTGGAAGAGGAAAGAAAAGCGGAGGTGGGCTCCCTGGTGGCATTTTCTGCCTCTGGGAGGCGGTTATTCTGGAAGGGGCAGAGAATACCATCCTATATTGTCTGACACTCAGGATAAGGTATAAGATCGTCAAGCGAGCTGAACGATAATCCTATTTTGCCTCCTTTGTATACTGTACCGTTTAAAAAGCATTTTCACACACCCTATCTCCTGTGATCCTTGCAACAGCCTTAGTGGGTAGGCAGGGCTGGTATCAAGGTCCCCTCCCCTCTGACTAAGATTCCATAGAAAAGGGGCCTTGCACAAGTTTACGCAGAGTTTAGTCTAGAGTGTTCTCCGTAACATGCCCCTTTATCCCTTGACACCTTCACTCCTTCGGCAAGCATTTCCTGAACTCCAGGATGAGGTCAGGCTAACACGTTAAACCCGTCCCAACGCCATACGCTGCATGCACTAGCTCAGGGGACCGAGAAGCCCACCGGAGACATGCCGGAGACAACGTCTCGGGTCCGCCGGGTACCGAACACGACAGCGTGCGCGCCTTAAAGCGCAGCTGACAGCGTCGGGCGCCTACGAGGGACCGTCCCGCTGGAGAGAGCAGGGGGCCGCCGTCCCGCGCCGGGGCCCGGCGGCCGGGCGGCCGGAGGTGAGCGAGCGGCGGCGCGGCCCCCGGGGCGGCGGGCCGCGCGCCTCTCTCCCCTGCGCGGCGCACCCCGGCGGCGCTGCCCGCGGCTCGGCGCCGCCCGCTCCTCCTTAACCCGCGCCGGGAGGCGGCGGCGGCGGCGGCCGGGCGGGCGGGGGAGGGGGAGGGGCGCGGAGCGCGGCGCGGAGGCCGGGGAGGAGCCGGGGCCTGCAGCGGAGCCGAGCCGAGCCCGAGCCCGAGCCGAGCCCTGACACTGTCCGTCCGCCTTCAGGCTCCCCGGGAGCCCGGACTGGCCGCAGCCCGAGAGGTGGCAGCGCCGGGGGCCTCACGCGCCGGAGGGAGCGGACCGGACGGGACGGGACTAGAGGAGGCGCTGCCGCCACAGTGGCCGGGGACCGGCGACGGGAGCCGCGGCCTCCCGGACCCTGCTGCCCAGGCCAGCTCAGGGAGAGCCGGGAGTAGGAAAACCCCACCCTCGGGGGCACCCCCGGAGCGGAGGCGGGAGCGGGGACGGGGAGCAGCCTCTCTCCCGGCCGGAGGGAAGACCCTCACCACTCGGGCGAGGCAAGGGAGAGACCCCTGGAGGGGAGACTCTCTCCTTCGTAGGGGCGAGGAAAACCCCCATCCTGGCCCGGGGATAGACCTCCAGAAGTAGAAAGGGGTGATCTTACTAAAGGAAGCAGACCGAGTGAGACCGCCCCAGCGTGCCTCCACCCCTCCAAACGCACACTCTCAGCAGTTCAGGACTTTTCGAGGCGAAGAGAAAAGGGGGAAATGCCTGTGGAGTAGGCGCCCTGCATCCTATCCAGTACTCACGGGGGAGAGGAGTCCTTGCATTCAGAAGCGGGGGACCCTCCAGGGACAGAAGAGGAGTCGGCTTTCAGCCTTTCAGGAGAGGGGAAGAACTGTCCCCTCAACTTCCTTGTACCTAGACAGTGGAACAGGGCAGAGCCCCTCCGCTCAGATCTCCAGCAGACACAAGGAGCCCTCCACTCCCGAAGGATCCACTTTGGGGGGGAGGGGGACTCCCCCAAGGGGGAGGAGACAACTCCTGGTTGGGAGAGGCTCCTCCCCTCCTCCCCAGGGGAACAGGCAGGGTGTGGGGGGTGTGCCACCTTCCCCAGGTAGGACCTCCTTCTCCCCCTCCCCCTCCCCCTCCTCCCTCCGCTCCTCACCTTCAGGGAACCCGGTTCCCCTCCCCAGCTTGGGATGCTCAGCCAAGTACCGGAAGAGCCACCGAGGATGACACGCTTCATCTGCCTTTGAAGAGGGGAGTCCCTCCAACCCCAAACTCCAGTACCAGGTGGTTCCCTCCCTTTGCTGGGGGAACCTTGGAGACAGGTTAGTGCTCTCTTTCACCTTCTCTGTCCTCTTTAGGTACTAGTGGGTGTAGGGGCTGAGCTGGTGGCTCGTGGGTTTCACTGCTGGGGAAGGTAGAGTAATAACTCCGAGAATCCTCAGGGCAATGTGTTCTGAGGAAGCTCTCGGATTCAAACTGACATCTTGCCGCCCAGGCTCTGGGAAATGGGCTTCTTTAGCGTTTGAGGACTAGACGGATGGGAGTCATTTGAGGTCCCTGGGGAAATGTACGTTTTCATGCTGACGGCAGAGGAAGATCAGCAAACACCTGCATTTTCACAACGCCATCCATACGGTGTAATAATGATGGACACATCCCAACCGGACTCCTATACCCTCCTCCATTTGGGGGCTTTTTTCACCCCAGAGTGGGCCCGCCCCAAAGTCATCGTGGCATCCCAGAGCCTGAACCTGACTAGCCTCCATTGGCATTGCATTTTCTTACCTTGGAACCCTGCCTCAGCTTAATGTCCAGCAGAGTGTTTTCTCCCACCCCTGTGGTTACCGTCTCCTGGACAAGATGATCAGCCTGTCCCCACTCACCCTTCCTAGACACCAGGAGGCCTTCTCTTGTGACATTCCCATTCCTGGATGGAATAAAATCTTCTGGCAATAAACTCCAAAGGGAAAAGGGACAGCCCGCATGTCCCAAGGCAAGAAGAAAGGGTGTAGGGAAGTCTAACTCCTGGGTTGAAGTTCCTCCCTGGGGCTGGCCCCGTACCACTGCCCCTGTGCCCTCCGCAGCTCCTGCCCTACACTGACAGGTCCTCAGGAAAAGGTAGATCCCGGATAGGAAGAGAGGGGTGCTGCTGCCTAGCCTCCTTCCACTCTTCCATCCGAATCAGTTGACCACCAGGGAGATTTGACCTCTGATGAGTTTTCTTTCAGAAGAGCACCTAACAGCTTCATCTTGTCCCTTCCTGTTTCTTGTTCGGTTCCGTGTCTCTGGAAGCTTATATTGTTTTCTCTCACGAGACATGAGCAGGAATCATCAAAGCCCAGACTCTTCAGAAAAGGCAGGAGAACTGTGCCAGGAAATCCCAATAGCAGAACCGGAGGGGGGCGCTGCGATCAGCAGTATGTCTTTCAGCCCGGGGTCGCTAGCTTTCCTGTTGTGCCATTTGTATCTACCTCATCATCTGCAGGCACCTCACAGCCAAACCAAGTGGGAGGCTTCATCCTACGTGATTTTGGTGTTTTCTTCTTCTTTCTCTGTCTGAGCCGTGGGGGGCTGCCTGAGTCCCTAAATGCACGTACTTGGTCCTGGAAACTACCGGCTAGTCGTGTATGAGGCAGGGTTACGATCCGGCTTTCTACGGCTGTGCTATAGAAGGGTGTGCACGTGTTTCTTAATTCAGGTGAATGTGGCTCCTCTGTGTTTCGAGTGGTTACGTGTGTGTGGAGACAGTTACGCATGTACTTTTCACACGAAACCTCCAATCACCCAGAATCCTATGTTTCTGGTAGGCCTCTAGAAGCAGGTGCTCCTGTGCAAGGACCTAGAGAAGGTGCTGGTCAGGATGCTCTGCTTGGAGAAAAGGCTCGGTCTGCCCTGGCCGGTGGGAACCCTCATGAATGGCTGCATGAAAGTCATCTCCTGTGGCAGGGCAGCTCAGAGTCAGCCTGGGGGCCACTTCTTCTAGAACTAGCAGGAGAGTTTAATTCCTTTTTTTTTTTTTTAATGTTTATTTATTTTTGACAGAGAGAGACAGAGCATGAGCGGGGGAGGGGCAGAGAGCGAGAGGGAGACACAGAATCGGAAGCAGGCTCCAGGCTCCGTGCTGTCAGCACAGAGCCCGATGCGGGGCTCGAACTCATGGACGGTGAACTCATGACCTGAGCCGAAGTCGGACGCTCAACCGACTGAGCCACCCAGGCGCCCCGAGTTTAATTTCTGATGTCTCTGGTCTCAAAAGCATGAGGATCCTTGGCTCTCAACTCTAGGACTCCCTCCCCCACCTCTTGAAAAGAGCCGACTGTGGTGTAATAGCAGCTTATTTCTTTACAAAGTGCTTTCCCAGACGCTGGAATGCAACCTGTCGAATGGCTCAGGGCAAACCACGTCCCAGAACTACCAGGTGTCCCACCACCGCACCGTGTAACGGCCCAGCCGGGACTGGGTTTCCCTAATTCTCCCTGCCTCTGTGGAATCCGTTAGAAGCAGATGGCTGTGGGCCTGGATTTAGCTACGATTCGGAAAGGGCCGTTTTCCAGATCGTGTCTTTTACGACGAGACCTGGTTCTTGCTGAAAAACAAGAGATGATACGCCCTCATTCCTTCATCTTCGGAGTTTACTTCGTCCTGGCCTCGGTCAGCACTGGGGTGACACGATCCCCCAAGGAAAAGTTTGGGGTTCTGACATCCCGAAAGCTACTGCAAGCTCAGCGCAGGTTTTGTAAACCGTGGCGGGCTTTGCTGCTTCCAGTCTTACCTCTCTGGTCTGTTTTCTAGTTTCTAATTTCTAATATTCTCTCCCCTCCTGCCCCATTAAAAAAAAAAAATAGCTATACTTACATAACACATGCTAAATACTTTGAAAATATCAACTCGAGGCTATCGTCACAACAACCCTATGTAGGTGCAGTTATCATCTCTATTTTATAGAAGAAGAAACTGCAACACAGAGAGGTTAAGTAACTTGCCTGCGCTGGCACAGCCAGTGGGTTGTGGAGCCAGGCTTGAAACCCAGGCGGCCTGGCTGGTAATTGGTAATGTGGTAAACTTAACCACTGCTCTGTTAGTTTTGGCATTCTGTACGTGGCAGGGAGTTATCGCTCCTTAATGCCTGACCTGGCACCATACAGGGAACAATTATTGGCCTTTCAGATAAAGCGGGAAGAAAACCGTGCCTCTTATTTGGGATCTTACATGTCTCATCCAGGATCAGTCTTCCGCTCCAACAGAGTGTCTTTCGGTTTTTCTCAGCCTTTCCCCCAGTACTGTAGTCTTCCTTAGAGGTCCTGTGGATCTGATGGAGCCTGCCCTCTGGCTGCCTTTCCCAGTTTCTATGGGTATTTCCTTTCAGTCTTCCAGCACGCAGAGAAGAATGTAGCCTGACTCAGGTTCTGCCCAAGCCCAGTGGCAGGAGGCCCACCTGGAGAGAGAGGTCTGGGTAATTAGGTTGGTGGGACTGAGACATGGAAGTACCTCTTGTTTGCTTTTCTAATAATAGCCTTGAACATTAGCCTCCTGCCATTATTTTGGGGAGCATGGAATGCTTGGCAGCCACGAGGTCGTTAAGCTTCATTCACTTCCCTCCAGGGAGGAAGCTTTGGCAGTGTTTATGACTCCATCCCTTTTATTGAAGGGGGAAACCGAGGCATCAGGACTTCAGGGAGCAAGGGGTGGTTCGGGACATTTAGTGTTGGTGAGTCAGTGTCAAGGTGGGGAATAGAACCGAGGAACCTCAGTCTCTGAGATCCTATGCATTAGGCTGCCCTTCAAGAATGGGGAAGTGGCGAGGGCAAGGAAGTCAGATGGGTAAAGGGAGAATGGTGCGAAAAGATCAGAAGGACCTTTTGCTGCAAGCGTCTTGTAACTGGTAAGGTTAAGATATATTTTGAGCGCTGGGTGGTATCTGGAGGGCTGACCAGGAGGCTGCTGCCGAGAGGTTAAATTTAACCTCTCCTAACCTGCTTGCCGGGTTGTGGAGAGGGCAGGGCACAGAACAACTAGCAAAAGGCTGAGAGTGCTTCCCCTTCTGGAATTCACGGTGATCGGCATGTGCCACACGGGTTCTGTAAACCACTTGAAATTTACTCTGTAGATTGTCCCTGTCCAACGTGGGGAGACTTTCAGATGAAGCATCCTGGAAGTCTTCTGTGTTCTTAAGATGAGGTTTCCTAGGGGGGCGCCTGGGTGGCGCAGTTGGTTAAACGTCCGACTTCAACCAGGTCACGATCTCGCGGTCTGTGAGTTCGAGCCCCGCGTCAGGCTCTGGGCTGATGGCTCGGAGCCTGGAGCCTGTTTCCGATTCTGTGTCTCCCTCTCTCTCTGCCCCTCCCCCGTTCATGCTCTGTCTCTCTCTGTCCCAAAAATAAAAAAAAAAAAAAAAAAAAAGATGAGGTTTCCTAGGGATCTTGAGCAAGAGATAATGGGGGATTCTTTACAGGCCTCCCCCCACCCCCAACCTTTCTGGGGAGGATCCAGGGGAACTCTGGTCCTTGAGAACCTGCTGATTGTCATGTTACTGTTCAGCTGGGAAAACCCAGCTGTAGGACCGATTATTGCCCCAGGTGCCCTGCTTTATCCCAGATGTTACTGAGTTTTGACTTACTAATGTGCTAGGAGGTCTGACCCTTCCTGGAATGATTAGATGTCCCTATCAGTTCCCAAGTTTCCATGATTTTTTTTTTTAATGTTTATTTATTTATTTTGAGAGAGAGAGGGAGGGGGAGAGAGAGAGAGAATCCCAAGCAGGCTGTACACTGTCCATGCCAAGCTCCATGCGGGGCTCGATCTCATGAATCATGAGATCATGACCTGAGCTGAAATCAAGAGTTAGATGCTCAACCGGCTGAGCCGCCGAGGTTTCCATGATTTTAAGGCCAGATGGTAGCGGTGGGCTGAAAAGGAGGATGGTGGGGAGAGAAGCTGAGGGTGAAGGGGAAGCCCCTTCATGATGCTATTTATAAACATAGCCTTTTTTTTTTTTCCTTCCTCCTGTCAACAGTTCTTGGGTTTCAACTGGGTCTCTTGCTGCTCAGTCCCCTGAGGCACTAAGGTGTTTCCCTCAGCGTTGTGGAGTGGGTGTGTCGCTGGTGAGGCCCACAGCACGGGAGACATGTGTGTACATGCAAAGATCGTGTGGGCGGGGACCTGGGGGGTGGGGTGGGGAAGAGGGACACGAGTGAGAACTCTGACCCTGAGGAGAAAGGGTGAATCTCAAGGGGAAGGGTCACCGGTCAAAGAGTGAGCTGACGGCCTGAAGGGTGTGTTGGAGTCCGGAGAGAGGGTTCGGCGGTCGTATCTGGGGTTGAGCTTTTTTACCTGCAAAGTGTGTGGATTTGTGTGTGCCATGCTTGTGCATATTATCCGGGTGCGGATTTAGAGATCACATACGCGATGTGTTTCTGCCCAGGATTCTGAATGCTGAGGCGTGCCAGCCCCGGCTCCTCGCGACAGATGCCCTGGTGGGACTGTCAGCAGGGGCACGAGAAAGAAACACCGGCCCTCATCCCCCCGGGCGGTGCAGGCACAAACCCGTCAGGCAGCAAGTGCTCCAGGGGCTTGCCGGCATGGGCCGTAGGGGAGCGCCAAATGGCTACCAAGCGCTTCCTGCCAGCCTTTCTAGACCCTGCAGTACAGGCAGCACCCTGCGTTCTTCACCTTCCCCCGCGGAGACGTCACTCTAGCTACACCTCTCCGCCAGCAGGAGCGCCCAGGCGGTGTGGGTGGCAGCAGGGTGTGCAAACATCAGGCGTGGGCGGTCTGGCAGCGCCAGGAGTTTGCACGGAGGTGCAGCGAGCGTGTGTGTGTGCCTGGCTGGGAAGGAAGGAGAGAGGAGGAGGGCGGGAGAAGGGGAGCCAGCTCTTGGCCCTGGAGTGGCTATTTTTAGCCGGGCTATCTGATTGTTACCGGTGTGCACGCAGCCGGGTGTCTCCCGGGCTCCTTGAAGCCAGGCGGGCTGAGAGGTGGGAGGTCCTTGCTGATGCCTTCTTCCTGGTGTTGGTTTGGTGTCTGTGGGCGGGAGCTCGCCAGGGGTAGCCTTAAAGGTGCGAGGGCAGCCCTACTCAGGATCTGTTGCCTCTGTGTGTGACTTTGTGCTCTGCTGGTGATGTACGTTGTGTAGCCGATTGCGATCTCTGGGGACGTGGGCCACCGTTTGCGTGTGTGTTTCGCGTCCAATCTGTCCTTTGCTGGTTGTCATATGCAATTTATGCTTGGGATATATCTCATGTGCCTCAGGTGCGCATGTGTGGGAATCAACAGGGTGCGTGCTCAAATAGAGCTGACACAAAACATCATTAGCAGTGTCGGTGTGTGCTTCGTTAGTGTGCATTTGTGTTTACTCAGACTGTTTTTCTTTACATGTTCACTTGTGCTATCTATCGGGGATGTTGTATGTAATCAAACAAGTGTCACATGATCGCAGAGTAGACTTTGGCTGATTTTACCTGGTATATGAAGTTTTTGTTTTTGTTTTCTTAATTACATAGTTTAAAATGTTATGTTGCAGGGTTTCAAGTAAGGAGGATGGAGGGAATAGCTCAATTCCGTGGGTGGTTTGATATCTCTCTTAGTCCTGAAGGAAGGGAGGGAGTCCTATTGGCTTGTCCTACCTTAAGATGTAAGGTAAGTACCAATCTGTCATCCGATGGACGATTGGTGATACGTTGTTCGGGGGCTTTGGGAACACTTGGTTGAGGGCCTTCCCATGACAGTCTCCTGTGGGAATTATAGTGCGAAGAAACTCTACTTCCCTGAAAGCGCAAAGATTTGAATATTATTTGCCGCTAGTAAGCAGAGGTTACACTCCCCTATTCTATTTTCCTCTCCCCTTTGTTCTCTTCTGTGCAGAACCCAGAAGTACCATGGCTTCTGACCTAGAGAGTAGCCTCACCTCCATAGACTGGCTCCCCCAGCTGACCCTTCGAGCTACCATTGAGAAGCTTGGGAGTGCCTCCCAGGCTGGGCCTCCAGGTGGCGGCCGCAAGTGCCCGCCGGGCTCACCCACAGATCCTAATGCCACCCTGAGCAAAGACGAGGCAGCTGTCCACCAGGATGGCAAACCACGGTACAGCTATGCCACCCTCATCACCTATGCCATCAACTCCTCTCCTGCCAAGAAGATGACCCTCAGCGAGATTTACCGCTGGATCTGTGACAACTTCCCCTATTACAAGAACGCTGGCATCGGTTGGAAGGTGGGATGGCTTCTGTAGCCTGTGCTTATTTTCAGCCCTTGACAACCTTTTCCTCGACTTTTGTTTCTTCCTATAACCTGGTCCGGTTCGCTCTGACCTGTTTCAGAGATGTGCGAACTTAAAAATCTTATCATTTCCCATCCCCTACTCTTTTTCAGAGTTGAACAACTTTCATAAGGTATATCAGGGGAACTCCAAGGGATACCGAGCTACTGAGTGTAGTTATGAGGACGGCAGGATGCTTGTTGCTCGTCATACCCTCTTATCTTCTGAGTCCTCAAAAAGGAGATTCATTCATTTCACAAATGCTTATTGCCACGCTGCTATGTTCAAGTCACTGTGCAAGGCATGGCATTGCTCCTTCCTACCTAGAGGTAGGAGCCTCATCAGATTTCCAAAGCTTCATTGCACATAATCCTCATCTTTTGAAGAATCGTATGCCAATAGTAATAATAATAATAATAATAATAATAATAATAATAATGTCCTTCACCAACACGTCATCCACCAAGCAAGTCCTAAGAGGATAAGTTGTTTGGCTGGAGCTAAAGGAGGAAGGAAACTCCTCTTCCAGGCAGAGAAGGAAGACTGATGTCCTCAGTCTTTTAGAAGCGCAACTCATCTGCCAATTGTTGAGTAGGACTGGGACTCTAACGCAGTTCTTTCGCTCTGCAAATCACCAGTTAATGTACAAACCAGATGATGAGCTGGAGACTATTAAAGGCGTTCAGGTTTTCCTTTATGGATATGCCCCCGCCACAGACCACAACCCCCAACCTCACCCAGCACACATAGGCAACGTGGCTTCTTTCCTCCAAATGTGAGCATTCCGTGGGCGGTTGAGAAAACAAAAGGTGGACCTGTGCCGTTGTTTTGCTCCTAATTTATGTTTTGTTTTTATTTACATAAACCATTTTCAAGTGTTATTCTTTGACCATGGATAGAATGAATTAAGAAACTGGACAGACGTGATTTCAAAAAGCATTTTTTTTTAATGTTTATTTATTTTTGAGAGAGACAGAGACCGCATGTGAGTGGGTTAGGGGCAGAGAGAGAGGGAGACACAGAATCCGAAGCAGGCTCCAGGCTCCGAGCTGTCTGTACAGAGCCCGACGCGGGGCTCAAACCCGCGAACTGGGAGATCATGACCTGAGCTGAAGTCGGACATTCAACCGACTGAGCCACGCAGGCCCCCCTGGACAGATGTGATTTTGAGGCGTTTATAAACCTATTTTCAGTTGGGTGGAAAGATTGAAAAACTATATAATCAGATTATATACTTCTTTTATATACTGGAAGCACCTGGTGGTCAAGTTTGTAGCCATTACCTCCCATCAGTTTGACTTCTGCATTTTCGTGTCTCATTGCTCTTGCTGTCTAGTAGGTAAGTTCCTCCATCAATAAAGAGGTGCTCAGTTTGCTTGGTACTTGAACTTTATTGTGTGTTATGTCCTTTGGTGTCCCTCTGTGTCCTATTGGAAAATTTTCTGTTTTACACAATGCTCAAAGCTAACTTGCTTCTCTGTTTCCCTAGAATTCAATTCGGCACAACCTTTCTCTCAACAAGTGTTTCCGGAAGGTGCCCAGACCTCGGGATGACCCTGGGAAGGTGAGACACTCCTGTAAGCATTGAAAGAAGGGGCAGGAAGGAGAGAGGAGTAGTTGACAGCCCAGAGTCCTGTGGCTGTTTTAATTATCCAGAAGAGGAAATCATGTTAATTAGAGAAGCAGCTTTATTTTTTCTCAAAAGAACAGCGTGGCTATCAAGCTTGTGGGCCTCCACTGGCACGAGTGACTAAGAAAGATGCTGAAAGGGGTGCCTGGGTGGCTCAGTCGGTTGAGCGTCCAACTTCGGCTCAGATCATGATCTCACGGTTCATGAGTTTGAGCCCCACGTCGGGCTCTGTGCGGACAGCTGGGAGCCTGGAGCCTGGAGCCTGCTTCGGATTCTGTGTCTCCCTCTCTTTCTCTGCCCCTCCCCAGCTTGCGCTCTGTCTCTCCCTCTCTCAAAAATAAATAAACATTAACAAAAAAAAAAAAAAATTAAAAAAAAAAGAAAGATGGTGAAATCTTATTTTTCAATAGACTTATTTATGGTAAAGTTGACTTTAATGCTGTCTTTTTTAATGTGTGGTCCTCTTTCTAGATGTAAAAGGTGGACTTCAGAACCTTTGTAGGAACTTTTCTGTACAAAAATCCCATGACTTTTATCTTTAAAGGGGAAAAGAAGGGGAAAAGAGATAGACCAGTTTCTTCATTGGATCGATGTGGACACTAGAGTTCAGGAGAGCCTTGCCTCAGATCACCCAGAAGGGAAGGGTTGTGTCTGGACATTTCCAGCTCTTTGAACTAGATACCAATGTTTTGGCCCTCCAGAACAATCCAGGCCTATGTTTGGACCACTGGGCATACCTCTGACATACTCGTTGGGCTTTTAGGACATAATTTACTCCTCAAAAATAGCCAGTTCCCTCAGGATTCTGTGTGATTCTTCAGCACAGAGCCCGACGCGGAGCTCGAACTCACGAACTGCGAGATTGTGACCTGAGCTGAAGTCGGACGCTCAACCGACTGAGCCACCCAGGTGCCCCTCCTTTTTCTTTTCTTTTTTTTTCAAGTTTATTTAATTATTTTGAGACAGAGCGTGAGAGGGAGAGAGAGAATCCCAAGCAGGCTCCACACTGTGAGCGCAGAGCCCAATGCAGGGCTTGAACTCAAAACCCTGAGATCATGACCTGAGGCGAAACCAAGAGTCAGACGCTTAACTGACTGAGCCACCCAGATACCCCTCTCCAGTTATTTTTCTTAATATGACTAATTGTTGGTGAAAATTCTCCCAAGTATCTACTTTACCAAAGGTGAGAATTTCCGTGTGTAATGATTTTGTTTTCTGTGGGGATGGGTTCTCCTTCCAGGGCTCTTACTGGACGATCGACACCTGCCCTGACATCTCCCGGAAGAGAAGACACCCTCCAGATGATGATGTAAGTCCCCACCTCGTGGGGAGGGGCTGCTTCTGCTCCACCTGCTCCTTCCGCATCCTTTCCTGTATCTTCAGTCCTTTTCTATGTTTGGGGCAAAGGAGGAATGCCTGCAGAGGTGAAACCATGGGTCTTGGGAGGATGTTTAGTTTCTACGTATAGATTTTGTTCTTTCACAATCCTTAGCTATCTCAAGACTCGCCAGAACAGGAGGCAAGCAAGAGCCCACGGGGAGGCATTCCAGGGAGTGGAGAAGCCTCACTGCCTTCCGAGGGGAATCCTCAGATGTCACTTCAGAGCCCCACATCTATCACCAGCTACAGCCAGGTAAGAAGTAGAGGTGTCAGGTGCATAGGGATGGGTGGATGGGGGTGGGGGACAGTTGAATGGTTTCATATATCTGCCAGCTCAAAACTATGTATTGGGTATTTGTGATGCAGTAGGAGATAAATTGGGAAGGAAGGGGAAAGCACAAGAGGGAAGCTGAGAGGTAGACGTAACAGAACTTGGAGAATGATCAGGGGGAATAAAGTGGTAAGAAGAGAAGAAGGGGAGCCAGAAGGTTAGGAGAAGGGAAGATGGATGGAACATAAGAAAAGGGCTAGAGGTAATCGTGGTAGGAATAAATGAGACAGAAGGAGAAAGTGATGTTCATTCACTGAAAAGTCAGGAGAGGATGACGACAAGCCAGAGAGCTTGGTGACCATTCAAGGGCTGTTTTGGTCCTTATTTAGGACATGCATCAAGTCTTTCTTACTCCTTTTTGCAGGGCACAGGATCTGTGGATGGCGGAGCAGTGGCAGCCGGGGCTCCAGGCCGAGAAAGTGCTGAGGGTCCCCCTCCCCTGTATAATACCAACCATGACTTCAAGTTCTCCTACTCAGAGATCAATTTTCAGGATCTAAGTTGGTCCTTTCGCAACCTCTACAAATCCATGCTGGAGAAATCTTCCTCCTCTCAGCATGGTGAGTCTGCACTTGGGATGAGAGCATGAACGTCTTCTGCTTATACTTGTACTTCTGAATGGGTGGTGACGTTCTCTTCTCTCCCATCTGTCTTATTTTTTTTTAATGTTTCTTTATTTTTGAGAAAGAGACAGAACATGAGCGGGGGAGGGGCAGAGGGAGAGGGAGACGCAGAATCCGAACCACGCTCCGGGCTCTGAGCTGTCAGCACAGCTGACACAGTTTGTTTATGCGGGGCTTGAACCCACGGACTGTGAGATCATGACCTGAGCTAAAATTGGACGTTTAACTGACTGACCTACCCAGGCACCCCTTTTTAGTTTTTTTTTTTTTTTTTTTTTTAATTTTTTTTTTTTCGACGTTTTTAATTTATTTTTGGGACAGAGAGAGACAGAGCATGATCGGGGGAGGGGCAGAGAGAGAGGGAGACACAGAATCGGAAACAGGCTCCAGGCTCCGAGCCATCAGCCCAGAGCCTGACGCGGGGCTCGAACTCACGGACCGCGAGATCGTGACCTGGCTGAAGTCGGACGCTTAACCGACTGCGCCACCCAGGCGCCCCCCCTTTTTAGTTTTTTAAAAAATGTTTATTTTTGAGAGAGAGAGAGCATGCAAGTTGGGAAGGAGCAGAGAGACAGGGAGACAGAAGATCTGAAGCGGGCTCTGTGCTGACAGCAGAGAGCCCCGGGTGGGGCTTGAACTCACCTGAGCTGAAGTCTGATGCTTAACCAACTGAGGCACCCTGGTGTCCCTTTTTCAACTTTTTAATGTCTATTTATTTATTCTGAGAGAGAGAGAGAGAGAGAGCGCGCAAGCACGAGAAGCAGGAGGGACAGAGAGAGAGGGAAAAAGAGAATCTCAAGCAGGCTCTGTGCTGGCAGCACAGAGCCCCACATGGGGCTCGATTTCACGAACTGGGAGATCGTGACCTGAGCCGAAATTAAGAGTTGGACGCTTAATCCGCTGGGCCACCCAGTCGCCCTGGCCTTTTATCTTATTTTTAATACAAGGGGAGGGTGGTCACTGGTCAGGGGAAGCATCTCATAAAATAAAATTATTTGGAGCCCAGCTCTTCTGGCTTAGTTCTGAAGGACAGCCGTTTCAAGAGGCAGGCTAGGTTATTAGCTTCAGAAAGTGAGTTGGAGGGATTCCCCTTTCCAGACGAGGGGCAGTGACTTTATGGCTGAACGCAGGTCATTTAGAGGATGGCCACGAGGGGGCAGCAGTGGTATCCTTACCCTCAGAACTCGTTATATTGTGAGACAATTTTTTAGCATTTTTATATTTATGTTGATTTTTAGTAGGAAAAATTTCAAACATCTGCAAAACTAGAGAAAACTGTATAATAAACCCTTACGTTTCCAACTTTAGCACAGACCAGTTTTAACAGCTACCAATGTATGTTTTTAGTTAATTAATTTATTAAAGCATTTTTTTTTAAAGTTTCTTTATTCATTTGAGAGAGAGGGGGGCACAAGCAGGGGAGGGGCAGAGAGGACAGACAGCATCTGAAGCAGGCTCTGTGCCATCAGCGCAGAACTGTGAGTTCACAGCTGAGATCAAGAGTTGAATGCTTAACCAGCTGAGCCACCCAGGCACCCCTGTTTATTTTTGAGAGCAAGAGAGTGCGCGTGTGTGAGCAAGAGAGAGGCAGAGAGAGAGGGAGGGAGAGAATCCCAAACAGGCTCCATGCTGTCAGCAAGGCTCAAAACCACAAACCATGAGATCATGACCTGAGCCGAAACTAAGAGTCAGACTCTTCACTGACTGAGCACCTAGGCGCCCCTAACAGCTACCAGTATTTTGTTCAGCTTGTTTCATTTACCACCCAGCTTTTTTTTTTTTTAATTGGAGTAATTTAATGAACTTCTCAGACATATCATCCCGCCTATAGATATGATATCAGTATGCATCCTTAATGATGAAGACTTGGTTATTGGGGGAGGGGCAGGAGAGAGGGAGACACAGAATCGGAAGCAGGCTCCAGGCTCTGAGCTGTCAGCACAGAGACCGACGCGGGGCTTGAACTCACGAACCATGGGATCGTGGCCTGAGCCGAAGTCGGACGCTCAACCTACTGAGCCACCCAGGTGGCCCACTGTTAACACAATTAATAATACTTCCTTAATATCAGTCCATACTCAATTTTCCTGCATTACCACAGGAGAGTAATGTAAAGTTTTTACTGGAAGGCTCCTTGAGAGATCATCTGGTCCAGCCCTCTGTGATTCCTGTATGTTTCTGTTTTTTAAAGAAATTAGAGGTGGGGGCCAAGGCTTCAGCTCCAAGATTCTATCCCCCCTTTACCCGAGGGATGAGTCCAAGGCAGATGATTGGTTGATCAGAAGTGGGGAGCAGGGAGGGGCTCTCTGAAATAAAGCGAACAGTGAGATTGAGTAAGGACTACAGTGTTCACTCAAGTTTAATTGTGGCTGAAAACCCTTAGCCTCAGTGTCTACTTCTTTCCTGCCCAGTGTGTGTGAGAAGTTAATCCAGCCTTACTCGACGCCTCACCCAACCCCATTTGTTGATAGTGAACCTGAGATGGTGGTAACAGCAGAAGATTGTAGACATAGTAAGGAAGAGGAGAGAATAGATGCCCAGTGGCTTTATATTTATTTATTAAAAAAAATTTTTTTTAATGTTTGTTTATGCGAGTGGGGAGAGGCAGAGAGAGAAGGAGACACAGAATCGGAAGCAGGCTCCAGGCTCGGAGCTGTCAGCACAGAGCCCGACGTAGGGCCTGACCTCATGAACTGTGAGATCGTGACCTGAGCTGAAGTCAGACACTCAACCGACTGAGCCACCGCACCCCAATGGCTTTATTTATGATTTACTATTTTTGGTTAATGCTTATTTATTTTGAGAGAGAGAGAGAGTGGGGCAAGGGCAGAGAGAGAGAGAGGGAGAGAGAGAATCCCAAGCCGGCTCTGCACTGTTAGCGAAGAGCCCGATGCAGGGCCTGAACCCGCGAACCGTGAGATCATGACCTGAGCCAGGATCAGGCGTCAGGCGCTTAACCGACTGAGCCACACAGGTGCCCTATAATTTACTTTTTTTTTTTTTTTTTTTAAATGTTTATTTTTGAGACAGAGACAGAGCATGAACGGGGGAGGGTCAGAGAGAGGGAGACACAGAATCCGAAACAGGCTCCAGACTCTGAGCTGTCAGCACAGAGCCCGAGGCGGGGCTGGAACTCACGGACCGAGAGATCATGACCTGAGCCGAAGTCGGACGCTCAACCGACTGAGCCACCCAGGCGCCCCTATAATTTACTTTTTAAACTCCACCTGATTTCTGACTTCTTTTGAGACCATGGTTCCGGGCCTCCTGCCAGGTCTCCGAAGAATAGCACAAAGAGGCACATGCTGATCTTTTTGCTGAAATTTCAGCAGTTGCCACGCTGTCGAGGCCCTCCCCCTGTCTGTGAAACCTGCAGAGGTGGGGGAGCGGTGGGAGGCAGACGGGGCCCAGGGGACCCTTGCTGTCCCAGAACGCCCTTACCCTTTGAAGCCTGGGGTTTCTGGCCTCCCACCTTCAGCCCGTGGAAATCCCTCTTGGCCGAAAAATGCGTTGCCCCATTGGCTCTCCTGCTTGCTCCCGCCCCGCAGGCTTTTCGTCTCTCCTGGGGGACATGCCGCCCTCCAACAACTACTACATGTACCAGCAGCAGCCGCCGCCACCTCAGCAGCAGCAGCAGCCGCCGCCACAGCCGCCACCCCAACAGTCCCAGCCGCAGCAGCAGCAGCAGGCAACGGCCCAGGGCCCCTCGACTGTCGGGGGCGCGCCCCCGCTGCACACCCCGAGCCCGGATGCTTGTACCCCCCCAGGGGGGAAGCAAGCTGGGGCTGAGGGCTACGGGCCTCCCTCCGTGATGGCCATGCACCCACCCCCACTGCAGCACGGAGGCTACCGCCCGCACCAGCACCACCCGCACGCCCATCCTGCCCAGCCACCGCCTCCGCCGCCACAGCAGGCACCAGGCCAGGCTCCTGTCAATAGTACTGGCTTCGGTGAGTAAGGACGTGCCGGGAGGCCCCGCGGAGGGCCGACTGACCCTCCTCTCCCCCCGGTTCGGACTGTCGCCTGGAGATGCGGTCGGTTCGGAAGTTACGGTTCGCTCCTCTGAGTGAGCCGAAGTTGCCACCTGGGGCTCTGTCTTCTGGAATTCTCGGACCAGCCTCGATTGCTGGACGTAGTCTCCGGCCTGCCCTCAAGGCTGCCCATCCCTAGAGCGCCGGTAGCTCTACCAGTCCTCAGTCTCCAGGGAGGGAGATTGCGAGATGGTGTTTGTGATGTGATTGAGGACCTGGCATGCGGGCGGCCCACCGTCGGCTGGCTGCCGGCTTACCCTTCCCTCCGTTTCTTACCCACTTGCCCGTTCTGTCTCCAGCCTTTCCTCCTGACTGGTGCTGCAATATCGACTCCTTAAAGGAAAGCTTTAAGATGGTGAATCGGCTCAACTGGTCCAGCATTGAACAGTCACAGCTCTCAGGTTAGTGGTGAAAAGGTGGTGACCGGAGGGCAGGGGAAGACAGTGTTAGCAGAAAACCCAGTAGGAACCAGAACCAGAAGGGGAAGTTTGAGGGTGAAGGACTCCACTGCTTCCCCTCCATATTTCACAGGGTGGACGATGCCGATGTTCTTTTCAAAGTAATTTTAATTAATTTTGCCTTAACGCACTCAAAGTATGGCGGTGTTTTTATCCTAGCCACTTCTGTCCCCGGAGAGGGAAGGCTGTCAGGAATTCAGAAACCTGGACCACCATTTTGCAGTTTTTTTGTTTGTTTGTTTATTTTACATTTATTTATTTTTGAGACACAGAGTGAGTCACAAGCACAAGTGAGACACAGAGCACAAGTGGGGGAGGGGCAGAGAGAGAAGGAGACACAGAATCTGAAGCAGGCTCCAGGCTCCGAGCAAGCGTCCAGCACAGAGCCCGATGTGGGGCTCGAACCCACGAACCGTGAGATCATGATCTGAGCCGACGGCGGTCACTTAACCGACTGAGCCACCCAGGCGCCCCGCCATTTTGTAGTTTTATCACCGCTTACTACCGGTGTGATTACGACTAATTCACTCACTCACTTGGAAATTTTCTTTTCTTTACCAGTACGATGGAAGTTATAAGAAGAATTTAGTAAGGAACAACTAGAAGAAGAGTTTGAAAACGTAGAGCCCCAAGAGATGTCAATTACTGCTGGCAATGAGTATAGTCAGTGGTGTTGACTTATGATGTGGCTGGAACAGTGACGGGGGTAGATCCGGTAGGGGCTTGGGGACCTCTGCAGAGGGTAGCATTTCTTGCTTCTCTGTTTGCAGAACTGATGGAGTGTCTGCGACAGGCAGAGCAGAAGAACTGGAGCCTCGACCAGCATCACATTGCCAATCTGTGTGACTCGCTCAACCACTTCCTTACTCAGACTGGTCACGTGCCCCCCCAGGGGGGCTCCCACCGGCCACCAGCCCCTGCCCGTATCGCTGACTCCTGTGCCCTTACCAGCGGCAAGCAAGAGCCAGCCATGAACCCAGGTAGTGAACAAAAGCAAGTTGCCAAGGGGGTGGAGCTTGTAATGAGAAGGGGGGGAGGCAGAGGGCAGAGGGGAATTGAGAAAAACCGTCTGATGGGCGGTGACCCACACTGGGCGGTGGGACTAGTTTGGCTGCTATGCTGACTGACTGAACAGCTCTCGTGTCAGTAAAGTCCTATACGGAAAACCTGTGTGATTCCTTCGTACACCTTAATTTGGGAGACTAGAATTACTTAAGGAAAGGGAAGGGAAAGGGGCCATTCCAAATTTGTGTCTCAGCAACCCCTACCCAAATCATATCAGGTGGAGTTGAGATTCGCTAGTTATGTGAGCTTCAAACCAGTGAAATGAGGGATTCAATGATCATGTTTCTATATTGGGTCATGCTTCTAATAGCTATGATATTTCACAGTTTTAGGGACAATTGGGGTGCCTTTTCACACGGAGTGGGGAAGACTGATAGCTCCTGCAGAAAGCCTTTACGCCTGCTGGAGCTACAGAACAGAGTAGGGAAGGGAGAAGACATTCAGAGGAGGAAGCATTACTCCCTTTCCTTTCTCTATTGGGCCCTCCTTCATTGAGTATAGTGAAGCATATTCAAGTAACTCAAATAATTCTTGTCTTGCTTTGGCAGTGAACTCTTATGTGCACCCACAAGCCCCCCACCTCTACCCTGGCCCGTCACCAATGTACCCGATCCCCACCCAGGACTCAGCAGGATACAATCGCCCAGGTAAGAGCCAGGAAGCTTTTTTCTCCAACAACCCAACGCTGTCTACCTTGACGAGTCGTCTTGTTTTCCTCTGGCACTGAGCCTGCCTTCTCTTTCCTTTTTACCTGCCCCTGCTGGGAGTGGGTGAGCCTTCATGATTTCCAAGGCCAGAGGGCAGGCCCCTTGCTAGGGAGGTACAGGTCCTGGAAGCCTAAGGAAGACTGACTGACTTTATTTATTTATTTCTTAAAGTCTTTTTAAAAATGCTTATTTATTTTTGAGAGAGAGAGACTGAGTGTGAGTGGGGAGAGAGGGAGACACAGAATCCAAAGCAGGCTCCAGGCTCCGAGCTGTCAGCATAGAGCCCGACGCGGGGCTTGAACTCATGAACCATGGGATCGTGACCTGAGCCGAAGTCGGACGCCCAACCGACTGAGCCACCCAGGCGCCTCAAGACTGATTTGCTTTAAACGTAACTTGTGCCTGCAATAACAAAAGGAAGTAAAAGCATCCATATAAACAAAAGATGGAGAACATTTATGTCTAGCTTTGGAATCTAGATGGGAGATATGCTCAGGCAGTTAAAATGAACATGTTATACAGATGTACCTGCTTTGTGCCCATGTCTGCATTCCTGTCACCCGGCTTCTAGTATCAGGGGCCTGGGACTGAACTATCTCTGTTGTGGGTGGGGGCGGGGTGGGGGGGGGAGTTGAAGGAAGATCGTAACTTGCCATAAATAGTATAAAATTAACTGGTTGTTCACTTTAAATCACTATTATTTTCCCGCCTAACCCCAAGTGTTTTCAGTGTTTCGGGTGACATCTGACACTTTCTTCATGTGTTCCTTATCCGTGTAGTACATATACAAATTTCTGTTCTGTGATTTCATATAACAGTACATTCTGTGCATTTTTTTTTCATTGCTACGTGGTCTTCATAAGTATAATTCTTAGTGCCTGCCTACTATGACATTGCCGTGCAACCCTGTTTACTCTGGTTTATTTCCTGAGACCCAGCCGGAGTGGTGGCTAAGCAACGAAAATAACTCTGGGCTGATAAGGACAATAGTTTCTCCAGCCCTTCGTGGAATTATTTGGGGCGGAGCACTGCCTGTCTAGGTTGCGAGAATAGCTTCCCGTCCGCTCTCCTTTTAATTTCTTCCTGTCTTTCCGACAGCACACCATATGGTCCCTCGGCCACCGGTTCCACCTCCTGGTGCCAATGAGGAGATCCCTGATGACTTCGACTGGGACTTGATCACTTAGGGCATCACGGAGTGTGGCCACGAGCCCAAGGCTGGGTGGTGAAGTCTGGCAGTGGGGCAAGAGCAGTCCCAGCCCATCCCTTCCTCCTTGCCTGTATATAGTTATATATTCTCTTTTTTTCTTGCTCTGTCAGAGAAGCCACCGCAAGATGCTGCCGAAGATAACCCCCCCCTTTCCTGCCTCCTTCTTCCTCTTTCTTCTTATTTTTTTCCCCTAATTCTTTTATTATTATTCTTATTATGGTATTATTATTATTATTATTGTTATTATTATTATTGGTTATATGCTGTTCCCAGTCTCCTGTCCCTACTCCACGGACCATGTCCACCCCTTGCTAATTTAAAATCATCTGGCTGGAAGGGGAGTCCCCGATGGCTGCAGAGAAGGGTTTCCAACTTTGATTTACCTTTGTCTTTGAGAAACTCGATGCTAATCCCACCTTTTGGCCCTAAATCGTTTTCTGTTCCTGTCAGTTCAGTCCAGTCCTAGAGAAGCCACCTTATCGAGTAAAAGGGATCTGAAACACTGCTTGGCAGCCGCGAATTTGCAGGTTTTACTCAATGGTGCTAATTTTGTCCTCCGAGCTCTTCCTTGTCCCTTTATATCTCCAATCCTTCCTTCTGCCGAGCCTCACTCCCCATCAAGGGCAAGAGCGATGGAGGGTGACGATAAAATCCTAGTGGAATAAGAGGTCTGGGGTGGGTCGAGTCAAGTACTTTAGAGGGGCGATAGAATATAAAACAGTCAGAAATTGGGTATATGCTACTAGAAACTTCCATTGGCTCATTCCTAGCCCTCTGTCTATTGGGGATAGATTTGGTCTTGGCCGGAACTCTGCTTCTATGATAGGGACGAGGACAACCATTCAGTCTAGGTTGGGCTTTTAGGAGATGGCTTCAGTTCAACCCTTCTGAGTTTTCAAACATAATTTCCTCTGGAAATCCACTGTGGCTCTTATTTGCATTTACAAATGATCCTTCAATCCCTTTTGCCCATTCGGCAAATTTTATTTTGTCCTCCTCCAGCTGTTTGCTCAGTTCCTTCCCTTTTATTTCTTCCTCCATTTTCTGGAACTCTCAAGAAAGAAAAGTGAGCCATTCTCACCCTCTTAGTCTCATCCTATGCTAGGACAACATGGGAATCTCTTTCCCGCTGATCATAGCAGAACCGAACCTTTAGTGGTAGTGGTGGGAGGGTGGGGGAAGGAAATAGGAGTCAGCATACACATGGGTAGGGAACATTGCAGTTATTTAACTATGTGGGCAAATAACTTCTCTCCGAATCCAGATCTCTGGGGCTGAAGCTTTTGCGATTAGGCTTTTGAGGGCTGAAGGAGATAGGTTGTGGGGAGTACGTAATCTAGAGGGGAGAGTTTATGAGGATCAAAGGAGACTCCCAGAATAAGGTACGGGGACAACTTCTCTCCAACGAGGAGCGGCCATGAGTTACTGTTGCAAAGTACTTAGTGTGTACTTAATGTTAATTGTTGAATATTAGTCATGAGAGGGAAAAACAATTTTACTTCTGTTTTCATTTCCCTGAATGTTCGCTTTCTGGAAGCTACAGGACAAAATGTAAGGAATGGACAAGGCCACTCTCTCTGTGATTTCTGCTTTTCGTTCACATTCTTCTATTTACCGATGATTTCCAGGAGATCTAGCTTTCCGCTCCTCGGCTTTTCCCCCTCACCCACCCCTCCCTCTCTTTGTAAGGGGGTTATACACGAGAGCTTGTTGAAGAAGGCTGAAGCAAAGGGGCAAGAAAGGGCGGTTAACTAAAGAGCACTTTATTTCTGTGAAGTTCTTTGTAAGAAATGGGGGTATGAGTGGCTTGAATCCCCTGTTGTGTTGGAGGGCAGTCAGTGGGGTTGAAGTATGACATAATATTTCCCATTGGGGAAAGGAGAATTTCTCTTAGAGGGTGGCAAAATGCCTTTGCCCCGTGTTCCTATTCTAGGCATCTGTTCCTTATTCCTTCCAGTCAAGGTGCCTCCTACATACACCCTGCCATCTGTTCTCCCCAAGATTCCCCCTTTACAAGTGATGAGTGATGATCACTTCTCTTTTCTAAGCCCCTTTTCTACTCAGATCCACACAGGATCTGCGAGGGTAGACTAAATTGTACATGTAAATGTTCCTTGTTTATAATTCATCTGTGTCTTCTGAAAACTAGTCTCATTAAGGCTCTGGCGGGCAGCTGGAGTAACTGAAATTTGGGACTAGGGCTGAAGATCGGCTCTCAGACCTCCTGAGATTTTTAGCTCCCTTCTATTAAACTCAGCCTTGCTAAATGGCACAGGACAAAGCTGACCCTCTTTGGGCCTCAGTTTCCCCTCCCCTCCATGAAATGGAAAGAATACTACTTTTTTTGGAGAGTCCGGCATTGCTGGGCTTGAAGTATAGTTGTTGTTGTATTGGGTGATGTGTGCAAAACCGCAGGAGCTCACTGCCTACAAGAGGAAATAGGGGAGAAATTTGGAGGAGAGGGACAGAAGGAGCAGTTGCTTGATATAGGTCCACCCATCCTTGCTTTCCTCTCTTCAACCCCCATGTTTCTGGTTTGGTGAGTCCTTCATACCACCCATAATGCTTTGCATTGGTGCAGGCTGGCAAGGGGGTGTTTGGTCTCACAAGTTGTTGTTGTTTTTTGCATGCTTTCTTAATAAAAAAAAAAAAAAAAAAAAAAAAAGGAAGACGAATGTTGACGCTTTTATCTTACTGGTGCCGGTCTCAAATGTCTTTTGGCCAGGGTAGGAAGGGAGAAAAGCGAAAACATTTGTTTTCAGCTGGCCATGTAGCCCTCCCCGCCCTCCCACCACTGGGTTTGATTGGTTGATTTTGAAATTTTTTGGTAAGATTCAGGGGGAAAGAAGAATCAAAAAACATGCTTTTATTTTTTTTTTATTATTACTTTTTTTAATGTTTTTTAAATTTATTTTTGAGACAGAGAGAGAGCACGAGCAGGGGAGGGGCAGAGAGAGAGGGAGACACAGAATCGGAAGCAGGCTCCAGGCTCTGAGCTGTCAGCACAGAGCCTGACGCGGGGCTCAAACTCCCGGACCGTGAGATTGTGACCTGAGCCGAAGTCAGTCACTTAACCGACCGAGCCACCCAGGCGCCCCACAAAAAACATGCTTTTAATACTGCTTTTTAAAAATGCTATTAAATATAGTAAAATCTTGTTGGGAGAGGCAGTCACCCCTTGTAGCTTGGTGTGTGAACTAAGCCACCTTGCCTGTGTTCTGGGACATTTCAAAGATTAGAGGGAGGAGCTGGCTCTCCATGTGAGACTTCCTGTCAGTACTTACAGGTACTTACCGGGTTTTTCATAAGAAACGAGGGAATTCCAGTTGTAGGATTTTTTTTTTCAGACTACATTTCCAAGGATTGGAACTCTCAAAAGGAACCCAGAAATAGCAACTATTGAATATAACTGTGCCATTCCACCCTAATATCCTATATACTAAATGCAGGAGTTTGGGAATTCTACCCGCGGTCTCGTGAAATATGTTGGGACTTCCTGAAGCCTAGCTAATTGCTGTTAGAGCAAGCCTATAGCAACCCACTGAGATTTATTTGTTGTTTATTTAGAGATTATGATATATATATGTATATATCATATATAAAATATAAAAATATATATTTAAATTTTAATATATTTATAATTATTTTATCAAATATATTTATTTAATATATATTTTTTAAATTTATAAATATATATTTAAATATATATTAATACATTTATATATATTTTAGAGAGCATGCATGTGTGCACAGGAGGGGAGGGGCAGAGGGAGAGAGAGAGAATCTTTTTTTTCTTTTTACTTTTTTTTATGTCTATTTTTGAAAGAGAGGGAGAGACACATTGCAAGCAGGCGAGGGGCAGAGAAAGACAGCGAGACACAGAATCCGAAGCAGGCTCCAGGCTCTGAGCTGTCAACACCGAGCCCGACACGGGATTTGAACTCACAAAACGGTGAGATCATGACCGAAGCCGAAGTCAGACCCTTAACTGACTGAGCCACCCAGGTGCCTTGAGATTATGATATATTCTGAGTGTCAGACAATTAAGAGGATCCACAAATCACAGCCTTGCAAGGAACCACAAGAAAGAAAGCATTTATTCATGTCAATTAGGTAAACAGATTACATTGGAAGGTGCCATTGCAAATCTTACATCATGTTAGACATTGTTACCTCACAATTGGAAGAATTCCCAGTGATTTGCAATTTTTCTGCATAGTATTTTATAACCTATTTGTAGTCTCGATCCTTACCTCAACCATTGAACAAATAACAGTATCTTGCAAGTCTAAAACATCTCATTTTCTCTTTTTTTTAGATTAAATAATTATATTCCACTTAGATGAGGCTATGTTGTAGTACAAAGAAACCTGGAATTTTAGAGTTTGAACACATACAAGTTTATATACCCAGAAAAATGAGAAGGTGATAGAGTTAAATAATTTTTTTTTTTTTTCTAACAATGAAACAAGGATGGAAGGAAAGCCATATATATGGTTGGAATGGATCCACAGAGGAGAAGAAAATGTGTGGTCATGAGCAAATTAACGTATGATGGTTAATGAATGTTAGGATGATGGATACACAAAAATGAGGAATGTGGTTAAAATTCTTCATCTTCCAAAACGAGAAGTCACTTTATCATGTATAAAAAACTAGCTGCATAAGCACATGACTTAACATGGTAAACATCAGAAGAAACATCTAAAATTGCTACAAGTGTTATTTCTGGGAGATGGGTGTAGGAGGAGGGATTGGTTCCGCGGAGTGGGGCAGGAAACTTCTTACATTTCAGTATAAGCTGGGAATGCTGTTTAAACTATGTGCATGTATTACTTTGGAAAAGATAAAGAATAATTTTAAAAAGCCCCAAGATACACATCCGGTGAATGATCTACACCTGTAGCCATGCTTTCCAAAGTGTGATGGTCTTCCCGGGGGGGTACTCAGTCATCAGGCAATGAATTCAAGGATTGCTGCTCTGTCCTCTACCCTCTTTCCCTTTTCACTTGAAACGACTTTGGGGGGGCGGGGGGTGGGTGTTGAGGGTATTAGTTTCAAGCATTAGTTTCAAGCAAGTTTCAAGTTTGACTCTTATGAAATTAGAGGTTACTAGATGCACAAAGTCTAATATGGAAGACGATTTAGAGGCCAGGGTAGGGTGGGATTAAGGGAATAGAGTTTAAGAAAACTCTAATGGAAGAGAGATGGTTCTCTCAGTAGGCAGACTGAGTAAACAAATAGAAAACTCCACAAACCACAGCTCACGTGCCATTTCGTGAGGAAGTTTTCAGATGCCTTAGCAGCCTGTCCTTACACAGTAGATGCCTATTTAATTGGAATAATGGAAATTTGGAATTTCCATTGGAATTCCCATGTCCTATATCCAGAAGTATTGCACATAGCAAGCATCTGACATTGTACTCTGCTTCCAGACTCAGTCTCATAACTGCTTGTTTTCATAGACTTTTTCTTTCTTTTTGTACCTTCTTTTCATTTAAAAATATCACCACCACCACAACAGAGCCATAAATAAATGATCATCTTTCACTCAGGTAAGACTAGATGGAATGGTTTTAAATTGAATCTGGTGGGGAGGGATTCAGACAATACTAAAAAAAATTTGGGGCGCCTGGGTGGCTCAGTCAATTGAGTATCCAACTTCGGCTCAGGTCATGATCTCACGGTTCATGAGTTCGAGCCCCACATCAGGCTCTGTGCTGACAGCTCAGAGCCTGGAGCCTGCTTCAGATACTGTGTTTCCCTCTCTCTCTGCTTCTCCCCTGCTCATGCTCTCTCTCTCTCCCTCTCTCTCAAAAATAAATAACGATAAAAAAAAATTTCATGATGGAAAAATTATTTTGAAACAGACTAGTTTCTCGTTGGTTTCATTTAGCTTCGGTTGGGATAGAAATAGACTAATTTTTACAATTCTCAAATTTAGCATTCATTAGAAACAAGAGAGCTTGTTAAAACACTTTCTGGAGCCCCACCCTCAGACATTCTGGTTCAGCAAGTTTCTTGGAGATTCTAGCAAGTTTCCAGGTGATGAGGATGCCCCTAGCCTGGGCTCATACTTTGAGAACCTCTGGATTGATTCTTTGATGGTTTCTGAAATCCCCTACTCACAATATCCCTTATTGTTTTAGAAAATGGCACACTGGGTGAATACCTAAGAACCTCTGCTGGGGTCAACCGCTCCATATTTTCACACAGATGTACTGATACTATTTCTTTCCGTAAAAACTTTGCTTTGGGGACAGCTGGTAGAGTGTGTGAGGTCTTCACTGAAAGCTGCCTCCAGAATGCCCTTCATCGACTGCCTTGCTTTCTTCCTAAAATCTTTTCCTAGGAGGGCATAGAGGAAGGGATTAAAGCAACTATTGGCCGACGCGAGAGCGATGCACACGTGGTCCCAAGACAGCAGAGCTTCTCCAAGGGGAGTTTCTGGGTCAAAAAACAATGATAGGACCCCAACAATGTGGTATGGAGCCCAGCAGATGCAGAAGACAATCACCACAGCCATGGCCACTTTCAAGGTTTTGATCCGAGTCTTGGTGAAGCGGCCCCGTCGCATGCGGAAGATAATGAGGCTGTAACAGGCCACCATGACAAAAGAGGGCAGAAGGAAACCTACCACTAGTCTGGTGATGGTTACTGCCCCCCGGGGGGTTAGTACTTGATTGTTATATGAAAACTGGCCTAAATAATCACCCTGGAAATCTTGGAATAGCTCATACAAGTCTGAGGAATTGCTGGAAGAGTCAGAGTAAAGCTCTAAATCGAGTGGGTTAGCTCTGTGATCTTCAATGGGAAACCCACTGGGGACTATAGGTGAGACTTCATTCGCAGGCTTAAATAAGTTATCATATGGACGTTGACTAGATAAATTAGCTGGATCTATAGGGAGTGACTGTCGAGAAGGTCTTTGAAATGTTTGAGAATGGAAGATAGTGGTGGCTGTCCAAGGCAGATCATTGGTTCGTTCAGAGAAAGACTGCAGCCTTGCATCCATTTCTCCAGGCAGCTGAACAATGGAGTTGTCAAGAGATCCATTTTCCAGTAGATCAATGGTGAAGTCTGAATAATCTAATGAGCCGTAGAAGCCAAGATCATAGCCACACATATCATGGTTGCCTACGGTGAATGTTTCCCGGTACATGAACACAGGTATGCACATTACAAAAGCCATCACCCATATACATCCACAGATAGTGAAGGCTGTCCCCACATTGCGGTGATTCTGGCACCAGATTGGCTTGAGTACCAAAAGGCAACGATCCAGGCTAATGACAGTCAGCAGGAAGACACTGGCAAACATGTTGAGGACAATGATGGAGGGGATGAGCTTACAGAGGAGCCAGCCATAGGGCCAGTGTCCTTGGAGAGCCAAGTGAGCCAGGGAGAAGGGCAAGGAGAGGCAACAGAGGAAGTCCGCCAGCGTGAGATGGAGAAACCAAACTGTGTTCACTGTCCGCTGCATCTTTAGGCCAGCCACCCACAGCACCAGCCCGTTGCCTGGCAATCCCAGTAAGAAGGTGAGGCTGAGAATGACCATGGAGAGAATTATTTGGGGTTCATACCAGGGCTGTGAGGGTAGGTCAGTTGAATTGGTCTCAGCAGAGAAAGACTCCATTGCTGAACTTCTAGAAAAATATAAACAAAAATATTAAAACTACTGTTTTAAAAAAGCATATGCTTGGGGCGCCTGGGTGGCTCAGTCGGTTAAGCGTCCGGCTTCGGCTCAGGTCATGATCTCACGGTCTGTGAGTTCGAGCCCCGAGTCGGGCTCTGTGCTGACAGCTCAGAGCCTGGAACCTGTTTCAGTCTGTGTCTCCCTCTCTTTCTGATCCTCCCCCGTTCATGCTCTGTCTCTCCCTGTCTAAAAAATAAATAAAATGTTAAAAAAGCATATGCTTGGGATTATAACATTCCCCCATTATGAACTACAAAAGTCCTCACACTGTTTTAGTTTGTGTTCTTTCTTAATTTTTTTTTTTTTTTTTTGAGAGAGAGAGAGAGAGCATGCATACGAGGGTCAGGGGGGCAGGGGAGAGCGAGAGAATCTTAAGTGGGCTTCATGCTCTGAGTGGAGCCCAACATGGGGCTTGATCCCATGACCCTGGGATCATGACCTGAGCCGAAATCAAGAATTGGATGCTCAGCCTACCGAGCCACCCAGACCCCCCTAGTTTGTATTCCTTGACTTCACACTGGACCACACAAAAACATCTGTGACAATTAGAATCTACTGTATCAATTTAATTTTTTTTTTTAACGTTTATTTATTTTTGAGACAGAGAGAGACAGAGCATGAACGGGGGAGGGTCAGAGAGAGGGAGACACAGAATCCGAAACAGGCTCCAAGCTGTCAGCACAGAGCTCGACGCAGAACTTGAACCTACAAACCATGAGATTGTGACCTGAGCCGAAGTCAGACGCTCTACTGACTGAGCCACCAGGCGCCCCAACAAACAATAACTTCTAGACCAGAGGTTCCCAGCTTTATATCCATGAAAGGGCTTTGTGAAGCTCCATCACCAGGTTAAGATTTTAACTTAGTATATTCTCATTTCTTTGAGGGTTGAAGTTCATCCATTCCCTCTACCAGACCTTTGAAGGACTCACCGCCACAAAAAAGGTGCAGTGGATTCAGTTATGTCTTTAGATACCTCATCTTTCCCTTTTTGCTTTCAAATTTCTCAAGAGTTGTTTACCCTCTCTGCATTGATTTCCTCCTCACCCATCATTTCTGTCTTGTTTGTTAGTTTTTTTAATGTATAATCATAAATATGCATACATATATACACATATGTATTTTTGAGAAAAAAATTTTTAATATGCACAGAATGATCTAATTTTGTCAAATTTTGATTAACAAAAAATATGCACACATATATACACATATGTATATGTATATGTGTATATATGTAGGCATTTTTTTCTCAAAAAATTTTTTTAATGTTTATTTTTGAGAGAGAGAGAGAGAGAGGCAGAGTGTGAGTGGGGGGGCAGGGAGCGGAGAGAGAGGGAGACACAGAATCAGAAGCAGGCTCCAGGCTCTAAGCTGTCAGCACAGAGCCGGACGTGGGTCTCAAACCCAAGAACTGTGAAATCGTGACCTGAGCTGAAGTCGGAAGCTTGACTGACTGAGCCACCCAAGGCGCCCCCCCCCCCCCCCAGTTTTTAAAATTGTGTTAAAATACTCATAATGCAAAATCTACCATTGTAACCACTTTTTTAAAGATTAACATTTTTTTAAGTTTATTTATTTGCAGAGAGAGAGAGAGAGAGAGAGAGAGAGAGAGTGAGTGGGGGAGGGGTAGAGAGAGAGGAAGAGAGAAAATCCGAAGCAGGCTCCATGCTGTGAGTGCCGAGCCCGACTTAGGCTCATCCCTATGAACGTGAGATCATGGCCCAAGCTGAAATCAAGAGTTAGACACGCAATCAACTGAGCCATCTAGGTGCCCCTGTTTAACCATTTTTTTTTAAATTTTTTTTTTTTAACGTTTATTTATTTTTGAGACAGAGAGAGACAGAGCATGAATGGGGGAGGGGCAGAGAGAGAGGGAGGCACAGAATCGGAAGCAGGCTCCAGGCTCTGAGCCATCAGCCCAGAGCCCGACGCGGGGCTCGAACTCACGGACCACGAGATCGTGACCTGAGCTGGTCGGATGCTTAACCGACTGAGCCACCCAGGCGCCCCAACCATTTTTAAGTATAAAGTTCAGCAGCGTGGAGTATATTCACATTATTGTGCAATCACTCTCTAGAACTTTTTCATCTAGTAAAACTGAAACTCTACACCCATTAGACAACAATTCCCCACTTCCCTCTTCCCCCAGCCCCTGGCAAAACACCATTCTACTTTCTGTTACTATGTATTTGACTACTGGGCATTTGTCTTTTGGTGTCTGGTTTATTTCACTCAGCATGATGTTCTCAAGGCTGATCCATGTTGTAGCATGTGTCAGAATTTCTTTCCTTTTCAAGGCTAAATAATATTCCATTTTATGTAAACACCACATTTTATTTATCCATTCATCTCTTGATGTGAAGTGCTCTCACCTTTTCGCTGTTGTGAATAATGTTGCTATCAACTGGCATGCATATTGTTTTATAAACTGCTTTCTTTTTTTTTCAGCTAGTCTCCATATCATACAGTAAGACTGTACCTTAAGGAATGTTCAGTCTTTAGCCAGTGTTTTTCCAATCATTCCCAAAATATCTTCGATAGCTGATTTGTCCACAGTTATGGCCAATCTAGGATCACACTTTGCATTAGGACGAGAGGTTTGAATTGAGAGAGAGAGAGTACATGCGTGTGCACGCGAGCGGGGGAGGGGCAGGGAGAGTGGGAGAAGGTGAGAGAGAACTGTCAGCACAGAACTCGATGTGGGGCTCGAACTCACGAACCGTGAGATCATAACCTGAGCCAAAAACAAGAGCTGGTTAACTGACTGAGCCACCCCGGTGTCCCAGGATGTTATGTTTCACAAGTCTCTTTTTTTTAGCAGTTTCTCTTTTTCAAGGAGACTAGCTTGTTTCAGGGTCTGTTGTTCCCACCATTCATTTTTTACCTTTTCTAATTTGTCTTCTGCCCCATCGCTATGCTAAAATTACATATAAATAACAAATCCAGGGGGGCCTGGGTGGCTCAGTCGGTTGAGCATCCAATTCTTGATTTCGACTCAGATCATGATCCCAGGGTTGTGGGATTGAGCTCTGCGTCGGGCTCCGAGCTGAGTGTGGAACCTGCTTAAAGTTCCCTCTTTCTCTCTCACTCTGCCCCTCCCTCCACATAAAGAATGAAAGAAAGAAAGAAAGAAAGAACAAATCGCAACATCTTATTCTGTTTTCATCCACCAGTCCATTCTCTTGACCTCTGTGACATTACTCTCCCTTAATTCTGAAGACTCATAAATGTACCCTATCTTACGGCTTTCCTGAACAACTCACTATGCTGGCTCATGTTGTTTACTTCTGTCTGGAATTATACCCTTAACCTTAACCTCCTCCGTCTTGCATCCTTAATCTCTATCTGTTGAAATCCTAGGCATTCTTCAAAAACAAGCTCAAATATTATTCTTCCTTGAAACCTTCTCTTACAGTCTCAAACAGAAATTAATTCTTCAGCCTCTTAAATTTGTGCGTGTATGCGTGTATGTTGAATCTCCTTTCATATTATCTGTGCAATGATATATTTTGTCTTGTATTATAATTATTATCGTGGCTGTCTTATCTATTATGCTGGCCTTAAATCTCATGATGGTAAAGATGAACCCTCTTCCTAAGTACTCGTTCTACAGAATTTAGCACAATGCCTTATATGATGACCTAAAGGTCAAAAATTACTTCAGTGGATGGATGTTCATTTGGGGGTTTACTTTTTTTTTTTTCCAACTAAATTTAAAATTCTTATTCCTATCCATTAACCCATTAAAGACGCTGTCTCTTCTAACTTCCCTTTGGTTTTCCAGTTCCCGGTTCTTACTGGCTGCAATAGCATTTTATGTTTCCTTTCATAGAGTCCCAAAATAATTTTGTGGCTTCGGAGTCATTCTGCTGACTTAACCAGATGTTTTCATAGGGCCTTCCATGATTAGCAGAAGTTAAAATAACCGAGTCAACAAAATAATAAAAAAGAAGAAGTGATTCTCATTCCCCTCTCTGTAGCCTTACCCACACAATATTCAAGTCCCATCAGGAGCCCTTCCTTCCCTGCTGTGCACGGCAGGTACCCTGGTCCGGGGTCCTACTCCAACACACATATTAATGCGGAGATCCATAAAATATTGAGAGAAGGGTGGAATCAGAGAAAGCTAGGGCTCAAGGGAAACTTAGTAATCATCTTTCCTTGTCTCTAGTTTTATTTTGCAGTTTTTGACGCTGACACTCAGCAAATTAGCTGACTTTCACACATTCACAACTAGGAGGGTTCTGAGATTTTAGGACCAATGCCTTTCACACCAATACTCCTTTTACTAGAGAAAATCACAGAACTAAAAAGTCTTTGGTATTGCTAATAAAGGGAAAGGTATGGAGAACTGCACCAACTGAAATAATAAAGACTGAAAAGAGGGGCGGCTGGGTGGCTCAGCCGGTGAAATGTCCGACTTTGGCTCGGGTCATGATCTCATGGTTCGTGGATTCCAGTCCCGCATCGGGCTCTGTGCTGACAGCTTGGAGCCTGGAGCCTGCTTCGGATTCTGTGACTCCCTCTCTCTCTGCCCCTCCCCTGCTCTTTTTCTCTCTCTGTCTCTCAGAAATGAATAAACATAAAAAAAAAAAAAAGTATTTCAGAACAAGATAACTTTTTACATTTCTCCAAGTGCTTTGACTGAAAAATACCTCTGCATTTAAGATTGGTAGAGCTCCTTTCTTTCTTTCCTTTCTTCTTTTTAATTTTCAATACTGAATTGGCTGAAAGTATTTAAAAAGATAAAGGAAATCCTGAAGCTAAAAGTCAATTATGATAGGGAGAGAAAGCAGATTCCAGAATCAAATACTAGTGATAGGATGACAGTCGGTAACAATAAGGAATAAGCCAAAGAATAAAAGAAAAAAAAGAGAAAGTGGAATGAAAAAAAAAATATATATATATATACACATAAAGAAAAAATAGGTCACTGATTTGACAAACAAAACCATTGATTTGGAAAGCTGGAATCATAGTTCAAAAAGAGAAAGATAGCCAATTTAAGAGAGAAAAAATTGTATGAAAATTCACTATTAGTTCTAGAATGAAACTATAAGAAGAAAAATAAATAGAATGTGGGATATTTAGAGAAAGAGAGGTGGATGTGGGGATAAAACAAAAGCAATACAAGCTGGGGAAGGAATGGGCGGGGGGGGGGGGGGAGGGAGAGGATAACGACCCTCAAACCATTATCCCTAACAAGGAAAACAAGCACCAGGGACCAGGTGGATGTAAGCTTTTCTTACCAAAAACCTGAGATGGTAGCTGAAGGTTTCAGCACCAGCCTGGAGGTCCCCACACGTCCAGTCTGGTCTTCACTCTTACCCACAATCAAGTTATGAAGTATATTTAGGAAACTTGCTGAACCATTCCTCTTTCCCCTCTCTCTTCGTTTTTGATGACGATAGACGGAATTCCTCACTTTTGACTCCTATTTGACTTTGGAGGATGAGTTTCAAAGTGAGTCATGTATGAATGTCTCAGATAAGGAGAGTAAAAGAACGGAAGTGGGAGGGCATACTTCTCAGATGATTTCTGTGGGACAGAATACGGCTAAAGAGGGAAGTACTTCTGTAATCAGCTTCTTGCTTTGTAGGTTTGGGCTTGTGCTTTAAAAACGCACTAAAATGGCCCTGCCATCTGTGAGGGTGGAGGTGAGGAGTAGTTGGGACGAACGCCCCGCACGGCATCCCTTAACGCTCTCAAACAGCATCCCTTAAATGCTTAACATGTGGAAAGAAGCAAGCCATACCGAAGTCAGATTGAGCTATGCCCTAATCTTGAGAGATTCACAATCTGGTAGGAATACGCACCCATACACTACAAAACTGTAATACAACCCAGACTATAACGGCAGAGATACCAGTAGAAGTAGAATAGTAGAAAATAACAGGGAAGGGTATATTTAGTCTGGGGCAATCCTGGAAAGTCTTAAGGTAGAAGTAAGAGCTGGGCAGGTCCTTAAAGACTTCTATAGACACCAGAAGCGGGCATGCTGTTTAGAGTGTGTAAATGGAGCAAAAGGAGAGAGGCAGGGGGGCGTGGGAGAGTGCTTCCGGTATTGGGAATGGGCAGAAGAGTCCGTCAATTGGATCGTTTCATCAGGAAGGAGTGCAGAAGATTGAAGCGGGACCTCGCGCAATGATTCCTGCTTGAAGTATACACTGGAAAGAATTCTCGCTCACGTTATTCCTTTACGCATATGCATGTGAAATAAAGTTCATTTGGGTCAAATGTATTTGAACACTCTTGCCTATGGTAAAGGCTTCAGTCCATATTAATCAACTTATTGTCCAAACCGTATCTGCTCCTCCTCCTGTTTGCAGAGAAATCACCATGGAATTTAATTAATTAATTAATTAAATAAGTAATTAATGTATTTATGTCTATTTGAGAGAGAGCACGCACGAGCAGGGCAGAAGAGCGGAAGCAGAAGGAAAGAGAGAACCTCAAGCAGGCTCCACGCTCAGCACGGAGCCCAACTCTGGCTTGGTCCCACAACCCTGGGATTGTGAGCTAAACCGAAGTCAAGAGTCAGACGCTTAACTGACTGAGCCACCTAGGTGCCCCATAACACGTATCTTTTAAATGGTGGTTTCAGGGATGCCTGGCTGGCTCAGTGGATAGAGCATGCAACTCTTGATCTTGGGGTTGTGAATTCAAGCCCCATGTTGGGTATAGAGATTACTTAAAAATCAAATCTTTAAGAAATAAAAATAAAAAGGTAGTTTCATTTTTTTTTAATTATTATTTTTTTTTATTTTTGAGACAGAGAGAGACAGAGCATGAACGGGGGAGGGGCAGAGAGAGAGGGAGACACAGAATCGGAAGCAGGCTCCAGGCTCTGAGCCATCAGCCCCGAGCCCGACGTGGGGCTCGAACTCACCGACCGCGAGATTGTGACCTGAGCTGAAGTCGGACGCTCAACCGACTGAGCCACGCAGGCGCCCCTAAAAAGGTAGTTTCAAACAAAGATGGGATCATAATTTCCATGTGATTTTATGACCTGCTTTTTTGCTTAACAATATAGCAGAACATATTTCCATGTTAGTGCATGTAATTCTATTAATTATATTCTGTTTTTTGATCTAGTATTTGGAAACGTTGAATAATGAAGGTATTCAGAAAGCACAAATACTAAGCATACAACAGATAGTATTATCACAAGTGTATGTATGTATATATACATATATATGTGTGTATGTGTATATACACACACACATATATACTTAAGATAATTCATTCCCATGGCAAAAAAACAAAAAACAAAACAAAAAAAACCCCTCTAAATATAGAAGGATTAAAATGGAAACCAAAATTTCCAGAACATCCAGTTATCCTATATTCACTCCCTAGTGGTAATCTCTTTCATTTATATAAGTGCAATTTCATTACACATGTGTCTTATTCTGCTTTTTCTATTTATCTTTTCGTATCAGGACATAGTAATCCACATCATGCTTTTTAATTTGCTCCATATTATCCCAGTTAATCAATTATTCCTCTGTTGATGGATATTCTGTTTTTATGAAATTTTATTTTATTATTGTTTTAAAGGAGTATTTTAATTTTTTTTAACGTTTATTTATTTTTGAGACAGAGAGAGACAGAGCATGAATGGGGGAGGGTCAGAGAGAGGGAGACACAGAATCCGAAACAGGCTCCAGGCTCTGAGCTGTTAGCACAGAGCCCGATGCGGGGCTCGAACTCACAGAGTGTGAGATCATGACCTGAGCCGAAGTCGGACGCTTAACCGACTGAGCCACCCAGGCGCCCCATGAAATTTTAAAGCGGTTATAAACAATGCTCCAACGAATACTCTTTTATTTTACACATCTATGAATATTTCTGTAGAATAGGTTACCAGAGTTATAATTGTTAAAGCTGAGTTTGTGCATTTACATTTTTGAAAGATATATAATTTCCCATTAAAGAGATTCCATCAATTTACACTCCCACCAACAGTGGTGAGAGTTTTTTTTTTTCCATTTGCAAAAGGTGAGGTCTTTATCATTAAGTTCAGTATCAAACACTACCCTGTTCCTACTATAGACACTATGCTTTTGCACTAGGTGAAACAGAAGCAATGAGAGAGTTACGTAATTATTACATACTAAGGGCTGCTAGGAGATTCCCAATTTGCCCTGTAAACATGGAAGAGAGAAAGGCTAATTCTTCTTGAAGCAAAGAGAAAGATGATGCCCTGAAAAAGGTAGCACTTGAGCTGAACTTTAAAGATGGGTAGAGGGGCGCCTGGGTGGCGCAGTCGGTTAAGCGTCCGACTTCAGCCAGGTCACGATCTCGCGGTCCGTGAGTTCGAGCCCCGCGTCAGGCTCTGGGCTGATGGCTCAGAGCTTGGAGCCTGTTTCCGATTCTGTGTCTCCCTCTCTCTCTGCCCCTCCCCCGTTCATGCTCTGTCTCTCTCTGTCCCAAAAATAAATAAAAAACGTTGAAAAAAAAAAAATTTTAAAGATGGGTAGAAATGTTATAGGTGCCAGTAGCGTAGAAAAAAATAATTTGTCTGTCTTACTTCCCTACTAGACCATGACTTTGTTTCTATCTCCAGTACCTGCTACGTGCTTGGTATAACACATGTTTGGGACACCAACGAATGAAGGAAGGAATAGTTGAAAAGGATGTTGACTTTTAATTTTTTAAATATTTATTTGTTATCTTTGAAAGAGAGCGAGAGTTTGCGTATACACACGCGAGCCGGGGAAGGGCAGAGAGAGAATCCCAAGCAGGCTCCACACTGTCAGTGCAGAACCTGATGTGGGGCTCAAACCCGCGAACTGTGAGATCACGACCTGAGCAGAAATCAAGAGTCGGATGCTCAACCGACTGAGCCACCTAGGCGCCCCTCGACTCCTGCCTTTCTAAAGATTATAAAGCAATTAAAACCAATTAGAGAACTTCCAGTTGTATTCCTTAGATTTTCAGATCGGGAAGAAAATTACTGAAAACATCTTGTAAATAGTACTCCTGTTTTTGGATGATGTCTGTCCCTTCTTATAACATGTCTGTCCCTTACCACATGGTTCTTGTGGTATAATGTGGAAAATTTGGGGAGATTTATGCGGTGATCTTCTGTTTTGTTTCTTTTACATATCTGATTATAAACATGTAAGCAGAGATTAGATGCATTCTTTAGAAAGAATGAAGTTTTGAATGTATATTTCAAAGTCAGTCGTATTAAAACCTTCTATGAGCTGCTGATAATTCTACGTCTTCGGTGATGGCAACCTCTACTCACCTGGCCAAATTGAACGTTTTGGAGTCATAGAATCTCTAGCCTGTTTTGTCTGAGAGAATTAAAAATCAAAATACAACAAAGTTTCTGTCCTTAAGGACTTTGATGAAAACAGTTTGAATCCCACCTCTGCCACTAAATTATGTGACTGTACAGAAGTGATTTAAACTCTGTGATTTCATTTCCTCACCTGCAAAACAGGGATTGTGTCAGGTTTTATCTATCGAGACTTAAGCCCATTCCCATCCTTCCTTATGATCTCTCTGTTGGAAGCCTGGGAACCACATTATATAGACCTTCTCTCGGGTGGAGTTCTGGATAGGCTCTGCCGGAGGGGCATGCTCGTGTGCTAATGGACGGTGAAAAGTGAAGGGAATCAGATTTAATTCTGGAACTTAGTTTGTTCGCAACGACTGCAAGTCTATTTTATTATTTATTTATTTACGTATTTATTTATTAAGTAATCTCTAAGCCCGATGTGGGGCTCTAACTCATGACGCAGAGGTCAAGAGCTGCGTGCCCCACGAGCTGAGGCAACCAAGTGCCCGATATTGCAAACCTATTTTAAAGGTAAAAGGACAAAAATTGCACAATAGAATACATATTAAAACTATATATATATATATATAACATACACACACGGAAAGAGATTAAAAGTGGAATCATTTAAATTGTGGCCGCCCTAGCAGGAGACAACTCTGGTGATTTCGGCAATGGAGATGAGAGGCGGGAGGCTGGCTGTGGCAGCTGCTGGCAGCCGTGGGCTCTAGCGGGATTATTGGTTCTTGCAGCAGTCTCAGGCCTGTCAGTTCCTACATTCCTGCTAAGCAGCACCAAGAGCCCTCAGCCTCAAAGACAAGTGCACACTTGCCCATTCTTGTAACACCCTTCTCCGTGTTTCTCTTCCAATTCTAGGGAATTCCGTCTCCTGCGGTTACATCATTTTCTCCCTTTTGATTCCTCTACTCCTTCTGACACTTTTGTAACCAAGTCCTTATATCAAATACCCTGTTTGAAGTACCTACAATGGTCTGTACTTTACTGGCTGCGCAATGACCCATTGGGGGAATATTCCTTGTACTCTGTAGGATTGTTAGGAATAAATTAATACACGCACATAAGCTCTCAATAAATGTTAGCGATTATTATGCCAAAAAAAATCACATGGCTTCTAATCGTCTATTATATCACAGCCATTCTCCCATCTTGGACGTGTAACAAATAATTTACAGAATGTTCTTTTCTGATTGTTAAGTCATGTCCTTTCTGCCAAATCAAACCCTAACCTTTGGCCCTTAAGGATGTAGATTAGATGTACTCTCTTCTTCCTCTAGTATAACTGACAAATTATGCACATAGTTATAATAAAACCAAGTAGGAATACAATTTGAAGAACAAAGTCACCCAGAAATGAAAACAATTCAGTTGACAAGTAAACAAAACAAAACAAAAAACCAGTTTATCGCATCAATATAACAAATATTTGATGCACATAGTCATGGATCTTGAAAGAAGTCAGCCAGATTTGACATGGTAAGTCACTCAAATCTGAGTGACTTAAAGAAAATTAAATATTTTATTGATTTACCGGTTATTAATTTTCTTTTTTTTTAAGTTTTATTTACTTAAGTAATCTCTACACCCAACATGAGGTTCAAACTCACCACCCCAAGATCAAGAGTCTCATGTTTTTCTTACTGAGCCAGCCAGGCAGCCCTATTGGTTATTAATTTTCTATTATAGTATGTACGGAGGAGAGCCAAGGAAGGGAGATTGAAAGGGAAGTAAACTGAGTGCAGCTGCATTTTTCAAGAACACCCTCTGTGACTTTAATTCCATGAACTGAAAGTGGACATGGGGGCAAGCCTTTCCGTTTGTGCTTATCTAATCTGATGAGAAACCATAGGGACTTTTTCTGGTGGGGACAGGACTCAGGACACTTGTGGGGTACACAGGTCTCTACACAATTTTGTGAGTAAATTTTGGTGGATTTTGTAGGTTAGTTATCCTATTTGTGCATTACTTAGAAAATGTCTTCTCCATTTCCTTTCTTCTTTCTCTTTTCTTCCCCATTTCGTTTTCACTAGGATGCAGGGGACAGAAGGTGGCGCTACTGAGTTGGGAAACCACCCAGCGTTCCCCTCCGTAGAGGGGAAAAAACCCAATTCTCCATCTTTTGTGTGTCTCCTTTATTTTCATACAGCCGACATTTCACTTCTGACACGTCTGGCCACCACACTTGTGGGTTTTATTTTTCTTCCCACAACCAAACCATTCTGTGAGGCCAGCCGGTGTCAGTTTAACTCCAGCTGTCTACCTGGATAGTATCGCATCCCGCAGATCAAGGACCGAGTCCCGCAAGACTGCGCTTCGCTTCGGGTGCCAATCCCAAGTAGTAGGTCCCCAGGTTACCCACAACTTCTGTCCCTCTTGGCTACGAGTCGGACGTTCCCATGACCTTCTCTCCCTTGGATTCCATTACTTACTAGAGCCCTCCCAGTGTGGATGTGTTCACCACCCTGGTAACTCTTTGAACCTCATACTTTGCGGATTTTTATGGAGTCTTCCTCACCTAGGCAAGATCAATTATTAATGCCTTCTCCCACTCTTTTACCTTCTCGAGAAAATGGGGAATGGGGCTGAACATTTCAAGCTTCTAACCATGGCTCCGTCTTTCCGGAGCCCTCATCCAGGAGCTATCCGGGAGCCCACCCAGAGCTGCCTCATAAGAACCCAAGACACCTCTATCACCCAAGAGATTACAAGAATTTCAGGACCCCTGTGTCAGGAATCAGGTTCAAAGACCAAACATACAGAACAAATGCTCTTTTTTTTTTTTTTTTTTTTTTTAATATAGTTTATTTATTTTTGAGATCTAGAGACAGAGTGTGAGCAGGGGAGGGGCGGAGAGAGAGAGGGAGCCACAGAATCCGAAGCAGGCTCCAGGCTCCGTGCTGTCAGCACAGAGCCCGATGCAGGGCTCGAACCCACGAGCTCCGAAATCATGCCCTGAGCCGAAGTGGAGGCTTAACTGCCTGAGCCACCCAAGCACTCCTAGAACAAACGCTCCCAATGCTCTTCCCACTTAGGAATTTACAAGGGTTTTAGCAGCTCTGTGTAAGGAACTGGGGGCAGAGATCAGGATATATATTTCTTATTATAAATCACAGTATCACACATAGCCATTTCAGATACAGTGCTCCTTATGTACTCACCACTTTTGCCCGCCATTAAGGAAAAAATGATGTCAGAATAGTAACTCCCCTTTAGTTATTATGTTCTCTGCTGTGAAGCAGCAGAACTACTGATCTACTGAAAATAAATGCGTCAATGCTTATCTTTACCTAAACAAACATGAGAATTCTTATCTCAAACGTAGATCGGTATCGATAATAGTAAGACCTTACACACTGAGAACACATCTACCAACACTGTGCTAAGCACCAGCACTCCCCAGTGATGCGAAAGATCCTAATACTAGTATCTCACTGTCAAAAAGGACACTGAGTTGCAAAGAGGCTGAGGAGTTACCCACATTCACACTACTGTGTAAATGGCAGAACTAGAACCAGACAGCTGGCCTCCAGACCCCCTCCTCTTGGCCACCATGTTCCCTCGTGAATGCTCTATTCTTTTGGTATTAGTGGTAATTTATGCTGTGCAGATACAGAACGATTGCTGCTTGGGGAAATGAATGCAGATTTACATTCCGTCATCTGGTCACAGTATTTTGGTCAACAGATCCCTATACAGTTGATAGTTGAATAGCATGGAGGTTAGGGGTGCCGACCCCTCACACAGTCAAAAATCCATATATAACTTTTGACTCTCTCTAGACTTACCTACTAATAGTCTACCATTGACCAGAAGCCTTGCGAATTAGCAGTAGACTAACACACATTTTGTATAGGTATTATATGCTGTATTCTTACAATGAAGTAAGCAAGAGAAAATAACACATTATTAAGATAATCATACGAGGGGTGCCTGGGTGGCTCAGTCGGTTAAGTGTCCGACTTCAGCTCAGGTCACAATCTCGCGGTCCGTGAGTTCGAGCCCCACATCGGGCTCTGGGCTGATGGCTCAGAGCCTGGAGCCTGCTTCTGATTCTGTGTCTCCCTCTCTCTCTGCCCCTCCCCCATTCATGCTCTGTCTCTGTCTCAAAAATAAATAAACGTTAAAAAAAAATTAAAAAAAAAGATAATCATACGAAAGAGAAAATAAATTTATAGTACTGTCCTGTATTTATTTATTTTTTTAAAAAAAAGCCATGTACAAGTAGAACTGCCCAGTTCAAACCCGTGTTGTTCAAGGGCCAACTGCATAAACTTGTTTTATATGTGTTTCTGTTGAAAGACATCTTATTCGGCGTACATCGTGTTTTCAAAAAAATTTTTTTAAATGTGTATTTATTTATTTTGAGAGAGAGAGAGAGAGCTGGCGAGGAGCAGAGAGAGAGAGAGAGAGAGAGCGAGAGAGAGAGAGGGAGAGAGAAAAATCCCACGCAGGCTCTGTGCTGTCAATGCACGTAAAATCATGACATAAGCTGAAATCAAGAGTCCGATGCTTAACTGACTGAGCCACCCATGAGCCTCAGTGTATGTTCTTGGTTTATTAACACTGACTTCTCTACCGGTAGCATTATAACTCATGCTTGAATGAAATTTACCTAACACGTGTATTTTCTTTGTAAGACACATCACGGGCTTCTTGCACTTAGAAACATAGCACAGCTTCTGCACTATGCCTGGGGGGGCTATTTTAAACAGGAAAACTTCCAAGAAAAAGCATGAAACATGCAAAAGTCTTAGCACTACATAGACTGAGAGGGGCATTTGTCTGCAATATGAAAAGCGAAACAGGAAGGCATGGCACTATCTTGTTCAATCTCAATCTCAGCTGTATATGTGCATTTCAGGTGAGTCTTTCTTTCTTTTTTTTTTTTTTTTTAGTGTTTATTTATTTTTGAGAGAGAGAGACAGAGTGCAAGTGGGGTAGGGGCAGAGAGAGAGAGGGAGACACAGAATCCTAAGCAGGCTCCAGGTTCTGAGCCATCGGCACAGAGCCTGACACAGGGCTCGAACTCATGGACCTTGGATCCATGACTTGAGCCAAAGTCGGAGGCCCAACCGACTAAGCCACCCAGGCGCCCCTCTGGTGAGTCTTTTGCCACTCTGTGCCTGTCTGAGAGTGACTGTGGGAAGTTTGGTGAATATTAATCTTGGGGTTACAAATAAATTTAAGCAAATAGGCAAATTCACAAACATGGAATTCGTGAATAATGAGGATCTACCATAACTGCTAAAAGTCTTGCATATTCTGCCCACCAACTGAATGGGGAGGTTGGAGGGAGAAGAAAAAATTACGGAGGCAGAGTTGCATGCTGGTTAAGCACCTGCACTTGGGGGCACCTGGGTGACTCAATCAGATGAGTGTCCAACTCTTGATTTTGGCTCAGGTCATGATCCCAACGTCTTGAGATCAAGTCCCATGTCAGGCGTGGAGACGGCTTAAGACTCTGACTCTCTCTCTCTCTCTCTCTCTCTCTTTCTCCCTCTGCCCTTCTCTCCTGCTCACTCTCTCCCTGAAATAATTTTAAAAAATTAATTAATTAAAAAAAAGGAGAATTAAACCTTTAAAAAAAAAAAAAAAAAGGACCCGAGCTGGGAGACATTTAGATCTGTTTGCCAGTTGTGACTGTGGACAAGTTACTTAATCACATTGTACCAGTTTCTTCGCCTATAAAACAGGCAGGATAATCATAGTACCTGTCTGTTGCGAGGAATAATGATAGAAAGCACATAAGCACGCAGTACTCAATAAATGTCACTCATTACTATAATTCAACCAGAGACACAGTATTACTAATAATACATGTAAACATATAAATTATAGGCAACTGTTGCGTTGGTATCAGAAATTTAAGGTTTTCTTTTCCTGACACTTAACTATTAAATGAGCAACTCAATAGGTCTTTCTGTATCTCAGCATATTTAAAATAACAATTTTTTAAATGCTTATTTATTTTTGAGAGAGACAGAGACAGAGTGCGAGAAGGAGAGGGGCAGAGAGAGAGAGAAAGAGAGAGAGACAGAATCCAAACCAGGTTCCAGGCTCTGAGCTGTCAGCATGGAGCCCCATGCCAGGCTTGAACTCAGGAACTGTGAAATCATGACCTGAGCCTAAGTCGGACGCTTAACCGACTGAGCCATGTAGACGCCCCTATCTCAGCATATTTTTGATGAAAATTGGGTTAATACTATCTAGCAGCCAACACTGTTGTGAGAAATAAATGAAATAGTGTATGTGAAAGCATTTTGTAATTTTAAAGGTGCTATATAAATACCAGGTAATATTATTGTTTTTTTTTAAATTTTGTTTATTTATTGATTTATTTGGTGAGAGTGGGGGAGGGGCAGAGAGAGAAAGACTCCCGAGTAGGTTCCTCGCTAATAGCACAGAGCCCGATGCTGGGGCTTGAGCCCACGAACTCAGAAATCACGACCTGAGCTGAAACCAAGAGTCAGATGATCAATATCATTATTCTTATTTTTTTTAATTTTTTTAATGTTTTTATTTATTTTTGAGACAGAGACAGAGCATGAGCAGGGGAGGGGCAGAGAGAGGGGGAGACACAGAATCAGAAGCAGGCTCCAGGCTCCGAGCTGCCAGCACAGAGCCCGACGTGGGGCTCGAACTCATGGAGTGTGAGATCATGACCTGAGCCGAAGTCGGACGCTCAACTGACTGAGCCACCCAGGCGCCCCTCAATATCATTATTCTTGTTCTACTGATTATTTGTTGTTGAAATCAATAACTGACCACTTGCTTGCTTCCTATATCACTGTTTAAATGTTACCGGGAGGTATATAACCCATTTGAAAGAGTCTGTAATGAACATGTACGTTTTAAACAATAATGACGTGACTACTATGAGCTTATCATCCAGTTTTAAAAGCAGAATGCTGGCCAGTATCACTCAAGCAGCCTCTGTGTACATCCTGATCGTCCTCCTCCCTTCCTCCTCCCCACTATCCACAGTTGGGAGTTTCGTATTCAGCATTTCCCTTCATTTTGAAAATGGCTTTGCCGCCTAAACGTATTTGCCAAAACCATACGATTTTAGGTTTGTTTGTTTTTGAATATTGTCCAAATGGACAATCTTGTTGTTTCTTTTGTTAACTCACTTTTCTCCCCAGTCAACATTATGTTTTTGTGATCTATCCCTTTTGGTGCACGTGGTGAGCAGTTCACTCATGGTCACTGTTTAATGTTACCCTATTGTAGGAATATACCCCAGTTGATTTGTTCCAGTGATGGACATTATTTCCAATGCCTTGCTGTCACAAATGGTAAACAACGCCGCGATAATATTTTGTGCAATTTTCCTAACAACCTCCAGCCCCTGGTTGTATGTTTGCACGTGGGGGACATATGCAGGGCTTGTTCTGCTTCAGTGGAGAACTCCTGGTAGGAGCACGTTCAACTTTACTAGATATCGCCAAACTCCCACCAGTTCCATTGCCCCATATCCTTGCCAACATTGGATGTGGACCGATTTTAAAAATGTTTGACTCTCTGGGTTGTGAGAAATGTCACCCCAAACTCTTCATTAAATAAGGAGAGTTCTCTGGAGACCAACTGTTTCCTTAGAAAATGGCGCCTGGGTGGCTCAGTTGGTTGAGTGTCTGACTTCTGCTCAGGTCATGATCTCACAGTTCGTGAGTTCAAGCCCTGCACCGGGCTCTCTGCTGCCAGCACAGACCCGCTTCAGATCCTCTGCCCGCCCCCCTTTGCCTCTCCCCTGTTCATGCTTTCTCTCTCTCTCTCTCTCTCAAAAATAAACGTTAAAAAAAAAAAAAAAAGCATCTACAGACTCTAGTAGCTATAGGAGGGACTAGAAATTGCTTCTGTTGGACTTGCATTTGGTAGTGCAGTATAAGATAACAGAGTTGGGAGGAAAATCAGACATCTTGAGCTGTCGTGTCGGGTCCTTCTCCTAATTCCATCCCACACCTGCCACATGCCTCATGTCCTTGAGATGGAATGAAGATTCTCAAAGGATGAGTTATTGCTACAAACCTCCGTGGAGCCAAATCATTTTCCACCTTCTGCAGCCGTTAAGGCTTGGACACCTAGGAAGAAACAGGCATTTTTCTTAAGTCAGAAAAAAGAATCCTAACTCAAGAGTTCTCATCTGGAACTTCAAGTGAGACATAGCCTTTATTTTTCACGGTTGTAGGACCTGGTAGAGCTTTCTCTACAAATGCTAGGGTGGCTTGGATCTTAAACTCTGTAGTTCTAGGACTTGCTCAGTCTTCTTCCCCCCCTTAAGCCTCTAGGTCACTTCCATTCTAACTGTAGATGTTGATGGAACACACCGTGTGCCAGGCATGTCTTCTGTGTGGGGGATACGGAGTAAATCAATTGGACAAAGTTAGAATTCGTTACCTTTCAGATTTAGAGACTGTCAAATTCACAAACTGGGCCCGTTTAACTTGACCCAGTAGCTACAGCACCACATTGGGAAGCAAGGAGTAGGAGGAGGTAGATTTAGGTGAATGACTGGCTTTATTTACTCTTTAACTAAAACATCACGAGATCATTGTAAAACCAGTACAGTGTTTCTAACTTTTAACAATGCTCATTTTTGAATTATGCAACTAATATGTGCTCATTGCAAAAAATCGAATGCAGACATGTTGAAAGTGAAAGTGAAAATTCTTTCTCTACATTCTCCACTTCCCAAGTCCATTTCCCAAGAAGTTATTGCTATTAAATATACCCTTTTTCAGGGGCGCCCGGGTGGCTCATCCGGTTAAACATCCGACTCTTGATTTCAGCTCAGGTCATGGTTTCACAGTGTGTGAGTTCAAGCCCCACATCGGGCTTTGTGCTGACAGCACAGAACCTGCTTTGGATTCTTTCCCTCCCTCTCTCTCTCTACCCATACTCTGCTAGCACTCTCTCTCTCTCTGTCTTTCTCAAAATAAATAAACTTTAAATATACCCTTTTCAAAGTTTTTCTACATACCTGGAAGTATATGTGAAGTATATGTGTATGTGTGTTTGAATATTTCACATACTCACTTTAAATTATACATATAATTCAACAGCTCACTTATAGCACTCAGTAATTTACCACGTCATTTCTTCATTACTTAATTAAAAATTTTTAACTCTTGGACTCCCATTCTCTATTTTATTATAATCACATATTTAAAACAGATGTATAAGGACATAAAAAATAGGATCAGTATCAGCTTTATCAAGTTGTGACTATGCAGCTTTATTAAGGTTTTAATATTTATTTCAGATATATATATATTTTTATTATTAAAAAATGTTTATTTACTTTTATTTATTTTGAGAGAGAGAGAGAGAAGGAGCATGAGCAAGTGAGGACAGAGAGAGAGAGAGAGAGAGAGAGAGAGAATCCCAGGCAGACTTCACATTTAACACAGAGCCTGATGAGGGGCTCAATTTCATGAACTGTGAGATTATGACCTGAGCTGAAATCAAGGGTCAGATGCCCAACTGATTGAGTCACCTAGGTGCCCCTACTTCAGATATTTTTAAAAGATACATACTCCTTCCCCAAATCTTTTATCTCTCTCTTTTCCCAGAGATAACCACTTCCCCCCAATTTGCTTTTATACTTTTATTACATATACATGACTTCATCAGCAATATGTAGCTTTATTTTCATGCTTTGAAATTTTATATGAATAGTTCTTGACTTACTATTACAAGTTAGTTATTACAAGAGTAACATAAGGAAGGGAGTAAAATGAGGGGCCCCTGGGTGGCTCAGCTGGTTAAGCATCCGACTTCAGCTCAGGTCACGATCTCATAGTTTGTGGGTTTGAGTCTCACATTGGGCTCTGTGCTGACAGCTCAGAGCCTGGAGCCTGCTTTGGATTCTGTCTCCTTCTCTCTCTGTTTCTCCTCTGCTCTCACTGTTTCTCTCTCTCTCTCAAAAATAAATAAAGATTTAGGGGCACCTGGGTGGCTCAGTCGGTTAAGCGCCTGACTTCAGCTCAGGTCAGGATCTCGCGGTCCATGAGTTCAAGCCCCGCATCGGGCTCTGGGCTGATGGCTCAGAGCCTGGAGCCTGCTTCCGATTCTGTGTCTCCCTCTCTCTCTGCCCCTCCCCCGTTCATGCTCTGTCTCTCTCTGTCTCAAAAAATAAATAAACGTTAAAAAAAAATAAACATTAAAAATTTTTTTTAAATAAAATAAATTAAAAAAGGAAGAATATAAAATGGAAAAGAGTTTCCCTTTCTTTACTTTCCATTTACCAGATATAATAGCCTGTATTAAGTGTCTTGGCTGTAGTTCCATAAATATTTTGTGCCTAGCAAGTCTAAATATCTTATAGTTCTTTACTTATTTATTTTATTATCATTTTTTTAAGGAAGTGCTAGACCCAATGTAGGGCTTGAACTTAGGACCCCAAGGTCGAGAGTCAAGAGTCGTATGCTCTACTAACTGAGCCAGCCAGGCATCCCTTATATTTAGTTTTTTATACAAATGACCTAATATTACACTTTTTTTTATACATGCAGTTTTCCACTTATTTAATTCACCTTTTCATATCTGAGCATATAGGTCAACCTCAATTTTTAATAGGTGCATATACTTTATCGATAGATGTACCGTAATTTATTTATTTATGGAATTGATCAATTCTAAATGGATGGGTGTTTAGATTATTTCCATTTTCTAATCACAAAAATTTTGCAATACATATCCCATGTATTTTATGTACTTGCGAACTTATCTTTATGGTTTATATCAAATGAAAAGAATAGATGTGCATACAAAACTACATGAGTGTACTATTTTTGAACCAATATCTTTTTTTTTTCCTTGAACCAGTATCTTAAGTGCTTCCTGTATTAAATAGTATGGTGTGGTGAAGAGAATGTTGATTTGTAAATCAGGAGGCATGAGTTTTCAATTCTGACTGCATCACCAAATGTGTCTGGACAAATGACTTAACAAGTCTGGGATTCAAGTCTGTCGTATGTAAAGTGCAAGATTTCAACTACAAGGTCACGAAGGTCCATTCTAACTTAGGAAGATTTGTAAACTATGATTGAATGCTCATTACAATTGTTATCAGTGCATTTGTAGCAATCCTAGGATTTGGGAAAGTTATACTTTAACAAGTACCATTTCATGATAGATAACAGTACCCTGAGCAAAGGTAAAACGGAATTGAAAATCCTGTGATAAACTGCTTTTTGTATGCGCACAAAGAATAAAGAGCTGAGAAATATGTTACTGGTGGAAAAGAGTCAAGAAACTCTGACTTTTATTTTCATGTTTGAAATATATCTAAAAGTAATCAAAATTTGAGTTGGATGAAGCCTCTGTCATTTCTAACAAAAGTGCTTTTGTTGAACTTGGTTAAATCACATACACTTGGAAAAATCACACATACGAGAAAATTAGCTTGATTTCTAGGACAGTCTCCAGTCCAGAACTTTTAAATTGTGTAGCTGCTACCCCCTACTGGTAGGCAAAGGTGAATTGCAGCCGAGCCATTTAAAATTTTCTTGATCAGGGCAAGGACAAATTGTCCCAGTAAAGATGGATAGAAATGATCATTCATTTAACAACAATGAAAAAATATGGCGTTCTTGCTACATTCTGAAAGCTGTGGTAGATATTGGGTAAATACAAATGGGTTTCTTGCCTTTGTAAAATAGATGTACCTATAAACAGCTGAATGCAATGTGGTAAAAATTAAAACTAAGTATAAGTAAGTCCAAGTATAGATAAGTATAAGTAAGTGGGAGCATGGAGCAGGGAGTTACTAGTTTTATTTAGGGAAGCTAAATAAAAGAGAGAAAAACTGCTCAGATAAATTGATATTTAAATTACATCTGAAGGCATTTTACCAAGGAATGAATGGGAAGGGCATTTCGGTCTATGCAAATATGTGTAACACGAACAAAGACGTGTTTGGAAAATTACAAAATTAGCAATGCGATTAGGTTAGAGGGGACACTGGGAGTGAGAGGAAGACAGTATGAGAAAAGAGGCTCTCTGTGAGCCTGAAAAGCAAGGTTGGGGCAAGATTATGAAGAATCAACTAGCTACGAAAATTCGACTTTATTGTACAGCTGGTGGAGAGTTTATAAGACAACTCTTTAAAAGGCAGAGTATAATGTACATAATAATCTTAGTATATGATCTAATTATCAGAATTATTCTTGGTCTTTTTCCATTACTTTTTTTTTTAACCTGTAAAATGATGAGCAGAGTTAGATCCCTTTTTATTTATTTATTTTTTTACTGTGAGTCAAGATGTACTACTCGGTATTAAAATCAGTTATGTGGGTTGAGAACAAAAATATAAAATAGAACAGAGCAAAATAAAATTATAAACTGCCATCATGTTTAATAAGGTTATCATTTTGGGAAACCTTTGTTTCAAGTATACATGTGTGCATTGGGTTCTAATATAAAATGTGTTCGTACTGTGGGTCATAGTAAAAAAAAAAAAAAGTACAGAAAAGGCTATTTAAAAATATCTAACGGTCTCTCCTAATTCAAATTTCCTATGCTTCTACTACCTCCTATTGGCTGATTCTTTGGAAGTAAATATTATTAATTTAATTTCAGGTAGTTTGAAAAGATTCTATACTGTATAGATAAATGGAACTTTATATATAGATAAATGGAACTATATAGATAAATAAGCTTTTAATGGAATGCATAAAATGCTAAAAAGTTTGAGGTCTATCCATATATACTGACACAAAAAGGTGTTTTGATGTATATTGTTAAGTAAAAAGCAAAATGTGGACAAATATGTATAGCATAACTCCATTTGTGTAAATTCATACACTCATACACACACACACACACATACACTTATATACACACACATATGTACACATACACTTATAAATGGGTAATGCACATAAAATACCAGAAAAAATTAACAGTAGTTAATTCAATGAAGAATGAAAGAAGAATAGATCTTGAAGAGCACGGAGGTAGATTTTAATTTTTTTAAATAAATTTTATTTAGTTCTAATTTACATACGATAAAATGCATGCATTAAAAATACACTTTCTTGAGTCTTGATTAATATATATGTTTTGTGTAACCAACAAATCTTCTGGAATTTCATATAAATGAAGTCATATGGGGGGCCCTGGGTGGCTCAGTCAGTTAAGCGTCTGACTTTGGCTCAGGTCATGATTTCACGGTTTGTGAGTTTGAGCCCCGTGTCAGGCTCTGTGCTGACAGCTCAGAGCCTGGAGCCTGCTTCGGATTCTGTGTCTCCCTCTCTCTCTGCCCCTAACCCACTTGCATTCTGTCTGTCTCTCTCAAAAATAAATAAATGTAAAAAAAAAGAAGAAGTCATATGGTATGTATGGGGCTGGCTTTTTTGTTTGGTATAATATTTTTGAGATCGATCTATGTCATTATGGGTATTAGTACTTCAAATTTTTTTATTGCTATTACTGAGTTTAGTTTGAGGCTATTTATTGCTATCCTTCTTAATACTGTTGAATATCCATATGACAGTATTTCATTATATGGATACACCACAATTTGTTTATCCATTCTCCTATTGATGGACATTTCGTATTTTTTTTCAGTTTTTGGCTATTTTAAACAAGGCTGCTATGAACATTTTCCTTTCTGGGGATCTATGTTTTGTTTTTAGTTTTTAAAAAAATTTTTTTTTCTTTTTTTTACATTTATTCATTTTTGAGAGACAGAGAGACAGAGTGTGAATAGGGGAGGGGCACTGAGAGACACACACACAGAATCTGAAGCAGGCTCCAGGCTCTGAGGTGTCAGCACAGAGACTGATGTGGGGCTGGAACACACAGACTGTGAGATCATGACCTGAGCTGAAGTCAGACACCCCACCCACTGAGCCACCCAGGCACCCCGACTGTGGATCTATGTTTTAATTTCTCTGGGGTAAATATTTTGGAGTGGAATGATGGGTTATGTGATAAATGTATGTTTAACTTAAAAAAAATTTTTAAAATGTTTATTTATTTTGAGAGGGACAGAGTGCGTGCACGCGAGGGAGCGCATGAGCAGGGAAGGGGCAGAGAGGGAGACACAGAATCCCAAGCAGGCTCTGTACTGTCAGCACAGGACCCGATGCAGGGCTCTATCCCATCAACTGGGCACTTAACCAACTGAGCCATCCAGGTGCCCCCCTCCCCATCCCCACCCCCATCCCCGAGTCAAAGCAGTTTTCTTTCTTTCTTTCCAATGTGTATACTTGTATTTCTTTTTCTTACCCTATTGTAATGACGAGGACCTTTAGGATGATAATTAACAGAAGTGGTGAGGGCATAAACTTGCCTCATTCTTCACTCGTTCTTGATCTTAGCAGAAAAGCATTCAATATTTCATCAGTAAGCATGATGTTAGTTGTAAGGTTTTTATAGATGTCCTTTATCACACTGAGGAATTCCCTTTCTATTCCTAGTTTGGTAAGAGTTTTTGAGTACTGAAGTTTTTCATATTCTTTTTTCTGTTTCTGTTGAGTTGACTATGTGCTTTTTCTCTATAACAGAACCTTAAATTCTTTGGAGTAAATCCCAGTTGGTCATGATGCATTCTCTTTTTTTACACATGGTTGGATTTGATTTGTTAGTATTTTGGTAAGAATTATTGCTTATGAGGAAATATTGGTCTACAGTTTTCTTATAATATCTTTGGTTTCAGCATCAAGGCAAATGATTGTCTCATAAAAATTAGTTGGGAAATATTTTTACTACTTATTTTTTTATTTTTGAGAGAGAGACAGAGCATGAGCAGGGGAGGGACAGAGAGAAAGAGGGATACACAGAATCTGAAGCAGGCTCCAGGCTCTGAGCTGTCAGCACAGAGCCTGAGGAGAGGCTCGAACTCAACGAGCCTTGAGATCATGACCTGAGCTGAAGTCAGATGCTTAACTGACTGAGCCACCCAGGTGCCCCTTCCTCTTCTATTTCTCAGAAAGCTTGCATAAGATTTATATTATTCCTTCCTAAAATGTTTGATCAATAATGAAGCCATCTGGGCCTGGAGTTTTCTTTGTGGGAAGGTTTTCAGGTATGAAGTCAATTTCTTTAATAGTTATAGGACTATTCAGATTTTCTATGCCTTCTTGAATAATATTAGGTAAGTTTTTGCACATTAATGACCATTTCATTTAAGTTATCGAATTTTTTGGCATAAAGTTGTTTATAATACAGAGATGTGGACTTTTACTTTTCATTTTATCCCCTTCTACACTCTGAATACTTTTTTTTTTTTATTTTTCTTAACGTTGTATTTATTTTTGAGACAGGGAGAGCCAGAGCATGAACAGGGGAGGGTCAGAGAGAGGGAGACACAGAATCCGAAACAGGCTCCAGGCTCTGAGCTGTCAGCACAGAGCCCGACGCGGGGCTCAAACTCACGGACCACGAGATCATGACCTGAGCCGAAGTCGGCTCATTAACTCACTGAGCCACCCAGGCGCCCCAACACTCTGAATATTTTGAAAACTATATGAAGGCGCCTGAAGTTGAAAAATGTTGGGAAGTGGCGAAAGTAATAAGTTAAATGATTATAGTTAAATGCAAATCTTCTGTTATTTAATAATAAGTATTGCCTACTATGTGAACGACATTGTGCTGGGTGCTGAAAAAGCAAAGTTTTTGCCTTTATGGAGCTTGTGGTATAGTGGGAGATATTTGAAGTATTATGTATAACATAATATACACCCATTATGTATAACAAAAAGGTATAACAGAAACAAGTGGAAGCATCAGAGAAAATTCATTTGAAGTAAGTACCTGGTGAAAGTCAGTCAGAGAAAGACAAACACCATTTGATTTCACTCTTAGGTGGAATTTAAGAAACAAAACTAACAAAGGAAAAAAAAAGAGACAACCCAAAAAACGGACTTTTTTTTTTAAGATTTTAAGTAATCTCTACACCTAACGTGGGGCTCGAACTTACAACCCCGAAAATGAGAGTCACATGCTCTACTGACTCAGTCAGCTAGGTGCCCCCCAAAACTGGACTCTTTAACTGCAGAGAACACATAGGTGGTTACCGGAGGCAAGGTGGGTGGAGGGGTGGCTGCATTGGGTGAAAGGGATTAAGGGTACACTTATCTTGATGAGCAGTGAGTAATATATGGAACCGTTGGCTCACTATATTGTACCCTTGAAACTAATACGACACTGCATGTTAACTACACTGGAATTAGAATAAAAAAAATATGATACCTGGTGAAGTCACAAAGGAGGTAATATTTGAGCAGATAGGTGAATGTATCAGTTTGCGAAATTGACAGGCCGGGGGGAAAGTGTTCGAGATAGTAGGTTTAAGCACAAGTAAAGGTTTGAAGAATATGAAGAACAGAATTCCGGAATGAGAAATAGTTGAGGATTACTGAAATTTTAAGTGAAAGTTTGCTGTTTTTCTTTTTGTCTGTCTGGTTTTTTATCTTAAATATTTTCCTATGGTTCTAATATCAAGATATATTTAAAAAAATTTTTATGTTATATATGTTTTAATATGTATATTATTTCTATTGATAGACGTTCATGTTGTTTCGTAGTTTTCACTATTACAAACAATGCTGTAATAAACATTGTCCCTACTTTTCTGCACATGTAAGAATGTCTCTAAAATAAGTATTAGTGGATTTACTAAATTGAATGTTATTTACAGTATTTTGATCAATTCTGCTAAATTTCACTTCATTCTTGGTACCAGTATTTGACAGTAGCTGATTTCCCACATCCTTGACAGGGATACATCATAAGGCTTTTTGAATTTTAAGATTATCCCTTAGCTACGTAGACAATTAAGGACCCATTTCAACCAGTCAATATAACGAAGTGGTTAAGACCACTCTTGTATTGTAGTCACAGTTGAGTTCGTATCTTGGTTTTGACATTTGCCATCCACGTTAAACAGTTTCTAAGCGATAGTGTTGAGGCAAGTTTACCTGTGGAGTGTACAAGAAACATACTTATGGAAAGAATTCAGTTGGATTTATCATTATAGGACTGGGAGCAAACTGCGGGCATTAAATAACAGTTCATCATTCTTCGCGAATTTGTCAGGAATTGAGGGTCCCATTTAAGAGTTTAAGAGGTTCACATTTTCCAGAAAGATAACCAGAATGCACATCGGAAGTGCGGCAAACTATTTCAACAAGCGCTTTTAATCCGAGATTAAAAGGTGCTATCAGGCAACTCATCAGGCTGGGCATTTTAAACGTTGAGACGCTGGAGGATTAAAATCCACCACGTCTACGACTGGGTCATACATTTACCATAGGTACCCAGTTTGAGATTACCGACGGGCAGATACCCCTTTTTTGCCAGGAAACTGCGGCTAAATAGTGACTTCTGTCAGAAAAAAAATCCTCCAGATTCCAGGACAGTCCGCCTCCTTCCTAAGCACTGCGGGCACCTGCCAGCCGCAAGATGGCGATTACCCCAACCACCTTTCCGAAACGGAGATTTCCATAACGCGAATCGCCGCGCCCTGGAAAGGAAGTCTTGCCATTACCCAAGATGGCGAACTGCGCAGCTTCACGGTTTCCAGCTTTCAATATGGCTTCCCCAACCCGCACCACCGGAGGTTAATCTCAGGAACCAAACTAAACTCGCGCGGAAGTAGCGTAAGCGGAAGTTGCGCCTGGCCCAACTTCCCACCCCCTCCTACGCCCGCCCCCGTTCCTACGCCCCGCCCCCGGTGGCGCGGAGTGCAGAGCCAAGATGGCGGCGGAGTTGGAGTACGAGTCTGTTCTGTGTGTGAAGCCCGACGTTAGCGTCTACCGGATCCCTCCCCGGGCCTCCAACCGCGGTTACAGGTACTAGCCCCGAGGCTCTGCAGTACACGCATACCGGGTCGGGGATGACAGTGTCTTCCTCAGGTGGCACGCTGCGAGTCCCCGCCACTGCCACCTCTGAGTTGTCACTTTGCTAGCCTCCCACCAGGGTTGTTCTCGCCCCGTCCTCCTGTTCTTTTCCCACTGTGGCATGCCAGCCTGGTTTCCGCCGCTTAAAAAAATTTACCATCTGCGTCTTCCCACCCCTCCTCCCTTGGGCCCCTCTGGGTTACCCATTTGCTCCCCATCATACCCATCCAGTCGTGCCTGCTCCATCGCCTGTCACCTTTGGTTCGTTCTTTCTTGCGTCCTTCGGTTTCTCCTCCTCGTCGTACCCCCTCCTGACCTCCCTGCCTCTCATAAACATTTCCAGTACCCCGTGCATAATGGTGGGTAATCATTGTGTCGGCCGCTCTCTAGGTGATACGATTTAATCTTTTGTGCCAGTCTTGCCACCAAGCATGATCCGCCGTTTGGTTTTCCTTTCACTTCTTTTGCTAGTGGCAAAGGTTATGATGGTAGGTTTTCCAGTGGTTGTCCATTCTGTTTGTTTTTTTCCAGTACATTTTCTTGATGATTACATGGTATTTTCTATTTTCCTTTCCTCCCTTCTTAATCTCTCTCATAGCCTTTCTCTCCAAAGTTAATGCAGCATTTTCTCTGTAGGGCTAACCAACCACCTTTGTGATCGCGTGTCGGTGAGGTTCTGAGGATGCTGTAGGCAGTCATGAAGTCATGTAGTGGAAGGAGTTAACACGTTAACAGGGTTAACATATTCAAAAATACGGGTATGAACCCTGACAGTTTAACAGCTGTGTGATTTGGGACAAATCTCTTAATCTCTGCAAGCCTCAGTTTTCTCATCTGTAAAATAGAAAAAAAAAAAAAAGTGATCAGAAAACCTGCTCTGGTTCTGTACCTCAGAGAAGTTTTTGGAGGGTTACGTGAAATAATATAAGAAATGTGAAAAAATTTAGGAAACAGTAAAGCAGCATATTAAATACAAGGCACTGTTTTTACCCCTCTCTCGTCCACCTCACCATCATGATTTTCCTCTTGGCATTTATCATTGCTTTGGCTCTTGTCCTCCTCCTGTGGCCATTAGCTTGCCTCCTTACTGGGGTTTCATTCATCATGAATCACTCTCTTCGTGCTTGCTGACCTGTGCACTAGACACTGTGGGTTGCACATTTTGGCGGAGGTGGTCCTAATTCCAGTTTTTCAGTCAGGCCCCAAATCGACCACGAATAGGGATCTACGTGCTTTTCGATGGTAGTTACTGGTAGTGGTGTGTGAGTCAGCAGGGACATCTGCTGCTTTGGGCTTCCCAAAGAAGTGACCCTGCCATTCTGGCTTAGGTACGCTCTGTGCGGGCCTCCGTAGCACCACTGCTGATCTCTGTCCTAGCGCTCTTCCTTCTGTATTGTAATCGATTGTTCCGTCTGCTGTTTCTCCAGACTAGCTGTGAACAACTTGAGGTCTTTCCTAAGTTTATAGTACCAGGGTCTAGTACAGTGTCCTGCACATAGCGGGCACTCTGTAAATGTGGGAGAAATGAATAGATTACACTTCATCACATAAATTAGCACTGACTGAATTGTTCAGTAGTTAAGACTTCCGAAAGGGTATGATACATCATACAGTGGGGTTCTCTTCTCTTTCTTCTACTTTAAGCTTTTTCAACAACCTTCCTCCTCTCACCCACCTGCATTCTCAACTTTCACTTCCTAGTTTATCCACAGCCTTTTATCTGTATGTCCGTTAACTGCACTGAGCCATCAAAACAATTTCTTAATTTTCCTCTGTTTCTTGTTGTCTGTGTTGTCTATGCGTATTATTGACATTTCTTATCCTCAAGAGGCATTTTATCATTAGCCACTCTTAGTATAGTGAATGAAGAGAGCTGAACTAAGTGTGCATTGAGATTCCCATTTATTTGCTGGGTTACTCTTGGCAAGACACCTAACTCTTTTTAATTTTTTTTTATTTTTTAATTTTTTTAATGTTTATTTATTTTTGAGAGAGACAGAGATGGAATGTGAATGGGTTAGGGGCAGAGAGAGAGGGAGACACAGAATCCGAAGCAGGCTCCAGGCTCTGAGCTGTCAGCACAGAGCCCGACGCGGGGCTCGAACTCACAAACCATGAGATCATGACCTGAGCCGAAGTCGGACGCTCAACTGACTGAGCCACCCAGGCGCCCCACACCTCTCTTGAACTGTAGTTTCCTCATTTGTAAAAATGGATATACTACTACTTACCTTGCAGTATCCTTTCACTTAATTTTCATAGGAAGAGGCATAATGCTTGGCACATAATAGGTACTTGATAAATGTTACTTGTATGCCTTTTGTCTGCCTAATCTTGTTTACAGAACCCATTTTACATTATGAGCATGACTTATTCTTTAGGCTGCCTTTAAAGGAAAAATTGGGATTTTTAGGAAGCAGGAGGAATACTTTGAGTGATTAGTAAGATTGAGGGAATGAATGACTTTGATTCACGTAGCGTAAGCTGTTGCTTCCCAGACTTTCTCTGACAATTTAGATCGATGAGAATGTTACAAATGATTAGAAAATGGTTTCCCAACCTATGAAACTGTTGTTATATTCATCACTGCCCTTCCCTCAGCTAAATCATTAGTAAACTCAGTAGTCTGTTTTAATGTGATGAGAAGAATGCTGGACTTCGAAGTTAGGCATTACTTCCTGTGTTACTATTCTTCATTAAGACGGACAGAGATGGTAGGCTTTCCATGCCTATTCCAGATGGTTGCTGTAAGGGTTTATTACTAACGTCAATGAAAATTTGTGAAGTCAGTTCAGAAGTCCAGCGAAACCAAGAGTTCCTCAGGCTAGGTCTTGGGAATGGGAAAGCAACTAAGGCTCAGGGCTGAGGGAAATTGCTTCTGGGGATATCCATTCACTTACTGAGGATTTGTTAAATATTGGCTACTAGCCACGCAAGATAAATCAGTCAAGGAACCTGTCCCAGGAAACACATCTAGTAGGCTTGTTCCTGATATATTCAGTACACAGTGTTTAGCTCATGGTGTGATGGTAGAATAAGTAATGACTCCTTAAAAAAAATGAAAACTCAGGGACCTTTAGAGCATTATAGTGTGGATCAGATTCAAGTACTTGAGGCACTGCATTAAGAGATGAGGGCATGACAAGGATTTATAAATCCCGTTCAAAACCTGTGCTAATTTTCATTTTTTTGTCCTTTCCACCTTTGCTTCTTGTTTAGATATATTTTATTGTTACCTTTCTGCCTTGCAAGTATTAGTCTTCAGGTTTCTAAGGGATGAGGTTTTTTATTTACAGATTTTATTTTATTTATTTACTTTTTAATTATTATTTTTTTAAGTTTATTTATTTTTGAGACAGAGAGAGACAGAGCATGAACGGGGGAGGGTCAGAGACAGAGGGAGACACAGAATCGGAAGCGGGCTCCAGGCTCTGAGCCGTCAGCCCAGAGCCCGACACAGGGCTCGAACTCACGGACCGCGAGATCGTGACCTGAGCTGAAGTCGGATGCTTAGCCAACTGAGCCACCCAGGCGCCCCAAAGATTTTGTTTTTTTAAAATTTTTATTCTTTTTGAGAGACGAAAAGAGAGAGAGCATGGGATAGAGGCAGAGGGAGAGAGAGAATCCCAAGCAGGCTCTGCCCTCAGTGTGGAGCCCCATGCGGGGTTTGATCTCGTGACTGCAAGATCACGAATGCAGCTGAAATTTAGAGCCTGGTGCTCAACTGACTGAGCCACCAAGGTGCTATGAGATTTTATTTTTATGTAATCTCTGTACCCAACAGGGGGCTTGAACTCACAACCTCGAGATCAAAAGTCACATGCTGTAGTGATTGAGCCAGCCAGGTGCCCCATGATGAGTTACTTAATAACTTTTACTTTGCCCTCTCTTTTCCACACGCTGACAAAAACAAACTCACAAATTCAGAGCTTTGTAAAATTGGTCATATTTAAATAATGTCTTAGATTTCCTTCAAATTCATGTATCACACAGATTATAAGTATTCAGTGTTTTGTAATGTTTCCACGGACATCTGTATCTCTAGCCCACATGTTTTTCCTGAACTCCTGGCTCATATTCAAATGCCTTCTCTGTATCTTCACTTGAGAAATCAATTTGACGTCTCCAACTCAACATATTCAAAACTGAACTCCTGAGCTTTCTTCTCAGACATGCTCTACCTATAGCCTTTCTGTCTCAGTTATTGGCAGTTCCTTTGCTCAGGCGAAAAACTTCAGAGTCATCCTTGACTCCTCCTACCTCACATTCAGTCCTTTAGAAAACCCCGTTTCTTTGCTTTAAATGTGTCTAGAATCTAGCCGCTTCTGCTCCTGTCCCTTCCTAGTCACCGTCATGACTCCTGGATTGCGGTGGTAGTCTCTTAACTATAATCCCCTTGCTTCAGTATTTACATTGCTTCTATGTACAACAGACAAGGTAATCCTTTTTTTTTTTTTTTAATTTTTTTTTTTTTCAACGTTTTTTATTTATTTTTGGGACAGAGAGAGACAGAGCATGAACGGGGGAGGGGCAGAGAGAGAGGGAGACACAGAATGGGAAACAGGCTCCAGGCTCCGAGCCATCAGCCCAGAGCCTGACGCGGGGCTCGAACTCACGGACCGCGAGATCGTGACCTGGCTGAAGTCGGACGCTTAACCGACTGCGCCACCCAGGCGCCCGGTAATCCTTTTAAAGTCAAAGGAAGATCATGTTTCACCTCTGCTTAAAACTGGTACTGGCTCCTTTTTCACTCAGTAAAAGCTAAAGTTCGTACGAGGCCTATACAATTTGCCCCTCTGTTACCTCACCCCCACCTCATCTCTTATTTTATTCCAGCTGCAGTGGCTTTCTTTTTGAGGGCAAGCTTTCCAGGTACACTCGCACCTTAGCACCTTTGCACTAATTGTTTCAAACCTGGAGCTCCTCCCCCCCTCCCCCCAATATCTGCATGAGTAACTCTCTTGCTTCCTTCACATTTTTGCCCACATTTCACCTTGTTTAAAAAAAAATTTTTTTTTTTAATGTTTATTTATTTTGGAGAGAGACAGAGACAGAATGCGCGTGGGTTTGGGGCAGAGAGAGAGGGAGACACAGAATCTGAAGCAGCTCCAGGCTCTGAGGTGTCTGCACAGAGCCCGACACGGGGCTCGAACTCAGGAGCTGTGAGATCATGACCTGAACTGAAGTCAGACACTCAACCAACTGAGCCACCCAGGTGCCCCTCATTTCACCTTGTTAATAAGGCCTCCCCTGACTACCCTCTTGAATGCTGCAACCTGTTTACCCTCCCACTACCCTCCCGATTTCCCTTTTCTGCTTCATTTTCTTTCTGCTTTAGTACTTACCATTTTCTGAGATCAGTAAAATACTGATATTTTACTTATTGTGTTTATTTTTTATTGTCTATTTTCTATTAGAATATAAACCTCACGAGGGTAGGAGTCTTTGTTTTGTTCATTCACCTAGAACAGTGCCTGTGACTTAATATGCATTCTGTAAGTATTGGTTGAATTCAGTGAAAGATGATAATACATTTAGGGATTTGGGAAGCCTTCTGTTACCCAGTATAGTTCATTCAGTAGACTCTGTTATTACTTGATCAGTAAAACACTATTATATAAAATGTCATCTGCAGTGTGGCAGTATAGTACCATTATGAGAGTTCGTTTTAATTGCTTGTATTTGTACTTTTACATGTTTTTATTGATCCTTATTAGACTCCAGGATTCTTAAGAAGTAACACTGTCTTTTGTTTGCTTTGGATTATATGTCATATGAGGCATCTGGGCAGCAGGGATCATGAGTTATTCTTGTTAATTATTTAATAGGTAGAATAAGCAAGAAGGGAAATAGAAATACGGCAAATGATTCTGTGTAGGTTTTTCGTAATAAAAGCCATAGACTTGAGGCTTCCTATTTTCCTGTCCTAGGGCATCTGACTGGAAATTAGACCAGCCTGATTGGACTGGTCGCCTCCGAATCACTTCAAAAGGGAAGATTGCTTATATCAAGCTTGAGGATAAAGTTTCAGGTAATCTGTGCTGGTGACCCTCTAAGATATTAAGGGTATTAGTTTGGTGTGCCTTTTCTTTTCCTTTTTCTTTTCTTCTTTTTTTTTTTTTTTAATGTTTATTTATGTATTTTGAGAGTGAGAGAGTGAGCAGGGGGAGGGTCACAGAGGGAGGAGAGAGAGAGAATCTCAAGCAGGCTCTGAGTTTTCAGCGTAGAGCCCAACACGTGGCTTGAACCCATACACCATGAGATCATGACCTGAGTCGAAATCAAGAGTCAGATGCTTAACCGACTCAGCCACCCAGGCACCCCGTTTTTGGTGAACTTTTATAAATACATTTAAGTTGGAGACTGGAATGGAAATATTTGTTAGAGTTTTAGATTTTTGCTTCTTTAGCTCAAGGAAGTCCTTTTCTTACCTGTTAGGGGAGCTCTTTGCTCAGGCACCAGTAGAACAATATCCTGGTATTGCTGTGGAGACGGTGACAGATTCCAGCCGCTACTTTGTAATCCGGATCCAGGATGGTACTGGTAAGGGATCTGGGATTTTGAATGGGTGAGGTTAGGAAAATAGGTGATGCCTTTCAATAAAGTGCGTCTCAGTTGCATTTATCTTAACTTCAGTTTACTAAATTTTTCCACCCCTTGCTCCACAGTTAACTATGGTTGCTAAAGGACAAGGATTAACATGTTGTTTGTAATAAATAAAAACAAGCTCAAGATATGATAATTAATAGGTGGATATAAATAAATGTCTATCCAACCAAAGAATTCATACATATTGCCCACTCATTCATTGTTTGTGGTGGGTTTTGGTGGGACTGTCTTAAATCATCTATGTCTAGGGCATTTTCTATCTTTTCTCCATAGTCTATATCAGAGGTGGGCAAACTTTCTGGAAAGACAGATGGTGAATATTTTAGATTGCAGGCCAAATGGTCTCTATTGTAGCTACTCAGTTCTGCTGATGTGGTATGAAAGCAGCTATAGATAATATGTAAACAAATGGGAATAGCTGTGTTCCAGTAAAATATTATTTAAAAAAAATTTTTTTTTTTTTTTAACGTTTATTTATTTTTGAGACAGAGAGAGAGCGAGCATGAACGGGGGAGGGTCAGAGAGAGAGGGAGACACAGAATCCCAAACAGGCTCCAGGCTCTGAGCGGTCAGCACAGAGCCCGACGCGGGGCTCGAACTCACAGACCGCGAGATCATGACCCGAGCCGAAGTCGGCCGCCCAACTGACTGAGCCACCCAGGCGCCCCATTATTGACAAAAACAAGTATGGCAGCATTTGTCTCTTGGGCAATATGTAGGGTGTGGACCCCTGGGCTGTGAGAAATGTTTCACATTCACAGACTTTATCTAGTTAAGGTAACTGTTAATTTTCATTGGGTGGAATTTTCCCTAAGGGACACTTCCTGTTCTGAGTATTCCTGTCTTTTTCACAGGGCGTAGTGCTTTCATTGGCATTGGCTTCACAGATCGGGGTGATGCCTTTGACTTTAATGTCTCCTTGCAAGATCATTTCAAGTGAGTGATTCTTGTCCTTAACCGAGTTAAACCTTGGCTAAGTTAACCCTTAACCAAGCTAAAGGGTTTTGGAAATGCTCCTCCTCAGTTGAATGGATACTACCTCTTTTATCTGCTGGTTTCTGTATTTGATAAACTAGTTTGTTACGAATTTGAATCTTCCCATTCACTGTTTCCTTACATCATCTTTGTGTCTCTTCTGTCCTTTCCTTATAGCCCAGGATATGTTTTTGGTCCTTTGTACGGTGTTTTGAGATGATGCTTTTGCTTATGCCTCTGGAGGAATTGACATTTGCTCTCTTCAGTGGCCGAGGGAGGCATATAGTAAGAGCAGGACTGTATGTGAGAGAGGAGGAGTTACATGCCAGTTTTGTTGCTTTGTGTAGCTGACGTGTTGTATGTCTCCTGCAACGACATTGCTTCAGTTTTGCCACAGCTGTGGTGGACAGCGCCATGCATGGTCAGCTTCCTACTTCAAGGGCAGGCATAAGTCTGCTTTTCTGCCTCAGAACTCTGAAATTGTGGAAGTGCACTCAGTTGGCACAGGGATGCAGTCCGGAAGGACGGAGGAATTAACGTCCCCTCAGGGGCAGCCCTCACCCATGGCGGGTGGAAATTGGCAGCTAAATGCCCTCCTTTGGAGGGACAAGTTAAATATGCATTCTGAATGGCTCCTCGGTGATATTGAACCCTGTTGCCCTGTTTTGGCTTTTCTTCTTTTCCTTCCTCACTTTTCATGTTCCTTCACTCTGCTTTCTGGAGTCCTGTTTCACATAAGCCAGTTACACTCAAATTTGTGTGTCAGCTCTGCTTTCAGGTAGTCCCAAATTGAGATAATTTACTCTTTTACTGAAGGTGGGTAAAGCAGGAATCTGAGATTTCCAGAGAATCTCAGGAAATGGACACTCGTCCCAAGTTGGATCTGGGCTTCAAGGAAGGACAGACCATCAAGTTGAGTATTGGGGTGAGTATGGTTTCTTTCCTCCCGCTCCCTGAATTTCCATAATAAGCTTGTGACTTTTTCTTTCTCTTTCTTCTCTGTTTTCTTTTTTATAGAACATTACAACTAAGAAAGGTGGTGCTTCCAAGCCCAAGGCTGCAGGAACTGGGGGCCTGAGCTTGCTCCCGCCCCCACCTGGAGGCAAAGTCACTATCCCCCCACCATCCTCCTCAGTTGCCATCAGCAATCATGTCACTCCACCACCCATTCCAAAATCTAACCATGGAGGTAGTGATGCAGGTAAATCTCTCTGTTACTTTGAACTCAAGACCCTGAGAACAAGAGTTGCACATTGCACCCTCTGAGCCAGCCAGGCGCTCCATCTCTGTTACTTTTAACTTTGAGAAATCATCTTATCTTCTCTTTCTTTTTTTTTTTTTTAATTTTTAAATTTTACTTAAATCCAAGTTTAACATGTGGTGTAATAATGATTTCAGGGGTAGAATTTAGTGATTCATCACTTACACATCAATCTTAATCATCATATCTTAAGTTTCAGTTGGGTACCGTACCCCTGTTTGCCAAGGAGAGTATTGATGTTTTTGCTATTAATGACACTTGGTACTGAAAGGTGATTCTGACAGCCTTTAGCAAGGGATTTAAGCTTTTCTATTGAACCGAGAGTCATGGTATTTGGTAGGTTCTTTGTCAGAAAATGAGTGGATATTGGGGCACCTGGGTGGCTCTGTTGATTAAGCATCTGACTCTTGATTTCAGCTCAGCTCTTGATCTCACAGTTGTGAGATTGAGCCCTGCATCAGGCTTCAAGCTGGGTGTGGAACCTGCTTGAGATTCTCCCACCCGCTCCAAAAAAGAAAATGAGTGGTTATTAAGAAAAAGACTGTTTCCTTCATTGTACCTTGGTTAGATGCTAGTAGGCCTGAGAGTCAGATGCACTCAGATTTTGGTGAGAGCTCTGCTTTTTTTTTTTTTTTTTTTTTTTTTTTAATTTTTTTTAACGTTTATTCATTTTTTGAAAGAGACAGAGCCTGCGTGGGGGAGGGGCAGAGAGAGAGGGAGGCATAGAATCCAAAGCAGGCTCCAGGCTCTGGACTGACACAGAGCCCGACGCGGGGCTCGAACCCACGGACCGTGAGATCATGACCTGAGCTGAAGTTGGATGCTCAACCGACTGAGCCACCCAGGCGCCCTGAGCTCTGCTATTTTATATCTGAGTGTACTTGGTAATATTATTTACCTTTACATTTTCTGTCTTAATATCCTTATCTACATAATGGAGACTTAAAACTACACCCAGATTGTGAAGGTGGGGTGGCCTGACGCCACCTAGCACTGTCCGTGGCGCAGAGCAGCCACTCAGTAAACGTGATGTTTTCATTTTTCCTGTTTCTTCGTTAGGGCAGCTGGGAGACCGTTAGACAGCATCTGGGTTCGTGAATACATTTTCACTTTTCTGTACCATCTAATGGCAAAAAAGAATAGATCTAGTTCTTTCCATTTCAAGAATGAGAATATTAGGGGTGCCTGGGTTTGACATCGGCTCAGGTTGTGATCTCATAGTTTGTGTGTTTGAGCCCTGTGTCAGGCTCTTTGCTGTCAGTGCAGAGCCTGCCTTGATCCTCTGTAGCCCTCTCTGTCTGCTCCTTCCCCTCTCTCACATGCGTATGTATGTGTGTGCTCTCTCAAAAAATAAACATTAAAAAAAATGAAAGAGTGAGAACATTAGAACGTGAAAAGGAATTTTTCTGAGATTATTCATATAATTGACGACTAAGAGTAAACTTTTTCTTTCTGGAATTTTGAGATAAAAATGGTTGTAACCTACTTTTTTTCATAAGTGTCTCCAGAAGGCACTGGGGGGATAATGTCTAAGATTTATTTTTAATTTTTTTGAATGAAGCTTTTTATTTTAAGATGATTGTAGGTTCACACGCAGTTGTAAAAAATAACAGAAAGAAATCCTGGGTCCTCTTTACCCATTTTCCCTAAATGGTAACTGTTTACAAAACCGAAGTGGAACAGCTTAATCAGGAAATTGACATTGATACCGTCTACTGATCTTATGTAGATTTCACCAGCTACACGTGTTCTCATTCGTGTGTATATGTGTGTTTAGCTCTCTGCACTGTGATTGTGTTAGGTTCCTGGATCTGTTACCACGGTCAGGATACAGAACAGCTCCCTCAGTGCAAGGGTCCCTCACATCATCCTTTTATACCCACACCTCCCCCCGAGTCCTGCCCCACTCCTCCTCTAACCCTTGGCGATCACTAGTCTGTTTGCCATCTTTATAATTTTGTCACTTCGTGAATGTTATATAAGTGGAAACATACAGTACATAACCTTTGGGGATTGGCTTTTTCCACTCAGCATAATTCCCTTGAGATTCATCCAAGCTGTGTACATCAGCAGTTTGTTTCTCTTTCTTGCTGGGTAGTATTCCATGGTATGGATGTACCATAGCGCGTTTAACCGTCGTCACCCACGGGGAAACATCTGGCTCATATCCAGTTTTTGGCTATTGCAGATAAAGCTGCAAGGAACATTTGTGTATAGATTTTGGTGTAAGCGTAGGTTTTTATTTCTAAGATTTTTATTATGCTTCCCCTTTTCTTTTTCTTCCGTCTGCCCTGTATTCAGATATCCTTTTAGATTTGGATGCTCCTGCTCCTGTCCCGGCACCAGCACCAGCTCCAGTGTCTGCAAGCAATGACTTGTGGGGAGACTTCAGCACTGCTTCCAGGTATGAGCATAGTGAAACCAGCATACTGTCAAGCAGGGTACAGGGAATGTCACCGTCCAATGAAATCTTGATGTGGGAAGGCAGGGCATTTCCAGATCATAGAGTCTTAGGCAGGAAGTTTAGGTAAGGAAGTAGAGTTAGTGCTGGGGATGGTGGGAGAAGAAAGCTGTAGGGTGAAGTTTGGCTGGGATGTTTCAAGCCTTGATAAGTAGAATTTCTGTGAGGTATAGTTTCAGAAAATCTGGGCATTGATTTCTTGGAAACTATTAAGTGAAGAATGGAGTAGCTGTCCTAATTCCTTTGGCTTTCTCTCTGTTCTCCTGTCTTGCAGCTCTGTTCCAAACCAGGCACCACAGCCATCCAACTGGGTCCAGTTCTGAATAGCATTAAGGACAGACTTGAAGAAAAAAAAAATGACCTTGAGGGCACCAATCTGTGAGGGAAGTTAGGAACCCCTTCTCTTCCCAGAACCAAAATTACTGGACAATCTTTTTCATAGCTCCTCCATTGCATTCAAGCTGGATCACGTCACCCCCCTATGTTGTTACTTGCGTACAGCCGAGGAAGAATCTCTCATCTCCTGTTCACTGTTAAGGCAGGGGAGTGGTGGGTCTTCTCATACTTGTGGCTGACTATGCAGGGCCCCAAAGGCCAGATCTCTTTGAGGGAGAAGTGAATTCTAACATCTGTAAAATTGTTCTTTTCAATTCTTCAACTTATTTCAGAATCATCTCATGACCCTGTGTGCCTCTTTGTGAAGCCCTATTGAGCAATTTCAGGGGAGACAAAAACCTTGAAATTTCCTTTCCCACTAGCCTACGACCCTCCAAATGGACTGACCAACCTCAGTGTTTACAGATTCAGAGTTTTGACAGGGATAGGTGTGAAGAAAGACCTGTTTCCTGGGTCTCTGAGATAGACCCTCCTGCAGGCTTATCCTGTCCAGTGAACATCCAGGGCGGGGGGCAGCTCCATCGCCCTCGTGTGTTTACATTGTTTCTTCCTGTGCTCAGAGGGTTTGTTGGTGGCACCTCCACTGTTCTTTTATTTGTTGAATAGTGCAACATCTTTGATCAGTGGGTGTCTCTTAGATGAAGGAGGTTCGAGGGGCTGTGTTTTCCAAGTCCTATTGTAGAGAAGCGTTGACTTTCTTGCAGCTCCGTCTGGTGGCTGCATTTGAAGCGCGGCATTACTTTGTATTTGCCCCATTATTTGACCTGGAGTTGAAGGGTTTAGAGTTTTTAACCTGATCTGTAGAGCAGACGGGTTGAAAAGCACGTAACTCTTTTTCAGTACCCACATTGCCTTGCTGCCTGGGTATCTGGCCCCTTGCGTGAACATTTAGTTTTCAGTGCATCTAGCCCTTTCATAGAAAGCTGCTATTACATACATTGTCACTTATGAAGGAAGCTGGAGAGTCCACGGCACTAGCCGTCCTAGGTTCTGCCCGAGTGACCGCTTCGCTAAACCATCACAGAGGGTATCTCGAAAGCAAGTTGCTCTCCCACCACTTTCCCTTCCCTCTACCCCACCATTCCTTTTACAGTGCTGTGAAGACAGTTCCCTTTCTCAAATGAATGGGCACTATCAGTTGTGTTTGTTAATGAGCAATTTTGAGGGTGAAATGGGAAGATCTCGTTTCTTCCCTCAGCACTTCTTTGGATGTGTACACTTTGGGAGGCTTGTGTTTAGTTTCAAAATATAGTCTCTCTCCTGGATTTCCTTCTTGACTCTTTTTAACTTTGGGTCCATTTTTTTCTCATTGCCTCCTGTTCCAGGCAGCTCTATTCTTACAGAGCCATGGCAGGGCTTTTTAAAATTCCAATAGAAAACACTAAGTGGAAAGTCTATAGAATCACTAGTGACTGACTACTGGGAAACTATTTTCTCAATCTTCCTCCATGTTGTGTTCTTTGTATTCTCAAGATGATAATATATTATGTATTTGAATTGCTGAAAAACTGAAAATGAAATTTAAGATATATGTATATAAAGCGTATGCTGTATTGGTGCAATAATGGTAATTAAAAATATGGAAAAAGGTAGTGTCTCCTTTATCTTTAATTTGCCTATTTCAGTGCCTTTTTAATTCAACTGACCCAATATAAACGGGCCAGTAGGTAATAAATGGACATTTTATATCTAATACTCTTTTTCAAGAAATAGGGTTTCATTCAGCAGTTCAGGCTAGACTTCGGTACTCACGGTTCTAAACCCACAGAGCACTCCACTCCTTATAGAGATCGTATATATTAATTATTCATTTGCTGGTACAGTTCATTTCTTTTGCTTCAGATTATCTTCACGATCGAGGCCACCACTCACGTCCCAGAACTATAATCAGCATCAATGAGGGGAATCTGTGAGACATGGAACTAAAGACAGAGTTATAGACTTTGGAAGCCAGAAGGATCTTGGAGTTCTCATTCAGTGCTTTTCACAGAAGGTGAATCAGAATGATACGTGTGCTTGCTTTTTTAAATAAAGTAACACACTGCTCTCTGTAGAGATTCTCATGTACCTCCTAGAGTAGGGCCTAGATGTCTTTCCCACCCATGGCCTTTCTTATCATTACTGAGGTTGTGAGGCACTGTCACTGACAGAAGTGTATCATAAGCCTCAGGTTTTGTTTGGGGAAGAAAGTGGACAGTCTTTTTGGTTTTTTTGTTTTGTTTTGTTTTTTAGCTCAACCCCCTCAGTTATACATTAGAATCTGCCTTCACAGTTGTAGTGTGAACTGGTATTACTCCACTTCATCCTGATAACCTTCTAGGCAGTTGGCCTGCCTCTAGCTTTCTTTTCTTTTCCTCTAGCTCCAATTCACCTTCCCTGTTGCCACCGGAATCACCTTCCTAAATCAAGCCCTGCCCACGCCCTTTCTTCCCTGACTCATTGTCTTTAATGATTTTCCTTTGCTTAGATCATAAAGGCCAAAGTACCATTTCATCCTCAGCCTTGTTTTCCCTTTCACTCAAAATATGCTCCTGAAACCAGGATACTAGTCATTCTTCAAATGCCATTAGCACCCTGAATATTGACTGCTTGCTAAAATTCCCTCTGCCTACAATACCTTCCTGCCTATTGAAATCCTTCCCGTTTCGTAAAGCTGGCGTGAATAATACTTCATGAAATGTCACCTATTCTTTCAGTCTGAAAAATGATCTCCTTTGTTTTGTTTAGGTTGCTGTTGAAATTCTTTAATAACATTACTTTGTAATATTAATTATGCTAATTAATATTAGTTTGTAATATTAGTTAGAATTTAGTTTTTAAGCTCTTTGAACATAAGGACCATGTCTTCATTTTTATCTACAAACCATACTTCCCTATACTTTTGTGTTATAGTAGATGCTCATTAAATACTTGTCGAATTAACAGTGATTTCAGTGAAGATGGATTAGAAATCAGTAAGTTGGGTATTTTCCTTCTTTTACTCATTCTCAGGGTTGTTCCTAGCTACATGATGTAAGTGTTCTTTGTATGCTTTGTCATAGTTGCAGAAAATCTCATTTATGTGCTCCAAAATCCATCACTATGAGGGAATCAAAAAGGCAGTGATGAAGAAAAATTTTACTTTGGTACATAAACCCTGTGACCTGGGAAAAGAAAAATGGTATTGTAAATAAAGCACAGCTGCGGATACGCTTGGTAATTTACGGTCTCATTTTGATGACCATCACTGTCTTAAGATGACATTGCACTTTGGTTATGTTTTAGTTATCTTGTAGCTTAAAAAAACACACCATTTCTGTTATTGCCTCTTAACTGTGCATGACACACACATACGGTATGTGACTATAGAACTCCCACTTGGGGGCAATGGGGTGGCTCAGTTGGTTAAACGTCTGACTCTTGATTTCATCTCAGGGTTTTGAGTTCAAGCCCCATGTTGATGCTAGGTGTGAGGCCTACTTAAAAGAAGAAAAAAAACAAACAACAGCTCCTACTCAAGAGCTCCCCATCAATCACACACATATTCTCTTGAGAAAGAAAGGAAAAATGAGAGTTATCTTGATTTTCAGGTCCCTTAACCCTGGGGGACTTACATATAGGCTTGTGATTGTTTTGGGCATTTATTTCAGATTTTGCCATTATTGTCATTTTCAGTCCCGTTTTGAAAGATATCAAAGTAGAGCGGTAGTTCATTTTTTTGAAAAAGCTCTGGTATAGTTGAATTGGCTACATCTGAGCCGGGAGTAACGTAATTGTCCACAGTGCCCTCCTGTTCTGCCTTATCGGTCTACTCAGTCTAAGCACAGTGTCATCAGCTCAATTAAAACACAGTAACGCGGGGGGTGCCTGGGGGGCTCAGTCGGTTGAGTGTCCAACTCTTAATTTTGGCTCAGGTCATGGTCTCACAGTTGGTGAGATCGAGCTCCGTGTCCTGCGTGGGATTCTCTCTCTCCCTCTCTCTCTGCCCCTCCTCATGCTCTCTCTCTCTTTCTCTCTCACTCAAAGTAAATACACATTAAAAAACCCACAATAATGCATTAAGACCCATTGTGGATTACTTGCTTTTTAATATTTTCTTTTCCCTTACATGTGTTCTGCCACTGAACCTATACTAGGAAAGAATGTCATTGAAGCCCTTTCTGTGAATGCTACCTCTGGCTGCATATCAGCATGGGGCCACTAGAGGGCAAGCTCCCTCTAGCAACTCCAGCAACTGTAGGAAATACTGCTCATACATCCTGGTGACGGAAGGTGTTTAAAGAGAAAGACGTACATGAAGACTGTCAAGGGACATATCTATGGAGTCTAACCATGCATTTGATGCATTTGTTGAGAATGTAGAAAGGTAGCTCTTTAGGTAGGCAGAAAATGAAGTACAGAATAATACTTTCTTCAGACTTTAATAAATAAATATTTGAATGAGGAATGTACTTATTAATTTTAATGACCCTTCCCCTGATCCTATCAGAATAGATGACTAATGGGTAGTAAAGTGTAGTCGTGGTTATGACCATGGATTTGGGAGGGAACAAATTGCCACAGTGCAAAATTTTGCTGTGCCACTTACTTTTTTTTTTTTTTTTTTTAATGTTTATTTATTTTTGAGAGAGACAGAGCATGAGCAGGGGGAGGGACAGAAAGAGAAGGACACAGAATCCAAAGTGGGCTCCAGGCTTTGAGCTGTCAGCACAGAGCCCAACGTGGGGCTCGAACCCACAAACCATGAAATCATGACCTGAGCCGAAATCAAGAGTCAGACACTTAAACGACTGAGCCACCCAGGCGCCCCATTGGTTTTTTAGCTTTGGACAAGTTACTTAACATTTGTTTGCCTTGGTTTATTCCTATGTGATATGAATATAATAGTTCCTAGTTTTCTAGAGTTATTGTCACAATAATATTTTTTATTTTTATTTTTTTACTGAAAAATTTTTTAGTGTTTTGTTTTTTTTTAATACAATTTATTGTCAAGTAATGGCTAACATACAGTGTATACAGTGTGCTCTTGGTTTTGGGGGTAGAGTCCCATGATTCATCGCTCACATGCCACACCCAGTGCTCATCTCAACAAGTGCCTTTCTCAATGCCATCACCCATTTTCCCCTCTCCCCCGCACCCCCTCCCATCAGCCCTCAGTTTGTTTTCTGTATTTAAGAGTCTCTTATGGTTTGCCTCCTTCTCTGTTTGAAACTATTTTTTCCCCTTCCCTTCCCCCATGGTCTTCTGTTAAGTTTCTCAAGTTCCACATACGAGTGAAAACATGGTATCTGTCTTTCTCTGACTGACTTATTTCACTTAGCATATTGCCCTCTGGTTCCTTCCACGTTGTTATAAATGGCAAGATTTCATTCTTTCTCATTGCCAAGTAGTATTCCATTGTATATATAAATCACATCTTCTCTATCCATTCGTCAGTTGATGAACATCTGGACTCTTTCCATAATTTGGCTATTGTTGATAGCACTGCTATAAACCCTGGGTTACATATGCCCCTATGAATCAGCACTCCTGTATCCTTTGGATACCTTCTTAGTAGTGCTATTGCTGGGTCATAGGATAGTTCTATTTTTAATTTTTTGCGGAACCTCCACACTTTTCCAGAGCGGCTGCACCAGTTTGCCTTCCCACCAACAGTGCAAGAGGGTTCCTGTTTCTCCACATCCTCGCCAACATCTGTTGTTTCCTGAGTTGATTTTAGCCACTCTGACTGGTGTGAGGTGGTATCTCAGTGTGGTTTTGATTTGTATTTCCTTGATGATGTGTGATGTTGAGCATGTTTTCATGTGTCTGTTGGTCATCTGGATGTCTTCTTTGGAAAAATGTCTGTTCACATCTGTTGCCCATTTCTTCACTGGAGTACTTGTTTTTTGGGTGTCAAGTTTGGTGAGTTCTTTATAGATTTTGGATACTAACCCTTTATCCGATATGCCATTTGCAGATGTCTTCTCCCATTCCGTCGGTTGCCTTTTAGTTTTGTTGATTGTTTCCTTTGCAGTGCAGAAGCTTTTTATCTTGATGAGGTCCCAATAGTTCATTTTTGCTTTCATTTCCCTTGCCTTGAGAGATGGTGACAATAACATTTTAAAGTGCTCAGGATGGCCTGGCACATGGGACTACTACTGCTGCTTAATGGCTATTCTAATTCTGGCTATCAGGATGTGCAATAAAATGGTAAGTGTAAGGACATAATGATGGGAGTTCTTTTCTTTTTTAAAAAATAAATTTTTATCGAGATATAATTGACATATGTAACATGACATTAGGCATGTGCCACATATTGATTTGATACATTTATATATTGTAATATGGTTACTACCATTGTGTTAGGTAGCACTTCTATTACATCACAGAATTATTATTTCTTTTTTCTGGTGAGAACAGTTAAGATCTAGTCTCTTACCCCTTTGAAGGTTATAATACAGTATTGCCTATAATCACTATGCCATGCATTAGATGTCCAGGACTTATCTACTGGTGGCAAGTTTGTACCCTTAAACCACATCTCCCCAACTCTCCTACGCCCTAGCCCTTGGTAACCACCAATCTACTCTTTGTTTCTGTGAGTTTGGGTTTTTTCAATTTCACAGAGAAATGATAACATATATTTGTCTTTGTCCGTCTGACTTGTCTCATTTGGCATTGTCCCTCAAGGTCCATCTATGTGGTTGCAAATGGCAGGTTTTACTTCTTTCTTATGGCTGAATATGTACACACATATATACACCACATCATAAATGGACACAGGGTGTTTCCATATCTTGATCTTTCTGAGTAATGTCGCACGAAACATCGGAGTGCTTCCATCTCTCCAGTATCCTATTTTCATTACTTTTGGATGTATATCTAGAAGTGGAATTGCTGGATCATATCGTAGTTTTGTTTTTAATGGTTTGAAAGACCTCCATACTGTTTTCTGTAGTGCTGTACCAATTTGCCTTTCCATCAACCGTGTACAAGGGTTTCCTTTTCTCCACATCCTTGCCAACTTTTGTTAACTCTTGTCATCTTGATGACAAGGTGTGAGGTGATATTTGATTGTGGTTTTGATTTGCATTTCCCTGATGTTTACTGATGCTGACCATCTTTCTTGTGAATGGGCCCCAAGCATCACTCCTGCCAGGCTGGGCCCTAGGGCTTGGAAGGGAGTAAAGTAGAAATAGTATCTTTGTGGTCTTGAGTCACATTGAGACAGTCAACTACTTGTGACTAAATAAACCTTTTGTAAATGAAAGAAAAAAAGAGCTGTTGACCATTTTGTCTTCTTTGGAAAAATGTCTATTTAGTTCCTCTGCCCATTTTTAATTGGATTGTTTTTTTGTTACCAAGTTGTAGGAGTTCCTTAAATATTTTGAGTATTAACTCCTTGTCACATATATGGTTTGTGAATATTTTTCCCCATTCCATAGGTTGTCTTCATTTTTTTTTTAATGTTTCTCTTGTGCAAAAGATATTTAGTTTGATACAGTTCCACTCGTTGATTTTTGCTTTTGTTGCTTGTGCTCTTTGTATCATATCTAAAAAATCATTGCCAAGACTAATGTCAGGGAACTTCCTCCCTATGTTTTCTTATAGAAGTTTACCATATCAGGTCTTAAATTTAAATCTTTAACCTATTTTGAGTTAATTTTTAGGAGTGTTGTAAAAAAAAATGTGGACATTTTAACAATATTAACTCTTTCAATCCATGAACACAAGATGACTTTTCATGTTTTGTTTTCAGTTTTTTTTTCATCAAAGTTGCAGTGTTTGGGGTATAGAAATTTCACCTTCTTGGTTGAATTTATTCCAATTTTGTTGTTTTTGGTGCTATTGTGAATGGGATTGTTTTCTTTATTTCTTTTTCATGAAATGAATTTGGGAGTGTTTTTCCCTCTTGAGTTTTTGGTAGAATTCTCCTTTAAAATCATCTGGTTATGGACTTTTCTTTGTTGGCAGGTTTTGGATTTCTGATTAAAAATCCTTACTTGTTACTGGTCTGTTCATATTTTCTGTTATTTACTGATTTAGTCTTGGTAGGCTGTATGTTTCTAGGAATGTTTTCATTTTTCTAGGTTATCCAGTTTCTTGGCATATAATTGTTTATAGTAGTCTCTTACTATTCTTTGTATTTCTGTAGTACCAGTTGTAATGTCTCCTCTTTCATTTTGTAGTGTACTTATTTGAGTCTCCTTTTTCTCTCTGTCTTGCTAAAGGCAAGGCAATTTTATCTTTTCAAAACACCAGCAGAGTTTTGTTGATCTTTTCTATTGTTTTTCTGGTCTCTGTTTCATTTATTTTCATTTTGACTATTGTTATTTCATTCTTTGCACTAACTCTGGGCTTAGTTTGTTTTTCTTTTTCTAATTTCTTGAGGTGTAGTGAGGTTCTTTATTTGAGATGTTTCTTTTTTCTTAATGTAAGAATGTACCGCCAGAAACTTATCTTTTAGAATTACTTTTGTAGCCTCGCATAGGTTTTGGTATGTTATGTTTTTACTTTTGTTTCAAGCTATTTTTTGATTTCCTGCTTGATTGCTTTGATGTATTGGTTATTCAGGGTTGTGTTAATTTTCATATATTTATGAATTTTCTAGGTTTTCTTCTATTACTGATTTCTAGTTTCATACTATTGTGGTTGGAGAACATTTCAGTCTTTTTAAATTTCCTGAGACTTTTTTTGATCTAACATACGATCTGTTCTGGAGAATGTTATGTTTGCACTTGAGAAGAATGTGTATTCTACTGGTGTTGGATGGAACGTTCTGTATATGTCTGTTAAGTCCCTTAGTCTGAAGAATGGCTGCAGTCCAACATTTTCTTGTTGATTTTTCTATCTGGGTGATCCATCCGTTGTTGAAGGTGGTATACTGAAGTCTCTTGCTATTACTGTACCATCTATTTCTCCCTTCAAATCTGTTAGTATTTACTTAATATATTTAGGTGCTCTGCTGTTGGATGCATATATATTTGGGGTTGTTATATCTTCTTGACATTATTTAATGACTTTATTTTTTTGTTACCATTTTTGGCTTCAAGTCTGTTTTGTGGTATATGGATCGCCATCCCATTCTCTTTTGGTTTCTACTTGTGTGGAATATCTTATCCCATCCATTCACTCTTCACTTATGTGTATCGTTAAAACTGAAGTGGGTGTCTTGTAGGTTATATATAGTTGAGTCTTGGTTTTTTTATCCATCTAGTCACTTTATGTCTTCTCATTGGGGAATTCAATCCATTTACATTTAGAGTAATTGACAGGTAAGGATTTACTAATGCCATTTTTAAAATTGTTTTTTTTGTTTTGTAGTTCCCTTGTTCCTTTCTTCTTCTCTTGCTGCCTTCTTTTGTGAATTGATGGTTTTCTGTAGTGGTATGTTTTGATGCCCCTCTCTTAATGTTTTTGACTCTACTGTAGGCTTGGAAACTTCCATAAAGCACCATATATATGTATGTATGTGTGTGTATACACATATATGAAATAGTCTTTTATGCTGATAACAATTTAACTTTGCATACAAAAACTCTACCCTTTTATTCCCCCTTTTATGTTTTTGATGTCACTATTTACCTCTTGTTATATTGTATATCTATTTAATTATTCTAGCTATAGCTGTTTTTAATGCCTTTGTGTTTAACATTTATGCTAGAATTAAATGAATATAGCTATAGGCTTATCTTTACCAGTGTGTTGAATACTTTCATATTACTAACTAGCAATTTTTCATTTTAGCTTGAAGAATCCTTTCAGCATTTATTATAAAGCAAGTCTAGTAGTGATGAGCACCCTCAACTTATGTTTCTTAGGGAAAGTCTTTCTCTCACCTTCATTTTTAAACTTTAAAAAAAAATTTATTTTAGAGAGAGGGAGAGTGTGTGGTGGGGCAGAGGAAGAGGGAGAGAGAGAGAGAGAGAGAGAGAGGGGAACAGGGGGAGAGAGAGAAAGAGAGAGAGAGAGAGAGAGAATCCCAAGCTGAGCATGGATCCTGATGCAGGGCTTGATCCCATGACTCTGGGATCATGACCTGAGCCAAAATCAAGAGTCAGACACTCAACTGACTGAGCCACCCAGGCACCCCTCACCTTCATTTCTGAATGATAATTTTCGTGGGTAAAATATTCTTGGTTGACTGTTTCTTTCTTTCAGCACTTTGAACACGAATATATCATCTCATTCTCTTCTGGCTTGCAAGGATTCTACTGGCAAATCTGCTTATGGCTTTGTGTGAGAGAGACATTTTTTCTCTTGCTGCTTTTTAAATCTCTTTGTTTTTGATTTTAGACAGTTTTACCATAATGTGTCCTGGAGAAGATAATTTATTTTATTAATTGAAGTATTAACACACAGTGTTTTATTAGTTTCAGGTATACCACGTAATGATGCAATAGTTGTACATATTACTCAGTGCATGAGAAGTATAGTCACTATGTGTCTCCAAACCACGTTATTATAATGTTATTGACTGTATTCCTTGTGTTGTGCTTTTCATCTCTGTGACTTATTTTTTTTTTTTTTTTTTTTTTTTTGTAGCTGGAAGTTCATACTTTTTAATCCCCTTTATCTATTTTGCTTATCCCCCCACCGACCTCCCCTCTGGCTACCACCAGTTTATTCTCTGTATTTGAGTCTTTTTATTTTTTATTTTTTGTCTCTTTGTTTGTTTGTTTTTCTTAAATTCCACATGCGAATGAAATCATATGGTATTTGCCTTTGTCTGTTTGACTTACTTCACTTACCATTATACGCTCTAGGGCTATCCATATTACAAATAGCAAGATCTCTTTCTTCCTTACAGCTGTGGGATATTCCATTACACACACACACACCCCACATCTTCTTTATCCATTTATCTATTGGTAGACACTTGGGTTGCTTCCATTTTTTGGCTACTGTAAACAATGCTGCAGTAAACATAAGGGGTGCCTCTTAAGGGGTGAATTAGTGTTCTTGTTTTCCCAGTGGTGGAATTACTGGATCATACACTATTTCTAATTTTAATTTTTTTGAGCAGCCTCCGTACTGTTTTCCACGGTTGCTGTACCAATTTGCATTCCCACCAATGGTGCGTGAGGCTTCCTTTTTCTCCCCATGTTATTTCTTGTCTTTTTGATTCTAGCCATTCTGACAGGTATGAGGTGATATTTCATTGTGGTGTTGATTTGCATTTCTCTGATGAAGACATACATATGTCTTCTTTAGAAAATATTCAGGTCCTCTGCCCATTTTTAATAGGATTATTTTTTTGGGGGGGGGTATTGAGTTGTAGTTCTTTATATATTTTGGATTTTAACCCCTTATTGAATATATCATTTGCAGATTTCTTCTCCTGGTCAGTGGGTGGCCTTTTCATTTTGTTGATTTGTTTCCTTCATTGTGCAGAAGTTTTTTATTTTGGTGTGGTCCCAATAGTTTATTTTTGCTTTTGTTTTCCTTGCCTCAGGAGACATATCTTGAAAACCGTTTCTATAACCGATGTAGAAATTATTGCCTATGTTTTTTTTTTTTTTTTGTGGGGAATTTTATGGTTTCCTGTCTCATATTTAGGTTTTTATTTATTTAAATTAAAACAATTTTTTTAATGTTTATTTATTTTTGAGAGAGAGCGAGAGAGAGATTAGGGGAGAAACAGAGAGAGAGGAAGACAGAATCTGAAGCAGGCTCCAGGCTCTGAGCTGTCAGCACAGAGCCTGATGCAGGGCTTGAACCCACAAACCATGAGACATGATCTGAGCTGAAGTCAGATGCTTAACCAATTGAGCCACCCAGGCATCCCTATTTATTTTTTATTTTTACTTTTTAAAAGTTTAAAAAAAATGTTTATTTTTGAGAGACAGACAGAGACAGAGAGCGATCAGGGGAGGGGCAGAGAGAGAGGGAGACACAGAATCCAAAGCAGGATTCTCTGAGCTATCAGCACAGAGCCTGACGTGGGGCTCGAACCCATGAACCATGAGATCATGACCTGAGCCAAAGTCAGATGCTTAACTGACTGAACCTCCTGGGTACACCTTTCTTTTTTTTTTTTTTTTTTTATTAAATTTTTTTTTTTTTTTTTTTTTTACTGGTTGGTTATTTTTGAGAGAGAGAGAGAGGAGCAAGAGCAAGAGCACAAGTGGGGGAAGGGCAGAGAGAGAGGGAGACAGAATCCAAAGCAGGCTCCAGGCTCTGAGCTGTCAGCACAGAGCCCCATGTGGGGCTCGAACTCACGAATTGTGAGATCATGACCTGAGCCACAGTCAGATGCTTAACCAACTGAGCCACCCAGGTGCCCCCCTTTTATTTTTACTTGTAAAGAGAAAAAGCACAAACTGGGGAGAGGGGCAGAGGGAGAAAGAGAGAGAATCTCAAACAGGCTCCCTGCTCAGCACAGAGCCTGACATGGGGGCTCAATCCCAGGGCCCTGGGGTCATGACCTGAGTGGACATCAAGAGCTTGACACTCACCCAGCTGAGCCCCCTGCACCCCACACTTAGATTTTTAACCTGAGTTTATTTTTGTGTATGGTGTAAGAGTGTTCCAGTTTCATTCTTTTACATGTAGTTGTCCAGTTTTCCTAGCACCATTTGTTGAAGAGATGGTCTTTTACCCACTGTATATCCATGGCTTTCTTTGTCATAAAGTAATTGACCATATAAGTTTGAGTTTATTTCTGGGCGCTCTATTCCATTTCATTGATCTACGTGTCTGTTTTGTGCCAGTACCGTACTGTTTCTTTCTTTCTTTTTTTTTTAAGTGCCACAGAGAAGACTGCATATTTCTTCTCTGTGCTTTTCTTTTTCTTTTTCTTTTTTTTAATTTTTAAGTTGTTTATTATTTACTTTTTTTGAGAGAGAGAGACAGAGCATGAGCAGGGGAGGGGCAGAGAGGGAGGGAGACACAGAATCCAAAACAGGCTCCAGGTTCTGAGCTGTCAGCACAGAGCTGGATGTGGGGCTCGAACTCTTGAACTGTGAGATCATGACCTGAGCCAAAGTCGGACGCTTAACTGACTGAGCCATCCAGACCCGAGTACCCTACTGTTTTGATGACTACAGCTTTGTAGTACATCTTGAAATCTGGAATTGTGATACCTCTACCTTTGTTCTTCTTTGCAGAAGATCATTTGAATTGCATTTTTGTGGTGATGTCTTCCTTTGTGAATTTGAATGTCCAAATCTCTCTCTAGGTTTGGGACATGTTTAGCCATTATTTCTTTTCTTTTCTTTTTTTTTTTTTAATGTTTATTTCTGAGACAGAGAGAGAGACAGAGCATAAGTGGGGGAGGGGCAGAGAGAGAGGGAGACACAGAATCAGAAGCAGGCTCCAGGCTCTGAGCTGTCAGCACAGAGCCTGATGCGGGGCTTGAACTCACAAACCATGAGATCATGACCTGAGCCGAAGTTGGTCACTCAACCGACCGAGCCACCCAGGCGCCCCTAGCCATTTTTTCTTTAAAGAGCTTTCTTTATTTCTTTAAAGAGCCATTATTTCTTTAAAGAGCATTATTTCTTTAAAGAGCTTTTTATTTCCTGGGACTCCAATGATGTGTGTTTGTTTTAATGGTTTCCGATAAGTCTTGTAGAGTTTATTCCTCTCTTTTCATCTTTTTTCTTTTTGCTCTCTAGATTTCGTTTGATCTATCTTCTAGATCAAAATTCTTTGTTCTGCTTGGTTAAGGCTGCTGTTGAAGCTTTCTGTTGAATTCTTCAGTGATAATTCTTCAGCTACAAAATTTCTGATATTTTCTTATGATCTCTGTTGGACTTCTTTTTTCTTGTATTGTTTTTCTAATATGAAATTGTTTCTCTCAGTTCTCTGAGCATCTTTAGAACAATTATTTTGAATTCTTTGTTAGGTAATTCCTAGATCGCCATTTCTTTGGGGCTAGTTACTAGAGGTTTACTGTATCCCCCTGCATATTTCCCTGATTCTTCATTATCCTTGTAGCCTAGTATAGTTGTCTGAATATTTGAAGAAACAGCCCCTCTTCTAGACCTATGGCCTAACTTGCTTAAGGGAAGGCATTTGTCTGTGGGTGGGCCTATGCTAGAGCATGCTGTGACCCCAGTTCTAGTGGTGCAGGGTGCCAACTGCTGGGGTGTGTAGTTGTGCCATAGATGGGGTGGGGCACGATGTGTCTTTGGCTCAGACCGTTGGGGTCCACGGCATTGACGCTCGTTTTTGACACTTGTTTTGGAGTCCCCAGCAGTTTGGGCCAGGGCAGGCAGTGGTGGTGGCTGGGGCTTGTGGTATGCACACACTTGGGTGTGGGGACCAGCTGCGAGAGCCAGTTAAGCGGTGAGGACCAGTTGCAGCCACATGGAATAGTGGGGGCCAGGGCAGGCCGCAAGGGTGGGAGCCAGCTTTGGGCTCACCGGCAACAGCCTGGGCCGTTGGTGCATTCTCCTCTAGTTGCATGGTCTCCCCCTCTGGGTGTGTGCACGGTAGTGGTGGCCAGTGATAGGCATCAGGCTGGTGGCGTGCAAGTGTATAGCTGGAGAAGCTACACTTAAGTGCACACATGACGTTTGGGGTAATCCTCTGGTGTCCATGCTAGCATCTTGTATTGGAACAGCTGCAGAGGCCATGGTTGACTGCTGGTGTGGTTCAGGGGCTCTGGCGGGGGGGTGGGGGTGGTGTGCACGGAGAGGTGGTGGAACGGGGAGGGACTCGGATGTCTGATGTCAGCAAATGTGAGTATCTGTGAGGCAAACGCTGGTGAAATCTACAGGGAGTCTGCCGCGGTCGTTAGTTTCTGCAGTGGCACAATCTGGGTTTTCTGCGGATCATGTCGCCGAGCTGTGAAATGTGACCTGTGACCATGCGTGGCTGCTGTTGGTAGCTTCTGCTTTTCTTCCTTGTTCCTAGCTGATGCTATGCAACTCGACTCTGCCAGTCTGGGTGGGTTGAAACTGAAGTGAGACCTTCTTGAAGCGCTCTGAAAGGCTAGGGAGGCTGATCATTCACCCCATTTTTCCCTTTCCTGGTAAGGAGAACTCTTTCCAGCTGGGAAGAACCCTCTTGGTGCTGAGCAGTGTTGCCTTGGGTGGTCCGGGGTGGGAGGGTGGGAAAGTGCAGGCAAAATGAAGCTGTTTGTTCTCTTCCTGTGTGGTTATTCTCAGGTTTTTTGTTCCACCGTGTTGCTAAAGTTTCTGAAGTAGACTTCACAGCTCTCCTAGAGCAGTTTTTGTTCATGGATAGCTGTTGATCTTTGCGGGGGGACCGAGGCTGGGAATCTCAACGGGTCACCCGTTTTGGTGATGTGAAAAATAATTATTCAGTTCCTTTATATCTGATGGAACAAGATATTCCAGATTCCTCTTGTTCTTAACTACTGGTTTTTCTTTTTTGATCTAAAGCCCCGGGAGAGAGGTATTACTGATGGGTGGTCTGTGCTTTGCTGTGTCGAAGCTTTTTATTTTGCTGCAGCCCCACTTGTTTATTTTTGCTTTTGTTGCCTTTGCTTGTGTGTCAAATAACATTATTGTGTTACATACTTGGCAGTTGTTAAGAGTGTAGACCAGTCACGTGAAGGGATGGATGTGTTAACTAACCCTATGGTAGTATTCATTTTCCAATATATATGTGTATCAAATCATTACTGTATACATCTTAAACTTACATTTTTTATATTTCAATAGTATCTCCACAAAGCTGGAAAAAATGACAGATACTGTATGATCTCATTTATATGTGGAATCTAAAGAAACTGAACTCAGAGTGAATCATGGTTGCCAGGGACCAGGAGCCAAGGGAAATAGAGAGATGCTGGTCACAGGGTGCACACTTCCAGCTCTAAGATTAACAAGTTCTGGAGATCTACTGTATAGCATTGTGAGTATAGTCTAATATTGTCAAATACTGTGTTATATAATTGAAATTTGCTAAGAGAATGGATTTTAAATGTTTTCACTACAAAAAAAGAAAGGGCAATTATATGAAGTTATGGAGGTATTTACTAACTCTGTTGTAATAATTTCACAATATATTCATATATCAAATTATCACATTGTACACCTTAAACTTACACAAAGTTCTATGTCCATTTTTATCTCAATAAAGCCTGAAGAAAAGTACAAATAAAGGTGACTTATTACATTAATCTATGCTCAGGAGCTTAGACATAGCTTGGTGATGTTAATCAGATGTGTCTTTGCTGTTTATATATTTATTTTTGTGAGAGAGAGAGAGAGAGAGAGAGCGAGTGCTCGCATGTGCACAAGCAGGGGAGGGACAGAGAGAGAGGGAGATAGAGAATCTGAAGCAGGCTCCAGGCTCTGAGCTGTCAGCACAGAGCCTGATATGGGACTTGAACCCACAGACTGTGAGATCATGACCTGAGCCAAAGTCGGATGCTTAACCGACTGAGCCACCTAGGTGCCCTAAAAAGTTTTTTTTTTAATGTTTATGTATTTTTGAGAGAGAGAAGGAGAGAGAGTGTGATCAGGGGAGGGACAGAGAGAGGATCCCAAACAGGTTCCACACTGTCAGCAAGGAGCTCGACGTGGGGCTCCATCCTATGAACGGTGAGATCGTGACCTGAGCTGAAATCAAGAGTCGGATGCTTAACCCACTGAGCCACCCAGGTGCCCCAAGTTAGCTGCTTTTTGCCAAGAGTATGCTTCACATTTGGTGGTTGAAGGTCAGATTCAGGGGGAAACTCTAAAGGGCTGATTCTGAGATATTTTCTTGGCAGGAGGAGTATCTTTGAGTCATTGGCAGGTTGCCACAACCTATATTTAGTTGCATGGGACTTCTGCAAAAATAATATTCAGCAATAGGGGGACTAGAGACACACAGTTTTTCCATTTCTCACCAGCCACCACATAAACTCCATCTTTTTAAAATCCAAATCCTTAATATTTTTATATGTTCCAAGGAATCAAAATTTTTGATTCGAAAGAGATTTAATGACAGTTTTGTAGAAAATATCCATAACATCTTTGAAAGATAGTTATCCAATATCTGCTTCAGTAGCTCACTCTTTGAAAGATAACCTTTTATGTATGTATGTATGTATGTACATAGGTTGTACATATGTATTTGCAAGAAGTAGCAGTTTATGTTTATATATGTATTTATTTTTTAAAATACAATTTCTTGTCAAGTTAGCTAACATACAGTGTATACAGTGTGCTCTTGACTTTGGGAGTAGATTCCCATGATTCCTTGCTTACATACAACACCCAGTGCTCATCCCAACAAGTGCCCTCCTCAATGCCCATCACCCATTTTCCCCTCTCCCCCGCACCTCCCCCCCCATCAGCCCTCAGTTTGTTCTCTGTATTTAAGAGTCTCTTATGGTTTGTTTGTCTCCCCTCTCTGTTTGAAACTATTTTTTTCCCTTTACCTTTCCTCATGGTCCTCTGTTAAGTCTCAAATTCCACATATGAGTGAAAACATATGATATCTGTCTTTCTCTGACTTATTTCACTTAGCATAATGCCCTCCAGTTCCATCTGCGTTGTTGCAAATGGCAAGATTTCATTTTTTCTCATTGCCAAGTAGTATTCCATTATATATATAAACCACATTTTCATTATCCATTCATCAGTTGATGGACATTTGGGCTCTTTCCATAATTTGGCTATCGTTGATAGCACTGCTGTAAACATTGGGGTACATGTGCCCCTATGAATTAGCACTCCTGTATCCTTTGGATAATTTCCTAGTAGTGCTATTGCTGGGTCGTAGGGTAGTTCTATTTTTAATTTTTTGCAGAGCCTCCACACTTTTCTGGCTGCACCAGTTTGCATTCCCACCAACAGTGCAAGAGGGTTCCCTTTTCTCCACATCCTCGCCAGCATCTGTTGTTTCCTGAGCTGTTAATTTTAGCCGCTCTGACTGGTGGGAGGTGATATCTCAATGTGGTTTTGACTTGTATTTCCCTGATGGTGAGTGATGTTGAGCGTCTTTTCATGTGTTTATTTGTCATCTGGATATCTCCTTTGGATAAGCGTCTATTCATGTCTTCTGCCCATTTCTTCACTGGATTACTTGTTTTTCGGGTGTTGAGTTTGGTAAGTTCTGTATAGATTTTGAATACTAACCCTTTATCTGATATGCCATTTGCAAATATCTTCTCTCATTCCTTCAGTTGCTCTTTAGTTTTGTTGATTGTTTCCTTTGCAGTGCAGAAGCTTTTTATCTTGATGAGGTCCCAATAATTTATTTTTGCTTTTTTTTTCCCTTTGCCTTCAGAGATGTGTGGAGTAAGAAGTTGCTGTGGCTGAGGTAAAAGAGGTTGTTGCCTGTTTTCTCCTCTAGAGTTTTGATGGTTTCCTGTCTCACATTTAGGTCTTTTATCCATTTTGAGTTTATTTTTGTGTATGGTGTAAGAAAATGGTCCAGTTTCATTCTTTTGCATGTTGCTGTCCGGTTCTCCCAGCACATTTGCTAAAGAGACTGTCTTTTTTCTGTTGGATACTCTTTCCTGCTCTGTCAAAGATTAGTTGGCCTTACATTCGTGGGTACAATTCTGGGTTCTCTATTCTATTCTGTTGGTCTATGTCTGTTTTTGTGCCAATACCATACTGTCTTGATGATTGTAACTTTGTAGTAGAGGCTAAAGTCCGGGATTGTGATGCCTCCTGCTTTGGTTTTCTTTTTCAACATTGCTTTGGCTATTCAGGGTCTTTTGTGGTTCCATACAAATTTTAGGATTGTTTGTTCTAGCTCTGAGAAGAATGCTGGGGCAATTTTGATTGGGATTGCATTGAATGTGTAGATTGCTTTGGGTAGTATTGACATTTTAACAATATTTGTTCTTCCAATCTATGAGCATGGAATGTTTTTCCATTTCTTTGTGTCTTCCTCAGTTTCTTTTGTAACTTTTCTATAGTTTTCAGCATACAGATCTTTTACATCTTTGGTTAGGTTTATTCCTAGGCATTTTATGGTTCTGGTGCATTTGTAAATGGGACCAACTTCTTGATTTCTCTTTCTGTTGCTTTGTTATTGGTGTATAGAAATGCAACTGATTTCTGTACATTGATTTTGTATCCTGTGACTTTGCTGAATTCATGTATCAGTTCTAGCAGTTTTTTGGTGGAGTCTTTTGGGTTTTCCATGTAAAGTGTCATGCCATCTGTGAAAAGTGAAAGTTTGACTTCTTTTTTGCCAATTTGGATGCCATTTTGTTTTCTGATTGTTGAGGCTAGGACTTCCAACACTATGTTAAACAACAATGGTGAGAGTGGACATCCCTGTCGTGTTCCTGATCTTAGGGGGAAAGCTCTCAGTTTTTCCCCATTGGGGATGATATTAGTGGTAGGCTTTTCATATATGGCTTTTCTGATGTTAAGGTATGTTCCTTCTATCCTGACTTTCTTGAGGGTTTTTATTAAGAAAGGATGCGTTTTGTCAAATGCTTTTTCTGCATCTATTGACAGGATCATATGGTTCTTATCCTTTTTTCTACTAATGTGATGTATTGATTGAAAGTGTTGAACCAGCCCTGCAGCCCAAGAATGAATTCCACCTGATCATTGTGAATAATTCTTTTAATATACTGTTGAATTCGATTTGCTAGTATCTTGTTGAGAATTTTTGGTTCCATGTTCATCAGGAATATTGGCCTGTAATTCTCCTTTTTAGTGGGTTCTCTCTTTGGTTTGGGAATCAAGGTAATGCTGGTTTCATAGAATGAGTCCGGAAGCTTTCCTTCTATTTCTGTTTTTTGGAATGGCTTGAGAAGGATAGGTATTAACTCTGCTTTAAATGTCTGGTAGAATTCCCTTAGGAAGCCGTCTGGTCCAGGACTCATTTGTTGGGAGATTTTTGATAACTGATTCAATTTTCTTTGCTGGTTATGGGCCTGTTCAAATTTTCTATTTCTTCCCATTTGAGTTTTGGTAGTATGTGGGTATCTAGGAATTTGTTCATTTCTTACAGGTTGTCCAGTGTGTTGATATATCATTTTTCACAGTATTCTCTAATAATTGTTTGTATTTCTGTGGTGTTGGTTGTGATCTCTCCTCTTTCATTTGTGATTTTATCTATTTGGGTTCTCTCCCTTCTCTTTTTGAGAAGTCTGGCTAGGGGTTTATCAGTTTTGTTTATTCTTTCAAAAAACCAGCTCTGGGATTCATTGATCTGTTCTGCCGTTTTTTGTATTCTACATTATTTATTTCTGCTCTAATCTTATTATTTCTCTTCTGCTGCTGGCTTTGGGGTTTCTTTGCTTTCTGCTTCTAGCTCCTTTAGATGTGAGATTAGGTTTTGTATTTGGGGGTTTTTTCTTGTGTCTTGAGGTAGGCCTGGATTGCAATGTATTTTCCTCTTATGACTGCCTTTGCTGCATTTGAAAGTTTGGATTGTCATGTTTTCATTTGCTTCCATATATTTTTAAATTTCTTCTTTAATTGCCTGGATGACCCATTCATTCTTTAGTACGATGTTCTTTAACATCCATGCATTTGGAGGCTTTCCAAATTTTTTCTTGTGGTTGATTTCGTTTCACAGTGTTGTGATCTGAAAATATGCATGGTTTGATCTGAATTCTTTTGTATTTATTGAAGGCTGTTTTGTGACCCAGTATGTGATCTATCTTGGAGAATGGTCCATGTGCACTTGAGAAGAATGTGTATTCTACTTTTGGATGAAAAGTTCTGAATATATCTGTCAAGTCCATCTGGTCCAGTGTATCACTCAAGGTCATTGTTTCTTTATTGATTTTTGCCTACATGATCTGTCCATTGTTGTAAGTGGAGTATTAAAGCCCCCTGCAGTTACCGTATTCTTATCGATAAGATTGCTTATGTTTGTGATTAACTGATTTATATATTTGGGTTATCTCCAGTTGGGGGCATAAACATTTACAATTGTTAGCTCTTCTTGATGGATAGACCCTGTGATTACGATATAATGCCCTTCTTCATCTCTTTAGTTTAAAGTCTAGTTTGTCTGATATAAGTATGGCTACTCCAGCTTTCTTTTAATTTCCAATAGCATGAAAGATTGTTCTCTGTCCCCTTACTTTCAATCTGAAGGTGTCCTCAGATCTAAAGTGAATCTCTTGTACACAGCATATAGATGGATCTTTTTTTTTTTTTTTTTTTTAATCCATTCTGATACCCTATGTCTTTTGATTGGGGCATTTAGTCCATTTACATTCAGAGTTATTATTGAAGGGTATCGATTTAGTGTCATTGTGTTATCTGTAAATTTCATGCTTGTGGTGATGTCTCTGGTCCTTTGTAGTCTTGGCAGCATTCCATTCACAGAGTCCCCTTTAGGACCACTTTCAGGGCTGGTTTAGTGGTCATGAACTCCAGTTTTTATTTGTTTGGGAAAGCTTTTATCTCTCCTTCTATTCTGAATGACAGGATAACCTTGCAGTTAACCTTGCAGGATAAAGGATTCTTGACTGCATATTTTTCCTATTCAGCACATTGAATATTTCCTGCCACTCCCTTCTGACCTGCCAAGTTTCAGTGGACAGGTCTGCTACTACCCATATGTGTATACCCTTGTAGGTTAAGGCTGGTTTGTCCATAGCTGCTTTCAGAATTCTCTATCTTTGAATTTTGCTAGTTTCACTGTGATATGCTGTGGAGAAAACCTATTCTTGTTAAATCTTAAGGGAGTTCTCTGAGCCTCCTGGATGTCTACTTCCTTCCCCAAATTAGGGAAGTTCTCAGCTATAATTTGTTCAAGTAAACCTTCTGCCCCTTTCTGTCTCTCCTTCTTGAACTCCTGTGTATGGATATTATTGTTTCATTCAGTCACTTAGTTCTCTAATTCTCTCCTTGTGATCTAGTTTTTTTCTTATCTGTCTTTTTCTTGGCTTCATCATTTTCCTTAATTTTATCTTCTATTTCACTTAGTCTCCCTTCTGCTTCTCCATCCTTGCTGTCACTGCGTCTAGTTTATTTTGTACATCATTTACACCATTTCTAAATTTGTCATGATTATTTCTTAGTTCCTTGATCTCTGCAGCAATAGATTCTCTTCTGTCTTCTATGCTTTATTCAAGCCCAGTGATGAATCTTATGACCATTTTTGTAAATTCTTGCTCAATTATATTGTTTATATTTGTTTTTTTTTTAATTTTTTTTTTTCAACGTTTATTTTATTTTTGGGACAGAGAGAGACAGAGCATGAACGGGGGAGGGACAGAGAGAGAGGGAGACACAGAATCGGAAACAGGCTCCAGGCTCCGAGCCATCAGCCCAGAGCCCGACGCGGGGCTCGAACTCACGGACCGTGAGATCGTGACCTGGCTGAAGTCGGACGCTTAACCGACTGCGCCACCCAGGCGCCCCCGTTTATATTTGTTTTAAGTAATTCTCTAGCTGTCATTTCTTCCTGGAATTTCTCTTGAGGAGAATTCTTCCATTTCATCATTTTGGCTAGTTTTCCATCTTTTACATGTTTTAATAGCTTGTTATGTGTCCTGCAGCTGTGAGCACTGATATATTAAAAAGGGATCATACACTGTATAGGGCCTGGCTCTTCAGGAGGTGTTTTCAGAGTGTGTTGTCCGTTGTCCGTTGTTGTGACTTTGGTTGCTTTATTTCCCAACTTGTAGTGGTGGTTTGGACCCTCCACCAGGTATGCTTTGATTTGTTCATTGAAGTAACCCTGGAAAAAATTTTAAAAGAACCGTGCTGGAAGAAGCCTTATCCCATACAAAGAGAAATGACAGGGGCGGGGAAGAAGAAAAGAAAAAAAAGACCAGGCAGAGAATCAGAGAAACTATATAGCTTAATACAGAGAGAGAGAGAGAGAGAGGAAAAAAAATAAAGGAGATACAGAAGAGGTGTAAAAAGAATATATTAAAAATGTCTGCTTAAACAAACCAACAACCAGAATAGAGAAGGGAAGAAATAAGAGGAAGAAAAGGAAGAAAAAAACATATATATATATAATATATTATATATATATAATATATTATATATATAATATATATATAAAATATATATATCATATATATTATATATAAATAAAATATATATAAAAATATATATTATATATAAATAATATATATAATATATATATTATATATAATATATATTATTACATATTTTTATTACGTATAAATATACAATATGTATTAGTATATATAGGTATATAGATAGATATAGACCAAGAATCAAATCAGAAAATGCAAAATCGTTGGACTGATGTCTGATGGTGCCTTGGAACCAGTGGTCTGGAGGAGGGGCTGTCTGGTTTGATCAGTGTCAGTCTTGCTCCATAGATACGCAGTTACCAGGCAGGGAGGGGTGTGGTTTGGTGTAGGCAGGTCCCGCCTCCACTGTGGGCCCACTGTCCTGTTCCCTGAAACCCCACCTTGTTGGTGATAGGGAGAAAAATGGCGACACCCCAGTCTCTCCTCCATGGACCGGGTGTCCCAGACCACTCTGTTCAGGCCATCCTCACAGTTCTGCATGGGAGTGAGTGGGACAGGTTTGTCCTGCTCTAAGTCTCCCGTGCCTCTCTGGCGGTCAGCTGGGATTCAAACCCCGATGTCTTAAAGGATCCCGCTCTGTGTGCCCGGGGTTCTGGGGTAGAGCCGGAGCCACTCTGCCCAGCCAGCTGACAAAAGGCCTCCGGCTGGTGGGTGCTGCGGGGTTTTGCGCCCTTAGAGTGGCTATGTACCTTCTTCCGCACTCAAGGGAGGGGACTGCTCTCTGACTGTGCCTCTGAGCACACTACCCAGCCCAGGGCTGGCTCTCCTCCCTGCCAGGTGCAAGTGCAGGGCAGCCTGCCCCAGTCGGGAGAAAGACCCACAATCCTGGATCCTGTTAGAAATTGGTGCTTTCTCCATTTTTTCTGTTCTCCAGTCCATAGTGTTTCTCTTGTCCACATACAATCCTACACTTCTACAGCCTCTCTTTCTCTTCCTTTTCTCTCTCCACAGAAGGGGATCTCTCCGCTCTGTGTCTTCGCCACCTGTTGTATCTCTCCCAGGTTGCAATTGAGCGCTGATGGCCCACCAAGTTGTCCCCGTGGGCCCCTAGAGATGTTTCTGTGCTGTTTGAGGGACAAGGGAACTTTGGTGCCCCCTACTCCTCCACCATGTTGAAGCCACTCCGAAAGATAACCTTTTAGAATACAAATTTGGGAATTAGGCCTGGATTCAAATTAATTAAAAGTCTAATTTTGTTGGCTCTGTGGCCAGTTTAATAACTTGTCAAACTCTCAGTTTTCTCATTGGTCAAATGGGGAGTAACAATGCATATTTTTCAGGATTATTTTGAATATTGAAATGAGAAAAGCAATATATTCATCGCAGCACAGGGCATGGTAAGCTCAAATGCCTTAACCATTATTGGCATTCTTTTTCAGTGCTGATGACTAATAGCAGGACTGGTCGCTTTTAAGGAGAGGAAACCCAGGTTGAGTCATAACAACAAATAACTAAATAAGCAATAACCTTGCCAGGAAGGGCAAGCGTGAAGATGGTCTTTAGAGTGATTGGTGCTACGAACTTCTTTATAGGTTCGCACCAGTGCAAGGATTGCTTTCATTTGGCTGTGGTGTCCTATGAATTCTATTTAGGGGCCTTAGGACTCTTGATTGTCACTCTTTGTGTAGCTTCGATGGAAGTATCATAAACCTTCAATGGAAAACCAACAGGTTTATTTTTCCCAAAACTGATATTAACTTATCCCTCTTTTTATTTATTTATTTATTTATTTATTTAAATTTTTATTAAAAAAAATTTTTTTTAACGTTTATTTATTTTTGAGACAGAGAGAGACAGAGCATGAACGGGGGAGGGGCAGAGAGAGAGGGAGACACAGAATCGGAAGCAGGCTCCAGGCTCTGAGCCATCAGCCCAGAGCCCGACGCGGGGCTCGAACTCACGGACCGCGAGATCGTGACCTGAGTTGAAGTCGGATGCTTAACCGACTGAGCCACCCAGGCGCCCCTTATCCCTCTTTTTAAAGGTAGGGTCAGAAGAAGAAAAATATGGCAGTCCAGGCTTTCTTAGTTCTTTTCAGTGCACATCAGTGCTTTCCAGTCATCGATTATCTGATCTTGTAATTAAAATGTCACTTTGAGGGCCTATCAGTTGCTAGCCACATGTAAAACTATTGATGCGTGTTTGTTTTCCTGCCATACTTTGTGGGCTTCCATTTTTAAAAAGTGGTTGGTGTATTAATTGTCTGCTTTTCGTGTGTGTTGTCCTTCCCCAGCTCCAGGTTATGATGGCCCCTCAGACAGGGACCTCTAGTCTGCATTCATTGATCACATCCCACGCCTTTTTGGTATATTTCTTTGTATTTAAATGAGGCGTCTCACAGTCAGCCTTCTTTTTGACACCCCTTTTGATCATTAGTGTCCTTAGTACCATGTGTCAGGAGTATTTCTGAGTCTGTTTCTTTGCTGTCCTGGAACAAAGGATGGTTTATGTTTCAGGATCTATCACTACCATTGTCTCAACCAGAGCACTTATGTGAGCATCAAACCAGGAGAAATCCCAAGGAGAATTGGTACCGCATCTTGTGATCCAGATTTATTTACCTCTCTGAACGAGACTGAATGTAGCAGTGACTCTAATTTGTCCACACCTTCTTATAGTTTTTGTCTTGTAGCATTTGCACTGGCTCTGGGCTTGATGGTGCAATGCTTTGGCCAAGGAAAGACTACGTGATGTGAGGCAAGCAGGGATTATGTGCATTGGACTTGCTCTCTTGCTGCTCTTGGAACCCTGCTTAGTCGGCTGGAGGATGAGAGACCACACAGAGCAGATATAAGCTGTCTCAGTCGGGGCCATCCTAGATAAGTGCCTATCAATCTGGTATCTGACCAGAGATACGTGAATAGACTGAGCTGAGATGTGAATAGACTGAGCTGAGATCGGCCACCCTTGACTCAAACCAGAACTATGCAGCTGAGCCCAGCCCAATTTGCCCAAATCAGGAATTTGAGCTGAATTAACGGTTGTTGTGTTAAACTACTAAGATGGTTGGTTATACAGATAACTGATGGTCTCCCGAGCAAGTCTATTATGTATATTATAATAAAAATGAAAGTTAAAAAGGATGTGGTAAAGGCAAAGTAAATAATATTTTCAAATGATTTTAAATTTAGTGTTACTTGTTATGAGAGCAAAGTATCTGATTAGTTATAAGTTTGGTTTATTTCAGCTCTTGCTTTTAGTAACTATCAACTGTGAAACATACCTCATAACGATACATGGCTCAAAAGGGATGTGTATTATTAGCTGTACTTAACAAGTTGTGATTCTTGTTTTTCAATTCTCTTTATAAATCTTTCTGTTAAAACCAGCTGGTAAATATCTTTTTTCCTGTTATTAATCCAGTTGTTCTTGCAGACTAATGAGAGTGTTCATTTTAAATTCATTGATAAATGAGTTCAAAACCCACTGAAACCAGATTTTGAAGATTTCAAAAAGGAAGATGTATCAACCACATCCTTATATAATTTTTGGCAAAAGGAAAAACATCACAACATGGTGGAACTAATTTTTTTCTAATTATCAATTTTCTATCTGCTCTCTCCATAACACAGTTCCTTTTTTGAGGTAGTCGTCTTCTCACTGTTGAAACATCACCTTTACCTTGAAAGCACAGATTAATTGTGTGTGTGTGTGTGTGTGTGTGTGTGTGCACGCATGTACGTGTGTGCTCATATGCTTTGATATCTGCTAATTAGCATACCACCGGAAGCTATTACATAGCACTGAAAAAGTCAGCAAAATTGGAACACGTCTTTTTTTTTTTTTTTAAGCATAGCAATATTAAGTAAGTTTCCCAATTCTTTTAAGTCATTTGCCAAAGTGAACAAGATGGTCACTTCCCATCTTGTTAAAAAAAAAAAAAATCACAAATATTCTAATATCTTGTTTTATGAAACTAATCATATTGTGGTATTGTAATGATTTATGATACCAACTGCCTGGAGTTAGGCCAGATTTCACAGATTAAGGGCCTAGTCCTGTGTAAGACTGCTCTCATTTCAGACACCAGTCACAAGTTTGGGGGTTTCTCGGGCTTCCCTTATTTCTTATCAACCTCCTACAAATTTGGGGATTCCCATGACTCCCTCAGGTTTGATAATTTGCTAGAATAAGTCACCGGACTCAGAAGACTGCCAGCTATACTTACAGTTTTATTATAGCAAAAGGATACACATCAGAGTTATCCAAAGGGAGACACGCGTAGGGTGAGATCTGGGAGGGTCCCAGGTGTGAAGCTTTCATTGTCCCTGTGGATATGTCACCTTCCTGGCACATTAATATGTGACAGTACACACAGTATTGGCAGACAGAGGAGCTCACCTGAGCTTTGGTGCTCAGAGTTTTATCGGCATTTGTTACATAGGCATGCTTGGTTGTGTCATTTGCCATGAGGCTGAGCTCAGTCTCCGTCTCTTCCCTGGCTGGACTGGTATCTCATGGCTCAAAGCCTCAACCCTCTAGTCCCATGGCTTTTTTCTGACTTGGTCAGTCCCTATCTTGTTAGCGTCATCTTGTTAGCACAAACTAGGGGCTCACAAAGAGTGACTTCATTACCATAAAGTGTCAGGGCTCATCATGAATAACAAAGACATTCATATTACTCAGGAAATTCTAAGGATTTAGAAGTTACCTTCCAGGAACTGGGTACAAAGGTCAGCCAACTTCTTAACTATACAGATATTTAAACTGTAATATGATGCAGCATGCAGAGAATGAATGAACACGTATAGGTACAACATCAACTTCTTAAGAGTTGTGGAACCTTGGGGCACCTGGGTGGCTCAGTCGGTTCGGCTCAGGTCATGATCTCACGGTTCGTGAGTTCAAGCCCTGTGTCAGGCTCTGTGCTGACAGCTCAGAGCCAGGAGCCTGCTTCGGATTCTGTGTCTCCCTGTCTGCTCCTCGCCTGCTCACATGCTCGCTCTCTCTCTCAAAAATAAATAAACATTAGAAAAAAAATAAAAAAAGAAAGTTGTGGATCCTCCACTCTTTCCTCATGATAGATCCTGTACCAACATGACATGCAACAAACACTAAACTCATATGATAGTCATAAAACTTATTTTACTTAACATTTTAAATATCTAAAAATAGATGTTCTAGTATTTTATTTCTGTGCCCTAGAGGATCCTTTTTAAAAGTTTTTTTAAATGTTTTTGTTTTATTTTTGAAAGAAAGAGACAGAGTGTAAGCAGGTTAGGGTCAGAGAGAGAGAAGGAGACACAGAATCCAAAGCAGTCTCCGGGCTCTGGAGCTGTCAGCACAGAGCCTGATGCGGGGCTCGAACTCACAAACTGCGAGATCATGACCTGAGCCTAAGTCGGATGCTTAACTGACTGAGCCACCCAGGCGCCCCTAGAGGATCCTTTTTTAATACCAGCGGGGGTATTGTGCCCCATTTTGGAGATCACTGCTCTAGAGATCCCTTGGCTAAATTATTTAAAGTGTGCTAGGGGTACCTGGGTGGCTCAGTTGGTTAAACGTCTGACTTTGGCTCAGGTCATGATCTCATGGTTCATGAGTTCGAGCCCTATGTGGGCTCTGCTGTCAGCACAGATCCTCTACCCCTCTCTCTGCCCCTCCCCTGCTCCTCTCTTTCTCTCTCAAAAATAAACATTAAAAAAATTAAAAAAAGTAAAGAGTGCTATAGCCTGAATGTGTCCCCCCTCAAAATTCATACGTTGAATCCTAATTCCTGATGTGATGGTATTAGGAGATGGGGCATTTTGGAGGCGATAAGGTCATGAGGGTAGAACTCTCATGAATGGTATTAGTGTCTTTATAAAAGAGACCCCAAGGAGCTCCCTCACCTCTTCTGCCATGGGAGGACATAGTGAGAAGATGGCCATCTTTGAACTAGGAAGGGGGATCCTCACCGGATATCCGATCTTCTGGCACCTTGATCTTAGACTTCCCAGCCTCCAGAACTGTGAGAAATAGATTGTTATTTAAGCCACTTAGTCTGTGGGAATTTTGCTGCCCTTGACATGTCTCCCCATAGGTAGGGTGTATTTTCCTCTTCATATCAAGGCCAGGTGACTTCCACTGGCCAAAGGAATCATAGCGGATGTAATGTGTCCCTTATCTGAATAGAGGATTTGAGTGTTACTGTATGTTTCAACTTATAAGGAGCTGCTCTATGATCCTAGGTTCCAGAATGAGAAAATACTAAGAGAAGAGCCAAGCACAGTTACAGTCAACCTTATGCAGACCATAAGCCTACCCGCGATGTGAGTGAGACATAAATGTCATTGTAAGCCATTCAGGTTTTGGGATTATTTGTGATATAGTATAATCCAGTTATAATGTGATTTGTCCCAGGGAAACAGAGATACCTTTGGGAACATATTTATTTATTTATGTATGTATGTATGTATGTATGTATGTATGTATGTATTTTTCTTTACAAACTTACGTTGTTGAGGCTCTGATCATCAGTGATTATTCTCGGGAGGAGGGTGTATGCACACACACAGGCAAGTGTGCAAGTACTTGTAGAGTCTAGTAATTTGCTAGAAAATTTGCAAGAATTAGCTCTTCCCTCTCTTGCCTCTTTTCAAAACCCTTTCCTTTTCCTTACGAAACAATTCAGTCCTAAATGAAACATTAGGTAGAGCAGAACAAGGTAAGTGTCTGTTGTAGGGTGGGGTGGGAGAGCAACAGTGGTCTGGTGCAGGTTGTCAGAGCTCAGGCAGGGTGAGAAGGGTGACTTTGCAGGGGGGTTGGCTTGATGGTGGTGCTGGAGCCTGAAAGAGTGAGGAGAACATCCCTGCAGGGATTGGAAAGTGTTTCGGGCATCAGACCCTATGCATCCCGAGGAGAATGTCCACACGTGGCAACGGCCTGGTGTAGGATGTCAGAAGCAGCCTGGTCTGGAGTGCCAGGGCCTGAAAGGTGAAGAAGACATCTATGTGGTGGGGAGGCCAGGTGCAGGGAGCTCAAGCAGGATGGTCCTTGCTGGGAGGTGGGGGATCCGGCACGGGTCAGGAAAGTGGCAGACCCGGTGTGGGTTTCAGAAGCCGAAAGGGATGAGGAAGCCGTCCACATGGTAGCGTAGCCCTGCGTGGGGACTCAGAGCCCAGGGAGGGCGAGGAGAGCTTCCACACATCAGGGTGATCTCGTGTCGGGTTTTAGAACCTGAGTAGGGTAAGGATGGGTTCCAGGTGGGTGTTAGGGAGCCGGCATCAGAAGTCAGAGTCTAGGCAGAGTGAGGAGGGATTTCCTATGGAGGATGGCCCAGCGTGGGGTCAGACCTGAGCAAGTTGAGGATGAGGTCCATGGGGGTTGGCTGGCTCTGTGCGAGAACACCCAAGCAGGTTAAAGGCCCCAGTAGTAATGTTGGCCTGGATTGGCAAGTCAGAGCCCCGTCAGGAAGAGAAGAGCATCTTAGAGGAGGGAATGGCAAAGATAGAAAATTGACTAAACGTGTTTATTACTCAAATAACAAAATAAGTAAGTAAGTAAGTAAGTAAAAGACAATGGAAGCCGGTTTCTTACTGTAACAGAAGGGAGAAATGTGGAAGGGAGAAAACTAGAATGAACTCCTTAGCATTGGATTGGAATTAGAGGTTATTAGTGTGAATGCACGGTTTTCAATGTACCTTGATATGGAAAGATAGAGGTAAGTGTGTGTGTGTGTGTGTGTGTGTGTGTGTGTGTGTGTGTGTGTTATGCAGGAGATGGAGGAGTTTGGTGCAGGAGATTAAAAGAAGGAGGATCCTTTGGGGAGAGCTGAATCTAGGGAGTGAGCTTTCAAGAGCACATCTCGGAAGATTCTGAACTGAAGGATTCTTTTTTTGGAATGCTTTCCTCTTGTCCTTTGGAAAAAGTCACATTTGTCACTGACTTTATCTCCTAATTTGTGACTCTATTAAATTATCTTAACTTGTTAAAAAACAGTCACATTGGCCTGTAGAGTCTTTTTGTTGTGGTGGTGTAAGGGATTAAAGGGATGGAGAAGGGTGGTGTGCAGGCTGGCCTATTCCACTAACATCCAGCAAAGAGAGCTGCTTTCAGGAGCTTCTGGAAGCGACTATATCAAAATGAATGGAGATCCATGAAAGAGTCAGTTAAGAACAGGGAAAAGCAGAGAGCACTGGGGAGCAGCTTCAGAAAATGTATGACGTAAGCTTTGACTTCCCTCCTACATACACTCTTGAAAGTGGGGAGGCTGACACATGAGTTTTTTGTCAATGATCCTCTTAGAATGTGGTCACCAAAAGTTGCCGGATCAGCCACATGTGATGAGAATACAACATGAATGAATCTATGCCCAGATTGGTCTATAAATAATTATGTTTGCATACAGATGTACACAAATACATGAAGTTCATTCTTGGCTGGTGAGCTCAGATAATACAGGTCTCAGAAAAGCGTTCTCTAACTGCTTAGTTTCTCTATGTCTTTCCTTCCTATATATATTTTTAAATCTACCCTTTGAGTTCCTACTTTACATTTCCTTATTACATTTATAAATTTATGAGAAGTTCCTTATTACATTTGCTGACGTATGTCCAAATGCTATGATTCTCATTGTGCTGATCCTGGAGATTTGGCCTCTGAGGTTGCTAATTTTCACGAGATTCCTCTCAGAGTTATTTGCCTATATGGGGCCCCTGTTCTTGATAGGAAGTATGACAAATTGCCACCATGTTTGGGTTTTATTTTAAGATGTTTTAAGGAAGAGATGTAAAGGATTTTTTGAAGAGAAGATTTCTTCTCGATATGACTTCAGAGACCACTTATGCTGAATTGAGTTTCAAAAATGAATCCAAGTCCTCAGGCACCAAAGAAAGGCCTCCTGCAGGTAAGCACATTTTCTGGTGGTCAGAGTTAGTGATGAGAAGAAGGATGAAGAGAGAGTATTGTAAATGAAGCATGATAGTGTTAGTTGCTGGTTCTCTGGCCACAGGTGGGGCACCTAGGATTCTCAGAAGATTGAGTTATCTGAAGATAAGCATTAAGGGATTGTGTAGTTATACGCTAACCAAACTGAGGTGTGACAAGTCCACTAAGGTCCTGAGCTAAGGAGAATGCTAATTATGCTGAGGTTATTCTCCTGTGCCTTCTGAGGCTGAGTGAGACTGCAATCAAGAGATTGGGTACAGGAGGGCCTGGGTGGCTCAAGTCACTTGAACGTCTGATTCTTCATTTCAGCTCAGGTTATGATCCCAGAGTCGTGGGATCGAGCCCCATGTTGGACTCTGAGCTGAGCATGGAGCCTGCTGAAGATTTTCTTTCTCTCTCCCTTTGCCCCACTTGCATGCACTCTCTCACTCTATCCAAAAAAAAAAAAAAAAAAAAAAAGAGAGAGATTGGGTACAGGTCTTGAAACCGTCAACCCAGATACAGGGGATGTTGATGAGTCAGTGGACTCAGGCTCGGTTAGAGGGGAAGAGCTTGGGTGGAGAGCTTTGTGGGCGTCTTTGTTACCGTGGGACCAAAGTGTAACCCAAGACCATTGCAGATGAAGGACTAGAAAGTTGCAAAGGGAGTCTTCCTTGAATTCAGGAAATCCATTGCATCCTGCCTCCCCAGGATGGATTTAACTGAATTTGGGAGTAGATAAAAGGTAATATGGTTATCATTTATGATATATCAGATATAGAGCAAAAGAGAAAAAAAGCATGTGTATTATAAGAAGCTGTGAGTGGGAGGTCATGATTGCGCATGCTTTCCAAAACACTTCCGTGGAGATAGGGAGAACGCTCAGGGAAACTGTTTTTTTCCCCTTAAAAACCTTTTTTTTTCTTGCATATTTTATTTTATTTTATTTCTTTTTCTTTTTTTCTTATTATTTTTTATTTTTTTATTTTTTTAATATGAAATTTATTGTCAAATTGGTTTCCATACAACACCCAGTGCTCATCCCAACAGGTGCCCTCCTCAATGCCCATCACACACCCTCCCCTCCCTCCCACCCCCATCAACCCTCAGTTTATTCTCAGTTTTTAAGAGTCTCTTATGGTTTGGCTGCCTTCATCTCTAACTTATTTTTTTTTCCTTCCCCTCCCCCATGGTCTTCTGTTAAGTTTCTCAGGATCCACACAAGACTGAAAACATATGGTATCTGTCTTTCTCTCTATGACTTATTTCACTTAGCATAACACTCTCCAGTTCCATCCACGTTGCTACAAAGGGCCATATTTCGTTCTTTCTCATTGCCATGTAGTACTCCATTGTATATATAAACCACAGCTTCTTTATCCATTCGTCAGTTGATGGACATTTAGGCTCTTTCCATAATTTGGCTATTGTTGAGAGTGCTGCTATAAACACTGGGGTACAAGTGGCCCTATGCATCAGCACTCCTGTATCCCTTGGGTAAATTCCTAGCAGTGCTATTGCTGGGTCATTCCCCTTAAAATTTTTTACAAAACTTCCTTATTATATGTTGAAAGGCTCACTAAAGAAAAAATTAAAAACTGGAGGCATACACGAATTTATATTTATTTTACCATCTAGAGATCACTATAATTTACATTTCAGTGTAGATCTTTCCAGATATAAATACTATATCTAACTGTATTTTTTCTAAAGCCGAGATTATGTTATACATTATTGAGGATTTCGTCCCCCTGCTTGTCAATACCTCATAACTTTGGGAAGACTATTCTTTATTTTTTTGTGGAGGTACGATTGACATAAAACATTCTGCAATAGTCCCCTCTTATCTGGGGGGATATGGTCCAAGATCCCCAGTGAATGCCTGAATAGTGGATAGTACCAAACCCTATATATTGTGTTTTTTTTTCCTGTACATATGTATCTATGATAAAAGTTTAATTTATAAATTAGGTACAGTAAGAGATTAACAACAATAATTAATAATAAAACAGACCAATTGTATTAATATACCATAATAAAAGTTATGTGAATATGGTCTCTCTATCTCAAAATATTGAACTGTATTCACCTTGCTTGTGATGATGTGAGATGATAAAATTCTTATGTGATGAGATGAAGTTAGGTGAATGACCTAGGCATTGTGACCTAGCCTTAGGCTACTATTTACCTTCTGAGGATACATCAGAAGGAGGATCATCTGCCTTCAGACCACAGTTGGCCATAGGTAACAAATTGTGGAAAGCAAAACTGCGGGGATGGGGGCGGGGAGGGGGACTACCGTGTTAGTTTCAGGTATACAATGTAGTGATTTGATTTTTGTATATATTGGTGAAATGATCACCACAATGAGTCTAGTTAACATTTATCACCATAGTCACTCCAATTTTTTTCTTGTGATGAGGCCTTTTGAGATTTAATCTCTTAGCAACTTTCAAATATGTAATAATATTTAATAGTTGATAATACTATAATAATCTATAATATTAACTATAGTCGATATGCTGTACATTTAATCTCCATGACTTCTTTTTTTTTTCTTTCGAGTTTTTATTTAAATTCAAGTTAATTAACATATAGTGTAGTATTGGTGGCAGGAGTAGAATCTAGTGCTTCATTGCTTATATATAATACCCAATACTCATCCCAACAAGTGCCCTCCTTAATGCCCATCACCATTTAGCCACCCCCCCCCCAACAACAACCCCTGCAGCAACCCTCAGTTCTCTATAGTTAAGAGTTTCTTATGGTTTGACTCCCTCTCTGTTGTTATCTTACTTTATTTTCCATGACTTCTTTATTTTATAACTGGAAGTTTGCACCTCTTAATCCCCTTCACCCATTCCCCACCACTCCTTACCCCACCTCTGGCAACCGCCAATCTGTTCTCTGTATCTGTGAGTTTCGTTTTGTTTTTTGAATTCCACAGATAAGTGAGATCATATGGTATTTGTTTTCTGTCTGACTTATTTCACTTAGCATAATGCCCTCAAGTCCCATCCAAGTTGTCACAAATGACAAGAGTTCCTTCTTTTTTTTTTTATGGTTGAATAATAATCCATTGTATATAAATATCACACTTGGTATATCCATTCATGGATGGATGGACGCTTAGGTTGCTTTTCCTAGCTACTGTAAATTATGCTGCAATAAACATAGGGGTGCATATACCTTTTTGATTTGGTTCATTAAATGTCTTTGTTTTCTTTGGGGAGATACCCCGTACTGGAGTTAATAGATCATATGATATTTCCATTTTTAATTTTTTAAAAGTTTATTTATTTTTTAGAGAGAGTGAGGGGGGGAGGGGCAGAGAGAGGAGGAGAGAACCCTAAGTAAGCTCTGCACTGTCAGCACAAAGCCCGATGCAGGGCTTGAACTCACAAACTGTGAGATCATGACCTGATCTGAAATCAGAAGTCGATGCTTACCCGACTGGGCCACCTGGGTGCCCCTCTATTTTTAAATTTTTGAGGAACCTCCATACTGTTTTCCATAGTGGCTGCACCAATTTACATCCCAACCAACAGTGCACAAGGGTTGCCTTTTCCCCACATGGTCACCAACACTTGTTATTTCTTGTCTTTTTTTTTTTAAGTTTTTATTTAAATTCTAGTTAGTTAATATATAGTGTAATATTGGCTTCAGGTGTAGAATTTAGTGATTCATCGCTTACATATAACACTCCGTGTTCATCACAAGTACCCTCCTTAAACTTTTTTCCTTTTTGATACTAGCCATTGAGAAAAGAATTCTTTTTATTTATTTTTTAATGTTTATCCATTTTTGATAGAAACAGTGTGGGGGGGCGGGCAGAGACCGGGAGAGACACAGAATCTGAAGAAGGCTCCAAGCTTTGAGCTCTCAGTGCAGAGCCCTACATGGGGCTCGAACACACAAACCATGAGATCGTGACCAGAGCCAAAGTCAGAAGCTTAACCCACTGAGCCAGCCAGGCACCCTGAGAAAATAATTCTTAACCATGAAATAGTAACTAGAAAGGTCTGACCTTATTTTAAGAATGTGATGAGAGATGACCATAATAACGATTTATCTGCTATGGCATTATTTATAGTAGTTGAAATTGGAAACAATCTGGAAGATTATTTAAATACATAATGAAATTCTATACAACCACAATAGACAGCGTTAAAGAAAAAATATGGTTGTATGAAGAATGTTCATGGTCTAGTGTATAACAATATAGTAGGTCTGAAGCTAGTGTCTGTGGTATGTCAATCATGTGGGAAAATGTATACTTATGTATATACACTTTGAAAATTACTGGAAGGATATATATCAAAACATTAGCAACAGTTCCCCCAGTGGTAAGAGGTTGTGTTTTTATGTAGTTTCCAACGTTTCTATAGTGAACATTTTTGTTTCCTATTTTCCTATTATTTCAGATGTCATATTCTTGGTAATAGTATATCATCCTAGAAAAGGGAGAAGAGGAAGGGGAGGAGAAGGAAAGTAAAAATCAGAATTTGTTACTGATGAAACTCCTTTGATTTCTCGTTCAGCTCCCAAAGAGAAGACCAGCCTGAACAAAAGTAATCCCAGTTTTCCCAAGCTACTTTTTGCCTCATTGCTGGTGCTTCTGCTGCTATTGGCAATCTCATTTTTTATCGCTTTTATCAGTAAGTATCCAACTGAAGCTATATGGAATGTCTGCCTTCCATGAAGAGATGGCATCCATTAGATACTGACATTTAATAACGGGTCTATCCAGAAATCTGGAAAAGAAGTCTTCTTTGGGAGGGAGAGACACAATTAATGGGAATCTGTTAGAAATTTTGTTACTTATTTGAGTTTAGTTACTTCCTTATAAAAATAATGGTATCCACCCTATAAAGAAATTGAATATATGTGTGTGTGTGTGTGTCTTGTAGAGGGACCTATATTAGGTACCATTTCTACGCTAGACAGTTGTGTAAGTGAGGACAAATCTGTGTTTGCCTATTAGTGTTTATAAGGCCAGGTTTTTTTGACTGCACAGACATAGATTTTGAGATGAGCAGGTGGACAAAAGACGAAGGGAAGAGATATTCCAGGAAGAGTTTCCATTGAAATTTCACCTTAATCATGTCTTTCCTGCCCAAGACTATGTAAGATCTAAAGCCAATTTGGCAACTAGGTGGATTTCTTCGTATCTCTGGCTTTAAGAGCATATCAAAATTTTAAAAGGCATAAGAAGTAGTGAAGCCAGCATGTAGTGGGGCAGGGAGCAAATGGGAGGTAAGGAGGAAAAAAAGAGAAAATTCACTTTCTGGAGGAAGAGGTAAATTATTTTTAAGTTGTGACATATTTGAGTATATTGGTGTGCTGAAAAAAAAAAGCCAGTTGAGAGTGGATAGAGTAAAGGAAGAAGGAGGAGGAAAATAATGCCCATATCTCCTGATCAATGTTGGCTTAAAAAAAAAAATCTCACTTTACAGGTAACCCACAACTCAGAATTAGTTCAGTCTGCAACGGCCCCCACCCTCCTCCGCCACAACAGACCTACGCTGTGTACATCCTCAGACAGAACTGTTTGCTTTCACTCCATTCTCCCACCTTCAGGGCTCACCTTCTGCATTTAGTATTGAAGGAAAATATGGATAAATCCCTTTGCACTCATTATAATGGAGCCATCATGCCTCCCTCCAACTACTGATCTTTTGGCTATTCCTGGAGAAATCTATGGTTTCAAAATCAGTGGATTAGGATTACATTGAATGTGGGGTGATGAGAAATCTTTTCCATTGTCAGGAGCCTTCCATTCAAGCAACTGGACATTTGTAGATTTTGTTCCTATAAAACAGAATGTGAGAAAGTAACAATAGAGAGCAAAGTCACAACACCAGAAAATGAATGGCCTTTTTTTTTTTTCAGTTTTCTTCCAAAAATATTCTCAGCTTCTTAAAGAAAAAAAGACTGCAAAAGAGCTCCCTCACACAGAATTGGAATGCCTGAAAGAGAATGTGACCATGGAAGGTAAAAATGAATGTGCCTATAATTCAGTGGCTGACTACACTATGTAAGGATACCAAGTTAATATTTCCAGTAAGATTCACAGGCAGATCATAGTAAGAAGTTGAGTCTCATGATCATTTCAAGCTTCAGGTGTACAAAGAAATAAGACCTAAAATTCTTATATGCGTATCTTTATGTGTACAAAGAAATAGTCTTCATTGTGGAGATGGCTGTTTAAATCCATGGGTAATCTCTTTACGGAATGTTTGTCCAGCCACATCCTTGGAGTTCTTTCCAGAACACCCTTTCTCACTTTCTACAGTCTGGCTAAGAATTTTGTGGGTCTTCAGATTCTGGTTCCTTTTTGCTTCACACTTCCTTCAATTTATCTCTTTCCTTTTGCATTTTACGATAAGCAGTAAGGAGAAATCAGGCCACAGCTTTTTTTTTTTTTTTTTTCAATATATGAAGTTTATTGTCAAATTGGTTTCCATACAACACCCAGTGCTCATCCCAAAAGGTGCCCCCCTCAATGCCCATCACCCACCCTCCCCTCCCTCCCACCCCCCATCAACCCTGTTTGTTCTCAGTTTTTAACAGTCTCTTATGCTTTGGCTCTCTCCCACTCTAACCTCTTTTTTTTTTCCTTCCCCTCCCCCATGGGTTTCTGTTAAGTTTCTCAGGATCCACTTAAGAGTGAACACATATGGTATCTGTCTTTCTCTGTATGGCTTATTTCACTTAGCATCACACTCTCCAGTTCCAGCCATGTTGCTACAAAGGGCCATATTTCATTCTTTCTCATTGCCACATAGTACTCCATTGCAGGCCACAGCTTTAATACTTGGCTTAGAAATCTCCTCTGCTAAATATCCAAGGCTGTCACTTACAAGTTCTACCTTTCACAAAACATTAGAATACAATTCAGCAAGTTCCTTGCTATTTTATAATAAGAATTGCCTTTCTTCCTGTTTCCAATAATGTGTTTCTCATTTCTGAGACCTTACCAGAAGCATCTTTAATGTTCAAATTTCTACCAACATTCTGTTCATTATGGTGTATGTATATTCTTTAAGACGATAGGATGTTTCTCTACAGCTCTCTTTTACTGAGTCCTCACCAGAATTATCTTTAATATCTATATTTCTACCAGCAGCCCTTTCTTTTCTTTAAAAAAAAATTTTTTTTATGTTTATTTTTGAGAGAGAGAGAGAGCGAGCTTGTGAGTGGAGAAGGGGCAGAGAGAGAGGGAGACACAGAATCTGAAGCAGGCTCCAGGCTCCAAGCTGTTAGCACAGAGCCCGATGTGGGGCTTGAACTCATGAACCTGAGCCAAACCTGAGATCGTGACCTGAGCCGAAGTCAGAGGCTTAACTGATTGAGCCACCCAGGGGCCCCTACCAGCAGCCCTTTCAAGGCAATCTAGGCTTCTTCTAGCATGCACCTCAAAATTCTTCCAGCCTCTACCCATCACCCAGTTCTAAAGCCATTTCATGTTTTTAGGTGTTTGTTACAATAGCACCCCACTTTGGAGCCAAAATCTGTATTAGCCTGCTTGAGTGTCATAACGAAATATCACAGACTGGGAGGCGTAGACAACAGAAATTTATTTTCTCATAGTTATGGAGGCCGGAAGTCCCAGGTGCCATAAGAGTCGGTTTCTGGCGAGGCCTTTCTTCCTGGCTTGTAGACAGCTACCTTCTTGCTGTGTCCTTACATAACCAATTCTCTGTGTGAATGGGGAGGGAGAGAGAGTTTTCTAGTGTCTCTTCCTCTTAGAAGGACACAAGTCCTATTTTAAGGCCCTGCTTTTATGATTCATTTAACCTTTATTACCTCCTTAAAGTCTACCACTGTAGTCACATTGAGGGTTATAACTTCAGCACATGACTGTTGGGGGAACACAGTTCAGTGCAAAACAAGTTTCTATGTAGTTTACTAGGAATTCTTGTGCATTTGATATTTGTTCTATCCTATTTATTAATTTATTCAGTCATGTATTTATATCTCTATATACTCATGGATATTTATCTTACACTTTGGGTTATAATCCAATACTGTATTTATTTTGTTGCTCAAATTGTTCTGCTTGTGCCCCTGGGAGTCTTTCAGTTGGCTCCCATGGCCCTTTGACATGCCCCCATCACTTTGTTGCTTTACTTGGTTTTTGAGCACTTCCTTACTTTTTGGGATTGTAATATTCTCTGGGCTTATATTGTATATTTCTTGCCTTAGTCTTAGAATCAGCTATTTCTCTGTGGAGTCCTGGCTCCTGTTATTGAAGAATGGCATTAGAAACCAAGATTTGAATACTAGGTATGCTCACTGCTGCTGAGGTGTTCTTTTAGCCCTCCCAGTTCACAGAACAAGGAAATCTCTATGTGTGTACTAACCTGTGCGTGTACATATATTGACAAATATTTCTATAGGCAACTATGTATATCTATAATAAGGTATACATCAGTTTTTACTGATGTCTGAAATGTTCCTCCATTAACACATTGCATCATTCTAGCCTACTTCCCTTGATATCTTTAGTGACTACTCCAACAGAGAGAAATCTGGTCCCATTAACTTGCTCAGTACATTTCCTTAATTATTCAATTCCAATTAACACATATAGCAGTATCGGAATTGTAAACTCATACCACCATGGGAAACAACTTTATCAACTAGAATACAGTGCTGGCATGCGGTGTCTTTTGTCTTTATTCTTGTAGACTCCATTTCCAAAGTCACTTAGGTCATCATCCTCTTCCCACCCCCTTCAGTGTGTTGTGTCTGACATTTGTAATACAGTTAGATTATCTTGTCACAGTCTTCATTCTTTCATGAATTCTCTGACTTCCTAAATGGATTTTTAAAGCTTTATACAACAAATATGTAAAGTTCTGTGGATTTTGACAAATGCATAATGTTCTGTATCTATTATTAAACAATATCATACAGAATAACTTCACCGCCCAAAAAGTCCCCTGTGCTCCATTCTCCTTTCCAAACTTTTGGTAACCACTGAAATTTTACTGCCTACTTTGTCTTTTCCTATCATTGGAATTACAGTTGGTAGGTAGTCTTTTCACTGGAATTACAGTTGGTAGTTGTTTTTACTTAGCTTATTTTATTTTATTATTTTATCATTTAAATATTTTTGTTGAAGTATAATTAACATACACTGTTATATTAGTTTCAGGTGTATAACATATTGATTCGACAATTCTATATATTGATGCTCACCTTGATAAGTATAGTCACCATCTGTCACCGTACAATGTTATTACAATGTTATTGGCTGTATTCCCTATGCTGTACTTTTCATCTCCAGGACTTATTTATTTTATAATTGGAAGTTTGTACCTCTTAATCCCCTTTACCTATTTCATCCGTTCCTCCGGTAACCTCCATCTGGCTACCACCAGTTTGTTCTCTGCATTTAAGAGTCCGTTTATTTTTTGGTTTTGGTTGGTTTGTTGTTCATTTGTTTTGTTTTTTAGGTTCTACAAAGTGAAATTTTATGGTATTTGTCTTTTTCTGTCTGCCTTGTTTCACATAGTGTAATACTCTCTAGGTCCATCTGTAACAAACAGTAGGATTTCCCTCTTTCTCATGACGGAATAGTATTACATTGTATATAAATATTGCAGCTCCTTTATCCACTCATCTATCAATGGACACTAATGTTGCTTCTGTTTCTTGGCTACTGTAAAAAATACTGCAGTAAACATAGAGGTACATATATGTTTTCGATTTTGTGTTTTTGGTTTTTTGGGGGGTATATAGTAGTGGAATTATTGGATTATGTGATTATTTTTAATTTTTTGAGGAGCCTCCATACTGTTTTCCACAGTGGCTATACCAACTTACATTCCTACCAACTATGCATGAGGATTCCCTTGTTTCCACCTCCTAGCCAACACTTGTTTGATTCCATGTCTCTGATTCTAGCCATTCTGACTGGTGTGAGGTAATATTTGATTGTGGTTTTGATTTGCATTTCCCTGATAATTAATGGTATTGAACATCTTTTCATGTGTCTGTTGGTCATCTGTATGTCTTCTTTGGAAAAACATTCAGGTCCTCTGCCCATTTTTAATAGGATTATTTGGTTTCTTGGGTGTTGAGTTGCTTAAGTTCTTTATATATTTTGGATGTCAATCCCTTATTGGATATATCATTTGCAAATATCTTCTCCCATTCACTAGGTTGCCTTTTTTTTTTTAATGGTTTCCTTTTCTGTGAAAAGCTTTTTATTTCAATATAGTCCCAATAGTTCATTTTTGCTTTTGTTTTCATTCTCCGAGGAGGTATATCATAAATATGTTGCTAAGCCGATGTCCAAGAGATTACTGCTTATGTTTTCTTTTAGGAGTTTTATGGTTTTAAGTCTCAGATTTAGGTCTTTATCCATTTTGACTTTATTTTTGTGTATGGTGAGAAAGTGGTCTAGTTTCATTCTTTTGCATGTAGCTGTCCGGTATTCCCTACCGGAATTCCCTACCGGTCAAATTTATTGACCATTTATTGAAAAGACTGTCTTTTTTCCATTTTATATTCTTGCCTCCCTTGTCATAGATTAATTGACCATGTAACTTTGGGTTTATTTCTGGGCTTTCTATACTGTTCCCTTGACTGATGGGTCTATTTTTGTGCCAGTACCATACTGTTTTTATTACAAAAGGTTTGTAGTATATCTGGAAATCTGAAATTGTGATACCTCCAGCTTCGTTCTTTCTCAGGATTGGTTTGGTTATTCCAAGTCTTTGTGGCTCCATACAAATCTTAGGATTATTTGTTATAGTTTTGTGAAAAATGCTGTTGTTATTTTGATAGGAATTGCATTGAATCTGTAGATTCTTTTGGGTAGTATGGACATTTTAATGATATTAATTCTTCTGATTCATGAACATAGTATATCTTTCCATGTGTGTCATCTTCATTTCTTTCATCGACATCTTATAGTTTTCAGAGTATAGGTTTTTTACCCCTCTGGTTAAATTTATTCCTAGGTAATTTATTGTCTTTGGTGCAACTATAAATGGGACTATTGTCTTATTTTTCTTTCAGTTACTTTGTTATTAGTGGGTAGAAATACAACAGTATGTATAATATAATATATTAATTTGTATCCTTTAACTTTAATGAATTTATCAGTTCTGATTTTTTTGGTGGAGTCTTTAGGACTTTCTATATATAGTATCGTATAAGCTGCAAATAGTGAGAGTTTTACTTCTTTTCTTACCAATCTGGATGCCTTTTATTTCTTTTCCTGTCTGATTGTTACAGCTAGGACTTCCAGACTATATTGAATAAAAGTGGTGAGAGTGAACATCCTTGTCTTGTTCCTGATCTTATAAGAAAAACTGTCAGTTTTTCATCATTGATTATGTTGTTAGCTGTGGGTTTGTCATATGATCTTCATTATTATTATTGTTATTTCTAAATATAATTTATTGACAAATTGGTCTCCATACAACACCCAGTGCTCATCCCAACAAGTGCCCTCCTCCATGCCCATCACCCACTTTCCCCTCTCCTCCACCCCCCATCAACCCTCAGTTTGTTCTCAGTATCCAAGAGTCTCTTATGGTTTGCCTCCCTTCCTCTCTGTAATTTAACCCCCCCTTCCCCTCCCCCATGGTCTTCTGTTAAGTTCTCAAGATCCACCTATGAGTGAAAACATACGGTATCTGTCTTTCTCTGAGGTTCCTCAAAAAATTAAAAATTGATCTTTGTTATTTTGAGATATGTTCCCTGTAAACCCCTTTTGTTAAGAGTTTTTGTTATGAACAAATGTTATATTTTGTCAAATACTTTTTCTGCATCTATTGAGATGATCATATGGTTTTTCATCCTTCTTATTAATGTCATGTATCACATTGATTGACTTGCTAATATTGAACCACCCTTGCTTCCCTGGGATAAATCCCACTTGATTGTGGTGAATGAACCTTTTAATTTAATGTTGAAATCAGTTTTCTAATATTCTGTTGAGGTTTTGCATCTGTGTTCATCCAAGATATTGGCCAATAGTGTTTTTTTTAATTTTTTTAAGGTAGTATCTTTATCTGGTTTTGATATCAGAGTAATGCTGGCCTTGTAGTGTGAATTTGGAAGTTTTCCTTTCTCTTCTAAGTTTTGGAATAGTTTGAAAGAATACACATTAACTTTTCTTTAAGTGTTTGTGGGAATTTACCTATAAAGCCATCTGATCCTGGACTTTTTTTTCTTCAGACTTTTTGGTTGCCAGTTCAATTTTGTTATTAATAATTGGTCTGTTCAAATTTTCTATTTCTTCCTTGTTCAGTTTTGAAAGATGGTATGTTTCTAGGAATTCATCCATTTCTAGGTTGTCCAGTTTGTTGGTCTACATTTTTTTATACATTCTCTTATAATTCTTTGTATTTCTGTGATTTTGATTATTTCTCATCCTTTATTTCTTTAAAGAAAAAAATTTTTTTCAATGTTTATTTATTTTTGAGAGAGAGACACACACATACAATGTGAGCAGGGAAGGGCAGAGAGAGGGAGACACAGAATCTGAAGCAGAGTCCAGGTTCCAAGCTGTCAGCACAGAGCCCGATGTCGGGTTTGAACCGCAAGATCATGACCTGAGCCGAAGTTGGATGCTTAACCAACTTAGACACCCAGGTGCCCCTCTCATCCTTTATTTCTGATTTTATTTATTTGAATCCTCTCTCTTTTTTTTGCAAAGGCTGGCTGAAGGTTTATCAGTTGTGTTCATCTTTTCAAATAACCAGTTCTTGGTTTCACTGATCTTTTCTATTTCTTTAGTTTCTATTTCCTTCCTTCTACCAGCATTGGGCTTTATTTGTTCTTCTTTTATTTGTTCGTTTAGGTGAAAAGTTAGGTTATTTGAGATTTTTCTTGTTTTTTTGAAGTAGGTCAATATCACTATAAACTTCCCTCTTAGAACTGCTTTTGCTGCATCCCAAAGATTTTGGACTGTTGTGTTTTTATTTTCATTTGTCTTCTTGCATTTTTAAATTTCCTCTTTGATTTCTTGGTTGGCCCATTCATTATGTAGTAGCATGTTGTTTAGCTTTCACATGTTTGTGCTTTTTCTAGTTTTTTGTTGTAATTTCTTGTAATCTTTAGTTTTATACTGTTGTGGTTGGAAAAGATGCTTTAGTCTTCTGAAATATATTGAGTTTTGTCCTGTGATCTATCCTGGAGAATGCTTCATGTGCACTTGGAAAGAATGTGTGTTCTGCTGTTTTTGGATGAATATTCTGTATATATCTACTAGATCCATCTCGTCTAATGTCATTTAAAACCAGTGTCTTATCCTCTCACTTCTCCATGCTTGTGATGTCCCTACCATTTGTGGCTAGTTGTGCCAGGGGTTGGTTCCCAACCGTATCTCTGCCCCTCCTACCCTTTTTGATGTGGCCCTCTCTCTATGACTAGTTGTGGAAGATCTATTCTGTCAGTCTTCAGAGTTGGTTGTATAGAGATAGTTGTTACCTTGGTGTGTCGATGGACAAGGTGAGCTCAGGATGCTCCTACTCGTCCATCTTACTATTTTCCATTTTTCTGTTACTGATTTCTAGTTTAATAAGCCTTGTTGTCTGAGAGCAGACATTGTATGATTTCTATTCTTTTCAGTTTGTTAAGGTATATTTATGGCCAGTATGTGGTCTGTCTTGATGAATGTTCTATGTGAACCTAGAAAGAATGTGTATTCTGTTGTTGTCAGATAGAGTAGTCAGTAGATGTCAGTCATATATGGTTTATTGATATTGTTGTTGAGTTCAACTATATTCTTACTGATTTTGTGCATCTGGATCTGACCACTTCTGATAGAGGAGTGCTTAAGTCTCTAACTGTGGTAATGGATATGTATTGAAGTTCTATTTTGTTTCACTTTTTGATGCTGTGTTGTTAGGTGCATACACATTAAAAAATGTTATGACTTCTTGAAGAATTGACCCCTTTATCATTATGCAATGACCATCTTTATATCTGGTAACTTTACTTGCTGTGCACCCCGCACTGTCTGCAATTAATATAGCTACTCCTGGGGCGCCTGGGTGGCTCAGTTGGTTAAGCGGCCCACTTCGCCTCAGGTCATGATCTCGCGGTCCGTGAGTTTGAGCCCCATGTCAGGCTCTGTGCTGACAGCTCAGAGCCTGGAGCCTGTTTCAGATTCTGTGTCTCCCTCTCTCTGACCCTCCCCTGTTCATGCTCTGTCTCTCTCTGTCTCAAAAATAAATAAACGTTAAAAAATTAAAAAAAAGATATAGCTACTCCTGCTTTCTTTTGTTCAGTATACCTTTCACTACCCATTTACTTAAAACAATTTTTTTTTAAATTTATATTTATTTATTTTTGAGAGACAGAGAGAGACAGAGCACAGGTGGGGGAGGGGCAGAGAGAGAAGGAGACACAGAATCCGAAGCAGGCTCCAGGCTCCCAGGTGACAGCACAGAGCCCGATGCGGGGCTCGAACTCATGAACAGTGAGATCATGATGTGAGCCGAAGTCAGACACTCAACCGGATGAGCCACCCAGGTGCCCCACTACCCATTTACTTTTAATATACACATGTCTTTATATTCTCCTCCTAAAGTTTTAATGTGGGTTTCTTGTAGACAATATATAGTTGAGTCTGGTTTTTTTTTTGATCCACTCTGATAATCTTTGTGTTTTAATTCGTGAATTTAGACCACTGACATCCCAAGTGATTATTAATATGGTTGTATCAATATTTATCATATTTCTTTTGTTTTATATATCTTGCCCTTGTTCTTTGTTCCTTTTTTGTCTTTCACTCTTCTGTGGTTTTGAGAATTTGATATGATTCCATTTTCATTGCATTCTTAGCATATCAATTATACTTCTTTTATACTCGTTGCTCTAAAGTGTGCAATATACTTATCAACTAATCCAAGTCCACTTTCAAATAACTATACAGCTCCATACATAGTGAGAGTATCTTAAAATAGCAAAATGATCCTAAGTCCTCCCTCCTGTCTCTTGTATTAATACTCTCACTTATTTCACTTACATCTTTGTATACATAATCTAATACATTGTTGACATTATTATTTTGAACAAATGAAAGATCAATTATGAATATAGATCAGGGGTGCCCGGGTGGCTCAGTCATTTGAGTGTCCGACTCTTAATTGTGCTTTAGGTTATGATCCAGGGGTGTGGGATTGACCTCTACATTGGTCTCCATGCTGAGCGTGGAGCCTGCTTGAGATTCTCTCTCTCTGCCCCCTCTCCCCTGCTTGCACACATGCTCTCTCTCTCTCTCTCAAAAAAAAAAAAAAGAATATAGATCAATTAAGAATATAAGAAATATGTTTTTATTTTACCTTCACTTATTCTTTTTTTGATGCTCTTACTTTATATAGGTCCAGGTTTCTGACCTATAATATTTTTCTTCCCCCTAAAGAACTTCTTTTAACATTGCAAGTTCTACTGGCAACAATTTCCCTCAATTTTTATTTGTCCAAAAAGTCCCTATTTCATCTTCACCTTTGATGGTTAATTTTGCAGGATAAGAATTAGGGTGATAGTTTTTTGTCTCTGAACACTTTAAATATTTCACTACATTCTCTTCTTGTATCTGTGGTTTTGGAGAAGTCTGATGTAATTTCTATTTTGCTTCTCTGTAGATGTGTTTACCCCTTCTAGCTTTTTAAAGGATTTTTCTTTATCTTTGATATTCTGTAGTTTGAATATGATATATCTTAGATGTAGTTTTCTTTGACATTTATCCTGCTTGGTGTGCTCTGAGCTTTTTTGAATTTGTAGTTTGGTATCTGTCGTTAATTTGCGAGAAATTCTCAAATGTTATTGCTTCAATATTTCTTCTGTTCTTTTCTCTTTTTATTGTTCTGCTATTCCCATCATGCACGTATTAACACTTTTTGTAGCTGTCCCACATTTCTTGGATATTCTGTTTGCTCCCCCCCCCCCCCCTCCCAGTTCTTTTCCTTTTTTTAGTTTTGGAGACTTCTATTGAGACACCCTCATGCTCAGACTTTTTTCTGCAGCTGTGTCCAGTATAATAATGAGCTCACTAAAGACAGTCTGCCTTCCTTTTTTTTTTTTTTAATTTTTTAAAATGTTTATTTTTGAGAGAGAGCGCGTGCGTGTGCACGAGTGGGGGAGGGGCAGAGAGAGAGAGGGAGACATGGAATTCAAAGCAGGCTCCAGGCTCTGAGCTGTCATCACAGAGCCCGATGTGGGGCTTAAACTCACGAACCACGAGATCATGACCTGAGCCAAAGTCAGAGGCTTAACTGACTGCGCCACCAAGGCATCCCATTTCTTTTTTTTTTTTTAAGTGTATTTATTTATTTTGATAGAGCAAGCGGGGAGTGGGGGAGGGGCAGAGAGAGAGAGAGAGAGAGAGAGAGAGAGAGAGAATCCCAAGCAGGCTCTGTGCTGCCAGTGCAGAGCTGAGGCTTGGTCTCATAATCTGGGAAGTCATGAGCTGAGCAGAAATCAAGAGTCGGACGCTTAACGGACTGAGCCACCCAGGCGTCCTAGACATTCTTTGTTTCTGTTACAGCATCTATCATGTTTCCTTTTGTTTCTTAGAATTTCCATCTGTCTGATTACATAGTTCATCTCTTCTTGTATGCTGTCTACTTTGTTCATGAGAGCCCTTAACATATTAATCATTGTTGTTTTAAATTTCTGTTCTGATAATTCCAATATCCTGCTACATCCGAGTCTGGCTCTGATGCTTGCTTTGTCTCTTCAAACTGGGGCGCTTCAAATTGCTATGCTTCTAGCAATTCCCCATTTACACCTCAGGTTTCCCTACCCTGCAGCTGGTTCCCACAGAAATTGTGGCTCCTGGGTTTCTGCTTCAGTAAGTTGTGATCCTCTGTATTTGCCTGCCTGCATAATTTTAAGAGCAGCGGCTTTGCTTGTGAGGAGTTGTTGATTTGTGGTTTGTTCGGCTTTTTGCTTCTTAGGTTGGTATGGTAACTTCCAAGATTCTTGCATGCCAGCCTGGAAATGGGAAGTCTATTTATTTATTTACTTTTGTCTGTTTTGGCTCTGTTATTTGCTTGAGTAATTTCTATATTTCAATTCTGCCTTTCAATTCCCTGATTTTTCTGTCTCCTCTGCTTTTGAGCCCAGCCACCGAACTTTTTATTTTGGTTATTATATTTGTTAGTTATAAAAACTTGTTTGTTCTCCTTTATATCTCTAATTTGTTGGCTGAGATTTTCTTTCTTTCTTTTTGGAGAGAGAGAGAGAGCATTGGGGGCAGGTCAGAAGAGGGAGAGAGAGAGAGAGAGAGAGAGAGAGAGAAAGAGAGAGAATCTTAAGCAGGCTCCACGCTCAGTGCCGAGCCCGATGCGTGGCTCAGTCCTACGACCATGAGATCATGACCTGAGCTGACATCCAGAATCAGACCCTGAACCAACTGAGCCACCCAGGTGCCCCTGTTGGCTGAGATTTTCTATTTCTTTTCTGAGGCATTGTTTTGTTTTGTTTTGTTTTGTTTTCATTTGGTCCAAACATGTTTGTACTTTCCTGTTGAGGCATCTTTGTCATGGTTTCTTTAAAATCTGTCAGATAATTCTAGTATTTCTGTTCTCTTGATATTGGCATGTATTTATTTTCTTTTTAAAAATTAACTTTGAGGGGCGCCTGGGTGGCTCAGTCGGTTGAGCGTCCGACTTCGGCTCAGGTCATGATCTCGCGGTCCGTGAGTTTGAGCCCCGCGTCGGGCTCTGTGCTGACTGCTCAGAGCCTGGAGCCTGTTTCACATTCTGTGTCTCCCACTCTCTCTGCCCCTCCCCCGTTCATGCTCTGTCTCTCTCTGTCTCAAAAATAAATAAACATTAAAAAAAAAAACTAACTTTGAGAACTTGTAATTCATGGTATGATGGGTGATTTTCCACTGAAACCTGGACATTTGGTATAGTAGTCTGGATCTTATTTAAGACCTCTGTTTTAGCTGCCTTTTCCAGACACCACTCTGGCAAGGGAAGGGGGGCCCTGCCTTGTTACTGCCTGGTACAGGTAGACTTGATCCCCTTGATACCTGGTGGGTGGCTCCTTTTCACCTCTGGATGAAGATGCAAGTTCCAGTTTCCATGGGGTCTTCCTTGGTCCTTCATTTTAATAATACACACACTTAAAATTTTTCTTTTATATTGGACATCTATGGCCTTTCTGTCAATACAGGGAAAGATTGGAGCTGCTGCCCAAAGGATTGGAAGCCATTTAGTTCCAACTGCTACTTTATTTCTAATACAATAAGAAATTGGACGGAGAGTGAGAAGAACTGCTCAGCAATGGAGGCTCACCTGCTGGTGATCAAAACCAAGGACGAGCAGGTGCTTTCTAATAGATGGTGGAACCAGGAGTCCCATCTGGTTGTTGTTTACCTCTCTTGTCTCAGGAGGAGGTTTTCACTGTTTTGGGATATTGGTGGTGTGGCAGAAGGCTTTTAGTATAATTGATAAGAAAGGCTACCTAAGCCATTACGTGCTACACCTTCTTCCTGTTTCCATAAAACGAATCTCTCCCAAAATAAATTGGGGCATTTAAAATATAATATGTGGGCTTGGAGTGGAAGAATGAAAATGTCTTAGCCTGAAATACTAGTTTATTCTTTCAACCTGTAAATATTTTAGAAAGTAGTAACTATTTCATGGAGAAGGGGTATTATATCAAATAGAGAAACAGAGTTCGGTCATGAAGAGTCACGGTCAACAATCAGAAATGAATGAAGTTGAAGAAGTTATGAAAGGAGAATGATTTAATCTGCAAAAATTTTCTAATGCATGATTTTGAAGAACACTACTTAAGTGGAGAAGGGAAGTGAATCTGAGATGAGAATTCATTATGGTCGTGGATAGAAATGGCTTCCATTTATATTGAACATCACTATGTTCTAAATGTTTATATCCCCACCAAACTTCATATGGTGAAATCTTAACCCCCTGAGATGGTGGTATTTGGAGGTAGGGTCTTTGAGAGGGTTTAGGTAATGAGGGTGGAACCCTCATGAATGGAATTCATGTTCTTATAAAATAGTTCCCTTGCCCCTTCTGTCGTGTGGATACACAGTGAGAAAAAGCTGTCCATGGATGAGGAGGAGGGCCTCTACCTGACCTTGCTAGTACCCTCATCTGCGGTTTCCAACGTCCAGAATTGTGAGAAGGAAATTTCTGTGGTTTATAAGCTACCCAATCTGGGGTATGTTGTTATAGCAGCCTGAGCAGAGCAAGACAAACATCATGGTCACAAGTGTTATCTTTGATCTTGTACTGCTCAGCCAGAGAAGACTGCGGCTCCTGGGCAGGGTCCCCATGTGGCTCTTCCTGGATCCTTTCTTTTTCTTGTCTTCTCTCTAAGGCTACTGTAAAGAACTTAGTTCTACCTGAATACTTTAAAGGCTATAACTCCTTTCTTTTCTTCCCTTAGGATTTTATCATCCAGAACGTGGATATGTCTTCTGCTTATTATATAGGGCTGTCAGACCCAAAGGGAAAAAGAGATTGGCAATGGGTTGATCAGACACCCTACAATGAAAGTGTCACGTGAGTACAGAATTCGATACAGGAATCCCGGGCCCTGGATCATGCACGGATTTTAGAATGTTCCAACTATTAGCTATGAAAATAAAATAGCTCACTCTTAACTCTTGGGCACTAGGTTTAAATAATTTTATTTATTATCTCATATATAATCATCACAAGAACTCTGTGAGGCACACGTTATTATTTTTCCCAGTGTAGATTTGAGGAAATTGAGTTTAGAGAGTTTAGACAGCTCAACAAAGGTTATCCAACAGTGGCGACAGTGATCCTCAAATCCAGCTCTATTTGACATCAAAGTCTGTACTTTTAACTACTACATTATGTCTCTAAATATAACAAAAATTTATGTCAGTTAAGGTCATGGCCAGTTATTGACTTAATATTTCTCATAAAGCAAATAAGCTAAATTGTGATACTTATAATATCTCATATTCATGTAGGTCGTTTAAAACTCTTAAATCCTTTAGTGCATTTTAGGGTAATACTACCTTTGATCCTCATATCATAAAGGAATATGACTCTAGTCTCTATTTTTTAGATATGGAAATCAGGAAAATGAAATTATATGTCCAAGATAACAGGGATGTTAGCAGATTTAGGGATCTTAACTAGTTCTTCAGACACCAAAAGCAATATATATTTAAAAAAAGGAAACACACTACAGTGATATTTGGGACTGGGATGAAATCTTTTTTTTTTTTTTTTTCCCTTCATCATTTAAGGGAGCTTATGGACTGGTAGTCCTCTGGGAACAGGACATAATGATGGACAAATAGAAGGGCTATCTGCTAGGAGAACGTTTAATGCAATGAAATGACACAATATCGGGTGATGCACACACCGTTTCTGAGGGAAATGCCAGAGTTTCAGGCGGAGGAGAACCTGCATGAGAAATGGAGAAGGAATGATTTGGGCATATCCACCCTTGACATCCACACAGTTCAACCTCAGCCCCCTTCCTCACTGTCCCTAACCCTTTTCAAAGCCCTGTGTGGAGAAACAACCTCATCCATTTTTTTCCCTTTCAGATTTTGGCACTCAAGTGAACCCAGTAATCTTAATGAGCGTTGTGTTATATTACATTTTCGTCATCTACCAAGAGAATGGGGCTGGAATGATGTTCTTTGTAATGGACATCACAAGTCACTTTGCAAGATGACGAAGATCTACTTATGAATGGGACATTCTGCATGAACATGTGGTTGAATTGGAACCCGCCATTTATAGAGATAGCTAATTTGCTCTTTTTATTCATGTGTAAATCTTGTGGAAGGAAGCTCCATAGAAGTTTTCCATTGGCTGTCACCTTTTCCATTTATGAGAGAATCAGTATACGCATTCATTCATTTCTTCCTTCTCCATGTGCAGAGATCATATTTCTGCAGACACATGAAGGAAGCATGAGCCTCCTTTCCTAATTTTAAGGAGTTAGGCATTGACGTAATTGTATATGATATTGGTATGATTATGTGATGGGGTTCCTCTCTCTGTCTGGATTTTTTTTTTTTTTTTTCCACGAGAGTGATCAAAAGCAGAATAATCCCAACTATTACTTTCCATTTCTCTCAGACATTTATCAGCTTTAACTGAAGCATGTTATGTGCCAGTTGGAATATGATACACATCAATAGAACTTAGTTTCTGGCTTTGGCCCAGTAGACCATTTGGGATTCTTAGCATTCTCTGCTCATTCTTGGACTGTCACTTAACATCAGGGTGCACTCAGAGGGAAATCCAAAACAACATTAGAGATTTAGAAGTTATTATTAGTGAGTTGACATAGATGTATAATCATTAGGTAGTCTGATAGTTTTTGTTTTTTTTTTCCTTAAGTTTTATAGTTTCTGTGTGTAGATTGCCACTCAAAATGGCTCCTGGTTTATTTGTATTCCCCTTTGCACTGAATTCTTACAGATCATTTTATTTCAACTACAACATAAAATAGATTTATAATGAAGCCTGTTATTCATTGCTTTCATATGCTAATTATAATTGATCATAGTAAAGCTGATTCTAGCCATGGCTATCCAAGTATGACTTCTTGAGATTATGCCCCGATTATCTTGATACAACTGAGTAATTACATTTGCCACTCATTTCCTGACTGTATCTAAAAAGGAGTTGTTTTTATACAGGTCTGATCTTATCCATAGTATGTAGAACTTACCAGTTTACTCCTCGGAGAGCAACTTACAATCATGGAAGAATTCCAGGGAAGCTTTATTGACAAAGAGTTTTCCTCACTATTATTTCAATAATAAGGGGTTGGAATGAAGAGCAAAAAGAACCACTTTACGAAATGCTTTCGATTTTCAGAATAGAGGGTGTGCTTGAACTGGAGTGCAAGGAGAGTGGTGACATTAGTCATTGCTGGAACTTTCTCTGATCTCCACCTTATATCTTATGAATGTGGTTCAGATCCTATTTTCTTTAATTTTCCATAAAGCACCACTAAATCAAGATTGTGGGTAACAGAGTTTATGTAAGATTTGTGTTTAAAGAGTGATATTAAAGTGAAGAGGCATCCAGCTGACTTCAAATCAGTGGACAGAATTTTGAAAAATAAAGTTGCTTTAAGCCACTAAAGTTTTGGGGTGGTTTATTATTTAGCAATGTATACCTGAAACACCTGTGAATTACATTGCGGATTTGAACCAGATTCTGCAAAATAATGAAACATATTCAATCACATTGGTGTCTCTGAAAAGATTGACAGTTTTTGGGTTTTTCTTGTGGGTTTTTTGGGGGAGAATATCTCGAGAACTGGTGGGCACTGCCTTTTTTGCTGTGACTCTCAGCCATTCTGTGCTTCTAGTAACCCACCCTCAAACTCGAGCCATTTGTGAAAGCAATTTTTAAAAAATTTTTTAAATGATTATTTATTTTTGAGAGAGAGAGAGACAGAGTGTGAGCAGGAGAGGGTCAGAGAGAGGGAAACACAGAATCTGGAACAGGCTCCAGGCTTTGAGCTGTCAGCACAGAGTCTGACACGGGGCTCAAACCCACCAACTGGAAGATCATTACCTGAGCTGAAGCCAGACGTTTAACTGACTGAGCCACCCAGGTGCCCCAAAAGATTGACAGTTTTAAAGTGAGAGTAGGTTAATTTTATCATTAAGTGAATAAAATGCAAAATTAAAGTGTTTGTTTTTTATACAATTTAATTCTTACTCTTGTGTTGTGGGCATATTATATTACATCAGAGGTATGTGGTTCTTAAAGTTCAGTATATTAAGTGTGCATATATAATTTTTTTCAAATATTAAGTATGAGCAAACAAAAATTGTTTTCAGACCACTATTCTAGAAGATGGATTTGAAAATGCTTGATTGAAGTTTAGGTAATTGTTCCATCTGAGGTAAAAGAAAAAGAAAAATACAAGCTACAAACAAAACTATTTGAAGAAAGTTGTGTTTATGTTGGTTTATTAAGAAGATACATTTAAACCTATGGATAAAATATACTTAGAATTTTAGTATCTATATTCATTTTTATGTTGCTATTAAAAACAAACATATAAATAAATAAATCTACCAACACCTAAAGCCCTTTTAGTCAACCTGCCACTTAGTAAATGGAAAAGGAAGCAGAAGCTGTGGAATATTCAGTACTGGGGAAAATACTTTTGCTCAGTGGAGTTAAAATGATCAGCCTGGATGATTTTTCTGAAGCTGGGCATCTGCTGACATATGACAAACCCTTCTGAGCCTGTTAATATTCATTTTGTCTTGATGATAATACTGAAACATGAATTAATAATAGTTTTGTCTTTGCCAATATGGAAATCATCAATGGTACCCACCTTGTCAGAGATGAATTCAGTGACTCAGGCGGGGAAAAAATAATGTCACAATTCAAATGTATTAAGCCATATGTTCAGTATGTGTTTAATTAAATCAACCACATTTTCTCTACACAATGGAATGCTCTGCATTAGTTAAAATTGTTGCAAATGGAAGCACATAATAAAGAACCAGTAGTTAGGACTGTGGTGCATATTGTTGGTCTATACGTTTTCCTTAGAAGCAAAACTTTGATTTTCTTTACAGAGAGTCATTTTCTTTCATGCAGCCCAGGTGACCTCACTTTCAGCTCTGTGAATGGATACTGATTAACTCAAGGCAATCAAAATAATCACCCTAGTGGCTGGTTTAGGAATAGCACACATTGCAAGGTAATCCAGTGAATCCCCTCCCCTTGTTCTCCAATGAATCCGGGAGCTAATCTCCCTCTCCCAAAGAATGTGAACAGAGAAGTATGTAGCCTGCCTGCTACTAATAGTCATTCTATCACCATGTGGGGAACTAGCTTTAGAACTGCAGAAACACCATGGGGTAGGACAATGGAAAGAATCTGGTTTCTTAAGGGTATTGTTGAGCCACTGAATCAACTATTCCTGAAGCATATTCTACTCTGAATTTTTAATCAAAACTAGTAAGTTTTCTCATTTAAGTCTGACTGAGTCATGACCGATATAAAATAGTATATTTTTAATTGACCTAACCTTATTGGGATTCAGTCGTCTAAGGAAAGAAGCTAACGTTTTTAGAGCACAGTTCCGTGAGTTTTGTTTGTTTTAGATTCCATTTATGAGTAGAATCACATGGTATTTGCCTTTCTCACTCTGACTTATTTCACCTAGCATAATACCTTCTAGGTCCATCCATGTGGTCTCAAATGGTATGATCTCATTTTTTTAATGGCTGCATAATATTCCAGCGTGTGTGTATGCCACATTGTCCCTATCCATTCATCTATCAATGGGCAGTTGGGCTGCTTCCATAATGTGGCTATTGTAAACAATGCTGCAGTAAGCATAGGGGTGTGTATATCCCTTCAAATTAGTGTTTTTGTTTTCTTTGGCTAAATACTTTGTGGTGGAATTACTGGATCATATGATATTTCTGAGTTTAAAATTATTGAGGAACTGGCATACTTTTTTCCACAGTGGCTGTAGGAATTTACATTTCCACCAACAGTGCATGAGTGTTCCTTTTTCTCCACATTCTCATCAACGCTTGTTATTTCTTGTCTCGTCGAGTCCAGCCATTCTGAGAGGTGTAAGGTGGTATCTCATTGTGGTGTTGATTTGCATTTCCCTGATGATGAGTAATGTTGAACATCTTTTGATGTGTCTGTTGGCCAAGGGAAATTAATTTTCAATAAAAAGATGCAATTTTGGGGGTGCCTGGGTAGCTCAGTTGGTTAAGTGTCTGACTATTTCGGCTCAAAAATTTAAAAAAAATTTTTTTAAGTATATAATTTGAGGCGCCTGAATGGCTTGGTTGGTTGAGCATCCTACTTTGGCTTGGGTCATGATCCCGCAGTTTGAGAGTTCAAGCCCCACATCCAGCTTACTGCTTGCTGTCAGCTCTGAGCCCAATTCGGATCCTCTGTTCCTCTTTGTCTCTGCCCCCCTCCCTTGCTTGCACTCTCTCAAAAATAAATAAACCTTTAAAAAAATAAAAAGTATGCAATTTTTGTTACTGCATTTATGAAAAAATTCATTTTTTAATTTTTTAAAGTTTATTTATTTTGAAAGAGAGAGAGAGAGAGAGCACGCATGTGAGTAGGGGAGAGGCAGAGAGAGAGGGAAAGAGAGGGAGACAGAGAATCCCCAGCAACTGACAATGCAGAGCCTGCAGGGCTTGAACTCATGAACAGTGAGATCATCACTTGAACTGAGAACAGTAAGATCATCACCTGAGCTGAAACCAAGAGTCCGATGCTTAATTGGCTGAGCCACCCAGGCGCCCCTATGAAAAAATTCTTTAAGTGGATCTGAAGTTTTCATCAGAACTTCAAATGGGTTAGTGGCCCAGAAGAGTTTCATCATTGTTTATCTGGTTGATTTCAACTTCCCAACATCTTATCTTCACGACTACAGTCCTCTGATAAGGGCTAAAGAAAAACAAAATCATTGAAGGTTACACAAATAAACTGTTCTCCTTCTGGTAATGGGGAACTATTTTGTTGTAGACCAACCCTTGTAACAACAACACCAATAACAACACTAGCAAGAGGAAGTTGGTTTCAAAGCATTGGGGAGCTATCATGGCACTGAAGATTTGAGGCACATGAAGGTAACAACATAACCATGAACATGATGGATCCATGTTCATGGATCCATGAACAGTGATCAGCCATTCTTCCTCTAATTTCTTGGAATTAGGTAATCCCTAGAATCTTGATGTAATCCCAAAGGATCATCTGAAGAATGACTTATATGAAATTTCTTATCATCCAGTGGTATTATAGGAAACAACAATAATAATCTCTTAAGTTGAAAATAATGAGATGCTCTGTATTTTGTATTGTGAGTCTGTAGACCAAAAATATCTTAAACACATTTGTGTGGGAAAATATCGGAGTCTAAATATCTCTTAGAAGGTAGTGCTTGCCTCCACCTATTGATTAAGTTGTCTTTATCTAAATTCTTAAACAGGAGAATCAAACTGGGTCTGCTTAGTTCAATCATGGACAGTAATTTTCAAAAGGGCAACACAGTGCTGTTTTCTTAAAAGCATTTGTTTCAAATTGCTGATTCACTCCTGATGTCCCCTTCAAAAGAGTTCAAGTCAAAAGGACAATATGCATTTTGACTCTAATAGTATGTGATTTTATTTTCAATCCATACAAGTTATTATCTTTTCCATTGCTAGTTTTTGCATGACTCCCTTATTAGACTCAAATATCCCATATTTGTCTGTACATCTGACCTGAACCTACAAGTCTCCTTTTGATCTAATCTCCCATTCTCCCTATTAATTTTTCATTTTGTTTTTTGTTTTGATCCTGTTTGCCTTTGCTCATATCATCTCAGCACTCTATTCAAAGTCTTGCTACTGTAATCTAGAAATGTATAAGGAATGAAAAGAACAAAAGAAAATGGAGCACAGGGTTGCCAGTGGTCAAGAGCAGAAAGTGACTTAGGGAGCACATACTGGAGATGGGCAATGAGCAAATAGGTCTTTAAATTGATTTTCCTATATATAAAGTTTACAAATTTTCTTTGGACCATCTCATACCTTGGGTTTGAGTTTCTTTATCTCTGAGGGGAACTGGAGGCAGAAGCATATGTTTTATAACCACTTCTTTCCCTCTTACGACTTGTTGTATCTCTCTAACCAACCCCAGGGAGAATTTTCTGGGCTTTTACTACTGTTCTCAATATCTATTTTATCATTCACTGTAACTATGCCATCACTTTAAAAGCTTGTTGAGTACAGTATGCACCTATTCATATTAGGATTTTTTTTTTTGTATTCAAGACTGCTCACTTGAGAATGTGGAGATATTTGTGATATTAATAAAGAGAAAGGTCTACATTCTAGAGACTGTATGTTTTGAAGGATCCCCAAGCTCCTGAGTAATTAGAAGAAATTAATGAAGGCTGTCTTTGATGTTATACCACTTCAAGCTCCCCCTTACCTACTCAGGGAGATAATAAAAGATGACTAACCTATGCCCAATATTGGTCTTGATGCAATAAGAATGTTTCATCGCTTTGCAGATAGATTCCAGAATCTTCCATTTTGCAATCATATTCCTGAGCAATGTCTGTAGATCTTTATGTAATTTCTATATTAACCCTTATTATTGAAGCCATATCTAGTCAATCAGACTTTTGCTTACTTCTAAGACCCTCTTCAATACATGGATTAAAATTTACATAAAATCAAATTTGGCTTGGGAGCACTTAAATTAAGGCCTACAAATAAATTTCTTTTAGGGCATATGAAATTTTCTATTTTGCACACCAGAATAGGAATCAGAAATCTTATGTCAGGAATTGACACATAATCTGAAATTCATGTCAAAGTTCCAATGAGCAGTTTGGGATATGTTTCTCAATTTCCTCTTATTTCTCCTAGTATTTTTAAAATAACTTGAAACTTATCCAAACCACAACTTCTTCTTCAAGATACAGTTTTTACCAGAAGTCCCTTAGCCTCAAAAGAGTGTTTAGCAGTTTGTCTCTGAGCTCTGACCTCTTTGACTGAAGCAGAGCTCTGGTGACATCTTCAGAGCAAGTGGTGAAAAAGAGCCTCCTGAATCTTCTGAATACAGAAGATAATGGTACGAGACGGGCAACCTCAAGATAGAGGTGAGCATTCCTTTTCTCAGTTCCAGAGAGGAAAGCAGAAGTATATGATGAGATGATAAAGGTCATTTGGAAACAAGGGGTAGACCACAGATTGATGGGACCAAGATTGGGCCACCGTAGTAAGAGTGATGGGAAGTTGAAAGAAAGAATAATTCCTCAGAGCCAGAAGCACTTCAAAAAGTAAGAAACCAAATATTAATACAGTGGTATGGGAAGAGGGAGGTAAAGTGATGTTTTCAGCAAGACTGAGACTCAATGGATTAGCATAATATTTAAGAAGAAAGAATAAGGAAATGGGAATTATGGTTGGCTGAGGGTGAGTTTTGCCCAGATCGTTTAGGACTACAGAGCCACTATTTGCTTATTTATTCTGAAAGAGTCCTTCCCGCCTCCCCGCCCTTAATTTTTAGAGAGAGCATGAGTGGGGGGAGAGGGAAAGAGGGAGAGAGGGAGAGACAGAGAGAGAGAGAGAGAGACAGAGAGAGAGAGAGAGAGAGAGAGAGAGAGAGAGAGAATCCCAATGCAGGGCTCAATCCCATGACCCTGGAATCATGACCTGATCCAAAGTCAAGAGTCCAACACTCAACCGACCGAGCCACCCAGGAACCCCTATTCTGAGGGAGTTTCTAAGCTCTCTCTTGTTTTAGGTTTTTAATTACTCTGAGATTCTTCATCTGGTTTCTTCATTGCTCTAAGCTTCCTAAAAATTTTCACTTCCTGACTTCTTGATAACTGCTTTTGTCTTGCTGGTCTGACAGAGAAAGCAGTATGGCGGTCCCAAGTAAGATTCTGGTCTGTTGCTGTGATTTCCATAGCACTCCTCAGTGCTTGTTTCATTGTGAGCTGTGTGGGTAAGTTCTTCACTCAGGTGCCACTTCCCTTGATTCCTTTTCCTATCGTGTTCTATAAAGATTTCCTAGGGTATGTTTTTTGTTTTTGTTTTTGTTTTTTTTTTAATCTCATTAATATGTTAGCTCTTACTTGGAATACCATATTTGATTTCTCCTCCTCCTCCTTCTTTCCCTCCTCTTTTTCCATCTTTTGATAATTGACTCTGCTTCCGGATCTACTTTACCTGGTTTTATTAACACGTTCCCCACTATGGCCTCACATATGAATGTGTGTTAGTTGTAGACATCCTTTAAGACACATCATCCACTACCGGGTTCCCTAGTGATCACTGTTCTCTGGGCAAAAAGTCCTCTATTTTGAGACTTCAACTATAATTACTTTTATAATCATAGCATAGATTAGGCTCTTTGATTTTCATATGGGAGTCTTTCCCAGTATGAGACGAAAAAGTTTTCAAATGCAATCTTGAAGATATAAGGGAATGAAGTTTTGTTTTCCTTGTTCAATTTACTTCCAAGTAAATATTTCAAGTTCATTTTGTGAGAAGTTTCAAAGATCTTTTTGCTCCTTAAGCTACAATTTGGTCCTCTTTTCATTGATAACGTAATTAAAAATAATATTGAATAGTCTGGGAGGCAGTGAAAGTGACTACCTATGTCAAATGGGCCATGTTTGAAGTTCCTTCTGAGATGTAAACCAATCTCACAGCCTTTGTTAAAACACGGTTATCACCTAAGTTAAAATCTGCTTTACTTTTCATGGTCAAGTGCAAAAGAGAAGGAGGTTTAAGAATAGTTATTTCATTAAAGGAAGCAGATATTCAGGACCCAAGGTAGAAAGTCTTGACTGTATTGAGCTTCAGTAGTAGAAGGGCAAAAAAAAGTAAGTGAAGAGTCATGGCAGAACCTGAGAGAGAACAGATCTTATGCTTAAGGCACACACCCTTGAGCATAAAAGTGAATGTTTATCCGAGACATTTAAAATGTCTAAATGTTTAAAAGTTCCCCTTGGTTGTTATTTACCCCATACGTTTATCTGTAGCTACCAACAGTCAGAAATTTTAGAAAATATTAAAATAACCTGCAAGCTTGCTTCAGGATTATTAACATTACGGAGAAACAGACAGCCAGTGAGTCAGAAAATATCTATTGATTACTCTGTGACCATCACTATTCCAGGTGTTTGCGATCGATTGATGTGGAAAACAGATCAAATCTCTGCCCAAGAATATAGAACTTAAATTCCAGTGGGGAAAGAACCAAAAAATAAATGGGCAGGCATATAAACAAACAAAATTAATGAATACAAACAAGTCGTAATTCAGCATAGTGTTTATGAGCTTGCCTAGAGAGAAGAGATTGGTGGGGGTTGGAAGCAAGCCAGCTTGGCAAGAGATACAGAGCATAACTCTCTATAATAAAAACAAATGATGAATACTAATCCTTCTGCTTCCTTCACAGTGACTTATCATCTTACATATGGCAAAACTGGCCAAAGGCTGTCTGAACTACACACACACCACTCAGGTTTAACCTGCTTCAGTGAAGGGACAAGCATGAGAGGTAAGGTGTTGCAATGCCTAACCAGACTTTCTCTTTTCTCAGAGAGAGGTCAAGGTCAAGTTCAACATTGGTTTATTCCATTTTTTTTTTTTTTAAATAAAGTCTCTGCTTTAAGATATCTCTAAATTTACATGTTCATATCAGGCTGTAGATTCATCCTCAAAACAATTTTTCCTCCAGACTGCTTGATCTCAATAAATGCTACCAACACATACCATGTACTTTGCTCAAGCTAACACTGGAAGTTATTCATAACAGTTCTCATTTCACATTAACCTCATCCTTATCAAATGGATAAAATCTTCTTTTTTATCAAAAGTTCTCAGTAATAGCCATCTGCATGCCAAGCATCAGCTTTATTACTGGTCAGTGTGAATCCTGGAACATGGCTCAGGATGAGATTGCCCTCACTGTAAAATATAGTCCTGGTAACTTCCAAGGTGAAGAGCTGGGGCAGTTGAATTCAGAATCATAATTTGCCCCACACTATATCTAGTGAAGAAAGTCAAAAAAAGGTAAAGTACATGTTTGTAGTAGTCTTTATGGCCTTACTCTTTCCAAGAAAAAAAAAAATCCAAGTAGATTTCAGACTCTTGCTACTTCAAGAACTAAATAATCCAATCCTCTGCGGCTATGTGGAAACCTATGAGGCATAAAACGAGGGCAGATGTTTCTTTGTATTTCTGTGAGATGTTGGGATTTTCCCTTTTATGTTATTTGGCAACAATATGGTACATGGGGTGGTTAGGGAGGATTTTCTTTACTCTCCCTGACTTCTGGTTCTCTTGTCACCTTGGGGTTCTTTTGTCAAACAATTGTGGAGCTGGCCCTTCTGAGGAGGAAGACAATTCTATCAGGAGGTAGGCACTCCAACAACTGGAGTTTTAAAGAATGCCTTCTTGGAAGCAGCCATGAGTGCTTTACCCCTTGCCTTCAGAATGTTCTGAAATGAACGAGACAGAGATGGATATTAATGAAATGAACCCTACATTTGCAGAAGAGACTGCGAATTTACTCCTTAAAAATACCCAACCTGGTATTATTTATGGCCAACTAAGCTCATCAATATAACTAATTCAAGTTACACGATTCAAGCTTACATGATAAAATTATTTTACTTAATACCATATCAGCAAATAAAAGGGCTCCAATGTTAACAATATCTCTTCAAATTCTTATTACAATGAAGAGGAAGAGCAAAAGTCTAAACACAAAATTTTCATTTCAATTACAGTTAAGAAATAATTGATAGTCTCAGTGTGTCTTCTCTAATTTGTTTCCCCCTGAGTCCCAGTCAGAGTGTTGAGATGTTCAGATGCCCGGATAAAGTTTCTTCAGTAGAGCTGAGCTCTACCTAGACCTGTAGTTTTCAAATTCAGGTCCCAACAAGGATTTTGAAAAACTACATACCCTCTTATACAATTTATTTTGACATTAAATTTTTTTTTTTACCAAGCTGTAGAAATGAAGGGTTTAAGTTCTAAGATATAAGTATTGGGGCGCCTGGGTGGCTCAGTGGGTTGAGCATCCAACTATGGCTCAAGTCATGATCTCGTGGTTTGGGAGTTCGAGCCCCGCGTTAGGCTCTGTGCTGACAGCTCAGAGCCTGGAGCCTGCTCCGGATTCTGTCTCCCTTTCTCTCTGCCCCTCTCCTGCTCACACTCTGTCTCTGTCTCTCTCAAAAAGAAATAAACATTAAAAAAATAAAAATAAAATATTGTAAGTGTTGACATTTAAAACACAAAACTCTTGCAACTCCTTTCAAAATCTCTCTGCTGGTGTTGAAATACTACCATCATTCATTAAAAAAAAAAGTATGTATTCGTTAACAGTTGGATGTTTTACATTATTCTTTTTCCCTCTTCAACTAATGTTTACATCACACTTCCTTGATTTTCTAAAATATGTACTATATGTCTGATATTTTCATTTCCTGAGGGCCATTAGGCTTTACATGTTATAAAATTTCTTCCAGATTGACTTATCATTACGTATCATTGACTTATCCACATTATGAGGATACAATATTCAACACATCACATTTATTACAAATTTTGACAAATTATTACCAATAAAATAAAACTATTAGAAACTCACCTCTCTCTCTTTTTTAATTTAGCTTAGAGAGGGAGAAAGAGCACGAGCTGGGGAGAGGGGCAGGGGAAGAGAGAGAGAATTGCAAGCGAGCCCCGAGGTGGGGCTTGATATCACAACCCTGGGATCATGACCTGAGCTGAAATCAAGAGTCAGATACTTAACCAACTGAGTCACCCAGGTGCCCCAGCTCATCTCAATCTCTCTCTCTCTCTCTCTCTCTCTCTCTCTCTCGTTTTTTTGTTTGTTTGTTTTTTGTTTTTAGAGAGAGGGCGCAATTGAGCAAGGGGCAGGGAGAGAGAGTGAATCTCATGAAGGGCAGAAACAGACAGAGAGAGAGATGGGCTCACCCAGAGCGGGGCTCGAGCTTACCCGAAGCACCACAACTCATCTCTTAATGAGTTAAAAAAAATCTTTTAACGACTTAAAAAAAAAAAATACAATCAGTCGGGTGCCTGGATGGCTTAGTTGGTTGCGTGTCTGACTTTGGCTCAGGTCATGATCTAGCAGTTTGTGAGTTCGAGCCTGGCACCTGGCTCACTGCTGTCAGTGCAGAGCCAGCTTTAAATCCTCTGTTCCCTCTCTCTCTGCCCCTCCATCCATCTCTCTCTCTCTCTCATAAATAAATAAACATTAAAAAAATTTAAAAAAACAATCAGTTGTATCCTAATATTACTAGAATGAGATAGAATTCAACATCAGTTCTGTTCCTATTTTTCAATTTAGTGACACATACCAATAAATCTTACTTATATAAATAAGTAGGAATAGAAGGTGATTTGTTAGAATATCACCAGTTTTTAAACTTTTTAAGTTATTTGCCAAAAATCATCCAGTTTTCTGTTATCAAAAATTATTTTAATGGTGTGTTAACTGAGCATTGATTAGATTATTCTTCAGTGTTGTTGAGAGTAAAGAATAATAAATGGGTTAATTTGCAAAAGGTTGTTATTTCTTAGTAGTCATTTGCTTTCTCAATTTCAAGGTAGTACACTAGAAAAGGTTTTAGTAACTCTTGTCAAATGACTTCTAATTACACCTGCTTTTTAATAGGTACCTTAATAGGTACTGTTTTTTAGTCAAAGTACTTGATCAGTCCATTATTCTCAGAGCAATTGGGAACACAAAATATTATTAATGTTAGTGTAGCTTTTTGACAAGTGCTTCTATTCATCAATATTCTTGTCAACCCCAGAGCTAGAGATTCAGCACATTCATCATATGCAAAATGTTTGCCGTATATAATTTAGTTGACCAAGACGGTACCGACCATCAAAACAGTCAGCCAAATCAGACTTTTTAAATTGAAATAATAACGTTAATACATGCTTTGAGGAGTGCTGTGAAAAGCAGTCTTTAATAATGAACAGAACACAGGGGCGCCTGGGTGGCTCGGTTAAGCATCTGACTCTTGATTTCGGTCGTGATCCCACAGTTTATGGGTTTGAGCCCCAAGTGGAGTTCTGTGCTGACAGTGTGGAGCCTGCTTGGGATTATCTCTCTCTCCTTCTCTCTCTGTCCCTCCCCTGCTCTCTCTCTGTCTCTCAAAATAAATAAATAAACTTTAAAAAAACTAATGAACAGAATACATAATTGAGACACATTTCTACAAGTGGCTAATATTAAAATGATAGAGACGTGGCCTATTTCATCCAACTTATAGTATTATAAAAGATAAAAAAGCCTGTACATTGTTTGTCATCACTTAATGATGTAATAACATACAAAATAAATAAAATAGACCTATATGCAACACAGATGAATCTTAACAATGTGGATCAAAAAATTAAACCCGAGAAGACCAGATATATTAAAATAGCTTTCAAAACACTCAAACCTCAACAAATCTAAATGACTTGTTATTTATTTATATATATGTATATATATATACACACATATATATGTATCTTATATATGTATGTATACCTATCTGCTTCACCTGCGCGGGTCATTTGAAATCCTGAGAGACCTTGATGTTTCTAATGTATAAAGGATTTGAAGGACAGGGAAAAACAATGATAATAGCTTTTTTTTTTTTTTTTTTTTTTTTTGGCAAGAAATCCAGAGCAATTATGCAGGTAAACTTTAGGGCTTAAATATTGTGGGCTTAATGCTAAACAATTTTATTTATTTATTTTTTTTATTTAAAAAATTTATTTATTTATTTATTATTTATTTATTATTATTTATTTATTTATTATTTATTTATTATTTATTATTTATTTAAAAGCAGATCTATGGCTCCAAGCTATATAATTCAGGGAAACAGTAAATACGTGAAATAAGAAACCGATCTCTAGAAAAGAAATGCAGATTCTTGGAATTTTATGTGTATGAAACATACCTCTTTAATCTTATTTGTGCCGTCTCACGCTCATTCTTCTCTTTCATGCAACACAGGGAATGTCTGGGCATGTTGCCCATGTGCTTGGAAGTCATTTGGTTCCAGCTGCTACTTCATTTCTACTGAGCAGAATTTTTGGTCAAAGAGTGAACAGAACTGTGTTGCAATGGGTGCTCACTTGGTGGTGATCAACACAGAAGCAGAGCAGGTACTTGTGTTTATTTTTCATTAAATTGTTTTTAATTGTGGAAGAAAATACGGATGTTACCATCTGAACTGGTTTTAAATGTAGAGTTCAGTAGTGTTACCCATATTCATATTGTTGCAAAAAGATCTATCTCTAAAACTTTTTCATCGTGCAAAAGTGAAACTCTATACCCTTTTAACCGCAACTTCCATTGCCCCCCACCTCCAGTCCCCGGTAACCCCCCTTCTATCGAACTTCAAGTTTGACTCCTTCGGACACCTCGTATAAGTTGAACCACACAGTGTTTGGTTTTTTGTGACTGCCTTATTTCATGTAACATAATGTCCTCAAAGTTCATTCATGTAGCAGTAACAGAACTCTCTTCCTTTTTAAGGCTGACTAATATTCCTTTGTGCATATACCACGTATCATTTATCCATTCAAGTGTTGATGGACATCTGGGATGCTTTTACCTCTTGGCTATTGTGACTAATGCTGCAGTGAACATGGGTGTGCAAATGTTTCCATGAGTCTTGCTTTCAGTAACTTTGGATATATACCCAGAAGTTGGATTTCTGCATCATATAGTAATTCTAATTTTAACTTATTTGAAGAAACTGCACTGTTTTACATTGTGTCTGTACTATTTTACACTCCCACAAAGAATGCACAAGGATCCCAATTTCTCCACATTCTTGATAGCACCTGCTATTTTCTTCTCTTTTTTATTAAAAAGAATTTTTTTTAAATGTTGATTTATTTTTGAGAGACAGAGACATAGAGCACAAGTTGGGAAGGGGCAGAGAGAGAGAGAGAGCAAGAAGGAGACACAGAATCCAAAGCAGGCTCCAGGCTTTGAGCTGTCAGCACAGAGCCCAATGGGGGGCTCGAACTCACCAACCATGAGATCATGAGCTGAGCTGAAGTTGGCTGCCTAACTGACTGAGCCACCCAGGTGCCCCTCTTCTCTTTTTTATTTTGATAGCGGCCGTCCTAATGGGTGTGAGATTATATATTCCATTATGGTTTTGATTTTCACTTCTCTAATGGTTAGCAATAGTAAGACTCTGTCATGTACCCTCGTGCACTGTTGGTGGTAATGCAAACTGATGCAGCCTCTGGGGAAAACAGTATGGAGGTTCCTCAAAAATTAAAAATAGAATCACCATATGATCCAGCAATTGCACTATTGGATATTTACGTGAAGAATATGAAAATGCTCATTTGAAAGGATATATGTGCCCCTATGTTTACTGCAGCATTATTTACAATAACCAAGATATAGAAACAGCCCAAATGTCCATAGATAGATGAATGGATAAAGAAGATGTGGTATAGATATGTATGTGTGTGTGTGTGTGTGTGTGTATCTCAATACATACATACATACGTATGTATACATACGCCATGGAATATTCAGCCATAAAAAAGAATGAAATCTTGCCATTTGCAACAACATGGATGGGGCTAGATAGAGTATTATAATGCTAAGTGAAATAAGTCCATTAGAGAAAGACAAATTTCACTCATATGTGGACTTTAAGAAAAGCAAAACAAATAAACATTGGGGAAGGGAAAGAAAAGGAGAGAGGGAAGCAAACTATGAGAGACTTTTAACTCTAGAGAACAAACTGAGGGTTGGTGGAGGGAGGAGGGTGGAAAATAGGTTAAATGGGTGGTGGGTATTAGGGAGGGCGCTTGTGATGAGTACTGAGTGTTGTATGTCAGTGATGAATCACTAAATTCTACACCTGAAAACAGTTTTACCGTATGTATCAACTAATTAGAATTTAAATAAAAACTTGGAATTAAAAAAAAATTGTGTCTCCTTTGATTTCTTTAAAAATGTTGTGTAATTTTCAAATTATAAGATTTCCACTTTCTTTGCTAAGTTTATTCCTAAGTATTTTGTTCTTTAGATGCTACCGTAAGTGAGGTGGCTTTCTTAATTTGCTTTTTATATTGCTTATTGTTATTGCATAGACACGCAACTGGTTTTTGTATGTATAGTCTGCATCCTCCAACTTTCCTGAGTTTGTGTATTAGTTCCAACGGCGGTTTTCCAGCTTTAAAGAGATATAATTGTCATATAAAATTGTATGAGCTTAAGGTGTGCAATGTGAGGACGATGTATGTATGTGTTGCACAATGATTCCCTCAAAAGGTTAGTTAACACATCCATCAATTTACGTAATTACCATTTGTTTTTGTGGTTGGAATATTTAAGTCCTATTCTCTTCTCAGCTTTGCAGGATCCAGCACAGTATTGTTAACTATAGTCACCGTGCTGAACATTACAGTTCCAGAACTTGGATTCATCTTGTAACTAGAAGCTGGAACTTTATGATTACCATCTTCCCATTTCCCCCGCACTCCAGCACCTGAAGCACTGTTATGCTCTATTTCTCCCATCCAAGTACTAACCAGGCCCGACCCTGCTTAGCTTCCGAGATCAGACGAGATCGGGCGCGTTCAGGGTAGTATGGCCGTAGACTGTTATAGTCTATTTCTATACGTGGCTTTTTAATTGAAATGAAATAAATGTAATTTAATTAATTTACTTTTTCTTTGAGTACAGTTGACACGCACTGTCACATTGGTTTCGGGTGTCAACAAACATAGTGATTTGACAAGTTTATATGTCATGCTATGTCGGCACAAGGGTAGCTACCGTCTTTCACCCGACAATAGTGTTGCGATACCTGTGACTATATTCCTTATGCTGAGCCTTTTATCCCTGTGATTTATTCATTCTGTAAGTTTGGCTTTTTTTAGAATTCACGCGTGAGTAAGATCATACTGTACTTGTTTCTTCCTCACTTATTTCGCTTAGCTTAGTGCCCTTAACATCCATCCATGTTGTCACAAAGGGCAGTATCTCCTTCATTTTTATGGCTGAGTCATGTTACGCTGTATATTTCCCACACTTTCTTTATTCATTCATCCATTTATAGACTCTTAGGTTGTTTTCATGTCCGGGTTTGGTAATTAACGCCGCAATAAAGATGGGGTTGCAGCTATGTCTTGAAAATAGTGGTTTCATTTCCTCTGGAAATCCCCAGAAGAGGGATTGCCGGATCATATGGAAGTTTTATTTTCAATCTTTTGAGGAACTTCCGTATTGCTTTCCCTATTGGCTGTGCCAGTTTACATTCTCATCAACAGGGCACATAGGTGCCCTTTTCTCCACATTCTTGATGGCATTTATTATCTTTCGATATTAACATTTATTTTCTTTCGTATCTTTTGAGATTAGTCATCCTAACAGGTATAAGGTGATATCTCCTTGTGGTTTTGATTTACATTTTCTTAACAATTAGTGATATTGAACATCTTTCCATACCTAGTGGCCAGTTGTATGTCTTCTTTGAAAAAATATCTATTTGGGGTGCTGGGGTGGCTCAGTCGGTTAAGCCTCCGACTTGGCTCAGGTCATGATCTCACAGGTTTCTAAGTTGAAGCCCTGCGTTGGGCTCTGTGCTGACAGCTCGGAGCCTGGAGCCTGCTTCAGATTCTGTGTCTCTCTGCCCTCCCCTGCTCACGCTCTGTCTGCCTGTCTGTCTCTCTCTATCTCAAAAATAAGTGAACATTAAGAAAAAAATTGGAAAAAAAGAAAAAAATGTCTATTCAGGCCCTTTGCCCATTTTTAATTGGATTTAAATTATTTAACTTAATTTTGTTGTTGAGTTGTGTAAGTTCTTTATATAGTTTGGATATTAACCTTATCTGTAGCTGGTTTGCCAAAATTTTTTCCCATTCCATAGGTTGCCTTTTCATTTTGTTGATCGTTTTTTTTTTTTGTTTTGTTTTGTTTTGTTTTTTTACTGTGCAGAACTTCTAAATTTGGTGTAGTCCCACTCCAATTTTGTCTATGCTTCTGGTGTCATATCCAAAAATTCATTGTCAAGACCAATGTCAAGGAGGTTTTCCTCTACGTTTCTTTTTCTAGAAGTTTGTTTCAGGTCTTGCATATGTTTTCAGTCCATTTTGAGTTGATTTTTGTAAGTGGAATAACATAATGGTCCAATTTTATTCTTTTGCAAGTGATTATCCAGTTTTTCCAATACCATTTATTGAAGAGACTATCTTTTGAGTATTTTTGGCTCCCTTGTCATATATTAGTTTATTGTATGTGCATAGGTTTATTTTTGGACTCTATTCTGTTCCACTGGTCTATGTTCCTGTTTTTATGCCAATACGATAATGTTGTGATTACTATAGATTTGTAATATAGTTCAAAATTAGGATGTGTGATGATTCCACCTTTATTCTTTCTCAAGATTTCTTTAAAGTATTTGGGGTGTTTTATGGTTCTATATCAATTTTAGGATTGTTTTTTCTGTTTCGGTGAAAAATGCTATAGGTATTTAATAGGTAGAGATTAAATCTACAGATGGCTTTGGGTAATCTGGGCATATTAACAATATTAGGTCTTCCAATCCATGAACATGGAATATGTTTCCATTTATTTGTGTCTTTCCCAATTTCTTTCATCAATGTATTATAGTTTTCAGTGTACAGATTTTTAATCTCCTTGGATAAATTTATTCTTAAGTATTTTATTATTAGTATTATGTATAGTATTTATTATGCTATTGTAATGGGATTGCTTTTTAATTTCCTTTCCAGGTAGTTCATTGTTAAAAACACAACTGATTTTTGTATTCTACAACTTACTGAATTTGTTTATTAATTCTAATAATTTCTTGGTGGAATTGTAAGATTTTCTATATATAAGATTATATATAAGATTATATATATATTATATATATATATAAGATTATATATAAGCATCTGCAAACAGAATTTCACTTCTTCCTTTATAATTTGGATGTCTTTTATTTCCCTTTCCTTTCTTCCTCCCTCCCTCCCTTCCTTCCTTTCTTCCTTTCTTCTTTCTCTCTCTCTTTTCTTTTCTTTCTTCCTTTCTTCCTTTCTTTCTTTCTTTCTTTCTTTCTTTCTTTCTTTCTTTCTTTCTTTCTTTCTTTCTTTCTTTCTTTCTTTCTTTCTTTCTTCATAATTAACTCTCGCTGGGACTCCCAGCACTGTGTTGAATAGAAGGGGTGAGAGTGGGCATCCTTGTTTTCTTCCTGATCTTAGATAAAAGTCTCAACCTTCCACCACTGACTATGATGTTAGTTGTGGGCTTGTTGTATATATGGCCTTTATTATATTGAGGAACATTCTTTCTATACCCAATTTGTTATGAGTTTTGTTTGTTTGTTTTTTGTTTTTGTTTGTTTGTTTGTTTTGTGGCAGGATGTTGAATTTTGTAAAATGATTCTTGGCATCTAGTGAGATGATCATATAATTTTTATCTTTCATTCTATTAATATGGTGTGTCACATTTATTCATTTGAATATGTTGAACCATCCTTGCATCCCAGAGGTAGAGCCCACTCAATCATGGTGTCTAATCCTTTTATGTATGTATGTATGTATGTATGTATTTATGTATATGTATTTATATACTTATGTATTTATTTATTTACAGTGAGTGGGGGAGGGGGCAGAGGGAGAGAGAGAGAGAGAGAGAGAGAGAGAGAGAGAATCTTAAGCAGGCTCCATGGTCAGTGTGGAGCCTGACACAAAGCTTGATCTCATGATCCTAGGATCATGACCTGAGCTGAAATCAAGAGTCAGACACTGAACTGACTGAGCCACCCAGGTGCCCATCCTTTTAAAGTGCTGTTGTATTTGGTTTGCTAGTATTTTGTTGAGAATTTTTGTATCTATATTCATTAGGGACATTGGCCTGTTATTTTCTTTTCTTGTGGAATCCTTGTCCGGCTTTGTATCAGGATAATACTGACCTCATAAAATAAATTTTGGAGTATTTCCTTCTCTTCAATTTTTTGGAAAGGGTTCAAGAAGGATTGGTATTCATTCTTCTGTCAAGGTCTGTTAAAATTCACCAGTAAAACTATCTGGTCCTGGGCTTTTCTGTGTTCTGAGGTTTTTAATTATTTTTCAGTCTCCTTACTCATTATTGGTAATTTAAGATTTTCTATTTTTTCATGATTCAGTCTTTGTAGGTTATATATTTTTAGGAATCTTTTTGTTTATTCTAGATAATCTAATTTTTGGCATATAATCATTCATAGTATTCTCATGATCCTTTGTATTTCTGTGGTATCAATTGTAATGTCCCCTCTTTCATTCTTGATTTTATTTATTTGAATCCTCTCACTTTTTTTAGTCTATCCAAAGGTTTGTCCATTTTATCTTTAAAAAAAAAAAAACCCAGCTCTTGATTTCATTTGTATTTTATGGTCTCTATTTCAGTTATTTCTGCTTTGATCTTCATTATTTCCTTCCTTCTAAGCTCAAATGAGCTTAGTTTTTTTCTCTTTTTCTAAGTATTTGAGGTGTAAAGTTAGGTTGTTGTTTTGTTTTGTTTTGTTTTTTAGTGATCTTTCTTTTTTTTTTAGTGTAGATGTGTTCCTAAAGTTTCTAAGTGGTATAATAGCAATTTTAGACGAGTAGTATCTTTTTTAGAGGGTGAGGAAGGAAAATAAAGAAAATAAGAGAAAGAAAGCAATTTGAATGCAATTTCTCTTTTCTTTTAGGGCTTTCTGAACATCTTAAGAACAATTATTTTGAATTCTTTGTTAGGTAATTCCTGGTCTCCACTTCCCTGGAACTATACTAGGGGCTTACTCTATCCCTTTGGTGGAAACTTTTTCCACAAATTTGTGATTCCTGTACTTTGCCTAGGTGTCTGCACATTTAAATAAGCAAAAATCTCTTATCCAGACTTTATGGGTTGATGAACTTAGGGAAGACTTTCACCTCTGGGTAGAGACACACTGGAGTGTGATGTGACCTAGGTCTAGTGGGGCAGGGCACCAAGGATGGGGGCTTGTGAAAGCACAGGGTCTGGGGGTAAGGAAGTTTCTTTGGCCCAGATCACTAGGCTACACAGCAGACAGCTCTGTGGTCCTTAGAGAGCACTGTGGGAGGTCCACAGAGGGTACAAGGACTCATGGTGTCTCAGTGGTAGTTTCAAGTCCAGTGGGGATTAGGGCAAGCAGCGGTAGTGACTGGAGCTGATTGTATGCACAAACTTTGCTGTGAGGGCCAGCTGCATTTGCCTATGTTGTGGCAGGGACTAGTTGTAACACACATAGTGGTGGGAGCCAAGGCAGGAAGTCAGTCCCAGCACTCCCACTCAAGCAAGGCAAAAACTAGTCCCTCCAGCACCCCCCTTGAAAAGCCAGAGCATTGGGCGTATTTCCTTCCCATGAGAGAAGCTGCGGGCTGGCTGTTTTCTCCTGATTGCTTTGTAGTCTGCCCATGAAGTGGTGGGTAAATTCAACAAACTTTCATACCCACTTTGATGCAGCTCTGCTTGGCTTCGCACTTGCCTTGGGCCCTGCAATGTCTTGACTGGTTTCTTGAGTTCTCATAAAGGCAAGTTGGTCTGTATATTGTTAACTTTGGTGTCTACCTGGGGGAATGAAGACCTGGGGTTTCCTATTCCACCGTCTTGCTAATGTCAGTGGAGCAGGTACATTTTTCAAAACACATTTTTCATTTTGTAAAAGTAAATATTTATTTTACATAGTAAACTATCAATCTTTCTTTATTTTCAACATTCACAATAGAATGATGAAATCCGTATGGTCCTTCCATTTTCTTTCTGCTGAATGAATGAATGAATGAATGGAACATGTGTAATGAAATCTGGTTCCACATAATTCTCTGTATTAGGACTTTCCCAAGCAAATAATTAACAATTTCTGTTTCAAAATTCTGTTTTTCCCCATACTCAGATTCTCAAAGGAGTGTCAACATTTAATCATACAATCAACAAGCATTTTGATTTGTTTGGTGAAATGGCAATCATCTGGAAGGTCAATATTTTTAAGGGCGAATCATCTCTAAAACAAAAAAATAGCAAATTATCAGATCTGATTGATAAATAGAAACATGCTAAATGTAATATAATAAGTAATAAGTATTATATGTTCCAGGAAAGTTTTGTAAAAAATGTTTATAAAGCTCACCTTAATATTCAGAATTTCGCTTGCTTTTCTACCAGACATATATATAGTTCTCAGCTGACAAAATGAAAAATTTCAATGTAGTAAGACTCAATCTAACTTTTACTTTAAATATGCATGCATGTTAATTGTAAGGCATTGGCTAGTAGATATAAACATCTCAAAAGCATCCTCTATATTTGAGGAATGTCTGTTTTGACAATGTTAATTTATATTATAGTGAAACAAAAGTAAATGTCCACATAGAATATTGCAAGCAGCATTCTCAGTATTTAATAAAGCTCAGGAGAAAATATTGCCAAATTTATTTTAATATTTTTCAGAATCTATTAGAAAGCACTCTGTTTTCTATAAAGTTCCATAGCATATTTTTGTACACAAAACAAAGGAATATTTCTTTGTATGTATAGCAAAATTCAGAGCCCTTAAAGAAAAGAGAAATTGCATTCAAATTGCTTTCTTTTTCTTATTTTCTCTTTGTTCCTTCCTCACTCTCTGAAAAAGATATTATTCATCTAAAATTGCTATTATACTATTTAGAAACTTCAGGAACACATAAATTACGCTTCGAAAAGTATTGAGTTCAGGGGTGCCTGGGTGACTCAGTCAGTTAAGTGGCCAAGAAGAGCTCAGGTCATGATCTCACGATTCATGAGTTTGAGCCCCGCATTGGGCTCTGTGCTGACAGCTTGGAGCTGGGAGCCTGCCTCAGATTCTGTTTCCCTCTCTCTCTGCCCCTCCCCCGCTCATGTTCTGTCTCTCTCTCTCAAAAATAAATAAACAGTAAAAAAAAAATAAATAAATAAGTATTGAGTTTATTTGAAAGCATCACATTCAGTTTGGCTCTCAGTAAACGAAACTGTGTCTTCATTAGATACTAATTTTGACAGAGCACGGACTTGCATACATTGGATGTTGTGATAAAGTAAGTTCAAGTAAGAGGTGTTTGCTTTCAATAATAAAGTGATATGGAATTAAAGTACAATATGTATATCTTCTGGATAAGTGATTTAGACCATTATGGGTTTTTTGTTTTTTTTTTTTGTCTTTTTAGAAGTCTTTAGAATTAATTTTTTTTTTTAAATTTTTTTTTCAACGTTTTTTATTTATTTTTGGGACAGAGAGAGACAGAGCATGAACGGGGGAGGGGCAGAGAGAGAGGGAGACACAGAATCGGAAACAGGCTCCAGGCTCTGAGCCATCAGCCCAGAGCCTGACGCGGGGCTCGAACTCACGGACCGCGAGATCATGACCTGGCTGAAGTCGGACGCTTAACCGACTGCGCCACCCAGGCGCCCCTAGAATTAATATTTTAAAAATTACTCCTTTTATCTGGTACTTAGTCTATTCACTGGAATAGAGGCATAGAAAACATTCTGCTAAGATTAATACATTCATACAATATATGGCTAAGCTGAAACGAAAAGTTCGAATTTCTGCGAGATAGTGGCATTTGCAATCGTGAGTTGTTTTCAATGGAGGAAACTGCTAAGGTTGTTTTAGCAAAAACCCAAGGAAAACCAGTCTTGGGCAACGAGTGCCAACCTATTTTATAACAGTTAACAATCCTAGCTCTTTGCAAAAGGATGCCATTTTATTTTATTATTTGTTATTTAAAAAAAAATTTTTTTTTAAACGTTTTATTTATTTTTGAGACAGACAGAGACAGAGCATGAATGGCAGAGGGGCAGAGAGAGAGGGAGACACAGAATCGGAAGCAGGCTGCAGGCTCCAGGCTCTGAGCCATCAGCCCAGAGCCCGACGCGGGGCTTGAACTCACCTACCGCGAGATCATGACCTGAGCTGAAGTCAGACGCTTAAGCGACTGAGCCACCCAGGCGCCCCTTTTATTATTTTTTAAAGTTTATTTGTTTATTTTGAGAGGGAGAGTGTCAGAGCCAGCAGGTGAGGGGCAGAGAGAGAGAGACAATCCCAAGAGAAACCTAATGGGGATTCTCGCTCTTCCTCTTTTTGCCCCTCTTCCACTCGCATGCACTCTCTCTGTTAAAATCACGACTGTTAAAACCCAGTCAGCACTCCTTTATGTTTAACTTTTACAGATAATTTCCCACTTCCTAGAGAAGTACTTCTTAGGAGAATAGGGAAATGTAAATTTTGATAACCCAAATGTGATTTCACTGGTAAACAATCAGAAATGAGATGAAACACCTCTGAACTTATAAAATTAAAAAATGATTAAAAGTACAAAAACTGACATGTAATTTTAAAAGAATTCTGTCTCTTGGTTAAAAAAAAAAAAAAAGAATAAATTCTGCCTGAGATGGGTGGGTTAGGAGTCGTCCCCTCCTGTGATCTTGTTGGTGTTTTGGCTTGTTTTCTTGGCCAATGTGCTGTCGTGTGACTGTTCATCATGCCTCACATTTTCTTTTCGCTTTAGAGTTATAGGAAATTGCAGTCTATGACTCCTTCTTTTCTTCATGCAGAATTTCCTTGTCCAGCAACTGAATGAATCATTGTCTTATTTTCTGGGACTCTCAGATACACAAGGGAATGACAATTGGCAATGGATTGATCAGACACCTTACAAGGAAAATGTCAGGTGAGCGCCGAATTGGATTAATGACCCATAGGGCCTTGTTTAGGTAGAAAAGTTAGGGGAATTCTGTTCGTAGCAATCACTAGTGCTAATATTTACAATTGTAACAATGATAACAGATTCTAACAGTAAGCTCTTACTAAGTACATGTATTATATCACTTAAACTTCGTGAAAGCTTATTTTTTAGAACTCATCTTATGGGTTAAAAAATTGAATAACTTGCTCAATGTCAATGAACTAGTAAGATGAAAAACTAGGTCTCAATTTCATGTCAACCTAACTCCAAAGATAGTGACGCTCTCAGCCATTACATTTTACTGCCTCTAAACACATGTAGACACTTCAATCAAATTTTTCTCCAGTTAATACGATTTAAAATATCCAGGGAAGAACTATGTTCAGTTCTGATGGGATAATAATATAATAATACTATTTATTTGTGGCTTAAAAATCCATTTAATTGTACATTGTCTCATTTGATTTTCACACAATCTCGTGATCCATTTGGAGACCTTATTGTGATTCCTATTTTTTTTTTTAATTTTGAAGTTTATTTATTTATTTTCAGAGAGAGAGAGAAAGAACAAATAGGGGAGGGTCAGAGACAGAGAGGAGAGAGTGAGAATCCCAAGCAGGCTCTGTGCTGCCAGCTTAGAGCCCGATGTGGGCTCAATCCCACAAACCATGAGATCATGACCTAAGCCAAAGTTGAACGCTCAACTGACTGAGTCACCACGTTGCCCTTGATTCCTATTTTTAATAGATGAAGAATCTAATACCTGGGAGAGTAAGTTACTTCTCTAAGATCAAAGTAAGCCAGCAATAAAATCCAGTTTCTTCATTCCAAAAATAAGGTCCTACCCACACCCTCACCTCCTACCAGAAGTCCTTGGAAGCAGGGTAACTTCTTATATTCAGACTCATTCTCCCTGACACTTGTTTAGTGTTGATCCATGAGAATAGAGAAACTAACTTAGGAACGTGATTAAGAGTACACAAACTTTAGGAGTACACAAATGATAAGGCAGCCCCTTTATTACAGGCCACTAAGAGAGGAACTTTTTTAATAACTTAGGTTGGGATAAGGGCTCTGAATAGATGAGAAAAGTGAAGATCAGAATCTGGGGGGGGGGAAGGTCCAAGGACACTCTATTGCATACAAATGTTGCCAGGGGAGTGACAGAGGAACAAGAGTAAAGGTATGTATCCACACTTGAGGTTTTTGAGGAGGGCAATATGAGAAGAGGAGAGCAATCATTGGGATGTTCTGTCCCTCTGAACCTCATTGTTCAACCCTGACCCTACATACTTTCTAATCAATCACAATGCATTCATTGAAGAAGACTTTTGCCTTTTTGTTTCTCTTTAGATTATGGCACCAGAATGAGCCCAATTTTTCTGCAGAGGAATGTGCTTCAATAGTTTTCTGGGAAAACAGAGGATGGGGCTGGAATGATGTTTTCTGTGATACTAAGAGAAACTCAATATGTGAGATGAAGAAGATTTATCTCTGAATGGAACTTTATTCACTGACACCTTTCAAGTTAAGACCTATCATAAAATGATAATTTCCTCTTACGCTTATGTATAATCTTTGTCACAGAGGTTCGTGGAAGTATTCAGATACCCTTCTGCCTTCAATCATCCCTCTTCTAGTTTCCTCTTTTTCACTAATGATAAGATGAACTCTTCCTTCGTTTTCTCTTTAATTGGTACTTCATTCTTTCCTTTCTTCATATTTCTTTTTGCAAACACTCCTTGTGCCAGAGACTGTACTATTTTGTCTGTTAGAAGACTCATAAGGAAGTAACTTTTGAAAATTATGAATTTCTTTCACCAAAATGCCACTTAAAAGCCCTTTTGGCCAAGATGGTGACTGGGACTGCAGTCATTGGAATCCCTGGCAAGAGCTGAAGGATTTGCTTCCTAGAAAGTTCACTCACATGGCAATTTCATATTGGCTATTGGTAGAAAGCCTCAGTGCCTCACCACAGGGATCTATCTCTCCTTGGGGTTATTTGAGTGTCCTCACAATATGTTGGCTGGCTTCCACCAGAGCAAGTAATCCAAGAGAGCAACTGAGAGCAGCAATGTCTTTTGTGATCTAGCTTCAAAAGCCAAACACCATAATTCCATTGATCACACAGACCAAACCTGATATAATAAAGAAGAGGGCTGGGGCACATGGGTGGCTCAGTCGGTTGAGTGTCCAACCGGCTCAGATCATGATCTCACGGGTCGTGAGTTCAGGCCCCACCTTGGGCTCTGTGCTGATAGCTCGGAGCCTGGCGCCTGCTTCAGATTCTGTGTCTCCCCTTCTCTCTGTCCCTCCCCTACTCATGCTCTCTCTCTCTCTCTCTCTCCAAAATAAATAAACATTAAACAAATTTTTTTTAAAATAAATAAGAGGACTATCCAAAGGTATGAACACCAGAAGGTGAGAATCATTGAGGACAATCTTGGAGTCTGGCTGCCAGAGTGGAATTTCCTTATAAAGATACAAAATGTGTATTCCAAGAAGCAAAATAATTAAAAATTCTTCTACAATAAAAATATGAAACTCATGTTCATCAAAACACTATAAAGAAAAATTTTAAAAGTTGAACTGCAAGAAGATATTTTATTTTATTTTTTTAAAGATTTAATTTTTTTAAGTAATCTCCACACCCAATGGGAGCTCGAACTCACAACCCTGAGATCAAGAGTTGCATGCTCTACCAACTGACCCAGTCAGGTGCCCTGAAGATATTTTAAATACTTGTAACTAATATAGTATTAATACTGCATAAGAACATATAAACAACTGTCACAAATCAATTAGAAAAGACAGAATTTGGGCAAAATATTTAAACATTTTACAGGGGTGCCTGGGTGGCTCAGTCGGTTGAGCGTCCGACTTCGGCTCAGGTCATGATCTCACAGTTTGTGAGTTCGAGCCCTGCGTCAGCCCTGCGCTGATAGCTCAGAGCCTGTAGCCTGCTTTGGATTCTGTGTCTCCCTCTCTCTCTGCCCCCCCCACCCCCACTTGTGCTCTGTCTCTCAAAAATAAATAAATTGTTAAAAAAATAAAAAAAAACATTTTACAGAAGAGGAAATACAGAATCCAATAAATGTGTTTTTATAGAGATGCTCGGCTCTACTAATAATTTGAAAACTGTCAATCCAGACCACAATAATATACTGTTTCATATCCATTTTAATGGCTAACGTTAAGAAACATAACACCAAGAGTTGGAAGAGATGTAGGTAAATGGTGAGCTTATACTGTTACCACCATATCGGAAAATAAATAAATCTACATTTTTCCTATGAAACATCACCTAACAAATGCTGTGTGGAGCGAGATTTAAGTCTATGAAATGTGGGTACTGGAATGAAGAGTTATGCTATGAGGATAACTTTAACTAGGGAAACCTTCTGCATTGTATGCTTATGTTATTTAGGCACGTATCTGGTAAAAGTGAAAACAAAACAAGGGTTAGATAAACATAATTCTCAATGTAATGGTTACAATTGGATGGTAGGCCGGGATTGGGAGGAACACATAGGCACGTGATAGAATTCCAGGTTTTGTATTGGGCAGTGGTGTTTATATAATAAACATCAAACAGGGGCACTTGGGTGGCTGGGTTGGGTAAGTGTCCAACTCTTGGTTTCTGCTCAGGCCACGATCTCATGGTTCGTGAGTTCAAGCCTCACATTGGGCTCTGTGCTGACAGTGCAAAGACTGCTTGGGATTCTCTCCCCCTCTCTCTGCCCCTCCCCTGCTCGCTCTCTCTCTCTCTCTCTCAAAATAAATAAATAAACTTAAAAAAAAATAAGAAAAAAACATGCAAAAAAACACAACAAAATAAAGCAAGAATATCAAGAAGGTAGTGTATTATGAATCTCCAATTATGATTAAAACATTTTTGTGGACCCAAAGTCCAAATATAAAAATAATGAATGAAAGTCTAGATTAATGAAAGTTGGGAGTTCTTGACTGATATCTTTGAATTCAGGATCACTTTGAAGCAGCAGTGGTCCCAGATTCCAGAAGCTCTTGCTGCCATGCCACTGTCACCACAATTGTCTCTCCACCCACAAGAGGCCAGACACTGGAATCCTCAATCTGCCCCTACCAATCACATCTGGAAACGCATCACTTATGACCTTGATTATCGGCAGAAACATCTGCAGGAAAATCTCTCCTGCTTTATGTTTACTTCCAAGTCTCACACTGTTTCATCTAATTGGTGGTGAAAAATTTTCGTGAAGACAATAGTTGGAAGGGAAATAGCTTTGGGTAAGTTTACCTGTACTGTAGTGTTTAAGTCTGTTTGGGCTGCTCTACTAAAATGCCAGAGACTGGGTAGCTTATAAACGGTGGAGGTTTATTTCCCACTGTTCTGGAGGCTGGGAAGTCCAAGGTAAGGCACCAGCATGATCACATTTTGGTGAGAGCCCTCCTCCTAGTTCATAGCCTGCACCTTATCACTGTCTTCACGTGGTGGAAGACATGTGAAGTCTCTCGAGAGCCTCTTTTATAAAGCATTCATCCCATGCAAGAGGACTCCATTCTCAATACCTAAGCACTTCCCAAAGGTCTCATCTTCTAATACCGTATGTATTTCAACCTATACATTTTGTGGGGACACAAACATTCAGACCGTAGCAGGTAGGTAAATGTTTCTTAGATGTTTGGTGTAGGTTTATCCATAAAGTTCTCCGGGCTTGCTGCCTATTTAAGACTGTTTATTTGGACTACATTTTCCCCCTACGATTTTTAGGCTTGATCAATTTAATTTCTATTTTCTAGAAAATCATTTATCTCACCTTAATTTTTTTTTTTTTTTTTGAGCAGAGAACATGCTTTATTGAGGAATAGATAGGGAACAGCTCTGTCTACCACATGTGGGGAAGGGTTAGCTTCGGTAAAGTTCCTTTACCCTTAAGAAAACCCCCGGTGAAGTTGCTTTTAGACAAACTTTAACAGTGACACTGAAACTGGTTAAATATGCTAAAAATTAGCTCCCCCCAGACTGCAGTGGGTGTGAGTAGTGACAGATGACGAGAGAAAGGCACAAATGACCCGAGTCAGGAATGTGAGGGTTCCACATGCAGTGGAGTATTGTAGGACACCAGGTTGGGAAGGGTGTCATGTCATATATCAAAAGCTACCCATCAAAAAGTTGGAAGGGCCCCCATGTTTATAACAGCACTACCAACAATAGCCAAAGTATGGAAAGAGCCCAAATGTCCATCGATGGATGAATGGATAAAGAAAATGTGGTACTTATATGCAATGGAGTATTAGTCGGCCATCAACAAGAATGCAATCTTGCCATTTGCAACTATGTGGATGGAACTGGAGGGTATTACGTTAAGTGAAATTAGTCAGTCAGAGAAAGACAAAAATCATATGGCTTCACTCATATGAGGGCTTTCAGAGACAAAACAGATGAACACAAGGGAAGGGAAACAAAAATAATATAAAACAGGGAGGGGGACAAAACAAAAGAGACTCATAATTATGGAGAACAAACTGAGGGTTGCTGGAGGCGTTGTGGGAGGGGGGATGGGCTAAATGGGTAAGGGCCATTAAGGAATGTATTGAAATCATTGCTTCACTATACATTAACTAATTTGGATGTAAATTTTAAAAAATAAAAAAGAAAGTTAAAAAAAAGAAAAGAAAATGGAAGCCATCAAAAAAAAAAGTTGTAAGGGGCTGGACAGAAGTTAAAGGCAGCATCTCTTGCTTTGCTTGAACACCAAAAATAGGAAACCAGGGGATAGGGGGGAACGGTGGCAAACCCCAAAAAAGGAAATGGGGGAGGAGTTCTTGGAAGGGCATGGGCACTTTAGTTCAAGAAGGAGGGTGAGGCACTGTTAAAGAGAAGCAAACCTTGGCGGGGGTGGCCTGCTGAGTCTTGGGCAGAGATCTGGAAATCATTCGCGGTCATGTCCTACCTACCTCGCCAAGGATGTTCAGACAAAAATCGGTGCAACTGAGGTGTGCTACATCAGACTGGTACTGGGGAGAAGGTTTCTGCAGTCTAATGAACCTGTTCGCCCGCAGCATGAAGGAGGACTGAACGTTATTTTGGCACCTGCAAATGTAAAGGGGGCCAGGGAGTTAAGAGAGAAGAAAGCAGTTATGACTGGGTACTTTCTGGCGAGGCAAAAAGAAGTATTTGCTGCCTTCTGCCAAGACACTGCCCACAGGTGAACTCGGAGTACGGAATCGCCGCCTCTTAATTGCCCTCTCCATCTCGTTCCGATAGATTATGCGCTGTTAGCAAGACTCGTCCTTGGAAGAGTCTTAAGAGAATATTGCTCTCTGGCCAGCTTGATACTGATTATAAGCAAGGCTGTCAATAAAAATGGAGGAAAGAAATCAAAGTGAGGTAAAATCCAAAGGGAACGGACCCCTCCCAGTGTGCACACACTCACAAGTGTTACCTCTTCCCTGCTGTTCCAAAAAAAAAGTAAACACATGTAAGGAGTGATTGGAAAGGTCCTTGTGGCAGCAGCCATTATTTGGAAGTCTGGTGACCAGGCAGGAAGAAGCATTATTTCAAAGTTTAGAAGATGGAACACAAACAAGCTCATGGGGCTACCGGGCAAGAGGGGAGCCGGTGACTGGACAGGTACAGTGCCAAACAGAACACCATGGATCAGTGCTGTGAGGTGTCTGCCTTCAGGGCTACTAGAGATCCCATCCAGGCAACCTCAGTGAGGCCGAAATCACAGTTCCTCAGAACTAACTTCTGCAACATACACCAGGGTCGGAGCCGGGACAGTCCTGAGGAGGTTGGTCTTCCCCCCAAATACTGTATTTACCAACCACAAGAGCCCCAGAGATGACAGACGGATCCCTAGGGTAGAGATTCCTGCTGCCGGGGTTCTCAGGCTCAGAGTAACAGGTCACTTAAAGTGGGAGGGGCACATTGTAAAAAGCTTGGGTCCATGGTTGTTTTTTTTTTTTAGAGGGGATCTTTGACCTCTTTGGCTCTCCACTCATCTATCAGGTCCCGTGTCTTTAAAACTAAGTGTTTTCCTTTCCAATAGTTGAACATCTGAGGGTCTGTAGAGGGCTGACAATGTCCACAGGATTCACAGCTGTCTCCTGGCTAATTTCTTTGGTAGAAATCTCTTTCCCTTGGAGATAACGCAGGTAGCCGAGAAGCACTTCTTTCCAGTAACTGCAGTAGCTTATGAGCCTCTGATTGGAGAGTGGACGTTCTGAGGAACCAACTTTTTCTTCCACTTTGGAAAGCAAATAACTGAGATCAATGAGCACCTTGCCATAGTCCTGTCTCCTGTACTGAGGCATGCTAAGGATACTACATTGCAGTTGAGGAATGAATTCTTTTCCTTGGAAAAATATCCAATCAGGTGACAGCCAGTGTTGTCCACTTCTGTCATAACATGGAACATAAAGGGTTCCACATCATAATGTAATATCTTGTGGTCCAGAAAAAGCTTGGCCAACAGGCGTAGGTTTGGGCAGTGGACTTTGTTTTTCTTGCGGTCTACTTCAAACGTGAAGACTGAGCCTTTCTGATATATCTCATCACCGGGTGGCTGTTTCCATACACACTTTTAGCTGTGTGTTAGCTGAGTATCATTTCTCCTTTCATGTATTTTAATCAGAATTCACATATGTAGAGATGTCCCAGTCTTGCATATTCTTTGGGATAGGAAGAAAGGTACCAGGTAATGAGCTCATAACCACCAAAAGCAATTGTTTTAATCATGTCGCTCTCCTCTGTGCTTTGGTCTTGCAGCCTTAACTTGTCCAAATCCTCTGAAGCCTGGGCTCACGCTCTTCGGAAAAGATCTAAGTCATACTCACTATTCAGGTTTTCCAAGAGAGTTTCTCGAGCGTTCCCATAGGTCTGTCTGTGTTCCATGGCAGTGATTACGAATGTCCTTTCACAGGACAGCTATCTCATATTAATGTTTGTTAGTTAATGTTGGTTTGATTAATTTGCTAGAGCAGCTCACATAACTTGGGCAAACAGTTTATTTACTGATTACTTGTTTGTTACAAAGGATATTAAAGGAGGTGAGTGAACAGCCAGATGAAGCAATGTGTAGAATGATGTCCAGAGGGTCCTGAGCATGAAATGTGAGAGACTCCAACCTCTTGGCATATGGATGTGTTCTTGTTCACACACACAAAACAAGAATATCAAGGGGAACCTCTCTAAACCCTGTCCTTTTAAGTTCTCACAGAGGCTTCATTATGTAAGCATGATTGAGTAAATCACTGCCCAATGGTAAGTAATTAAACCTCCATCCCCTCTCCCCTCCCTGGAGGTGAAGGGGGGGGGGGGACTGAAGTTCCAACCTCTAATCACTGGCAACCAGCCTCTATCCTTAGCTTATCAAGGGGCTTTTCAAAAATCATCTCGTTAACATAAATTCAGATGTGGTTGAAAGGGGTTTGTTATGAACAACAGAAGTCGTGTAGTTAGAAAGCACTAGCTTTTAGCTATTTCTAAAGTTGAGCTGAAAATACCTTCCTGAAACACTCACACAGTTGAGTTCAAGTTGCTTGCCGAAGAAACATTTCACTACGTAAAACTCCCAACTAAATACTCCACTGCGCCTTGAGCCGATCTCAGTGTGAGATATTTTTTTCTAGTTTTCGTTATCTTTGCCTCTGACCTGAGTTTGAAAGCAAGTAGATTTGAGTCACGTAATGCCCCTCAGTTTGAATTTCTGAAGTTGAATCCTCCGAAAAATGGGGCAGTTAGATCACATCAGTGTCTTCTAATCCAAACTGTACTGCAAAGTAATTATCAATGACAATAGGTCAGAGGAAGTAGGAAGAGACAGCCAAGAAAGAAGTGAACGGAGATCTGGGTACAGGTGCTAACATTTGAACTTGGTGGGCCTTAGACCAGACGGAGGACCACTTCTAGTTCTAGAAGTTGGTGATTTTGTAAACTCTACCTTGAGCTCTTTTAAAACAGTTTTGGTGATTTATATGATCTTCAGATGGTGGTATTGAAAATAAACTTCTCAGTATCTCAGTGATACAAAAGACAGGTAAAGTTAAAGATTTGTTTGTCTTTAGAGGGGGCAAATGTTGAAATACGCATCTCTACTTTGAGTTTTCTCTTTCCTTTTAGAAATGTCTATTACTTCCAAAGTAGTTTTTCAGGGCAATGATGAGTTTGTACCAAAAGCTGAGAAAATTATTCAACATTAGATAACTCATGTTAAAGAAATTCCCCTGAATGCAGTGACTGTTCATTATTAAATTACTGTATTCTTTTATAAAGTTTACATTTTCCTTTATAAAATTTCCTCTTAAGGAAATCAGTGTGGCAAAATTTCCTGTGAGTGCTCATTCCTTGCCTTGCATGATAGAATTCATGCTAAAGGATATCCTCAGTTCAAATATCTCTTTTGAAACTTCCTAAGTAGGACTGGTCATTGTGTTTTTTTTATGTGCGTATAATATTCTGTTCCTAATTTTTTTTTATATGGCATGTGTGCTTGCATTAGGATTATTTGTTTGTCATTTCTACTAGACGACGTGGAAGAACAAAGCCCTATTCACTTTTTCCGTCTTTATTTTGTGTCAGTTTTTTTTTTTTTTTTAACGTTGTAGTTAGTTAACATATCGTGTAATATTGGTTCCAGGAGTAGAATTTAGTGATTCATCATTTACATGTAACACCCAGTGCTCATCACAACAAGTAAACCTTCTCTTATTGTTCTTTTTTTTTAAATAATTAATTTATTTTGAGAGAGAGAGAGAGAGAGAGAGAGAGAGAGAGTGCATGCATATGTGAGTGGGGGAGGGGCAGAGAGAGTAGGAGAGAGAGAGAATCCCAAGCAGGCTCTACTCTGTCAGCACAGAGCCTGACACAGCGCTCGATCCCACGATCCTGGGATCATGACCTGAGCCAAGATCAAGAGTCAGCCACTTAACTGAGCCACCCAAGCACCCCAATGTTCTTAATGCTCTCTAATCACTTGGGGAATTACAAGGATTGGGGGAGCTGTGAGTCAGGAATGAAGGACGTTGACCTTATTTCTTATTATAAATTACTATATCACAGCACACAAAGGATTCCTGCATCATATATCACACTAATAAAACAAATTACTAATCTTTTGGTACTTATTGGTTGGTACATTTATATGTAAATGTTGCACAATAGGCATTATGTTATCCTTCTTTGCAATGAAACTGCTACAATGTCAGAAAAAAATCATCCATCTAAATTGAGCCTGGATGAATTAGACCTCAAGGTGTCTAGAAGAAGAAAGAAAGATTATAAACAGCTAAACAATTGGAGAAAGGACTGGAAAGTTAGTACATTTAGTCCTTTTCGTACATGGTACATTTCGCCAGGGTTTATGAGCAACCTGAATTAGTTTTTGCTATGCTGCATGCAGATTCCAGCAAGTTTTCCCTTTGAATAGAAATTTTGGGTAAGAATTTTGTAGGATGCTTTAGTAAATATTTGGGTATTGGAGCTGTATATAGGAAGAGATGCCTGTATATTGAAGTCACGAATTAGTCAATACAAGTTAAAGTTATTATTTTATTTGGCAAATCAAACCTTTTATCTTTATGGCATCACTTTTTAAAAATGTTTATTTATTTATTTTGAGAGAGAGAGAGGGAGGGGCAGAGGGCCGAGAGAGAGAGAGAGAGAGAGAATCCCAAGCAGGCTCTATGCTGTCAGTGTGGAGCCCAGTGTGGGGCTCGATCCTATGAAACTGTGAGATCACGACCTGAGCTGAAATCAAGAGTCAGATGCTCAAATGACTGAGCCACCCAGGTGCTCCTAACTATGCATGTTTATGTGCCAGACATTTTATTTGAGAAATAATTGAAGCCCAGAATTGTCTTTAGCTTAAGATATGTGTAGAAAAAAATAGGCAGCTGGGAGAGATCAGGTCTTGTATATAGTGCCTAGAAATAGTACCTACTTATTCATTTTGCTTCTCCTGTTTGTGAAAAACCGTTTAATATACAACCCCAAATCTCAGTAGCTTTATGGACATAGGCAAATGCTCCATGGGGAAAAAAAAGTGGCCCCCAAATTCTGCATTTAGTCTCTGTACTTCTGGCAAATCTGACTTTGGCCGAGTAATTTCACACTTGTGCAAGTATACCGCATTATACCAGTAACACTTAAATGTTGAAAAATAAAAAAAAAAAAAACTTTTGATAATTTTTTGTTGTGGTAAAATACACATAGCATAGAATTTATCATCTTAACTATTTTAAGCGTACAATTCAGTAATATTAGTACATTCACATTGTTATGCAACCACTGTCCAGAACTTTTTTTATGTTGCAAAACTAAAACTCTATTCACTACACAACTGTCCATTTTCCTCTCTTCTTAATCTCTGACAACCACCGTTCTATTTTCTGTCCCTGTTAATGCCTTCAACTACTCTAGATGCCTCATATAAATGCAGTCATATGGTGTTTGTCTGTAATGACCGGCTTATTTCACTTAGCATGATGTCCTCAAGGTGCCTCCATGTTGTAGCCTGGGTCAGGATTTCCCTCCTTTTTAAGACCTAGTAATATTCCATTGTGTGTATATACCACATGTTGTTTATCCATTTATCTGTTAGTGGACCCTGGAGTTACTTTTATGTTTTAGCTATTGTAAATAATGCTGCAATGTACATGGGTATACAAATACCTCTTACAGACCCTGATTTTAATTATTGGGCGTATATATATCCAGAAGTAGAATGTCCAAATCATATGGTAACTCCATTTTTTTAGTTTTTGAGGAACCACTCTACTGTTTTCTATACGGGTCGCACCATTTTGCATCCCTGCCATTCAGAGTCAAAGGTTCTAATTTCTCTACATCCTTGCCAACACAATTTCCTATCTACCTTCCTTCCTTTTTTCTTTCTTTCCATTTTCCATTTCCATTTTCCTAACGATTAGCATTGAGCATCTTTTCACGTGCTTGTTAGCCATTGATTTTAAGTTTTTATTTAAACGCCAGTTAGTTAACATACAGTGTAACATTAGTTTCAGATGTACAATATTCAACACTTCTATACGACACCTGGTGTTCATCATAACAAGTGCACTCTTTACTCCCCATCACCTATTTAACCTTTTCCTCCACCCACCTGCCTTTTGATAACCATCAATTTGTTCTCTATAGTTCAGGATCTGTTTCTTGGTTTGCCTCTCCCTCTCTCGTTTTTTCTCTTTGCTCATTTGTTTTGTTTCTTAAATTCCACATAGGAATGAAATCATATTGCATCTGTCTTTCTCTGACTGACTTATTTTGCTTAGCATAATACTCTCTAGCTTCTTCCATGTTGTTGCAAATGGCAAGGTTTCATTCTTTTTTATGACTAATATTCCATTGTATATATATATATATGTATATGTATATGTATATATATATATATATATATATATACATATACATATATATATATGTATATATATATATACATATACATATATATATATGTATATATATACCAATATATATATACCAAATATATTGGTATATATTGGTCAGTGGACACTTTGGCTGTTTCCATAATTTGGCTATTGTAGACAATGCTGCTATAAACATTGGGGTAGATGTATCCCTTTGAATTAGTATTTTTGTATTCTTTGGGTAAATACCTAATAGTGCAATTGCTGGATCATAGGGTAGTTCTATTTTTAACTTTGTTGAGGAACCATCATACTGTTTTCCACAGTGGCTGTATCAGTTTGCATTCCCACCAACAGTGCAAGAGAGGTCTCCTTTCTCTATTTCCTTGCCTACACCTGATGTTCCTTTCTTTCTTTTTCTTATTCTTCTTTGAGAGAGAGAGAGAGAGAGAGAGAGAGAGAGAGAGCGAGCCTGACTCGGAACTTAATCTCATGAACCGTGAGATCGTGACCAGAGCTGAAATCAAGAGGTGGACGCTTAACTGACCGAGCCACTGAGGCGCACCCTCTTGTGTTTTTTTATTTTAGCCATTCTGACAGGTATGAGGTGATATCTCATTGTAGTTCTGACAATGAATGATATTGAGCATCTTTTCATGTGTCTGTTAGCCATCTGGGTGTCTTCTTTGGGAAAATGTCTATTCATGTCTTCTGCCCATTTTTAAATTGGATTATTTGTTTTTTGGGTGTTGTGTTTTCTAAGTTCTTTATGCATTTTGGATACTAATCCTTTGTAATTTGCAAAAATCTTCTCCCATATCATAGGTTGCCTTTTAGTTTTATTGAATGTTTCCTTTGCTGTGCAGAAGCTTTTTATCTTGCTGAAGTCCCAATAGTTTATTTTTGCTTTTGTTTCCCTTGCCTCCGGAGACCTATCTAGAAAGAAGTTGCTGGGTGGATGTCAAAGAGGTTACTGCCTGTGTTCTCCCCTAGAATGTTTATGGGTTCCTAGCTCACATTTAGGTCTTTATTCCATTTTGAATTTATTTTGTGTATGGTGTAAGATAGTGGTCCAGTTTCATTCTTTTGCATGTTACTGTCCAATTTTCACTATACCATTTGTTGAAGAGGCTGTGTTTTTCCCATTGGATATTCTTTCCTCCTTTACATTAAAAAGAAAAGTGAAAGGACTCAAATAAATAAAATCATAATGAGGGGTGCCTGGCTGGCTCAGTCGGTTGAGCATCCGACTTTGGCTCAGGTCATGATCTCATGGTTCGTGAGTTCGAGTTCCACATCGGGCTCTGGTGCTGACAGCTCAGAGCCTGGAGCCTGCTTCAGATTCTGTGTCCCTCTTTCTCTATGCCCCACCCCTGCTTGTGCTCTGTCTCTCTGTGTCTTTCAAAAATGAATAAACATTAAAAAAATAAAAATCATAATGAGAGGAGAAATAACAACCAACACCACAGAAATACAAACAATTATAAGAGATTATTATGAAAAACTATAAGTCAACAAATTGGACAACATGGAAGAAATGGAGAAGTTCCTAGAAACAAAGAAACTATCAAAACTGAAACACAAAGAAATACACAATTTGAATAGGTTGGTAGGCTGCTAAGAAATGGAATCAGTAATCACAAACTCCCAACAAACAAAAGTCCAGAGCCAGATGGCTTCACAGCTGTATTCTACCAAACATTTAAAGAAGAGTTAACAATTCTTCTCAGGTGATTCACAAAAATAGAAAAGGAAGGAAAACTTCCAAACTCATTCTAAGAGTTCAACATTACCCAGCTTAAGACTCCACTAAAAGGGATAACTACAGGCCAATATCCCTGATGAACACAGATGCAAAGTTCTCAATAAAATACTAGCAAAAAAAAAAAAAAATCCAACAATACATTAAAAAAGTCAGTCACCATGATCAAATGGGATTTATTCCTGGGTTGCAAGGGTGGTTCAGTGTTCACAAATCAATCAATGTGATACACCACATTAATGAAAGAAAGGATAAGAACCATATCATCCTTTTAATAGATGTAGAAAAAGCATTTGACAAAGTACAACATCCATTCATGAAAAAAGCCCTCAACAAAGTAGGTTTAGAGGGAACCTACCTCAACATAATAAAGACCATATATGAAAAACCCACAGCTAGCATCAGACTCAAAGGTGAAAAACTGAGAGCTTTCCCCCTAAGATCAGGAACAAGACAGGGACATCCACTCTCACCACTGTTCTTTAATAGAATACTGGAAGACCTGGCCTTAGCAATCAGACAAGAAGAAATAAAAGGCATCCAAATCAGCAAGGAAGAAGTCAAACTTTCACTCTTTGCAGATGACACGATACTTGATGTGGAAAACCCGAAAGACTCCACCAAAAAATTACTAGAACTGATACATGAATTCAGTAAAGTTGCAGGATACAAAATCCACATTCAGAAATCTGTTGCATTTCTACACACCAATAATGAAGCACCAGAAAGAGAAATTAAGGAATAAATCCCATTTACAATTGTGCCAAAACCAATAAGCTACCTAGGAATAAACCTAACAAAGAGGTGAAAGACCTGTACTCCGAAAACTATAAAACACTGATGAAAGAAATAGGAGACGATGTGAAGAAACTGAAAGACATTCCATGCTCATGGATTGGAACCACAAATATTTTTAAAATGTCTATACTACCCAAAGCAATCTACACAATTAACGCAATCCCTATCAAAATACCAATAGCATTTTTCACAGAGCTAGAACAAACAACCCTAAGATTTGTAGAGAACTACAAAAGACCCTGAATAGCCAAAGCAACCTTGAAAAAGCAAAAAGCAAAAAGCAAAAAAAAAAAAAAAAAAAAAAAAAAAAAAGCTATAGGCATCACAATTCAGAGTTAAAGTTACACTACAAAGCTGTAGTGATCAAAACAGTATGGTACTGGCACCAAAATAGACATAGATCAATGGAACATAATAGAAAACCCAGAAATGAACCCACGATGATATGGTCAATTAATCTTTGACAAATCCATTGATGTTTTAAGACATTAAAACTACATTGCATTTGGCTTTTAATAGTTGTCTTCCTCGAAAGGCTTGGTCTAATTTATCAACTCTGCAAATGACTGGATATGGAAGTCTAGATAGCTAATATTTTACTGGGGCAAGAAGGTATTTTGAACCTTTCTGTAGTGGGCTGAATAATGGACCCCCAAAGACGCTCACATCCTAAACCCAGGAACCTGTGAATATGTTACAATTCTATAGGGTAAGGGGTTTTGCAGACATTAATAAATTAAGGATTTTGAGACAGAGAGATTATCCTGGATTATCTGGGTAGGCCTAATGGACTCAAAGTGGTCCTTACAAGAGAAAAGTAGAGGGATCAGAGTCAGGGAAGAAGATGTGATGACAAATGCAGGGGTCAGAGTCAGAGAGAGAGAGAGAGATTTGAAACTACACTACACTACTTGATTTGAAGATGGAGGTAGGGACCATGGATCAAGGAACGTAGGTGGTTTCCAGAAGCTGGAAAAGGCAAAGAAATGGATTCACTTCTAGGCCTCCCGAAGGAATACAGCACTGCCAACTCATTCTAAACTTCTGATCTTTAGAGCTATAACATAAAAATTTATGTTGTTTTAAGTCACAGAGTTTGTGATAATTTATTACAGCAGCATCAGGGAACTAATATACTTCCTTTGAATTTTGCCTTGAGTGTTGTTAAGGGCTCAGCAGAGCTGACAAGAGAACGAAGCTGCCAGGTGTTGGAAGAGCTGAGTAAAACAAGTCAAAATAAGCATACCAGCGAAGCATTAATCACTTGCTGTCCTGGTATAAACAAGAGACCGAATCACAGTAAGTGCTGAATACCCTGTGTCCCATTTTCCCTCATGTAACAGCACACTGGTTGAGGATCAGGTGTGTTAGCACAGATGTGGGAGGCATCCTACTGTTGAGAGAGCCTAGAAACAAAGGTTCCTATAGTTTTACAGACCCGGGGACCAAGGAGAGTTTGAGGGACAAAGGCTAGTAGTGGAAAATACTGGCGACTGAGTCAGGGTGGGGAAAAGTATCTTCAAAGTCTTCTCCTCCCCTGATCAGGATGTCCTGGCCGAGATGCCTGAGGAAGAACTGGGATGAAGACCCTTGCTATAGAGACCTAGAAATGAAGGTCGTCGGGCCAGGAAGGCAAATAAGCATAAGAGTGTGGCCAGCCTGAGGGGACTGAGTCCTTGACTGTGACTTCCCTGGATGTGCACCAAGTCTGCTGTGGCAAGAGCTGCTTTTCCTCATGAGACCTGCCAGGTAAAGTCTTTGTGATTGCTTATGGCCAGGCCTGAGAAAGTACACATAGGCTTTTTTGGCCAGGAAGCAGACTCTTCAGTTATGGTGGTTATCTTGAGTTATAGTGAGCTCTTAGTTATGGACAAGTATTACTGATTAAAAAGTCCCATCTGGGGCGCCTGGGTGGCTCAGTCGGTTAAGCGTCCGACTTCAGCTCAGGTCACGATCTCGCGGTCCGTGAGTTCGAGCCCCATGTTGGGCTCTGGGCTGATGGCTCAGAGCCTGGAGCCTGCTTCCGATTCTGTGTCTCCCTCTCTCTCTGCCCCTCCCCCGTTCATGCTCTGTCTCTCTCTGTCTCAAAAATAAATAAACGTTAAAAAAATTTTTTTAAAAAGTCCCATTTGGGGGAGACTTGTTCTGACCTTCTTCGATATCTTGGCACTGACCCACTAGAGGAGACTTGATAGTCTTCTGCAGCAGAGAAGATCTCAACATAACCAAGGTCACATTTCTTCCAGTCCAGTCCAAAGCGATGTGGATAAACAGTAAAGGTAAATTGATTTAGACAGAATATTTAATATTTATTGTACAACCGCATATTTGGACAGCAATTTAAGCTTTCTGAGTATTTCTTAAGCTCTAACTTATGACACTAGAAGATTTTCTAGAGACAGTTAGTTCCAGACTTGTTACTGTCAATTCAAACTGCGGAGCAAGAAAATTTACTCTTTCCTCTAATTAGCAGGCACACATCTTTATTAAGGAATCCAGAGATGTTTTCTGAGAACAGAAGCTCTGGGTAATTTAATTTAGTGATTCATGGATTACCCTTGAGAACAGCAGAGGTGTAACTAGGAAAGAACTCTTACCCTTTTAAAGGAGGTCAAGTCACAAGGAACACTATTCACTGTTTGAACATTGGATACATTTTTCCCTTCATACTTGCCAGTCTACCGAGGATTTTCTCTCCTGTTCTTTTGTTTTTCTACTTGTGCCTGGTCAGAGTCAAAAGATCCTTTGCTGTCTCCATTTGTGGCCTGAGGCCACATCTAAATCTGCTCTTGCTTTATATTAATTTGGCACCCTGCCCATGTTTTTATGTTGTTATTTATTTTAGTTTTAAGTTTATTTATTTATTTATTTATTTATTTATTTATTTCAAGAGAAAGAGAGAGAGAGAGAGGAATAGGGGCAGAGAGAGAGGGGAGAGAGAATCCCAAGCAGGCTCCACACTGTCAGTGCAGAGCCCAGTGCAGGGCTCGAACTCACGAATCATGAGATCATGACCTGAGCCGAGATCAAGAGTTGGATGCTTAACCGACTGAGCTACCCAAGTGCCCCTGTTATTTATTTTAATTTATTTTCACTTTGGCATCTCCCCTGTTTTTAGTTTTTCTCCTCCCCTCAGTACCCAGAGGGCAAATCGATACCTGAAACTAATGTAACGTTGTATGTCAAATATACTCAAAAAATAAAAAATAAAAGAGCATGAAGAATAGGTAAGCAAGTTGCAAAATGGGACTGTTAGTTGGTCTATAACTTACATGACTTGGAGAGATGCCTTTGCTCTTTTGTTTGGACCTTAGATTAGTCTCGAGCCTTTGGTTTATTGCATCCTCCATTATCAAGGGGAACTGAAAACTGATGGTGACGTTGCAGAGTCTGCTCTTCCTTTTTCCTGTATTGCTGTTGACTTCACTGAACCCTTCGGGAATTTGTACTATTTCCAGGTTGTTTCTGAGTTTTCATTTTATCCGTAACTCTTCTTCCATTTGACAAGTCCCACTGAGAAAAAAAAAAAAAAAACTCATCCTATTCAAGTTTCTGTATATTTGATACTACTCCCCTGACAATGTGCTTCAATCAATGATTTGGGGTGAGAAAAAGGGCCCATAAGTTAGAGAGCCCCACCAAATCATTGATACTAAAGACAGGGAACCTGCCCCTGACATTCCAAAACTCTTGTGTCGCCCCTATTTGTTTTGGTAATTCTACTGGTCGTTAACCAAGGAAATCATGAAATATTTTTCCAACATGTGCTTCACCTTAACCTTGACTCATGAATACTAATTAACAATCTTCTCAGGTTCTTGAAACTTTAAGAACTCTGTTTTTGCAAGAACATCCCACACTACAAAATATTCATGGATCCATGCTGTTTATTATTTCCTTCCTTAAACTCTAACTCACATCTGTGAAATTGAACTGTTGCTTATCTTTCTAGAATGAGATGACTTATGTTTCCTCCTAAAGCATTTACTTCATGGGCACAACTTCCGATGGAAATTTATCATGAAGAAAATGATAAGAATAGCAACAGACGTGAATGGTTGTTCATACATGGAAGATATATAAACGAATTACCTGTATGTCATATACATGCTTATCTTCTGCAAGATCCGACATGGTAATTGAATAGAGAAACTTAATGGGAAACACCAGGGAATGTGAACATATTTGGAGAAGTCCTTAACATTCTTTTATTTTTGAATGTTCTTATGCTTATATTTTTCTGAATATAAAGAAAATGCTTTTAACTTTTGGAAGTGGGGGGACTTTAGCCCTTACTTTATTTGTGGTGAATTTTATATCTGAAGTTCCCTTTAAGAGTAGGACGACAAAGGTCTAATTTTTCTGAACAAGTCCAGGGTTCCTGGATAAAAACGTCAGAGAAACAGACATAAGAGGTTCCTGGTATGCCTCACCAAGTGGGTGCATGCAGAGTATTTCTAGAAAAATAACCTCAGAGTGGAAGTGAGAACTTACTTTCTTTTTAGTTCCAGAGGAGGGTAGAAGTAAAACTAAGAATGGAGTATTAGGAAATGGTGTTGATTCTGAGAGCGATGTTCTATTAAGCGAGCAAAGGAGTGAAAGAACTCTAAGGTTGGATAATTCTGGTACTGTAATGGAGCTCAGAGCATGACACTAGGTTACAAAAAGATGAAATTAGAGAAATAACTGAGCCTTCTGAGCAATTAGGAGGGTTAAAAAACTCATAATTCTGGGAGATTAAAAATTGGAGCAAGTATTATATTTGGGGAGAGTTAGGGCAGCAAAGGGAGACTGCCATTCAAGAAGAGAGAATAGGAAGATGGGCAGTAGGGACTTCTCAGTACCGCCTAAGTTTGTATTCGGCCATTTGTTCAGGTGTTTCTAGGATTCTCCCACCTTAAATTTTACCCATTATCATTAACCTTAGGTTGTTAATTATTTCTTTCCATGCTCCAGACTCCTAGGAAACTGGGTTCCTGAGCTCTTAGCTTGAGGGGATTGTTACTTTCTGCTTTATTTTGCAGATCTGACAGAAGGACGATCTGGTGGTCCCAGGAGAAACCTCTGAGTACCTCTATGGTTTCTTTTTTTAATTAATTACTTTTTTTTTTTATTTTAGAAAGAGAGTGCAAGTGGGGCGATCACAGGGGTGGAGAAGATAGAATCCTCAGCAGGCTTCACTCCCAGTGTGGGGCCCGATGCGGGCCTCAATCTCATGACCGCGAGATCATGACCTGAGCCCAACTCCAGAGTTGGATACACCTAACTGACTGAGCCACTCAAGCACCCCTCTATGGTTTTCATTCCACCCTTCGGTCGTTGTTTCATTGTAGTCTATTGTATAAATTCTTACTTGAAATGGAGATATCTCTTCATTACTTCCAATACAGCCTGTTGAAAAAATGTCCCTCAAAATATTTTTCTCTTTCCGTCTTAATATGTCAATTTCTACTGTAACTTTCTCCTTTGTTTATCAAATAGAATTCAAAATATAATTTACAGATTTTATTTTCCTTCTTGACCTTACAACAGCTCTTAAAATACTAAAATATGCCTTTCATTTATTTAAAAAAATTTTTTTTAACATTTATTTATTTTTGAGAGACAGAGAGAGACAGAGAATGTGCAGGGGAGGAACAGAGAGAGAGGGACACACAGAACCGAAGCAGGCTCCAGGCTGTGAGCTGTCAGCACAGAGCCCAATGCGGGGCTCGAACCCACCAACCGTGAGATCATGACCTGAGCCAAAGTCAGTTGCTTAACCGACTGAGCCCCCCAGGGACCTAAAATATGCTTTTTAAAAATTCATTGACTATCACTTTCAATTACTTTGCCTGGTTCTAGCTATGTCCCCAGTTTGGATTCTTTTCTAAAAAAAAATTATTGAGAAATAATTGACAAGTATAATTGTATATATTTAAAGAATACAATGTGATGTATTGATATACATACACATTGTAGAATGATTACCAAGATCAAGGTAATTAACACATCCATCACCACACATAATGAACCCTTTTTAGTGTGGGTGGTAAGAATGCTTAAGATCTATTCTTAGCAACTTTCAAGTATATAATGCTGGATTATTAACTATAGTCACCAACCGTACATTAGACTTCAGAACTTATAACTGAAAATTTGTACCCTTTGAACTGTGTCACCCAAGTTGCCTTCCCTTCAGCCCCTGGCAACTACCATTCTATTCTCTGTTTCTATAAAATTTTTTTTTTAAATCCACATATAAGTGATAATAAGTGATACCAGACAGTGTTTATCTTTCTCTATCTGGTCTATTTCACTTCTTTCACTAATGCATTCCAGATTTATCCATCTGTCGCAAATGGTAGGATTTCCTTCTTTTCCATGGGTGAAGGAGATTTAATTGTATATATACCACAATTGTATGTTTTCTTTGTCCATTTATCCAATGAAGGACATATCTCGGCAATTACAAATAATGCTGCAATAAACATAAATGTGCAGATATCTCCTTGAGACTCTCATTTCAATTCTTACAAATATGTACTTAGGAGTGGGATTGCTAGATCATATAGTAGTTTAATACTTAATTTGTTGCCATACTATTTTCCATAAAAGCTATGCCAATTTGCATCCCCACCAACAGAGTACAAGGATTCCCTTTTCTCCATATCCTTGCCAATGCTTGTTATTGTTTGTCTTTTTAATAATAGCCAACCTAACAGATATGAGATGATATCGTAGTTTTGATTTGCATTTACCTGATAATTAGTGATGTTGAACACCTTTCAGATACCTATTGGCCATTTGTATGTGTTTTTTGAAAAAAAATGTGTATTCAGATCCTTTGCCCATTTTTAAATTTGCTTTTTTGGTATTGAGTTGTATGAGTTCTTTATATATTTTGAATACTATTCCCTTATCAGATATATGTTTTGCAAATATTTTCTCTCATTCTGTAGGTTTCCTTTTCCCTTTCAATCCTTTGCTGTTCAAAGCTCTTTAGTTTGATGTAGTCCCACTTGTTTATTTTGGCTTTTGTTACCTGTGATTTTGGTGTCTTATCAAAAAAAACCCAATTATTGCGAAGGCCAATGCCAAGGATCTTTTTCCTTATGCTTTTTTTTTAGGGGCTATATGGTTTCAGGTCTTACATTTAAGTTTTTGACCTGTTTCAAGCTAATTTTGTGAGTGTGTAACGTAAGGGGCTGGTTTCACACTTGTGCGTGTGGATATTCAGTTTTCCTAAGGTCATTTATTGAAGAGACTATCCTTACCCCATTGTGTATATTAGTTAACCATATATACATGGGTTTATGTCTGGGCTCTCTATTCTGTGCCACTGGTCTATGTTCCTGTTTTTATGCCAGTACCATACTGTTTCTAGCTGTAGTTTTGTACTATAGCTAGAAATCAGGAAGTGTGATGTCTCTACATTTTTTCTCCTTTCTCAGGATTGCTTTAGCTGTTTGTTTTTTGTTTGTTTGTTTTTTCGTTTTTTTTTTTTGTTTTTTTTTTTGGTAGCTTTATACAAATTTTGGAATAGTTTATTCTGTTCCTTTGAAAAATGCCATTGGAGTGTTGATAGAGAGTGGATTGAATCTGTAGATCATTTGGGGTAGTATAGGCTACAGACCATTTTGGGGTCACTACCAATATTAATTTTTCTGATCCAAGAACACAGTATATCTTTCCATTTATTTGTCTTTTTTTTTTTTTTTCCACTTTCTATCATCGAAGTCTTACAGTTTTCAGGGTAGGTCTTTCACCACTTTGGTTAAATTTCTTCCTAAATCTTATTGGTTTTGATGTTATTGTATATAAGATTTCTGTCTTAATTTGTTTTAGATAGTTGGTTGTTATAGAAATGCAACTAATTTTTGTATGTTGATTTTGTATCCTGCAACTTTATAAACTTCATTTTTTAGTTCTAACATTTTTTTGGTGAAGTCTTCAGGGTTTTCTATATAGAGGATTATGTCATCTGTAAAGTGATATGATTTTACTTCTTCGTTTCTGGTTTGGTTACCTTTTATTTCATTTATTATTATTATTATTATTATTATTATTACTATTATTATTACTATTTTGCCTGGTTACTTTAGCTAAGAGTTTTAGTACTATGTTAAGTAGAAATGGTAGGAGTGGGCATTCTTGTATTGTTTCTGATCTTACAGATCTTACAGGAAAGGCCTTTAACCTCTCACTGTTAAATATGATGTTAGCTTTGGGCCGGTTATACATGGCCTTTATTATGTGGAGGAACATTTCTTCTATATTTAATTTCTTGAGAATTTTTATCAAGATACCATGTTGAATTTTGTCAAATGGTTTTTCTATATTGATTGAAATAATGATATGATTTTTTCCCTTTGTTCTGTAAATGTATTAGTTACATTTCTTTAAAAAAATTTTTTTTAATGTTTATTCATTTTTGACAGACAGGGAGAGACAGAGTATGAGTGGGGAAGGGGCAGAGAGAGAGGGAGACACAGAATCCGAAGCAGGCTCCAGGCTCTGAGCTGTCAGCACAGAGCCCGACGCGGGGCTCGAACTCACGAACTGTGAGATCATGACCTGAGCCGAAGTCGGACGCTCAACCGACTGAGCCACACAGTTGCCCCTGTATTAGTTACATTTCTTGATTTGCATGTGTTCAAACATTCTTGCACCCCAGGGGTGAATCCCACTTGATCATAGTGTATGACCCTTTTAATGTGCTCTTAAATTTGGTTTGATAGTATTTTGATGATATTTGTATCTATGTTGATCAGGGATATTAGCCCATAATTTTGTTTTCTTTCAGTGTTCTTATCTAGTTTTGGTATCAGGGTAATGCTGCCCTAATAACATGAGTTTGGAAGTGTCCTTTTGTCTTTAATTTTTTGGAAGAGTTTGAGAAGTGTTAGTATTAATTCTTCCAAGATTTGGTCGATTTCACCTGTGAAGCCATCTGGTTCTATGCTTTTATTTGTTGGGAGATTTTAATTTTTAAGTTTTTCAAAAAGTCTTATTTATTTAAGCAATCTCTATACCCAACGTGGGGCTTCAACTCATGACCTTAAGATCAAGAGTCACATGCTCTTCTGACTGAGCTAGCCAGGAGCCCCATGAGATTTTTTTAAAGAATTTTTTTAACATTTATTTATTTTTGAGAGAGAGAGAGAGAGCGAGCGAGCACAAGCGGGGGAGGGGCAGAGAGAAGAGTGAGACACAGAATTGAAAGCAGGCTCCAGGCTCTGAGCTGTCAGCACAGAACCTGATGCGGGGCTTGAGCCCACGGACTGGGAGATCATGACCTGAGCCAAAGTCAGACACTTCACCAACTGAGCCACCCAGGTGCCCCCCATGAGATTTTAAATTAATGATATAATCTCCTTGCTTATTATTGGTCTGTTAAGATTTTCTATCATTTCATGATTAATTCTTATAAGTTGTGTGTTTTAGGAACTTATCAATTTCTTCTAAGTTATCTAATTTTTGATGTATAATTATTCTGGATAGTCTCATATGATCCTTTGTATTTCTGTGGTATCAGTTATAATGCATCTTCTTTCAATCATAATTAATTTTAGTCATCTGTCTCTTTTTGGTAATGTCAACTTTATCTTTTCAGAAAAACAACTCTTAGTTTCATTTTTCTATTGTTTTTCTAGTTTCTATTTAGTTTATTTCTGCTATAATCTTTATTATTTCCTTACTTCTGCTAACTTTGGATTAGTCTCTTTCTAGTTCCTTAGGTATAAAGTTAGGTTGTTATTTAAGATTTTTCTTTTTGGGGCACCTGAGTGGCTCAGTTGGTTAAGCGTCCAACTCTTAGTTTCAGCTCGGGTCATGATCTCATGGTTCATGAGTTCAAGCCCCACATCAGGCTATGGGCTGACAGTGTGGAGTCTGCTTGGGATTCTCTCTTTCTCCCACTCTCTCTCTCTCGAAATAAATACATACACATTTTTAAAAAAGATCTTTCCTTTTTCCCTTAATGTAAGCATTTTTCATTATAAACTTTCCTCTTGAAACTACTTTTGCTGCATTCCATAAGTTTTGGTATACTGTGTTTCCATTTTTCTTTGTCTACAGATATTTTTTTGATTTCCCTTTTGATTTCTTCTTTGACCCATTGGTTGTTCCAAAGTGTGTTGATTAGTTTCCACGTATCTATACATCTTGTTTTCCTCCTGTCACTGATTTCTACTTTCACACCACTGTGGTTGAAAAAGATACTTGATATGATTTCAATCTTCTCAAATTTGTTACAGCTTGTTTTGTGACCTGGCATACGGTCTGTCCTGGAGAATGTGCCATGCGCACTTAATAAGAATGTGTAGTCTGATGCTGTTGAATGAAATGCTCTATACATGTCTTTAAGTCCATTTCATCTAAAGTGTAATTGTGATGTGATTTACAATAAGAAATATATAGTTGGCCTTTTTCTCCTGGAACTCTTGAATTTTCCTAAGTGATGAAAATGATATAGGTGTCTTTTGGTGTATTTAGAAGGTGATTTTTGGAAAGCACCTAAGGATGGACACTGCTTGCAAGGAAAACCAACCGTGTGATTAGAAGGCTGAAACTTTCAGTCTCCTCCCGACCCCCCATCCTTGAAGGAGGGGAGAGGGCCTGGAATTTGAACTAATCACTAATAACCAGTGATTTAATCAACTGTGTCTGCATAATGACATTTCCATAAAAACCCGAAAGGATTAGGCTCAGAGAGCTTCTGGGTTGGTGAAAACATGGAGATTTGGAGAGAGTGGTGTGCTTGGAGAAGAGCATGGAAGTTCTGTGTCCTTTCCCCATCCCTTGCCCTATGCACACATCTCTTCTGTCTGGCTTTTCTCGAGCTCTATCTTATTATAATAAACTGGTAGTCTCGTAAGCAAAATGTTTCTCTGAGTTCTGTGAGTCACTCTGGCAAATTAATCAAGCCCAAGGAGGGGCTCATGGGAACCTCAGATCTATAGCCAATCAGTCAGAAGCAAGGTGACAACTTGGACTAACACTTGCATTTGAAGTTTGGGGTTGGGGCAGGGAAGGGCAATGAGATCTGATGCTGTGTTCACTTAGACAGTATCAGACTTGAGTTTAGTTTTAGGACCCTCAAATGCTGTTGGAGAATTGCTTTTGGTGTGGGACTCACCTCCCCATTTTGGAATTTCATGCAGAACTGAAACTGGTGATCAGAAGGGAAATCAGAATCTAAGTAGTTTAAGTTAATTATTTCCTTAGTGGGTTTTTGTCTGGATGATCTATTCAATGTTGAAAGTAAGGTATTCAGTTCTCTACAATTATTACATTGCTGTCACTTTTTGCCTTCATTTTTTAAAAAGTTTTTATTTATTTCCTTTGAAGGGGGGGGGGGAGAGAGAGAGAGAGCACAAGCAGAGGAGGGGCAGAGAAAGAGGGAGAGAGAGAATCCCAAGCAGGGTTCATGCTGTCAGCACAGACCCTGGTGTGGGGCTCAATCTCACAAACTGTGAAATCATGACCTGAGCCCAAATCAAGAGTTGGAGGCTTAACCAACTGAGCCACCCAGGTGCCCCTATTTTTGCCTTCAGATACACTTATAATTGTGTAATCTATTTGGGCACTCCGAAATTAGATGCATATAATTCACAATTGGTATATCCTTTTGATCAATTGATCCCTTAATCATATATAATGACTTTCTTTGTCTATTTTTACTGTTTTAAATTAATGGGTATTTTGTTTTATATCAAAGTATAGCTACCCTGCTCTCTTTGGGTTACCATTTTCATGGAGTATTTTTTTCCATCCCCTTACTTTCAGGCTATTAGTGTCCTTAAAGCTTAAATTAGTCTCTTGTAGGCAGCATATAGTTGGGCTTTGTTTGTTTGTTTGTTTAATGATTATTTATTTTGAGAGAGAGAGAGAGAGAGAGAGAGCGAGCAGGGGAGGGATAAAGAGAGAGGGGGACAGAGGATCCAAAGCAGGCTCTGTGCTGACAGCAGAGAGCCTGATGTGGGGGCCTGAACCCACGAACCATGAGATCATGACCTGAGCTGAAGTCAGATGCTTAATTGACTGAGCCACCCAGGCGCCCCTCTCTTTGCCATTTTTATTTTCATAAGGCATGTCTAGTGGTGATAAATTCCCTCAGGTTTTGCTTGTCCAGGAAAGTCTGTATCTCTTCTTCATCTGAAGGACAACTTTGCCAGGTCAAGTATGCTGGGCTGACAGGGTTCGTTCATTCATTTGTTTGTTTTTCCTAGCATTTGAGTATATATTATCCCAATCTTTCCTGGTTTTGCAAGATTTCAGCTAACAAATCTTCTAATAACATTATTGGAAATTCCCTAGTATGTGATGAGTCTTTGTTTTCCCTTGCTTCTCTCAAAATTCCCTTTCTTTGATTGTTGAGAGCTTTATTATGATGTGTCACAGCAAAGATCTCTGGGTTGAATCTGTTTGGATATCTTTGCACTTTTCGTACCTGAATGTCCATGTGACTCCCCGGACTTGGGTAGTTTAAACTCATTATTTCTTTAAATAAATTTTCTATTTCTCCTTATCTTTTCCTCCTGGGACTCCCATAATGTGAATATGATTTCTTTAGAAAAGAAACATAGGTTTCATTTTTCATTCTTTTTTTATTAAAAATTTTTAATGTTTATTTATTAAAATTTTTTTTTAATTTTAATTTTTTTTTTGAGAGAGAGAGAGAGACACACACAGAGAGAGAGAGAGAGAGAGAGAAAGCAGGGGAGCAACAGAGAGAGGAGACACAGGATCCAAATCAGGCTCCAGGCTTTGAGCTGTCAGCACAGAGCCCATGTGGGGCTCGAACTCACGAACCGTGAATTCATGACCTGAGCCAAAGTCAGACGCTCAACCTACTGAACCACCCAGGTGCCCCTAATGTTTATTTATTTTTGAGAGAAAGAGAGAGAGAGAGCAAGTGAGGGAGGGGCAGAGAGAGACACACACAGAATCCGAAGCAGGCTCCAGCCTCTGAACTGTCAGCACAGAGCCCCTGTTGCAGGGCTTAGACTCATGAACCACGAGATCATGACCTGAGCTGAAGTTGGCTACTTAACCGACTGAGCCACCCAGGCGCCCCTGTTCTTTTTCATTCTAATTTCTTCTCCTCTGAGTGGATAATATTGAGACCTGTCTTCAGGTTCTCAGAGTTTTCCTTTTGCCTGATTGAGCCTGCTGCTGAAGCTCTCTGTTTCATTTCTGATTTTATTCATTTTATGGAGCTTCAGCTCCAGAATTTCTGTTATTTGATTTGATTTTTTTTATTTTTAATGATTTTTATTTTTTGTTTACTTCTAGTTTGTGCAGCACAGTCTGGGCATGCTGGTCAAAGTCCAACTCTTTCCCCAGGGCAGTAACAGGACAGCAGCTGCACATTCCTTGTGGTCGCCTATTAGAGACATGTCAGAACCCAGGGGAGTCCCTGGGTCCCTGGAGACAGGTGGCAGAGAAGTGACAGCTGGCCCTGGCAATGAGTCAGAGCTGAGAACTGGAATCCCAGGGTGGAATCAGGACAGCGGCAGCTCACCATTATAGTGGCATTGGAGGCATGACTTGGTACCCAGTGGGTGGAGCCACAGCCATTCTGCTCTGTATATAGCAAGGTGCTGTGGCATCCTGGTCCTGGAGAATGGGGCACAGCAGTGACTGGGGCCCCTGAGGACAGGTGTCATCACAGTGGACATCTCATCTTGGGAAGGAGATGTAGCAGCAGGGACTCTGGGCTGTTCCATCATCTGGGATCCCCGTTGGTGAAGGCTGTGGGGTTCCTCCGTAACAAAGGCTGCACATCTCCGTGGTGGGGAAGCCTGCTGGGTTTCTCCCATTCTCTTTTTCCCTGGGTAGGGGGTGGTGGCGAAATTCCTCCGATGGGATCTTTTTTGGCACCAAGATTCTCTGGCCTGGCGGATGGAGTGATGCCTTCTTATCTGAATTGGGAACATGTTAATTTGGGCAACCTGAAATTTTCTCGAATGTTAGAAAAAAAAAAAATCTCTGAGACTTTAGTATAATCCAAAGAAATAACATCATCACCTAAGGTAGCTCCATTTTAGTTTTTCAAGGTCAAGTGCTAGACAGAAAAATTTGTTTAAGGATAGGTATTTCATTAATCAATTTGAGTCTCCACAAGTGAAAAATAACAATAATAGATACAGGAAGCAAGAAAATGAAATGAGGAACTGAGACAGATCAGTGTATCTTTTTGCCAAAGAATAAAGAGAGAGTTTTTATTGTAAGACCTTTAAGATATTTCACAGCATTGACAATTTTCCTTCCTTGTTAGTTTATCCCTTATGTTTCTTTGTAGTTACTAGTTAACTAAAAACCTCAGAAACTCTCAAAGAGCCCACGAGTTTTTAAAAAAAAAATTTTTTTTAAATGTTTATTTATTTTTGAGACAGAGAAAGACAGAGCATGAATAGGGGAGGGGCAGAGAGAGAGGGAGACACAGAATGGGAAGCAGGCTCCAGGCTCTGAGCCATCAGCCCAGAGCCCGATGTGGGGTTTGAACTCGAGGACCGTGAGATCCTGACCTGAGTTGAAGTCGGATGCTTAACCGACTGAGCCACCCAGGCGCCCCATAGGGCCCATGAGTTTTCACAAGGAATAATAAAATACAGAGAAGTAGACAGCCTGTAAGTGAACACATTTTTACTGAATATTTACTATTTTTCTGGTGCTAGGGAAACAGTGGGGCACCTAAGAGTCCCTGATTTAAACCATAACTCTGGGGTGCCTGACTAGCTCAGTCTCTAGAGTGTACAATTCTTGATCTTGAGGTCATGAATTCAAGCCCCATGTTGGGCAGAGAGCTTACTTAAAAACAAAAAACAAAAAACAAAAAACTGTAACTCTTACCTGTTAATGAAATGGACATTGAAAACATACATAAGCCTATAAATAAATTAAACAAATATAAGCAAGCTCTGAGATAGCAAAGTTTTCCTTCTTAAGGTTGATCACAGAGAAGACAATATATTTAGGGTTGAAGAGAGTTATTATTAAACGGTCAGAGTCATGCTGGCAGATTTGAATCTTAAAACACATGAGATGGAATAAATGCGGGAGAACAGGGGTAAGGTGATCTGTGAGAGGGTTGTGTTCTGGTGGTTTATAAAAACATGACACTTTCTAGACTAACAAACGTATACTGAAGTGTAACAGAAATAAACCTCTTCCTCTTTTCCCATGATTCATCGAAGTTCTGCATAATGGAAATTTGACTTTTTCTTTTCTTTTAAAGTAGGCTCTAAGCCCAACATGGGCTCAGACTTGTGACCTTGACATCAAGAGTTCCATGCTTCACCAACTGAGCCAGCCAGACACCCTTGACAAGGGTATTTTTATGACTCACTTGTGAAGTGCAATCCTATTGAAAGACGCTGCTTTGTCGTGCGTAATCAGACTTCTTGTTCTAATGTATAATTTTCATTTAGTTTGATCTCCATACTGAGTTCCAAATAAGTAGGTCCTGCTGTTTCACTTAGAGATCTTAAATAAGAATTTAAAACTTAACAAGTTGAAATAAGGCCCTAGATTTTACCAAAAAACTGCCTCTTCTAGAGCTCCCCTCTTAAGTAGATGGATTCAACATAAACCCAGGTGCTCAAAATTATAAATCTAAGAATCAGTTTTCAATAATTTTCCTCTTTTTACCCTCTGTTTTGTCCTGGTCTCAGCCTATCAATAGTGGTGCTATCAGCTAGACATGCCTGGGGAGTTCACGAGGACCCATGGCAAGTCCCCACAGACATCTATTCCCCTTTTGGAATCAATGTTGTCCGCACAAGCCTTTGTGGTTCTTCTTATGATTACAAGATGCCCCCAGCAATAACCATCAGGAAACTTTAAAAAAAAAAAAGTGTTTATTAGTTCAAGTCCTGGCATGCCTGGGGCCACACATTGAGGTCAGGGGAAGAGACAAAGAGAGGCTGTATAAGCCTAGGGTTCTGCTTTTATTGGGGGTGAGGGTGGGGAGGTTTTAGGGTTTTGTGGTTTAATCTCTTTACTGATGAATTTAAAACTGAAGAGTGGTATTTGAAGTGTAGAAGGGGAAAAACAAGCAGCCAAATGGTCAGTTATCTAAGTCAACCACAGGTCTCTAAAGCAAAGGAAACGTGGTGGTGGTTGGTGAGGGGGGCTTGCAATATTGGAGGAGGTCATCAAGATGTGACCACTGATTGCCCTGGTAACTGGACCCAGGCAATTGGAAATCCCCAGTCCCTCTCCTATCCTCGGAGTGTATGTTCTGCCTCTTATTCTGCATTTGGGGTCATTTTAAGGATGTAGTTCGGAGTGAGTAATGTGTTTTTGAGACCATCTGGACTGAATCCGTGATTGAACCCCGCTAAGGACTCTATACAAACTTTCAAAATCTGGGGGGCAGATGTGATGATTTACTAGTAGCCAGCCTAGACAAGCCTCATTTGTAAGTTCTCTGGCTTCTTAAAACCGGCCCCTGCCAGTCTGGAGTGGTCTGCTTCTTTCTTCAGTCTCTCCTTGCCCTCTGTGTATGAGGGTCAATCTCAGATTTCATCCAGGGAACTCCTGAGATTGTGGCCAAAAGAAGGCCTGCCTCTTTAGTTACGTTGTTGGCAATGTGTTTGAGATAGCCATCTTTGAGGTGGATGGTTTTCAGTCAAAAGCTTAAGTCGGCCATTTGCATTACCATAAAAATAAAACCCAAACTGTCAGGTGCTTATACTACACCCTCTCGTCTATTATCAAATCCTATTTCTTAGAACTTTAAGATGATTATTAGTAACACCCCTCTACTCTCTGGGTTTTAGGGAAATTATGAAATAGACAAAGGAATCAGGAAGGAATCCGAATACCAGCTTTATTTCTGGTAAAGCTGTACTGGAAAATGTGGATGGGATTTGCAGCTAAAAAGTGTTTCCTATTACTGTCTCAGCGTCAGGTCTGAAATGGAAATCTGTTTTGGGGAGAGGGGTGTAGGCTGGATGCAGAAAAAGTCCTCTTTTTCACCTTCCTGTAGAGAGCCCAGAGAGAAAAGGGACACTTGGATCCCTGTTTTTAATTAATTCTTCACAACGGAAATAATGAAAGCATCAAACCCCATCTCAAGAGTCTAGGATACTGTGAGAAATGAAGAGACCCAGAAATGTATTGGAAGTATTGGTGGACATTCTTCTTTAGGGATTGAGGACAAATACAGAGAAGAGAGAATGGTTTTTACCATGCTGTCTTCCTTGTTTTGTTTTGTTGTTGTTTTTTAAAATAATGTTTAAAATGTTTATTTTTGAGAAAGAGACAGAGCATGAGTGGTGGAGGGGCAGAGAGAGAGGGAGACGCAGAATCTAAAGCAGGCTCCAGGCTCTGTGCTGACAGCTCAGAGCTTGACTGAGGGGCTCAAACTCATGAACCATGAGATCATGACCTGAGCCGAAGTTGGCAACTTAACTGACTGAGCCACCCAGGCACCTCTGCCTTCCTTGTTTGAATCAACTTTATTGAGGCATATCTTATATAATAAGATACACCTTAGTTCAGGCTGCTAAAACAAAGAACCAGGGACTGGTGGATTATAAACAACAGAACATATTTCCCTGCAATTCTGAAAGCTGGAAGTCTGAGATCAGGGTTCCAATGTTGCAGGCTGACTGCGTCTGAGGACCCAGACAGGGTCCCACAGGATCAGTCAAGAGGGTCCTTGGCTTTGTGTGGAATAGAAATCAAATGTGAGCTGAGAGAAAGTGAGAGCAGAGTTTATTGAAGACATAGAGTGTAGACACAGAACATCCAGGACCTGGGAAAAGAAAAAAGTGAGTCTTACCTTAGTTTGGGGTCTGGAGTTTTTATGGAGGCTTGTGTTATGCTGCATGTGTCTTCTCAGGCATCCAGGAACAAAGACAAGTGTTTAGGTGTCCTTCAAAAGTCTCTTATGCCCCAGAGCCAGGGTGTTGGAGAACTTCATGGCGACCCACCCAGTAACTTTTTAGATGTTACTTGTGCCAGAAGACTCCAAAGAAATCATTATTAACTCCTTGATCTTTACAAGGAGGACATACATTATCTGTTTCATAAGGCTGTAGAAGATGGAAGTGTAGATTCTAGCAAGAATAGAAGCTGGAAAAGGAGCAACAAAGACCATTTTTCATGGTGTCCCTTTAGCTGTCCTGTCTAGCCAACATGGTCTGGTTCTGGTGAGAGCCCTCTTTCAGATGGCAGACTGCTGTCTTCTCACTGTATCCACTCCTGGGGTCTCTTATGAGGCCACTAATCCCATTCAAGAGGGCTCTTCTCTTATGGCCTAATCAACTCCCAAAAGTTCTGCCTCCTCATACCATCACATTGGTGTTAAGATTTCAACATATGGATGGGGTGGGGGAGGGACACCAATTTTAAATGTCCATTTCAATGACTTTTGACAAATTTTTACACCCTTATACATTCTAACACAGTCATGATAAAACATTTGCATTACACCAAAATTCTCTTAAGCTGCTTCTTAGCCAATTCTACTCTCAACCCCAGCCTCAAGAGACCATGGATCTGTTGTGAATATAAATTAGATTTTTCTTTCCTGGACTGTCATGTAAACAAAATTATACAGTGTGTATTCTTTTGTCTATGGCTTCTTTCACTTAGCATACTGTTTTTGAGATTCATCCATATTATTGTGCCTATCAGTGTTTAATTCCTTTTTATTCATTTTATTTTTTTTCAATTTTATTTTTTAAATTTACATCCAAATTAGTTAGCATATAGTGCAATAATGATTTCAGGAGTAGATTCCTCCATGCCCCTTACCCATTTAGCCTATCCCCCCTCCCACAGCCCCTCCCATAACCCTCAGTTTGTTCTTCATATTTAAGAGTCTCTTATATTTTGTCCCCCTCCCTGTTTTTATATTATTTTTGCTTCTCTTCCCTTATGTTCATCTGTTCTGTGTCTTAAAGTCCTCATATGAGTGAAGTCATATGACTTTTGTCTTTCTCTGACTAATTTTGCTTAGCATAATACCCTCTAGTTCCATCCACATAGTTGCGAATGGCAAGATTTCATCCTTTTTGATTGCCGAGTAATACTCCATTGTATATATATACCACATCTATCCATTCATCCATCGATGGACACTTGGATTCTTTCCATACTTTGGCTATTGTTGATAATGCTGCTATAAACATCGGGGTGCCTGTGCCCCTTCAAAGCAGCACCCCTCTATCCCTTGGATAAATGCCTAGTAGTGCAATTGCTGGGTCATAGGGTAGTTCTATTTTTAGTTTTTTGAGGAACCTCCATACTGTTTTCCAGAGTGGCTGCACTAGCTTGCATTCCCAACAGCAAGTTTAATTCCTTTTTATTGATGACTAGTATTCCACCGTACAAATGTAACACAAATTGTTTATCCATTTTCCTGTTGATGAACATTTTGGTTGTTTCAAGAATTTAGCTATTATGAATATATTTGCTATGAATATTTATGTGCAAGTCTTTTTGTGAGCACATGTTTTCATTTATCTTGAGTAAATTCTTAGAAGTGAAATTGAAGATGTCTATGTAAATCTTTTGAAACCTGCCAAATTTCTGATGAGAAGTCTGTGGTCTTTCTTTACTTTGTTCCTTTGTACATAATGTATTTTCTTTCTTTCTCTGCTTTTAAGATTTTCTTACTATTGCTTTTTTTTTTTTTAAGTAATTTGGTTACACTGTACCTTGAGTTTGTGTGTGTGTGTGTGTGTGTGTGTGTGTGTGTGTGTGTGTGTCCTGCTTGGGGTTCATTAAGTTTTTTGCATCTATGTGTTTATAGTTTTCAGCTACTTTGGAAAATTTTTAATTATATTTTCACTCAAATAGTTTTCTTGATCCCTTTTGTGGGACTCCAAATATATGTATCAGACTACTTGATATTATGCCACAGGTCTGTGACATGTTCATTTTTTCAGTCTTTTTTTTCTCTGAAAAAATTGGATAAGTTCTATTGCTGTGTCTTCAAATTCACTTAACTATTCTTCTTCAGTGTCTAATTTAGTATTAATTCCATCCAATGAAAATTTTATTTCAGATATTTCATTTTTTTAATCTCTAGAATTTCCATGTTTTTAAAAAATGTCTTCCAATTCTCTCAGAATGATCATGTTTTCCTTAGGACACTTTTATCTGATATCTGTTAAATGTTTTCTACTTCACCCTTTCTCCTCTACTTAAGATTTATGTGTAGAAAATAAACACATTATTAGTCTGATAGAGTTTCCTTTGGATAACAACGGTATACCTTCCCTTTAATGAAAATGGGATTCCACCAGGTAGGTTTTTTTCCCCATGAGTCATGAGTCCTCCCTTCCTCTCAGGGCTGACACACCCAATGTTGTCTCTCCTGGTGCCCCATTAGCATAAATTATCCTTCTGTACATTTTTTTCCTTGGAGTTGTGGGTCTCAAACTTACCTTGCCCTTTGGAATCTCAGGAGATTTAAACAATTCTGAGGTCCGATACTCATTCCAGGCCAATTAAATCAGAACCTATGGGAGTGGCACCCAAACACAATATTGTTTTAAAGCTGCTCACTTATCTCCAATATGAAACCCATACTTATTCCCTCAGGACACGTGCAATGTCTCCATACCCTTGAAATATATATAGCCTTTGAAATTTCCCCTTGTAATTTTAGAAACATTCTATGCTTCTCTTTTCAACTTTGGTAGGGCATTTCCATATCTACCCATTCACATTTTTTATATGTATTTGCATTGATTTTAACATCTTTATTTGCCTAAGATTTTTTTCTATTTCATCTATTTAAAAAATATGTTAGCAAATAGTTACTCCAAAGAGATTTTGTTGTTTTGAAATCTCTAACTATAGTTATTTCTTCCTGTTTATTGTATTTTTAAAAAGTGTTTGTTTATTGAGAGAGAGAAAGAGAGAGAGAGAACATGTTAGCAGGGGAGGGCCAGAGAGAAGGAGAAAGAGAATCCCAAGCAGTCTTTGCACTGTTAGTGAAGAGCCTGACAGGGGGCTTAATCTCATGAACCATGAGATCATGACCTGAGCTGAAGTCAAGAGTCATTGTTTAACTGACTCAGCCACCCAGCTGCCCCACGTTTAACCTATTTTTTATTTATTTAAAAATTAGTTTTATTTTATTTATTTTAGAGAGAGAGAGAGGGCACAAGCAGGAGCGAGGGGCAGAGGGAGAAAGAGAAAGAATCTTAAGCAGACTCCAGACTCAGCACAGAGCCTGACTCGGGGGTCAATCCCCCAACCCTGGGATTGTGACACGAGCCCAAATCAAGAGGCAGACGCTCAACCAACTGAGCCACCCAGGTGCTCCTATTCTATTTTTTAAATTTAATTTTTTTATTTTCTTGATGAGTCTTGCTGAAATTTGGATATTTTTTTAGTCTTTTGGATAAGTAACCTTTTAGTTTTGTTAATTTCTCCATTTTTTATTTTCCATTTTATGGGCTTCTACCTTTATCTTTAGTATTTTTCTTTCCTCTTCCCTCCCTCCCCCTTATTTCCTTCCTTATTTCCTTTTTTCCCTCTTTCCCTCCTTCCTTCCTTTTTTCCAATTGCTAAAGAGAATGGTTTACTCCTTTGAGTTTCTTGATGAATATATTTAAAGCAAATTATCCAGTGTAAAGCTAATTAGAGTCAAAGCCGTCCAATTAGTGGCTGTTTAGTGCCAGATTTTTTCTTTACTTCATCTTAGCCAAAAGGCCGAGAAGTGATAGTGCCAGATTGTTTTCTTAATCATTATGTTTTTTTTAAGTTTATTTACTTATTTTGAGAGAGAGAGAGAGAGAGAGAGAGAGGGAATTCCAAGCAAGCTCCACACCATCAGCCTCAAAGCCTGATGTGGGACCCATACTCACAAACCATGAGATCATGACCTGAGCCAGAATCAAGAATTGGATGCTTACCCAACTGAGCCACCCATACACCCCAATCATTACGTTATGAATTTCTCTTAAAGAGCACTTTAAGTACTTTAACAATTTTCCTGTACGTGCATTTTGGCTTTCTCTGGTAAATTTTGAGATGTAATTTAGGTGTGTTTTTTTTTTCCAAAAAAAAAAAAAAAACAAAACCAAGTTTTAATTGTGGCAAAATACATATATAGAATTTAGTCACCTTAACAATTTTCAAGTGTACCATTCAGTCGTATTTAGTACATTCATATTGTTTTGTTTTGTTTTACACTACCACTATCAATCTTCAGAACTCCTTTTATCATCCAAAATTATAAGTTTATTTATTTATTTATTTTTAAATTTTTTTTTTAACGTTTATTTATTTTTGAGACAGAGAGAGACAGAGCATGAATGGGGGAGGGTCAGAGAGAGAGGGAGACACAGAATCTGAAACAGGCTCCAGGCTCTGAGCTGTCAGCACAGAGCCCGACGCAGGGCTCGACCTCACGGACCGCGAGATCACGACCTGAGCCGAAGTCGGACGCCCAACCGACTGAGCCACCCAGGCGCCCCCAAAATTATAAGTTTATACTCATCAAACCATAACTCCCCATTCCTCCCATTTCTCAACCTTTGGCAACCACTATTCTACTTTTTGTCTCTATAAATTTCACTACTCTAGGTCCCTCACATAAGTTGAATCAGACGGTATTTGTCCTTTTGTGCCTGGTTTATTTCGCTTAGGATAATGGTCTCAAGCTTCATCCGTGTTGTAGCATGAGTCAGAATTTTCTTTTTTGAGGCTCAATAATATTCCATTGTATGCATATCCTACAATTTATCCATTCATCCACTGATGAACATTTGGGTTGTTTTTACTTTTTGATTATTATGAACATGGGTTCATATGAATATGGGTATGCAAATGTCTCTTAGAGACCTAGTTTCAATTCTTTTGCGTATATGCTCACAAGGCATAATAGGTGCATAATATGGTAATTCAATTGTTGATTTTTTGAGGAACTGCCATATTTTCCATAGCAGCTGCAACAATCTACATTCCCACCAGTAGTGCCCAAAGTTTCCAATTTTTCTGCATCCTTGACAACACTTATTATTTTCCATTTGTGTGTGTGTGTGTGTGTGTGTGTGTGTGTGTTTTGTTTCGTTTTGTTTGTAGTAGCTGTCCTAATGGGTGTAAAGTGTCTCATTGTGGTATTCTTCTAATGGTTAGTGATGCTGAGTATCTTTCCATGTGCTTGTTGGCCATTTGTATATCTTTTTGGGAGAAATGTCTTCAAGTCCATTGCCATTAAAAAAATTTTTTTTTAATGTTTATTTTTTAGAGAGAGAGAGAGAGAGAGTGAGCAGGGGGAGGGGCAGAGAGAGAGGGAGACACAGAATCTGAATCAGGCTCCAGGCTCTGAGCTGTCAGCACAGAGCCTGACACGGGGCTTGAACTCACAAACAGTGAGATCACGTCCTGAGCTGAAGCTGGATGCTTGACTGACTGAGCCACCCAGGCACCCCAGCCGTTGCCCATTTTTAAATTGGGTTGTTTGTTTTTGTTATTCAGTTGTCGGAGTTATTTATATACAAATATATTAATCCACTTATCAGGTAAGTGATTTGCAAATATTTTCTCTCATTACATAGGTTGTCTTTTCACTGTGTTGATTATGTCCTTTGATGTACAATAGTCTTAAATGTATGTATTTTTACTTCTGTCGTTTGTGCTTTCAGTGTCATGTGCCTGAAATTGTTGTCAAATACAAGTCCTACAGCTTTTCCCCTTTTATTCTGAGTTTGATGGTTTTAGCTCTAATGTTTAGGTCTTTCACTCATTTTGAGTAACTTTTGTGTGTGGTGCAAGGGTCCAACCTCATTCTTTTTTTAATTTTTAAATTTTTTATCGTTTAGTTATTTTAGAGAGAGAGAGAGCAGGAGAGGGGCAGAGAGAGAGAGGGAGACAGAGGATCAAAAGCAGGCTCCATTCTGAGCCAAAATCAGACACTTAATTGACTGGGCCACCCAGTTGCCCCAACCTCATTCTTTTGCATGTGGATATCCAGTTTTCCAACATCAGTAGTTGAAAAAAAATTTTTTTTCCATTGAATGCTTTTGGCACCATTGTTGAAAATCATCTGACTATATATACAAGGACTTATTACTGGGTACTTTCAGAAATAGTTTGAAATTCTCTTACAAAGTTACACAGAATCCAGTAACTATATACTCCAACTTTATGCTCCAATAAGTTGGAAACTTATGTGAAGAGAAAAACCTGCACATAACTGTCCATAGTAGTTTTGTTCATACTCACCCAGAACTAAAAGCAGCCAAGACAACCCCTCAGTATGCAATTGGATAAATGAACTATGGTACAGCCAGACAATGGAATATTATTTAGAGCTGAAAAGAAATGAGCTATCAAGTTATTAGAGGGCGTGGAGAAAACGTAAAGTCATGTTACTAAGTCAAAGAAGCCAATCATAAAAGACAGTGTACCTAAAAGACAATGCACTGACTTTGTATAGTGATTCCAACTATATGACATTCTGCAAAAAGCAAAACTTTGAAGGGAGTAAATAGATCAGTGGTTGCCATGGTTTCAGAGGGGGCGGGAGGGATGAGTAAATGGAGCATTGAAGGGCAGTGAAACTATTATGTCTATTCTTGGTTGATACACATCATTATGCCTTTGTCAAAACATTACAGTGTAACACAAAGCGTGAACCCTAATATCAACTATGGACATTGATTGATAATAGTATGTCAATGTTGATTCATTGATTTTAATAAATGTACCACACTGGTGCGAAATGTTCATGGTGGGGAAGGCTGTGTGTATGTTTCCAGAGGGAATATGTGGTAACTGTATTTTCACTCAATGTAGCTGTGAAACTAAAACTATTTAAAAAATAATGTCTATTGAGTTATTTAAAAAAAAGGTTTAGAGAAGTAAAAAAAGAAGAGAATTCTTTGCGTGTGTGAATAAGAATGGCTTAACTGATTAATTGGATTGTTGAGATATTTGATCTCTCTGCTTATTTTTAGTGTGCTTAATGTGCCAGTTCAGAAAAATGTGCTAATACCTCCAGCTATAAATTTTGATTTACCCATTTCCCCCTCTACATCTGTCAGTTGTTCTTTCATATATTTTTAATCTCTCTCCACTATTATGATTAAATCTTCTTTTATCGTTCCTTTTAACAATATGTAATATTCTTCTTCTTCACTTATATTATTTTGCATTGAATTCTATTTTATTAGAACATCAAATTGATACTCAAGCTTTCTTTTAGCTCATATTGCTTGAATCTTTTTTTTCTTTTATCTTTTCTTTGTTTCGTTTTTGATTTCATTTCATTGTTTCAAATTTTTTGATTTTTCTGCTTGTTTTCTGTATGTCTCTTGTAGACAACAGCCTTTGGTCCAGCTAGGTTTCTTTTTTTGTTTTGTTTTGTTTTGTTTTTTGGTCTCTGTTTTTTTTTTTTTTTTAATAGTAAGTTTAACCCATTCCTATTTATTGTGATTATTTTATACACATCATTGTCATCTTATTTCATATTTTCAGCGTACTCTGTTTCCATTTTATTTCTTTTTAACAATTGCTTCCTGCTTTTCATTAGATTAATCAAACTGTTTTCTTTTTTTTTTTTTTTTTTTTTTTCAACATTTTTTATTTATTTTTGGGACAGAGAGAGACAGAGCATGAACGGGGGAGGGGCAGAGAGAGAGGGAGACACAGAATCGGAAACAGGCTCCAGGCTCCGAGCCATCAGCCCAGAGCCTGACGCGGGGCTCGAACTCACGGACCGCGAGATCGTGACCTGGCTGAAGTCGGACGCTTAACCGACTGCGCCACCCAGGCGCCCCTAACTGTTTTCTTATTTTAAAAAGTTACGTTGTATTTTTGTCTTATGGTGGTGGGTACTCTTAATCTCAGATTCATACTTGTGATTGTTGTGTTTACTAATTTGTTTTTATTTATTTATTTATTTATTTTTAACGTTTATTTATTTTTGAGACAGAGAGAGACAGAGCATGAACGGGGGAGGGACAGAGAGAGAGGGAGACACAGAATCGGAAGCAGGCTCAGGGCTCCGAGCCGTCAGCCCAGAGCCCCACGCGGGGCTCGAACTCACGGACCGCGAGATTGTGACCTGAGCTGAAGTCGGTCGCTTAACCGACTGAGCCACCCAGGCGCCCCTGTGTTTACTAATTTCTTAGACATTGTATTGGGATAGACTGTATTATACTGTGAAAAACAGTTATACCAAAACAAAACAAACATGTTTCTTTCTCATGCTGCATATCAATTTCTAGTTGGCTAGGCTCTATCTGACACATGGAGCAGCCACGACGTGGAAAAATGGCAATGACCCTGGAGGAAAGAGTGCTCTGGAGGGTCTCTCATCAGTAGTACATACCTTGACCCAAAAGTGACACATGTCACGTAATCCTGGCCAAATGAGCCACAAAGCTCTACTTCTCTTCAGTGACTAAAAAGGAAAATCGTCCCGTATGATCAGAAGACAGTAAACCTAGAATATTTGACAAGCATAAGTAATAACTAACATGCTTCTCAGTGTCTATCTCTACTTCTCCTAAAAGAGACAAGCAATGTTAGCACATTTTTTTTTTTTTTAATGTTTATTTTTAAGAGAGAGACAGAGTGTGAATGGGGCAGGAGCAGAAAAAGAGGGACGCACAGAATCCAAAGCAGTCTCCAGGCTCCTAGCTGTCAGCACAGAGCCTGACACAGGGCTCGAACCAAACCCGGAGATCCTGACGCTTAACTGCTCCACTCAGGTGCCCTTTGGTTAGCACGTTCTTAGTTGCTTTTTTGGTTTTGTTTTTTTTTTTTCGTTTTTTTTTTTTTTGCTTTTTACCTCTCTGTGCTCCACGTTGCTATGGTCTGGAATTAACTTTTAGACTGTTACAGAAATTCTTTTAAGAATTTCTTTGGTCTTAGGTTTTTCAAGACAACAATGAACTTCACTAAAGGCCTTGGGTCATTTTATAGAACAATACATTTTATTAAAATGTTTGATTCTCCTCTTTCCTATCTCTGGCAGCACTTGGCTGTATTTGTTCATATGTTTAAGGACCTCTTTGTATTTTCAGTGATAGATTTCTTGGGGTAGAATATTCTTATAATGTTCTTGTATGTAAAAGACCGTTTGGCTGGATATAAATGTTAGATTCCAAATACTTTTTTAATAGGTAAAAAAAAAAATATTATTCCACTGTCTTCTTGCACCCAGTGTTACTATTGAGAAAGATGAGGTAAATCAGATTTTTCTTTCTTTGTAGGAGATTTGTTCTTTTTCTCTGGACTCTTTTTTTTTAAATTTTTTTTAAATATTTATTTATTTTTGAGAGACAGAGTGAGACAAAGTGAGACTGGGGAGGGGCAGAGAGAGAGGGAGACACAGGATTGGAAACAGGCTCCAGGCTCTGAGCTGTTAGTACAGAGCCTGACGCAGGGCTCGAACCCACAGACCATGAGATCATGACCTGGGCTGAAGTCGGAAGCTCAACTGACTGAGCCACCCAGGCACCCCTCTCTGGACTCTTTTAAGATACTCCTTCTACCTTTGGTATTCTTAAGTTATGGTAATTTGTCTTAATATGTAATTTTATCTCTAGCTTTTGTTATGCTCTGAATCCTTTCAACAGCCAAAATTCTGTTCAAAATGATTCATCTTGTGACTTATTTTTCTTTTCATTAGTAAGAACTTCATTAGAAGCTACATAACTCCATTACAGTTTTTCTCTTTTTGTGATGCTGGTGGCCACTGGTGGGGTATTCGATGACTAGATTCATTAATTCACTGGGTCCCAAAATGCTGATATTGTGATTGTATAATTTCCTTGTCATTTACCTGCTGGGATACTTTTAATAAGAGATTCTTCCTCTCAACTATTGTACCAGTAACATTTCATCTAAGAAACACAGGTTATATACTTGATTCTTTCAATTTACTTACTGATTATCAAACATTAGTGCATTTGTTCTCTGTAACTCTGGTAAGGTCGTTCAATTAATTCTTTTTTTTTTTAATTTTTTTAAATGTTTATTTATTTCTGAGACAGAGAGAGACAGAGCATGAGACGGGGAGGGGCAGAGAGAGAGAGAGGGAGACACAGAATCCGAAGCAGGATCCAGGCTCTGAGCTGTCAGCACAGAGCCTGACGCGGGGTTCAATCTCGCAAACCGTGAGATCATGACCTGAGCCGAAGTCGGTCACTCAACTGACTGAGCCACCCAGGTGCCCCTCAATTAATTCTTATAATGCCATTATAAACTCATGGATTTAAATATTGGATGGGTGGCAATACATTGGAATTCTTCTTTTTTATTATTTTTTGATTTATTAAAGATCAAATAATATTATTTTTGACCAGAGAAAGACTCTTCAAGTTGACTTCTGAGTATTTCAGACACAATCTTGGAAGTATTTGATAACTTCCTTGCTATTTGGAGTGATTTGAGGTTCATTCCAGATTCCTTCCCCCAGACATGAAGTCATCTGTTTTTATGAGAAACTTGGCTTTCTCTTAGTGGAAAATAGCATTTCAAGACTACAGTCACCATGTTAAGGATGGTCATTGTTCAGCTGGAAGAAGCTGATTTAAAATTTTTTAATTTTTAAAAATTAATATGTTATGGATATATACTTTAAAAAATTTTAAATGGTAAGTATTTTTTATTACATGTCATTGCTAATAAATAATATGTGCTTACTAAATACAGACACAAGCCAAATCCCTACTGGATACAAGAAACACTTTCTTTCCCTTTGTTGAGAGACACCTTCACTGACATCATGAAACCTCAATAATATTACTATTTTCTGTTGTCATCATTAGGCAGTTCTGTACATTACCTGAAGGCTTCTAAAAGTAATTCAAGGAGAGAGAAAAGTAATTTGAAGAGAAAACAGAATCTGTTTAGGGAGTGATAAAAACAAACAGAAAACGTTCAGTGAGGATCAATACTTTATTTATTTATTATTCATTTATTTATTTGGGGAGTGATAAAAACAGAAAACTGTCAGTGAGGATCAATGCTACATTTGACTTTCTTAAAAACAATCTTACCCTACAGCTAAGATATGAGGTCATACTGTTTGGCTTAATAAAATATTACAACTTAAAAACAATTATCCTAAGAAACTGAATCCTTAATCGCTGAAGAAGGTCAAGGAAGAAACCCTGTGTCGGTCTCAGAACATGGCAGGAGGAAATGAGCAAATGTGGATACCCACCCCCAACGCAGCGCCGAGGACTTCGACTTCACTCTTGCCCTACTTCTCTCGCCTGGCTTTCTCGACTCTCTTACCCTTGTTCAAATTCAACAACCAGTTGCCACTATTTGAGATACAGCCACGTGAGTCTCCCATCCTGGTTTGTCGGTGTTCTAGGCATTGCCATAATATGTGTGGTGCTTCAGTATGTCGGGTGGGCCAGCAGGTCGGCACTAATGGGGTCAGCGGAGCCTCCGACTAGTAAGTCATCTATTTCCAGCCACCTGCCACCAGACGGGAGCAGGCTGCGGTACACGCCCTGTTTTTCCCTAGGAGCGTCAGACTCTTTGGGATGCCTGGGTGGCTTAGTGGTTAAATGTGTGACTTTGACTCAGGTCCATGATCTCAGTTCGTGGGTTCGAGCCCCACATCAGGCTCTGTGCTGACAGCTCAGAGCCTAGAGTCTGTGTCTCCCCCTCTCTCTGCCCCTCCCCCATTTGTGTGCCCTCTCTCTCTTCCTCTCTGCCAGACTCTTTTGGCGCAAACCTGGCCCTCTTTTGCCAGTTGCCTTCCCTTTCCAGGAAGCTCAGGTAGCACTGCTCAAGGGCTGCAACTATCTCTTTTCTTGCACAATCTGAACCAGTTCCTCTTTCAGAAGCTTCTCTTCTTCTACCCCTGAGGATGCAGGCTTCTTATTAACTTGTCGTTCTCATTCTGCTCCTCTTCAAGTTCCACAGACCAGTGAGCGACTGCATGCCTGCTTTCTGAGATCACCGTGTGGTACTTGGCTTCAAGATCCCGATGGAAAGCGGTCATTCACTGACGGTACCCTTCTCTCTCTTTTTCTCTTTCTGGGATTACCTGGACCAAATCCAACGAAAAGCAGCCAATCCCAGCATTGGAACCAACAGGGCGTGATTTCATCTGCTTCCATTACCTCCATCAGCCCTGAAATTAGGCCAGATATTCCAGTCCGGGGGGGGGGGGGGGGGGGGGTCATTTAAGTTATTCATTGAGATGAACCCTCGGGCCGGAGCGCCGGCCCTGGGTCCCTTTGCACCACTGTCCACGGGGTCCTGGATACATACTTTTAACTCAAATTCAGGGCTGACCCTGCACTTTAAAATTGTGATGCAAATGTATTTTATTAGCATAACCATATTAATTCTTTCTTCACACCTTTGTCGCTTACACTAAACTTATCCAACAATAGTTGTGCTTAAATTGTTTTCGGAAAGCGATTTGTTTTTCATCCGTGTGACTGATTTTCTGTGACTCTGTACAAAGAGGCTATCAGCAAATGTAGGACCAAATACTTTTTTTTCTGGAGCATTTAAAAATACTTTATTTTTATTTCCATAGTCTCTTTCCTCAAAAAATTAGTTTGTTAATTAATTAATTATTTAGAGAGAGCACAAGCAGGGAAGGGGCAGAGAGGGAGAGGAAGAGAGAGAATCCCAAGCAGGCTCCGCAATATCAGTGCAGAACTCGATGTGGGGCTGGAAACCACCAACGGTGAGATCACGACCTGAGCTGAAATCAAGAGTCAGACGCCCAACTGACTGAGCCACCCAAGCACCCCCCAAAATTACTTTAATACTGTAAAATTAAGCTTATTAAGTAATTTAATTGAATTGGGATGTTCCTAGCGTTCTATATAGTCCTTTGTTCTTGTTGCCATATGTAGCCATTCAACTTGGGGCCAGTAAAAACCAAATCGGAGGCGTGGTCTCCAGGTGACCCACAGCTAGTGAAGTCTCCTTTATTCCCTGGGGAATGAATCGTTTCGGTTCCTATCTCCCATCTCTGTGCTGAAATTCACAGAGACTGTGTCAAGTTGAAGGGAGTTGATACAGTTGATACAGTAAACTGTGGCAAAGACGCTGGTGGTGCTTGGTGTTAAGTTTTTTGGGTCTTATTTCTGTGAAAAGCTGTGAAAATGGGATCTTTCTTGCCTCCGGAGTCAATATAATAGATATTAGATACCCGAGTGAGTGTGAAACTGAACCCTTAATGAGTGTTTTCTAAAATGCTAAGATCTTCACGTGCATTATTTCATTTCAAAGTCACTTCTGTATGAAATATGAAATATGTACTTTTTACTATTAAGAAAAAAAATAATGCCAAAGTGTTGATGTCTTGCCCAATAGGTCCAGCAAATTCCTGTCCATCTTCAGGCCTTAGCTCGAACACCAGTCTCCATAATTTTATGATGACTGCTATGTTAGACAGGTGCTCATCTGCTATCCTCTTTTATAGGAGGAAATAGAAGAGAAATGGTGTGAACTATGGAGTTAGCATATAAAAGCCCTGAAAACACTCCCTGGGGATGCTGAACTATCACATCTAGAACATTGTTTTCATAATTATTACAGTAAAAGAAAGGAGAGGCTTAGACTTCAATCTGTTGTTTGGATGGGGGCTGAGGGTTTTAAATAAATCAAGATGATGAGAACTCATCAAGATGATTGGATGATTACGAGATTCTTTTAAGGCAGTGTGGTTTCTCTGAGTCATGCGTTTTCTTACTACAAGTGACGTTCAGAGTTGTGGAGAGTCTCTTGTTAATATCATTTGTCTTCTGAGAATACAGAAGATGGCCAAAAGTAGAATACGGCTTCAGTTCCCCACATGGTCAATCTGGAATATAATGAACAGTGATACATTTCACTTCAAAGAAATCAGATCACGTGTGGGTGGGAGGAAGTGAACACATTTTAAAGATAGCTTTTTGCCTGCCTATCTGCAATATAAATGATCTAGTTGTCATGATCCCCCTGCAATTTTAACTTAATTACTAAGATGATTGCTTGACTCTTCTTTGTGAATTTCCTGACCAATTCAGAACGGGCTAGGTTGGTTCTTTTTTTTTTTTTTTTTTTAGGTTGGTTCTTGAAACACTGCAACCATCAGTGGAGTTCAGAGCTGAGCTCACCAGGGTATCAGTGAGTTCTCACTGCTTGGGAAACTGATGGCCTAACCTGGGCCTTATGACCAAAACTTTGGTGGTTTGTTGAAGGCAGCTCTAAAGGATGCAGTTATCACCAGGTGTACCAAGAAAAAAGTGTTCACCATTCAAATTAATTTCAGAATGGTGTCTTATTCAACTTTAAGAGGAATGTATGGAAGAATCTCAGGACTCTTCTTTATGGGACCACCTGCATCGTGAATCTTCAGAGTGGGGTAATTGTAGGATATGCAGGGTTTTTCCAACTAATTTTTGGTGGTACTTCTTTTTATTCATTTATTTATTTTATTTTTTAACTTGCATCCAAGTTCCTTAGCATGTAGTGCAATAATGATTTCAAGAATAGAGTCCAGCGATTCATCCCCTACGTATAACACCCAGTGTTCATCCCAACAAGTGTCTTCCTTAATGCCCTTGTCCATTTAGCCCATCCCTCCCCCCACAACCCCTCCAGCAACCCTCACTTTGTTCTCTATATTTAGGAGTCTCTTATGTCTTGCCCACCTCCCTGTTTTTATTTTTGCTTCCTTTCCCTTATGTTCATCTGTTTTGTATCTTAAATTCCACATATGAGTGAAGTGATATGATATTTGTCTTTCTCTGACTAATTTCGCTTAGCATAATACCCTCCAGTTCCATCCACGTAGTTGCAAATGGCAAGACTTCATTCTTTTTGATTACTGAGTAATACTCCATTGTGTATATATATATATACATATATATATATGTATATATATATACATATATATATATATGTATATATATATATACACACATATATATATAAAAATAAATATATACCACATCTTCCTTATCCACTCACCTGTCAATGGACATTTGGGCTTTTTCCATACTTTGGCAATTGTCCGTAGTGCTGTTATAAACATTGGGGTGCATGTGCCCCTTCGAAACAGCACACCAGTATCCTTTGGATAAATTAATTTTTGGTGGTACTTCTAAGTAACTGCCACAATAGTATTTTGTGATCTGTTTGGCAAATACTCACGTAGGCTGCAGCTCTTGGACGCTCAAGCTTGTATGGCAATACAGAATTTAATGTGTAATTCAGAAAACAAACAAGCGTTGTTGATACAAACTATGTCTAGCCTGTGCCTCATCTAATACTCATTCAGAAAACCTATGTTGCATGTTATGTGAACGTTTTCTCCTAGGGGGGTATAAAGTAGCCAAAAATCAGAGGTCCTGTTCTCGTACATATTATATTTGAATGGGATGAAACAGTAATTAAACAAATAAATACATCATGTATCATATGATAAGTGCTTTGGAGAAACATAAAAACGGGATGAAGAAATAGAGGGTAATGGAGGGATACTGATTTACATAGGTGCTTACTTAGGAAGCCTCTCTGTTAAAGTGACATTTGAGCGGCACCTTCAAGGAAGAAAAAAACTGAGCCAGGCAGACATCCGAGGGGAGGGTCCAGGCTAAGTCATGTTGAAAACAAAGACTCTAAATCTTGAGGATTGCTTCAAATAAAAGGCCACTGTGAGTGGATGTGTTTGCAGGGAGAAGGTCCCTGAGGTAGAGGGGCCAGATCATGTGATACTTTGTAGGCCATGATGAGGACTTTTAAATGTTATTCTCGGTGAGATAGAAAGCCATTGAAGGCTTTTGAGTTGAGGAATGACAAGATTTCAATTTACCGTTAATTTTTTTTTTTTTTTTTTTTTTTTAATTTTCCGGATATGAAGAGACCTGCAGCATAAGACTATTTCAGACAGGACACCAAGAGCTCATTTTTCGACACTGTAAGTACGAATTCCCTATGAAGCTTTCAAGTACAGGTATCAGGACTTAATTCTATAAAATTAAGGCAATGCTCTGCCTTGCAAAAATAAGAACTCAATCTGTATTTCTGGAATGGATAAATAAGTAGATGAGTATTATTTCTCTCTTTATTTTTATTTTATTATTTTTATTATTTTTTTAATTTTTTTTTATTTCTCTCTTTAAAATACTAAAACTTATTTAAAATCATCAGTGCGCATGGCACTCCACTCAGGAAGAGAGAATGTTTAGGTATACAAATTTTAGAATAAAATGTATAATAGTTTTTTTTTAAATTTTTTTTAACGTTTATTTATTTTTGAGACAGAGCATGAACGGGGGAGGGTCAGCGAGAGAGCGAGATACAGAATCTGAAGCAGGCTCCAGGCTCTGAGCTGTCCGCACAGAGCCCGACGCGGGGCTCAAACTCACGGACCACGAGATCATGACCCGAGCCGAAGTCGGAGGCTCAACCAACTGAGCCACCCAGGCACCCCTAATAGTTTTTAACAATGACTCTGCTCCTGGATAGAGATTATGAAATACAGTGATTCCAAGTGGAATAGTTTTTATGTTGAATAGGTGACCCTTGATGGCAGTGACTATACTGTATAAATCTCTATACAGTGCCTGTCTTATAGCCAAAACCTAAAACTTTTTACTAAGTAAGTGAAATAAACATTTTCCCTAACTTGTGCTTTTGAATTTTTCAGAGAAACTTTTAGTATTCTCTAAAATAATCTCCGTTTTATTGGCTTTCCATGCATGAATGAAGCAATTTTTAAAATTTTTAAAATTTATTTTATTTTTAAGAGTTTCTTTAGTTATTTTGAGAGCAAGAGAGGGCATAAGCAGGGGCAGAGAGAGAGGGAGAGAGAGAATTTCAAGCAGGGGGCTTGATCTCACCAGCTGTGAGATCATGACCTGATCCCAAGTCAAGAATCAGATGCTTAACCGACTGAGCCACCTGGCACCCTGAAGCAATTTTGTTTTTAAATGCAATTTTGGGGTTTTTTTGCCTTCTAAAATTGAGGTGTTTCTGTAATTTAGTTTGTACCTATGAGGTTTAAAAAAGGGGAATATTCGGGATGCAAATCACTGATTTTGTTCTTTGTTATCAAATACAAAACAGAATTTATAAGGAGAAAAGTGTAGCTTGATTAAACCAAGAATCCTTAGTTATTTAAACATTTTAATTGTCTTTTGTGCAAAGTGATCCAATTGAAAGATTTTGAGGTATCTATAACATAATGCCAGGGTGGGTACATGTAGGAAACAATGTGTTTTATTGAGATTTTTCTTTGTTTTCATATAATTTGGTGTTTATAGTTGTAATGTACAGGGTTTTTTTTTTTTAATTGAATTATAAAGATAAAATTAGACCACTCTCCAGTAAAATCCAATAAAATAAAATTGCCACACATTAAAGAGATGTATGATCCAATGTTTAATTACTCCCTAAAAGATTTTATGTTGGGGGCACCTGGGTGGCTCAGTTGGTTGAGTGTCTAACTCTTGATTTCAGCTCTGGTCATGATCCCAGGGTCGTGGGGTTGAGTCCCATGTCGGCTTCCACACTGGGCATCGAGCCTGCTTAAGATTCTCTCTGCCATTCCCTCTACTGATTGAACACTCATTCTCTCTCTCTCTTTAAAAGAAAAAAAAAAAGATTTTATGCTGTCTTTGTCCAACTGGCTAATAATACGGATGTGCAGGGGCTTAAGCTGAGCCTTTTCACTTGTCTTTTCTGGGACAGAAACGTATTCTAGATTCAGAATATGTAAATATGACATATGTGTTTATTGAATAATAAAAATAATTTTCTGCTTTATCATTTTTATGTAATTTTCTGCTCTATGAGTTTATATATTTTATAATCTCTGTCTCCATGGCACTTGTGAAGTGGAAATGAAGTCAACCCGATTGTGGATAGGTATGGTAGCAGAGCCTTGGATGTGTTGAGGATGTTTTCCCAAAGCACTGTTTACTGTGACAATTACATCTCTGGACACAAATAAAAATTTTATTATTATTATTATTATTACTATTTTAAGTGTTTATTTATTGGGGCGCCTGGGTGGCTCAGTCGGTTAAGCGTCCGACTTTGGCTCAGGTCATGATCTTGCAGTCCGTGAGTTCAAGCCCCGTGTCAGGCTCTGTGCTGATGGCTCAGAGCCTGGAGCCGGTTTCAGATTCTGTGTCTCCCTCTCTCTCTGACCCTCCCCTGTTCGTGCTCTGTCTCTCTCTGTCTCAAAAATAAATAAACGTTAAAAACAAAATAAATAAATGTTTATTTATTTATTTTGGGCGTGGAGGGACGGAGAGAGGGCAAGAGAGAGAATCTCAAGCATGCTCTGCATTGTCAACATGGAGCCTGACGTGAGGCTTGAACCCACGAACTGTGAGATCACGACCGGGCCCAAATCAAGAGTCTGACACTTAACTGACTGAGCCACCCAGGTGCCCCACAAATGCAAATTTTAATATTCCTTCATGCTCAGTTGCTTCTTGCTACTTTCGGCCCACCTAGCTGACCTTTTGGGATTTTGATACCTGACTTTGTCATAGAAAGATTAACCGTTTCCAGTCCACTTTCTGGCATCTCAAAAATCTGACTAGTATACACTACAGCCAAGTAAATAAGCGAACCGTAAGCTGTGCATATTTTCTAAGACGATCTTTGGGCAATGGGAAACACGGAGGTGAAATGGGATGTTCAGGGCTATCCTCCTTAGCTCTCTGCTGTCTCTTTTCTTTTCGCATTTGTCCACCGAGAGCTTGGTAATCACGTTTGTGATTACCCAACTCTCTCTTCCTTTGTCTCTACTTGGTCTAGGCTGTACAATCCAAGTCTGTCTCAAGGATTCGGAGTATGAACTGTGAGACACACGGCCTGGTTTTAGGAATCAAACCTTGTTGACCGCAGAGCCCTAGGTTTAAGATCCGAATACGCTTGTGTCTGTGATCCCCCAAGCTACCTTGGTTCACACTTATGGAAACGTGGTTGTTCATCTCCTTCTTGGATTCTGTGAAATGCATGAACAGCCATGTTATACACTTATTTTTCTCTGGGAGTTTTTAGTAGGATTCTTTCTATCATTGGCAAATGAAAAACCTTAACCTAATATACAGGTTGTACAGACAATACAAAGTAGGAAAAGACCAATCTAGGAAGGATTAGAATGGAATATAAAAATATGCAGTGGTTTGGGGGAATAGTTACAACCTGAAAATGGGAATTGAGTGTGTGTTACACTCTGAAAGAAATAGAAGTGTAAGTGTCTAATGTCTGTTTCCAGTGGATTTCATCTTCCGGTGGTAGACCACAGCACTCATGGAAAGAAAAGTGGTTTTTACTGTTGGTCTAGGCGTATTCACTCATAACCACTTCTGGTTTACTCTGGCCTGTCTGACCTCCAAGAAGCACACTGCCCCAGATTAGTGCTCTTTTTTTTTTTTTTAATTATTTATTTCCTGCTCCTTCTTTTTCTTTCTTTCTTTTTTTTTTTTTAAATGTTTGTTTATTACTGAGAGACAGAGCATGAGCAGGGGGAGAGCAGACACAGAATCTGAAGCAGGCTCCAGGCACAGAGCCTGACGCGGGGCTGGAACTCACAAACCGCGAGATCAGGACCTGAGATCAGGACCTGAGCCGAAGTCAGACGCTTAACCGACTGAGCCACCCACGTGCCCCCAGATTAGTGCTCTTTACTTACTCCACCAAAGAGGAAGCTGCGGGTTCCCATTGAGTCATTGGATTGTTGCCGTTGTTTCCATCCTGTTTGCCCATGTTGGTTTCCTCATCATCATTGTTGGTGTACATCGTTCCTCTCTCTGCCTCTTGCGCACTCTTTTCTTCTCCTTCTTCTCCTCCTCCTCCTCCTCTTTCTTCTTCTTCTCCTCCTCCTTCTTTTTTTATGATTCTCCTGTTTGATTTTCATACTAAACATGTCCTTATTTCTTGTTAGTCCTTTTAAAAAAATTTTAGTGTTTATTTATTTTTGAGAGAGAGAGAGAGAGAGAGACAGAGTATGAGCAGGGGAGGGGCAGAGAGAGAGGGAGACACAGAATCCGAAGCAGGCTCCAGGCTCTGAGCTGTCAGCACACAGCCTGACGCGGGGCTGGAACTCATGGACCGCAAGATCTTGACCTGAGCTGAAGTCGGACGCTCAACCGACTGAGCCACCCAGGCGCCCCCTTTTTTTTTTTTAATTTTTTTTTTTAATGCATCGACATTCACTTTCTATGTATACTACAGCTATGATCAAGTGCCCATGTTTTGTACAAGGGTCAACCCTAGTCAACAAACTTTTACATGATCACCACTCTTTTGGGCCAAAAGATGGGCTAAGATTATGTTTCCTTCTCTATAGGTCCCATATCTTGATTCTGATTTGTTTAGAGGGGATTGCTCATTTCACTAAGGTCAAATGGATTCTATTTGCTTAGATCCCATTAGGTATTTTATTTTATTTTTTAATGTTTATTTATTTTGAGAATGAGAGAGAACGAGTGGGTACGCGAAAGCAGGGGAAGGACAGAGAGAGAGGAGAGAGAGAATCCCAAGCAGGATCCGTGCTGTCAGCGCAGAGCCCGATGTGGGGTGCCACTTCCGGAACCGTGAGATCATGACCTGAGCCAAAATCAAGAGTCAGACCCTTAGCTAACTGAGCCACTCAGCTGCCCCACCGTAAGTTATTTTGACTCAAGCTGCGTGTTAATTTGCTTCCTAATTGAATTCTAGCTTCTCATATAGCTCCCCCCACTCCCGGCATGGCCAATTGCTTTTTCTTGGACAACCTATTTCTGTTATGCCCTTATTTTTCAACCCTTCTAATTAATGTGTCTCTTACACAGCACTCAGCTTTAATTTGGTTTTCTCAGTGCCCTTCTTCTGCTGCCCCATAGTGGACCCGTCCCTCTTCTCAGTAACCACCCAAGGACTTCCCTTGCTGACTCTCCTGGTTACAGCTACTGTTTCTTGTATACTGCGTCTTTCTCTTTGTTGCTGTGGGTGTGTCTCTTTGTCTGCAAACTTAAGTGTGCAAATCACTGCACGTTTTTAAGTAAAAATAAATCTGCTTCTGAGACTCTGGTGCCCAGCCTGGCGGGTAGGAAATTCGGTCTCCGTCATGTTGGGCCTTCGTTCCCCCCACTGCAATTACAGGAAGATCCAAGAAGCTTATGTGTTGTCCAGTAAAAGAGAGAGGGACTCTTGATCTTCAGTGCATCTTCAGTGGGGTCACCAATTCTTGTCCCAATGTTCCAGCCTGTGTGGGATCTGGGTGGTGGATGGCATCAGATTTTCTGTGACAACAGTCCAGTTTCTCTGGATGAACTCAACCGTTATTCTTCTCTCAGGTCTATCCACTTTGGAGATCTTTGTCAGGAGGCAGTGTCTAAGTTCTCAGGGTTACTGGAATTTGACAACTTTTGTTCATGTCAAAGTCTTTGAAAATCTTCCTAAGACTCTACCTCTTTATGTGCCCTTTAATTTTTTTTTAATGTTTTGTTTATTTTTGAGACAGAGAGAGACAGAGCATAAGCAGGGGAGGGGCAGAGAGAGAGGGAGACACAGAATCCGAAGCAGGCTCCAGGCTCTGAGCTGTCAGCACACAGCCTGACGCGGGGCTCGAACTCACAGAACGCGAGATCATGACCTGAGCTGAGGTCGGCCCATTAACCGACTGAGCCACCCAGGTGCCCCTTTATGTGCCCTTTAGATTAATCACTCCAAGTATCATCATCTTCCGAAAAACAAAGGGGAAAAGGGATAGTGTTCGTTACGAGGAACTTTTTCTTTTTGGCCCCGTAGCACAAACCTTCCCTGAGGTGAGAAAACATAGGCCTGCTGACCGATGAAGGTATAATTTCATTTATTTCTAGCAAACCAGGTACAATGATAAGAAGTCACACCTCAGCTTCATTTCTTTCTTTTGAGGAGATCTGTATTTTGTTTTTCTCTCTGGAAGAGTGTAGATTCCTTTCTTAATACTTTGAGTCTGTGAGCATGAGTTTGTCATTTTTATGTTCTCCCTTTCATAACATTGTCTTAGAACAAGGAAGGAGAGAAATATCTTGTAAAATACCGAGTCTCTGTCACATTCGAAAGGGACCCTGTGTCATCTAATTGGTGAGTCATTTACTAACTATGCAACCTCATATTGTTCTCTGAATCTCCCGGCACATGGTAGGGAAATGGTGGGGCAGACAACTCCTACTCACCTTCTCAGTCATTCCTTCCTTCCTCCTCATCCCTACGCCAGCCCCAGACTGGATTATGTCCTCCCATTTTTCTTCTTTATGATCCAGGAATTTTTCGTAGGCAATATTCATTAAATGTATAAGTATTTGTTGAAAATGATTTTCCGTAAGGCAAGGTCAACACTAGGAAGGCGGGTAATTTGGACCTATTTTGCCCACTGCCTTTTCCCCAGGGCCTGGGGAAAGTCCCTGGTACATAACAGGCACATTGTGGAATTAGTGAAAGGAGTAGAGGCTTTCTAAATATTTGCACCTAGGGGCACCTGGGTGGCTCAGTTGGTTAAGCATCAGACTCCTCTGTGTGTGTGTGTGTGTGTGTGTGTGTGTGTGTGTTTAATATTGGTTTTTTTAGAGAGGGGGGCTGAGGGAGAGAGAGAGAGAATCCCAAGCAGGCTGTCAACTCAGAGCCTGCCATATGGGGCTCCAACCCCCAAAACTGTGAGATCATGACCCGAGTGGAAATCAAGAGTCAGAGACTTAACTGACTGAGCCACCCAGGTGCCCCAAGAGTGGGACTCTTTGTTTCTATTCCGATCACGATCTTACACTTTTTAAGATCGAACCCCCGAGACGGGCTCCATGCTCACAGCATGGAGCCTGCTTGGGATTCTCTCTCTCTCCCTCTCACTCTGCCCCTCCCCTGCTCTCTCTCTTTCTCAAAATAAATAAATAAACCTAAAAAAAAAAAAAAGATTTGCGACTAATCAAGTGATTCACTTTTATTTCCATCTCCTTCCTGGTTTCTTCCTGAGGGATTTCCCTGGTATGTTTATTTCCTATATATCTTTTTCAGGTTCCATCTTTAGGATGAGTCCAAATACGTTGAAGGCAATGAACTGTTTCTTTGCTAAGTTTTGACACAAGATTTGAGGCTGAAATGTTTCTTTCACTTTAGGGCAATAATTCATCTGTGAGATACTGCCTGACAAAAGCCATTAAAAGGAAAATGGCAGAACCCAGAATCCCGTGGTGTGGAAGAGATGGAATAAGGCAAAAGCATGCACGGCTGAGAATCTTCTCAACTAACAGGCTTTGCAATAGTGCGCTGTGAAGTTTTGAATAGCGTGCTATCCCGGATCCCTCACTCTAACAAACCTTTCAGGTTTACATTCCATAGAATCATTTTCATTTCTGGGCCTGGTTGCTGCGTGTTAGTTTGCTAATGTGAAAGGGTTCTCTGACCAACATCCTTTCTTTTGAATTTATTTTTAACGTTTATTTATTTATTTGTGTGTGTGTGTGTGTGTGTGAGAGAGAGAGAGAGAGAGAGAGAGAGAGAGAGAGAGACGGGGCAGAGAGAGAGGGAGACAGAGAATCCCAAGCAGGCTCCGCACTGCCAGCACAGACCCGGACGCGGGGCTCGAACTCACAAACCATGAGATCATGACCTGAGCCAAAGTCAAGAGTCGGTCAGCTTAACTGACTGAATCACCCGGGCACCCCTATTTTGATTTCTTTTTTGACTCATTGGCTAAAACATTATTTTATGGTATGTGAAGTATACCACAATAAAATGATAATGATAATTTCTTTAAATGAAATGGACTATATTCCGCAATCAAAAGACGTACAGGGGCTCAATGAATAATAATTTAAAAACTAGGGGCGCCTGGGTGGCTCAGTCGGTTGAGCGGCCGACTTCGGCTCAGGTCATGATCTCGCAGTCCGTGAGTTCAAGCCCCGCGTTGGGCTCTCTGCTGACAGCTCGGAGCCTGGAACTTGTTTCCGATTCTGCGTCTCCCTCTCTCTGACCCTCCCCCGTTCATGTTCTGTCTCTCTCTGTCTCAAGGATAAATAAGCATTAAAAAAAAAAATTAAAAAAAACCCAAAAACCAAAAAAACTATATGCTGCGTGTAGCATGTAGTATGTATGTATACAGGAGCATGTTGTTTAACCTCATACATTTGTGAACTTTTCAGTTTTTGTCTTGCAATTGATTTCTAGATTTATACCAATGTGGTCAGAAAAGATGCTTAATATGATTTCAATCGCTTAAATTTATTAAGACTTGTTTTGTAGTCTAACATATGCTCTCTCCCGAAGAATTTTCCATGCACACGTGAGAAGAATGTGTATTATGTTGTTCTTGGGTGGAGTGTTTTGTAAAATGTGTGTTAGCTCCGTGTGTCGTTTAAGTCCAGCGTCTCCTTATTCATTTTCTGTCTGGATGATCAATCTGTTGTTGCAAGTGGGGCGCTGAAGTCTCCTCCTATTATTGTATTGCTGTCTGTTTCCGGAAGTTTGTGTGTACCCTTTGGCCAATATCTCCCCACTCCCCACCCCCCCTCCCCAGCCCCTGGTAACCATCACCCAACTCTCTCTGTTCCTCAGTTTGTCATTTTTTTTTTTTATTCCACAAACAAGTGATATCATACAGTATTTATCTTTCTCTGCCTGACCTGTTTCATTTAGCCTAATGCCCTCAACGTCCATCCAAGGGGTTCCAAATGGCAAGATTTTCTTCGTTCTCATGTTTAAATAATAGTCCATTGTATGTGTATACCGTATCTTCCTTATCCATTCGTCCACTGACGGACAGTTAGGTGGTTTCCATATCTGGACTATTGTAGTTATGCTGTAAGGAATATAGTAATGCAGATATCCCTAATGATATCCTAATTTCAATGTCTTTGGATATAAAACCGGAAGCGGTGTTGCTGGGTCATGTGGTAGGTCTATTTTTAACGTTTTGGGGAACCTCCGTTCTATTTTCCATAGCGGCATCACCAGTTTGCATTCTTACCAACAGTGCACTAGGGTTCCCTTTTCTCCAAATCCTTCTCAATACCGGATATCTCTTGTCTTCTTGATATAATTGTTTTACCAAGTGTGAGGTGATATTTCATTGTGCTTTTGATTTGCATTTCCCTGATGATTAGTGATGTCAAGCCCCTTTTCGCGTGCCTGCTGGCCATTTATATGTCTTCTTTGGAAACTGTCTATTCACTTTTTCTGCCCATTTTTAAGTCTGGTTGTTAGGATTTGTTTGTTTGTTTGTTTTTGCTATTGAGTTGTAGTAATTCTTTATACACTTTAGATATTAATTCCTTATATGTGATTTATAAATATTTTCTTCCATTCTGTAGGTTACCTTTTCATTTTATTAACAAATGTTTTTGCACGTCTGGAAAAAAAATCTTTTTTAAAAAGCAGAAAGCAGGGGTACCTGGATGGCTCAGTCGGTTAAGTGGCCAACACTTGATCTTGGCTCAGGCCATGAGCTCGTGGTTCCTGAGTTCAAGCCCCACATCAGCCTCTGTGCTGTGGTGTGGAACCTGCTTGGGATTCTCTCTCTGACCCTTCCCCACTCCATGGTGTTCTCTCTCTCTCTCTCTCTCTCTCCCCCTCTCAAAATAAAGAAATAAACTTAAGGAAAAAAGCAGAAAGCTTTTAAGTTTGATGTAGTCCCACTTATTTACCTTTAATTTTGCTGCTTGTGCTCTTGCTCTGATAGCCAGAAAATCGTTGCTGGGACCAATGTCAAGTTTTATCCCTATGTTTTTTTTCTAGGAGTTTTATATTTTCAGGTCTTTTTAAAGTCTTTAATCCATTGGGGCACCTGGGTGGCTTAGTCAGTTAAGTGTCTGACTTCGGCTCAGGTCACGATCTCAGTTCTTGAGTTCGAGCCCTGTGTCAGGCTCTGTGCTGACAGCTCGGAGCCTGGAGCCTGCCTCGGATTCTGTGTCTCCCTCTCTCTCTGCCCCTCCCCTGCTTGCTCTCTGTCTCTCTTTCTTGAAAGTAAATGAACGTTAAAAAAATTTTTTTAAGTCTCTAATCCATTTTGATTTCATTTTTATTAGTGGTGTAAGTTAAGGGTAAGAACCACATTCTCCCACATGTGGTTATATTTTCCCAACACCATTTTGAAAGGACTATTCCGTCTCTGTTGACTATTCTTGGCTCCCTTGTGAAACATTTGTTGACCATATATGCAAGAGTTCTGGGCTTCCAATTCTGCTCCGTTGATATGTGTGTCTATTTTTATCCCAATACCACTATTTTCATTACTATAACTTTGTAGTATAATTTGAAATCAGGGAGCGTGTTGCTCTGGTTTTGTTTTTTTTTTCCCGCAGGATTGCTTTGGCTCTTTAGGGCCTTTTGTAGTGTCATACAAATTTTATTATTGTTTTTTCTATTTTCGTAGAAAATGTCATTGGAATTTTGATAGGGATTGCATTGAATCTATAGATGGCTTTCACTAGACTAGACATTTTAACAATATTAATTATCCGGATCCGTGAATACAAAGTATCTTTCCATTTGTTTGTGTCCTTAATTTTTTTCATCAAAGTCTTGTAGTTTTCAGTGTATGGGCATTTTACTTCCTTGATTAGATTTATTCCTAAGTGTTTCAGTGGTTTTGATGCTATTGTGAATGGAATTGTTTTCTTTGTTCCTTTTTCAGATGTTTTGTTGGTAGTGTATAGAAATAAAATGATTTTCTGTATGATAACTGTGCATGTTGCAACTTTATTGGATTTGTTGATTAGTTCTAGAAGTTTCTTGATGGAATTCTTAGGATATTTTGTATATAGGATCATATATACAAACAAAAGCAGTTTTACTCCTTTTATCCCTTACATCCCAGGGATAATTCCCATTTAATCAGGGTGAATGATCTTTTTAATGTTCTGCTGAATTTGGTTTGCCATATTTTGTTGAGCATTTTTGTATCTATATGCATCAGGGATAATGATCCATAATTTTCTTTTCTTATAGTATCCTCATCTGGCTGTAGTATCAGAATACTGCTATCATAATATAAGTTTGGTAGTATTTCCTCCTTTTCAATTTTTTGGAAAAGTTGCAAGATTGCCATTAACCCTTTATTTAAAAAAAAATTTTTTTTTTAACGTTTATTTATTTTTGAGACAGAGAGAGACAGAGGATGAACAGGGGAGGGGCAGAGAGAGAGGGAGACACAGAATCTGAAGCAAGCTCCAGGCTCTGAGCTGTCAGCACAGAGCCCGACGCGGGGCTCAAACTCACGGACCGCGAGATTGTGACCTGAGCCGAAGTCGGCCGCTTAACCGACTGAGCCACCCAGGCGCCCTGCCATTAACTGTTTAAATATTTGGAAGAATTCACCAGTGAAGCCATTTGGTCCCTGGCTTTTCTTTGTTGACAGGTTTCTCATTACTGTTTCAATCTCTTTACTGACCTTGGTCTGTTCAGATTTTTGATTTCTTCATGTTTTTAGGAATGTATTTCTTCCAGGTTATCCACTTTGTTGGTGTATAATTGTTCATAGTAGTCTCTCATGATCCTTTGTATTTCTGTGGTATCAGCTATAATATCTCCTCTTTAATTTCTTGTTTCATTTATTTGAGTACTCTCTCTCCATGTCTGTGTTACTCTAAAAGTTTGTCAACCTTTTTAAAAAAATTTTTTAACGTTTATTTAGTTTTGAGACAGAGAGAGACAGAGCATGAACGGGGGAGGGTCAGAGAGAGGGAGACACAGAATCCAAAACAGGCTCCAGGCTCCGAGCTGTCAGCAGAGAGCCCGACGCGGGGCTTGAACTCACGGACCGTGAGATCATGACCTGAACCGAAGTCGGCCGCTCAACCGACTGAGCCACCCAGGCGCCCCTAAAAAAATTTTTTAAATGTTTATTTATTTTTGAGAGACAGACTGTGAGTGGGGGAGGGTCAGAGAGAGAGGGAGACACAGAATCGGAAGCAGGCTCCAGGCTCCAAGCTCTCAGCACAGAACCGGATATGGGGCTTGAACTCACGAACTGTGAGATCATGACCTGAGCTAAAGTCGGATGTTTAACCGACTGAGCCACCCAGGCGCCCTGTCGACTTTTTTAATCTTTTAAAAAAATCAGCTCTTAGTTTCAATGATCTTTTGTATTTTCGGTCAGTCTTTATTTCATGTATTTATCTGGTCTTTGTTAATTCCTTTCTTCTGCTAATTTGGGTTCGGTTTGTTCTTTTTCTAGCTCCTTGAGGTATAAAGTGAGGTGTTTGAGCTATTTCTTGTTTCTTGAGGTAGAGGCGTGAATCACTATAAACTTCCTTCTTACAACTGCTTTTGCAGTCTCCTGTAGGTTTTGATGTGTTGTGCTTTCATTTTCATTTATTTAAAAATATTTTTTGATTTCCCTTTTGATTTCTGTGTTGACCCATTCAGGACCATGCTGTTTAATCTCCACATGTTTATGTTTTTTCCAGCTTTCCTCTTCTTATTGGTTTCTAGTTTCAATGTGATTGGAAAAGATACTTGGTGTGATTTCAGTCTTAAATTTGCTTAGCTTGTTTTGTGACTGTCATGTGATCTATCCTGGAAAATATCCCATTTGCACTTGAGAAGAATGTGTATTCTACTGTTATTGGCTGGGATATTCTGGAGATGTCTGTCGGGTTCATTTGGTCTAAAGTTTGTTTCAGGTCCATTGTTTTCTTAATTGATTTTCTGTGTCAATGATCTATTTGCTGTTGGAAGTGAGGTATTGAGATCCCCTACTATTTTGTATTGTTTCCTATTTCTCTCTTTACGTTTGTTTAGATTTTCTTGAAACCTGGATGCTCTGATGTTATGTGCATATATATTTATGTTTGTTTTATCTTCTTGATGTATTGACCCTTTATCATCATATAATAACTGTCTTTGTCTCTTGTTACCATTTTTGGCTTAAAGTTTATTTTGTCTTCTGTTAGGAAAGATTTTTGTTTTTGCTTGCATGGAGTGTCTTTGCTATCCTTCACTTTGAATCTCTGTATATCTTTTGAGCAGAGGGGAGTCTCCTGTAGTCAGCATATAGTTGGGTCTTGGGTTTTGTTGTTGTTGTTTTTTTAAACCATCCAGTCATTCTATGCCTTTGATTGGAGAATTCGATCCATTAATATTAAAGTCATTATTGATAGGCAAGAACTTGCTAATTATGTCTTATTAATTGTTCTCTGGTTGTTTGGTCATTCCATTTTATTTTATTTTTTTCTTCCTTTCTTACTGTCTTCCTTCGCAAATCAATGATTTTCTGTAGTGGTATGCTTTGTTTCCTCTCTCTGTATCTTAGTGTATTTATTTTAGAGTTTTACTTTATGGTTCCCATGAGATTTACATAAAACATCTTGTGGAGGTAACAGTCTATTTTATGCTGATAACAATTTAACTCTGCTTGCATGCCAACTCCATCTTTTACTCTCCCCCTTTTTATATTTTTGATGTCCCATTTACATTTTTATTGTGTCACCATCCATTAACAAGTTAAGTTATAGCTATTTTTTTTTAATGTTTATTTATTTTTGAGACAGAGAGAGAGAGACAGAGCATGAGCAGCTCCAGGCTCTGAGCTGTCAGCACAGAGCCCCCATGGGGCTCCAACTCACAAGCCTTGAGATCGTGACCTGAGCCGAAGTCGGACGCTTAACCGACTCAGCCACCCGGGTGCCCTTGGAGTTTTGTCTTGTTCTTCATTTTCCTTGGCTCTGCATTGGTTTCTGGTGGTCTTTTCTACCAGTCTTGGAGGAGTGGTATCATGTAGGAGATGAACTTTATTGGTTAGTCTAACCCTGGCTCTTGATTGTCCCTCAAGCCTTTGTGATTGTCCCAGTTGTCTTTTTTGTTCTTAGTGGGTCCCAGTCATTGAGAGTGTATCAAGACCTGTCAGTGTCTCAAAAGGGAGGATCTCACTCAGCGCCTAGATCCAAGCCAGTTGGAAGCTGGACCCTAAGCAGTAGCTTTGAAAGTATGCAAGTAGTTTTCTTTCATGGAAAGATTGGAAGCTAGTTGTTTCTCTTCACTGTCTCTGTGCTGAGCCCTGGGGGGATAGCCATGCAAGTCCTCAAGAGTCCCTTAAGAACTGTTTCTTTGCGGGGTCCCTGGGCGGCTCATTTCGTTGGGCATCTGACTTCAACTTAGGTCATGATCTCTTGGTTTGTGAGTTTGAGCCCTGCATTGGGCTCTCTACTGTCAGCACCAAGCCTGCTTTGGATCCTCTGTCTCTCGCTCTCTGCCCCTCCCCTCTTCTCTCTCTCTCTCTCTCACTCTCTCTCTGTCTCTTAAAAATACATGAATATAAAAAAATAAGAAATTAAAAAAAAACCTGTTTCTTTGCTACAGTCTTGTGAGTCCCCTCGATACAAACCCCATTCACTTTCAGAGATAAGTATTTTGGGGGCTTATCCCTCATGTAACAGTCTTAAAAGCTGGGGCGGTGGATATTGGGTCCAAACTCTTTGCTCCTTAGAGAGAGACTGAGAGTTGTGAGTTCCCTCCTGATTGTGTGTTGCTATGCCAGCGGTGGGGTTTATGGTGAGCGTGTGTTTCAGCCTTTCCTACCCATTTTGGTTTTTTCTCACTTGCCTGATGTGCAGGGGTCACTCATCTTTCTGGATTTCTTTCAGAGGGATTTATTCCACAGGTAGCTATAGATTTGGTGTTTCCATAGAGGAAGTTTCAGGAACCACCCGTGCCACCATTTTGGATGGGAACCCGATAATGATGTTCATGCCCTTTACTTATGACATCAGTTTATTTTAGTCTGTACTTTTCATACGGTTTATTTTTTTGCAACCCAGTGTCTCCCCCAGAAATACTGTGCCTCTACTATCTTTCTGGCTAGCGTTATATAACTCACTGGCTTCATCTGTTAATGTTATTCCAAAACCATGTGGTCCTTATTTTTTCAATCAGTAAGCCCATGTTGGAGTTTTACCTTCTAGGATATAAGTGAGTCAATGCTGTGAGTTCTTTCGCTTAGTTTTATCTGACTAATTCATAGTTTTGCAGCGCACTATGAACCCTCTATCTACTCAGCTACTTTGTACTGATGAACTCTTGGTTTCCCTTTTTACCTGGCTATTAAATATAACAACAGGTGCACACTGGTCCGTCCTGTTGTTGGTAAAGAGTTGACTTTTTTTCCTGGATTACTTGTCTTACCATTTCTGGTATCTATTATTTAGTCTTACAAACAAAGCAAGGAGATACCTGTGCTTAGAAATGTATACATTCTTACAGGAAGAAACAAACATATATATTAATGTACACATCATAATAAAACCTTTGTCTACCAAAATCAATTAAAAATAAACAAAGCTGTGGAGAAAAACAATTAAAAATAAACAAGGCGATCATATTTATTCATATTTTGTATTACAAATGTAAATTATTTCCTTTTGGATCATTGTGAATTCATAAACTTTTATACATTCAGGTAGTTCTAATTAACCATCATAATAAAAATATATTTATATAGAAATTGTTTAAACTTGTCCTTAGAGTCCTTGCAAGTAAACTGCTTTATCTTTTTTAAAAAATTATTTTAATTTAATTTTGTTTTAGAGAGTGTGAGAGGGCACAAGTGGGGGAGAGGGCTAACAGGAGAGAGAGAGAGAGAGAGAGAGAGAGAGAGAATATCCCAAGCAGGCTCCATGCTGAGCATGGCTCCCAACATGGGGCTTGATCCCATGACCCTGGGATCATGACCTGAGCTGATACCAAGAGATGGACGCCCAACTGACTGAGCCACCCAGGTGTCCCAAATTCTTTACTTGTTAATAGAGTTTTTCTGTGATAAAGATTGTGTCTTTTCCACAGGAGTTCACACTTCCTCTTTCTTTGCCATAACAACCGTGCTTTGTCTTATGTAGGAAAATCTTGGAGATTAAGCGAGCTCTATTATCTCTTTCCCAACTCCAAAGCAAAGGTTAATACAGCATTTGCTCATTTTCATGTCGTCTTTTCATGATCTTAACTATATGGTGGACACAGCTTTTCATTTGGCTCAGGAAACTTTCTAAAACAGACTATCTCTCATGTGTTTGAAATCATGTTTGTTTTCTGGAAGCACAGAATATGCCAGGTGCACTTTATGTTTTCCTGCCCTAGGTGGGATTTATATATCTTCTAAGACTCCTAGGTCTCTTTATTTTTGAGAGAGAGAGACAGAGTGTGAATGGGGCAGGGGCAGAGAGAGAGGGAGGCACAGAATCTGAAGCAGGTTCCAGGCTCTGAGTTGTCAGCACAGAGACCGACAGGGGGCTCTAACTCACAAACAGGGAGATCATGACCTGAGCCGAAATCGGACACTTAACCCACTGAGCTACCCAGGTGTCCCACTAGACTCCTAGATAATTTTGATAAAGAACACATATTGGGACGCCTGGGTGTCTCGGTTGGTTAAGCGTCCAACTCCTGATCTCAGCTCAGGTCATGATCTCATGGTTCATGGATTTGAGCCCCATGTTGGGCTCTGCACTGACAGCACAGAGCATGCTTGGGATTCTCTCTCTCCCTCTCTCTCTGCCCCTACCCTGATCACACACATGTGTGCTCTCTCTCTCTCTCTTTCAAAATAAGTAAACAAACTTTTAAAAAAAGAACACATATTACTTTCGACAAAGATCTAGTTTCTAGGGTTGCTCGTGAGAATTTGTGGGTAGGTAATGTTGTTGCTCTGGGAATACTTTTGGTTATGACAGTGTTGAAAAATGTGTTGTCAAATTTATAATTTTACTTCCTTCACTCCCAACTTAACATAGCAAAGTAGTCTTTCATTCAAGATCACTAAATATATATGTATATGTATATGTGTATGTGTATGTGTATGTATATGTATATGTACATATACTTAAAGTAATATTGTAGCTTAAGGAAGAATGCAGGTGGATGGCCATATTTTGGAAGCTAGAATTTAAGAAAGATCTCTAAGTTGCTAGATACTTGTTTTTGTGATCTCAGGCTGCTGTAACAAAATACCATAGATTGGTGGCTTAAACGACAGACATTTATTTTGGACAGTTCTAGAGGCTGGAACATTTGAGATCATGATGCTGCAGCATGGGTGGGAGGGGACTTAAGCATTCAGTCCATGACAGTACTGTAAATGAAGCCAGGGACCCTGATAGTGTCTCTGTCACAGAGTGTTACATTTCCTTTTCCTTTGCCTTAACAAGCTTATTTTCTGTCATCTAGGTAGATTCGGGGAATTAATCAACAGCTCCACCATTCCTTCCTTAACTTCAAAACAAAAGTTCCGGGGCGCCTGGGTGGCGCAGTCGGTTAAGCGTCCGACTTCAGCCAGGTCACGAACTCGCGGTCCGTGAGTTCGAGCCCCGCGTCAGGCTCTGGGCTGATGGCTCGGAGCCTGGAGCCTGTTTCCGATTCTGTGTCTCCCTCTCTCTCTGCCCCTCCCCCGTTCATGCTCTGTCTCTCTCTGTCCCAAAAATAAATTAAAAAAAAAAAAAAAAAAAAACGTTGAAAAAAAAAAAAAAAAAAACAAAAAAAACAAAAGTTCCTGTGTCTTTACACACAGCACACATGCACTGTGTACATTAGAAGCTTTAACTCATTGCACACATTGTCTTTTGCCATCCTGTACACAACTAACTGAGCTCAGAGAACGTCTTAGGGGAGAATCTGCCTCAAACATGTAACTGCCTTTGAAAAAGAAAAAAAGATGAGGGAACGTTTATTAAATTTTTATAAGACATAATAATGATTCTTTCTGGGGCATTACTAAACATTTTGTGTGAATGAATAAAAACAAATTGAGTAATTTCATGTGACACGCTGATAGTGATCTCAACATACTTCTGGAAATTTCTACTGACTGTTTTTGGGTGTTGCTTTCCCAATTTCCTTTTGTCTTTGCTCTGTGTCCCAGAGTGAATCAAAGGAAGCCCGTCTTTGAAAAGACTTCTTTTGACTTATTTTTTATACAGGGAGCTTTCTGATCTTATTTGGAATAAGTAAGATTAATGTTCACTCTCAAGTATTTCTGAGGGTATACTCCCTTACTCACAGGACAACACCCTTGTGGAAAAATACAAGAGGTTTCTGGTTCTCCCAACCACTGGACAACAAGAGAGTTAATACACAATGAGCCGAGAACCTCAAAATAAACGTGAGTACATTCTCTCCTTTCAATTTGAAAGAGACAAATGTGATTATGACTAAGATTTTTTTTTAAGTTTATTTATTTTGAGAGAGAGATAGAGAGCAAGTGAGGGAGGGGCAGAGAGTGGGGAGAGAGAGGGAATCCCAAGCAGGCTCTGTGCTGTTAGCACAGAGCCCAATGAGGGACTCAAACTCATGAACCATGAGATCGTGACCTGAGCCGAGATCAGGAATTGGACATTTAACCCACTGAGCCACCCAGGCACCCCATAATTAGGACTAGGATTTAAAAATACAAATTAACAAAATTATAGTTATGAAATTGAAGATGAGGAGGAGGAGGAGATTAAAGGAAATGACAATGACTTTGGTGAAGAGGAAGGTCATAGATAGATTCGATTATGTTGGGAAGGGAAGCTTCTTTATGAAATGCAAACTGGGCCAAAAGAGGAGGTAAAGTATACAAAAGAAAAATAAGATGGGAAGAAAGAGAGCAATTCGGGAAGATTCTTTTAAAGGCAAGAGGAAGAAGGAAGATCTACAAAACACGATGACCAAGGCTCACAGTTTACCTGGGGGCTCTGCCGTTATCCCCTTTTATGCTGCACTTAAGTGTCACAATGTATTTGCTTTACAAGAATATTGAGTAATATTTTTGAGAAAGAGAACAAATGCAGAAATACATAATTTAAAAATTAATGTTTTGCTTCACCTCATCAACCCAAGCATGGCAAACTTCGATGGGAGCACAGAATACACTGGTCTTGAAATTTTTTATGTAACAACACATCTTGAAGACTTTTTCCGTTGATACTTACTGATGTATATGATTATTTTAATCACTGTGCAGAATTCCATCATAGAGACTTGCCATAATTTAGAATCTGCACTAATACACAAGCAAGTGTTGGTTTCTGGTTCTGGTACTGCAATGAATATCCTTTCCTGTAAATAAGTTCAGTTATTTTCATATGACAGATCTCTAGGATTGAGATTGTCGCGGCAAATGTAATGCATTTGAAAACTGATAAAGGCTGCTAACTTGGTCTGTCTGAAGGCTTTCTAATTTATATTTCGGCAGTTGCATTCATTTCCTCACCAAGAGAGTTAATTTTCCCCCCAACCCTACCAACACTGCATTTTTTTTTTGTTTTCCTCTAAAACTCTCATTTGTGAAAAAGTATATCATTATATTGTACTTTACATTTCTTTGAACATCCTTTTTTTGTTTAATGGCCATTTATAATTTCAGAAAATTAAGTTTTCAGCAAATATCCGGATCCGGTTTTTGCTTAGTTTTTGAATTGACTTTTGAAATTCTCTACACAGCGTAGACAATAATATTGTGACAAAATTTTCTTTCATATGGTGCTTGTGTCTTAACATTATTCATGTTATATAGATGTTTAAACTTTAATGGACATAATTGACATTATCAATTTTTTATTATTTGGGGGTTTTGTGTCTTGCTTATAAAAAGCCCTTCCTATTCAAAAAAAAAAGTTTATATTTTTATGCATGTATGTGTGTATCAGTAAGCTCTAAAACTGACTTATTCAGGAGGAAATCTTTAAGCTCTCTGCTAGATCTAAAATATTTTGGATGATCTCATGTTTAGCTTGCTCCTCAGTAGAGTATTTTCCTTAGTTCTTAGTTCTTGTGGCTGAGAAGACAATCTATTTATCTTTCTTTTTGTCCCTGTAGAAGAAGGCCAGCCTTCCCACCTGATCCCTTGGGCCATTGCTATTTTTTTCATCTCACTCCTCAGTGCTTGTTTTATTGCAAATTGTTTGGGTAAGTTATTACCAAAAGTGGAACTCTTTGTGAATTATTTTCTCAACTAAACTTCATAAAGTTGCTCTAAGCCTTTTGTTATCTTGATTTGCCTCCAACATTTCAATTCATAATGTTTTTCAAGGTCTTGAATTTAAAATCCAGAGCTCTGCACTTAACCTTCTATTCGTGATGGTGCTGTCTTGTGTAAGGGAACAAAATATGGAAGTTAGAGTCCCTTTTCTATACATATGAAGGGTGGTGACTATGGTAAATCATACCCCATTTTTACTGAGATTACTAAGGGCTGCATGTTATCAGTAAAGAGTAACCAGCAAAAACCCAACTTTCTGATGGACTGCAGTCTGGCTTTTTTTTTTTTTTTTTTAATTTTTTTGATGTCTATTTATTTATGAGAGAGAGAGGGCATGAACAAAGGAGGGGCAGAGAGTTGGAGACGCAGAATCCAAAGCAGGCTCCAGGCTCCGAGCTGTCAGCACGGAGCCCAATGTGGGGCTCGAACTCATGAACCGTGAGATCATGACCTGAGCTGAAGTCTGGCGCTTAACCGACTGAGCCACCCAGGTGCCTCTTTGAAACGAAGAACAATGAAAGATTTGTTCTTTCTAATACCAAGACCATGTGTAAAGTTATTATAGTTACACTAATATAGCATAGGTGCAAGTATGGATGAATAGACCAGAGGAAAGATAAAGAGAGCTTAGTTACAGATCCTGCCTATATGAATCTCTATATAAAACAGAAAGGGATATTGCCATTATAGGGAAAGGACAGATTTGTTCAGTTAATGTGCTAGAGGACCATTGATCATCCTTATTCAAAAAACGAAATCAGTCTCCTGTTTTATACCATGTACAAAACCAATGCAAGGGAGATTATTGGCCAAAATGTGAAAAGCAAATCGATAATCCTTTTTAGAAGATACATGGAGAATATGTTCATATCCTCAAGGCCGGGAATAATTTCTTTTTTTTTTTTTTTTTAATTTTTCTTAACGTTTATTTATTTTTGAGACAGAGAGAGACAGAGCATGAATGGGGGAGGGTCAGAGAGAGAGGGAGACACAGAATCTGAAGCAGCCCCGGGCTCTGAGCTGTCAGCACAGAGCCCGACACGGGGCTCGAACTCACAGACTGTGAGATCATGACCCGAGCTGAAGTCGGACGCTCAACCGACTCAGCCACCCAGGCGCTGCAAGGCCGGAAATAATTTCTTGAACAAGTCATAAAGTGTGCTAGCCAGTGAAGAAACTGTTGACCAATTAGACTATATTAAAGTAAAAATTACTCTACAATAAAAACACCAAGAAATAAAACAGCCATTGCAGACGGTGTTTTTAATGTATAAGAAAAATGGATAAAAAAATTTAGTGGACAGTATATATAAACAATCCTTTCGACCCAATAGGAAAAAATACTGACAATACAGCAGAAAAATAGGCAAAATTTCGAATAGCCGTTATAGAAAAGAAAGCCTGAAATGTCTAATGAACACATAAAAAAGGTCAAGTTTTGGGGGAAATGCAAATTCAACTCACAGTGAGGTACCTTTGCAAATATGCCAGGATGGCAACAATGGAAAGGTCTGGCACTATTGACTATTGATGGTGTGGAGGGACTGGACCTGCAAAGAATTGCTATCAGTGGGAGCATAGAACAGTACAACCACTTTGGAAAAGTTTGCCACTATCATAGTTGGCAATATGCATATCCTGTTACCAGCAATTCCGCTCCTAGGCGTGTAGCATCCTACAGAAAGACATGCTTATGTGCTCTAGGATGCACGGTCAAAAACTCTCCAAGTGGTACGTACAGTTCACAGGAGTCAACACGGGAAGCGATGCAAATATTTACCAGAAGACGAATATCTAAATACATTTTAGTGCATTAAGACAACAGATCACTTTATAGCAGTCAAAATTAATCGATTATAGTTGCGTGTAGCAATATGGACAAATTTCAGAAGTTAACACTGAGCGAATGGCCGAAGGAAAAGAAGGCATATTTTAGAATTTGATTTATGTAAAGCTCAAAAGCAGACAAATCTAATCTGTATGGTTTAGGGATATGTCATTAAGGGGTACGATTGTGAGGCAAAGCACAAGGCGATTACTTTAAAAGTGGCATAGTTACCTTTAAGAGACTGAAAGTGGGTTGTATGTGGGATGTGACTCATAAATCTTAGCAGGACGATCCCTGTGTTTACTAAATATCTCCGTCCTAACACAGGTTGTGAGAAAAAACAGAGGCTTGCAGGACTACTGCCATAAAGCACAGAATGGATAATGTGCTAATAAAAAAAATAATTTTAGGGGCGCCTGGGTGGCTCAGTCGGTTAAGCGTCCGACTTCGGCTCAGGTCATGATCTCACGGTCCGTGAGTTCGAGCCCCGCGTTGGGCTCTGTGCCAACAGCTCAGAGCCTGGAGCCTGCTTCGGATTCTGTGTCTCCCTCTCTCTCTGACCCTCCCCCGTTCATGCTCTGTCTCTCTCTGTCTCAAAAATAGATAAACATTAAATAAAAATTAAAAAAAAATTTTTTTTGCAACTCCTTTCAACCAGTTCACCCAGAGCTGGAACAAAGGAGCTGCCTAGTAAGAAAAGGGATAGTTACCTTAACTCTTAGGGGAAAAGAAAGGTCAGAGTGACCAGCCCCATTTCCCTACTTCAGTGGTTTTACAGGAAAAGAAAACTAACTTGTTTTTCCCCTTGACAGTGACTCATTACAGCTTTCTACACTGCAGGAGACGCATGGGAATGTTCAAGTTACCAGAGTATTACACGAAGATAACATGCACCAAAGAGGAATCAAAACTGAAAGGTACAGATAGCAAAGGGCATAGGAGAATTTCTGTCTTACTTCCATTTCTATTCAGGTTCATAATCTGATTTAATTTTTTTTAAATGTTTATTTTATAAATAAAGGGGAGGGGCGCCTGGGTGGCTCAGTCTGTTGAGCGGCCGACTTCGGCTCAGGTCACGATCTCACGGTCCGTGGGTTCGAGCCCCGTGTCAGGCTCTGTGCTGACAGCTCAGAGCCTGGAGCCTGCTTCCAGTTCTATGTCTCCCTCTCTCTCTGCCCCTCCCCCATTCTTGCTCTGTCTCTCTCTGTCTCAAAAATAAATAAACATTTAAAAAAATTTTTTATAAATAAAGGGGAGAAGGGAGGAGGAGCAGACAGAGACAGAGACACAGAATCTGAAGCAGGCTCCAGGCTCTGAGCTGTCAGCACAGAGCCCGATGTGGGGCTTGAACTCACAGGTGGTGAGATTATGACCTGAGCTGAAGTCAGACGCTCATCCGACTGAGCCACCCCGGCGCCCCTCATAATCGGATTTAAAGGAATCAGTAGTAAACCAGGAGAGATTAAAAAACATGAGCATCTGGTGCAAGAATGAACATCAATAAATAGAAACAGATTTCTCACGACTGTAGTCAGTTGAATAACTGAAGAATATAACAATACATTTAGGGTCCATTTTTGGCATCCAAAACATAACATTAAGTTAATTCCATTTTCTTTTGATTCAGACATATCTTAAGGACTGTTTCCTTCTAGAATATACAGCTTTGCTGAAGGGACTTTATCTCTTTTATCATTCTAGAATTTGTAAAATCTCATCTGGGAAAATGGGGAAATGCTTGACAGTTCTAGTAGGTTCTCCTCTCCCTTTACATATAATTTCCTACAAAAGGCTTTATTCTAGAAGATACATGTAGGGACATGGAAAAATGATGATGTCTTCTAAGAGAATATCTTCTAATTTTCTCACAGTCACGATGTGATTCAGACAGTTTTGTTTAGAGAATATTTAGAATGTAGTTTTCAGGATTTTTTATTAAAAGGGGAATAGGATGATTTTGGTAATCATGGTATTATTTCACAAAATGTGAACTGCATAGTTAGCAGAAAAGTTATGCAATCTGTTACAGACGATAGGCTCCTTGTAAGTAATTTTCATGTCAATTTCCTCACGAGGAAGCACCTGGAATTGCTGTCCTACTGGTTGGAGATCCTTCCAGGACAATTGCTATTTACCTCTGAATGACAACAAGACATGGGCAAAGAGCGAGAGGAACTGCACGGACATGGGGGCTCATCTGGTCACCATCACCTCAGAAGCTGAGCAGGTATGTTGGGAGGCTCACATCAGTCTCTCTGCTGGTTTGAATCTCTTGGCATAGACAGGAATTTCTTTGCTCTGTCTCTGTGCCTTTGCTTTATCTGTTTCCTCTTTCTTCCTTATTTTTCTTCATTTGGCCAACTTCTGTTCTCTCCAGATTTGATTCATATATTATTTCCTCCAGAAAGTGACCCTGACCATCTTCCCTACTCCATCCTCCCTGTTCCCGTTTGGAGATACTTCCGTGGTACTTTGTGTATTGCATGATCATGGCTCTTGCTTCACTAGTGTTAACTGGGAGGTTACCTGTTCACTGCCCCATCTCTTCCAGTGACTCTGACTTTGTAGAGGGCTGGGGACATGCTTTCCTCACCTCTGCATCTCCAAAGTCTTGTGCAGTGTTAGGCGCACTGGATAGGACCTGATACATGTTTGGTGAGTAAGTGAATACGTGAATGGTTAATCATGACTGAGTAAGTGAATACGTGAATGGTTAATCATGACTGAGATAGCTTCTCAGGATAAAGCATAGGAAAAATAATTTAGCTGTCTGTTTGTAATTCTAAATAAAAAACAATTCTTAAGTTTTATTCAGTTTTTTTTTTAAAAAACCAATTTATTTCGTCATATAATATACTTCCAGAGATGTACCGTAACTCCTAATCTACTCTTTTCTTTGTGAAGGGGGTTTCCTGGAGAATTCTGTTCCAATGGCTTTGCAATTTACAGGTTCATTGACTCTTTGAATACAATGGAACTTAATTTAATATGCAAGCCATTGAAGAGACAATTTTATTTTTTTTATTTTTATTTTTTCAATATATGAAATTTATTGTCAAATTGGTTTCCATACAACACTCAGTGCTCATCCCAAAAGGTGCCCTCCTCAATACCCATCATCCACCCTCCCCTCCCTCCCACCCCCCATCAACCCTCAGTTTGTTCTCAGTTTTTAAGAGGAAGAGACAATTTTAAAAACAAAAGTTAAAAAAAATCCGATCCTAAGCATTGTGCTAAGTGATTTGCAAGTATGATCTCACTTACTCTTCACAGTAATTCTTTGAAGTCATCCACTTTTGGAGATGAGAAATCTTGAGTTTGGAGGGGTATAAGCACTTATGACATTACACGATATATGGCAGAGGCAGGATTGAAAGGAGATCTGTCCGATGACAGTGCTTCTGTGCTTAGCTAGTAGTAATCCATCTGACCTTTTCCCACGTTTCCTAACATAACAGCTACTAAATGACAAATGCAAATATACTTACAAAAGTTTACCTTTTTATGCAGAACTTTATCATTCAACTTTTGGATAGACGGTTTTCATATTTCCTGGGACTTACAGATGAGGACCATGAAGGCCAGTGGTCCTGGGTGGACAAGACACCATTTGACCCACATATTGTGTAAGTATATTGACTGGGGTGAAAACTTTCTAGGCAAAGACAAGAAGATAGCAAGGAGAATTCATTTGCCTCGAGGCATACTGATATAGAAATGCCTGCTCAGAGAGGACCGTTATGTATTGAGCAACTTCTCTACTAATAAATGACTATATTTCTATTAGAGAGTGCAGCTCTAAATTTTTCACTGGAGGCGTTTTCTCTACATGTCTCCTGATCTACACACACACACACACCCACACAAATACAAATATAAAGATATACATATATATTTTTTCATTTTAGATTCTGGCATGAGGGTGAACCCAACAACTATAAGCAGAATGAAAATTGTGTTATCCTTGTTAATGTCCAAGACAAATGGGCCTGGAATGACTTTCCTTGTAACTTTGAGAGAAGAAGAATTTGCAAGTTACCTGGAACAACATTCAACTAGAAACCTCCAAAGGAGTCCTTATGATGGCAACAGAAAAGGGGAACCAATTAGACCAGGGCAGAATGTACCTGCACCATTGGAGCAGAGAAAACATGCTGAGAAAATAGAACATTTTTCAGTTACGATGGCCTTACTTTTGTTTTAGTCATTCAAGACAATGTACTTTTGTGTGGTTTGGTGGCCGGAATCATCTTTTCTGTGAGAATCCATTTTCATGAACTTTGCTTTCTTGATAGTGTATCAAAGTATTTCCTTTTCGATTGGTGTGCATTGATTATATGTCCAACAGAATGGCTCAAATGAGGTGATCTCTTGGTCATTGTTCTTCTCTGCTCAAATTCTTAGCTCTGAAAATTCAAAGGCAGGGTATTCCAACTGATAGAGGCATGCCACTTTTTTTTTAAATATGACAAACCCTTTGAAGTTTTTAAACAACATTCTTATTGTTCAATGTCTCGTTCCCAGACTTTTTAATAGTATCAGTCATTAGATTGACATTCCATGAGCAAAATATTTTCTGAACAGGAGTGTAGGAGTTCTGAATTGTAGTATTGCCAAGATGGAAAAAAAAAGAAAGTCTATCTACCTTTAAAAACATTTTCTTCTTACTCTACCTTAAATGTCTTCCCAAAGCAGGGAGTCCCAAGCTGACTTAGTTTCTTTTCAAGCGGATAAATCCCTCATAGGCCACCTTAACCAAACTGCCTTCAACTCTGTAGCTGAAGAAACTGAACCCACGGGAAGGCAAAGAGCTCACCTGGAACATTGCTAGTTCATGAAGAGAAACAGGACTGTGGCCCAGAACTACTTTTCATGAGCGGCAAACTGTGTTGCCTTCGGGATTACAGGAAAGTTACTAGGGTGACTTGGCCTCTTGACTAATGGATGAAAGTTCTAGCATTGTATTCGTGTTTCTACATTTTTAATTTGAGTCAGGAAAAAATAATCATATTTTCAGCCCATTTATGTTAGCATGTCTTTTTAGAGCTATAAAGCTAGAGTTCAAACTAGAAGGGAAGTCCTTGTCTTAACAACATGACATGACGCTTTTGTGATATCACTAGTGTTAACTGTGGAGCAGTGCTATCCAAAATATGGTGGTCTTTCTTAAAATTCTCAGTTTGCTGATGTTTCCTGAATCGAAGCTAAACAATTCCAAGCAGTGGCTTTTTTTTGAAGTTGATTTTATTTTGAGAGAGAGAGAGAGAGAAAGAGTGAGCATGAGCAGGGGAGGGGCAGAGAGGGAGGGAGAGAGAGAGAGAGAATCCCAAGTGGGGTCTGTTCTCTCGGCACGGAGCCCCACATGGGGCTCCATCTCACAAACGCGAGATCATGACCTGAGCCAAAGTCAAGAGTCAGATGCTCAACCACTCAACTGACTCGGCCATCCAGGCCAAGCAACGGCTTTTTAACCTGACTGCCTTAAAGCTATTTTTGAAAACAGCATTTATTTTGTAAATTACTTAGTGATTTTCTGTGTTAGGAAGATTAGTGTTTGATTGATTGATTGTGTGTGTGTGTGTGTATGTGTGTGTCTGCATTTAAAGCTGATACTTTTAACTGAAGGAGTGCTAATGATTTTAATTGCTCGCCATTCACTAGTTACATAGCACAAAATCTACAAAACTTGTGGAAATAATTTTATGTATATGCTAAAAGGCTTTGTGTAGTTAACATCATCCACTTTCTCTACCGTATATAGGTAGAGATTCAGTTGCCAATAAAATGTGATCTCTATGTGATTTTATACATCTGTGTCGGCATCTATATCCTTAATCTCTTTTCTCGCAGTCTGATCATTTTTCATTACCTCCGTGGTGACCACCACAGACCATCGTTCTTACCCGGATTATTGCAATGGCCTTCTGACTGGTCTCCCTATTTCCATCCTCGGGCCCTTTCAATCTACTCCTAACTCTCCATGGCACTCGTATTCCTCATAATTTCTTTAAGACACCTGATAGTAATTTCATAAAAATAAATGCAAATTTTTTAGGGCATTGTGGTAGTCTTAGAAATTTGAAACACTTAAAAAATTTAAATATTTATTTTGTGTTTGCTGTATATGTGTGTGTGTGTGTTTGCCACACACACACACACACACACACACATCTCAAACAGTAAAAATGTAAATAAAAGTATCAGTTAGATCTTCCACCCTGAACTTCAGTCCCTTAAATGCCTCTTCAGAGTAGATATGATTATGTTTCTTATATGTATTTCCATGTATGTTTATATGTGTTATATAAATATATATACATATATAACCTACTGTTTTTATACTAATAGCAACATTATCTACATTGCCTTAAACATCTTACAATTTTTTCCCCACAAATCTAAGGTGTTTTTGTTTGTTCGTCTGTTTTCATCATGACAAGTGTATTCTTTGATCCCCATCACCTATTTCCTCCTTTTCCCCACCCACCACCCCTCTGGTAACCATCAGTTTGTTCTCTATAGTTAGAGTCTGTTTCTTGGTTTGTCTCTCTCTCTTTTTTCCTTTGTTCCTTTGTTTTGTTTCTTAAATTCCACCTATGAGTGAGATCATGTGGTATTCGTCTTTCTCTGTCTTATTTCGCTTGGCAATATACTCTGTAGCTCCATCCATGTTGCAAATGGCAAGATTTCATTGTTTTTTTTTTATGATGGAATAATATTCTGTTGTGTATACACAGCTTCTTTAAGCTTCCGTAATTTGGCTATTGTAGATAATGCTGCTATATACATTGGGTGCATTTATTCCTTTGAATTAGTATTTTTCCACCCTTGGAGTAAATACCTCAGTGCAATTACTGGATCAGAGGGTAGTTCTATTTTTAACTTTTTGAGGAACCTCCATATGTCTTCCACAGCGGCTGTACCAGTTTCCATTTCCCCTAATGAATACAGGAGGGTTCCTTTTTCTCCACATCCTCCCCAACACTTGTTTCTTGTGTTTTTTTATTTTAGCCATTCTGACAGGTATGAGGTGGTATCTCATTGTGGTTTTGATTTGCATTTCCCTGATGCTCAGTGATGTTGAGCATCTTTTCATGTGTCTGTTAGCCATCTGGATGCCTTTGGAGAAACGTTTGTTCACGTCTTCTGCCCATTTTTATTTTATTTTATTTTCAATGTTTATTTATTTTGAGAGAGAGAGAGAGAGAGAGAGAGAGCAACATGAATAGAGTAGGGGCAGAGATAGAGGGAGACACAGAATCTGAAGCAGGCTTCAGGCTCCGAGCTGTCAGCACAGAGCCTGATGCAGGGCTCAATCCCACAAACCATGAGATCATGACCTGAGCCAAAGTCAGACGCTTATCCGACTGAGCCACCCAGGCGCCAATGGGCGCCATTTTTAAATTGATTATTTGGTTTTGGGGGGAAAATATCTTGCATTTTTTACTTAAAAATACAGTTTGGAAAATGATTTATACCTTGCCCCATATAAGTAAATAGTGTTTCATTATATTGGTATATCATAATCTGAGATAACTTTTGAGTGACAAAATATTTCCTTATATAATAAAAATCAACAAAACTACATATCGTCACATATATCTAAGAGGAATGAACACTTTAAGGAAAACTAATATAGATAAACCTTGGTTTGTGAGCGTAATTCATTCCAGAAACATGCTTGTAATCCAAAGCACTTGTATATCAAAGTGAATTTCCCCATAAGAAATCATGGAAACTCAGATGATTCATCCCACAACCCCAAAATATTCATATAAAAATGATTACAATACTGTAATATAATACAAAGTAACAAAGAAAATATAAAATATAAAGAAAAATAAACAAATTAACCTGCGCTTACCTTTGGAAACCTTTGTGGCTGGTGTGAGAGGGACAAGAGAAGGAAGGTTATTGTGTAGGGCGACTTTCACTATCATTAATGGAATCACTGCTATCTATTGGCTCAATGAAATCTTCTGCATCGGGGCCATTGTATACACTCGCACGGATGTTGACTTCGGTACAGTATTGATAAACTCTTGTCACATGCTGTATTTAATGTAATTGGCAATAAGGTAGCAGAGGAAAGGGTCTATATTGGCAGACAGCCTGACCTAGAATGAAGCAAAGCATTCCTAAGCTTACTCTTGTATAGAAAAGCAGAGGACTATCCATAGGTGCTTTGAAGTGACAAAAAATACACTAGTGCCAGGTGGGAGGGAGGGTAGGGTGGGTGATGGGTATTGAGGAGGGCACCTTTTGGGATGAGCACTGGGTGTTGTATGGAAACCAATTTGACAGTAAATTTCATATATTAAAAAAATAAATAAATAAACATTAAAAAAAAATAAACATCCAACTACAGCGTTTAAAAAAAAAAAAGAAAATTTCGGGAATAAGAAGACAAAATGGATCAAAATGATCACTAAATGATTATACTTTAATTAAATCATGAACTATGTTAAAACTTAAAAAATAAAAATAAAAAAATAAAAATGTCAAAAAAAAAAAAAATACACTAGTGCTAGCTGTGGGCCCCTCCCAACGTTCTGAAAAATCACTGATTTCTGCCAAACACCACAGTCTGAGACTGAGCATCTGAACATGGGAGATGATCACCCACAATCCCACACACACACAGAGAGAGAGAGAGAGAGAAGAACCATTGGCTCAGTTGTGATCATATGACATTCGGTGTCACATACTACTTGTGTTGCAAGACATTGCTCTTTGATCAAGTTAATATTTATCAGAAATGTTTGCTCGTCTTGCAGAACACTTGCAGAACAAGTTACTCGCAATCCAAGGTTTTACTACATATTATATTCACTTACCCAGTTGAATTTTCCCATGTAATGATTACACATTAATTTCAGTGTATGAATTTTGAGGGTCTCTGTGTGGTGCCGTGTGCAAGAAGTGTGGTTATTTAAGGTACCATGATATTTAAATATTCTTGAATAACCTTATCAGCATTGATTAAAATATTATGCACGTAGTGGATAGGCTTGAGATAGGAAGCTGTCAAGCTGAATGTTCTCTTAGAACAATTTAGCTATTGGACCCTGGCCCTAGCTGAGCAATAGCCACAAATCCAAGTGAGATTCAGTTATCCAGTGGAGCCATTTGCAACAGCGTGGATGGAAGTAGAGTGTATTATGCTAAGGGGAATAAGTCAGTCAAAGACAAATATATGATTTCACTCATGTGTGACATTTAAGAAACAAAGCAGATGACCATAGGCGAAGGGAAGCAAAAATGACAGAAAAACAGAGGAGTCAAACCGTAAGAGACTCTTAAATACAGAGAACAAACTGGGGGTTGCTGGCGGGGTATTGGGGGTGGATGGGCTAAGTGGGTGATGGGCATTAAGGAGGACACTTGTTGGGATGAGCACTGGATATTATATGTAAGTGATGAATCATTAAATTCTATTCTTGAAATCATTATTACACTATATGGTAACTAACTTGGATTTAAATAAAAAAAAAGAAATCTTCTATATCTATATTGAGTTTTATTCCTAGTAGAGCTATTTTTCTCAGGATGTTAATGAAATTATAAATCCTTTGGCATTCTGAAATGTTTTGCTATCCTATAGGAAAATATAAAGGCGTTTCTGCTTCATTGCAAATTTATGATCTATTTTATAAAAGTCGTTAGTATATTTCTTGGACTGTTCACATATATCCACTTAATAATATAGCACTGGATAGCTTCTACAGAGGTGAATCCAATGAGGTAGGTTTTAAAGTCAACAGTTTGTCTATATCTTAAAAATAAATTGGTTCATTGAGTTGATCTCTGTGACAACTACTTGGCTCTAAGTTTTGTCAGCGTTGGGCCAGCTCTTGGGTTAATGATAACTAGCTAATGTAATGGATTAGTTAATGGGATTCTTAGTCCCCCTTATCTGACTTATGGATATATGGCTTTGTTATTTGGAATTACAATTAAGCCTCTGATATAATTGAACTTTGACATACAAAATAAACACAAAATGTAAAAGAAAAGAAAAGAAAAATAAAATCCTCTTCTTTGCTGGGCTCTGTACTTGCTGTATGTCTCTATATGTTCATATAAATATTCACAAACAAAGCAGGAGTATTCTTTACTTTTCCCAGCATTTGTTAGAGAATTGCTTGGTAAATTGGGAGAAGTCCTGAGACTAATATAGAGAAAAATGCATGTCAATCAGGATCATAAATTATATCATTCAAAACTACTTATTTTATTTAAAATCTTTTTTAAAAAATTTTTCTTTCATGTTTATTTATTTTTGAGAGACAGAGACAGAGTGCGAGCAGGGGAGGGACAGAGAGAGAAGGAGACACAGAATTCGAAGCAGGCTCCAGGCTCTGAGCTGTCAGCACAGAACCTGATGCGGGGCTCGAACTCACGAACTTCGAGATCATGACCTGAGCCGAAGTCAGACGCTTAACCGACTGAGCCACCCAGGCGCCCCAAAACTACTTAGTTTATTTATATCAAAAGCGACAAGTCCTTATGAAGTCCCTAGGTAGTCCTTATAAAGTGCAGTGCACAGTTTTCTCCTGTTGGTGTTGTGTTCATGCTCTTGTGCCTCTGTATTTATGCATTTCAGTTGTGCTTTCTGTTCTCAGAAGATTTTTTTGTTATTCAAGGCACTTATTTCAGGCATTTCACAAATCCGAAACACATTGAAGAAACAGGGCACGTCATTCCAATTTTTCCTCGGATTTGAAGAGTCTCGTATGGTAGCACAGTCCTCCACTGTAACTATATTATTGGGCTCCCCTTCGTCCCAGAAGCTGGAAGAGAGCAAGTGCAGAAGATTTTAAATCCCAGCTACAGGAGGCCAAGTGACCTCATGTGCTAGACCAGTTGCATTTGTGTTGTGCTCCCTCGCAACAATTTTGTTGCGCATTATAACCTCCATTAGGCATTATAGTTAGGCATTATAACCTCCATTTTATTGAAGAAAAGGAATCCCGGAAAAACCAAACCACTTGTCTTAAGTCTTAGAGTTTGCGAGTGGCGAAGCCCAGCTGGATATTCCTGACTTTCTGGTCTGTCAAGCTTCCTCAGCTGTAGACCCATAATGAGAAGTTACGGGAAGCACTGATGCTCATGAATTTGTTTCCTTCACGCTTCTGTCTCATCTTACGTTTAGTTCCCTTTATTCTGCACCGAGTTTGAATTAACGTAGGTGCATACTTTAGTGGTGTTACGGTGCTGTAGAGAAGCAACTTTCTAGAGTCTCAGTGCATGGCAGCTGTACTCTTAGAACTGAGCCTTTGGTTTCCTCAAATGCTAAATGAAGATTAATAATATCGATGTATCTCAGAAGGGTGCAATTTAGGTAAAATGAAATAATTAATGAGATCAAACCCATGAAAACTCCAATGTGCTGTGCTCTAAGGGTGTAAGGTCACTATCAAAGGGAAAAGAGACCTTATCAAGGGAGTCCCCACTTTCACTCCATAAATCTCCTTTCTCAAATCACTACCCTCAAATCATTTACTAGTTTGGGCACAAGACTCTGAATTTCACTCTTTGTCTCTGCTGCATTTCCGATGAATTAGTCTTCGATTCTGATTCCCTCCTCATGTTCATCTGTTATTTCCCCTTTATCCTTCCGATGGTCTCAGGAAGCCAGAGCACGAGATCCTCGTGCTTCCTTCGACTATCTTCTTGCACATAAAATCACCAAGGATTGACCTGAAAATATCTCATGGAATGGAAGGAGGTTCTGAGAACTCCCCTCAACAATGGTCTAACTTTGGGACTTGAGATAGTGTTAAAATTGTCCTGTAAGAAGGAAATTACCTCAGAGCTTCTGTGAAAGGTGTGCCATCTACCCATTGCCACTGACCCTCAATCACCTGGTCTGTCAGTCCAATATAAAACTCTCTCCTTTTCGGTTTCGCGTAGAAAAGAAATTCCTAGAGGAGCAACACGATAAAAACACAAAGTAGATCAGTCATTTCAATTTTGGACAAATGTTGAAGGTAATTGTTATTAAAAGAGGTAAAGTGGATTATAGGTGGCAGATAAATGGCTCTGAAATCGGAAGATCATGGAGGAGTATCTCCTGATTTTTTTTCTATTGTGGTAAAAACATACGGAACATAGAATTAAACCAACAAAAAGAGAATCTTTAACAGAGAAGGAGTTTCTTAATATCTCACTCAAAGCTGATCTACTGTTATTTGTAGCAAAAGCTACTTATATATCCAGCATGAAAGATTATTAATCACAGCTTAAAGATAACGGACATATCTTGGGCATATCTGACATAATCATCTGATGTGTTCATCAACACAATAGTCACTCTAAAATGAACTGTCAGCATCCCCCCCCCCTTTTTTTCCCTGTCTTAGTAAGAAAGGCATTGAACATGGAAATTCCCCTTTTTCCCCCCTCAGGCTCTTCTAGTGATGACAATAAATTAGAGTAGGTATCGACTTATAGAAATAGTAGGAACAGCATGCATTTTAATACATTCACTTAACAAATAGTAATTTTGGACCAAAGAGTGCATACACGTATGGAAAGAGGGATAGATCCTGGAAAGAATGTTACACTGACACTGGAGGTGACTGTGCTCCAACTACCTGCTCCTCCTGTGTGTTGATAACAACCAGATGTGCTCCCATGTTTGAGCAGTTTTTTACGCTTGATGCCCAGGACATGGTGTTAGTAGAAAATAAGTAGCAGCTAGATTGAAAATGGATCCAGCTCGACGGACAACAATTCTTGACTGAACCTAGGAGGAGAGACGTTTCCATGAGTGTCATGTATCAACTAAGTAAGGAAACAGAAAGCTTCATCTGGCCTCATGAAGTTCATCATTACCAGTCTTCTGACTGGTACCTTGGAGCCCCTTGTCCTTGCCCACTCCCCAACCTACTATCTAAGACTTTAGAGAATTCCTATGTCAGTAAACACAAATAGCAATTGTCTTGTCTTTTGAGACATAACCTTTATTTTCTAAATTAAAAAAAATTTTTTTAAACGTTTATTTATTTTTAAGAGACAGAACACGAGTGGGGAAGGGACAGGAAGAGAGGGAGACACAGGATCCGAAGCAGGCTCTAGGCTCTGTGCTGTTAGCACAGAGCCTGATGTAGGGCTCGAATCCATGAACCATAAGATCATGACCTGAGCCTAAGTCAGATGCTTAACTGACTGAGCCACCCAGGCACCCTGAGATATAATCCTTATTTTCTAAACTTGCCAGTAGATGCAGTCATACATACAATCTAACTCTGTTATGCTATTGATATAGAGCCTTATTAACTATTCTTAGAATGCCAAGGTGAGAGAAGGTTATGCATTTTATCTAAGCAACCATCTCTCATGTTGCCCAAGCAATATGCCCTCAACAAAGTCTCCAAACTGGTTGTGGAGATGGGCTAAACTTCTTAGAATTGTAGAATGTAAGTCTCTGAAGTTTATTAAAAAGAAATAGTCCAGTGTTTCTCAATTTAATGGTGAGGAAATTAAGTTCCAGAGGAGCGTCATGTAGCATTTTGCTAAGACTTAGAACAAAACTATATATATAAGAGTGTAGAGAGTATATTTCTGAGATATCTCCAAATTCCCTATTCTCTCTCTATTTTTTCTTCTTCATTCTCATTGGGAAGCAAGTGAGGAATGAAAAGAAAGTGCACTCCTGGAGATAATACCTTCCACTTCTAGATTTTCTGTTCAGACATACCTCAAATTTCTTCTAAAAGTTTGCTATAATGTCCCCAGGATTTCCTGTCCAATGCTAATCACGTTTTCAAAGTCCTAGACCTGTCTTATCAATTCCTCATCATTCTCTGGTAGTACAGGCAAGATTTTATATTTTGTTTTTGAGAAACAGGACATCATCCAACTACTTGTCCCAAAATCAATCTAGAAGCCAAAAAGTGTCAATATGTAAATGTTGATGTTCAAATTTGAGGACTATTATACCCGATCCATCTTTGTAGCAGGAGAAGTCCATTAAATCCTCATATGGCTGGAACTTTTTCTCATCACAGAGTTGAAAGCTATGATACGTCACTGTAAGGAAAGGGGCAGAGTGTATGTTCGTTATTCTTGATAAAAAATAAAGTTTATCATGTGTGTATTTGTAACAAAAGTACCAGCAATCATCATGATATCTTTTTTTAATTCTCTATTTGTCCTTCTACACGGAGAGGTACCGAGATTTACTTACCCAAAGAAAAAAGGATTCACATTTCATGGTTTTTGCTGCTTTATGAAGATGAATGTACTTTACTTCAGGTCCAAAGGCCCAGAGAAAACAAATATGCTTTCACTTTCTCTTATGCCCACCCTGCCTACCCTTGTTCCAAAACACAGTTTGTCATGTCTCTGGCTAGGTTCCCGTGGAGAAGTTTACACTCATGACAGAAGTACAAAGGCGAGGACTCAAGGCCACCAAGGAGATGAAAAATGTCTATCATGAAAAATATGTCAGAGGTCGCTGCAATTTGGTAACCGTTCTGTACTAGTTGGGGTTCTAGTTGAGGAATAACCTGGAGATAAACAGGGAAGAAAGTGGAACAGAAATACCCTTTGGGGGAGAAGAGAACCCACAGGCAAGAAGAAAGATTTTTCTCTTAATATTCACCAGGGAGATTAAACTTGACCTTTAGAACTCACCAACACATCTGGTGATAAAACAGACACTGAGCAGTAGAATGGAGACCCCAGCAACAGTCCATAAGAGCCTTTGGGAAGAGAAGTGTCCTTTCTCTGTAGAAAGCAATATGCAAACATGGTCAATCTTCCCAGGGCAAGGTACAAAAGAGATTCTTATTCAACCTTACTTATCTCCTCCCACTTGAGCTGTCTATATGGAGTAATTCTTAGACTTCAGCATGCCTCAGAATCATTTGGAGAGTTTGTTTAAACACCAATGATGGGGCCTCACTTCTAGAGTTAACAATTCATTAGAGCTGCTATGGAGCCAGCAAGTTCCTGGTCTGGGAACCAGCTTTTAGAACCACTAGAATAAGCCATTGCTGATCTTAAGACTCGTGAACTGAGACAGATGTGCTATTTTTCCTTCTTAAGTCTCTCAGGCTTTCCGTCTTCTTTTCCTATCTTTGTCTTTCCCTTTCTCTCTCTCACCCTCTCTGTTTTGTTTTTTTTAATCTCTCTCCTGCCCTCCTCTTTCTGGCGTCTCATTTCCCAAGCCCTTTGTAAACCAATTCATATAAAACTCGAGCAATGTTCTTATAGTTCCTCTCCCCCTCCCACCCGATAAATATTTTACAAACAGGGAAAGTGAGTTCCAGAGAAGGGAGGTGGCTTGCCCAATGCAACACAGTGAAAGGGTGGGAACAGCAGTCTGATTCAGTTCTCCCCCAAAACCCAGCCCAGCAACCCTCAGTACAACATAGCGTCTCCTAACCACTGCCTGTTTTCCCCCTTGCATTCTGTCTCTGTCTCCCTTCTTTTACTTTAGTGGAGACATTTCTAGTGTCCTATCCCCTCAGCATATTTATCACCGCTTCCCCCCAAAAAAAGATCTATGAAAGAAAGGGAGAGTTGCAAATTTTACCTGTGCCTTGTGATGTAGATGGTTGGGATGAATTCATTCTCTCTCTCTCTCTCTCCTTCTCTCATCAGTTTCTGAGTCCAGTACTATTTTGTTGCTAAGATCTAAGGAAAATGAATCCATTTCTGTTTTTTTTTTTTTTTTAAGGAAGTTCAGCCCGAAGGCATAATAATATTAATTTGTTCTGCGGCTTTGTGTTTCAGTCAGGGTTTCCTTTCTTGCATAAGGAGGACAAGGGAGTTTACCGGGCAACGAGTCTCCTCACTTAAGGAAACAACAAAGTGGGGAAATGATGATAGTGGTAAGTACCAACAGAAATGGGCTGACCGAGGGGAAACATCAGGGGCTTCAAAACACTGTTTTCTTTGGGTGGATAAAATCTCTCTGTTTGGGGCGCCCAGGGGGCTCAGTCGGTTAAGCATCCGACTCTTGATCTCAGCTCAGGGCTTGATCTCAGGGAGGTGAGTTCAAGCCCCTCATTGGGCTCTGTGCTGGATGTGATGCCTATTTAAAAAAAAAAAAAAAAAATCGCTACTTTCTTCCAGGCCTCCCCACTCATGCCTCAGTTTGTCTCTGACATTCACGGGCCCGCCTCTGCACTCCCAGTTTTACTTCTGAGCCTTACTGTCACACATTTGTCGGCGGGAAAGAGGACAAAACCAAATCTTTGCACTCGGCACACAGCTGGGCACATCGTAGAGGCATTTATAACTCCGTGTGAGTTTCTTTTCATAGTTCAGGTGGGTTTCTTCCTCATTTGCTTGCAACGCTGGAACATTCTGGCTTCATGTTGGGCTGAGTATGTCGCATTGTGGGTTTATAGCCCTTTTGTTAAAGCAATCTCCTACCTCTGCCCCAGTTGAACCCCCCCACGCCTTACATGATATGACTACTTTGCAATTCAGCTCCGTTCCTTGTTCCTTCCGTTACAACACAGCTTCTGCCACCTTCGAGACTCAGTGGGTAATCTCATTCTATTCTTCCTAATTCTTTGGGAGTTTTTGTTTTATAATGTGACCTATATAAGAGAAATGAATTTGAATGTCAGAAGAAGCAATGTCAATTAGACATTAAAATACAATGCCGCTTTCTCTGGAAGGTTAGTTACCTATAGTAATTTTCCACTCTATTCCTTAAAAATACTTTGGAACAAGATCCAGCTGACCTCTATTGATTAAAATTCACAGGTGTCAGGAGGCGTTAGTAACATATATATGACTTGGTAATTCCCACAACAATGACTCACACGCTTTTCACATGTTAGAAAATATCCTTGTTCTCAAAGGGACTTTTTGTTGTTTCAATGTATTGCTCAACTTCCTCTGCATCTTCCATTTTACAGTTATATAGATTTATTAAAGAATGTTTAAAAATTATACATGTCCATATTATAAAATATATACATGTTTAACATGTGTCTTATCAGCAAATGGCTTTTGACCTACAAAAAGAAATTATACAATGGCTGAGTTAAATGAATTATTAAATGATGAATCATAATGACTACAGTCAATTATTTATTAATCATGATCATTCAGCAATAACTAATGTCCACAGACAATTATATGTTAATAATTTTATGAACATGCAATTAATGAATATTAATAGTTAATGATTAGCATCTTACCAGCCAAAATATGTATATGTTTTGATCCTTTGTTTTATCACTTTTTCCAAATTATAAAAGTAATATTTTTATGGTTAACAGTATGAGAAGAATATGGCAAGTAAAAGACCTCCCATCTGTCCTTCTAAAGTCGACCATGCTTGATGATTTGTTCCTTTTTTTTTTTTTTTTAATTTTATTTATTGAGCGCGAGCTGGGGAGAGGGGCAGAGAGAGGGAGACACAGAATCTGAAACAGGCTCCACGCTCTGAGCTGTCAGCACAGAGCCCGACGCGGGGCTCAAACCCACAAATCTTGAGACCATGAGCCGAAGTCGGACGCTTAACAGACTGAGCCACCCAGGTGCTCCTTGATGATTTCTTATGTATACTTTGAGACATTTTCCAAGCTTATAGAGGTGGAGTTTATATAATAGATTGTTTATTCATTTTTTGTCAAATAAGATCATACCTGCTTTCATGTTTTAAAAAACTTTCATGTTTTAAAAATTACTGTTACATTCATCATTGTATTTGGGTATCTATCTTCCTGACTCTACTGTTTAAACTTTTCCATAATTTATAAACCAGGCACAAATAACTTCTAGTTTTTCCTTCCTCTAACGCATGAGGTACTGACTCCCTTTATACATATTTGCAGGTACACATTTCTGGCTCAATGATACATGCCAAACGTTTAAAACAAAATCAATATTTGGCTTGAGTTTTCATCACAGAATAACCTTCTGGGATATAAACATAATAATAAAAATTGTGCCTGAGGGGAATTTTCATGGCAATGTTTTGGAAAATATTTCATTTTTTAAAGTAACACCTACCCCCGATACGGGGCTCAAACTCACAACCCTGAGATCAAGAGCTGCATGCTTCACAGGCTGAGCCAGCCAGGGACTCCTCATAGCAATTTAATATTAAAACCGTATTAGGTAAATGTAACACAGGGACATTACAGTATAGGAGCACTGATTACTTAACAGAGCAGTTGGCACATTACTGCTGTGGTCACTATGCTGCTATTTTTTCATAGGATACAAACTTCCCTTTCACTGTGGGAGAATAGAGAACGAGATATTTTTGAACACTTTCCTTTTCTCTAATCCCTTTGTACCCATGCTCTTTAACAACAATAAAAGTTTCTTTCTGTATCAAATATGATTTTCCATGAATTTTGTTAAATAAGATTTTGGAATTTTGCTCCCTTAGGAAATTTTGAGGTGGCAAAACCAATATTCTTTTTAAAAAAGTTTTTTTTAACTTTTATTCATTCTTTGATAGAGAGAGAGAGACAGAGCGTGAGTGGGGGAGGGGCAGAGAGAGAGGGAGACACAGAATCGGAGGCTCAGAACTGACAGCACAGAGCCCAACGCGGGGCTCAAACTCGCGGACCCTGAGATCATGACCTGAGCTGAAGTCGGACGCCCAACCGACGGAGCCACCCAGGCACCCTGGCAAGATCAATATTCTGCTGTTAATTCTGCCATGTAAGATGCGGAAAATGCCCAAGCAGAATTTATCTTAAAAGATTTGTAACCTAAATGGAAGTTAAGTAACAGAACAAGTGATTTATTTCATTTTTATTTTTATTTTTTATTTATTTCATTTTTCAAGATATTACATCCAACAGAGATATTCTACAAAGCTTAAAATTATGACATAATTGATTTCTGTTACATTTATTATTTCAAATTTTATAAATGTATGTTAACCATATTACTTAAATTTTTGTGAATAATTTTATTAAAGCTATCTAGACATTGCACTCTTTCTTTTTTTTTTCCATCTTAACAACATATTTCATTTATCTGTCAATCTACACAAAATATTACCCTTTCGACAATATATAATTAGTATAAAAATATTGAGGTATTTTATATTCTGGTTTTACCACCTCCATAACCCAGGATGATCTCATGTCAAAATAACTTAATCACATCTGCAAATTCTCTTTTGCCCTATCAAGGACCATACTCACAGGTTTTGAAGATGGACATATTTAGGGAAGGCATTCTACCTACCTCAATACCTCATCTGTTCACAGCAAGGTTAAGTGTAGAAAATTCTCCAGGAAGTATATATTAGTCCTAGCTCAAAGACTTAGTGATTAAATTTAAATAGTGACACTGATATGAATGTAGTCCTTTGCCATAGATGTGCATAAAATAGTAGTAAGATGATCTTTCACTTTGCAAAATGCAGTAACCCATTAAAAAGCTTTTAGTAATTAGCAATGGCCAAATGTGCTGATTCACAAATTTTGTTCAGTCTGCACAACTCTGCTTATTGGTAGCTGTTTGTATGTCTGGTCTCACTCTTTGTCCACATCTAATTCCTCTGAGTCTAATCTCTCTCTTTTTCTCTCACCTGCCTCTTCACCAGACCTCATTTGATTCTCCAAATATGCCCAGCTTCCTCCTACCATAGAGCCTTTGCATATGGCTTCTTTCTGCCTAGGATGCTCTATACCTCCCTCTTTGACTGATACAAGTTTTTTTTGTTTTTGTTTTTGTTTTTTCAATATATGAAATTTATTGTCAAAATGGTTTCCATACAACACCCAGTGCTCATCCCAAAAGGTGCCCTCCTCAATACCCATCACCCACCCTCCCCTCCCTCCCACCCTGCACTCTTTCTTTTTTTTTAAAAAAAGAAAAAGCAATGTTTATTTATTGGGGCACCTGGGTGGCTCAGTCGGGTAGCGTCTGACTTCGACTCAGGTCATGATCTCACGGTTCATGGGTTCGAGCCCTCATCAGGCTCTGTGCTGACAGGTCAGAGCCTGGAGTCTGTCTCAGATTCTGTGTCTCCCTCTCCTTGCCCCTCCCCTGTTTGTACAGAGGGGGAGGGGCAGAGAGAAAAGGAGTGAGAGAATCCCAAGCAGGTTCCTCGCCTATAGTGCAAGTCCCATTCAGCACTCACTCTCATGAACCATGAGATCATGACCTGAGCCAAAATCACGGGTCAGATGCTTAACCCCTGAGCCACCCAGGCACCCCCGCACTCTTTTTTTTTAAATATTTGTATTCATCATCAATTTTCCTATTTACTTTATAATTTGAAAATAAAGAACTTTAAAACAGAGATGACGAGGATAACTATCTGAAGTAGGGGCTGTGATGATGACTAGAATAGAATACACATTCCTTAGTAAATTGCTTGGCGTGCATGTCCTAGGCCCTCAGTTAAGATTGGCTTTAACCTTTCCCCCTCAAGTTCATTCAGATCTGCTAGGAGCAGATTGGGAAAAGGCTGGTCCAGGTCTATTGAGGACTCAGAAATGAGCTAAGTCATAGAAATAGTGTATAAAGCACAAGAGGGAAGCAAGCATCTTTCACTGAAGTCCTAACAAAATCTATTTGTTGGACAAGAACAAGTTACTCATCTGCTTTTTATCCAGGCACGTCCCAACTTAATGCTACTGCCTTTGGTTCCAAAGATTCTGCTTTGGGCTTTGGTCAGCTCCCACTGTATTTTGGCAGCTGAAAAATCATTAAATCTCTTTCCCCTGGCAATAGAACGTCCCCATTGATTTACCTTTGATACGTTGATAACGTTGCCCTTGTTCCTATCATGAATTCAATGATCATCTTTTCCTTCAGTTTATAATCAGCAGTGGTCTTTCATGTTCGAGAAGATTTGTTCTGTGAGCTCTGTGATTATTTGTAAAGAGAAAGACAAATGCACAGAGAATGGGGAGGAGGAAAATGTTAGAGTTCAATGCAGTGATCTAATTTGATACATTTATTCACAAATAAGATATGTGTCCCAAATCAGATATATTGTTTGCTGGGGATCTATAGATATTGAGTGGCAAAACAAGGTCTAAAACCCAGATCTCTCATTTCAGTGGTTAGTGCCTTTTTTCCCAATTTCATACTTGCCTCCTTACTAGTGAGTGATTTTTTTCCCAAAGGCAGTGGAGAAAATAAAGTTGCCTTTACACGGTCTGCCATCAAAAGACCACAAACCCTGGATTTAAAGGGCAGTCATTGAATTCTGACAGTCTATTCTCCGAATTTACAAAGCAGAGCAGAGGCAAATGCACCTGCTCTGCACATTTGTAATTTCCCAAATGAATTAAACAATTCATAAATTTTTACGGAGACACAATTTACATATAGCATATAACACATCACATAATTATTTCTTTTTTTGCAATGAGTATGAGTAAGACCTAGTCTCTTAGCAACTTCGAAGTTGTTGACTATAATCCATGTTGTTGACTATAATCTCTATGCTGTGCATTAAGTCTTCAGGAATTATTTCTCTACTGGTTGGCAAGTTTGTGCCCTTACATAATGTCTCCCCAAATATTTAACAGAGCATCAGCAGTGTGGATGGGACAGATATTATCATAGTAATTCAAGTAGGAAAGAGAAACAGTAGTATAACAAATCCTCCCCAGCGACCATCTACTTGTCCTAGTCGTTCATTATTTACTCTATGTCATTTCCTGTGTTAGGCTGTTTACACAAATCTCATCCAGCGATTACAGAGATCAGTAATGAGGTCCTATTATTAATCACGTTTTAATGGTGAGTACATTGATGGAGAGGTTAAAGAACACGCTCCATTTCATTAGAATGTGAGAAATAAAGTCAAAATTTGGACCCATACAAATTTTTTAAAAAACCAACTTTTTAAAAACATTGTATCAGAGTTTATTTATTTATTCTGAGAGAGGCAGAGAAAGTGTGAGTGGGGGAGGGGCAGAGAGAGGGAGAGAGAGAGAGGGAGGGAGGGAGGGAATCCCAAGCAGGCTCTGAGCCACCAGCAGGGAGCCCGACATGGGGTTCAAACCCACAAAACTGTCAGATCATGACCTGAGCCGAAGCCAAGAGCCAGATGCTCAACCAACTGGGCTGCCCAGACACCCCCAAATAAAGAAGTTTTTAATAGCTATTTAATACTATTTAAATAATTTTTATTAGTTAAATAATTTTAAATGAAATTCTTGATATTTGACTTTAGATACAAATTTAATAGCTTTTTCAAAACTATTATTGTAGCATTTTATTCTTAATAATACACGTAGATTTGAGTCTCATCACACTGAAAGGAGTTTCAATATACAGATCATGTAGAGATTTTTAAAATTCAATTTTGGGGGCACTTGGGTGGCTCAGTCGGTTAAGCATCTGACTTCAGCTCAGGTCACCATGTCATGTTTTGTGAGTTTAAGCCCCACATCTGGATCTGTGCTGACAGCTCGGAGCCTGGAGCCTGCTTCAGATTCTGTGTCTCCCTGTCTCTCTCTGCTCCTCCCCCACTCTCACTCTGTCTCACTCTGTCTCAAAAATAAATAAACATTTGGGGCGCCTGGGTGGCGCAGTCGGTTAAGCGTCCGACTTCAGCCAGGTCACGATCTCGCGGTCCGTGGGTTCGAGCCCCGCGTCAGGCTCTGGGCTGATGGCTCGGAGCCTGGAGCCTGTTTCCGATTCTGTGTCTCCCTCTCTCTCTGCCCCTCCCCCGTTCATGCTCTGTCTCTCTCTGTCCCAAAAATAAATAAAAAACGTTGAAAAAAAAAAAAAAATTAAAAATAAATAAACATTAAAAAAAATTTAAATAATAAAATTCCCCTGCGTGAGTGAGGTCACACCTTAATGGATGAAACATCACACTTCCTTGTGCTTGTTTTGAAGTTTCTTCAAAACATTTACCTCTAAAGTTTCTTCCTTTCATTGTTATTGTTTACTGTAAGCACTAATGATAAAAAAGCACCCTTGAAAACTGCTGCCACAAACAAATTATAAGTTTAAAGAAAGCACTTACCATAAAGATACTCAATAAACATCAGGACTACATATTTCCTGGGTGCAGGATATCTGTAGAATGTATTCCCTCTTCCTTTCCTACTTTACCCAAATCCATTTTTTATATAGTCTGTTTTGCCCTCAACATCATTTCACTTTCTAAATTCTTGCTCTCTCGTTCAATTCAACTCGTTCTTTCTGGCTCGATATTTTGGATTCAAATGTATAATAGATGGTTTCTCTCCCATTAAAGACGGTCTTTATTTTTCAGTGTTATGATCTAAGGAATGTAATTAGGTATATTTACCTCAGAATTCAAATATAGTTCTGTTCGAGATATATTTGCTTTATGCACATATTTGGGGAATGACTGATGGGCTATAATCAATCAAGCTGTATCCCTTCCAGATATGTATGAACATCAAGGGTCCTGAAGACCCATATCCAAGTAAACAGAGAAATCAGTTCCTTCCGCAAATTAGGACTTTTTCGTCCCATGAAGACCCTCTAGGATCTGTTATGGCCTTCTGGGCATTGGTTTTCTGTCCTCACTACTCTGATTTTAGGACTATTTATCAAATAGGGAGACACATCTGTCGTCAGAGCAAATAATTGAAATCTCAGTTATATCCTCCTTGCTTCCTTAATGCTTTGCTTCTTCTGTTTTTTGACTTTTACCTGGTCTCCTTTTGCCTGGTCACCTTCATCTTGAGGTAAACATTCTTTGGAGTTATATTTTCTGTAGTCATTTCTGCTATTTTAGCAAAGACCTTCCTTATGGTTGTGGCCTTCAATGCCATAAAACCAGGAAACTCTACAAAGGCCGATGGTGACCCAATTCGCCAAGGTGATAGTTTATAATGGCTCCTTCATGTATATATCTGCCAGTCTGGCCGGGACCTTCTCCCTCTTTTGCTAACATTGGCACACAATCGGTTTGGCAAAATCATCCTTCAGTGTAATAAAAGGTCTGCTACTCCCTTCTGCTGTGCTCTGGAGTACTTGGGCTTTCTAGAACTTTTGACCTTGACTATTACTTTTCTGACTCTATGCCTACCAGGCAGGTCCAATAAGCCCAAAGCAATCACATTCAGCATGCTGATTTTCTGTAGTATGTGGATTTCTTTCATATCCACCTATCTGAGCACCAAAGGCAAAGCCATGGTGGTTTGGGAAACCTTTTCCATCTTGGTTTCCAGGGCTGGTTTATTGGGTTGGCTATTTCTTCCGGAGTGTTAAGTGATCCTACTGAGATCAGATAGGAATTCAAGGAAAAAATTATTTGAATATTTTCCTCCCAGAAGGTAAAAGGAATTAGTGTTTAAGTGACATCATTGATATGAAATGAACAATAATATGAAAATAAAGATCCCAAAGTGTGGCGTGAAATCAATGCATTTTGTCAAAAGAATGACAATTGCTTTTAAATCAAGTGACACTGTCATTATTGTGGCAGCAAATCACAGTGAAAGCAGCTCTGGGGCAGATAGAACAGTGTTCAAATTCAACACCCCTACTGGCTGACTTTGACTTTCAGTGTATCCAGATGACATTTCTCTGATTCAGTTTGTCATCTTTAAATAGCATGTAGCAGGTTAACAAGGGTTAGAGTGAAAATTAAATAAAATCATATATGTGAAAATATAACGGGTGCTCAAGAATATGCTTCCTTTTTGTTAGAGATCTTTTTCTTCTTATTTCAATAAAAATTAAATTTTAAGACATTTTAAGTTCTGGTAGTAGAAAGCCAGTGATATCTAGTTATCCCTCATTAAACTGTTCATAAACACAAAACAATGTGAAATTTGAACTTTAGACAGTCTAAATAGCATTCTGTATGCTTCCATATGCCTGCTTGAAATATGGATCAAAGCTTATGTAAAACACTGAGGGAACCAGGGGCGCCTGGGTGACTCAGTCGGTTGAGTAACCACCTCCTAATTTTGGCTCAGGTCATGATAACAGGGTCGTAGGATCGAGCCCGGAGTTGGGCTCCGTGCTGAGCATACAGCCTGCTTAAGATTCTCTCTCGCTCCTTCTGCCCTTCTTCCCTGCTCACATGCCCTCTCTGTCTAAAAAATAAAAATTAAAAAAAAAAAAAGAACTGGGGTGCCTGGGCGGCTCAGTCAGTTATGTGTTTGACTTTGGCTCAGGTCATGATCTCACAATTTGTGGGTTTGAGCCCCACATTGGGCTCTGTGCCAACAGCTCAGAGCCTGGAGCCTGCTTCGGATTCTGTGTCTTCCTCTCTCTCTGTCCACCCACCCCACCCCCTGCTCATGCTCTCTGCCTGTCTCTCTCAAAAATAAATAATAAACATTAAAAAAAAAACCCACAAACATGGAGGGAACCAGAAGAAGGCACTGAGGGAAAAAGACAGTGCTATATTGCTGATTCCTCTAACATGTAAGTGGAGAAAACTTGACCTACTGAGAGAGAGAGAAGAACATCCTTTAAGGGAGAGGGATGCTTTTGAATACTCTCTGAACTTTCAAACATTTTCTCTTCCCTCTCTTCCCCACTGACATCCGATATCATTTACAATTTCTTAAGCTTATTTCCAGTAGCGAGATGTGAAGGGGTTAGATGTGAATCAAGAAATGAGGTTTGGGGGCACCTGGGTGGCTCAGTCAGTTAAGCATCTGACTCTCGATTTTGGTTCAGGTCATGATCTCAAGGTTTGTGAGGTTTGAGCTCCACATTCTCTCTCTTCTCTCTGTCCCTCCCCTGCTCGTGTGATGCGCGCGCGCTCTCTCTCTCTCTCTCAAAATAAATAAACATTTTTTAAAAAAGAAATGAGGTTTATTTATTTATTTATTTATTTTTAAGTTTTTATTTATCTATTTTTAGAGAGAGCACAAGCAAGGGAGGGGCAGAGAGAGAAGGAGAGAGAACCCCAAGCAGGCTCTGCACTGTCAGCATGGAGCCCCATGTGGGGCTCCAACTCCCAAACCATGAGATCGTGACCTGAACTGAAATCAGGAGTTGGACACTCAACCGACCGAGCCACCTAGGTGCCCCAAGAAATGAGGTTTAAATCCAGAAATGTGAGATACAACAACTGTAATTAAAAGCATCTGGATGAACTATAGAATGATTCTCTCTGGGAGATGTAGTCTTTCAGTTATTTATTGTTTTCTGGCAAAGGAATTCTTTTGTAGAGACCACTGCTGATTATCCAATAACAGATCAATCCTGCACATGACTCTTAAAAGGTAAAAGGCCAAGTGCACCAGGAAGGGGGAATACTCTCCTCAATTGCCAAGTCATCATTTGTGTTTATGCATGATAAGTGCCACATACTTGATTTCTGGAACTTAAGCTGGAGTTTGCCATGGTGGTAACTGTTCTTGCTGAGGCATGGTGGCCATGCCCCAAATAACAGAAGCATTGGCAATAACTGATGCTCAGAAATTTTCACATCAAGTAAATTTTTGTTTGTTTGTTTGTTTAAGAGCAGGAGTTATGTCATCCAAAGTTCTGGAGCTTGAGAGGAATTGTGTTTGTACATAATGTTGAACACAGTACAACTGTAAGACTAAGGAACACTAAATTAAAGACACTCTTAGTTAGCCCAACTCCATTCTCGCTTATCACCTATCTTGTTTCTTTCTGTAACACAATAGATTTCTAAGTAAAATTAAGATATACTTTACCACTTTGGTTATATGGAACTTTCTCCTGGCCATAAAATTTTCAGAAAAGGGAATGAATATTCCATTGGAATCTGCTCTGATGTGAAGAGGCCAAATTATACTCACAGTTTATTACCTGATGACAATGGAAAAGACTGTGGTGTAGAAATTGTTTTGGAAAGTTTCTACAGCTTGCATTCATTCAGTAGAACTTACTGTGGAAAAAGGGATAAGCTTCTTTTTTAAAAGCTGGAAGGAAGATCAGCACCATTATGACAATGTAAGGCCACATTTTCTAGAGTAAATCTTTCTCTGTTGAGGTTGTATCTCAAGCACTGAAATGCAAGGAATTGAGAGAGGGAATAAATGTCTTCAGAAACATTTCCATATAAATGGTAGAAATTTGGCCTTCTTGCGGGAGCCTAACCAAGTGTTTGAGTGAACATTAACCAAATATGTATTTCATTTTTAAAATTTTGTTATTATTTATTTATGTTTAATTTACATCCAAGTTAGTTAACATATAGTGTAATAATGATTTCAGGAACAGAATTTAGTGATTCATCACTTACATATAATACCCAGTGCTTATCCCAGCAATTGTCTTCCTCAATGCCCCTTGTCCCTTTTAGCCCATCCCCCCACCCACCACCCCTCCAACAACCCTCAGTTTGTTCTCTATATTTAAGTCTCTTATGGTTTGTCTCCCTCTCTGTTTTTATATTATTTTTGCTTCCCATCCCTTATGTTCATCTGTCTTGTATCATAAATTCCACATATGAGTGAAGTCAAATGATATTTGTCTTTCTCTGACTTATTTTGCTTAGCATAATACCCTCTAGTTCTATCCATGTTGTTGCAAATGGCAAGATTTCATTCTTTTTGATCACTGAGTAGTATTCCATTGTAGATGTATATACCACATCTTCTTTATCCATTCATCCATCGATGGACATTTGGGCTCCTTCCATACTTTGGCTATTGTTGATGGTGCTACTATAAACATTGGGATATAGGTGCCCCTTGGAAACAGCACTCTTGTATCCTTTGGATAAATACCTAGTAGTGCAATTGCAGGGTCATAGGGTAGTTCTATTTTTAATTTTTAATTTTTTAATTTTCCATACTCTTTTCCAGAGTGGCTGCACCAGTTTGCATTCCCACCAGCAGTGCAAAAGGGTTCCTCTCTCTCCGCATCTTCGCCAACATCTGTTGTTGCCTGAGTTGTTAATGTTAGCCATTCTGACAGGTTTGAGGTGGTATCTCATTGAGGTTGTGATTTGTATTTCCCTGATGATGAGCAAAGTTGAGCATCTTTTCATGTGTCTGTTAGCCATTTGGAGGTCTTCTTTGGAAAAATGTCTATTCATGTCTTCTGCCCCTTTCTTCACTGGATTATTTGTTTTTTGAGTGTTGAGTTTGATAAGTTCTTTATAGATTTTGGATACTAACCTTTTATCTGATATGTCACTTGCAAAATATCTTCTCCCATTCTGTTGGTTGCCTCTTAGTTTTGCTGATTTGTCTCCTTCACTGTGCAGAAGATTTTAATCATGATGAGGTCCCAATAGCTCACGTTTGCTTTGTTTCCTTTGCCTCTGGAGATGTGTCAAGTAAGAAGTTGCTGCAGCCGAGGTCAAAGAGGTTGTTGCCTGTTTTCTCCTCTAGTATTTTGATGACTTCCTGTCTTATATTTAGGTCTTTAATCCATTTTGAGTTTATTTTTGTGTATGGTGTAAGAAGGTGGTCCAGATTCATTCTTCTGCAGCACCATTAACTGAAGAGGCTGTCTTTTTTTTCCATTGGATATTCTTTCCTGCTTTGTTAAAGATTAGTTGGCCATACGTTTGTAGGTCCATTTCTGGGTTCCCTATTCTGTTGCATAGATCCGGATGTCTGTTTTTGTGCCAGTACCGTACTGTCTTGATGATTAAAGCTTTGTAATATAGCTTGAAGTCCGGAATTGTGATACCTTCAGCTTTGGTTTTCTTTTTCAAGATTGCTTTGGCTATTCGGGGTCTTTTCTGGTTCCATACAAATTTAGGATTGCTTGTTCTAGCTCTACGAAGAATGCTGGTGTTATTTTAATAGGGATTGCATTGAATATGTAGATGGCTTTGCATAGTATCAACATTTTAACAGTATGTGTTCTTCCAATCCGCGAATATGGAGAGTTTTTCCATTTGGGGAGGAGTCTTCTTCAGTTTCTTTCATAGGTTTTCTATAGTTTTCAGTGTATAGATTTTTCACACCTTTGGTTGGGTTTATTCCTAGGTATTATGGCTTTTGGTGCTCAAATATGCATTTCAAACCAGATGTTCACAAGTTGAAATGGACTGTAAGGACCTTGTCATCCAACAATCCTTTACAAAGTAGTACACCTAAAATAATAGATAATGTCCATGTACTGTTTAAAGAATTTTCATTATATAAACCCCTTTTCATGACCACCTTGCTTAAGAAGTATGTGCACCTATGAAGTTCCCTGGATGTCCTTGCCTGAGCACATTCTTCCCCCTGCAGTTCTCTAGAGCAAAGCCCTACTTTAAATTTTGTGTTCATCAAGGGGCACCTGGGTGGCTCAGTCGGTTAAGTGTCCAACTTCTGCTCAGGACATGGTCCCACAGTTGATGGGTTCGAGCCCCGCATCGGGCTCTGTGCTGACAGCTCAGAGCCTGGAGCCTGCTTCGGATTCTGTGTCTCCCTCTGGTTCTGCCCCTCCCCCACTCACACTCTGTCTCTCAAAAATGGATAAACACAAAAATTTTACTTTTGTGTTCATCATTTCTTTGCTTTGCTTTAAAATAGCTTTCCATCCCCAAATAATATATTGTTGGATTTTGGCAGTTTTTCAACTTTATATAAAGGTATTATATTGTATATATTATTCTGTGATTTGCTACATTTTAAAAGCCTATTTTAAGGATTTATACACATAGTCGTATGTAATACGGTTTTATTTCCTTCTTTGTTATGGCTGCATATTGTATCTAGCTATTTAAGAATATAATGTAAACTAGAAAATTTTCCTCAAAAAAGATATTTGAACTATTTCCTTTTTTTTCCTATTGCAAGTGATGTTGTTTTCTATTCTTGTATAAATCTGTTCACATGTGTACCTTTTCTCGGGAAGTGGAATTTCTGTGTCATAGGGTATTTCTTTGCTGGGAAATATCACTTTTAAATTCTATTTCTAAGTTCTAAATTTGAACTTTCAACAGCTGTTTTATAAGTTCCTACTGCTCCACATCTTTACCAACGCTTGGTCATTGTCAGGCTTTTAATTTTGTCACTTTGAGATTGTGAAATGGTATTTCATTTTGTTTTATCTTATTCATATTGAAATTGTCATTTTACTTCCCCTTTGCTTTGGAATTCAACAATGTCACAATAACATGACTGAGTGTTGGATTTCTTTTTTAAATTATGTCTAGGATATTCTGGTCTTTCTAAATATGTAAAGTAACTTTTCCTATTTTAGGAAAATTCTCAGACATTTATAAAAGTATTTTTTTCTCCCCTAGTCTCTATCTCCTCTCCTTAGGGACATGTTGTAGTCTTGTTCTATGCATCTTAAACTCCATTTTATATTTTTAAATGTCCCTTAAACTCTATTTTATATTTTTCATCAAAGAGAAAAATTATTTATCTCTATAAATTGCCTTCAGCATTCAAGGATCTTGACAAAATTTAATATCCATTCCTAACAAAAACACTTGGGAAGGTATAAACTGGTTATCCCTTAAGTCAGCTTCTAACTTAGTGGGGAAATGCTATGAAGTTGTCACTAAGGTCAAGAACAAGGTGAGGAGTCTCACTTATTTCCGTTCCTATTCAGTACTATGCTGGAAGTACGGGCCAATGCAATTTTTTTTTTAAGGAAAATAGCTAAAAACATAGCAACTGGGAAAGAAGATACAAAACTATCTCTACTAGCAGGTGACGTGGTAATATATCTGAAACATCTAAGAGAATCAAGGATGCAAACAATAAAGCAAGTTCAGTAAGAGAGTAGAATAGAAAATGAATATACAAAATCAATGTGGATACAGACGTAACCAGTTGGAAGAGAAAACCCCACTTACGACATCCTGGGAATAAACATAACAAGATATACAAAAAACAATGTGAGAAGGACTTTAGCACACTTCAGAAAGTGGAGGTGAATAAATGTAAAACCATACCTTGTCTGTGGATGTCAATCCTTCTTTTTTTTTTTAATATGAAATTTATTGTCAAATTGGTTTCTATATAACACCCAGTGCTCATCCCAAAAGGTGCCCCCCTCAATACCCATCACCCACCCTCCCCACCCCCCCATCAACCCTCAGTTTGTTCTCAGTTTTTAAGAGTCTCTTATGCTTTGGCTCTCTCCCTCTCTAACCTCTTTTTTTTTTTTTTTTGTCAATCCTTCTTAAGTTAACATAGAAATTTAGCATAATCCCAACACAAATAACAAAGTTTTTTCTTTAAGCAAAAAAACAAACAAAAAAAACCCCAAAACCAAAAACTTAGAAATTCATATTGCAAAAAGCATATTAGAATACACATGGTATTCAAAAAACATACAGAATACTGGGTAGAGAGGGAAAAACCATGAATGGGAAATAGTCCTTTCAGATATTAAAGCAAATTATGAAGGCTATATATGTATGTATATGTATATGTATTTATAAAAACTTATTTATTTATTTTGAGAGGGGTGGGGAGGGGCAGAGAATGAGAGAGAGAGGGGGAATCCCAAGCTGGCTCCAAGCTGTCAGCACTGAGCCCCACATGGGGCTGAATCTCACAAAGCATGAGATCATGACCTGAGCTGAATTCAAGAGTCTGATGCTCAACCAACTGAGCCACGCGGGTGCCCCATAAAGCTTCTGTATTTACAACACTGCCGCTTGGACACAAAGGTAGACACACAAATGGAATAAACAAAAATTCAGAAATAACACAACTACTTAAAAATATAAAAGTGCCATCTCAAAAGGGACTTTTCAATAAATAAAATTGGAACAACTAACTACGCATTCAGAACATAAGGAAATTGGGTCCATATGTCAAATACCAGCATAGGTTCCAAATAGAGAAGAAATCTACGTATAAAAAAAAAATTAAAGCCACACACACACAAGAAGAATGCACAGATGGAGTTTTATACAACCCAAGTCTGAGAACTTAACTATGACTAATTACAAGTCAAAATCCAGATAACTACATAACATATTAAAACACTATAAGCAGTGGCAAAAGACAAATGAGGAAATAAGAGAAATATTTGCAAAATATACCATAGATAAAGAATTAATATAAAGATCTTTTAAGAGTACATAAAAAATCCAGGGGTGCCTGGGTGGCTCAGTCGGGTAAGCGTCCAACTTCAACTCAGGTCATGATCTCGCAGCTTGTGAGTTTGAGCCCCGCTGCAGGGTCTGTGTTGACAGCTCAGAGCCTGGAGCCTGCTTTGGGTTCTGTGTCTCCCCTTCTTTCTGCCCTTCCCCTGCTCACATTCTGTGTCTCTCTGTCTCTCAATAATAAATAAACGTTAAAAAAAATTTTTATAAAAAAAAAAAAAGAAAGAGAAAAACCCAGCGACACCCTGATGTCTAGAACACTTACTCCTTAGATCGTGGCTCTGAGGCACCATTTCTCGCTAAAGGGAACTAGAGGTTCTTGGAGAAATGGCTGATTGTAGGTCTGACACAGGGAAGGCACGTGGCAAGCCTAGTCCCTCTTTTTTTGTGCAGAAAGCAAAGCAGTGTTCAAATACTGACAGAGAGTTAACAAAAGGACAAGAATCAACTCAAAGAGAGTCATACTAGCCACATTTGGGGGAAACTTAAGCGCAACAAAAGCCAATAATGAATTAGAAAACACTGCATGAAAAACGGAATCTAGAGCCCATAATGTTACTCAAAATATGGGGAGGGGAGGGCAGGGGGGCTCTTCTTTAGAGAAGATGCCAGCTGACACATATGCAAGAAATGACAGAATTAGAAAATCATGGCTTTGCATCAATCTCAAATTTTCACAACTGTTTTAGTCCGGAATCATCAATGGATTTTGAAATCGGTGGTAGAACCGATTGTTGTGGAATCGGTTGGGGCTGTTGTGGAATTAGCCTAGCAAACTTACTGGGAACAGCATTACAGGCCGAGGGACTAACAATGGTTACATTAAGCAGGAGTAAGTAGGATATGAATCATACTGAAGGGGCCAGAGAGGAGTAGAGCGAGGGAAAGAGGGAGGAGGAGAGGAAGTCAGGTGGCTAGATCACGTGGACACTTGAAGGCAATTGTAAGGACTGGCTTTTGTCACATTGAAATGGGGAACAATGACAGGGTTTTGAGCAAGAGAGTGGTATAATCTGACTTAAATTTCAAAAAACAAAGTCGCTCTCCGAATAGTCTGGAGGGGACAAGGAGAAAAGAAGAGACACCTGCCAGGATGGTTTTGCTGTCATAAGCACGGGGAATCTAAACAGGAGTGTTGCGTAAATGTGAGTGTAAACACAGTGTGATGGCTAATTGTATGTATCGCCTTGACTGCGTCATGGAGTATCCAGATATTTAGCTAAATGTGATTTCTGGGCGTGTCTTTGAGAGTTTTCCCCAGTGACATTAGAAGTTGAATCAGTGGTCTCAGCAAAGCAGATTGCCTTCTCCAAGGTGGGTGGACATTATCCAATCCGTTGAGGAAGCGAGGAGAACAAAAGGTAGAGGAAGGGAGACTGCGTCCCTTTTCAGCCTGATTGAGCCGAGACATTGTTCTTTGCCTGTCCTTACCTGAGAAGTACACCATCAGCTCCCCTGTCTCAGAACTTTGGACTTGGACACGACCTGCTTTCCTGGGTGTCCAGTTTGCTGATAGAAGATGGTGAGACCTCTCAGCCTCCCTAACTGCGTGAACCCATGTTCCCCGGAGGGCCCTGTCTAATACACAAAGATAGAGTTAATGGCAAAGAACACATTTTCTTTATACAATTTGTGAATACTGCACACATCGGGAATAAAAACCAAAGTAAACATTTTGGAAAATTGTACAATATGTTAATCATTTCAAGAATGAGCAGAAATGACATCTTAGGTATGAATAGAATTTAAAAAATAAATGAACTTGCTTTATACCAATGGCAATCTTAATAATATTCATTGTGTTTCAAATGTATCACTACATTTATTTCAGGAGAGGATGAAGTTTTTTTCTTTTTTAATTTATTTTTGAGAGAGAGAAAAAGAGAGAGAGAGAAAGAGAGAGAGAGCATGAGTGGGTCAGGGGCCAAGAGAGAGGGAGAAAGAGAATCCCGATAATCTTATGCTATTAGCACAGAACCCGACACAGGGCTTGAACTCAGACCAGTGAGATCATGACTTGAGCCGATGTTGAGAGTTGGACGCTTAACTGACTGAGCCACCTAGGTGCCCTGAGAATGTACTTTTGTAGGAATTAAGGTAGACAACGTAAAATGACATTTCATAGAAGACTACCGTGAGAAAAAAATCAATGTACTATAGCACTTTCCCGAGATGTTCCAAGCAATCAGGACGTGCAAAATGAAATTTTAGGGAGAGGCCACTGACATTGACATTGCCAATGACTTTGTGAACATTAAAAAAAAAATGTTTTCTTCTTTTTTTTTTTTTTCTTTTTCGGACAGTGAGGATACACTTTATTTATTTTTAGCTTTGGCATTTCATTAGTAGGAGAATACAACCTTAGTAATAAACTTATATTTCCGGCACATCCAATAGCTCCCTTGGCTATTGGAATGGGCTTTGAAGACTTGATGGGTACAGATTGTAAAAGGATGCACAGAGGGCCGGGGAGAAATAAAAGCATGTGTTAGCACAGTAAGGTGAATTGTTGAGAAATAGGAATCATTATCTTGATTCCAAAACCGAACATGTCTGCTTTCTCTCTTTAACGCTAAGACCTTAACGCTTCAGTCTTGCCTCAACAAACTTCCACCCAACAATTCAATGTTTTACGTGAAACAATTTTCCAATCTACCGTGTTGTGATTTGTGCGTGCGTGTTGGTTTGTTTTGCGATTGTATTACCCAATGACAAGTTTACATAAAACATCTAGAAAATTCACAATCTGTTAAGAAAAATAATCTCAAAGGTGAACGTTACCAAACGCACAATGCTGCAATTTCTCCCAGATGCACACATTTTACTTGTGAGGAGAGCCCATGATAGGCCAGTAGGGACGAAGAAGAAATAACTGGAACGGCTAAAACAATTCTGTAATGTAATGGTTTCATTGTCATCATTTCAGGAGCTCACATCTGTGATGATGCTGAATCTGCTACTAATTACATAAGGCCGTCACAGGAAACATCTGGACCAAAATCATGGCTGAGATAAGCATCAGAAACATGACCTAGCTTTCACACTTTCTTTTCACTTGACAAGGATTTATGAAGGGTCCTTTTCTTCCTTAAATATTTCCGAAACTAGATTATTACCATAAATATCTATGCTATCCATCTCCTTCTATAGGGATATAATAGTATAGATAAATAATTAATTAGTATAAATAGTATATTATTAGTATTATTTATATTATATAATTATTATATTATATAATATATAATATATATTATTTAGTATAATTACTATATAAATAGTATAAATAAATAATTCCAGATTAGTTCTATTAAAATCTTTTTCCTCTGATAATCTAGAAAATTATCTTCTTTCATATCTACCTCGGTGGGGGGGGCAACATTGACCTTTTTTTCATCTTGTAATTCTTCCAGTTCTTTTGTTTGTTTGTTTTAATGTTCATTTATTTTTGAGAGAGAAAAAGAGACTGAGTGAGAGAGGAAGAGGGGCAGAAAGAGAGAGAGAGAGAGAGAGAGAATCGGAAGTAGGCTTCAGGCCCTGAGCTGTCAGCACATAGCCTGGTGCAGGGCTCGAACTCACAGACCGTGAAATCATGACCTGAGCTGAAGCTGGACGCTTAACTGACTAAGCCACCTTGGCGACCCAGTTCTTTTTATTTTGTTTTATTTTTTTTATTTTTTAGAGAGAGAGGGGGCGAGAGTGGGGGAGAAGGGCACAGGGAGAGAGGGAATCTTAGGCAGGCTATACGCTCAGTGTGGAGCCCAGCTCTGGGCTCGATTCTACAACCCTGTAACCTAAGCCAAAATCAGGAGGTGGTCGCTCAACTGACTGAGTCATAAGTCACCCAGGCACCGCTCCCCCATAGTTCTTACCACTTTATATATATATATGTGTGTGTGTGTGTGTGTGTGTGTGTGTGTGTACGTATATTTATTTATTTTATTTAAAAGAATTTTTTAACGTTTATTTTTGAGAGACAGAGAGACAGCATGAGCAGGGGAGAGGCAGAGAGAGATACACCAGAATTTGAAGCATGCTCCAGGCTCTGAGCTATCAGCCCGGAGCCCACATGGGGCGTGGGGCTCGAACTCACAAACCTGGAGATCATGACCTGAGCCAAAGTAGGATTCTTAACTGACTGAGCCACCCAGGTGCCCCCTTACTATTATATTTTTAAGGAGTTTCTTCCTGTCTCATTTCTTTGGCAGCCTAGTGATATAAATATCTTACAATGTCCTCCTTAAAAGTTTGAAATCATCTTTACCTGGCGCTAACACTATAGAATGGCATCGGGTTCTATATTAATGTTCAAGAATAACATTCAAACAAATAAACTCTTCAGGGTAAAAATAAAAAAGCATAGTTTTTTATTTTGTTTTGGGAGAGGGTTCATAAAGGAGAGGAACTTGAGACACATCATGGTGGGGAGGGGTGCTACAGGATTCCGACCTGAAGCCAAAATCGTTCAATATAGTTAGTAAGTGTCACCATCCTCTAGAAATGATCCAATTCTTCCTCTCTTTCCCATATTCATACAAAGAGGAAATTGAGACCTCTGCTGTCGGTTATCGTCAGACTTTTCACGGTATGGGTTTCCTCTGCATTATTTCAGCTAAATATTAGCTTTTATCTATTCACTGAAAATGCATGGGTGCGTAAGTCCTGGCGTTTTCCTGGATGTATGCTCAACATTAGTCTGCCCTGGCTTAGTCGCATAAACAGCCAAACATATTTGGAGTTTTTTTGTTGTGTCATTCTGCTTGAAAACAAGAAAGTTTAAGAGTGAATAAAATAAAATAAAATAAAACAAAACAAAACAAAATAAAATAAGATAAAATAAAATAAGATAAGATAAAATAAAATAAAATAAAATAAAATAAAATAAAATAAAATAAAATAAAAATGTACTTATATGTAGTTCACATTCTAGCTGGGAAGAAGGCTAACTAACAAAAAGTTAAGTTGATAACGATTCAAGGACAGAGAGGAGTTTCCTTTGTGTTATTTTTCAGAGACCGATGATTTGTGTTGAATTTCAGTATAATTATGCATTTATATTTATATATAATCACTAAATAAATATTTAGAAGGAATGGGCAGATAATATGATTATGTTTGTTACCCTTTGAGCTGTTACCTTTGGTTTCCACCCAGAGTTTTACGTTTTTTTGTCTTGTTTTGTTTTTCCCTAGAAACATAACATTTTCCCCAGCTTTACTGAGGTATGATTGACAAATAATACTCACTTATGTGAGCGCCTGGGTGGCTCAGTCGGTTGAGTGTCTGACTCTTGGTTTTGGCTCAAGTCATGATCTAACAGTTCATGGGTTCGAGCCCCCACATCAGGCTCTGTGCTGACAGCACGGAGCCTACTTGGGATTCTCTGTCTCCCTCTCTCTCTATCCCTCCCCCGCTCATGTGCACACTCACTCTCCGTCTAAATAAACATCAAAAATAAGTTATATTTAGGTTGTACATGTGATCTTTTGTAAGGTGTACAACATGGTGATTTAATATATACATAATGCTGTAATATGATTATATTTTTTTTAATTATTTGTTTTGTGGGGCAGGCACCAGGTCTGTTTGGCCATAAGGCTATTGATAACAACAAAAATGGAGTAATGTTGAGATTATTCTTTGACACAATTCTACAATAAGAATTCTTGTAAAGATTTCATTATTTATTGATATTTTATTTTGGGGGGATAAATTTTCAAAATATAAATTCGTTAAAATGATGGATGTGCCATATGCAGTTTTCAAACAGAAGGCATCAGTTTGTGTTCCTACCAACACTATACAAATGTGCCCCATCTCTATTAACCTCACTAGCTCAGGAAGTTACTATTTATTTTAAATACTTCAAATCTGATAGAAAAAGTGTTATTTTATTGCCGTCTTAATTTACATTTTCCTCTTTACTGGTGAAGAGTATATGTTTAATGTATTTATCAAAAATTTGAATTCCTTTTTAATAAATAAATTTATTTATTTATTTATGTATTTATGTATTTATTTATTTATTCATTTAAGTAGGCTCCACACCCAATTTGGGGCTTGAACTCATGACCTTGAGATCAAGAGTCACATACTATATACCAACTGATTCAGCCAGTTGCCTCTGTATTTCTATTCTTCTATTGAAAGATTTATTTTATTAATTCTAAGAACTTGTACAATAGCTTTTATTGTTGATGTATCGTCTTTATTTCAGAAAAGAGATAATTTTGTGTTTTTAATTTTTACAGTGCTTTTCTGTGTTCTCTCCAAACTATGTCCTCCAGTTTTAACTGAAGTGATCAAGACTTTCATCCCTCCTGCCATTTTCCTATTCTGACTGAATTTCTTATGGAAGGTTTGAAGGAAAATGCTAACACTTCTCCTATGACAGGGCAACCAGTTCTAGTCACACACCAGTCCAAAACCACGTACAGAGGGGTAATGGTGTACTTTAGAATGTGAAAAGGGACTTTTTAATTAAAATGGAAGACAACAATTATCCCCATCTTTTACGGAGAGCAAGAGATAGCAGACCACTCATGAGTCCACTGAGGACATGCAGAGGTGTTGCAAAATGGGTTCTTACCCATATCGGTACACACACACACACACACACACACACGCACACACACACAGAGCTGAGAGTTTTTTATTCTTTCAACAAGCATTTATGGATACAGGCATTCTTCTAGGCTCTGGGAATACTGAACTGACAGAGCAGTTAAAAGTCCTTGCCTTTATGGTTGATATTTTCTAGTGAGTGAAGAAACAGTGAGCAGCATCATTAGAATTTTAAGTAAAATATGTAGTAGAGTAGAGGATGGTAAATAATAGGGGAAAAATTAAAGCAGGAAAGGAGACAGGAAATTCTTCCCAGAAGAGAGTTGAGATCTTAAATAGAGTGCCAAGGAAAGCTTCGTTGAGAAGGAGGCAATCAAATAGGACTTGAAAGGAGTGGGGAAGCAAACCATGAAGGTATCTGGAGGAAGAGGCAGAGGGAATAACAAATGAAAGCCTCAAATCAGGAGCAAATCCAGCAGCAAGATTAAGAGGCAGGAAGTGAATGGGCGACGGAGGGGCTGAGCAGCAGTGAATGAGCTCAAAGAGGTCATGGAGGGCAGGATCTCTGAGAGCCTTGTCCACAGTTTAAAAAAATTTTTTTTAATGTTTATTTATTTCTGAGACAGAGAGAGACACAGCGTGAACAGGGGAGGGGCAGAGAGAGAGAGGGAGACACAATCCAAAGCAGGGTCCACGCTCTGAGCTGTCAGCACAGAGCCCCACACGGGGCTCAAACTCACGAACTGTGAGATCATGACCTGAGCCAAAGCCAGATGCTTAACTGACTGAGTCACCCAGGCACCCCACCTTGTCCATAGTTTTAAGGATGACTTAGGCAAGAAGCCATTGGAGGTTCTGCAAAGAGCAGCGTTATAATGTGAGTTACCGTTTCACAACACCACTCCAGCTACAGTGTTGAGAGAGAAAAACAAATCAGGGAAATCTTTTATACCTATAATAAGAACTATAATCCCTATGAGAGATGATGCCCTCTTGGGCTAAGGTGGTAGAGATGACAAGAAGTCTTAAAATTCCAGATATATTTTGAAGGATAAACCAGTAGGAGTGTGGATGGATTGGTATGAGTGATTAGGGAAAGTAGGAGTTGAGGGTAACTCCAGCAGTCCAGACTTTGGGCCTGAGCATTTATAAGGATAGAGCTGTCCAGTTGGCTGTTTGGTACCCATCCCTCATATATAGGGACGGGGATATGGAACTATTTTGTCCACCTTTTCAAAAGTCATTTGACATTTTAGGGGATAGCTATCCACACAATTAGCCAAAAGCTTTATTTTTCAATTTAAAGATTATTCCCTGATTCTCGCAGTCCATTTTGTTGATCTTAATTTTAGAGCTACTGTAGCATGGTTGGATTTTATGTATAATTATTATTTTTTTGGTTTCCTTCTTACCTCTGTATTTCCATCTCATCTCTAATAGTTTTCAAATATATCAGTGTGTTCTTAGGACATACTCTTTTGTCTCTATACCTTTGTGTATTGTGTATTGGGGGGTGGGTAATTTTCACAGTTGTAATTGAATATTTAATTGCAGAAGTATTGCTTATTTGCCTTGCTAGAATATGTAATTCTCGAGGGCAGGACAATGTCTGTCTGTTCATTGCAGTATGCCCACATTTATCACACTGCCTGATTTATAATTGTTTCTTAATAAATGTTGACATTCCAAATGCATGCATAAATTATATAGGTATTTTAGTGGGGCAGTGTTGTGCAAAGCTTGGGGAAACTAGGCAGGGAAATTTTCATTTCAATCAAATTTACTATGTTTATTCTCTAAGAACATAATCTCATTTTGGAGCTCATTATTTTTTAAAATTAAAAAAAAAAAGTTTGCTTTTAAGAGAGACAGAGCATGAGCAGGGAGGGGCAGAGGGAGAGGGAGACACAGAGTCTGAAACGGACTCCAGGCTCTGAGCTGTCAGCACAGAACCTGACACAGGGCTCGAACTCACAAACCGGGAGATCATGTCCTGAGCGGAATTCAGATGCCACCCACGCACCCCTGGTGCTCATTATTAATGGTACTAGTTTTTTGTTTCAGTTTGAGATTCTGAATGTTTTGGTGCTCTGCTTTCCTATCCCCAAGTGGTTAACTAATATGTAGCATGAAATGACTTCACTCCCTTCTTTTCTCAGTTCCTTACCCTAATTAAGGCAGCACCTTAAAGGTTATTGTGACAGTAGGGTTAACAGAATGCAGGATACACAGTTACATTCGGATTTCAGTTAAACAATGGGTGTCATGAATTTTTAATTGTTAAATCTGGCAGCTGTCTGTGATAGTGATGCCTATGCTTCTGTTCATGGTGGCTTTTTAGTCTCACTCTAAGAGTTAACAGAAAAACAGCTTCCTGACAGCTTCCCTCTTGTGGGCCCCTACAGAACCTGGCATGGTAGCATTTAGAAAAATCAACCTCCCCAGCTATAAAATGTGCCTCCGCTCACTCTTGTTAAACGGACGTGAAAATTTGAATTTGACTAATGAGTGCAGGAAGGTACCATCGCCATATTCTAGATTTTCTTGGTTACATGAGCTTTCCTGCCAGAGTAAATTTTGCTGTGATATTTTGGACAGAGTCTTGTCTGCTCGGATCAAGGAAATCAAGTATGCCAGGGTCGTGGTGTCCTCTCATGGAGCTCTCCTTTCTTACGAGGTCACTAAGACCTCAGTGTGTCCTGAACTAGCACCATTTTCCTCTCACAGTTGTCTTGTTGAGCTGTATTTCCTATCCGCTTACGGAGACAGGAAATAGGAAATCTAAATTTCATAGACGAACGTTAATTCTTCGCTTTGTTCAATATGCTTGACTCCATACAATTTTGGATCCATGAATTATTCACTGAGTCAATGAATATTTAGTGGGTAGCTACTATGTGCCCAGTAATGTTTTAAGAATTACGAATGCTACGTGATACAACAACATAAAGTAATCGATGCAGGTGAAATATTTTCTTATAAATTACTTGGTGTATCAAGTCTTATTCCTAGAGTAATGATGCCCTCTTGTGGCTCTAGGCCTCTGCCAAACCATTTCTTCTCCATTTCTTCTGGAATTCAGGGTGCTTATTAGGAAACGCCATGACGTGTTTGTATGTTAATTTAATATTAACCAATTATAGCAGATAATTAATTAATTGTATTAATTAATATATGTTAATTAATATTTAATATATTATCATTGATACAATTAATTAATTATAACTGTGATAATTAATTATAATAGAGAAATTCACATTAAGTCAACTTTCAACTCACTCTATATCCTAGGACATAGATTTCCAAGAAAAAAAAAATTTACCTGGAATCCAATTTTTTTTTTTCTGTTGGGAAAGTAACATCATTAATTTGGTGACAGAACATCTGTGTGTGCGTGTAGTTTATTCGTGGTACTTATATTTTGTAAAGTCACTAAGAACACGGAATTAGTGAATACTGAACTGTTGATTTAGAGACAATTTGGAGTTAGGTGTCTGTGAACCCTGGTCACATTTCTGGTCAAGTGATCAGTATATCTTTTTTATGTATTTTCTGTTTAAAGACACTGAAGTAAGTACATAGCGTTGGTTCATTAACATTATAAGATTCATTAACAGCCAACAGCACTCCAGCTCACGCCAGAAGGAAGTTTATCAAAGTCATGTATTTTCTCCAGTAGGCACATCACAGCCTTCTTGCCCTTAGGAACACCACTAGACAGCACTTCAGCACTGCTCTTGAGGATCATTTTAGACAGTGACCTCACCAGCAAAAAGCACAAATTGTGCACAAAATACCCCCTGTACTAAATAAACCACAGAAAGTACATTTGTTTGGTTTTATGGGAGTGGAATCAAGAAGGGAGAGCATTGGCTTGCTTGCCCTCAGCTGGGAACATGTGCCTCAAGCAACTCCGTGCATGTCCACAAATGACCATGAAAGCCTCATGAGTATTGATTTTGAGTGTGCAAGTACATTTTAGCCAATAAGTGAATTGAATTTGCCAATACAGAATTCATGAATAATGAAGATCAGTTGTGTACACGATAGTTTCTGAGAGATTTAGGGATGTGAGGTTAGGAAAAAGCTCAAGAATAACTATGGTTTTTTCCCCCTACCAAACAAAACAATATAAAACAAAACAAAAAAAAGTTAGTCTTTTTCCTAAAAATAAAGCGACAAAGGGCCAACTAAAGTGATAATTGCCTTAATCTCTGCTTTGAAGGAAAAAAACATACTTTGAGTATTGTTTCTGACTCATCTCTGCACACTTTCAGAAGAATATTGGCCAGGACGGATGTCCCTATTATATTGTTAAAACAATGCAAGTTGAAGGTAAAGATAATTCAACTGTAATAAATTTAAGAAAAAAAGTATGTTGGTGTTAGCACATTGAAAGACTCATTCATAACAATATATTAATATTTGTTACTTAAAATGGGTTAAGATAGGGAAAAGGATAATAATATCTTGGGCCAAAGTCTCTAAATTAGAATGCCGGTTCAGCCATTAAGTAACATGTGTGACGTTTCCGATAACCTAACCTCTCTGTGCCTTAATATCTCCATCTCTAAAGTGAGTATAATAGTGTCTGTCTCCATTGCCAGTTTCCTCCTTAAAATATCTGGCAAATTCGGGGCACCTGGGTGGCTCAGTGGGTTAAGCCTCCGACTTCAGCTCAAGTCATGATCTCACAGTTTGTAAGTTCGAACCCCACATCAGGCTCTGTGCTGATAGTTCAGAGCCTGGAGCCTGCTTCAGATTCTGTGTCTCCCTCTCTCTCTGCTCCTCCCCTACTCATGATCTGTCTGTGTCTTTCTCTGTCTCAAAAATAAATAAACATTTAAAAAAATAGTTGGCAAATTCTGAACTTTGCCAGGTCAAGATACTATAAACTAAGCCAAAGACTTCTGAAAAGTAGAACAGACTTTTTGTAGCCTAAGGATGTTAAAGAGACAAAGACTTGATTTTAGAGCTCACCAAAGATGTCTCTAGAGAACATACCAAGCTTCTAGTTGAAAGCCCTGAAAGACTATCTCAGGAACAGGGTGAGCAGAGGTAGGCTATTCTTCAGCAAAAATGAAACCTACACTTAACTCAGCTCAGCATTTCATTAGGATTGAAGAGATCTAACTCCACTCTAGTTTTCTAAAGTTTTATTTTGAGAGAGAGAGAGAGAGCAGGGGAGGGGCAGAGAGAGAGAATCCCAAGCAGGCTCCACACTGTCAGCGCAGAGCCCCATGTGGGGCTCGAACTCAAGAACTGGGAGATCATGACCTGAGCCCAAATCAAGAGTTGCTGCTTAACCAACGAGCCACCCTGGTGCCCTGTCTAACCCCACTCTATTTTGCCTGCCAGAGGAAAAGATAACGTATGGAGCCTCTCTAGTTCTGATATGACTGACATGACTGAAAACCAAAATAAAAAGTCCAATAAAAGCAGGTGATCAGAACATTGGAGTTAACAGATAAAGACTTAAAAATCAGCATGATTTTAGTTAAGTTAAGAAAAGAGGGGAAAATAGAAAACATCGCTCTGGAGAGACAGAAATTTTAGTACTAGAAGAACAAGGTACATCAAATGAGGAACTCAAGGGCTGGTTTTAAGAACAAATTAAATGCAGTAAAAGACATGACTGTCAACCGGAAGCCATGTCAATACAACATATCTGAAATGAAGGACAGAGAGAGAAAAAAGGAGGCAAACGTAGAAAGAAGTTTGAGAGACACATTAGGCATAGTGAAAAGATCTAACCTACATTACTTTGGAGTTCCAGAGGCAAAAAGAGAGAAAGTCAGGGAAAAGCAATTCTTGTAAAGAAAATGGTGAAGAATTTCCTCCAATCTGTGAAGTAAACTAGCTTATGGATAAAGTCAAGAAGTTTAAAAATTCCCAAGCAGGATAAACAAAAATGAAACTTCCCTTAGCTATACCTTAGTTGATGAAAATTGAAGCAAAAAGGGGGTGCCTGGCTGGAGAAGAGTATGAGACTCTTGATCTGGGGGTTGTGAATTTGAACCCCACACTGGGTGTAGACATTACTTAAAAATAAAATGTTTAAAAAAAAAGACTCAGTCGGTTGAGCATCTCACTCTTGGTTTTGGCTCAGGTCATGATCCCAGGGGTTGTGGATTGAGCCTTGCATCAGGCTTGGCATTGTGTGTGAGCCTGTTTAGGATTTTCTCCTCCCTCCTGTCTCTTTCTCTCTCTCTCTCCTTCTGCTCCTCTCCCACACTTGCCACCCTCTCTATCTCTAAAAGAAATAAAAGTGAAAAAGAAAAAGAAAATTGAAGAAAAAAATCCTAAAAACATCTAAAAGAAAATAATACATATTTTCTTAGAGGAACAAAACAAAGACTGAAACTGACTTCTTTTTTCTTTAATGTTTATTTATTTTTGAGAGAGAGAGAGAGAGACAGAATGCGGGTGGGGAGGCGCAGAGAGAGGGAGACACAGATTTGAAAGCAGGCTCTAGGGTAAGCCTGACATGGGGCTCAAGCTCACGAATCATAAGATCATGACCTGAGCCAAAGTTGGGCACTTAACAGACTGAGCCACCCAGGCGCCCCAAAACTGACTTCTTAACAGAAGACAAATAGGCACTAGAAATAGAAGGATATACATGTTTATGGATTACTCTATATATTAAAAATCAGTACTCAAAATATATTAAAACTATTGATTTCCCACAAATTCATTTATGAATTCAAAATATTCAGGGAAAATTCCAGCAAAGGTGTGTGTGTGTGTGTGTGTGTGTGTGTGTGTGTGTGTGTGTAGTTGACAAAGTCACTCCAAAACATGTATGTAAATGTAAATGGTGAAAAGCAGACAAGGTGATCTTAGAGGATAAGGGCATACGAGGGCACTTACACTGTTAGATACCAGACCTATTATAAAATCACAGTAATCTAGCCAGTATAGTATTTACCTCAGTACAGATAAGCCAATAGATCGTTTGTACAATCCAGAAAAAGACTCTCACATTTATCTGACTTATGAGAAAAGTGTCACTGCCCCACAGTAATGGTGGACTTTTCAATATATGGAAAAATCGGTTATCCCTATGGAAAAATTGATGAATGAATGAAGAAAAAGTGGTATGCATATACAATGGAATATTACTCAGCCATAAAAAGAAGGAAATCTTGCCATTTGTGACAACATGGATGGACCTTGAGGGCATGACACTAAGTGAAAGAAGTCAGATGGAGAAAGATAAACACCGAATGATCTTACTTACTTGTGGAATCTAAAATTAAAAAAAAAAAAAAAAGCCAAAATACAACAACAAAAGCAAACCTAAGCTCATGAATACAGAGAACAGATTGGTGGTTGCTTGGGAGTGGGGAGCTGGTGTGTGTGTTGGGAGTGAAATGGGTAGAGGGAGTTAAAAAGTACAAACCTCCAGTTATAAAACAAATAAGCCCTGGGGATGTAATGTATAGCATTACATATGGTGACTACAGTTAATAACACTGTATTTTAAATTTGAAAGTTCGTAAGAGGGTAAGTGGCTCTTAAAAGTTTCATCACAAGAAAACACAATTTGTAACTCTGTGATGAGTGTTAAGGAGACTTATTGTGGTGATCTTTTAGCAATTTGCACAAATATGAAATCATTATGCTGCACACGTGAAACTAAAATGATATTATACGTCCATTTTATCTACATTAGAAAATAAAGTGTATGTTATGTTAAAAAAGAATCCTTATGCCTAAATTCTGATATATGATAGACCTTAATGTAAAAGTATACCAACGTTGCTTTTAGACAAAAGATTAGACGGTTACTTCATAAACTTGGCATACAGAAAGTTGTTTTTAAAGGACATGAAAATCACTTACGGTAAAAAAACGATGTTGATTAATTGGACTACATTAAAATGTTAAACTTCTGTTAATCAAAAGACACCTTTTTAAAATTTTAAAAATTTTGTTTAATGTTTATTTTTGAGAGAGAGAAAGAGAGAGAGAGCACGCACGCTAGTGGGGGAGGGGGCAGAGAGAGACACACACACACAGAATCCAAAGGAGGCTCCAGGCTCTGAGCCGTCAGCACAGAGCCTGATGTGGGGCTCGAATTCACAAACTGTGAGATCATGACCTGAGCCAAAGTTGGACACTCAACCGACTGAGCCACCCAGGCACCCCAAAAGACACCTATCAGAGAGTAAAAAAGCAAGTCACAGAATGGGTGAAGATAGTGCAAAATATATATTCAACGGAGGACTCATATCTAGGATATGTAAAAAACTTCCACAAAATCAACAAGTTGACCCAGGAGAAAAATGATCAAAAGCCTTTAGACATTTATTTCACGAGAGAACTTTCCAAGGGCCCATAAAAACATGAAATGTGCTCAACTTTCTTAGCCATCAAGACATGCAAATTAGAACACACCCACAAGACTACCAATAAACAAACAAAAGCAAGCAGTACCAATTGTTGGAGAGAATGTGGAAGGACTTGATGTGTTATTTGCTGCTGGTGACATGGGCCCTTTGGAAGACTCTTTGGCCATGTCTGCTAGAGCAGAACATAGGAATATCTTTTGACACCGCTGTTTCACTCTGAGGCACAAACTCAACAGGAAGGCATACAAATGTTCACCTAATGTAATGTATAAAAAGGTCCATAGTAGCGTTTTGTCATAGGCCCAAACTGGAAACAACCCAAAGGCCTATCAAAAGTAGTAGATTGACAAAAATGGAATACCGTACAGAAATTAAAATGACTGAACCTGAACTACAGGAAACACCATAATGTGAATATCACAATTATGTTGAGGAAGAGTCCAGACACAAGCCATTACAGATCAAGCATGATTGCGTGTATATAAATTTCCCAAACAGGCCAAAATAATCTGCAGGGTAAAAAGTCAGCCTAAGTGGCTACTTGCCCTTGGGAGAGAGAGGTAACTGAGGGCACAGATGTTGTGGCTTCTGTGGTGATGACATTTTTGCATTCTTACCAGCATATTGGTTACATAGGAATGTTAATTTCATGAAAAGTCATCGATCTGCACACTGTGACAAGCCTTTTGTGTTTGTATTGAAAGTTAAATAAAAATCTTGCTTACAAAATAGTGCTTATCATCCATCAGTTTGTTGGGAATATCACTTCATTTAACATAAGTTCTCAGAGGGGCGCCTGGGTGGCTCAGTAAGTTAAGCGCCCGACTTCGGCTCAGGTCATGATCTCACGGTCCGTGGGTTCGAGCCCCACGTTGGGCTCTGTGCTGACAGCTCAGAGCCTGGAGCCTGTTTCAGATTCTGTGTCTCCCTCTCTCTCTGACCCTCCCCCTGTTTATGCTCTGTCTCTCTCTGTCTCAAAAATAAATAAACGTTAAAAAAAATTTAAAAAAAAAAACATGTTCTCAGAACCCTGCTTACCTCAGCTTACTGCTATGTGTTATTTTTTTAACATCAACATTATTAATGCTGCCTTTATACACTCTTATATTGTTTTACTTGTAACAAAGGGCAGGTATTTTGTGACTCCAAAAAAATCCAATAAATAAAAAAAATTATTGTCAAGCATGTAGATCGGTTTCTTGGACAGAAATTGTATCTTTATCACAAGTGTGACTTTACAAGGTATGTTTCAATGTCATCTTAATTTTTTATATGTTATAATTATAATTTTTTATAATGTTATATATTTGACATTGTCTTGCAACCCAGAGACTGTAAGCCACAGTTCCTTCTAGGAACTGATAGGGTTAATAATACACTTTTTGAAAATGTTTTATTTATTTTTTAGAGAAAGTGGGGGAGGGGCAGATAGAGAGTGGGGGACAGAGGATCCAGGCAGGCTCTGCCCTGACAGCAGCCAAGACTCAGGCAGGGCTAAAACTCAGGAACTGCGAGATCATGACCTGAGCTGAAGTCAGATGCTCAACCAACTGAGCCACCCAGGTGGCCAATAATACACTTTTTTTTTTAATTTTTTTTTTTTTAACATTTATTTATTTTTGAGACAGAGAGAGACAGAGCATGAACGGGGGAGGGACAGAGAGAGAGGGAGACACAGAATCGGAAGCAGGCTCCGGGCTCCGAGCCGTCAGCCCAGAGCCTGACGCGGGGCTCGAACTCATGGACTGCGAGATCGTGACCTGAGCTGAAGTCGGACGCTCAACAGACTGAGCCACCCAGGAGCCCCAATAATACACTTTTTTTATTGGGATGCTCTAGGATTAAATGAAGTAATTTGTGTAAAGCCTCAATATATTTCATTATTATTATTGATATCGAGACTAATATCTTAATCTTACATTTTTATGGAATTTTTAACTTTCCAAGTGTTTTCACAAACTTTTTCCATTCAGTGCTTGCGCCATTCCTGTGAGGTGGTGATAATATACATATTTTACAAAAATGACAACTGAATTATATTTATTTAAGAATGCAGTACAGTCATTATAGACGATAATATCATATAATCATCAAACTTGGTAAGAGTCTAGATCTTAATTGTTCCAACTACAAAAAAAGAAATGATTATTATGGAAATATGATAGAGGTGCTCTGGCTATCATGGTAATCATATTACAGTACATAAAATGTATCAAATCAACATGTTGTTCACCTTAAATTTACACTATGTTATATGTCAAATATATTTCAATAAAAAAAAAGAAACCCTCAAAAAAAAAAGAATATTCAACTGGATAATGGCAACATTTTATTTTATTTTATTATTATTATTTTTTAACACTTACTTGTTATTGAGAGACAGAGTGTGAGCAGGGGAGGGGTAGACACAGAATCCGAAGCAGGCTCCAGGCTCTGAACTGCCAGCACAGAGCCTGACGCAGGGCAGGGAACTCACAGATCGGAGATAATGACCCAGGTCCCACGCCCAATGGCTGAGCCACCCATGCGCCCCAGATAATGGCAATATTTTACCAAGAAGTTAAGTGTCTAGTTTCCTTGGTAAGCATGTTCTTGTCACTTCACTTGATATACTCAGAACTCAGGTTTGAACCCAAGGAGTTGGCTTTGCACAATTCTTTGTTTTTAAAATTTTTCTTCTGTTATGATAATTAATACTACTAACTTTTGATTGCAAAGACTCTTTATGGCAGATTTTCCCCCCCAGAGTTTTAATTCACATTCTGAAATTTGAAAATATGGTTTAATTTCACTGAGCGTGGGAGCAATACAGTTGACCCTCAAACAACGCAAGGTTTGGGGTTGTGCCCCCACCCCTGTGCAGTGGAAAATCCATGTATAATTTTTGATTCTCCAAAAGCTTACCTGCTATTAGGGTACTATTGACTGAAAGCCAGTTCATTAACACATATTTTGTATGTGTATTATACACTGTATTCTTGCAATAAAGTAAACTAGGGAAAAGAAAATGTGATTAAGAAAATCATAAAGCAAATATGTTTACAGTACTCTGCTGTATTTATTTAAAAATTTCACGTATAAGTGGACCCGTGCAGTTCAAATCCATGTTGCCCAAGGGTCATCCATATTTCCAAATTCCCTTAATAGAATGGTCCATTCTTTCGTTCACAAATTGTTTCAAAGACTTAGGGCAATTTGTAGAGTAGGTGAACTTTTTCCTTGTTGTCTCCTCTCAGTACCTTTCATGTATTTTTCAAGATGCCCAGTTATTTTGTGATGCCCTGACTTCTCCTTTCATAGTGGAAATGAATCATCATTATCTTTCCAAAGACATTTTCTTAATTTTCTAATAGTGAAATGTTAGTTGTTTGGCCACAGTGACAGGTATAATGTCTACCCGGAGTTATCACTTACATCATGAGGCAAGCACTTACCTAGTTATTAGGAGCTCAGCTTTGCCTTTCCAATTGTATATTGTTTTTGCTGTGATATATTAGTTAGTTCATGCCCAGAAATAATGCGTAAACAAGTTTCTCATTGAGCCTGGTTTTGCATAAGAGAATTTTTACTAGTTTTAGCAGTAAATTATCAACCTCAATCAATAAGCTTTTCCTCAGACTTATACTTTGATGGATTGGGACAAGATGGGTTATAGTAATAGTTTTGTTCTTGTTCAAAGAGAAAGAGAATGAGTGATTTATATCAACTTGTGCTTCCAGAATGGTTCAACAGAAATAGTACCTAGAATATTTTTCTGTTTGAAATATATTTACCAACCAACAAGATGAAATCCTTCAGACTAAAAGTTTTTGCCTATGTTCCCCCCACTACCCACCCCCATTGGATTGATCATTTTAACCGAATTTACTATCTGAGTTCATGGCTTTGGTTTGGTGATTCAAGGTTTTTAGCTTTTAACTACTTGCCTGTTATGACCTGTTGACCTCATTCAGCATCAACCTCCAGGCAGCAACGTGAACCTTTAGTCCTGTTGAAGCTTGAAGGAATGGACTAGAATTCCCACCCACAACTCTCCCTGGCCTTCTACTTGCCAAAGGCAGATGTCTCCAGAGAGTTGGAATATTCCAAACATATTCTTCATCCATTATCTCTATTCTAATTGAAAGCAGGTGAAGAGCCACAGGGCAGAAACTATTTAAGGAGTGTAATTTTTGTCTGAAGTTGAAGGAGGGGTGGGGGGGGGGAGGGTGAAGTTAATGGAGTGATTAAAAGTTCTCCTCCATAGCAACAGAAGTCAGCAGGCCCTGTGGGAAGTGTTAGCTCTTGCATTGGTTTTCAGCAAAGTCCTCAAGTGTATTCTCCAAGGAGGTTGATCCCTAGGCACAATTATGAAGTTGCTGAAGTTTGTTTCAGCAGTATGCGTCACTCTGTCACTGTTCCCTCTCTGTTTGTTAGCACGTGTTTTTCCTAGCCTTGGAAAGAGACTTTATTTCTGTTGTATGCCTCAAAAAGTTTTTTTAGTGTTTATTCATTATTGAAAGAGAGAGACAGAGCGTGAGCAGGAGGGGCAGAGAGAAATGGAGAGACAGACTCTGAAACAGGCTCCAGGCAAAGAGCCTGAGCCAAGCCTCGAACTCATGAACCGAGAGATCATGACCTGAGCCCGGACACTTAACTGACTGAGGCACCCAGTCACCCCTGTTTTATGCCTCTCCAATGCCTCATGGATGTGTAGACCCTGCCTTTGGGGGCAACACGCCATGGTCCAGTCCTCTATATTATTTTAAATCAGAACTAATTAAATCAGGCCTTTGAATTAAATTACATAATATTAAATCAAATCAAATTAAGCGTTTACATCAGAACCGATTGATGACATGTCATGTTCTTTCCGGGGTTATGTCTACTGAGTAAGCTGAGATAATCTTCACTTTTACAGACACACAGAGATACGTATGTCCCATTTAGTACACGAACTCAAAAGGCTAACTCAAGAAATTGTAGGAATGTCAGTCATGTTGACAGGTGGGTAAGAAAAAAAGGTTCTCCAGTGAAACTTGCACGTATTTATTTATATTCCTTTTGTTCAAATCTCTTCCTCTTATTCGTGGTGTTTTCCCTTTCCGCATGTGCTCTGCGCTGGGTACGAGCTAACTCTTAGTAACGGATTTTCTATAAACCTGCAGACATTTCTGCTTCTAAAGAGATTTTCCTACAATAAAAGACACCCAGATTGGATAAATACCTCTAGCAGGACCAATTAAAATTGGATGAAGAGCAAATTTGTACATCTCTTTCCCCTTGCTTTAGGTAAGGAAAAGTCCTCTATGTAGACATCACATCCATTTTTATAACACACTATTTTCATCCACAAATTCTTATTTTCAGTCATACTTTCACCTGCAAACGTCCTACAATTGCACCACTGTAGTCTCTTAATTCAATTACATCAATCTTTCACTTTTCATCAGCAGGTTTAGGCTGGCGGTACATTAAGCGTCTGTGCCCAGCAATCCGAATAAAATGTCTTCACCGCTCTCAGACCATTTTATCCATATCCACAAGGCATAGTGCCTTGTGTCTTCTGTTGGGGACCCTGCCAGGAGATCCTGGCCCACCAGTGACTGAGAGTCGTAATCCTCTCTTTTATCTTGAACTGTTGTAAGTCACACTGGCTCTCCAGCTGTTGTCTATTCTTTTGTCTTTCATGCAATCAACGGATTTTGCAACTGAGATGAAAATAAGTTGAACAAACCTGTTGTGGTCCTTTCGACAGTTTGAGGAGTTGGTGGGAACCACCAATCTTTCATAGTCGTCCATTAACATTTTTGTCACTACTCCACCTCTTATGCTATTTCAAAAGATATTTATTTATTTATGTGTTTATTTTCTTTAAATTTTTTAAATGTTTTTATTTATTTTTGAGAGAGAGAGAGAGAGAGAGAGAGAGAGAGACAGAACATGAGCAGGGGAGCGGCAGAGAGTGAGAGAGGGAGACACAGAATCCGAAGCAGGCTCCAGGCTCTGAGCTATCAGCACAGAGCCCGACACAGGGCTTGAACTCACAGACTGCGAGATCATGACCCGAGCCAAAGTTGGACGCCCAATCGACCGAGCCACCCAGGAGACCCAGAAGTTGTTGTTGTTGTTGTTTTTAGGTTTATTTATTTTTGAGAGAGAGACAGACAGCCTGAGCGAGCAGGGGAGGGGCAGAAAGAGAGGGAGACACAGAATCCGAAGCAGGTTCCAGGCTCTGAGCTGTCAACACAGAGCCCAATGTGGGGCTTGAACTCATGAACCATGAGATCAGGACCTGAGCCAAAGTCAGACGCTTAACCAACTAAGCCACCCAAATGACCCTAAGTGTTTATTTATTTTTGAGAGAGAGAGAGAGAGGGGAAGAGAGAGAGTGGGGGGAAGGGGCAGAGAGAAAGGGAGACACAGAATCTGGAGCAGGCTCCAGGCTCTGAGCTGTCAGCACAGAGCCTGACGCGGGGCTCGAACTCACAAACTGTGAGATCATGACCTGAGCTGAAGTCAGATTGTGGTAGGGTCTCCTCCCTAAGGAAAGAAAAAAAAAAAAAAACCCATCAAGAGAACCTGACTATACGCTTAAGTGACAACCCTCTCATGACCTTGTAACATGAGACCACTTAAGCAGACTACATGTTTGCGTGTTACCATATATGGGAGACAAAGAGGTAAAAAATATATAAAAAACTACACCATGTGGTGTTCAGGGCTCAGTTCTTTGGGTACAAACCCCAACTGAGTGGTGCCAGCAGGAATAAAGTTGCTTCCTGGAAAGAAAAGCTTCGGTGTCACAACTCTCTGTGTGAGAATCCTGCTACAGGATGCTTAACCAAACTGAGCCACCCAAGTGCCCCTCAAAACATAATTTAAAATAACTTTTAAAATACCCTTTTTGGTTTTGAATAGTTACAGATATATAGAAAAATTATGAAGATAATACAGACAGTTCCCATTTGCCACACATCCAGTTCCTCAATTACTAACAGCTAACATTAATATGGTACATTTGTCATAAACAATGGATTGATATTGATACATTATTATTAAAAAAAGAACCTTATACTTTATTCAAATTTCCTTAATTTTGCCTAATGCCCTTTATCTGTTCCAGGATCCCATTCAGGATCCTTGGCTATGACACTTCTCAGACTTTTCTTGTTTTGATGACCTTGGCAGTTTTCAGGAGTATTGGTTAGGTAGAATATTCTTCAACTGGGGTTAGATTGATATTTTTCTCATGATTAGACTAGCTTTATGAGTTTGGGGAGTAAAACAACAAAAGCAAAGTGCCACTCTCATCACATAATATCAAGGGTACCTGCCATCAATAAGACATCCCTATTGATATTGACCTTGAAGACCTCACTGAGGTGGTATCACATTACTTCACAGTAAAGTTATTCTTTTTTCCTCCCTTTTTACACCGTGCTCTTTGGAAATAAGTCACTATATCTGGCCCACATTTAGGGAGTTATGTTCCATCTTCTTGAAGGTGAAGTGTATATATAAATGATTTAGAATTCCTCTCCATTGGAAACTTTTCTATTCTTCCACATCGAATTATTTATCATTTATTTGTATCAGCATAGACTCATGGATATTTGCTGAGATATAGGTTGGGATATAGGTTGATGTAACATTATTTTGTTGGTCAAGTCATTCTAGCTTCAGACATTGGGAGCTCTTCAGTTGACTCCTGTGTCCCTTTGACGTATGCCTATCATTGTGCTTGAGCATTTTCTTACTTTCTGGCACTATGAGATGCTCATCTTGTATACGTCCTGCTCTAGTCCTAGAACTATCCATTTCTGTGAGGAACCTGGTACATTTTGTTAGAGAATGGTATTAGAAAAAAAAGATCTGGGGTGCCTGGGTGGCTCAGTCAGTTAAGCGTCTGACTCTTGATTTTAGCTCAGGTCATAATCTCATGGTTGTGAGACTGAGTCCCACATCAGGCCCTGGGCTGACAGTGCAGACCCTGCTTGGGATTCTCTCTCTCTTCCTCTCTCTCTGCCCCTCCTCTGTTTGTGCGTGCTCTCTCTCTCATTTTCTCTCTCTCTCTCTCAAAATAATTAAATAAACATTTTTTAAAAGATCTGAGTGCTGAGTGTGTCATGTTATTTTCAATCAGCTGTCGGAATGGTTTCATCCAATTCATTTGTCCCAAGATTTTTCCACCTTCTTAATTCTTATCATTCTTTTTATTCTGAATAACTCTAATCTCCACCCTATCATTAAGCCCATTTGCAGGACCTGAGCAAGGAGATCCATGACAGCTTTCCTTAGTTTCCTTCATGTCATGAGATCACTCCAATAATAAAATCACTTTAGGTGGCCAAGCATGATTAATTACAGCATCAATCACCACCCGGGAGAAGGGGAGCATAAAGTTAAGAAAAACCTCTGTGTCATCACATACGCGATCCCAAACTGATTACATTCTCAACATTTCAGCAGCCTCAAAGAAGCATTTCAATTAATATCTGGTCTTCAAATGGCAGCATTAAGAAAGTGAAAAATAAGGCATAGATTCAGGGGAAATATTTGCAAATTGCATATCTGATAAAGGACTTGTATCCAGATATATAAAGAACTCTCAGAGCTCAAGAGTAAAAAAAGAAACGCAATTTTTCAAAACGGCAGAAGACTTGAACAGGACATTTCACCAAAGAAGTTACACAGACAGCAAAGAAGCAGATGAAAAGAATCTCCACACCATGAGCTGATAGAGAAATGCAACTCAAAACCTTAATGAGATGTCACTATGTATCTTTTAGGATGTGTAATTTAACAGTTCGAATACACCGATATTGGCAAGGATGTAGAGGAATGGAAACTCTCATGTATTGTTGCTGAGAATGTAAAATAATAACCATTCTGCAAAATGTAATATCTGGGCAAGTCATATATACATGTGATGCAGCCATTCCATTCCTAGGTATTTACCCAAGAAAAGATCATTACATTGCTGGTGAGCACCCTTCGGTGCTCATTTACCGAGCGGTAGCAAAATCTGAGGTCTGCTGTTGAGATGTTGACACCAATTGATAATAGAACATCCATCTGCCTTAGTCCTTGAATAACTATAGGAAGTAGAGCTTTGTACTACTCCCACCCTGGATCTTTGCTGGGTTGTAGTATGAGCAAGAAATACATTTTTAAATTATTTTTTTAAGTGTATTTATTTATTTTTGAGAGAGAGAGAGAGAGAGAGAGAGAGAGAGAGAGAGAGAGAGAGAGAAGCAGGGAGAGGGGAAGAGAGAATCCCAAGCAGGCTGTCAGCACAGAGCCTGACATGGGGCTTGAACCCACAAACCATGAGATCATGACCTGAGCCGAGATCAGGAGCCGGCGCTTAACCTACTGAGCCACCCAAGTGCCCCAAGAAATGCATTTTTTGAATGCTTCTAAGCCACTAAGACTTTGAGGTTCACCTGTTGATACAGCTATTAAGCTGGAAGTTTTTCTAGCTTCTTAAAGCTTTTTGCCTTCTTTCCTGAGACTTAATTCTGCTTTGCCTCTCTGTTTTTTCTTTTTACTCTTTCTCTCTTCTTCTTCGTACCTTCCATCTTGTCCTCTTCTGTTCCACGTGGCTTCTCTCTATCCTTCTCATCCTTCTGTATGAATATAGTCAGTTCCTGTGATGTCATAAGTAATTATGTCATCATGGTCTATTGCTAGACTAGGCAGATATGGAAGTGATGACAAAGAAGGAGTTGGGTAAGAGAAATAAATAATTTACTCACTCTGTCTTGCTGTAATTTACCAGACGACAGGTTAGATTCAGAACCCATACCCAGCCATCACTCAAAACCCAACACAGGGTGCCCGGGTGGTGCAGTTGGTTAAGCGACTGACTCCTGATCTTGGCTCAGGTCATGATCTCACAGTTCATGGGTTCGAGCTTCCCATCAGTCTCAGTGTTGATGGCAAGGAACCTGCCTGGGTTTCCTTTGCCCCTCCCCTGCTTGTGCTCTCTTTTTCTCTCTCTCAAAATAAATAAACTTAAAATAAAAAAAAACCACATCAGTTATAGGGGTACCTGGGTGGCTCAGTCGGTTAAGCATCCGACTTTGGCTCAGGTCATGATCTCATGGTTCGTGAGTTCGAGCCCCACCTTGGGCTCTGTGCTGACAGCTCAGAACCTGGAGCCTGCTTTGGATTCTGTGTCTTCCTCTCTCTCTGCTCCTCCCCCGCTCATGCTCTGTCTCTCTCTCTCCTTCAAAAATAAATAAAAACGTTAAAAAAAAAACCCATCAGTTATTGATTAAGGGTAAAAATACCTAAGTATCCAAACCACTAATGAGCCAATGTTGAATCAGTCTACCCCAACCCAATATACTACAATGCAGTGAGATGTATTTTCCTTTAAGAAAAAATAAGCAGTGTCTAGTAGTGAGAATAAATTCTACTTTGAAAAAACAAAGATGCACATAAATACTAATTGCACACTAATTGCACACTAAACACTATGTGCACACTAAACACTAAATACTAATGCACAGAAGGGACTAATTAACGGAGTTTCATCTCTCTAAGAGTACCAGTCTGGTGGGTCTGAATTGGCTAGGTAGCCCTGACTCATGAGATAATTCAAAGAATAAGTTTCCTTCCACGCAGAACTCCACCATCTCCTCTCAACCTGTTCTGGGAGAGAATAAATAAATTCTCTCTGGAAGTGAATAAATAAATCATCTTGTGTGATTAATTAACTTACTTCTTACCCACATAAAGTAGTCACGCTTGAGAGAACTGAGAAAATCATCCTTTGAATAATCTTTTTTTTAGTGAATTCTCTAGAAACCATGATTAGAAAGCCTGCCCTAATGCATTGTTCTTGTCTGCATGGTCAAAGCTGGCTCATTGCCATGTTCGTGGTCCAGCCCAGAGGAAAGGGAAACAAGGAAGTATAGGACAAGTAATTTCCTTTCAGGAAAACAAGGTCAAAATTGTGTTTGTTCTTTCAGTCAGGTATTGTTAAGAACTCGATCATATGGCCACCCTTAAGGATTAAGAATACCAGAAAATGGGGCCTCTACCAAAGTGGGCAAGTGTTAGGAAGAAAGGAAGAATGGATTTTGAGATACAAAAGTCTACCACAGGAGGATTGGGGTGAGGCGGTTGGCTTATCCACTGTGGGAAGTCTCCCATTTGGAAGAAACCTTTACCTGTGATGATTTCAAACGGACTCTACTCACAACTTTCTTGGCTTTTTCTCTGATCTTATCCTTTTAACTCAGCCCGGTAGTTATGTCCTAGAATAACAGTTTTGCTTTATTACAAACCCTATTATAGTTCTTTCTTTCCAGTTTTATTGAGATACAATTGACTATATAAACTTGAGTACAGCATAATGCTTTGACTTACATGTATTGTGAAACGATTACCACAAAAAGTTCAATTAACATCCATTAACTCATATAGATACAAAGGATAGGAAAAAAATGTTTTTTTTTTCCCCTTTGGGGAACTCTTAGAGTTTACTCTTTGAATGACTTTCGCATATACCATACAGCAATATTAACTATAGTCATCATGTTGTACATTATATCCCTAATACTTTTTATCTTATAACTGGAAGTATCTTTTGACCAGCTTCATCCGATCCCCTCTACCCCCACCACTAACCTCTGGCAACCACAAATCTGACATCTTTTTCTATATCTTTCTGTATCTTTTTTACATCTGATCTCTCTCTCGCTCTTTCAGATTCCACATATAAGTGAGATCATACAGTATCTGTCTTCCTCTGTCTGATGTATTTCACTTAACATAGTGCTCTCAAGATTCATTCATATTGTCATAAAAAGAGTTCCTTCTGTTTCATAGCTGAAGAGTATTCTATGATGTGTGTCTGTATATATGTGTATATATACATTTTTTTATTTACCTATTTATCCCTCGATGGACATGTAGGTTGTTTCCATGTCTTGGCTATTGTAAATCATGCTGTAGTAAACGTGGGGGGTACAGATATCTTTTCAAGTTAATGTTTTCATTTTCTTCAGATAAACGTCCAGATGTGGAATTGCTGGATCATAGGGTCGTTTTATTTCTAATTTTTCCAAGAACCTCCATACTGTTGCCATGGTAAATTGGCTGCACCGATTTACATTCCCATCAACAGTGCACAAAGACTCCCTTTTCTCCACAACCCCACTAGCATTTGTTATCTCTTGTCTTTTTGATGACAGCCATCCGGGTAGACATGAGGTGATACTGGGCTTTGGATTTGCATTTCCCTGGTGAGGAGCAACGTGGAGCACGTTTTCATGTTCCTGTTGGCCACTCATGTATCATTTTTTTTTTAAATTTTTTTTTTTTAACGTTTATTTATTTTTCAGACAGAGAGAGACAGAGCATGAACAGGGGAGGGCCAGAGAGAGAGGGAGACACAGAATCTGAAACAGACTCCAGGCTCTGAGCTGTCAGCACAGAGCCCGACGCGGGGCTGGAACTCATGGACCGCGAGATCATGACCTGAGCCGAAGTCGGCCGCCCAACCAACTGAGCCACCCAGGCGCCCCTCATGTATCATTTTTGGAAGAATGTCTATTCAGGTCCTTTGCCCATTTTAAATGGGATTATTTATTTTTACTTGAGTTGTAATTGTTCTTTATATACTTTGGATGTTAACTTCTTTATCAGGTATATTATTTGCAAATATGTTTTCCCATTCCTTAGGTTGTCTTTTCATTTTCAGGGTTTCTTTTTGCTGTGCAGAAGCTTTTTACTTTGATGTAGTCCATTTTTTATTTTGTAACTTGCATGCTAGGTGTCATTTTCCAAAAAATAATTGCCAAGACACATGTCAAGCAGTTTTTCTCCTATGTTTTCTTATAGGAGTTTTATGGTTTCTGGGCTTCTCTTTTTCTTTCTTTTCTTCTTTCTTTCTTCCTTTCCTTCTTTCTTTCTTTCTTTCTTTTGGTTTCACATCTCACATTTAAGTCTTTAGCCCATTTTTTAAAATGTTTATTTATTTTTGAGAGAGAGAGAGAGAGAGAGAGAGCAAGCAGGGGAGGGGCAGAGAGAGGGAGACACAGAACCCGAAACAGGCTCCAGGCTCTGAGCTGTCAGCACAGAGCCCAATGCGGGGCTCGAACTCACGACCTGGAGATCATGACCTGAGCTGAAGTTGGACACTTAACCAACTGAGTCACCCAGGTACGCCTATCTTTAGCCCATTTTGAGTTAATATTTCTCTCTTCAGACAAGTTTAAAAATCCCACTGATTTGGGATAGATTTGGGAAGATAAGCTAACTGGCAGTTTCCAGGAACTTAGTTGCTATTCAACGTCATAATATTTATCACCATTTTACTGACTGATGTTGATGGTTAGTGATCTCTCCCAACTAGAATAAAAGCTTCATGAAGGCAGAGATTATCGTTTCATTGTTGTCAATGCTCACTGCTGATGCTCAGCACAAGGTTTCGATAATAACTGATGGTTATACGGTACTTACTATGTGCTTTGTAACTAGGATGGCTGTGTAATTCATATTCCGAACCGCGACGCTTTTTAGATCAAATGGAAGGCCCTGTTAATAATTATGCCAAGACAACAGGAATAATCAAGAATGTCCTGGGCAAAGTAGGATTCACAGTTACTCTGCATGTTACTGCTCTACACCAACTATATGCGTGTTTTACGGATATTTCGTTTGCTCCTCATTACAGCACTTGAGGGGATTACTGTTCTCCTGTCTTACAGATGAGATCCGTACCGTTGTTATCGCCATTTTACAAATGAGGAAGCCCGTGACTTAGAAAGACTAACTAATTTAGGTAAGACCGCACCACTAAAGCCAGGGTTTGAACCCAGGTAGTCTGGCCTCAGTGCTCATGATCACATATTAACTTGCAAAATATTTGTGGCTTAACCAATGAACTGGCTACACTCTCTTCCATATCCTTTGTAGTTTCAAGTTCTCTCCATCAGGACACGCTGAAGAGAGATAAGCCCGTCTTTTTTCCCCATAACGAAGCATGTAACTCAGTGAGTCCAAATGAGAGAAAAACCCGGGAGCAATTTGAAACTCAGTGTGAGCTGGTGTATGCATGGTGGCTTCACATATGAATTCATATGCAGGAAATATATTCTGGCTATGGAAAAAGGGAAAACAGATACAAATTACTTGAAAACAATTTTATTTTTACTGTGTAATGTGTTCTGTTAATTTGTTGCATTACGGTTTAATTCCACTGAGTAGAATTCTTTCCAATTGACTCTCAGGTCTATTCTATGCGATACATTTCTCTTTTTTTAATTTTATTTATTTATTTTTGAGGAAGAGAGTGCATGAGCAGAGGAGGGGCAAAGATACAGGGAGAGAGAGACAATACCAAGCTGACAGCACGGAGCCTCAAGCAGGACTCGAACTCATGAACCATGAGTTCATGACCTGAGTCACCCAGGTGCCCCAATTCTATGTGATACATTTCTTTTTTTTAATGTTGATTTATTTTTGAGAGAGAGAGAAAGAGAGAGCAAGCAGGGGGAGGGGAAGAGAGAGGAAGACACAGAATCCGAAGCAGGCTCCAGGCTCTGAGCTGTCAGCACAGAGCCTGATGCAGGGCTCCAACTCACGAACCGTGAGATCACGATCCGAGCTGAAGTTGAGCACTTAACTGACTGAGCCACCCAGGCACCCCTATGTGATACATTCTAAGAGTAGGTACAATGATTATTTCAGGTAAATAACTGATGTGGGAAGACATGAGAGTGAGGTAAAGTAAGGAAATCTATTCTTATTTTTCCAGTTTGGGGGCTGACCATAATCATTGTTATAAAATTATTAGTACTGATTTTCTGAAGAAAATTTCCTTCAAAACTGTTTAATTTTGTTTCTCAGCCTATGTCCAAATCTCCGAGATGAAAATATTAATATCCACATTCACAGCATTGTTTTTGCTTGTTTGTTTTTGCTGGCCAATATACAAAATTATGTTGGCCTTGGATCATCAGAAAACATAAAACTGGCTCAGAAGAAAGTACAAAACTCTAATGTTTAATACCCCCTTTCACTGAGAGACCACAAACTTTAATTTTCGAACGTTTTTATTTGAATCGTATTTTCACTTTTTCTAGAGCTCAGAAAGCACATAGTAACACATAATGGGCAACAGTTTTAGTCAGTTTTATTCATCTAGGGATCTTAGAGGAAAAGTTAAAAAAATAAAGGGAATTTTCTTTTTTTGGGGGGGGGTATATAATTTCTTTATTCGTTCACAGATAATTATAGGCTCTAACCAGGGTCTTTGCTAGGCATGAGAATGAGGTACTAGGAATGACTAGGAACATACAAGATGCAGGGGGGAACTGCATTCCTTCTGGAGGCTCTAAGAGAGAATTCACTCTGTGCCTTTTTCAGCTTCTGGAAGCTGCCTGTATTCCTTGGCTTATAAGCCCTAAAGGGAATTTTCAATATCATTCCCACTAAAGAGGAAGAACATGGTGAATTTTGGAAAGTCCATGAACTTTGGAGCCAGACCCTGCATTTAGGCTATGTAATCTCACTTGGTTTTCTCATTAAAGGTCTCTTTCTTCACTTATGAAAATCATGATGAAAAGCTTGCCATGACCCTAGCCGAGCGAGGAACATTAATACCACCAGTGATAGACATCAGCGTTAAGTGCCCCTTGATGTGGTGCACTGAGAAGTACATTACCTCTGCAGCATCCCTCCTAACCGTGCGTAGCCTCGATCTCATAGTGAGAAATCACCGGAGAAGCCCACCCTTAACTGATGGGCCCCCTTCAAAAAATGTCAGAGTCATAAAGACAAAGAAGAACTGAGGAATCGTTCCAGGTTGGAAGAAAGTAAGGAGAGAGGACAAAACGAAATCCAATGTGCAATCCTGGATTAGATCCTTGGGCAGAGAAACAATGGAAAAACGGGTGAAATTCGAACCAGCTTTGAATTTAGTTAATAGTATTAGACCAATATTAGGATGTACCATCATTTCTTTTGATAAATATCTGATGGTTCTGTAAGATATTAACATAAACAGAAGTTGGGTAAAGGGTATACAGGGACTCTGTTCTGTTTTTGCAATTTATAAAAAAAAAAGTCTAAAGGTATCTTTTTAAAAAGCCTATCTTGAAGACTTTTAGAATAAAATGTTCTGGGAAATCTGTAGTTTGATTTTTATTTTTACTGCTCTTATTTGAGCTCAGTTTGTTACATTAGTGAGCCTGCAAAGCTTTCTTGTTTACGGTAACTTATCAGAGTTACTTTTTCTTCTTTTTAACTTTCCTAATTTATTCAGCCTCTTGGGCCAGGCAATAACCCAAAGTGCCAGGGGCCTTGGTTTTGTTGATAATTCAACAGAGGGTACAGTTTCACAGCTCAGAACTCTTCTGAAGTCTCAGGCTTAATGAGGACATTAACCTGCCCCCGGAGGTTTGCACGATTCCAAACATATTTTTCACCTATTGCCTCGGTACTAATTGGAGGTAGGTGTGGGACCAGAGGCCATTAATTTCTCAAGGACCAAGGACCGTAATTTCTGGTTGAGAGTGAAAGAGAACAGAGAGCAGTGCTAATGAATGGACTCCAGCTTCTCATCAGAACAATGAAAACAAGAACCCTTTAGAAGATGCTGTCTTTGGCATCAGATCTCCACATGGCAATGGGAGATGTGCTCAGCACAATTACGAAGTTGCTAAACTTTGTTACAGCAACGCCTGCCTCCTGTCATTTTTCTGCTCCTTCTTACCTGATGCTTTGCCCCATACCCTCAACCATATCATGCCCATTCTTTGCTAGAGACCCCCTAGTGCTTCTGATTGATCACTGCAGTTAAGATATATCTGTTGTAGCTGAATCAGATCTGTCCTCCCTGCCTAATTCTGCCTTCATAACTTCATGTGGCCTTGTGAGAAATTAACAAGGACTTCCTTTTGTATTTTCTGCCATTGCACCTTAGAGATGTCTTTAAGACCCAAAGAAATGATTAAATGTTGGGTGTAATTTCCTCTGACATGTTGATTGAGGCAGAAAGTTTTCTAAAGGCGATTTTTATCAGGAACGTAAGAGCTGGGATGTCACAGATTTATGATGCTTGTCTATGTCATTGATCACTTGAAGATTAGCCTGATTTTCCACTTGTTGAGAGGACACTACACCCTTCCAAATGGTTAGTCCAATGAATATGAACTTAGATTCTGATTTTATCTAATTTATAATGATTCAAGATCCAAGGATTTGATTTTAAGTGTTAACTCAGCCCAGATATTTCTAATGTATATTTTTTACTGCTTAAATAATGCAGGTCCAGATACTTTAAAAGAAATTATCTGGTAAGTAATGAGAATGCATACAGTTTTGCCCATAGTTTCTTGCCTAAAAGGCAACTCTTACAAATCTGAATGCCAACTACTCAAAAAATTAGAATTTTAAACAAATAGTACATATTTTTTGCTAATCTGTTTCAATCCCATCATTTTACAAGTAAATAAACAGAAAGAACAAGTAATTTACCTGAAAACATAATTCGCTTGTGTTCTAGATAGAACTGGAATCTAGACTAATAGGTGGCCAGATGTTCTTTCCACCATAGGTTATTATTTTTAATTTTTATTTAAAAAGTTTTAACATCTTTATTGAGGTATAAATTGATACACAAAGAATTGCATATATCTAATGTGTACAATTTGATGAGTTTGGGCATATGCAAACATGCATGATGCCATTACCACAATCAATAGACATGCCCCACACCTCCCAAGTTCCTGTGTGTGTGTGTGTGTGTGTGTGTGTGTGTGAAGCACATTTAACATAGGTCTGCCCTCTTGACAAATTTTGGCGTGTACAGAACTGTATAGTTAGCTATACTGTATTTCTTGTACAGCAGATGTCCAGAATTTATGTAGTGTAAATAAAACTTGACACCCATCGAACAACAATTCCCCATTTCTTTTACTCCGTAGCCCCTGGCAACCACTATTGTATTCTTTGCTTCGATGAGTTTGACTATTTTAGATACCTCATATAAGTTGAATCATGCAGTATTTGTCCTTCTGCAATTGGCTTAAGTCACATAGTATAATGTCTTCTAGACTTATCAATGTGGTCACAAGTGGCAGGATTGACCTTTTTTTAAAAATTTGTAATAACCGTATTTAAACTGACATATTAAAATATAAAATTATATTAAAGTTTAGTGCAATAAGAAGAGAACTTAGCACATTCCTTCCATTTGACATTTTGTAAGAGTATACTATATATATATACTATATATATGTACACACTGTATATATATAATGTATATATAAAATGTATATATATAGTGTGCGTATATATAGTGTGTATATATAGTGTGTGTAAATATATATATGTGTATATACATATATATACACATATATATATATCACAAAGGCTGTTTCTCTATAGTATAGCATGAACTGCAGATGTAGAAAGTTATAGAATTTCATTAATTATCCTAATACTTTAAAACACCATTTTCTACCAAACACATCCTAGAGCTTTAACTGACAATTTATACTAACCAAACTTAATTGTCAAGTTAGCACCCTAGGTTTAAAAACTTGAAGAATGTATATAAAGATTTTTTTAAAAATGTTTTTTAATGTTTATTTATTTTTGAGGGAGAGAGAGACAGACCACGAGTGGGGAAGGAGCAGAGAGAGAGGGAGACACAGAATCCGAAACAGGCTCCAGGCTCTGAGCTGTCAGCACAGAGCCTGACGCGGGATTTGAACCCACAAACCGTGAGATCATGACCTGAGCCGAAGCCGGACGCCCAAACGACTGAGCCACCCAGGCGCCCCTGTATATAAAGATCTTTTAAGTGTAAACACAATGGTAAAATTGATCACAATTTCATAAAAATATTAAGTATCTTATTGCTTATGTGTTTAGGCATACTGCCTTCATCCAAAAAGGTTTGTTTTGGTTTGGTTTGGTTTCAGGAGTAGTCTTTAGTGATCATCACTTACATATAATACCTAGTGCTCATCCCAACAACTGACCTCCTTCATGCCCATCACACATTTAGCCCACCCCCCACCCCCACCTCTCATCCAGCAACCCTCAGTTTGTTCTCTGCATTTAAGAGTCTCTTATGGCTTGCCTCCCTCTATGTTTTTCTCTTGTTTTATTTTCAAAGAAAAAAAAAATGGAAAGAAAACTTCCAAATTCACCTTATGAGACCAGCATTACCTTGATTCCAAAACCAGGCAAAGACTCCACTAAAAAGGAGAATTACAGACCAATTTCCCTGTTGAACATGGATGCAAAAATTTTCCACAAGATACTAGCAAGCCAAATCCAACAAGAATTATTAACCACGGTCAAGTGGGATTTATTCCTGAGCTGCAGGGGTGGTTCAATATTTGCAAATCAATCAATGTGATGCACTACATTAATAAAAGGAAGGATAAGCACCACATCATCCTCTCAATACATGCAGAAAAAGCATTTGTCAAAATAGAGCATCCTTTCTTGGTAAAAATCCTCAAGAGAGTAGGGATAGAATGAACATAGCTCAACATCATAAAGGCCATATATGAAAGACCCACAGCTAATATCATCCTCAATGGGGAAACACTGAGAGCTTTCCCCCTAAGGTAAGAAACACTACAGGGATGTTCACTCTCACCACGGTTGTTCAACATAGTACTGGAAGTCCTAGCCTCAGGAATCAGACAACGAAACAAAATAAAACACATACAAATCAGCAAGGAACAAATCAAACTTTCACTCTTCGTAGACGACATGATACTCTATGTGGAAAACCCAAAAGACTCCACCAAAAAACTGCTAGAACTGTTACATGAGTTCAGCACAGTTGCAGGATAGAAAATGAACGTACAGAAATCGGTCGCATGTCTATACACCAATAACGAAGGGGCAGAAAGTGAAATCAAGGAATCAATTCCATTTGCAATTGCACAACAAACCATAAGATAACTAGGAATAAATCTAACCAAAGAGGTAAAATATCCGTACGTTGAAAACTATAGAACGCTTATGAAAGAGATCGAAGACACACAAAAAAGGAAAAACATTCCATGCTCATGGATTAGAAAAAGAAATATCGTTAAGATACTACCCAAAGCAGTCTATGCATTTAGTGCAATCCCTATCAAAATATCACCAACATTCTACACAGAGCTAGAATGAATAATTCTAACATTTGTATGGGACCAAAAAAGTCCTTGAATAGCCCAAGTCATGTTGTAAAAGAAAAGCAAACCTGGAGGCATCACAATTCCAGACTGTAAGCTGTATTACAAAGCTGTAGTCATCAAGACAGTATGGTCCTGGCACAAGAACAGACACATAGGTCAATGGAACAGACTAGAGAATGCAGAAATGGACTCACAAACTTACAGCCAACTAATCTTTGACAAAGCAGAAAAAATATCTAATGGAAAAAAAGACGGTCTTTGCAGCACATGGTGTTCTGAAAACTGAGTGGCGACATGCAGAAGAATGAACCTGGATCATTTTTTACATCATACACAAAAATAAATTCAAAATGGATGAAACCACCAAAATCCTATAGGAGAAAATAGGCAACAACCTCTTTGACCTCAGCCACGGCAACTTTTTATAGACACGTCTCCGGAGGCAAGAGAAACAAAAGCAAACATGAACTATTGGGACCTCATCAAGATTAAAAGCTTCTGTGCAGTGAAGGAAACAGTCAGCGAAACTAAAAGGCAACTGACAGAATGGGAGAAGATATTTGCAAACGACATATCTGCTAAAGGCTTAATCTCCAAAATCTATAAAGAACTTACCAAACTCAACACCCAAAAACCAAAAAATTCAGTGAAGAAATGGGAAGAAGACATGAATAGACACTTTTCCAAAGAAGACAGTAAGATGGCAAACAGACACATGAAAAGATGCTAAACATCACTCATCATCAGGGAAATACAAATCAAAGCCACAATGAGACATCACCTCAAACCTGTCAGAATGGCCAAAAATTAACAACAGATGTTGGCGAGGATGCGGAGAAAGGGGAACACTTTTCCACTGTTGGTGGGAATGCAAACTGGTGCAGCCATTCTGGGAAGCAGTGTGGAGGTTCCTCAAAAAATTGAAAATAGAACTACCCTATGAACCAGCAATTTCTCTACTAGGTATTTATCCCAAAGTTAAAAAAATGCTGATTTGAAGGGGAACATGCACCCCAACCTTTATAGCAGTGCTATCAACAATAGCTAAATTATAGAAAGAGCCCAAATGTCTATCCACTGATGAATGGATAAAGAAGATGTGGTACATATGTACAATGGAATATTATTCAGCAATCAAAAGAATAAAATCTTGCCATTTGCAACAATGTGGATGGAACTAGAGTGTATTATAATAAGCTAAATAAGTCAGTCAGAGAAAGACAAATAGGATATGATTTCCCTTATATGTGGAATTTAAGAGGCAAAACAGATGAACATAGGGGAAGGGAAGGATTTACTTCTTCTTCTTTTTTTTTTTTTTAGATTTATTTATTTTTGTTAGAGAGAGACAGAGCACAAGTGGGGTTGGGGAAGAGAGAGAAGGAGACACAGAATCTGAAGCAGGCTCCAGGCTCTGAGCTGTCAGCACAGAGCCCGATGCAGGGCTCAAACTCACAAACCGCGAGATCATGACCCTAGCCAAAGTCGATGCTCAACCGACTGAGCCACCCCCGCGCCCCAGGATTTACTTCTTTTTTAAGGCTGAATTCCATTGTGTGTATATATCACACTTTCTTTAGCCATTCATCCATTGATGAACACCTGGGTTCTTTCCATATATTGACTATTGTGAATAATGCTGCTATGAGTATGGGGGTGCAGATATCTTTAAGATCCCGATTTCAATTCTTTGGGATACACACCCCGAAGTGGGTTGCAGGAGCACATGGTAGTTTTGTTTTTAGTGTTCTTAGAAATCTCCATATTTTTTTCCATAAGGGCTATACCGATTTACATTCCCACCAAAAGCGTACGAGTGTTCCAATTTCTCCAAACTTGTCTTCATTAAGAAGACCCATCCTAATGGGTGCAAGAAGCAGGAGGGGAAGTTTAGGATACATCTCTGCAAACTAGGAGTTAGCCCTTGCCCAGACCACTTCTATGTGCATTGCCATCTACCACCATCAAGTTTTAGTCACTTGAGTCTGTGGCGTCTGGGAGTCAACAAGTCACTGAGCAAGTCGTTGAGTGAACCCTTAGATGATCTCAGACTGAACTTGTTATGTGGGATAAATTTTGTTTTTAGAGGAATGATTTTTTTAAATGTGTGTTTATTTATTTTTGAGAGAGAGAGAGAGAGAAAGAGAGAGAGAAGAAGCAGCAGAATCCCAAGCAGGCTCTGCACTTGTCAGCACGGTCCTGTGAACCACGAGACCGTGACCTGAACCGAAATTAAGAGTCGGATGCTTAACCGACTGAACCACTCAGGCACCCCAGGTATTCTAACAGCTAAAACAAGGCAACAGATACTTGTATATTTAATTTTCAACCCAATTTTGTAAAAGATATACTTTTTATTCCCCTCTTGCCCTTTCTTTCTTTCTTTCTTTCTTTTTTTCTTTCTTTCTTTCCTTTTTTTTTTTACCAATAAGGGTACTGGGGCTGAAAGATTAAAAATTAATTTACTTAATTTAAACAGCTGGTGTAAGCCGGGATTCAAAGGACAGCAGTCTCTTAAACAGCATACCATGCTACCCTCTGTCAATGTCCTCCATCCATAGACTACCACAAACATACCTGAAGTTAAAGAAAGTGCATTTATTTTTCTTGGCAGTGAGCAGAAATGCACTCCATGGGGAATCTTGTGGTGCTTCCTACAGATATATTAGAAATAATTTGTTATAAGATTTGAGCTTGTGTTGGGTGACTTGCGGGGGAGTTTAAGGAGGCAGGGCTTGGATTGGATGCTGTCAGGAAATGAAGATAATTGTATGACTGGGTATTTTCACAAATCTTTTCTGGAAGAAAGGAAAACTAGGGACAGGCTAAGGCTTTATTTAGTAAAGAAGAAGCAGTCGTTCCTATTGGCCATAATAGAGGACACATGGTCATTTTTGTGGTTTGAACAGTGTTTATACTTTTGTTGGGTGTTCCTGATTGTGGAATGGTCTTGTTTTCATCTCGATCCATCATGGTCACATAGAGCGGCCTTATTGAGTGCCAGCGTTTTGTGAAATTTCTTATGTTGGACAGGAGAAAGCCAAGGCTGAGCTGTTGAGTATCAGGCCAGCTCCCAGGTGTCACGGGCTGCTTTTCTCTTTCTCATTTCTTTAACTATTTTCATCGACTATCGTTTTTCTCAAGATGAATATTTCAAGCGATTTAATTACCGTTATAAGGTGTTTTTAAAAATTTGTTTTGTTTTACCACTTTCACACTTTTGGCGAACATCTTTCTAAAGATGTGATTTATTTTCATTCTTCTTTTTTTTAATGTTTATTTTTGTGAGAGAGAGACAGAGCATGAGCAGGAGGAGGGGTAGAGAGAGAGGAGACAGAATCAGGCTTTAGAGACAGAAGCAGGCTTTAGGCTCTGAGCTGTCAGCACAGAGCCCAATGCGGGGCTCAAACTCACGAACAGCAAGATCAAGACCTGAGGTGAAGTCGGACACTGACAGAGCCACCCAGGTGCCCCTCATTCTTTCTTAATCGGAATATACTGAAGATAACTGATTATGTTTTAACCACTCAAGAGTCATCATTATAAATGACCTTGACTGTACACCATTGGAACTATAGTGAAATGGGATGTTGACCTGTTTGCTCCTTCACTATTTGATTTCAGATTGAAACAGTTGTATCTTTTGATATATCACTATTGATGGCTTTCTTTTCATTGGTATCACTCCTCGGAGTTTTTCCTCCCTTAAACATCTTCAGACTTGCTATATCTAATCCCTGTGAAGATTTGAAAATGATATGGCCAATGACATCTAAAGGTAACATTATACCTGATTAGAGACCACAAATAAATAAAGTTCGTGGGGCTTGTAAGATTGAAAATGGTAATGTGGGGGCACCTGAGTGGCTCAGTAGGTTAAGTTTCTGACCGGCTAAAGGTGATGATCTCACGGTTCCTGAGTTCGAGCCCTGTGTCGGGCTCTGTGCTGACACCACGGAGCCTAAAGCCTGCTTCTAGTTCTGTGTCTCCCTCTCTCCCTGCCCCTTCCCCGGCTCACTCTCTGTCTGTCTCTCTCTCTCAAAAATAAATAGACATAAAAAAAAAAAGAAAATAGTTATGTGGTTGGAGCATGGCACTCTAGATATCGGAGCCATGCTGGACACTACCTTTCTGAAGTAAGATTCTGATGAAAACATTGTTTGTAGTGGTGAATCCATGGATCAAACCAAGCCAAAGGAGGATTTACCCCAGGAAGCCAGAGACGGTGTAGGTGAGACGGAACCAGAAGCAGGGGAGCCACAAATCCAGAGAAAGCAGGATATTGCTGAGAAAATGGAGCTCTACCCAAAGTTCAAGGTGTGAAGTGGTGGTGGAAATAAGATGATGAACACAAGTGGGGAGAGTTAGAAGCCGGACAGGATCACATGTAAAGATCAGGTATAGGAAACCCGAATAGTTAGGAACTTACAGCTGTGCATGGCCAGTCGTGCCTGCTCTACCCTTTCACTTGGAATTTGGAACACACTTTGGGTCAAATACAAAAACAAATTTTGTTGGTTATGAGAAGCAGGAATCATTATAAGTCATGGAAGACAAGCTAGGTAAGCCAAAGGCTTTCCCTTGACTTTGTCGTCCACAGTTGGTCAGGAAGAAGATTGGTGAAGGCAAGTTGAAAAAAGTGAAGGTAGAAGTTTACTGCCCAGGGAGTTTTATCCTTTTGTTGAGTTTCCCCCCAAAATGTTTAATATTTTCTGCCAAACAGCAGTAGAAAGAGAGACAGTACAGTGCAGTGGCCGAAAGCTACGCTTCCAGCGTAAGGGGACCTGGGTCCAAATTTAGTTTCTCACATTTTAGCTGTATAAACTCAGCAAATTGCTCACACAGGATTGAGAAGGCAGAAATGGGCCTATCCAAATATAGTCAATTGGTCTTTGAAGAATCAGCGAACTCAGTGCAATGAAGAAACGATAGGCATTTCAACAAGTATTTGTTTTTTTCATATGTAAAAAAAACCAAACCAAACAATAGCATAGCTCTACAGATTTTACACCTTCCCCCCAAATTAACTCAAAATACATCTTATGCCTACATCTAAATCTATGTCTCTAAAACGTCCAAAAGAAAACATAGTAAAAAATCTGAGTGATCTTGAGTTTGGCATTGAGATTTGGGTACAACTCCAAAAACACAACCCACGAAAGAAAAAAAAATTAATGTTGGGCTTTATCGAAAATAAAAATGTCTGTTCCATGAAAGGCACTGTTAGGGGAAGGAGGAGACAGTATTTTTCAGTGACTCAAATGTAGCTTCTTTTTTGGAATTCCAAACTTCTTCACAAATACGTTCTCTGCCCCATCTTCTTATAAAATCAGTGTCTATCTAGGACTGTTGCATGTGGTTGTGAAGGCTGATTTTTGCACAGTCACCACATCCTTATATCCTGTGCTGGGCTGCATCCCGCAGGATACACACACAGGTGTTGTGTGGACCAGCAGCTTCCTGCCTCTATCTCAAGGATAATTATTTCCTCTGCAACTTGCTCTCTTTAATGGACAGTGACCGTTATCCATGCTTCCTGTTTCACGGTTGCTTATGGAAGAACATTTCAGAAACCTGAGGCTCCCCAACTTGCCTCCAAATATGGGACGGTATACTCCGGTTTGCCTACAACAGTCCCTGTTTGCACCTGTTGCTGCTATGTAATTATTCTCAGTGTTTCTTTTCACTGTCTGTAGTAGGCTGAATGATTGCTCCCAAAACATATACACATCCTGTTCTCTGGGCCCTCTGAAGGTTACCTCACATGGCAAAAAAGGTCTTTGCAGATGGGATTTTTTTTTTTAAAGTCTATCTATTTATTTTTGAGAAAAAAAGTGTGAGAAGGGGAGGGGCAGAGAGAAAGAGAGAGAGAGAATCCCAAGCAGGCTCTACACTGTCACTGCAGAGCCCAACATGGGGCTCAAACTCACAAACCGTGAGATCATGACCTGAGCTGACACCAAGAGTCGGAGGCTTAACTGACTGAACCACCTGGGCGCCCCTTCAGATGGGATTAAGTTAAAGATTTTGAGATGTGGAGACTATCCTGATTATTTGGGTGAGCCCTAAATGCAATCAGAAATGCAAAGAATGCATTTGACAAATTTTAACATACATAAATAATAAAAATCTTCAGAAAATAAGAATAGAAAGGGACTTTCTTAATCTAAGGAAAGGTCATCTACAAATACATCTACAGCAACCCTATACTTAAAGGTGAAAGAATTAATAACTATTTTTAAAATTTTTTAATGTTTATTTATTTTTGAGAGAGAGAGAGAGCACCGGGGAGGGGCAGATACAGAGACACAAAATTCCCAGCAGGCTCAGGCTCTGAGCTGTCAGCACAGAGCCCAACGCAGGACTTGAACTCATGAGCCATGAGATCGTGACTTGAGCCGAAATCAGATGCTTAACTGACTGAGCCACCCAGGTGCCTGCCCCTAACTACTTTTTAAATTGGAAAGAAAACAATGATGTCTGATGTCACCACTCCTACCCAACATTAGAATGGAATACCTACCCAGTGCAATAAAGCAAGAGTAAGAAATATGAAGCATATATATTAGAAAGGAAAACCTAAAATTTTCTCTATTTGCAGACAACTTTATTGCCTGCACAGAAAACCATAAGGAATTTAAAAAAAAGTTTCTAGAACTTATACATGCATTTAGTAAAGTCGCAGAATATAATGTTGACATACAAAATCCTGCATACATACATATACAATAAAGAGTTGGAAATAAAATAATTTTAAAGTACCATTTATAACAGCACCAGGAAAAATAAAGTATGTAGGTAAAAATATAACAAAATATGTTCAAGATCTTCATGTTAAAAACTACAAAACATGAATCAAAAAGAGATTTAAAAAAAGAAGACCTAAATAAGTGGAGAGAGAAATTGTGTTCATAAATTGGAAGAGTGAATATGGTCAAGATGTCAATTTGGCACAAATTATTCAGTAGATTCGAAATAGGCTCAAAATCTAAGACAGCAACAAGTGCATTCTAAAATTCATATGGGAAGGCAGAGTAATTAGACTAGCCAAAAAATTGTTGAAAAATAAGAACAAATTTGGATGATGCACAGAACCTGATTTTAAGGCTAATTTTAAGTCTACGGTAATGAAGAATGTATAGGAATGGTGAAAAGCCCAACAGAGACTATGGAACAGAGTAGAGAGTGCAGAAATACGCCTCACAAATTTGGTCAGTTATTCTTCACAGAGACACAATAACCCTTCAATAAAGAAAAGACACCCTCTTCAACAAATAGTGTAAAAAAATGGAATCAGTGTTTAAAAAGGAAGCTCTTCCCATGCCTTCTGTAGAGCGTAACTCAAATCCAATTATTGATCTACCTGTAAATTGTGGAACTAGAAAACTTTTTGGAAAAAATCATAGAAACCATCGCAACTTTCAGTTAGGCAAAGGATTCTTAGATACAATAAATCCTAAAAGAAAAATTTTGTGAACTTCACTTTATCAAAACTGAAAGTTTTTGCTCTGTGAAACACACCATTGAAAGAATGCCAAGACCAATCACAGATTGAGAGAAAATATTTGCAAATTATGTAATTTGACAAAGAACTTGTATCCAGAATATATACAGAATTCTCAAAGCTCAGTAATAATCACACAATCAATCCAATAAAAATGGGAAAAAGATTTGGACAGTTGGATATATAAGCCCTTCTAAGATTTCTTTATATGATATACTGGTATTTCTAACAGTACTTTATGGGCCACAGTAATATTTCATTTAATAATTTTTTAACGTTGATTTTATTTATTTTGAGAGAGAGGGAGAGAGAGACAAAGCAATTAAGTGGGGGAGGGGCAGAGAGAGACAGAGGGAGAGAGAGAACCCCAAACTCCACACCATCAGCACAGAGCTTGATATGGGGCTCGAACTCATGAACTGTGAGATCATGACCTGAGCCGAAATCAAGAGTCTGATGCTTAACCGACTGAGCCCCCCAGGTGCCCCTGTTTCATTTAAGAATTTTATCTGCAAATAGTTATTCAATGTATACAATGTGTTTTAACCTTATGTGTAAGTTAGGAAGCAAATCAGACATATTGTCTGTCACGAAAAGGTTGTATCTTGGTGATAAAGGCAAAAAGCCACTCATGGCTACAAGTGTCAGGATTAGGTAAGAACACAGAATCACAGAATGAGTTCTCTTCACTCAGACTTGGAAGAGCCAGGAAGTCCTCCTGCAGGGGGTGACATCTACGCTGAACTAGCAGAAGTTAGGTAGATTCAGAGAATGGGAATCAGGGTTGTTGTGAAAATGGTCACAGTTGGAAAGCAGAGCTTGAGTGAAGTCTGAGAAGTCAAAAAGAGCATTGCATTATAAGGCACTCTAACACCTGGATGGAGCGTGAAGTGTGGATGTGTTGGGAGGTCATGGTCAAAAACAAGACTGGATTGCTAAATAGGAAGCTAACAAAGTAGAGTTTTGTAAAAAAAAAAAAAAAAAAAAATTATGAATTTAAACTTTTGGGCCGCCTGGGTGGCTCAGTCAGTTAAGTGTCCGACTTTGGTGTTGGCTCAGGTCACGATCTCAGGTTCTTGAGTTCAAGTCTCACATTTGGCTCTCTGCTGTCAGCGCAGAGCCGGCTTTGGATTCTCTGTCCCCCTGTCTCTCTGTCCTTCCCTCTCTCGTGCTCCTTCTCTCTCTCTCTCACTCTCTCTCGAAAAATAAATAAACATTAAAAAAAAACAGTTTAAGATTTTTCTTAGGACAATGAGGAACCAAAGCATGGAAATGGCAACGGTATTGGGAGGTGGTCAACATAAGACAGCTATTATTGAGATCCAAGTGGGATATAATCATGTAATAGTAAAGAGTGAGAGTGATGATGGAGAAAATTGGACAGATATTACCTACACATGCCAAATGAATGGCATGATAGGTATTTAATTTCTATTGAGAAGATGATATAGATATATTTGAAATGGGCCATGGAGATCATTTGGCTTGTGCCTTGTCTTCCTGTGTCAGAAATTATAGACATCTGGGATCACCTAAAGCGTAATCTATAGGTAGCATAACAAGAGGAGCTTGAGGGGAGGGGCACACCAATCACCAGACATTCATCCTGCAAGTTCACTTGACTCTGGATGGAGTTCAAACTGAGATCCATTAACAGGGATTCTCAGGCTTCCATTCTAGTACTGCATGCCCATGCCTGACTCTATAAATACATCTATCCACACAATAGCATCTAATCTCGTCTTCTAAGTTGCTGTTTATTTTGTGGTGAGTACCTGGGTTCATAAGGAACAACTTTCCTTGCTCACTAAAGATCCGTAGGCTATTTCCGCAGCCCCCAAATGTATCCATACCCCCACTAACAGCAGCAGTGCCTGCATTTATAACTTAAATCTACCAACGGAGAATCTTCAATTGTTCTATGAAGAATTCGCTTCTCAAATGTAATCACCTCTACATAAATTGGTGCAACTTGCTGAAACTAAGCTAGTAGTTGGTAATGACGAAATAAAGTGCCAAAGGGAAATAGATGCCGTTCAACAGAAATACATGTGCTGCTTCTGTTTCCTTTCTCTCCCTTTCCTTAATACACATCTGAAGCTAAATCATCTACTTTGAAGCTCTGAGGACATACTGTTTCCTTTTTTTCTTATTCATTTATGTTTTCTATTTTTGCAACATATTTGGTATTAACCTTCATTGAAACATCTGCACTGAAGTCTTACTCAAGTAGGAAATCCCAGAAGATACTGATTGAAGAACGCTGTACGTAGTAGATACGATTCTAAATATACTAAAGAAGCTATGACGTTTGATTATCTGTAGTTTTCCACTGTGTCCCTCCCTCTAAAATTCTCATTATGTAAATCCCCTTAATCTCAATCTGAAGTTACTAACCAACAAAATGGAAAAGAATAGCCCTTAAAATTTCACTGTGATCGCATATCAAAACTGGTAGGGTGGAATGCTCTCTCAGTCCTCCGTTTATAATCCTCTGAAAATGATTCTAATTTTTTCTTTAGGAAAAATTGATTACCCCAAAGAGAAGAAAGCAGGCTTGTCGTATCCAAGTTTTATTTTCCTAAGACCAGCAGGTCCTGGGGACTGTGAAAGAAGGATGAAGTATGTATTCTTCCAGAATGAGACTGCTACAGGCCTCCTTTGCAATCATTCCACGTTTTGTAATCAGTGATAATCATCAGGGCTACTCTGAGGATGTCATAGAGCCTCTGTGTTCCTCAGAGAAACTTACGTCCCATGGCTAGGTATGTGTTAATGGTGTACAGGAAGAACATAATACAAAACATCATGATGACCACGGAGTATGTAGCCAGAATTATAATGGACATCATCTTTTCCTGTGTCCCCAATAGCACACATTCATAGGGCCCATGACACATGGGGGTACTGCACCAAATGGGGGTTTTAATCAGTGGTAGGTGATAGTGAATAAGAATGGCCAAGAAGATCACCTGTATAGACAACTGTATCAGAAAGTAGACAAGATACATTGCCAACAGGGGCTTTTCCCGGGATAAGTCAAAAATTTCATCTTCATTTGCCTTCACGTACTCCGTGTTGCCGTGAGTGTCGCTAGGCTTCTTTCCTAAAGATTCCTTCCTAAATATCTTGGTCAGTTTACGCACACTCTGACAGACCAAAAACTCCATCACAAAAAAGATGGTGGAAAAGGCAAAGCCAACCGTATACCAAACTCCTAACACAGGCCTAGTGAAGTGATTCTCATAGCATTCTGCTAGACAGACTTTGGAGATGTTTCCGTGGCACTGGAAGTCTCGGAACAGACGAAGCCAGGTGATTTGCACCACATACACAACTGAAACGTAAAGAAAAGTAATGCTGAACCAGAGTGACCGCCCTATGTAGAAGTTTGTGGGGTCTTTGCTCATCTTCAGTATGACAGGCGCCATACCCCAAAGTTTAGTAGTCTCAGCCATCTTGGAATCTAGGAAGACAAAAGCAAAGTAGGGAGGAAGAATGACTGTAGTTTTGCCCCTTTTAGCCCAGTTTGCCCGTTTGTGCCATCTCTGCTATTCTCTTATTAGGTGGTCTCTGTGAGGGAACTCAATTGTCTCAGGTGAGAGAACAACTCCGAAGAGAGTTTAGGAGAGGGTTCAAAAAAAAAAAAAATATGCCCACTTACTAATATTTCCTGTTCTTTCATTTGCTAACCCCTTCTGATTTTTCCTTGCCCATCTCTCTTCCCAACTCCATTTCATTTCCCAACCTCTTCCCACAGGTTATTAAGTTCTCTATACCACTATCCCTTTTGCTCTCAGCACACACTCTGTGTCGTTTCCTTCTTTTTATAATCTGCGTGCCAACCTGTGTCAGTCAACCCACTCTGATCAACAGTATAGTTCCAACTGTCATAGAACTCCCACAGGTGTCTGAATATGAGTGCTGAAAGGTAAGTCTTCAGCGCTTCTCCCTGAGATGTACCTATCTGATAGATTGACTGAATTGACTAGTGTCAGTTGAGGTCAACTTTCCCGTTACCAGTTTCAAAATCTGCTTCTGATTAACCAGTCGAGATGCAGGGATTGCCTTTTACTGAGGGAGCGTGTAAATTTCTTACTTGCGCTATATTCGGCTGCTCATCACTTTGAGCGGACTCTGAGCACCAAACACAGTCCTGAGCATAGAAAAACGAATGAGGTAGTTCTTGCCTTTAATTACTGATCTTATTTGCATTTCCTTGGTGATTAGTGATATAAAGCAGATGCTTCAATAACAAAACAGAAATTAAAAAGAATTACAGATCTGATGGTGTGAGGAGCGCTTTTCCTCCAATAAGTTTATTGTGACCTCTGTGCTTTCTGTAATTCGCTATCCCTCCTATGAACTGGAAAGAGATTTTCAGAGCAAATTCTTACAGTTACTGGAAAGTCAAGCCATGCTTGAAAACGCCATGCTTAATCCTTGCCCTGGGACTCTCTGAAAAAACTCTCACACGGAGAAGGGACAGGCTTGCCTCAACTTTCTCTATGGGGATTTTCTACGGAGCCTGAAGCCACACCTGATGGATTGGTGGTTCTGGCTGCTGCCCAACTTAGGAGAAGGGGATGTGTTGACTTTAAAATTGGAGGAGGGGTGGGATACATTCAGACTGAAGTATTCCCAGTCTTCTCTCCTAACTTTTTAGGTCTCTTAAAATTATGTTTGTAGTTTCTGGAGTAGATTTTCAGTACACTTTGAAGTAAAATTTTTGAAGGGCAAACATACACAAAAAAGTACACAAGTCACATTGTTCAGTCCTATGAATTTCACAGAAGGGACGCACTCAAGTGATTGTCATTTAGATCGAGAAAAGAACATACCAACATCCCCAAAGCCCCATTTGTACGCTCATTTAGTTACCATTCTCCATTGTGTAAACAATATCTGAACATCTAACAATATAATTTGTTTGCTTTGGAAATGTATATCAATGAATCATAAATTATGTAATCTTTTGTGTCTGGAATTTTTTGTTTGTTTTATATATTGTTTGTGAGATCCATTTATAATATTGTTGAGTGTAGTTGTGGTTCTTTCCTTCTCTTTGCTATAGAGTATTTCACTGTGTGAATATACCATATTTTATTTATTCATTTTATTTTTATTTATTTATTTTTTTAATTCATTCATTTTAATGCTGGTGATTTTAAAGTTGGGGCTTTTACAAATGGTGCCTTTATAACTATTCTGTACATGTATTTTGATATATTAGTTACACCTCCACAGCATGAGAGATTTCCTCTGCATATTCACCAACACTTTGCATTGCCAGTTGGTTTTCATTTTAATTTTTTGTGTGTGTGTGATAATTTTTTAATTTATTTTGAGACAGAGAGCATGAGCAGAGGAGGGGGAGAGAGAGAGAGAGAGAGAGAGAGAGAGAGAGAGAGAGAGAAAGAATCCTAAGCTGACTCCTGTCAGTGCAGAGCTTGATGCGGGCTCGAACTCACGAACCATGAGATCATGATCCCAGCTGAAGTCACACGCTTAACTGACTGAGCTACCCAGGCGCCCCAGGTGTTTTTCATTTGAGCTATTCTGCTATGTAGCTGTATTCCATATAGATTTAATTTGCATTTCCTCCATGATTAATGAAATTGAGCAATGCTCATTGGCTATTTGAATATTGTGTTTTGTGAAGTACTTGTGCAAGTCTTTTGCCCATTTTTCTTTAATAAGTTGTATGTCTTTTTCTTATTGAACTTAGGAGTCCTTTATGTGTTCTGGATATGAGTCCTTGATAGATGTGTGAATTGTAAATATCTTCTCTCACTCTGAGGGATGCCTTTCCATCCTCTTAATAGCATCATTTAATTAACAGAAGTTTTTCATATTAATATTGTTGAAACCTATGTTTATTTCCTTTCAAGTTAGTGATGTGTGTGTCCTATTTAAGTAACAACTTACTCCAATATCATGAAAATGTTGTTTTCTACTGAAAACTTTATTGTTTTAACATTTAAAAAATATCTTGGGGGCACCTGAGTGGCTCAGTCGGTTAAGCATCCAACTATGGCTCAGGTCACAATCTTACAGTTTGTGAATTTGAGCCCCGCCTTGGGCTCTATGCTGACAGCTCAGCGCCTACAGCTTACTTCGGATTCTGTGTTTCCCTCTCTCTCTGCCTCTCCCTGGCTCATGCTCTGTCTCTCTCTCTCTCAAAAATAAGTAAACATTAAAAAAAATTTTTTTAAATGTCTTGTACTAAGGTATAATACAGTAAAATTCTCTCCCTTTTAGGCTGTACTTCTGCAAGTGTTTACAAAAGCATATAGTTGTGTAACCACCATAAAAATCAAGAGGCAGAACTGTTTCACTACACCCACTGAGCCACCCAGGTGCTCCTATGGGGTTTTTTAAATTAATGAAATATCCTTTAATGTCTCTTTGAATATCTCACTTTTAGTTATTTTATACACCTTGTACATTTTCTAAAAATGTTTCCTTAGGTATAAGATGTTTCATTTGCTGTGTTTATTGTCTCTCTCTTATAATATTTATTTTCTTCAGACACTTTGCGCTTTTTGGCCCTGCAATAATTTTCCTGTTAAAGTCTTTTGGGCTTCCTAGAATTTCTATTTGTGAATCTGACTTTAGGACATGAATGTTATTACCCTGCCAATTGCCCTTGGATTTCTTCCTGTGCTAAATTTGAAATATTCTTGGAGCTACAACTCATATGTCTCAATAGTATTATATATGGTATTAAATATGCATTTGGAGGGTTGATATACTCATTTCATATTATTCTGTATGTTATCTCTCTCCAAGAATTGTATACGCATCTGGTCTATTGAGTTTTCACCTACTGAATTTAAGCACAGTTACAGGTTTTTAGGAAATACTTTCCTTGTCATTCTGAAAGTTTTTATGCAAAAGGAGTTTTTACGCAAATGGAGGTCAGCAACATTTTTCTGCTATATTGGAATCATACAGAAGCTTCCCAGTGATGGGGCACCTGGATGGCTCAGTCAGTTAAGCATCCGACTTTGGCTTAGGTCATGATCACACGGTTCATGGGTTCGAGTCCCATGTCGGGCTTTGTGCTGACAGTTGAGAGACTGGAGCCTGCTTCAGATTCTGTGTCTCTCTCTCTCTGCCCCTCCCTGCTCACACCCTGTCTCTTTCTCCCTCAAAAATAAATTTTTAAAAAATGTCAATAAAAAAAAAAAAGAAGCTTCTCAATGGAAAACAAGGAGATAATCCCTGCATTTTGGCATGACAGTTTTATATCCTACTTCTCCCACTGTTGATCACTGCCTCATTTTGGCAATTTGTGTCAATAACAGAAAGTAAGCTACTGTTTCTCTGTGTTCTCATCTCAAACCCTCTCTTTTCCCTTTATTCTACCACATATTTTAAAGTTGTCTCTGGTAAAATAAATAAATAAATAAATAAATAGTTTCTGGTATATTTCTTTATGGTAATCATTAAGTTTCAAAGACCTAGACTGTTTCAATTATAGATGTTTGGTGAAGTTCCTCAATAAACTAATAAGAAGAAACAGAAACCCTGTTGATGGCTTTTTTCTTTTTCACTTTCTCAAGAGACAGAGAAAAGTTATAGAAAATTATTAAATTTAGGATTAAGTGATAATAGATCTCTTTTTATAGGAGACTGCAGAAATCATTCCTTTGATGCTATGTAAATGGGATTGTTTCTTAAGTTTGTTTTTGGATTTTTTCACCATTAATATAGAGAAATTCAACAGATTTTTAAAATTTTTTAATTTAAATTCCAGTTAGTTGATGAATGGATAAAGAAGATGTGGTGTATACATATGTATACGTATGTATGCATCTTCTTTATCCATTCATATATATATATATATATAGAGAGAGAGAGAGAGAGAGAGATACACATATACATATATATATATATATACACACACATACGTATACATATATATATACACCACATCTTCTTTATATATATATAAATATATATAAATATAAATATATAAATACATATATAAATATATAAATACATATGTAAATACATATATATATAAATAAATACATAAATACATATATACATATATACATATATATACACCACATCTTCTTTATATATATATAAATATATATAAATATAAATATATAAATACATATATAAAGAGAGATACACATATACATACATAGATATATACATACACATATAAATACATATGTATAGTTAACATACAGTGTAATATTTAACATACACTGTAATATTTCACTGTAATTTAATTTCAGGTGTAAAATTTAGTGATTCAACACCTACATACATCACCCATCTAGCCCATCTCCCCCCCACCGGTCTCCATCAACCCTCAGTTTGTTCTTTATGGTCTGTTTCTTGGTTGGTTTCTCTCTCTCTTTTTTCTCCTTTGCTTATTTGTGTCTTAAATTCCACATGTGAGTAAAATCATATGGTTATTTGTCTTTCTCTGACTGACTTATTTCACTTACTATTATACCCACTAGATTCATCCATGTTGTTGCGAATGGCAAGATTTCATTCTTTTTTTTATGGCTGAGTAACATTCCATTGTATGTATATAACACCTCTTCTTTATCCGTTCATCATTCAATGGGCTTTTGGGCTTTTTCCAGAATTTGGCTATTGTAAATAATGCTGCAATAAACATAGGAGTGCATATATCTTTTGAAATTAGTGTTTTTGTATTCTTTTGGGTAAAGACCCAATAGTGCAATTGCTGGGTCGTAGGGTAGTTCTATTTTTAATTTTTCAAAGAACCTCCATAGTGTTTTCCACAGTGGCTGCACCAGTCTGCATTCCCACCAACAGCGCACAAAGGTTTCCTTTTCTCTATATCCTCACCAACACTTCTTGTTTCTTGTGTTTTTTATTTTAGCCATTCTGACAGGTGTGAGGTGATATCCCATTGTAGCCTTGATTTGTATTTCCCTGATGATCAGTGATGTTAAGCATCTTTACATGTCTGTTTGCCATCTGTATGTCTGATTTTTGTGTGCTGATTTTGTATCCTGCAACATTACAAATTTTTTTATTAGCTGAAATAGGTAGGTTTTATTTTGGTGTATTCATTAAGATTTTCTACATATAAAATCATGTTATCTGAAAATAGAAGTAGTTTCACTCTTTTGTTTCTGAATTAGATGTCTTTATTTCCTTTTTATTGAGCAATTAATTGTTCTCGCTGGAAATTCTAGTAAAATGCTGAATAGAAAGGGTGAAAGCAGACATCCAAGACATAATCATAAGTATAATCTGTTAATGTAATACCTCCCATACAATGTGCTCTATTACACTGATTTACTTTCTTATTTTGAACCACACTTACATTCCTGGAATAAACACCACTTGGTCATAACGTATAACACTTTTAATATGCTATTAGATTCAATCTGCTAGTGTTTTACAAAGGACTTTTGCATCTATATTCATAAGAGATGTTAGTCTACAGATGGTGTTAATTCTTCTTTAAACGTTTGATAGAATTCACCAATGAAGCCATCTGGTCTTGGCCCTTTTATTTGTTGACAAGTTTTGATTATTGATTAAATCTCTTTACTTGTTATAAATATATTCAAATTTTCTGTTTGTTTTTTAGTCAGCTTTTTTTTTTTGGTTTATGTGTTTCTAGAACTTTGTCTATTTTATCTAGGTTATATAATTTGCTAGAGTACAGTTGTTCATGGCACTCTATTTTAATTAGTTTTATTCCTATCAGGTTATTAGTAATATTCCTATTTTTATTTCCTTTTTTTTAAATGTCTATTTGTTTACTTTGAGAAAGAGAGAGAGAGAGAGCAGGGGAGGGGCAGAGAGAGAGGGAGAGAGAATCCCAAGCAGTTTGCACACTGTCAGCACAGAGCCCAACACGGGGCTTGATGTCATGAATGTGAGATCATGACTTGAGCTGAAATCAAGAGTTGGACACTTCACCAGCTGAGCCACCCAGTTTCCCCCTTACTTTCCTTTCTAATTTTAGTAATTTGGGTCTTCTCTCTTTTTTTAAGTCTAGCTAAGCATTTAATTTTGTTGATATTCTCAAGGAAACAAATTTTTGTTTCATTAATTTTATTGTTTTTCTTTGTAAAAACCATTTTATTGAGGTCTAACTGACGTACAAAAAGTTGTACATATTTAGTGTATACAACTCAATGAGTTGGAGATAAGTCCATGTCCATAAAAACACCACACCGTATACCCATAAAATCACTACAACCTATGCTATAAGTCTATCCATTCCCTCCAAAAGTTTTTCTTCATCCTCTTTTATTTCTTGTGATAAGGACACTTAACATCTTCCCTTAACACAATATTATTTACTATAGGATTTTCTTTATTTAAGGCTGAATAATATTATACTGTATGAATATACTACATTTGCTTTATCCATTCATTTGTCAGTGGATATTTAGGTTGCTTCATTTCCTTTGGGTCTATTTCCAGAAGTGAGATTAATGGATCATATGATAATTCTATTTTTAATTAAAAAAAAAGTTTATTGATTTATTTTGAGAGGAGGGAGGTACAGAGAGAAGGAACGAGGGAGAAAATCCCAAGCAGGCCTGCGTTGACCTGGGGCTTGATCTCACAAACCATAAGATCATGACCTGAGCTGAAACCAAGAGTCAGACGCCTAACCGACTTTACCTTGTTTTTCATAGTGGCCACATCAATTTATATTCCCACCAACAGTGTACAATGTTCCCTCTCCTCCATATCAACACTTTTCATCTTTTGTTTTTTGTTTTCATCTTTTGTTTTGTTTTTTGATAATAGCCACTCTACAGGTATGAAGTGATCATTATGGTTTTCATTTACATTTTTCTGATGATAGGTAATGTTGAGAACATTTTCATATACCTCTCAGCCACTTGTATGGGTTTTTTTTGAAAATGTTTATTCAATTCCTTTGATTATATGAAATCTCTTGAGTTATAAGAGCTGTCTCTCTATTTTACATATATAACTCTATCAGATATATGCCTTGTATTTTCTCTCATTCTGTCGGTTGCCTTTTCGTTTTGTGCAGAAGCTTTTTAGTTCAACGTAATCCCACTTGTCCATTTTTTATTTTGTTCTCTATGGTTTTGGTCATATTGCCAAGGCCGAAGTCAAGATTTTTTTCTCTGCTTTCTTCCAGAAGTTTTTATGGTTTAGGTCTTACGCTTAAATTTTTAATCCATTTTGAGTTAATTTTTGAAAGTGGTGTAAAATAGGGTTCAATCTCATTCTTTTGCACATGGATGTCTAGTTTTCCCAACACCATTAGTTGAAGAGTTTTCCATGTGTATTTTTGGCATCCTTGTCAAAGATCAGTTGACTGTAAATGTGTTGATTCATTTCTGTGCTCTTTACTCTGTTCTATTGCTCTGTGTGTCTATTTTTCAGTATCATACTGTTTTGATTACTGTAGCTTTGTAACATATTTTGAAATCAGAGAGAATGAGGCCCTCAGCTTTGTTCTTCTTTCTCAATATGGTATGGCTACTTGGAGTCTTTTTGGTCCTAAATGAATTTTAAGATTCTGTTGTCATTTCTGTAAAAGTTGTCATTGGAATTTTGATAGGCATTGTATTGAATCTATAAATGACTTTGGGTACTAGAGACATTTTAACAATGCTAATCTTCCAGTTCATGAACACAGGATGTCTTTTCATTTATTTGTGACTACTGAAATTGTTTCATCAAAGTTTTATAATTTTAGGTGTATATGTCTTTCACCACCACTGTTGAGTTTATTCCTAAGCATTTTAGTCTATTTGGTGTTAATGTAAATTGAATTATTTTTAAATTTCTTTCTAGAAAGTTCATTGTTAGTAAATAAAAAACTCTACTGACTTTTTAATGTTGGTTTTGTCTCTGCAACTTTCCTGAATTTGTTTATTCATTCTAACAAGTTTTTTTGTGAAGTTTTTAAGATTTTCTATATATAACATTATGTCTTCTGCAAACAGGTAATTTTACTTCTTCCTTTATGATTTCTATGTGTTTTCTTTCTTTATTCTTCTTTTTTTCCTAATTGCTCTGACTAGGACTACAGTACTTTGTTGAATAGAAGTGGTGAAAATGAGAGGCATTTGGGTGGCTCAGTCAGTTAAGTGTCCAACTTTGGCTCAGGTCATGACCTCACTGCTCATGAATTCAAGCCCCACATTGGACGCTATGCTGACAGCTCAGCACGGAACCTGGAGCCTGCTTCAGATTCTGTGTCTCCCTCTCTCTCTGCCCCTCCCCTGCTCATGCTCTGTCTCTCTCACTCTCTTAAAATAAATAAACATTTGGGGCGCCTGGGTGGCTCATTCGGTTAAGCGTCCGACTTCGGCTCAGGTCATGATCTCACAGTCTGTGAGTTCGAGCCCTGCATCAGGCTCTGTGTTGACAGCTCAGAGCCTGGAGCCTGTTTCAGATTCTGTGTCTCCCTCTCTCTCTGCCCCTCCCCTGCTCATGCTCTGCCTCTCTCTCTCTCTCAAAAATAAATAGAAACATTAAAAAATAAATAAATAAACATTTAAAAACAAATAAATAAATACAAAACTTCAAGGTGCAGTTTACATGTTATAGCTTCATAAATTCATGATTATAATTTACTTGTTTGGCGTAGTCTTTTATAACATATGTTAAGCATTTTGTATATTCATTCATATATATACATTCATTTGTATATTCATTCTGTCAACAAACACTTGTTTGCCATCTTCTATTGCTAGATACTGTGTATACAATAATGAGGAAATGTGGTCTTTATCCTCATGATAGCCTACTATCTCACTTTCTTTTTTAATAAGAACATTTAATTTTTATATAACAGGACCTGTAGAAATGGACAAATCCAGAATTATGCAGTAGTTCAGTAGTGTGAGAACATTTAATTTGAATTTCTGCCATTTTCTTGACCTAGCCCTCATAGTTGCAAGAGGGTTACCACTTCTCCTCATCTCTTATTTAAAGTGAGTTCTCAAGGAAGACAAAGGGAAAATGGGGAAAGGGGGATAATCCCTTTAAATTAACTATTTTCTTTCGCACCAACAGAATCAAGTGGTTTCATTGCAACAAATATCCAACTGAGTGTAAGGGATCATTATTTCAGTACAATTAACGTGTATATCTTCATTATAATTTTATGAAATTTACATATCTTAACAGTAGTATTATGAAATGTTCTAGTTTCTACACATTTAAATGCAAAAAAAGGAATCTGATTAACATATTCAAATAAATGCACAAACAAAGCTATAGCCAAAGGTGGTGACATAAACAAGATAAAACCAGTACTTAGTGGGGAACATAATGATGACATACCTCTAGCTCTTTGATTGATATACGAAAATACAAATTTGATGTATGAATAAAAGGATATGATGTCTTTAAATTAAGTACAGATAAAGATAAACCCAATGATATGCTCTTTCAAATGAAATACTAAAATAAAAAACTTGTAAGTCAAAACAATGTAGTATATATAAATACAGTGGAATAATATTCAGTCATAGAAAGGAAGTTGTGATAAGGATGAACCTTGAAAACATCATGCTAAGAGAAGTAAGCCAGATATAAGTGAACAATATTGCTTGATTTCACTTATTTTTTTTTAAATTTTTTTTTTAACGTTTATTTATTTTTCAGACAGAGAGAGACACAGCATGAACGGGGGAGGGGCAGAGAGAGAGGGAAACACAGAATCAGAAGCAGGCTCCAGGCTCTGAGCCATCAATCAGCCCAGAGCCCGACGTGGGGCTCAAACCCGCGGACCGCAAGATCGTGACCTGAGCGGAAGTCAGACGCTTAACCAACTGAGCCACCCAGGCGCCCCTTGATTTCACTTATATGAGGTTCCTAGACCAGGTAAATTTACAGAGACAGAAAGTAGAATACAGGTTACAAGGGACTGGGGCAGGGGAGTGTTGGGAGCCATTGCTTAAATAGTACAGAGTTTCTGTTTGGAACGATGAAAAAGTTTTGGAAATAGATAGTGATGACGGTTACATAACACTTAAAGTCCTTAGTTGTACTATATACTGAATTATGCATTTAAAAAACATTAAAATGGTACACTTCATGTTATATACATTGTACCACAATAAAAAAATAAAAAAATTTAAAGAATGTAGAAAAAAATTAAATGAATTATTAAAAACAAAAAAACCAGTTAAACATGGGAATTAAGTCTAAATAATTGCTCTCACTAGAGTTATAAAACTATGTGAATGAAATAAATAATCCTTGAAAGAGAAATGGAAAACCTAAGGAAAAATTAGTGTTTATAAGAGCAATAATAATAACATGATTCTAAAATTTTTATCTTCAGGGTGTCTGGCTGGCTCAGTTGGAATAAAATGGACTCTTGACCTCGGGGTTGTAAGTTTGAGCCACATGTTGGGTGCAGAGATTAGTGAATAAAATAAATAAAACTTTAAAAAATATATAAAGAAATAAAATGAAATTTTTGTTTTGGAAACCAAATATGCAACAAGGTAAAGAGGAAAGAGAGGTAGCAAAATATTCAAATTTTTAAAATTTTCAGATGATGTTTTTCGTTGACATTGCAAAAGTGAGTTTTAAACCCTTCCCCTAGAGAAGTACCCTTTTTCTTTTTTACAATTTAACCATAGGGCCTTCAACCCAATGTGTAAAGTGGACATAAAACAAAATTGGGGTGTCAATGACATTAAATGCTCAGATTCAGCTCAATCTTCTCCAGCTCACTCCATGCACACAAACAAAGCTACACTTGAATGTTTGTCTAATTTGTCTCCGTCAATGTGGTAAGCACTTTATGATAATTGCCTCATTTAACCATAACAGTATTTCCAGAAGGCAGGACTAAGATGGGGAGCATCAATATAGGATAAGTTCAACTCATTGTCATCTGTCTCATTGAGAGACAAGAATATGGGACAGTCTAAGGCTCGAGAGGGAGCAGGAAGGAAACAAGTTACCCTCACTGGTAAATCAAGTTTTTGTGGGTCCAGAGGAGTAAAGAAAGAGGTGAGGAAGCGGAATAGAATAAATTCCAGATGTGTTATGAACAGGAATATGACCTATTTGAAAGGGAGAGATCGTGGGAGTACAAAAGAGGACAAAGTGCATCAAATGGGAACTTAATTAGCAATAATCGCGCCTCCAGTAAACCTCACTGGCTAGGATACTGCCACTGCGCAAAGCTCAAATGGGAACTTAAGAGTAACGTTAAGTGACTACCTAGGAAAAGAACAAGGAAATCCTACAGAGAGGAAAGTTACAAAGCAGCAGGAGTTTGCCATATAAGGATGTGTGAATTTCACGGATAGGAATCAAGGAGGAGGGATGCAGGTGTGCGCGCACACACACACACATACACACACAAAGTATTTAGACTATGATTCCAGTAAAGACTTACCTAACAGAAAGACTAAGCATGTCCTTAAGGGACCATCAAATTACTGTGTTTAAATGCAACTGGTGGGAATTTTTCATATTCTAAATATAAACAAACCATTAAGGGAGTAATTGTTGGGAAATAATCGAGAACCTTTTGGAGCTTCATTATTCATGTTTGAATGTTCAACATTTTTCTTTTGAACTGTGTATATGAAATAGCCCATAATGTCTTCAGAACTTGGAACAGCATGAAGGTCTTAATCTGGCCCTATGTCCTACACTACTCTTGCTCTGGTCCCTTTTCTACCTGCCACGTGTGTAAGGACCAATAACGTTCAAGTCCGGTCAATTAAGTAGTGTTCCACAACATAGTCTTAAGAGCAAAACTGACATAGAAAATTACTAGTCTTTACTCCAGAGTCATAGCCCTTCAAATCATATGAGCTTTCATGAACACATTATAACCCTCACTTTAATTGCTGCAATTCAGAGTTGCCCGCTTTTACTTCCTTTCCCTGTTTAGGAAGAGGTCATAGCCCTCACATTGACTACATTTCCTCATTCCTTCCAAATTTACTTCCTCTTCGTGCTTACTTTCTCCTTCTCTTGTGAACCCTAGAGACAGTAGCCAGGGAAGGAGGACTGTGGAAGGAAGAAGAACATGGCAAGAGGTGAAAAATTCAACCACAAATTCTCCTAAGTAATAAACTCAGCATTTCCTCTCACGCTTAGTTTCGCTGATTCCAGAAGGACTTAGCCTGTAGTCCTGCTGACACACATTTTTCTTCTATCTCGCCCTGTTTTCCTCCTGTTCTGCTTTCCCATATTTTTCTTAATTAGTCACTTATGTTTCTTCTTTCTTTTTTTAATTTTTTTTTAATGTTTATTTATTTTTTGAGAGAGATAGAGTGCTAGTGGAGGAGGTGCAGAGAGAGAGGGAGACACAGAATCTGAAGCCTCCAGGCTCTGAGCTGTAGGCACAAAGTCCGACATGGGGCCCGAACTCATGAGCTGTGAGATCATGACCTGAGCTGAAGTCAGACACCCAACCGACTGAGCCACGCAGGCGCCCCTGTTTCTTCTTTCTGAAATCATTTTGGGCGTTGTGTGTGAGGGTACATTTTTTAAAACATTGAAGAACTAAAACATTCTGCTGTCCACACACATGGCAGATGAGTTGATTGAGTAGAATTATTGGGTCATAAACACTTTAACAGTTCCTTACTGTATATCCATAGTCACCAGTTGCAGAAAATAAGTTTGGGGTCAGTATTGTTTTGTTCCGTTAGCTTATAGGTTACCTATTCATCCCCGTGTAGTTAAAATATGTTGCTAAAATAATATGTGTGATTCTCTTTTTATTATTTATTTCCTAAAGTACAATGATCCATTTTAATCTACGTGTTTCATTCTCTATTTAGAAAAATTTTGCTACTCCAATGACATATTTGATTATTTTTTATCCCATCTATTGGGATTGATAATTTAGAAAAGACCTCTATTTCCTAGGCTGTATTTCCACTCTCCATCCCCTACAGATCATTTTTGTCCTTCTCCTCAATCTTCTAATGGAGTTTCTCGGATTTAGATTCCTCTCATAAACTATTTTTCTGTACTGTCCATTAACTACTTCCTGCCATACAGATTTTAATTACATTGTTACATTTTTAATGTTCTGCAAGCCTTGCTAACTTCACCAGGCCCTCATTCCTTCACCAACTCTTCCTATTATAATTGCTCCCTTCCCATGTTTGTTTGTACATACCTCATAAAGGCAACAATATGTGGAAACCTACTGAGGATGACCTAATATCTCACTTCTTGGGAGTTGCTTTTCCTTCATGTTAATACTCCTTGTCGTATGCAATAATCCTTCATAACATAATGCTGATTTTTTTGTTCATTCACTATGTAAGGTATAAATGTGTGTCACTCACATTTACTTCCCCATATATGCATGTTAATTTGTATCCTGCAATCTTACTGAATTCATTCATTAGTTTCACCAGAGTTTTGGTGATTTAGGGTGTTCTATGTATAGTATTGTCATATGAAATAGTGACATAGAAATTGTACTTCTTCCTTTTCAATATGGATCCTTCTTGAGCTGTGGTCTTGGACAAACATTTTTATAAGTAAAATCTTTTGGCCACTATCTACATTTAAAAAAATTCCCTCCCAGAGGCGCCTGGGTGGCTCAGTCAGTTAAGTGTCTGACGTCGGCCCGGGTCGTGATCTCATGGCTTGTGGGTCCGAGACCCGCGTCAGGCTCTGTGCTGACAGCTCAGAGGCTGGAGCCTGCTTCCGATTCTGTGTCTCCATCTCTCTCTGCCCCTACCCTGCTCATGCTCTGTCTCTCTCTGTCTCTCAAAAATAAACGTTGAAAAAAAAATTTAAAAAATTCCCTCCCAGTGTTCAGTTTATTTCACCTCCCATCATCAGGACAAATAACAGAAACATTATTAAGAGAAAAAAGAGAAGTCTGATTATGTCACACTTACACAAATTAATGTGTTTGCTCTTGGACATATTGTTCAAGGCTTTTATTTTATTCTAATGTCTTCTCGATAACTTGTGGGACTGGAAATGTACTTACAAGCACTGGATAGATCTAGGCAGTTCTAGTATCTTGAGACCAAGGATGTACGGTATTCATACATGTTTTTTCTGGTTCTTTCTAAACACTACTAGGTAAGTTATTGTCAAGCAAAGGAAAAATATAAAATATGGAGTAGAAACCATATTGTGTTGAGTTCAGTTGGTTGAAAGGAAAGCAAATTGTGAGTGTAAACTGCCTTCTTACAAAGAACTCTTAAAAGGGAGAAGCAGGAGTTGCAAATCTATGCTGGAGAACATTAGGAAGCTCAAATATCAAAAACCCGAAGATGTCAAGTGCAACATGAATAAGCTACCAGGGATAAAATCCATCCAGATTTGGAGCAAAGGACCGATATTACAGGCGATGTGGAGAAAGAACAAGATCGAGAACAAGGGGGAAAGTCAGTATGGGATTAACTATAACACACAATTCACCAGCTGTGAACATAGAGTGTGATTGTGTTTGACTAGCTTAAAGAGTAAATAAAATGCTAAGCAGATAATTTTCAGAGAGACCATAAGCATGTAAGGGCATCGATAATGTTAGTTGGTTGAGAAAAATAATTTAGACTCAATATGGGAGTAATATAGGCCAGTTGCAAACCACAAAAATGTGATACTAGATAGTTTAGCTATGACAACTGTTGGAGTAAAGAGAAAAATATCCAGTCTTTTCTGGGTATAAAACAGTACGAAGACAATATCATGCTTCTGTCTCTTACATATTGGTTGGAAGAGAGGACCCCTAGTCTTTTTTTTTTTTTTAATTTTTTTTTAACGTTTATTTATTTTTGAGACAGAGAGAAACAGAGCATGAACGGGGGAGGGTCAGAGAGAGGGAGACACAGAATCTGAAACAGGCTCCAGGCTCTGAGCTGTCAGCACAGAGCCCGACGCGGGGCTCAAACTCACGGACCTCGAGATCATGACCTGAGCCGAAGTCAGCCGCTTAACCGACTGAGCCACCCAGGCGCCCCAGGAGCTCATTTATTTAGAAAAACCCATTGCCCTCTGATTATGAACGCTAAAAACACTTAGCTAAAACTTGTAGGGAAAGCTCTGCAAATAAACAAAAGAATTCTCTTCAATGGGTGTCAAGATTGTTCTTTGGTGAAATGATTTTAGATTATTATCTTTCTTTTTTCTACTCTTAGGAGTACTGAGACCTGGTGAAGAAGTACTATTAGAGAGTGGCTTCTGATCTGAATAGAAACAAGTTTGAGAAACATGGCACAGGGAATCCCTGTGACTTGGCAAGGGTAATGGACACAAGGGCAAGAATTATCCTATCTCATCTTATCTTATCTTATCTTATCTTATCTTATCTTATCTTATCTTATCTCATCTTGTTTATTTATTTTGAGAGAGAGGGAAGGAGGGGCAGAGAGAGGAGAGAGAGAGAATCCCAATCAGGCAATGCGGGCTCTAAATCACTAACTGAGATCATGACCTGAGCTGAAATCAAGAGTCCAGCGCTTAACCAACTGAGCCGCCCAGATGCCCCGATATTCAATTTTAAATTTCCATTTTGTTTTCCCTTGATTTCTTTAAATCTTCATTAATGAATGATTAGCAGAAATATTAGGAAGAAACACGGCAAGAGAATAGAGGTGATCCTAAAGAAAGTTCGAGAAGTGACTTGAGAAGTAATCGAAACATGCACTGAAGAGTTTCAGAAATTTTAGGCACGGGGACTAAATTCATTGCATGACCACAAGGTAAAGGCTCAGATCATAGATGTTTAAGAATTAAGGGAAAAGTTGACTTTAGATGTGTGCATCTTTTGTGTCCACTTGAGATACACATCTGGTTTTCCATGTTGCTCCTCATTCGCTTTCTGAATTATCTATCTTTCAAATGTAAACATATTTCCCTGACTAAACTCTTTCATTACATTCTCCCCTTCCATACAGTCAATATTCCTTGCTTTTCTTTTATTTCCTAACTTTCAAATATAAATCCTTCTACATCTTTAGATAACTTACACTTTATTCGTACAACTTCCAAATTCCCAAGGTTGTCATATTTTCACATGCCTCAAAGCCTTTGTACTACTTATATCTATGGCTGGAGTATTTCCTCCTCTATCTATATGACTATTGATGCAGTTTCAGATTTAGCAGAGGACAGAGCTTTCTGGACTCCATTGACGTTAAAAGACATCTATCCATGCTCTTAAAGTACCCATACACACTGCCATCCAAACTTATCCCAAACTCTGTTGTAGGTGTTGATTTTCTTGTTTATGGTGCCTAGTTCATCTGTGAATCCATACCAACTATCCCAGCGATAGTTAGCATCTACTGGGTGATCAGTAAATATTTCCTAAGTGATTGAAGATATAAAGAAATTAGGGAGCCACATATTATTTTTAAAAGATACTCCTTTTTGGGGTCCCTGGGTGGCTCAGTCAGTTAAGCATCTGACTTTGGCTCAGGTCATGATCTCACAGCTCATGAGTTCGAGCCCCATGTTGGGCTCTGTGCTGACAGTTCAGAGCCTAGAGACTGCTTTGGATTCTGTGTCTCCCTCTCTTTCTGCCCCTTCCCAGCTCACACTCTGTCTCTCTCTGTCTCTCTCTGTCTCTCTCTCTCTCTCTCTTAAAAATAAACATTAAAAAAAATTTTTTAAAGATACTCCTTTACTTTTAATATACAAATAAACTCTATGATACACTAGTCATAAATAAAGTACAATTTTTGTTTGATTACTTCAGAACTTTTAGTATATGCATAGGTGTATATGTATATATATACACACACACAAATATTTTCAGACATTTATATAATGTAATCATACTATAATATTCCATGTTCTGGTTTTCTCACTAATAAAATAGCATGGATTTTGCAAATCCACACATAAAACATGCCAATATTATTTTTAACAGCTGCATAGTATTCCATCGAATGGATATTCTAAATTTTGCTGACAACTTTCTCCTCTTACTGGACACATGCTTGTTTCAAAAGTTTTGTGATGCCACATGACTCTGAATATTTGTATTTGCATACTTGTCCACTTGCTTCCTTAAAATCTGTGTCTATGAGTGAAATCTTAAATTTCTTGGACTTAAGGATTCAACAGTAAACGCGAGGTGGAGGGAAAGTCTGTGCTGTGTACATTTTGTACCCAATTCTTATTATGGAATAAAAGGCTGAGGTTTTTGGCAAATAACTGGGTGTGATGTTCCTGGTTTTTGCAAACAGCTGCTTTCAAAAAGGGAAGAACATTACACTCCTAGAGAATCCATTTATGAAAATATTCATCTCTCTGCTGACAAAATATAAGGCAATTGTACAAAGATGAACGGAGAACTCACATACCACTTTTGGAACTCAATAGGAAAACTAAGTTTGGTTCTTGCCTAACTTATTTTTTTTTCCTAGAGACAATAAGAGGAAAGATTCGTTTTATCACAAATAAGTGACAACATCCTTATATCAAGAGTACTAACGATAAGAAAAAAATACAAATACCTCAGAACCCCGCCAACTTATAATTTGCCCATTTGAACTGGCACTCTCCTAAGGATTTAAGTTTTGCTTGAAATGGAGATTTTCCCTTCTTTCCAACTCCTTCCGCCTACATGAAAATTTCTGGTCTCTGGGACGGTGTTCATCGTGATGGAAAATTGTGTGATTCATTTTCTCCTTGTCTTAAGGATTTGGGGATCTTTTTATTTTTTATTTTTTAATTTTTTTTTAATTTTTTTTAAATGTTTATTTATTTTTGAGACAGAGAGAGACAGAGCATGAATGGGGGAGGGGCAGAGAGAGAGGGAGACACAGAATTGGAAGCAGGCTCCAGGCTCTGAGCCATCAGCCCAGAGCCCGACGCAGGGCTCGAACTCACGAACCGTGAGATCGTGACCTGAGCTGAAGTCGGATGCTCAACCGACTGAGCCACCCAGGTGCCCCCTTTTTTAATTTTTTTTATTTTTAATTTATTTTTAATTTTTTTAATGTTTATTTATTTATTTATTTTTCAATATATGAAATTTATTGTCAAATTGGTTTCCATACAACACCCAATGCTAATCCCAAAAGGTGCCCTCCTCAATACCCATCACCCACCCCCCCCTCCCTCCCACCCCCATCAACCCTCAGTTTGTTCTCAGTTTTTTGTTGTTGTTGTTGTTTTGTTTTTTTAAATTTTTTTTTAACGTTTATTTATTTTTGAGACAGAGAGAGACAGAGCATGAACGGGGGAGGGTCAGAGAGAGGGAGACACAGAACCTGAAACAGGCTCCAGGCTCTGAGCTGTCAGCACAGAGCCCGACGCGGGGCTCGAACTCATGGACCGCAAGATCATGACCTGAGCCGAAGTCGGCCGCTTAACCGACTGAGCCACCCAGGCGCCCCTTGTTCTCAGTTTTTAAGAGTCTCTTATGCTTTGGCTCTCTCCCACTCTAACCTCTTTTTTTTTTTCCCTTCCCCTCCCCCATGGGTTTCTGTTAAGTTTCTCAGGATCCACTTAAGAGTGAACACATATGGTATCTGTCTTTCTCTGTATGGCTTATTTCACTTAGCATCACACTCTCCAGTTCCATCCACGTTGCTACAAAAGGGCCATATTTCATTCTTTCTCATTGCCACGTAGTACTCCATTGTGTATATAAACCACAATTTCTTTATCCATTCATCAGTTGATGGAATTGGGGATCTTTTTAGAGAGAGTTCAAAAAGTGTTTTAACTCTGAGGAGGATATGTTTAAGTGGAAAGGAAAACAAGCCTGGAGTCAAAAATGTCAGTTTCAGTTCTTGTTCTTCTACATAATAATCATTGTTGGGTAAGCCACTTAACTTAGAAGCTTCAGTATTCTTATCTGCAAGGTGAAGAAATTATTGTTTCACAAGGTAGTTGGTGAGATGAAATGAGGCAACCTGCCTGTAAATGGACCATGCTTTACCTGAGTAAAGAATGAGTCATCTGAGTCATTGGGATGCCTGGGTGGCTCGGTCTGTTAACCCTCCAACTCTTGATTTTGGATCAGGTCATGACCTCATGGTTTTTGAGTTTGAGTCCCCAATCGGGCTCCGCGCTGACACTACAGAGCCTGCTTGGGATTCTTTCTTTCTCACTCTCTTTGCCCCACCCCTGCTAATGCTCTCTTTCTCTCTCTTTCAAAATAAATAAATTAACCTTAAAAATTAAAACAAAAAAATAAGAGTGGGTCACCTGCAATCGTTGGTAGTCAAGATTGGCTTAGTTTCCTTCTCTTTGCCTGTGACTTGTCGGAATTCAGTATGTACTAGTCCTCGCGGTCCCTGGGAATGTTTTGCTTCCTCATGTACAATATCTGACTTTTAAAGTCACTTTTTCTTAATTTTAAAAGAAAAGGTCTAATTCTTTCCAATTTTCATACCCATCTTCCAGACCTTATGGTTTGGCAGGAAGTAAAAATGACTTTGCAAATGCCTGTTTTCTCATCTGGATATCTTACCCTGTAAGCCACTCACACCGGCAATCCTGTTTTCTTGCACGTGTAGAGCATCAGCATTTTTTTTTTTTTTTAGTTGTATGAATTTTTTTTTTAATTTTTTTCAATATATGAAATTTATTGTCAAATTGGTTTCCATACAACACCCAGTGCTCATCCCAAAAGGTGCCCTCCTCAATACCCATCACCCACCCTCCCCTCCCTCCCACCCCCCATCAATCCTCAGTTTGTTCTCAATTTTTAAGAGTCTCTTAGAGCATCAGCATATTTTGATGAACCAAGGGAAGTGCCCTCAATCCTGCAGTCTTGCCTGACGGCTACAACTGGTTTCCACCTCGCCTCATATTCTAAGTTTCTGTTTCTGATACTCAAAGGAACACTTGCTCTGTCCTATGTCCTAAGTGGTCATTCTTATTTGGTCAGACTAATTTCCCCCACTTCAGTCATTCCTACACCTTCACTATTTACTGGACCTAATTTTAAAATGACTTACTTTTATATCCTGCTTTTTTTTTCTTTTCGCTTTAAATCATAGATGACTACATTGAAAATTAACTTATTATTGTGTGCAAATTTGGCCAGGAAAGAATGCAGCTGAAAAGCCAAAGCCTCTAGCTCAAAAGGTACTTTTGGAAATGAACCATTTAGGATGGTTTCCGGGGGCAACTTCCAATGTAATAATATCCTAGCTTAAATATTTTCTAGTTTTCTTTCATTTAATTACTTATTTATTCACATAATTATTTAAAAATAAGGTCATCTCTCGTTATTGAACCAGAATTTGTTTTGAGCCCTTAAGTAAAGTACCAAGAGCAGAGTTAATAGATTTTCCTTTTTAAAAAGATCCTCTCAGGGCGCCTGGGTGGCTCAGTCGGTTAAGCGGCCAACTTCGGCTCAGGTCATGATCTGGCGGTCCGTGAGTTCGAGCCCCGCTTGGGGCTCTGTGCTGACCGCTCAGAGCCTGGAGCCTGTTTCAGATTCTGTGTCTCCCTCTCTCTCTGACCCTCCCCCGTTCATGCTCTCTCTCTCTCTGTCTCAAAAATAAATAAAAAACATTAAAAAAAATTTTTTTAAAAGATGGTCTCATAGATTTTTGTATATAAAATTATGACATTGTAATTGGCTAAGCTCTAAATTAGACTGTAAATTCTTTGAGGATAGGGATCGTGTTTACTTTATTCCTTGCACTTACCAACGCTGCTGGCATAGACAGAGTTGCATTAATTAAGTTACAGAATGAATGTACTAACAGATCCTTGAAGTGAAAATTTTTTCCTTTATCTCAGACATTATCTCAGAACAAGATCCAATGAGGAACTGTATAAAAAATGTTTTTTTAGTTTTTACAAATTTTTAAAATGTTTTATTTATTTTTGAGAGAGAAACAGAGTGCGAGCAAGAGAGGAGAGAGAGAGAGGGAGACACAGAACTGGAAGCAGGCTCCAGGCTCTGAGCTGTCAGCACAGAGCCCGATGCAGGGCTTGAACTCAAGGACTGTGAGATCGTGACCTGAGCCGCGATAAAGAGCTGGATGCTTAACCGACTGAGCCTCCCAGGCACTCTTATATAAAAAATGTTTTTAAAAAAATACTTTGAAACTTCAATCATTCTTCTAATCATTTATTCAGTAAACTTATTTTTGTTTAGTGCTTAATATTGTGTACCAGACTCAAAAAAATTGCTGATATATGAGTGGCTTTTAACTGTACCCTGTGACCAGTTTTGTAAACCTAAATTTTGTTTTTGATAATTTTGTTCTGGAGTTCATATTCTACATGTCTATTGATATTGTCTATCCCTTGCAATTTTCCTTACAGACCTTAATGACACAGTCCTACTTTCCTCTGTATTTTATTCCAAACTCTTGTCTTTTTTAGAACTGTGTTTTTCTTTACATTCCCTGAGTTTTTACATGCTATTAGCTGCTAATTTGGTAAAGAAATTTCTGTTAGATTATTAACAGATACTAATGAATTCATATGTTATTACTCTATGACAAAATATTTGTATTTTTATCTCAGAATCAGCTCATTACATTTTTCCCCCTAATATTTTCTGATTGATATAAAGTTTTTCCCAAGATAAAATTGCTTTGTACACACTTTAACCTTATGTATGAAAAGGTAAAATATGACACATATTTCAAAAATTGTTTAATCCAGATGGTTGAATATAATATCTTCTCACCCAAAGGTGAAATCGTCAATATCTGAAAGTGATTGCAGTAAAAACTGTTGACATTCATTTTTACACAAACGCAAAGTAAATTGGAGGAAATGTTTGCTAAGAGAGTGACTAAAAGGTAAAAGTCATGTTTGATTGGACAACTTTTGAAAGGGAGTCAAATAAGAGAAAAAGCAAATAAAAAAATCTGTGGAACTACTGTTCTAAATCAAAAATAGTAAACAGGCAAAAGATTCTAAAATATAATGTTTCCTAAAGACTGAGAAGTAAGATTTAGAGTGTTGTGAAACAAACTATAAACCTCAAATATGCATACATATTTCAAAAGTGTCTTCTCAGGATGCAAGTAACTTGAATGATCCTCCAGTATTGTGGCAAGTAACAGAACTCACATTTCTCCCTCCTCCTCTTTCCAGTTCAACCTAGCAGATCAAGAATTCAAACTCCCATTCATGGCGATTCCATTTATTTCTCAGCAAAAGGCACCGGTTAAATCTGTAAACCCTTTCTTCTTTCTACATGGTCCCATTGGAACTTTATACGTGCTATGGCGATAGAGGACCCAAATCAGTGCAACTAGGTAGGGCCTTTCATCTGCTCTAGGTTCTTGTTTTTCTTGTCACTTGTCTGATGATAAGTTAAGTTAAAAATGATCTGCCCTGCCTTAATTTCTAAGACCACACAAGCTGAACCTTTTGATGTTCACAATATTATTGTGAATATTATTCCCCTTTCTGAAACCACTAGCCCTTGACTGTGTCTGTTCCTGGAAATTGCAGTGACCAAGATCTTGTCATCTGTAGTGTTTCTTTAGAACGCTTTCACAGGGACTAGAAGTTATTAATGCAGTGGTCCGGTTTAAAAAAAAAAAAAAAAAAAACTGGGATGGAAAGAATGGGAAGTAGACTTTTCTTGGTAGAATTGCAGTGTAATTGTTTCTGGAATTAGTAATAGTGATGAATTGTTACACAACGACAGGGAAGTTCTGAGTGGGTGACCCAGAGAGACATTGAGGCTGGATTTTGCTCTGTTCCTGTTGTTTGTCTTGTGTATCTCCCCTGGCTGTGATCACTGCTGGAAAAAAAAAAAAATGACACAACTGAGCAGATAGGTTTTAAATAAACACCTCAGTCCTCATCTGGGTCTTCCATTTTGTCAGGCACTCTACCACAACCTGTGCTATGTCACTTATTCATATTTCCTACACAAAAATGAAAATTACTTCACTGAAACTCTACATCAACTCAATATTGACCTCCACATCACAAATCCAAAAAAACTCTCTTTAGTCCTCAGATCCTTTGACACAGCAACTCTTCTCTTTTTTTGTTCCTAATATTTTCTTTTCTTGACTATGGAGCCTCACTCTCGAGGGTTTTCTCAATGTATCTGAGCATTCTTTCTCTGTTTCTTTGGAAAACCATTTCTCCTCCATCCCACCATTCTATGTTGGAGTTTCTTCAATGTTCATCATTACCGAGGCTCTCGTGGTAAGTGATCTCTTCAATTTTCACGTCTTTAATTGCCATCTAAACACTTCCAAACTTACAACTCTGGTCTAGTTGGCTCCTCTACAATTCTTAGTTGCAAGTATATTGTTTTCTCATTGCTTCCTCTTGGATGTCTCAAAGAGACTTCAACTGTCACATGTCTGGTTCTAGCTCACTGTCTTTCGTTCCAGTCTGTCGTTCCTCCAGTATTCTTTACCATAGTTCATGACAACCTTACTGGTGGTTCAATCCATCATCTTGAATTCTCTCATCCCTCATCATCAACTACCAAAGTTTATCTTTTGGACTATGAGAGTGTACTTTGCCCATATCCGCTGTTTTCTTCTTTCTCTGTTCTTGGGTCTCAAGTAGGTACAGTTGAATCAATGATAATCTTTGGGCTATGGCACTTTATCATTATTGGTACATGAATACACTTTATTTATTTATTCAGTCAGTGAGTCATTTATTTATATGAACAATTAATCACAGATGAACCCACTGCTACATCCCATCATCCACACCATATGTCCTTCCTTACTGAAAACTCTAAGAGTCTCTTGTCTGGCATTATTACCCCTACTTTTGCCCTTTTGTAAGCTCTTTTTATAACATAGCTCGAGTAATTGTTGGAAACAGAAATCTGATTATATTACTACTCTGCAACCACTCAGGATCTTCTTTATGCTCTTAATGGAAAATTCTTTTTTTTTAAATTTTTTTTAAAGTTTATTTATTTTTGAGAGAGAAAGACAGAGTTTGAGCAGGGGAGGGGCAGAGAAAGAAGGAGACACAGAATCTGAAGCAGGCTCCAGGCTCTGAGCTGTCAGCACAGAGCCCGATGCGGGGCTCGAACTCATGGACCGTGAGATCATGACCTGAGCTGAAGTCGGACGCTCAACCGACTGAGCCACCCAGGCGCCCCTTAATGGAAAATTCTTAACATGGCCTTAAGTGTTCTATGAGAACTATTTCTGCCCTGCCTCTGAACTCAACAAATGCCAATCTTATCCTGTTTCTATGTTGCAAATATACTGGATTTTTAGCTCCTTCAGTGCACCAAGGCTGTTTCTTATCTCCTGGACTTTAAACGTACTTTTCCTTTTACCTGGAAAGTCTTCCACTTTTCCATTGTAGCCATCTAACTCATCCTTCGGAGCTCAACTTAAAGGACATTTTTCTTGGATGTCATACAAATCCTTTAGAATTGTTTGCAGGGTGTTAAATCCCCTTGTTATGCTCCTGCCCTGTATATTACATAGAACACTTTATTAGCTAATATTTATGTCTGTCATTCCTCCTAATGAGGAATGCTCAATGAGATTAGAAGCCTTGAATGAATTAATTTCTAATGTATTCCAAGAAACAGGGTACTTGATACAAATAACATATGAATATATTTGTTTATTAAATGCAAAAATATAATGTATGGAGTAGAAACCATATTGCATTGAGTTAAGTCGGATGAAAGGAAAGCAAATTGTGAGTATACACTGCTTTTTCACAAATAAATTTTAAAAGGGAAAAGCTTGACTTGCAAGTCTATGATGAAGAACACTGGGAAATGAATAATCAAATGCTGACGGTGTTGAAAACAACATGAAATCTAAGCTCCCAAGGATAAAGTCAGAGTCCAGATTTAGAGCAAAAAGCTTATATTGTAGGCGATGTGGAGAAAGAGCAAGAAAAGATTAAGAACAAGGAGAAAGGTCAGTGTGGGATTATCCATAACATGTAATTCAATAGCTATTGTATATATATGGTGCAGTTGAGTTTGACTAGCTGAAATAACTAAATGAAGGCTGAGAAAAATGATAATTTTCTGGGGCTATAAATGCATAAGGGCATTTACAATGTTTCTTTGTAGAGAAAAACAATTTAGACTCAATATGGGAGTGATATAAGCCAGTTATGAACTGTGAGGGATAAAGAGAAAGCTATCCAATCTCTGGCTGGTAGTAAAACAGTATGAAGAAAAGATCTTGATTCTGTCTCCTACATATTGTTTGGAAAGCAGGACCCCTCATCCTGAAACACTCATCAATTTGGAGAGATAATCAAGTTAGTAAGTGCAGCATAAATAAAGCATATTGGTACATGACAAAGACTGTCACAAGGCAGGGGCAAAGCAGAAGTCCGTTTACTAGAATTGGGGGGAAAGAAATCAGAGTTTGATGGAATCAGAGTCAGCGATTAGTCATAAGCCTCCTGCAATGAACTATTCATATGCAACGTACACACTTTGTATGTTCAATGTAAATGATGAGTTTGCAAATGTATAGCTTAAATTTGTGCTCAGTATGCTAGAATATGAAGAGAAAATAATCTGAGAACAAGGGCAGCACTGAGTGAGGGCCAAGAGCATAAAGGATTCAGAAGACATTGCACTCTGGGGTTTTGAGGGGAAGGGAAATCAGATACAAGGAAGGGATGAAGAACTATCCAGAAAGGCTAAAATAATAATAGTTGAAAAATCTGAAAACAAGGGACTTTTGGCACCTATCACAAGGATAATCAGATGTAGATGGCCATTCTCCATGAACTGCAATGGAAGACTAGACAATTACCTGAGGAAAGGAAAAGTGGAACTTGAACTTGCTCAGTGCTACGGAGACTGTGTCTTAGGCAAATTAGGAAGAGAACACGGGTATTCTCTAGGGGTGGGTGATGGAGGACTAAAGAAAAAGCATATGTTTGTTCCTGATTTGTATAATAATACTATAAACCTGCAACTGATATGTAGAGATTTGAAACAGCATAAAACACTAGGTGATTCTGACACAGCCAAGGGCTTCATTCTAGAAGGGATACAATGAGAATATGGGCGCAGTGACTTTACTAACAAGCCCCAAATCTGTTTCAAAACTCCAAAGAAGTTCCAAAATCTGGTACTACCCTACTTCTCTATTTCTCTTCCTTCTTCCATCTGCCATGCACAGGCCCATATAAAAAGGTCACAGATTGCCAACGAAATTATGTTCTAACTTCCAGGTCCACCTAAATGTCTTTTTTTTTTTACATATTCAGTTCCTCCAAAACTGACTCTCACTGGACGGTTTGCCTTGCGCCTTGAGCTGTTGTAAACCTGAAAGATGGAGCTGACTTCTCCCTTTCTTTTATCTCCCACTAATAATTGCTCACTAAAACTTTAATAAACAGCTTTATTGAGGAATAATTGATATACGCTAAACTGTGCACACTTAAAGTGTTCAATTTTTTAGTTTGATGTAGGTGTATGCCTGTGAAGCCATCAACACAGTCAAGACAATGAACATATCACTTACCCCAAAAACTTTCATCATAATTACCCCCTGCTGTAATCCCTCCTTTCCACTCTTCCCGATCTATCCCTAAGCAAGCACTGCTTCCAGTCACAATAAATTGGTTTGCATTTTCCAGAATTCTATGTAAATAGAATCATAAAGTATGATTCCTTCCTCTTGTAGGGTATATCAGTAGTTTATTTTTTTTTTATTTTTTTAAATGTTTATTTTTGAAGGAGAGAGATACAGAGCTTGAGCAGGGACGGGGAGAGAGAGAGAGAGAGAGAGAGAGAGAGAGAGAGAGAGAGAGAGAATCTGAAACAGGCTCCAGGCTCTGAGCTGTCAGCACAGAGCCTGACACAGGGCTCGAACTCACAAAATGCGAAGCCATGACTTGAGCTGAAGTCAGATGCTTAACCGACTGAGCCACCCAGGTGCCCCAGTAGTTTATTCCTTTTTAATGTTGAGTAATATTCCACTGCTTGTTTACTCGTTCACCAGTTGAAAGACTTTTCATTTGTTTCTAGTTTTGTCTATTACAAATAAAACTGGCAGAAATATTCAAGTCATTAAAGGGACATATGTTACCATTTCTCTTAAGTAAACTTAAGAGTTTGTTTAATATTTAAAAAAACAGTCAAACTGGTTTTAAAAGTGGTTACATTATTTAAATTCCCATTAAGACTATATGATGGGGAGTGGGAGGGAGGGGAGGGTGGGTGATGGGTATTGAGGAGGGCACCTTTTGGGATGAGCACTGGGTGTTGTATGGAAACCAATTTGACAATAAATTTTAAAAAATAAAAAAAAAATAATACACACACACACACACACACGCACACAAGACTATATGAGAGTTCCAGTTCCTCAACATTCTCAACAACATTTGGTGTAGTCAGTCTTTGTAATTTTAGACATTCTAATAGGTATGTAAGTTGTATCTCCTTGTGGATTTCTCAGTTTTCTTAAGGACTAATGATGTTGAGAATTACTCCATGTGCTTATTCACCATCCTGGAAATTCCTTGGTGAAATTCTGTACGAAATTATTGTATTTTTTTTAAGCTTATTTATTTGTTTTGAGAGACAGAGATGGAGAGTAAGCAGGGGAGGGGCAGAGAGAGAGGGAGACAGAGAATCCCAAGCAGGCTCCACATTGTCAGTGTGGAGCCCGACATGGGGCTTGAACTCACAATTCACAAGATCATGACCTGAGCCAAAACCAAGAGTCAGATGCTTCATGGACTGAGCCACCCAGGCACCCTGAGAATTCTTTATAAAATTTGAATACGAGTCGTTTATCAAATACATGATTTGCAAGCATTTTCTCCCAGTCTATGGCTTGTCTTTCATTCTTTTGTGATTTTTGAAGAGCAGAGCTTTTTCATTTTGATGATATCCAATTTATCAAATTGTTGTTTTATAACTCATGCTTTTGGTGTTAGAAAATCTTTGCGGAACGTAAGGTCACAGAGATTTTCTCCTGTTTTTTTTGTTGAAAAATTTTGTAGTTTCAGGTTTTCAATGTATGTTTATGATCCATTTTGAGTTAATTTTTGTATTATATGATGTAAGGATTGAAATTCATCTTACTGCGTGTGGGTAGCCAGTTGTTCCAGCATCATTGGTTGAAAAATATATTCTTTGTCAAAAATCAGTTATTCATATATGTGTTGATTATACTAATACAACACTCCCTTTATTATGGTAGCTTTATTAAAAAATCTTGAAATAGGATAATGTTAACCTTCCAACTTGTTCATCATTTTCAACTTTGTTTTGGCTATTCTAGACCTTTTGCATTTTCAAATAAATTTTAAAATTTATTTGCCAATTTCTATCCTTGATTTGGTTGGGATATTGATTTTGGTTAAATTTAATTTATAAATCAATTTGGAGAGCATTGACATTTCAATAATACTGTCTTCTAACCCAAGAACACAATACATCTCTCCACTTATTTAAGTTTTTCTTAACTTCTCTCCATAATGTTGTGTAGTTTAGAGTGTATATGATTTTCACATTTTGTCATATCTATCACAAAATTTTTTGGGTAATTTTGATACTATTACAAATGGGATTTACTCTTTCAGTTTCAATTTCTGATTTGTTTTGTGTGTTGATCTTGTATCCTGCAAATTTGCTAAACTCAACTATTTGTTCTATCAGTCTTTTTCGTAGATTCCACCAGATATACTACAGAGATAATCATATTCCTTCAAAGAAAAAAAAAGACTATTTTACTTCTGCCTTTTCAGTATGAATGCCTTTTATTTATTTTCCTTGCCTTATGAAACTGGACAGCACCTCCAATACAGTGTTGAATAGAAATGTTGAAAGTGTCTTGTCTTGCTCTTAATCTAGAGAGAAAGCATTTAGTCTTGCAACATTAAATATGATTTTAACTGTAAGTTTTTTATAGGTGCCCTTTAAATATTTAGTTTTCTGAGAGTTTTTATTGGAAACTGAAATTGCATCTTGTGAAAGACTTTTTACATCCGTCAAGTTGAACAAATTGTTTTTTCTGTGTAAGTGTTGTAACATAATGAGTTATGTTAATTGACTTTTGAATGTTAAATTAACCTTATATTCCTAGGATAAACCCTGCTTGGTCATGACATAGATAGTTATTTATATATTGTTGGATTTCATTTGCTAACATTTTGCTTAGATTTTTGCATATACACTTGTGAAATATATTCATTTGCGATTTTCTTTCCTTTTAATGTCTTTTTCTGGTTTTGATATCAAGGTACACTGGCTTCAAAGGGCATGTTGGAAAGTAGTGACCAATCTTTATTTTCTGAAAATGTTTGTTTAGACTTGGTATTATTTTTTTCCTTAAATATTTGTTAGGATTTACCAATGAAGCCAATGGGGCTTGGAATTTTCAATGTGGGAAGATTTTTTTTAGGATTTTTTACAGGCTATTTCTCCTTTAGTGGGCTTTCATAGTCTGTCTTTTAAGGAATTTGTCCATTTCATACAGGTTGTCAATTTATTGGCAAAATTTTTTATATTTCCCTCTTCTCCTTTTTAATTCTGTAGACTTTACAGTGATTCCCATTCTTAATATTCCCATTCTTAATATCAGTATTCTTAATACTGATCATTCTGGCTTTAGTTTTATCCATTTTTTTGTATTCTCTTTAGTATTTCCTGTCTTCTACTTACTTTGGGTTGGATTTTCTTTTTTCTTTTCTTTTCTTTTCTTTTTTTTCATGAAGATAAACTCTTTTCTTCTTTACATATTTATTTTGGATATGCCTTACCTAGATTAAGAAAAAACACAGATTTGAAAAGCACAATATCCCTTTTATTATAATTTATTTATATATAACTTTTTCAACCTAGATTCAGATAACTACCTGTCTTTCCCATCAAAAGAGAAGGATCCTGTACGTTACGACAGGTACAAAAAGGGCATTAGGGAATAAAATATTTTAAATTAATCCAAGTTAATTTAAATTAATCCAATTAATCCAATTGGAAATTTCTCCTATTTTCCTGAGTACCTTGGAAAGTGGAAAAAGACAGAAGGAGAGAAAAATGGTACTTCAAAGAACCAGACTGTAATAACCTTAGCTGGGTTTACTACACTCTTTATATTTCTTCCAACGGGTACAAAGGAGGTTCTAGTACTCTACGTAGTTGCTTTTCCATACCTGAATTTTGTGTTTTAACTCCCAGTAATCCTGGCTAGTGTTTATGCAAACTCTCTGAAGCATAGTATGTCACAATTATGCAGAATAACCGTCTCAATGATACAGAATAATATGCAACCACAAACAAGGGAGAAGCACATCTCCCAGAAGTAATCCTTAGATCTCAACTACATTTTCCGAATTCAGAAGTGCCAATTCAAGATGGAGAATATGCAGTGGGAAGAGTTATTAAAACAGTAATACAGGGGCGCCTGGGTGGCTCAGTCGGTTAAGCGGCCGACTTCGGCTCTCGGTCTGTGAGTTCGAGCCCCGCGTCAGGCTCTGTGCTGACAGCTCAGAGCCTGGAGCCTGTTTCGGATTCTGTGTCTCCCTCTCTCTGACCCTCCCCCATTCATGCTCTGTCTCTTTCTGTCTCAAAAATAAATAAACGTTAAAAAAATTTTTTTTTAATTAAAAAAAACCCCAAAAAACAGTAATACAATTTGACTAAGAGTAGGAAATGCAAAATTTTAAGATTAAGAGACCTCCTTGGAAGGACACTGAAGTAAACATCATGAGAAGCAGACGGGGAAAGGGAAGAAAGCCTCACATAAGACAGTTTTTACTTGCACTCTTCTGTGCTAGCATCCCTTTCTCAAAAGGAAAAAAGATAAAGTCTATGGGCAATATTTTTTTCCTTTGAGAAGAAAATTGAAGCCTCCTTTACTATATACCTTCACAGACTTACAATATAAATTTATTATTTTATTTACCTTTATTACTTGTGTGATTAAGTTTTTTTAGAAGTATGACTAACAGGGGCACCTGGGTGGCTCAGTCACTTAAGTGTCGAACTTTGGCTCAGGTCATGATCTCACAGTTCGTGGGTTCGAGCCCTGCGTCGGGCTCTGTGCTGGCAGCTCAGAGCCTAGAGCCTACTTCCGTTTCTGTGTCTCCCTCTCGTTCTCTGCCTCTCCCCCATGCATGCTCTTTATCTCTCTCAAAATAAATAAACATTCCATAAGAGACTCTTAAAGACTGAGAATAAACTGAGGGTTGATGGGGGGTCAGAGGGAGGGGAGGGTGGGTGAGGGGCATTGAGGAGGGCACCTGTTGGGATGAGCACTGGGTGTTGTATGGAAACCAATTTGACAATAAATTCCATATTAAAATAAATAAATAAGTAAATAACCATTAAAAAATTTTAGAAGTATGACTAATGGGCATGTGTATCTCATTTTTACAAGTTTCGTTGTGTCATTTATTTTTCTTTTAGGGGTTTTTAATAGTCACCTAGATCAGGCTTTGGACACTTTGATGTACTTATGAACCACCGGGGAACACTAATACGAGACAGATTCTGATTTACTAGCACTGAGATGGGGCCTGAGACTCTCCATGGCCAACAGGCACAAGGTGATCCAGATGAGGAGCTGGGACCCATACTTTGAGAATATGCACCTAGATTATGTCTTTTCACTGTGAGTCAGTCTCCAAGGGAATATTTTCTTGATGGAGAAAGCAAAAGAAAATGCATTCTCAGTTCACTCAGCCTGCAGTGTATTACTGTGCACTGTTTCTTTACTCTTTTACAACTTTTAATAAAACGAATTATACTTCTAGTACAGTGAAAGGGGACTGTTTTAATTTGATTACTTTATATAACTACAAAATTACTTCATTTGGATATTGGCCCAAGTATCCAAATTCTGAAAGAATAATGCTGAGGCAGTTCATAATTTATTTATTTTTTTTTGGTGGATCAGTTGTTTGATTGTCTTTGATCATATCTTTTTCTTTTTTTCCCCTCTTTTCAAATTTTTATTTAAATTCTAATCAGTTAACATACACTGCAATATTGATTTCAGGAGTAGAATTCAGTGATTCATCACTTGCATTACACTCAGTGCTCATCACAATAAGTGCCCTTCTTAATACCCATCACCCTTTTAACCCATCCCCTGCCTACCTCTCCTCTAGTAACCCTCAGTTTTTCTCTATTATTAAGAGTCTCTTATGGTTTGCTTCCCTCTCTCTTTTTCACTTTCCCACATTTTCATCTGTTTTGTTTCCTAAATTCCCACATATGAGTGAAATAATATATTTGTCTTTGACTGGCTTATTTCGCTAAACATAATACATACACTCTACCTCCATCCATATTGTTGCAAATGGCTAAATTTCATTCTTTTTTATGGGTGAGCAATTTTCCATCATATATATATATATATATATATATATATATATATATATATATACACACCACATCTTCTTCATCCATTCTTCAGTCTATGGACATCTGGGCTCTTTCCATAGTTTGGTTATTGTTGATAATGCTGCTATAAACATTGGGGTACATGTACTCCTTTGAATCAGCATTTTTGTGTCCTTTGGGTAAATACCTAATAGTGCAATTGTTGGATCATATTTTTAACTTTTTGAGGAACCTCCATACTGTTTTCCAGAACAGCTGCACCAGTTTCCATTCCCACCAATACTGTAAGAGGATTCCCCATCCTCTGCAGCCTCACCAACATCTGTTGTTGCCTGAGTTGTTCATTTTAGCCATTCTGACAGGTGTGAGTGGTGTCTCATTGTGGTTTTCATTGGTATTTCCCTGATGATGAATGATGTTGAGCATCTTTTCATGTGTCTGTTGACCATCTGAATGTCTTCTTTGGAAAACTGTCTGTTCATGTCTTTTGCCCATTTCTTCACTGGATTCTTTGTTTTTTGAGTGTTGAGATTGGTAAGTTCTTTATAGATTTTAGATACTAACTCTTTTATCAGATATGTCCTTTGAAAATATCTTCTCCCATTCTGTAGGCTGCCTTTTAGTTTTGTTAATTGTTTCCTTTGCTGTGCAGAAGTTTTTATCTTCAGGAAGTCCAAATTGTTCATTTTTGCTTTTGTTTCCCTTGCCTTCGGTGATGTGTCTAGTAAGAAGTTGCTATGGCTGAAGTCAAGGAGGTTGCTGCCTGTGTTCTTCTCTAGGATTTTGATGGTTTCTTGTCTCACATTTAGGTCTTTCATCCATTTTGAATGTATTTTTGTGTACAGTGTAAGAAAGTGGTCCAGTTTCATTCTTCTGCATGTTGTCATCCAGTTTTTCCCAACATCATTTTTCCATTGGATATTCCTTCCTGCTTTGTTGAAGATTAGCTGACCATGTAGTTGTGGGTCAATTTCTGGACTCTTGTTTGTTGGGAGATTTTTGATTACTGATTCAATTTCTTCGCTGGTTATGGGTCTGCTCAAATTTTCTATTTCTTCCTGTTTCGGTTTTGGTAGTTTATAACTTTCTAGGAATTTATCTATTTCTTCCAGATTGCCCAATTTGTTGGCATATCATTGCTCATAATATTCTCTTATAATTATTTCTACTTCTGTCGTGTTGTCATCTCTCCTCTTTCATTTGTAAGTTTATTTCTTTGGATCCTTTCTCTTTTCTTTTTGATAATTCTGGCTAGGAGTTTATCAGTTTTGTTAATTCTTTCAAGAACTAGCTCCTAATTTCATTGATCTGTTCTGTTGCTTTTTTTATTTCTATATCATTTATTTCTGTTATAATCTTTATTATTTCCCTTCTTCTGCTGGTTTTAGGCTCTATTTGCCATTCTTCTTCCAGCTTCTTTAGATGTAAGATGAGGTTGTGTATTTGAGGCTTTTCTTGCTTCTTTGTGTGTGTGTGTGTGTGTGTGTGTGTGTGGTTCATTTTATTTTATTTTTTTAATTTACATCCAAATTAGTTAGCATACAGTGCAACAGTGATTTCAGGAATAGATTCCTTAATGCCCCTTACCCATTTAGCCCATCCCCCCCCCCGCACCCTTTCCAGTTACCCTCTGTTTGTTCTCCATATTTAAGAGTCTCCTATGTTTTGTCCCTATCCCTGTTTTTGTATTATTTTTGCTTCCTTTCCCTTATGTTCACCTGTTCTGTGTCTTAAAGTCCTCCTATGAGTAAAGTCACATATTCGTCTTTCTCTGACTGACTAATTTCGCTTAGCATAATACCCTCCAATTCCATCCATGTAGCTGCAAATGGCAAGATTTCATTCTTTTTGATTGCTGAGTAATACTCCATTGTATACATATACCATCCATCAATGGACATTTGGGCTCTTTCCATACTTTGGCTATTGTTGATAGTGCTACTATAAACATTGGGGTACATGTACTCCTTCGAAACCACACACCGGTATCCCTTGGATAAATACCTAGTAGTGCAATTGCTGGGTCGTAGGGTAGTTCTATTTTTAATTTTTTGAGGAACCTCCATACTGTTTTCCAGAACAGCTGCACAGCTTGCATTCCCACCAGCAGTGCAAAAAAGATCCTCTTTTTCCGCATCCTCACCAACATCTGTTGTTGCCTGAGTTGTTAATGTTAGCCATTCTGACAGGTATGAGGTGGTATCTCATCGTGGTTTTGATTTGTATTTCCCTGATGATGAGTGATGTTGAACGTTTTTTCATATGTCAGTTGGCCATCTGGATATCTTCTTTGGAGAAGCGTCTATTCATGTCTTTTGCCCATTTCTTCACTGGATTATTTGTTTTTTGGATGTTCAGTTTGATAAATTCTTCATAGATTTTGGATACTAACCCTTTATCTGTTATGTTGTTTGCAAATACCTTCTCCCATTCCTTCGGTTGCCTTTTAGTTTTGCTGGTTGTTTCCTTTGCCGTGCAGAAGTTTTTATTTTGATGAGGTCCCAATAGTTCATTTTTTCTTTTGTTTCCCTTGCCTCCAGAGATGTGTTGAGTAAGAAGTTACTGTGGCCAAGGTTAAAGAAGTTTTTGCCAGCTTTCTCCTTGAGGATTTTGATGGCTTCCTGTCTTACATTGAGGTCTTACATCCATTTTGAGCTTATTTTTGTGTACCGTGTAAGAAAGTGGTCCAGGTTCATTCTTCTACATGTTGCTGTCCAGTTTTCCCAGCACCACTTGCTGAAGACACTGTCTTTATTCCATTGGATATTCTTTCCTGCTTTGTCAAAGATTAGTTGGCCATATGTTTGTGGGTCCATTTCTGGGTTCTCTGTTCTGTTCCATTGATCTGAATGTCTGTTTTTGTGCCATTCTTGCTTCTTGATAAAGGCCTGTAGTGTTATATACTTCCCTCTTATGACCCCATTTGCTGCATCCCAAAGGTTTTGGACTATTGTGTTTTCATTTTCATTGACTTCCATGTACTTTTTATTTCTTTAATTTCCTGGTTAACCCTTCATTCTTTAATGTTCTTTAATCTCCTTGTATTTGTGGTATTTCCAAATTTTTTCCTGTGATTGACTTCAAGTTTCATAGCATTGTGGTCTAAAAATATGCGTGGTATGATCCCAATCTTTTTGTATTTGTTGAGGGTTAATTGGTGACCCAGTATGGGATCTATTCTGGAGAATGTCCTATGTGCACCCAAAAGAATGTGTATTCTTCTGCTTTAGGATGAAATGTTCTGAATATATCTGTTAAGTCCATCTGGTCCAGTGTGTCATTCAAAACCATTGTTCCTTGTTGATTTTCTGCTTAGATGATCTGTCCGTTGTTGTAAGTGGGATGTTAAAGTCTCCTACTATTTTGTATTATTATCAGTGAGTTTCTTTATGTTTGTGATTAATTGATTTATATATTTGGGTGCTTTCACATTGAGGGCATAAATATTTACAATTGTTAGATCTTCTTGATGGATAAATCCCTTAAGTATGATATAATGCCCTTATTCATCTCTTGTTACAATGTTTGTTTTAAAATCTAGTTTGCTTGATATAAGTATGTCTATTTTGGCTCTCTTTCAATGTCCATTAGCATGATAGATGGTTCTCCATCCCGTCACTTTCTGCAGGTGTCTTTAGGTCTAAAATGAGTCTCTTGTGGGCAGAATATAGATTTGTCTTATTTTTTTTAATCCATTCTGATACCCTATGTCTTTTGATTGGACCATTTAGTCCATTCAGAGTGATTATTGACAGATATGAATTTAGTGCCATTGTATTACCTGCTAAGTTGGTGTTTCTGGTGATATTCTCTGTTTCTTTCTCATATTTGTTGTTTTTGTCTTTTTCCCCCCCACTCAAAGTGAACCCTTTAATATTTCTTGCAGGGCTGGTTTAGTTGTCATTAGCTCCTTTAGTTTTTGTTTGTCTGTCCTATTCTGAATGACAGCCTTGCTGGATAGAATATTCTTGGCTGCATAGTTTTCCCATTCAGTATGTTTGAATATATCCTGCCACTCCCTTCTGGCTTGCCAAATTTCTATGGACATATCTGTGAACCTGATCTGTCTTCCCTTGTGGTTAAGGACTTTTTTCCCTTGTTGCTTTGAGGATTTTTTTCTTGTCTGTGTATTTTATAAATTTGACTATGATATGTCAGTGATGGCTGGCTTTTGATGAATTCAGTGGAAGCTCTCTGTGCTTCTTGGATGTTGATGTCTATGCCCTTCTCTAGATTAGGGAGGTTTGTAATTTATTTGTTCAAATAAACCTTCTGCCCTTTTTTCTCTCTCTTCATCTTCTAGGACTCATATGATATGAATATTACTATGCTTTAAGGAGTTACTGAGTTCCCAAGGTCTACATTTATGATCCAACACCTTTCTTTCCCTCTCCTTTTCAGCTTCATTATTTTCCATAATTTTATCTTCTATTTAGCTGATTTGTTCATCTACTTCATCCATCCTTGTTGTCATGGCATCAGTTGGGTTTGCATCTCAGTTATAGCATTTTAAATTTTGGCCTGGCTGGTTTTTAGTTCTTTTATCTCTGCAGTAAGGGATTCTCTAGTGTCTTCTATGATTTTCTCAAGGCCAGGTGTACATTTGTTGTTTTACACTCCAGTTCAGACATCTTATATTTATTGATTAAATCCGTGGTTGTTACTTCATCCTGTTCTTTTTGGGGGGGGGGTGGTGAGAGGGGATGAATTCTTCAGTCTTGTCATTTTTGTCTAGATCACTGTTTTTATTGTGTGTGTGATTGTTAAGAAAGACTGTTATATACCTGCTCCTGAAGGTAATGGCTATATGAAGAGCTCCAAAAGAGTGGGGAGGAGGTGTGCTATATGCACTCTTCTGTTGTGTTTTGGATGCTCCTACCTTTAGGTCAGTCCTCTGCAGCGTTTCTCCTTGCCTGCAGTGGGGTTGTTTGGAACTTGTTCACATGTGGCAAGTTTTAACCAGGTGTGTTTTGGTCTGCTTGTTAAAAGAAACTAGATCAAAAAGAAGAAGAAGAAGAAGAAGAAGAAGAAGAAGAAGAAGAAGCAGCTAGATCCCATTTCCCCTAGAGCTGAAGCTTTACAGCACTCTTGGATCAATAGACTTGGTGCATGGTCTTCTGCTACACTGATTCTTGGGCTGACTTGCCCTAGTGGAGATGCAACCTTAGGATGAAGGGGGGTGGGGCTTGGTATATGCAGCTCCATCCTCCACTGGATGTGGGGTGCTGTCTCCTCCCTGGAGCCAGAAGTAGGGACTTCCCTCCCACCATTGTTCAGGGAGCCCTCACAGAAGAGCAATCACCCCTCTTGTGTCTCTGGCTTCTGTCAGATCCCTGCCTTCATCCTGTCTGCCTCCTAGCTGTCCATCTGCCAGGTGGCACAGTACTCCTGTGTTTTATCTCAGGCACGTGGCTGAGTTTCAAAACTCGTAATTTTAGGGACCTGCCCAGTGTTGATTTGTGGGATCCTCTAGGGGAGGATCTTGCCATGCTTTTGCCATTTGCCAGTTGGTCCCAGAAAAGCAGTTGCACAACCACACAATGGTTGGGAGTTTATGGTAAAGTGCAACAGAAAGCTGGTACCAAGATTTGCTGCCCTCAGTCAGTGTCTTTGTTCCTATCCTTGGGAACAGGGCATCACGTTGGCACTGGTGGTTCTCTTGTTCCCCGAGAGGCCATGCTACCATTCCCATATGCATTCCAGGAAGGGGTACTGCTTTGCTCCTCACAACCCCGGGATCTTCAGACCATGCTACCCACACCCTGGTCTCTACCCTCCTTCCCCAGTGGAGGACTGCCAAGCCTGCCAGGTGATGGCATGGACTTCTAAAACTTCAGACTTTGCACTCTGCTGGTTATAATAGCTTGCAATAGTTAGCCCCTATCCTTTCCCAGTCAATGGTTTTAGGGAAGAGCTTTTCTTGTGCATTCTCCTGCCTGCTGCTTCACTCTTTCTTTCTCTCTTTCTCTCTCACTCCTCTTTCTGCGATCAAGGCTCCTTTCTTTCTGTAGTACCTGATGTTCTTTTCGCCCCCAAATCAACTTTCTGCAGCTCCTACCTTCTACAAGGTGCTCATTTTTCTACTTGTAGATGTAAAGTTTTGTTCTCTCAGTCCTCAGATTGATTTCTTGGGTTTTCAGAATGATGTGGTATTTTTCTAGCTGTGTTCAAGATTGAGGCAAGCTTGGGGTCCCCCTACTCTTCTGCCATCTTAACCCCAAGGACAATATTTTAAAATTGATTGCAAACTGCTATAAAAATTTACTGAAGCAAACTGTAGGCAAATGGTATTTGTGCAGAGGACAAAAGAGGAGAAGGAACAGAAAGTTTCTAATTAGAAATAGCTTGTTGCTTTTGGAGGGGAGGAGTGTGATATAAGAAAGACCATATTTTCCCTCTATCTCATAAAGTTTTTAAATGCAGTTTGCTTTTGTGTGGGTGATTAAAATATCTGATGACTAACTTACAGAAACAAAAGAGAAGATAAATGTGATGAAGACAAAACGTAAGTGTGGGGTATAGATGCTAAGGAATGAAACAGTACGAAATGGTCTTACACTGGGAGTGGAACAATTTTGTTGGAAACCCACTCAATCAATCTATCTGATTATTTTTTCTAATGTACTCAACATACGAAAGTCAATTCCAAATCCTTGCTGTGGGCAGGAAAGCATATTCTACATCTCTCTGTCTTTATTCCATTTTCTATGGAATACAGGATGGCAAATTTGTAACACTCTGAAAAGAAACAATAGTGCATTTAAGACTATTCACTGTAGGTAGGTGTCTGACACCCTATTCCTTGTGGTCCCTACCACTGGCACCACTTTCAAAATTGATATTTTGTTACCTCTCTTTTTGGGGAAAAATAAATCAAAGAGAAAATTTGTAGTTTTAGTGTTTGTGAAAAACAAGTTGTTTCTTATTTTGAGGTCAGTAAAACTTCATTCTTTCCAGCAGCCATCCCACATTTCTGACAATGAATAGGACAAACCTTTAACTCCAGCTTATGAGGTACACAGAAGGACAGAAACTATGCTTCTCATTCTCTAAAAATGAGCCAAGGGACACCTGGGTGGCTCAGTTGGTTGACAACTTGACTCTTGATTTCAGCTCAGGTCATGCATGATCTCACAATTTGTGAGTTCAAGCCCCACATCAGGCTCTGTGCTGACCGTATGGAGCCTGCTTAGGATTCTCTTTCTCTCTCTCTACCTGCCCCTGCCCTGCTTGTTCTCTCTCTCTCTCTGTCTCTGTCTCTCTCTCTCAAAATAAATAAATAAATTCAAAATATACATAAATATGAGACAAAATAGGTTTTTAGTCTTTTGGGACTTAGGAACTTCTGCAAAAACACCACCTGTCTCTCCCATGGACAGTAATAAGCAATCCACACCAAGAAAATCCTTATCTCAATGAAAATGGTAATTCTTGGATTTTCAGGTGAAAGCCAAAGCCATTATTATTATACAGATTATTAATTTTGTCTATGGAAGTCTTTCCTTTTCTGAAGTGTGATTAAAAGAGAAACCATACAGAGAAATTTTCTTTGTCTTAAAACCGTATGACTCATGGACTATTCTTTCACTAATGGCAGTGTCCTTCAATAATTGAGGCCTGGAATGAACCAATGATAAAGCAAAGCAAAACCAAAACCAAGCAAAGGGCGCAAGTTGGGCCAATAAGAAGGCACATGGAAAGAAATGATGGGTGGGGGGGAAGTATAAAGGAAGAAAGAAAGAAAGAAAGAAAGAAAGAAAGAAAGAAAGAAAGAAAGAAAGAAAGAAAATAGATTCACAAGAGAAAATCTTTTATTTGTAAGTCAGACCCTAAATAATCCTTCTCATCCCTTCAAAATTCCTAAATCTCAATGCTCTAAAACTCAAAGAGCACTAAGTACTGAAAACCAGAATCTTTCCCTAAAACTGCTTTTGAAAACACACTAGGCTACTATAGTGATTTTGCTAGTGCTGAGAATCACCTCTCTTTAAAGGACACTGGAGAGCTATGATTTTAGAGGCTTGTTGGGCTTCTTCAACCCTATATCTCGCCTTCAGAAGTACCTTTTATGGAAAGAACCCTAGGTCAGAATAATCTAAAATAGTGTAACCTCTCACAGCCCCACAAAATATGGCAATGAAGGCCAGAAAGAAAAGAAAAGAAAAGAAAAGAATGAAAGAAAAGAAAAGAAAAAAGAAAGAAAAAGAAAAAGAAGAAAGAAAGAAAATAAAAAAGAAAGAAAAAGGAAAAGAAAGAAGAGAGGTCAGACTTTCCATTAATAAATAAGGAATTTCAGGTTTCACAACACAAAACACACATATTCAAAATGCAAATTTCTGTCATTAGTCTGGGACTTTTCTCACTGATACAGAGCATTTATCTTATTATGTTCAGAGAAACCATTAGAGGAGGGTAGCCCTCTCCCTGTCGGGAGTCTGCCTCCAAGCAAGTGAGTACCACTAACTAGATGGAGGTGTTGGGAGGGGACCGAAGTTCTGGGGTCACAGAGGAGGGAGGTGGTCTCCACGAATCCTTCCTTTCCAAAACCCAGCAGGGAATGGAGGAAATGGGGATGAGTGAGAGAGGTAGGTGTATTGTTTTAACAGCTCACCCTGCTGAGGGCCTAAAGTGCCAAGTCAAGCTGCCAGCCTCCAGATATTAGAACTGTATGATGCTTTGGGGGTAAGTGTGCTGCACTGGGTAGAAGCCAGAACCATATGGCAGCAGTGAAGGAGAAGGGGTTTAGAGGACAGTGATATACTATTAAGAGTTAAAAGCTGATCCAGAATACATCAGAGCTACAGGTTGGAGAGAGATCTGCCAGTCCTTTTCTTTTTCTAAGGTGACAATTGGTGACATTTATTTATTTATTTGTTTATTTTTAATTTTATTTTTTATTTTTTAAAATTTACATCCAAATTAGTTAGGATATAGTGAAGCAATGATTTCAGGAGTAGATTCCTTAGTGCCCCTGACCCATTTAGCCCATCCCCCCTCCCACAACCCCTCCAGCAACCCTCAGTTTGTTCTCCATAGTTATGAGTCTCTTCTGTTTTGTGGTGACATTTATTTTTCATTTCTTGTTTAATATAGGAGTTTAGTGCTATAAATTTCCCCTTGCATACTATTTTAGTGACATCCCATAAATTTTGATGTGTTTTATTTTCATTTTTATATGTTCTTAATATTTTTAATTCCTTTTTTATTTCTTCTTTGACCATTGGATTATTAAAAGTGAGCTATTTAGTCTCTAGATATTTAAAGTTTTCCAGAGATATGTTTGTTATTGATTTCTAATTTCATTCCAGAAATGATCAGAGAAGATATTTTGTATGATTCAAATTACTTTAATATATGGAGAATTTTTATATGTCCAGAAATATCTTAGGAAATGTTTTGAATGCACTTGAAAAGAATGTATATTCTCTTGTTATTGAATGAAATGTTCTGTACATGTTGATCAGGTTAAGTTGATTGATAATTTTGTTTCATTCTACTATACTCTTACTGATTTTCTGCCTAATTGTTCTATCAATTATTGAGAGACAGAGATTGAAATCTCCTATCGTAATTATGGATTTGCTATTTTTCCTTGCAATTCTATAAGCTTTTGCTTCATGGGTTTTGAAGATCTCATGTCAATTTCATAAACATTTAGTATTGATATGTACTCTTGATAAATGGACCCATATACCATTATGAAATGATTTTCTTTGTCCCTGGAAATATCTTTTGCTCTGAAATCCATGTTCACTGATTTTAATATAGCCACTCTGCCTTTCTTTTCATTGATGTCAGCACAGCTTCTTTTTCTATCCTTTTACTTTTAACCTATCTTTTTCCTTTATATGATTTAGGCATCATATAGTTGAATTTTGCTTTTTAAACCAGGCTGCTAATTTCTGCCTTTTAATTGGGTGTACTTAAACCATTTACATTTAGTGTGATTATAGATATAGTTGAGTCCAAAACTATTATCTTGCTCTTTGTTTTCTATTTGTCTAATCTATTCTTTCTTTTTTCTCTCTTTATGGCTTCCTTTGTATTAACTATCTTTAATGATTCCACTTTATCTATTTTATTGGCTTAAGAGCTATAATAGCTATAATAACTATTTTATTGGCTTAATAGCTATAACTCTTTGTTTTGTTATTCTAGTAGCTGATTTAGGTTTATACTATACAATTTATCTCATCGTGGTCTACCTTGAAAAGATATTTTGCCACTTTATATATAGTACCTAAATTTTTTTATCATATTCTTCCATTTGTCTACTTACCCTTTGTGTTATTATTGTTATTATTATTAATTCTTCTTACCTTTTAATTAGAACATGTCATTTATGTAATTTAAAAACACAAACAGGCAAAATTCATTTTACAAGTCTGCACATATGCATGTTTGAGGATCTGCATCAAATATACTGGAGTGCTGCCCCATGACATGGGCTGGGGAGAGAAGAGGGTGCAGGCTGGGGACAGAAAAGGGTAAAAAAAATGAAAGTGACAAGAAATAACAAATAGAGGAGTCATATATTCAACTTTTTAAAAAAGAAGACACATTTCTTATGCTTGGTATATTAAGACTAGCAGGTAAGATGAGCAGTAAATAATTATAAAAAGTATGAGTTACAATCTTCAAAGTACAGGTTATATGATAGACAAATAATGACAGTAAACGGTTTTCAAAATTGGAGCACCAGAAAGATGCTTTGTTTTTACATTTATCTTGTAGCAATATTGAGGGTGACTGGAGGCAAGGGTGGTAATGGAAAGAAATGAGAACAAGAGTAAATACAGTGAAGGTAGAATGTTATTTTTTATTTTTTTAAATGTTTTATTAAGTTTATTTATTTTCAGAGAGACAGAGACAGAGTGAGCGGGGAAGGGGCAGAGAAAAAGGAAGAAAGAGAGAGAATCCCAAGCAGGCTCTGCTCTGCCAGCACAGAGCCCAATGTGGGGCTTGAACTCACAAACCGAGAGATCATGACCTGAGCCAAAATCAAGAGTCAGACACTTAACTGACTGAGACACCCAGGTGCCCCAATTTTTTAAATCTACTAACAGTATAAGAAGGGCCTAATTGAAAAAAAAATAGTAGAGGAATGAAATGAATAGACCACTGGAAAATTAAAAAGATAAAAATCTTAGTGAGCAAAAAATTTTTGCTTCCATTAAAGATGAAGAAAAAAGAAGTACCTTTATTCTCCCACCTGAAACAAGTGAAAAACAGACAAAACAAAAATTTTCAAGACACTGAATATCAGGCAACAAAGGACAGTAATCTGTAAGAGATGAGAAATTAACAAGGTAAATCCCATGATTGCTCTAGTTTACTGCCCTGAGTTTCCACGCCATGGAATAGACCTTTATAATATAAAGTTCAAATTCTTTAGCGTGGCCCATGATGTCCTTCCTCATGTAACCTTTGTTTACCTCTGCAGCCATAATAACATTATCAACAACACCTATTACTGTAACAAAATATAGATGTTATCAAGAGTCTACCATTTGGCAAAGGCTGGCGGGTGTCTTGTTGAAAAAGAAGACACAGTTCCTATCCTTGGGGTATTAAGAGTAGCAAGTAAGATGAACCACAAATAACTATAAAAAGTATGAGTTATCATCTTCAAAGGGCAGGTTACCATGACTGCACATTTTCTGGAGTAATTCAAGGTTAAAGTTATTTTTCCTAGTGAAGTGGTGTTTAACTGAGACATAAAAGATAGATGAGTAAGAGTTAGCCCGGTGAAAGACAGTACACACAGAAGGAACAACGTGGGTGAGAGGTTAGGTATGTCCAAGAAATGGACAGATGTCAGTATGCCCTTGAGGAACTGGATTGTAGTGAATGTCTCCTTGGAAGACTGGGGATGCTTCTTTAACTCACCTATTCTGGTCCCCCACTAATACCTGAGAATATTTATGCATCATGAACCATCAAATTTCCATGTTTTCACATGCCTGTATTGTTTCATATGGGTTGTTTCTTACGCTTTGAATCCTTGTAGCTTTTCTTCTTTTGGGCAAAGTCCTCCTCATATTTTAGGACACAACTTAAGCATGTCCTCACGGAAAAGGGTTTTCTGACTGTTTATTCCTGTATCCCACTTGGTATGACCTCTTTTTTCTCTGTTTTTCACCCTGCGTTTTGAACCTATGTTTATCATCGTCAACGTGTGTGTCTCTGTCCCTGCAATTTGTGTTACTTGGAGCTAAAATTATGTCTTGCAAATTTTCATTTCACCATTTTTAGGATCTGTAATGGTCATGGCTGATTTTATTGTTGCTCTTCATTTCATTAGAAAAGAAATACAAGTGCCGTTGTATAGACAATCTACACAAAATTATTCATTCATACCACATTTGATTATGGTAATAGTATTCAAAGTGCTTATAATGATAAAAAAATTATTTAATTACAGTTTGCTTGTTTCCCTTTAGCTTTTTGGCACAACTTGACTCCATGATTGTCCTTTTGGTTTCTTTTTTCTTTTTATGTTTGTTTGTTTTTGAGACAGAGAGACAGAGCACAAGCAGGGAAGGGGGAGAGAGAGAGGGAGACACAGAATCAGAAGCAGGTGCCAGACTCTGAGCTGTCAGCACAGAGCCTGACACGGGGCTCCAACCCACAAAGGGCGAAATCGTGATCTGAGCTGAAGTCGGACACTCAACCGACTGAGCCACCCTGGCGCCCCTATCCTTTTTGTTTCTACTGTATTAGTCCAAAACAAAGTACAGAAATCTAAATATTCGTTTCAGTAACAACAGTCCATGAGTTAATATTTCCCCTTAATTTTTGTAAATCCGTAGTAAATATTTCTCAATTTCCTTTGGTTGTTTCATGTCCCATACTGCAGAAAACATGAGTATGAAAGGGAACCTCAGTCTTTTGAATGACTTCCCTTTTTTGATTGACTCCACCTCTTGTTATGTAGCCTTTCTGGATTTGTGTGTGTGTGTGTGTGCAGAAGTGAGATAATGTTTTAGAATTTTTAGCGGTCCTCTTCTTTAGCAGAACACTCCTAGGGAATAACACAAGAGGATTCAGAAAGCGTTCAAACTTTGGACTGGACAAACTCAGAATGGTGCTACATGGAAACTCTGGACCTATTGGTAACATTTCTTATTTATTCCCCATTTACCTTTTAATGTAGCATAAAATGATTCTGGCAGTCAATGGGTCTTACATAATAGTGGTTGGCATCAGTGAGGGATGGGAAACGGACATGAAGCTTCCATGGCAGTAACTTGTGTCTGCCATAGATTCAAAATTGAAGGTGGGAGATAAAGATTAGATTTGGCATCAATTTTGTCAAACCGCTGAGGTGAGACTCAGAAAGGGGCTGAAATGAACTGAACAGTATTGAGTCTGGAAAGAATGGTTAGAAAAGATAGAACGTGCTGGAATGAATATTGATTGAAAGTTGATCACCTAGAGGAACTTTACAATAGCATCCCTGCGTGTTGAAACCTACTTTCTGATTTCTATGAATGTGGTAAACTCATTTAGCACTTTTAATTTTTTTTTCAGAGCTTTTTTATCAAAGGATAGCATGCCACATGAAAGCATGAGTCATAAGCTTACAGTTCAGTGACTTATCCCAAAGTGGGTGCTCCTGTGTGGTTACCAAAGCATTCGGACTTTTACGCAAGTGTTGGGTTAGAGTAAGACTAAGAAGTGAGAGTGATAAAAGCTTTAGAGTTTTACACTCTATACAATATTTTGGTTTTTCACAAAGAAACATGGTCACTTTATTCCATCAATGTTCAACTACTCTTTAGCAGGCAGTATACCAGGTATTGGTGAAACAGCGCTGAACTTGACAGGTATAATCCATTCCCTCATGGAACTTTCCATCTGGATCAAGTGGGCTTGGAGACGGGGACCTCTGTAGTTGAATATTGTTTTGTGCCTGTGGAGGGAACTGCTCCCTGCTAAATTTCACAGATGCTGTTTTGATTTTCCAGGTCTTAAAGTCTGCTTTTGAAATTCTTCTCCATCCTCAACTTGCTTCTAATTCCTCACCTCTGGGTTACCTACCAACATGAACAGTTTCAAAGCTATTTCATTGAGACTGTATGATTCTGGGTGTGAATGTGTCCATTCCGCCTTGCCATTTTGAAGGAAAGGTTCTTTGTCTTGGTTGGACTTTCCTTGTTAATCTCAAAATTCTCCAAAGTCTCTTTGGGAAGACAATACTGTTGTCCTTTTTTTTTCCCCCATAGACTTTAGAAGATGGTTTGTTCTCTTGAGTCCCTCCACTGTGGCTGTGGTCTCAGTTCTCAGTTCCTGCTTGATCACCAATTCTCTTGGTGAGTGCTTTGTCAAATTTACTTGCAGTCTTAGCCAATCTGACAAAAATTATTGAAAAGCAAACAATTCTCCTGAAGGCTGAACAGCATCTAAAAACACACTTCGCGATTTCAAAGGATCAGATATTAAAAGTACAAAGTAAGATCCTAACCACGTGATATCAAAAAAGGAACAAAATATTAGCACACTTTCCCCAAAAATAAAATAAACTGTTACATGGGGGGGGGGGGGGGCAGTGCATTTTGTTTAAAGATTTGAAATAATGTCTACCTAAAAAAAGAGGGAATAGGGTTTTTCTGGAGAAAAACCTCAGAATTATTGGGATGAAATGGAATTTTCGGAACACTTCAATAAATTCAAATGCCAAAGTTTACCTAAAAATGTACTGAGGGAGGCCAGATATATATGCGTGAGAGCACAGATTCTTAGGTTAGTTAAAATAGTCATAGGATGGGAGCTGAGACATTTGGGAGGGGTTGGGAGGGAGAAGGGATTATCTTATGGTAGGAGATAGTAGGAAAATATCTCCATCTCAATTTCCATTTAAATAGAAAAGTTTTGATCAGATTGCACGTAGTATTTTAAAAATTCATTGTGTTTTACATATATGTATACAATGGGTGTTAAATTCCTTATGACTGGTCTCTTCATCTTTTCCATCTTAGGAATTTGGAGAAACTTACATGGCTCATCCCTATACAATTCTGAAGTATGCTCTTTTAATAGTAAACTTTCCGTGGAGATTATGCAAGTTGACATTATAAAGAATATCAGAATTGTGTTACTTAGCTTTACTGGTTTTAGGTCATTACATTATCTGAAACCTGTGATGCTGATATGTGTATTCCCAAATAGCATTCTCCTATCGTACCTTGGATGAGGCCAGGCATGTTTCTCCAATTTGGCTTTGAAAAATAAATAGTAATCGAAAGAATACTAATTTTCAACTTGCTCTTTGGATCCCGACCAACTGCTGCCTTTATGCATTGTTGCAGGAGAAGCAGAGAAGGAGCTGAGGCTGGCGGATGGTGAAGACAGGTGCACTGGGAGAGTGGAGGTGAAAGTCCAGGAGGAATGGGGAACTGTGTGTAATAACGACTGGGGCATGGATGAGGTCTCCGTGATTTGTAGGCAGCTGGGTTGTCCCACTGCTATCAAAGCCACTGGATGGGCTAATTCCAGGCCAGGCTCTGGACGCATTTGGATGGATCATGTTTCTTGCCGAGGGAATGAGTCCGCTCTCTGGGACTGCAAACATGAAGGATGGGGAAAACATAACTGCACTCACCAACAGGATGCTGGTGTGACCTGCTCAGGTAAGACTTGCAAAAGTCCAAGCCTCCGGTGCCTGGGTGGCTCAGTCAGTTAAGCGACCGACTCTAGGTTTCATCTCAGGTCGTGATCTAGAGATTCATGAGTTTGAGCGCTGTGTTTGGCTCTGTGCTGACAGGGGAGCCTGCTTGGGATCTCCTCTCTCTCTCTCTCTCTCTCGCTCTCTCTCTCAATCTCTGCCCCTCCTCAGCTTGCACGCATGCACACACATTCTCTCTCTCTCTCAAAATAAATAAATAAATATTTTTAAAAAGTCAAAACCTTGACATGAAATGCTTTGTGGGAGGAATCAATATGTAGATGGGTTGAAAACGAAAAGGGGCCAATTTGCTGTAAGTCCTCCAGTCCATGTATAAAACTACCCAATCCATTGCCAATAGACCAGAAAATGCATGACAAACCCCCTAAAAAAAAAAAAAATCAAAAGATTCTGAACACTGCAATCGACGAGGAAGTGACCAGTTTTAATTTTATGGTCAGTAAACCTCCTATGAGTTTCTACTCCTTACATAAAAATATCATGATATCTAAGTTCATTCCTTGTCCTCTTTCTCAGTGACACACTGCTTTCATGCATTCACCTTTTTGTCCATTAGCTGCTAATCGACTTATTGGATCAAGAAATAAATATTCCTAGCGCTAATCCTGGAGGAAGGATGTTTTGCAAAGTATTATTGCTTTCTCCGGTGCACAGTGCTGTTCATTTCATTTACATGGTGGTTTTAATTTACAAAACATTTCGTAAATTTTATCTCAGTTGACCGTACAATAACTCAGAAAGTTATGGGTCAGACCTTTCTGCTGACAGATCCCAAGGTCATATTTATGACCCAATTCAGATTCCTGGGCTTCCCATTTCTCCTTGCTCATTTCACTGGCTTTTATCAACTCTCTCACCTCCTAGCCTCTTTCTTAGAGACCATCTCCTCCATGGGACTGGTTTTAAAAAGGACTAATCCCGATGCAGACATTGTGGTGTATGTGAGCAAGACAGGCTAGGATCTAGAAAAGTGAGGGACAAAATTCCAACTCAGACACTCGTTAATGTTATTTTGTTAAACCTTTCTGAGCTTCAGTTTCTGGAAACTCAGTGCTTAAAACATGTGGAGCTACTGGTGTAGTCAGTGGTAAAAATTAACTTTAGTTTCTGCATAGCTCACTGTTTCTCATTACTTGACAACTCAGTTCTCTTTCTTTTCCTTCCTTCCTTCCTTCCTTCTTCTCTCCTTCCCTCCTCCTCCTCCTCCTCCTCCTCCTCCTCCTCCTCCTCTTCCTCCTCCTCCTCCTTCTCTGCTATCATTAATCATTATGGGGGAAGATTCGGAACAACAATAGTAACATCTACATCGAGCATCTACAGCAAAGTTAAAAATCATAATAAATTTTGCCAGGCTCTCACTATATTGCAATACAGAGCTGAGTGTTTAAGCTGAGACCCCAGTGAAGCTTTTAACTCTTGTTTTCAGTATTTTATACTTAAGGATAGAGCTAATCACATTTGCTTTTGGAAGTTTACACAGCTAAAGCTCCAACTGGTGCATGCCTAGCCACTCAATGACTCCCTAGTTTCACAAGTTTTCAGAACCCGTATTTCTGAGATTTCCCCACCCTGACTAATGCTCAATCCTCAATGCTCTGCCTCTTGGGAGATTTTGCTATTATCACACGCACTGGGACAACAGAGTATAACAGTGAAGACAATAAACGCTGGTGTTAGACTGCTTTTTCTTTTCACATCCTGGCTCTACTCTCTTCTGGGTGTGTGATCCTGTGACAATTAGGCAAATTGAGAATGTTCTAAGTAGGGATAATGGACAATTAGGATCCTTACATAGTGGGGGATTTTAATCTTTTAAAGACCAACTAACAACTAGGATTTTCATCTACACCTGCTTGCCAAAGACGATGTTTTACAGATTAAAATTTGCTTTCTGTTTTGTTTTGTTTCCTGTGACAATTAGGCAAATTGAGGATCTGTGAAGTAGGGGTAGTGGAAATAATATATAATGCCTAATGTTGTGAAGAAGGTAGCATATATGATACATCTGGGACACCACATGCCTATTTTAATTGCGAATTATTATTTTTCTTACTATAAATTGTCAGGATAAAAAAATCCTGTTAAGTAGAGGTCTTTGCCTGGTATTTAGAGCTTTTGAAAGTGGGTTACTTTCTCAAAAAAAAAAAAAAAGCAGATCTAAACATTTTGTTTAAGCACAGATTTTGTTTTTCGGATGTCCCCGAATTTCATCCCAAATCTCCTTTTCTTGGGTATTTTAGTTCTCACAGAAAAATCTAGGGAAGAGTGTATAGAGAGAATTTTCTTTATGAGAAAGCTGTTCTTTGCTAAAAATGGTACAAGATGCGTTGGGGAAGGGGGTAAAAAAGCTTTGATTCAAACAGTATATTGGTAGGAAATGAATTATTTTGATTTATTTTTCCTCAACTTTTATTAATTTGGTATACCAGAGGATGCTTTTGCAAACCATTGTGCATGCTCATGCATTTTTATTTTTCACTTTTTCCTGTTTCTAATCTTCATGCTCTCAACTGTTGGTGATAAAGCAAGATTAAAATCAAGATTTTAAATGTTCAACAAATGACCAGCTTGCCATTTTTTGCTACTTTGTTGTATGGACCAATTTTATTTTTTCTAGTCTTTTAAATAGGTGTTTGGAGTCAAATTTGTCTATTTCTACATAAAAGAGTGTGTGTTTTGTCTTAATCCTGGAGGGAAACAAAACAAAACAGAAAGCAGATTTTAATCTGTAAAGCATCCTCCTTGGTAAGTAGGTATAGATGAAAATCCTAGTTGTCGGTTGATCTTTAAAAGATTAAAATTCCCCACTGTGTAAAGATGGGCAGCATCCAAAATGAGGCACCATTTTCAAAAACAATATCAAATCTCAAGTATCCAGAGGAAGCTCATTTCCTAAAATCACTTCTGAACTCTGGTTCTTTTCTCTGCTCCAGATGGATCCAATTTGGAGATGCGGCTGATGAATGGAGGCAACCAGTGTTCTGGAAGAATAGAGGTCAAGTTCCAAGGACAGTGGGGAACAGTGTGTGATGATAACTTCAACATAGATCATGCTTCTGTGGTTTGTAAACAACTTGAATGTGGAAGTGCTGTCAGTTTCTCTGGTTCAGCTAATTTTGGAGAAGGTTCGGGACCAATCTGGTTTGATGATCTCGTATGCAGTGGAAATGAGTCAGCTCTCTGGAACTGCAAACACGAAGGATGGGGAAAGCATAACTGTGATCACGCTGAGGATGTTGGAGTGATTTGCTTAGGTAAGGACTGATCCGGGTCTGTTCTGTTCTTCATGAGAGGACAAAGAAAGGGGGTGAGAGTCTCAAAAGCTTGAACTCTTAAAACCATAATGAAGCCTGCTTCCTTGATCACTTTATTGCCTAATTTCTGGTTCCTGATTTGATACCTGTGGAGTTTTTACCGCAGCTGAAATGAGGCTCCCTGCGTTAGCAGGGAAGGATGAACAGTGAACCCGAGATCCAAGTCATGAAGTTAGAAGGAGGTGTTTAGAGAATAACCCAATCATCCTCCCTCTTCCCCTGTACCACCCCCACCCGTGCCAAAAAAAAAAAAAGAAGAAAAAGAATTAAGGAAAAAAAACAGCTTAATTAGCAACTTGTGCTTTGTGGATGAGTTTTGAAAAGAAATCACACCCCTTATCGTCCTCTACCTGCAGAGGGTTTAGCCACATTAAAACCCACCCCTTCCCAAATATTAGTTCAAATTCACAGAATCAAACGATAAAAATTAATTTGGTTTTCTATTAAGACCTCCTTGACGCTAGTGCTACGGTACAAATAGGCTCTGTGTCTATCTGGAGACTTTCATGTTCCATGTTTACTCAGGGCAAAGGGACATTGGATTTGCGTGTACAGGAATGACACTCTCCTTTTGTCACTTGAGTTCTTATGTGGAGGCAGACCTAGTAGGTCTTGAACCCCAGAGAACATTTAGAAAATATAATAGAGTGAAGATGTCCCTATATTCACCAGATACCTCCCCCCTCCCGGCCCCCCCCCCCTTTTTTTTTTCAAATGAGGAAACTCAATTCAAACCAACTTTAAGGAAAGAGAATAGTGACTCAGGAAACTGGGGAATCCACGAGGTACAGTTGGCTTCATGCATGGCTGGATCCAAACACTGAACCAATGCCATGGGGGTTTTGGGTTTTTCCTTCTTAAATTGGCTTTTTCGTTGTTGTTGAAAAACATGACCATCTATTGTTCGAACCATAAAAAATGGGACTCCTACAGAGAAGATAGATTTTGTTAGCTGAAGAAAACGAAAGGGATATGGGAGAGAAAAAAACCCACAATGGTACCTCCCATTACCATTTACCCACCAAAATCCTTCTAGGTCCTCGACCGGTACATTTCTTCTCAATGCTGAGGAATCATAATAAACAGCATTGTGGCAGCAAATGCTAAAACCACCAGAGGAAAAGGGCAATTTGTTTATTGTAAGATACCACTCAGAAAGAAGTTCTGTTCTTCGAGGATATTGATTGGGGGGAAGGTGAAAGGAGTCATGATGAGGTCCCTTTTCTCTTTGCTCACTTTTGGACTGAGGAGCTGGTCCATCTATCGGTCCATCTATCAATGGACACTTGGGCTGCTTCCACAATTTGGCTATTATAAATAATACTGCAATAAACATAGGGGTTCACGTGTCCTTTTGAATCAGAGTTTTTGTATTTTGGGGGATAATACCTAGTAGTGCAATTACTGAATCATAGGGTAGTTCTTTTTGTTTTTTGAGGAACATCCATACTGTTTTCCACTGTGGACCAGTTTGCATTCCCACCAGCGGTGCACAAGGGTCCCCTTTTCTCCACATCCTCGCCAACATTTGTTTCTTCTTGTCTTTGTGATACTGGCTATTCTGAAAAGTCCTGTCTTCTTGCCCCTCCTTCTTCACATCCAGTGATTTTCAGTGGTATTATATCACTCTTTTCTGTCTTTATTTATATTTGCCCCTTATTCTTGTTTCTTTATCACTGATTTGTTTTGTGTCCCTCTTACAGATGGAGCGGATCTGAGCCTGAGACTGGTGGAAGGAGTCACTGCATGTTCAGGAAGATTAGAAGTGAGATTCCAAGGGGAATGGGGGACAGTGTGTGATGATGGCTGGGATAGCAATGATGCTGCTGTGACATGTAAGCACCTGGGATGTCCAACTGCCATCACCGCCATTGGTCGAGTTAATGCCAGTGAAGGAAGTGGACACATTTGGCTTGACAGTGTTTCCTGCCACGGACACGAGTCTGCCCTCTGGCAGTGCAGACACCATGAATGGGGAAAGCACTATTGCAACCATAATGAAGACGCTGGTGTCACATGTTCCGGTAAGTTAAGAGAAAAACAGAGAAGGAAGGACTTGTGTTCTTTAGGAGTAGGCATGGGGGGGAGACGTGAGCGATAGAAATGTCTGCTAATGTCCTTGTTGGGGATTCTTTCACAGTCGTGAGTAATCTTAAACATAGTCTTTATTTGGCTGGTTTGGAGGGTTGTCTGACTATTTTCTGCAGTAATTATTCAGGCTGCTCTTAGGGACCACATTTAAGATTCTAAATCTCCCTGGAGCTCCGAGACACAAAATGTTATGTCTTTTTCAAATATCTCTGACATGCTGCCATTGACTATTTATTTATTTATTTATTTATTTATAGAACAAGCTGGGGAGAGGCAGAGAGGGGGACAGAAGATCCAAAGTAGGCTCTATGTTGACCTCAGAGTGTCCGATGCAGGGCTCGAACTCACAAACCGTGAGATCATGACCTGAGCCAAGGTCAGACGCTCAACTGACTGAGCCTCCCAGGCGCCCCCCATTGACAATTTTTCTTAAACTTTGAACCTATAATCCTGTTTTTAACCAAAGTCATGGCCTCTACTGGCCATTAAAAAAGCCAGGGGATGGATAAGCCATAATTTCCAAATGCCTCAGTATCTGGGAAGGAGCAAGGTAAAGAATACATCCTTTGGGAGCTAACCTCCATGTGTATCTGTGGCCTAAGCATGTGCTTCTTTTGCAGATGGAACAGATCTGGAGCTAAGACTTGTAGGTGGAGGCAGCCGCTGTGCTGGGACAGTGGAGGTGGAAATTCAGAAACTGGTAGGGAAAGTGTGTGACAGAAACTGGGGACTGAAAGAAGCTGATGTGGTTTGCAGGCAGCTGGGATGTGGATCTGCTCTCAAAACATCCTATCAGAGTTATTCCAAAACCAAGGCAACAACAACATGGCTGTTTTTAGGCAGCTGTAATGGAAATGAAACGTCTTTCTGGGACTGCAAGAATTGGCAATGGGGTGGACTTAGCTGTGATCACTACGAGGAAGCTAAAGTTACTTGCTCAGGTAAGACTTTCTATCAACATGTGAAGAACGTGAATTCGAAGAGTGTAAATTTCCAGTAAGAGCCTTGAAACTGATGAGAGACATCGGTCCCTAGGACTAGACATCACTCAAGCAACCAGAAAATATCTATCCCATTGCACAAATTTCAGAGAAACTTGTCATTCATTTTGTACCTTGGTCGCAGGTTTGTTTTGTTTTATTTTTGTGTTTGCTTTTTGCCCATTTTAGCTTTTGAGTAATTTTTCTTTTTGTTTCTTTTTTTTTGCTTTTGTTTCGATTTAAAAATTCTGATTAGTTAACATACAGTGTAATATTAGTTTCAAATGTACAAATTAGTGATTCAATACTCACAGGGGTGCCTGGGTGGCTCAGTCAGTTAAGGGTCCAACTTTGGCTCAGGTCATGATCTCACAGTTCACGAGTTCAAGTTTGAGCCCCATGCTGGATTCTGTGCTGACAGCTCAGAGCCTGGAGCCTGCTTCTGATTCTGTGTCTCCCTCTCTCTCTGCCCCTCCCCCACTCATTCTCAGTCTCTGTCTCTCTCAAAACTAAATTAAAACATTAAAAAAAAAATACATACAACACCTGGTGCTCATCACAAGTGCCCTCCTTAATACCCATCATCCATTTAACCCATCCCCCTGCCCACCTCCTCTCTGGTAACCATCAATTTGTTCTCTATAGTTAAGAGTCTGTTTCTTGGTTTCCCTCTCTCTCTCTCTCTTCTTTTCCTTTGTTTGTTGGTTAAGAAACAAAACAAAACAATTGAGTCATTTTTAAATCCGTAGAAATATGAAAAATTAAGAAGGATCAAAATTTTTAAGGTAGACCTTAAAAGTGTCTTTCATGAGAATGTCAACCAAATGATTTTTAAAAGTATGTGAAAACTATGTGATTTTAAAAAGTAAAAGAAGGATTTTCTTCTTTCCGAATATTTTTGTGTGTTTCCCTGCAACCTCTTTTAAATGTTCCAAAATGAGCTGTGAGTTGGCCTGGCTTATGGATAATCTCTAGTATTTTATGCTAATCACATTTATATGAATGCTAACATTGTTGAAAAGTGGTGCCTTTTTAACAACTGTAAGGTAACATATTGCAGATATGGTAAAAGAAAGACTTCAGAGAAAGCAATTTAAGAGCAAAACCATTGAACACATGGAGATCAAGTCATACGGTGCTGTATGTCCACAAACCAATGGCTTTATTCCAGATACATCCTAACCTAGTTGTGCCCCTGGGCGGATTCCCTGATGTTACAAAGTAGAAGTGTCTACTTCTAGTTACATAGAAATTATCCTCTGACTGTAAAAAGACAGTTTTTTAAGATGCAAATTTGAGGATACATATCTGCTTTTCAATCATCCTTCTTTTCATTTTTAAAAAAGATTTCTATAGGGTGCCTGGGTGGCTCAGTTGGTCAAGTGTACAACTTCGGGTCAGGTCATGATCTCACAGTTCTTGAGTTCAAGATTCAGCCCCGCATTAGGCTTTGTGCTGACAGCTCAGAGCCTGAAGCCTGTTTCAAATTCTGTGTCTCCCTCTCTCTCTCTGCCCCTCCCCTGCTCTGAGCAGACTCTGTCTCTCTCTCAAAAATTAATAAACATTAAAAAAATTTTTTTTAAGATTTCTTGATTGGAATATATATTCACATGGTTTACACTTCAAAATTAAAGTGTAAGCTCTTCCCAAATGCTATCCCCAGCTGTCCAATTCTACTCTACACAAACAAGTCATGTGGTTGGGGTATTTATGTATTCTTTAGGAGATATTTTATGTAAATACAAACAAATCCATGTATAAGTTTCACCCCATTTTGTTGTTCAAATGGTGGCATATTAGGTAAATTGTTCTGTACCTTAGTATTCACTTCATAAAGTATTTTGACCACAATTTTGTATCAATATTTAAAGACCTTTCTGAAATTACTTCTCTATCCAGGACATTTCTCTTCTGATCATTTATTATTGTATGATTTTATTTATGCTTTTAATTTCTTTTATTAGAGAAAGTGAGTGTGGTTTATTTAGCGTTTTTTTTTAATGAGCTAGCATTTAGTTTTTTTTAATTAATCCTATTTTTGTTTTCTAATTCATTACAGTTTGCTTTTCTTTCTATAATTCCTTTCTGATTTCCTACTAACTTAACTTCTTGAGTTCAGGGCTTGACTAATGTTGATTTTTTCCTAGTTATTAATATAAATATATATATACACGTTTCCATATATATTAATATATATGTATATCCACTTTCAGAATATATAACAGCTCTTTACAGATGTGACTCATTTTTTTTATGTTTATTTATTTCTGAGACAGAGACAGAGCACGAATGGGGGAGGGTCAGAGAGAGAGGGAGACACAGAATCCGAAGCAGGCTCCAGGCACTGAGCTGTCAGCCCAGAACCCCACGTGGGACTCAAACCCATGAACCATGAGATCATGGCCTGAGCCAAAGTTGGACGCTTAACTGGCTGAGCCACCCAGGCACCCCTCCCCTTTTCTATGGTTGAACGATTTTTGTCCCGTATCAGACTTGTCTGATGTTATTACCACAACTATTGCTTTATTTATTTTCAACCTTTATGAATCATTTTGTTCTAGGTGCATCACTTGTATTCATCGTAGAATAATGATTTATTTTCCAAAAAAAATCTGATTGGATTACTTTTTAGAGATGGGAGATATATTTGACTTTAACTTTAGTCATATTATGCATTTTTATGTTGTCATATGATGTATACATAATATTTATTGTCATCATGCATTATGCTACAACTAACTATGAACTATATTTCTCTATATAACTTTTGGGGGGACTTTGCCTGTGTTTGAGCATGTGTAAGCATACTCGTATGTCTGATTATTTTCTTCTATTTAATTTTTAAATTTTTTTATGTTTATTTATTTTTGAGAGAGAGAGAGGGAGCAGGGGAGGGACAGAGAGAGAGGGAGACACAGAATCCTAAGCAGACTCCAGGCTCTGAGATGTCAGCACAGAGCCCAACATGCGGTTCAAACTCATGAACCATGAGATCATGACCTGAGTCAAAGTTGGACGCTTAACCAACTGAGCCACCCAGGAGCCCCTTCTATTTATTAATTTTTTAAGTTTATTCGTTTATTTTGAGAGAGAAAGAGAGAGAGAATGAGCAGGAGAGGGGTAGAAGGAGAGAGAGAATCCCAAGCAGGCTCCCCACTGGCAGCACAGAAGCTCGAGGGGCTCGACCTCACGAACCATGAGATCTTGCCCTGAGCCAAAACCAAGCATTGGACACTCCACCGACTGAGTCACCAGGCGCCCCTGATAATTTTCTTCTAAATATTTTCCTATTAATTGTATTTTATATTAATTAGAACTAAGTTGGGCAGCATCCAACTTGGCCTAAAGAAAGCCAAATAAGAGTGGCTAACGAAAAGTTTACTTCTTTTTCATTAAAGTAAGTCAAATAGGTGGCACCTGGGTGGCTCAGCTGGTTAAGCGTCCGACTTTGGCTCAGGTCATGACCTCGCAGTGTGTAAGTTTGAGCCCCGAGTCGGGCCCTGTGCTGACAGCTCAGAGCCTGGAGCCTGCTTTGGATTCTGTGTCTCCCTCTCTCTTTCTGCCCCTCCCCCGCTTTCTCAAAGTAAACATTAAAAAATTTTTAAATAAGTCAAGTAGGTAAGCAGCTTAAGGCTGTTTGGGTGGTTCTGTGGTCACCAAGAAATAGCGAGAGTTGTTTTGCTGCAGTAATTACCAAACCTTATTGGTCAAGAAGAATGAGTTGCCCTGCAACTGACTGAGTTCCCTGGTAAGCGAATCTCATAGGCCAGGTTCTGCCCTCTGAAAAGTTGTCCTCTGTTCACTGTCCTTCCTGGGCCCCAGGTGCTCTTCTCCGGGCAGTTTCTCCTACTGGAGCCCTCCACGGTCATTGCTGAGTGAGGTTTGAAGGCTGAACACCTTTCACAATCCGCTTTCTGCTGATATTGGCTCAGGGGCCCTTGGATTGCTTTATGGGTTATCGTTCACAGAGGTCAGCTGTCCTCAAAGTCAGCAAAACAACTCTACCCAAACTTAGTATGCTTCTGGTCTGTTTTCTTTCATCTAATGCTACGTGAAATACCCACAGTCAAGGAATATATTTACAAACATTGAACTATGCTGTGAGCAGCCCGTTCCCCTTGATTTATTGGCCACTGCCCTAAGGTCATTTGAAACCAGGGGTCTGAGAGGAAAAACAGGACTTAAATCTTATCTTTGCTGATAGGCTCATTGTCTATGTATGTGGAGAATCAATTCTATTTTCTGCTAAGCCTACAGTTTTATTACCACCTCAGTTTGGGGGACAGGATACTTAGGGTTTATTTGGGTTTGTTTTTTTTTTTTTTCCGATCTTGCAAGTTCCAAATGATAGGTCTGTCAATTAATTATGCATTAGTAGCTGCAAGGAGAGCATGCCTCCTTCACAAAATTGGTATTTTTCTTTCTGTTTCTGCCTTGCTGTCTGGCTACGTCTAGTCTTGAGTTTATCTCTCCCATAAAAGCGGAAAAAGTGGCAAGGAGGATTTATGTCATGCCAACATTCTGATTTTGGTTTTTGGTTGTTGTTGTTGTTGTTTTGTTTTTTGTTGTTCTCTGATTACGTTCTCCGAGTTTTCGGCTTCAGCAAGGATGTGGTTTTCTTTTCAAGGTGACATTTGTCCAAATATCTTCCCTAGGATAACAAGACATTAGCTTTCCAGCCTATAACATCTGGGTTATTATATATATTGTCCATCGATTCCATTCAACTGCATCCAAAATTTACCTCACTTACAGTAACATATTCTGAATTAGTTAGGGTTCTATGCAACTGCATGTGATAAAAATCCTGAGTAGCATAAATTTGCAGCGTGAAGTGGACCTCTTTGTTTCCAGGACTTTCTTTCTTTCTTTCTTTCTTTCTCTTTCCTTCTTTCTTCTTTCTTTCTTTCTTTCCTTCTTTCTTCTTTCTTTCTTTTTTTTTTTCTTTCTTTCTTTCTTTCTTTCTTTCCTTCTTTCTTCTTTCTTTCTTTTTTTCTTTCTTTCTTTCTTTCTTTCTTTCTTCCTTTCTTTCTTCCTTTCTTTCTTCTTTCTTTCTTTTTTCTTTCTTTCTTTCTCTCTTTCTTTCTCTTTCTTTCTTTCTTTCTTTCTTTCTTTCTCCCTTTCTTTTTGCTCAGTGCCAGGCATGTTCGCTGCTCTCTTTTGTAAATTCTTTTGTTATAATCATGTAGCTTTTGCAACCTCTTCTACTGGCTTGGGGGCATAGGTCTTTAGCTCTCTTCTGGTTTTGCTAGAAACAGAATTTGTAATTTTGTGTCTTGATTTCTTGATACTGCCAGAAGATTTCCAGGGGGAAAATCATGGAAACACTATCTCTCTGCCTGCCAAGTTCAAACTACAAATTCCATTATCTGTTTACATGCTTAAGAGTTCTTAGTTTTGTAGAGCTCAGGGCTTTAGGGCTGAAAAGGGCCAAAGAACTCAACAGGGTAGGAAGACTAGATAGATAAAGCAACAATTTATCTCTGATGCACAGTTTCGCAAAGCAGTCACAAACAGGTCTAGGAAATTTTGCTACAAAACTACTTTGAATCCTAACATTTTGTCTGCGACAGCGGTGTGTGTGCTATAGTCTCCTAAAGTTTGAGAAATAGTTTTGATACTAGAGTGATTTAAACTTCTTCAGAGTCTGGAAAGGAATAAATGATAAAAATGTATTAATGCTTCTTAAAATCATATTGTGCATTTACCTATTATTACACAAAAGGAAGTATTTCTAACAAATTCTTTCTTATATTTGTTCTATGTGTCTTCATTTGAATACAGATTCAGTTACTTATGCCAGGGGAAAGTTTAAATTATTGATCAAAGGAGCTAAATCCAGGCACAGAAATCCAATTAACGGCTTTTATGTTAAAATGCAATCACAGGTCCAGCAGATAAGAAATCTCTTAAAGGAGTAAATCTTGAATATTCTAACCTTGTATGCAGATAAATAATATAAGGAAGCCAACTCATGGTGTAGATTAATGTGTTACTATCAGATTTATGGGGGGAAAAAGCTAGAATGGAATCTCCAAGTCATTTCAGCATGGGAGAATTTCCCTTTGTCCACAATTCAAAATTTTAGGAAAAAGGAAAAGAAGATATTTAAAGAAGGGATTTGCTTAGCAAGTTTTCGCCATGAAAGAGAAAATTGTTTGGTTTCGTTTCATGTTTTGGTTTGTTTTTGCATTGGTTGTTATTTTATTTTGTTCAAGATGGATCCAGGTGAGAGAGCAAGAGGTTATAAGAAAGCTGAATTTGGCTCAATCTAGGAAACTGATTTTATTTAAAGGTTTAGGTCTGTCCGAAAGTGGGATGGGATCAAATGAATACCAGCTAATGATATCTTAGAGGAATTTCACGCTCAGATAATGATTTAACAAGAGGAAATTAAGGACTCAGCTCCAGAGTCTCTCATTATTTGTGGCGTAGAAAGACTATTTGCTTTATACTTGGGAACTGTGTTTAGAAAGCAACATGTTCTTCCACTCCCATTAGGATAGAAACTCGCCTTGTACAGATTTAATGGATAAGTGGTGAAATTTTAACATGTTGGGGTGTGTTATACTGCCACAATACAGAATATAGTCAGATCTGAAACATTTTAGGAAATTGGCAAGTGCTGATAGGATATCTGTGTCACACTGAGAGTGATGTCAAGGGGTCACAAGAATTAGTGATCTTTGACAGCAGGCATTTCTAAAAGAAGTATGCTCTTTAGAAGGTCCAATTTCAAATACACTTCCTTTCTTTAAAAAATAAATTAAAGGGAATAGTTTGCATCTCCCAAATAATTTGAATCGGTTTTGAGTGTGCCAAAAGAAACTCCTACCTTGATGATTGGACTCCTCAACTTGGCAAAGAGAATCCTTAAAGCCTGAGCTCCATTTCTTTAGCTTAATTTCTGGTGTATCTTTTCTTTACGTTTTTAAATCCCACTCATACTGAATTATTCATAATTCCTCAATTACACCATGCTGTTTCATGACTGTATCCTTTAGATGCAGATTCAAACACTGTTTACTTGTTAAATTCCGTATCTTCTTATTTCAAAACTCAGTTCTGATTTATGGCACTCTCTATAGTTTTCCTACCGATCCCCAAACAGAGCTGGTGACACCTTCATTTGCTAGTTTTGTACTAACATATATTTTTAGTTTTGGACCCATCATTCTATGAACATGTATACGTATATCTTCTGCTAAACTGTGTGTTCTCGGGGGCGAGGGCGATCACTAAGAAACCGAGCAGCCTTGGAAAGAAGTAGGTTTTTCCCAGGTACATAGGTTGGGAAATATAGACGGAGAAGTTTCTGCAGAGGCACAGAAGCGTGGCATGACCAGGCTTCTGTAAGGCTGGGGCAACAGGTATGATTGACAGAGTAATAGATATGAAAGCCTTCAAGGTGACATCATAAAGTATTTTAAAGTTTGCAAAGAAATTGGTATTTATCATCTCTCTTTAAATTTTAACAGATGGCTGACATTAGGGAATCTCCCAAAGCTCTCTGTACTTCCATTCCCTCAAAAGAAAAGTGATTAGTAATTAATGCTACTTACTTCACAGGAATTACCCAGTGAGTGATCAACACGTGTTAACTGCTGTGGTTATGATTAGTAGTAGTAGGTAGTAATAGTATTTATTCGCACTGACGGACTGAACTGTGACCGACTATTTAGGCCACACAAATGCCTAAAACATTGTAGGGACTTAACACTATTTGTTGAAAGGATAAACTGTTGTATAAGTAGCAAAGAAACATTGTCTTCAAGACAAAGAAATCATGTGAAAATACTTGAAATGTTATAACGCATCTGTGATCGTGGCATAAATGTATTAGAAAGAGGGCTCGGAAAAAGGAGATTATTCAGGAAGTCATTGCAAAGGTCTACGTGACGTGATAACAAATTATGTTAAAGTAGTAGCAACAGATGTGGAGGACTGACAGACCTCAATGATTTTCCACGTGTGCAGCATACCGTGAGGGTCCATATTCTAGGCTCTGGAACATACTGCCTGGATCAAATCCTGGCCTTTCACTAACTCCTTACGTGACTGTCGCAAATTACTACACGTCTCTGTTTCAGTTGCGTTGTTTGTAAAATTGGGATGATATTAATAATTATCCCCTTAGGGATTAATCCTTAAGGATTATACGGAGTGGTGTTTGTTCAGTACTTAGTAAAGTGCTACACAGGAAGGCTCTCGTTTAATGTTCAGTACTATCACTGTGACCACTGTTTATGAGTTAAATTAGATAAAGAAGTGGTTGGATTTTAGGTGATGCTCTCTCTTTTTTTTTCTTAAGTGTATTTATTTATTTTGAAAGAGAGAGAGAGTGAGCAGGGAGGGGCAGAGAGAGAGGGAGACAGAGAATTCCAGGTAGGCTCAACACTGGGCTTAAACTCATGAACCATGAGACTGTGACCTGAGCCAAAATCAAGAGTCAGACACTTAACCAACTGAGCCACCCAGGTGCCCCTTCAAGTGATTTTAATTTGGTTTGGATCGCATTAATTGAGCAAAGAATACTTACTGTGTTCCTGTCAGTGCAGTAATTCATTCACTTTTGAACCCATTATGTTGTGATGTCCAAGAAGATATGTTTATGAACATAAATTTAAAGAGAGACATATGGATGAAAACATATTTATGGGCAGTTAAGGGAAGGTGAGAGAATCGAGGTTAGAACCTTGGTCAGGGAATGGGTGAAAGGTTCTGATAAAGCAGGTCAGGCAGGAAAGAAAACAGGAGAAAGGAGTATCTCATGTGTCAAGTGTAATATATAGCAAAGGGAAGAAGAAATCCCACGATGGGTTTGAGAACAGGAAGTATATTGCAACACTTTACATAGAACCATTCAAAGAGATCAGGCCACCACCAGACTGCAGTGGGTAGAGAACTGAGTATAAGGCTAAATAATACAAAAAGAAGATACACTGTATCTATGGTCCCCGGTGTTATGAATAATGTATATAAAATATTGAAAGGAAAGAGCTATCATGCTTCTGGAAATGGTTGATTCCAAGAGACAAAGTTCTAAAAATTCTCTCAGATACATTGGTCCAACGAGGAATGGGGAGATCTAGAATTCACTATGCCCAACTGTAGGCAGAACAGCTAAGGGGAACAAGTATGGTAAAATCATTAAACACCCTAGCCTCCCTTTTCTACCCCCATCATGAAGGAAAATCTGGGAGTGATGTCATTTCTCACTGAAATACTATTATTTTTCAGCCCACAGGGAACCCAGACTAGTTGGAGGGGATATTCCCTGCTCCGGTCGTGTTGAAGTGAAACATGGCGACACATGGGGCACCGTCTGCGATTCTGACTTCTCTCTGGAAGCTGCCAGTGTGCTGTGCAGAGAATTACAATGTGGGACAGTCATCTCGATCTTAGGGGGAGCTCACTTTGGAGAAGGCAACGGACAGATCTGGGCTGAAGAATTCCAGTGTGAGGGACACGAGTCCCATCTTTCACTCTGCTCAGTAGCCTCCCGTCCAGATGGGACTTGCGGCCACAGCAGGGATGTTGGAGTCGTCTGCTCAAGTGAGACCCAGAGGACATGTTCAGTTTGTTCCCATACTGCCAAGAGGGTGGGATGAGGTCATCACAGACATCTTTTTAAAAGTCCCGTCTCCTTCCAGGATACACGGAGATCCGCTTGGTGAATGGCAAGTCCCCATGTGAGGGAAGAGTGGAGCTCAAGATACTTGGGACCTGGGGATCCCTCTGCAACTCTCACTGGGACATGGAAGATGCCCACGTTTTTTGCCAGCAGCTCAAATGTGGAGTTGCCCTTTCTACCCCAAGAGGAGCACAGTTTGGGAAAGGAAGTGGTCAGATCTGGCGGCACATGTTTCACTGCACCGGGACCGAGCAGCACATGGGAGATTGTCCGGTAACTGCTCTGGGTGCATCGTTCTGTTCTGCAGGGCAAGTGGCCTCTGTAATCTGCTCAGGTAAGAGGATGGACAGCTGGTGACGAGCTTTTCCCGGGATGGCGTGCCTTAGAGGCAGGTGTACCTGTAGGGGAAAAGGACAAAAATAACACGGCATGATCTATTTCAAAGGATCATGAGAAGTGTGCCAGAATATTAATCTCCTGTGTCTTTTAAAAAATATATTTTTTAAGTTTTTATTTTATTTTTGAGAGAGAGAGAGAGAGAGAGAGAGATCACGAGCAGGGAAGGGGCAGGGAGAGAGGGAGACACAGAATCTGAAGCAGGTTCCAGGCTCTGAGCTGTCGGCCCAGAGCCCGACGTGGGGCTCGAACTCACAGAGGGCGAGATCATGACCTGAGCGGAAGTCAGACGCTTAACCGACTGAGCCACCCAGGCGCCTCTCTCCTGTGTCTTTTTAGAAAGAAAGTAAACTTAATTTTCACAGACCTCATAATTACCCAGCGCTTACCATGTGCTGGCTTTTTCAAAGCACCTGATTCATTCTCCCCCCCCCCCCCCCCCCCGTTGGCCCACCACCTTCCTGTTTGTTCTCAGCTCATCTGTCCCCTCCCTTCCTTACCCTTTTTGTATCTTGTATAACTGAGCAGTTTGCTGTTTGCAGGAAATCAGAGTCAGACACTATCCCCGTGCAATTCATCGTCTCCGGACCCAACGAGATCTACCATTCCAGACCCCAGCGCTGTTGCTTGCATAGGTGAGAATCAGTGACCAAGCTATAAAAAATGATCTCAATCCTTAAGAATGTGTTTTATTAATACTTTATTTTCCCTTTCCAGGGAGCGGTCAACTTCGCCTGGCAAATGGAAGCGGTCGCTGTGCTGGGAGAATAGAGATCTACCACCAGGGCTCCTGGGGCACAATCTGTGATGACAGCTGGGACCTGAGTGACGCCCACGTGGTGTGCAAGCAGCTGGGCTGCGGAGTGGCCATTAACGCAACTGGCTCTGCTCATTTTGGGGAAGGAACGGGGCCCATCTTGCTGGACGAGGTGAACTGTAATGGAAAAGAAACTCATATTTGGCAATGTCGTTCACACGGCTGGGGGCACCATAACTGCAGGCATAAGGAAGATGCAGGGGTTATCTGCTCGGGTGAGTTCTGCACATAAGATCTGATCACAATTACATAAGAAAGGACGGGGGGTGGGTGGGGGAGCAAAGTGTAGTGAGGGATATTAATCTGAGGGAATCCTGAAAAGTAGGTTCAGAGGCAAGGTAGTATAACCTCAGAAGCGAAAAATACAGAAATAAGCTTGCCCATCATGAACATGACCCCAAAACTATTATCGAGAAGCCCTTTTATAAGTATATGTGGAGTTTCCTATCACTTGTCTAAAGAAGTAGATTAAAAGGGACAGGAAGAAATACACCCAGCACTCCGTTCTACAGAGCAAAAGATAATTATTATACCCAAGTAATTTTTCATGATAGTCAAATGAACTTTACTTGTCACAGGAGCAAAACTTATCATAAGAGGCCACTGCCTTTATTGCATATACATGGCGAGCTTTAGAAACTACTGTGAAGCAGAAAAAGGGAGTCCGTTGTAATGTATTGGGGAAAACAAAACTATGACTCATTTAGGGAAGTGAAAAGTCCTATACGCGTTTGATGACATAACCTGGTAGAGGACATACACAGCCGACTGTGAAGAGTCAGAAAAGGAAGTATTTCATTTCAGGGTCATGTCCCCAACATCGGCTGTAGTGCCTGAGTGTCTCCCTAAAATTTGCCAAGAGAGCTGCAAAAAGAAGGCTAATGAAATAAAGTCTTCGGGCTAACATTGCAGTAATTTAGGGAGAAGAATCCAAACTGTGTAACAGATAGAGACGTCTCTGAGCTCTTGATTAAGACTGAGAAATCAATTTTGAATTGTCGGAGGCATTCTAAAGAGTTCCTTAAGTACAAAACTCCATACTAGAAAAACCGTAAGCTGTATACCTAACTCTACTGTATTTAGTCTAGAAAATACTGTATTTTACCAAAATCGACTGAAGCATCCAGAAGTTACAAAAGAATTACTGGTAGTTGACATTTCATACCTATTTTTAAAGCTGTGCTCACCTTAGAGTAAAGGGAGGGAGTCCTCTGAGCCTTCAGAGAAAACGTGAAACTACTAACTCTGTGTTTCACCCCAGAGTTCATGTCTCTGAGACTGACGGATGAAACCAGCAGAGACCCCTGTGCGGGGCGTCTGGAAGTTTTCTACAATGGAGCTTGGGGCAGCGTTGGCAAGAGTAATATGTCTGCAACAACGGTGGCGGTGGTATGCAGACAACTGGGCTGTGCGGACAGAGGGACCATCAGCCCTGCATCTCTGGACACGTCGTCCAGGCACATGTGGGTGGACAACATTCAGTGTCCGAAAGGACCCGACACATTATGGCAGTGCCCGTCTTCTCCATGGAAACAGAGACCGGCCAGCCCTTCAGAGGAGACCTGGATCACGTGTGCTAGTGAGTACCCGCCAGCCTGGATGAAAACTCTACTTTCTAATCCCCACTCGCCTCTTCGGATCTCACGACGTAGGCCTGAGTGACCTCTGGTGCCAATTCTACCCGGATGGTGTAATCGGTTTCATTTCATTTGGCGGATAGGTATTCAGGATCGGGGATTATTTTTCCAAAAAGCGTGACACGCCCTGTGGTCTTCTTGAAAGTTTATTCGGTTGCTTTCTCTGAGAATGGATGAGGAGCACGGAATATATAATTCAGTATTTGACTCGTGAACAGTCTACCTTCCCTTTCCCACTTTTCTTTCAAATATTATCTTGTTCTACTCGTGTAAGAAGGGAAGCCGTCAAAAAGACCAGTCCTGAGGTATTTTGTCATTCTCTATCTACTTAAACTGGAAGAGATTTTTTTTTTTATGTACCTGTCTCCTAAACCCTTTCTCCTTGAGAGAAATTAACATTATGCAACGTTCATTTTGTTCATTTCACATTTCCTGAGTCGCAGGCATGAAATGCACCCAGTTTGCTGAAAAGACACAGAGTTTCAAAAAGGATAGGTTTTGTTAAAATATATTTTTAAATGCAGATTAAATAAGTCAAGTATTCAAACAGAGATTTAAAACGAATTTAAAATCTCTCTTTTCGCCTGTGACCTCTTGGAAGTTTTTGTGTTCTCAGAAATGATCTGGGTGTCTCTGACTTTTCAGACAAGATAAGACTGCAGGAAGGAAGCTCTAATTGTTCCGGACGCGTGGAGCTCTGGCATGGAGGTTCCTGGGGGACGGTGTGTGATGACTCCTGGGACCTTGAAGATGCGCAGGTGGTGTGTCGACAGCTGGGCTGTGGCCCAGCTTTAGAGGCACTAAAAGAGGCAGCATGTGGTCAGGGGACGGGGCCCATATGGCTCAATGAAGTCAAGTGCAAAGGAAATGAGTCTTCCTTGTGGGATTGTCCTGCCAAAGCCTGGGGGCACAGCGACTGTGGGCACAAAGAAGATGCTGCTGTGAGGTGCTCAGGTGAGTATCTGGAGCCTGGACTAAGCGTGGAATCCCTGGCAACAAAAAGGGGGTGGGCAGTGAAGCGCACTGTGCAAAGACTAGACGCATCAACCCAGGGAATCTAGTAGGAAGAGAATCATGATGCTTCCAATCTGAAGGAATGAAGAAAACATTTATGGTTGTACATTGGCTTCACCAAAGGAAGAGCATGTAACTGTATGTATCTCTGTACGGAAGGAATGAAAACAAGGGGACCCTGGTATTAGGTGGGAAGAGTAATCTACTTGGTTGCCGGGCACCGAAGGCTCACATAGGAAATAGAAATATTTGTTCTACATATTACTCCCCAAAGTGAGTCTTCTCTTTTCTCCTGCAGAAATCGCCGTGGCCCAGAGATCATCAATGGCTGCAGGTATATCGTGGGGTTTATGAGCCTGGGTCTAATTGCCTGTGTTATTTAGAATCTTTTCTGCCAAGAGACTTTAGGTCAGAGGTAGTTCTGAAGATCTGAGGTGTACTTCGGCAATCCTGTATTTCAGAGAAGGATGGTACTAGAGATCTGGGTCTTCCAGCTAAGACATGATCGTCTCTTGTGATACTTCCTTGCCCTTAGGTCGCTCATCGCTTGTCGTATTTGGGATCCTTGGCCTCATTCTGTTGGCCTTTCTCGTTGCTCTCCTCTTGTGGATTCAGAAGCGAAGACGGCGACAGCTGCTCACAGGTATCAGCCAAATTATGGTCTTTCTCATGTCTCTATGGGATTGAAGCTTCTTGGGATAAAATACGTATTATCTCACTATATATCCATAGTAGACGCAAGGATATGCATATTAGACTCAAGTATAAAACAACCAAAAGGATGGAATCTAGAAGAGATTTAAGCAGCTTCTCAAAAAGAGGGAACAAGATTTCAGAGGAGACAGGGGTTTGGGCTGTTGATGATTTCTGCACTCTATCTGTATGCTAATTGGGACATTATAGAATCGATAGTTTGGGATGAATATGCTTATATGGTTTAGGAGGAATCCTTTCTTGCCCAAATACTTATTTGCTGTCACTATGTAGTTCTTATTAGTTTTACTGTTCAGTGAAGCAACGTGCTAGGCTCTGGAGATACAGACATCGATAGTCAAGTGTTTTTGTCTCCATGGCATTTCAAGTCTAGTGGAAGAGATATTCATGCAGACAAATAAAGTGCAATGTGGTAGTGTACACTAAGATGGATAAGGAAAAAAGTGGCACAGAAAAGGCAGTAATTAACTGGAGGGGCAAGGGGAGAATCGGAGGCTTCTAAGAGGCTCATTCTGAAAATCAAGTTCAAAGAACTGGGTAAGGTGCTTTATAGGGAAAGAGAAAAAATATGTACAAGTGTGGAGAAGCTTAAAGGATGGGCATATATGCTGTTTTGAGGGGAAGTAAAAGTTGGGTTGCAGGAGAGAAGCTGCCGGTAAGTCGGTAGAAGGAGGAGGAACAGAGTATGTAGTCGTGTACTCCATGGTAAGAAGATTAATAGTCAAAGAATACTATGTGTGTGTGTGTGGGGGGGGTGGTGAAGTAGTCAAGCTGTTTTTCAGAAAGTTCTGTTTGATGACAGGATGTATGAGGGGTTGAAGGAAGACCACGTTATTGACCAGGGTAGCATTTCGAAATCGTTCAGATGGAAAATGACAGGGGCTTTAGTGAGAATGGAGAGAAGAGGAGAGATTTTAGAGAGATTTTTTTTTTTAAAGTTCTGATGAGTTAGAGAAGACCACTGCCTGCCTTAGGGGAAGAAACTGGGAAGTCAGGCGATGGCAATAGGGGAGGTTTCGCCTCCTCCTATTGACTTTAATCATGGCCTTGTAAGGGAAAAGCTTGGTAGTAGAACGGATGGAAACCAGACAAGGGCATGGGTAAAGATTCAGTATGTTTGCATTGCTGCGGAAAAGCACTGGTAGGGAGGGCGACTTTTATTACGAGCTGATCCCTAACCTAGGGCCTCTGTTGTCAGTTTCCTTGAGAGGAGAGAATTCTGTCCACCAAGTTCAATACCGGGAGATGAATTCTTGTCTGAAAGCCGATGATCTGGACGTGCTGACTGCCTCAGGTCTGTGGGTTCTTTGAGGGTTCTTTGAGGGTCTGTAGCCCTGGGGTTCAGACGGGTAGCTACAATTACAGTGGAGGCATTCCACTGTGCACAGCAGTGGAAAGGAATCTCGAACATGGAATAGGAAGTTATGATGCACAAGGAAGAGAGGCAGAAATGAACGACAGATTACTCTTGGAGAACATAAGAATTGCAACCATGTGATCTGGCTTAGAGATCTATGATTATGTCTGATGGAGGGACAGGGAACCATGCAAGAAGCATATTATGACTTGGACCTCATTTTCTTGAAACAGAAACTAATCTTCTAAAGGGTGGTTTCACTCGTCACGTCTCTCATAATTTCTTGCCTTCTTACCTCCTGCTGCTTTCCTTTCTCTTACTTGCTATTTACTATATTTCCCCCTAAAAGTCTGAAAGCTTAAAATTTCTGTATCTTTATCCCATAGAAGCCATCACTATTCACAGGATTACTCTGATTTCCCATTACATGATTCTTCTTTCTTTGTCCTCCAACTTCTGCTTAGCGACAGGGCATGAATTCTGTCTCTGGGCAGCAGAATTCTGCTGGGTTGGAAGAAATCTCTCAATACCCACTTTCTCCACAAACGCTCAACACCTTCTCAGTATTCCTTACCATCTGACAAGGGCCCACCTCACTTCTTCAATCCCAGGGACTTGGTATTTGCTGCAACTGTGTCAGGAAAACATGTACAAGGCCTGGGAAAGACTTTCTGTGCCCCTTAAATCACACTTGGTTGCCTTCCTAATTGTGGGCAATGTGTTTAGATGTTCAAAGAGCTGCTAAGGCACTTGAGGGGAGGTCTGATTTATTTCCCAGTAATTATTTTCTTCCTTTCAGAAAATCCCAATGAGTCAGATGATTTTAGTGATGCTGGGCTAATTTCTGTGTCTAAATCTCTTCCTGTTTCTGGATGAAAAAGAAGACCATTCTGAGGTGCACTGAAAAGGAAAACGGGAATTATAACCCAGGGAGGTGAGTGAGGAGAATTTATTCAATGTTGTTCAAAACAGGTACATTTTTTTTTTTGAAAGTTGAGAACTCCTCTGGTATTAGGAAAAAAGAATATATATACACGTTTCCATATATATTAATATATATGTATATCCACTTTCAGAATATATAACAGCTCTTTACAGATGTGACTCATTTTTTTTATGTTTATTTATTTCTGAGACAGAGACAGAGCCCGAGTGGGGGAGGGGCAGAGAGAGAGGGAAACAGAGAATCAGAAGCAGGCTCCAGGCTCTGAGCTGTCAGCACAGAGCCTGACACAGGGCTCGAACTCACAAACCATGAGGTCATGACCTGAGCCGAAGTCGGTCACTCAACCGACTGAGCCACCCAGGCGCCCCGATGTGACTCTTGGCCAACTCTTAGTTGTATATTCTAAGCAATAACACTGGTAGATCATAGAGCTAAGGAAGAACTGTGTAAATTAGTATGAAAAAAATCTTTTCAAGATATTATAAGGGTCATTTGGGGAAAGAGAAAAGACTTATGTCAACACTTGTATAATGTTATGTTATGGTAAAGGTAGTATACGATGCCTGTAAGAATACAGAAAGTTTTCCTAAGAAAGTTTGAGATTCTGAGGAAGATGTGATACTCAAGGGAAATATCAGATGATTGAAAGATAGACAACTTTAGGGCAAGGACATAGCATGTACAAAATATGGAGGCATAAAAAAGAACCACATCTTTGGGGAACAATAAGAAGTTTTTCCTTCCAAAATATGTATTGAACAGGGGCATCTGGCTGGCTCATTCGGTAGAGCATGCAACTCTTGATCTCAGGGTTGTTAGTTTGTGCCCCACGTTCGGTGTAGAGATTACTTAAAAATAAAAATCTTGAAAAACATATGTATCGAACGTGTTTATGGTGACAAATGGTGTTCTGAGCACTGAAGACACATAACTAAAAGATACTGTTGACAAAGGCACGATCGTTTAATGCAAATCTTGCAGTCTACCGAGAGAGAAGAAGTGGTGAGAATCAAAGCAGAAAGGTTGCGTAGACCCCTATAATGGGCGGCTTTACCTGCTCCTGTTAGGGAGGCAGTGAACTTTGAAAAATGAAGCTGGGGCGAGACACAATCAGGTTTACATTTTATAATTTGCTTTTCATGCAGGAAGTGTAACAAGGGAAAAGAGTGAATAGACAAGAAATTTGTTAAGTTATACATCAAAAAGAAAAATGGTGAAATGAGATAGTGGAGATATTTTCTATCTTTAAAAAAAACTTGGGGGACTATACATTTAGAAATTATATATAGCAAAAGTATGGTTTTGTTGTGGAAATAAATACAGACTGAGACACAGGATTAAAGTCGGAACTCTTAAAAGTATAAAAATGTAAAGTGTCAAATCATTTATGTACATATATACACATAGAAGCTAATAAATTATATATAGCATTAAAAGGATAAATATATATACAGTAAAACCTTGGATTGCAAGTTACTTGTTCTGCGAGTGTTCCGCAAGATGAGCAAACGTTTCTAATAAGTTTTAACTTGATAAACAAGCGATGTCTTGCAATGAGTAGTACACGATGCCGAAAGTCACATAGTCACAATGAGCCAATGGTTCATGAAATTCGCTTTGATCTACGAGCGCTTTGGATTACAAGCATGTTTCTAGAACGAATTATGATTGCAAACCAAGGTGTTACTATATATATATATATATATATATATATATATATATATATAGTATATATAGTATACATATAGACAGAGAGAGAGAGAGTAGATAGATAGATCTCTCTATCTATATACATATATCTTAACAATTGTTAAAGGATAGCATGTGATAGATCACTCGGCAAAGCTATGAAAACACAACTCACACAGAATGAATTTCGAGTGACACCTAGACATTTACAAATGCTCTAATTCACCAGTATGTCTGGGAGGTTCCAATTACAATTAACACTGAGATATCACTTTATATAAAACAGGCCACCAAAAATTTAAAACAGTGCCAATATTGCTGGTGGGAATACAGAGAAAATTTTAGACACTGCTATTGGAAATGAGAGGTGTGGTAGCTTTTGCCAAAAGCAACCTAAAAAATGTCTCTTAATCATTTTTTAAACGCTTCACATCCTTTCATACAGAACTTCTCCCACTGAGAACTTCATCCATGCAGATAAAGAGCTCACATATAATGATTCCTTCCCACAGCATTGTTAGTAATGGCAAAAAGCTAGAAAAAGTGAATGACAGTGACGCAGTGGCTAGAAAATTATGGTGCAGCCAGTTGAAAAAGGAAAAATCACCCACAAACGTGCAATATCATTCCATTTATGTGCTCATGTTATCAAATATAATTAAATATGTTTACATCTATAAGATTACATGTGTGTGTATATATGTGTAGAGAAACATTAAAATCTAATAACATTATTAGATTAAGACTACAAATGCCTTTTGATTTATAATCTTGAACATAGGAATATTATTCTGATGTAATGAATAATCATTAAACTACTTTTTCCTTAAAGTGTAATCACTGCTGAAGCACTGTTTCAGAATTACATGGGGATGCTTGTAAAAATGGTATTTTGGTATACATCATAGTTTTATGAAAAAGGCATCATTCTTGGGCCCACTGAAGTTTGCAGATCACTGCATTTAAGTTTTCTGTTCAGGAAAGTAGCATGCTATTTAATACATGTGAGTTTGTGTGTGTGTGTGTGTTTTGTGCACACACACATGCGTGTGGTAATAGAACACATTAGATTACATTATAATGGAATTCCTTACAAGTGTGTATGAAGAGGAAAATAACAGTTTTTCCATGTATGGCTTTTGTTCAGCCTTTAAGACACCTTGATGAAGAAGACCTGAACTACCGAATAGAGGAAGAATCCCCCTCGTCCAATGAAGATTACAGTACGTTTCCTGTATCTCCTCGTATCCCAAAGAAGGCTGCTGAATTTGTAAAAATTAAATTGGTGAATGTAACTATTCAAAGCTGTTTATAAGACTGTCAAAGGGATTAAATAAAAAGGAATATTGCTAATTTGAATTTGTCTTAACTTCCTGGTCTTGATTTTATGAATTTCCGAGTAGGCTTTCTGATTTTTTGAGAGGTTTGATAAATGTAACGTGATGTCTTTTCATTTGAAGATGTTTTCATTTGCACATATGTTTTTTCTAGTTTGGTTTAAATAACAATTTTCTTCTTATTACCAAATCAAAACAAATTTGTTTTTCTTTAGTTTTTTTTCAAATTTTTATTTAAATTAGTTAGTTAACATATAGTGTAATATTGATTTCAGAAGTAGAATTCAGTGATTCATCATTTACACATAATTCCCTCTCTCTTTTTTTCCCCCTTCCCATATGTTCATCTGTTTTGTTTCCTAAATTCCACATATGAGTGGAATCATATTCTATTTGTCTTTCTCTATTGACTTATTTCACTTAGCATAATACACTCTTGTTCCATCCACATCATTGTAAATGGCAAGATTTCATTCCTTTTGATGGCTGAGTAATATTCCATTGTCTATAGATACCACATCTTCTTTATCTATTCATCAGTCAAATGATACTTGGGCTCTCTTCATAGTTTGGCTATTGTTAATAATGCTGCTATAAACATTTGGGTGCATGTACCCCTTCAAATCAGTATTTTTGTATCATTTGGGTAAATACCTATTAGTGCAATTGCTGGGTCATAGGGTGCTTTTATTGTTAACTTTTTGAGGAAACTTTGTACTGTTTTCCAGAGTGGGTGCACCAGTTTGGATTCCCACCAGCAGTGCAAGAAGATTCCCCTTTCTCCACATCCTTGCTAATACCTGTTGTGTCTTGTGTTGTTAATGTTAGCCATCCTGACAGGTGCGAGGTGGTACCTCACTGTGGTTTTTTATTTGCATTTCCCTGATGATGAGTGATGTTGAGCATCTTTTTACGTTTATTGGTAATATGTACGTCTTTAGAGAAATACCTGCTCTGCCCATTTTTAATTGGATTATTTGGTTTTTGAGTGTTGAATTTGGTAAGTTCTTTATAGATTATGGATTCTAACCCTTTATCAGATATGTCATTTGCAAATATCTTCTCCCATTCCATAGTCTGCTTTTTAGTTTTGTAGATTACTTCCTTCACTGTGTGGAAGATTTTTATCTTCATGACGTGCCAATAGTTCATTTTTGCTTTTGTTTCCCTTGCCTTCAGTGATGTGTCTAATAAGAAGTTGCTGTGGCCAAGGTCAAAAGGGGTGCTGCCTGTGTTCTCCTCTAGGATTTTGATGGTTTCCTGTCTTACATTTACGTCTTTCATCCATTTTGAATTTATTTTTGTGTCTTGTGTGAGAAAGTGGTCCAGTTTTATTCTTCTGCATGTTTCTGTCCAGTTTTCCCAGTATAATTTACTGAAGAGACTGTCTTTTTTCCATTGGATATTCTTCCCTGCTTTTTTGAAGATGATTTGGCCATATAGTTGTGAGTCCCTATCTGGATTTTCTATTCTGTTCCATTGATCCATGTGTCTGTTTTTGTGCCAGTACCATACTGTCTTGATGACTACAGCTTTGTTATATAGCTTGAAGTCCAGAATCGTGATACCTCCAGCTTTGTTTTTCTTTTTCAGGATTGCTTTGGCTATTTGGGGTCTTTTGTGGTTCCATACAAATTTTGGGATTGTTTGTTCTAGCTCTGTGAAAAATTCTGGTGGTATTTTGATAGGTATTGCATTAAATATGTAGATTGTTTTGGGCAGTATAGACATTTTAACAATATTTGCCCTTCCAATCCATGAGCATGGAATGTTTTCCATTTCTTTGTGTCCTCTTTAATTTGTTTTATAAGTATTCTTTAGTTTTTGGAGTGAAGATCTTTTCTTTCTTTGGTTAGGTTTATTCCTAAGTATATTATTGTTTTTATAAATGGGATCAATTCCTTGCTTTCTCTTTCTGCTGCTTCATTATTGGTGTATAGAAATGCAACAGATTTTTGTACATTGATTTTATATCCTGCGACTTTGCTGATTTCATGTGTTAGTTCTTAGCTCTTTTTCTAAGAAAGGGAAAGTTAATGATTATTGAAAGGTTAATAATACATTGTTATCTCTACAAGACATGAATCTTATTGGTTCCTAATTGGTTCCCAATATGTAATTCTGGTCCCCGATAAAATATGCACAAGGGGCGCCTGGGTGGCTCAGTTGGTTAAGCGTCCGACCTCGGCTCAGGTCACGATCTCGCGGTATGTGAGTTCGAGCCCCACGTCGGGCTCTGTGCTGACTGCTCAGAGCCTGGAGCCTGTTTCAGATTCTGTGTCTCCCTCTCTCTCTGAACCTCCCCCGCTCATGCTCTGTCTCTCTCTGTCTCAAAAAAAAATAAACGTTAAAAAAAAAAATTAAAAAAAATCTGCACAGCAACACCCAGTAAAGGTACAAAGACTGAATGGTTCACTTCCTTGTTCCTTAAGACAATGTAACTAAAACTGAAATGAATATGCAAATTATGTCTTTTCTATATAAGTGTAAGTTATCATAAGGAAAGTTTATATTTTAATAAAAATCACGTATCCATATTACATATTAACATAGAAGATAAATCTAAAGAAAGATTTATAACAGCTCAACACTAAGCTTAGAGTCTGTTGTTAAATATTCCAGTGTTAGTCGCGAATAGATTTTTAACCCTTTCTCAGTATTCTGGTATTGAGTACACTCTGTTCTAGCATTTAGGGCTTCAAAGCCACAATCTTGTAGAATCATGAAATTTGGGTCACTTCCTATTGTTTTCATTCCTCTTGTCAATTTCAAACATATATTGGACATAAACTAATTAAATCATTTAATCATTTAATCTTTTAATAAACAATATTTACTAAGTACCTACTTTTTGTCAGGCATTGCACATTAAATACCCAATTATATGTCATGTACTGTTCCCCCATTACTGTATATGTGAATAAAAGAAATTTATATATATATATATATATATATATACACACACATATAAATGTATATATCTATGTCAAATTATAGTATACACTTGTAGGAGCCCCACCTATGTAATAATTAATGTAAATATTTATGTACATATTTTAGAATAATATATAATACAAAAAGAGTTTCTCCCTATATTTAGATTTATTTTACCAAAATTATGTATGAGATATCAGTTGTTAAAACACCTCCTTAGGGGCACTCGGGTGGCTCAGTCAGTTAAGTGTCTGACTTCAGCTCAGGTCATGATCTCACAGTTCGTGAGTTCGAGCCCCACGTCGAGCTCTGTGCTGACAGCTCAGAGGCTGGAGCCTGCTTCGGATTCTGTGTCTCCCTCTCTCTCTGCCCCTCCCCCACTCGGATTCTGTCTCTCTCTCAAAAATAAGTAAACATTAAAAAAAATTAAAACAAAACACCTCCTTATTAATACACTAGTAGGAGGTAAATGAAAATTGAGATTGTGCTTTCAGAATTATTGCAATTGTTTGAGAGAGTATTAATAGTAATGTGTCCTGTCCCCTTTGTTGCTCAACATGTCCCTGGATGGTGAAATTCTACTCCATGTAAGAGTAGTTAGCATGTGGTACTTACTATGTACCAGGGACTGCTTTAAATGTTTCACATTAGTTAACAACTTAATCCTCACAATAATCTGACAAGGTTACATACTTTTTAATACGCATTTTAGATTTGGGAAAACTGAAGGACAGAGAAGTTAAATGACTTGCCTAAAGATATGCAACTAATAAGTGACAGGGCTGAAATTTGAGGCTGAGTACTTTGGTTCTTGAGGCCATGCTTTTAACCATCATATGATATATACTGACTTTCAAAGTGAAATTTAGTTTATATGGAGTGAAGACATTTCCAACTTTCATAGTCTTATACCCACTTACACGTAATTTGTGATACTATTTGAGAGAACCTAGATACTTTGATGAAACAGGGCAAGAATAGAGTCTGGTCACCTCAACAGAAAATAGGACCAAATCTATATTACCAAAAGTTTTGCCTATGTCTCTCTGCTCCAAGTCTAACTTTCTTGAGAGTCTCAAATGTTCTCATCTTTCATGTCTATATTACTTGGCCACTTAAATCACCTTAAAAAATAATAATCTTTAAATTTTAAAAGCAGCAAGAGAAAAGAAAGAAGTTATATACAAAGGAAATCCCACAAGGCTACCAGCTGATTTTTCAGCACAAAGTTTGCAGGCCAGAAGGTACTGGCATGATATGTTCAAAGAGAGGAAAGAAAAAACCTGCAGCCAAGAATACTCTATTCAGAAAAGCTATCATTCAGAACAGAAGGAGAAATAAAGTTTCCCAGACAAACAAAAGCTAAAAGAATTCATCACCACTAAACTAGCTCCACAAGAAATGTTAAAGGACACTCTTTCAGCAGAAAAGAAAGACCACAAGTAGGAAAAAGTAGTAAAGTTAAGTATATCTGTAAAAATCAGTCGAGAGATTCACAAAATAAAATGATGTGAAGTATGGCAAAATATACCTAAAACATGGTGGGGAGAGAAGTAGAGAATAAATTCAAACTTAAGCGACCATCAACTTAACATAGACTGCTATATGCATACGATGTTATATACAAACTGAGTCGTAACCACAAATCAAAAACCACTAACAGATATGCAAAAAATAAAGAGAAAGGAATCCAAGTATATCATTTAAGAAAGCCAGCAAACCATAATAGAAGAGAGCAAGAGGAGAAAGAAACAGAGAAGAACTACAAAAACAACCACAAAACAAGTAACCAATGGCAATAAGTACATACATACCTATCAATAATTACTTTGAATGTAGATGGGACTAAATGCTCCAATCAAAAGGCATAGGGTGACCGAATGATTCAAAAAAAAACAAGCCACATCCATATGCTGCCTACAAGAGAGTCATTTCAGACCTAGTGACACGTGCTGATTGCAAGTGAAAGGGTAGAAAAGCATTTATCATGCAAATAAAAGTGAAAAGAAAGCTGAGGTGGCAATACTTATATTGTACAAAAGAGACTTTAAAACAGACTATAACATGAGAGAAAGAGGAACACTCTACAATCACAAATGGACAGTCCAACAAGAAGATATAACAATTGTAAGTATTTATGCACCTGACATGAGAGCAATCAAATACATAAAGCAACTAATAACAAACATAAAGGAAATAATCGATAGTAATACAATAACAGTAGGGGATTTTAACACCCCACTTACATCAGTGAACAGATCATCTAAACAGAAAATCAACAAGGAAACAATGACTTTGACATTGGGTCAAGATGGATTTAACAGACATATTCAGAACAACCCATCCCCCAAACAGAATACACGTTATTTTCAAGTGTACATGGAACATTATCCAGAATAGATCACATATCCGTCCACAAAACAAGTCTCAGAAAATTAAAAAAGACTGAAGTCATACCATGCATCTTTTTTGACCACAATGCCATAAAACTAGAAATCAACTGCAAGAAAAAATCTGGAAAGACCACAAACACATGGAGGTCAAATAACATGCTACTACACAACAAATGGGTAAGCCAAGAAATCAAAGAGGAAATAAAAAATACATGGAAACAGATAAAAATGAAAACAAAGTAGTTAAAAATCTTTGGGAAGCAGCAGGAAGAAAATAATAAAGCACAGAGCAGAAAGAAATGAAATAGAAACGAAAAAAAACAAAAAACAATAGAACAGATCAATGAAAACAGGAGCTAGTTCTTTGAAAATTGATTAACCCTTTTGCCAGACTCATCATCAAAAAATACACCCAAAAACAGAGAGGACTCAAATTAAATCAGAGCTGAAAACAAACAAACAAACAAACAAACAAACAAACAAACAAAAAACAATGCCACAGAAATATAAAAGATAATAAGAGAATATCATGAAAAAATATATGACAACAAACTGGACAATTTAGAAATGAATCAATTTCTAGAAACATATAACCTCCCAAAACTGAATCAAGAAGAAATAGAAAATTTGAACAGACCAACTACCAGCAATGAAGTTGAGTCAGCAATCAAAAAACTCCCAGGAAACAAAAATCCAAGACCAGATGGCTTCACAAGTGAATTCCACCAAACATTTAAAGAGTTAATACCTATTCTTCTCAAATTCTTCCAAAACATAGAAGATAAAGGAATATTTCCAAATTCATCCTTTGAGGCCAGCATTATCCTGACACCAAACCAGATAAAGAAAACACACACACACACACACACACACACACACAAACACACACAAGAGAACTGTGGGCCAATATCTCTGATGAACATAGATGCAAAAATCCTCAACAAAATATTAGCAAGCCAAATCTAACAATATGTTAAAAGAATAATTTGTCACAATCGAGTGGGACTTTTTTTATGGGATGCAAGCATGGTTCAATATTTACAAATCAACGTGATATATCACACCAATAAGAGAAAGAATAAAAATCAGATAATCATCTCAATAGATACAGAAAAAAACATTTGACAAAGAAAAATATCCATTCATAATAAAAAAAACCCTCAACAAAGTAGGTTTATAGAGAATATATATCAACATAATAAAATGTTATTTTTCATGATAATATATGTAAACCCACAGCTAACATCATACACAATGGTGAAAAACTGAGAGCTTTTCTCTTAAGATCAGGAACAAGACAAGGACGTACACCCTCGCCATTTTTATTCAACATAGTACTGGAAGTCCTGGCCACAGCATCATATAAGGAAAAGAAATAAAAGTCATCCAAATTGGTGAGGAAGGAATAAAACTTTCACTATTTGCAGATAATATGATATTATACACAGAAAACCCTAAAGACCCTACAAAAAAAGATACTAGAACTGATACATGAATTCATCAAGGTTGCAGGATACAAAATCATACAGAAATCTGTTGTGTTCTACACACTAATAATAAAGTAGCAGAAAGAGAAATTAAGAAACGATCCCATTTACAATTACACCAATAATAATTACACCAATAATAAAGGGGCACCTGGGTACCTCAGTCGGTTAAGCATCCAACTCTTTATCTTGGCTCAGGTCACGATCTCACTGTTCATGAAATCAAGCCCTGTGTTGAGCTCTGCACTGTGCGGTGCAAAGTCTGTGTGGGATTCTCTCTCCCTCTCCCTCTGTCCCTTCCCACCATTCACTCACACTCTCTAAGTAAATAAAGAAATAAACTTAAAAAAAATAATAAAATACCTAGGAATAAACTAAGGAAGTGGAAGACCTGTACTCTGAAAACTATAAGACATTGATGAAGGAAATTGAAGATGATACAAAGAAATGGAATCCTCATGGATTAGAGGAACAAATACTGCTCAGGTGTCCATACTACCTACAGCAATCCATACGTTCAAGGCAATCCCTATCAAAATACCACAGGTGTTTTTTATAGAGCTAGAACAAATAATCTTAAAATTTGTATGGGACCACAAAAGACCCCAAATAGCCAAAGCAATCTTTAAAAGAAGAACTAAACTGGAGGTATCACAATCCCAGATTTCAGGATATACTACAAAGCTATAGTAATCCAAACAGTATGATCCCAGCACACAAAAAAAGAGACCTATAGATCAATGGAACAGAATAGAGAGTCCAGAAATAAACCCACAATTATTTGGTCAATCGATCTTTGCCAAAGGAGGCAAGAATATGCAATGAGAAAAGTGTAGTCTCTTCAACAAATGGAATTGGGAAAACTGGAAGGCTACATGCAAAAGGATGGAACTGGACTACTATCTTACACCATACAGAAAAATAAATCCAAACCGGATTAAAGACCTACCATGTGATATCTGAAGCCATAAAAATCCTGGAAGAGAACACAGGCAGTAATTTCTTTGACTTGACTGTAACAACATTTGTCTACATATGTCTCCTGAGGCAAGGGAAACAAAAGCAAAAATGTACTATTGGGACTACATTAAAATAAAAAGCTTCTACAAAGCAAAGGAAATAATCAAGAAAACTAAAAGGCAACGTACTGAATGGGGGTATATTTGCAAATGACATATCTGATAAGGGTTAGTGTCCAAAATATTTATTTTAGTAATGTTTATTTATTTATTTGAGACAGAGAGAGAGAGAGAGAGAGCAAGTGCGAGAGGAGCAGAGAGAGAGGGAGAGAAAGAATCCCAAGCAGGCTCCCCACTATCAGCACAGAGCCCAAGGTGAGTCTCAATCTCACAAATCATGAGATCATGACCTGAGCCAAATCAAGAGTTGGAAGTTTAACTGACTGAGCTACCCAGGTGCCCCAGTATCTAAAATATTTAAAGTACTTATACAACTCAACACACACACACACACAGACCCAAATAATCCAATTAAAAATGGGCAGAAGACATGAACAGACATTTTTCCAAAGAAGATATCCAGATGGCCAACAGACACATGAAAAGATGCTCAACATCACTCATCACCAGGGAAATTAAAACCAAAACCACAAGGAGATATCACCTCACACCTGTCAGAATGGCTAAAATCAAAAACACAAGACACAACTAGTGTTGGCAAGGATGTGGACAAAAGAAACCCTCGTGCACCGTTGGTGGGAGTGCAAGCTGTTGCAGCCACTATGGAAGACAATATGGAGGTTCCTCAAAAAATTAAAAATAGAATTACTATATGATTCAGCAATTCCACTAGTATTCACTGGGTATTTACCCAAAGAATAGGGAAACATAAATTCAAAAAGATGCACGCACCCCTATGTTTATTGCAGGACTATATACTATAGGCAAACTAAGGAAGCAGCCCAAGTGTCTATCGATAGATCAATGAATAAAGAAGAGGTCTCTCTCTCTCTCTCTCTCTCTTCCTGACACACACACACACAGAGTGGAATATTAGTCATAAAAAATGAAATCTTGCCACTTGCAACCACATGGATGGATCTAAAAGTTATAATGATGAATGAAATAAGTTAGTTAGAGAAAGAAAAGTACCACACGATTTCACTCATATGTGGAATTTATGAAACAAAAAAAGTGAGCAAAGAAAAAAAGAGTCAAACCAAAAAACAGATTCTTAACTATAGAGAACAAAATGGTGGTTAGCAGAGGGAAGATGAGGCAAGGGATAGGTGAGGTAGGTGAAGGGGGATGAAGAGTACATTTATCATGTGGGCACTAAGGAATGTATAGAATTGTTGAATTACTCCGTTATACGCCTGAAAGTAATATAACATTGTACATTAACTATACCGGTATTTAGAAAATAAGAAGTGAGTCGCCTTATTCATCCTGAAATACCAAGGGGATACATGATATATACATGTCATTGCAGGGGATGTAACCCTTGATTATTTGGTTGAGGTGGTGTTTATTGGATTTCTCCACTCTATTATTCTCCCTTTCCCCTGGTTTATTCTTTGGAATTAACTTGGTGGTAATTAATGATGGTAATTATTTCTATCAAGTTTTGTTTGAGGAATTTTAAAACTTTCTCCTTTAGTTTTGAAAAATATTTTCACTGTGCCCTGTAGTTCTGGGTTGATAGGTTAGTTTCTTTCATTCAGATCTTAATAGATGTCATTTTCACTGTCTTTATGAAGCATCATCTTGATAAGAAGTCTACTATAATGATTTCTCATTCCTCTCTATGTCATGTGACTTTTTTCCTCTGGTTGACTTCAACTTTCTCATCCTCTCTCTCTCTTTCTTTCTCAATTGAACATAGTACACTCTGTGTGTGTGTACCTCTCATCTCGTTTGGTGTTCTTTAAGTATGTTGGACCTGTGGTTTGGGGTCTATCATTAATTCTTGACCGTCATTTTTTCTGCCCCATTCCATCACCATTTTCCTCCTGGCATTCCAATTACAAGTATGTGGCACTGTTACGTATTGTTCCACAGCTCTCGTATGTCCTGTTCTGTCTTTGTTCAGTCTTTGCTGTAGATTCTTCCTCAGATTCTTCCCAATTATGTTCTTCAAGTAACCATGACTTGTGTAATCTCCTTCTCTTGTGTGTGGGCTGGGCCTCATGACTTACTTCTAATGAATAAAATACAGCAAAAAATGCTGAGATGTCCCTTTGAAGATTACATTATAAATGACTGTGATTCCATCTTTCTGGTAGTCTCTCTTGCGGCAAGAGTTCATGCTCTCTCTGCTCTATGGAGAGGTCAATATGGCAAGGAACTGAATGAAGCCTCTGTCTCAGTCAGCAAGAAACAGTGTCCCTCAAAAGCAATATCCCATAACACACTGGATCCTGCCGACAACCTTATTAGTGACTATATATTCAGCTTGGGATGCCATAACAAAATACGACCGGTTGGGTGACTTAAACAACTGGAATTTATTTTCTCAAAGTTCAGGAGACTAGAAGTCCATGATCAAGGTGTTGGCAGATCTGGTGTGTCGTGAGAGATCTTCCTGGCTTGCAGACGGTTGGTTACCTTCTCGTCAAGTTCTCACACGGCCTTTCCTCTGTGTGCATGCAGAAGGAGAGCTCTCTGGTGTCTTCTCGTCTTCATATAAGGACGCCAATCCTATTGGTTTGGGGTCCCACCCTTATAACCTCATTTAACCTTAATTACCTCCCTGAAGGCCCCATCTCCAAGTGCAGTCACATTGTGGGTTAGAGCTTCAGCCTACAAATTTGGGGACGATGCAATTCAGGCCATAACAGTGACCCAGTGACCATGGCAGCAGATCTTTCCTCAGTCAAATCTCGAAGTGAAATTATGGCCTCAGCTGTAGCCTGATGGGAGTCCTTAAAGCGGAATATCCAGCCACTGCCAAAAGAGAAGGTTATCACGTTCATTGTGCCTGCTCACTGTGAAGGTGAGAAAGAGACGCAAACATTTATAGTAGGAATTGCTTACTGCCAAATGTCTGAGGGAGGGAACTTTGGAGACTGGCAATGGAGGAAGGCCAAAACAGAAGCAGGTTTGCTGTGGAGGTAAGTGTCCGTACGTACATTTTGTCAGAGCATAGCTGCAACCAGGTTTTCGTTGTTCTATGTTTTTACTTCTCACTCCTGTGAGATCAAAGCTCACACATTTACCAGCAATAGTTTGCTCTGCATTGTGTCAGCAAGAAAATGTCAAAGAAGTGAAAATGGTTCCAGTCATCCTGCATTTTGAAAATTTCAGGAAGTTGTGGCTGAGAAACTAGGTACCAGACCCAGTTTCAGTACCTCCCCCCCCCACCCTTTTTACCCTCCATTGTCTCAATCATATGACCTTGTGCTGGATAGTAAATTATATTTCCCCAATGCTTGTTTTATGTCCCGCTTTCCCAGAAAAAGTTCTTCCTGTTTTTCTTCTGTTTCTGACTTGGCCATTTACCTCTGTTCTGAGAAGAGAAAAAGAGACAGTGTCAGAGGTATAACTGGCTCATACCTAGTGAGTACTGAAATTTAATTGGACTCCTTAATAACACATTTGACGTTAATTGCAGCATAATTTTATTTAACCTTTGTTTTGTGATCTGCTAAGTATCTAGGTTGACAAGGAAGGGACAAGGAAGGACAAAGCTTTTGAATTTAATAATGAACATTTATAAGAGCTAAGGTACTTATCTGAAGTCTTTATTCTCTTATATCTCATTTTAATTTCTGTACGTTAGCTTCATTTTTATTAATCCGCCTCCTCCATATAGAAGTATGGTATGAAAAATCCTGACAAGTACCCTGATGGACTTGTTGACTTTTCCTTGGACCTATCACTATAATCAGGAAGATGTGGGTTTATCAGAAGATGTGAACAATAACTATTAACAGATAAAACATGAGGAAGAAGAGGACATTTTCCCAAAGAAGCAGAATAGGATGTATAAGCCCATTAAAATATACAACAATCAGGGGCGCCTGGGTGGCTCAGTCGGTTAAGCATCCGACTTCGGCTCAGGTCATGATCTCGCGGTCCGTGAGTTCGAGCCCCGCGCCGGGCTTTGTGCTCACAGCTCAGAGCCTGGAGCCTGTTTCAGATTCTGTGTCTCCCTCTCTCTGACCCTCCGCTGTTCATGCTCTGTCTCTCTGTCTCAAAAATAAATAAACGTTAAAAAAATAAATAAATAAATAAAATAAAATATACAACAATCACTGTGAGCTAAGAAACTACTTCTACTGGTTTCCACCAAATGTTTGAAATCATTTAAATTGATGTTTTCCCATTGGTAACAAATATTGTCAGTTGTCTTCTTTGAAGTGGCAGGCCTATTTTGTTTACTTTTGAGAAATTTTTTGCCAAATACCCAGGTTTGAATAAACAAAGTTTGCCAGTTGTTCTTTCTAATAAAATCGTATTCCATGAAAATAGTTGCTGGTTCAGTTCACAATAATCACACAAGTGCATTTTGTCAAGACAACTGTCATTCATTAATTCAACTGTGATATATAGAATAATAAAAAGAAGTATACAAGCAGCAAAATTGAAAAAACAAATAAGTTGATGTTTTCCCAACTAATTGGGTGACTAAACTTTATTTTATTTCACATAACCATTAACATTAAAAATCTAATTTTCCAGGGTGCCTGAGTGGCTCAGTGAGTTTAGCCTCTGACTCTTGACTTCGGCTCAGGGCATGAGCTCATGGTTCACGAGTTCAAGCCCGGCATTGGGCTGCTACTTGGGATCCTCCCTCTTTCTCTGCCCCTCCCGCACTCGTACTGTCTCTGTCTCTCCCAAAATAAATAAATAAAACTTTTAAAAAATATCTAATCTTCAAGGACTCAATTTTAAACATTCTCGCAGATTATAGAATATTTTCAAATGTGTTTATCCATGCTTATGTTGACATCAGCAAAAGTTTCATAGAAAATCCGACTGCGAGGGGCGCCTGGGAAGTTCGGTGGGTTAAGCGTTCCCACTAGGTCTCGGCTAGGTCATGACGTAGAGGTTCGTGAGTTCAAGCCCTGCATTGGGCTCTTCGGTGACAGTGTGGGGCCTGCTTCAGATTCTCTCTCTTTCCACCCCTCACGGTCCCTCCCCTACCCGTGCTGTCTCCCTCTCTCAACATAAAATAAATAAACTTCTAAAAAGAAAGACAGAAAATCCAGCTGTGAGTTATGTCATTTCCATCTGAGTCCTTTAGCACACACAGTAATATGTGTGCCAAAGTAAACAAATCTGGCCACATGTTTTACCTTTTAAGTAAAAACCACATAAATCTTTTAGTGCAAAATATGGACCTTTTTGAAAGTTTAGGGTCGCAGTTTATAGTTCCCCTTACTCTGTGGGACCTACCAGGCAGATTTTTGCTGCCCCACATCCTGATGTGACAAGGAAGGAACAGGGGAAACATGACCTCAGCTTTTACAATGACTTCTTCTTTCAAGTACCAGTAACTTAATCTTAGGGTCTCCTTTCCAAACAGACCTGTTTTCACATCATTAGCCCACCTCCGAGGCATGTATGAGAGGATCCGGGAATTCTTTCTTAAGACTTGGAAAGAGATAGTCTCACAATGAGGCAAAACTCTTGACATGTTGATAAGGGTTTGCTTTTATTTTGCTCTGCCATTGGGAAGAGAGTGGGTATGGTAGGAGGGTGTCTGTCAACAGATAGATATCAATATTATACAGTAAGGATGAAAATAGAGAGGAAATGAGAAACATAAAAAATCTTGGAATTTTGGTGGCACTTTGTGCGGCAGCAATAATGGAGGCAGAATACGAATCCAAAAAAAAGGGAAAATCATGAACGAAGTCAACAAAAACAAACGATAAAAGCCATGGATTAGAAGTCAGACAAGAATATAGGGGCGCCTGGGTGGCTCAGTCAGTTAAGCATCTGACATCAGCTCAGGTCATCATCTCACGGTTCTTGAGTTCAAGCCCCACATAGGGCGCTGTGCTGACAGCTCAGAGCCTGGAGCCTGCTTTGGATTCTATGTCTCCTTCTCTCTCTCTACCCCTCCCTCACTCACACTTTCTCTCTCTCTCTCTCTCTCTCTCTCTCAAAAATGAATAACCATTAAAAAAATGTAGAAGTCAGACAAAGATATGAAGTTGTAAAAATGGCAATAAGGTGTACATGAGAAACACACATTTATTGTTACCAAATGCTAGGTACTGTAGTAAATGCTTTACGTCATTCAATCTAATTCTCACAAGCCACCTAAGAGGTAGGTATTATTGTCTCCATTGCTAAAGCGAAAATAAGCATTTAAAGGCTAATTGATTTATGTCAGTTCATATAGTAAATTCTAAAATGTAATTTAAACCCAGGGCCAGCTGTGTCCAAACTCTTGATCTTTCTGCTATAACTTTTAGTAAAGAAGAGAAATGAAAAGAAATTGCAACGAGGGAAACAAAGAACAAGTCTTTAATGGACTCGAAAGAGCAAGAATGGACAAAGGAAAATACGGCTAGGAGATATTTCAGAGCACATATGAAATAGTGATAACCTTTAAACTTACACTTCATGGACATTTGGTGGAAATGAGGATGGCAAAGGGTCACGGGCTGGAAAAGGCTGTTTGCCCTGAGACAGGAGGCCTAGACAAGTGTTAGGACTTTTGAAGATGCCCTGATACTTCTTTGTGACTATTTTGCTTATGACTGAAGACCAGCAAATTTCTAGAAAATCAGCTGAATGTCTGACTTTAAAAAAAAAAAAAAGACTTCTTTGGGGTGCCTGGATGGCTCAGTCGGTTAAGCGACCAACTCTTGATTTCGGCTCAGGTCATGATCTCGCTGTTCATGAGTTCCAGCCCTGCATCAGGCTCGCACACTGACAGTGCAGAGCCTGCTTGGGATTCTCTCTCTCTCCCTTTCTCTCTAATCTCCCCCACTTTGTTCTCTCTCTCTCTCTCTCTCTCTCTCTCTCAAAATAAATAAATAAACTTAAAAGAGAATACATAAACAATTTTAAAAAAGACTTTTTTTTTACTACGACTTGCTATAGTTCAAGAACCACAGCTAGCTCATATCTAGCAAAGTCAACTTAATGAATTACAGCTCTTCATTATTCGTGTGAGTTCCTTAAAGGATTACGGTTATTTAACCTTTAACCTGCCGCATGCCATGTACTTAATTAGAAAATGAACAAGAAAGTTGAAAATGTTGAATTTGGCAGGATGGCATTAGGTAGGTAGAGGGTCACAAGTTTTGGTAACAATACTTTAATAGTCGTCTCTCTTCTGTCGTGTTCATTACTGTTCTATTTGTTCAGCTTCTCGTCCATTCTCGCGTGTGTTGGTGTCAACTTACTAAGTCTCCTTATCTAATGTTGTGTATTACCCTTATGAATCTACATCTATTTCCGTAAATCCCTATGATTAATTTTCTCATACTCTCTTAAAATAATCTTTCTAAAATGCTAATTTTATGTAGCATACCCTGATTAAATGTTACCAACAATAGCCGAATTATGGAAAGAGCCCAAAGGTCCATCAACTGACGAATGGATAAAGAAGATGTGGTTTATATGCAATAGAATACTACTTGGCGACCAAACAAATGAAATACTGCCATTTGCAGCAATGTGGATGGAACTAGAGGGTATTGTGCTAAGCAAAATAAATCAGTCAGAGAGAGACAGATAGTCATGTTTTCACTCATCTGTGGAATTTGAGAAAGGGAGGCAAACCATAAGAGACTCTTAAACACAGAGAACAAACTGAAGGCTACTGGAGGGAAGGTAGGTGGGGGGGGGGGGGGGGCTGGGCTAAATGAGCGATGGGCATTAAGGAGGGCACTTGTTGGGATGAGGACTGGGTGTCCTATATAAGAGATGAATCACTGGATTCTACTCCTAAAGCCAAGACTGCAATGTAGGTTAACTCAGTTGACTTTAAATTAAAAAATAAAATAAAAATAAATAAATAAATAAAATAAAATAAAATAAAATAAAATAAAATAAAATAAAATAAAATATTTGAAGTCTCCAAATGACTCTCGGAATAAGTTCTTGCTCTTCCCTATTTCAATTCATTCTTTTCCCACACATGGATGTAAACGTTATGAGTTGCAGAACTGAGAATAAGCTGCAAAGGGAGAGAGGAGTGAGGAAGGTGACAGAGTCTGTAGGTGAAATAGTGAGATGCTTCTTTGAGATACAATTGACGTATCATGTAAGTTTAAGGTGTACAACGGCAGAGTTGATACAATTATTTATGGCTAAATTATTCACGGCTAAAGATCTACTCTCTTCCCAGCTTTCAAATACTTAGCACAGTATTAACTGTAATTACCATGCTGTAAGTTAGACCCCCTAAATTTATTCATCTGAAAAAAATCAGAAAGAAAGAGAAGAAAGAAGGACAGAAGGAGGGAAAGGAGGGAGGGAGGAAGGGAGAGAAAGAAAGAAAAAGAAAGGAGGGAGGGAAAAAAAGGGAAAATGGAAGAAAAAACAGCAGCTATTATGGGGCACCTGGGGGGTGCAGTAGTTTGAGTGTCAGACTCTTTTATCTTGTCTCAGGTCATGATCTCACGATCTGTGGGGTGGAAGCCTGCATCAGGCTCTGTGCTGACAGCTCTCTGTCTCCCTCGAAAATAATAAAAAAAAAAAAAAAAAAAAAAAGAGAGAGAGAGAGAGACAACAGTAATTAAATTAAAAATAAATAGTGAGATGATGGGTATTGAGGAGGGCACCTTTTGGGATGAGCACTGGGTGTTGTATGGAAACAAATTTGACAATAAATTTCATATATTGAAAAAATAAATAAATAAAAAAAATAAATAGTGAGATACTGGCAAAGTGGGTGGCTTTGGTAAATAATCATGACCCCAACCAGCGGTTATCAGTACAGTGGACCACAAAGGTCGGGTGGCTTGTACATTTCAGTCAGAAGCCACCCAGTACGATGCAGGGAAGAACCTTTTTTCATCGCTCTTTTCCCATAACAAAGCACCAAATCTGGTACATACCTCATTCTCAACAAATGAGCAATGAATTAACAAAGTGGGGTGATAAAATCAGATAGAAAAGCATGGTAAAAGAAAGAAAGAAAAAACCTGGGGAGAAGGTAGACCAAAGAGTCGAGAGGTAAAAATAAGTAGCCCTGAAATACTGATTAAACCACCTCCAGAAGCCTCAATATAGATTCGGACACATATGCAAACTTTTAATGTCACATGCTAAAATATCCTGATGCAAACCATGTGGTGGCTTTCCATCACAAACAAGATCTAAGCCTGTGACATTTTCGTAGGATAAAAGAAGTTTTGTGCCCTTTCCTTTGGAAGAATAGTTCTTTACTGTTTTGGGTTTAAATCACTGAAGTCATCTAACGTATACCAGAGAGGCATGGATTTCCATCTTGCTATATTTTGTTTCTTCAGATTTTGGCAGATGCTGCGCTCAACAGAATCTCTTGTCCGTGTGGTAATTTACATCCTGCTATTGAATTCCTGTTTTCACTTCTGAGTTCTATGGGATAACTACTTCCTGGGCCTACACTTCCTCACCCCGCCTTCCCCCTAATCACCACCCAAAACAATTATTTTGAGGTCAATAGAACATGTGAAAATAATTTCGGAAGTCTCATTGAAAAAATATGCATATTTAAGCATAATGTATTTTTAAAATTAGAAAAAGTTAATAAAGCAAATATAGAAATCAAAGAGAATAAACATGGTAAAGAAAACATACCTAATTTTAACACCAAGAGAAAAACACACCTACGACTTTGAAAACCAATTTTTAATATATCTTTATATTAATATATAATATTATAAAGAAAATTAGTATTATACTATGCTACGGGTTATTACCTGTAGATTTCTTTAACATATCTATTACAACATATATTCACTTATGATACAAAATTGTATTGGCTGTGTATGTTTCCATCACTTGGAAATAATTCAAATAGATTTAGATAAGACCCTATGAGTGAGTATTGAAGTGGTGTAATTAAGTTTTATATTGTAATTACTTTAAGAATTTTGTAAGTTGTGTTTTATAAATCTGATATATTTCTTTTCTGTATTTTTCATATTTTTGATAATTTTAATTAATGCCAAAGTTGTAGACTGGTATTTTGTTTTATCTTTTTATTTTTTTAAGTTTATTTATTTATTGCGACAGAGAGAGCAGGGGAGTGGCAGAGAGAGAAGGAGAGAGAATCCCAAGCAGGCTCTGCCCTGACACGGGGCTCAAACCCATGAGCCGTGAGATCATGACCTGAGCCGAAATCAAGAGTTGGACACTTAACCGACTGAGCCACCCAGGCACCCCTGAGTGTTATTTTATCATTTTAAATTAACCTCTTAAATCTTATTGAAACTGAATTATAGTATTCAAATGCTTATTTATTTTTATTAATTGCTTAGTTTCTTCATGCATTTTTAATATTTAGGTCTTACATTAGAATAGTATGAGATCTTTATATTTATTTCAAAATAGTATTGCTTCTTGTCATATGTGTTGCAAGTGTTTTCACTAATTTATTTGCTTTTAAAAATGCTTTAAATTTCTTTCTGCTTAATATAAGATTTTATTAGACAAAAATGTTCATCACATATACACAATTTATTAATCCAAACGTACACAAACCCATCATTCAATCAGGAAACTGAATCTTTAGCAATCTCTTTTTTTCTGTTTTCTTCCTCTTTTCCATATATCTGCCACCACCTCCAAAGGTGACTTCTATTCTGAGTTGTGTGTTTCTTATTACCTTGCTTTTAATACAATATATATAGATACAGTGTAATATATATAACAAATTGTTTAGTTTTGCCTGTTTTTAAGCTTTATAAAATATCAAACTGCATTTAGTGTTCTGAGATTACTTTTCTTGTTCAGTGTTATGTTTTTAAACTCCATCTCTGCCAATGCAAAAGCTGTAGTTTAGCCTTCATTCATATAAAATATACATATTTTTAAGCAGTTTTTTTAAAGTTCATTTCTTTATTTTGGGGGGGCAGAGAGAGGGGGAGAATCTTAAGCAGTCTCTTTTTTTTTAATTTTTAATGCTTATTCATTTTTGAGAGACAGACAGAGACAGAGTGTGAGTGGGGAAAGGGCAGAGGGAGACACAGCATCTGAAGCAGGCTCCAGGCTCTGAGCTGTCAGCACAGGGCCTAACGTGGGGCTCAAATTCACAAACTGTGAGCTCAAGACCCGAGCTGAAGTCCGACGCTTAGCTGACTGAGCCATCCAGGCACCCCTTAAGCAGTCTTTTAAGCAGAATCCACTCTGAGCACGGAGCCCATCGTGGGGCTGGATCCCACAACCCTGGGATCATGACCTGAGCCCAAATCAAGAGTCAGATGTTCAACCGAGTCACTCAGATACCCCCCAAGTTAGATTTTTTAATGCGTGAAAAATGATACTGTTTTAATTTCATTTTTTTCAAGTAAGTATCAATTTTCTTCACCCAATTTATTGTACAGATTTCTTTTCGTGTTTTTTTAATTTTCAAATATCCATTTTCTTTTTTTTTAAATTTATTGTCAAATTGGTTTCCATACAACACCCAGTGCTCATCCCAAAAGGTGCCCTCCTCAATACCCATCACCCACCCTACCCTACCTCCCACCCCCCATCAACCCTCAGTTTGTTCTCAGTTTTTAAGAGTCTCTTATGTTTTGGCTCTCTCCCACTCTAACCTCTTTTTTTTTTTCCCTTCCCCTCCCCCATGGGTTTCTGTTAAGTTTCTCAGGATCCACTTAAGAGTGAACACATATGGTATCTGTCTTTCTCTGTATGGCTTATTTCACTTAGCGTCACACTCTCCAGTTCCATCCACGTTGCTACAAAAGGCCATATTTCATTCTTTCTCATTGCCACGTAGTACTCCATTGTGTATATAAACCACAATTTCTTTATCCATTCATCAGTTGATGGACATTTAGGCTTTTTCCACAATTTGGCTATTGTTGAGGGTGCTGCTATAAACATTGGGGTACAAGAGCCCCTATGCATCAGTACTCCTGTATCCCTTGGGTAAATTCCTAGCAGTGCTACTGCTGGGTCATAGGGTAGGTCTATTTTTAATTTTTTGAGGAACCTCCACACTGTTTTCCAGAGCGGCTACACCAGTTTGCATTCCCACCAACAGTGCAAGAGGGTTCCCATTTCTCCACATCCTCTCCAGCGTCTATAGTCTCCTGATTTGTTCATTTTGGCCACTCCGACTGGCGTGAGGTGATATCTGAGTGTGGTTTTGATTTGTATTTCCCTGATGAGGAGCAACGTTGAGCATCTTTTCATGTGCCTGTTGGCCATCCAGATGTCTTCTTTAGAGAAGTGTCTATTCATGTTTTCTGCCCATTTCTTCACTGGATTATTTGTTTTTCGGGCGTGGAGTTTGGTGAGCTCTTTATAGATTTTGGATACTAGCCCTTTGTCTGATATGTCATTTGAAAATATATTTTCCCATTCTGTTGGTTGCCTTTTAGTTTTGTTGGTTGTTTCCTTTGCTGTGCAGAAGCTTTTTATCTTCATGAGGTCCCAGTAGTTCATTTTTGCTTTTAATTCCCTTGCCTTTGGGGATGTGTCAAGTAAGAAATTGCTACAGCTGAGGTCAGAGAGGTCTTTTCCTGCTTTCTCCTCTAGGGTTTTGATGGTTTCCTGTCTCACATTCAGGTCCTTTATCCATTTTGAGTTTATTTCTGTGAATGGTGTGAGAAAGTGGTCTAGTTTCAACCTTCTGCATGTTGCTGTCCAGTTCTCCCAGCACCATTTGTTAAAGAGACTTTTTTCCATTGGATGTTCTTTCCTGCTTTGTCAAAGATGAGTTGGCCATACGTTTGTGGGTCTAGTTCTGGGGTTTCTATTCTATTCCATTGGTCTATGTGCCTGTTTTTGTGCCAATACCATGCTGTCTTGATGATTACAGCTTTGTAGTAGAGGCTAAAGTCTGGGATTGTGATGCCTCCTGCTTTGGTCTTCTTCTTCAAAATTACTTTGGCTATTCGGGGCCTTTTGTGGTTCCATATGAATTTTAGGATTGCTTGTTCTAGCTTTGAGAAGAATGCTGGTGCAATTTTGATTGGGATTGCATTGAATGTGTAGATAGCTTTGGGTAGTATTGACATTTTGACAATATTTATTCTTCCAATCCATGAGCATGGAATGTTTTTCCATTTCTTTATATCTTCTTCAATTTCCTTCATAAGCTTTCTATAGTTTTCAGCATACAGATCTTTTACATCTTTGGTTAGATTTATCCCTGGGTATTTTATGCTTCTTGGTGCAATTGTGAATGGGATCAGTTTCTTTATTTGTCTTTCTGTTGCTTCATTATTAGTGTATAAGAATGCAACTGATTTCTGTACATTGATTTTGTATCCTGCAACTTTGCTAAATTCATGTATCAGTTCTAGCAGACTTTTGGTGGAGTCTGTCGTATTTTCCATGTATAATATCATGTCATCTGCAAAAAGTGAAAGCTTAGCTTCATCTTTGCCAATTTTGATGCCTTTGATTTCCTTTTGTTGTCTGATTGCTGATGCTAGAACTTTCAACACTATGTTAAACAACAGCGGTGAGAGTGGACATCCCTGTCATGTTCCTGATCTCAGGGAGAAAGCTCTCAGTTTTTCCCCATTGAGGATGATATTAGCTGTGGGCTTTTCATAAATGGCTTTCATGATCTTTAAGTATGTTCCTTCTATCCCAACTTTCTGAAGGGTTTTTATTAAGAAAGGATGCTGAATTTTATCAAATGCTTTTTATGTATCGATTGACAGGATCATATGGTTCTTATCTTTTCTTTTATTAATGTGATGTATCACGTTGATTGATTTGTGAATGTTGAACCAGCCCTGCATCCCAGGAATGAATCCCACTTGATCATGGTGAATAATTCTTTTTATAAGCTGTTAAATTCGATTTGCTAGTATCTTATTAAGAATTTTTGCATCCATATTCATCAGGGATATTGGCCTGTAGTTCTCTTTTTTTACTGGGTCTCTGTCTGGTTTAGGAATCAAAGTAATACAGGCTTCATAGAATGAGTCTGGAAGTTTTCCTTCCCTTTCTATTGTTTGGAATAGCTTGAGAAGGATAGGTATTATCTCTGCTTTAAACGTCTGGTAGAACTCTCCTGGGAAGCCATCTGGTCCTGGACTCTTATTTGTTTGGAGATTTTTGATAACTGATTCAATTTCTTCATTGGTTATGGGTCTGTTCAAGCTTTCCATTTCCTCCTGATTGAGTTTTGGAAGAGTGTGGGTGTTTAGGAATTTGTCCATTTCTTCCAGGTTGTCCAGTTTGTTGGCATATAATTTTTCATAGTATTCCCTGTTAATTGCTTGTATTTCTGAGGGATTGGTTGTAATAATTCCATTTTCATTCATGATTTTATCTATTTGGGTCATCTCCCTTTTCTTTTTGAGAAGCCTGGCTAGAGGTTTGTCAATTTTGTTTATTTTTTCAAAAAACCAACTCAGTTTCATTGATCTGCTCTACAGTTTTTTTAGATTCTATATTGTTTATTTCTGCTCTGATCTTTATTATTTCTCTTCTTCTGCTGGGTTTGGGGTGTCTTTGCTGCTCTGCTTCTATTTCCTTTAGGGTGCTGTTAGATTTTGTATTTGGGATTTTTCTTGTTTCTTGAGATAGGCCTGCATTGTAATGTATTTTCCTCTCAGGACTGCCTTCACTGCATCCCAAAGGGTTTGGATTGTTGTATTTTCATTTTTGTTTGTTTCCGTATATTTTTCAATTTCTTCTCTAATTGCCTGGTTGACCCATTCATTCTTTAGTAGGCTGTTCTTTAACCTCCATGCTTTTGGAGGTTTTCCAGACTTTTTCCTGTGGTTGATTTCAAGCTTCATAGCATTGTGGTCCGAAAGTATGCATGGTATGATCTCAGTTCTTGTACACTTATGAAGGGCTGTTTTGTGACCCAGTATGTGATCTATCTTGGAGAATGTTCCATGTGCACTCGAGAAGAAAGTATATTCTGTTGCTTTGGGATGCAGAGTTCTAAGTATATCTGTCAAGTCCATCTGATCCAATGTATCATTCAGAGGGCCCTTATTTCTTTATTGACCGTGTGTCTAGATGATCTATCCAATTCTGTAAGTGGAGTGTTAAAGTCCCCTGCAATTACCACGTTCTTATCAATAAGGTTGCTTATGTTTGTAATTGTTTTATATATTTGGGGGCTCCTGTATTCGGCGCATAGACATTTATAATTGTTAGTTCTTCTTGATGGATAGACTGTGTAATTATTATATAATGCCCTTCTTCATCTCTTGTTACAGCCTTTAAAGTCTAGTTTGTCTGATATAAGTATGGCTACTCCAGCTTTCTTTTGACTTCCAGTAGCATGATAGATAGTTCTCCATCCCCTCACTCTCAATCTAAAGGTGTCCTCAGATCTAAAATGAGTCTCTTGTAGACAGCAAATGGATGGGTCTTGTTTTTTTATCCATTCTGATACCCTATGCCTTTTGGTTGGAGCATTTAGTCCATTTACATTCAGTGTTATTATAGAAAGATATGGGTTTAGAGTCATTGTGATGTCTGTAGGTTTCATCCTTGTAGCAATGTCTCTGGTACTTTGTCTCACAGGATCCCCCTTAGGATCTCTTGTAGGGCTGGTTTAGTGGTGACAAATTCCTTCAGTTTTTGTTTGTTTGGGAAGACCTTTATCTCTCCTTCTATTCTAAATGACAGACTTGCTGGATAAAGGATTCTCGGCTGCATATTTTTCTCTGTTCATCACATTAAAGATCTCCTGCCATTCCTTTCTGGCCTGTCAAGTTTCAGTAGAGAGATCGGTCACGAGTCTTATAGGTCTCCATTTATATGTTAGAGCATGTTTATCCCTAGCTGCTTTCAGAATTTTCTCTTTATCCTTGTATTTTGCCAGTTTCACTATGATATGTTGTGCAGAAGATTGATTCAAGTTACATCTGAAGGGAGTTCTCTGTGCCTCTTGGATTTCAATGCCTTTTTCCTTCCCCAGATCAGGGAAGTTATCAGCTATGATTTCTTCAAGTACACCTTCAGCACCTTTCCCTCTCTCTTCCTCCTTTGGAATATTAATTATGCGTAGATTATTTCTCTTTAGTGCATCACTTAGTTCTCTAATTTTCCCCTCATACTCCTGGATTTTTTTATCTCTCTTTTTCTCAGCTTCCTCTTTTTCCATAATTTTATCTTCTAGTTCACCTATTCTCTTCTCTGTCTCTTCATTCCAAGCCTTAGTCGTCTCCATTTTATTTTGCAGTTCATTTATAGCATTTTTTAGCTCCTCCTGACTGTCCCTTAGTCCCTTGATCTCTGTAGCAATAGATTCTCTGCTGTCCTCTATACTGTTTTCAAGCCCAGTGATTAATTTTATGACTATTATTCTAAATTCACTTTCTGTTATATTGTTTAAATCCTTTTTGATCAGTTCGTTAGCTGTTGTTATTTCCTGGATGTTTTTCTGAGGGGAATTCTTCCGTTTGGTCATTTTGGATAGTCCCTGGAGTGGTGCAGGACTGCGGGGCACTTCCCCTGTGCTGTCTTGAATAACTCCCGTTGGTGGGCGGAGCCGCAGTCAGACCTGATGTCTGCCCCCAGCCCACCGCTGGGGCCACAGTCAGACTGGTGTGTGCCTTCTCTTCCCCTGTCCTAGGGGCGGGATTCACTGTGGGGTGGCATGGCCCGTCTGGGCTACTTGCACACTGTCAGGCTTGTGGTGCTGGGGATCTGGCGTATTAGCTGGGGTGGGTAGGCAAGGTGCACGGGGGTGGGAGGGGCAGGCTCAGCTCGCTTATCCTCCGGTGATCCGCTTCAGGAGGGGCCCTGCGGAGGGAGTCAGACCCGTCGCCAGAGGGATGGATCCGCAGAAGCACAAGGTCGGGTGTTTGTGAGGAGCAAGCAAGTTCCCTGGCAGGAACCAGTTCCCTTTGGGATTTTGGCTGGGGGATGGGCGAGGGCGAGGGAGATGGCGCTGGCGAGCGCATTTGTTCCCCGCCAAGCTGCGCTCTACTGTCAGGGGCTCAACAACTCTCCCTCCCATTGTCCTCCAGCCCTCCCGCTCTTGGGGCAGAGCTGTTAGCTTATAACCTTCCAGATGTCAAGTCCCGCTTGCTGTCAGAACACACTCCATCCGGCCCCTCCGCTTTTGCCAGCCAGACTCGGGGGCTCTGCTTGGCCGGCAGGCTGCCCCTCCGCCCCGGCTCCCTCCCGCCAGTCCGTGGAGCGCGCACCGCCTCGCCGCCCTTCCTACCTCTTCCGTGGACCTCTTGTCTATGCTTGGCTCCAGAGAATCCGTTCTGCTAGTCTTCTGGCGGTTTTCTGGGTTATTTAGGCCAGTGTAGGTGGAATCTAAGTGATCGGCAGGACGAGGTGAGCCCAGCGTCCTCCTACGCCGCCATCTTCCCCTCCTCCTCTTTTCATGTTAATCTGAAATGCTATCTATATTATATAGTGTGAGACTCTTCGGAGGCAGTCTATTTTCTCCCAATTAGCCAATAGTCCATCCCTACACCAAAATCCTGCTGTCTTAATTACTCTAGCTTTCTAGTAAGTTTTCATATATACTAGTCTAGGTATATCAAATTAATTCTTTTCATTCAGAAATGTCTTGCCTATTCTTACTCTTTTACTTTTCCATATAAATGTTGGAATCTGCCTAACAAGCCCCTAAGATCACATGTTGGTATTTTCATTATTACTGAATTTATAGCCTATTTGGGGAAGAATTATGGTTTTTACAGTATGGATATTGTTTTGTTACTGAATATGCCACATATGACCCACTGAAATGTTTTTGTCTCTCAATAATGTTATGTAATTCTTCAGATACAGATCTTTCTTACTTTTGTTAGATTAATTCTTTGGTATCAAAATTTGTATTTGCTATTATAAATAGTATCTATTTTAAATTATATTCACTGACTGATACTAAAACAGAGAAATGTAATTGTTGTTGTTATTATTAATATTTTGGTATATTGATTCTAGCTAACCTCACCATAGCCTTTCTTATTTTATCTAAAAATGTGTTGGATATATATTTTTAATTAAAAAATTATATCCAAAATAAAGATAATTCAATTTCTTTCTCTACAATTCTTATGCCTTTACTTTATTTTTCTTGGTTTATTGCACTGGCCAGAATTTCTAGTATAATGTTAAATAGAAACAAAATGGACATTTTTTTCCTGTTTGTGATTTACAAGGAATGCATCCAATATTCCCTTTTTAGGGCTATTATTGTTGTATATTTTTGTCAGATATCACTTAGAAGGAGGTAGTTCATTTCTATTCCTAGTTTATAAAAAGTTTTTATCAACTTATTTTACTCTGTCATTGAAACAATTATATGGATTTCTTTGCCCTGAATCTATTATGTCGTTCATGATAATTATAGATTTTTCTATATCAAACCAAACTTACCTGTGGTTAAACCTAAGGTTTATTGACTTTTTAAATATTTTTGCTAAATTTGGTATGCTAATTTTATTTAAAGTTTATTTATTTATTTTGAGCGAGAGAAAGAGAGAGAGCTGAGGAGGGGGAGTGGGAGAGGGAGGGAGAGATAGAATGCCAAGCAGGCTCCACACTGTCAGTTCTGAGCCTGATGCTCGGGGCTCAGTCTCACAAACTGTGAGACCGTGACTTGAGCCAAAATCAAGACTCAACCGACTGAGCCACCCAGGCACCCGTCCCAGAATGGTTTTGATGGCTGGTTGGAATACACACCATAGGAAAACTGATATAGAAATCTAACATAAATATAAGTACATAATATGTTTGGTCTAAGAGTAAGAGAAGCAAGGGAAGTAAGTTGTAATTAATGATTGACTATTATCACTGAATACAGACAATCTGAAACATCTATAACTTGGAAATATGCCTGCCTGGGAGGAATGGACTATCATGTTTGCTGAGCAAACTCACGCTCGCCAAGTCTGACACTGTCCAATTCTTCCTACCTGGGCTGCCTTTATCTTGACACCATATTGATAATATACTTTTTTTCTGTGATTTCCATATTTTTAGTAAAAAAAACAAACAAGCATTCTCTTTAAATTCTCCACATAATGTGCCATATTATTTTTACTTTACACTGTAATTTAGCCTTTCCTTTTTGAGATTACAACCATATCACTGTGATTAGGGTTTGTATACTTCTAAAATAATTTAACTATGCATATGTAAATGATCAATCTTTCCTTCCACACAAATTTTATTATTTTCCATTTCAAATGGCTCTTTATGGAAAGCTTACTTCAACCGTTGGCTGAGGATCATATCATGGAAGTTTTTTAAATTACTTATGTAATTTTGTTAGTTAGCAAAATATAGCGTATGAGAGCATCTTACAGATATGCCCTCAAATCCATTTTCCTCTTATATACAATAAACCTTGAAAGTTTCAACGAAAAGATTTATGTGGCCTTGAATGAATACTTATATCATTTCTGTGAATTCTCTTTGCCCTAGAGCTGAAAAAAAAAAAATCCATTTCTAGCAAACTGAATTGAGAGGACATTTTAGCATTACAGCCATGAGTCCTTTGAGCCAAAAAGAAATATCCTATGCCAAAAAAAAAAAAGAAAAGAAAAGAAAGAAAAGAAAAGAAAAGAGAAAAGAAAAGAAAAGAGAAAAGAAAAGAAAAGAAAAGAAAAGAAAAGAAAAGAGAAAAGAAAAGAAAAGAAAAGAAAAGAAATACCCTATGGAAATAAATAAACAAAACATGTTTTGAGACTCAGGAAGCCTGGTTCTTCTCAATATCACTTATGACCTAGACCTAGGTCTCTTTTACAGGTGAAAAGGATCTGTACCTAAAGATGATGAATAGAAGTAATCAATGTAAAGGGGTGGCAAATGTCAAAATCCAGAAATGCTGTGTCAGCAGAGCTGGGCTGTTAAGAATGCTACTGTCCTTGGGGCACCTCGGTGGTTCGGTCGGTTAAGCATTCGACTTCAGCTCAGGTCATGATCTCAGGGTTCTTGAGTTCAAGCCCCATGTTGGACTCTGTGCTGCAGCTAGCTCAGAGCCTGGAGCCTGCTTCAGATTCTGTGTCTCCCTCTCTCTCTGCCCCTCCCCCACTTATGCTCTGTCTGTCTCTCTAAAAAATAAATAAACATTAAAAATTTTTTTAAAAATGCAACTGTCATGGGGCACCTGGGTGGCTCAGTCGGTTAAGCGTCCGACTTCAGCTCAGGTCATGATCTCCCAGCTCGTGGGTTTGAGCCCTGCGTCGGGCTCTGTGCTGACAGCTGAGTCTGGAGCCTGTTTCAGATTCTGTGCCTCCCTCTCTCTGACCCTCCCCTGCTTTCTCTCTGTCTCAAAAATAAATTAAAAAAAATTTTTTTTAATAAAAACGAATGCTACTGTCCTGTGTCTCTATAATCAACACAAGTTTTCATTTTAGTATTAGTGTTTCACACAAGAAAAATCTGGATTTATCATATACTGTGCTTTGGAAATGAGTCCGCTCTCTGGGGAATGCAAAAAAAAAGCAGTATCTACAGCGTTTTAAACGGTCTGGAGTCGGGTAGCAGGAGAGCATTGTGGTCCTAAATGACAACTTCCAAATGTGTTTCTTACGTGAGGGTATGTATGGATAGTCTTTTATTCAAATCTGATCGCTTAGCACCTGCCAAAGGAGGCTGATAGGTGACAAATAGTAGAATAAATAAAGAACCACATTTTTGTAAATGAAATACACACATTTTTTACTATTATAAATTATAATTGACATCGTTGAGTATAAAATATATACAAATTTCAGAAACCAAAGAGTGAAGTTTGTTTTATCAATCTCAACCTATCTCTCTTTAATCTCTTATGAGAGATTAAACATCTCTCATAAGAGAGATGTTTAATATTATGTTTAATATTTAATAATATGTTTAATATTATCAACTTGGTAGGCAAAGTTAACTGTCAGTCTTTTTGTACACAGTAATTTTATTTTATAGATTGATATAAAATATTACAAAATGCCTTTTTTTCTTTTTCTAATTGAATATAACTGACATATTACATCAGTTTTACAGTACAACATCATGATTTGATATTTGTATATATTGCAAAATGATCATCATAAGTCTGGTTAATGCCTATCACCACACATAGTAACAAGTTTTTTCTTGAGATTGGAATTTTTAAGATCTCCCCTCTTAGCACTTTCCTTTTTGTTTTTTGAAAACTATTTTTATCAAGTTATATACCCAGTAAAAGTCAAATGCAAAAACAATTAAAAGATTCTTAAAATCCACTTATAATACTACCATTCATTCAAATTGTTCTTTTTCTTTTTTACAATTGTGTCTATGTTACAGAATCATGGACATATGATATGTGTGTGTGCCTGTATTCGTGTGTGTGTGTGTGTGTGTGCCCCTTTTTTTGCTGAATAATATATCATAGACATATTCCTCATGGCCATTATTAACCATCCCGTTACAGGCTACTTAGTATATTGCCTAAATGTACTATAATTTATTGACTCTCATAACTGTGAACTGTTAAAATCAGGTTTTCAAGTTTTCACTATTCAAAATAACTAAAAGTACATTTTTCACACTTTGATTATTTTCTTTGTTAAATACTTAAAAATTGAATTGTTGGGGCGCCTGGGTGGCTCAGTTGGCTAGGCAACCGACTTTGGCTCAGGTCATGATCTAGCAGTTTATGAGTTGGAGTCCCGCGTCGGGCTCTGTGCTGACAGCTCAGGGCCTGGAGCCTGCTTCGGATTCTGTGTCTCCCCCTCTCTCTACCCCTCCCCTGCTCACGCTCTGTGTCTCTCTGTCTCTCAATAATAAATAAACGTTAAAAAAAATTTTTTTAATGGAATTGTTATATAAAAGAACATGCATCTCGGGTCACCTGGGCGGCTCAGTTGGTTAACCATCTAACTCTGGATTTCAGCTCAGGTCATGCTCCCCTGAGCTGAGTTTGTGGGATTGAGCCCCGCATCCAGCTCCATGCTGACAGCAGGTAGCCTGCTTGGGATTCTGTCTCTCCCTCTCTCTGTCGCTTCCCCGCGCCATCAAAAAGAACTAAATAAACTGTTTAAAAAATGTATTTAAAAACACATGCAACTTTTTAAACTGGAATATATATTGTCAAATTATCTTCCAAGAATTTTGTAGTCTTTTGTTCTTCTACTAAACCTTATTTTTCTACTACCCCCCTGCCTACCACTAACACCGAATATCTTAATATTTTTAAAAGCACTGTCAGTCTGGTAAAATAATAATAATAATACAAATCAACTAACACCCATTGGACATACACTGTGTGCCGGGCACTAGGTGTTTTACTTTATGTAGATGATTTCATGTTATCCTTGTGTAATCCCAGGAAGTAGACACTATTCTAACCTCTGTTTTACAGTGAAGAAATAGATACACTGGAGTAACTTACTGATGGTTACTTGGCTATGAGGGCAGTGGTGAAGCTGGTATTCAAATACAGGTTGCTTAGGGGCGCCTGGATGGCTCAGTCGGTTAAGCATCTGACTTTGGCTCTCCCTTTTATTGCTTATATCCCCCTTTATATTCTCAGTCTTGATTGTAAAACATCTGATATCTGCAGCCTTTGTTTTCTTTTTCAAGTTTTTATTAAATGCCAGTTAGTACACAGTGTAATACCAGTTTGTGGTGTAGAATTCAGTGATTCAACACTTACATACAACACCCAGTGCTCATCACAAATGCCCTCTTTACTACCTATCTCTACTGGAAGAGTCTGTTTTATGCTTTGCCTCTCTCTTATCTTCCCCTATGTTCATCTGTTTTGTTCCTTAAATTCCACATACGAGTGAAATCATACGGTAATTGTCTTTCTTTGACTGACATATTTTGCTTAACATAAAACTCTCTAGCTCCATCCATATCACTGCAAATGGCAAGATTTCATTCTTTTTCATGGCTGAATAATATCCCGTTGTATATATAAACCACATCTTCTTTATCCATTCATCAGCTGATAGACACTTGGGTTCTTTCTATAATTTGGCTATTGTTGATAATGCTGCTATAAACATCAGAGTACATGTGTCTTTTCGATTCAGTATACTTTTGTATCCTTTGGATAAATACCTAGTACTGCGATTTCTGGATTGTAGGGTAGTTCTATGTTTAACTTTGTGAGGAACTTCCATACTGTTTTCCAGAGTGGCCGCATCAGTTTGCATTCCCACCAACAGCGTAAGAGCATTCCCCTTTCTCTGCATCCTTGCCAACACCTGTTGTTTCCCATGTTGTTCATTTTAGCCATTCTGACAAATGTAAGGTGATATCTCATTGTAGTTTTGATTTGTATTTCCCTGACGATGAGTGATGTTGAGCATTTGCTCATGTGTCTGTTAGCCACTTGGATGTCTTCTTTGGAAGATGTCTATCCATGTCTTCTGCCCATTTTTGTGTGTTTGGTTTTATAAGTTCTTTATATATTTTGCAGCCTTGTAGTTTTTGAAGATAATCTAACTAGAAATTTCCCAGTTTCACTAAAAAAAAAAAAAGGAAAGAGAAATTTAAAGTACATTTGAATCAAAAAGTGCATAACTTTTATAGTGATCATACAGGACTAAGAGAGATTACTTGGTGATCGAGGCACCTAAAGGAGTTCCAAGAATTCTCTTCTCACTGTCCAGTAAGTGCAGGGAGTTGTCCATTCTGTTCAAAGGCCCTGGCTGAGTCTGAGAGGAATACGGCAACCAGTGTTTACAAAGGTCGAAAGAAAATCACTACGTGTTTGATACTATTGAAAGTGTACATAAATGTGTTTCTATGAAAATACCTTAATTATTTAATCATTTATCCACTTAGAAAACAATTTTCTTATTTGATTAAGCCTCTTAATTTATATATCTGTCACTAACATAAGCAGTAACTCATAAATACTCATGGTTTGATAACATTTTCTAAAACGAAATCTAAATATTTACCTTTTTAAACACTGTATTTACTTTCGTGGGGATATTTCCTTATACAAGTTAAATCAGACTCGTTACTTAAGCACTATTACCGACTCAAAGATGCTTTTTTAAATACTGAATTTTTGTAAGACTAAAACATTTTAAATGATACATTTAATATGAATTAACAAAACAGAACTTTTTTTCTTATTAGGTAACATATTTTTAGCGATTGCATATAATTTATAAATCAGACCTACTCTCTAGATTCTCTTGCAAGTGTGTGAAAAATCAGATTTGAAAACTGTCATGCCTCACCCTTATGTTCTGGTGAAATTGCTCAAGAAAGGAATACACACCAGACTAGCACATTTCTAGCCATCTGTTAGTTTCAACATGATGGTTCTAAATTCAGCATCGATTCAGAAACGTCAGACACTGCTCATGTTTAAATTGTAAATACAGGAAATTTCAGATTGTAGTCTAGTGCTTCTCTGCTGGCATTAGAACTCTGGAAATTTCTGGATATTTTAGCAGTCTAAATAACTCACGCCCACTAATTACTCCCTTATAGTCCCACATGCCATAGGATGGCTGATACTGTACTCTGTTCCTCATGTTATGAATGGAAGTAACATTCAGGTGAATCATGATAGCAATGAAAAGAGAATTTTATGATTTTTTTCTATAATTTTCCTTTACAACATCATTATTATTAAAGAAGATACATTTTTCTGATAAACACTTAATTCTCTTAGCTCACAGAAAAATTGCCATGGGTTTATAGACTAATCAAGATGATTATTCATCCAAAAACGTGTAGTGAGGACCTATTATATTCCAGAATTTAATAACCAGGGCCAGGTTAAAAGCAAGATGGTTAACATTTATGGGTAACATCCTTTTGGAGTTTAGAGTCTATTAGGAGAAGAAGATACACACACATGCAAGCAGTTTGATATGAAACACAATAGGAGAAAATAAAGGAATCTAATATAATATTTGGAAAATATTATATGGTTAGAGACATAGATTGGGAATTTAAAGATGCTACCATTGCATGGGGAAATGCCAGGGAATGAGGAGTTGGGGCACTGGGCAAGTCTTCCTAAGAAAAGTCACATCTAGACTGACATTTGAAGAAAAGCAGAGGTTGTCCAGGCAAAGTGTAAAGTGTGTGTGTGTGTTTCTGGGGCAGGGGAGTGTTTCAAGCATTAAAAAGATAACGTGTGATAGCATGGAGGTGCTCAAATACTGGAAGAAGGTTAGTATAGGCGTTGATGAGTTTTATGTGTCAATTTGACTCAGCTAGGTGATGTAATCAAATCCAGGCGGTTCTATGAAGGTATTTTGTAGATGTAGCTAATATCTACAATCAGTTCGCTTTAATAAAGGAGACTGCTCTTGGTAATGTGAGTGGACCTCATCCAATCAGTTGGAAGACCTTAAGAACAAAACTAGGGTTTCCCAGAGAAGAAATTCTTATTTAAGACTGCAAAGTCAAAATCAACTTCTGCCGACTTTCCAGTCTGCCAGCCTGTCTGCCCTACTGATTTTGGACTTGTCAGCCTCCATAATTGCATAAGCCAATTCCTTAAAATAGTCCTATGTATATAAAAATATAATACACATATATACATATATGTCAAATATCATATATATATATATATTTTTTTTTTCTATTGGCTCTGTTTCTCTGGAAAACACTGGTACAGATTGGATACCAGGAAGTGAAATGTTGCTATCATAAATACTTAAAACTGTGAAAGTGGCTTTGGGATTGAGTAAGGGCTAGAAGCTGGAAGAATTTTGAGAAGCATGATCAAAAAAGATCTAGACTGTCTTGAAGAGGTTTTGCTAGAAATGTGAACATTGATGGTGCTTCTGGTGAAGGAAGGCCTAAAAGGAAATGATGAGCTTGTTATTGGCCACTGGAGAAAAAGCCATCCTTGTTATAAAGTGGCAGAAACTATGCTGAACTCTATTCTATCACTGGTGGAAAGTAGGGCGTAAAAACGATGAACAGAGACTCCTGAAGCAAAATATGGAAGGTGCTGTCTGTTTTCTCCTTGCTGTTTTTAATAAAATGTGAAAAGAAGAGATCAATTGAGGAAAAAAATTGTTAAGCAAATTGATAATTTGGAAATTTGGAAATTTTCCGGCCTATTCAAAGAGCATAAGATGGAAACCTTGCCAAAGGTGTGGCTGGAGAAACTTTCCACTGAAGACACTAGGTGTATGATTCGTGGATCCAATCAACCATCTCAGCAGAAAGAAATACTGCCAGCTTGGACCGAAGGGGACAGAGACAGAAATAATTGAAGGAAGGCTGTCACATTTCTGAGATTCTACAAGCAGGAAGCAAGCTGCCCAGAAGGTGGCTCTGTTGAGGGATTAGGGTAGCAAACAAAGCCCAGGGGGTTTGGGCCACTTGGGCTGAGGCTGCCTTAGAGGCCAATGGGCCTCCATGGACCCAGAGGCTGAATTGGCCCATGGAGAATTATTTGTAGGCTTTGGAGCCTAATGGTATTTGCCCTTCTGTGTTTCATTCTTGCTGGGGACCTGTGACCCCTTTTCCCTTCCATTTTCTTCCTCTTGTAATGGGAATATCTAGTCTATGCCTGTTTCCACTATTGTATTTTGAAAGCAGATAACTTGCTTTCCAGTTTTACATCTCCACAGATAGTAAAGAATTTTGGCCCTGGATGGATCATATCCAGCATCTCATCCATACCTGATTTAGATTATTCAGAAGATGAGATTTTGGATTTAGGATGATGTTGCAATGGAACTAGACTTTCAGGGGGATGTTGGGACAAGGGATATATACTTTGCAGGTGAGAAATATATGAATTTGGGGGGACTGGAGGACAAACTGTTGTTTCAATTGTGTCCCCCTCAAAATATTTTGAAGTCTTATCCCCCAGTACCTCGTAATATAAACATATTTGGGAATATGGTTGTTGCAGACATAATTAGTTAAGGTTATACAGGAGTAGAGTGGGTCCTTAAGCCAGTATGACCAGTGTTCTTATAAGAACAGGAGAAGAGACACAGAGACATAGACACAGGGGGAGAAGATAGCCATGTGCCAACAAGTCAGAGAGATTGGATATGGTGCTGCATCTATAAACCAAGGAACGCCAAGGATGGCCGGCAAGCACCAGAAGCTAAGAAGAGGCTAAGGAGGATTCTACACGACAGGTTTCCAAGAGAGTATGGTCCTGCTGACAATTTGATTTTGAACTTCTAGCCTTCAGAGCTGTGAGACAATAAGCTTCTGTCGTAGTAAGCCATATAGGTTTTGGTACTTGCTTATGGCAGGCTTAGGAAACTAATACCTACTAGATTAGGGTAGGTTCTAATCCAAAATAATTGTCTTTTAACAAGAGAAGAGACCACAGAGACAGGGACCCAGTGAAAATACCATGTGATGACAGAGGCAGAAGTTGAAATGATGTGTCTACAAGCCAAGGAATGCCAGGATTGCCAGAAATGACAGGAAGCAACGAGAAAGCAATGCGGCAGATTCTCTGCCAGAACCTTCAGGAAGAGCATGGCTGGCAAGTTTCTTTCAGACTTCCAGGCTCTAGAACCGCAACAGTAAATTTCTGTTGTCTTAGGACACCCAGTTTGTAGTAATTTGTTATGGCAATCCTAGGAAACTGATAAAATGTTGATAGTAAGAGTGGCTCGAAAGGAACAGATTCTTGGGGCGCCTGGGTGGCTCAGTCAGTTAAGCATTCAACTTCGGCTCAGGTCATGATCTCACAGCTCGTCAGCCCGAGCCCCACATCGGGCTCTGTGTTGACAGCTCGGAGCCTGGAGCCTGCTTCGGATTCTGTGTCTCCCTTTTTCTCTCTGCCCCCCCCAACTCGCTCTGTCTCTCTCTCTCTCTCTCTCTCTCTATCAAAAATAAATAAAAACATTTAACAAGAAAATAAACATTTAATAAATAAACATTTAAAAAGGAAAACAGAATCTTAAGGATGAGTTTTCTGAATTCAGGCTCAGAGTTCTGGAGTTGGTTCCCTAATCTCTCTAGATTCAAAGACACTAATGATTCTATTTACAGTGGTAAAGGGGGAACTGAAAGTCCTCAGTGTGTGACAATAGAGATATACAAAGTATACACAAAGAGTAACCCCTGGATACTCTTTTGAATACTTATAAACGACAAGATTCTGGGTGACCGTGTATTTGATACATTGGCACATTTTTGTCAAACTAAAGAGCACAATGAAATTGGCTGGTTGCTCCTGATGATGCTGAACAATGAGGACAGAAAAAAGATGAACTCAGGGTTCAAATTCTCAGGTCAAGCTCTGTGTAAATAACCTGAGAGTTTCTAGGTCTTCCCTGAAAGAAACTCCCATATACTGTAACTACAAAGCTGAGATTTCTGAAAAATCAGACCCGGAGTCTCCTCCCGTGAGTGGGTAAGTAATACCCACAATAAATTGAATTACTTGCATCGATCTTCCAATCATGTTCCTTCCCAGTCCCTGACCATTCAGCCAAAAGTTGGCCACAGCCCATGAGTTGTATATAATCCCGCCTCTGGTCATTTCTCTTTCCAAGTAAAATGAACAACGAAATACACTGCTCAGAAGTCTGCCCCTGGGGACGATCTTCCTTCACCATTGTCCAGGGATGTCCCAACGAGAGGCTGCAGGACAGTGACTGTTTGCTTTCAGATGCTGTGCGCATATCACACAGAACCATCTGTAGGTCAGACTCAGTTCTCTCCTCCTCCGTGGTTAATCATAAGTAATGGCCTTGAGGTCATAGGTGCAGGCTGAAAGAGAGAAAGTAACATAGAAGAAATGAAACCGGGAAGGTGGGCCATTTGCTCATGTAACTGACTTGTGCCTTCAGGGCCTGCTCAAGCCTGATCTCCTGCATATCACTTCTGTTTGATGATGGAATGCTGCTGGGTGCATTCAGCTTCCTGGCCCCATGAGTCAGACGACATCCAATTCGTGATAAGAAGCGCAGGTCACATGGTCACCTGATAATTTGGTGGCCCATGGTTAAGTGTTCGGTCTCTACTAAAGCCCAGCAGCAAGTCAAAAGCTGTTTTTCAAAAGGAGAGTAGTTCTCTGCAAAGGACAGCAGACCTTTGCTCCAAAGTCCTGAGTCTACACTGCGATTCACCACTAGAAGCCTACCAAAAGCTCTGAGCAGCTTGCCTACTGAACTTTGCACACCAATGGGTCTTTGGATCATATGGCTCAAGTGGAAGAGGAGCAGCCTAGACCTATTGCAAAGGTTTCTCTCATTCTAGGCCCTACTTAACACTAGCGGCTTTTCCATCCATTTGGGGGATGGGCCAAAGTAGTACATCCAAATGAGAAATGCATTGCCTTCAAAATCCAAAGAGAACCACTAGGTATTGTCGTTCTTTTTTGTTGTAGGAAGGGCGAGATACATGAATTTATCCTTCAGCTTCAAAGGGATATCTTAACAGGGCACCTGGATGGCTCAGTCGGTTGAGCGTTCCACTTGGGCTCAGGTCATGATCTCGTGGTTCATGAGTTCGAGCCCCGCATCGGGCTCGCTGCTGTCAGTGCTGAGCGCACTTCAGATCCTCTGTCTCCGCCCCCACCCTCAAAAATAAAAAATAATAATAATAATAAATACATTTTAAAAGTAGGGCTATCTTGACATGACCCACACCACTTGACTCCTAAAGTTTTCACTGAGGTAGAAGGATCCTAAATGCACTTCTCCTTCTCTGTCACACAAATGTCTTGCCAATAAGTATATCACAGTTGCTGCTTCTTGCTACCTAGGTCCGATGGGCATCAATATAATGGGTTGGTGTGAATTCTTGTTGGAAAGAAAGATGATCAAGGTCCTTGTGAACTAAATTATGACTAAGGCAGGAGAGTTCATAGTCCTGATGTGAGACAGTAGAGGTGTATTTTTGGCCTAGCTGAAAGCAAGCCGCTTCTGGTGGTTTTCATTAAAAGCATGAAGGAAACGTATTTGCCAGATCTCTAGCTGTACCCTAGTTACCGGGAGCTATATTAAGTTGTTGGAATAGAAACTACAACGGGAGCCACCATCTGGCTAAGCTTCTGAAATCCGCTGTCTTTCTCCAAGATCCACCTGTTGGCTGCACAGACCAAATGGGCAAGTCGAAGGGGGATATGTTAGGAATCACCCTTCAAGTCCTTGATGGTGGCACTAAACTCTGCCGTCATTACCAGAAAGTGCGATTGGTTTTGGTTCTCTAATTTTCTAGCTATAAGCAATTCTGGTAGCTTCCAGTTGGCCTTTCCCACCATAATTATCTTCATTGCACAGATCAGGGAACTGATGTGGGGTTTCTGCCAGTTACCGAGTATGTATAGTCCAAAGCTGGGAGTCAGTTGTGGCACCATGACCCTCCACTTTTATGACTCAAGTTTACTTACGCTCATTTGACTTAGAATTCTTTGCATTCATACAGATCAAGTAAAAATTCAGTTGATTGCCTTCCTGTTTCACCTCTAGGAACATCACGATCAACTAGGCGATGTCATAAATCTCTCTAAGTCAGGCTATTCTAACTACTGCTTTGGATGTGCAGTCCATTATGGTAATCACACCCACCTTGCCTTTGACAATTAAGTGTCCATCACTGTCCTTACCACCCGGTGGCCCAGTTACCCCCATTGTACTTAAGAATCCTAACCAAATGGCAAAAGTTCCCTTGTAGTTTCTTTTTTTTCTTTTTAATGTTTATTTTTGAGAGAGAAACAGAGACAGAGAATGAGCAGGAAAGGGTCAGAGAGAGAGAGAGAGAGACCCAGAATCAGAAGCAGGCTCCAGGCTCTGAGCTGTCAGCACAGAGTCTGATGCGGGGGTCAAACTCATGAACCACGAGATCATGTCCTGAGCCAAAGTCAGACACTTAACTGACTGAGCCACCCAGGTGCCCCCACCTTGTAGCTTCTGACTATATGAAGAGCGGCCACAGAGTTCTTCAAGAGTGGTGGGGCTCCCCTCACAGATTTATTTCTCACAACCGTGGTGAAGGGTGTGCTCTCCGAATGCTCCTGGGGTGGGTGAGCAGACATTACGTGACACATTCACTCTAACGCTCCAACTTCCTTCCCTAAGCCTCTGGGTCCTTCCTCTACCACATACGGAGGCAGTTCTGGCATTTCAGCTGTATTTAATGAAGGCCATCTTTCCCTCGGTGGAACCTGGGGCTGCTCAGGAAGAGGAGATACATTTCCAAGGGCAGTGGGACACATGTGATGTGGGTGACGACACATGGAACAGTGATGCTGCTGCTGTAGTGTGTGGCCAGCTGGGTTGTCCACCTTGTATCACTGACATGGGTCTTGGAAATGATTCTGCGGGATCTGGAAAAATTTGCCTGGATGATGTTTCCTGTGATGGGGATGAGTCATCTCTGGGAACGCAGGCACAAAGAGTGGGGAGATCATGACTGCAGACACAGTGAAGATGTTGGAGCAACCTGTTCGGATAAGACATCCAAACCGGGATTTTCAATAAAAGCACATGGACTCTCCAATGTACTTTTTCCCCCTAATGGGTACCTATATGACAGAATACTGACTTCTCACTTTTTGAAATGAATCATACCTCATATCTTCATTCTGATTTTTTTAACGTCTATTTATTTTTGAGAGAAAGAGACAGAGCATGATGGGGAAAGGGACAGAGAGAAAGGGAGACACAGAATTGGAAGCAAGCTCCAGGCTCTGGGCTGTCAGCACAGAGCCCGATGCGGGGCTCAAACTCATGGACCGTGAGATCATGACCTGAGCTGAAGTCGGACGCTCAACTGACTGAGCCACCCAGGCGCCCCACCTCATTCTGATTTTTAAGGCCTCTTTCTATCGTACCAAACTTCTTTTCTCTCGGGAAGTCAAATCTCATTTTCTAATATCTACCCATATTTTCCCAAAGTTAAGTTCACCGGACCCTAGTGGTAACAAAGTATTCCACAAAAAGAAGTTATCCATAGTCAAATTAATTTAGGAAAAATTAATAAGGGTTTAGTCATTGAAACACTCAAACACTTGCCTTGAAATATCCACATACTTAGGGCACCTGGGTGGCTCAGTTGGTTAAGCAACTGACTCTTGATTTCAGCTCAAGTCATGATCTCACTGCTCATGGCATCAAGCCTTGCACTGACAGCATGGAGCCTGCTCAGGATTCTCTCTCTCCCTCTCTCTGCCCTTCCCCCACTCACTCGTGTGAGTGTGTGTGTATGTGTGTGTGTGTGTATCTCTCTCTCAAATCAGTAAACATTTAAAAAAAAAAAAAAAAGAAAAGAAAAGACGGGCGCCTGGGTGGCTCAGTCGGTTAAGCGGCCGACTTCGGCTCAGGTCATGATCTCACGGTCCGTGAGTTGGAGCCCCGCGTCGGGCTCCGTGCTGACAGCTCAGAGCCTGGAGCCTGTTTCGGATTCTGTGTCTCCCTCTCTCTGACCCTCCCCCGTTCATGCTCTGTCTCTCTCTGTCTCAAAAATAAATAAACGTTAAAAATTTTTTTAAAAAAGGAAAAGAAATATCCGGATATTTAAAAATTCTTTTTTCAGAGTTACCCAAATACTCATTCTTACTTGAAGGACTTACTTGTGTATGATTCATACCAACAGCGCTGGAATAAATGTTCTTCAGCTAAAGTCTGGGCTTATGGTTTATATAATTTCAAAAATGTTAAGAATTGTTTTGCGGATTCTTCCTCCGAGCCAAAGTTTTTATTACGCAACTTTCAAGTCGTACAAAGAAAATTCTCATGTACACCTGCCCAGGTATGATTGTGGGAGAGTTGAATTCCCTGATTCTGATATACTCTTTTATTAGTCTTGGAGTTTCCTTATTTTCAATCAGTCCCAACACCTTTATCTCTTACTTTAGACATTCCTTTCTGAGATGAGCAGGTAAGACATTGAATTCGGTCTTAAGGAATTTATTTAAACTCCAATATAAATCTGAAATCTGTCTCTTAAACCTTGACTATCCTATCCAGCTTTTCAATTTAGATATATTTACAGTTATGATTTACAATCACAATCCTTCAGTGACGATTTTCTATCAAATTGAATTTTCCCCAAGTCTTCTGGATGCTCGTTCTGCACTGAACTATTCTCTTTCAAGGAGAACTTTTCCTCCTCATGGTCATGAATATCCACATGTTTTTTTTAATGTTTATTTATTTTTGAGAGAGAAAGACAGATCATAAGCAGGGGAGGGGCAGAGAGAGAGGGAGACACAGAATCCGAAGCAGCTGACACATGTGTAGCACGTCCACCTGGGCCACCTTCTTGGCCTCCTTTTGCCCATAATTCTCCTGAAGGATCTGGTGCTGTTCTGGAGAGGCCCTCTGCAGATACTGAACCACCAGTCAGCTGCATTTGTTGTCCTGGATATCAGTGCCAATCTGGCCCGTCACCTTGGGGTCTCCAAAGAGACAAGATAATCATCCTGAATCTGAGAGAACTCCCCCTTCTCCAGTAGCATCTCCCCATCAATGCCCACCATATACACGGCAGCAGCTACAGGAAGATAGAAGGAGTAGAAAGCTATCTTGCACTTGACAATAGATTTGTACTTCTTTCCAGTGAATCTGCCAAGACCCACATTCCCCAGGGGCTGGGGTGCTGTGATGAGGCCCAGGATCTGTCCGATCTCAGTCTGATAGGAACTCTGCAGGAAAAGCTCAATTAAGTTTGGGTAATAGGGCTGCTCCCGGCAGTACAGCTTCAGCAGGCAGTAGATACATGCTTCCGGAAGCAAAGCATCGTTGACGGCATCCAAACCTATGCCTGGCTTCTGTTAGCAGCCGATCTGCCCCTGTTCGGTGAGGGATGAATCCATGATATCATTTGACACCAGGAAGAAAGCTTGGAGCAGTTCCGCCCAGCAGCTCATAGTCAGGGCCAGCAGAGACTATCAGCATCTTAATTAAATATATTCATTCTCACATCAGTAGGCAATAGGACTTAAATATCTCACTGACTATGCTACAGCATGCCAAAAACTACCCAGGTGCCCTAACATAGATAAATTAGCCTTGATAGAACTGTAACTCATTCCCTTTCATACGAACACTTGCAAGAATTCTGCAAAACAAACAAACAAACAAATACTTGCAAGAATTGCCTTCAAAAGCTGACTGTGTCAATTTGGCTCAGAATCAACTTCCAATTTCTTAATTCTCCAAAAAAATCACGTACTCTTTACATATAGTGAATTTCATATTCCCCCCACCCCAGGGTCCAAACTCTTGTTAGAATTATTTTCATCTAGCAACTCTAAGATGTAAGTTTATTCTAACCTCCTGGATATTGTCATACTACAGATATGTGCCTTTCTTTCCTGACCCCACATACATGATATCACCTCTCCCTAATATCCTTCACAATATCTAGTAAGTAGTATGTAATTATTTGAAATGCAGACAAGAATCAGGACCATTAAGTAACATTATTTTTAGCTGGAATCTCTGATCAGATTTTGAGGCAAAATGATACCTCGAAAATCATTCTGGTGTTCTGGTTACAGAATGAAACAAAAAAAGAACTGAGGCTCGTGGGCAGAGGCAGCAGATGCGCGGGGAGGGTCAAGCAGGAAATCTACGTCATTGCCACCCTTCTGCTAACCGCTGAAAAACGAACATTGGTGCAGTTATTTGCAGGCAACTTGGATGTGCCTTACTCAGCATCTGCAAAAGGCCTCATTTCACGGGAAAAACATCACACGTCTTACTCTCTAGATCTGGCTGCACTGTAAATGAAGCTTCTCCCTGGGATTGTGTCCAAGGGACACAAACTCGTGTCACTTTAATAAGGAAGCTAGTTTGATCTGCTCAGGTAATTTCTGGACAAAGATAAATATACTTACTCAATTATTGACGATTTCATGTATTTAATACGTATTTATGGAGTAGCTCCTTGACAATGCTAGGCCAAAGGCAGATGAGCTAAATAAAAGTAGCTCTAGTCCCTTATCCAGAAAAGAATCCAAGTGTGTAATGAATGTGCACGAGGAAATAATTATTTATTTAAAGTTATGAAGTAGAAGTACAAGATGAAATGAAAAGGCGTAAGCAAAAGGCCTTACCTGTTTGCAGCGTCAGAGAATATTTCTGTGAAGGGTATGGGTGTGACTTAATCATATACAGAGGTGTTAGAGAGACCATTAAAAATGCATAGGTAGTATTTTATTAAAGTAACAAAGGTGAGAATGAGCTTGTCTGATTCCAGGAACTGAGAGACGGTCGAGGGGAATAATATTAGACCTAAGTGAATAAGGCGGAAATCTTCCGGTAAAGCCTTGACATGTAGCCAAGGGTGAGATTATTCCTGGGATAGAGATTTTTGTACTTTATTCTAAAGTGAAAGGGAAACCATGGAGGAGTGTAAGCATGGTAAGACTTGAATTTTAAAGAGAAAACTCTGGCTGGAGAGAGAGAGAGAGAGAGAGAGAGGTGGCTGGGGGGGGCTATTGGACACAGGGAGTCAAGTTACTAGATGATTCTAGTGAAGGTATGAGGTTCTGAGTAGAACATTCATTGTGGAGCTAATGCAAAGTTGACATATTCAGGAAATATTTAGTTGGTAGAACCAACAGAACTCGATAATTCATCAAATGTAGGAGTTTGAATGAAGGAGACTCAAAGATCGCTCCACCAGTTCTGGACTAAGCGAACAGGAATACTTCGGTTCTGTCATCGGAAAAGAGAATCCTGGCAGGTTGGAGGAGGTAGCCTGGTGAATTTCATTTTGTATATGTTGAGTCTGAGGTGTTTTTAAAGCAGCCAAGTAGAGAGGGTGGTAAGGAACTTGATGTAAGTGTTGGGTGATCAGAAAACTGGTCTTGGATGGAGGTACAAACAGAGGATCTTAGATTTGTAGATGGCAACTAAAACCCAAGGGTAAACTGTAAATTAAGAATAAAAATTGCTGACCCGAGAAAAGACGGCTGTTAGCCCTGAGGAATAACAATATTGAATGGCTCATTGACTTAGAAGTAACTGCAAGAGGGGACTGAAGACTAGTAGTTAGAGGATGGCAGGTCACCGAAGCCGAGGGAAAAGGACGTTTCCAAAAAGGAGGGCATTAGCAACCTTGTCAACAAGTTGTGGAGACGCCGTTACACGTGAACCGGAGCATTTTTCATGAAGTTTAGCAACATGTGAGTCATTAGTAAACTTAATGAAAGCAGTCTTGTTGCATTAAAAAAAGAAGATAGTTTCGGGGCACCTGGGTGGCTCAGTTGGTTAAGCGTCTGACTTCAGCTCAGGTCATGATCTCATGGTTCATGAGTTCAAGCCCCACATCGGGCTCTGTGCTGACGGCTCAGAGACTGGAGCCTGTTTTGGATTCTGTGTCTCCCTCTGTCTCTGCCCCTCCCCTGCTCCTGCTCTTTCTCTGTCTCTCAAAAAGTAAATAAATGTTAAAAAAAATAAAGAAATAAGGAAATAAAGAAGAAGATAGTTTCAAGTTCAGGAGTTAATGGGAGTTAGAATGTTGGGAAAGTAGGTATAGATTATTTTCCAAAAAAGCTGAATTGTAAGGGGAAGAGCAAGATAAGGCAGTGACAAAAAAAAAAAAAAAAAAAAGGAATATAGGTCCAGCAAAATTACTTATTTTCTTTGACAGAAGACTCTAGAGTAGTGTTGTGCAATAGAACTTTCTGTGATGGAATAAGGTATATATACAGGTAGCAGATGTTGAGGGTTATAGAAAAAAAAAAAAAAAAAGACAAGGAAAATGGGATCCAGAGTGTATACGGGACAGAATACAATCCCAAATAGGATGTTTGGGGTAGGCCTTCTAGAAAAAGTGAAACTTGAGCAAAGTTGAAGGAGGTGAGAGAGTTGATTAGGTGCATGTACAGGGAAGAAAAACACAGGTAGGGATGCCTGGGTGGCTCAGTCAGTTAAGGGCCCGACTTCGGCTCAGGTCATGATCTCACCATTCCTGGTTTCGAGCCCCACATTGGGCTCTGTGCTGACAGCTCAGATCCTGAAACCTGCTTCGGATTCTTTGTCTCCTTCTCTCTGCCCCTCCCCTGCTCACACTCTGTCTCTCTCTGTCCCTCTAGCTCGAAAATAAATAAACATTAAAGAAAATTAGAAAAATACAGAAAACAGCCAGTTCAAAAGCCTTAGGGCAAGATTATGCCTGATATGTTTGAGGAATAGTAAGGAAAGGAACCCAGTGTAACTGAAGAGTAAGAATTAGAATGGTCAGACATGGGTCAAAGGAGGTAAGGGGTAGGGCAGATAATTCAGGGATAAGTAGGTCTTCGTAAGAATTTAGGTTTTTATTCTAGTGAAACATGGAGCCATTGGATGATCTTGAGCAAAAAACTGCTGTCTGATTTCTAATTTTAGCTTGTTGATAAAGAATAAACTGTAGAGGATCAATGATGGAAATAGAGAATTTAGACTCATGGGAGGTCATTGCAGTAATTCAGGCAAGAAATGTTGGTGGCTCAGTGTAGTTGTTAACAATGAGAGGGGTGACAAGTGTTGGGATTTTTTAACATCTTTTGAAGATGCAGAAAACAAGATTTCCTGAAAGGTAGGATATATGGTATTACAGGAGCCAATAATTGTGCCAATATATTTCCATATATAAAATAATGGATTTCCATCAACCAAAACATGGCAGATTACAGTCTTAGAGGATATTTGGAAGAACTGAAAAGAATTCCGTTTCAGACGTCTATGAGAAATTCAAGTGGAAATGCTACATGGCATTTGGATAAATGAGTCAGGAGTTGGAATAGTCAGGAATAGATATTAACGGCATAGATTATTAACACAGGTGTGCTGCAAAGGATGGGATCAGTGGGAAAAAGCAATTGTTTTTTGTTTGTTTATTTTTAGATTGCTTAGATGTATTGCTTGGAATTAACCTGTAGATAAAAATAACCTTCTACGGGGGCACCTGGGTGGCTCGGTGGTTAAGCGTCCGACTCAGTTTCGGTTCAGCTCACGATCTCATGGTTTCATGAGTTCGAGTCTCACATTGGGCTCTGTGCTGACAGCCCGGAGCCAGCTTGGAATTCTCTCTGCCCCTCTCTCTCTGCCCCTCCTCTGCTCATGCTGTCTCTGTCTCTCTCAAAAACAAATAAGCTTTAAAAAAAATAAAATAACCTTCTATCTTTAAATTACATCCATCACCTCAAAATGATTACAAATCTTCGTATCTGTTATTTAATGCTGAGGTTACCCAATCATTATTTCTTTTCATGGAAATGATTTGTGCCGTTCATTTCCTTCAGAGTTCCAAATCTGGGATTGGCATGTTACCAAGATCCAGTAAGTAAAACATGTAATCTAGGTCTTAGGAACCAAGTCTGTACTACAAAGATATCATTCTCGGATCCCCTGCAAATGGAGTGTTCTAATGCTGAATGGAGAAAAAGTACCCTGGAATTAGATAGGGAGATTGGAGGATGGGGCTAGATATTGGAGGCTCTGAAATATGATTTGTAGCCCACAGGCAGCCCCGGCTGGTTGGAACGGCTGTCTCCTGTTCTGGACGTGTTGAAGTGAGACGTGGAGACAGGTGGGGTTCTTTGTGTGATTCTGACTTCTCTCTCCGTGCTGCCAGCGTGCTGTGCAGAGAATTAAGTTGTGGAGAGGCCGGATCTCTTTTTGTGGGTCCTCACTTTGAGAAGGGAATGATCCAATTGGGGCTGAAAAGCTTGAATGTGAAGGGAGTGAAAATCATCTTGCCTTGTGCCCCAAGGCACCCCATCCCGACGGGACTTGTAACCATAGCAAGAGAGGCTGGAGTCTGTTCTTGTGAGAGAGTGAATGATCTTAATGTGCTGGGGCTGGAGAGGGAGAAGGTTGGGCAGGAGTTGAAAAGTCTCTTTTCTAAGGCTTTATCTCCTCTTAGGATATACAGATGCCTGACTTGTGAATGGCAAACCCCAATGGGAGGGGTAAGTGGAGATCAAGGTGCTTGGAACCTGGGGTTCCCCCTGTGACAACCACTGGGACCTGGAAGATGCCAGTGTCCTACACAATCAGTGCAGCTGTGGGATTGCTTGCTCAACCACAAGAAAAAAATATATATATTGGAGGAGGAAGTGTTTGTGTTTAGGGACATAGGTTCTGTTGCTTAGGGAATGAGTCCCTTCTGGATAACTGTCAAATGACAGTCTTTGGAGCTCCTCTCTGTGCCCATGAAAAACCATCATTGTGACCTGCACGGTGAGGGAACAGTGCTTATGGGCATCTACTGGCAATAGAGCTCACACATGGCAGATAAGATGAGGGATTGAAGGAAAGACAGGTAAGAAAACAAGGGGTGTAGGTGGGATAGGCATGACAGTCAAAGAGTAACATGTAATAAATAGTGATAACTGGGCACATTGTTAAGGTGAAGGTAAGCACTCACCTCTCCTTTGGGGATTTGCAACTAGACATTAATAAAGACAATTTTAGGGGCGCCTGGGTGGCTCAGTCGGTTGAGCATCCGACTTCAGCTCAGGTCTTGATCTCACGGTTCATGGGTTCGAGCCCGCGTCGCGCTCCGTGCTGACAGCTCGGAGCTTGGAGCCTGCTTCCGATTTTGCATCTCCCTCTCTCTCTTCTCTCCTCTTTGCACTCTGTCTCTCTCTCTCTCAAAAATAAAAATAAACATTAAAAAATAAAAAATAAAATAAACAAAGACCATTTTAATTGGTCACGAGTTTGAGAGTCCTTACCATGATTGCTCATTCAACTTTGTCATAGAACTCTTCGATCCTTTCCATGCTTATTTTCGCCCCATTTCCTACCCCCCTACCAGGAAACCAGACCCAGCCATTGTTTCCATGCTCCTCAGGTTTATCTGACTCATCTCTGTCTGCAGTCCCAGACAGTGGTGATTTCATCTGCTCAGCTAAGTAAAGCACAGTACCAGGAAATGCTTTGCAACACTAAAAATTGTGACCTATTGGCTAGACTTTCTCCTCTTTGCAGACAAACAGCTCTGCCTCGTGGGTGGGGGCCATCCTGTGCTGGCAGAGTGGAGATCCTTCACCAGGGCTCCTGGAGCGTGTCTGTGATGACAGCTGGGACCTAAGTGATGCACACGTGGTATGCAGACAACTGGGATATAGAGTGGCCATTAATGCCACCAACTCTGCTCACATGGGAGGGGGAGGGGTGGGGTCAGACCCCATCTGGCTGAATGACCTGAACTACACAGGAAAGGAGCCCCACATTGGAAGCGTCCTTCCTGGGGCTGGGGACAGCACGACTGCAGGCACAAGGAAGACATGGGGGTCATCTACTCAGGTCTGCCCACAAGCCTTGCATCCTGCTGCAAACACACACACACACACACACACACAGGGCACAGTGGCAAAGTGGAGTGAAAAATTTACTGATCTGAGAGTATAGAGAACTTGATTTTAACCCTGTTCTTAAACTTTCCTAATACCCTTGGCTATTTCCTTCCTCCCTTCCTTCCTTCCTTTCTCTCCCTCCCTCTCCCTTCCTCCCTTCTTTCCTCCCTTCTTCCCTCCCTCCCTTCTTCCTTCCTTCCTTCCTTCCTTCCTTCCTTCCTTCCCTTTTTTGGTGTCATTTAGGAGAGGAGTGTTGGTCTTAGAATAAGAGAAGGTTAGATCCAAAGAAAGGGACCTTTCATTCCATCTACTCTGGTGTTAGGAGGCCAAAAGACATTGAGTAACTTGCCGAATAACACAATCTAATAAGTAGTAGAAATGGGATTAACCCCATTTCCTGAATCTGATTTATGTCAGAGTGTAAAACTAAGAAAGTTACATTTTAACTTAATTTTAAGCATAAATATCGTTGGGGAACCCATATGAACCCTGAAATCACACAAGAGCCTTAGTTTCCATCAGATACATTGTGTTAATAATATGTTAAAGTGGTTTATGAAATTTTTTTTTTTTTGAGCCCTAATATACTATCTTCAGGGAGGAATTTTTCTAACACTCCAAAAGGAAATATTTAACAGTAGATTCACAGCTTTGAGGCTCTACAACGAAACCGAAAGGGACACTGGTGCTGGGAGACTGGAGGTATTCCACGCCGGGACCTGGGGCAGTATGGGCCGGAGGAATGTGTCCACGGTCACCATGGGGATTGTGTGCCAAGGACGCAGTTATCAGCCACACCCCTTCGTATAAAATGGGCTCTGCTTTCACATGGGAAGATGGTGTTCGGGGCCCTACAATGCTTATCTTCATATGGCAGTGTCCATCTGCCCGGTGGCTCAGTTGGTTGACCAGCTGACTCTTGACTTAGGCTCAGGTGATGATCCCAGGGTTATGGGATCAAGCCCCACATCCAGATCAGCAGTGAGCGTGGACCCTGCTTAGGATTCTCTCTCTCTCTGTCTCTCTCTCTCTCTCCTTCTGCCCCTTTCCCCTCCTCACGTGTTCTCTCGCTCTAAAAAAATAAATAGAAATAAAAATAAAAGCTTCAAAAATAAATATTGCTAGTGTTCAGGAGCATTAACTAGTGGTCTTTTTGTACAAAAATATAATTGTAATTATGATTGTGTTTATGAAACGTGGATGATACTATACGTACTTATATATACATATAGAGAATATGGCATCTATGCGTATAATGTGTCGTATCACTATATCTCATATATATAACATATACGTTTTGACTGGGGGTTCCTTTTTATATGAAACTATGTTGTGAATATATTCTAATTTCACTAAATAGTCTTTGAACAGCACACAATATTTCATCCTGTGGATGTATCTTAACTTAAATAACCATGTGTTTATTGATACTAAGACTATCTCCCTATGTCAAACTAGTATAAATAATGCCATTGTAAACATTCCTACCCATTGTGGTGAATCTCTGGTTATATCCAAAAATTATATGTCTAATCCTGTAATGAAGGGGGAAAGTGAATGCACACTTTCAAGATTCCTTATATATACTACTTAATTGCCCTCACAGAAAACCTGTGTATTAATTTTCATTCTTATGATCAGCGTATAAGGAACCAATTTCATCTCACCCTGCCTACCAACGCCACACACAGAAAAACACACACATGCATATACACACTTTCCCAAATTAAAATTTCACCTCTCTCCACCAAGTTTGAATGGGCTTGATGAGGAGTGAGTGTGAAAATTTCTCATGAATATTTTCCAATTGTGGTTCATATTTTTACATTCCTTGCTTCTTTCAACTATTTGACGTTTATCATAACAGAAAATGTTTTTCAAAACAAGGAGAATATACAGAAAGCAGGAAAAATACAAATATCAGCTATAAGCTCATTATTAGTTGATGATATTTTTGATGATGTATTACCTAATTGTACGTTCTTTTTTAGTTCTAGTGTAGTTCACGTGCAGCGTTGTGTTAGTTTCTGGTGTACAATATAGTGATTCAACAATTCTATGCTCACTCAGTACTCATCCACATGAGTGTACTCTTTAATCCCCTTCACCTATTTCACCCATAGCCCATGCACCTCCCCGCTGGTAACCATTAATTTGTTCTCTATAGTTAAGAGTCTGTGCCCTGGTTTGTCTCTTTTTTTTCTTTGTTCTTTTGTTTTGCTTCTCAAATTCCACATATGAGTGAAATCAAATGGTCTGTCTTTGAAATCAAATGTCTTTCTCTGACTGACTTATTTCACTTAGTATTATACCCACTAGATCCATCCATGTTGTTGCAAATGGCAAAATTTCATTCTTTTTTATGGCTGAGTAATATTCCATTCTATTATCTATCTATCTATCATCTATCTATCTATCTATCATCTATCTATCTATCTATCTATCTATCTATCTATCATCTATCTATCATCTATCTACTACATCTTCTTTATCCATTCACCTATCAGTGGACACTTCGGATGCTTCCAGAATTTGGCTATTGTAAATAACCCTGCAGTAAACTAGGGTGCCCATATCTTTTTGAATTTGTGTTTCCCTATTCTTTGGGTAAATACCCAGTAGTGGAATTACTGAATCATATGGTAATTCTATTTTTAATTTTTTTTAAGTTTATTTATTTATTTTGAGAGAGACAGAGAGAGTGCCAGTGGGGGAGAGGCAGAGAGAGAGGGAGACATTTTTTGGCAGGCTCTGAACTGTCAGCACAGAGCCCGATGGGGGGGGGGGTGGTTCAAACTGATGAAACTATGAGATCACCCTGGCTTCCTACTTTCTTTACTCCTACTATGGTCTCCCCTTTCCATTCAAAGAGTTCCACTCAAAGAGTCCCCTTTAACATTTCTTATTCATTTTAACCCTTTAACATTTTTTATAGGGCGGGTTTAGTGGTGATAAATTCCTTTAACTTTTGTTTGAAGTGGAAAAAATAACATTGCTACCCCATTAGGTTATGAGAGGTAATTAACCATCTATAGGAAGGGTGGCCAGCACGTAGTAAATGCTAAATAAAGGACTTAATAAAAGTGGAGGAATTGCAAGGGCTCAGCAGAGAGAAAATGAATCTTAGGAACCTGAAGAATTCACTAGCAGAGACGGTAGGGGCCGGGCCGTTTGAATTTGAATTCCTCCCACTGTGCATCCTTCTCAGTTTCATCCAGAAGAAGGGATTCTCTAGAGGAGGACCTATTCCATGAGATGGAAACCTGCCTCTCCAGAGAGGACCCCAACGGGTGGGCACCTCAAGTCTGTGACTCTGGGGCCCTCACTCCATGGGGAGGGTGGGAGGGTGAAGAAACAGGACGGATGGCTGCGAATTCCCGCCTGACAGAGACGTTCCTCTGCCTCCTATACAAACGACTGCGTGTGAAAGGGAAGCAAAAGCAGCAGCGGTTGAAATAAAAGATGATTCAAAATTAAGAGAATTAGGAAAATCGGCTTAAGACAATTACCTCTTCACCCGCTTCATCCTCAGGATCACGTGTAGTCCATGGCAGAGGCACCAAACGGGTTTAAAATGAAAGTCATGCAGTCTCTTCAGATGTAATTCAATCTCTCCAGCCTGTCTTCAGTTTCATTAGCAAGCTGATCAACAACGAACAGTTGTTTTCCAATTTTGCTACGTTTTTACTTTTTAAAACGTGATAACTGGGGCACCTGGGTGGCCCAGTTGGTTGAGCCTCCGACTCTTGATTTTGGCTTGGGTCATGATTTCAAGGTTGTGGAATCAAGCCCCACATCAGGCCCCAGGCTGAGCATGGAGCCTGCTTGGGGTTCTCTCCCTCTCTCTATGCCCCTCCCTGGCTCACACTCTCTCTGTCTCTCTCAAAACAAATAAATAGGTATTTTTAAAAATTTTGATCACTAACTTCTTTGAATATTGCCTTTATTTGCACATTTATGATTATTTTAAAATGTTTAAAATGACGTATAATATGCATACAAATGTATACGTAACATGCAAAAAACTATTCATTGTTTCATTGGAGAAAACGCTATAGTGGAATTGCTGTACCAACACAATAGACATAGTCGGGCAAGTGATTTTCCAGTAGTTGTAACAAATTTCACTCCTAGAAGTTATGAATGAGAATGTATTTTACTGCCTCTTCTCTGGCACTGAATATTTTCATCCCTTTTATAATTTTGCTAATTCAGTTTTGATAAATAGTATCTCACTGTTATTTTAATTAACAATGTTTTCATTATTAAGGAAATACATTATTTTTTTGCATCTTTACATATTAGCCAAGTTAAGTCTTAAAAGTCTTAAGAATTGCCAGTTTTTCCTTTGACATTGATAGTTTAATTTGCAACTGCTATTTTTTTAATATTTTTATTTATTTTTGAAAGAGAGAGAGAGAGAGAGAGAGAGAATGAGCAGGCGAGGGGCAAAGAGAGAGGGAGACACAGAATCTGAAGCAGGCTCCAGGCTCTGAGCTGTCAGCACAGAGCCTGACACAGGGTTCGAACTAGTGAACCATGAGATCATGACCTGAGCTGAAGTCAGATGCTTAACCAACTGAGCCACCCAGGTGTCTCTGCAACTGCTTTTTTTTTTTTTTTTAATGTTTTATTTATTTTTGACAGAGAGAGAGAGAGAGAGAGACAGAGCATGAGTGAGGGAGGGGCAGAGAGAGAGGGAGACACAGAATCTGAAGCAGGCTCCAGGCTCTGAGCTGTCAGCCCAGAGCCTGACGCAGGGCTCGAACTTGTGAACCACGAGATTGTGACCCGAGCTGAAGTCGGACGCTCAACCGACTGAGCCACCCAGGCGCCCCTGCAACTGCTATTTTTAATATCAGGACTACTGATCTTTCCTCTACGTTATTTGTTGCATTCAATCTCCCAGTTTGTCATTTGACTTTAAATACTTTAGACAGATTTGTATTGCACTGAAGAAATTTAAGGCTTGGGTACAAAAAATAAAACAGACAGTGATCTTAATCTTTCAATAGCACTCTATATTTTATCTGATTGAAAATGTGGACCCCACTTATCTCTCTAATGGTGGTGGGGTTATTATACTGTGTTAGTTCGCTACAGCTGCTGTTAGAAAGCCACTCTGGATTACTTAAACAGCAGATATTTGTTTCCTCACAGTTGCAGAGTTTGGAGGTCTAAGATCAAAGTGTCAGCAGAGGTGATTTCTTCTGAGGTCTCTTCCCTTGGCTTTTCTCTGTCTCTTCACATCTTCCTTCTGAACCTTTCTCTGCTCTGGTTTCTTCTTCTTGTAAGGACACCAGTCATATTGGATTAGGGCCCACCTTAATGATCTCATCTTAACTTAATTGTCTTTTGTAGACCATATCTCCAAATATACTCCCATTCTGAGGTACGAGGCATTAGGAGGATTGCAACATGTGAATTTTGTAGGGACATGACTCAGTCCATCACATGCACCTAGTAAAGGAATTGCACCAATGTAGAATATGCTACCTTGAAGCTTCCCAGATCTATCCAGTTGTTTTTTGAAGTGATTGTTTTCATTTCCACTTTCGACAGTACAGGAATGCTCCCACCTATTACTCCAGGGTTTTATTAATTAGTATCTGATTAGACTGACCTGATCTGCATCTCTGCAGTCTGCCAGAGGGCAAACTGAATCTTCTTTTGAGAGAAATAATATCATCCAGAGCATCCAAAAATTTTAAAAACGGGGCTCCTGGGTGGCTCAGTTGGTTGAGCGTCCGACTTCGGCTGGGGTCATGATCTCACAGTTTGTGGGTTCGAGCCCCACATCGGGCTCTGTGCTAACAGCTCAGAGCCTGGAGCCTGCTTCAGATTCTGTCTCCCTCTCTCTGCCCTTCCCCCGCTCATGCTCTGTCTCTCTCTCTCTGTCAAAAATAAACATTAAAAAAAATTTTTAAACACAATATTCGGTATTTAAAAACAAACAAACAAACAAACAAAAACACCACCAGGCATACCAAGGGATAAGACCATACGTAAAAAAATGCCAAAGAATGAAAACCAAAGTGGACCCAGATACTGGGGTTATCAGTTAGGTATTTATCATAAATCATAAAGTAATTATGATTAATGAATTCAAGAAAAAAGCTGTCCAGGTAGAGAATTTCACCACAAAATGGGAAGCTATGAATAAAAATGAAATAGAAATTCTATGATAAATACAAAACTGAAATTAAGAATGCAATAGGTGGGGCGCCTGGGTGGCTCAGTCGGTTAAGCATCCTACCCTTGATCTCCGGTCGGGTCATAATCTCACAGTTCATGAGTTCAAGGCCGGCCTCAGCTGTTGGTGCAGAACCTGCTTGGGATTCTGTCTCTCCTTCTCTCTGCCCCTCCCCTACTGGTGCGCTCTCTCTCTCTCTCAAAATAAATAAATAAACTTAAAAAAAATAAGAAAGGGGGCACCTAGGTGGCTCAGTCGGTTAAGCATCTGACTACAGCTCAGGTCATGATCTCACAGTTCGTGGGTTCGAGCCCTGTGTCAGGCACTGTGCTGACAGCTCGGAGCCTGGAGCCTGCTTCTGATTCTGTATCTCCCTCTCTTTCTGCCCTTCCCCTGCTCACACTCTGTCTCTCTCTGTCTCTCAAAACTAAATAAATGTAAAAAAAAAAAATTGACAAAAAATAAGAAAGAATTCAATAGGTAAGTTTAAGAGCAAACTGAATAGAGCTCAAAAGAGAAAGAATGAGCTGTATGATAAACCAATAGATAATAATTAGACTTACGGAAAGCAAAAAAAAAAAAAAAAAAAAAAAAAAAAAAGATGACAATACAGCAAAACACAAGAGAAAAATAAAGTATGATAAAAAGTCTCTAATTAATGTAATCGGTGACAGCAGTTTCAAGCGAGATACAGCCTGTGTCTCCTGCTGATGACAACTAATACCTCTGAGCAAACATAAAAAACCAACCACTCACCTCAGACCCATCGGAATGGCTACTACTAAATAAATAAACAAGCAAATAGATAGAAAATAACAAGTGTTGGCAGACATGGAGAAAATGGAAACCAATGCATTGCTTATGGGAATGTAACATGATAGAGCCACTATGGAATATACTATGCTAGCTCCTCAAAAAATTTGAAACAGACCTACCGGATGCTCCAGCAATCCCCCTGCTGGGGATACGCCCAAAAGAACCAAAAGCAGGTCTCCGAGGGGTACTTGTACTCTCATGTTCATAGCAGCATTTTTCACAGCAACAAAAACATGGAAGTCACCCACGCTTTCATCAGCGGATGAATGGACCAGCAAACCGCGGTACGTAAATACAACAGAATGTAGTTCAGCCCTAAAAAGGAAGTAAACTCTGACGAGCTACAACATGGGTGACACTTGAGGACCCTGTGCTAAGTGAAGTCAACCATGAAAAGACATCCTATTTGATTCTGTTTCCATGAGGTACCTAGAGGAGTCCAAATCATGGCAACAGAAGACAGAATGGCGGTTACCAGGGGTGTGGGAGACCAGGAACAGGAAGTAATTGTTTAGTGGCTACAGAGTTTCAGTTTCCCAAGATGAAAAGACTTCTGGAGATAGATGGTGGTAATAGTTGCACAACTGTCTGGATGCACTTAATACCATTGAACTGTACATTCAAAAATGGTAAAGATGTCAAAAAGAAAAATTAAAAAAAAAAAACCACAAACAAACCTTAGGACTCTATGACTCTATAAAGTAAATAATAGATTGAGGAGGATTTTCTTTATTTTTTTAAGTTTTTATTTACTCATTTTGAGAGAGGGGGAGAGAAAGAGAGAGAGAGAACATATGTAAGTGAGGGAAGGGCAGAGAGAGAGGGGGTCGGGGAGAGGGAGAATCCCAAGCAGGTGCCCCTAACTTCTAGCCCACCTCTCTGGCCGGAGGACCAGGAAGGGAGAACCAGGGAGCATGGAGGAATCCTTTGGGGTTTTTCTTTTTTGCTCTCCTGCCCCTGCCCTTAAGGCAGTTTTAGGGCATATCTATGACAGTGTTATTGATTTCTAGTATTTATTTTTTAGTTTTTCTTGTCATTCCCTCTCTGCTTACATTATCCATACGCTCTTACAGGTTGTCCATGTTCCTCACTTGAGTCATTAGCATGTTAATCATAGTTGTTTTTTTTTTTAATTTTTTTAATATTTATTTATTGTTTTGAGAGACCGAGCATGGGGGCGGGCGGGGCAGAGAGAGAGGGAGACACAGAATCTGAAGCAGCCTCCATCTGAGCTGTCAGCACAGAGCCCGACCCGGGGCTCAAACCCAAGAACCCTGAGCCAAAGTCAGATGCTCAACCAACTGAGCCACCCAGACACCCCATAGTTATTTTAAATTCCTGGCCTAATCATTCTAATCTCTCTGCCACAATTTGAGTCTCATTCTGATGCTGGCTCTGTCTCTTCTTTTTTTTTAAGATTTGTTTTTTTTTTATTTTGAGAGAGGGAGAGAACATGAGCAGGGGAGAGGGGAAGAGAGAGAAGGAGAGAGTGAGAGGAGAGAGAGAGAGAGAGAAGAGAGAGAGAGAGATTGAGAGAGAGAGAGAGAGAGAGAGAGAGAGAGACTCAAGTGGGTTCCATGCTCGGCAAGGAGCCCGAAACAGGGCTCAATCCCATAGCCCTTTGCGATCATGACCTGAGCCAAAATCAAGAATCTGATGCATAACCAACTGAGCCACCCAGGCGCCCCTTGCTCAGTCTCTTCAAACAGTAGTTTTATTTTTCAGTGTACCTTGTAATCTTTTCTTGAGAGCCAGACGCGATGCGCTGGGTAAAAGGAATTGAGGTAAATAAGCCTTTAGGGTAAGGTTTGATGTTTATCTGGCTGGGAGTTACACTGTTTGCTATAAGCGATAGGTGCCAGAGGCTAAAATTTCCAGTGGTGTTTTTGTCTCCCATGTTGTCTTTGGGGTTCCCTAGTGACTTCTTCATTAATAATGTCTCAGATGTGCCGTTCTTTCTGTGGTAATCCCGTTAGTATATAGCGGCCCATTGATGTGGTGGTGAGGTGTTGGGGGAGTCGAAGCATTCTGCAGGCGTGTCGTTTGATCTCAATGTTTTGGTAAGCCGGTGCTCCCTGGCCGTGACCTTCACCTCTGTCTTCCCTTCTTAGGGGAAGGAGACAGGAAGGCCAGAAGGGGCTGAGGTTGAATATTCCCCTTCCCTCAGGTCTTTTAGGCTGTGGTAAAATCCCAGCCCTTCAGGCTTGGATTAAATAGTTTCCCTCGAGGGCAGACCTTGTGTAAGTAAGTGAGTAAATCAATCAAACATTCAGTCAGCCAAGCAACCAACCAGAATGCTCTGGGTGTCTTTCCAAATGGCCGCTTTTCTCTTTTTTTCCTGCTGGAATCGCAAGGGGATTTTTCTCCAGTCTTCACTGTGAGAACCTGGCACAGGTCCCAACGGTAAAACTCACAAAAGTGTGGGACCCCTGAGGTTTTTACATTCCAGTTGGTCCACACTGAGCCTCCAGCAATTTGCCCGTAGCGGCTGAGGCTGAGACGTTTCTTAACCGTTACTGGTCCCACAGAGCTTTCTGCTCTTGGGCTTCCGTTCCAGTAAGTTGTGCTCTGTCTCTGCCTGCCACTCTCTAATTTGGGGAGCAGCAGTTTGCCCGGTGACCTCAATTCTCCAGCAAATCTAAGAAAAGTTGCTGGTTTTCAGTTTGTTCAGCTTTTGTTCTTGCTGTGTGGCTAGGAATGATGGTTTCCAGGCTTCTTACACGCAAGATGGGAAACCGAAGTTCAGACGGTCACTCCTAATAGATCCAGTCACAGGCAGCCTTATTGAGTCACCAGATTTCTCCATCCGTGGACAATGTTCCATTGCTCTCAATTCTGCTATGAATGGGGCTGTGGTGTGTGTGTGTGTGTGTGTGTGTGTGTGTGTGTGTTACAGTTCTAGGCCTTTAAGATATTGGGAGCAAATCTGATCATCTAATTATAAATGCATTTTTAGTGATGATACCTCAATGGCTTACCCGTCTAAGTTTCATAATTAAATGTTTTCACTCAAAACAGTAACTGAGCTTGCTTTTCAAGGAATGTGATAACATTCCTTGCTCTATTGTATTTTCCCAGCTGCTCAAAGACTCCACCTGACAGCTCTTCCCTCCGCAGGGAGGTGGTCTCCTACTGGATAATACAGAGGAGCTGGCCTTCTGTTAGCGGCACCCGCACCCATGATCGTGAAGGTGCTGGCCACATCACACTGCTGGATGTTCCTCCTGCCTTGGAAACCACGAAACGACTGTGGGCTTCCAAAGCCCGCGCGGCAAGTTGAGAAGCTTTACTCAGCCACTGAAACGCAACACACACAGATCTACCCTCACAGAATTCAGCGTACCTCTTTTCTATGTTTATGGCTCACATCCTCAGTCTGTTCAGCACTCCAAGTTTCCTCCTGGAAAAGGTTACGGGTGATGAGACAGTTGTTCTAACAGAAAGAAAGCTTACAGAATGTATCAGGACTCTTTCTGAGCATTGGCTGAAGCTGTGGATAGTCTATCATTGAGGAGAAGGGTAATTAGATCTCAGCTTCCGATACGGCTCATTAATATCTTCTGTTCCTAGGATTTCCGCTTATTTTTATTACACAGAGTAGGATATTCACATTTTGTTCTCTTAAGTGCAACCCAGATTCGGTGCATTAATATTGCCTTTTGTTGTTTTAATCTCCAGGGCCTAGCACATGATACGCACTCAATATTTGTTAAGTGTAGGTGGCTTTGCCTGATGAGAAAACATCAGCGTAATAAACAAGCTCCGGAGATTTAGAGAAACATGCACTCATTACATGAAGATGTCATATATATGTGCACGTGTGTATATATATATATATGTGTGTGTGTATATATATACGTGTATATATGTGTACATATATATATATACACATATATATATACACGTGCACATATATATACACATAAATATAAATATAAATAATATAAATATATACACATATACATTTAAAAGTCAATTCTAAGACACCTACCAGTGCCAGAACAAGGAGAAAAAAAAGCCAACTGGGAGTTCTGTCATGAAAAGAGCAATGTTTTCTAAGTCCTAAGATCCTCGCTTATTAGAAATAGAACTCGCTGACAATTTTTGCTAAAATGTCAAGGAATCGGAAGGTTTCATGAGATCTGATCACTCACTGACTGCACCCAGAGAGTAGAGTGAATGGGCCAGGCACAATGGAGAAGGGAATTGAACTTGTAGAAGTCACAGCACTAGAAAGCACAATGCTTTACAAATAGCATTGAGAAAACATTCTAATTCCCAGCATGGGTAAACTAGCAATTCTGAAAAGATTGTTCCTGTGTAATCCAGAGTCAATTCTGAATGCTTTTCTTAAAGTTTATTTTACTTATTTTGAGAGGGGTGGGGTAGGGGTGGAGAGAATCCCAAGTAGGCTCCGTGCTACCTGCACAGAACCCGATGTGAGGCTCAATCTCAAGAACCACGAGATCATGACCTGAGCTGAAATCAAGAGTCGGGCACTCAACTGACTGGGCCACCCAGGCACCCCTGCATGTTTTTATGGAAATAAATACTAGGATGTGGATATAGGTCATCTCTCTTGATTTTTATTATAGAATATTCAGGTATCACTGGCACAAAACTATTCCAAATTTGACCCAAGCATCCAAGTGAATGAGCTTGCATTTCTTTTTTTTCCTCTCAAAAATATATTTAATTACCAAAATAAGAGGAAAATGTTAGAAAAGTCAGAGGCAAAGTACATGAAAACCATTTCAGTGGTAACTAGCCCAAATATAACACAGTAGTTACTCTTGTGAGTAATACTGGAACTTATTTGTATTTATGGTTGCAACCCCCTTCCTACTCATATGTCATTCCTTAGTTATTGATGATGATATTAATTTCTCTATCTGGAAAAGTTCAGTGAAAAGCTTAAACTAAAATATTCTTTAAACACAGGAGTGCTGGGGAAACTCACTCACTTAAGCATCTGACTCTTGATTTCAGTTCAGATCATGGTCTCATGGTTCGTGAGTTCAAGCCCCACATCAGGCTCCATGCTGACAGTGCAGAGCCTGCTTCAGATCTTCTGTCTCCCTCTCTCTCAGCCCCTCTCCTGTTCTCTCTCTCTCTCTCTCTCTCTTTGAAAGTAAATAAATAAACTTAAAAAATAAAATAAAATAAACATGTACCTTATAATATTTCCATCTATATGATGTAAAGAACAAAAGATTGTCTAGATTATTCTAAACAATTTTTTATAATTAGCAATTTGTATTAGCACAAATTATTCTTTGCAAAAAAATAAATGTTATTTTTAACACACTTAAAATTACGTTTCTATGTTAGAAAACATTTCCCTCAGCAATTCTGTTTATTTTTTTAAGTTTATTTATTTTGAGAGAGAGAGAGAGAGAAAGAGAGAGAGAACAGCTGGGGGAAGGGCAGAGAGGAAGGGGGACAGAGGATCCAAAGTGGGTTCTGTGCTGATAGCAGAGAGCCCAATGAGGGACTCGAACTCACAAACTATAAGATCATGACCTGAGCTGAAGTAGGACGCTTAACCAACTGAGTAATCCAGGCGTCCCTTTGTTTAGTTTATTATTGTGCCTAATCTATCAGTGTGCTAGGGCCACCATAACAAAATACCACGGACCAACGGGTTTAGACAACAGAAACGTATTTTCACACAGTTTTGTAGGCTAGAAGTCTGAGATAAAGGTGTCAGCGTGTTAACTTCTTCTAAAGCCTCTCCTTGGCCCATAGATGCCATCATCTCTCTGTGTCCTCACATGTTCACCTCTTGGTCTGTGGGCGTCTGTACCCTAATCTTCCTACTTTATAAGGATATCAGTCTTATTGGATTAGGGGCCACTAAATGACCTAATTTTACCTAAGTACCTCTTTAAATCCCTATCTCCAAATATAGGCACATTCTGAGGTACTGGGGGTTAGGACTTTGATATATGAATTTGCAGGGACATGATTCAGCCCATAACCCTTAGCACATCAGTTATCATATGAAACAAAGGGCCACCTTTGCCCTGTCTAAACCTTATTAATCATAAACTTAGCGTTATTAGAGTCCAAACTAAAGACTTTTTAAAGATTAATTTCCAGAAGCATGTCAAAAGCAAAACCACATACAGTTTTACCTTCCTCTTTCACTCTGAGGTTATTTAACTGTTTCTTGTCAAATAAGTTGTTTTTACGTTCTGGGACTCACTAAGGAGACAAGAAGAAAACGCTTAAGATCTGGGCATAGAACGTAATATTAGGATATAACATCAGAGAAATCTGTCCTAAGAATTTAGGAAATCTGACCAATTCTGTGTGTGTGTGTTCATGTGTGTGTGCGCGTGTGTGTGTGTGTATCCATATATTCAAGCAGCTTTATTTCGAATAGGAACTTATTGCCTCTTTTATAATTTCAGATCAGCTTCCAAATGTCTCGGAAAGAGACAGTAAATGTTGAGTGAAGAGGAAATCAACTTACCCTATGAAAAGCTGGTCCAAACAATAGTTACTGAGCAATAAAAGAACAGCTACATTGATAAAGACTGGTGACAATAAAAGTTAATTTTCATGTATCGCTGTTACGGACTTAATGTTTCTCACCCTCTCTTCCCACCCCACCATATTCATATATTGAAATCTTAACACCCAACATGGTGGCATTAGGGCCTTTGGGAAGGAATCACTGCCCTTATAAATGGGATCGCAGAGAGCTCTCTCACTCTCTTTTCACCGTGTGAGCCTACAGTGAGAAGTTGGCCATCCACACCCTGAAAGAAGGCCTTCACCAGAACCCCATCATATTCTGGCACTCTGATCTCAGACTTCCAGCCTCCAGGACTTGAAAAGTAAATTTCTCTCTTTATAAGCCACCCAGTCTATGGTATTCTGATATAGGAGTCTGAACTAAGACACCACTAAGACTTCTGTAATAAACTAAACAATTAGAAACATTATCTGAGAATGTGGAAAACACCATTTTCTTTTTTCTTTTTAAATGTTTATTTTTGAGAGAGAGAGAGAGTGTGTGTGTGTGTGTGTGAGCAGGGGAGGGACAGAGAAGGAGACACAGAATCTGAAGCAAGTTCCAGGCTTTTGAGCTGTCAACACAGGGCCCTATGTGGGGCTTGAACTCACAAACACGAGATCATGACCTGAGCCAAAGTTGGATGCCCAACCGACTGAGCCATCCAGGTGCCCCATGAAAACACCATTTTTAAAACTGAATATCAGAATCGTCATCTTTATTTTTATCCCTGTTTGATTTATTCATGATGCCTTTGGTCAATTGGCTTGCTTCTAGTTTAGCTTCCTTGGATATTGAACGTATCTGCCTTTCCATAGGAATTGTAACAAATTATAGCAATAAATACCTGTCTCAAAAGAAAAAGAATTTTGGAAAAATCAATAGGCTTCATGGAGCTCTTATAAGAGATGTAATAGAGAGAAAAGGAAGACCAGGTTATGATACAGGAAATTTTTATTTATTTATTTTTTAAATATAATTTATTGCCAAGTTGGCTAACATACATTGTATAGTGTGCTCTTGGCTTCGGGGTAGAATCCTGTGATTCATCACTTACATACAACACCCAGTGCTCATCCCAACAAGGGCCCTCCTCAATGCCCATCACCCATTTTCCCTTTTCCCTCCCCTTCCCATCAACCCTAAGTTTGTTCTCGCTATTTAAGAGTCTCTTATGGTTTGCCTCCCTCCCTCTCTGTTTGATCTATTTTTTTCCCTTCCCTTCCCCCATGGTCTTCTGTTAACTTTCTCAAGTTCCACATATGAGTGAGGACATATGATATTTGTCTTTCTCTAACTTATTTCACTTAATAATACCCTCCAGTTCCACCCACATTGCTGTAAATGGCTGGATTTCATTCTTTCTCATTGCCAAGTAATATTCCATTGTATATATAAACCACATCTTCTTTATCCATTCATTAGTTGATGGACACTTGGGCTCTTTCCATAATTTGGCTATTGTTGAAAGCGCTACTATAAACATTGGGGTACATGTGCCCCTATGCATCAGCACTCCTGTATCCTTTGGGTAAATTCCTAGTAGCGCTGAGTCATAGGGTAATGTTTAATTTTTTGAGGAAACTTCACACTGTTTTCCAGAGTGACTGCACTAGTTTGCATTCCCATCAGCAGTGCAAAAGAGATTCTCTTTCTCTGTATCCTCACCAACATCTGCTATTGCCTGAGTTATTAATTATAGCCATTCTGACTGGTGTGAGGTGGTATCTCAGTGTGGTTTTGATTTGTATTTCCCTGATGATGAGCGATATTGAGCATCTTTTCATGTGTCGGTTGGCCATCTGGATGTCTTCTTTGGAGAAGTGTCTATTCATGTCTTCTGCCCATTTCTTCACTGGATGATTTGTGTTTTGGGTGTTGAGTTTGGTAAGTTCTTTGTAGATTTTGGATACTCATGCTTTATCCGATATGTCGTTTGCAAATATCTTTTCCCATTCTGCCGGTTGCCTTGATAAGGGAAATTTTTAAATCTTTAAGCTCCCAAGAAACTTTTGTTCATTTAGGGTCTCTGCTCTCAAGGAGTCAGGGATTTTGTAAATCAGAACATTTGGTCCATGAATGCAATCAGAAAGAATAATTAGCCCTGTTCCAAGAGAAACTTGTTTTGTGAGCTTCTTTTCAAAAGAGAACAAGGCTTTGGTCCCTTAGATTTGATATAAATCCCAGGACCTATCCATGCATTATGTTTGCAGTAAATATTATGAGGAAATGTAGTAAAGTGTTTAAATATTAAAATTTAACCTTGACCTATTAAGATATGTTTAATTAATATTTTGTCCTTCACTAAAAAGTTTCCTGTATAAAAGTGCAGAGATATCCCTTTCTCTATTTATGGAAACTTCAGTTCTTTTATTAGAAAATGAATGCATGTTTCATAAAAATATGGAAAATATTAAAAAGACAATAATAAACACTAATAATTCTACCATTCTGAGATAATTACTGTTGATGTTTTAGAATGTTTCTGTCAGTCTTTTATTTATCTTTGTATGGAATATAAGTGAATGTATATTGTTCATCTGTGTAAAATAAAGATGCTTTGTTCTTATGACATTAGTTTTTTTTGAACTTCCATTAAGTCTAGCATAAATCATGTTGTACAGAAGTCATTTTTCCCTTGCTGTTTTTGATTTTCTCGTTGTTTTTCAATAGTTTGGCTTTGATAGGTCAAAGTGAGGATTTCTTCATACATTCCTCTTAATCTTGTCTCTTAATAGGATCAGATCATTAGTGGTCCACCATATTCCATACCTTCTTATAAATAATATGATTTTTAGTAGATGTGTCAGCTATAATTCTCAGCCTTTTTTATGTGGTGATGTGACTGGGGCTCTTCCAAGGAATGTGGGCCACCTCTGTGCATCGTACCCGCTCTTTCCCCTTCCATGAGTGAATACAGATGACTGACCACCAAACGGGTGGAGGAGTCACAAGATGGGATGAAGTCCCATTAACCAGCAGAATCAAATAAATCTGTTATGCAAGTGCAAAACAAATCAATTTTGTTTTTAAGCATTATACATTTTTTGGCTCTCTATGATCCAATAGTTTTCAGGTAAACTAACCAGTGAGTGAAAAAGGAGTGTCTGAGAAAGAGGAAGGATACAAGTCATTTATAGGGAAAGACCAAACAGGAAAAGGAATAGTGAACACGTGGCATGAAATTGAGTAAAGGACTACAGTGCTTTAATAGTAAAAACTATAGGGGCACCTGAGTGGCTCAGTTGGTTAAGCATCTGACTCAGTTTCAGCTCAGGTCATGATCTTGTAGTTCATGAGATCAAGCCCCGCATCGGGCTCTGTGTTGATGGTGCAGAGCCTGCTTGGGATTTTCTCTCTCCCTCTCTCTTTCTCTTTCTCTCTCTGTCCCTCCCCTACTCATGCTACACACTCTCTCTCTCAAAATAAATAAAGAAACTTAATATCTATCTATCATCTATCTATCTATTGGCACTGCTGGTGCCTAAGCCACATGTGAGGTAAAATGAGTCAGATTGTGGTGATATTTGTCTATTGTGTTAAGAATATTTTAAACTCTGGGCCAGCTGTTGTTGTGATATACTAAACAACATGAGCAGAAGAATATAAAGTTACAGTAAAGGCCGGGAAACTCTAACAAAGAAGCCAAAAAATATGGTGACTAGTGAACAAAGAAGTTTATTCTGTCTAAGGGAAATGTGCAGGGGCAAGAGGCGGCCTCTGCTGTATCTAGAATCATAGCTGGAAAAGCTGTTCTCTTTGCTCTAAACAGGGCTTTGGATTGAAGAAGATACCCAAAAAAATGGAAAAATATTCCATGCTCACGGATTGGAATAACAAATATTGTTAAAATGTCCTTACTACCCAAAGCAATCTACATATTCAATGCAATCCCTAACAAAATAACACCAGCATTCTTCACAGAGCCAGAACAAACAATCCTAAAATTTGTATGGACCCAAAAAAATACCCTGAATAGCCAAAGCAATCTTGAAAATGAAAACCAAAGCTGGGGGCATCACAGTCTCGGACTTAAAGATGTATAACAAAGCTCTAATCATCAAGACAGTATGGTGCTGGCACAAGAACAGACACTCAGATCAATGGAACAGAATACAGAACCCAGAAATTAACCCACAAAAGGTATGGCCAATTAATCTTTGACAAAGCAGGAAAGAATATCCAATGGAATAAAGACAAATTTGTCTCTTCAGCAAATGGTGCTGGGAAAACTGGACAGCGACATGCAGAAGAATGAACCAGGACCACTTTCTTACACCACACACAAAAATAAACTCAAAATGGATGAAAGACCTAAACCTAAGACAGGAAGCCATCAAAATCCTTGAGGAGAAAGCAGGCAAAAACCTCTTTGACCTCAGCTGCAGCAACTTCTTACTCAACACATCTCCAGAGGCAAGGGAAACAAAAGCAAAAATGAACTATTGGGACCTCATCAAGATAAAAAGCTTTTGCACAGTGAAGGAAACAATCAGCAAAATTTAAAGGCAACTGACAGAATGGGAAAAGATATTTACAAATGACATATTGGATAAAGGGTTAGTATCCAAAATCTATAAATAACTTATCAAACTCAATACCCAAATAAACAAATAATCCAGTGAAGAAATGGGCAAAAGACATGAATAGACACTTCTCCAAATAAAACATCCAGATGGCCAACCGACACGTGAAAAAATTCTCAACATCACTCATCATCAGGGAAATACAAATCAAAACCACAATGAGATGCCACCTCACCCCTGTCAGAATGGCTAACATTAACAACTTGGGCAACAAAAGATGCTGGCAAGGGTGCGGAGAAAGAGGGTCTCTTTTGCACTGCTGGTGAGAATGCAAACTGGTGCAGCCACTCTGGAAAACAGTATGGAGGTTCCTCAAAAGATTAAAAATAGAACTACCCTACGACCCAGCAATTGCACTATTAGGTATTTATCCAGGGATAAATAAGGTACAGGTGTGCTGTTTCAAAGGGCCACATGCACCCCAATGTTTATTGCAGCGCTATCGACAATAGCCAAAGTATGGAAAGAGCCCAAGTGTGCATCGATGGATGAATGGATAAGGAAGATGTAATACATATATATATATATGTGTATATATATATATATATATGTGTATATATATATATATATATATATATATATATATATACACACACACATATATATGTGTGTGTGTGTGTGTGTAGTATATTATATATGTATAGTATATGTATGTAGTATATATATATGTATATACAATATAGTTACATATATATACACAATGCAGTATTGCTCGGCAATCAAAATGATAAAATCTTGCCATTTGCAACTACATGGATGGAACTAGAAAGTATTATGCTAAGCAACATTAGTCAGAGAAAGACAAAGATCATATGACTTCACTCATATGAGAATTTAAGATACAAAACAGACGAACATAAGGGAAGGGAAGCAAAAATAATATAAAAACAAGGAGGGGGACAAACCATAAGAGACTCTTAAATACAGAGAACAAGCTGAGGGTTGCTGGAGGGGTTTTAGGAGGGGGGTTGAGCTAAATGGGCAAGGGGCATTAAGGAAGACACTTGTTGGGATGAGCACTGGGTGTTATACACAGGGGATGAATCCCTGAAATCTACTCCTGAAATCGTTATTGCACTATATGCTAAGTAACTTGGATATTAATTAATTAATTAATTAATTAATTAATTAAACAGGGCTTCTAAGGTGACCTCAGTTGGTTCCATTTCCAAGTCAAGGACAGAGAAAACATTTCCCATTTAGCCAATGACATGGATTCAGCATGGATCATTTGTTAGCATTCTACTGGTTCAGTCACTACAGCAACAGCTACTACCACCTGCTATAGCTACTACTTGCTTCCAGGGAAGTTAAGAGACATAGCCTCTTGCTGAAAAGCCATGTGCCCAGGAAGAAGAAAAACACAGATTCGGGGAGCGAGCAAAGAACCTTTGTTCCATGTGCTTCTTAACATGCGCCTCTTCAAAATGAGAGAGATTACACCAGGGAATCTTCATTCTTTTTTAGTATGGAAGTTGATCCAATGAATGCCACAGTAAAGAGCACTAAGATAGTTGAGGAAGAGCCAACAGAGACCTTTATGCAGAGAAAGAACATGTTAAAACATGATTTTTAGGCTAAATGGGATGAAATGTGGAACATAGCATGAAAAGGGGACGGATTAGCTCCATAGTCTGAATTGTGACGCAGTTATAATTGCACAGAAGAAAAATATGATGCTCTGGGGGGGGCCATAAAGCTTAAGGAAGAATAAGAAAAGCCACAGAAGTTCCTCCCACACACATCTGTGAAACAATATTCCATTGTAGGATGGGGGAGGAGCATGGCACTTGTGCAAGAAAATGTTGTAATCTGGACAAAACACTTCAGAATATTTACATGATTTGTGAAA